>NC_080102.1:15566061-18066061 GCF_950005125.1 Chionomys nivalis
GCTCAGCACCTGATACTGAAGGTCATTTATAACTATCACCATAATCGGAAGAGCTGAAACCCAGACAGCGATTGATTTAGGTGATCTGAGGGAGAAGCCATGCTCTGGGGTAACAAGGACTCTGAGGTGACTGATCACTTGTCATTGTGTGCTTAAACTTCCTCCCCTGAAAATCAAAAATACTCATTTTGTATATATGTGTAGAAAATGGCATTAACTTGAATAATAATAATATATTCCTAGTTATTTCCCTGTTACCCAAAAATATCTTCATTCTGAAACAGAGTTGTGGAAAGAAAACCACAGTGCCGACAGCCTACTGATCTCATCTTTTCATTTATGTTTGCAAGTGTCTTCATTGACAATATTTTAAGCTTCAATTTTCTGACAAAGGTGTTGTGTAGTAGGTTGTAGTTGGGTGGGAGCTTTGTTTGTTTGGTGTGGTGGCGTAAATGAATGCAGAAAGATTATAAAAGTATATACAGCTTTAATAAGGAAATAGACTTACAGGACCACAGGTTCCCGCGGAGAACAGGAAAAGCAGAGAAAAAAGGGCTGCTGGGATCATGCCTGGCAGATTTATCAGTAAACATTAGCCCGAGGTGAACACGCCCCCAATGGGTGGGACTATATCCCTACAGTTTGGCTTTGTTATTCACTTATATACAAAGCATTATACGAAAAGGAAACTTCAACTGAAGTCCTTTCGGATGGAGTTGGTCTCTAGTTGATTTAGGCTCTGTTCTTAAGTGTTGGGTTATAGATAAGTAGCTATTGCCTTGGATTTGTTCAACGTTTATGTGATTTTTACAGCAAAATAATGGTTTTTTTTTTTGAAAATTAAATTTAATCAGTCAGTCACTGAAAAATGTAACCAGACCTATGTGCCAAGTAGAAAGAAATACATTGCTAAAAGGACCTTTGACCTCTAGTGACTTTAAAGTTGATGTCTGAAAATTGAGTTTGTTGTTAGGCGTTGAGAAAGGCCATGAAGGTCACAGAGACAGAGCCAAAACAGCTTCTTTATTAACTATCACATTACCTCCTTTTTCTGTTTAAATTAAAAGGAAGGTTTTAACTTTAAAAGAGTAAAACTACATATAACAAAAGAGGTATCAAACAAGAATTATAGTAGTACTTTATCTTTTATCAAAACTAAAGAAAACTATAACTATATATTCTTCAACTAATCAAAGACTCCAGAAGGATATAATATTACCTAAGTAAACAGGAAGTTCATTGTAAGAAACTTCCAAAACTCTAGAATTGACAGAGACATTTTGCTGCCTGGACAGTCACCCAAAGTTCTCCTGGACCATTAGGGCATCCATCTTCAGCCTACTGGCCCATAGTATCTGACAGACTTTTCCACATAGCAGGAAATTTCAAAGACAGTTCCACCTATAGTGGCAGTTTGTCAGCTACTTTCTTCTGTGTCCTGCAGAATGTCTGGCAGACTCTTTTATGAAGCAGGAACCCTGAAGGACAGTCTCACCTTTAGACAAGTTCAGCAGTCATTTTTCTGTGAGTCCTGCATGTTCAGTTCATCAAGCAGTCCAGGCAAGAGTAGTTTCTTGCCCAATGGCTAACAAACTCCATAAGGAGCCTCTTTGGTGCCCATCTTTCTCTTGAAGTTGTTGGTATTGCCAGGAGCAAATGTGTCTCATTGTCATGAAAAGTCTTAACTTCTGAAAACATTTTGAATGCCATATTCTGAAGATATATGAAAGGTTTGAGGAATACTTATCTAACTTAAATATATCTCAATATATCTAGAAAACCTAACTAATATCACTACAAGCTTGACTATTATAGATAATTATCTATTAACCTATATTTCTTAATTATACATTACATTTAAAAATGAGCTGCACAAATATAATACCTTAATCAAGATCAGAAATACATATATACAGTATTACAAAATTGACCTTAAATTTATATCAATAAGCCAAGATCCATACCAATGCAAATCTCTATAGCATAATATTCCCCTTTAAATGTAAATAAATATTTTTAAACAATATTTGGGAATATGAGTGTAGTTCTCTCTAAACTGCTTCCTGCTTTTTGATGTGAGAAGTATTTTGGGGGTATTCACGGCAACCTTTCAGTGATCTTAGGCCATCAAACCACATTAGCCTGGAATGAATCCACAGGTTCTCATTGTCTGTGGAAACAAAAGAAGAACCTCTTTTCTAAAGCAACAAATCCTTAGATCCAAATTCTGGAGTCAAGATACCTTTAATGTTTAGCTTAGCAGCCCATAAAATGAAATGTCTCTTTGTACTTAGCTCATTCATAGTCAAAAAAATTCAAAGAAAACACAATAATATATATAATCCAGACTCCCAGACTCTCTCTGTGTATTTTCCATCTTTACATGGCTTTTTGTTTGTTTGTTTGTTTTTGTTTTTTGTTTTTGGAGACAGGGTTTCTCTGTAGTTTTTTGGAGCCTGTCCTGGAACTAGCTCTGTAGACCAGGCTGGTCTTGAACTCACAGAGATCCGCCTGCCTCTGCCTCCCGAGTGCTGGGATTAAAGGCGTGCGCCACCACCACCTGGCTACATGGCTTATTTTTATTTCTTTACCTTTTTTTATGAATTATTTAATACTTTTCATAGCTGTCTATATTCTTTTTCTTCTCTCTCCCAGGTCTTTGTACATTTATTCATCACTGTGACCCATTTAGAGGTCTTTTCCATCTTAATTTGTCTTTATTGTGTATCTGCAATCCTTTTCTGACCAGGACTGCTTCTTAAAATGCTAAGTGCTTCTTAAAAACCTAAACAGTGGCATTGCTAGGGCAAATATGGCCTTGTCTGCTTGTTCTGCCCCATCCAACATGGCAGAAGCCTCTGAGATGGCCGGGGGGGAGCCTTTCTCACCACCTCAACTCTGATAACCAGTTGGTCCATGCTGTCACCAAGTAACTTGCAGCACACTGCCCACAAAACCCATTTAAATGCTCAGTCTCCTGAAAGAGTCAGGAGTTCGCCCTGGCAGCACAGCCCAGAAAGCTGTTGCTTCAAAACTGCATAGTATTTTTTCTGCTACCACTGAATCAGGGAAACCTCTCTTATAGGATCCATGGCATTAAGCCATGCTTCACTGTTTTTTTTTTTCCCCCCTAGGATTCCTTCCCAATCTTTCTTAGGTTGTTACACCAATTTGTTGTAGGAGGTTTCTATCCTGCACAGTCCCATAATAATCACAGAGAAAACATATTATTTGCAATGCTGTTTGGCCAATAGCTTAAGTGTATTTCTGGCTAACTCTTAAACCTATGGATCTATGGATTCCATCCTCCTGATTTCCCATCCTCACCTCTGCCACGTCTTTCTAATATCACTCCATTGGGGATGGTCAGATTCAAAATAAAAATCTGGAAAGAAGATATGACATTCAACCTGTAAGAGTGTGACATGGCCATTATAGTTTCTGTGGGTTACACTTTTCTATATCTCCACCTGCCAAAGTCTGAGGACCAGACATCCTGGCACAGATACATAAGAGGAAGCACTGTTAAGTTTCAAATCATTTGCCAAATTTATGGTGTCTCTGCAGATGTGTATTATAGAACCAGGACCAAAAAATATCAGCAGCCAAAAATGTCAGCAGCCCTTAACACAGGGCTTTGTTCCAATCAGCTAAAGAGGCCTGACTTCTTGCTGACAAAACATGTGACCTTTACTGCCAATCACTGCAGTTACTTCAACTGGAGTTTCTTGAAATCCAGATATCTACTCTAGTCTCAAGAATTGGTATCTTAATTAAACAGTGGCATGCTTTTCAAATAAATATCCAGCCAAACATTCATTCTGAACAAACAAATATTCATAACAATAGCACATTAAAGAAACAAGCTTATCCAGGGTTCCTTCCAATATAATTGTGGAGATCTGGTCATTATAATTTAACAATTGTTATTGTTTGAAAACTCATGTGAAATTTGTCTCTGCCTTACCCAATGGAGACAAGAAAGATGGGAATCCTTAGAACTACTTTTTTAATGGACAACTGGCTGCTTCTACCTGGGAAAGAATTTTCCTTAACTAAATCTAACCTTGGGAAAGAGAGGCTTGGAACAGAGGATGAAATAGTTCTTAGAAAAATTAATCTATAAATCTGAATTGCTTCTCTGAAACAAAGGCTTTTCTATAAAATCTTGAACCTAAAAGAACACCTTCATGTAAATATTGAGTTAAAAAAGTATTGTGAAGACTTTTCCTTGTCAATCTGACTGGGTTCAGAATTACCATGGAAACTACCTCTATCCGATGTATCTATGAAAATATTTCCAAAAAGGTTTACCTGAGGAAGGAAGCCTACCCTGAATGTGAGTACAGCCTCTCATGTACTAGGATCTCTGACTGGATACGAAAGAGAAACTGAGCTGAGCATTGAGCTCTCTTTGCTTCCTGATTACGGCCACAATGTGGTCAGCTGTCTCATTCCAACTATCAAAACTTCCTGCCCATGACAGATGGTGTCTTCAAACTATGACCTACCACGAATCTTCTCTTTCTTAAATTGCTTTTTATCAAGTATCTTGTCAAAGGAAAGAAGAGACACGAGTACAAGAAGGGAACAAAGTCATGTAATATCCAATGAATAGACACCATAAATAAACGGAAGATAAAGTCTATCTGAGGTTAAAAATTCTATCAGCTTATCCAGAAAATGCTTACTTAGTATCTACTGGATATTCAAAAGCCCGTCTCTCTACTCCAACTTTGACCACTGCTTCCAGAGACAGTGGAAAGTTACTGGTACATCTTAACCATGAGTGAAGTAGTTTGATGCCCAGGCACAAGGATTGCTTCCTGTGATGGAAATGTGAGACATGGAACAGAGGTACCCCTGAGTAGCTAACACCAGGACTAACCTCATTAAACCCTCAGGTTCTGAGAGTTGCAAAAACGAGTTTCAGCTCCATCACTTGCAGTCAACATGACTTTGGAGAAGTCACTCTATGTCTCTCTGTGTTTCCAGTATCTGAGGTTTGGTTTATGAAAATGGATATTCTAGTTATTGAATATATCTGCACATGCTGCTAGAATCAGTATTCTAGCAGTACCAAATTGTGTACCAGTTTATGAGTCCTAAAGCATTATAAGTTTCTCTAGCTGTCCTTGACAGTTAACTTCCTTGATCCTTTTTTTATTAACACTCAAAATGGACAGAAAGGCCTTTAAAAAACTAAATATAAAAAAGAGCCTCTAATGTACGGTCTATTTCAGTCTTACCAGAAAGTAATTTAAATGTTTTCATACCCAAGAAATAGATATGTTTGAAGAGATAGATAAGCTTAGTTTGGTTTGACTATCATACAGTATAAACATATATTAAGGCATTATATGGTACAATATAAATATGTATTTTTTTTACTTGTCAATCAAAAGAGAAAACACCAAGACAGGTTGGTGATATAGCTCAACAGTAAAGCATTTACTTCATGTTCACACGGCTTTCAGTCCTGCTCCCAACACAACAAACAAACCAAGTAAGATAAACAAACCAAAATAATAAGAAGATAGACACAGGGAAGCATTTCTGCCAGGTGCAGACTTGAGATTTGTAAGTTTTTTTTAAGTATTAATATATTTTCTATGTATTTTGTGTTTATTGTTTTCCCAAACAATAACAATATCTTGAATGCTCACAGTCTGTAATTGCTGCATGAAGGTTTTACACATAACACACTGACATGGATACTGTTGTTTGCGTTTCTGTGATGAGAGCAGTTAGCTAACTTACAGATGGTCAACAGCTAGATTTGGGGTCACAGAGTCTAATTTCAGAGTCTATGTTTCTAATTATCTCCGCTGCCTTTCCTAGATGGACTGGTTTTGCTGAAGCTGAAATTCAATTAATTTTATTATGCAGAATCGTAAAGTATTTGGGATGTCTTCAGAGCACCCAAGAGTTAGAAGAAAGTAAAGATTAGTTTCTCTTATTGGAGAAACGGGCATATTCACATATACTTATTAGCAATCAGTTCCCGAATTGTGACCCAGTACGAGTTAATAACTTTGATGAAGTTATGAGCACCACTTGCAAAAGTAATTCTCGTGTAACAGGACCCAGAAGAAGAGTGCAAACTGCAGTGGTTCTGCCCAAAAAACCAGTATTTCTAGAATCAGAATGGAATTCAGGACAGCTGAAAATCAAGCCTGAAGGAGTGGTTTTAAAAATAAAGGGAGGGGGGTGCATTCTGTATTTAGACAAAGGCATAGGAAATATGAAAATGCGTTAAGCCAGTGTTTACCACATTTTTGGCTGCTATTACCCACATAGAAGAAAACGCTAATTTAACTTAATACAGTAAATGCTAAAGCGTAGGCTGCCTGGTTAGCTTGGTTGGTGGAACTTGGGACACTTAAATACCAGGGACTAAGATTTGCCAGGCTTAAATGCTCCTTCACTGTCACAGCAGTCAGGGGTGGCCTCCGACTGGTTTTTAGCCCTCTTTAACTCGAACCATCAGCTTCTGTCTCTTGCAGGCAATATTTCCCCCTTTACAATGTATGATTTAATATCCACAACGTTGACCCACTTTGTATCATTAAAAAACAAAGCATCTGGTGTTACAAGACTGACTGACTGACTTTTGGGCTTGTAGTTTCTTCCCTGAGGAGTAGACATTACAAATAAATCAAATGTTATCCTTGCAGCAAGTAGTTCAACAAGACTGGAGTGCACACAAGGTCAGTGTGTTTATAATCGAGAATTTGAAGATGTATTACAGTCACATAAACCAAGCCCGTAATTCCAGCACTCTGGAGGCTTTGGCAGAATGATTCCAATTTCCAGATCTACATGGACTATGTAGAAAAGACATGAAGAAGGTGGGGGAGAAGGACAGAAGGAAGAATCAGGGGCAATTGAGAAGTGAGCAGGAAAAGATTTGTGGGCAAAAAAAATAGCCAAGGCTAGAATCTGGGAAGGAGAGGAAGATGGGGGTTGACTCTGGATCGCAACAAGCAATGCACAAAAATAAGGCAAACCAACTTCTGTCATGGCCATTCCTCTTCAGAGCCAATACAATCACCTCTGACAGCTCATATTACCCTGAGCACCACAAGGCACTGCTGGAGGACTAGAAATGGGAGAAGAGGGAAACCTGAGGAGAGTCAAGGTCACCTCCTGGTGTTTGGTAGGTGCTATCCGGGCTTGGCTGCTTTCTCCTCTCAAAACACATTGCTTCTCTTGCTGGGATGGGTTCCAAAAAAGACAAAGGAATATTTGAACTTCTAAACCACCTGGGAGCATTTTGCACAGAGGGACCAAAGGCTGGGTTCACAATGGATGAAGTATTTGTTTCAACTTCAGTTTGTGACAAAAATGTTTTCTTAGCAAGATAAAGTCTAAAAATGAGAGGTTTTCTGCCCAGAAAAAAACAAAACAAAACAAAACAAAAAAACATGTATGCAGCTCATACCAACTTCTCATTCAATTTCAGAAGTTCACGGCCTATAATCCAGAGAAGAAATTGATTTAGAATGAGATGAGAATGTTTGCTGTATAGAGGTCTGGGGGGGAGGGGGGCTTAAATTTTTCTTAATTTTTTTTAGCTAATTGGGAAATTTATAGATCCATATAATGTACTTTTTATTTAAAAGAAAAAATATACAAACTACTTTGATCATATTCTTTCCGCGCACTTCCCTAGATCTTCCCCACCTCCTAAGACACCCAGTGTTAAGTTCTCTTCCTCTGTCTCAGAAGAAACAAACAAACAAACAAAAAAATCAATTAGACCAAAAATAATAACAAAACAAAGCAAAACAAAATCATGGAGGTTGTTTTGCGTTGATTGGCTACTCCTAGGCATTAGGTCTGCCCTGGAGTGTGGCTGATACACACAGCGACGTTCCACCATAGAAAACGGATTTTCCCATTCCCAAGGGTTATCAATGGCAAAGAGCTTCTTGATTAGGGGTACGTCTGTGTGTGCACTTCTGCTGGCCAGGGCTGGTGTTTGTCTGGTTTGAACATGCTCAGGTCTTGCGTGATCCCATAGATTCGTGAGTTCAAATGTGTACCAGCCCTGTTGGACTTGTAAGACGCTGTTTCTGTGGAACACCACCTCTGGCTCTTGCAATCTTTCCATTACCTCTTCTGTGGAGTTTCTCTTTTTTTATCATTAAGTTTTATGTAGGCATACGGATGTATGTCTATATGAATGGGTGCCATGTGTGTGGGGGTGCTGGAGGAAAACAAGGGTGTCAGTTATCCTGGCACTGGAGTTGGTTATCCAGAGAGTTGTGAGGGACCTGACAGGGGTGCCGGAGGCAGAACTCGGAACTTCTGGAAGACCAGGAATCATCCTTAACCACTGAGCTATCTCTCCATCTCTCCAGTCCCTTGCTATTCTTTTAAAGAGATGTTTTTATGTTGGTTAATAGCAACATTGTTGTGTCATTATTTCTCCTACTTCAGTATTTATCTCTCCAGGGTTCCTCTCCAGGCTACTGAATTTTCCACAGTGAGGGTTGTGGTCTACTCCCAAGTGCATCATGACTCTAGGCTGCTCTGTAGTTGGTTTTTACCCTTGAAACTTGTGTGCTTCCTGGCAGCTCAGAGATTGGACAGCTGATTTCTGCCTGGCAGGTGTGGGATGTGTGACTGAATCACTCCTGAATCTCAAAGAGATATTTGTTAGAGGAAGCGGCAAACAGTGACTGATTCAGAAGCTGTTTGGATTCCTAACAGCTTGGTACTTACCAGTGTTTGTGTTTGAAGGAAGCCGTGCCCCTGCAATAGTGGCTGTTAGCTGTAGGGGAGATGAAAGAAAAACAAAAGCAGAAGTTCCAACAGCAAGCCCATGGGGAAGTGTGGAAGAGGGGACTTTTTTTTTTTTAATGTATTCGACCTTTTACATTTTTTTCCCTAAACCAATAGGTATAAGAAAAGACTTGGACAACATTGGCCGGAGAGCTGGCAGTTCAGCAGCTTAGAGAATCAAGCTATATGGAGACTTTGTAGATGAAGGACAGTAGGGTGCAGAGCTCATGAGTTCAGGCTATGGTGTTAGATTGCCGGCTTTTGCATCTTAGCTCACTGGTTCAATAGCTCCATCCTATTTCTTTGGGCTTCCATTTCTCCATCTTGAAAATGGAGAAGCTGGACACCAATATGTCCCCAGCTGGTACCTTGGGCAACTAAGGAGAGGGAACCTGAAATGACCCTAACCTATACTGATGAGTATCTTGCATATCACCTTAGAACCTTCATCTGGCGATGGATCGAGGTAGAGACAGATTCTCAATTTGGAGCAACGGTCTGAGCTCTTAAGGTCCAAATGAGGAGCAGAAGGAGGGAGAACAAGAGCAAAAAATCAGGACCACGAGGGAGGCACCCACCCACTGTGACAGTGGAACTGATTTATTAGGAGCCCACCAAGGCCAGCTGGTCTGGGACTGAATAAGCATGGGTTGATTCCGGACTCTCTGAGCATGGCGGTCAATGAAGACTGATGAGAAGCCAAGGACAATGGCACTAGGTTTCAATCCTAATACATGAACTGGCTTTGTGGGAGCTTAGCCTGTTTAGAAGCTCACCTTCCTGGACGTAGATAGAAGACCTTCGTCTTCCCGCAGGGCAGAGAATTTGGACTGCTCTTCAGTATCGAGAGGGAGGGGGAATGGTGTGGGGGGAGGAGAAGAGGAGTGGGGATAGGGGGAGGGGAGTGGGGGGAGGGGGCAATATTTGGGAGGAGGGGAGGGAAATGGGAAACGGGGAGCAGGTGGAAATTTTAATTAAAAAAGAAAAAAGAAAAAAAAAAAAAAAAAAAAAAAAAAAAGATCTAAGAATGCATACCATAAAAAAAAAAAAAAAAAAAAAAAAAAAAAAAAAAAAAAAAAAAAAAAAAAAAAAAAAGAAAATGGAGAAGCTAATGTCAGTACTCACCTTTTGTAACTTCTCTGCAGAAAGGAAAAGAAATAAAATGCACGAAGCACTTAAAACAATGTCTGTAAAACCTTAGGTACCCCATCTTCAATAAAAATTTATTGCTAAGTTATTAGAGAATGGTTGTACTTGGTGTTAAGTCAGCACAGCTGCCCAGGTCGTTGTCCAGTAGAATTTTATAATTGTAAAGAAAAGTCATTCTACAATTCCTACCTGCATAACAGAAAAAAAAATAAACTCGATTTAGAAAACATAAATTATTTGAAGACCCTGAAAGTCAAGCCACTTAGGACACACGTGTCCTCAAGTGACTGCATGGCAGAAGCCGCTCACTTGCTGCTGGGTTAGATTGTGTTAGATGACTATGTATGCTCGCTTCCTCTTATCTGATCTCTTCCTCAGAGATTCCCCTAGCCCTTACATGCTTTCCATAAAGATTCATAAACGTAGTTGAAGGGCTCTCTAGCAGGCCCAAGCATGGCGAACATGGTGCGGACAGGTTTGGCCTCTTTATCCCTTTCCCTCTCCCTTGCTAAAAACTGTCACATTCCTAAAGACAGGCCCCAAGTTCCATTCCCTTATTGGGCCAATGACTCATTACTGAGACAAAATACCAAGGGCTAACAATTATAATTCATTATTTGCCTAATAATGTCCAGTCAGAATTTACCAACTCACCCTAGCACAGCCCCATCCTTTTTCTCCTTAAAAGCTCACTCCTGAAAACACAACAAAACAAAAAATAAAACCATCTTCTTGGTGTTTGTTGTTTGCCTTTGTAACCCCCCATCCCCCCACCAACCCCCACCTCTCCACCCCCGCCCCACCCTCTGCTTGCCCTTCCAGGGTAATAAATCTCATTTGACCTGGGAATTTGGTGTCTAGGTGTGTCCTGTACTGACTCCAGGAGAGCTCCCTCCCTTACTGCAATGGTCAGACAGCATAAACATAGAACTTATATAAAGAGTTTGGTTTAGAAGACAAGATGGGCATCCTTGAAATGGAGTGGGAATGGTATCTGCAAAGTAGGCTTCATGAGAAACAGTTGTTTTGAGGAGCTAACAGTTTTGAGTGGGATGCACAAGAAGGGAAGGCACCCCAGATAGGAGAAAGATTACTCATGGACCAGGAGTGGATGGGTATGGGGTGTGTGGATAACAAGTAACAAAGGGACAGGTACTTGGGGAATTTGGTTCCATAGGAGGGCAAACAAACAAGGCTGAAAGAAGCTATAATCACTAGCCTGTTTCATGTTGTAGAGAAAGAAACAAAGCTGTAGGGAAAGACCACAGCGTTAACAATAGCTGCTATTGTTCTTTGGGCAATAGGGGTTCAAAGGTTTTGACCACAGATATCAGCTTAAGACACTATTTGCAAACTAATCTTTCCTCCCACCATACTTTATATTGGTTTTTCCTGGTAACAAGACTGTGAAATAGCTAAAGCAGACATGTACCTCGTTTTACCTGCTGATGTCATACCCATTGCTCTTAGGATAGAAAGATGAAGAGTTTGTGTCATTCAGGAGGAAGGCCAGGGGTGGATGATAATCCCGGACAGTCTTGATGACTGTGGATAAGGGTTCTTCCATTCTGCAAAACAGCTTGTTTGAAATTAGACTGGGTTTCTAGTCTGGAGTCAAACACTCTCACGATCCAGGCCCCTTCTGATCTAGGAAGCTAAGGATGGTCAGCCCTAGTTAGCACTTGAATGGGAGAAATGATCGCCTAGCTAGAGAAATGGTTCAGGGAGTAAAATATTTGCATGTAGATACGAAGACACGAGGTCAGATCCCCAGAATCATGTAAAAGTTGGACATGGCATCAGGCTCATCCCGAATCCCTACACTCCTAAAACAAGCTGGGAAGTGAATATAGGAGAATTCGCAGAAGCTTACAGGCAACCAAGCCTAGAGTCTAGCTGCAAACAAAAGCTCTCTCAAACAAGGTGAAAGGTGAATATTAACACTGCAGCTGTCCATAACCTCTAGGTATGCTATAGCACATGTATACCTGCAGACACACACACACACACGACATATATACATTCATAAACACACAAAGATGTAAAAATGATGTACTCATTCATAAAGTATTATTTTATAATTGTATCTTTATATGTGAATGGTATCAATTTCTCATCTAAATTAAAAGGTAAAAGATAACATTTCCATAACTCCTATAGATTGATAAATATCATGTGATTACTTAATCACCTGACCTTCCCAATAAAAAAAAGAGGTGAACAAGTTCAAACATGGCCAATACGGTATCAGTGTGGTACATAATAAGGATAAAACAGGGTTAAAAATAAGGACCAAATAAATACACAGAGGATGAATGACTAGTACAAGATGGCACAGTTAAAAACAGATGAACCCTGAATTGAAGACCGTCTGAACCTTAGATTTTTTTTTCAAAACCTCTGTGGCCTGTCAAATCTGACAGTTGTTTTCACAAAACTTCATTAAAATCATTTTCTATTATTTGTAAGTAAGCTCTTGGGGATTTGTCAGCTAAAGAGTAGTTTTGTCTATGTTTAAAATCCTGATTTCCCCAGAGCCTGTAGGTGTGAGACCACAATGTCTTGTTGACTCAAGAGAAACCGGTCAACAACATTGAAGGCTATGAATTAGGGACTGGGCTGTGAGACACGCTGCACCTTGTTGATTTCGTGAATCTGTTTTCTTCCCTTCCCATCTTCTGCTCTTCCCACTCAGACTAGAAGAGCCAGGGATGTCTGATGCTGGAGTTCTCCTCTGGCAGCACCACAGCTGCGTCAACGAGGTGTTGATTTTGGCACACGACTGGCTGAATTGGAATCCTCCTTCAAGAGTTGTTACTTTTTTTTTTCTAACAGTGTTTTTTGACCTCTGAATCCAGAAGAAGGTTATTTTTGCTTAGAGAGAGACTTCAAGATTTCGACAAGAATTTGAGTTTGGCATATTTTTTTTTAAATGTTCTCCTCATTTCCTAAGATAGAAAAAACCTACCTAAGTCATTTGTAGAGGAGCACTGAGCAAATTGGCATGTCAGCTAGCGGGCCTGGGGCTGAGCTCATGCTCCATGAGCCATGCTCTTCTAAATAAGGCTTGGACGCTCGTCATGCCCATGTTGTTTTGCATTACCTAAGAACTAGACACTGTGGTAGGGTGGAGGATGCGAGCTCTGGCTCTCTTACAAGAGCATGAAGCATCATCTCTGTCTCCTTAGAACCTTGTAAGGTTAGCAACTCATTGTGGGCTGCTGAGATAGACAGCTCATTGCCGGAAAGGGTCACTCCCTGTGGGAGAGATGAGGAAAGCCCAGGGTGTATGTATTCCATAGGATTTTCCTGTGTGTTCCAGAAAACAGTAGTGTTTTCCTGTAAAGCTATTGCCGTTTAGCTCTCAAGTGAGGCTTCAGTTGAGCGGATGAATGGACCCCTCTACTCATTTCAAAGGCAGTAATGAAAATGTTCCTAATATACACCCGTGACACTTCATCAATATGGCTACCTAAGCAAGACTGGGAAACACATGCTAACGTGAAAGAAACCTCATGAAAACCCTTCCACTAGACAAAGAACTAATGGCTGCTAATCACTGTTTAAAGAGTGAGAATTCATTTTTCATAGGTGTGTGCCCACTAACTGGTATTTACTATTAAGTAGTCAGCCCTAAAATCATATACACCACAACACTAAGAAAACTTAACAGGTCATATTTATGTGTGTGTTTACATATATGTGTATGTTCACATATAATGTGTGTGTGTAACAATAGTAATCAAAGAAAAAGAAATCATCCATTTGAGAGAGAGTTTGGGAGGAACATGGAAGCATTTGAAGGAAGAAAAGGAAAGGAAAATAAAAAAAGAAAGGAAAGGAAAAAGGGAAAGAAAAGGAAGAAATAATGTATTTATATTTGAATTGTTTTAATTTGTAAAGAAATTAAATGAGTTTCATTTCTGAAGTTATTCAATAAAATTATAAAAATAGTTAAAATATCCATATACAGAACATCTTTTAATTTCATTAAATATTGCCGATTAGCAAACAGAGACTCAAAAAATTGTTCAAGTACATAGAATAAGAATTGTCATAGCTAGTGTTAGGCTGTATCTGCCACTGAAGTCACAATGTGCCTTGTGAATAAAGGGTTAGTTCCTGCTCAATATATCTATGTTTTTCCTGATGACTCACTCTATATATAATTCATTCATCAAGGCAAGGCACATACATACTTGATAAATACTGCCTATGGTGTATTTCTCATTACAGCTTGTCACCATTTAACATGCACTCTGCTGCATTTCATCAATTTTAAGATGCCCTTTTATTGTGTTTTTCCTGTCTCAAGATTTAGTATGCATCAGAATATCAATAGCAACATCAGGACAGAACCAAAATACTATTTTCATTGTTTAATGTAAAGTCTACAGTGCATCTTTGAAATGGTGGCTTCTGATAGTCCTCAAATATATATAGTTTTATATATGCATATATTGCTTTTTTTTTCTCGTAGTGGATTAGAAGCCCCCAAAGGGCATTATTTGTGTTGATTTTTTTCACCTTTCCATATGCTGTTATTTGAATTATTCTGTAGCTAGCTGATGGCTGAATAGGTATTGTATGCCTACTGTGTGTTGAAAGTCATTTGAAGTGCTGGATTTAGAGTGAGGGTGAGGAATAGAATAGACATAGATTTGCCCTCTGGGAAGAGACGCAAACAAATAGGAAAAAAAAAACACACAAAGCAAACATGTAATTTTGTCTTGTGGCGCTGGAATCAAAGGGTCAATGTTCTACCCCTGGAGTACATTTCCAGCCAACAAATGTGTAATTTTCTGTGGGGAGTTGAGAGGAGTGAAAATATTGAAAGTGATGTGAAGAAAATAAACGGGGCTGGAGTGCTTTCCAAATTTGGATTTGAAAGTCAGGGAGGAACTCTCTAAAGAGATAGCAAAGCTCACATCTGACAAATAAAGATCATAAATCTGGGTTTCTTGGCTATAGGCTGCAAGACACCCTAGGCAGTCTTGACTATCATAATCCAAAACATTGTCTCTCAGATCAAAGTAGGACATTTATATCTGTATACACTCATACTGTTATCTTTTAACTTTATTTTTTTCATGCAGTATATTTTGATCATATTATTTCCCCTTCCTCAACTCCTTTTAGATCCTTCCCACCTCCCTACCCATCCAACTCCATGTCTCTTTCCCAGAAAAACATAGGAAAAATAATAAAAATGGAAATCAACATGAGGATAAAAGCAGAAAAAAAAAAAAAAGAAAAAGAAAAACAAAACAGAAAATATACACAAAAGGAACATGAAGTCCATTTTGCATTGTCAGTTACTCCTGGGCCCACCTTGTGGGGTAGTTGATGTACCCAATGACGCTGCCTTGGAGGAAACTGATTTATCTTTCCCAGCAAATATCAATTGCAAATAGTTTCATGGTTAAGAGTAACCACGAAATGGTAAGATACATTCACCTTTTCAGTGATGAGACTTTGTCTAGTGTGAACCTCTTCAGGTCTCTTTGAGTTCTTCTGTGTCTCAGTCGAATTGTGTGTGAAAGAAGCTGTTTCATTAGAGTCATCCATCACCTCTGCCCCCCCCCCCTTTGTCTTTCTGCCTCCTCTTCCACATGGATCCCTGAGCCTTGAGGGGAGGGATTTCGTAAAGACATCCCACTTAGAGATGACTGTTCCAAAGTTTCTCACTCTCAGCTGATGGGGGTTGAACAATATGCCACTCGGGGTTCATACTGGCTTATTTGCAGGGAACCTTTATATTGACTAGACTGCAAATATGCAGACTGCATGCAGTAAACTGAAAAGAAGCAATAGACTAGGAGACAGCAGGCCAGAGTGATGCATCCGGCTCTGTTCCTATTGTATAAATTCTGATGGTTGTATAATGTTCCTAATCCTCAGCATATTTACCCGTTTCATTGGGAAAACATTTACAGATATCAATGATGGTATTGAGCTTTAATGTTTAAATACAACACTTATCAGTCCCTTTAGTGAGCAGTTATTGGAGAGCTGTTAGGTGCTGTCACTAAACAGTCTACGGATTGTAGAAGAAATTAAGAAAGAAAAACACAATCTATTCAGTTACATAATTAAAGATGTTGAAAAGAGGAATGACATTTGGTGACTTCAGTGTCATATGAAGTAAAATCTTCCCCTGCTTCCACTACTAACAGCATCTTTCAAAATAAGAACCAGGCCTGGTGCCCACTTATCCTTACAAAAGACACACAAGGTCAATAGTTTCCAATATGTGGCACAGTGGTTATATCAAGTAGATGATGTTCCACTGAACATCTCTTAGGGATAAGAAATGAGTTAAAGATCTGAAAACCCAAGGGTTTGTTGGGTTTGCTTTGCAAAGAGCAGGGGGCAGTTATAAGTCACAAGACCGTGGAAACTTGAAAGAAAGGTTTATTTGGTTGTTCTTGAGTTCAAATGGGACGGGACTGATGTGGGATACATCAAAAGATCTAGGAGAGAGACACAGTGAAGCACTGATATCATAACTACACCACAAAGGGAAGGGAAGACTGGGAGGTTCCACCCCATGAGATGCCTTCCACGACAGAGGCATAAACTTCTTAAGGAAAGGTGAACTCTGAAGCTGCAACTATATTTCCACTGAGGCAAAAAAAGTTCCACACTCAAACGGGATTCCAATGGCTCAAAATACCACTGAGAAACCATCAGGTTCTTTCTAACTCCCTTTTGTTGGCTTTTCTTCTGAAGTCTTTTCCTTTTTGATTGAAAGATGACTGCCAAATCTCTTGGCATAGCTTTTTTTATAGTTATTTGTTATCAGCTTACATAGAATTAAGACTCATCATGACATTTTCCAAACCAAAATTGTTTTTCTTCTTTCTTTCTCCACAACTTCCCCAGCCTCCTTCTTTCCCTCACACTTTCCCATCCATTTCCTGGCATGCACCATATATGCACAATGGAATTTTACCCAGCTGATAAGAAAAGGAAAAGTATGAACCCAGATAGTATTTTTATACAGCTCCACACACACCCAAAAGGAGAACAGCTTTCTCAAAATTCTCTCTACCAAAGAGAACTTTACTCCTCTTCTTCTGCTTCCCCACTTCATCCATGTCTCAGCAGATTTCCCTGTATCTAGTAAAAATAGCCGGACCACATACCCATGTGCTAAATGCAGGCGAGGCTTGCAAAGGGTTCATTTGGCACTTTCGCAGGGGCTGTTCACTAGGAGGAAGCGTGTGTATGGAGAAGCACGTGGCCTGATTGCTGGGTGGGTCTCCAACACCATCTCTCATTGATCAAATGCTCAGAACCTGGCAGAGCTCTGCTTTCTGCGTTACAGGAACTCAATTCATATTCTGTGATTCTGGGATCTTTATCGTGGAACTAGAAAATCTCTATAAGGCCAGGCAAATGAATGGTGAAATCAGCTATTCTTTCCACGCCGCGGTCAGAAGAAAAACTAAATTTAATTTTGTCACTTGAATGAGTGGCTATTGATATTTCCAGTGGGTGGCTCAAACTGAAATACTAATTCAACATCATAAGAAGCAGTGGTGGCAAAAAAAAAAAAAAAAAAAAAAAAAAAAAAAAAAACCCACATGTCTAATTTGGCAACAGTTATATAATCTAAAATCAAATGAGGGAGAAAGCTGAGTTAAATGGAAAATGACCAGATCTTAAGGAATGGAAGTTTGCTGAAAAGATTGTGTGTGTGCTTTTAATGAAAACAACTGACGGTATGGTGAGTCTTGGGATGTGGAAAAGGTTTAATAAACCCCAACAGGGCCCTCATTGTCTGATGATTACACATGGAAGCTCAAAACAAGGAGCAGAAGAGGACGACAATTTCGTACATTTTTAAAAATCAACGACATTCACAAGCAAACATTTATAAGATTTTAAATTTCTCCCTTTGCTTTTCTACAGGTTGCTTGTAGACTATACCAACAACACAAAGAATGTCACATATAGGCTAACAGAAGAAATGGGTGAAACCATTGAACTCTGTAGTATAGCTCCTGTAAAGTCATGCCAGAAGGGGTGGAAATTAGTATGTTGTCACAGCATACTGATCCTTTAAACCAACTTTTCTCCGAATCTTTTGAGCCTGTCAAGTCCTTTTGCATAACTGTGAAAACTTGCCCAGAGAATGGAAAACATTAGCGAGAAGCATCAGGTGACTTACTGCTGTTCTTCTTTGGATGCAATTGGCCCATTTGTTAATGGCTGGGACTATTTAACTTCAACCATAATGCATTTTCCGTGGTTACTTTACCTAGAGTTTTATTCTTGGCACCCTTCTGCCCTGTCTTTCTTCTCATGAATTTATAGGCATATTGTAACAGATCCAGTAGGACCATGAAGGCTTGGAGGAGGCTGGCTCATCTTTGAATGTTCCCCGCATCACAGTACTATTTAAATTTGTGATCACTAAGGGTTTTGTTCTAGGTCCTTAGTGTTATAAATGTTGGGTTTGTGTTTCTTCCTTTTAAGATTTCATTTTATTTTGTATATGTTTTGTATATGTGTGCATGCAATGCCAAGGTGTAGTGGGGAGGGGCAGTGCTCATAGAAGCCTGAAAAGGATACGGCACACCCTAGAGCTGGAATTACGGGCAGTTGTGAGCTTTCTGATGTGTGTGCTGGGAATCAAAGTTGAGGCCTCTGAAAGAACAATAAGGACCTTTAACTACTAAGCCATCTCTCCCAACCCTGTATTCATATTTGAATTTAGTGTATTAGTATTGAGAATACAGCAGTCCTCTTTAATGACATCACTAAAACACTAAGGTACCCTAAGTGACATACAGAAATTACAGATGTGAGAAGGAGAAGAAAGACTGTTTTTGTTGTTGTTTGTTTCTTTATTTGTGTAGACTGAAAATATTTGGGACTGGTTTCCAACATTTATTGCAACAAGATGTAAGTATTTGTAAAGAACATTAATTAATTCTATTTTGAACAGATGCCTGGCAGGCAGTTAGAGTCATGCTCACTGCACTTCTCCCATGAACTAAATAAACATTCTATGTTTGTTTTTTTTAAAGAAAATATTAAATATCTATTGTAGCCTTTAATATTTGCTGGGCTCTAAACATGTTTTGTTTTATTATTGTTTTGGGGGAGCGACTGAGGGTTGCAATGACATGTAGAATTCAGAGAACAATTTGTGGGTACACCATATGGAACCTGGGGAACAAAATCATGTTGTCGGGCTTGACAGCAAGGCCTTACCTGCTGGACTATCTTGTAGATCCATGTTGTGGTTCTTCCTCACAAATGAGAGAGAGAGACATAATACTCTTAAAGCTTGGGATTTGTAACAGTTCTCATCAGAGTTTGAGTTCTTCCTAACCATCTTTCTTAGACAGTGTTCTCTTGCTATGTTGCCATTTTGAAGGTGAAGTTAATAGAAACTCTATCATTAAAGTTCTTGTTCTCTTGAAATGTATGGTATAAACATGAATCATCTGGTTCGTAAAACAGACAGAAATAACCTAACATATACATTTTCTCTCAGTAACTGGTTTGATGGAATAGTTTGTTTTCAATATTGCTTATAATGGAATATAATTTCCATAGACCCCCATCCAAAATAACTGTCTGTTTGGGTTCTCAATCTCAGCATCAATAATGGTAGCATTCCAGAGTGACAGAATTCCAAGGATCTTAGGGAAAGCTGAATTATGGTTCCCATGGACATTGGCATTCAAATACTCAACCTCCAAATGTACTGGTTGTTATGGTTAAAAAGATTTTGCAGGCTTGTTCAAAATCAGTGTCATGTATTAGAGCTACAATTTTGGATTAGCTAGTGAGCCAAATCTAATAAGCAGAATTTTTAGAGGATAGAAACAAGAGCACAAGTCAGTAGAAGGAATTATGAAATAGAGTCATAGATAGAACCCTAAGTCAAGGAATGCCAGAAGCCTTTAGAAAGAAGCTTGAAAAAATATACGGAATGGATTCTCCACTGGTACCTCAAAAGAAGTCAGCCCTTATAGCTATTGATTTAACCCCATAAACTCATTCTAAATTAGTGATTCTCAACATGTGGGCTGCTGCCTTGTTTGAATCTTGATGATACATCCAACCCCTGGAGTTGTACTGTTAGAATTCCATTTAAAAGAGTGGGCTTCCAGTAAATATTGTATTGTATTGATGACATCTTTCAACCATTCAACAGCTTGTGGCAGCATTTTTGGGTCTATGTTTCAATTTTAGAAAGGGTATTTTGCTCCACAGAACAACTCTATGTGTTACTAACCAACTGAAGTTTCATCTTCCACAGGCTAAGTGCACATTTTTTATGCCAGAATTTGGGAAACATTTTACTCATCTATGTTGAAAGTAGAGTGTGAGCCAGCAAATGAATTTGCACTCCTCTGGTGGCTGAGATGCTGAAAGTTGTTATGGAGAAAATAGTTTTGTTATGAATACAAAGTCTATAATAATGTCTATGAATATTCTCTATCATCAGCAAATAAGAAAGGTAAATTTGTTGGGTATCTGTTAACAGTGGTCATGGGATGGGTGCTAGGTTGCCACTTGATAATCCCAATTTAATTAAGAAGGCCCTGCCTTACTTAAATAGTCACAAGTTTTTCCAGTAAAGACAGGAAGACTACAATGGACAAGGGAGGCATTGCCTCTAAGAGCACAGATCATCTGGGGTTGAACGGAAAAGTTCCAAACACAAACTTTGACAACTCTAGACTCAGATACCCTTAAAGTTCTACCATGTCACCTCATCACCAACTTTGCCAAATCCTAAGAGTAGCAAAATGCAGTCAGAGAAGTTGAGACGCAATGTACATGAAGGCCATTTACTTCCTTCCTTTCTGAAAAACAAAAAATAAAAACAACTTTGTGGATTCTTGGTGAGGATCCTAGGATCCTAATAAGCTTTCTGGCTGAGGCCTGAGCTCTGTGGCGGAATTCTAACTGCTCAGAAACAAGCCTCATCTCTGTTATGAGAAACAGCCTGACATCAAATGCTCAGTCTTTTTGTGTTCTTGCTGTGAAATGAATGCAACCTGAAACAGGATGCTTGAGATGGAAACACGCTGGTGAGAATCACAGTGTTTCTGTGCGAATGCCTGTCTGTGAGCTAGCAGAACACGTGACTCTGGGTGGAATGTTTGATCTATAATTGTAATTAGTAACATCAATATCTGGGTTTTTTTGTGGCATTCAGAAGATTGAATGAGTGGCATATGCTGGACATATAGCTGTGTCTGGAACATGGTATCTTCTCAACTGTTCTTTTCCTTCAAAAGAAGATATGAGGAATTCTCTTCCTTTGCTTTTGTACTTGGGGGAGATCATCAGAAAGTGTTATCACTCTGAATGGTGCATCTTTCCATACTTTTTTTTTTATTTTGGTCTTCTTCACAATTTTGTAAGTGGTATAACTGTGTCTGTTTTACAAGTAAAGAAACCAAAACTTGAAGAAAGTAAGTACTTTGCTCAATGAAAATAAAGATGATGCTTGCCAGAAGTGAAGTTATAGTCCAGTAATGTTGAAAGTTTCTTGGAACATGACTATGTAATGGTCATATCCTAAACCAGACTAAAAATGTCTACCAGTCTTCCTAGCCTTACCACCATTAGAAGCATTTGGTCTAAGACCATCCCTAGACATTTTCAGACTTAACTGGGGAAGTTCAGTTAGTGTTCGGATGGGTGTATGACCTCCTGCATAAAGAACTTAAGTGAAGCAGTAGAAAATCACACCGTGAGAAATATTGGAGTCTATTCATCCGGGTTAGAAATCTCAGCTCTACCACTTGTCAACAGCTTGATCCTAATTTGCTTAACTTCTTTTCCTTTCAGCTTCATCCACTAGAACTCTACCTGCTCAATGGATAGGCTCCTTGTCCAGGATGCGCAGTCTTCCATTCAGCCCCAGGCAGACACAAAAAACAAAGCAAAACAAAGCTCTACTGAGTCATTCTGAGAATTAAATGAGTTAATATGTGCCCATAAAAGCATTCCTGCAGATGGATGTTCGTGGTTGAGGTAACTACTCAACCCACATGAAAGCAAATGAAAACACTGAAGTCCTCTGAGTTTTTATAGAGGACCACGCAACATTCCTTTAACGTGAAGTGGAAACTTCAGGCCTGTCATTAGTATGCCAATGATCATGCACGATTGCTTCACAGAACGAGGAACACATCCCATCGCTGCTCTGAAATGTCTTTTATGTGCCTGTATTCAGCTCCTCCTCATGACTTTTACCAGAGAAATGTAGCCCTTCTGGGGAAGCTCTTGGTTCTAGCTTCAACAAGAAAACAGCAGACTATCACTCTGTTATAAGAGAAAATTGATTTCCTGGTAGCACACCTGGAGCTTTTGGAAACTCTGATCCACACCACCCATCACCTAACCCCACGTATTCAACCTTCCTCTATCATCTCAATACTTTACTGCCTCCTAGACCCACTCTAGGCTCATGATCAAGACATGTGCTTATTGCTAATACCATTTACGTGACTCTTTACAGACTGATGCCAAGCATGATGTGACACCTCATATCTATCCATCTGTAGCTTTGTTCTCCTTGTACAAGAGAACGTGTTAGAGGCAAATTCCTGAGACTGCAATTCTTCACTTTCTTCTTTTCACTCCCCCCCAAAGGAACAAGTGGCCTCAGCCATGGCCTGGAGGGCTTCTCCCTGACTCCTCATTTAACCTCCCTCTTGATCCTAAGGGATTCTTGTGAATCCTGACTTCCCTTTTTACTTTCTTCTTGGCCCTGGAGGATGGAATGTACCTACACTTACCATTTCACAGGGAGGAGGTGAGAATAGGGTCTGTAATCACCATGGTTGTATATCCAGCCTGCAATTTCTCCCTGAATTCTAGCCAGAATATCGTCTTGGAAACATCGACATCTCAAACATAGCACATCCGAGATAGAACACGTGTTTCCAATCGTTTCCCATCTTCCACCTTACCTCCCAACAAATTGCTTTTTTAAAAAAAAAAAGACAGAAGAAACGATATTCTTCTCCTCTTGTCCTCCACAGGTCAGTAGAAAGTAACTTGAGATGGTTTAGCCATAAATCTTGCCACCATCATACACTTCTCTCTTCTTTGCACAGTTTACATTTTATATATCAGTAAAATATGAGCTCTGAACTTATAATCCATCTTTTGTCCCACACAATCATTTCTGTACGCTTTCTCCATGTCACTGATGTCTGCCACATTGATTATAGTGTTAGATGACTATTCTTCCACCATCTGTCCTTACTGTCTGTGCTAATCACGGGTTGACAAATAGCAAGCCATTGCATTGCTTTGTTGAAAGGGAGCGCTTTTATTACATTGTAGCCCGTGCACTTTTATTCTGTCATAGCTTCTATGGGCCACAAGTCTGAGCAAGCTTACCTGAGTCCTCTTCACCAAGATTTCCTATGAGACTGCAATCCATGTCTGTTCCTGGGCTATAATCGCACCTGAAATCACGACTGGAAAAGATTCACTTTCAAGCCTGCATAATTGATGTAAACAAAATTTCAGTTCCTCAAGACTCATTGAACAGAGGGCTTCAATCTTGGTTGTCTGCTGGCACTCACTGCTGCTGCCCTCGGTTCTTTTCTCTGTGAAGGTCTCCAACACAGTTTCAAAGTCAAGACAAGAACAGAATGAAGACTTAATCTTGCACCCTAATCACAGAAGCAATACCCTATCATCTTCATTGAATTCTCCTGGCTAAAAAGCAAGCTACAGTCTGCTAATAGTTACTTGCAGTGGATTAATGAGAGCAGAAATTATTGAATGCCATTTGGAACATTGTTTACGATGGCCCCCAGGTTATTTGTATGCAGTGGGTGCAGAAATCCTTTAAAATCAGAGACAGTGCATACCATACCTCTTCCGAAACTTTCCAGCTGTCTCCTATTTAAATCATACTAGACTCCACATGCCTCACTTGTGGTCTTAACCTATATGGTACCTTGCTTCCTGTACTTACTCTGAATTCTATGCTGGGACTGTCTTCCTTTATTACGTCATCCAGAAAAACCTGTCCCACTTCAGGGCTTCCTTGCAATTCACTCTGCTCAGGGCCCCCTTTCTCCAGATATATCCTGTCTTTCCACTGAATTCAGACTCTGCCCTTGTGTTTCCTTCCAGGTAAGCTTTTCTGGACCATACTATATGAACATTGTTCTCTGGAGGTCTCACTTTGGACTCTTTGTGTTCATTTAACCATGCAAAACATTATATACCATACACAGTCATCCGTATTTAGCCCTTAAAGGAAGGCTGCATGGAGCTATGACTTCCTATTTCATTCATGAAATACACAGTGACCTATATGGTAAAATAAAGGGGAAATCGGATAGGATAAACACAAGGATGCTGCAGTTGCAAGTTTCTTCCTTCCCTTGTAGTCATCTGGGCAAGCAGACCCAGTACAGTGTTCTGACCGTTCAGAGCGGCATATCTGAACTTAACTTAGATCAAACTTCCTCCAAAGACATTCAGCTCCCTTTACTGCCTCTATCAATGCCTTGAAAGAATGTTTTTGAGTGGTAAGCTACTGGGCATGGGGAATTTGGTAATTAGAAATGTCCATTCTTACATCTCTCTTGGAATTAACTAAGGTAAAATTCAGGTCTATAAGCTTGTATCAAAGTCTTATTAACCTTAGATTGATGTGGGATTCCCCTCTGTATGCTGTGAATATGTTTTATTACCATTGGTTAATAAAGAAGCTGCTTTGGCCTATGGCAGGGCAGAATATAGCCAGTCAGAAAATACAAACAGAGATATATAGAGAGAGTAGGCAGAGTCAGGGAGACACCATGTAGCTGCCGAAAAAGAAAGATGCCAGAACCTTAGTGGTAAGCCATGGTCTCATGGTGATATACAGATTAATAGAAATGGGTTAAGATATAAGAGCTAGATAGAAAGACACCTTAGCCATTGGCTGAACAGTGTTATAATTAATATAGTTTCTGTGTGATTATCTGGGTCTGGGCAGCTGGGAGATTAAAGTGCAGTCTCCTTTTATATTAGATAAACTTATAGAATCAAAATTATAGGTTAAATTTATAGTTTAAAAGCCATATCTGCTCTGTTACCTTTTCTCCAAGAATTGGCAGTACACAAACAACTGTATCCAGCAAATATTTTAATTTGTCCATCATGGGCATCTAGTATTGTTGAGAGGCACTAATGTTTGGAGAATTATTTGATGCAGTTTTTTTTAAATTCTCATTGGGGGAATTTAGTGATTTGGGGAAGTGTGAGATGTTTAGATTGATTTTTAAGTCAGCATATAAAATCAGGTTTTATTATGGCACTTCATACATACAAAGTTAAATTTTCTTTTTAATCATCTTCTTCCTCAATGCTTCTCCCCAGCTCCCACCCCACTTCTTTGCTTTTTTTCTTTCACTCAGATAATCCAAATTCATATTTATTTAGAAGCGGTCATTGAGGGTTCTTGAAATTAACATAAATTAGCCTGAAGTTAGCTTTTTTTCTGGGTATTGACCTCCAAGTTTACTTTTAATGAATAGACTTTCCTCTGGCGAACTGTATCAACATAAAACAAAAGTGCTGCAATGTTTTTTCTTCTTCTGGCAGCTCCCTAATAGAGCCTACACTGGCCAACTTCCATACCCTTCAGGGTTCCAGAAACACAAACAGGAAGCTAACATTTTCCCCAGCAATAATAGTTCTATAATAAATCCGGGGAAGAAACAATAAAACAGAAGGTCAAGATGAAAGCAATTTGCTTTTTATTAACATCTCAGCACTACATCAGAATAGATCTTAAAGATTAAAATGGAGTCTGTGCATAATTAGAAGAGTGTTTGTAATCAAATGCCTTTTTCTTTCTTTTTTGCTCTAGCTTCAGAGTAAGGCCCAAACTTATACAGCACTTGTAAGTGCCTTCTGCTCCTCAGTACAGCTATGTCTCCTCTCAGATACTATCTTAAGTGTGTTTATTTCCACTGTATATGTCCTTTCTGAAGAAAAGGTATCTGTGCATTGCCAGCTATTGCTGTGAGATACCATATATGGCCATGAATTTAATAAATCCAGTAATTTGAAGCAATGCAACAGAATTCTTTTCAACATCCTTATGAAGGTTAAAAAGTGACAGATTGTCTTACAAATATGGACAACTGCCTATCACCAGTAAAGTTTTCCAAATTTCCCAGTGGCTTACCCTCTCTTTTCCCACCTATGATACACACCCCCATCTTTTATTATGTACAATGAAGGTAATTTCCTGAGAGAACAATAAGACTCTTGGACATTGTATGAAGAAGGAAGAATTGAGCACCAAGATGAGAAAAAGGAGAACTTTTTAACCCCCAGGTAGAGGAAGGACTGAGGCCAGTGTTTGCAGACAGAAGGGGGAAGAAGAAGATAGTCAATTCAGAAAATTATAAATTTCATATTGTAATCTACAGCTTGCCAAGTTTCTATGACTTTCTGTTATTGACAAATGACAGGCTTATAGGGCTGATAAGGTAGCTAACAATAGAAATACTGATTAAAAAACTTTGAATTCTATGTTTGCAAAAGAACCCATCTTTCATTATATTCTGTGTTTCAAAAATACATATAACTAGTTTATTTCAGTTGTCCTAAACATATTCACAATTTCTAACCCTTCCTTTACCATCAAAATACATTGATTACTATATAGAACCCAAGTAATGTATTTTATAATGATAATTCTCTTGTTTCATTTCAGTCTCACCTATTGATATTAAAATGCATTTCTGATGTAGAAAATCATGAGTTGCTTGTAAACGGAGTTGGAGCTCTTTTGTACTGCCCAGTCCCAAATAAACACACAAAAGCTTATATTAATTACAAAATACCTGATCAATAACTCAGGCTTATTATTAGCTGTCTCTTACTTTTAAATTAACACATTTCTATTAATCTAGGTATTGCTACATGGCCCATGGCTTTGCCAGTCCTCTGGCATCTTGCTTCTTGGGCAACTTACTTGCATCTCTCCCAACTCCACCCCTCTTCATCAGAGTTCTCAGTTTGATTGTCCCACCAGACTTTATCCTGACTTGCAGCTTTATTACTAACTAATGAGAGTAATACATATTCTCAGTGTACAGAAGGATTACTCGGCAGCAATTGTTCAGCATTAAATTGTAGCCTTGTAGGCTTTTTAAAATGCCTCTTTTGAAGTCTTCCAATTTTCCAATCTTCCTAGGTGCCTTTGCTTCGTTCAGTTGACAAGTTTGTTCTCACATGCCACAGTATGGATGGGATTAACAAGAGCCTCTTGCTTCAAATGAATGTAGATTTGACAGTCATACAAATAGTAAAGCGACTCTCCTTTGATTACAATTGGGATACATTTATATTCCCATACTTAAAATAGACAAATTGCTTTTCTTGGCATGGCCCTCAGGTTGCTGATGCTAGTAAATGCTGTGTCAATCTCAGAATCCTGCAACTTCAGTGCACTGAACATCTATAGGAAATGATGCAAGCAGTCTTGTAAATTGAATGCTGCCCTCTTATGGTCCTTGAAGTGCTTCTAGGGTCAAATAAAAATGCTCTGATCTCGAGTTAAGGTACTTGACAAAAAGTTTTAAGAAAAAGAGGCACCTAAAAACCTACCCTCTATGCCTTGATTTAGCAGATTCAATGTAGAGTTGTCTCATTCCAAATTCATCTTAACACAGAGCCAAATAAAGAATGAAACTCATCGCCCGAACATTCTAATACATATTTCAAAACAATTTTAACTTCAGTTTCCAGTATTCTGATACTTGTGTGTGTGGGGGGGGGGGGAATAACAACATATCTGGTTTTGTCCACATAGTTATAAAGTAATTATGATAAATTAACATAGTATCAAACCCCGAATTTATCATAGAACTTCTTCATTTACTCAAGTCAGAGAAGTTAGAAACTCAAATTTGGTAAGATCTCACATATCAAACTCAACATATTCCCAATGTGAGGGGATAGTTTTTACTTATATTTTCTTAAGATCAGTCTTTTTCTAATTCATCATTTGAGGAGCCACAGAAGAAGCTGAGTGCTGATCCAACTTTTAAAGAAGTTTATGGCCAGTAGGATGTGGAGAGAGGATGTGTCCATAAAAAGTAAATGGATAGGTAGATTCGAAGTCACGATTTGCTTCTAGAATTAAAAAAAAAAAATCAGTTGATGGTGTGAGCAAAGAAGATGAATGCAAACAACTGCTAAATCTTTGACGAGCTAGAAATCGAGTTGTGTGTTTTCTATGCTTAGAAAAAGGGGAAAATGTGATGGGGTGGGGAGAAATCCCCAAATCTAAGTCACAACTGAGCTAATTACACTTTCAGAACACAAAGAAGCAAATACTTTTAAAAATCACCAGAGAAGCCAGGTGTGGAGACACACGCCTTTAATTCCAGCACTAGGGAGTCAGAGGCAGGTGGATCTCTATTAGTTCAAGGCCAGCCTGGTCTACAAAGCAAGTTCCACAGCAGTTAGGGCTACACAGAGGAACCTTGTCTTCAAAAAAAAAAAAAAAAAAAAAGTGGAAAAATCATTTCATAGACTAAAGAAAAAAGAAGGGTAATAGAACTGAATGTGGTAACCAAATGTAAAAAGATAAATGAAAAAGACCCAAACTAAGCCAAAACATCGGAATGCCACAGGAAAGAATGGAGCACTGGTTAAGTAACACTATGATGATGTATAAACCTTAGAAGGCCAGGCAGTGGTGGCGCACGCCTTTAACCCCAGCACTCAGGAGGCAGAGGCAGGTGGATCTCTGTGAGTTCGAGGCCAGCCTGGTCTACAAGAGCTAGTTCCAGGACAGGCTCTGAAGCTACAGAGCAACCCTGTCTTGAAAAGCAAAACAAAAAACCCAAACAAACATACAACAAAAACAAAACAAAAAAGAAACCTAATATATGAAGTAAGCCTCACACAAAAGACCACACATTTTATATGATTCCATATTTACACAGGTTATCTAAAATGGGTAACTCCATGTGGTCCAAGGAGTACAAAGGAAACCATGTCAGTAGGAGAGACAGTAGCAAGGATGGTCCATGAATCTGAAGTCTCATGGCTACAGCTCCAACAAGCATTAAATAAAATCTACTTCTAGGCAAATTAACAGTCACGTGGAAGGACTACTTCCTTCCGTTCCCATTGCCCATCATGGTAAATCACAACACAGGTCAAAGGATGTAGGAACGGGGAACAGAGACAAAGCAATTATTAGAACCAGACACAAATGTAATGCAGATATTTAATTATCAAGCAAGACATTTTAAGAAAGCTACAATTCATGTGCTAAATGCAGAAAAGCAGAGCAGATGGGTGATGTAAGCAGGTAGCCATTCTTAGGAAAAATAACTCAGAGCTGGAAGGGGTAGACACACACACACACACATGCACGCACACACACACACACACACATCTGGAGCACAGCATATTAAACAGCATATTGACAAAGACAAAGATAGTATTTTGAAAAGACAAAAAAAAATTGCTGTAAAATAGCTAGGTTGCATCAGTGTGGCTAAAAGGGAGGAAGGCCGGTGATTTTGTTTTTGTTTTCTTTTTTGAGTAGTTTTTATACATATGGTCTAAACCTATACTACAGGAAATTCTCTCTCTCTCTCTTTCTCTCTCTCTCTCTCTCTCTCTTTCTGTGTGTCTGTCTATCTGTCTGTCTGATCTGCCTCTCTTTATCTCTTTCTCTGTCTCTTTCCCTCTCTCTTTTCCTCCCATCCTCCCTATGTGTATCCATACTATATGCAACAAAACAATAAGGGTAACCATGGGAATTGGAATTTAAAATAAGGTATGGAGCTTTTGAATCACTGTATGAGCAAAGACAAAAAAATCAATAATTTTTTGTTGTTGTTTACACTGATGATTTAGGTCATTAAAAACAAGCTAGATATATTTCCAATAAAATCACATTTTTTGCATAGTGTCCAGCATAAACAAAATATGTATGTTTCTATATGATACATATGTACATTTAAATGCATTGTAAAATGTGCCTCTAGCAAAAGGAAATGAGTTGAAAAGAAGAAGACAGAGAAACATTTTCCTACCTATATTATTTGAATGGATACTCACAAAGAGCTGGTGTAATTTGAAAAATGATTTTTGTGAAGCCCCTAGCTTCCCCTAAATAGATTTTACTTTAATATTCAAAACAATGTGATTGATCTGAATTTCTCACTTTCCACTGTACGTGTAAGGACACAGTTAATGTTAATACAAAAATCCAAATTATCCTTCCTCACAAAAACCTTCAAATGTCACATTAGGAGATAACGCTTTCAAGTAAAATAATTTGTTCCTGGAACACAATTTTTCATTTAAATCCAATCTTCGTTTTGAAGTGGAAACAAACAGGCACAATGTGACCCCACTGGCCTTGTGTCCAAGCGCAAACCACGAGTGCCATACACAAGCATGAAAGGAACCACATCAAAGCAGGTTAGGCTGCTGGGAGCTTCAAGGCAATCACACCAGCTACTTGTGACTTCTCTGTGGACCTGTGAAGTGCAAGTAGAATATTACAGAACTAACGGGGAAAAGTCAAATTAGAAGCCATCTTTTTTGAAAGGACATGAAGGAGCAGAACTTTGGAAAGCCCGGACATGCCACTCATTTCATTTTCTTTTTGGAGAATTTCTTTCAGTGAATTAAAACCAACATAAAGAGCTGTCCAACATAAAGAGCACGGGATTATCCTTGCAAGCTGGGAAACCTTTTGTGTTCATATTTCAATAAAAATAACTCCGTCTTCTTTTACTTTTGATCATTATTAATCAGATAATAGTCACATTAACTTGAATGTTTAAAGATATATACTTTATAATCTAGAAGTTAGTGTTCTGCTGAATGTTAAGACACCGCAGAATTAGTCAGAATGAAGCATGTGTGAAAAGTTGTATGGAAATCTATGATTTTGCAACCCAAGTAAAGAAGTATAAGAAGAGATAGAATGAATGTTATATTAAAGAACATGGGGGGGGGATACCAGGAATTAAAGGTGTAAGTGGGGTGAGAGCAGGGGGTTGAGGTAAAGGAGGGGTGGAGACAAGTTAACCAAAATTCAGGATGTGTGTGGATGTTTTATGAAAACCCATTAGCTTGTAAGTTAATTTAAAAAGAAAACAAAGATGTCTTAACAATTGTACTCTGCATGGGTGGACAGTGCTGCTCCCAGAAGATATGAGTTATTAAATGAAAGACTCTGGCCAGTACTGCTCACCTCCTTAAACGTTATTGGCCAAGGAGGCCCCAGAAGTACATGAAACAATAGGGCTATTGCTGTTGTTCTTGGTTATCCACCACAACGGGAAGATAAGACCCTATAGCTAAAAACAAACACACTTTAGACAGAAGCACCAAGCCAGAACTAACCAGAGAATCTCCCTGGGGTGGCTGCTTTTTATGTGTTGTGTCTTATACGTGCGGCTAGAGGAGGAAACACTTCAATGGTCCTACCCAGTCGTGGACCTTGAAGGCTGCAATACTGGAAAGATGTGTCCGCAGGCATCGTAGTGGCATGGCTGTTAATAGTCACAAATTTATGTCTGATGGCGTTTAAAGAAAGTAACAGGAAAGAATTCATGCCAGGTGTTTCAAACCTGGTCAAAAACACCTGACTAGCCCATTATAGGCCCTTGTGGCTTTACAAAATGTTCACGTCATCAAACTGCCTTCTAAATATCTGTATTTATAACTGAGATTTAAACAGGTTCTCAGTCCTGGTTGGGAAAGTTCCTTTTTACCATGGGAAGCATTTAATGCAGAGACGTATAACTGTCTAAACTACTAAAAATGATTTATTTGGGACAATCCCCATCATTCTTACAGCCAAAGCTCAGGAACACTGAGGAAGAGGAAGAGATAGAAAGAATGCAAGAGCAAAGGACAGGAAGGGGTACTGAAAACGCTGTCTTTTGGATATGACGTGGGTATGGTCTGCAGAGATAAAGCCAGTTTAAAAAACCTAGCATGACCAGGTGGCACACACCTTTAATTGGAGCACTTGGGAGGTGGAGACAAGTGGATTTCTCAGTTTAAGGCCAGTCTGGTCTACAGAGTAAGTTCCAGGAGAGCCAGGGATGCTTAGAGAAACCTTGAGTTCATAAAGATTGAACTAAATTAAAATTGAAAAAGCATACCACGTATGGAGGAGGAGCTCCTGAGTCCCCAACCCAGATGAGGAGCTAGTGGCAGTTAATGACTTTGGGGTGCAAAATTAATTTTCTTTGGACACGTGGCAAATGAAAGGTTTTCCGAGTCCAAGTAAACATCCCTACACCGTTTACTTGTATATACTAATTGTTTAGTGTATATACTAATCGGACTCAATGGGTTATTTTAAAAGTGGAATGTGAAATTGGAGGAATGATTATCAGGAGGATGCAGAAAGTGGAGGATGGATAAGCTTAAGACAATAGTTTGTGTGTGGAATGTTCAACGAATAAATTTAGGTACACATATGCACATATCTACACACACACATACACACTCAGCAGGAAAAATAACATAAATATGGAGGTCATTTTCCAGTGTCTTATCTATTGCACTCTGCTGACCCCTGGAATTTCTCCAAATGAAGAGAACTCAACTGTTTAATTTGTGGAAGTGGGGGACTGTATTACAGAAAATTGATTTTTTGAGAGAGGGATAATGAGAAAAAGAGAGGAGACAGAGAGAGAGAGAGAGAGAGAGAGAGAGAGAGAGAGAGAGCAGCCACTATGAAGCTGTTCTGCCACATATGTGAAACATGAAGGGCCACAATAGGTTTTTTACATAGATGCCGAGGATGTGAACCTGGTCCCCATGGTTGTAGAGCAGGAGATGGTGCTCACTCATCCATTTTCCCAGCCCCAAGCAGACACACAGTGAAGGCACAGTAAATACACCCTGAGTCTTGGCTGTGAGCCAACCTAACCCAGGCAGTGCTCATTGGCCTTGTTGCCATGGTAACAAGCAGAGTTTCTGATGCACATAGTTTGTGTTCAGAAACAAGGCTGTGGCGTGCAATATGAGTCACATACCTTGGATTCAGGAAGTAGCTTATGCTGATTTTACATTTTGGTCACTTTGTCTTCAGAAGCCTTTTGGCCAAAAGTTGTTTCCAATTTTTCTAGTACCATGACTTGGTTCCACAACCCCATCAGATTAAGATGTAATGTTGAGGACACATGTTTCTTTCCTTGGACTATGTGTTCTCTTTGTAAAGTGCACACTGTTCTTGGTAGCAGAATTTTAAAGTCAAATTTTGTAAGAATCTAGGTTCTTGGATGGGCAATGATGGCTCATGCCTTTAATTCCAGCACCCAGGAGGCAGAGGCAGGCGAATATCTGTGAGTTCAAGGCCAGACTCATCTACAAGAGCTAGTTCCAGGACAGGCTCCAAAGCCACAGAGAAACCCTGCCTTAAAACATCAGAAAAAAAAAAACTAGATTCTACTGTTTATTGGAATCATTAATTTTCTCTGCATTTATTTCATAGAATGTGAATAGGAAATAATAATGCCTTCATCAACAAGTACATATATTAACTGAGCCAGTATGTTTAAATTCTTATGTCGGAGTCATGAAAAGCACCTTGTAAGGGATACCCGTTATCATCATTATCATCATTATTGGTTTTGTTAATATAAATTTGAAAAGTGTCTGATGAAGCAAAAACCTTTATTAAATTTTAGCCAGCCTGTCAGTTGGCCCTGTATCATGTGAAGAGTCCTCTTTACAGTGACAATACTTTGAGAGCCAATTATACAGGTGATTGAGTTAACTCAATTCCATTGGACAGTGCCTACCCAGAATAATAGGTTTCAGTAAAACAGCAGGTTGAATATTGGGAAATAGTACTCTTAAAAGTTTTGCTTCTTTATAAGAGTGTGGCCTGTAATTTATAGAAATGGGCGGCTTGTAATCTTCAAATAGAATTCTATCCACAGAAAACATTTCTTTCCAAGCCAAAGAAATTGACCTCAAACAGGGCAGTAAAACCAAAACTATTGAGATGTCATCATCATTTGGGAACTGTACTCAGAGGTTCAAAATTCTCTGGGGAAGGAAACCCCATATGTAATATTTTGAGCACATTTGACTTGCAGAATGATCAGCAACTTCCTATTCAAAAGATAAACTGAAAGATATTCATAAAATATCTCCAATGAATTAAAATATTGACTCTCCAAAGCAAGCATTATATGGTAAATACTATACACAGCATTAGGCATTCTGAGAGTGGGATGTGTGGGCATTCTGGAAGTGCTCTAGATGCTGAGTGTCCCAGTGTTATCCATACGATCTTTCATCATCACAATAACAAATTCTCAATGCCGAGTATGAAGAGTTCTTCACAAAGAATGAACTCCAAAGATAGAGTTACCCGTTCTGGAATTTTGTGGGTTCCATTTAACGGGCGATTCAAGGGCTGAAGAACTGTCCCGGTTACAAACCAGGTGGAGACGGCAAATGAAGAGTCCGGTAATAAGTATTCCCACAAATCAGTTGTGCTGGTTTGTCAGGGCTTTCCTAACAAAGGCACAGAGACTGGGTGGCTTAGACAATAGAGATACATTTTCTCACAGTTACAATAAAAAAGTCACAATGTTGCAAAAGTCCAAGATCATGGTGTTGGCAGGTTGATTTCTCCCCCTGAGGCTTTTTCTCTGGTTTGTAAATGGTCGTCTTCTCCCTCTGCTTTCTCATAGATTTCCCACTGTGTGCCTGTGTCTCCATTTCAGTTTCTTCCTATACAGACACCAGTGACCATGGATGAGAACCAACTCTAACATGCTCATTAACTTTACCTCTTGAGAGATCCTACTCCAAATATGGGCTAGTGTACAGATTTTGGAGGATGCCATGAGACCCATCGCAGTGGCTCAGTAGAAGAATGGCATCAGTCTTGACTAAAGAGTCATTGTTTATCCGCTCCAGTGGTCGGTGCTGGTTTATTAGTTCAAGGGAGCCACTTTTGGTACAGGAGACTAAAAACAGAACGAGATCTTCTCCAGTGCCAACTCATGTGCCTTATGCAAGTTCAATTAAAAAGAGACTGTGCTGACTCAACATTTCAAGAATGTGGTTCAGACACCGCTCACTTCAGGATTCAAACATTACCATAGCAGCTTGCATTTTCCTCTTGGCTTTTCTCCACCAACTTTCTGAGTGATACTTCCATTTATTTTTATATTTCCTCCTGTCTGGGGTAGGGCTTGACTCAGCTCTTCTGTCTCCAGATGTTCATATCGTTGATGACTAAATCAGGTTAAGTGTCTGAATGGACAAGTTGGATCTGCAAGGCTAAACATGGAACTTAAATGGAAAAGATGAATGAATTTGTTTGGGGATGGAGAAGCATCAATCTATTGATATAAGGAGAGTTAAGTACACAGTAACATGAAAGTATAATTCAAAGCTCACTCATATAGTTAATAGTAGCGCTGATAGTATTTATTTAGTGCTTAGTGTATAAAACTGTTCTGAGATATATCTAATAGTGCTATTTTTTTAGGTAGAATTATTCTCCTTATATAGAGGCTAGGAAACAAAGTCTCCTGATGATTTTGTCTCTTGTCCAAGCTAGCAAAGTCAGTAAGAACTAATAAGAAAGCAGAACTGACACTCCAGGCTTTGAAATCCCCACTTACACACACGACTTCTTGTTGCTTCACTGAAAACAACAGACAGATAACTTTCTTCAGCAGAGCTGACCTCACTCAAATCTCAGTACTTTCCATACGACAGCAGTCTGGGGAATGAATTGAAAGTACTATTTAGGGGCTGGAGAGATGGCTCAGAGGTTAAGAGCATTGCCTGCTCTTCTAAAGGTCTTGAGTTCAATTCCCAGTCAACCACATGGTGGCTCACAACCATCTGTAATGAGGTCTGGTGCCCTCTTCTGGCCTGCAGGCATACACACAGACATAATATTATAGACAAAATAAATAAATAAATAAACAAACATTTTTTTAAAAAAGAAATTACTATTTATTTTAATTTATTTAAATTGTCTGTATGTAAAACAAAGACTCACTAGTTGACTTCAGTTTGCATGTTGTTTTTCAAACTTAGTATACAATGATTCACTGCATCATTGTGGGGTGTGTGTGTGTGTGTGTGTGTGTGTGTGTTTTCATGCCTGTGCAGAAGCCATGTGTGCTTGTGTGGATGGAGGCCAGGGGACAGCCTCAGACGTCATTTCTCAGGTTCTGTCTACCTTTTCCTTTGTGAGGAAGGGTCTCTCACTAACCCGGAACTGACCAAAAAGCCCCAGTGAATCTGTCTATCTCTGTCTCCCCAGAGCAGGGGTTACAAGTATGTGCGTGCCACTGTGCCTGGCTCTGCTACATGCATTCAGATTCAAGGGAGCAAATTCCAGTCGTCATGCTTGCTTGGGAGGCAAGCACTTTGTTGCCTCTCTCCCCCAACTCCGGCTCACTGCATCTCACAGACTGAAAAAGGAAATCTTTGCTAGTCAGCTCTTATGATAGACTGGTTTATGCAAGTCACTATGGGGGAAGGGGAGAAGGAATCAGATAAATGTCCATCCCCTTATTCGTCCATGTGCCCCCTGATAATGGAGTCACTTGACAACGTTACCAACTAGAAACTACTGGAGCCAGTCTAGCACACTGACATACAATTCTTGTGTGAATTCCTTGTTCAGCAAAGGGCATTCCTTTTAGTAATGGTTTCTGCAGCAGAGGTGTAGGTATTCCCCCTGGAATTTAAGCTGGGTGACTTTCTGAGAAAATGCATATGAGAAAATGCCTGAGTCAGTTTAGTGGTCTTTACCAAAAATAGCGTGGTCTCTTGACTCACCCAGGCTGCCAGGAAACTCTGTTTGTGTTCCCCCACACCCCACTCTACAGATAGGCTAAATCTAGTAACAACCAGGTCACTACATCTTGAATTAGATGCAACCAAGGTTGGGCTTGTTACTGTTAGAAAATCTTTGTTATCAATTCCTGCGTTGTACCAGAGGACACCAAGGTAGGATTACACAGGCAGCCTTACACGTTTCCAGATAAGAAAACAGCAGAAGCCCAGAAGAGTGAAGTGACCCACACAAGGTTACATTGCTGGTAAGTGACAAGACCAAAATAATTCTGAGCTTCTGGCACACAAAGAGATCTGTATTTTCAGAGGTCAGGCCAGGGATTCCATGGATAAGATACAGCCCACCCCAGAAAAGTTGTTTGAGAGAGTAATGCAAGGCATGAACTAGGCAGCTGTATTGTTTGTGTATATCTGAGAATTAAACGATCCAAAGCTCAGAGAAAAAAAAATCAGATGTTTTAATGCCTAGTCACCATCCTTCACCTTTTCTGCCCTTTCCCCTTTCTATCTCATCAATCTCCTTCCCTTTCCTTTCCTTGCTCCTTTCCTCTCTCCTTTCCTTTCTTCTTTCTTTTTCTTTCCATTTTTTGAAAGTCGTCTTTTGAACGCTTGTGAGTCTTGTTGACTATGAACACGATGCTATGCAGCTGACCTCAAGTCTTGTACCCAACACTGTGAGTTTTGTTGACTATGGACACAATACTGTGCAGCTGACCTCAAGTCTTATATCCAACACTTGTGAATCTTGTTGACTATGATCACTATGCTGTAAAGCTGACCTTAATGCTTGAATTCATTTCACTGAACTGAAACTTTGTTCTGTTGAAGAACAGCATGTAGGTCTCATTTCCACACTCTGAGAGTCTCGTCGACCACCACCGTTCTACTCTGTGCTTCCATGAAAAGCACAGTAAAAGATCTCGAGTACATGGATTCATACAGTTACTGTCATTCTGTATGTGTTTGCCTTCATTCTAATGATGCCCTCAAGTTTCATCTTTGCTGTCACATGTGACAAGAAGTCCATCCTCTAACTGTGATATAAAACCCAGGTCTTGTGGCTGTAGAGACAGCTCACTAGTTAAGAGTTTGCAAGACTTCTCTTGCAGAGTTTGGTTGCCAGGAACCAAGGCAGACAGGTCACAGCTGCCTGCAATTCCAGAGCCAGAGGATGGAACACTCTCTTCTGACTTCCACTAACATCTGCGTTCATGTTCATACACCCCCACAAAGACATAAAAATGTGCACAATAAAAAAAAATTAAATCAGCTGAAATCAAATAAGAACTCACTTACTGTAAGCCAAGCTGTGACTCAGAAATATGAACTAAGGCTGCCCCAAGTAACACATTCCATACTTTGATAATTATAGAGAAGTCATGAACAGCCATTATTCAAACACATTGGAAGGAACATCAGATAGGCGGGTTAAAACACAAAGAGGGATGGCTATGACAAGTTTTAGCTGTTACCCAATGGCATTCTTAGTTGTGCGGTTGTTGGAAGCTAGTGTGTTTATTTGTGGACCTTAAAGTCGTCCCCATTGATCTGTTTGCCTTTACATTGGCACTATAATGCTTTAATTATAGTACCTTTATAGACTAATTTGAAATGCTTCACTTTTTCAAGATTGTTGTGTCTGCTATTGGTCCTCAGTCATTTTATGTGAAGCAGAGAATTGTTTTCCATTTTGGTAAAAACATGTTAGTGAGATTTTTGTAAACGGAGACTGCGCTTTCATCTCCCAACCACCCAGACCCGAATAATCACACCGAAACTATATTAATGACAACACTGCTTAGCCAATGGCTCAGGCTTATTTCTTGCTAGTTCTTACATCTTAAATTAACCCATTTAGATTAATCTGTGTGTTACCACAAGGCTGTGGCTTACTGGTGCAACATGTTACTCCTTCAATGGCTACATGTTGTCTCCTCGACTCTGCCTACTCTCTCTCTCTTTCTCTCTCTCTCTCTCTCTCTCTCTCTCTCTCTCTCTCTCTCTCTCTCTCTCCAAATTTCCCACCTGACTTTACTCTGCTAAGCCATTGGCCGAAACAGCTTTATTCATCAGCCAATAAAAGCAACACATATACAGACAGACACCCCACATCAGATTTTGATAGGGATTATCCTGAATCTGAATAAGGAGATTTCCATATTATCCAGGCTTCAGTTTGTGAGCATACACACAAAGATTTCTTCAGTTTCTTTCTACATTTTTGTAGTTTAGACATTGAAAATAAATTCTTAAGATTGGGATTAAAGTGAAATTATCTCAATATAATAAAAGCCACATACATACTTATAATTTCAAATTATGTGATGAAAACATGACAGCTTTAAGACCAGAAGCAAAACAAAGCAACCCATTCTTATGGCTCCTATACAAGACGGTCCTGGAAAACCCAGCCAGAGCAATTAAGGAAGAAAAAGATAAAATGTGTCCAAATTTTAAAAAGAAGGCTTTTTTTTTCCACTTTTGTTCTTTGACAGTTCCATGAATGTATGTGACGAATTTTAATTATTTTCCATGTCTATTTGCTTCTGTAATCTCCTTCCTTTCTTCTCAGCAACTTTCCCCTTATTCCTTCATGACTGAGTACAATGAAAACTACTTTAGTGCGAGTGAGGATACGTAACTCTGTTTTCAAGTAATTTGATCCAACATATAGAAAACAAATTGTATATATATAATGTATATATATATACACATATATACATATATATTCTTAGGGATAATAGCTAACTCAGTAAAATACAGGATTAGAATCAACAACAAAATACTTGTATTTTTACATATTAACACCCAATTACCTAAAACAATAAGTCAACCATCCTATTTTCAGAGCATCAGAAACAATAAAATAATATAATTTAACTGAAGAGATAAACAATTATCTATTTTAAATGGGTAGGTTTTTAATTGGGCCCAGGGAAACACTAATTCTGATGGGTACTTTCCTCTGAGATTATTCATAAACCTGAGTCATTTCTGAAGATTTTGTGAGACTCCAGTTCTTTCTATAGCTGTTCCGGTGCCACCACAATTCTCAAAGCAGCAATGCTAAAGCTTATTTTCCCCCAACAGACTAAACTCTGCATTTTCACCTGTACTTTTATATCTTAGTAAAACTTAACTTTTTCTACATCTCTTTTCTCTTTTTTATCGTCAGTTTGGATTTTAAGATTCTTGAACTCGAAAAACCAAAAAAAAAAAAAAAATTCTTGGGGGGTTTTTTTCTCTTTAAATTTACTTATTTAATCGAAATTAGTTACTTACATTGAATTTTTGAGATCTATCAATTGTGTGACAATACAACTTGCTACTAAACATGAGATTTGGCTACTACAAATAAGGCAAATATAGCTCTGTTGAATGATTGTGAAATGCCTGCTTTTCAGTCATACCACAAGAATAGGCTCTACTGTGTTCATAGCAGCATTATTGGTAATATACAGAACCTGAAAACAACCTAGATGCCCCATTACTACACAGCAGTAAAAACAAAAAACAATGACATCTTGAAATTTTCAGGCAAATTGATGGATCTAGAATGTTGTACATTTAATTTTAAGAATAGGAATCAAAAATCTACTTGATGCCTTCACATTTGCTGTATTGCTGATCTTCAGAACTCTTGGGCTATAATGAAAGGGATGTCTCATATGGCTGAGATCCAGAGATGTGATTTACTCAAAGAAGTCACTTATTCAGGAGTGACCGATGCAGGATTTCAATCACAGACATAAAAGTCTTAATCTTATAATTGTACTGGAGTATGGCAGGTGAGATGGATTGGTGAGAAAAGCATTTGCCTCACAGGCCTAATGATCATGAAACTGGTACCAGGAACTGAAGTTCTATCTCTAGAACCCATTGAAAGGTGGAAGCAGAGAACAGGCTCCACAAAGCTGACCTCTGGCCTCGACACACTTTTTCTCTCATTAGGTAAAAATCTTTAGATACATAAAGAAAAGGCATCAGATTCAAGGACTAGTTATTGAGAGTATCTCTATGAAATATATCTTAGATATGGTTTTTAGATCATTTCTGATGTAGTTTCTAATCCTCATAATGACAGAATTGCTTTGCTGGATTATTCACTAAATAAAACAGTATGTTTGGATATCATGTAAGGTTAGAAAATTGTTTTGGTAAATAATAGACTTCATAAATAAAAAATGTAAATTATAACTTGAAGACTTTTTAATTATTAGAGCTTTTTGATTTGGAGATGTTAATCTCCTTTTGCTAATGAATATTTTTGTTATTGTTATTTATTCTCACAAATCGTACTTCAGTATTTCAGGCATTTTTATTTTTATATTTGGTGATATGCATAAGAATGATATTCTCTTGCTTCCAGGAGACCTGTAGATAATTGTGGGAATAAATAGTGGGAAAATGAATAGTTGGAATCACCTGAACAAGACCAACATAATGAACATACTGGCTGGTATGTAAGCATTGTCCTTAGATGAAGAGCTAAAGGTGATCAATGGCTGCCAAGAGAGGGAAAATTATTTTCTTCTAAGGAGGAATTCCAATATAATATGTCCAATCCCAAGTTGTCAGTTCTGAATACATGTACATACAGACAGTACTAAATGAACTCAGGAGGTTATATATACAGATATGTGTGTCTGTTTGGGTATGCATACACTTGTATATGAATGTAACAATAATACTTAAAGAAGAGACTGTGGCAATTTAAATAAGAATGGCCTCCATAAGCTCAATTTTTTTGAATGCTTGTTCATCAGGGTATGGCATTATTTGAGAAGGATTGGAAAGTATGGCCTTTTGGAGTAGGTATGGACATTTTGGAAGAAGTATGTCACTGGGAGTGGGCTTTGGGGTTTCAAAAGTTCATGCTAGACTTCTCTCTCTCTCTCTCTGTGTGTGTGTGTGTGTGTGTGTGTGTGTATGTGTGTGTGTGTGTCTTACCTTGGATACCCCAAAATGTTGGAGATGCTGTAGCCGTGGAATACCTGACCAGGAAAACTGCTATAAGGGAGTAGAGCCAGCTCAAGAGAAAGAAGTATGTTGCTGTCAACAAAGCTGAAAAGCAGTTGCAGATCTGAAGAGCGTTTTGACATCAGACATAGAGATGCAGAGTTTGGAGTTTGTCCAGCTGGTTTTCCATCTTGCTTTGGTCAAGTATTTTCTCACTATGCTCCCTTTTGGAATGGCTGTGCAGATTCTGTGCCATTATTTGTTGGAAGAATATGATCTTTTTGATTTTGATTGTTTTTGTTTTTGTTTTTCTGTTAATTCTTTTTATTTATTTATTTATTAAAATTTTCCACCTCTTCCCATCCTCCCATTTCCCTCCCACTCCCCCAACTCTCCCTCTCTCTACAGTCCCAAGAGAAGTCAGGGTGCTCTGCCTTGTGGGAAGTCCAAGGTCCTCCCCCGTCCATCCAGGTCTAGGAAGGTGTGCATCCAAACAGACTAGGCTCCCAAAAAGCCAGTACATGCACTAGAAACAAAACCCTGTTTTATAGGGGATTGCACTTAAGAGATTGACATGAGTCTCAGAAGAGGCTTTGGACTTTTGACCTTTTAAACATGGTTGAAACTGTTTTAAAGTTTGACTGAGTGCATTTCTGCATTATGATATAGCTACAGACCCATGGGGGCCAGGAGTGGTGTATGTGGTGGTTTGAAAGAAAATGCCCCATAGGTTCATAAGAAGTGACACTATGAGGAGGTGTGGCCTTTTGGAAGTAGGTGTGGCATTGTTGAAGGAAGTCTGTCACTGGGAGAGGCCTTTGAGATTTCAAATGCTTAAGCCAGGACCAGTGCCACTCTCTCTTCCTGCTGCCTGGGAATCTAGTGTAGAACTCCTGACTACATCTTTAGCACCATGACTGCCTGCATGCCTCCATGTTTCCCACCATGGTGATAATAGACTAAACCTCTGAATCTATAAGCTAGCCACAACTAAATGCTTTCCTTTATAAGAGTTGCCGTGGTCATAATGTCTCTTCATAGCAATAGAAATCCTAAGACACAGTGCTAATGAAATACCCAATGAACAAGGATGAACAGATAGATTCTTAGCTCAATGGGGCATTACCAAGAAGACCACCTCAGCATGGACGATAACTCAAGAAAGTTGTATCCCTGGACTTTCCATACAGCTTACTGGGTTGTGAAGTATCTCCTCCTCCCCAAATATCTTAGTGCTTATACACCCTTGGGGAGAGGCCTTGTTGTTCTTGTCATTTTCCCAGAGGTGCCTGTGATTAGATAAATGTTGTCTTAGTCACATTGTCTCTTCACAGAAGTAAAACAGTGACTAAGAGACCATGGAAACATAAAAGGGTTTTGAATAAGTTGTAGGAGTTATGTGTATACACTTCTCACAGATGGAGTTCTCAAGAAAAGTTTTTACCATAATATATAACTCAGCCTTAAATTACTTGCTCAGCTGTAAATAGCAAATATGTTTTATATTAAAATTAAACTACAAAACATGGACATACTTGTCACTGATTAATTTTATGCCTAAAATAGCACATTTTTTCACTGTCCAAAGAAATGAATAAGGACAACGGATGAATGAGAACAAAATTTCTGATGCTATCTATGTTGTTTTTATATTTGAGGTTAATCTTTCCAAATGAGGTATTCCATTTGATTCAGTCTGAAACAATTAGAGAACAAAACAAGAAAACATTTTAGATTTTTACCACCAAGTCTTAGTTCATACTGAAATACCTATAGGAGTTGATTTTTCCTTTTGATAGCAAGGCGTCATTCTTAGTCAAAAAGAGCTTAAGGTGATGGAAGGACATGCCATAGACACATTGGGAGCAAAGCCGTATGAGATATCAGTAATATATGAGACACTTTCATCCTGTGAATTAGAGTTTAGTGTCCTCATTCTTCAGAGGAGAAGAGATTCAAGGGACTACACCCGTGCATGACAGGGTGCTGATGAACATGCTGTTGAGACCCAGCTCAAATGAATTCTGAGGACCGTTTGCCATTTTATCTTCTTACAACAAATCCTCTTTGTAGGCCATGTTTCATCTACGGCTCCCCTTCCTTTATTGCTCTTGTTTTACATCTGGTGAATGTTTGGGTGTCCTTTGCCTTACAGGAAATCCTCAAGCATTAATGGCCCATGTTTCATAGCATGTAAAGTTGTATGGTGCATATAAAGCATTGAATCATTGACAGATGCAGCTTCTCAGTCAGAGGGGCAGTAAGGGGACCTTTTAGATAACAGCAACATAAAAGTGGTTGTGTGTCAACAGGGGAAAAATCATTTTATTTTATGTACTGAAAGAAGCTCATTTGAAATTCTACTTTGACAGGAATGTTATGAAATGATGCCAAAAATGGTTTGGAAATTTGGCTCAGTCAGTAAAGCACTTGCCATATACACATGAAGATCCATGTTTGATCCCTTAATACCCATGTAAAAGAGTTGAATGTGGTAGTACTCACTTGTGTCCAGCTACTGGGGAAGCATCAAGATCCCTGGGGGGTTGATTGCTGTCCAGTCTACCTGAGTCAGTTAACTCAGAGTCAGTGGAATATATTAGAGACAGATTTTAGAAGCTAACCTTTGAACTTCATATGCAGGCACCCAAATGAACACACATGCACGCACATGTGAAGACAAACACATCCACACACAAAAATAGTACTAACAAAAAAGAACATAAAAGTAAAAAATCATACTTATATATTTAATTACATGTTTAACAGACCTTGATCAAAACCTTGTTACAGATGACTTAAACAAAATATAAATCATATGACCATAAACAAGTAAATTAAATTCAATATTTTAATCTATAAAGTAAAAATCACATTGCCTTGGACACAGTACACAGTTGACTTGATAAAAATAGTTGATTTATAAAAAGATATATTCCTATAAAATTATGTAAATTTAAAAGAAACTTGGTACATTTGCCCTATACATGTGACTTCCCCATAGGTAATAATTGTAATTATTCCAGTATGGATAAATTTAAGTTCTGTGTACATATTTAAAAACTGAAATTCATTTTGAGACTCTCATAAATAATATCTCTATCCTGAGAGTCACTGAAAAAATGGGGTGCCTTGGGACATATGTGTTGGAGCCAAGAAACCACACCTTGTTCAGATAAAGGTTAATCATTTAGGCCCTAGGCTGGGAGAACTCATGAGCAAAAGTTCTCAAAGGGCCAAATGAGTAATGTAATTGTATACATTTGATCATGGAGTTAAAATCTGACAATCTGGATGTGACTTAATTATGATCTCTAACATGACTAATATTTATTTTCTTAGCATTTACTGTGTGCTGCCTATATTTTAGGCACTGTGCTAAATCTTTTGGGGACATCACCATTTAAGTTACACAAAAATCCCAATCAAGAAACAATGCTGTCAACTAACACACAGAGTAATTTTTCCAAGTACAAATAGAAAAATATATACAAAGTGGATTCAAGACTACTACATTTTTTGGAATTTTGTCATTCATTGATTTACTCATCATGACTGAGAGAAATATTCTTTACTTGGAAGACTGGTGATATATGGTGTTTGCAGCCAGGATAATGGATGAAACACTTCAGAAAATACAGAAAAGGGTGAAGCCAGAATCCAAGAGGTTGTTCTGGATGATGAGGTGGAAGATGCAGTAGATGGGATAAAGGAAGTGCCACTCAAGAAGGAGGAAGCAACATGTGTACACGGCCTCAAAAGGCTGGAGGATAAAATTACTTGACAGAGGAGTGTGGTCTGATTTGTTAAATTTTAATAACATATTGGACAGAAATTCATCCTTAACTTTGGAAAGATAAAAGATGTCAGTGACCTGGTAAAAGTAACCTTCATTGACAACCGTTCAATTAAACTCCTGTTAGCCAAGCCTGGAACGTGAGGCTCTGGGAGCAGTGGATACGGCTGTTCTTCACAGTGTCCTGCTGCTTTCTACAGGAAGGAAACAGCCACACGACAGCTGGTTAGAGGATCTTCTAAAGTGATGGGTAATACCAGTGCTTCCTTATGCCAACAGGAATGATTCCATAGAGGGGTAAACTGTACAGAAAATACAGGGATTAATGCTCATCCCCAGGGCAGCAATTGGTGTCATTGAAGTGGAGAAAGCAATTTTTAAGGTAAAAATCAATATTTTAGCCTTGCATTTTACTTATCTGTTTAAAATTTGGAATAGAAACTGAGAAGAATGGCCTTCAGCTATTAAAAATTAAAACTTACAGAAACCTACCATCCTTCCATAGTTTTACAATTTATGTTTCCAAAATTGAGCTAGATGGATTTTGGCAAAGGCAAAAATCCAAATCATGTCCAATTTATTAATTGCATTCTAGAATTCCCTCCAATTCAAAAGCATGATGATATTAATATTTCTCTGTCTTACAAAAATTTTTCATAATAACACTGAGATTATATTTATGGGCGATGGAAAAAAATCAGTCTAGGTAGTTTATAGCTCAGCTTTGTGAACATCAATACTCAGTTTTATGATCAATGTAGTTTTCTGTGTGTATAACTTTGAGTACATGCATAATTATATAAGTTTCTTATTTTTTAGTACTTTTGTCAACATATATATTACTATGTCTATGAATAGATCTGACCTGGAATAAACCAATAATTTGGCAGGAGCAGTATTATTAATGAAGTGTAATGAGTATGCTACTATATTTCTGTAAGTGTTTATATTACACTGTAACTACCCAACTGAAACAGCATCTCCTAATGAAATATTTGAAAACACATTGTTAAAAGATAGGTTTCATTTTGTGATATGCAAATTTAAAATTTTTGGACAGTATGAGTGAATAAATTATTTCTCTCATGAAAATATTTAATAATGTTTTCTTAGACTGAAATTGAATAACCATAGGTTAGGGAACATACCTCACCAATTACTTGGTGCATTGAAATAAGTTGGACCTTATAGTTCATGTTTTCTGGATGATGGAATTGCCTTTGTGATACTCAGATATTTTATTCCAGTGATGAAAAGCCTTCACGTCTCTGCCAGATTTTCTTTGGTCAATTATGTTGATTTACAGATGACTCCAGTTAAAGGATATGTGGAACTTACCTAGGCTATCAAGAGAACAGAGAGTGGGTTGAATAGTCCTGAGGGGAAGTTTGGAGAAATCATTTCCCAGAAGTTACTCGCCTGGTCAAAAAGTAAAACCGGAAATAGATTAATAGTTTTAAGATTAGCAAAACTGGAGAAAGAAAAATTGGGAAACTATCAATTTTCATGATGTTGGAAACATTAGAGAATTAGGTAAACACACAATAGGAATTTGTGGTGGGGCAGGGAATTCAATCAAAAGGAATTGGGCTGTAGTTATCACTACATTTGTATTTTAATAAATAAAGTTTGCCTGAAGATCAGAGAGTAAAACAGCTGCACTGATCAGCCTTACAGACCAGGCAGTGGTGACACACACCTTTTATCCCAGTAGCCACACAAGTTTGCCATAGAAACCAGATGGTAGTGATGCACGCCTTTAACAGCACTGGAAAGGAATATAAAATGGGAGAAGACGGCTCTCAGACAGTCTCATTCTGAGATTCCTGGAGGCAGGATTGCCATTTCGGACTGAGCTAGAAGGAAGAGCCAGTGGCTGGCTGTTTTGCTATTCTGACCTTCAGGGTTGAACCCCAATTTTTGTCTCTGGATTTTTATTAATTGTACTACACTGGACAGATTCTGAATGAAAGAATTTCATGTGTGAAAATTCAGGTGGATGGCATGAATCATTGCGGAGAGGGGGGCCCAATCTTTCAGTGCCCTGTTCTTCTGAAATCATGTAAACCACTCTCCATTATCCATCTGCAACTGACTGAGAAAACTTCAAGTGAAGATAGGAAAATTCCTCACATTGTATTCTTTTTTTATTCCTCTCTTCATTTACTAAGCCTCAAGAGAATCTCTGCCTCGCAGAGTGCAATATCCTGGCTAAAGATCCTAACTGTCTTTATGAACTTAAATGTATGAAGAGAAATAGGGAAAAATTCTTGTGCAATGGATTACAAAAGAGAAAAATTGTGTCAATCACAACGTGAAAGAAATGTGTGTCAGGTTACATTTTTCAATTTCTCTTTGCCAATCTTCTATATCAGCTTGCCTTGGAAGCTTGAGTAGAAAACTACATTTCAGTCTAACTTGAAAATTCAGTGTTAGAAGCATAAAAACCAAAATGGTCTTCAAGGTAGCTTGGACACTTGTTTACTAATTGTTGGTTCCCAGCTTCCTCTATTTCCTATGTAGTCAGGCCCAGTCAATAACTTATTTCTCAAATGATCATTCACCGTGTATTCCTAATGCCTGAATTTTGTCCTTCACCATGTTTTGTTACTTTTACTGGAAAAGGTCCAAATGTTACCTTTACCATTGATCTTTATACTATAGTGGTAGCACCTTTCACGCTACCTACAAACAGCCTAATTGTTCAAACACACAGGTGAATCATGCTATTTCCATACTGAAAATCCTCCAATGAAACCTACTGAAGAAAGGATGCAAATCTCAAGCATTCTCCATCACATTTAAATGTCCTTGGGGTGACATCTCTGTCTAGGTTACAAACAGCTTTTTGTTCAATCCCTTTGCACACTGTATCTGATCTTTCTTCTGGTCGAGGTCAAATGTCAGCTCTGACTTCTTACTTCACTCATGTTCCTGTTGATATTAAACTGGTCTGTCAGGAAATGGGCTGGCACCATCAGATGCCATCTAAATATGCCTCGGCTTGTTTTCCTGCAAGTCTTTCCTCCCCTGGGGCTCCTCAGCCGTGAAAGCACAAGGCCCTGTGAAGAAACTTCTCACCTTCATGAATGATCCATTTAAAAGGGTGGAGCATTCCTATGTAGGGGAGCCTCCTTTACGTGTGAGAGATGAACTTTTATGGCAACAGTTCAGAGGTAGTTTACAAATCTCTACTGCAAGTCGTACCATCTTACCTACATGTCACCTATCCAAGTGGCCAACTCAACACTTCATATGTATGTCCTCTCCCATTTCCTCTGTACCTTCCCCTACCCCTTCAATATTAGAAGGGGTGTTATTCTTTAGTTCTGAGACAGAATCTCAATATACAGCCAGGCTGACCTTTAACACATAATCTTCTTGCCTTAGCTTCCCAACTGCTGGGCTTTCAGGATAGCAACACACTCATATCTTCTTTCTATTAATTTTTTTTATCCTGAATAAATTACCCTGGTATTAGCCTTAACCTAGTCTCTGATTTCATATAAATGTAAAAGTCTCTAGTAGCTAGGAACATATATATATATATATATATATATAATTTTTATGATTGGAATTCTTGGTCAATGGAAAGAAATAAAATTTCTATTACTTATAGAAGTGCATGTTCTGTATGCCATTCTACATACTATGGATTGTAATGAGCTGCTGGCACAAGGAAGGCTGGGTGATTCACTATCTCCAACATTTGACTGACATGAGATTTTGGGTTTTTTGTTTGTTGTTTATTTCTTTTGTTTTTATTGAGCTGTATATTTTTCTCCACTCCCCTCCTTTTTTCACCCCACTTTCTCCCCTCTTCCTTGGTTCCCATGCTCCCAATTTACTCAGGAGATTTTGTCTTTTTCTACTTCTATGATCACTAGGCAAATATGACAATCATGACCAGCCAAGAAAAAGCATAGTCCAAAGCCATTAGAATCAAAGGTCTTGGACTCTCTTCCTAGGCAGATAACGAAAACATACACAACAAAGCAACATAGATCACATGATATGGATAGTGTATTAGTCTTCTGGGGCATGTGCATCAAATGTCATAGGCAAGGTGACTTGAACAACAGAAATTTAATGCATTCAGTTCTCAAGGATGTAAAGCGCTAGCATATTCACTTCTACTGAGGACATCTTCCCGGGAGGAAGGTGGCTGTTTTCTCACTGTGTGTTCATGTGGCCTCTCAGTTTGTGACTGAGGAGAAAAGCAGAATGAGGAGGACAGGCACACAAAGAAAAGGAGAGGAAGAGAAAGAGATTATTTCTAGCATTTTTCTTATAAGAAATCTAATCTTAGCTAATCCTGACCTTATTGCCTTATTTAAATTTAATAACTCCTATGAAATTATCTCTTAATGCAATCTTATTTGGAGATTACTGTTTTAACACATGAGTTTTCAGGGATGCAATCAGATGTAGGTATTCTCAAAGTGACAGGACCATTTTTAATATTTTCTTCAGGACTAGTTATAGCAGGAAGGACAGTGGCAGTTTCACTGGCCAGCTTTAACAACTGGCTTTGAAGGGTGCTCCATATTTCGGTCTGGACAGCTTGAGCAGTATAGGAGTTGGATGATAATATTTATCTTCCACATACAGATGTCCTTGGTTCAGTTGTGAGAACCATTTCAGGAAACTCCAATGGTGACCTTCAGGGCCAGCCACAGTTGTCTGTCAGTGAGCAATTAAATGATGCCACCTTGTACTGACTTAGCCTCATTCCCTGTTTCGTTCTCTCCTGTCTATCATTTCTGCTTTCCAGGCGCATCTTTAAATAAACAGTCCTGGCTGATGAATTTGTTTCTGAAGCTTTTGATGGGGAAGTTTGTGTTAAGACATCCGTTTTAACTATCATTTTCTGCAGGATCACATCAATTAGAAGAATGACTAACACATTGTGTGGGCCAACAATTATTCATGCTGTAAATATTGTTTTCGAGAAAGACCATGTTATGTGGAATTCTTAGTTCTGATGGACTTTTGTCTAGGGATTTTCTTTTGTCCCAAGAAGCAACAACAGATTTAACAGCTGTAAAAGCTCTGATCGTTTTCTCACTTATTTTTAACTCCACTGAGTAAGCCCCTCCGTGCTCCTGAAGAGAACAATGAAATGCAAACCGCCAACAGCTTGATTTCTGTGACCACAGGAAGAATACATTTCCCAGTTACCATTTGATACAGTGAGGACACGAGCTGACTTCCAACCAGGCATATATGAACAGAGGTAACTTATATGAGCCTAGAAATAAAAATGTGAGCAGCTCCCCTTATCAATGTATACACAGCTCGAAGTGGATAATTTGAAGATGAATGCTGCTAAGATACCAAGTTTTATTTTCTTTGGCATGTCTTAGCTTCTATGACCAATATATCCCAGAACAGAAAAGGGATTCTTATATGTTTCTACTGGACTCTGGACATAACATGTTAAATCAATAAATACTTAATCCCAATGGCATAATTTCCTTTTCGTCTCTTTTATTATAACTTCGTTTGACACCATAGTGATGGTACTACCTTAAACATAAATGGTACACTAGATTTTAGAGTAAAGTTAATGCCTTACTTAGGGTTACTACCAAATTACTTTCTGGAACTAGCAGTTTGTTTTAAGGAGAGCCTGGGAATGATTGACAAGAGACAATGAAACAGTAAAGGCATGTAGCTTATGCTGTAAGGTTCTAGGACAGTAATGCTTGAAAATTATTGGGTTGGTGCATTTTGACTGCCTGGAGAAAAGATTGTCCCTAAGAAGTTTAACCATGGAAAAATGTCAGGCCCACTTTGGGAGCTGATAAATGGTTTATCACTACAGATCTGAGTTGGTCTCAGATTTAAAGACCATTTGTCGAAATTGTTTAATTACGTAATCAAGTTCAAGGGAGTTAAAGGACTTGCCCAAAGCATATAAACAACAGGACTCCAATTGAAATCAAATATTCTGTCTCCGACGCCAGAATTTTATCACGTAAGAATGTTAGGGGAGACTGGCAGCCAGCATACCAAATGTGTACTGGATCTCAATTCAAATCAGCTTACAAGTTATAAGCCTTTGGATTAACTCCCTAATTGAATTCAAGAAATTAGTGAGGTTTTCTGATTTTTATACAAACAAGATATAATATTTTCATGAGCCAGCAAAAATAATGTAAGTTAACACTCTACCTTGTACTATTATTGTTATTATATCTGGTATGATTTCAATTAATTAAAAAATATTTCTTTTCTAATTTTACTCATATTTCCCACTTAGTAATTTTTACAAGTTAAAAGAGGACTATAAATTCTATGAGAAAATGCAGTTGAAGACACAACTGAATTTTAGGTAGCTGTGTAAAGGTGTAACACTACCCTGTGTTTTTTTTTTTCAAACTGAGAACTTTCTGTAAAGGCATTTCTATGTGGGTGACTCCAATTCGCTGTAAGCAGTGGGTAGAGAGGTATGGGGTAGTAGTTAATACCGGAACCAGTTAATACCGGAACCCAGCTTGTGAGGACGGAAAGTCCCAGCCACTATTCCCCTCCGTAAGTTCCTGACTCCCACAGATGCCTGGAGCAGGACTTTTCATTCATGACTCCCCTGAAAGAGAGGAATTTGGTAATTGCAATGCTGTGGGGACAAGGAAGTTCTATTTTACATAATTACTAACAAATTATAGTATTTTCATCAGCGGGATTCAAATTGACTGTAATTTGGGGTCTGTGATGGATCAGAGCTTTGCCTGCCCTTGGGGGGACTCACTTCTGGAAACAAGGAGGCGGGATGAAAAGCCCGAGCTTCTCGGAGTCCTAGTGAGCAACTCAAGGGTTCACTAAGGCAAGACTGGTTGACAATCAATATTGTGACACACCTACAAATAAATTCCTGATTATCAATTTTAATGTACTTGTGCTCTTGATAAAGTTAGATATAACTTCTGAGTCTCAGTTTGCTCCCATGTAAATTAAGACTAATGATTCTCCCACGCATGTTGAATTGTTGCAAATGATTGAGGCTATATGACCAGGTGTGTAATACACCACAATTGCTGGCAGGTAATATGTACTCATTTACAATTTCATTTCCTTCCCTCTCTCCCTTTATTGATTAGCAAATCAATTTGAAGAAATTTTTATGTACTTGGAATTCTTGAACTCAAATACATACACAGTTTTAGTTTCCGCCAATGGGCAGGAAGTGCCTTTCAAACCTACATCTATGCTTTTGCCAATAATTGTCCACGGAATTTCATCTTTGAGGTTCGTTCTCATAAAACCCAACAAGTGCAGACAATAATCGAGGGAAGAAGGGAAGCAGACCCTCCCGTAATGTGAACCCACACCTGAAAAGATGTTTAGGGAACTTTGAATGGAGCCTATTGAAGGGGCAGATACACTCAGGCAGAGTGTAAGTGGGACCTGTATTTTTTTTGTTTTTTTTTTCTGCTTCACTCCTTTGGTAAATGGGTAAATCACCTTTGATGTACTCAAAGACTAACACCACTATTAAAAGACAGTGTTTTATGCTCAATGATAAAAAGCTACTCTTAGCGTTATTCAGAGAATCATCTTTTCACAATGAACAGCTGTGAATTCAGAGACTTACAGCTACACAAGCTACTGAAAGAAAGTGATAGTTGGGGGCTGAACCCTAAAATGGATATTTATAATATCCCTAAAGCCCAGGGAACACTGAGGCAGAGGGAGAGAAAAAGGCCTAAGAGCTGGAAGCTAAGCAGCTGAGGAACGTTATCTTCTAGACTGTTCTCTAAAAAAAAAAAAAAAAAAAAAAAAAAAAATCATTGTGATCATGAGCTCACAACTACAATTACCTGTATTGAGTGACAGAAGACTAACCTAAGTCAGGAATGGATGGAGGAGGGGGCTCATGGGGACCTACCCCTTACTGTCAACTATTGACTATTGACAGACAGATTCTTAGAGAGAGGAAGTCATTTGCTTCAGATTTGTTTACCCACTGTTGACCCGACCAGACTTTAATGGATATCCTGAATCCTTGGTCATACAGATGGCTCTGCTTAAACTCAGTGTGTCACCAAAAGACAGAGGGAGAGAGGGGGTGAGAAAGATTTTTAGAGCGGCGGGGGGGGGGGGGGTTGGGGTTCAGCAGACTAGGGGAGAAAGGAGATGAGAGAGGGTCAGGCTGAAAATGGTCAGTATGCATTCTACACATGCCCAAACACCAAAGAACATTGTTTTACAATTTCTTTGCATTGATTTATTTATTATGTTCTTTTTTTTTAAATATTTATTTATTATGTATACAATGTTCTATGTATATGCCTGAAGGTCAGAAGAGGGCACCAGACCTCATTACAGATGGTTGTGAGCTACCATGTGGTTTCTGGGAATTGAACTCAGGACCTTTGGAAGAACAGGCAATGCTCTTAACCACTGAGCCATCTCTCCAGCCCTTATTATGTTCTTTAATTAGGATTGCTACTGCAGTGATGGCACACCATGACCAAAAGCAACTTGAGGAGCAAAGGGCTTACTTCACTCAAAGGTCCATATAACAATTGCTCATCCGCAGCTGTATGTCATAAGCTCTGATAGGGCAGGAACCTGGAGGCAGGAATTGAAGTTTCTTGGTGCAGTAGATCATGGTTAATGCAGAAACTCACAAGTAAGGAAAGTGCAGACAGTAAGAATCTCTCAGGGGCTTAATCGTAAGCACACTTATATCACTTTTTTCCCAAAAGGTTCTGGGATATTGTAGAAGAAAGCTTGTGGGAGCCAATCTCTCCACCTCTAACTGAGATTATGTTGAAGGACTTGTCAGCTTATAGATTGCTTTTCCCCAAAGAGCAGTGTCTCTTTAGAATATATACATTGTGATTTATACCTTATTATTTTATATTAATAATTATATAAGACTCTAATAGCATTTCTTATTCTGATTGGTTGGTTTGTTTGTTTTGAGACAGTGTCACCTACGTAACTTTGACTGTCCTGGAGCTCCCTATGTAGACCAGCCTGACCTCAAACTCACAGAGACCTGCCTGCCTCTGCTTCCCAAAAGTTGGGATTAAAGGCCTGTGCCACCACACCTGACTTTCCGATTCTTGAACACACAAACCCCATATGTTTGAGTGTCCCTGCGGGATGACACAAATTGCATCCACAGGAGGACCCATGACTAAATGTGTGCCCAAAGTAACTCCATGAGATAAGTGTCATTAACTTTCTAAGACGGTTACGAGTTCTATGGAAACCACCTTAGAAGAGTAAAGTCATAGATGGTGAGCTTCTCTCTGAGCTACTCCTTGTTCCTAAAATGCAAATAGTTTGCTTCCTGGCCATTGGGATGTTTCAAAGCCATTAGTATTCTAGGAGGGGACAAACCATTTCTAAAGTTGCTCCTGATCTCTGACCTCCTGTGCTTGGCTTGGAATGAAACTCAGCCTGGATTTCCTATAGACTTCCTCAATTCTCTACAGACACAGAAAGAAATTGCTACCACTGAGCCATCTTTCTGGAAGACCTTGACGAAGGGTGTCCTGAAGAAGAAATTATTCTTCACCCCTGGGGTTGCTTGCTAGCTAAAACAGTCTTCCTTTTCATCTGTTCTACTTCACTGGCTTCTTTTGTGTGTGTTCTTAAAGGTATTGCCTTATTTACTTTGATGGTTTCTCAGCTAATTGAGTACAGCAGTGACTTCTCTCTTCCTTGACTCTTTTGGATGTTTTCCCTACCCCAGTGGGAAGGATCCCTGTCAGACATCTCAGCTCAGAGAAACTTCTTTAAAGTTACTACATTTTATTGGGCTGTTAAAAGATTGCAGAGTGGGCTAAAATTTACACAATAGAATCGTAAGAGCTTTGACTTGCAGAAATGTTATTTTTTTATTTTTGGATAGGAGAATAACTCCTAATAGTGAAAGAATGGATTTATCTTGTGGTTTGAGTTATAAGTCTCTGTGTATAGTAATTGAAGGGTTAGACACTTATTTTTTTTTTAATTTAAGGAGCTACTATAAAGTTAAGTAAAACCTGCAAAAGTCAAACCAGAAATAAACATTACAGTGTAGAAAGTAATAACTGACTTAGAACCAAACCATTCCTTTGAACCTTGGAAAGATTTGTCTCTAGCCCCATGGTTAGGAGAAAAATTTCATCTCTTTCACAGGCCTGCCCATATGTGTACTCATGTAGCTCCTACTCCACTGGTGGGGGAGGCCTTCCGTAACCACCTTCATAATTGATGATCTTTCATCATCCTCTTTCACCACACACATACCAGCTCAAATATGTTTGGAAATACGCTCTTAAAATTCATTTTGCCCTAGAAAGATTTCATATGCAAATGCATGGTATTCTAGGGAAGTCTTCCTTGTCTGCATTGGTTTCCCTGCCCACCAAGTTCCCAGAGCTCAGGATTTTCCAGGCTACTATGTTTAGAATGTTGTGTCGTGAGTCATTGTGTCCACCTGTAAGTGTCCTAAACAGACGATATAAATACGCCTGCATAAAGTGACTCAAAACACATCTCCAGTTTTAGCTTTAGTTCAAACAATATTCACAGTTCCAAGAAACTTGTGGCTTGTAACGTCAGGGTGAGTGGGAGGAGAATACTGGAAAACCTAAAGCCAGTGTTCTCTGTCTGTTGGTCCAGTTGGACCGAAGGAGCTTGTGAGAAGGTGAAGTGGAGGAGGGATGACAGGAAAACCTGTTTTCCACTTGCTCTTGAAGCTGATCGTTTTAAATACGCTCCCTCCAATTTGCGTTTGGATGCTATTGAAGTGGGTGGTTCCATTCAAGCTTTTTCCTCTTCCTGGAATGTTGTTCTCTCCATCCACACCATTGTATTTCTCTGACTGTCTAGTCTCGTTCATCAGGCGTGAGCCCCAGAGTCCTTTCTGGAAAAAAAAAAAGCAAAACAAAACAACAAAAACCCTTCCAGATCTCAGACCAAAAGTGTTGTTCATTATGTGGATCTGACACATGACTGTGTTACCCACTCCTTATCATAATACCCCACTACCCTAGGGTTTGACATTCTGTGTGTCACTTTCCCATCCTGATGTGTGAATTCAATAAGGCAGGACATTTCACTAGACATAATGTTTGTTATTTAACGCACACTGTTCATTTGAATATCTGAAGAGACAAACAATTGATAAAGCTAAACAGTCCAGTTCAAATTTAAGGTGACTATCTCTGGTTTTCCTCCCACCTCTGAATCAGTCTTTCTATGTAGCTAGCCCAGTTTGGCATTGAAAGGACATCCTCCTGCCTCCACTTTCTGTGTGTTGGAACTGTACCATCATGACTGATTTATCTGGCTTCTTACAGAGTTGGGAAGTGTGATAAATTGACAAATCAATCGAACAGATGCTTTTCAAATAAAGGAATACAAATAATCTGTTCATGCATGGAAGAAGTTGAACATACTAAGCTATTCGGGAAATATAACTCAAACGATGCTGAGATTCTATCTCCTCCCAATCACAACAGCAATCAGGAATATGGAGAGCAATAAATGTAGGCAAACATGTAAAGGGTTTAATTATAACACTGTTGCCAGGACCAAACTAGTGTGGACCTATGAAAATCACATGGAGGTTGCACAACAAACAAAAAATAGAATTACCATATGATCCATCTATACCGTGTGTGGGTGTATACTCAAAGGAATCAAAGGGGGCACACAACAGAGATTTATAGTTATTTTAACCCTACCAGCAATAGCCAAGTAGTGTAATCAGCCTACATATCCATTAATGAATAAAATAAAAGGTAGAGTGTTATTCAGCAATAAACAACAAAATCATGTCATTTGCAGAAAAATGGATGGGATCAGAGAGCACCATGTTTGATGAAATAACTCAACTACTCAACTTGTAAAGAAGTGCCGTGTTCTTTCATGCACATGCTCGTCATCTTCTGCCTCCTCTGGTTTCCTTAGGAAGCAGGCACAGGGAAAAAAATCGTATTTTCTTTTCTTTTCTTTTCTTTTTACATTTTACTTTTTTATTTTAAAGCAATCTTTTCTCATTATATATCAGTCCCAGTTCATACTATCTCCCTTCCACACTTTCCATCCACCTTATCCCCACCCCACCCCCATCCACTTCTCAGAGAGGATAAGTCTACCCCCACAGGGAGTCAACAAAGTCTGGCATATCACTTTGAGGCAGGACCAAGTCCCTCCCCTCCATTTCTAGACTGAGCAAGGTATCCCTCCAAAGATACTGGGCTTAAAAAAGCCAGTTCAAGCACTAGAGATAGGTCCTGGTCCCACTGTCAGTGGCCTCACAGACTGCCCCAGCCACTCAACTGTCACCCATATTCAGAGGGTATAGTTTGATCCTATGCAAGTTCCCCCACTGCCAGTTGAGAGTCAGTGAGCCCCCACTAGCTCAGGTCAGGTCTTAGGGAACTGATTAATATCCTTCTTTGTAGTAAGGAGCTGCGGCTGCTTCCCACCAACCAGCTCCCGGCCACTGGCTAGCTTTACCCAAAATAATTACATGGAAACTGTATTTTTTTAAACACTTCCTGGCCCATTAGTTCTAGCCTCTTATTGGCTAATTCTCACATCTTGATTAACACATTTCTAATAATCTGTGTAGCACCACAAGGTGGTGGCTTACCAGGAAAGATTCTAGCCTACATCCGTCTTGGGTCAAAGAATCATGGTGTCTGACTCACTTCCCTTCTTCCCAGTATTCATTCTGTTCTGTCTACTCCACCCACCTGTATTCTGACCTATCAGGCCAAGCAGTTTCTTTATTAATTAACTAATGAAAGCAACATATAGAAAGAAGACCCACCTACATCACTTATCTATCAGGGAAATGCAAATCAAAACTACTCTGAGATACCTTCTCACACCAGTCAGAAAGGATAAGATCAAAAAGCACCAATGATAGCTTATACTGGAGAGGATGTGAAGTATGAGGAACACTACCCTATTGCTGGTAGGATTGCAAACTTGTACAACCACTTTGGAAATCAGTATGGTGGTTTGTCAGAAAAATTGGGCAACTATCTACCTCAGATCCAGCAATACCACTCTTGGGCATATAACCAAAGGATATTCAATCATACCACAAGTACATTTGCTGAATTGTGTTCATAGAAGCATTATTCATGATAGCCAGAACTTGGAAACAACCTAGATGTCCCTCAACCAAAGAATGGATAAAGAAAATGTACATTTACACAATGGAGAACTACTCAGTGGTGAAAAAACAACAACAAACAAACAAACACCATCCTGAATGAGGTACCCCAGACCCAGTAAGACAAATATGGTATGTACTCACTCATAAGTGGATAATAGACATAAAATAAAGGATAATCAGTCTATAATCCATGACCCCAGAGAAGCCAGGTAACAACAAGAACCCTAAGAGAGAGACTGGGAAATGTTTAAAATCTCCTGAGAAAATTGGGAAAGTGGGGGAAGAGAGAAGGAAGGATAGAAGTAGGGAGAAGTGGAAGGGCCAAGATGGGAGAAGGACAGAGAGGGAGAGCAAGAAAAGAGATATTTTGATTGAGGGAGCCATCATGGGGCTAACAAGCAACCTTGCACTAAAGAAATTCCCAGGAATCCACAAGGATGACCCCAGCTAAGACCCTAAGCAATAGAGGAAGGGTGCCTGAACTGACCTTGCCCTGTAGTCAGATTGATGACTCTTGTGACAGTCATCATAAAACCTTCATCCAGGAACTAATGGAAGCAGATGCAGAGATCCACAGCTAAGCTCTGGGCCAAGTTCCCAGAGTCCAGGGGAAGACAGGGAGGAGCAATAAAGGGGTCAAGACCATGATTGGGACACCCACAGAGATACTCATATTTTCCAAAGAATTGAAATGGTGGTGAAAAAAATAGATCAGCTATTCATTCAAGAAAACAAGTGAGGAGAGCCCAGAGAGTGGAGAAGGAAATAAATGAGGGTAATCGGGTGGATTTGGTGAAACACCATTGTGGGCACGTATAAAAATGTCATAAGGGAGGCTATTATTTTGTTCCATTAATAGCCAATAACTTCAGAATAAGAACTGACTTTTAGGAGAAAAAAAAAGCAAACTTTTGATTTAAGAGACTTTGTTCATTTCTAAGAGAGTCTCTTGTAAGAGTCAAATGATGCCGCCTCTCCTCTTAGGGGTCCTGTGTGATGTGTCCAGGCAGGCAGTGGTTTTTCTGGACTCAGACGGTGAAGTGCTCATATGTAGTGTGCCTCGTGCCATTTCCTCCTTTGATCCCGCCCCACCAGCGACTGAAGGTCACACACCAGGGCTCTTCATCTTCTGCCTCCTCTCCTTTTCTTAGGAAGCTGGCACAGTGCCTCAGCACAGAGGAAACACTCGTATTTTCTAAAGGATTAAAATGATGGAAAAAGAGAGAAAGAGAGAGAGAGAGAGAGAGAGAGAGAGAGAGGCTATTCATTCAAGCAACATCCAAAACATATTTATTGAAACCCCTTTTTCAAACTAACATTTTAGAAGTTTTAACTTTTCCAAGAACTGCAGAAACGGCTTCCAGGTTTGTTCTGTAACTGTGGTTGCTTAAGAAATGTACAGAGCTGCCTAGTACACGCTGCTGAACACTATGGGTTCAATGCGAAGGTTGTGATTAAGAGTCCAGTTCTTCTCCTTAGGGACTGGATGACCTCCTGCCTGCAAAAGCGTGTTCAGTAAGGAAAACACAGATTGTAACTAAGTGAGCAGATGATTTCTTTGTTTGCCTAGGGTTACCATAGGCATAAATATTTGTGCGAATGTTCTGGTTCCCCGTGCTTTCTCACTCTGCATACCCCTGATTGTCCCAAAGGCTAATGCCTTGGACCATATTGAATCAATTTTTAAATTGTATTAAATTAAACTTAATCCCCCACAAAGTACCTAGTCATTTTTTTAAAGAAAATAATTCACTGTTTATTATATCTAAAATTTATCTAAAATTGATTTTATGCATGTTTGTTTTTAAGCTAGAATCATTAAAATCCTATGAATCTCATGCCGTGCCATCTATATCTTTTTAATGATGCCACTTTAGTTGATGAGTGATTAAACAGCAAGGATTTGCTCATTACCTGTCATTTTGACTTTGGCATGTAGCAATAGATGTCAAGTACTATTTTCTGGCAGACATTAGTTATGATCCGGGAAGCAAACTTTAAAGGAATAAACCTTCAGTGTTAGTTGAAAAACCAATAAAGTTCTGAGGGATGGAATTTTATGCCTTGTGCTTTTCCAATTTTGGAAGCTGCCTCGGTTAGAATCCACACGTTCAGCCCATTTGTATTATTTTCTGAAAAGACAGGTGGCAACTTTTTATTCTTCCAGCCCATGGTGAGGACATGGATCAAATTATTTTCAGATTTATACTGATAGGGCTAAACACTCCTTAAAGGACTCTGAAGCACTGCAGACTTCATAAGCAGGTCTTCTCTCATTCATCATAGCACGTTCCTCCCTGAAGATGAACTACAACAGCAGTTAGGTGCAAGACAAGACTCTCTAATGTAGTTTAGGGGCAGGGAATGAATGTCCTCTAAAGCAAAGTAATAAGAGTGTGACGGAATTAGTTCTGATGGAGCTGATCGAGGCTGAAGGCTTTCCTCGGGAGGAAAAAGATTGGTTAGCACTCTTTTCTCTCTCTCTCTCTCTCTCTCTCTCTCTCTCTCTCTCTCTCTCTCTCTCTCTCTCTCTCGTGTGTGTGTGTGTGTGTGTGTATTGTGTAAGACAGAGGACAAACTCAAGTGTCATTTCTCAAACAATGCCTCAAGACTGGAAGGCCAGGCCAATGTGCCCCATGGATTTCCTGTGGGCACCTTCCCAGAGCCAGAATTTAAAGCATGTGGCACCATGCCCAGCTTTTTTGTGTGAGTTCTGAAGATGAACTCAGGTCCTCGTGCCTGCCCAGCAAGCACTCTACTGACTGAGACATCTACGCAATACTAGGCTAGGCAGAATTTAGTCCTGGATGAACATGCACTTTGGTTTAGGGTGATTCCTGAGCAATGCCACCTTTTAGTGACTTCCAGAGAGAACAATCTGTATCAGCAGGGTTAAGTAGAACAAAGCCCACTTATGAACCGTCATTGTTTTCCAAATGCAGCAACTACCACGAGAAGAAATATGCTTAGCTTTCCTAGTAACAATGTGGCTAGAATGAAATTCTGCCACTAGTTTTGAGCCTGACTCTGACATCTACAGGCAGTCTAGTGTAGGAATGTCAATTTAACCTCTAGAGACAATGTGTGTTGTTATCATGTAGCCACCAACACTCAATCCAGACTATTTTGTGAAGGTTATAGAGGTCAAGGCCTGTAAAACACCGTGGCCAACTCAAAGGCAGTATTCATATGTATTAGGTAGTGCCATCATTGCCTACAAAGTTGGCTGGGGGGCTGAAGTTACCAGATCATTTCCTGGTTGATAGCTCTTCCCTAGCAATCACTGAATTCAAAGTACCAAGATCTCTCTCACCTCTTCCAGGAATATCTAAATAAAATATCTTAATATTTCATAAAAAATAGAAGCTGTAACAGCCAGGACTGGGATGGAGTTGTCACAAATAAATTAAATGTGGTACACAGTGCTGTGATGTGAATTTAACCAAGTATCCAGAATGACCCTTTTTAAATACATAGGGTCATGTAATTCTTCTATAAAACCTTTCAGGGGCACATAGCCCACTTGGATTAAGGGTCTAATCTTCACATGATCCTCAGCATCCTACATCTCCTGCTCCTCTGAGATCACCCCCTGGGCCATTGCTTCTTCCCATTTCCAAGAAGATACCACCTGCTTTAGGCATCTTCCCCTGCTGGTTACTCTGCTATAAAAGACATCAGGGCTTTCTTCTAGGTAACACATGATCGATACTTTAATGCTTCAAGTCTCCATTTGCTTAAATTTAAAGGTTACCCTGACTACCCTATTTTACATACAAATTGCCTACTAAGTCTGCTTACTAGTCTTGGCTTGCCGAGATAATTGACGTGAAATTCCTACCACCTGGTTACAGTGAGCTGGGAATGTATGTGGGACATCAGACTAACAAAAGACGCTGCTTTCCGTAAAAACATTCATTCGGTTCCGGCAATAAGTATTTGTATCTACACAGTGCCATTTCTTTCAGAGCTCTGGGCTCGAGCTTCAATCTGCAGCATCTATTCTTTGAAGAATGTGGAAATTGACTGCAAGGTCATGCATTTGATCTTTGCTTTCCAAAGTTAAATGGAGAGAAAGTGATACTGAAGTATCTGGCAATTCAATCTCCTGAGTGGAAAATCTAAAATGTTCCAGTGTTCACCATTTGATTTCAGACTTAACCACAGAGAGCTTTTTTTTTTTTTTTACTTTTAGCTGCTATAGCCTCTATTTCATAATGCCTGGTTACTACTCTCTGTTGAGAATAAATAAGCACACAAGGACACCAACACCCCAAGCGTGGATTCTGTGCTCTGTGGGCTTGTGGGGAACATTGCTGTGGTTAATTCCATTGGGCCACCCACTCCTGTGGTCCTAGGTCAAGAACTTCTTACCTGAAGCAGTTCCTGGTGTTCTTCTGGTGTGAGGGCAAGCCAAGATTGAGGAAAAGTTAAGCTTTTCATAAAATCCAGAATCTGGAAGCTGGACACAAAGTGACTAAGCATAAACCTTGGCCACATCAAAGTGTGGGTTTTGAAATTTTGCTGTGTAACCCCTAGGTATTGGGGAGGAAGAAGGAAAACATGGCATGTTTAGGTTCAGATGCTTGCTAAGATTTATTACTAACCGTGTTACTTAGAATCTCTGTCTTCATGCAGTAAATGCCATCCTGACTCAACTTTGACAGACAGCAATACTGTTAGCATTAAGACACAATCATGATTCCCTTGAAAGCCAAAATGATGGGTAGCATGATTGACAGTTCCTCCTCTTCTCTGCATCCTCACTTTCTCTTTTCTCTGGGGCTATAACAGCACTGTTTATACCTACATTGTATCGTGCCAGGAGAAGTCACTTGAATATCTCTATCCATTCCTTCCCTAGAAGCCCTTGAAGACTTTGTAGAACTTGTGACATCTATTTTTCCCTCACAATTTAATGTGGTTGACTGGTTCTTGCTTCTTCAAACCTGCTCCCCCCTTGTTTTTGACATTATCTGGTTGGTGATCTCAATCCTTCTCATTTCATGTAAATTTTATTAAATGATAGTAGCATGATTATCTTGAACAACTGCAAAAGATAGAGGCAATCATTTGTCCATTTATGAATAACTTTTGCAGCACTGAACATTGTCCTAAGGTTTGCCCTATGAAGAAGCTATATAGAAGTGTTTTATAGTCATGACTGCTATAAACAATTTATGTGGGTTTACCTGGTGCCTGTTCAGGAAGGGATCTTCAGAGAGCAGTCTCTGAAATGGAAATTAACTTGTAAAGAGTTCATAATGGAATAGCCTTTTTTTAAAAAGCATTTTATTTCTTACTTAAAAGTTTCATTTGTGTTTTGATTATGTTCAATTGCTCCCCCTCTGCCTTCAGCTCATCATGACGAGATTTAGGAGAGGAATTCAGTTTGCACAAAACAGTTAGCTGTGTAAACTCTGAACCAAGCCAGTCTTACTGAGTTGTCTGTAACTGAGAAGAAGAGATAAACTTTTTGAACTTTGTGGACATTTTCATCTATCAGTCATTGGTTAGAAGGCTACTCTGGGAAGGGTGTAATGGGTTTGGGTAATATGTTGTTCCCTTAATGGTACTGAGAGCTGAGGTTGCCAGGGGCTAGTATTGCCAGCTCTAAAGGAATGTTTCCTGGTCCTGAAGTAGAAGAAGAATGTAACATTGCCATTATAGCAGCTCTATATTCTTGAGAGAATTAGTCTTCATGTGATTTACTTTGTACTTATAAAATAGGAACAGTGATAGCATACTTACCACAGAAACTAGAACAAGGAAGCCCATTGGGAAGGCCACAAGCAGCTAAGCAATCATGGCTTCATTCTCTAAATCTGTACCTTCATCCACTAATTCTTTGTCTTTTGAAAGCTGCTTATTATGATTTATGAGAATACAGACCATAGTATAGCTATAATGACTATACAAAGACTTAATAAGAAAAGTCCTTATGTGTAAAGGAGCCTAGAGAAGCCATCTTCTCTGTTTTTCTTCCTTCACGGTAGAAAAATTTTGACTCACAAAAGTGAATATCTCACTAAGTTCCAATCAGAGTTCAATTCATGTGCTTTAGATTGTACAGGTCCTGAGGGTAAAGAAATAGAAATGCTTTGTATTTCTCAGGAACTTTTAATCTAGCTAAAGAAAATAACTCCATGTAGAGTGATTAAAAGTAAAGAATAAAGACTGACTATAAGATTTTTGGGTTTCCATTGCTCTAATTAAACATTATTCATGTCCTTGTTGATAAATTGGAACTCTTTATTTTTTTCAAGACAGGGTTTTTCTGTGTAACAGTCCTAGCTGTCCTGGAACTCATTCTGTAGACCAGGCTGGTCTCAAACTCACTGAGATCCACCAGCCTCTGCTTCCCAAGTGCTGGGATTAAAGACATGTGCTACCTCCACCAACTAGACTGGAGCTCTTTATGGAGTCTTTAGTTCCAAATAGACCAATGTAAGTACATATTCAGCAATAGGGGTTGACCATGGAGCCCACTAATACAGGGCCTAAAGAAACTCCAGAATTTCTTCCATCATTAAATGTGTACTTTACATGGTAGGAATATATACACATTCATGTTCTTTTGGTCTATACCTTTGTGGAATTCAAGTACCATTTGAACAATCAGTTACTTGAAGCCACTTACTTACCTCCTTGTTACAGTATAGATAATAAACTATAAAGTGTGGGGAAGAAGAAAACCTCATAGCTGAATTCTATGTAGTTATCTTACTTGTAGTCATTTGTAATAAGACTTTAAAAGTATATTATGTATTTGGTTATTGAGCATAATGTTTTTACTTCAGAAGAAATGTGTTTATATAATAATACAGGTTATTACTAGCTTTAATGTGTCAGAAATGATCCAGTTATTGAAAGGCACCCTAAGTGTTTTAAAACTAAATGTGAGTGTGTATGTGTGTGTTACAATATAAAATTATTTTAGAAGTTTGCAATGTTTTCTTTTAAACCTTGAATCCTGGTTCTAGTGTTGGGTAACCCTGGGAATGCAAATAGATTACCCATGTGCCTCAATTTTCATAGATGTAATCATAGAATCATTTCACTGGAGTTATTGGAAGGATTCTGTGAGTAAATACACAAAATGAATTCAAAATAAGAGTGCACACACTAATAATATGTCCTACCACTTTTGGAAGCACTTAATAAAATGTTGTCCCATCCTTCAGAAAAATTTTAACAGGGAAAGGAATGAAGTAAATTTATTTTATATTAAAGGCAATCAACACCCTGCTCCTTACCTATAACTCTGAGTTATTATATGGAAAAGAAATTATAACTGCCAGACTTATGTCTTGTTGGTAGATTTTAAAATTTCATGGTGGCTCTGGGATTGAAGAAGGGATATAAATTCCAAGAGAGTGCCACATTCTCCATTATCATATCAGATGGAAAACATATCTAATGGTCCAACTTATTCTTTGGAAAGAAAAATGTAGGGTTGACAAAGTTGCATAGTATTTCAGACAAGATTAAAGGACTCTGCGACTGTGGTTGCACACGCTGTAGTCTATGGTTATAAGAATATACTGCTCCATCAAGGATTGGACTTCCTCCAAAGTTCAGTCTCTGAAACATGTAGGCCAAATGAAATAGTCTGTATCAACAAATGATGATCGATCACAGGGGTATGGAAGGTTCATAACACAAACTGGCTAATCTCATACTACCTGACAAGTATTATGATAGACAAAGGGTCCCAATAAAAAAGAAGAATGCAACTACCTTATGGCAAAAAAAATTCCAAATGATAAAAGAACAAGGCAAGTGAGTGTTAAAAATACCATTTCAGAGCAGATGTATATAAAAGTTATGGATGAAGATAGTGAGAAAGGTTTGGTGTTATATGCAAAGGAAGTCACCTTCAGCGTGACAGAGTCTGGCTGTGTGTTAAAGGACAAGTAAAAGTTAATCACCAATTAATATCTGGGTTGTAACAAGAGGGCCTGCTTATTGGGGGTTTCGGTCCTTCTTCCAGGTGCCACAGATGTTTAGCCCCAAAGAAAATCACATAGAGGTCTCCATAAGTTATAAATTGATTGGCCCATTAGCTCAGGCTTCATATAAGAGTTAGCTCTTATAACATATATTAGCCCATTATTCTAGAAAATAGATCTTTATCTATCACCATGCACAAAACTCAAGTCCAAATGGATCAAAGACCTCAACATGAAGCCAGCCACCCTGAACCTCATAGAAGAGAAAGTGGGAAGTACACTTGAACACGTTGGCACAGGAGAACACTTCCTAAATATAACCCCAGAAGCACAGACACTGAGAGAAACTATTAATAAATACGACCTTCTAAAACTGAAAAGCTTCTGTAAAGCAAAGGACACAGTCAACAAGACAAAATGGCAGCCTACATAATGGGAAAAGATCTTCACCAGCCCCACATCAGTCAGAGGACTGATCTCCAAAATATACAAAGAACTCAAGAAGTTGGTCATCAAAAGAACAAATAATCCAATTAAAAAATGAAGTACAGACCTAAACAGAGAACTCTCAACAGAGGAACCTAAAATGGCTGAAAGACACTTAAGGGTATATTCAAGATCCTTAGCCATCAGAGAAATGCAAATCAAAACAACTCTGAGATTCCATCTTACACCTTCAAGAGTGGCCAAGGTCAAAAACACTGATGACAACTTATGCTGGACAGGTTGTGGGGAAAAGGGAACATTCCTGCATTGCTGGTAGGAATGCAAACTGGTAAAGTCCCTTTGGATATCAGTATGGCAATTTCTCAGAAAATTAGGAAACAACCTTCCTCAAGATCCAGCAATACCACTTTTGGGTATATATCAAAAAATGCTCAATTATATCACAAGAACATATGCTCAACTTTGTTCATAGCAGCATTATTTGTCATAACCAGAACCTGGAAACAACCTAAATGGCCCTCAATTGAAGAATGGATAAGAAAAAATGTGGTACATTTACACAATGGAGTACTACACAGCAGAAAACAATAATGACATCTTGAAATTTGCAGGCAAATGGATGGATCTAGAAAGCATCATATTGAGTAAGGTAACCCAGACCCAGAAAGACAATTATCATATTTACTCACTCATAAGTGATTTTGAAATATAAAGCAAAGAAAAGAAGCTTACAAATCACAATCCCAGAGAACCTAGACAACAATGACAACCCTAAGAGAGACATACATAGATCTAATTTACATGGGAAGCAGAAAAAGACAAGATCTCCTGGTGTGGTAGGTCCTTCTGTCTTTGTGTTGCTGTCATTGGTTAATAAAGAAACTGCTTTGGGCCTCTTGATAGGGTAGAACTTAGGTAGGTGATGAAAACTAAATGGCATGCTGGGAGAAAGGACACAGAGTCAGAGAGAGATGCTATGGAGCCACCATCACGGCTAGAGTCAGAAATTCTGAATCTTTACTGATAAGCCACTGCAAGGATGATATACAGATTAATAGAAATGGATTAAATCAAGATGTGAGAGTTAACCAATAAGAAGCTAGAGAAAATGGGCCAAGCAGTGATTTAATTAATACAATTTCTATGTGATTATTTTGAGGCTGAGCTAGCAAAGCAGCCAGGAACTGGGCAGCAGGAAGAACAAGCATGCCCTTCCTGTTACATTCTCCTGAGCAAATTGGGAGCATGGGGACCATGAGAGAGGGTTGAATGAGAGGGGAGAGGAATGGAGGGGAACAGATAAAAATGTATAGCTCAATAAAAAAATCAATGAAAATTAGAAGTTAATCACCAAACAGGACAATATCATGCAAAGAGAGTTCTATTTCTGACTAAAGTAAATATGCTGGTGAGCCCTGGGGCTGATGTCCAGTGTCAGACAGGCTGTTGAAGGAATATGGTGGGAGTGGGTGGGGGGATAAGACTCTTTCCAAAGTGACATCTTATTCCTCCCATCTTATTGCAAATGTTTATCTTACCCTAGTTGTCTAGAATTATTCTTTCTTACCTATGTTAGATGCCAGCTGGGGAGAATGACAAACAAGGGGGAGTTCTTAATCAGTTTCTATTATTTTATATATTCATAATTTACCTTTCCATGAAAATGAAAGATTCACAGAAGGTAAACAGCTTTTCAACACTTGATACATATATCAACACTTGCTAGAGATTAAGACAATAATTGCAGGTGGGGCTAGAGAGATTGCTCAGTGGTTAAGAGCAACTGGCTACTCTTCCAGAAGTCTTGGTCCAATCCCCAGCAGCCACATGACAGATTACAGGGATCTATATCTTCAGTTCCAGGGCATTTGGTTCCTTCTTTTAGACCACTTAGGCACTGTATGCATGTAGTGTACAGATGTAAATACATGCAGGCAAAATACACATAAAAAATAAAAAAATGTAAGAACAATTTTGGGAAGATTATATTACAAATTTGGCACTTGCTGTGTAACAGATATGTGGATAAGCTCCTCACAGGCAGTTTTCCATTTCAGCCTCACAGCATAATTTACAGTGTAAGTACTGTATTTAACCCCCCCCCCATTTTATACATATTGGAATAGCAAATTGTGGAGGTTGGTTCCCCACTGTTTCGAGATTAACAAGGATTTGGCACCGAGCACTGGCATATGGAAAGAACAGTGTTGTAAGTCCATAGATCTCGCTAACTCAGCTCTTCATTGGCAAGGCATCGCTTGTCTTCATCTGCAAGGTGCAAGCTGAGATGTGAGATCCTAGAACAGGAATCATTCAGAAGTTGACAGTGAAGGCAGGCACTTATAGCCTCTCCAAGCTTTGATGTTCCCATTGTGATGACTGTGCATGAGAGTGTTCACTCTGATCCCGACTCTCTAAGAAGAGATGTGGTGACCGATTCAGAGAAGATGCTGGAAAACCGGAAGCTACCAAAAGGAAGGTAGACAATACCGAACTGGTGTGGCAGCAGGTTTGGTGCACATTTATCACAGGGCTTCTCTGAGTTCTACTGGCTGTGATTCAGGACTAAGCTTCAGATCAAGGAGTAAGAAAAGTTACATCAGAGAAGAAAGTTGTCCTTCAGTAGCCAGTGTTCCTCCTGCTATTGTATTGATTTTAAAATGTCTTGAAAAGGGACCTTGTACGTTGCAGTCTCTTGAACTTTGTGGCTTCTCTTTTGCACTGTAATTATGGCCTCAAACATTAAAAGACAATGAGAGCCCTTCCAGCTTCAGCTTTGGAAGAAAGGATCTTCTCAAGCTGCCGATGACGAGTGCTTGAAGGTAATGACAGCGTCCATTCTTCATCTTTCCACTGGTGTTTGAACTGCCAGCTTATTTTGGCCTCTAGAAATTTGCCGGAGCTTTCTATTCATTTTTTTAAAATCTCCTTTGGAGATTTAGAAAAGGCAAAAATAGCCTCTACACTTACTTAAGGCTGTATAAAATTAATCCTAAACTTGAGGTTTAGAAGAGAAAAAAAAATGATTCTAAAACATTGGCTGCACCATTTATTAACTGAGCAGAACTAGCAGACCTGTATCTCCATTTCTCTCTTTTTATTATTATTGTTGAAAGTACATTCTTCTCTAATACAACACATCCCAACCACAGCTTTTATACCCCCACGACTCCCAGATCCCCCCACTTCTGGTCTTCCCTTACCCCATTCATTTATCTTTAGATTTTCAAGAGACGATCAAACACTAAAAAACAATATATAATAAGACAAGGCAAAAGCCCTCAATATCAAGACTGGACAAAGCAACCCAAAAGGCGCCGTGAGAATTAAATTATTTTTCTCATGAATGTGGCACCAATTTCAAATTGAATCATACCCATGAGGCACTAAAATGTAAGTATTTTTTAATCCCAGCACTCAAAAGGCAGAGGCAAGTAGATCTCTGGATGTTCGTGGGTAGCCTTGTCTACAATGCGAGTTTCAGGTCAGTGCTGTCACACAAAGAAACCCCTTTGCAAAAAAAAAAAAAAAAAAAAAAAAAACCAGAAATAAAAAGTAAGTACTTAGTCCAACAACAGAATGAATTTTAATAAATGAAAACTAATTCTTTTTTTTGTGAAACAGCAAAGATCATTCTGGTAGCAGAAGTAAGGAGCACACTCTTTCATCTCTTGCTCACTGAATAAGACCATGTGAAACCCTTTCTCTGACTTTTCTTAACTAGCTGTCTCAAAGCAGCAGGCTCTGCCTCCACAAGAAAACAGACTGGAGAACAATTAGCGAATGTGCTTGCTTGCATGCATGGGATTATCAGAACTGACACGGCATATGATTTGAGTTCTTCTAAAAGGAAAGCTAAGCTTAGAGTTTCATAAGGGTATTAACCATGTTTTGATGTACCTACAGGAAGATCATCAGCAACCTACGGTAGTTGTGATTAGTTCTAAAAAGTGCACATGAGAGGAAAAGCTGTGACATGCTGTTGGATTAATAAGATAACATCTTAGACTTGAACAGAATATTAATATGCTTTACATGAAAATGGTTGAACCAGCTGAGCTCAGATATCAAGCACATCTGTATACATGCTCATTTGTAGTGAGCAGCCCTGGATGGATGCCAGCATATTCTGGGAAGAGGAAGCAGAAGTGCACAGATTCCATTGCAGTGCCCTTTGATGTCCAAAGAACATCCCTTCCGGAAAGACAATGATTTTCTTCTTTGACTCATCTCTGAGGATTCTCCAGCTAGGTCATTTTGTATCTGAAGACCGCCAGAAAGTTCACAGAGGTTTGGAGGGGCCATCCTTTTATGTTCAGTGTAAAGCATTTGCATTTTCCGAACGTTAGTTGACAATTACATGGTTTGGGATTTGTAGTTATAACTGTATTGCAAAAATAATAAGAGAGGAAGCAAGCAGAGGTGGTGTTAAAAGGCCCCTGGTGGCTCTCATGGCTGTGCGGTTCAGCCTTTGAAGCCCATTCCAGCAGATTTCCTTATGAAATAAGTGAAATAAAATGCTCCCATTTCGGGTTTCGCAGTGATATTATTTAAGGTACTGATGCATTTCTTATAACTTTATTTTAGAAAGATATATTTCCCTTCTGAATAACTTCTATTTTGGAAATCAAAATTTCTCTTCTAGGCTAAGCAAATAGATGGTTAATATTACATTTCTGGGCATTTTTATTTTGTATAATAAAATTAATTCACGTACATGATTTTCAAATAGAAACAATCATAGAAAGCTGAAAGAGCCAGGGTCACAGTTGTTTCTTCCCAAAGGCAACCCTTTCAAGTTTTTTCTCTGTACCTAAAAACAAAGTATAAATTTTATAGATTCACTCATATACATAATAATTTTTGTTTTGTAAAAATAGGTTCATGGCACATGATAGTTACTTGGTTTTTTTCATGTATACCATATCTTGGAAACTATAATATTATTACACATATAGCTTCTACAGTTTCTTTACATACCTGTACCATTGTTTAGATGGACCATAATGCATCTCACCAACTTCCTGCTTTTTCCATGATGATGTACACAAGTATAGTCAAACATGCATTACAGGTGTAAGCCAATGAATTCAGAGTTTCCTTGGTGGTCGTCGACATTGTTCTTCCTTTTCCAAGGCTGTGCAGCCAGTATCCTAACTTCATCGAGTCTGGTACAATCTCACTGAGCCTCTAGTGCCCACACATCACCCTCTTGCTTGACTTCTTTGAGTTCTCTGCCACTTTGCATGATTACCTAGTCCTTTATGCTGCTTAAAAAGAGGACATATTCACCATGTCACAATATAAATTATTACAGAATCATGGAAGCCTTATGAATGCACCATCAAAGTTTGTTTCCAAAGGACCAGAGCCCACAATCCATAGCATCTCCTCTATTCACACTCAACAGCCTTTATTACTTCTTTTGGTTTCTCTTGAATCATGACTCCAGCAAACCTTCCTAGATGCATTGAGATTTATTCTTCCTGCTATGTTCCCCATGCTAAATCCCATCCCCATCCAGCCTTCCAGAATTGGTTATTTTTTGCCTACCCTGAAATAATCAACTGTAAATTGTCATGTTCAGAAAAGCTTTTTATTTTGTTTGCTCAGTATGCCAGGTCACTGTGGGACAACACACTTCCTGCACCTAATGCTTTTCAAAATTTCATATTAATATGTCTATAACTTTCTGACTTTCCCCACAATCCTACATGGACCAAAAGAGGGAAGAAGAATGTCTCTTTTTGCCTACTTTTTTTTTCATTTGGCACAGTTAATAGCCCAAATAAGTTGTTCAACAAACAACTATAGATTAAAATTTTGAACTAAAGACCTTACTGTGTTTGATATGGAATGTTATTAGTTTCTCTTTGCTTATAAAATAATTTAACAGTTCAAAAATTTTATCTCATGGTTTAGGAGCTTATAAAGCCCAAATGACTAACAAGCAAAGTGTTGATGTTATTTTATGTTCGCTGTGGAGCTCTGAGGGGATCCAGCTTACAGAATCCTTAGTAGATATCCCCTTTCTCCCTTTCTTTAGTGCCAGCAGTCATTCAGATGCCTTCTTACATGCCATTTCCCTGACTCTCTTCTAAGATTCTCTCTCTTCCTCCTTTAAAGACTCAGTGATGACTGTGGGTCCATTCAGGAAATCTCCCCTTTTTTGATAAACTGACTTAAATCACTACTTTCAATCAGGCATGGTGGTACACGCCTTTAATCCTAGCACTTTGGAGGGACCAGGGACTGTGTCCATTGATGACAAACAAAGTTATTGTCCGAATGTGATACACTTCTCCAATCATGTGTATTGATAATTGCCTTTTGTCTTAAACCACAGTGCAAGAAGATCGTGATGAGATCTAAGGAGAACAACACATATGGAGAGTAATCATTGCAAACTGTGGTGATTTGAATGAGACTGTCCCCCATAGGACCATGTGTTTGAATGCTTGGTCCTCAGTTGGTGGGACTGTTTGTGAAGAATTGGGAGGTGTGGCCTTGTTGGAGGTAATGTGTCACTGGGGGTGTATTCTGAGGTTTTAAAAATCTACATGAGTGTTTTCCTTTATTACACTAATATTTGATTCAGGAACCTAGTATCAAAGCCATCAGAATGCAGTTTACCTTTAACCGATGGATCAGAGGCAAAGAATACCATCTCCCAGAAGTGCCGAGTACCGAAGAATTAGAAGTCTTAGTTTTCTAAATCCATCTTGTTCCATGCTGCAGTGTGACACTGGAAAACCAGATTTCTGCACCTTGTTTTCTTTACTTGTGAATACTGGACAAAATGCTTTCCCCAAAAGATGGTTGCTGGGAAGAAATCACCACATATACGTCATACAGGCAGAAATGATGCTTATGAGGTTGCTGAGAGTTCTACAGCCAGATCAACAGACAGCAGGAAGAGATGGTAAACCACTGGGCCTGGCTTGAGCTTTGGAAACCTCAAAACCTCTTCCCAGTGACATACTTCCTCTATCAAGGCCACCACTCATCAAATATTTAAAGATTCCTAGTGTGTATTAAATATTAGGTATCAATAAATGTGATTAGATGACTCAGCAAAAATACATTCTGCTTTTATCCAGCCGATCTGTACTGAGCACTTACCGCATGGAAAATAATTAGACAAGGTAGCTCCTGTGTCTGTGGAATACATCACTTAGTAAAAAGACAGAAGGGATCTCTAGGTTTGGATTGCCATGCCTATTCTAACTTGGGAGTGTTGTCAAATGCCGAGGTTAGGCAGCAATGGATGGGTTATGTGGCAGGGAGTAGGGAGCAAAAGCACTAAATGAATTATGTCTGCAGAATTTGTGATTAATCCAGGCATTGTGCTTTGTTTAGGGGTAATTATTCTTGTAAGTTTTCATTATGCTCCACATGATGACTTGAAGAAGTTTTGAAATGTAAAAGTTCAGACAGTCAACGTAAAAATATAAAAGACCCCCCCACATTTGTGCCTGAGATGTATGCAGAAAGCAGATAAGCTTATCACTTTCAATTCAAAAGAAAGGGTTTATTAAAGCAGATATGAATCTGGAATGTATGATGAATTTCGTTCCTGATTCTTAGCCAACCACTGCTATATTTTAATATTTCACACCTCTGAAGTTACATGGGTTTTGTAATTTCCTTTTGTCTTTCAGTCATTGTTTTCAAATGTCACAGAAGAATTGAAAGAACTTCCAAAAGTCAGAAACAATAGCAAGAAACTAGAGAATGTGCGCATAAACTGCAGATGAATCAAACATGAAATAACTAAGAGCAACTGACAACCTTTCTCTTGGGGTTTCTATTGTTGTGAAGAAATACCACGACCACAGCAACTGTTAATAATGAAACTATTTGACTGGAGCTGGCTTACTTACATGTTCAGAGAATTAGTCCCTTATCATCATGTTGGGAAACATGGAGGCATACAGGCAGAAATGATGCTTATGAGGTTGCTGAGAGTTCTACATTCAGATCAGCAGGCAGCAGGAAGAGATGGGAAACCATTGGACCTGGCTTGAGCTTCCGGGATCTCAAAGCCTGTTCCCAGTGACCCACTTCCTCTATCAAGGCCACCACTCTCAACAATGCTATTCCCTATGAACTTATGATAGCCATCGTCACTCAACCCATCACAGTATATAACATGACTTTCCATATCAGAGATGCTGTTACATCATCAGTATCCACAATAAAAATATTTCTCCAAAGACAAATTAAAAGGAGAGCTTTTCTTGTCACTAACTGCCAAGTTTCTATGACATTATGTACCTGGGTGTGCCTTTTATTTTTTTTAAATATTTATTTATTATGTATACAATATTCTGTCTGTGTGTATGTCTGCTGGCCAGAAGAGGGCACCAGACCTCATTACAGATGGTTGTGAGCCACCATGTGGTTGCTGGGAATTGAACTCAGGACCTTTGGAAGAGCAGGCAATGCTCTTAACCTCTGAGCCATCTCTCCAGCCCTGGGTGTGCCTTTTAATATAGCTAAGCCATTTTTACTTTCTTTCCTAAGGCAATATTGCCAACAGTACATCCAGCCTCAATATCTTACTGCTTTCATATTTGATATTTATATAATATTTGTATTTCCATAATGGCCTATAGATTTATTATGCATGTGTGGATATGTATTTATAGTTGTATATAGGCATACACAAATATTTGCATATTGGATATTTGGAGAGATTAGAATTTCTAAACATTAACAGTTAGACATAGTTTAGTTATTGTATCTATTCTCAATAATGGATTCACACACTGAAAACAGCAGAGAAAAATGATGTTGAGACTTCACAGTTAAAAGTCAAATTTAATCCTTCTCTTCCCATTTCTTTTTCAACATATATGTGTGTGTGTCTTATCTCTAAAAATAACTAACAAAAGTATGCATTAAAAATCTCAGAAAACAAATAAAAGTGAACACATAAATGAACAGAAAATTAATTTTTCAATTTTATAACCTAGAAACACTGAAGGTATGGAAATACTTGACTGAGTGTGAGAGATGGCCCTCCCCTCACCACAGGTATGGGAGAGTTGGCCCTGATGGCATGGGTCTGAGAGAGCTGGCTCTGTCCCTCGCCTGCAGGGGATGGATCCAGTGACTGAGACCAATCAACTCAGCTACCACCCAAACCCACATCCGTGGCCTTGGTTTGGCCCACCCTAACATCTACCCCATCTATGGCCTGCTGGAGTGCATGAAGGGACTGGTCCTGTGGAAAAATAGCCAGCTGCAGGATCTCCCTGACTCAGGGCAACAGCAGGTTATCTGAGAGGGCTTTGGGTGAAGGTCCAGTGATGATGATAGTGTGTCAGAGGCCTTGAACCACTGCAATGAATATTTTGTGAGGCCTTGAACCACTGCAATGAATATTTTGTAGGTAGGACTGATTGGGCAAAGGGGTATACTTTGTGACACATGGCAGCCCCTGTTGCCACAAGGATGAATGAAGAGGTCTTGGAAAGATAGAGGAACAAGGTGGGAGATTTTTGTTTTTGTTATTGTTTTGGTTTGCTTCATTTTGAATTAACTTGGGGGAGGGCATGCCAGAGGGGTAATGTGGAGGGACTGGGAAATGAGTGGAATTTGGGTGCATGCTGTGAAATTCACAAAGAATCAATAAAAAATTGATTTTTAAAAAAATATATTTTTTAAATAATAGTAATCCAAGTGTTCTCCTGCTGTCTCACTGTAATAACCAATGTTACCATCCTTATTCTCTCCATAAAAAATGTTCTGCCTTAGAAGAAATGATGTTCATATTTTCATACTAATTCCAGCCTTTATTTTATGTCGAAGGTCAAGGTATTTATTTTATTTGCAGATAAAATAAAGAATATATGGAGCTTGGGTTCTCATAAGAATGTGCACACAGAAGGTTATAAAATTTTTGCATTTAAATGGGAGGATGGTATTCTGTGTGTGAAAGTGAGCAAGATAACATGGATAATAGGAGACCCCATGCTTGTCAGAAAGACATCAGCATGTGTCTGGTGCTTTGCTGTAAGTCCAGTGAGAACTACAGTTCTATGTTTCATCTGCTTTTTAATAAACTGTGTGAATTACTGGAGAAAATAATAAAACCGTCCTGTAACTAAGAAAGCACACCTGAGGTGTTCAGGGGCCTGAACTCACTCAGTCCCAGCCATGCCTTGAAGCTGGTTGTTCTATGTTGTTGGTCCTTATCTTTATTCAGGTTTTAAAATTGATTATTTGTCTGTTTGGGTGTCATGTGTGTGCATGGATGTGAGCAAATGTGTACAACTGTGTGTGCATATAGAAAACAGAAAAGGATATCAAGTGTCCTGATCCATTACTCTCCACCTTATTCCTTTGAGATAGGATCTGTTACTGAACCCAAAGTGAGGCTGGTGTCCAACAGGTTCCAGCAATCCTTTTGCCTGTACCTTTACAGTGCTGAGGCTCGAGGTGAGTGCAAGAAAGCTTTTTGCACAATGCTGGGGCTTTGAACTCAGGTCCTGTGCAGCAAAGGCTGTTATCTGCTGAGCCATCCCACCAGCCCCAGCCCCTTGTGTCTTCTATCATCTATAAAATAAGAAGTCTTAATTAGTGTACCTATTTCAAATCCATTCGATAGTAACAGAATTCTTAAGAGATATTCACGATTGTTTGTATTCCTAAGAAAATGCGTTGCATATCACCCACAAATTAGCCCTGACATCTTGATAGCACAAGCATTTTTAGAGAAATTTTCACAGGACAAGGGAGATAATCAACACAGAGATTACTGTGTCACCTCGTGAAACTTGCTTCTGGTATTAGTATAATCTCCTGACATAAACTAGACCAAACAGGATCATCTCACCATTTCAACATTCAGCAGGAACCAATGTCACTTATGTTTTATTTTATGAGCTAAATGTAAACAAAGAGTCTGCCTATATACATCAACAATATATAAAACATACCATGGGCACTGCTTTATGTACAATTACTTGAAACAGAAGGCCCATCGACTCATGTTGACACCCGTGAACATGGAAACAATGGAATTACATTGGCTATGCCCTTGCTTCATGGCATGAATAGACCCAGTTACTTTTTCTCTAGCTTCCATTGCTGAATTTTAATAGGAGCCCAATGGTCAATTATGTCTTGACTGCTTGCAGGGAGAGAAAACTGATATCTAGGAGAACTTGCTTGTATTACTCAATCTGCACACACAGCAAATTGGATTTCTATTTGTAGAGAATGTTTTTAATTAGTGTCTGAAGTATGCACTTAAATTGGACATCTATAAATACTTAACAGAGGTGATATTTCATACCTTAAAATTCTAAACATTTTTTCCTCTCATTTGATGAATTCTAACCCATAGCTCTGTTTACATGTTTGCTATTTTAGTTCTGTGTAATTCTAGAAATAACCAGTTTCAGATGGTTATGGTTTAGTGAACATGGGGAATTGCTTTAGCTAAAATTATTGTTGCTTGTGTCTGAACTCCTACAGAATAAATCTATGGTCTTTGGAAAAGCTGAAGTTATTTCCAATGACACATACTATTTGCTGAAATTTACAGTAGAGTGACTCACGCATCTTTGCATTGTAGTTAGATTAAAATACTATAACTTTGGTTGAGGGGTAGATGTGTCAGAGGCTTCACTGTGGTTTAACAGTTTGTTTTGATAGGAGAGAGAAAGTTTGCTTAATTACAGGAGGCTCATTATTGGTTCTGAAGAAGAAAAAATGTCATCTCAACATTGATTTACCCTGAAATGAATCATGCAGCCGTACACTATTTAGCTACATGTCTGTCTCCATCTTTTTTTCTGTCTCTTTTAGTTATTGTGAAGTTTGTCACCTCAAATAATGTCTGATGTCTGGCTCTAGGCTATTTGTAGATTTATCCTACCCAACATGTGTCAGTCGTCTTTGTTTGGGATGTACACCCTTCATCCTAGCAACCTGTCCTTGTGCCTTGCTTCAGTCACATTGGTGGTGCTGTGTAGGTTATTATGGGCTCTTGTAAGAAGACCATGATAGTAACTCCATAGACATACAGTAAATTGGAAATTCATGACAAGAATTTATCATCCAAATAAGTATTTTCCACACTTCCTCTGCTTATATTTTATTGCTCCCAAGCTAACTCCTCCTGTGTTGCCTCTTAAAGAAACATTACAAAGTTTGAATGTTACATCCCGTACATCTACTCTATATGCTGAAGCTGGAAATGTCAGAAATTTTTCAAATGGGAATAAAAAGATGACTCACGTATCTAAATTACTGTCACCTTTATCCTAATCATCTTATGACTTGTTTAAAATATGACATGTGTTTTAGTTAATAGATAGAAGGCAAAAACAAAAATGGATATAAGCATATTACTGTCTAATTAGGAATCAAATAGTTTTCGCTTTCATGTGAAATGAATGTTCATGCAAAGAACTCAGCTAAAAAAGTTACGAACCCTTGGGAAGTGCAGACCTTCAGAAAACCCTTGCAAGCAAGTTTATCTCTCCTAAGTAATTAAGCATTTTAACCTTCAACATTATTCAAAATTTATCATTATCAATATTGTTGAAATATGGACAAATTGATAAAACTGGGTACCATCTCCAAACCATAATACGCCATTCACGAGGGAGAAGACACTTTCAAACAAAAGTATGTTTGCGTCCATGTGCAAGAGAAAAAAACACCTTGAGTGTAATAAAACCATGGTGGAAATGGGTTACCATGTTCTCTCTCTTGCCACAGAGGTAATTGATCAGGCATCAGAAGATCATAGACTCACTTCAGCTGTACAGATTTAGAGCACAACACCAAGCTGAAAGCATGGCCCACATCCAACTGTCTGAAGCCTCTGTATGTACCCAGTAAACAAGGGTAAATTACAGCATATACTATGCCACATCCAGCTATTCTCCTTCCAGAAAAATTGAAGGACTCTTTGCCTTTGTTGTATCAGAGAAATTAGAAGCACAGAGAGACTTAAGAGATCAACTTGGGTGTTTCACTTTTATGCTCTTCATAGCAGACTATTCAATTTTGTCATCATTTAGAACTAAAACGTGTGTGTGTGTGTGTGCATGTTTGTGTGTGTGCATGTGTGTAACATTTTCCAAAACCCCTTTTCCATCTGTTGAAAGAAGGTATTTCCTCTCTGGAAAGTGTTTATATGCAAATATAAGCTATTTCATTCTGTCCACTATCGCAGAAGTATTTTTTTCTATTATAAAGCCTTTCAGTTTCCTTCATGTTACTGTAAAAAAAAAAAGAACTAAAAACTAATAGGATGAAACAAATGTTTTGAGTGTTATTTTCAAGGGTGTCATATCAATTACTGTAAAAAAAACTAATTAATAAAACCACAACTTTCAGCAACAATAAAAACAAATGAAGTTTGAGCTGCCTTATTTTGTTTAGTGAGTCTAATAAAATAAGCTTTTCTCATGGATACTATAAATTTGATAATTTGATTTTTTTATTTTATTGAGCTATACATTTATCTCTGCTTCCCTCCCTTCCTCTCCCCTTCCATTCAACCCTCTCTCATGGTCCCCATGCTCCCAATTTACTCAGGTGATCTTGTCTTTTTCTTTCTTTCTTTCTTTCTTTCTTTTTTTTTTTTTTTTTTTTTTTTTTTGATTTTCGAGGCAGGGTTTCTCCGTAGTTTTTTGGTTCCAGTCCTGGAACTAGCTCTTGTAGACCAGGCTGGCCTCGAACTCACAGAGATCCACCTGCCTCTGCCTCCCGAGTGCTGGGATTAAAGGCGTGCGCCACCACCGCCCGGCGATCTTGTCTTTTTCTACTTCCCATGTAGATTAGATCCATGTCTGCCTCTCTTAGTCTTCATTGTTGTTGAGGTTCTCTGGGATTGTGATTTGTAAGCTGCTTTTTTTGCTTTGTGTTTCAAAACAACTTATGAGTACATATGATAATTGTCTTTCTGAGTCTGGGTTACCTCACTTAATATGATGTTTTTTAGCTCTATCCATTTGCCTGCAAATTTCAAGATGTCATTATTGTTTTCTGCTGTGTAGTACTCCATTGTGTAAATGTACCACACTCCTTATCCATTCTTTGGTCGAGGGGCATTTAGGTTGTTTCCAGGATCTGGCTATGACAAGTAATGCTGCTATGAACATAGTTGAGCACATGTCCTTGTAGTACGATTGAACATCATACAAAGAACAAGCTATAGACAAGTATACCCCTGGCCCCTTCCTCTTTAGTTGTTTCTACTGCCTGGTAGCCATAAAGTGAGTACCCTTCCTCTATATGATGTTTCTGCCTTGCCACGGGCCTAAAACAATGGAACTGTCCAGCTGTGGAAACAACAAGGGAACTCCAGCTGTGGAAACAACAATGGAACTGGCCAGCTGTGAACTGACTTCTGAAACTGTGAGCCAATATAAATCTTTCCTCTTGAAGTTGATTCACCCAGGTTGTTTTCTCGCATTGACAAAGCATGACTTAAAAAGCACTGATAATCTTTGAGAAAACTCCCACTATCTGTGAGATATTGAATGGATGGTTCTGACAAAAATATATGTACCCTCAGGTATGGTTTCTCTTACCCCCAGGCTATCTCTGTCTTGATCAAAGACTTCAACCATCTAAAAGCTCAACTTCCCTCCCTTTTCAAGGAACACAGTATTTCTATTTCCAAAGTAGCCACTGCAAGAAGAGCCAATAGGCTTTGAGTTTGAAACTTCAGCTACAATGCTGACCATGCTTAGAATAGAAGGCAAAAAACGGAGGTCAGAGACCCTTATCCAAGACAGGTAATAAATAAATGACTTTTTAAAAATTATTTTTTATGCCAGGCAGTGGTGGTGCATGCCTTTAATCTCAATACTCAGGAGAGAGAGGCAGGTGGATCTCTGTGAGTTTAAGGCCAGCCTGGTCTACAGAGCAAGTTCCAAGACAGCTAGGGTTGTTACACAGCAAAACCTTGTCTGCAAAACCCTGTCTCCAAAAGCAAAAAAAATTATTACTTAGTTCCTTTATGTTTGTATGTGTGTGTGTGTGTGTGTGTGTATACATGTATATGAAACAATTGTTGTGTAATTGAGTAGGGAAATATTAACAGGCTGGCTTCTTGACTATATAATGTTCATGTTGTTTCACACAATGAAATAACATGGAAAACGGTTACTAAACCCTCTGCAGCTACTGGTAGAACACGCATAAAGAGGATCAAGCTGAATCTTGGTAGAGACCGATACCTTGAATCTTACATCTGTACCTTGCCCTCTGACAGAAACTGGAAAGCTGCTTAAGTACTCTGTGCCTCAGTTTACTCATGGGAAGGTTATCTGAGTATTTCACTACGATTCAATAAGCATCGGAAGAAACAACTGAGGCTCTCCAAAATCAAGCAACCTTTCTAGGGTGGTGAGTGCAAAACCTCTTGCTAATGTGGTCCTGTAGTATCCCATAGCCCTCGCTGTGCCATGTCTTATGTGCCATGTATAGGTGCCATACACATAAATGCACCAAACATTTTATTTATGTCTTTTATTGGAGGCCAAATGCTACCCACATTTTAAAAAACAATAGCCAGGCCACATCTTTGTATATACTGACCTCTCACAAGGTCCAAATTAATGCTAGTGACAGTGTTTCTTGGTAACAATGAATTGCAAGTTCTCTCTGAGGGACAAGTATTTCAAGATTAAAAATCATGGCAGCCTCTTTCATTATCCCAAACTTTCACTCATCTATTTTTTAAAGTCGTCACTGCTTTCATTGCTGACCTAATTCTTAAGACCCCAATTCAATTTCTGGTTATGGACTTTATTGGTTATACAAATTTAGCTATGCCCTTTATAGTGCCCATGTCTCTATGTGTTTGTGGAGCAAGCGAGAGTCTCAGATGAAAGCAATTCCAGAGGCACAAAGCATACACAGAAAAGCAAGACAGTCTGCCTCCCATGCTTAGTTTTTGTCGGTGATTTGTGTTATTCTATCTTTTAGGAGAGGCAAAAGTGGGTATTATCACATTTTAATTCAAAGATATGTTCATAATAAAATATTTATCTTAGGGTAAGAGGTTTTCGTATCTGAAGTTATTAGGCAAAATTAATGGAAGTCAAAAGGAAGAAAGCTTAAGTCTTTGTGAAAACAAACAGAACAGCAACATCATAGCTGCTTTGATTGCTCAGGAGAGAGAGACAGTGCAGAGATCTGACAGTCAAGAGGAGAGAGGAAGAGGTTAAATTCTAAAGTAAAAGTGGGGAGAGAAAACTTGTGAGAAGATGCGCATCAGAAGCTCCTGTCTTGGGAACTTTGCAGGTGGAAGGGTCAAAACCTCAGTTTTATGTATTTAGAGATGGTCTGAAATCGTCCCTTTCTGCTATTCCCAGCGCTTCGGTGAAAGAAGAAAACGGATTGTATTTAACTTCCCAGTATGGGAGATGTTGTTGAGAAACTGTAGACAAGGAATGAGCTCTACCTGACAGCAACTGGGAGAGCCAAAAAGAACAGCAGGAAGACAAAGAGTAGAGCAGCATTCTCAACCTGTGGGTTGTGACCCTTTCACAGGGGTAGCCTAAGAACATCTGCATATCATATATTACATCACTATTCATAATAGTAACAAAATTACAGTTATGGAATAGCATTGAAAAAAAATTTATGGTTTGGGGTTGCGAAAACCTTGAGTAGCTGTGTTAAAGAGTAGCAGCATTAGGAAAATGGAGAACCATTGGACAAGAGGCTTGAAGCAAGGCACAGCAGCAAGCAATTAAGGTGATCACCAGACCCACAATCCTCAGGACAACAGGGGCGGGGCTAGTCGTGTTCGAGCCAGGAAGTCTCAAAGCAACTTTAGTGAGGCATGCACAAGCATGCAAGCACGGTGGTTCAACAAAGAGATAATCTCGAGACGTGAGACGCCATCTGCATCAGCCACCTGTATCGTGAAGAGCTTTGTTGAAGGTGGTAGGCAATTGCTCTGAACAATTGCTCTGAGCAGTGCTACGCAACATAGAAGTGAGTGCTAATCCAGGGGTTCCCCTTCTCCTGGAGCAGTAAGGAAGTTACTGCACCCTTGTAAAGTCAGTTCCCCACCTGTAAAAGGCAGATAACACCTGCCTGGCAGGATTGCAGGCCATAAAAATGGAAACAAAGGCCCCTAGTATGATGGCTTGCACACAGCAGAATTTACCAAGCGACACCTAGGCTTTCTGTAGAGACCTAATTAATTTAATTGAAAGGATTTATTTCAAGAGTGCGACTTGTGGATGTCATTGTTCACCAGGGAGACTATTCCATGTCAGTAAGTTGCACACAGGGCAGGCGAGATGCTCTGCTTTTTGACAGTGAGAGCCGAGGGTGTTTGTGCAAGAAGTGTGAGACAGAGTTACTTAGCAGGACAGCATGGATCTCTCTGAGTTCAACTCAGTGTGATAATCCTAAAATATAGGTCTGCATAGCACCGCTCAGGGTCTTTGGTTAGCATTCCTAGTTACTAGCTTCTGTTTTTTCTTTGGATATATTCTTTCTTTGAAATTTGGCATGTATAAAAGGTATTAAAAATACTTTTGTCACCAGGTCGGTAACTCAGCTGTCCTCCCACTGACTTAGGAGTCTGAAGCAGGAAGATTGCAAGTACAAATTCGCCTGGGTAGTAAATTTATGTCCAGTTTGGGGAAATGAATTGATATTCTATCTCCCAAAAATTAAAAAATAGCACAGAAGGGAGGGGTCTCAGGATACGTACGTAATACTTGCCTATTGTGTGTGAGTCTCTAGGTTCAATCTTCAATCCTGAAAAGAAACAAAAAAATAAGGCTTTTGCAACAAAATGTTCAATTTTAAAATAAAATCTGTCCTTTGGTATTAAATAAATGGCAATATGTCCTTGAAAGTTTTTAGGTCATTTGAAATATTTGAGCAAAAGATACTGGTGTCTAGGCCTGTTATGAAGTCAAATTTGAGTCATTTGTGGGAACTTGGAAACTGAAGAATGCTTTCTTGATAAGTAAATTCCAATCTTCTTGAAAATATTTCACAAAAAAATACATTTTGAGAGTTATATATAATGGAACATACTCTAATTTGTGATGTGAAGTCTCCAAAAAATAAACAGACCATTAGAAAAAGAAACATCATTTATTAAAAGCGTGCTTCCCAGAAGAGCTGAGATAAATATTTATCTCCTTAACGCAGAAAATATTTTCCCAGGAATCAGTTATACTCTGCATTTTATCAGCTCAACAAATGCCTGATGGCCTCTTTACTCCACTGTGTTGAATATCAAACAGAGCGTGGCAGCCTCACACTGTCTGGAATGTGTGGAAGTCCCACTGTCTGTTGCTTTTCAGAAACAATATGAAAAGAGAGTATAACAACTAATGTCTGGAAGGACACTTATCCCTGACCCCATGCACAGCTAGTAAAAAGGCAAAGGTACTCATTAGCATTTAGCTTTTGTCTGCCCATTTGTCCTGAGTCTAGCACAAAGAACCTTTGTTTCTACTCTCAGCAGGGAGAGCATGGTCCTCAGTCTTTATATTTATAAGCGGGATGGAAATATAAGATGTAGAATAAGTAAATAAACATCCAAGAACGTCAGGGGCCATGAGAGTTACAGCAGGGGACAACTAGTAGTCAAATGTCAACCCATCAGAGGAATGGTTATCTGATGGAGGTTAATTCTGTCTAGACAAGGTCTGTAGGACCATCGACTCTGGAAACTGTTACTCGCTTTTGCTAAAGCAGCTTGGTGTCTCCCCAATACCTGTACTGTAGTGTGTAATCTCATGTGATGTGCATATGTAATCTCATGATTACATATTAATCTTGTGGGCACATATATCTGTGGGTGGTAAGGAAGATGACTTTTTATTTTGCTATATAGTTTGATATATAGAATATATACTGGGACTTGCTTCGTAACAGGATCTATTTGTCCTATGAGGACTGTAGACATTTAAAAGCCTGCTTTGTTATTTTGTTCATACAAACTTGTACACAATTAGCTCACTTTTACCTCAGAGAAAGTCCAAACTACACTAAAGCGTTTTTGCAAATAGTTTGAAACCTCACAGCTATGGACAAGGTCAGAGGCACAGATGTCCAACCAAGGTTTGAAACATGCCAATTCTTTGCTTGCCAGTCTGTTAACAAAAGACCTCTGTCTCTAAACTTATCTCACTGTACCTCCTTCCCCCCCCTCCCCAGACCTCTGGTCATGGTCTCATTTTTGCAACCTTGGACCCTTGTGTTGCCATAGCAATGGCTCATCTCCCTATTGTTTGCCCTAGTAATGTGCTCTTGACCAATGAGAAACAACTCTTGTAATTTCTTTATCACTTCAAGGCTCCTGAAGAAGAGTTTTTAGAATTAAAAGAGAAATTTGAAGAAGTTAGGAAGAATTAGAAGTAGGACAGGAAAATAATGATTGAACAATAACCATCTAAGAATCAAACTTTGTAACCGAATTGAAAACTAGGCCCAGGCCTCTGTAATGTCATCACATCTACTGTTAAACATAGTTTCTTTTAAACACATTCAATTTAATCATCTTTTTGTCCTGGAGAGTAAAAATCAATTTAGAAGTTACCATGAACTGAAGCTGAGAACAAAGAATTTTTTAAAAAAAGCCTTCAAAGATGTAAAAAAAAAACTGCTGTAAAGCATCAATTTGATTTTCATGTTACCCAAAGGCATCAAAGAATTTCCCAGTTATAAAATATGGACTTGGTTCCTTGATTTCCTGGTGCTAGAAAGTGTCATGCATGCTACCAAAGGATAAACGTCATCCTGAGTCTTACTCAGCTGTGAACGCTGTGAGCTCCAATAATGACCCACCTGGCAAGACAAGCACACTGGGGTAGTAGTATCATGGATGCCATGGAAGTAAGCAACCACTTTCTGATTGGATCTGAGCCCCATCCCAGAAGCTGAAACCCATACATGGAACATCACCAATGCCAAGAACCTATGGTCAAAGTTCAAAGGTGCCAGAGAAGAAACTTCTAATATTACTCTGATAAATGGTACAGTATGAAACCAACTTCTAAGGTCTTACCTTTATGTTCACACATTAATTCATCTCTCAACCATCAGAGTCTTCCTTTTGCAGGAGATGATGATTAATACAGAGACCCACAACTCATAAAGGCACAGAGAATGAGATGTCCTAAACAGGCCATCTATCTCATACCCTATCCTCTTGAGATTCAGGGATCTACAGTAAAGAAGGGGTGGAAAGATTTTGTTGTTTTCTGTTTGTTTGTTTGTTTTGTTGTTTTTCAAGACATGATTTCTTTGTGTAGCTTTGGCACCTGTCCTGGAACTAGCTATTGTAGACCAGGCTATCCTTGAACTCACAGAGATCTGCCTACCTCTGCCTCCCAAGTGCTGAGATTAAAGACATGTGTCACCACCACCCAGCAGGGTGGAAAGATTTTAAGATCCAGAGGTGGTTAATGACTACAGGAAACCTTGCTTCGCAGACCCAGTAGGGCAGTTGCACAAATGAACTCACAGCGTTTGTGACAGCATGTCCAAGACTGGCACAAACTTAAGGCAGACACAATCCCAGCATGGAAAAGGGAGGTGTACATGAAGTCCCAGACCCATTCCTAGCAAGGAGCTACTGGAAGCTGTTAGAAAGGGCACAGTAAGTTTTCTTCAGGGGCATGGCCCCTAGTTATTTGACCATGCTCCTGTGGAAAGCCACACATCCTAGATTGTATGGGAATCACACGTCACACTTCTAATTAAAACAAAAAAAAAAGAATGCAAAGTTGAGTGGATAGAGAAATGGGGATGGATTTAGAAGGAACTGATGTTGGGGTGAATATTATCAAAATCCACTACACACAATTCTCAAAGGATTAATAAAATCTGAGGGAAAGGCAAACAATACCAAACATAAGCAAATAAAATACCTCTAAGTTCATCAATCCACCTAGGTATACCTTCTAAGTATCCTTTCTTTCTTTGTGGTGCTAGAGACCTAAGTAGAGGCTTTGGGTATATGAAGCAATGGCTCTACACCAAACTATAACTCTGAACCTCTTTCTGGTTTCTCTTTCAGGTAGACAGTGAAGCTCCACCTCTGGTTCATCATTCACAATCTCCATTTCACTTCTAACAGTGACGTTTTTTGTCTTAAAATCTTGTGCAGGTTTCCTTTGCTCTTAAGACACTCTGAATCCTTAGCATCATGGACAGCACCCTCCAGCATCTTCTCCTGACTTGGACCTTGTACCCACTGACCGTATCAAGTTCTCAACTCTAGCTTTAATGAAGTATCACCAGTTACCCCATACTTCTTTCTATCCCACAACTAAGACACCACATATTCCTTTCATCTTCCCTTTATTTTTCCCCATGATATAAGCATCCCCATCATTTTTTTATCATTGCTTCTATATTTCATCTATCTCTGGGTGTGCAATAAGATGAAGATAAATCTCTAATGGAAAGAACTCCTTCATTCACTGTTGTAAATAAAATCCACATAACTTATCATGGTACCTAATAAGTAATATTATGTGGATGGATGAAGGCATTATCATTACAAATAACTATCATTCAAAATCAAACTCTCATTATGTGTCCATATAATAATGTATGCTAATTTAACCAATATATGTCAAAATACTGCTATGTAATTAATCACGATACAACAGTAATTAAAATCAATGACTTACCTCCAACTTCATCAGCATCAGAAGAAGATATTGATCCCTTTGTAAGTAAATCTGGTTGGGATTCCTATGATCATTAATATAACTAATTTGTAATTAATATCATAATTAAATATAAATCACAAAATTTGAGTTGTGAGTTAATGTTTGCCTTTTATCTATTTCATATCAATTAGCTTGACAGCAAAATTCTTTATAGACAAGTTTTGGGCATACTGAATCAGGTCTTAGAGAACTGAAAACAAATTTAAGGTTCCGTACTGTTATCTTTACCAGGACATTTCACAAAAGTAGGGATTTGTCTAGTTGACTGATTCTGGGCTAATAAGTATTACTAGAAGTTCACAATCATTCCAACAGAATTAAATGCAATCTTCTTGACAATTATTTTATAGTTTTTTCGTGGTATGAATTATATATTTTACAATTAACTGATTTTCAGTGAAGAGTTTGATTTTAGTACATTTATATATTTGTGTATGCATTGCAGTAATCCAGTTTTATGATAGAGCCCTCAACTCTAAAAGTTGTGTTCATCGATCAACTCCTGCTCCCTCTCGAGATTCTAGGCAGTCATACACCCTTACTTTTAAAACAAATTTCATCTTTAAAGAAATCATATAAGGTCTACTTGTGTCGTTCCTTACTTAGCAGTTTGGAGAGTTATCATCCATGTTTGCAGTCACTACTAACCAGCTTACATAACTGTTCATCCACATTCTACTGTAAAGAAATTGCACATTTTTAATCTACTCACTGATTGATGTATCCTTGCAATACTGGCCAAGTATTTTATTATTATTATTATTATTAATGCTATCAGGAACCTTTATCAACAAGAACTAGTGTGGTCATGTAGCTTTCTTTCTGTTAAGTAGATTGTTAGTAGCTGAATTGCTTGGATCGGTGTGTGAAGTTAACATTTACCTTTCTTAAAAAGCTACCTAATTGATTTCCAAAGGAACTCTATCACTATACATAACAACAATCAATCAATGATTTCTTCAGGTTATCTCGCCCTTCCCAACACTGAGAAACATCTGATTAATTTTAAAGATGTCCATTTATAATAATCTCTCTTTGGAATTTAATGAAGGGATATGTTATATACATATACATATGTATATATATACACATGTATGAATAGTAGCTATTTATTTTTGTTGATAAGTCTGTACAAATATTTCACTGATTTTTAGTTGATCATATGTATTACTGTTTAATTGAATAAAAGTCCTTTATTGACTATATAATTTGTAAATATTTTCTTTATGTAATAGGATACATGTTTTCTAATAGATATATGATTTACAAATATTTTTCAATCTATATCTTGTTTTTTCATATTTATTTTAAGTAGTATTTTTCTATAATAATAGTTCTAATTTCTAAGCATTTATTTCATGTGCATATATGTGTGGTTAGTGTGTACATGCACCATATACATGCAGGTACATACAAAGGTCAGAAGAGGCTATTGCATCTCCAGAAACTGGAGTTATAGGCAGTTAAGAACTACACAGTAGAGGTGCTTAAAACCACACCCAGGTCCTCTGCTAGAACAGCAAGTGCATCTTCACAACCCCTAATGTTTCTAGTTTTGATGTATAATTTATAAGTTTTCATGAATTGGAATTTTATGTAGTAAAAACCTTCTACATAAGTAAAGATCATAAAGATCTTCCTGTGTTTTATTCCATAATTTTGAGTATATTTTCTGTATACATGAGATATAGTTCTAAGTTCATTTAATTTGTACCTGTATTAATTGTTAATAAGACTGTCAATTAATCCATTGAATTTATTTGGTATTATTTTAGTTACTTTTAAGTTACTAAACCAAATATCTTACAGAACTACTTGTAGGCAGAGACCGCTCTTTAACTTCCTGGATGCCCACACCCAAAACTATATTAATTACAGTACTGTTTGGCCTTAATAGGCTTAAGCCTATTTTTAACTAGCTCTTACATCTTAAATTAACTCATTTCTATTAATCTGTGTGTCACCATACTGGCAAGGTTCTATCCAGTGTACGACATCTGTTTCCTGTAATGGCTACATGGTTTCTCCCCACCTTCATTCCTCTTCTACCTGCTTGGAATTCCCACCTTGCTCTATTTTGCTAAGCCACTCAACAAGACAGCTTTATTCATTAACCAATAAAAGCAACACATATACAAAAGGACTTCCCACACCATTTATCCTTTTCTGTCTAAATGAAAAGGAAGGTTTTAACTTTAACTTAGTAAAATTATATATAACAAAACAGGTATCAAGCAAGAAACAGTTACAATATTTATATCTACTTATCATTTACCATAACTAATGAAAACTATCTATTCTTCAACTCCATCAAAGACTCCAGAAGGATATAATACTTCCTAAGTAAATAGAAAGTACATTATAAGCCAGTTGTCTGGGTGCCATTCTGTAGATGGAGACCACTCGTTCAATTCCTGGCCGAATAAATACACAGAAACTATATTAATTGCAATATTGCTTGTCTTATTAGCTTAAGCATATTTCTAGCTAGCTCTTACATCTTATATTAACCCATTTCTATTAATTTGTATATACCCATGTGGTTGTGGCCTATCATCAAGGTTCCATCCAGTGTCCAGCTTCTGTCTCCTGCAGAGGCTACATGGTTTCTCTCTGACTCTGCCTTCTTTCTTCCTTTATCTGTTTGCAATTCCCACCTGGCTCTCTCTATTTTGCTAAACCACTGGCCAAAACAGCTTTATTCATTAACCAATAAAAGCAACACATATACAGAAAGACCTCCCACACTAACTATCTGTTGGGAAAGTGTTTGGTTTGGGTTCACTCCGATATGGTGGGCAGAGTCATGTCTGGAACAGTTCCATCACTGACAGTGGCACCTATCTTCTCAGAGTGGCAGAGAAGGAGCAGAATCTTCAGGCCTATATCTATGATCTTCTCGGGCCTATCTCAGTGTTTCACATCCTCCAGCAAGGCCTCCCATTCCACCAATCCTATAACCTCGTCACCAACTGGGGACCAGATACTCAAACACAAGAGTCTGGGAATCCTGTCCATTCAAGTCACAGCAGGTATTTCACGAAAAAATAATTCATTTTTAACATGAGTGTTTATTTCCATACTTACAAGTTGCTTATAAAAACCATGGTTGTGTTTTCAAACCATACTTTATCTTGAGTTTATTCTGCAGAAAAAAAAATCTGTACATTCCGGCCATCTCTGCTCATTGAACCCCAACTGAGATGCTTACAGTGGTAGATTTCCTTTATACAAAAAGGCTTTATACAACACTTTTCTTGGAAAAAAAAAGAAAAAATTCAGCACTGTTCTTACACAAATCTGTGTCAGCTTTGCAAGAATGAATACAAACAAGCTTGCCTCTCTAGCCAATGTGTACAGCCCTGAAATGATTGTTTTTTATAATGTCATGTAGTGTTGTGGATGTTTGTGGTAAGAATGTTCTGAACACTTTACATAGCCATTGTTGGAATGTTCTCCCTGGTTCTGATTTTTATGGGGAAAAATATGTTGTTTAACCTCATTTCAGAACACTTTCCCACAGGAGTTCCGTCAAATTATATCACAAAGTAATTTTGGAACATCTGTGTCCATATGGCAGATTGAATCTACATGTTTATTCCCTGCTCCCTGCAGAATGTCCCCAAAATAGCATCACAGAATAAAACATTCCTCAATGACAGAAAGCAAAAAAGGAGAGAGACATTGAGAAAGGGACTATGCTGTTTTGAAAATACAATCTAAACAGACCAGTGAGATATGAAAATTACCTGTCACCAAGAGTGACAGAAAGATCTAAGTTAGCAACACAACAGAAATCCAGAAGGCTCTGATATTGAAGCTACAAGATGCATTTTTTTTTTATTTTTCCAGCAAAATGGGGCTAAATTAGAAGATATGGGAAGTCTTTAAAAGGCAATTTCTGCTCTGGGCTTCATAGCCCATTCTAAATGTTTAGAAAGATGCTCGTCATAAGCTTGAGCTTAGCACTAATATTCTGTTATACAGAGAGACTGAACTAGAGAGTCTGTGTTAAGGAACATTGGGCATAACTAAAGTGGGCCACAGAAGACCAAGAGAAAGTTAAACTGAACCTAGAGAGATGTAAACCCTACCCATAATCAAATGCAGTTACGGAGATGTGTGTCACACTGGGCAAAAGAACAGAGTACCCTAAATGAATTGTCTAGGTCAGGAAAAAGATCTAAAAATGATGAGGATAGACAGCTCTTCATAAATTAGGGCATTGCTATTATTTTTCCCTACATTACTGTAGTTACAATCTGTTAATGTCCTGGTTTCAATTCTTTTGGTGTGATAAAATACCTTGCTAAGAGGCAACTTACAGTAGAAAGGTCTAGCTTACATTTCCAGTTACAGTTTAACATGAATGTTAAAGCAGCAAGAATTTAAAACAGCTGGTTGCATCATATTTATAGCCAAAAGCAGAATGGATGAATGCATACATGCTTACCACTCAGATCATTTTTTCCCTCTTGTAAAGCCCAGGACACAAACCCAGGGAATGGTGCCACCCACAGTTGGATAAGCATGCCTATCTCAATAAACATAAGCTATTCCCCTGCAGACATGCCCATATGCTAACCTAGTCTAGACAATCCCTCACTAACACTCTATTCTCAGGTGATTATAATTTCATTGACAATTAAAACTAATCATCCCAATCCTGTCAACTAAGTCCGCTTCATCAGAACATTTAATAGCTATGAATAACTATGAATGGATTAGTGTGGAGTAACTAGACATTTTAACAGAAAAAAAAGTGATAAGAAATACATAAATTAAAACAAACATAAATTAAGAAATTTGTATTAAATACGAATAGGCACAATCTAAGGAACAGAAAAAAATATTTCTCTGAAGACTGAAGAAAGCTAAGGTGATAAATTCTTGAAACAAAGACGGGGGTAGTGCCCAACACTAGCGGCACAAACCTGAAATCCTTGTAATTTAAGAGACTAAGGCATGAGGATCACAAATTTAAGGTCTGTCTGAGTTACAGAAAACGCTCAAGATTGCCTGGCGGTGGTGGCACATGCCTTTAATCCCAGCACTCGGGAGGCAGAGGCAGGTGGATCTCTGGGAGTTCGAGGCCAGCCTGGTCTATAAGAGCTAGTTCCGGGACAGGCACCAAAAGCTACAGAGAAACCCTGTCTCAAAAAAAAAAAAAAAAAAAAAACAACTCAAGATTACCCAGAGAAATTGAGTGGCATATTCTCTTAAAGGAACAGGTAAAAAGAAGGCTGGGTGGTACCTTGGGCAACTGAGGAGAGGGAACCTGAAATGATCCTATCCTATACTGATGAATATCTTACATATCACCTTAGAACCTTCATCTGGCGATGGATCGAGATAGAGACAGAGACTCAATTTGGAGCAACAGTCTGAGCTCTTAAGGTCCAAATGAGGAGCAGAAGGAGGGAGAACATGAGCAAGGAAGTCAGGACCACGAGGGGTGCACCCACCCACTGTGACAGTGGAACTGATTTATCGGGAGCCCACCAAGGCCAGCTGGACTGGGACTGAATAAGCATGGGTTGAAACTGGACTCTCTGAACATGGCGGACAATGAAGGCTGATGAGAAGCCAAGGACAATGGCACTAGGTTTCGATCCTAATACATGAACTGGCTATGTGGGAGCTTAGCCTGTTTGGACGATCACTTTCATGGACCTAGATAGAAGTGGGAGGACCTTGGTCTTCCCGCAGGGCAGGGAATTTGTACTGCTCTTCAGTATCGAGAGGGAGGGGGAATGGAGTGGGGGGAGGAGGAGTGGGGATAGGGAAAGGGGAGTGGGGGGAGGGGCAATATTTGGGAGGAGGGGGAAGGAAATGGGAAAGGGGACAGGTGGAAATTTTATTTAAAAAAAAAAAAGAAGGCTGGGGATATAGCTCAGTGAAGGAATATTTCCCTGGTATTCTTAAGACTCTGTTATCAATCATTTATACAGGAAAAAGTAGGACCTACTACAAAGAAAAAAAGGGCATGACTGATATGTAGTAAGTACTCAAGTACACAATAAACATTTATTGAATAAATTAAATCCTTTAAATGCCATAAGATTAAAAGGCAGGGGTTGAGAACTATTAATTAGAGTATGTTTAACTTATTAAATATATTTATGAAAATATGGAAAGATGAAAAATAAATATTGAAAATATTGAGTTGACTGACAAAGAAGGCAAGAAAATTGTTCAAAAGAAGCACTAGAAAGCTTGTAACACTAATAAACAGTTATTTCAAGACTCAATAGACCACAGATAACCTTATAAAGGAAATGCAAAGGCAAACATCACGGTCACTTTGCTAACTTTACAGAATATGCAATATAAAAAGAAACTCTTAAAAACTTTCAAAGAAGAGAACAGAATACTCTCTACAAAATATAGAGAACACGAATGACATTAAATTTCTTAATTGCAAGACCAGACACAACAGGGTAAAGGTTATTTTCATCCTGGGATTCTATACCCAGCAAAACTGATACATGGTGTAAAATTATTACATCTTCAGAAATATATTGTTTCTAAATTTAATCTACAGTTTACTTTGTCCCAGCAAGCAACTATTGAGCATATTGCACAAAAAATGAGTGATGAAATATAGAGAAAAATATGTACATGTCAGAAAAGGGACAGATCCCTTGACAATGACACAGAGAAATTGCAGCTTAACTGATCTGTAACACACATGCCAGCCTAAATAAAGCAATAAGTCAAAGGATTCCAGAGGAATTATATCTAAGAAGAACAGTAAAAACTAATTGAAAATCTTACATTTCCATAGAAGTGATAAATCTGAAAGATTTCATGTGTTTCTTAGGACTGGTACATACAAATCTATGCATAAAAAGCTCAAAAAATTGTACAAGAAACAAAATGCTATTGCAATGCATTTGTGACTTGATTAAGAGTAATTTTCATGGAGTTATCATAACAGAAGCATTGAATATTGTTCCAACTTATATATTATTAAGTTACAAAGATAAAATAGCAGAAATATGTATAGGGCTGATGGAGGGCAAAAAAGGAAAAGAATTTTTTTATCTATCCATATTAAGAAACTAATAAGTATCTACATTTTAAAAAATATCACAATTATCTCTTTGTTACTTAAAATGCAGAGAAGATAAATCAACAAACACTAAAACTGTTAGAATAGCTTTCTTGTGGGACTAATAAGCAAGAGTGGAAAGCAAGGAGCAGTAAGCTTCTGCTTTTCTTTCCTGAGTCTGCCAACACCATTTGAATTTTAAAATTATGCTTTCATCCGTACTTAAGTTGAAATGTAAAAAGTAAAATAATGATGGGTGTATTTGCACGATGTCTTCTCAATATGCACCGGAAAAGCCATTCTACTGAATTCCATTGCTTCCAAACTACATCAAATTTAATCAACCCACAAGGGAAAATCCACACCCAAATAAGGCATTTACAAGATTGGACAGAGCCAAGAGTCCAAAACTCCAATGTCAAGTTCTATCAATGTGTTAGGAACACCTTGTAGAGAGAAGGTGGTTGTTCCACTTGTTTTTGCTGGTCAAACACTTCTGCCTTAGCATATGTTTGCTCATTTCGTACCTTGGATTTGCTTTTCCCACCAGATACCATCGAAGCTGGATGCGTGATGATTAAAATGCACAAGAACAGATGTTTCTAGGTCTCTGTCAGGCACGGAGCAAATGTTTTCGTGTGTCATCTCTTCCAGTAACTATGCACGGCAATCGCAAAAATGACGTTTCAGATTCCTAGGACTGCTGTAACAAATTAAAGCAAACTTGGTGGCCTGAAACAACAGGAATTTATTACCTCATGTTTCTTAAGGCCAAAGATCCAAGCTCAAGGTGTCAGCAAGGCTGAGCTCACTCTCAGCTCATGAGAGACACAGCATTTTACGTCTTCTCGTAGATGCAAGGCTAATGCTTAACTTTCGGTTGCCTAGTTCCAGGCCCTGCTTCTGTCTTCGCATGTGTTTCTGCTCTTGTATTTGTCTCTGTGCTTGGATGTCTCCTAAAGGGACTCCTGCCACTGGACTTAAAGCCAATGCAGATCATCCATGATCTCATTTTAAAACGTCTTGCTTCATTATATCTGTGAACCACTTCTGCCTGATAAGGTCCAACTCACAAATTTAGGGTCAGGAAACAGATACAGCTCTAGGAAGCTGCCTCTCACACTCAACCCATTAAAAATGAGTAGGAGAATAACAGGAAGGAAAGTCGTGTGCTATCCACTTTAGTAACATGCTATACTTGGGCACTGCTAAGGTTGAAATGTGTTGTTCTGGAGAATGGAACAAGATCGGAGTCAAGAAAATGTGGAATTTTGGAGACAGATTTGAAAGCCAGCCATGAATTCTTCTCTTTGGGGATTTAGCTTTAACAATCTTCCAATTTGATTGTAGCTATAAACTTGTTGGGCTTGTTTTCTGTTTCACCACATTGTTCTGAACTAGCCAATGTTGACTTGAATTTCTCAGATGCTTTGGTTTGAGGAATAAATGAAAGTGAAGTCTTAGAAATGCCAGCCGAAGTCTCCCTGGGCAGCAGGAGCCATTTTTAGCATACTAAAGGAAACAAATTTAACATAACTTGACAATTTCAAAATTTTCCTGTTATAAAAGCTCTGTCATCCCATATTTATTGAAACATCAAGGAGTTTGGGTAAGACTTTTGCATAATGTTGGCACCATGCCTATAATTTTCATGTACGTACCTGCTGCCTTAAAAGAGTCACATGAGGACTCCTATCAACACTTTCTAGTATTAATTTTTTTATTCATCAACCAACTTGTTAAGAAATTAGTGCTGATCCCATTGACTCATTTATTGTGCTGCTTAGGTTTAACTGCTCTTATTTAAACACTGCCAAAAAAAATAATAATCCTTGATTTCTAGGTGGTGAGAGTAGGTAGTTAAGTTAATGAGACTTGGGAACCTTCAAAGACGTCCACCTTTGTTCATGTTTGCTCTAAACCAAATTTCTTACCAATTTTCTTTTGTTTTATGATACTGTGATATTTGTGTGTGGTCTGTATATGTATGTATATATGTATGTATGTAGTCATATATGTATATACTTTGCTTTCCTTAAAAAATAGTGTTAAACATTAGATTATTGGTTCCTTAAGTTATCACAGTTCCAGGCATATGACAAAATTCAGTAATAATAAGTGTTCTAATTATTAATTTCGTTACCATCATCAGTGATGAATAATGACTTTCCCAGGCCTAGGGTGTTCTTCTGCCACTTCTCTTGTCTAAATCATTCCACTTATTGATCTACTACATTTATAAGTTATCTTTGTAAATTTCTGACTCCTAAGTCCCATAGCTTGTGCTCAGCCTTCATCTCATGCTTCTAGGATTTGGTTGACGTGGATGGTATGTCTAAAACGTTCTTGTCTTTCGGCACTTCAGGTTGTTATTTCACTGTGTATATGCTAGGAGCTGAATGGTGACTCTCTTGGAATTTGTGTTCTAGAACTTCTCCCTCAGTGTTCTGCTTTAACCTACAAACTCTACACCTGTGTTTCCCCAGAAGAAATACCAGTTCGAGACTTTCACCCAGATTTAAAATCTATATTCCAAACTTCCTGCTTATAATATTCATTCTGATATTTCCTTAACCCAAAAGGCATAGATAGGTGTTTTTACTTCAAAAGTAATTTCTTACCAGATTCACTTAGTAGGAAAAATATGTTTTCTAAGTACTCCAAATTAAAGCCATGAAGTAATTTTGAGGGAAGTCTTTTTAGATAAAAGATGGGATATATGATACATGTAATTATATATGATATACAGCCTTTTTAGATAAAAGATGTGTTATATGATATGTGTATCATGTATCTCTGATAGTCCCTGATAGATGAAAGTTCTCTTTGAATATTATACTTATAAGCTGTCATGCTTATCAGTGATAAAGAAAGGGAACTATAGTTTCCAAACCAAAAAAATAAAAAGAATAAAACCTGAAAACAAATGGTATGAGAGAGATGAGTATAATATGACACCATCTTAACTTGTTTCTTTTAATATATAGTTTGTAACATTCAACGAATTCACAAGCTGCATGCATCTGCCTTCCTTAAGGGTCAAAAAGAGTGAACACATATTAGCTGCAAAGATGAAAAAGATGTCAATTACAGTATTATTCATACTTAGCATCCATAAGGTCTAAAGTGCCCAAATACCATATTGGTTAGATATAGTTTTATATGTAAAACACATGAAGAATGAATAACAACTTCAATTTTGATGTCAGATTCTATTGATGGATATATAAAGGTACTTTATGCACTAGTTAAGGGTGGTGACTGAAAAGATAAGAAATAAACTATGCTGAGCAAAGATACTAAGGACTAACCTTTCCTTCAGATTGCTAACCAGTGCTTCCCTGTGTATAAATTTAACAAGTCTACTTTTGCTGTGTTCCTGGGAATCCTTGAAAAGAAACAAACAAAGTGAAATAGATTCAGATTAAGCCAAATAATTTAAAGGGCATCGATTTCCAAAGAGCATTAGATCTGAAGTCAAAGCTGACTTTATGTGCTGCATGGCAATTGAAATTGAGTCATTTTCGCTCCTGTGTATCTCCTAGTGACAGATGTGGAATTTGAAGCTTCTAGCATCACTGTGGTTGTACTCACTATCTTCCTGTCACTGTCAACCTGATAGCTACATCCACTCTGGACATCCTAAGTGACTGAAAAATCAATGCATCTTCAAAACTTGTGAGCATCCACCTTTATGGAAAGCAAATTGTATTTTAAGACCAAGGATTTTGGGAAGTAACTTACATTTTATCTTTTGTGTTTGGCTTCTTCAATGGTTGTTTTTGGACAGACTGCTTACCCTTTCTGAGTTTTAGCTGCTTTATCTGCAAAATGGGTTGCTTACTCTCTGTTCTACAGGGCGGACCTGAGACTAAAACAAGGTTAACATTGAGATCAGTCATCTCTTGTATATGATGATGCTTCCATCAATGTCAGTTTCCTTCCTTCCATATCCCCGTATTCTGTGAACAGTTAACTCAATCTCTAAGCCTGTTGTTACTGAGAAGAATTGTTCCCATCTCACCCAGAAAGTATGTCAATGCAAATTTCTGTTACTTAAGCCCTCAATTTTACGTGCTTTGTTATGCCAGCACTACAAAATTAGCATACATACATTATTTTTAGATTAGTCTTTACTTGTACTGAAATCTCTGAAGAATTACTTTGTAGTCACACCTATAAGCAGACTTTCACTTTCAAACTGAAAAGAATGGTTGGAAATGTCTTTCAGCCAACTCTAGATAGCATATCTCGCAATATAATAGTTCAATAATAAAAAATATAAGGGTCTGGGAAGATAAATCAGTTGGTAAGATGTTTGCCACACAAGCACGGGGACCTGATTTTCATATGCAACATCCATACAAAGAAGCCAAGCACAGTGGCCTACATCTGAAACTCAGTGCTCATGGAGTGGAAAGGAGAGGATCCTAGAAGTTACCCGAACAAAATTGGCAAGTTTGGGTACAGGAAGAAACATCATCTCAAAAAACAGGTGGAGAACAAATGCTTTTGTAGTATGATTGGGTAATAGCCAGAACCTGGAAAGGACCTGTATGCCCCTCAATGGAAGAATGGATAAAGAAAGAAAGTGTGGCACATATATACTTTAGAGTTTTACTCAGTGGTACAAAAACAATGACATCTTGAATTTTGCATGCAAAAGGATGGAAATAGAAAACACTATCCTGAGTGAGATAATCCAGACCCAAAAAGACAAATATGGAATGTTCTCACTCATTAGTGGACTCCAGCCATAAATAAAGGACATTGAACCTATAGTTCGTGATTCTAGAGAAGCTAAATAATAAGATGAACCCAAAGAAAAACATATATAGATCCTCCTAAAAATTGGGAGCAGACAAGATTGCTGGGCAAAAGGTGGGAGCATGGGGGTGGGGGTAGGAGTTGGGGGAAGAGGAGAGGGGGAGAGAGAAGGGAGAAGGGAAAGATTAGGGAGATTTTGGGGGAGTGGGATGGTTGAGATGGAGGAAGGATGGATATGAGAGTAGGGAAGAAGATATGTTAATTAATGGAGCCATTTTAGGGTTGGCAAGAGACTTGGCCCTAGAGGGGTTCCCAGGTGTCCACGAGGATGTCCACAACTAGGTCCTTGGGCAGTAGAGGAGAGGGTACCTGAACTCCTGGTCCCATAGTCACACTGATGAATATCTTGAATATCACCATAGAACCTTCATCCAGCAATGGATGGAGATAGAGACAGAGACCCACATCAGAGCACTGGACTGAGCTCTCAAGGTCCAGTTGAAGAGCAGAAGGAGGGAGAAGATGAGCAAGGAAGTCAGGACTGGGAGGGGTTGGTCCACCCACTGAGAAAGTGTGCCCGATCTAATGGGAGCTCACCAAAGTCAGCTGGACTGGGATTGAACGAGCATGTGATCAAACTAGTCTCTCTCAATGTGGTTGACAATGAGGACTGACTGAGAAGCTAATGATAATGGCACTGGGATTTGTTTCTACTGCATATACTGGCTTTTTGGGACCCTAGTCTGTTTGGTTGCACACCTTTCTAGGCCTGGATGGAGTGGGCAAGGGAGTTGGACTTCCCACAGGGCAGGGTACCCTACCCTTTCTTAAGACTGGAGGGGGAGGGAGAGTGGGGGAGCGGGAGGGAAATGGGTGGAGGGGAGGAAGTGGAAATTTTGAATGGTATTATTTATAAAGCAATAAAAATTTTAAAAAAAGAAAATAAATGCTGCTATAGACATATAATTCCAATGTAAAAAAAAAAAGAGTCACCCAGGTGGTAACGGTTATGAAGGCATAAAGGGGGTCACGGAGAGCAGTTGAGGCGTGGTACTATGGGAGGCCAGGAAAGGTCACTGATGAAGGTGCAGCCTCAGTGACAACTGAAGGTCCAGGACTAAAGGGGTCATAGAAATAAGTTGAGGCTTGGCACCATGAAGAGAGCCTATGAAAGTGCAGCCCAGATGCAGCAAGGGATCCGAGCATATTGGAGATGCCAGCATCATGCAAAGACCACCAAGAACAGTAGCAGCAATGGAGCTGAACCAGCCGGTGGCTGAAAGACAAGCGGTGTGTGTTTCAGAGGGCAGAGCCAGAGAAGTGACCCACGTGATTTAGAGGAGTCCAGAAGATTGGGAATGGATCCCAGATATTGGATGGGTGGAATTTTGTTTTGCTTTGTTTTGATTGTGACTGTGCCCTGGGTTTTCCCTCTTGAAGTGAGAAAGTATTTTCTGGAGTCCATAGTTGAGAGACTTGAATTGTAAAAGACTTTGGGTTTTTAAAGAAACTATTTTTAAGGAACTGATAGTTTAATGTGTTTGAACTTGTAAAGGCTGTGGGACTTTTAATGTTACTTAAGATCGTGGGGATGAATAAGAAAGGAAGGGTTGTGGCTTAATAGTGATGTGTTTGTGTGTCAAGTTGACAAGGGGTCAGTTGTACTTGGTGGGTTTGTGTGTCAACTTGACAGGTGATAGAGAATCAACAGAGGAGGAGCCTCAGCCAAGGAAATGCCTTCTTGAGATCCAGCTGTAAGGCATTTTCTCATTAAGTGATCCATGTGGGAGGGTCTAGTCCATGGAGGGAGGTGTCATCCCTGAGCTGCTGACCCTGGGTTCTATAAGCAGATGGGGTAAGCAAACGAGGGGAAACAAGCCAGTCAGCAGCTCCCCTCTATGGCCTCTGCATCACTTCCTTTCTCCAGGACCCTGCCCTGTTTGAGTTCCTGTCCTGACTTCCTTCAGTGATAAACAGCAATGCTTAAATGTAAGCCAAATAAACCTTTTCCTCCCCCCCCCCACAAAAAAAAAGAAATCTGTGAGGGATTTGGGACTCTTGTTTGTAAAATATTTCTGTATTTTATTAAAATAAAATATCAAAATGTTAAAAAGATAAAAATAAATAAATAAAAAAACAGGTGGAGAGCAATTGACACCTAATGCTGACCCCCGGCCTTCACACGCACACATACATACATGTACACACACATACACACAGAGAAAGACAGAGTCAGAGACAGAGACAGAGAGCGAATAAAAGAGAATATTAGGACTCCAATGTAAATGACTTATATTCTAATTTTCCAGTAAATGTATAGTTAAGTCTAGACAGTTCATAGTGAAAAGATGAAACAGAGACCGCAGTCCGTACAATACTGTCCACATGCCTATATCAAAACAATACAATCTATAGAAAAATCTTGTCTTTTAAGAGCTATAATTGGACTCTTTCTCCCCTATTAAGTAAAAAGTTACAACAAAAATCATACCTACACATTTCTCTTTCACCTAAATTTGTCAACTACTGCTGTGTGGATAGGCATAGCATCTCCTTTCCCATTTTATTACATTTTTCAAATAAAGTTGTCTTCATTTCACTTTCTTTCCTTGAGAGTGTATGCTAGAAGGGCAATTACCAAGTCCGAATTGTCGTATTTCTAATAGCTTTCATACTTATTACCAGACTGATTTTCAGAAAATCTGGTTATTCATTCACTGGGGGCTTACTCCCAAGGTAATCTTTGGTCTCAATAGAAAGAGCTGTGTCTTAGGGACTATTGATAGCATCTGTGGTCAACTGCCACATCCAATAACGAGCATCACATTGTGAAGAGCTCAAAGGCAGGCAGGGTGCTTGCAAAATGTGCAGGAGTCTCGGGTCTCAACCTCCTCCACCCCTGGAATGTGGTGTTTAAGCTCAGCATAAACTAAGAAGCCAGCTGGAGGGCTAAGCAGCAATCATCTCTAGTCTCTACACTCATGGGGAGGGTTCCAGTGACCTGCACATCCAAGTGTTTAATTTAGAGATAATTTTCAATAAACGGTTGTCACTTGAAAAGAAACAGTCTGGACAACGTATGGCCCATTTGGGATCCTGAGAAAATAAACAACCAAGGGAATGCCCCCCCGCCCCTGCTTGCCTTTGCAGCCATTTCTGGAATGTACTTTCCAGTTACTTCTCTTTTTTCTCTCTGTGGCAGGTTTTACTTAAAAATAATGCTGTTTATTTAGCATGTCTTGGAGACCCTCTTTTGAAGAAACCTCAGTCATGAATGGCTTTAACGTCCTGCTTCGCAGCAACCAATTCATCCTGCTGCTGCTATTGCTCCTGCAGGTTCAGAGTCTGGGTCTGGATATTGATAGTCGACCTGCTGCAGAAGTCTGTGCCACGCACGCCATTTCCCCAGGACCCAAAGGTGAGGAAGAAACCTCAGATTTCATGTAATACTATTTATAATCTCTTTCCCCCACCTCAAGTCCTCCCTCTCCTTGCTGGTTTCCTTTGACTTCCTGTCTATTTTGGAAACCAGTGCACTTTTAACTACTTATGCAGGCTTCCCTAGGTGGAAGGTAAGAGGAGGTGGGGAGGGGGGTGGAACACGGGGATGCGAGTCTGATGGCAATCACGGGGGGGGGGGGGGCGTGAGAATCCCTTCCACTGTACCTAACGGGAGATGAGGCTCATGATCACTTTGATTAAAACATCTCCCTTCATTCTAGAGCTACTTTTCTTTCTCCTCTTCCCCCCTCACACTGATTCAAAAGAGAAATTTATCTAGGAGGTCAAAGATAAGAGTGTATTCTGAAGTGTTTCCTTTGTAATTAATGGGCTCTGAGTTCCAGTGAGGAAGATTATGGTTTAATTAAGGACCAAAAGTAGTGTATAAATGAGGATTTCTTTATTTGAAAGTGGGGTCTCTGAGGTCAACTGCCTTCAGCTGGAGAATGGTTGAATATTGCTCCTCTTCTCCCCCCAAACAGAGTCGAGGTTTAAGGTTTGGATTTGCTTTTGGCACTGGTAGGGTTTTGTTGTTGTTGTTTTGTTTGTTTTTAATAAATCTGTTTTCCTGGTTTCAGTTCTTCCCCTTTTGTTCTGAAAGTGGTCCCTGCACTGCAGGCTGTTTCTCCCCTATTAGTAATTCATGCTGTGCTTTCCGGGTCTATTGTGTGGAAAAATGGTAGCTGCTTAAAATCTCAAGCAGAAAAAAAAAACAAATTAAAAAAAAAAAAAGAAGAGAAACAAAGAAGAGAAACATGACTTAATTCTTGTCAGCTCTTTAAATTTGTATTGCTTAAAGTGCATTTTTCTTAATCGGTGAATTAATTTTCTCCTACGATCGCAATCCAGATTCTAACCTTTGATACCATAAAATAAATGCGGGCTGTTACAGGCAGACCTTGGGGCTTCCAAATAATTTCTTGGGTGAATAAATGAATAATGTAAGGGCAAATGTTCAGAAAAGAAAGTTTTGGCTAGAAATAAAGTATTTACTTAAATCCATTACTGGACTTTTCACAGACTACAAGGAAACTGTTTTCCCTGTGGTGTCAGGAAAACTGAATATTGAAGGCTTCCTCTGTTGTGCAACTGAGAGAATCTACTCAAGAATAACACTGCTACGTTTTTTTTTCCCCTAGAAGAAAAAGCGACAATTTTCACAATGGAATAAGAACACACAAGAAACTTAATTAAATGCCCTAAACATAACACATCTCCACCCAACAGCCATGTCTCCTGCAATTCAACCAACGAACATTAATTGTTTGCTATTAGGCCCTGTTTTAGGCACAACAGTACACTAAATCAAATGTTAGTGTCATAAACAATAAAGAGATAAATTGTTTTGCGTATATTTTCTGAGATGGCGTGACTCTGTAGAGCAAATGAAGACAGCATTTGTGTAGACAAGAGCAAGCCCACAGGAGAAGCTTGAGAAAAGCACTCGTCAAAGGCTGAATGCAATATGTAATAAAATCTTAAATCTTTTCAAAATCAGTCAGGTACTGCCACATTCAGGAGGTTGAATAAGTTCAGGGTCATCCTTGTCTACTGTGGGCATAGAATTAAGGAAAAAAAGAAAGTAGAAAGTCCTTAGAGGGAAAAACAAGACACCTACGTTTTAAAAAGTTAAACCACATTATTTCATTTTATCACTTTGATCTATACAAAGTGTATATTGAAAACCAGCAGCGCCCACACGTCTCCTTTAGTCATTTCTTCACCTAGTACAAAACTTGAGTCTTCTCACTAGAAACTCAGGTACTGTTTCCATCTGTTGATGCTTCACTCTCTTCCTCAGCCCAGGGAGAACGGGAGCAGGTCATAAGCTAATGTGGAGGAATGGGGATGCACCTTGAAGGAGAGACTGAGAGAGGGGCTGTGGAACACTGTGTCTCAGAACTTCTCATCTTTGAGATACGGATAAGAGTTTCTCATCTGAGACATACGGTCTTTGCAACAAAGGCATTGTAAGCCACTTCTCAGTAATGAGTTTCTATGACTCTGGAAGGTACCACACTTCCCAAGTCCAGGCACCATGTCAAATGACTTGGGTTGGAAGCTAAGATAAGGAACCCATCTTAGGACTTGTCTCTAAGGAGCAAGCTTGGGATTCAAGTTCTGGGGCTGAACTCTTACTTGATCTGAATCTTGATGATCTGCCTTCACATTGCAGCAACCTGAGCATGGTTACCGCTGCCTTTCTTCCTTCCCTGGCAGAGTATTAGAGGTGGATGCACAAGAAATATGTGCGACCTTCTCTTGAATGTAAACTACATCTCTTTCCTTGTAAGAATTACAAAAGCTCCTCCCCAACTCCAAAGAAAGCAGGCCTGGATACTGGGCTCCTCACAAGGAAAACAAAAAATTTTGATGGCCAAGTAGGCATTTTAAAGAGCCAAATTATAGGTTTTTTTTTTCTTCCGTATCTTTTCTGCTACAATCAAACCAGAGTGTGGTGCTTTTTCCCATGGCTAATCATCTCATTTCTGTGTTTACCAGCACAGCAGTACTCTGCTCAGAAATTTCCAGATACTCTGAGAAACAGACAATTAAAGGAACTTAACTCTAAATTCGTTTGGGAAAGAGGAAACTAAATAAATTATTCAGACTTGCAGATGAAACGCCAATAATATTATCCAGTTATAGAATATGCTGTACAGCAGACAGATACACTCGTCAGCATCCTTTCCAAAGCACAACCTAACAGCAGAAAAACAGTAGATTCCATTTGATCTACTTACGCCTCACCTTCTTTATGTGAAAAATGGACATTCATCATACATACTTCTATTTTTTTTTTTTTGGTTTTTCGAGACAGGGTTTCTCTGTACATACTTCTTATTTTTAAGATGAAATAAATCACGATAAATTAATATTGAACAGACAGCATTAATTATATTTAACAAATTTTGCTTCTCTTTCTTTTGCCTGCTTCTCAGCTGCATCAAGTAACAATTTTGGGGTTAAGAATCCTAATTACTCCAGATGTCTTTGCTGGAAGTCCCCATTATATTTCTTTCTGTCCTTGAAATGTTTGTTTTCAACTTCTTAGCAGAAAATGTTCCCTTTTGATTTTTAGCCCTACCATAGCAGTTTCTTTCAGCAACTTATGTGAAATTCTGACCTCTGGTGGTTTTAGTTGGAAACAACATGGATGAGAAAAAGACAACATCTGAATGGGATATTTGGAGGGGGCTTGACAAACTGTGAGAAATGTTGAATGCATCACCTTGTTTAATTTTCACAGCATCCATATCTATTATCAAGAACCTAAGCATATGCATGAGGAAATAATCTTAGAAAGACCAAGTGGGGTTCCCAACTCAGTCAGAGCCACAGTTAGTCCAACTTGAAAGTGGCCTCCAGCTCTCTTGCCCGGGTCCACTCGTTCCATGTCATACACCAGTTGGCATTAGTCATATATTATGCTTAAAAACACAGTCACTAGCTACCTTATGGTGATAATAACTGGCTGTTCATTATCTCAGGACATTGAACTCATGCCCACTCAGCTCATTGGTTGTATTGGACACTAAAGTATGCTAAAAGGATGCATAATACTAAAACTGATGTTTCATGCACTATTTTACTCTAGTCTAACACATGTTAAATAAAATATTGCCACTTGCAGCTATGTAAGGAATTTCCCACCACTTTGTACTTTAATTATCACAATAAACTTTGCCAAAGATATATAATTTCCATCTGCCATATAAGGAAACTGAGGTTCGTAGCTACAGTGTCACTAGCCGGGTGCCACTGAGCTGGAAAGGGCCAATTGGACTTGGGTTCAACACAGTTCCATTCGCATTCTCTGTTGCAGTTAGTCGGTTGGATGCTCTCGCTAAGGAGAGCCCTCAAAGCCATGGGGAGTGTGACATAGTATTGTGTGGGGTAGGAAATTAGCTGCTTTGGGTTTTGCTTGAAAACTCCATTGATCCCCATAGAACTCATTCATGGGGAAACAAAGCATCGGAGCGCAAAGCAACAGGAGTATGTGTGTCACTGTTCTTTTTAAGTAAGAGAGGTCATTCTGTGAGGGAAGACTGGAGGATATCACCCCTGTTGGGAAGAAAAAGCTTTTCTCCGGAAAGCACCATTAACCATAAGAAAAGGGACCTATATTTGGTCATCTTCTTTATTATTTGGCATGGCTTGATATTGCAGAACTAACACAATTCTCCAAATAATTCTCAGTGTCCAATTAGAAGAATGCTTCTGTGACTTCCTCATAAATAAGTCTGGATACCCTCTGAAGGTATCTGAATCCCTCACACTCAAATTTAAAGGTGTATCACTTGCCAGGTAACTCTCAATGATCTTTAGTTTGTGAACTTGATGTCTGGCGAGGTACAATAATGGCATGCCAGTCTCATGGGCTTTGGTGGCCAAGTTACAAGTAGAAACGGTTTAGCAAGAGCTGGAGGAGAATGAGCCTGGTTCTTACAGTTTTGATTCTTTTTTGCTTCTTTAAGAAACACACATTATCGCTCATCTATCCTAGGCAACACATTCTGTTGACCTCCAGTTGTTGGGAGATATAAGCCAAAGAACAACTTATCCATCTCTTACTTTTCTTAGTTTAGCCTATAAAACCCTATTTGTATAACCTGGGAACTCTATTAAAATGCCTTCATCAATCCTCATAGCTCGTGCCATTTTATTCCTAACAAGCCTACCTGCTTTTATGTATCAATTGTTTGATCTGCAGTCTCCTGCCATTGCATAAACGTCTGTTAAATTATATTTTATAGTTATCTTCACTCTTTTAAGGATAAATTGTAAATAGATGCAGTAAAATTCTGGACTGAAGATATTCAAGTGAAATGGTATCTAAATAATTTAATATTTCTGTTTTATTTACTGTGATTGTGCTTGATTTGAGAACTCTGTAAGCATCATTTTATGTCTCTTGAGGCTTCTTGGCAATACTTGTATCTTTTTAGCAAATTACATGCACATCACTTTAGAGTTTATAAAAGGCTCATTCATTACTTCATTTTTAGCTCTGTTGACATGTATAGGGTTCAATTACCATGTTTTAAAGAGAAGAAAACTTAGACACACCGCTCTTGTTTATGGTTCTCCATGAACTACTATTCAACACAGTGACCCATTTTGCTCATGTCATCACTGATACCTTAGACCAACTATGTATTAACTGAATCATTTTTACATCACAAGAACTATCCCTTCCCTAAGAAGGAAGAATAGATGGACCACTGATTCCAACGTCTTTGAAGAGGTTACATGTACTGTGCTTTGCACTCAAGATCCATAGTATTTGATGGAGTGAAACTGTATTTTCAATAATGGTGTTTTGACTATCCTAAGATGAACAAGTATCTAGGGGAAACAAAGATGTATGGAGTCAAAAACTGAAACAAAGTCATTTATGTGTCCTTGAACCATGTGCTGGGTCATCAGGTGACAAAGCAATGGAAGATAGGAGACTCATAAATCTACGCCAAGTTAAGAGATGGAGTGAGCTGGGCATAGCAATACGTGGAAAGCCAAACTGAAAGTCCCCTCAGAGAAGAGACTTCTGGAACTGTTAATTCATCAGTGTCAGCTTTTTACTGAGGTCATCCTCAAGGAACAAGACAGACAGACTTGGAGGAATTGTGCAGCAAAGTCAGTGCAAAACCCACTGCAAAACCCAGTGACCAAATCACTGGCAGGAAGCTAGCAACTATATGTGTCTTTTCTGGTCTTGGTTACCTCACTCGGGATGATTTTTGTCTAGTTTCATCCATTTACCTACAAATTTTACATTTTCATTTTTTATCATCTGAGTAATATTCCATTGTGAAAAAGTACTTATCCCTTCTTCTATTAAAGGACATCTAGGTTGTTTCCAAATTCTGGTTATTATGAATAAAACAGCAATTGACATGGCTGAGCAAGTGTCTCTGTAGTAGGCTGAAACATACTTTGGGTTTATACTGAGAGTAGTATGACTGGGTCTTGAGGTAGATTGATTTCCATCTTTCTGAGCAACTGCCACACTGATTTCCGTAGTGATGGTACAAATTTGCACTCCCACCAACAGTGGATGAATCTTATTCTACATCCTCATCAGCATGATTTGTCATTGATTTTATCTAACTTGGCCATTCTGATTGGTATATGGTAAATTCTGAAAGTATTTTGATTTACATTTCTCTGATGGCTAAGGATGCTAAAGCTTTCTTTAAGTGTACCTTAGCCATTTGTGTTTCCTCTTTTGATCTATACCTCATTTTAATTGGATTATTTGTTTCTTTGTGTCCAGTTTTGGAGTTCTTTATATATTTTGGGTATTAGCCTTCTTCTATCATATGGCAGGCTGCTGCTTTGTCTAAATGATGATCTCCTTTGCCTTATGGAAACTTTCCAGTTTTTTCATGAGGTCACATTCATTAATTGCTAAAATTAGTACCTGTGCTAATGTTGTTCTATTCAGAATGTCTTTTCCAGTGTCAATCAGGTCAAGGCTATTTTCTACTTTCTCTTCTATCAAGTTCAGTGTATCTGGCTTTATGTTAAGGTCTTTGATCCATTTTGGACTTGAGTTTTGTGCAGGATGATGAGTATAGATCTATTTGGATTCTCTTTCATGTAGCTATCTAGTTTGACCAGCACCATTTGTTGAAGTTTGTTTTCCAATGTGTATTTCTGGCTTCGTTATCAAAAATCAGGTGACCATAGGTGTGTGGATTTATGTATGGGTCTTAAATTCTATTCCACTGATCAACATGCCTGTTCTTATGCCGGTACCATGCTGTTTCTATTACTATTGTATAGTTCTGTAGTACAACTTAAAATCAGGGATGGTAGGACCTCCAGCGATTCTTTTATTGTTCAGTTTGATCTTGATTTTTTTTTACATGTCATTTACTCCTTTTGGGTTTACCTTCATCTTTTTGTTCTATAGCAATTAGGTGTGCTGTTAAGTTACTAGTAGGAGATCTTTCCAGTAGTTTTATTTAGGCACTTAGTGATATGAACTCCTAGAGCCTTTTAGACCTTCCTTCATTGCAGCCCATAAATTTAGGTATATTGTATATGTGTTTATTTTTATTCAATTCTAGACAGTTTTCCATTTCTTTCTTAATTTCTGTCTTGACCCATTTTTTCACTGAGTAGAGAGGTGTTCAATTTCCATGAGTCTGTAAGATTTCTATTGTTGTGAATATCCAGCTTTACTCTGTGATGGTCAGATGGGATGCAGAGAGTTATTTCCATTTTCTCATATATGTTGAGATTTGCTTTGTGTATGTGGTGAATTTTAGAGAAAGTTCCATGAGATGCTGAAAAGAAGACAAATTGTTTTGTATTGGGGTGAACTCTTCTATAAATACTTGCTAGTTCCCTTTAGTTCATAACGTCAGTTAGCTCCAGAATTTCTGTTTAGTTTTTGCCTGATTGGCCTGTCTGTTGGCTAGAATGGGGTGTTGAAGTCTCCCACTATCAGTATGTGGGTCAATATGTGACTGAAGGAATAGGAGTGGAAGGGAATCTGGTTTAGGAAGGGAAGATCTATGTGATCTATTGGATAAGGGGGCAAGCTGGGAGGTAGGGAGGCTGCAGCAGGAGCTTTCTGGAGAAACTGGGGTACTGGTTTGGGAGGAGCTGAAGCAGAACTGAAGACTGCAGCTAGGTGACCCACCTCCCTCGTTAGAGCAGCTGCTTCATTTTCTCAGCAGAAACAAAACGTCTGTGGATTTAGAGGGGTGGGCAAACAGGAAGGGTCCAGGAGGAGTTAAGGAAGGAGAAATTGTAATCAGAATGTATTATATGGAAAAATCATTTTTCAATAAAAGTAAAATGGACAAAAAAGATGAACTCGTAGTTTGATCATTTTTATGGCATTTTTCTTACCTTTTCATTATCAGGTGAGAAATTCTGATATTATTTTCCCTACTGCACTAGCATGTGGCTTTCTGTTGCCCTTTCGATTATCTAATATTTAGATATCTAATTAATAGTAATTAAACCTGAACACATGAGTATATACACAACTAACGTACAGCATTCTCAGAGTCTCTGTGTCTGTCTACATGTCTTTATTAACTGGAGCTGAGTCGCTCCAAATTCATCCTATCATTGCATATTCTCCAATGTCCTCTTGTTTTATACTCTAGGATTATGGCAAGAAATATGAGTGTAGGGTGAGGGGTGAAAGGAGATCAACTATACTGAACTCAAAAAAAAAAAAAAGAAGCATCTTACCTCCAGGGTCTTTGATCTTTGCAAAGGTTCACTTGTTAAACAGCATTGCAAGACATTGTTCAGAGGTCCTTCACCAATGTCTCAGGCACAGTTCTGGTTTTATTTAAGACAATGTTCAATTTCTTAGGGCCTAACACAGTATTTTATATCCAAGTAAGCAGAAATGCAAGAGATATTTGTTCAATGAAGATGAACGCAAAATTGAGGCTGTGAATGACACTTGATATCCCAGTGTTTCACAGAAATAGTCTAGTCAAATTAAGTAGTTGACATTAATATGAAGTAAATTACAAGTGTATTACTTAAATAAAATGTCAAAGCAGCAATTAGAGAGTAGTAACAAGGAACCAGATGGTGACTTTCCACGGAAACAATGCTATCAGCAAACTCGGATAATGTAGGAATTAACTTGAGACAGAATATATAGGTAGGATTTATACAGGAAGAGAAAGGGTTTAGATTTTTTACATTATTTTTTGGCATATTTTTCAAATTATGAGAGCATTTCAAAGTGATGATTATAAGAAAAGCTAATGATTTTTCATTTTACAGATATCTTCTATTTCTGGAACCATTTCACTCACTGAGGTTTTCCTACGTAGTCATTCTATTTATCTTCCTTATTCTAAATATTGCCATACTACACTCCCTAGGAGACATACTACATATGCTCAAAGGCAGATCACTCTCTCTAGTCCATCATTGTTACTTTTAACATAAAACTGTATTGTATTTAAAACCATTCATTGTCATTTGGAAGTCAAAGGAAGTATCTCAAGTTTTTTATATATATTATGACAATTGTTTGTTTTTGATGTCTAATATTCACTTTTCCTTTTGCCATTTATTTGTTTATAAATCTTGTAAATTTATGTATATTTGCTTAAACTCTCATCAGGTCAATATGTTTGCCTGTCTTTTCCAGCTTTTGGTTTCTTCTTAATGTGGACAAATTTCACATAAAAAAAAATATATGTGCCATTTAGTGATAGCAAGAGTTGAAGGGCATTTGATGACCAGGGAACAAACAACTTGGGCAAGATTATACAGATCAAGACTAGAAAATAACGTGGGAAAGTTCTATTGATGTCAGCACGAAAGGCCATTTACTAGACTAAACAGATGTTTGTGGCATTAGCCTCTGAACAGATAACTTCTTGGAGCATTTTGGATGAGGCAGTCATAGCAAAAAATGTGGTTTTCAGGATTCCCTTGTAAGATGATTTGACAAAGCAAAATTTAGATCGATGTAAATCATAAACCGTATTTCCACTGTTTGTTGAACAGAAACTATTGTAATTGTGCTTGATGCATCAATTAATTAAGCACCATGAAAATCATTTAGGAATCACCTATTTGGTGATTTGGAGCATGAAGAAGGGATAAGTAAGACAGGGGTAACAGGAACAAGAGAAAAAACTAAGGTAGAAAATCAGAAAGAGCAAGACTCCCGATGGGCCTGAGCAAGGATAAATTATAAAACGGGCTTGACTATTGAACCTGGGAAATTTGAGCGTGATGGAAATATTGGGAGAGAAAATAAATTAGAGGAAGAAAGAAAGACGCTGCAGGGCAGTAGCAAGGTCGGTGTTTTGTGTGCTTTCCTGGGCTGCCTTATTGCTTTATAGGCTGTTAATACAGACTGAGGCCAATTCATTAATCAGACAGTATTGAGAATGACATTTCAATCCATCACAAATTCATTTGACTGCATTGTCATTAAGCTCACATTTATCCATCTTGTCTTTGGGGATGTTACTTCTTTTATTTCAAGATCATTTATTGAGCAGGCACATATTGCAGCTCAGACTTGATACCAAGTGCCAGGAATACAAGGAAGACAGAATGCTGTTTCAGATCTACGCAATCCTGGGTGACACCTTATGGCAGGAAACTATAAAGTGCTAGAGGAACACCCCACAGGGAGCACCATTAATTCTCTCTGCTGAAGTGCAGTACACCTGATCTCGGAATGCCTGTACCTAGATGACTCTTGACCTGGATCTGTGAAGAACATATCACCCAAATGAACATAAATACTCACGAGTTTTTATTCATGAGAACGATTTAGCACATGCTGGTGCTTAATATACTAACAAATTTGTCTTCTAGTTCATTTCGGTCTTAGATGTAAATCTATTCTGTTGAAGTTCTCTTGGAGATGCTCCTATTTCCTAACAAAGAGAATGAAGAGCTGGATATGGGCAGATGGAGGCAGGTGGTTTTTCTCTGCTCCTGTAACAGATTCTTTTAGCATTTGTTACAGTAATTATTGGCTTCCTGCAGCTCTACTTTTGCCATGGAGAAGGGTGTTGCTGTCTTAATCATCGTTTAGTAATTACATTATTAGGAAATTTGTATTAGCAAGTGAAAGACTCTAACACAAGCCAGAACAGCAAACAGGGGGGAGAAAGCTAATTTACAGACTTGAGTATCAGGAAAGAATTGAGCCAGGCTAGAGCCACACACATGAGCAACTTGTTCTAGACTCAGTCTTCTTGTCTGGGTATGATTCTTCCCGTTAATTACTTCAGTGTAAAGTCTGTTCTTCCTCTGGCTGTGAGTTTATATTCAGAATCTCTGCATCCCCTAAAGACAGATTGATCCCCGTCTCATTTTGAAAGTTCTAATTAAAAATGCTTACACTGAGATGCTTGGTTTCCTAGTGGGTCACATCCCAATTTGCTCTCCAAACCATATCCTAATGAGAGTGTGATTTCCTACAGAACATTATGAAGCTGTTACCAAAATTACAGGATAAAAGCATACCAAAAAAAAGTAAAATCGGTGAATGCCCATTCCCAATGTACACAATCCTTACAAATGGAGCACATTTGAGTCAAGGACTCCGCTATGAATTTTAGCATCCACAATCTCATATAATTTTCAAGTAGTTCCATAGGAAAGGCACTATCATATTTTTCAATGAAAAACTTTAAGAAGAGAAGTAAATTCTTTAGTATAATATTTAATTTAACTTTAAACAATTGATTAAAGAACTTGACAAGTCATTTATTAGCATTATGATTCAATTATTTATTAAATGCAACGATTTGTTAAAGTGGAAGTATACATTATTTAACGTATGGTTAACTAGCTGTTATTTGGGAAATTCAAGATTTGAGCCTGTCTGTATATGTACATATAATATATGAATATCCAAAGTGTATATACATATATGTACATTAATATGTATAGATTTGAATCTTACCCAGCGCTTAATAAATATGTTCTTCCCAATGCTGGAGCCCTTAGAAAATTATATCATTTTAATATGGATATGATTATTTTGCACATAGAAAATTAAAATTGGTTAAATATGCAATTCTACAAAGCACCAAGCATCTTCAATGGATTGTCAATCTAATTGTAGAAGAGAACAAAGCCAAGGCAAGAAGACTGATTTCATAACAAGTTGCTCAAGTGTGTGTCGCTAACATGATTCTATCCTTCTCTGATACCTAAGTCAGTAAATTGACATTTTTCAGAGCTCATCAATATCTTTAATTTGTCATTGCCCATACCGAGGCCATAGCTTTCCATGAATTGGTAGTGCTAATTCACATCTTTCTAAAGTGTTGCTATTTATCTTATAAATTCTCCCTGGAACGGCCTTTTTAATTAGGGGCAAGCGTCCCAGTTAATTAAGATGAGGTTGGTTCTTTTATTCTGTAGGCCTAGAAGAATCATTATTTTTGGACCACTTTAACTGTGTTAGGAAAACTCTTCATGTGGATCCACATGAGTAGAACCATGCATTCAGGCACATTCAGTACGATGATGTAACTGCAAGTTACCTGAGACTCTTGGGAAAATTCCCAGGCATCTCCTGCCCCACCACCAGGTAAACTGTGGTTCTGTTTCTGGGCAACACATTGTTGTTTGTTGTTCTTAAGTAACCAAGCCTTGGCTTCCCCTTTCCTACACTGTATTTCCTACAGTATTTCTGCCATGCAGAGATATTGAGAGCAGACACCTAACCCCTGCAGTGCACCCTTCCTTTACTGATCTAGCTGCTTTCCTTTTAGGATTTGCTGAAGTCAAATGTTAGGACAACATCCCCTCGGTGTGTCACGCTAGACAGAACTGTGATAAAAGGTCACCTGGTCCCATAATCACCACAGAGTAATCCACTGCTCCCTCTGGAGGACAGAAAATCCAGTTTCCTGGTTTTAAGATCTACTTTACATTACACATTGCCTTATTATCTTGACTCCCATTAACTAAGTGATGGTAAGCTGCTAAAGTACATGACTGTTTAGACAGCTGATGGAGCCTTCCTGGAGACAACCAGTAGTAACAATGCAAAAAGGACAGCCCTTACTCCCCACTACTTCCAGCAATGAGTAGAAGACTGATTGGCTGGTTTCTTCCTCTGCTGCCAATTTCCATCCCAGAGCTATTCAAAGTTATTCAAGGAGTGATATGTTGTGGATGAATGAAACTGCCCTCAGTATGGGAAAGTCTAACATGGGTAGATACTCTAGTAGTTTAAAATTAGCAATGGGCAAAGAACAAAAGCATTGGAAAGTTAAGTAGCACACAGAAGCTGAAAAAAATCTGAGTATTAGTCAACTTTTCATAACCATAGCAAAGGTTTGCTTTAATGTTCAGAGCTAATCCATTACTTTCAGGTCACGAGTGGTGACATACATGACAATGGCGGAGTCCATTGAAGGGCACATTTCTTAGTTCATAGCCAAGAAACACAAAAAGAAGGAGCTAGAGTTCTAAATTTCATGTGAGAGAAAATCCTTAAAGACCAAACAAATAACTTCATACCAGGCCCCACCTGCTAAAGGCTTTACCACCTCCCAAGTATTTAAGAAAAGGACTGCAGGAGATCACTCTCCATCCAAATTATAGAGCTGGTAATTGATGTGATGAGAACTTGAACTTGTGATGTGTAAGATTAGAGCCTATGGACTCCCTGAGTTTATACTCAACCTTCTAAGGACTATTTCTTTCTATAACTTACCAATAGGAATTTGTCTTCCCGCAAGCCTCCTTTGGTTTATTAGCAATTCTTTCAGCAGAAAAAAAATGATCTTATTGTTCGTGATTTGTTCTCAAATGACTCAAGTTCACACCTGTGAACTTTGGCTTCTTACTAATCTAGTAAGAAGGAGAAATAAACAGAAGTTCATTTCTCCTTCTTACTAGATTAGACTTCAAGAGCATAACAATACAGACTTAGGATAAGGGAGTATTCACAGTATTCTATGAAGCTGATCTGAACAAGTACTTGAACAAAAAGCAATATTGTTGTAATAGGGATGTGTTTACACAGGAGGCTCTTCCTACCATTTAGAGACAATTGTTGATGTGTTTAAGGATAATACATAGTCATGTCTGAATTTTTTTTTCCTAATCAGAAAAAAAAATAGCTGAAGCAGAAGCATCAAGTTAGTGGTCATGTCTCAGTACTGGCGTATCTGTCTTTCATCTTCCAGTGAAAATTTTTATCGTGAAAACAAAAAGACCATGTGATCAAGTGAAATGTCATAAAGATTGCAGGGTACTGGCTGGGGTAGTAAATATGTACGGATGATCACTTTTTGGCTTCTTATTAAAACACCAACAGAGGAGCACACCAAATGAGTAGCAAATACTCTTCAACTAACTGGATGCGATACCTTTCACTTGAAACCATTCTATGGGGTCGGCCTGATTTTTCTCAGTTTCACACATCAGCACACTAAGATTCAGAGAGGCGAAACAATAACTTTCAACAATCCTGTGCGGTCCCTCTGCCTTAGGGCGAGCTGTGTAGAAGGGACTGAATTGAAACAACAGCAGACAGGGGGGCAAATTAAAGCACTAAGGGAATGGTAAACAGACGAAGGTGAGCAAGGAGAAAAGCTTCAGGTCTCACGAAGGTCTAAGTATTTCAGCCAAATGCCTGGAGAAGGGGCAGTGCGGGTCCATTATGACCCCTTATTCCAGGAGGCGCAAGAAGCGTCTCAGAATAATCAGTCTTTCCACTGAAAGCCACAAAGCAGGAGACAGAGCTGGCAAATTTGAAAACAGAATGCAAGGCAGGACGAGGAGGTTGCTTTAGGACTGAACGCAGCTTTTGGGGGCTTGGGCTGCATGGACCTTTTTTTTTGAACAGTGATCAGATTGCTGACAACGCCTCTCCTGCCGCTCAGATTACTCTAACCATGGGAAGGACACAGTTTCCAGTGACTTTATTTAGCGTTTCCAAACTGAATGTAAGAATTTTTTTCATACTTAACTCCATGTGCATTCATGGTTCAGACTTGAGTTCTGTTTTTTAATTTCAAATAAATTTCTACCTAAGAAAATATGGTTAACTGTCTGCTCTAGTGAAATTCTGCTGGAAAGATTACTACAGCATGCTGGTGGCCTGGAGGAGCAAACGAATGAGTTCTAGAAACTCTGGATCAGTTTATTACAGCTTGGCTTTTCCTCGGTTTTTTACATGCAAGTGATTATTATTTTTTTTAATGAAGGAATGGTGGTCTAAATATGCCCAGCAATCCAGTGGAATATTTTCAAGAGGCTAAAAGACAACAGTGAGATGTGGGAGTCCTTCCTAGCGCTTGTTTTTATGTCTCCCTCTGTTTTCATTAATTAAATAAGCAGGACCCATGTGTAAGGCAAAGGCACAAGCTGTTTACTTCGGCTCTAGCGGGACAGCTGGGTGCAGTCATACAAATCACAAGAACCATAGCCCGGTTTCTGCCCTCCACGATCTCCTGTCAGGAGCCACCAGGGAGCAGCACATGACTACGCCACTCACCTTGCCTCCTCCAGTGAGACACTTGCATGGAACTGAATAGGAAAGACCACAGGGAGGGAAGCAGGGAAGAGAACCATTAACAGTACCAATATTCATATCAATGTGGCTTGCCCTTTACTGAGCAAGATGTGTCTCTTTAGTCCCTTTGGATCAGTGATCCAGGTCCCAAGAGTGGGAGAAGACTTCACCCAAAATCACTGCCCTTGGGCAGAACATGGGATTTGAAGAAAGAAACTCATTAAAATGGTAAATTTTTCATCCCAAGTTTACCATTTACACATGCTTCCGCCATGCAGATGTTACATGACCTCTAATTGACCTCTTTCCCTCATCTGTAAATTGGAGCTGAGCACAGCATCCTTCTGAAAGGTTGTCATGGGAATCAAATGATAGAGTACATGCCAACTAGTATGGACACTTTGGCTCATAATATTCAATAACACTATCATAACATTTGTAAAGTGTCATATGCTTTAGACAAAGTGTAGCAAATCCTATTACATTTCAAGTATCAGGCAGTGCTAAATTCTCTATGTACAAGCAAAAAAAAATTGTTTAGGATGGCAGCCTATCCCTTAACTCACAGAAGACTGGATTTCTAAACAGAAATGAGCTGGCACATTGAATATAAAGAGGTTTTTTTTTTTTTTTTTTGGTTTTTCGAGACAGGGTTTCTCTGTGGTTTTGGAGCCTGTCCTGGAACTAGCTCTTGTAGACCAGGCTGGTCTCGAACTCACAGAGATCTGCCTGCCTCTGCCTCCCAAGTGCTGGAATTAAAGGCGTGCGCCACCACCGCCCGGCTAAAGAGGTATTTTAAACAACAAAGGTAATCAAAAGAATTTAACTCAATCTGGCAATGATAGAGAAGGCACTATTTTCTATATAATGTCACTTAAGAGGCAGGAATGATGGAAGAAAGAAAGGAAGAGATAAAGGAACAAAAATAATCTCCTGGAAAACACATATGCTATAAGAAGGCTGCTTGTTTGTTTCCCGACTGCCCAGCAGCTCAGACCTGAAATAATCACACAGAAACTATATTATTTAAATCACTACTTAGCCCATTAGCTCTAGCTTCTTAATGCCTAACTCTTACATCTTAATTAACCCATCTCCATTAATCTGTGCATCACCACGAGGTCATGGTCTACCAGCAAAGTTTCAGCACGTCTGTCTCTGGCAGCAGCTCCAGCTTCTCCCTGACTCTGCCCTTCTTTTTTAGCATTTGGTTTTGTTTTCCCTGCCTAGCTCTGTTCTACCCTACCAGGCCATACCAGTTTCTTTATTAATTAACCAAACAAATTCACAGCATACAGAGGGGACATCCCCCATCACACATACATGCACACAAATAAAAAATTCTTTATCCATTCTATCACTGAGTAAAACAATACTCAGAAAGATAAAGGGGTTTCCAGGAGGAGGAATCCCTCAACTAGTAGTGAGTGGCAAACCCAGATCTCAACAAATCTACCTCAAGTTACATTCTATATGAATCAAGTCATTAGGATACTAATATAATTCCTACTATCTTTCTTGTTTAGAAGGTAATCCTGATTGTCAAATTATTTTCCTTGTAACTTCACTTTTCTCTCTGAAAACTTTGACAAAGTGCCAACTTTCCTAAACTCCACCATCTGCTAGGAGTCACAAATGACTACAATGTATGTGCCAAGTTTACATTAGGAGGGCAGAAATAGATTGGGAGAGTTCTCGCTGGAATACGCAGAAATTCTATGGTCATTCAAAAGTACTTAACAACACAGGATCTTAGGGGGGGCGTGTCTTGCTTTTTGTTTTTGTTTGTGAAATAGAGCAAGAATAGTTTCTATCTCCTGAAATCGTCGCAATTCCATGTCAAAATCAACTGTACAGCACATATTAACCTCGCTAAATAAACATCCACTGGAAAACACCCTCCAGTCTACCTTAACTCCTCCAGTCTGACCAGAGATCTTCTAAGCATCGCCATAAAAGCCAGCTTCAGAAGGATCCTGTAGATGCTCTTGTAAAAGAGCCAGATGCTTGGATAACTTCACAGCCTGGAATCTAATTTTCCCATCATTCCTCAAGCTTCCACGGTCCTGAGATGGCCATGGTGATAATGTGGGTATCTAGTCACAACATGGCATGTGTTTTCTCTTTATTTCCAAAGCACATTCACATTCTTACCTTGTTGATTCTAAAACAACTGGACAAGTCGGGGGGGGGGGAGGGGGCAGGTGATATCCCACAAGAAGGAAGAGGGAACACAGGATGTAGGAGAGAATAACATTAGCCGCTATCATTACATACCAGTTGTGCCCCAATCTTCTGTGTATATTAGCCTGTGTAAACTTCTTAGGAGTTCATTCAAGTAGGTGTTACTATTTAATTTTCGGGGAAAAAAATGCGAGACTCAGGAAAGAAGGTCGTATGTTCACATTCCTCCAGATATGTACTGCAGGGGCTGGGACTCAAGTCTGAACCTGTCTTCCTCCAAAATCAAAAATCTCTATCACTGACTTATCAAAGAATTTCTCAAACTATTAGCCCCTACCACCATATTATAATCTACAGCTTCTAACTCATATTCCAAGACGCCTCTCCACCTCTCGTTAAGCCTTTCATTTAGCCAGTTAGAATGGTTCAAGGTGCTGACACTACACTCATCTGTAGCTAAGAGTCACTGCCACATACAGGTGCTTGTCAGCTCACTGCTACCCCTAGGCTCCTATTCTTAGCTTTCCAGTCCATTTCTCAACTGTAGGGTTCCTCTAATGCTGATAGAAGAAATTAATTAATTACACAACTTCATAGGTAGATTACATGATAACTCCTCTAATATCCTACCATCTCTTAACTCCCTCCCATCCCTATCTACCTCTCTTCTTACACACACACACACAAAAAAAAACCTATTTCTTATATCCGTATCTATTTCTTGTGTTCTGTGACCGGCTGAGTCTGGGACTATCTATTAAAGTCTTGTGGAATCAACAGTGGGTTCAAAGGCAAAGAAAATGAGCCACTTCCAGCGTCTATCAATAGCCAAGAGTTCATCAGTTAGGGACAGGGACCCATGAGCCCTTCTCCCATCCTTGACAAATTGCGACAGTTGGTCTTGTGAGATCTCAGTGCAGGAAACTGCAGCGACACCGATGGCTGCAACTGAAGTTCTTTTTTTGCAGTTGTGCAACCCCTGGGGCCTAAGTATATCCTCACATCCAAGCTGCAACGGCATTTGAGCATAATCTCCTTCCGTGGAGACAATGGGCTTAGTTAGTCCTTATTTGAGATGATCTACAATTCTCTCTTGTCTTGTTTTAAAAGGAAAAGATGGTGAAAAAGGAGACACAGGAGAAGAAGGCAAGGATGGCAAAATGGGACGCAGGGGACCAAAAGGTAGGCTGACCTGTCGGAAATGGCCATTCTAATGTGCAAACGTTCATTCTCCCCTGTCCCCCTTGTCTTGGAAATTAGCAGTTTCACAATGCTAGAGATATATATAGCTTCAGATGTGAGTTCCATGACCAGCCCACGCACCTATGAGCTTGCCTGATGGCTAGACTTTGTCATATTTCTCAAGCCGTATCGTTAAGGCTGGTCTGAGCAGTTCAGACTCTGTGGTTCGGGGAGTAGCAGTCTCTGGGGAAAGATAGGATGGTGAGTTATTAGAAACTTAGCTGTGTTTGTAGAAAGGGCTGCTTGGTCCTTTGAAGTGCTCATCTTTTCCCAATCTCTGTATTTCTTTGCTTCTATTTCCTTATAACAAAAAAAAAAAAAAAAGAAAGAAAAAAGAAACAAACAAACAAAAACAATGTAACCAGGCAGTAACGGGTCCTGGAGGGAGTGGAAGCAAAGCAGACAAGTGTAAGACAAAAGCTATTTGGATGTTCTTACGAATAAAACTAAAAGTAAACTTTACTAAAGCTAAAGAAAGAAAGAAAAGGCTCCTGGGCCGCCATGTATTGTCTAAACACCTGAATTGCTCCACCCCTCACCGAATGGTTCCCATGGATCGCACATTTTAAATTTTTGAATAATTTAAAGAGTTGAAAAGACCCTGAAACCCTTAGACCCTCAATCTGAGAAAGACTGACTTAAGTCTTATGTCAGTTGCTAAGTTATTATCAAAAAACCAATTTGTAACTAATAAATGGTTTTATATTATCACTTTTTCTTACTTATTAGTTCGTGGTTTTTTTTTTGTTTTTTTTTTTTTTTTTTTTTTTTTTTTTTTGAGAGGTCTCACTGTGTAGCCTTGACTGTTTTGAAATCTGCTGTGTTGACCAGGCTGGCCTTTAACTCATAGAGATCTGTCTGCCTCTGTCTCCTGAGTACTGGCATTAAATGTGTGTGCCACCATACCCATTTTTAAGTCATTTTTGTCATTACTTTCATTTTCTAAGGCAAGAAATGACTTTAGAATATTATAGGGGTCTCTGATGATAAGTCTTAGGATTACAAGCCCATCAGTAAAGAGAGCTGCAGTCCCAGCATCCATGAGGCTTGAGACGGAACTGCTGTATTGGAGATCAGCCGGGCACTCATGGGGAACTCCAAACCCATCTGGGCTACAGGGCAAGATGCTGTCTCAAAAGACAAAAACCAGCAACAGAACTTCAGCAAGACAATTTCGGGGATCTCTTTCATCACCGGATTTTATGGCTCCACATTCTCTTTCCTCTTTTGAAGTAGCTAAAACTGTCAAATCTTGTTTGAAAGCAGAGAGAGAGAGAGAAATCAATCCTAGAGCAAAGCCAGAAATGTACCTAGAAGTGAACACATCTAAAACAAACCCCGCCGCTTACCTACCCTTTATTTTACGACCCCTCCTGCTATGGGCATTTGAGAAGATTGCTGGAGTAAATATTTTAATACCAACAAACTCGGGATTTTCAGAATCCCTCACATTTCAATTAATAGATACCATCTAAGTCTGTTTAAATATAACACACATAGCGCAGGATACAAGTTAGTGTCTTGCTTTCACCTCCTGGTACTGTGATAGAATACTCTGAAGGGAAAGAGCAACTTGAAGGGGGAAGAGCTTTGGGTGCAGCGTTACAGTTAATCACAGGCAGGATGCGACAGCAGCTGATGCTTGGGGGGAGGGGTCCTTACACATTGCAACCATAGTCAGGAACAGGAAGCAAAGAGTGCTAGTGTGTGTATGCCTGCCTCCTTCTTTTCCTTATGTGTGTTTATAGTCTAAGACCCAAACCCAGGAAATGTTGCCACCCACAATGAATGGGTCTTCCCAACTCAGTGAACAGAGCCAAGGCAACCCCAACAGATATGCCCACAGGTCAGCCTAAGTGTTGAGAAAACTAACCACCACTATGAGGTATCTTAGGTATAATATGGAGATATAAATATATATATATATATATATATATATATAGCTGTTTTTCTTGAATTAAATATCATGTTAGTCACATCCTTAAAGGAAAGGCCTCATGCTCTAAGAACGAATTGCTTTCCTTTTCAGGAGTTAAAGGAGATCTGGGTGATATGGGACCCCAGGGCAATATTGGCAAGTCTGGCCCCATTGGCAAGAAAGGTAAGGTCATGCTACTTTTCAGTGCAAATTAAAGCAAGGGAGTACACAGTGAGTACATTTTAAACATTTTATGTCATGACAATGATAGCTTTTCTTTCTTTAAGCAGCGTCTGTTCTGTCTCCCTAACTTGAGTCCTGTATAAGTAAACTCTCATAGCTCAGACAGAAATATATGAAGCAAAATTAAACAAGACTTCAAAACAGAATCAAGCATGAACTTCCGGTAGGCTCTGTATTGAACTCTCTCCCTGGATCTATCGTTAGCTATTAACTCTTGCTGAGGCCCAAAGATACCGTGATTTAAATACTGTCATGATTTTTCCCAAAACATAATGTATAAATGAGTATAAAGGAGAGAAATGAATAACACTGTCTCCATAATCTATTAGCAAAATAGGAAACGGAAGTATATACAAAAATGTCCACCTCTTCAGACATATTCTGCTCTAAGTGCAGCCTCAATATTAGAAAAGAGATAGTGGCTTTTTATTACCTAATCTCTCCTTCCCTGCACTCTTCTCATAAATCCTCACAATGGTAACAAGTCCCAATTGTTCTCCTGTTCAGTAACTCATATACAGGCATTTTGGGAATACAAAGCTGAAGGAGAATCAACATGCATTGCCAGCAGCTCGGAGATCGTTCAGAAAGATAAGATTGTCTCAAGAAGAATTCTAATCCTGAACAGCATACATACTAGAGGCTCCAAATGAGAAAAGAAAACAAGATGGAGGTGGGGAGAAGCTGAAATGGGTCTTAAGGAATGGCAACATGTTTATATGCACCGGGAAAAGACATTTGAGAGAAAACAGAAGAAATAATTCTACAAAGGCTCGGATTGGAAGAAGCTCAATGCCATGAATATTATGACAGTGCATCCCCTATGTGCTCCTCATCATTCATAAACACTTGAGCCCTTGAAGAATTTAGCAAGTGCCTCATTGTGCTCAGCGCTGGATTCTTCAAGGCAGGTTGCCCAAGTGGCATCTGAGCTGAGGCTGTGCCCTTCGGTCTCACCTGGAGGCTCTGTACTTCCTCTTGTCTCTCTCACCTTAGTTTTCCACACTTGATTCCTTAAGGAGCTTCCTTGAGCTGCCTGTGAAGACGTGGATGGGAGTATCTCTTATACATTCAACTGGCATCCTCACAGCTGGAGAAAGCTACTTAGTTCCATGGTTTTATCAAACACTGAGAGGTGTCGGCTTCAGAGCTCTTCATTTGAGCAAGCCTTTCCCCAAACCTTGAGAGGAGGCCTAGCATAGGTTTACATGACCATATGTCCTGGCAAAAAAAAAAAAAAAAAATTGTAAATTAAGACATTTTATCTGTCAGACATACCTGAAATAGTGTACCCTATTTTTAAAATTTTCAAATGAATGCCTCTCCAATAAGTATAACATATATAAATATGTATATTACTTGTTTATATTTATATAAATATATGCATATTTATATATAAAATATAAATGGGTTTTTATATTATGTATTTATATAAAATATTTAATAATATCATATATGTGTGTATATTATATATACATATATATGCTTTTTTTCAACCCCGAAGGCATTTACATTCCTGAAGTGATTGATAATGTTATCACTGACAGAGCATGGGTTAAGACTGCTGTCTCCAGCTCTAATTCCCCTCTATCTAATTTCCTTCTTGTATTGGATGGTTTGGGAGTGGACACAAGTATTCAGGGAGTGAACTAAGGCTTAAGTGAAGAAAAACATTTAGTTTGGACCTAAGGTCATACGTTTATGTAGTTTGAAGTTACTTCCATAATCAGCTAAGTTATTACTAACAAGTACAATGTAGGGATGGCCTCCAAGAATATTCCAGCCCCCTACTGCACAGGCCAATGCGAGTCATGAAACAAAAGTACTGACTGTGCCCAGGGACATCCAGCACAAGAAATGTGGAGACATAGACAAGGAAAGAAAATGTTTGACAAACAGGACCAGAGATATTCGGGGGTGTTCCAAACCAGACATCTCAGGTACACAAGACAAAGGATTTACCAGATTGTGTTCTCAAACTTGCTGATAATCTGAACATGCATATCTTGGCAATAACAAGTTGCAAGGATGGAAGCACACTAATATAATTAATAATGAAACAAAAATCCTGGGCAAGACTTTACAGCCGGCATCAGGTTACATTCTGAAAATTATAACTGACTAGATTTAAAAAATAAGCAGACATACATTTGAAGGTGAGAAAAAACTGCCCAAATTAATAGGAGCATGACAGCCATGCTCTAGAGCAGAAGGGGTCCCACTAAAGTTAAGTTGAGCATCCTGTACAACTTTCTTCCTAGGATATTTGTCAGTTCAAATACAGTGTGCTATGTCCAGGGAAAGAAGTGCCAAGAGTCTGACGTGTAAATAGAGAGTTGCTCGGAATCAGTTGTTTCTGAAGGATTGCTAAAGAATGGAAGTCCAGGAAAATGTTACATATTTTAAATTAAAACTCCAGAAAATCTGGAAAACATTTAATTAGACATTTACCAATTTGTGCTTTTTTAACATAGCAAACCAAGAATACAAGAAAATACTTTGGTCAAAAAGACAATATCAACAAGAAAAAAAATTTATTTAAAAATGTTCAATAATAAAAAAAAATGAAAATGTCTCTCTTGAGATTAGTAGCAAGATTAGTATAGACCCCTAGTATCAACTCTAACTAAAATTTCTCTTGAGCTTCTAGCAAGAGCACAAATTCAAGAAAAAGAGCCAGGAAACACATGAGTAGAACAGAGACTGAGATTCGCTATATGTAGATGATTTATTGTATAATCAGAAAATTCTAATAAGCTGAAGATAAGTTATTTGTATAGATAAGATTTTTAGAAAGACAAATAAAAACCAAATTAATTTCTGTATGATAAATGATGAAATTAAAATAGTATCATTTATCATAGTATCAAAGTTATTGTGTACTTAGGAATAAATCTAGTAAAACTTATATAAACTCTTCATAGCAAACACAATGCAATGGTAATGGAATTAAAGGGTACCTGAGGGAATGGAAGCAAAATCACAGATTACAAAACTCTATTATTTATATGTTAGTGCCTGGAAATATGATATTTGTATTCAATAGCTTTTCGATCAAAATCTCAGAAATATTATTTTGAAAATCAGTAAGCCAATGCAAAATGTATGTGTAAATTAAAAGTATTAAGAATATTCAAGACAGTCTTATAATAAAAAAAGTGTTGGAAGACACAAATCACTAAATAAAAATACTTACTGTAAAATTATAGTGTTGATATAGTATTAAAATAAAGAAACCAATGGAAATGAATAGAATCCAAAAACATCCAAATGGTTTATGCAAGGTTGATACAGATTTTCAATGGAAAACCTCCAACCTAACACTAAATAGTACTGGTTTAGTTAAATATTTATGTTTTAAAAATAATAATTGAGCCGCTGAGTTGGCTCAGTGTGTAAAGGTGCTTGCTGTCTTGCAGAAATATACAGTACAGATGGCAGACTATGTCTACAGTCATTTCAGGAATTGTTGAGAATTTTGCCCAAATTCCAAGCCAAACTTCACTTAATATTATGTTGTGAAACTCAAGTCAACAATTCAAACAGTAATTTTAAATATCAAACCTTCTAACACTATACAAGCAAAAGTTATGCTGTTGATATTTACCTGGTAAGGAATGACAATAGGAAAATGTGCTCTTTGTTTTCCACACCTGAAACATTATGTTTATATAACTTTTATATACAATAAAAACACTAAAACCCATAAAGTGCAGTCCTTTTGAGTCTGAAGCAAGGTATTTCAGTGTTTGATGGAGGTGGTTCTTGGATTTATCTGTTGCTTTCATTGGTTAATTAATAAAGAAAACTGCTTGGCCCTGATAGGACAGAAAATTAGGTAGGCGGAGTAGACAGAACAGAATGCTGGGAGAAAGAAGCTGAGTCAGGGAGTCGCCATGATTCTCCCACTCCAGACAGACGCAGGTTAAGATCCTCCCTGGTAAGCCAGCTCGTGGGGCTACACAGATTATTAGAAATGGGTTAGATCAATATGTAAGAGCTAGCCAATAAGAGGCTGAAACTAATGGGCCAGACAGTGATTTAAAGAATACAGGTTCCGTGTAATTATTTCGGGGCATAAGCTAGCCATGCGGGCGGCTGGGTGCAGGGGACGCAGCCCTGCCGCTCTTATTACAACAAGTGTTCAGCCGTATTGGTAATATAACAACACACTATGCAGAGTGTCCCTGCTGTGTGCTCAGAATCAAGACTACCATGAAGTCACAGGGTGCAATATGGGTGGGCATCGCCACAAACACGTCAGATTCTTTATATGACTGAAGCAGCTTTTGCTCTTGGCATTTTCGGAAACCTTCTCCTCTTGTCAAATTTTGCAAGACATCTACATTTGCTCATGTAACCCCAAATGTGTTCACCACCCACGATTTAAGAAACCCAGCCGTAAACGACAACGAGAAAAAAAAAAAAGTGACGGATCTTCAGTATGACTACGCCCCAAAGAGGATGGACTTCCAGAAATGTTTGATGATCAAGTTCGGAAATGACGTGCTAATGAAGCTTTCCTTCTTCAGATCAATACCCCTTCACCCTCAGGTCTGCAGTGTTCAGCGTGCACCTCCATCATTGCACTCACTCCCAGGCCGCATCTTCTTATTTGCCGCCGAGAATTGCTTTCTGGACGTAAAACATGAATAGTTACTGGGTCTTTTGACTTGAAGCATATGAACAAGATGCTGGAAAGATAACAGGATAGGTAATACCACTTGGTGGAGAAGCCCAGGACCAGGGTTCAAATCCTGAAATCCAGTTTTCAAAGACGGTGTCATGACGAGGAGAAGAGAAAGTGGAAACAGGGGAGGTACTGGGGCTTGCTGGTCACCAGTAAGGCTCCAGGTCTAGTGGGAGACCCAGTCTGAAAGGAACACAGCAAAGAATGATAGAATAGGACATTCAGTGTCCTCTTCTGGCTTCTGAAAGCACACACATACACAGACATGTACACCCACACAAACAGGTGTACGTACAACATATTCACACACATAAATACACATACACCCACAAAGTTTCTCTCTGTGTGTATATCTATAAACCAACTGAGGACTAGAATTTACATTTATACCTACAACACAGTAAAAACTTTCTAGTAATTTGTTTTATCAAGAATACAGAAAATTGGGCTGTGGATGTAGCTCAATGATAGCAAGCTTGCCTAGTAAACACAAAGTCTGGGTTTCAGACCCAGAAACACACACATTTACCTATAGATATTCACAGGTATACATAGAAATGGGTAAAACCCTAATGATACAACATACGATTTCCTACAGGGTAGCCTTATTTTTCTACTCTTTATTCCCTTAAGTACCACTTTTCTACACAAGCAGTTCCACCAATGACTGCTGAGATTTTCTTTCCCTATAGAGATGTGCCATCAAAATTTATGAGCAAGTTTTAAGAAAAATGGAGACACAGTGTTTTGGCTCACCTGGGTTAATTTCATTTTCAATCAGCGCTTGGAAATGTATTGTCTTCATTTGGCCATGGCCCTGCGAAGTTTTTCATTGACTTGGATTAATGTCAACTTTCTTTCTAGGCTGACCTTAATGCTGTCACCTGCATGGTTAAGGTAGCTTTCCAGATGTCAATATTTCATTTTCGGAATAAGAAATAAGAATGATTTAGTGTAGGTAAATCCAATCTCATGGCAAAATAAATGTTTTTACTTAAGACCAATGATCCTTTCCCACTGAAAGCATTCTGATTTCTTTTGTTCCTCCCGATGTGACCTCCAATTCTTTACTCAAGACACTTGTTATAGACATATTCCCATTCACAGGACCAAATAAAGTTTTGTGGGTGACTTGAAATCACAATTAGTTTTGGAAAGATAGATAGTCTAAACCCAAATCCTCTGTAAGTGAGCTAAGGACACAGTTTGCAGCATTTTGCTGACCTGTGGCTTAGGTTGGCTCAGCATCTTCTGAATGGAAGCCAGTGTGGATTCCATTATAAAATGGGATGGCTTCATTTACTCCCCTAATGACTTCATTATATTAGGTACCACCATTCCTCTTTAGGAAATGAAGAAATGCAGACTTAAGGAAATTCAAGAGCCTTGGACTTCCAGTGCTTTGTCTCTCAGTTTGTCACAAAAGGAAAGGACTTCATGTCAAAACACCAAAAAAGCAGTCACAGGGCTACGGTTTCCTAAAAGAAAAGGCACATATTGACTTAAGAAGCAATTTCCCACATGACAATCAGGCCAGATGGGTGTTTCCTTAAAAGCCCATCACTCTTCTTCCTGACAGAAACAGCCAAGATTTACAATGGATGCTGAAGCTGCAAATAATAACTCAGAACCTTTATTTACTATGAATTTGTTCCCAATTCATACATTTTTACGATGGAATTTAATATATAACTCACGTAAAATAATAAGAAATTAGCAACACTAATTTAATTGGGAAAGATGGTTGCAATATTTTCTGAGAAAGTTTGTGTGAATGTTGGCTCTATTTTTTTCTCAAAATATCTTTAATCTCCAAAATATCTCAAATTTATCTCAAATGATTTTTATCTAAAAAATATCGCACTGGAAGGGGGTCCTTCTTGTGGGGATATAAGAAGATGTGTTGCCACACATGACCTAAGAGAGGCAAATATACAGGCATTGTAACAAAGGCTCATAATGCTTAAATAAACGTTATTCAAAAATATTTTAATGTGGCATTCCATCTGATCACTGAGGTAACAATTAGCTAATGGTTGAGCAGTATATAGAGAGTGGATATAATGTAGCTGCAAGATTCATTCTGGAAAATAAAATGAGATTATTTTCTGCTACTCAGAATGGTGTATAATTTAAAACTCATGAATTGTTTATTTCTGGAGTTTCCATTTAATAATTTGGGGCTTTGATTGATCTCGGGGGACTATGGAAATCAAAACAGCCAGTTAGAGGAGATTGTTGTTCTCTGTATTTATTTTATGTCTGCTATAAGACTTACTCAGGAGAGGTACTATAACAGAATTAGAATCCATGTTTAATCCATATCAACTTGAAAGAGATTTAAGTGCAAGCAAAGTATAAATTGTAAGACATTGAAGTATTAAATGCACATTCTTAGAAGTATTGTGCTAACTGATGGTACCTTTGAATCTCATAAATACATATTCATGATCTTTTAACTGAATTTTTTATGACAAAAACTGCTATTGTCTTTCAGAAATTTTTCTTGTTTTATTTTTACCTGCCATTATACAGAATTAAGGGGTGTGATATGATACTTTGATACATATGCACATAACATGTCTGTCACCTCCAACACTTACTGTTTCTTATGTGGTGAAACAGTCAAGATCTCCTCTAGCCATTTGGAAGGAGAGAATACATTATTACCAATAACAATCAGCTGGTCGTGCAACAGAACACCAGCGCTTGCTCCTACTAATGCTAACTTCATCCTCCAGGACCAGCCTTCCCCAACTTCTCCTTGATCCTACCCTCTCCAGCTGCTAATCACTATCCCACTGTCTACATCTACAAGCCCGACTTTTTTCAGTCTCCTATTCTAAGTGAGATCATGGCAAGCCTGACTTCAGTTTCTTCTATAAGCGAGATCATGGGGTCTTTGTCTTTCGGTACCTCGCTTCCTTCACTTTGACAACATTTTCACTTTCCTTCATCAAAACATGGGCCAACTTACCTGTGAGGCGTTATAAACTGGAGAGTCAGAAATAGTTGGATTGGGGTACCAACACTGCCATTCAAACCGCTGAGCATTTCATTTGGCTCCATGAACCCCAATTCCTTCAGCTGTAAAACAGAGGCAATCAGTACACCCACCTTGTGGGATTTAATATAATACCAATGAAGTATGCAGAATGGTGGGCAACTTATTTATGTTTAGTAAATGCATACTCCCATTCTTCTGTTAACATAGTTTCTTCTCTAAGTGATTTTCGAGGAAATAATGGAATCTTCAGAAAACAACGAAGATGTGAGCAAGCTTCCTCACATCTTCTCATGCCAGTTTCTCACCCGCTCTTTGTTGCCCAAGCTCTTTTCTCTACAGCTGCTAAAGCTGCTGATAGCCAGGCTTACACGCACAGGACTCCATCTTTCCTACTCCTACTGCCCTATCTGTTCTCACTCTCTCTTAAGTATGTTATCTTTGTTTGAGGTATCTCTCTCAGACTTGTCATGTTATGTGATCACAGAGTTCAGCACCATACACATACAGGTTCTGAGACTTCTGCTTTCACACTTAAACAGCACTCGGGAGGTCAAGAGCCTCTCTCCTTCTTTGAGGCAAGCACCCCGATGTCTGATATCACTGTGAAGAACATGTCTGCACAGATCAGTTTAGAAAGGCTTGGAAAAACCATGGGACCCTAATGAACGTACTTTCTTCAACACATAAGAAGCTCTTAGAAGCATCCAACAGCCTGTGGTGAGAATAATGGGTGACACCCTGGGAGCGAGTGACATAAGGGACCCTGTGAGCTTTAGAGTGGCTTTGTGAAGGATGACATCAAGCAGAATGTCACTGTCTTTTACTTTGTTCTATTGGATCGTACACCCAGCCTCCTGCCTTCCCTTACTTCTTATCCATGTAGGACTTTTACTCCTACTCCTTGAGCCTGGGTGACCTTCAGCCTGTGTTTATCCTTCATAATTCTTTTTCTTATACTACCAGATCACCACTGAAGCATGAAACTTTATTTCACTCCTCTCAGTGTCTTCTCTTTTGATCCTCAAGAACCTTAGCCAAACATTTTCTCTCGTAAATCAAAAGCTTTTTCCTGTCAATTACTGTGTCTGATGTGGACTTCAGGAGTTATTTTGAAGTTTAAAAGAAAGCATTATTATTTTTTTTGTTTCTTTCTCTCTGTTTCAAAAAGCCTACTTCTTTGAGAATTATTTTTTGGAAGCCTCTGAATGAGTAAGATAATGGTCCCCTGGTAAGAAGAACAAAAAGAAAAATTACCGGGGTTGACATTTCAGTCTAATGTGAAATGACTTTGCAGGGCAGATACTTGCATGTGTCGCTTCTTGACTAAAAACTGCAAATGCTTTGAAGTCGGTGGTTTAATCTTGTCCTTCTGTGCATTTTCTCCAAGTGCCTAGCCATTAGTCTTGCACAAAGTAAACGACAAATATTTGTGGAAATTATCTGAAAAAAAAATCTGTGCTTTTTCTTTTTAAACCAAGGTCAAAGTCACATAGAATGGCTTGAAAAATAGTAACTACAGGCAGCTCAATGTGGTAACTCGTGAATACAGATTTGCAAGGCAATTGTATTTTCAAAGTTAAAATTAGGCTGCGCGTTGTATTGGCCTTGTTGCTAAGGCAAAGGCTATATTAGCCGTGAGACGGACACCACAAACTCAAAGGGTTCTTTACATATCCTGCAAGAATTTCAGTGATCAATCTTAATAAATTGTGGCTCACCTGATTGTCTGTGCCATGAACAACCCAAAGCAAATCAGTTACAAAAAGCCAAGGGATATCAGTTGGAGATGATGAAAAGGGCGTTCTGGAGGCCATTTCCTCTGGGTTTAGAGACACGGGGTACTTTGTCAGCTTCAAACTCCTCACTGTTTATTTATTGTGCTTTTTTTTTTTTTTTTTTTCTGTTTTCCTTTAGGTGACAAAGGGGAAAAGGGTCTGCTCGGCATTCCTGGAGAAAAAGGCAGGGCAGGTAAGAACGGCATGCTCATCTTGGCTTTTTTTTTTTTTTTTTTTTTTTTTTTTTGAATTTTCGAGACAGGGTTTCTCCATAGCTTTTGGTTCCTGTCCAGGAACTAGCTCTTCTAGACCAGGCTGGCCTCGAACTCACAGAGATCCGCCTGCCTCTGCCTCCCGAGTGCTGGGATTACAGGCGTGCGCCACCACCGTCCAGCTCATCTTGGCTTTTTGTTGTTGTTGTTGATTTATGACACCACACCAAATGTACCCAGCTCAAAACTACCCTGTTTTTAAAAGAAAACAGAACCCTTTTCTGTGCATTCCACCTTGTTTCTACGGGCTAGAGGACTTGGAGAAAGAGAACTCTCCTGTCTTCTCACTGGTGACTTTCCAAACCCCAGGAAAGGGAATGAGGACACATTCCATCCCTGTCATGCTCATGGTGAGAGGCAAGTCCAGCATATCAGAAAGTAGGGGCTCAGTGTCTAAAATCAAGGGAAAAGTCCATGCCAGAAACTGCATTAGCAGCCATGCCTTTTGTCCCGAGAATCTGAACCAAACACTAGCCTGTGAGTGGCCTCCTATGCTCATCCTTTAAGCTACCTGGATACAGAGCTTGCTCTGAGTGAACTGGGACAGCCTTCAGAGAACTCAGCTTGCAATGTTTGATATGAGAAAGTAAAATAGGTTGTCTAGGGAAAATTCCAGTTGTGTCTATTTACAATGAACTAGTGAAGACCCAGAGAACTGTCTTATATTTCTTGTGCTTATCTGCGTACATGGATCAATTAAGGAATGAGCTATTTGTCCACTTGGCTAGTAAGATTAGTTTAACTTCTCATACTGCCAAGAAATAAAGAAATGGAAAACTACACACAGCACCCATTAAACAGAAATAAAAGAGAGAGTCATCTGGGTTGATCACCATTTTCTTGGACTCTGCTCCTCCTCGCCCAAACACAACGTAGTCAGAAAACTGGGTGAGTAAAGGCTGCTGCATAACACGTTAAAATAATTGTTACCCCATAAACTAGACAGCTGCCTTTTAAAACTGAAACTGCATCTCTTCACAGTATTTAGATGTAGCCTTTGAAACCTGACAGCTTTACTTTACGTGGATAATCAGAGTTAACATGTGGTTGAATCATGAAAAGTTTCTTCTATCTTGGGAGAGCTGTGTGAGCTCGTGAATAATGCAGAGCAGGCGAGAGGCCTGGCTGCAAATATATTCTAAGGACGCTGCAAAAAATTTCCTCTGAAGTTGAGCCGACCATTTCTGTACTCAACAAATATGGCAAACGGCCCACTGTGTGTGCACAGCGCACAGAGGCTGGTCTCATTCATTCCTTGTGAAACTCTCGTTTAAAGTTGGGTTTTTTTCTTAACTCATTTCAAATATTTTTGAGATACTTTATGAATTCTTAAAGATAAAGTAGAAACCCCGTTTTAAATGAAAAGTTAAACATTTGGTGGCTCATAAAGAGATGCAACCAAACTAGAAAATTCTAGAGAACATTGAGAAGAGAGGAAAAGTTCACTCCAGTGGGTCTTCGTGTGACTCAATGTGAATTCACAGCTCTTGTCATTCACAAGGCACCATCTGCGACTGTGGGAGATACCGAAAAGTGGTCGGACAACTAGATATTAATGTCGCTCGTCTCAAGACATCTATGAAGTTCATCAAGAATGGTAAACATAGTTATCTCTTTGCTCTGTTTCCTATTTTTCAATATGGTCTTTCAACACTGCATTCCTTAGCAGGAAATACCTGACTCAAGCAAGTATCACAATTCAAAAGCCTCTCAAAATATTGATTATCCTCTCAAATTCTAGGACTTTTTCACTTCACTACCAGATTCAATCTTGTGTGTGTGTTATATTGGTGGGGAAAGGATCTTTGTTAAAAGAGGGTGTCAATCGCATCAAATGAGAGTAAAGACCATTCCTTAACTTCTTTGGTCAAATTAAACAAGTTTAATTTTTTTCTGACAGAACTATCTTCATAAAATGTGGTTTGAGAAAATTACATCAAACATAGGAAAAAGTAGGGCTTCTATAGCCTTAAAACTCCAAAGCTAGGGGATTTCCAAGGTTTTTGTTGATGTTGTTTTGTTTTTTGTTTGTTTGCTTGTTTTTTTTAAGCTATGTGGAACAGCATTTAAATGGTGGCAGAACATCGTATCTTATCAGAGTGGAGGTTAGGGTATAGGGTGCTGAACACATTAAATTTTGGAAAATGGGTCAAGACCTGGTCAAATCCAAGTTTTATAAAAAACCAAGAATGAACTTATTCTGATCTTGTAACAAGATGGCTTCTTAAAATGAAGTCAGGCTGGTCCACCAAGGGAAAGGAGAAAAGAGCAGAGTTGGGCAATTTGTGCCAAAAGAATAAAGAGACACTTCTGTAGTGTCATCAAGAGTTCCACAATAGTCTGAAATGGAGTATAATGAAGGTTTATTTACTTGGGGATAAACTCACCATAAGAGTAGCGGTCCACAGTCCTTTGAATGTGCTACCAAATGAACTGGAACCAAATCCAGCCAAAAAAAAAAAAAAAAGGCCCACACGTTTTTCATCAGCACTTATAGTACATGAGACCATGCCCAAAGTGGTCCAGTATCTTATAGGCTATTGGTTGAAGGAGTTCCCACATCACCTCCCCCTTTTATCTAAATAAGAGAGTTCTAAACCTAATATGAAACTATATACAATAAGAACAAACATACAGGGAAAAGAGTAGGCAAGAAATACATAAAAGTTAGAATTATAACCACAATGAACAACATCAAACAAGAAATGTATGCTAAATGTTTCAATAGTTATCTTAACTTAAGGAATTTAAGTCTTATATTGAAAATGGCTTGACTATGTCATGAGAAGAAAGTAACTATGACTATCTAGTCTTCAACCACATCAAAGACCTGAGAAGGGAAATAATATTACCTAAGTAAACAGGAAGTGCATTCAAACAACTTCCAAAAGGTACAAGAAATTACAGAGACAACTGGCTACGTGAGCAATCCCCCAAAGTCTCATTTGCAACGTTGGGGCAATCAACTTTGGCTAAGGTCTAGAGTATCTGACAGACCATTTTCAGAGGCAGGAAAATTTGAAAAACTGTCTTACCGTGTCTTGGCAAAATTTGGCAGTCCTTTCTGTTTGTATCCTGTTTATCCAGTTTGGACACCATGCATTTTGTCAGTAGCTGAAGCAAGAACACTTCTTTGCCCAAAGGCCAATTTTGCCAAGAAGAAAACAAGTTCCAAGTGGAATAAATCTCTTCAGTGCCCAACATTCTCCCAGGAATAGATGGGTGCTGCCAGAAGCAATTGTGTCTCATGTCAACAGAATCCTAAGTTATTTAAATGCCATATTCTACAGTTCTTTGATGTGTTTGAAGATTACCTGTCTATGCAGAATACAATCTCTATGGCATCTAAAGAACCTGACCAGTCTAAGTATAACAAAAATTGGCAACTATTGACCTGTAATTCTTAATATCTCTAGATCTTAAAGACTAAGGCTTCAAATGAAAAAAAAAACTAAACAATCTTTAAACAAATATGCAGCAAATGAGGACAATAGACTCAAAATGCAAATAATATATATAAATATCTTGATCAGAGATAAAAATTTATAGTACAATATGATTCATATATCCTAAAATTGCATCAATAGGAGACAAGAGCCAAAGAGAAACAGCATCTCAGAAAAGATGAATAACAGCAATGGCTACTTCCTAGAGTACTTGAAATAGCACATAACTACTGGTAATATAGCATTTAGTATTTTTTATTATTATGTTGCAAGTGCTCTGAGGCAACCAAAGCTGGGAGAATGCCATGCATATGGATACTGGTAGCAGAGAAGGGTTTTCTTGACTCGTCTTCCAATAATACATTTAGTACAGATCCTATGTGTCTCTATAAATTTTTCAACTAAGCCATTTTTCTTGTCCCTTGTCCATTTTTTTCCACATTAAAAAGCAGTAAAGTCTTCAACTTGGAAAGGCCTTTGCTGAGACAGTTTTATTGAAGAAACTGATGCAAAGACTACTATGACTGATTTCAGCTGGCTGTACTTTCACTTAGTGTAATCTGGATGAATGTGTTGCACATTAACAGAAGCACACAAATGCCATCGTGTGTTCAAAGGTAACATGTAATGATAGAGGTCTAGGAAATACTAAAGCTTAACTAAGCAACTTAATTGGTTTTAAGTTCCAGTTGTAAATCATACATAAGATTCTGTATCTTTGGACTGGAGAGATGGCTCAGCAGTTGTACTGTTCTTTCAGAAGATCCAAATTCAGTACCTAGCCCTCAGGTCAAGCAGTTCACAACTGCCTGTAACTCTACTTCCAGAGAATCTGACACCATCTCCTGATTTCCATGGGCACCTACACAAAGCATGGCCGGTATACACACACACACACACACACACACACAAACAAATTTAAAAATAAAATTCTATATCTTACATAACTCAGACTGTCAGAAGTATCTTGAACACATGAGAACCAACATTTCAGTGGCCACAGATTTCTTGGTGAAGTTAAAGATCCCAAAATGAAGCCAAAAGCACAAAGATCATATTATGAGTTGAAGATGATTTTCAATACCTGATTGTATCTTGAAACTCAGCCAACAGCTAATTTTCACTTACAGCTGTGTGGATAATCTCAGTCATTGTGTGTGTCCATATCCTAGAAACTTGACCTAAAGTGGAAAAACTTTATCATTCCTAGATTATACATTGAATTTACTTTTAATAAGCATGTGTCATTTCTTAGACTGTTCTAGGCACTGGATTGCAGAGTATCAGACATGAGCACTGACCTCAAGACATTCACAGTTCAAGGGAAGATATAGACAAGCAAGCAGAGTAGAATGAATGTTCTGAGTGGTATACAAGAGTTGAGATCGGAAGGGACAATGGGAACATAGGAAGACTCCATGTCCAGCAGAGGGCACTGAAAAAACTTTATGTAGGAAAATTCATTTTCTCTGAGATCTAAATGATCATCAGGGTCTTCCCAGACATGAAAGGCATGGATGTAGAAGAAAGGAGGACAAAATAAACCTGAAACATAAACTAGGTTGAAAAAAATGGTGAGATGCTCATGTTAATTGGACTTTGTTATCAGAGTTGCTATTGGACAGATGTATGGGAAGCTAAGGAGGAAGGGGACAGAGGACAAAATGGTAGACTTTTGTTTTCATTTGAGAAACAGAAAGGCACAGAAGACATGAACTAAGTGACTACCTCATTATGACCTTATAAAAACAGCTCTTGAAGCTGAGCAAGTGCATTAAGATCTGACATTAGATAGGTACTCGCTTCTTCTTGTCTTGATTATGATATTCTTCCTCTCCTCCCTTCAGTTATAGCAGGGATCCGAGAAACTGAAGAGAAATTTTACTACATCGTGCAGGAGGAGAAGAACTACAGGGAATCCCTGACCCACTGTAGGATCCGGGGAGGGATGTTAGCCATGCCTAAGGATGAGGCTGTTAACACACTTATTGCAGACTATGTAGCCAAGAGTGGCTTCTTCCGAGTGTTCATTGGAGTGAATGACCTTGAGAGGGAGGGACAGCACGTGTTCACGGACAACAGCCCACTGCAGAACTACAGCAACTGGAAGGAGGGGGAGCCTAGCGACCCCTATGGCCATGAGGACTGTGTGGAGATGCTGAGCTCGGGCAGGTGGAATGACACGGAGTGTCATCTTACCATGTATTTTGTCTGTGAGTTTGTCAAGAAGAAAAGATAACTTCCCTCACATTACACAGTCATTCTTCTCCATCAGCAGTTTTATCCATCTCTGCCTCCCTAACTACACTGCCTTGCTAAAATGACGTAAGAATCCCTTATCTACTAGCTTCTTCTTCTGTGTCAGTTGTGACAATTCTGTCCATAATGTTTGTTTGGGACATTGTTGGGGATCTTTGTCTCTTTCTTCTATTTAACCCTCTGATTTAATGAAGGAAGACTCTAGAACTCCAAAGGGAAAAGGGAGGGTTATTCCTAAAGAGCATGTGTTATATAGTCCTTTTGTGAAATTGCCCCTTGCTATTAATGGCTCCATCTTTTCTCATAACTGTATTCAAGGAGACATTTCTCACCTTCAGCAAAGAGAATAGGGGTCGGGGGAAGCCTTCAGAAAACTCTATAAAAGTGTTAAAGTGCGACCCTCTCCAAGGCCCCGCCCCCTTCCAACGAATATGTCACTCCTGGAGAGATTTCACGTGAGGCCTTTCACGCTCTATAAGTTAACATTGCTGGAGACGCCCTTCCTGCTATTTTGACATCACAGGGCTATGCCAGGCACAGCATTTGGAATGTGTACAGACTCCTCAGTTACCGAGTTGGCAGCATGCTATCTCGAGCTGCTGATCAAACCCCGAAGCCGTTCTCGTCTGGCATTTGAAAATAAACAGTTGAACAAATCTCCAGCTTATCTCCTTCTAAACTGATGCTCCACTCACAGGTTGTGACACACGACGCAATTGTTTAAAATGCTGGCAAAGCCGTTAGTGAGCTGAGAGGAGCAGATCGGCGGCATATGTTCTCCTCAAGCCATCTGCTCATGACGTCACCCGTGACTAACTGCGTGAGAGATGGGATTTACTGACATTCGTTCGGTGAATTCACCAAGAGTCACAAGCCCATGTCCTACCGAGTCCAGAGAGACGGCATAAATAGATGAACTTGAAGGGCCCAGGCCCCGTAGCCACTAAGCACAGCCTGCCCTTTGAAGGAACCAGCCCCTCATTAGCTACCGCCGTTACTGCCACTCGGGACCCAGCACCGCTGCCAGCCAGTGTTCTGACATTTGAACAGAAGTCAGACAGCTGCAACTTTATAACTCTGTATGCTTAAGTGTTGACAATTAATCAATATCTAACCTAGATTTTTTTAGACTTATAAACGTCTGCTAGCCAAATTGTGAACTTTCGATTTCCATCTCTGGGGAAAGTTCTAATTGTGCCAGGTGTCCTTAGGAAATGATGACATCAAAGTCAGGTCTCTCGTGAATGCCTTATTCAGTTCAGCTCAACAGGAGAAATTTGTTAAACCTTTGACACTTACCAGGTTACTAAACTAGTCAGAGTCCCTTTTGAGGATGTGACATAGGGTATTTGGAAAGCTGATCAGTTTGTTACAGTTACAAACCAGGGCACTATGCCAAATGCCAGCCAAGATCTCAGAGAATGGGAACACCCAGAAGCACACAGGGGAAAAGAAAGAACTGAAGAAATGACTGAGAGATGAGAGAGGCAGCCAAGAGCAAACACAGCCTAGGGCGGCTCCTGTTGGAACCATGTTCACAATTGCTCTGTGTCCCTGAAGTCTGAATATTTTGAACATATGGCAAATGCTATCCTTTCTGTTACAAACGTTATAATGCTAACAGTTCTCTCAATAACTCATTTTAGTTTGGAAAACACTTCTAAGAGTTGATGACAGCTTCAACGAATAGAACCCATCCTGAAACCTTGGCTGGAAGAACCTCCTAAGACATTACATATTTGATCATAATTATACCTTTTTTTCTTTTTTCCAAGTTAAAGCATCAGTATATAACCCAGGCTGTCCTTGAACTCTCAGTCTTCCTGCCTCAGCCTCCTGGGTGCTGGGTAACAGGTGTGCATCACCATACCCAGCTGAAAACGTACCATTGCGATGTGTTTTCTGTTTTGTAAAAGCCTTTGCGCTTCCTTCCTCGTTTGATCCTTAAAATATGAGACTTACAAAAGGCAGGAAGTTTTACTGCCATTTTTTTCCCAGTGAAAATGCTGCAGCTCAAGAAATCAAAGACATTAACAAAGTCAGTGCTCTTGAGAGAAAAGAAAGCTACTATTCTGCCAGACCCTGCCAGATCCCTAGATGGCATGCTTGCAAGGGGACAGGGTGTGTATTGGGCAGGGAGAAATTAAGTGAGCAGCATCACTCACAGTATAGTCTACAGAGGGACTGCATTTTTGCAGGTGTTGTCGCTGCTGATAAGGTGGCAGTGTGGTTTCATTTAGGGTGACAGGTGTGTGACAGTTGCTCAAAATTTCAAACTCTCGATCTGGCATCATGACTACCTAAACGTCCTTAGTGACTGTGACCCTTCCTAGCCGCACGATGGGGATAATTTAAATATTCTTTATCTCCTGTGTCCTTATCATTTTCTCTCATAGAGAACCATGACAACTAAGGAGGAATTATGGTGAGGTATTTAGAAAAGTACTATCTAGACACACTATATGCATGCCACAAGACTTGGACATTACTGCTAGCTACATGCGCTCTGAGATACATGAGCAAGACAAAGAATATTTTGAGAGATATATTATAGAGAATCTATATTGCATTACATAGAATATGAGTTTCAAAAGACAAAAGTAAAATCACTGGGGTCTGAAGAGATAGCTCAGTGGCTAAGACCCCATGCAGCTCTTTTAGGGGACCCTAGCTAAGTTTCTAGCACCCACAATGTGTGACTAACAATTGCCTGTAACTCCAACTCTGAGCAGTCGGACACCTTTATCTGGACTCCTTGGGCGCCCACTCCCGCCTGTGCACAGTGCCGCACACTGATACACATATACGCACATAACTTTAAAAGTTAAAAAAAATGTTTTTAAATGTATAACTATTCATTGTATTGCCTTCTGATTATTATGCCTTCATACTACATCATAATCCTTTCATATATGAGGGAAAGCATCTATTATATAATAATTTTGAATGGAGATTGAAGAATAGCCATTTTCCATTGGTCCTGTATACATAGACCTTTATATAACATAAGGATGTGTTTCACTGTAACTCTAACAGATGACAATCTGTATTTGAATGTTTGGGTAATTTAATAAGCTCTTATAGAAAATTAAAATACATTTCATCTAATTTGTACCCACTGTCCTTGTTCTATGTTTTGATGCTTATAACTGAGAAGTCAAATCCTGAGATCAGCTCGGGAATCAATAGCAAGCTCTAAAGGGAAGGAGATGCCAGAGAAAGAACTGTCCTTGCTATGCCAGACATCATCAAAATGACGTCCAGTACCACAACGTTCTCAAATTCTAAAGAGTGTGCAACATGGCCAATTAATTTAAATTGTGTTCATGAGTCACAAGAGCAGAGATGGAAAGATTACTTCATGTGTAGTAATCAACATCTCAATCATTGTGACATCTCTCTAAATCATGGGTAGTTCATTCATGGATGGAGTGAGTATGTTACATGGATCTAGCATCTTGGCTTGTAAAGCCCACAGGAAGGGTCAAGGACAAGTGTCTGGGAGCAGTGGGATAATGAAGTCAAAATCAAAATCCTTGTGCAGGAAAGCTTGAAGCTTCCATGAAGAACAGCTGTGTTTAGGATAACAGCAGGATTCATTAAGTTCAGCCTCTATCATACATAATATATTCTAATATGTTTCGGGTGGTATTGTGTTGAGGTGAGAACTGGAAACGACATGGAGAAGACATGGAAGCTCAGATTTCCAGCCTCATGAACAAAACTGACTTCAGATCCTTTGTACATCAAGCCTATGATAATGAGGTTCAAGACTGAAGGAACTGCCAAGATTATATAAAGGCATGCTGCTTTTGCATTGTGTTGTTATAATATTTCTTCTGCAGTACACTAAAATAAATTGGCTGAAGAATTTTTGTAGGAGGATTTACATCACCCTTTCTCAAAGAGTAACATTGACACATCTGTTCGAATATATTAATTCATCTATTTCAGCTCATCATTTTTATGTGAACACGAAGTTCCCGTGTCATTGCGTACATCCACCCACACTATTTCCTTACAAGGTAGAATATCCTTGTGTTAGTACATGAATGAATACTGACAGGGGCCAAGTATTCGTTCTGCTGACGTGAAGGGACTCTAGCCAGCATGGGCCTGGCAAACATACCTCTGGCAGGTCTTTCTCTTCTCCCTGATTCCTTCTGCCTTGCTAAAGAACCATTAGATTACATTTCTGAAGCTAGCCACCAAGGTCTGTTCCCTTATTTGACCACTTCCTTTTCCTGAGACTGACTATCGAGGTCCAGCCATCAAGGTATTGAAGTTCAGAAATCAAAGGCCCCTTTGACTCACCTAATTAGCATGCTAATTAAAATTAAACACCTCATCTGAACACAGGGTTTACCATTTTACCTTTATAGTGGTTTATGTATTTTCCTATGTGCCTTGTCTATTTCCTCTCTATCCAGAGACAGTCCTTTGTCTCCCTGGGACAAATGCCTCTTACCCCTCTTCTTTGTCCCTTTCCTTCCCTCTCCCTTGGTCCCTTCCCTTTTTCCATCTTCCTCTATCTGCTACCTTTATCCCTTATCCCTGCCCTCTGTCCCTCTGCAGCAAATAAGTCTCCTCTGTGCTGAGAACTTTGGGGGTCCTAAGCCAATAGGATTCCTTTCATGACCTATACCATGCAGTTGGTAAAACTCTGATTTGCTGCAGATTGTCCATTTTCTAGCGCAACATGAAGTGGGGACAGAGGCGATACCATCATTTTATAATTGACTAAACTGTGATTGTAGCTAACCGAATCTATTATTAGCAATTCGTTTTGGGAAATAAAGAAGATTCCTATACATCTGTACAATTTAAAATTATGTAACACTTGGGCGTGTGTGTTGTTCTCGTGGATCTTAACTGAATTTATCAATAGTTAATTGCTGCTTTTGTGTGTATCTGGTCAGTATGCCTCCAGGCACTGGGTTGAAGATGGGAACTGGTCACAGTCCACCCTTTTTTAATGTATTGGGAGAATTCTAGTTATGGAAAGAATACTCATAACTTCAACCACTGTGTGTAAAATATCCAAGATTATAGTGATATTTTATTTGTGTTTTAATAAATAAGGTTTGCCTCAAGATCAGAAGGGCAAAGCTAAACACTAGAAGTCAGGCAGTGCTGACACACACCTTTGATACCAGGATTTGGGAGGCAGAGGCAGATGAATCTCTGTGAGTTCAAGATCACCCTGTGCTATACAGGATCAACGCAGAAACAAATCCAGGTGGTGGTGCCCCAAACCTTTAATCTCAGTACTAGAGAGTCATACACTTTCAATCCCAACACTAGAGGGAATATAAAATGGGAGGGGAGAGCAACTCTGTCAGCTTAGTCTGCTTAGCTTGCAGTTGCCCAGTCTTGGTAGAGGTAAGACTTCTTTAGTGGCTTGGCTGCTTTGCATTTCTGGTTTTCAGATTGAACCCCAATATCTGTCTCTGGGTTTTTACCATTCATATTACACAAGAAGTCACAGGAGTATAGTCAAGTCTTGAGAAAATAAAGAAGCATTCACTTTCAATTCAATAAAGTTATTGTAAATATTAAAGTAAGAAGCGTAATCTGTGTGGTATGAAATCAAGGGATGAGAGGCTCTTCCCTGGCTGCCCACAACTTTACACAGTTATTACTGCACTGCTGCACATAATGGAACCCTAGAGAAAGCAAGACAGCAGAATTAATATGTTTTGGAAATGGACAATTTCTAGAAATGTTAATGTTTAAAAACCTTTTCCTCGAATTCCTTCTGAGAGTTTATCCTTGACTTTTCTAGTCTTTTCAAGCATGCACACCCTTAGATGTTGAGGGATTATTCTATTGCACACATCCCAGGGTATAGACAGAGACTGCATTTCATTTCCTGACTGCTCAGAAAAATCTCACAGAAACTATATTAATTACAACACTGTTTGGTCAATATCTCAGGTGGCTTTCTAGCTAGCTCTTACATCTTAAATTAACCCATTTCTATTCTTCTACGTATTGCAGTGTGGCTGTGGTATTGCCTCATTTTCTACATGTCTTGTTTCCCTGACTCTGCCTTCTTTCCTCCCCTATCTCTGTTTGAATTTCCTGCCTTGCTGTATTCTGCCCTGCCATAGCCCAAAGCAGCTTTTTATTAATCCAATGGTAATAAAACATATTCACAGCACACAGAGGGGCAGCCCACATCATTTCCCCTTTTGTCTAAAATAAAAAAGAAGGCTATAGCTAAGATAATATAATATAATCTATATACAATAAGTGCAATAACTACATACAATATACACAGGCAATAAACACATCAACAATGTCTAGTCCATTTGTGTTTGACAAATTCAGATAAAATACTCCATATCTATCCTATCTTGTGTCTGTTTATGGTCACTGGAGCTTGTAGCACTGATAAAGTTCCGCAGGACGAAATTTATTGCAATTGAACTTTGGTTCGTGTCTGGGACAAGAACAGGAGGAAGTAAGAAGTTACTCAGTCTCCCACCATCACCTGGAGCTAAAAATTCTTGTAACAATCAGTAAATCAAAAGGGGCTCTATGTCAAACTGATACTTACGTAGGTGATGGGATCATGGGCCTACTAGATATTTTAAATGAAGACGTAGTTGGCCAAACACGAAGTTTCTGAACAAATTTCCAAGAACAAACAGACTATGATACAGAAAAGGATCAAATTTAGCAAAATCTTAAAGATATGATTTTCCAAGACTTCTAACACCCATGGGTGCCCGAGGGCATCGGCCATCTACTATTGCATGGAGCGGTTTCCCTGCCACTCTTCTTTATACCCAGAAGCTTCAGCCATGCTCTTCCAGGAGGAGTTTGACAAAGGTGTCAGAAAAGGAAGTGAGATGTGATTTCTTCCCAAACAACTCCGCAAACACAAACACTTGCTAAAGTACCTGCTATCCAGGTTTGGGTGAACCAATTGAGGTAGACTTTATTGAAATTGTGGTGAAGGAGATTCATTAGTTCAAAAGCTTAAACTAAAGTCCTTTAACACACAAAGCCATACACGTAAGTGAGGAAGGAGGAGGCAACTTCCAAAGGCCTTAGCAGGCATGCGCTTTATTCTTTTTCACAACTGGTAACAAGGAAAGAGGTTGCCTCAAGATTAAAGGAACTAAATGCCTGTTATCCCAACAGGTTCATGCTCATTACACTCCCAACAGTGTGGCTGAGAGTGTCCAAGAATTAATGGCAAAGAAAAGTTATGATCAAAGCAAGAATGCTGCAGAACACCAAGCTCACAAAATACTCAGGAATGCAAAGAATTTGGCTGCAAAGACTCCCAGAGGTTTCGAATAGCAGGAACTAGACACACAGTGGTTTCTCTCCACTCAGAACTGAGGTCTTGCTTACAGAGGACACAGACCTTGCTTTCTGAATATCTCTGTGAAAATATTATCTTGATAATTTGTGGTGTGGGAATTGGTAAAGTCCAAATATTAGTAAAAACCTAATTCTTTTTTGTTTTTCTTTTTCTTCTGGCTTTTGAGACAGAGCTTCTCTTTTTTTTCTCTCTCTTTTTTTTTATTCTTTTTTACTTAAAATTTCCAACTGCTCCCCGTTTCCCATTTCCCTCCCCCTCCTCCCACATATTGCCCCCTCCCTCCACTCCCCTCCCCCTATCCCCACTCCACTTCTCCTCCCCCTAGTCCACTCCCCCTCCCTCTCGATACTGAAGAGCAGTCCAAATTCCCTGCTCTACAGGAAGACCAAGGTCCTCCCACTTCTATCTAGGTCCAGGAAGGTGAGCATCCAAACAGGCTACGCTCCCACAAAGCCAGCTCATGTATTAGGATCGAAACCTAGTGCCATTGTCCTTGGCTTCTCATCAGCCTTCATTGTCCGCCTTGTTCAGAGAGTCCAGTTTCAACCCATGCTTATTCAGTCCCAGTCCAGCTGGCCTTGGAGAGCTCCCAATAGATCAGTTCCACTGTCACAGTGGGTGGGTGCACGCCTCGTGGTCCTGATTTCCTTGCTCATGTTCTCCCTCCTTCTGCTCCTCATTTGGACCTTAAGAGCTCAGATGGTTGATCCAAATTGGGTCTCTGTCTCTCTCTCGATCCATCGCCAGATGAAAGTTCCTGTGCCATTCTCCTTGGCCTCTCGTCAGCTCTCATTGTCCAACACATTCAGAGAGTCGCAAATCAAAACAACTTTGAGATATCATCTTACACCTGTCAGAATGGCTAAAATCAAAAACACCAAGGATAGCCTTTGCTGGAGAGGTTGTGGAGAAAGGGGTACCCTCATCCATTGCTGGTGGGAATGCAAACTTGTGCAACCACTTTGGAAATCAGTGTGGCGGTTTCTCAGAAAAATTGGGATCAACCTACCCCTGGACCCAGCAATAGCACTCTTGGGAATATACCCAAGAGATGCCCTAGCATATGACAAAAGCATTTGTCCAACTATGTTCATAGCAGCATTATTTGTAATAGCCAGAACCTGGAAGCAACCTAGATACCCTTCAATAGAAGAATGGATGAAGAAAGTGTGGAATATATATACATTAGAGTACTACTCTGCGGTAAAAAAACAATGACTTCTCGAATTTTGCATGCAAATGGATGGAAATAGAAAATACGATCCTGAGTGAGGTAACCCAGACCCAAAAAGAAGATCATGGGATGTACTCACTCATAATTGGTTTCTAGCCATGGATAGGGGCCACTGAGTCTATAATTTGTGATCCTAAAGAAGCTAAACAAGAGGCTAAACCCAAGGAAAAACATACAGAGCTTCTCTTAATAGCTCTGGCTGTCCTGGAACTCGCTCTGTAGGCCAGGCTGGCCTCAGACTTAGAGAGTTCTGCCTGCTTCTGCCTCCCGAGTGCTGGCATTTGCCATCACTGCCCAGCCAAATCAAATTCTTGAATTTTATTAAATGTAAGAAAAGCCCTTTTGGAGATTCCCTAGTAGTTTAAAGCCCAACCCTGCCTCAATGACACTGATAATCTGAGGGGAAAGGGGTCCTATTCATTTTTTTGTTTGTATTTTTAAAAATTCTCAATGTGTAGGGATAGAGTTAGCAAATTAGAAATACTTTCACTCATTCGGAAACTGGTGCTTGTGTGTGTGTGTGTGTGTGCATGCACAGGGATGGGGGGGTTGAGAGAGGGCACATGCATATGGAAATCAGAAGACAATCTTTGGTATGGCTCCTCAGAAGCCAAACACATTGGTTTTTGAGACAAGTTCTCTAAAAGGCTTAAAGCTAGACAGTAGGCTATGCAGGATGGCTAGCAATCTCCATGGGTCTGCCTGTCTCTGCCTCTACAGTGCCAGGGTTATTAAGGTTTACCACAAAGCCTGGATTTTTCATGTGGGTTTTAGTGATTGATGGACACAACTGATCAACAGAGATAGTGATAATTTGACGCAGAGAACAATTCTATATGGCGCTGGCAGACTTGAAGAAACCAAGGCCTCAGCTTTCACCTTCTCGAAGCCTTATCTCTGGGTTCAAATTGTCCTTTTTCAACTATTCCATAGCAGTTGGCAGTAGTAAGTTTCTGATCCACCTTTGAGGAACAACAAGACAGGTTCTCTTTTTCTTCATTAATGGAATACGCCCAATAAGTCCTGGACTCAGCTCCCACGGTGCCACTCTGACCCAGAGGGCATGCTACCCTTGTTCCCTTTCATCTCCAATCAACTATCAGATTATTTTTACCATCCAGATCATATGCTAAGAATGTCTTAGACCTAGATCAAAGGAGTAAGGGGATGACTTAAAGTGTGGGAGAAATAAAACGCGTGCACATTTGATTAATTAATCAAGAGTGATAGCTACCAAATTATACATCTAAGCAAGTCTCCTATCTACTACTCATTAGGATTCACTCATGTCAATGGTGCAAACTCACATAAGACAAGACACACATTATGGTGGAAAGGCCCTGGGCGATCAATTTTCTTCTTCAAAAGGCTTTGTCAGAAACGACTTATGTTACCGAATAAGACTTTGATTTTGCTTCTCAGTAGCAATGTCACGTACACCTAAAGGCCACATTCTAAAGCTTCACACGTTTTCAGTGTCAACTTTGCAGTCTCGTATTATCTGAGCTTGGGCCATAAACCTAGATGGCTTCCACTTACATTCTTTCTGGTACTTTACATGGGCAATTTTGGCTATCGAATACTGTCTAAACCATGCACATAGATTAGGATAGATTGCTTAAAGAATAGATGCTGAATTTTAAAATTGGGTTGAGATCCAATGTATTTAAATGTGCTTATTAGTTCTCTGAGAGTTTCATACAGTGGGTTTTGATGATAGTCCCATCTCCCTAACTCTTCCCAGACCCGCCTCTTTCTTACTCACCCAACTCTATGTCTTCCTTTTAATCCTTCAAGACCAGTGTGTATCGCCTAAATATTCTTGGATATGTGGTCTCCCACTGGAGAATAGTTGACTTACCAGGGGCTGGACTCTTGGAGAAGAATGTCTCTTACCCTCCTAACAGCTAACAATCACACTAGTTTTGTGACTAAGGATGGAGCTGTGTCCCTACCTTCCCTCCTCGTGCTGGGATTTGCTCTGGTTTGTACTTCACAACTTTTGTGTGTGCTGTCAAAATGGCTTTGAGTTCAGATGTACAGTTGCCCTGCTGTTATCCATAAGATAATATTTCTTTCTAGTCATTCACTATGTCTTGCTCTTGCACTGTTTTAGGTCCCGTTTTCAGCAATGATTCCTAAGTTGTGGCAGGCAGGGTGCAGTACACATGTTCCTGTTAGGGCTGAGCATTTTGCTCTCTCTTATGCTCTGCACCTTGGCCAGTTGTGGGCCACTGTGTCAGTCACCATCTACTGCAAGTAGAAGCTTCTAATGTGAGGGTTGAGAGGTGCATGATCTGCTGTCAGGTGCACAGAAAGTTCAAAAGGGACCATGAGGGTATTTCTTTAGGAAGATATTTAAAAACAGTCAGAAACATGTTCATAGATTCAAAAACGTTCGAGGGAGAAAACTGGTCAATTGCATCGAATCTCTCTGCAAAATTTAAGTATTAAAAATTCTTAAAAGTATCTATTGGGTTTGTCAATAGCACGACGGAGGTGGAAGACAAAATAGAGTAAGACTGAAGGGAAAATAAGCTGTGAGAAGGAAGAGTGTGTGGGTGATAGTCTCTGCAGGTTTTCCTGTACAGAGGAGAGAAAGTAACCAAATCCAGAATGGTGTCTGGACATGGCAGTCAGAAAAACAGTGCCATAGTCCCCTTCTAGCTCCAAAGGTTACAATCCGAGACCTCAAGAGATGCCCCAATCCAAAGCTAATACACAACCCAAATTATATCACACAATTCCCCCACCACACAATCCACAAATGCAATGTCCTGTCCATGCATTTATCCTGTACTACTTGGTTTAAGGTGCAGCCACAAAAACAGTATTAGAATTACAGTTTCGTGGACAGAAGAACAATGCTTGCCAAAGCTACCTCAGCTACATCATTTTTCTTATTGAGTGCAGAGACTTCACCTTTTTCCATAAAGGCAGTAACTGGAGAAACTGGAAAGAAGGAGAAGCAAAAATATTTTTTTGTTGTCGTTGTGGATTTTGTTTTGTTTTTGTTGTGGTTTTTTTGTTTGTTTGTTTTGGGGTTTTGTGAATTTTTTTTGCTTTTGTTCACTTGATTGATTACTTAGATTTATTTCCTTATGTTGGGGGGGCATGGCAGGGATGATGGGAGGACGGGGAGACCTGGAGGTGAACAGAATTGGGGTGCATGATGTGAAACTCCCAAAGAGTCAATAAAGAAGTTATATGAAAAAGATTTGGTGCAGCCCCTTTACCAACTGCAGTGTTAGCAAACAATTGTACTATTCTGTCTCACCCAATACTCTCATGTGAATTTATACTATGGCTTTGCAACTCATGTTCTGTGTGATTTCTCTCAGTCCCTTCTAAGCCTGTTATTTGAATGTATAGCAATATATTCGTGGATATACGGTGGAAAACTGTGGGAAAACATTGCTACTTCACGACATTTCCATCAGTCACAGGAAGGCTTGAAACATCGGGATATTTCATCTCTTTCTCAAAAGGAACAAATAGATATTTCAAGAATTCTGCAGATTATTCTTTTCCCTGTCCCTCAAAAGGCAAGTTAAAATACAGCCTCACATAAAGGAATTGATTTTAATAGAGATAGAGTGTTCTAAGGGGACCTGGTTGAAAACACTTAAAGTCAGACATGATAAAGTTTCCAAAAAGAACTTGAGAGGCGACTGCTCAGATAGAAGGGGAAGATGATGTATTGGGATCCCCTGGGCTATGACAATAGAATACTGGAGTGGAGTATGACAGAAAGATGAAGAGCGAGGGCCCTCCTAAAGGGCATTGTGAGTGCTACTGGAGAGAAGCAGACTTATGGGTACACAGCGGTAAGGACATGAGGTCCTTTCATTGGGATTCTAGACTTGATCTTACCGGAAAGGCTGAAGAGTGGTCTTTTGTTGGGAATTCTAAAGCATCTAAGTCCTTTACTGTAGAAATAGAATCCTAGAGTTGAAAATGCCCTCATCAGTCTAAAGTAGCAGTTCTCTGTCTCTCTCTCTCTCTGTCTCTGTCTCTGTCTCTCTCTCTCTCTCTTACTAAGATGATGTATGTACCAGGCTGTGTTGGTTCCATTTAATATATGAAGTAGCATTTAATTTATCCATGTCAACAATCATTTTCTCACTGTTATATAGCCCTACAAAATAAAGCTATGAACTCTAAACATCTGCAAAGCTTGCATATTGATGAATAAATGAATGAATAAATAAACAAATATGCATTCTTTATAACATAACATCTGCTTATAATTCTATCCCCATCATTTGCCATTCCTTGCTATGTGCACATATCCAAACCTATATACCTGTTAGAGTAGTTTTCATGGTACAGTCATCTCCCTGATTTATGCTTATGAACTTAGTGTATCTAATGTCCATTCCCTATTATCTACTCACTTAGCTCAATAGGGTTGCTATAACAAAATGCTGTAAGTTATGTGGCTTATAGCCAGACCAAGCAGCAAATGACTTTAATCCCAGCACTTGAGAGACAGGAGCAAGAACTCTGAGTTTGAAGCCAGCTTGATCTACAGAGTGAGTTCCAGGACAGTCAGGGCTACACAGAGAAACCCTGTCCCAAAAAAAAAAAAAAAAAAAAAAAGAAGTTATATGGTTTGAAAACAACAAACAGTTTCTCATAGATCTAAAGGCTGGGAAGTCCAAATTCAAGGCGCTGCAGATTTGTGTCTGTTGGGAGCTAAATTCTGAGTTCTTAGATGGATAGCTTCTCATGATGCCACATTCGTCTTTGTAGAATAAAAGTCAAAGCGAAGTGTCCAGAATATAGCAAGTAATCATGTTTATCCAATCATCGCTTTATGAATGGCAAAGCTGGGAACAGAATGTAAAATCATTTGGTACCTCTGGATTCTACTATGGGTAAAACGCTATCATGGAAACTTTGAGAAATGTGGTCCATGTAGACAAGGTAGTCTGGTGAGTACTTAAGATGATTTGCTTACAGAGGTCTTAAGGAAATCTTCACTGGATAATGAAGACCTCGAGAAGTCACAGCCTGGGCAGTTGGGAAACAACTTACAGACAATGAGAGAGACTCACACAGAGTTAGCTGACAGGAACTGCCTGTAATGTAAGGAGATATCCTGCATCTAGTCAGGTAGGGAAGCCAACGGCTTACCAACTATCCTGAACCTCCTGTTCTGTTCCCTGGGATGTGCTTCATATTGACCAATTCAAACCAGAAGCCAGAGGGCAATTAATCCATTTATTGTATAAAATTCAGCCTCTGGAGCCAGACAGACAAAATTAAAGGGACAAATAAAATGCTCAAAACGGTAAACTCCAAACTTGCTGCTGCTTCTTCTTCTTCTTCTTCTTCTTCTTCTTCTTCTTCTTCTTCTTCTTCTTCTTCTTCTTCTTCTTCTTCTTCTTCTTCTTCTTCTTCTTCTTCTTCTTCTTCCTTCTGTAATTCAGTCCTACCACTGGAAGTCTTATCTGGCTACAAAACATAGCCAGTTCATGCTCCATATCCCCCATCACTAGGAGATCTCACTAGGGTCACCCTCATAGATTCCAGGAAGTTTCCACTGCAGTGTTTCTACCCCTTCCCAATGCTCCCCAATTCCAACCGTCTCATTCTGCCATCCCTCTTGCTCTCACTCACCTTATCCTTCCCACTCTCATCCCTGCCTGTGCCCAATTCACTTGCAAAATTTTTTAAAATCCCCATTCCCAGTGAGGTCCATGTATCCCCTCTAGAGCCCTTTGTTGATCTTTTTTCTTCAGTTTTCAGAGAAATTATATCTATAAATTCAGACTCTCATTCTTCTCTTTATGAACACAGAGAAAATACAGTGAATCCTATAGGATGACATAATGACCTGTGGCTGCCCCCAAACGCTTGGTCTTGACCTTACATTCATCCTTGCTTCCACTCTAGAGGAGGTGGAACCTAGGAGAACAGAGACATTTAATGAGGCAGACTAAAGTCTCATGCAGCAGCAGACTTTATTCAGCGCATTGGCGCGCACCGCGGCCCCGGTCTGCACTCTATGCGCTAGACCCCAGTTCACGCGCTTCGGGCAAGGGGCCAGAGGTTGAAAACACAGACGCAGAGACAGACCAACAAGCAGACCCTTTAACACTGATACCAAAGCCCCTCTTTATTAGCACCATGTAGGCTTAAATACACTGCAGTCAATGGCCAACAGGTGAAAATCCCATCCTCTGATCCTCTAAGCTAGGCACAGCTTCTAGTAACTTCAATTAGAAGGTTCTAGGAGGTAAGAACAGCTGAAGGCCAGGACTCATTCGTCCCAACAGCGCATCAGGCAACTTATACTGTGAGGGTTAAGAAGAGTCACCTGAGTAAAGTGTACAATCCCAAGGACAAACTGCACACGGCGGAGAAGCTGCAGACAGCAGACAGGCCCCATGTGGCAAAAAACATATTTTTCCACAGAGACATATAAACAAATTGTAACAATAGCCAGTGGTGATGAATGATCTGAAGCAAACTCTCACTCCTATCCACTACGTGAAAACACTCCATGAAACCTTCTGTGTTCCTGAAGAAACCGAGATCACAAGAGTCTTTTCTTGTTTGGGATTTTCTCATAAGCACTCAGAATTCTCCTCACGTGACTCCGTTCTTGGACTGCGTTCTGACACATCATCATGACAAGTCTGAAGGTAATAAGGATTTGATGGAGGATTTCATTAGCTTGTAGAGCTAATTATTTCTGTGTCTCTCTTCATATCTATCTATCTATCATCTATCTATCTATCTATCTATCTATCTATCTATCTATCTATCTATCTATCTATCTATCATCTATTCACCTGTCTAGAGACAGACACATTAGCCCCCATAAGAAGTATTAGTATTTGTTCTGTATTGACTTAAATTTAATTGAAGATCTGAATAGGAGGGAGGTAAATATGTAAAATGCAGTTCACTGGCATATATATGCTATGACTTCATCATTGTAGTTACTCAGCGTTTTGCATCTTAGAAGTCTTGTCTCCATCTCGTTCTAGAAGTTCTAAGCTCAGTGGGACTTTATATATAACTATCACAAGGCATCGTTAGCTATCTTGTTAAACTGTAGAGTGCCTCCTACACTCCCTCTTTCCTTCTGTTCCCACTCACCCCCACCCCAGTTCTCAGTTACCTTGTTCCTGCTAAGTGATTCCACCCAGGGAGGTTGTCAGATAGCACTGCTGTAAGCATGAATTCATTTGCAGTTACGTGTCTCAACTCAAGACTCCTTCGGAAAGATTTGATCTATTACTCCACAGTGCAGGGTATTTATTTTAGTGTAAAATAATGAGTCCACTCAGCCTTAAAATAAAGCTGGTAGTAAAGAAATATGGACAGCATTTCCCTTTGCCCTGCTCCTCCTTGGCAACACTGGTTTGAACCTCAATCCAGCCAGCAAAACAATGCTTACAGTATACACAGAAAACAAACATGAATAAGACCATAAGGATGTAACTGCTGGCCAGAAGTCAATCTTATAATGCAACGATTGCTTTCAAATTCACTGAAATTTTAGTTTCCCTGGGTGTTTTAACAGTTCCTGGAAGTCTTCCAAGTGGGGAGCTAGCAATTACAATTTTCCGCAGAGCAAGCATGCAAGCTCTGTGAGGTATTTCAGATTGTTAGAAAGCCCATCATTATCTTATTGCCTGTTTACACTTATTTCAAGCTGACATTTCAGGGATGAGACAGGGTTTGTTTCTGTTACTTAAAGCAGCGATCTTGCTGTTAAGATGACTCATATCTGGAAACTTGACAATATGGTCAATTTGAGAACTTGAGCGTGTTCTGGGAAATAGAAGAAGTGGATATATGCGTTTTCACTTTGCTGACCCCATCACTAGGGCTCCTCGCTGAGAAGAGAGAATGCCTTCGAGCATGGTGTTCTGCTAGTCACTGTTTTGTGGCAGGGACATCCTCCTTGTCCATTCTTTTCCCCAGCCACATCTGATGTGGGTACTGGAGATCACGCTTTGTACTTTGACTGTGACAGTCTTTGAAGCTTGACACTTTTTTTTTTCAAAAGTTTTGGGATCTAGGGATACTTTGAGGTTTCACACAATCAAAGGCTTTTTAAAGACAAGGATTGTGGTTTCCTTAGCAGTGTAACCCCTCAGAAGTTACTAGGTTTCTGGTTCTGGTCTGCTTGCTTTTTGGCCCTGTGTGCAAGCACCAAGTTCTTTGACAGGAAGTGTTCTCAAACTAACTCTCTCTCTCTCTCTCTCTCACACACACACACACACACATTCTAAGGAGAGTTTTTAAGATGAAAATGTTTATTCCTATTAGTTGAAACAAAATAGTGAGTGTTGTTGAAATGACCCATTATGCCCAGCAACTGGAAGAACTTTTATTAGTGTATTTTCCCACTGAAGAGAATTCAATCTAAAATGAATCACGTGGGCAGATGTGGTGGTGCACACCTTTAACCCCAGGACTGGGTAGGCAGATGTAGATGGATCTCTGTGAGTTTGAGGCCACCCCAGTGAATTCTAGGCCATCTAAGGGTATACGGTAAGACGCTGTCTCTAACTAACTAAGTAAAATAGAACGAATCACATGAGCTTTAAGTGAGAAAAATTAAATGTTCTCAGTGTAAGATGACCTAAGGAAGGTGGCCCTCTTGTGAACTCTGGAAGGGCAGGTGTGCCAAACATGCAGCACATGGTACTGAAAGGCCTAGGCTAAGGGTACAGACAGGGAATCTCTTAACATCTGTGCTTCAGGTCCCTTCCCTTAAAATGCCAATACTGAAGGACTTGCCACACTAGATGGCCGTAGGTCTTATTCACATAGAGTAAAAAGAGAAGTAAATATGTCTGTAGTAAGTGGTTTTCAAAGCGTCACATCCTTTTGGGTCTAAGGAGATGGCTCAGTGGGTAAAATGCTTGCCACATAAGTGCAAGTATCCAATTCGGATGTCAGGAAGATGCATACAGTGATTTATATGTAGTGGCGAGTGACTGAAATCCCAAGGCTTTTGTGGTAAAATGGGATGCTGTGGAAGGAGAATCCCTGAACCCCTGGAGCTTGTGGACCAACTCTCCTAACATACAGTGCTGAGCAATAAGAGATCCTGCCTCACATGACGTGGGTGGTGAGGGCTGACTCCTGAGTTCATCCTTTAACCTCCCACATTCATGATGAGGACATGTACTTGTATGTGAACACATGCATATGCAGACACACACACAAATAGTTTTAAGTGCTACACAAAAATGTTGAAAGAGCAGTACACAGTACATCAGATAATTAGCAAATACAGTGTTTTCTGATAGATTACAGAGTCAGATAAAGATATACATATGTATATATGTAAACATGACCCATGTGGTTCTAATGCCAAAATAATATGCACTTTCATGACTCATTATTTTAACACATTTATATTTACATATTTCAATTCTGTTGATATGAAGAGATGTGAATAAAACTTTCCTATATGACCTAATCTTCTTGTGCCTTACAAATATTACCCCTAAATCTCATGGAGAAGTTATCTGGTCAATGACTGGTGACTTTATCAAGGCATACATCTGAGAAAAATATTGCCTTTAATCATAAATTAAGCTATTGTTTTACCAAATTTTAAAAGAGTACCAGTAATGAGTGCTTATTAAATTTGGTGTCAGACGCTGAATTAAATAAAGCTATAAATAATGCATTCTCCCCTGTGGCAGCAGGAACAGAACGTGTGCCTGTGAAGAACTCATTAACCATATTCTTATGAATATGAAATTGGAGTTTGAAAAGGTTCCTTTAATGCTTTGCTTTCTTCTATCAGCATAGGAAATGATGAAGCCAAATTTGCCACCAGGGTTGACTGGTGGGGACATGTTTTTTTTACCTCTCTCCATGTCCAGTGTCTGTCACAGTGCTGGGATAAAACAGCAAGGACACTCACAAAGAGGAAGGGATGGATGATAAAACATAGGCAAAGCACGGGCAAACACAGAGATGAAAAATGGAGCAGTGTTGGCACGTGTATGCCTGCAAGGAACTAGGAGGGCGTGCTCAACAGCGAGAGACAGCTGTGTGTCAGCAAGTGGGAACTTTGGCCCAGGGTACAGCCTAGCAGGACTAAGAAAAAAGGTACAAGGAGGAGAATAAACACTCGACAACTCCCTTGACTCCTTCCCAGAGTTCTTCTTGGCCAAAATATGCAGAAGCCATGGACAGTAAGGGAACCTGTTAAGTATATAATTAGTTTTCCTAGTTCAGCTTCCTAGATTCCAGAAGAGGATGAGACCAGAAGAGTTAACTTGGGGAGGCCTTGTCAGAAATCCAAGCTAAGATGGAGAGGAGATACTGAAGAAACACCCTCAGTGTAACAAGTTTTGCAATAGACTCACCTTAAATTTTCTCAGAAATGAATATCTTTTTGGGTCAGTATTACTCACACTTATTAAATTATTTCATTTTTACTGCAGTCACAAGTGAATTAGCACAAGCAGCTTCTAGAACAAAACACGTGTGAGTCAACACCCACATCCGTGGGCACTAACTGAAGCATGCAGGTGGAACACAAAAACCTACCTCTAGGGGGAATTCTGACGTCACTGGAAAGAGTCCCTGTGATTCAGCAGGTGACAAAGCTAGTCAGTAAAACCAGCCAATCTGATTCAGAGGGCAGGGAAGAGAGCAAGTATGTCACTGAGTTTTATGCTGAGCATGGGACTATCTTTGCTGGGTACTAAAACTGAAGAATCATTCGTCTGGCTAAGGTGTTTTCGGTCATTTTTCCTAATCTTTGCAGCGGCATCACAACTTTCAGTTTTTTATGGAGGCTGTCGCTGTTGCTTGGCATCCGGGTGGGCTCTTGTCTGAACTCCCCACGGACCGACATCTCCCCCACCACAGATGTGGTCCATTCTGAAAGACCAGTTCTGCAGGCACAGTGATTAATTGGTCCTGTGTAGTGAACCAGCCGCTTGCTTGGTGTTTCTGACTTGGGTGCTGTAAAACTCATTACTGTCACCGACTGAAGCCTTTCTAATGGATTTAAAATAGATTTCACTATGCTTACTTGGTTCCACTCTTAGGTAATCTTGACTTGCATGTTCCTTGTTTATGTGTCGTTATTTGTCACTGTTAGGCACTGTTAGGTACTATCAATAGACTGATATATATATTTATGCTTTTTCCAAAGTCAATCTATATTCAGGGTGGCAATTTATCATGTACAATTTAGAAAACAAAGAGACTCAGTATGAAGTTTCATGCTTACACCGTGGACTTTAGACACAAGGAAGTTTTTCTTTTTTTCTTTTCTTTCTTTCTTTCTTTCTTTCTTTCTTTCTTTCTATCTTTCTTTCTTTCTTTCTTCTTTTTTTTCTTTTTTGACATGCTTTCTCTGTAGTTTTGGAGTCTGTCCTGGAACTAGCTCTTGTAGACCAGGCTGACCTCGAACTCTGAGATCCACCTGCCTCTGCCTTCTGAGTGCTGGGATTAAAGGCGTGCGCCACCACTGTGTGGCAGGCCTTTCAAAGTTGAATTATGTATTATAATGAAACTAGAGGGCTCAGGTTGTCACCTGAGGATGAAACATTTGGTTAGAGAATAGATGATGAATGAACAAGCAAACAAATAAATGAACAACACCGATATTTAAATAATGCCCTCTGGTCCACTTTATAATAAACACTGTTACTTATTATATCTGCTTCCCTGTGGTCATGAGGTATCTGGTAATTAACTGACTCATTCATGGCCAGGTTAATGTTCCAGGCTGGTCAGTCAGATCAACTGCTTTTCCCAACCCCTGTGATTCAGTCCCAAAAGGTCTTCTGACCCAAATACAAGGTCAATTTCCTTATTCTCATGAGTTAATAATATATAGATTCCCAACATGAGAGAGATTATATATCTTCCTTCCTCTGGCATTACTAACAAATAAGGAGGTGGAACAGTCACAGTCAACTGTCCTGACAAAGTAGGAGCTATTTAGAGTAGGAGCTCATGAGAATAACTCACAACGATAGTCATGTTCATCCTATGGGAGAAGCTTTCACTGCCACACCTTTCTCTGCTGGATGTCTGGCTGTCCCTAAGATTTACATATGTTAATTTAACTTTAGCCATTGGAGCTTTTGACATCTCTGAGTAGAGCAATTTCAGATAATCCCATAGAGGAAGAGAGTTGAGGTAAGTGGAGGAAGGAGATGAACATGAACGTCAGCAGAGAAAAGGAATTTTAAGTTTGAAGAAAATGAAAACTGCAAGCTTTTATTGGTGTAGGGGTCCTTCTTTCTATGTGTTGCTTGTATTGGTTAATGAATAAAAAACTGCCTTGGCCTTTTGGTAGGGCAGATCTTAGGTAGGCAGGGAAAACAGAACTGAATGCTGGGATGAATAAGGGTGGAGTCAGACAAGCCATGGATCTTCTGCCTGAGATGGACGCCAGTTAGAATCTTGCCGGTAAGCCACAGTCACATGGCGATACACAAATTAATAGAAATGGGTTAAATTAAGATGTAAGAATTAGCCAATAAGAAACTAGAGCTAATGGGCCAAACAGTGTTTTAATTAATACAATTTCCCTGTGGTTATTTCTAAGATAATCTAGCTGGACAGCCGGAATGAAAAAGCAGCCCACTCCCTTGCAACATTTAATTTTTAATTTTTTTTTTTTTTTTACAAAAAGCAAAGATGTGTTTGCTCTCATGAGTCCAGTAGAAATTTCAGTCCAAGGTCAAATTTGGATGTAAGATGAATTAGAATATCAGAGAAAAAGGTATATGAAAAGCCACTAAATCTAGATTGAAAACCCATTTTTTTACCCAAGTCAATGTTTGTTGAAAAAAATTAAAATAGACCAGAAGTGACTGTAGATTTTTTTAAGGACTTATGAAGGCCTGTGTTTTGAGTTCTGTGATTCTAGCAGTGGTGATATCAAGACCATGAAATGTTCCCCATTGTCATTCAGAGAAGAGGACGCATTAACAAAAGTGCTACAGATTAATAGAAGAAATCCTGCGCTGAAATCCTACCATGGTACACATGTACTTGCAACCATGGGATGGCTCTGAAATTATGTTTATTACAGTAAGAACTTTCAAGGAATTTGTGGCTATAGATGACAAAGTATATTAAGCTTAAAGAGATGCCCCCTTACCTAAGCAGCAATTCTTTTATTAAGACCTTAAAAGTTGTGTTTTTAAGGAAATCTTATTATTAACAGGTGGCAGGTTAAATGGAAGCTCCACAGAGAAACAAACACAGAGAATTAGATCTCAGTAAAAGTGAATGATCATTTTACTTAATCAAAGTTGTAGAAAATAAACCATTAAGTGCCTGGACTATTCTAGCCTCATTAGTGATTCAATCCTTAAACAATGTTAAATATTTGGAAAAAATATGCACTTGATTGTTGTATTTTTAAAAATGTTTGTGAGAAAGAAAAATATTTGACAATTGACGCACTTATTATAAATTATAAAGTAGAAAAGAGATGGAAACTTACAGAGTTTCTCACTGATCACAGATATCTGTGCTTTCAGAATTTTGATGTCTGAATTTTAATTTTTAATTTCCCTTCCTACTGAGTTATGACATTTCTCATACAATTGCCTGAGCACTTTAGGCTGTTAATAACCAATCACTATTACTCTGGAGACTTTATTTGCTAAAGAAGAGAAATTGCAAATAGATTGGAATTAAGGGATGAAAGCTTAAAAACACCCTGCAATGAAGTTCATCGGCTCTCTGAGCTGTGTCATTTGCTATCTTAGTATAACCTTAATACAAAGATAGCTTAGTGTTCGGTGTTAGAGAATACAATGACTAGCCATACATGTACATATGTACATGTGTATATGCAAGGTGCTGTACGACTTCCCTGCCACTGTTACCAACACCTAAGAAAAAATTTTGAAAAGCAAAGATGTGTTTGCTCTCATGATTCCAGCAGAAATTTCAGTACAGGTCAGTTTTGGGTGTAAGATAAAGTAGAATATCACAGAGATAAGAATATGTGCTGGGGTCAGGCGGTGGTGGCACACGCCTTTAATCCCAGCACTCGGGAGGCAGAGGCAGGCGGATCTCTGTGAGTTCGAGACCAGCCTGGTCTACAAGAGCTAGTTCCAGGACAGGCTCCAAAACCAAAGAGAAACCCTGTCTCGAAAAACCAAAAAAAAAAAAAAAAAAAAAAAAAAAAAAAAAGAATATGTGCTGCATAGTGGCCAGAAAGAGAGGAAAGAGACAGAGAAGAGAAAAAAAAAAGGAACCCAGGACAAGATGTAGTGACTGTGACTGAAGACATGCCCACGTGATCTACTTCCTTCTCTGGACCTCCCAAAACAGTATCATCAGATTAAGAATAAACTCAACATATGAGCCTGTGCACAGCACACATTCAGATAATAATGCAGGTACACAGTATACATGTACAAGTTAGAAAGCATACATGCTGTCATATAAAGGGTAGCATGTTAGTTTATTACTTAAAAATAGACAAGTATAATTATATTTATATACTTGAAGATGTATCAAATGAAAATGAAATAAATCAAGACAAAAACTTCAATTCAGAAATTATAGCTTTTATAACCGAAATGATAATATTGAGTTTCAAATTCCAACCATAAAAGAATCAATATGTAAAACCAGGCATGGTAGTACATACCTTTAATTCCAGGACACAAGAGGCAGAAGCAGGTGGATATCTCTGACTTCAAGGTTAGACTGAACTATAGAGCCAGTTTCAGTTCCAGGACAGCTAGGGCTACACAGAGAAAGCCTGTCTCGAGAAAACATGCAAGCAAACAAAAAAATGAATATGTAAATTGTTTTCATTGCTTTATGAACTATTCTTTCTAGACTATATTTATAGTTTTTCCAAGTCGTGAGAACTAAGAAATTCAGTCATGTAAATTCAGCATCTTTGAGTCATTGAATGACTCAGGCATTTTATAATATTTAGAGAGTTGCTTTGAGGTCATGAGCATGACTCACTGAGCCCAGGGACCACCCTGGCAAGTCTAGCATTGCACACAGCGGGTCATCCAAAATAAGATTTTAAATGATGGCTGCCAACCTTGCAGAAATTCAAATGATAGCTGGACACCTAGCAGAACAGATAAGTAAAGGTATGGTTACACAGACAAATACATTAGAAAAAATCCTTTCTGAGTTATCCAATGAATGAAGAAAACCCAAACCATTTACCTAGTCTTGAGTAAAATCAGTAAGAGAATCTATGCCCAGAAGAGCATTGTAGCATCTTTGAAAAATGCAGTATAGATATGATATCTGAACATTGTTTATTTCTGTAGTATTTGGTGGCACAACTATGTAAACTGTCAAAACTGAAGTTTAAAAGTAATTTAAACAGACCCATAACCCCAACGAGATAGAAGCAGTCATGAAAAGTTTTCTACCCATAAAAAAGCCAGGGCCAGATGGTTTTAGCACATATTTCTACCAAGCTTTCAAAGAATAATAATGTCAATACTTTTCAAATTATTCCACAAAAAAAAAAAAACCAGAAGGAATCTTGCCCAATTCGTTTCATGAGGACACAGTTACCCTGATACCCAATCATATAAAAACTCCACAGAGAAAGAGAATTACATACCAATAAACTGCATGAGCATAGATGAAAAATGATCAATAAAATACTTGCACATAGAATCTAAGAACACATCAAAAAGATCACGCACTGTGATCAAGTAGACTTCATCCCAGAAATGCAAGGATGGTAAGCATATGAAAATCTATTAATATAATCCACCATATAAGCAAATTGAAAGAAAAAAACACACATTGTTATGGAATAATCTTTCTGTAACAATGTGGAGGAGGGCTGTTCTCGTTGTTAATAAAAAGTTGATTGGCTGATAGCTTGGCAGGATTTTCAAGGAAGAGAAAACATTTAGAATAAGAATGAAGGAGTCTGAGCCAGAAGTAACATGAGAAGTATATTGATATGGTAAACAAACCTCAGAGAACTACACAGATTAACAGAAATGGGGTAAACTTTAAAAGCTAGCTAAAAACAAGTTTAAGCTTTCGGCAGAACATTTATAATTAATATTATTAAGTCTCTGTGTAGTTATTTGGGAGTGGGCTGGTAGGACAGAGAAGTCTGCCTACACATGACCATCTCATTAGATTCGGAAAAGGCCTTTGACAAAATTCAACACCTTTTCATAATAAACATCCCAGAGAGACTAGAGATACAAAAGACATGCCTAAAACATAATAAAATCAGTTTACAACCAGCATACTGCCAACATCGAATTAAATGGAACATCAAAGAAATTCTACTGAAATCAAGAACAAGATAAGGTTGCCCATTCTCTCCACATATATTTAATTTAGCCCTGGAAGCGTTAGCGAGAGCAAAAAGAAAATGGAAGTCAACCTGAGCTGCCGTGTAATCATGATTGCGGTGACCCTGCCACATCCAGATGACATGGTTACAAGGTGCTCTTCTCTGACCTCTAGTTCCTCTGCCTCTTCTTCTAGGTGGTTCCCTGGCCTTGGGAGTAAGGGGTGTGATACAAATATCCCATTTGTGGTTGGGCACTCCACAGTCTCTGATCAGTTGTGAGTCTCAGCATCAACTTATGTCCACTGTGGGGAAAACAGGGGGCAGCTTATCTCTCCAAGATTTTGAGAGCAACATTCATCTATGAGTATACAGCTACTTATTTAGAAAACATTTTGATACTTTGTCATTTAACAATTATTTTGCAGCAAGGCTTAACTAAGTTACCCAAGGTGTCCTTGAACCCTATATGTATTGCAGGCCTATGAACTTGCAGTCCTTTTGCCTCAGCCTTGTGAGTAATTAGGATGATTCCAGGCCTGCACCACCAGGGCCTGATTTTGTCCAGTTCTAAACCTTACATGGCAGAGCTGTATTAGCAACTATTTGTCCTGTATGCCAACAAAAAAAGTGTCTGGTACCTCAGTGGTACAGATGGACCAAAACTGAACAAGGGAAGCAGTTCACAAGCTCTCCAACTATCTATTAAAAAATATGCAATCTGTTGAATGCAAACGATTAAAACTACAACAAAGGAGATTAATTGCAATCTGTGGCATATTTCTACATGTTGTGTTGTATGCACAAATGATAATATCAAAGTATATACACATGTTCATTTCCCTTTGACATGTTTTTATATGTACACATATCCATTGCAATGCCATATTTGCAACACCAAAGAGTTTTAGTGCTGATAATGTCAAGCATTAATGGGAATAGTAAAATTATATACATAAGCAGTTACTGAGTCTTTATGGTGTATTATTGTGTTAGCCACTTGTTTCCTATGACTGTGACAAAATATCTGAGATAACTCAACTTAGTAGAGAAAAGATTTAGTTAGACTCACAGTTTGATGACTTTGGTCCATAATTGGTTGACCCCGTGGGTTGGTGCTTTAGTGAAGCAGAACATAAGTCAGGAATCCATGGTAGAACAAGTGGCTCACCTCATGTCAATAGGAAGTAAATTCAGTAAGAAGGGAGCCAGGTTCCCCAAACCCCCTTTGCAACTCCAAGAGACCTAACTTCCTACCCCTAGAATGCATGACTCACCTGCCATATCGTTGTATTGAAATATATTGTCATAGGCTAAAGAGCTAGTCTTATGCATGTGGATTTGAGGGAACACTGAAGATCCAATGCAGTCAGGAGTTGTCTGTTTAGCATGTGTTAACTAACACACCTGCTATACTGCATGTCAATTTACAGACTAGGAAACCTGTCCATTTCTGCAGATACTAGGAAATCAATGGAAAGTAATGTTATCTTTCAGTTTAAACAGCTTCCTAAAAGAGGAGGAGGGGAAGAAGAAAAAATAAAAGATGGAAGAGGGGGCAAGGCAAGAAAGGAAAGAAGGAAGGAAGGAAGGAAGGAAGGAAGGAAGGAAGGAAGGAAGGAAGGAAGGAAGGAAGGAAGGAAGGAAGGAAAGAGGGAGGGAGGGAGGGAGGGAGGAGGGAGGGAGGGAGGGAGGAAGGAAGGAGGGAGGGAGGGAGGGGGGAGGGAGGGAGGGAGGGAGGGAGGGAGGGAGGGAGGGAGGGAGGGAGTCATCGAGGAAGAGAGGGACAATGATTGAAAGAGGAGAAGAGAGAGACAGAGGCAGAGAGACAGAGAGACAGAGAAACTGTTCTTGACCAGAACTTGTTGCAATCAGTATGAATTGTTCAGAAATTAGGCGACGTAGCCTGTCACAGGAGGGAAAGATCTTGATTGGGTGTGGCTCTACGGCACACAGACTGAGGCGTATTTCACCCTTGGTTCATTCTTCCAAACACCACATTTGCATTACGTGTCACGCTGGGTAAAGTCATGTAACTCAGTAAACAGAACAGAGCGAACTACACTAACTTCTACAATAATTTCAGATATCTAAGAATTCAGGGAAAGCAGGTAGCAAATAAAAGGTACTGTCACAGAAAAAAGGTCAAGGTTGTGGCGTTGTCCATAGACCTTTATCAAAAAAAAAAAAAAACTCAACTAACGATAACTAACATATAAGCTAAACGAGTTTTGTTAGTCAGAAGAACTGGCAGCTGGTAGCTAAGAGGATGGGCAGGGAAAAGCACTTAACGGGTGAGTCTGAGCACCTGAGCTTGAGCCCTACAAACCACAGCAGAGACAATGAACTGATTCCTGAAAGATAGCCTGCTATGCCAGGTCTGTACACACATGCCATGGTATGTATACCCCCACATACACATAATGTAGACACACTTAAAGTAATAACAGTCAATAGAAACAAAAATCAAAGACAACAGCTTCATATTCCAGTTTGAGAATAGAGTAATATTTAAATAGCACACCACACACACACATATATGAGAGAGTCAGTGTTATAACATAGATGAGTGTATATGTATATATGTATATGTGTATGTGTATGATTATATATATGCTTAATATGTTTATGTAAAATAATTCCATATAGTTAGTTGAAGTCCCCAAACAAAGCAGACAGCATTTACTGAATCCTCTGAGTTCCCAAAGCACCTTGGTGTTAAGTATTATCATTTCCTCATTGCACAAATGAGGAAATAGGAGTTAATAAGTTGCCCAAGGTTACACATTGTAAACAGAGAGCGTCATCTAATGTGTGCCCACAGTCCTACTGCTCTTTATCCTACCCCAAAGCCAACTTGCATTTGATAATGAAACACTGGCAGTGAGCTCACCTGCAAACACAATGAAGGTCAAGATGTGGGCAGACTATTGACTGTGGGGTGTGGACCAGTATGAGACCCCAAGGCAGCCGCTTGGTCACAGCTCTTCAGTTGAGCATGACCTCTTGAATAAAGGCTACAGTGGGAAGCAAGGGGAATTGTTAGTGCATAATAAGCAAACATGTGTGCTAAGATTTGGGGAGCCTATTCCTTAATTGTTTCTAGCACTGAAATGTTGAGTTTGAGATATCTGATACTCCGCTGATGATGCCCACTAAGAGCAAAGAGGCAGGATTGGAGCTCAGAGAGAAAGATACTGAGAGTTGTAGCTTGGGACACTGAAAGGGAAATGTTCAAGGTGAGGGAATGCACAGAGAATGGGAGAGTATTCAGAAGGTGGAAGAAACAGAACATTCTGCCCAAGATCAGTGCGTGATTTATTCAAAACATTCTTTACCCTTCTGACTGATTTAGTATCTTGTATAAACATACATTTGTTTTAAAGGTGCACCTGTATGACTATTCTGCAAGCTGTCTATATCAGGAACACCACTTGTGTTCCTGATGCCCACAGAAGCCAGAAGAAATCACTGAATGCTCAGAAACCAGAGTTGCCAATTGATCTGAACTACCATGTAGATTCTGGAAACTCAAAACTCAGTCTTTTGCAAGAGCAACAAATGTTCTTAACAATCGAACCATCTGTCTAGTCCAATAAAAGTCTTTCTTCCCAATAAAATGTTATTTGATTAACTGTAAGTAATTACAAATTATAAATAAGTAAACAAAAAGATTTGCTGATTTTTTAAGATAATTGATTTTTAACTCATTTTAATCCATATGACTGTATATTTTGTGCGTCTGTTGCTCAAGATTAGCATCTCCTTTGTCTCTTGTCTCTCCTGAGTCCCTGCTACACATGTTTGTTAGCTGTCATAGGGCTGCACATCCCTTCTACATTCTATATAGCCCAAAATTTGTGAATAAAATTTTATTCTTTCTTTCCTAATCTCTAAGGTTTGATTTCTACCCTCAGTGCTCTGGCTAGGGCTTCCAGTGCAATGCTGGGTGAAAGTATTGGAAATAGACATCCTGGTCCTCATGTTAAGAGAAAGCAACACATACTAAATTAATTAACACATAGTATATCAATTAGAGTCAAGCAAACCCATCTTTAAATGATGAGTACCAATTTTGTGAATCACTGTATATGTGTGTGCGTGCGCGCATGTGTAGAACTTGTGTTAGCTTTATGCAAGAAGGTAGAAACTATCCCTCTACTTGTTAAAAAAAAAACTGTGCTGTTCTTTTGTGTATTTATGAGTGTTTTGCTGCATGTATGTTCTGCTCCACCCTGTGTATGACTTGTGCCTGCTAAGGTGAGAGGAGGGTACTGGATCCCCTGAAGCTGAAGTTTTAGACAGTTGTGAGTTGCTGTGTGGGCACTGTGTGCATGTGTCTATATGTTTTCCTCCCATCTTGCCCTCCTCTTAAGCAATCTTGTTACTGTTTTATCTGGTCAGCTTTTTCCTTGTGACTCTAAAGCCTCCTATATGGCAAGTAACTTATCAACCTCTAGTGTGTACCCCAGGCCCCTGAAGTTCTCACTTTTGACTTTTTGATTTTTTTCTGTTGTTTTCATCTTTTATATTATTTCCTTACTCCTTTCTTTGGTTTAATTTTACCTAGATACAAGTGATTGAAACTTAAGTCATTTGGTCATTTCTTTTGTAATACTGAGCTTTTGAAATGATAAATTTCAATATGCATCCTGCTTTAACCACAGCACATTATTTTTATGCCATGATATTATCATTCCATTCAAAATTTATTTCTAGTTCCTTTTATTTTTCTTCCTTTATTTACATATTATTTAAAATGTTACTTTCTCAATTTCTGAAATATGAAACTTTTATAAATATCTGATTTTTCACTAACTTCTAAATTAATTTTGTTGAGTTTATTGTTATGCTTTCTGCCTTTAATAATAAGTTTCACTGCTGATACAGTAATGCAGATCAAGAGGAATTGAAAAAGCATAACAACTGATTTATTGGGAGCAAAGCAACTCCGGGGTGGGTTCTCTGGTCTCAGAGAATGAGGCCAGAAATGTCGTGCACCTGAGCTAAGGCAGAGAGGTTTTACAGATTGTGGGTAATGGGTGATGACATGTCCACAAGCTGCATTTGTGCCCAAGTGTGGTCAAAAGCTGAGCACTTAGGCGGGGAATTGAGTTGGTGGCACCTTCAGGGAAGGAAGCTGCAAACGTCACCAAGAATGCTGAACTGAAGGCTTTGGACCTTTCCTTTGTTTAGAGACTCTCTGCGCAGTTTCAACCAGAAAGACTGGCCAGGAAGAGGAATCTTCCTACCTTTGTTCCCTTAGCACTGGGTTTCCAGGCACCCAATGACATGGCAAACTTGTATGTGAATACTGGAATTCCAAACTCAGATCTTCACGTTGACATACCAGGTGCTTTACCCACTGATCTCCTCAGCTCTCTGTTTCCCTTTTAATAATTCACCCTTTTAAATTTATTATAAAGACCATGAAGTATGATCTCATTTATTATCCTCATAATCCATGTTAATGTGTCAAACACTGAAAAGACAATGGTGAGGATTTTCATCTAGAACCTACAGAGGGAGCACAGTCACCACGGGGAGTTAGCCAGGAGAAGCCTATTTCAGACCTTTGAGTTTTAAATTGGAAGCTAATAAGTTGATATTGAGTTAGATCACTGAATTTTTTGTGCCGTGTTACAGGAGCAGTTAGACCCTGATATGTTTTCTCTACCATCTTCAGCACTGACTTATTCCCATAATATCTTGGCACACATAACATACTACAATCTTTCCAAACTCAGTCCAGATGGGCATGTTAATTTTTATTGGCTTAATTACTTGTAACTCCCAATTACAAGGTGCCTTGAGGCAGAAATATTTTTTAAATGAGTTATTCTTAAAAAGTAGGATGGGGGAAAGATATGTGTTTGTATGTGTATTGGGAAGTACTAAGATCAATTATTAACAAGTATAATTTATTCTGTTAATGAACATCTTTAATGGATATAATTTCAAATAATCAGAAGATACCTGTGGTGGTTTGAATAGGTATGGCCTCCAGAGACATGTATGTGAATTCCTGGCCCATGGGCAGTAGCACTATCAGGAGGTGTGGCCTTGTTGGAGTAGGTGTTGACTTGTTAGAGGAATTGTGCCACTGTGGGGGTAGGCTTTGAGGTCTCATATGTTCAAACTATTCCCAGTGTGGAACACAGTTCACTTTCTTTTGCCTGTGGATCACGATGTAGAACTCTCAGCTCCTTCTCCAGCATGATACCTGCCTTCATAACACGTTTCTCACCATGATAATAATGGACAAAATCTCTGAACTCTAATGCAACCCCAATTAAATGTTTTTCTTTATAAAAGTTGGCATGATCATGGTGTCTCTTCACAGCAATAGAAACCCTAACTGAGATGAAAGTACCTATCATCATTCATTTTTTTTTTAAGAATTAGGTTATAATTGACATTGTGAGACAGTTGCTGTGTTATCTCAACCACTCTTCAGGCAAATCTAAACCATATCAGGTGCCTTCTTCCCACTTATACAAAACACCCATCCCAGTCCCTCTATGTTAGACTCTAATATTTATTGGGGCACCTGCTTGAAGCTGTCCCTGCTCTGAAAATATCTGAAGAGTATCCCAGTGACATTTATCTATTGCTACTCTTCAGAACTTACACTGACCTTTTTTTTTTTTCCAGTAGTTGTTCACATCTTCATTCACTCAGCCTCATGGATAAAAATGAATTTGAAGGAAGAGATTTTCTAGTCTTTGGTTCCCAATGACACGGAGGGTGGTAAAGCACATGAACGTGATCCAATACTGCTTTATATACGTTAGGTATTTTTACTTCCTTGTATCAAGCATAGGTAATGCTTCACCAAGAATGCAGACTAACTGGTTTGATTAGTTTTGTGTACTTTATAAAATGTAATGGAAAGAAACTGAAGGCAAATGGTTTTTTTTTAATTTTGGTTTTATGAAAGTCTACATGTCAGACGCTTCTGTTAAAAATTGAAAACACATTAAATACCAATTCTTTCATTTAGAAAAATAAAGGGAACTTTATGGTCTTAAAGTAGGACTTTGTTGTGATAATACAAACCCTCATCTAACTACACAAATATTTTTATTAGCCAGATATTTCATTTGGCTCATATAGCTTTTTGTAACAGCTTAGTCTTGGAGCTTAAATTTTCTCACACATTTGTATTCCAAGAATATTTTATAAGGTTATATTACAGTGATTTTTCCATTTTCATGTAAATTTGAGAACCTGGTATACAAAGAAAGGAAATTCTTTTTGGCATGATTATTGCTGTCTTTCTTAATTTTCTTGATAAATCCCTGCCCTGTGTGGCCAATATGTATGGAGGGCCTATGATATTCACTTTCCTGAGGTAAAAGTCATATAAAAAGCGTAAGTCACCATCACTATTCACCTTGAAACTTATTAAAAAGAAACTGTTAGAGATTGCTGAACAATCATTTTTTAAGATCTCAGAATTAGCATATTTCATTTGTTTAGTTTCCTTTCATTATTGAGACATGATCATGATCTGTTACCAAGGGCACCTGGGCTCCAATGTGTCACCTTTCTGCCTTTGACTTCTGCATGGGCGTTTCAATTACTAAGAGTTTAATTACTTTATTTATGCATTCATTCTTTTAGTTTTGTTTATTTGGTGGTGATAGGGATATGTGCACATCAGTGTAGTGCCTATAAAGGCCAAAAGAGGACACTAGATCTCCTGGTGGTAGAATTGCAGGTTCTATGAGCCTCACAATCTGAATTTGGGGATCTGAACTCAGGTCCTCTGCAAGAGAGTACAGATTCTATTATGGCTATTCTTGATTGTCAATGTGTCTACACCTGCATTAACTAAAACCCACATGTCTAGGCACATGTTTGAGAGATTTTTTTTTTCTTAATTAAACCATTTAAAGTGGGAAGACCCACTTCTAACCCAGATTGTTTAGGTGGGAAGATCCACATTTAACTCACATTTTGTTGGCAGCCTATATAAAGGACATGGAAGAACGAATCTTGCGCTCTCATTGCTTGTTTGCTCTCACTGTTGCTACCAAGCCTATTCCTTCACTGACATTAGAGCCTACATCTTAGACATTCTGCTGTATACTGGAGATTAACTGAAACATCCAGCCTTGTGAACTGAACAACTATTGAATCCTTGGACCTTCTGTTGATAGACAGCCATCGTTGGACTAGATGGACCACAGCCTGTAAGCCATTCTACTAAGTCACACACACGCACACACAGGCAATATACACATATATGTGTGCATATGCGTGTGTATATGTGTACACATATATTCATTCTGTAAGTTCTTCTAAAGAATCCTGAGTAATACAGGTTCTTAACTGATGAACCATCTCTGCACCTGGATATTTAATTTTAACTGATTTTCTTTCTTTTTTTTTTTTTTTTTTAAGAAACTCACTATGGCCGGGTGGTCGTGGTGCACACCTTTAATCCCAGCACTCGGGAAGCAGAGGCAGGCGGATCTCTGAGTTCGAGGCCAGCCTGGGCTAAAAGAGCTAGTTCCAAGACAGGCTCCAAAGCTACAGAGAAACCCTGTCGAGAGAGAGAGAGAGAGAGAGAGAGAGAGAGAGAGAGAGAGCCTCGATATGTAGCACAGTCTGACTTTAAACTCATTATCTTCCTGCCATGGCCTCACTAAATCTTGGAATTACAGGCATGTGGCACCTCACCCAGCTAAACTTTTAAGTGACTTTTAGGGATACTTATGCATTTTAGTACTTTCAAAACAATAATCCTCCCCACAGTTAAAGACCATAGTTAAATCAGACTCACTTTAAGCAAGGGAAAATCTTATCCACTTTTGGCCAAAGCCATGTTAGTATAAGTCCAAATTTGTCATCCCTAAATCACACTCAATACTATACAATCTGGAACAGATGTTCACCCTCCTTTCACATGGCCAGGATCCCTGTAAGTTTAATTTTAAATGTACTTAGTGGGTTTCTCACATAGTTGACACTCTGTTAGGAATCATCAGTATTAACCGTGAAGCAATCTGCTCTTAAACCAAGAGCTCAGTCTTGTGACAGAACACAGTTACCATTTGCCAATGAATAGATAGTTCGCATAGCTTACTAGTACACTTTCCTTTTATTTATTACTTGTTTTGAAAATGCAAGAAAAAAGCTAATGCCGTATAAATTCCAAATGATGACCTTCAAATAGATCTTGTTCTCAGGAACAATCCCTCAACAGTCACCATGGCCCTGCTGCGACCACTGTTTATTCTAACCACACTGGGCGTATCAGCTGAACACAGCGACTTACAGTCGCTGAGGGAATTACAGCTCTGAATTATTTCCCATTAGGTCTTGCACCTCCATTATTAAGCCACCCTGTGAGCTCATGTCTGTTTTATAAGGATTTGGATTAGATGTTTAGGATGGCAAAGAGAGGCATTAAATGCCATTGACTTTATCAGTTTGGCTGCTGTAGGAGTAATTCGGAACCTGATACAAATGCATTAGCTATATCCAAGTACAGCACTGAACCTGTGAGGAAATACATAGCTAAAAGAGAATCTTCGAGTGTTTGAATAGTAACTGATGAAGGCCCATGAAGAATTATCAAGGATACTCCAAGGAAAATAGTTCCATCTGCTAATTTTACTAAGATGGTTTTAACTAAGAACATCTCTGCAGTTTCTTCTTAGAATGCAGTATCTTGGTTTTCCCACAGGAATCTCAAATTTGGCATGTTCTAAGAAAAACTGCTTCCAGGTTCCTTTTTCACACTTCTGCCCATCTCTTCATTTACCTGATTAGCAAACCATAGCAATTCAAATGTCTGGCTCAGTTGTGGTTCAAATATTCTTGTTCTGTTCTTACACACACACACTGCCAGCAACCCTTTATAATGATTATATTTCATCTCCAAGTCCTGATAATACACACACACTCTCTCTGTCTCTCTCTCTTTCTGTCTCTCTCTCTCTGTGTGTGTGTGTGTGTGTGTGTGTGTGTGCATGCATGCCTGACACAAATTACCACTGTTCTTTTCCTGGAGAAACAGCCTTCTGGTCTGATACCCTCAGCTCTTGTCCCGTTCCTAATTCGTACACCATAACAAAGTATCCTAAAAAACATATTGGTATCAGTTACCTGATTTTATTCTGTTTCAAAGTGTGATGCTAATTTCCCATTACACTTGGAACAAACTCAGCCACCTGTAAGCCTGGTCTACAGTACTTTGTTGATTTGACCATCCACTCAGGGTCACTTCCTGCCTTCACACTGCTGACTCTATTTATTTTTATTTTAGGAATTTATATTGTTTTTATTGAGTTACATATTTTTCTCTGCTCCTCTCCCCTTCTACCCTCTCTCATTATTCCCATTTACCCAGGAGATCTTGTCTTTTTCTACTTCCCATGTATATTAGATTCATGCAAGTCTCTCTTACGGTCCTCATTATTGTCTAGGTTCTCTGGGATTGTAAATTGTAGGCTTTTTTCTTTGCTTTATGTCTAAAAGCCACTTATGGGTAAGTACATATGATAATTGTCTTTCTGGGTCTGGGTTACCTCACTCAATATGATGTTTTCTAGATCCATCCATTTTCCCACAATTTTCAAGATGTCATTATTTTTTCTGCTGTGTACTACTCCATTGTGAAAAGGTACCACATTTTCTTTATCCATTCTTCAGTTGAAGGACATTTAAATTATTTCCAGGTTCTGGTTATGACAAACAATGCTGCTAAGAACATAGTTTAGCACATGTCCTTGTTGTAAAACTGAGCATCCTTTGGATATATACCCAAAAAATTGGTACTGGTGGTTCTTAGGTAGGTGGTTTCCTAATTTTTTGAGAAATCTCCATACTGATATCCAAATATGTGTACCAGTTTGCACTTCCACCAGCAATGGAAGGATGTTGTAAGAGACTTCCTGTTCATCCTGACTGCCCAGAACCAAAATCACCACACAGAAACTGTATTAATTAAAACACTGCTTGGCCCATTAGCTCTAGCTTCTTAACAGCTAACTCTTACAACTTAATTTAACCCATCTCTATTAATCTGTGTATTGCCACGAGGCTGTGGCTCACGGGGTAAAGTTCTGGCTTCTGTCTCTGGCGGAGCTACATGGCCTCTCCCTGACTCCACCTTCTTTTTTTCAGCATTCAGTTTATTTTCCCCTGCCGAGCTCTACTCTGCCATATCATACAGACCAAGGCAGTTTCTTTATTCATTAGCCAATGAAAGCAACACCTAGAAAGAAGGACCTGTCATATCAGAGGAGTGTTCCCTTCACCCCACATCCTCTCCAGAATAAGTCATCACCAGTGTTTTTTATCTTGGCCATTCTGAAAATGTAAGATAGAAACTCAGAATTGTTTTGATTTGCATTTCTCTGATAGCTAAGATGTTGAGCATTCCTTAGGTGACTTTCAGCTATTTTAGTTTCCTTTGTTAAGAGTTTTCTGTTTAGGTCTGTACCCCATTTCTTATTGGATTATTTGCCTTTTTGAATTTCTTGCCTTCTTTGTAATTTTGGATATCAGCTCTCTGTCCCTTTGCTTTACAGAAGCTTCTCAATTTCAGGAGGTCCCATTTATTAATAGTTTCTCTCAGTGTCTGTGCTATTGGGGCTATATTTAAGAAGTGGTCTCCTGTGCCAATGCATTCACGTGTACTTCCTACTTTTTCTTCTGTGAGGTTCAGTGTGGTTGTTTTTATGTTGAAGTCTTTGATCCATTTGGACTTGAGTTTTGTACATGGTGATAGATATGGATCTATTTTCATTCTTCTACATGTTGATATCCAGTTAAGCCAGCACCATTCATTAATGATGCTTTCTTTTTTCCATTTTATATTTTTTGTCAAGAAAATTTCTGAGTTCAAGGCCAGCCTGGTCTACATAGTGAGTTTCTAGACAGCCAGCACTACATAGAGAAAAATTATCTCAGGAAAAATTAAAGAAAAAAATTGCACAAAATTGTCTTCTACTCTTCACATGTGTTCCATGGCACACATGATAGATAGATAGATAGATAGATAGATAGATAGATAGATAGATAGATACATAGATACATAGATAGATACATAGATACATAGATAGATACATAGATAGATACATAGATACATAGATAGATACATAGATGCATAGATAGATACATAGATAGATACATGGATAGATACATAGATAGATACATAGATATACAGATAAAAAAGAAATGAATGGTTGCTCCTCTTGTTTTTCTTATATGCTTCTTTAAGAATTTTTATTCCCACTCCCTCCATATCTGCCTTTCATGACTCCCAAAGACGGGAACCCAGTCTATTCAATTGTACCTTTGAAATGTCTCATTTTGATTCATTCTTCCTTTCCATCCAATTGGCACTGCCCTACTTTGGGTCTTCAACTTCTTTGAGTAGCAATACAATGAAAATACAAAATTCTTCTAAAATAATCTGCTGCATCTAATGGTGCCTCTTTGAGCCACTAGTGATTTTCTCTCCTTGCAGCCATGGCTTTTAATAATTTCTAGTTCCTTTCCTTTAGGACAAAGTCCAAACAATATTTAAGACCTTGCATGGATTAGTCCAGTGTTATGGCTCACTCCTCCCATGCCATTATCTTCTCAATCTTGTATTTCCCTGAGGTCCTTCAACATACTCTGCTCTACTGTCTTTAAGGACTTTTCTTCTGCTGTGCCTTAGGGTAGTGAGTCCCTCTCTGATGAACTTGCCCCTGTTCTCTCTGTTCCTTGGAATCAAAGCTCTCATACTTTCATATCATAATCCCCTGCATTGTACTTGCACATCACAAAAAAATTAAAAAATATTTGTTCATTGACTTTTCAGATTAACTCTTGATCCACACTTTGGACCAAATGCTACTGAATCCTGGTAGGAATTGGGGGTGATGGGAAAAGACTAAGCTCCCAAGCATTCACACTAGTCAGTACCATTCTAAGAAGACAAATGAAAACTGCAAGTTACCTACCACCTACTTGTCAACAGAGGACTGGTAAACTTGCTATGCAGCTAAATGCTGTCAAAATTCTCCATTTCTTCTCTGCTGAAATGTGGTAGCTAGGCAACTTCATTAACATTTGGAGCCCAACCCACACAAATCTCATTCCAAGGCAAAGTGCCAAAACCAGATGGTTTCCATTGAGAGACACCCACCTCAAGGCCGGGAAGATGGGGTTGATGCTAGTGAGAAAAATTCTTCTAACTAAACACTCACAGCTCTGGTGTGGCACCGCTATCACTCTGTGACTGGAGAGAGTGTCCCTTTTGATAGGTGAAAGGCTTTTCTACATGAAGATGAGGTTAGTTATAAAGGTTATTAGGCTGAAAATATGAAGTGTATTTGGAAAGTTGACTGCCCATTTCACCATGGCAAATGAGGCAAAACCAATCGCTATAATGAGAGGACTTCTGAAAACATGGCAATCTTGCTCTTCTATTAGTCCAGTAACAACTCTAAAGTGACGTAATGAATCAAAGTTGTGCTCACACAGACTGAACTGAGAGGCCCAAAGAAACAACCCTGCACACAGTGAGTGGATGTTAGAAGCAGCTGCTAAGACAAGGCTATTCAGACTAGCTGCTCTTTTCCTTAATAGAGCACACCCAACAGAGAATTCTCTAAGCACCACTAAAATCATCATGATTGTATGCTAAATCTTAGACTTTGGTGGCTGCTGAATGCTGCCCTTCAACATTCTGTGGTATGTGTGTTTTGTTTTATTATTATTTGGGGCTTATAAATATGCATATGAAACCATATAAAGAAAATGCTAACTCTAGCCATTTCCTCATTCAAGTAGTACTCGTGCATAACTAAAACTTCCCAGTTGAGAAAGATGAGTCGGTATATTGAAATTGAATGACTAAAAACAATTTCTTGTTTTCTAGCTATTTATTCAGCAAACTAGGCAACCATATATTTTATTGTTTCTCCATTTTATTCCTTTATGACATTAAGAGATCATTCTAACTTTCTCCATTATTGAGTAATGCAGAAAAATATATTTCTGACAAGGTTGAATGCATTTTGTTTTTTCTCAAATTATCCAAAATTGAAACAAAAGTATTTTATTGTACCATATAATTATATTTTCTTTCTAGTAGATTTTCAGCCTAGTATTTTCTCAACAAAGCAGACATATAATTATAAAATTAATAAGTATATATTTTATATATTATATAATGATAATTTCTAAAAATGAGATAAAATACCAAATACTTAAATATTGGCTTGATGTTTTAAATACCCTTTCTGTCTTTTTCATGCAAAATGACACTCAATGCTTCTACTCTGGCCTATATATATACTCCAGCTGGTGGTAAAATAAATTTTGATGGATAGCTTGAGCAAACAACAGTAACTAATTTACTAGTCACTGAGGGATGTCTGTCACTTACCTAACAGCAGAATAAGATCCAAGAAAGTTTCAAGTCAATTAATTGAAAAACTGACTGAATTATGTTGGGCTTTGATTTCTAAACAATTCTCAAGAAGTTCGACCCAGGGCCAATTATGCAGCATCATGTCTGGAAAGCCAGGAAGTGCCTGAAGAGGATTTGCTCCTGTCACTTACAAGGTATCTCAGACAACTCATTCAAGGACAGACAAGGTGTTCTGCTGTGAAGCAACTGTGGCATACTGGAAAGGAAAATAATCACAAGAATGGTATTCAGTCCCTGGCTTCCTGATATAGTCCTCCATAGACTGGGCAAGTTATTTAATGTCCCTATCAAAACTGAACAAGCCTTAAAAGAATACTCTACTAATACCAGTTTCACGGGATTATAATAAGTGTATGTGTGTGTATATATATACATACATATATATATACATACATACTTACAGTTATATATATTAACAAGTGGGAAATGCTTTCAATTCTAAAGGATCTTTCTGGTCCGAGACATGGTGGCCATTCTTTTCTATATAGCTATCCTTGCTCTAGTGTCAGTGAATTCATGACCTCAGATGATGTATTCCAACACCATACCCATAGAGTTCATAACATTTGACTGTAAGTATGAGTAAACAGACAGACCATCTGAGAACTGACAAAATAATAGAGAAAATATTCTACCTCTGAGGTGAGATAGTCTTGTATCCAACCCTTGAATTCTTAAATATCATGAACAGCACGCTGAACTTCCCAAGATTATAGATGCCTTTGGAAACTTATTTGCGTTTATTGGTTTGTCTTTCTTTATACAAGATATTTTCTGAAATAATACAAATAGACTCGTCTTTAGCTATAGTGGAAGGAGGGTAATCTTGATTAAAGAAATGCTGTGGCAAATGCAGTTCATGTTTTGTAGAATAAAGAAGTCCTTCAGTGTTAAAAGTCTATGATTTGACATTTCATGCTACCGGTACTCTAAAAATAGAAATTTAGCTTAACTAATGTTGACAGAGGTTTCTGTCCCACCAAGTCCCTCTCCAATCCCAAAGAAATACACAGTGGTCTACATTAATTATAAACTGTTTGGCCTACTAGTTCAGGCTTCTTATTAACTCTTATAACTTATATTAGCCCACAATTCTTATCTCAATAGCCACATAGCTTGGTACCTTTTTCGGCAAGGCAGTCACAACTTGTGTCCTCTGCGGCTGGGTGAGGACTGCAGACTGATTCTTTCCTCTATATATCACCCAGTATATCAACATTCTTTTCTGCAGATAGAGTAAGGATCATGCATTCACTCAGTGCTGGGCTCTATAGAATCTGCCTCATTAGTACCCCTCCTGCCTTAACTATTTCATTGCTAAGTTGAATCTACTTCCCATTGAAGATCTGCTAGCTTGGCTAGTTTTGTCTATATGTTTGTGTTTTGTTTGGGGTTTTCAAGACAGTGTCTCTCTATGTAACCCTCACTGTCCTGAAAATCACTATATAGACCAGGCTGGCCACAAAACACATGGAGATCTTCCTGCCTCTGCCTACCAAGTACTGGTAATAAAGGTGTGTGCCACTATACCTGTCAGTGTTTGATATTTTTGATGCTGACTGGCTGCCTTTCAATGGTCAACAGTTTCATTTGGGCATTCTCTTAGTTCCCAACTTCTCTATTTCCTTAATCTGAGTTATGAGTAAAGACAGACAGGGACAATAGCCATACCTGAGTCACCTCCAACTTCAGAACCTTCTCTCCAGATACAAATGCCTGCCATAGGGTTTATGGAATCTTGGCTTTTTAAAAAGGTGTTTTCTAGCCAAACTTCTTTCTAGTTGAAAGTAACAGCAAGCCAAACATAAACGAGGTGAGGCAAAGGGAAAAACTATCGATTGATTGGAATATGCATAACAACAGAAAACAATGACTTCTTGGATTTTGCATGCAAATGGATAGAAATAGAAAACACTATCCTGAATGAGGTAAGCCAGACCCAAAAAGAACAACATGGCATGTACTCTCTCATATTTGGTTTCTAGCCATAAATAAAGGACATTGAGCCTATAATTCATGATCCTAGAGAAGCTAAATAAGAAGGTGAACCCAAAGAAAAACATATAGACATCCTCCTGGATATTAACCTTCATCAGGCGATGAAAGGAGACAGAGACAGAGTCCCACATTGGAGCACCAGACTACAACCCGAAGGTTCAAACCAGGAGCAGAAGGAGAGAGAGCATGAGCAAGGAACTCAGGACCGCGAGGGGTGCACCCACACACTGAGACAATGGGGATGTTCTATCGGGAACTCACCAAGGCCAGCTGGTCTGGGTCTGAAAAAGCATGGGATAAAACCGGACTCACTGAACATAGTGGACATTGAGGACTGCTGAGAAGTCAAGAACAATGGCACTGGGTTTTGATCCTACTGCACATATTGGCTTTGTGGGAGCCTAGGCTGTTTGGCTTAATAGACCTGGAAGGAGGTGGGAGGTCCTTGGACTCCCCACAGGGCAGGGAACCCTGACTGCTCTTAGGGCTGATGAGAGAGGGGGAGTTAATTGGGGGACGGGGAGGGATATGGGAGGCAGTGGCGGGGAAGAGAAAGAAATCTTTAATAAATAAATAAATTAATAAAAAATAAATAAATAATAAAAAAAGAAAGAGCAAATGCCAGCTAGGCTCCCACTTGGGGAGGAAACGAAATGTATTCTAAGTGAATTGCACGTTTTTCTCTACATGCTGAGTTCACTTTCTTACAAAAGATTTTCCCACGAAGAGGAACCGTGATCTCTTCAATCATTCTGTGTCATCACCAGAATATAACTGACCTCCATTGTCTCTTTCTATGAATTAAAATCCCATGACATGATTTCTGCTATGGCTGGGTTGAATGAAGAATTCCTTTCTAACCACCTAAGGTCAGGCAGCAATGTCACCTTAGATTTCTTTGTTCACATTCTTAATGTGTTGCCTATGGAAAAATAACCATTTCCTAGAAAGAGAGATTGGAGTTCCAGAACCTATTTCTCTAAGAAAGATGTCCAAACTCCAGGCGGACAAGGAAATACTTATATCATGGGACAGATCTCTAATTGGCATCTTAACGTAGATATTTCAACCTTTCTCTTTAATCTTTTAGATCCCTATTTTTGTTTGTGTCAGAGTTTATTTAATGTCATGGTGACCAGTGGAAAAAATAAGAAACAAGTAAACCTGAAAGAAGTTTTGTGGGGGAATCAAGACTATGAAAAGACTAGCCAATTTTCCGATATTTCTTCTATAATTATTTATTTCCTCCCCTAAATTACTCTGAAGTGAGAGACACCAATTCCAGTTAAACAAATGACTATTCATGAATAATATAAAGTAACACGAAAATGATACAACTAGTAAGAACTGAATTAGAATTGAGATTCCCTTTCACTTGGAAAGGGAAGGGTGAAGAAGCAGACAGGATTTGTGAGGATGACTGTGAGGAACTAGCCTATGGTGTCCAGAGCTCATCTTTACCCTTCTACTGAACAAAAGAGATTGATTGCCTTACAAGAATCAAGTCTAAGAAACTCAGACCATATTACTGAATTTTTAGAGTAAGGATAAAGAAAATAAATGTTCTCCTTTCTTTCCTTTGGGCCAGTTTTATTCACTATCCTGTGTTAAGATGGAAAGTTGAGATTACGGTACAGATCTAAAGAAATGAGACCAAGGAGACCAGCCATCCTGCTGAGCCTAGTACATCCTGACAGTGCTCTGATAGCATCGAGTGGTATGACGGCACTTTAGGGATTAAATGGGAAATCTTTTAGAAATGAACAGCATGATTTTTTTCCACGATAAGTCTTTTGATATAATGCTTTCTTTTTAATCTGTTGAGATGTATTCCAGAGAGAGAAGGATTCCAGGATCCTGGATCCTTGTCAAATGCCATTGCATTTTAATAACAGCTGCCCAGAGACGGTCCCACACAGAGAAGAAATATGACACAGTCCTCACTTGGACCCACAGAATGCTGTTGCAACCCTTCATTATATCTTCTTACATTCATGACCCATCAACTATCATCACCTTCCACTTGGTTTCAAGCACACAAGTTCCTATCTTTCTTTCAAACTAAGTAGAGACACTAACTTTGATATATTCCTCAGTTCAAAGCTTTATCAGTTCTCAAGATAATTTTGCTATCTAAGTGACAGCCATGGTGAACACTGAGTGTAGATCACAAGTCAACCTGAACAATAATCCTGCAAAGTAGCGAAGATCACACCGCTGTCTGCAGATCCTCAATGCAGGGTTTAAGTTCATCTGTAGAGTTTGGAACCCACACGTGTTTTCTTGTGTTCCCACATTCACATGCTAAAATTCCACATGGAAGAAACGTGTCTTTCCTTGCTGGTGTCCAGCATCAGATGAGGGCAGAGTCTGAAGATGGGTGGATGAAAGAGTGGGAACCAGAGGAATCAAATATGGGACACTTCTTAATTTCATTTTAGGAGAGATGGACAGAGAGGAAGCACACCTTCAATGGAGACACGGGTCCCAGCCAGGGATGTAAGGAGTAGGCGAGGGAGAACTGCACCAGGCCATGATTTTTGGGAGAATCTTGCAGCCTAACTGACTAATAGCCAGACTGCTTCTTTATTTATAGAGAATTTACTAAGTAGGGATATATTCATGTTCTTTCAAAACATTGATCATTTTTGTTTTGGACATGTGTTTTACTTTCTCTTGCTCATCTTTTGGTCATCATTAATAAACTATGACAGAACAGCTTTATTATTTCCAATCATTTTTCCTCAAGTTCTGACATCATTGATAAACAATTCCCTTTTATAATCATTCTTACTCATCAACCTCATAACCCAATTTTTAAGAATCTAGAGGCATTCGATAGCCTGTTCTCAGGCTGGTAGTTTTGTGACTTCAAGGACACTAGACCAAAGAAAAATCTCCAAGCTAGTCCGGGCATATTGCCATGTCCCAAGCAGCATATTATTAACTCTTAATGGTCAGAGTGCCCAAGAAATATCCTCAGGCCCAAGCTACCACAGTTATTATTCAAATTCTGCTGTAATACAATGTTTCCAACTTTTATCTTTATCGAATTTGTCTATGTGTCTGTTTCTGGCATTCTGTTGTTCCTTAGTCACATGACACCACAGTGGCTCTGCATATGCTAAATTTTCTAAGAAAGGAGGTCCTGACATCTCATTCTTTTATCATCTTTGCACTCCATACCTTGCTCATCAGTATAAGTCTCTGTGTAGGGCAGAGGTAACTCCAGTCAATCTAACTTTGTTGCCGTATATGCCACATAATTGCCTGAGCATATAGTAGGAAGAGGCTTGCAAACTGATCTGTGGCCAACTCCTCTAGCCCACCGAATTTTGTTGGCCTTTTAAATTTTTCTTTGTTTTGATTATCTTGTTTCCTGTGTAAGTCCAGGGACAGATGTTTGAAGAAAGTCTCAGAGCCTCATAAAGAGACCTGTGGCTTCTTTATGTGTATCACAACCTCTAAGGTGTAAGGAAGACCCTCAGCTAGATAAGACTATCTCCCTAAAGCATGGGGAAGAGCACACTCAGAACTGTCCTGGGGAAGCTTAGATACAGCATTCCTGGGAGAAGGCATACATGTTTTATAAGAAAATTTCCACAATCTAATATTCCTAAATTGTACAAATATTAAAAGTCTTCCAAGTATGCAGGAGGTGGAGATGAAAACCAGAGGTGGCGTGACAGCCATCATGTGGCTCAGCTTTGCTGGATCATTGCCAAGTAGTTGTGCTGGTTTTATGACTTCTGTTGCTCCCCTCAGATATAGCTGTGCCATTTCCTTTTCCTTTTCTTGCTTTACACAATTGGGACCTGAATTGTAAAGGGGGATGTGCTCACTGATCCAGGTACTGACACTCCAAAGAATTCCAAAGAATTAATCTGGTTTGGACACTACTAATACTAATTTAAACGTATGCTTAATTTATGGTAAGTTGTAAAAGAATATGGTCTGGAAAATACGATGGAATTAGAAACATATTCCCTATCTGTTCATATTTCCAAAACCCAGAATGATGTTCAGATTTAACTATAAATTTGGTTACTAAAAGAATTCTCAGAATAGTAGTGGGCAAAGGAATTGGCTCTGTATAACAAACAAACCTGATGTTATTTTTAAACATGGGTACATTCTATTTTAACCAAGGACTTAAATTATTCTGACCAATATTATATTGACCAATTTTTTCATTTATTTACCAAGTATTTTATTATATATTTCTGACTTCTGAATATCTTTTAGTCATGCAAAATGACAACCACAACCAATAATCCTTTAATTGAAATCCAAAGCACACATACATACACTCACAACAACATTACTTGCCCTAACTAACCTATCTGCAGTATATAGATCTTCTTCAGAAATCTTTGATATCAGTTACTTAGTGCAACTGGCCAGTTCTATTATCTTTATTATTATGCAGATGATCAAGTGAGGATTAAGGTGGTTGATTCAACTATTCCAGGAGATCTAATTTCTGAATGTTGACACAGAAATTGAACTGAGAAGGCAATGTTTCCTGACTTTTCAAAGACTTAGTAATGTTACTGCTACTTGTCCTTCATTTATTCTTAGTAAGAATGTTCCTTAGCCTTCTGCATTAACTCTTTGCAATATTTTCAGCAGTTCAGGATTACCTTGTCGTAGTTACTTTTCTACCCCTGTGACAAAGCACCATGACCAAGGCAAGTTATAGACAAAACAGTTCTGGGAGGCTTTACAGCTTCATAGGTAAGGTAAGCCCATGGCTATAAGAGCAGGAAGCACAGCAACAGGCAGGCAGTAATGGTGCTGGAGCAGCGATTAAGAAGTTACAGGCATGAAGCAGAGAGACAGACAGACAGACAGACAGACAGACAGAGGAGAGCAAGCTAGCAATGGCTGGAGAGAATGGTGTGGGTTTTTAAAACCTCAAAGTTCACCCCCAGTGACACACTGCCTTCAAGGTCATAAGTCCTAAGCCTTCTCAAAGACTACCATCAAATATTCAAACATCCAAGCCTATGCGGGTTATTCTCATTCAAATCACCACAAACATAGACATTCATTTACTAAGAAAATTCCTGTCTTATGAACACTATTGTGTCAGGCAGTACTGTGGACAGTAATTAACTAAGCCCTGGCCTTGTGCGGTTTAAACTTTAGTCTGTGAATGGATTTCTGTTCATTTCTAAGGCGTAGAAACAGTTATGAAAAATGTAATACTACAGTCTACCAGGAATAATCACAGCAGAACAATCCTAAGACCACCTCTTTGTTATTATTCTTAATGCCGTGTCAGAAAACTGTAAGCATCTTAAATAAGGAAAGGGTTATCTTGACTGACTGTCTCGGGAATTTTTCGTCACAGTGGGCTGGCTCTGTCCATAGTGGCAGACAGAAGGCCTTCTCTTCAAATTATTCCAACCAGAAAGAAGGCAAAACCTACAACGCTTGCTTTTAGAGACCCATTTCTGCATGTCAGAACCTACCTCTAAAAGCTCTCACAACCTTCAAAACAGTTCAGAATATGAACCTTTGGAAAACAGTCAAGATTCGACCTGAGTCTGGGATGATAGCACATACCTTTAACTCAGCTCTCATGAGGGTAAGGCAGAAGGATCTCTGTGAGTTTGAGGCCAGACTGATCTACATGAGTTCCAGCTACCTAATGAGACAGTCATGAAAAACAAACAAGCAAAAAGATTCAAACTGTGGCAAGTTTGAAGGAGCTAAAGGATGAACAAGATACTGGAGCTTGGGACAGTTTGGGCAGAACTACCTAAAGGGAATTGTAAAGTTTGCTGAAGTGGGGCTTTGCTGGTCTGTAACAACCTCTTGCGGGAGCGTTTACCTCAATTCTCCTACCTTCCATCTTTTCTTAGTGTTCAGCCAGTAGCTCAGTGTGGCAGGGGAAGGGGAAAAGAATATCAACTTCCAATGCAGAGTAGAGTTAAAACAAAAAGAAGAAGAAGAAAACATGGTTAAATGAGAAAATATCCAGCCCTGGAAATAAACTAAATCCTGAGCTCAGCTGCTTTTGATTATTGATATCATTCACTGGAAATAAAGTAGAGAGGGTATCTCTGTTGCTCTACGTTGAGTTCCCCGCCTTCAATACAGTGTGCATGGAAAACACTCCGTAATCACGTTAGATGGTCAAACTTGACCCACGTTGACAGAATAGCTGCGCAATAAATATTTACAAAACTCACTCATTCAAGTGAATTGATGAGTTCGGAAAACTGCCGACTGTTGATACAGTCAAATCCTGGTGGAATGCTCAGAAACAGCCCTTTCTGCTTTTGATCCACTCCAGAAGAACACATTGAAAAGCAGAATCAATCAGCATCTTTAGTTATTTGCAGCGACGACCAGTGTGTCTTGTGAATAGCTGCCTTTCTACAATGGGGCACTCTTGAGTGAGTAGAATCGAAAGATCCATTTAGCTTGTATAGTGGCATCCTTTTGGAATCGGAGATGAAGAGCATTCTTTGTCACCTGTCTTATTTCTGGAGTGATAGGTGAGGAAATTGCAAATGGGCATTTGCCATGAGAGCCTGCACATGGCTGGTGCATTCAGTAATAAAAAGGATATTACTCTGTGGTGTGAGATAAGCTAAAGCATCTCACCTTTAGTGTCTTTTATTCACCACTTTTATTCTCTTAGTATTTAGAAGCTCTGCAGAATGCACAAGAATAATCATTTTAGAACTTTTATGTCATATGTTTACAGTGAGAAATGGACCGACATCACACATACTGTCTCAGAAGACTAAGCCATCAGCCCCCATTATAAATCACCTTTAATTCTCTAAGACTAAGCCCAAGTTACAAGTAAGAACCTTAAACATCCACCAACTTTATTTTTTCAAAAGTTGCCTCTTGTATTTGGACCCAAATATTTGATTTGTTAAAATTGTAGTTTTAGAAAATCGTATATAATGTAAAATTCTTAAAGGCACATGGAATAAGACAACATTTTAATATGCTAAGTATATTAATTATAGACATTTTAATTTGTTCAAAAGTGCTATAATTTTAGATTTACTTTTGTATCTTCTTGGCCTGCATGTAAGTATGGGAACCATGTGTGTGTCTAGTTCCTGGGGAAGTCAGAAGAAGGTGTCAGATGGAACTGGAGTTAGGGATGGTTGTGAGCCACCATTTGGGTGCTGGAAACAAAATCTGAGTCATCAGAAAGAGCAATGAGTGACAGTAACCACTGAGCAATACTGCCATTCTGTTTTAGACAAGTCCATTCTCTTTGCTTCTTGTTTTCTGTGACCTTCACAAACTCTCTAAAGTTATCAGATTTGTAAAACGCCTGTCCTCTGCCAAGACGTTTTAGCTCCAACCTCTGTAGAAATCATAGCTCACTGCTCTTCAGCCAAAGTTATTGTCATCAGAACTGTCTTTCCACAAAGCTGGTATGGATTTCAATATATTAAGTTCCTAGCATGGCTCAGAAACTTCAGTCCCAACAAGGACAGGCAGACACAAGTAGCTTCTAATTCAACCTGTTCTGCCATGCTTCTACCTGGACTGTGTCTCTCTGAGGCCAGGCAGGGTGGAGTTCAGAGGCACTACACTGAGCTTGAATATGGTTACCTCCACTAGCAAGAAATCTGACCCAAGGAAGCTTCTTAAATTTTGTCTCTTGGTTTCCTGGTCGTTAAAATGAAAATTAAAAAATAGCATCTACCTGTGAGAGTCATGACACAATAAATGGGCTAACTCTAGTCAAGTCCTTTCTGATATAAGACACGTATTCCTTTTCCTTTTTTCATAACTCTGGCATTATTTTTGATCCAGGTGTGGCTGTTACATTCACAGGGCATGAAGTTAGAGGGAAAATGGCTTTTAGCTGTGATAATTCCTCGACATTTTGTCTGCCTCATTTCTCTGGTTAGGTAAGGGGGCAATTTGCAAACTGGGATGTAAAATAGTATTAATAGGAGGTGGGAAGTAGAGCGGAAAGAGAAAAACACTGCAGAGAGTACTTCCAAGCATCCAGAGAGAGCACTGTTTGCCACTGGAAATTTTCCTTGTTTACTTGGCTTCAGGTAGATGTTAACTCGGGTCAGTGAAAGAACTCATTCTTTAGATCACCGTAGGAAGGAGGGCAATTTAGTTAGCACGCAGTAGCCATGAGAGAAGCCACGGGGCAATAACAAAAGAATGGTCAGCATCTGGCTAGAGTCTGAGAGGATACTGCTTCCATTTAGGTGAGTCTACCATGAGATGAGCCGCTCCACCATGTCATTTCCCAGCATGCACTTTCTCCCATGTAAAATTGGTTGGTTCCAACTGGTTGATGTTTGGTCCTGCATGGTCAGGATAAACACATGTGTATGCAATTAGTTATTCAATTCCAGACGTGGAAATGAGAGAAACTCTGTGGTACAGAGTGGTAGCTATTTTGTTTAGCAGCACCATTCTGCTATTCGTTGTTGTTGTTGTTGTCCGGACTTTGAAAGACCCATTTCCTTTCTTGCCTCTAAATTACTGTGTTCCCTACAGAGAGGCGACCGTTGAGGTTACATCGTAGACTCAGATTAACTTTTTAAACATTCACCCACCATGTTAAGGCCTGTGGATTTCATCCTCAGGGCACTGAGCCTGCGAAGACAGAGATGTAGGAGAGAGAGGAATAACGAAGGGAGTGAGAGGGTTACACATCGACTTTAGATCAACCCGTGTAGGGAAAAGTTATCATGGCACTCCAAATAACATTATCTAAGAAGAAATAGAACTTTGCAAACAGTTTCTGTCTGCCTCTCTTTCCTCTATGCTTGCTAGCACTCATATGTACACACTTCCTATCGGACTGTGTCTTCGCCTATGAGCAATCCGACAATGAAATAAGGTCAAGGGAAAGTTGGAAGACTTTTTCAAAACAGTAAGTTTACATCAAAATGAAATGCAGTCTTGAAGGGAATTCCCATGTGGAAGCTGCATCTACAAGTACCTAAAAGTTAAACATTTCAGCTCCTGGGGCAAATGTCTGGCATCTCTGTCCGTGTGAGTCCTACTCAAACCACAGCCCTTCAGCTATTTTCATTTCTTTCTCACTCCCACTCCAACTACAAGTAAATACGGAAGACACTGTTGAAAGGTAGAAGGTAGAACAATTCTGCACAGGACACCTGCTCCAAGGCATGCTGGGTATGCACTGCTACTGTTTCTATATTCATCTCGATCCTTACAAAATAAGATAGGTAAAAGTCCCATTTTAAACGGAGACATTGAGCCTCCCCTTCCTCTATGTCAGACACAGGGCTGAGCCCCAGAAAGCTGTCTCGGGTCACAGTGAGTGGTTCAGGAGGGATCTGAGGACAAATTCTTTGCTCGTGCCTTTCCAACTACGTCATAAACGGGCTTTGGTGAGTGTTATCGAGGTCTTTTGTTCCCGGGGCAGTGCTCATGCAGTTTGCCCAGTTTCTGGTTCCCCAGCTGTCCCTGCCTTTCCCTCCCGATGGCACTCTGAGTTGATGGCTTCCTGCCCAGTCAGACTTTGGAGTCACTCCTCATCTTACTCTGCCTTTGGGTGTCTGCAACCTCCCGATTCCTGACTGCCCACCTGCGTACACTTCCTCTTTGATTTGTGGTCAGCTCAAAGAAGCTCACCTGAATTCAATATTTTAGTTCCATTTTTTCCCTTTCTGCAAAAAACTCCGTCTGCCAGTTACCACCCAGGTGGAAACCCTGACTCTTTCCAGTCTGCAGATCCCCTATCCACAGTCGAAGAACTGTCAATCATCCTCAGACCCCCCAACAGGAGAGACCTTTAGAGCATGCTCTGTTTTCTTCCCCTCTGCCACTGAGCATTCTAAAACAAATTCCAAATTAAATCGCACGGAGCCCGATGATGAAGCATTAATGCTTTCTGTTTTTATTAAAGTTGCAGTATCCAATTAAGTCCAACTGTTTCTTGCAAATTGAATAGGCACAGTAAAATCGAGCTTATGGGTAAATTTCGGTCAGTAAATACAGGCAGAGAATTACAAGCCTGAGCTTCCTGAAAGGCCATTTACCTTGCCTTTTCTCTGCAAACACGAACATAATTAAAATAGGCAGACAGTGGGGAGGGAGAAAGAGAGAGAAAAAGACATGCAGAGACAGAGAAAAATTTCATGGTACATGATATTCTTTTAAGCTTTAGGAGATCATCTATTTAAACTCTCATTCACCTAGGGCTGTTCACACTAATTATCATATGCAAAAAAGCATCTCAACATCCATGAATAGTTTTTATAATGGGAGGGGGGTCTTTCCTGAAGCAGGTGCTTAATTTGAAAAAAAAAAAAAACTTCTATGTAGTACAGCCCCACCTGCACTACACAGTTTGAGTTTGGTATTTTCTTTTAATATGGATAGCTGGCTAACTAATCATAATGTGTTTCCTGATTCAGATAAGATGTGAATGATCAAATCTCATGTTTCAGGCTACAAAGTAATTACTGCAGAGAACTGAGTTCCATTGCCAATTAGAAGGGAGACAGAGAGGGTTAGGGAGAGAGATTGGAGAGGGATAGGGATAGGGATAGGGAGAAGGAGAAGGAGAAGGAGAAGGAGAAGGAGAAGGAGAAGGAGAAGGAGAAGGAGAAGAAGAAGAAGAAGAAGAAGAAGAAGAAGAAGAAGAAGAAGAAGAAGAAGAAGAAGAAGAAGAAGAAGAAGAAGAAGAAGAAGAAGAAGAAGACAAAAGAGAGCTTACGTTGAAAGATAAAAACATGGTATGTGGAAAAGTGAAGGGTTAACCTTCAGGCTTGTGTGTTGAGGGCGGTTTGTTTGCTTTGATTTTTGAACAGAATTTTTCTATGTAGCCCTGACTGCTCTGGAACTTTCTGTGTAGATCAGGGTGGACTCAAATCACAGAGATACACCTGCATCTACAGTGTTGAGATTAAAAGCATGAGTCACTAAATGCCTGGCTTATCTTCAGTCTTGATAGCACTACTTTTTAAATGATAAGGGAAGAAGAGATAAAGAACAAATATTCTGTCTTTGAATTTAGTTCACAATCTAGGAGCAACTGTTATGTGCTGGTAGAGGATACATTTCTCAGAGATCTCTCAATCTGTTTAACAGTGAAGATCCATTCATCACTGCAAGATTCTGTCCCTGTCTCTCTGTCTCTCTGTCTCTGTCTCTCTGTCTCTCTGTCTCTCTCTCTCTCTCTCTCTGTGTGTGTGTGTGTGTGTGTGTGTGTGTGTGCATGTACACATGTGTATTGGGTCAGGAAAGAGCATCCTCACTGAGTTCCTGTGCCATGAATTCTAACTGGTCTTAGTAATCAAAATTCGGAGTCAGATATCAGGGAGTGAAAGCTGAAGGAACAGAGAAGCAGAGCAGCCAGCCACTAGAGTTCTTACCTCTACCAATGCACAGAGCAAAGGGGCAATCCTGTGCTCGGACTGCACTGCTCCTAGACTACACTGAGCTCCTGTCTTTTCCCACCTTATATTCCTCTCTCTGCCTAGGCATATCACTCCTGTCTCCACCTCCCTACTGCTGGAATTAAAGGAGTGTGATCTCAAGTACTAAGATCAGGTTTGTGTGAGCTCTGTTTCTCTTTTAGACTGATCAATCTCATGTAGACCAGTGTGGTCTTGAACTAACAGAGCTCTCTCTGCCTCATCTCCTAAATCCTGAAATTAAAGGTGTGTGCCATCGCTCCCTGGCCTCTAGTAGCTTAGCTCTGCATTCTGATCTTCAGGAAAACGTTATCTGTTAAAACACAAACAAAATATGACTATGAGTTCCTCACTAAGAAAAAAATTGACAGTTCTCACAAAAAAAAGAAAGAAAAAATTAATAGTCTTGGTGCATGCCTTTAATCCAACACTCAGGAGGCAGAGGCAGGTGGATCTCTGAGTTCAAGGCCAGCCAGAACTGTTACATTGAGAAACCCTGTAGGGGTTAAGGGGAAGACAACATTCTCAAGATGCTTTTACAGAGTTTATAACAATGGCTGTAAACTCAGCTGTACAAAGTCCAGATGGTTAACAAAAAGAAGCCAAAGTTTATTGAACATATATATGCAGGCTCCGGTCTGAACAATTTCATAAATGTATTGAACTCTCAGGGCAGCCTTAGAAGATAGACATTCTTAACATTCTTAATTCTGATTTATAAAAATAACATCAAGGCACCTGGAGTCATAAAAATTCACCAAAAATATGAAATTAGAAAGTAGGTAGGGACAAAATTTAGAGCCAGGCAGTATGGCCAGGCTGGGGTTTGCCCAAATTTCCTTTCTGCAGCTGGATATAAACAAGGAAATGGACTTTTCAGGGATCAGGGTCAATACAAAAAGCATAAGACCAATCTTAAGAAGAGAAGACAGTCATTGCAAATGTCCCGCCATTCCTGATTTGGAAGAACATGAACCTTTTGTTCCAACTTCCAAATTTTTCTTGAAAAGAGAAGCTAAACTCTAAATCATTTTACTATTGTATTTTATGTCTATAGGTGTTTTGTCTGCATATATGCCACAGACATACCTGATGCCCAAAAAAAAATCAGAAGAGGGAATTGGAACCCTAGAACTAGAGTTATTTACAGATGGTTGGCAAACACCACGTGGGCACTGGGAATGGAAGCAAGGTTCTCTGGAAGAACATGAGTGAGCTTTACCCCTGAAGCAACTTTTCAGTCCCCTTCTTATCAATTTTAAGCACTGGCAACATACTTTAATAGTTTAAACATTGCATTTGGGATATAGCTGCATTGACAGAATGCTTATACAAAGTCCTGAACACAAAACATTCCTAAACACTAAATAAATTGTGTACGGTGTGGCACACCCATTGTCCTAGCACCCAGGAGAGGGATGCTGGAGCATCAGAAGTTCAAGGTTACCCTTCACTGCATGAGAAACTTGAAGCTAGCCTGAAGAGATCCTGTATTAAAGAAGAAAAAAAAAAGAACTTCAGTATTACCTAGACAATCTATCTTTAAATGGAACTATAGGCTGTTAATATATCTTAGAGAAACAGTTAAACATTCAGCAATTTAAAGGTGGTGTGCTTGTCTTACATATGTGAAGACCTGGATTCAAAAATGATAATAAGAGAATCACAATAAAACCGAGAGAAGGAGGAATGAGGGAAAGGGAAGGAGGAAAAATTACATTTTTAAAAAGATGCTTAGTCAGAAAACAATCCAACAATTATACATCAGGAAGAAAAGATGGTAGAAGCCCCCAACGCAAAGGAGACCCGATAAAGAAAATTCTGACTCCTGAGACGTGGAGGGAGGTATCACTCCTCAGCAAAGGTCCATAGAAAATGGAAAAGTAAAGCTGCTGCCACAAAACCCACATTTCCCTGACACTGATAATATTGTGTTGAGTGAGACATTTAAATAAGAAGCAAATTCACACCTCACAAGGCTGCTTCATGAAAAGGCCAGAACATAGAGTTGGGGGGCTGATGCCACTGATTCAGTGACTTATGACTGGGTGTACAGCCTCCTTTGATTAATTAAATACTTTAAAATCAGGTACATTTCTCTTTCAGGCAGGTACAGGCTGGAAAAGTAAGTGGTTCTAGAATTCCTTATTTCAAAAGATCTTGGGTATCAGCCTAATTTTCATTTTTATTACTATTCCTTTTATCTAGTTTGCTTGTTTTTTAAGTCAGATTTTGCCATGAATCCTTGCTAGCCTAGAACTGATCTCCAACTTTTAGAGATTCTCCTGTCTCTACATCCTGAGTTCGGGGATTAACGGCATGCACAACCACTCCTGACTTTTTTTTTTTTTTGGTAGTTGTTGTTTGGGTTTTTTTGTTTGCTTGTTTTGTTTCGTTTTTCTGTTTGTTTTTGAGACAAGGTTTCTCTGAGTAATCCTGGATATTCTGGAACTTGTTCTGTAGATCAGGCAGGTCTTGAACTCAGAGATCTGTCTGCCTCTACTTCCAGAGTGCTGGGATTAAAGGCATGTGCCACCACTGCCTGACCTCAGCCAGTTTTATATTAATAGTAAGATTCAAGTTTTTATCTGCTTGTTAGACACTTTTGTCCTTTTACATCTCATGACTCTTTATATACATAATATATCATTTTAACTGTAGAGTTAGTAATTTTTGATGTATGATCATTTTTTCATGTATTGAAGGCTTAGTTCTCAATGTAATATTTAGCTTCTGAGGAGTGTATTGATCACAAGAGCCATGGCTTAATCAATAAATGAATACATTGGTGGGTTCTTAATTGGAGGGACTCACAGGGGCTATGCCTTTAATGATATGTATTGGGTTTGGAGATTCTTTTCCCTGCTTCCTGGCTGCTTGAGGTGAGCAACTTTCCTCTGTCGCATCCTTCTGCCATGATATTTTTGCCCCATCACAGGCTGAAGGGCAAAGGAGCCAGATAACCATGGACTCATCTTTGAAACTATGAGCTGAATTTCTCAAGTAATTCATCCCAGGAGCAAAATCCAACACAAATGACCGTATATATGACCAAACACATAGTCCATGAAAGACCCTTTGGAAAACAAGTCCATATGTGTGTCAAGGCAGTTCCACTTCTTTTTACTTGACATTATAACTTTAAAAAATGATCTTATCAACAAAAACATTTAGCTTCAGAGGTTTTATAACACTGCAAGACTTAAAACAATGTAAAAACCGCAGAGAAACATGATCTGAATTTGTTAATACAGCCTGAGAAACGTTTATAATCTTCATAACAGAGAACAGAAGATGTTGTCTTAATCAGGGTTACTATTGTTGTGATGAAACACCATGTCCAAAGTTACTTGGGGAGGAAAGGGCTTATTTGGCTTACACTTCCACATAACAGTTCCTTATCAAAGGAAGTCAGGACAAGAACTCACATGGTATGAACTGGGAGGCAGAAGCTGATGCATAGTCCATGGTGGGTTGCTGCTTACTTACTTGCTCCCCTGGTTTGCTCAGCCTGTTTTTTATAGAACCCAGAGCCATCAGCCCAAGGATGGCCTCATGCGCAATGGGCTGCCCCAACCCCTACCCCATTCCTCCCTAATTAAGAAAATGCTCTACAGGCTTGCCTGCAGCACAAATCTTATGGAGTCATTTTCTCAATTAAGGTTCCTTCTCTCAGATGATTCTAGCCTATGTCAAGCTGACATAAAACTAGCCAGCTCAGAGTTTGTTGGTATGAGTGGGCTGTGTTGCAGAATATTTGTTTATACTGTAAAGATGTATCTCTGACTAAGGTGGCTTCTGATTGGTTCAATGAAGAGCTAAATGGCCAATAGCTAGGCAGGTGAGAATAGGCAGGACTTCCAGCCAGAGAGAGAAACTGGGAGGAGGAATCTAGGCATGCAATTTCGCCAGCAGACTTGGAGCAATTCGCATGTGCCGTACTAAGAAGAGGTAATGGAGCCATATGGCAGGATGTCCCACAACGCTGGAGCACTGGAGCCATGTTTAATGCCACAACTCTGTCCCTGACACCACCAAGAAGCATGCTGTCAGCTATTCATAAACACCATTGAAGTATTTGGTGGTGGGGCCTCTTAAAAGACCTGCAAGGTTTTGCAGCTAAAGTTGAGTCAAAAAACCCCTCTTAAATAAGTCGTGTTTGCCTCTAGCAAACAGAACCCACCTGAGGAAATGCTGCTATCAAGAAGCCTTGCTTAGCTCTGTTCTTTTGTTTCTAGAACACTTCCCAAGCTCTAATCAGGTTTTATGTGTACACAGTTGGCACACATTGGTGCTCCAATTTGTAGACAGAGGCTTCTCGTTCGATCCTGACTGCTCAGACCCAAAATAATTACACAGAAACTATATTATTTAAAACACTGCTTGGTCAATAGCTTAAGCATATTGCTTGCTAGCTCTTATATTGTAAATTAATATTTTATATTTTACCAAGAGGTTCATGGTTTACCAGTAAAGTTCCCAGGCGTCTGTCTCCTTTGGCAGCAGCTACATGGCATCTCCCTGACTCCACCTTCTTTCTTCCTCTATCTGCTTGGAATTCCCGCCTTGCTCTCTTCTACTAAGCCACTGATCAAAAGAGCTTTATTCATTAACCAAAGGCAACAAAACATATTCACAGCATACAGAGGGGAATGTTTGTTTATAAATGTTTGTTTACATTTAAAGGGGGTTATACTATACAGATGAATACTTCGCATTGGTATGGATCTTAGTTTATTGATACAAATTTAAGGTCAACTTTGTTATATGTATATTTCTGCTCTTGATTAAGGTGTTGTGTTTGTGCAGCTCATTTGAAAGTGTAAGGTATAATTGAGAAATGCAGGTTGGTGGATGGTCATCTATAATAGTCAAGCTTGTGGTCATGTTGGTTAGGTTTTCTAGATGTATAGAGACATATTTCAGATGGATAGTTATTCTTCAAACCTTTCAAAGACTAACAGGATATGGCATTTAAATGTTTTAAGAACTTAGGACTTTTCATGACAATGAGACACATCTGCTCCTGGCAGCACCAATCACGTCAAGAGGATGATGGGCATTGAAGAGGCTCCTTATGGAGTTTGCCAGTCATTTGAGCAAGAAACTCCACTTGCTTGTGCTGCTTGATGTTATGCTGTATGAAACAGACATGCAGGCCCCACAGAAAATTGACTGCTTAACTTTCCTCAAGGTGAGATGGTCCTTTGTGATTCCTGTTTCATGAAAGAGTCTGCCAGACACCCTGCAGGACACAGAAGAAAGTGACTGACAAATGCCAATATAAGTGGAACTGTCTTTGAAATTTCCTGCTTCATGGAAAAGTCTGCTGGATACTATGGGCCTGTAGGTTGAAAATGAGTATCCCAATGTTACAGAAGAACTTTGGGTGACTGTCCAGGATGTGAGATGTCTCTATCAATTCTAGAGGTTTGGAAGTTGCTTGCAAGGTACTTCCTGTTTATTTAGGTAATATTATATCCTTCTGGAGTCTTTGATGGAATTAAAGAATAGGTAGCTATAATTACAGTTTTCCTTAGCTATGATGAAAGATAAAGTAGATATAAATATTGTAACTGTAATTCTTGCTTGATACTTGTTTTGTTATATGTAATTTTACTATGTTAAAGTTAAAACCTTCCTTTTTATTTAGACACAAAAGGGGAGATGATGTGGGAAGTCTTTCTGTATACATGTTGCTTTTATTGGTTAATGAATAAATAAGCTGCTTTGGCCTGTGAAAGGGCAGAGTAGAGCTAGGCAGGAAAACTAAACTGGATGCTGAGAGAAAGAGTTCGGAATCATTGGGATTCCATGTAGCTGCCGCAGGAGACAGATGCACCAGAACCTTGCTGGTAAACCATGAACCTCGTGGTAAAATATAAAATAATGAAATGTGTTAATTTATGATATAAAAGTTGGCCAGAAATATGCTTAAGCTATTAGCCAAATAGTATTGCAATTAATAGAGTTTTTGTGTGGTTATTTTGGGTCTGAGCAGCAGGGGAAAAACAAGCATGTCTCTGCCAACAAGTGTTCACTGCAAGAGCTACATCACTAGGGTCTAATGGAGACATAGCATGGTACTCTGGAGGCCAGACAAGTATCCGGATGAATGAAGCCTTGGAACCCACCCTGTCAGAGCTCTGACAGAGCACACAACTCTCCAGTAACATGAGATGGAAAGTCTGTGTGAATCAGTTCTGAGACCATCTACCATTTGACTACCCATTGGCTCTCCTTGCCTCTTTTTGTTTCTTATGAAGGCAGGTGTTTTATCCCACCTGCTTCAGAAGAGAGGTACAAAATATAACACATCTTAGCTGGCACTAGGATTAGTTCCTCCGAAACTAGATATCTGCTTTCACTCTCTCACTTTGAAGGGAATATGTCCCTTACCTGCTTTTGTTTTCCTTTGTAGTTGTTTTGTAAATCTTAAATCATGTTATGCTTCATTTATTATTAAAATTTACTGTACAACAGATTTACATGTCTGATAAATAAATCTGATGAGCTTGTACATGAATATATACATACACCTAAAGCATCACTATGTTGCATGCCAGAAACCTAACATGTTTGGCTGTTTTCTCTCTTTATAGGTAATTTACTGTTAAAATTTAAATGTGGTTCAGCAGATCTGTCAAGCATTGTGTCTTTACCAGTTCCTTATAGCACTGTCAGAAAATGTTTTAGTTCTGACCTTGTCTGGATTCTTATATGTGTCTAACTAAACCCACTGAAACAAAAGCAAATGTAGTGACCTATGAATGAAAAAGTAGATCTAAGAGTTTGATGCATTTATGATATAATTTCCCTCCATGCTGTCTAACTCTGTGCTGATTTTGCTTTCTGGAATAGTTCATTCCTTAAGCTGATCCTGAGAATATCCAGATCCAAGAATGTCTTGTGCTGGGAAGGCAGATCAGCAGGTAAAGGTGCTGGCCACACAAGCCTGGTGGCCTGAGTTCAATCCCTGTAATCCATGTAGAAAGCTAGATGCAGGGGAACACATCAGTAACCTCAGTTCTCTTACAGAAAGATAGGAGGCAGAGACAAAATGATTGCCCAGAAGCTTTTTAGCCAGATAACATAGAATAAGCGGTGCTGCAGCAAAAACAGTAAGAGAGACCAAGTCTGCAGAAGATAGAAGGTGAGGACTCAGAACCAAAGCTGTCTTCTGACTTCCCTAAACAAGCTGTGGCACTGCACACACACACACACACACACACACACACAATTAAAAAGAAAAGAAGCCAGGGGCTGAAGATTTGACTTAATGGTTACATTGTTCTTGCAAAGGACCTGGGTTTAGTTCCCAGCACCCACATGGCAACTCACAACCACCCAAGGGTTCCGACCTTAACTTTTCTGGCCTCTGTAGGCAACAGGTACACAAGTTGTATACACATGTATGTGTAGCCAAACGAACATATTAAATAAATAAATAAATAAATAAATAAATAAATAAATATTTTGAAAACTAAAAAGAAAGAATACCCTAGTGTAGGAGGTTAGTGGGATCAGTGGAGTCTTTGGATTTTATCTCACAGAATCAATCTGGTTTATAAATGGAAGCGAAGACCAGCCAGGTCCCTCTGTGTTCTTACCTTGAAGGCAGACAGGTAACATGCATAGACTGAGACTGGGGACTTATGACTCCTTAGAAGATGTAAGGCCCTGTTTCCAGTTTGTTCCAGTTCTCTGTCTGCATGCCACCAATGATAATAGACTGAACCTCTGATCTGTGAGCCACTCAATTAAATGCTTTCCATTATAAAGGTTACTGTGGTCATGGTGCCTCTTCACACCGATAGAAAAATCCTAACTAAGACAAGGTACAAATGCAGTATTTTGGAGTTTACTTGTGTCAAATGATTATGTGTTTTATCGGAAATTCAGGTTGTCTCAGATTCTGATTCATACAGAGCTTGTCTAGTAATACAACTACCTCACACATACCCCAACGTGCCACAGTGTGATCTACAGAAGTAGCAGGATAGCAATCCATCACCTGCCATACATTTCTACAGCAGCTGGACCTTGCTCACTTGTTCCCCCAGGTAGAATTACATAATGACTTTTAATAACCTTTATCAAAACTCGACTTCTTCATGTTCCACCCATGGTCATATAAATTGGAATGCCTAAACACATTTTTAAAAACAGAATTAGTTCTCAGTTGTAGTTTGTTTGGGTTTTTCCTCTTAAATTTTACTTATTTTTCCACAATTTCACCCAGGTATTTACAGTGATTAAGTTCATATCTGTCATCTATCATCCTCCCTTATCTCTCTCCAACTCCCACTTTTATTGTCGACTTCCTAACAGTAATGAGGTTACTGCTTTCCTGGTTAAACGCTAATACTCGCTAACTATGGATTTCACAGGAAGGAGGCATTGTGGTTTCTATTCCATGGAAAAGAAACTCTATGGCTCTATAAGGTAAAGGTATTTGCCTAAAGCCACACATCTGAAGGAACTTGGGACTTCTAACTTAAAAGCTGACTGTCATAAATTTTGCCTAGCACCTATATCTTTTCTTGATTTCTTTTCTTGATTTCTCTCTCTCTCTCTCTCTCTCTCTCTCTCTCTCTCTATATATATATATATATATATATATATTCATGTATTGTAGCAGATATGTGCATAATTGCATATATACATATATAATATATGCCTTGCATTTCATTAGTAAAATATATCATATATAAACTATACAGCTCATTTCATTAGTTACATTGATATAAATTCTCACACTATATGTAAAATTTAGTCCCACAATTTCACTGAAAATCCACGTTTCAGCAGTTTTTACTAGTAGATATAAAGATAACAATTACGTGAAACTAAGAATAGAGACGCACTTGCATCCCAATCCTATTCGGCTGGTATTTTAATATCCACTAGTGATAACAGTTGAAAAACCAGTTCATATAAAATACCTGAGCTCTACAGTCACACGAACACAAAAAGTAGGTAGAAGTGCGTCTCTGGACAACAATGGCTCCGGCGTGAAAACCTGAAAAGGGAAGACAGCTCGCTGATGTCCACATGAGGATGAATTAAAGGAGTGGTTAATGAAAACTCAGCAAGGGAGGAGCCTGAAGCCTGTTTAACGCTGTGAAACAAGCGCAATGTTTAGGAAAAAGTGAGGGCAGAGCAGACTAATTGCTGTAATAGAATACGTTTAATTAAAAGGGCGTCAGCTTCCCAGTGATGATACACGCTGTAAACCAGCTGCTGACATCCCAAAGATTGTCAAAGACAATGAGTGTTGCGGGAGGTCCTTCCGCTCCTCCAGCCAATAGCCGCCGAGATACCAGCCCATTGGGGCGTGGTCTCTTTCCCTTTAAAAAAAGCGGCTAGAAGTAGTATCTCGGCGGCTATTGGCTGGAGGAGCAGAAGGACCTCCTGCAACAAATGAGCACAAAGGTTGCTGCAAAGTTTGAGGAGGAAAAATTTACATGCTTATTAGTTAGTTACTATAAGAGCGTTGATGGCCAAGTTTGTACTTATTTCTCTATTACACATAGCCAGAGTTTCCAAGAGACTAATGAAAGAGAAGAATTAATCCACCCAGGTTAATCCTTCTCCAGTCTAGAATGGTTTTGTTTTGTTTTACCAAATAGGTCTTCAGATACCCTCTCCCTGCCACTACCAAAATAACACTTTTAGATAATATAAAACCTGATGTTTACCTACACATGTAAGAGAGGAGCATTAGAATTTTTTCTCCCCTCTCCCCCAGGTACCATGTGCTTCAAGAAAGATGGGGTTAAAAAAAAAGAGTCTGACAGGCTGGAAAATGGTTTAGCCACTAAGGGTGCTGGGCTATTCTTTTAAAGGAGATTGCTCATAACAATCTGTGACTCTAATTGCAGAGACTCTAACACCTCTGAATCATACATGCACAAGGTGCATGTACATTTATGTGGTGAACATGCATAGACATATAATGATAAAGCCATTTTAAAAGTATGTATGACATATGCTATGTATTTACCATTTTCCCAAACTTTTCAGTAAATTATTCTTCTTGCTTCTCAGACAGTATTTTAAGTTTAAGTTTTTTTAATAAACTGTAAACTAGACAATAAAATATTATTCAGTGCTAGAAATAAATGTTACTAAACTATGGAAGGATGTAAAGAAAACTTAAAAGTACACTCCTCTTAGAAGGAGGTCAGTTTAGAAAATTTGTGTACTACGTGATATTCTAGAAAAGGCGAAATTTTAGCAACAGAAGATGAATGGTTACTAAAGTCTTGGAGGGAGGGAGGATGCCCAGGCAGCATGTGGACATTTTGCAGGGCAGCAGAGCTCCTCTGTATGATACTACAGTGGAGAGTATTAATCATCAATCCACAGGACATATAACTGTGAGGGTGAGTTCTGAAGTTCGCCATGGAATCAGGGTGATAGCGATGTGTGGATGCCTATGGATATCTGAGAAATCTCTGTCCACTCAGTCTGTTATCCATCTCAAACGGCTCTAATAGAATCCCAGTCTTCCATCCTCAGAAGCTGCTGCTCTCCACTAAGATCTGCCTTGAGGCTGTACTTGCAAATGTAACATAATTGGGAGAGAATTAGCCTAATAGTCCATATCTATCACAGAATCATTTCCTAGCAAGGTAGAATCTGGTTATTCCTAAGTCTTAAGGAACACTGATAGTATAAATCCCTAAGGAAATCTTTCTGTCTTTTGGTGGGGCCGGGGCAGAGTGTGCAGTATAAACTTGGCCATTTGAAATGGCTTTTCTTCAGTTAAACTGGCAATACCAGGACATGTATACACATTTTGTATAAACTTTAATCCATCTCCTTCTTTCACGCATAAATACTACAATCATTGTCTAGTGGATAAAATTGGGGAAGTGCCAAGATACAAAACTAATGTTACATACTTTCAGGGATGATTTCTATGATGTGTGTGCTATTATTAATGATGTTGAGCACATAACAGATGCTCACCATGTGTACTGAGCCTTCTGCATGCCTCTACCAGGCCCTATGCAAAATAGCACTGCCTCCCTACAGAGACGTGCCACAGAACATAAAGACCAGAGGCACATGGGCAAGAATGGGCTCTTTGAAATGTGCGATTAGACTTTCCCCTACAGTTTGCTGTTTTTATTTTCTGTCATGCTTAGTAAAATAAAAGAGCCATCGCTAAATATTTATTACATCTTATTTGTGAGTTTTCTACAATTCAGATTTTGTCTTCTGTTTCATTTTGCCTGACTATCACCTCAAAGCAGGATAAAATGGGGGGGTCTATTTTGTGGATAAGAAATTACCCTCAGGAAATTAAAATATTTAAACTGAGTAAGTCTGTTCCCTCCAAAGTTTGCAAACATCCACTCTCCATAATGCTTTCAGTATAGTGACTTCGACATTCAAGTGACAATTTCTTCTTCACATGGCACTTTGAATTGTCACTTTACAGTGTGTGTACATTGTGTGCTCACTCTTGATTAACTCTCAGACTGCCCTTAAAGGGTTCTTAAGTTACAACTGATGATTGTATATATTAGAAATGGAAGGTCCATGGTCATCACATAAAGAACATCTGCCTCTGTCTTCTTGGCAGCTCAGCACACAAACCAAGTGTTTATCTCCCCAGTTTTCCAAAGTGTAAGGTACACTGAGCCACGGCGCTATTTCTCATTATGTAAGTCTAAAAGCAAAGACCATGTTCCTCAGGTTGCTTTCAGCTGGACTAGCAGGACAGAAACCAGTTTTAGCAAGTTGGGTAAACTGGTTTCCTACTTTGGATAAGAACACACAACTCACATAAGCACAGATGGGGGAGGATGCATCTTCCAGGTGATGGAAGGGGCTCCAGAAACATCCCTTGAAGGAGACAGGGCTGGCAAAGGGGCTGTGTGGATGGTGGAATCTATGTATGACAAGAGCAGAAGTCACAGATTCTGGAGATTAGCGCAGTAGAAAGCAGCTACAACTCTATGAGTTTGAGATTGCACTGGTCTTCACTATGAACTGCAGGTCAGACACGGCCATAGGGGAAACTTGTCTCAAAAACAAATAAATAAAAATAAATGTAAATATCTGGATACAGTGATGTGTGTCTATTATCAGTATTGGAGAGGTGGGAACAGGCAGATGCCTGTGTTCTGGTGGAAGCACCATCCCAAGCCCCTTCCCTGTCTCTCTCCAAACCCTGCTGCATCTCAGAAAACCCATTAAATGATGAACCCTTCACCCAGAGATCATCAAGGCCACTCTCACACAGTATTTAAACTGCCCCCCAGAAAACAGTCATGTGATTTTTCAGTCTCTCTTTTCTGTCTCCTCGCTGAGGGACTAGAAAATCATCAGGGAATGTTTTATCCATTAAACCTGGGCTTTTTCTAATTCGGTTTGATTTGGTCTGATTTGGATTGCTGCATCAGCTGAGAGGATTTTTCAGGGAGCAGAAATTTTTCATCCTGGAGATCAGCTGCTGAACAGCCTCGGCAAACCAGTGAATCCCAGGAGAATTGAGGTGGGGGGTACTGATACTACCTCTGGATATCATGCAGCCCTTGTACTCATGAATAGAAAAGCTGTGGTTAACTTCCTTGAGACTGGACTTCTCAATGGTCCATGGAAATGGAAGAGAAGTTCATGAGGCCCCCTATCTTCCTGGAAAGCTATTGACAGCCAGTGGTTGCAATCTTCAGTGATTTAGCACTGGTAAGTTGCCTGTGCTCCAGTACGTACGCTCCTACCCACAATCATGCAAGCAACTAATGTTAAATTCAACTCAGTAGTCACAAATAATGAATCTAAAAATGAAAATGTGAGGGTAGAAGGGAGCGGGTAAGACAAGCAGGTATGAGGAAGGGACAAGAGAGGGCGTTGGGGGTCAGTATGGTAAGAGTATTAACATGAATGAAATTAGCAAAGACTACATTAGAATAATTTTTTAAAAAATGGTTTCCAAGTTAATACAGAAGAAAATAAAGTGGAAAGTAACTTCAGAAGACAACTGATGTCAGACTCTGGCCTTCACATATACACGTGCACGTATACACATACACTTACTTATATGTGAATACACACACACACATACATGCCCTGCAAACACACCCAATTCAAGGTATCTTGTATTTCCTCACATGTGCATCCTTTCTAGGCATCTCCTCTGAGTGGAACTGAATTTTTAGGTGGCCTCCATTTCTTCTACTTAAGACTCCATCTACCCTTTTCTGTAGTGCAATGCCTGCTCTCAGTTATCTTCAGTTGTGTCAACACATGAAAATAGCTTTGAAACATCTTCGTTTATAGTGTATAGACTTGTAGGGAGACAATGTTTATTTCTTCCCTTAAGTAGCTTAATGACGACATTTTGCTCTCCTCTTGCACTGATTGCTATCTATGTACAATCTTCTGTTCTTGTCTTCGTTGCTTCTGAATGCAATGAGGTTCCTTTCCTGGTTACTTTAAAGATGTCTATCATTGCTCTAAGCAAGTGGATTGGCATGTGACTTGGTTTAGATTTCTTCATGTTTCCAACTCCTCTAGTCTGTTGAGTTTGTAAGAACTGTGAGTGTAAATTCTTTAAAATTTGAATGTCTTTCAGCTATTGTTTCTTTAACTACTCTGCTTCTTTTCCCATCTTCTTTGGAGACCCTGATTACAAGTACATTAAAACATTTCAACTACATCTTTCACGGAAATGCTGATCATTTTTTCAGTCACTTATTATGTATACGATATTAGTTTCTGCTTCTCAATCTTCATGTAAAATTATCTCGCCTTCTGCCTGTTGTTAATCCTCTGCAGAATAGTCTTTGTCCAGCTACCATCTTCATTAGGTTAAATCTTTCTATTTGGTATGTTCCATTTTTCTTTTTTTTAACCTATGACATCCATATATAACTATCCTAATGGTCTTCCCACTAAGAAAAATCATCTATGCTGATTTTGACCTATATATGATGGTTAATTATACCCTCATTATATTTAATTATTCCTGCTTCTTCATATGCCTGGTAAGTTTTAGCTGAATACCGGACATTGTAGGCTTCATCTTGCTGTTTGCTGGATATTTTCGTATTTCTATAAAATTCCTAAGAATTGTTCTGTACCACATTTGAGTAAGGTATTCCTCTCCAGGCATTTTTAAAATAATTTACACCAGATGTGTTGGCTCATCCATGTAATCCCAGCACTTGGGAAACTGAGGTAAGAGGGTCATATCATGAGTTCAAGGCTAATCTGAGCTAGAAGATTCCTATCTCATAAAAAGAATGAAAGAAAGATTAATGAAAATATTTGTGATGTTGGACTAAGGCAGACATATATCCAACATAGACTTTGCCCTAGTACTGAAGCAAAACTCTAATTATTCTTCCTAGTAGTCCATTAACTGGGAATGTGTCCACTACAAAAGACGGAAACGTGAACTATTCTTGGCCCTGTATGAATTGTTGCTCCTTTGAGGTGTTCCTGGTCTGGCTTTGGGGAGATATTTCACCTTCATGTGTTAATATTAATTAACCTTCTCTGAAGACTTCAGGTACCCCTCTGGTGACTCCCCAGTTTTGACAGGTATAAATCTTTTATGTTTAGTATCCCATGAACTCCAGCCTAGTTATTTTCTTAAATTCCAAGCTTCTTTCACCTAAACTCAAGGAGACTGCAGGTCTTTACCAAGACAAGTTTCCTCCTGCACTCTGAAAATTCTCCAACCTCATGTAACCATAGGAATGTCATCACTACTTTCCTGTCTAGTCACAGTTCTGAATTGCGTGATATGCAAAGCCTAAAAACCACGATTCCACACATTTTTCTCTTGGATTTTAGTTGTTTCCTGTTATTCAGCACAGCAAATATTGGTTCTGCTGTTTAGAGTAGGAATCGGACGTTGCTGGCTTCTGTCATAAGTGAAATTAGAATTACAGGAGAGCATTTATGCAGAAGACTGAGTAGAAAGTAGAAACTGGAACATCAAAAAAGAGGAGGGGAAATTAAAAAGAATTAATTTCGAAAGGAAACGTAAAGAGGGAATTGAAAAACTGTGATGGACTTCAAATTCGCATATGGATAGAAAGAGAGAAAGTGATGGCGTTGAAGCAGAGAGATTTAAATGTGGAGTTAGTTCACTAGGTGGGCTGACTGCACTTGAACTTGGTTATGCAATATGACGAAAGGTTAACAACTTCCTGTAATTAGAGAACTCTGAAGATAAAGATAGCGAGTATCTTCCAACTCTCCCCCAAACAGGCCTCTTTGCACACCCTCTCCTTCCTGATATTTAAATATTCTTAACAGAAGTGAGTAGTTGCTGTCACCCCCACTTTGAACTTCCGACGGTCTGATACACAGATCACCTTGACACCTGATACTCATCATTTCCTGGTGCCCCCACTGAACTTTTGAAATGAATATCCTGTTACACAACTCTAGCAAAGCGACAGGAGACAGTGAACCCTACCTTAGCTCAGCAAGGTAAGGGCTCTACAATTAAGCCCAACAGGGGAACACACATGAAACCCTGGACAGGGGAAAGCTGCAGGAAAGTGCTGTCCTTATGATCCCAAGGGGTCTGCTAGGAAAGAGTTTTTATAGTACATAAGAACGATGCTCTGTTAGAAGGAAGAATGTGCGGGCAATCTGGGGACAGGGCAGTTATTGCAGTTGTAAGTAGGTCTATGGAGCTGGGAACTGAGAATCTCCATCAGAAGCCTTGTCACAGAAATACCTGCATTCCGTGGCATTTGTAATTGACGCAGAGAACAGCAGGGGATTCTAGAGTGGTTATATGTAGAGGAATGACTACGGTCAGTTTTGTGTTTAGAAATCATTTGGGTGGAAGTTAAGAAGGGCGGTGTGTTCACTGTGAGAAGGAATAGTGTCCTGTGAGGATGAGGAGACGTTGATATATCACAGGAATAAAACCCAGATCTGGTAGCTGAATGAAGGCATGGCCTGAGAAGGAGATGCAAAGAGAAATACCCAGGTGTTTGTCCTGGATAACTGGATCGACAACAGTGGTTTCCAATGCTCTAGATGTCCTACATGCTTGTAAAATAAGAGAATTCAGAAAGATTTGAATGGTCTTGAATTGTTTTCCTTTACTCAACACTGTTACATGTTCTCGGCAAGAGGACTAAACCAAGAAAGAAGCTGGAAGGTAAGGAATGATGATCAAGAGAAATGGAGTGATGTAGAGGAATTCATAAGGCCCAATGAAGGCTAGCTGCCACAAGTAGCCATGGCTCCAATGCCCTTTTAGTAACCCTGGCAAGAGTGATGATAACATCAGAGAGGGCAGATGGAGATGCTGAACTGAATGCAGGCTGAGATGTGGAACAAGGAAGATAAAAGAAAAAGACAAGACAGAGAGCAGTGTGTGTCACTAATGCATGTGCTATCGAATCCCTCCTAAAGGCATCAGGTGGATAGAGGAGCCGGGAATGCCAGAATGGGTAAATCAGAGAATAAGGGCAGGATAAACAGCTGAGGGCCAACGAATTGGCAGTGAAGGAGAAATAGATGAATAGGAGAGTCCATCGAAAGTGTAGAGCTCACAAATTCCCAGTGGTAAAATGGCTCCAGATGTAATTGCTCTATATGAAGACAACAGCAAGTTGGGAAGTAGGACTGGCAGAAGAGTCTCCAGTGTGAGCACTGAGTGGGGCGGGGAAGAGCATCCCTATTATTCCAACTGTTTGAGTGGCTGAGGCAGCAATATAAGGTTTGAGGCCAGCGTGAGCAGTTTAAGCAAGACTCGGCCACAAAAATATTAAAAGAGGATTAGTGGCTAAAGCAGTGGAGATGTACCTGCCTAGCATGGGCGAGGTCGCAGATTCAATGCCCAGGACATACAGCAAACAATAAAAGGAGGAGGAGAAGGAGAAGGAAATAAACATTAATGGTCAAAGAAGGGGTGTTCAGTATGCTGGGGACCACAGAAATGGATGAGAAAAGTGGCACTATTAAGAAATAAGGGTCAATTTTATGAGAAAGAACTGGGAGTGTGGGAAGGAGGGTGCTAGAGGTATTGCCATCTTGAAGAATAAACTGGTATAGGTAGCAATCACGAGAAGGAGCCTATTCCAGAAGAGCATTCATTTTTGAGCATATATGTTACAGTAGAAGAAAGGTGCACAGCAGCTTCCTTCATTCTGCTCCCCATACTGCAAACCAAAGTAGGTATGGGCAGGAAAGAACAGTACAGCAAGGTATAGTTGCAAGGTTTCCCTTCATCAACAACTTTAAAATATACACACTTGAGGCTTTAAATCACGCATGGGTCTGGACACTTCAAGTCTGCTCACTATGATACTTTGGGCATTTTGTATGTAGTTACTGAGCTTCTCCACAAGGAATTCTTTTAAAGGGCCTCACATTTGAGCATCCTTTAAGTGCCACCTAGGCAGCAAATAAACATTTCTTGCCAATCAGGGTCTGGGCACAGAAACATTTATCAATCAGACAAATCAATGAAGAAAACTTGAGGTTTCCTATTAGACAAACCGCACACACAAAATGCCAGAGAGCGGTGACTAACAGGTGTGGGTGACAGGAGGTAAATGCAAAAGGTTTCATCCACACCCTCCTTTGTGGCTTTTACTCTGGTGTCACCACCACACCTATGAGTTTCGTTCATTAAAATAATAAAGACATAGGGTAAAACTTGTTCACAATCCATGCAGGGAGCAACAAGCAGTTCAAGAGCTATACTTGATAGAGCAGAACAAGACTCAATTTGGAGAATGTCTGAAACATATATCTATATGTGTCTATTATACATAGACATACATGTGTACATACGTACATATATGTACATATGTCTATTATACATAGATCTATATCTATGTATGCAAATATTTGATTTTTTGTTCTTGTTGCTTGACAGGGTCTTCCTAAGTATTCCTAGATGTCTTGTTACTGGTTATGCTGGCTTCAAACTCAAGGCAATCTCTAGCCTCAGCCTACAAAGTGCTGCTAATCCAGGCAGGTGCTGACACGCCCGGGTTAGTTATTGCTTTTTCCACTTGATCTACCTGTGTGCTGATGTATGTAATCTATCTTCAGACGATCTTTGAGAAATTTCCTTTCATTTGTTCCACAGAACGTTGACACTGAAACCAAAAATATAGGGCGGGATGCAAGGAGGTAAACTGAGGCAGGGGACTCATGCATATCATCCTGGTTTTTGTGTGTTGTTTTTTATTTTTAATATTTGCTGGATGTTAGAAGGCAAAGAGGTGTCTGAGGGTGAAATGAAAAGTGTCTGTGTGGAAATGTAACGCGGGTAACATCGTATGTAGACAGCAATGATATAGATCTCAAAACTGGAAACGTAGCTGCTGACCTATAAGCTACAGTTTCAAGAACGCTTCCTGTGCACTGAACTTTTCTGTCCATCGTTGACGGATATCCTCATAGGGATTTCCCTGAAGAGAGCAGGAAAGACTCGAAGTAGCCCTCCAGCTACCCACTGCCAGGCACCGACTCGAACACACCACACGACCCTGGTGGCATATTTAAAATCCCATTAGCGAGAAACCCTGCCTCGAAAATAAAAAAAAAAAAAAATCCCATTAGCGTCCCCTTTAAAAGACGAACCCCACTTTCCAGGTGTGCCTCGAGTTTGCCTTCTGAGTCACAGCTTCTGTTCCTGCCCAGTGGGGAAAGTGGGCGAGGACGGGCTGTGAGAGTGGGGTGGGATGGGCAGGTGGGACCCCTTTGGCGCAGGGGCGGCAGGTGATCCGAAGAGCCCGGGAGAGCTGTGTAGTGGGCTTTGAGGCTGGAGCGCACCGCACCTGTACGGGTGACCCTTGCGGGCACCAGGGCGGAGGCGCGCTCACCTGTGCCCACGTGACGGGGCGGAGCTCTGCCGGCGGAGGGCCCGTGGCCACGCCCTCTCCGCGAGTGGCACGCCCGGACCCCGCGAACCGGATCGGCGGCGGCGGCGGCGGCGGCCAAGCCCGGGAGGCGGAGGCGGGACGCGGGAGGCGGTGGCGGCTGTGCGCGGAGACGTAGCAGCGGCAGCATGTCGGCCGGCGGAGCGGTCCCGCCGCCCCCGAACCCCGCTGTGTCCTTCCCGGCGCCCCGGATCACCCTGCCAGCTGGCCCCGACATCCTGCGGACCTACTCGGGAGCTTTCGTCTGCCTGGAGATTGTAAGTGGAGCAGCGTAGGCGACGATCCGATCGAGCCCCAGAAACAGGGACAGGCAGCAGCGTCTTTGCCCCCAGCCCGGTCTGGCCCTCGGTGTCCTCCTTCAGGCTTCTTCCTCTAGAAGTGACCTTTTCCTGCGGACGGTCTCGGGGATCCTTTCCACGCTGTGCCGCGGCCTCTTGCCTGGCACCTGTTACGCGGACACCTGCTCGCCGGCCAGGAATGGAAATGTCCCCTAGAAAGCAAGCAGGCGAAGGGCCCAAGATTAGGCACTTGGGCAGGAGAGGGGTGTTAGCGCTTGGAGGTGGCTTGGGGACTCGGCTTTGGACAGGGTCTATGCTTGGCTAGAGGAGGAACCAGCGCCCTCGGCCCCTCCTGTCGCTAACCTGCCATTTTGTTGGGTGGTGCAAAGGTGTACCAAGGACTGGGTGGCCAGAAAGCTACTAGGATGTGGAAAGCCTGGGCGGGAGGCTCCAGGAAAAGGAGGAGGAGGCTAAAGCCTGGGTATGGTTTTCACCCCACTCACCCTTGCCATCGTTCGTGCCCTTTGGATTGGGGAAGAGCAGGGCAGGGCGAAAGGTGAGATTGTAGGTGCAGTTGGCGGTGTGTAATCAAGTGGGCGTGAGAACGGTGGGGCTAAGTGGAAGCGAGGCTGTCAGCTAGGCTCTTGCCTTTGCACCTGTCCTTTTTCGGTTTACCTGAGAATTCCAAACCTTCTCAGAACACTTTGCTTGGCCCCGGAAAAGTTGATGTCACGGGCCTGCCCTGCCACCTTGTTGAACTAGACACTTGAACTTAGGAAAGGAATGCTGTGGCGTTGGGAGCTTTTGAAGTTCTTTGTGGACAAGTGGGGAATGTGTAAATATAAATTGGGCAACGAAGGTTGCATCACGCTTGGAGAATGTCAAATAGAAAGAAGTGTTAGCAAGGCGGGACCTTTCCTGCAGGCTGCTTTTGTTTGCTCCGTTTAGGGTTTTCATGTCACTGGTTCTGTCCTGTGAGTTTGCGTAACCTGGATCTGGGTCACTCTGGCTTCCCTTTTGTGCTGTGGAGCCAAAACCCTTGTGAGCATTGGTTTTCTGCCCCCTTATGCTTAGGTAGCCAAGCCACCTTAGGTTTAGCTCAGATTGGAATCTGAAAGCGGAGACCCAAGCGAGTGATTCACAGGCTGTGGCAGCTGTCCTCAGGTCGTGGCTGAGGCTAGAAGTCCCCCTAGCGTGGGTTCAGGTCTGAGCCCAGTTCAGCAGCATAGGAAGGAGACTGAGATCTGTCTCAGGCATCCATAGGAGAGGAACAGGGAGGAGATGACGTTGGACCAACCTCCTGGCTGTCGGGGGACACAACCTTTAAAACAGGAAGCTTTGGAGAAAGAGTCCACAATTTCCGGGCTTCTTTCCTGCCATATTCAAGTTCCACATGCTTGCTTCCTTTTTCACGGGTTTTTCCCACGTTTTCACCTACTTCCTACTTAACGCTGAAATTTACGGAAGCCCCACATAAAACGACCGATTGAAGTTAGCGCCGTCCTCAACAGTCGTATACATTTAATCTCAAATTTGATATGTTGGTTATGTCTCTAACTATATTACTCAACTGTATTTATATAATATAATTTGTAGATAGAAATGTGTATACATATATGGAACATACTCACACATATGGAAATGTATGCGTAGAAGTCTTACCCACGTGTTACCAAATCAAATGGCACTCAGGACCCACCTGTGGAGGTGCCCCACTTTACGGAACACCGTACTTCTGAAGGTGAACAAACCAAAGAGGTGACTTCTTGACCTCCCCCCAGCTCCTATCTCCTTTTCCTATCTACTGCAGTAGTTAGTTCTCAACCCTTGCTGTACTTAATGACTTGGCAGCTTTGAAAAGTATGGTTGCCAGCCCAGACTAATTAAACCAGAATCTCTAGGGGAGCACCCAGAGTCGGCTAATTTTTCCCAAAGGTTCCCTGGAGATTTGAATACACAGAATAACTGCAGCCCTTTGGACCAGGCTCTGTAGAAAAGAGAAATTCAGAGAATTTTCCTCACGAACGTGAATGTTTTGGTTTGTTAGGATGGATAGGATGATTAGATCCTGGAAATGCTGGAAAGTATCCTACACACTTCCACTACACAAAGGTGGCCTGCTTCCTACTTTCTCAAACTTCTGCTCCTCTGGCAATTTACCTAACCCTGAAACATGCTCAGACTCTTATCAAAATAGAAGAGTCTCTTCCCAGAGCCATTTGGACTTGCACTTTTACATGTGTGTTCATGCATGTGTGTGTGTGCGCACGCGTGCATGTTCAGTTTGTGTGTGTGGGGGGGGTGAAGTCTCATGCCTGTATGTTCAAGTGCCTATGGAGGCCAGAGGATAACTTTGGGTAGGGGAGGGCATGCTCTTTCCACAATGCTTGAATGGAGGTCAGAGGAGAACTTCTAGGAGTTGGTTCTCTCCTTCCACCACATAGTTCCCAGGGGTCAACCTCAGATTCACAGGCTTGAGGCTAGGCACTCTCATCTCCCCCTCCCCGAGCCATCTCACCATCCTATCAACTCTGTTTTAGGCATGGGGATCAGGGTGAGCAGGATCTCATACTGGCCTGTAACTTGCCGAGTAGAACAGGCTGGCTGGCCAGGGATTAGCCTGTCTCTGCCTGTCTAGCACCGAAATCACACATCGTCATAGGCAGCTTTTCCAGGGAGTCCTGGGGGTTGACGTCGGGCTCTTCAGGATTAAAGTACAAATGCTTTACTTAGAGTAGGCAACCTTTCTAGGCCCACATTCTAATTTTTATACCCAAACATCCTTTCAAGTTGAACTCGACGGTATCATTTACCTCTTCCCCAAAACTCCTGTTACCTCTCCCCAGGGGGAGGATCAAAATGTACCAATGAAACCAGTGACCTCAGGGATATGAGAGGCCACTTTGAGGTGAACCAACAGTTCCTTCTTGGCCCCCATCCTTCTGGAATGCTTAGTGATACTGGGTCATAAGATTAAGAAAGTCAACAGTCACCCTTGGTGGTCTTTTACCTAGAATGCCCACTCCGGGTGATGTACAGACAAGAGCTAAGTCATTCGTTTGGAGCAGCTTTATCCCTAAGTTTCACAATTGCCCTGGGATTTTTTTTATTCCTAAGTCACAGGCTCCCATGGCTCCTCTTTAGAAATTATGCTCCCTGTAAATTAATTGTGAGGGTTCTCTAGGCACAGTCTCAAACACTAAGTGAACTCCAGCCTGGAACCAATTATTTTAGCTTCTGTTGATGTTTCTGGATGCCTCTTAACTCCTTTATAATTTTGACCTTCCATAGAAATCCAATTGCCTCCAAGATTTCTTCCTTTTGTGTCACGTTGCTCTCTGATGCTGTGCAAACTGCGCTCTGTGAGAATGTTTTTATCTATCAGTAGGAGACCCAGCTAATGAAACAGTAGTCTTAGAATTCAGTTTTCATATTAACTTTGCTCAGGGAATTTAATCCCAGTCTCTGGTACTGTACTGCACTCATGACTCTCTGAAAATAGTGCCTGCCACCAGAACCAAGTCAGACAGCTTACAACGTCTGTTTCATGAGCAAGAACTCTTCCAACTTTGCATCCATGATATGCTTTTTTGAGATAGATATATTTTACTACTGGTTTCCTAACTTGCCAGACCTTTGGGTTTGGCCCAAGCTATCCTAACCCAATGTCTCTTTACCAAACATCTGTATGAGTTTAATACAAAGTTGATATTACAAAGCCAAGTCTTTTAGCTCAGGCTGAAATTCTTAACACCAAAAATTATCATTTTCAGGGGCCAGGGCAAAGGATCAATGAGTAAAAGACTTGTTGCAAAATTGGAGGGACCTGTGTTCAAATTACCAGAACTCTGGGAAAATCTGCCTTCTGTGCTAGTTTGTGTTTGTAGTTGTTCCTGTGTGAGATGGTACGTGGAGACAGCAGAATCCCTAGAACCTCATGGGCCAGAGAGCCTCTCCTAGGCAGCAGTGAACAACAAAACAGACCCTGTCTCAAGTGATGGGATAACAACGGGAACACTGAGGTCCAACACCAAGGCTGTCCACATTAGCACAGTGTCATGCAATGCCCACACTTGTTCTCATGAACGAGATGTTAACATTTGCAAACCCTCTCAGTGTTTCTGGAATGACTATTTACTGACTGTATACTGTGTAAAAATCTGATTAGATGCCTCCTTACCTGAAAGCCCCTATAATCTAGTTAACAGGATGGATGGATGGATGGATGGATGGATGGATGGATGGATGGATGGATGGATGGATGGTCAGACAAGTGAGTGATAGGTAGGTAGGTAGATAGATAGATAGATAGATAGATAGATAGATAGATAGATACATACATAGATACATAGATAGATACATAGATAGATACATAGATAGATACATAGATAGATACATAGATAGATACATAGATAGATACATAGATTTAGATGTGTGTGTGTGCGCGTGCATGCATGCGTGTGTCTGTGTTACTTCTATTTGGGGAAGAAAACCGAAGCATTTTCTGTCCAGGTCTAGCTGTAATAATATCAGAGTATCTTTACTCTGGGAGTACACAAGATACTTAGGATCCTGTTCTCGGTGAAATTATTTTATAAAATGTGTAAGAAGAATCAAGCATAATATTGTTTATCGTGGAAAACAGTAACTGATTTATTCAGTGACTCTCACAGCTTGGGTGTTTAAGAAAACACCTTCAAATTATTTGTTTAGATTTTTCCTTATGAGAGGAATTACAGAACTTGTTTTCCAGATAACTGTAGTGCTTTAGCACCAGAGTTATTTTCCTTTATTTAACATAACATATGAAAGAACATACTGTTTGTTGGGCCTTCTCTCTGTGCCCTGGGAATCTGTTGACTAATATGTAGTGTTTGCCCTTAAAAGCCATTGTGGAGCATGGTGCTCCGTGCCTTTCATTTCCACCTTCAGGAAGCAGAAGCAGATGGAGCTCTGTGAACCTGAGGCTGGTTGGTATATGCAGGGAGTTCCGGGACAACCAGCAGATACTTCATGAAACCTTGTTTCAAAAGAAAAAAAAAGTGTGGCAGGAGATAAAAGCCAAATATCATTTGCAGTTTTGAGAAATGCTGAGGTAGGTTTATGAAAATACTCTTTGAAAGAGAACATTTGACTATTGGAGAGTTAGGACAGGGAGCTTTAGTGGGGTAGTAACATTTGAGGTTAGCCTGAAATAGTGAGACAAAATCCCAGATAGAAAGGAGGGCATACGCAAACCTCAGAGATTTAAAAGAAGAAGAGAAAGCTAGCAATTGTTAGTGTTTGGTGTAACTAATGAGAAGATGGGAAAAGGAAAAGGAAAATGCTGCTGCTGGCAAAATGGAAGCTGAGGTTTGCTGACAAATAGGTCAGGCTTTGAATACGTTCTCCATGGAGCACTACCGAGAACAGGGTTAAATGTGGTCAGACTTGTGTCTTAGAAATCTTTAATGAAATTTGTTTGTAAAACACTAAGATTAAGGTTAAAAGGCCAGATCACTGTGTGTGGGGGTGGGGGTGGGGTGTCTTACTATTATTGTAGTTTAGATGAGATGTGATGAGACTCTGGAATAAAACTCAGGTAAAGAAGGATAGAGAAAGGAGAAAAACCCAAGGCTTAGCAGGTCGACTAATATATGAACTTGGACGCTCTCTTAAGTGATACTGGGCGAGGCTGAAGTATAAGATGTTTCTGAGATAAGCACGAGGTGAGGCTGATGGGAGGGGAAGGGGCGGAGGCAAATGCAGTAGTCACACAGAGAACTCTGGGAGGTATGTCCAGCTATTTCCAACCAATGTCTTCAAGTATAACATGACTCCTGTGTAAATGTTCAGGCGTATAGAGTTTTATTTCCTTGGCCAGAAAATAGATTTTGATTGCAAAGAGACACTGTTTGAAGTGGATTAGGAGACCTAGCAACCAATGTGCTTGCCCCTCTAGATGGGTTTTTATCCTATGCGTACGACTTTTTTCTCCCCCTGTGCCTATGCGTTAAAAATCTCTAATCACAGGAAAAGAGCCTTTAACTTTTTGAAAGGGAAAGTGTGCCAGGGCCCCTGCCAGAGTTCATTGTTCAGCATTCATGTTCCATGACTCACAGCCCTGTAGGAAATATGAACTAAAAATTTAAAGACTTTGAACCAACTTGCTGAAAGGATTGACCTTGAGCTGCAAAGGGAAAGGTCAAGGGGAGGAGATTTGGTTTATGCTGCTGTTTAAAACTGTGCCTGGTGGTAGGAGCTGTGGACTTGACACATTTGCTGGCATGGGACTGAATTAAAAGGGCCCTACCATGATGTCGAACTGGTAGCAGGCGAGGGTACTGCGCGTGACACACATGCAGAAGTCAGCACACGCAATGCTATTGGCTTATGATACAAACGGTGTGAAAGAATATTCTAGAAGAACTGACAAGTGGAAAAAAGCAGTTAGGAAGCAGACATGCTCTTTACAACTTCAAATGTTAATTTTTTTTTCTAGTTACACAGTTTGACCTGAATTCCTCATTACCCTGTTTTATGGAAGAGGGTTGAGCCCTTTTCATAGCGACCCTGTCTGATACTCTCAACTTTATGAGGATGAGGACTTTCAGAAGGAAAACAGTCAAAACAAAGAAAGAGAGGAGGTAGTGGTCTCTCCAGTTCCTGCCAGGACATTGGCATACAGGCATTTTTAATCTACACGGTAGGGAGTTGCCTACATGGAAAGGACATTTCAGAAACCAAGGGAATTGATAAGTACAAATGCAAAGAGGCCAGAAGTTCGTTTCTCTCCTACGCTGTTTGCTTTCTATTTTAGGGTAGCATTAGCTATTTAAAAACCGACATAGAAGTCTGAGTCACATGAGGTGAAGGTAATATTTTGTAGCACTGACAAATGCATGTCAAATGCAGAGCAGAAAGTAAAATCTATTTTGCAATTAACACACTGTGTCTTCATGGACCAAGTCTATATATGTCTTTCCAGAATTTATTTTTTCCCTAATTCAAAAAAACCAACAACAACAAAAACAAACAAAACAAAACAAAAAAACAAATCTTTCCTCCTCTACATTAGTGTGATCTATAGCCCGTAACCTGCACCAAGGCTAATCCAGGAGCAATCTGGATGGATGTCAGCACAGTTCACAATCAGGATGGCAGCTGCCTAGGGGCTAGCCTGGTCAAAAGTTACAGTGGCTGTTTCAGTCCTGTTAGGGTATCTGGACAAATGGAGAGCACAAAAGATTGAAAGTTGGTGCTGGTGAGGCATGTTTGCAATAGATGACCACTTTTTCCATCACCTTCTTCCCCGGCATCCAAAGATCTTATGGGAGGTGGGGCTCATACTATAGTCACCAAAAATCGAGGAGGACATGTTTCTACTTGCTAGTCTCCTTACCTGTTCTTGACATCCATCATGCACCAGGAAATGGACTGGACTTTAGACAGTCATGCGTTCCTGGGATCTGAAGTTACTCTTCCAGCCCTTTCTTTAGAGCCATTCATTGCTCGCTGATGGGCCTCTGTTTCTTTCGAGGAGGACACAACTGAACACCTTATGTAGAAAGTGTCCCCTGGTTTCCCAGTGTTCAGAACCATTTAAGGAAATGCCACCATTTCTGACTTCACAGCCCAGTGGGTGATAGGCATGCGAGTGTATGATTTCAATCTAGATGTTGTAAATTGTCAAAAGGATACATGCATCAGTAACCACAGGAACACTGAAGATGGCTTCCAGCCAGAGAAGCCTTTCTGGAGGATATGCTTCCACGGGTCAGCTATACAGAAATTTGTTGTGTGGTAAGCAGATAGATGCACGGACAAGTGCACCTCGTTTTTTGTGTTCAGAGGATGAGATGACGAACTGGGATGCAGAGAAAGGGGGTTGCGAAAGGAGCATTTCCAGGAAAAAGAAAAAAAAAAAAAGGAAGTTTAGGTGAATGGGACCCAGGGTCTCTAGTATGGCTACCACTGGGCGCAACTACATTGTCAATGAACTTGCATTGTATAGTCTATCTTGTCAAGGTATCTACCCTTCAAAGACTGTATCTCTTAACAAGTATGTGTCTAGTTTAACAAACAAAACAAAACAAAAAAACTTCCAGAATATAAACTGTATTTAGCATGGGGTTGATTATACATTCTCTTTTTATGTAGGCGATAAATTCTAGACATGTTAAACATTTTTATATCTATAACGTTGAACAGGTACCCAGTAAATAAGCACCCATTAAAGCAGACACACTTAACAAGTAGGTGAGGGGGTCGGAAGTTTCGGATGAATGTTCCCCGTGTTACCATTTAGCCAGTTTTACATGACTTGAGGCAGTCATTTGGAAAGTTGATAGAAATCTAAATCTAGAATGAACACTAAACTTTGGTAAAAGCATATGCTCCGGAACCCAGTGCCAAGTCCAAATCCCACATCGAGCATTTGTTAACTGTGTGGCTTTGACAAAGTAGCTGAGAGCCCTGCACCTCAACTAACTTCCCTATAACAGGGGGCTCATAATATTCCTCAGGCTGTGAGGATGAAGTTGATAAAAACTAAAATTCTTAGAACAGACTTGGCTGTAAAAGGCCAATGTGTTAGCTAATAGTTCCATCATTGTTTTTCCTTCTCCTTCATATTTGTGAGTCTCGCGAGGAGACTTATTTCTGCACCCCCAAGCTTGCTACTCGTTCAGTCTCCCTGAAGGGGAGAGATGACATGGCCAGTTGTGCTAATAACAAGACAGCACAGAAAATTATTCTAAATAATTAGGTAGTTTTCTCTAAGGATAGACCTGGTAATTTGTCTCTTAAGATTGGTGTCTTCTATTCTCCTTTCCAACATTGCTAGAAATTAGCCTGTTTACTTAAGACAATAGTATAGTATACCAAAATGGAGGTATCGAATAGGTTGAAAAGTTATTATCTAAAATGTCAGAGCGTGTGCTTTAAAAAAAAAAAAAAAAAAAAAAAAAAAAAAAAAAAAAAAAAAAAAAAAAACCAAACCCACTTGTCAGGAAATCAGTGTCTTTTGAAAAGAAAAGAGATATTTGCTAAAATGACTTTTTTTGAGAGCATAGGAGAGTCCTTCAAATAGGCAACGGGTTGAGATGTCTGTAATCCACACAACCAGAATCACAAATGTTGCATCCTTGCCGGGATGTTTTCTTGTAGGTCTGCATATTTTAACCGGCAGACAGTTCCTGGGGAAAACCTACTTCAACTCCAACTGTGAGCCTGCAGGCAGGGTGGTGTGATCTGTAAGTGAATATCCACCCCTTGGTTTTCTTATGGGAGGAGTTATCTAGTCAAGCCACACCCTTCTAGTTTACATAGGCCAAATGTAATCAACAAACATTTTAAACCACAAAAGTATCTGTTGGTTTAGAAATGAGTAGTGCATTAGTTTCTTCTCCATAACAGTGAGAACATAATGCCTCACTAATTCAACTGAAAGGAGGGGGAATTTATTTGGCTCACAGTTTGAGAGCGGACAGTTCATGGTGGCAGGGAAGGCATAGTGGAGCTCGTGCCACAGACATGGACAGCAGGTCCCTCAGATCTCTTCTAAGCAGGTAGTAGAAAAAGAGTTCAAGCCAGAAAGGGAACTAGGCTATGATCCTCAAAGCCTGACCTGTAGTGACCAACTCCTTCCAGCAAGGCCCCAACCCTAAAAGATTTCCCAACCCCTCAAGACAGGCTGCAGAAGAACATTGCACATTCAAAGCATAACAGGTAACAAATTAATAACTTCTCCTCAAATCATAATTGAGCCCATGTGTGCCAGGTACCTATGAAGCTGGGCCAAAAAGATGAGGAGAGCCATCCACAAGGAAGCTGAAGAATGTTTCTAGAAGGCTTTTTCCTTTGTGTTACCTGGCTGTAGAGAAGGCTTTGGTTGGAGTTTGAGGCTTGGGTCTGCGAGCTCTGATGTAGTGGTTCCTTGCAGAAATGTGGAGTGGAAGCACATTCCACTGTGCTTTTCAGAACACTGGGGAGCAGCAGCAGACAGAGGTAGACATGAGGTCAGAATGTGGACTCAGATCCAGGATGAGAACGTGAGTGCACCATGGCATTTTTAATTCCTTGCTTTTGCAGCATGCACGTTTGTTGTTGCCAGGATACTTTATCAGTTTTTCTCCCTCGGATTTTAACCAGTTCACTGCTCTCTTGTTTGTCCATAAGAGCAGGACTCTCCTCTAGACAGGAGCACTAGTGATTTTCACTTATTTGAGAAATGTTCCAAGCTTACTAAAGCCTGGAATTGGAAGCCAGTATTCTAAGCACAGGCGGTCTCACCTGAAGCCCATTTATTAATGTGGAAGCCAGGTTGAGACACTTAGAAGGAAAGGTAACTTCCACCAAAAGGAAATCGTGAAGAAGGGAAGAGACAGTCAAAACCAGAGTAACCCTATAGCAGCAAGCTATTCTTTGTGTGTATGTGAGAATGGGGATAGAATCCAGGGTCTTGTAGATACCAATTGCTGATACTCTTAAAGTGGCTATCTAAGGTGAGCTTAATTGTGCCATCCCCTCATTCACTTAAACGAGAGCTGAATTGCCCTCATCCACTGTCACTCAAAGCTAGCCCAGGAGCGGAACAAGCACATGATGCCTAGAGTTAGTGTGTGGGTGAGGTTAATGGAGAAACAAAGAACTAGCTAGCACTCATTCCCTCTCCTCCCTCCCGTTGCCATGCCACCCCCACACCACAAGATGAGGCCAATCAGATCACTTCTTCTGTAAGTACCAAGCTTCCTTTTCCAAGCTTGAGATGTGGGAAAAGCTGTAATTTTGAGTTTGATAGAGCGGTTCCCCCATACTCTTTCTTGTGCATGTTAGGCTCCCTGCCCAAGCCTGACGTCAAGTCTGCCTTACTGCCCACCTTTCGGGGTACCTCCTGCTACACTGCTGTTCCCCTCTCCCACTCCTCGGGACTCACTGTGCTCAGTTCTTTTTATAGAGCTTGCCACACTCTGTTCTGAATCGGATTTAATGGTGCCTATCTCTCCCTCAGAACGCTGAAAGCTGGGACCTCACCTGTTTGCTTTTTTTCTTCAATGTCTTTGCTCACTGTCCAGCAGTAGGTTCGGGGCCCGTCTATCTGAGTTCAGGTTTACTAAATACTACTTTGATTCAAAGGATTACTTAGAGATGTTACCTTATCACAATGCCTGAGCAATATGACTGTGCTTGTCTGTTCAATTTGCCTGTTCTGATGAATGACGTCCAGTTCTTTGTTTTTCATTACCCTTGCACATAGCTGCTCAGTAAATGGTGCTTGTATTAATTGAAATTTAATAATGATTTAAAATTCATTAACTGCATTTAAAGTAATATAACTTATCTGTGGGTAACAAATAAGGAAAGGCTACTAGAAGGAAGATGCAGGGAAACAAAAGATTGATGCATTAGAGACATTCTTGCTGCCTTCAAATATTCATTAAGTGATATAAGAAATGAGATAATATCTTTGAGGAACAAATTCTTTTGAACTCTCGTGATCACTGATAAAATAGCAGTTAAAATTAACATGCATTAATATTCATTACTTAAATTTATTGTGTAAAACATTGGAGGTTGTTAATTTTTATTTGAAAGTAATAGAAATTGAGATATAATACCACAACTATAAGCTTACTAAGTGGATGGTGAACTATCATTACACAAGCAGTAATTTATTATGTTTATAGAATGTTTTTTCAGGGTACATCAAAATATATGACTGAGCCCTTGTCTTAAAACTTGAATGTTTTTATCCTTTGTGATTGAGCAATTTGGATATTACCTAAGTACATATGAAGCCACATATTGCTGGCCTTCCAGGTTGGGAGAGCTCAGACGGCTCTCATATAAGCAATAGTCTGTTTACTCACTAAGCAAATAGGAAAACATCGTGTGTTGGGGTGGGGCAAGGGGGATGGTCCTCTCTGCCTGAGACATTTTCGAAGCAAGGATGTGAGCAAACTTTTTATGTTGCCAAATCTAGCATAGTCTCTGATAGAAAATGATTATCATGGAATTAATAAATGAGTTGGGTACAGAGGTCTAAGAAGTAGTGTAGTCTGTTAGTGAAGACAAAGAAAAAGCCAAGGCATTTAGTTACCCTGTATGTCCAATAAGTAACAAGTCCCTCCTAGGGAGGGGGTCAGGAGCAGGTAACTGAGAATGGGTAGCATATATATGTGTGTGTGTGTGTGTGTGTGTGATTATATATATATATATTATATGTGTGTGTGATTATATATTATATATGTGTGTGTGATTATATATATATGTGTGTGTGTGTGTGTGTGTGTGTGTGTGTGTGTGTCTGTGTGTGTGTTCAAGTTAGGTCTGAGTTAGTGGCTCAAGCACACTCCAGTGACTCCAGTGATATTCTGGGCCACCAATGCCAGCCACTCAGATATGAAAGAGCTTTGTTTTTGAACTATAGATTTTTTTTCTGTAATATAAAATATGTGGAGGGCTTATGACATAAGAAAAGGATAAAAATGACTGGTAAGATCCCAAAAGGCCTACTTTGTCTTACAGTTTTCTTGCTTTAGTGGTAAATGGAGAAAACTGATTATCTTCTTGTTCCCAGCACCCAGCTGTATGCCTGGGTAGTTATCAACTATGACATGAATCTAAGGTACAATTTGATTTCCAGAATGTGGTAGATAGTAACTACTGGTGGCTTGTTACTGCTTACTCTCTTCAACCACATCTGCAGCTATGATTGTACAGGTAGGACCTGATGTCCAAAGTACAAGTAGGCTGTCAGGATGACAGAACAATGTGCACTGCACATGGGAAATTACAGAGTTACAGCTGTTCTTCTTTCAGGAACTCTCTAATAAGCAATGAGAGCAGAAAGAGAGGAAATGAAGACCAAGCGGTATGTAGGGTATTGACTAAAATGAAAACCCATCAACAGGGTGCTGGTTAGAGAGACAGCCAGATAACTGGATGGTATGTTAATGGCTGGAGGATACTGCAGGTGTAGGTAGATGTATGAGGCAACACTGCAGGCGTGTGTACATGGCTGGATAATACTACAGAAGTGTGTATATCTCTGGAGAATGCTGCAGATTGTGAGGCTTACTGGAGAATGCTACAGATGTGTGAGGCTAGCTGGAGCATAACACAGGTGTGGGGAGATGTATAAAGAACTCTGCAGGTATGTGTTGATGGGTGGAGGATACTGCAGGTGTTTGAGGATGGCTGGGGAATGCTGCAGGTGTGTATATCTCTGGAGAACACTGCAGGTGTGTGTATATGGCTGGAGAACACTGCAGGTGTGTGTATATGGCCGGAGAACACTGCAGGTGTGTGAAGATGGCTGGAGAACACTGCAGGTGTGTGAGGATGGCTGGAGAACACTGCAGGTGTGTGAAGATGGCAGGAGAACACTGCAGGTGTGTGCATATCTCTGGAGAATGATACAGATGTGTGTATATGACTGGAGAACACTGCAGGTGTGTGAAGATGGCTAGAGAACACTGCAGGTGTGTGTAAATGACAATATAACACTTGGGTGAGGAAGAGAATCCAGCATGAAAATCCAGGTACAGGGTTAACCCAAACTCTGGGTAGAGCTGCTCTTGCACGTAAGGGGAGAACGCATCTGTGTAATGCTAGGGAAACAGTGATAAATGGGGTAGCAGGGATGAGCTCAGGGGCATAGGGTAAGACGCGTGAGAGCAAAGTTGATGCAAAGCAAAGCTACGACTCTCTGGTTTTTGTTCTTCCAGGTGCTTGGGGGACTGGTCTGGATTTTGGTTGCTTCCTCCAATGTTCCTCTACCTCTGCTCCAAGGATGGGTCATGTTTGTATCTGTGACAGCCTTCTTCTTTTCCCTTCTCTTCCTGGGCCTGTTCCTCACTGGTATGGTGACTCAGATTGATGCCAACTGGAACTTCCTGGTAAGACATTTTTATTGTAAGTCTATTGCAAGAAAATGTAAGAGACTTACAAATATCACATTCTGTTCAGAAACGCCTGAATATCTGCTCTTTCCGTTGCTGCATAGAAGAGAAAATAGGCCAGCATGAGGGGACCACTGTGGTGCCCAGGTGTGGTTTTGGTGAATGATGGGACCTCAGTTTGTAAAATTTCCACATTGGTACAACTGAGAATTCACATTGTTACTTTTATGAATTAGGTCATTTTTTTCAAAACCGATTTTATATGATGCAACAAATAAGTTGCATTCTAATTGAATAAATGCCTTTGGAGCATCTTAAAATTTTCCATTCATTTCTTCTTCAGAGATTTAAATGGATTTAGCCATACCTTGGTAAGAGAGGCACTGATTGCATGATGTACCCTCAAACCTGGGGTGCAAGCTTCTATAGATTACCGTCATGTATGTTTTAATATATATAAGTATATATATATATATGTGTGTGTGTGTGTTTCATTAAATATGCAGATTTAAATTCCTTATTACATATTTACATTGTACTATAAAGTGTAAGTCATTTGCAGGTTACTTAGATTACATAATACAATGTAAATGCTCATAGTTTTTTCTTTAAGATTTATTAATTTTATTTTATGTGAATGCATGTTTTACCTGCATGTATGCTTGTGCACTGTTTACATTCCTGGTGTCCGTGGAGGGCAGAGACTAGGGACTGACAGACACAGAGGCCAGATAATAGACTACGGACTGACAGACACGGAGGGCAGATAGTAGACTACGGACTGACAGACATGGGGGGCAGATAGTAGACTACGGACTGACAGACATGGGGGGCGGGCAGATTGTCCAAGCTTTTCAGAAAACAAGTAACTCCATATTGTTTTCCCGATGTTTTGAAAGAGAATATTTTATAAACAGTTCTTCTTCAAAATGAATTAAAACAGTGAGTCTTGAAAAATAAATTGATAACAAAGTTTTAAGCTCAATGTTTAAAATAAAGCACCATTCACTGAAAATGACTGACTGTATTTTCTCTTTTATGGTTTGGAGCCTCTTTTCCATGCCAGTAGTTTCTTTCATTCTCTGGGACAAATTAGAAAAGATCAGTGGGGATGATTCCAATCTACAGTGGACAGGGCTTTAGGGACACTCATAGGGAACCCCCTTCAGGTTCCAATTTATACTTGGGTATTTAGAAACTTAAGTAAGACCATATTTTGATCTCTATATATTCTTTTTGAGCAAATAGCATTTTTCCTCAACAGCTTTAGGATAAATGTTAAAGGGAAATGTTTTATTCACAAAACATAAGAAAAGCTATAATTACAGATGTTTACAGCAGTAGTAATAAGTGGCTTACCAGACGCCATTAAAGAATAATGAAAACAATGAGTTTCATTGGGCTTAACTTTGTGTCTGGTTGATAATCACCAATCAACTGTCTTTCTAATTCCTCAAAAACACTGAGGCTTGTCTTGTAATTCAGAACTTAGACGTTCTGATTCTGGGAGGTCACCAAGATAGTGTCTTCCTACCTTTCCCCTAACTTCAATATTTGTTACTCAGTCGTTTGATAACAATCCTGGATCCCTAATTAGAATATAAATAAATCTTTTATCTCCTCTTTTTGAGTGCCTGCCTTTCCCGTAAGAAGGTTTGCCAAGGAATCGGCTGATCCCCTGAGTTACTAAGGAAATGGAGGTCTTTAGGTATCAGACTCAAAGACATTATGAGGCGGGCTCATCCCACTCTGCCCGTACTGGTACCTCAGGATCCTTCATCATCACATCTCACCTTGCTGGCTCTTCCTAAATGCAGTATCTCACACCACCAAACCCTTCTCCTAGAATCTCCCAATTGCCTAGCAACTGAAGTGTTCAGTCTGGAAATATCGGTAGGATCCTGCAGCATCTAGTATCCTTTCTAATTGACTGATACTTTTTAAATGCTTGAATACTTTTTGAATGTCATTCCTGGTCTTGTTGGACAGATTCTGTACTGTATCCTGCCCTCCCCTGACCCCAGCTGCTTGTATTAAATCTTGTTTTCAAGACTAAAGTGATCATTAGTAATCATAGTAGGTTATTGGTTTTCCCAACTTTGCTTTTCCCACCCCTTTGTAGCATTCTGTGTGATGTACAAACAGTAAACCATAAGTGTTCTCATTGCTTTGATTGTTTTGCTGTATCCAAGTGTTGAAAGGCTGGACCTGGTGGTGCAAATCCATAATTCAGCACTCCATAGCATGAAGCAGGAAGGACTCAAGTCCAAGGTCACTTTGGGCTAAAAAAGTGAGACCATGTCAGAAAGAAAGAAAGAAAGAAAGAAAGAAAGAAAGAAAGGAAGGAAGGAAGGAAGGAAGGAAGGAAGGAAGGAAGGAAGGAAGGAAGAAAGAAAGAAAGAAAGAAAGAAAGAAAGAAAGAAAGAAAGAAAGAAAGAAAGGGGATCTTTGATGATTTGTCCCATAGATCATCTGGGAAGAGCCTCCTGTGTTGTTTGTTCATTTGTCCCTTAAGGAAAAGAAATAGGTACAGGTTGGGTAAGTCCTTAGAACCAAAAGTATCTCAAATATGTAGATTTTAAAAAATCTGGAATATTTGCACAAACTTTACTACTCAAAAATTCTCAACATTGGAACATTTCAGATGCCATAGTTTCAAGTGACTATTGTCCACCATGTACTAGCTGAACACAGCATGTGATACTGTGGTTGCCATGGCACTGGGCTCATTACTTGGTGGGCATCATTCCCAGGAGCCAGCTCCTTCCTGCCTTCTTCAAGTTCCTTGAATGCTATTTCAGTTTGGAATAGATTTCCTTTCCTTGTTTTATAAGGCTTTCTTCGCATGGATTCATGTTCTGATCACCTCTCAAGCTTTGCATGGGTTGTAACACTTGCTGTGCACTCCCAGGCCAGGACAGATTTGAGTCATGCACATCATAGAGTCATCTTCAGTTTGGTACAAGTTCTAATTGTTGAATTCCAGAATTATTAGACATTAACTATTTTTAAAAAAACAATTTTCCCCTGTGAATGATCTAACACTACCCCTATACTCCGATTGAGAGACATAGGAGGACATTTTGGAAATAATACGCTCTCCACAAGTCTTTGTTGTAGAACACTAATGTTGACACTTTTTCCATTGTTCCATAATCATTGTGTGTGCATGTGGTATGCATGCATGTGGACACGTGTGGAAACACATGCATATATGTGCCTATACCTATGAACCCAAGGTTGGTGTCAGGAGTCTCAATAACTCTTGCACATTATTCTTTGAGGCGGAGACTCATTCAAACCAGAGTTCACTGATTGAAAAACAGCTCTTGGTGCCCAGCCTACTCTAGAAATCCCCAGCCTCCACCTCCTGGAGTTGGGATGATTGGGTGGGGCCACCACACCCACCTAACATTTAAGTAGGATCTTGGGAATCCAAGCGCTGTTTGAGGTTGAGGTTGTCTGATAAAAATGTGAAGAGGCAGAACACTGGGGCGGGGCGTGTGAGCCCTGGCTGGTGGGATTAGTCAGGAGAAATCGCATGTGAAGAAGGCTCAGAACAGGAATGGGCCTACCTTAAGGAAGAACTGTCAAGGATGGTGTTTAAAAGGTAATCCCAAACCAAGGCAGCAGCATTACCTGGACTCCTGTCAGAAATACACAGTCTCAGCTGACCTCTCCAGACTGCTGAGTCCAAAACTGGGGGGGGGGGGGGTTGAGCTTATTCGTCTACACTTGAGTAAGTTCTCTAGATGGTTCTACTGCATTCCAGTATTTGAGTACACCCAGTACAGTGCAAATGTTCCAAACCATGAGTGAACCTTGTGGGAAACATTTCATGTGGCCCCCATGTATACCAGGAATTGGAATAAGCCAACCAGGTGTCCAACTGTCAACGTGTAGCTCTCTAGTGGCAAGGATAGATAAGCCTGAGAGAGGATTTCAAAACATCTCTGCAGTAGACAGGGCAACCAAAGAATCATCATGCAGTTAATAACCTAGCTGAAACTACATGATGGTCAAGAAGTAAAAACATTAAAGCAATTGAAGTGATCTCAAAGCTGCTAAGTAACAGGCTCTAAGAAGGATTTTGAAAAAGAGATTTTGTTGGTGACGGTTGGTTGGCTTTTTTGCTTTTTGCTTTTTGTTTGTTTGCTTGCTTTTATTTTGGGGGGGTTCCTTTTGTTTTTTTTTTGTGTGTGTGTGCGTGCGTGCGTGTGTGTGTGTGTGTGTTATGGGGAGGAAAGAAGAAAGACCTGTAGTAGATAACGCCTAAGGAAGTAACCTAAATAAGACAAGCCTTGTTTGTGTTGCAGCATTGGCCAAGTCCATGAGAAGCTTTGTAGCACAACCTGCCCACTCTTTTGGGCACAGTGACTAAGTTCAGTCCAAATGTACTACAACTCCCTGAGAGCCACCCAGGGAGTGGCTCAGACAAATAAGCATGTCCCAAGTCTATTGAAACCCAAGAACAAAGTATCCTAAGAACCAAAGTCCAGTCACAGGTACTGATAGCATGGGGTCATGCAAAAGACAAGTAGTAAATTTCCAACAGTTGCCAAGTTCATTCACTCAATGTTATCCTTGCTTTTCTGTGTGAAAGGTGCCAGGGGTATATTATAGCTGTGTACGTGTGTTCATGTGTAAGCACATGTCTTAAGGGCCATCCACCTTGATTATTGAGACAGAATCCCTCACTGAGATCGGGAACTCATCTAGACTAGCTGTCCATCAAACCTCAGGGATCTGCTGTCTGTCTCCATCTCCCCAGTGCTGAGGTTACAATTGCATGCCATCTTTCCAGGCCTTTTAACATGAGAATCAGGGTTAGCATTCAGGTCCTCCTGTTAGTTTGGCAAGTGCTTTACTGACTGAACCATCTTCCCAGTCCCTAGCCTGGGCTTTTGAGATAAAACAAACATTTCTGAGAATCTTTAGTAAATTAAATGAGTGATTGATAATCAATTTTAATAGACCTCAATTTTATAGCTGTTAATAATTAATAAGTAATCTGATACATTTAACTCACCAATGCTCTGACATTCTAATTTGGGTATTGACCTTTGTCAGTGACCATTTATGGAGTAACCAAATGACCACATGTGTCTGAGCATTAGTTATGCCTTAGACATGTGGTCAGTAAGTGTCTGGGTCAATGAGCGATGATACGTGTTTCCCTGAGAGCATTTTTACATTATACCTTATGCATCTCACCCTGGTTAAATTTGAGCTAGCAGAACATTCTAGGCATGTTAAGAGCAATTCTATGAACAGCACTGTTGAGTGGATATTTACAAAGTCAGTACAACAGTCTCATTTGTAACTTTGTTAGTAATATTTTAAATATTCCATTTGAGAGGGGGAAAGTAGACTTTGAAGAGAAGTCTCAAACACTGTTGGTAGGAATGGAAATCAGTACCATTACTGTAGAATATGGCATGAAATCCTCTCTAAAACCTAACAGTAGAACTACCATATGACCCGTGAATCCCAAGAACATATATCTCGAAAGGCTCTGTGGTATAGACTCTGGCTAATGACAATGTGTACTGGAAAGTTATTGAGTGTCTTTGAATGTTCTCACTATTAAAAAGGTGACTTTTTGAGATAATACATATAAGTAGTTCAATTTTGCTATTTAATAATTATGCATATTTTAGAACATACATGCAATAAATATGTAATTTCTATTTGTTGGTTAAAATTACTCATCAATTTTAACTTTTTTGATGAAAGAAAGTTGACTTTGGAAGCAGATAAGCATGGTACTGATCCTCCTCCCAAAAGCTAAACTTTGTGGGAAAAGAAAGATAAAATTCTGTTTGTAAAGCAGATAATAAAAGATAACTATAGGGATAGGATGCTATTCAAACTAAGTCGCTGAAATGTGGCAGCTGTAAATATAAAATAAGCTGTGGATAATATGTTCACTCAAAAAAGCAGGATTCTAAAGGGTTATGCTTCACACTAATACCAGTAATATACAAAATAACTTAAAAATAATTATTTTTCAGAACTATATATTCTTTGTTTTTAATGAAATGTAAGGTTGTATGCCATTGAATTCTATCACTAAGTCTAGCTTGCAGAATGTAAGATTATAATTATAATTGTAATAACAATTGCTCAAAGTAAAATAGTTATTAAGTGTAAGAAATTCATAAAAGGATATAACTTAAATATACTTCAACTATAAAGATGGCATTTACCTTAGATTTAAAGTAATTTAAAGACATTTTATCTTATTTTAGTTGATATTGATATCTCTGTATATTAATCTAAACTGACATTGTATTTGATTATTAACTCAATGTATAAAAAAGCTTACTATTGTACCAAACAAAATAGGCCATGGTATTTTTTGTTCTTTGGGAGTTTGGAGCTTCTCACAGAGCATGGTTTGGTCATCGTCACCCCGGTCACCCACTCTGTAACTCCTTTTTTTAAAACAGACATCAAGATTAATTTGTGCTCCCCAAATGTTTTTGAATCTCTAGTCTTCCACCAGAGCAGGCTCAACTTATCCTCCCTATCCCAGCAGCTAACAATTAGCACACCTCCACAGTTAGGGGTGGGTTTATTTAGATTCTAATGGCCTGGTTTTGCTAAACTTATCAAAATAGACATCCGTAAAGCAATTGGATTACATGTTCTGAGCTTTCCTATCTAAAACTTCATTGGGAATAAAAAACAGGAAAACATCTTACAATTTTTACCTACAAATGCCTCTTCTCGCCTCTTTCAGGATTTTGTCTATCATTTTGTCATGTTTGTCTTCTACTTTGGAGCCTTTTTACTGGAAGCAGCGGCTACCTCCCTGCATGACCTGCAGTGCAACACAACCATGACTGTGCAGCCGCTCCTGGATGACAACCAGTACAACGTCAACGTGGCAGCCACAGTAAGTGCTCCCTGAGGGAAGTGCTGTCCTCCCATGGCCAAGCATCCAGGAGACTCCTCAGGCAGCAGTGGCCTTTTAATTATTGCCTCTAGAATTAAAGATGTAAGCCAGGCAGCGGTGGTGCACACCTTTAATCCCAGCACTCATGGGGGTAGAAGCAGGTGGATTTCTATGAGTTTGAGGCCAGCTTGGTCTACAGAACTGGTTCCAGGACAGCCAGAGCTATATAGAGAAACCCTGTCTCAAAAAACAAACAAGCAAACAAACAAAAAATTAAATATGCAATAGCTATTTGTTTATCTGTTCAGCGACCCTGTAGCAAAATACTGTTGTCACCTGTATTATGTGTGACCCCACTGCTCCCAAAGATGTTGACATTATCTGAGGTGACAATGAGTCTATAGCACCTGACTTTGTAAGATGCATTGTCGCAAGGTTTTGTTTCTAGCCTTGCTCTTTTCTACTCGGTACCCATTTTTAATCAGGATTATTGACTGAATATTTGCCATGAGTCTGCCAAGCAGAAGAGGGCTTAGGGAGCTTAGGACTGACATGAATAAGTTTCAGTTCTTATTATTGGGGTCAGTGTCAGTGAGTGGGAAGGCAAATTCACCAGCAATTATAACAGATGGGATACAGGAGAAAGCCTTCCATGGAGACTTAAAAACACTTTTCCTCTTTCTATATATTGTACTGAACTTGACATTTTATATTAAATAATGCAAAGAAATGGGGCTTTTTTCATTTCCATGGATAATTTTTAAAACTATCACAAAATGAAATTCCTCTCTGTGATGAAATATTTTGATTAATATTTAATAATTCCTATAGCGCATTAGTGAGCCTAGTGTCTTTCCTCATTACCCCTTGCCTCCTAAAGGGCTCAGCTTTTAGAGCTCTCTATCGTGTTCTTTTCTCGACATGCGTCTTCTGGAAACCTGTCCTTCTTCCTCTGCCAGAGTGAAGCCACCTCCATGTGTGGACCAGTCTTTCATGACTTTCCATTTTACCCACCCACTCTGGTCCAGCCAGAACTCGAGCTCCTGAGTTTTCAGCAGCTAAAATTGACCAGTCGTTCATACGTCACACTGGATTAAATCTCTTGCTTTTCTTTTTCACTCAGTGTAGTTAAGAACGAGGGAATTTCCTTCTCGCTAATCATTGTTCTCACTCAGAGGACCTTGTTTACATTAGAAATACATTACAGAAATGGGCAGCAGGGGACAGGTTAATTAAACTGTAACAAATTTCTGTGTCAGGATCTGTTCCCCCTTCTCATGCGACCCGAGATAGTGGTAGTTTTTCATTTTGAATTGTATTGTCTTATAATCTTCTTTTCATCACAAGCCTCTAAGTGTCACATGGGGACAATGTGGACTGTTTGCTTATCTTCACTAAGTGCCGTGATGCATGCACAGTTGGTGTTAATGAAGTCCTTCATGACAGCAAGGAAGCAGCTCAGAGCAGGGCTTGGGTTTCTGTGTGAGGACTGGCTCCCACGTGAGAAAGAGACAGGCTCATGATTCTTTCCTGTGGGTTCTGTGCACTCAGTTTGAAAACTCACAGAAATGATTTGATGTCTCCTCAGAGTTTGCTAGTGAAACTACTGGATAGTTAGATAACTTAGACTAAATTCTTTAATACAGTGCCTGGAGAGATGGCTCAGCAGTTAAGAGCACTGACTGATCTTCCAGAGGACCTAGTTTCGATTCCCAGCACCCACATGGCAGCTCACAACTGTCTGCAACTCCAGTTCTAGGGGACCTGACACCCATGGCAAAACACCAATGCACATAAAATAAACATAAATAAATTTAAAATAAATAAATACTTATCAAGTGAGCCTGATATGTGAGCAAATATTGGATGTAAGACTGACTGTAGATTTGAAAATTAAGAGCTATAGTGTGCAAAGGGAAGCTCATGGCTGTGAGGAGATAAAGCCAAATCATCAGAACATAGAAGACAATGAAATAATCCTCTGTATTGGGGCATCTTCGGGTCAGCTGGTGAGTGTTCATTCAGTGATCGCTTTGGGATGGGTTTTCTAGAAGTCCATGCTGTGAATCTGATAGCATTTTTTCTTCCCTTCTCTTAGGTTTTTACCTTTATGACGACAGCTTGTTATGGTTGCAGTTTGGTTCTGGCTTTGCGAAGATGGCGACCGTAACACTCCTTGGAAACCGACAGTTGTGTGCTAGTTTCACCTGTCTGCTTTATCTGTCTGATGGCCTGGGTACCATTTGTCCCAGCATTCCAAGCATCATTTACTTTGTACAGAGAGAACCTAAGTTAAAGCTGTGGTTTGTTTTGTTTGTGGGATTTTTCATTTTATTCTGATGTTGGAGAAGTATTCTTTCATTTTCCAGCTCTTTTTTTCTTAAGTACATTTCCCCTGCATATTCTTAAAATATGCGGACACTGTTCACAAAACAATAGTATTCCTTTTGTTTCTTAAGTCACCCAAACCTTAATAAGAGTAAATAACTAGAACAATATATCCTAAGCAGGCTTCTCATTTAATTCCGTATCTAATGTAAAACAGAGAATGATATACATTTTTCATAAAGGGGTCAGAGAGCACATATGTGGGATATATGGTCTCTGTGGCAATTGTTCTGTCCTATGGTGACATAAAAGCAGCTATAGACACTATGTAAATAAATGAGTATGTATGTATCCTAATAAAGCTTTATTTACAAAAAGGGAGCAAGACTGGATTTGGTCCACAGACCATAATTCTACCAACTACTGCCATATATTGAACTAATCATGAGAGTTTATCAACCTCATTAGACGAGCCACATAACATATTTTTTTTCCATTTCGCAATAATCACATTGCCTTTTGTTACTAGTTGAATACTTACCCTTGAAAGGGCCTACAGCTTCTTAAGCCAACCCCAGCAGAGCCTTGGGCGTAGGGAAAAATAAGGTATAAAATAAACTCCGAACTAATGGTTTCCTAACAGCTCAGATCTCACTTGAGAGTGCTTAAGACAAGATCCCCAGAGGCAGTTAATCACTCCTGGAACTGGTATCTTGTGCTGATGTCGTACTTTGGTTTATTTATGCCATAGAATGTGGTTATTTGCCCTGTGCATGAATATATATAAATATTTATGTGTGTAAAGCTTTTCCAAATAGCTCTCTAAAGAGTTGAATTTTTACTCCTGATGGTTTTCGCATCTCCTTTCTGAGTTAAATTTGAATAGACTATGAACTATTGCATAAAGCTGTAGGTTTTTACATGCTTTGATAGTAGCCCAGATATCTATGTTGTATTTATGTTGGTGTCAGTCAGACAAAGTCAGTTTAAAACAACAGCTAACACAAAAGCTAGCTCTGGCTGAATAGTACAGAAAGAAAAAATCCTAATCTACCCGTTGACATCATGGCCTAGGCAATGCACCACAAATGGCTTGAATTGAGAACAAAGTAAAGCTAGGCTGCCGTTCCCACTATGGTCTCATTCGAGTTACTTGCCCATTGCTTTAACAGGGCTGCTACTGGAAAAGGGTGCTTGAGGATTGTTTTCTGGCTGACCCATCACCTAAGAGTGTCATGAAATTGGAGTATTGGATTTCATGGAACATAGAGAAAAAAACGTGAATGAACAGCATAGTGTTCAATTGCATAACCAGTGGCCAAACGCTGTTTATCTATACTCTCCCAAAAGAAGAACATACTGGGGGCTAGCTTGGTGGTACAGCTAAAGAAGTACTCTTCAATGTGTAGCTTGAAGGAATCCATCTCACAGCCTTACACCTATCTCTTATGTCTTCTATAATGCCCTGCTTCCTTCATTTTTTTCCCAACTCCAGATCACACACCAAAAACCTGTATTATGAATTATATATTATGAAGTCATAAATGTGCCATAAAGATACATTGTACATTGTACTTTGGATCACTAAAATGTAATACACTAGAATTTAGTTGAGATTTTTATCCCTCCCCGCAAGGTGTTAACAGGCCATGCTTGGTTTGGTATTAACTTAAATGAATTCATTCAGATGTACTTGTGGTCCTTTTGTAAATGGATTGCTTCTAGATTAGTAAGACCCGAACCCAAAGCCCACTAACTGTGAATACTTAGATCTGTAGATTGATTGCATTCTAGATTGCTGAGCTGCGTGACAAAGCACTTGAACAAAAGTGATGGCGTTTGAGAATCTCTTTACATATCTTAGCTGTACAAACGAGAAAGTGTTGGTTGGTCTTAAAATCTGATAAATTTATTTTATAAGTGTTATGACTCTAATAAAGTATTCATTTGATAACCTCTTGGGTCCCTTTTCCTTTTTTTGACATTTGGTTAACTGTTTGGTAGAAACTAGATTGAAGTTCCAGACTCATGAATGATCTGTGTTCCAGCAGGTGGTTGAGGGTGAAAGGGATTCTCTTGGGAAATTTTACTAATTCTTTCTCTGGGGTGAAGATGAGGAGCTAAAACCTGGCGAGGTAGCACTAGAGGGAAGTGAACATTAGAAGGGCATTGTGCTTTTCTTAGAAAGCATTTGGCCTGTGTGTCCATGTCAGCAGGTGTTTTGAAGCATTTAAAAATATTATCTCACCTAATCCTCATAATAACTACTGGATGGCCTGGATACTGTTATCTTATTTTAAATATTAGAGGATTAAAACGCTAAGGAGGACAGGCCAGGGTCCTCCACTTACCATGAGCCAACGCGGCTTCAGAGCCTTGCAGTCTGTCTTGAAAGCCCAAGCTCTTGATTTTTCTATATGCCTCCATTATTCCATATTTTACTTCCTTCCCCCCAAAAAAGGATTTAGTAAAATAATTTTTCATGTTTAAACACATAATCATATCCTCTCTAAGACTATTTTGTCTTAAATAAGAAACATGGGTTTTGCTAAGCTAATTTAGGCCAGCCTGGGGAATAGAGATGTAGCTGAGTTGGTAGAATGCTTGCCTTGCTTGCACAGCTCTGGGTTTTGTTTTTAATTTTATTACTTAAAAAAAAAATACCAATCCAAATCCCCACTCCCTCCCCTCCTCCCATTCCCACTCCCTCCACAGACTCTCCCACCCCACCCCCTCCAATCCTAAGAGAGGGCAATGCACCCCGCCCTGTGGAAAGTCCAAGGCCCTCCCTATACATTTAGCTTGAGCAAGGTATATACATCCAAAGAGAATGGGATCCCAAGAAGCCAGTACATGCAGTAGAGACAAATCCCAGTGTCACTATCAGTGCCCCTTCAGTCTGCCCCAACTGTCAACCCCCTTCAGAGGGACTTGTTTGTTCCCTTGCTCATTTACTCCCAGTCTAGTTGGAGTTGGTGAGCTCCCATTCTGGTTTTGATATCAGAGGGACTTGGTTGTTCCCTTGCTCATTTACTCCCAGTCCAGTTGGAGTTGGTGAGCTCCCATTCTGGTTTTGATACCCAAAACCATAGACTTTGGTAGCATGAGTCTGTAATCCCACCACTCAAGAAATATATGCAGAAGTATCAGAAATTTAAGGTTATTATTGTCTACATAGTGAGTTTAGGGCTAGCCTGGAATATGTGAAGACCTTATTTCAAAAAAATAAAAAGGAATTTAGCCCAAGACTGCATGAAGAGTGTCCTATTAGGCAGCTATCATCTGTACAGACCCAGAATTTCTTGCCTGCCTTGTTCTCTAATTTGTTAATCTTGATGTGTGAGAGTCTAAGCTAAAGGTGGCAGGGGACACTTCTGTGAACGTCATTGCCTCTTGTTGAGTCAGCTCTTTTCCTAATTGTCCGGCATACTCAAAATATATGCACTATCTGCTCATTGGCTGAAACACACGACAAAAATCTGTACCAGGCTTTCTCTGACCACCAGACCCCAAATCATGACGTGGAGCCTTATTAGTTGTGAATGCTGGGACTTAGTTTAGACTTTTCCCACTAGTACTTGTAACTAAAATTAACATGTTTCTCTTCATCTATGCTTTGCCCCAGGAATTTTTTTTACTTTCCTTTCATTCTATACGTCTTACCTTCCTACTTCCTTCATGTCTGGCTGACTAGTATCTGTCTGGCTTTCTGTCCCCTAGTATACCACTCGTTTTGTCCTCATTCTCTCTCCAGCCTAGATTCCTCCTCCTACTTATTCTCTCTACCTGCCAGCCCCACCTATCCCTCTACTGCCTAGCTATTGGCTATTCAGCTTTTTAGTAGACCAATCAGGTTCCTTAGGCAGGCAAGGTAAAACAAATGCAACACATCTTTACATGGTTAAGCAAAAGCAACAGAAACAAATGCAACACATCTTCACACGTTAAACAAATGCAATAGAAATAATTGTAACACATCTTTACATTGTTCCATAAGTATTCTACAACACGAACAAATTGCAACACATAAAGGCCAAGCATTTATAACTAATAATAAGTCTCCACATCATGATTTGGGAGTTGGTTAGTGGCCCAAATGAAAGCCTGCTACACCCAAATGAGTCTTTATCAGAAGGAAAAGACTTAGAAGAACATTAGTGTATAAACTGAGCCACATCGCTGTAGGTGGTTGAAAGCCACAGCTGCTTTTCATCATCTCCCTCATCAGTGGTCAATTCTGAATTCTATTGCCTATTACCTTTCTCTACAAGTCTTTGAGCAGTATCTGTGTGTGTCTGAAAGCCATCTTCCTGACAGGTCGTATTCTCTGACAGCTTTTGTATCTGGGGTCACTGAGCAGGCACATTCATAACCATAACTGAGCAAGGGAGAGTCAAAAGGGTGCCCACATGAATGACTTGAGTCTGTTCATATCCCCTTTGCATCCACTGTGTCAAAACAGATGTCCTCTTTACCAACAAGTATCGACGATCTGAAAACAAAGCAATACCTTCCTATGCAGTGATTCATAAGGATCCAGAATGCTTCACCATTGGCCAGTGCTGATGAATGAATCATCGTTATCGTCCCTGGGAAGAATGAACCCGAAATTCTAAGAACAGAATGTTGCAGGATATTTGAACACACTGAAAATAGAGAGTGCATTATTTAAATAAAACCAAGCATAGGTCAAGAGGCAAAGCAAGCAATCAGTTGACTGGAAGCAAACGTACAGACTGAGGGAAAGTCAGGAGTTCAGAGACAAAGCAGCACAGGAAGTAGAAGGAAAGGATATCCAGTTGTAGTTTTGTTTCAGAAGAGAGCCCTCCTTCTGGAACAACAAAAGAGGAAGCAGATGGCTGTTTTTTCTGCCTTTCTGAGCTCCTGAGTCTTCCTTGGTAAAATAAAAAGACAGAGACTTAGTCAAAAATACCATGTGCCTCCCCAAGTGGAGGTGGCTGAGGCAGTGGCAGAGACAGTGATGGCAGCCACTGTGCCAAAGACTACCGAGCTAGTTCCAAGACAGGCTCAAAAGCCACAGAGAAACCCTGTCTCGAAAAAACAAAACAAAACAAAACAAAAAAAAAAAAAAACAGTAGAAAGTACCAAGTCCATGGTAAGTCACTGGGAGTATGAGCAAATGAAGTGACCTCCATTTCCATCTCTTTTCCCCCCAACCTTATGGCTTCTTAATTTTGAAGATATTACCTTATAGAAATCCCAATACCCAGAAACATCACTTGAACTTCACAGTCTGTATGGTGTCTCATGCTTTCAGTGGACCACTCCAACACTCAGGCAGCTGCTTGTGGAAAGGACATTATATAGTGTGATGGTGACAAAATTCATGGGGATATCACCCTGGTTTGATGTTGAGTTGAGTCGGATATAAGTAATATCATTTTAGAAGCCCACTGTGTTATAAATGTATATATTCTCACTTTGGGATATTTTCTTCCACAACTGGTGCAGAAGATAGACTTTAAGGGGGAAAGAGAATTAAATGCTTGCAGCATTGCAAATGACTTAGCTTCTCCCCTCTCCTGTGTAAAATTGAAAGGACATCAAAAGCAACAGGAAAAGGAAAGTATAAAATGGATTTTAAGATTAAAACAAACAAAACCACAATTGTATATCAGAGAGCACTATAAAAATGTGAGAAGATAACATACAGAATGGGGGAAATCATCTCTTAAAGGTATAGTATACAGAATATATGAAGCATTTTTATAACTCAAACACGCAACCCAATTTAAAATAGTCAAAGGATTGATGTGAAACTACTCGAAAGCAGAGCCAAGAATGGCCAGTCAGCAAGCCACATGACTAGATGTAGAACTTACAGCCATCAGTAAATCAAACCAAAGCCACAATGAGATATCAGTTGACAACAGTGGAATGGATTGCTATCTTTTTAAAGGAAATTATTATATTGGAATCTTCTATATTAAAGATGAGTTTATAAAATGGTCATTTTGTAGAGTAGGATTTTGGACATTTTTCAAAACACTTGGAGGGTAAATAGAATTATAGTTCGTGATAGCCTTTAAGCCCCATCATTCAAATGCCCCATCCCATGTCTCAGGGCTCTACCAGGGCATCGAGTTTAGAACCAGTTACTTACTTGCTTTAGTAGAACATACCATTTTAAACATCAATAAATTTGTAGGATCTTGGATTTGTTTCTTACTTGTGTTGATTTTTTTTCTTCCAAAAGCCAGGATCTTCTTTATAAGACACATTTGGTTTTCCCTGTTAATGCTCCGTTTCCCATTATCCTTCTGTAGGACATCAGTTAAACTGATCACCAGCTTTGGTTTGTCACTCAGAGCATCCTTTCCCCGATACCTTCCAAAATCTTCTCTCCTTCTTCATCTTCTTCCCTTCTTCATCTTCTCTTTCTTTTCTTTCCTTCTTCCTCCTCCTCTTCTTCCTCTTAATCTTTTGTCTAAAGAAATTTGAGTAGCTTTGCCTTTCAGTATAGAAAAGGAAATCAGGTAGCTCAAACAGAAGACAAGGATGTCGTCAGGGATTCCCACAAATTAGCGAGGATGGCTCAAGCTAGCCTGTGGTCTTCACTTAGTCCTGTTTACTTACAGTGTTCATTGTCATCATGGTGGGAAGCATGGCAGCAAGTAGGCTGACATGGTGCTGGAGAAGGAGCTGAGTGTTCTACACCTGTATTCATAGTCAGGAGGAAGAAAGAGTGACACTGGGCCTGGTTTGAACATTTGAAACCTCAAAGCTCACTCCAGTGGCACACTTCCTCCAACAAGGCCACACCTACTTTGACAAAGCCACACCCCTTACTAGTGCCATTCCTTATGAGCCTACATGGTCATTTTCATTCAAGCAACCACAATAGTGAACATTTAAGCCTTGAATATCTACAAGTCCTCTTACTGCTTCTGACTCTTCTACTTCTTAATCTCTTGTTCATTTCAGATAAATAGGTATTAAAGAAGTTCAACTCAAGATTATAGGGGATGAAAATTAGTTACTGGAGTATTGAGTATACTTGCTATTTTAAAATTGCAGAATTTTAGACATTTATTTGGAACTATATTTTTCACATGTTTGCAATGAAAACTTCAGAATACTTAGATCTCCCGTTCATACATTCACTCAACAAACATTCATTGAACTCTTATATGTGCCCTATGTGTTCTAGATGTAAAGAAAATAATGAGCCTATTCTCATGGGGCTTCCATTTAAGGGCAACAAGGTACCAAATACATGCAAAGACACAGTAGTCCTTCTGTAGATTGAGACCCTGTATATCATCAGGTTTGCCTGACCATGAATAGAAAATAATAAGGAAATCAATTAAGTCTGAATTAAACATGTGCAAACTTTTTCTTGCTATTATTCTTTACACCATATGGCATAGCAACTATTCACATAGCATTTAATGCTTAAGTAATGTTGAGATGATTTATGGTGTATGGGAAGATTTATAGGTTATAGGCAAATACCATCATTTAATATTCAAGACTTAAGCATCTGAAGATTTGTTTCCACAGGATGTCCAGGGGCCATTTTCCATCGATCCTGAGAGATGGCTATTGCGTATCAAGTGGTGAATGTTCATGAGTGCAAAGGACAAAAATCAAAATAAGTGAAGAGTGTAGGAGTTTTTACTAACCTCTGGTGGGAAGAAAGTCTAGTGCACAATAAGTAAGAGGAACCCTGTAGCTGAAAGAGATGGTCATAGCCTGGTCAGGCATAAAGGTCATTTATGCATAGAGGGTGAAGGATGTTGAGAAACCACCTGGTGTGACCAAACTTCAGAAAGAACGGGTGTTGTTTCCAGTGAGTCAGGAGTGGAAGCATTGAGTGAGCTAAGGTAAAACCAGTGTGGGGGTGCAGCTCCTAGAAAGAAATTCTCCTTAAAATCAAGGACTCTTTCTGTGTTGGCAGGGAAGCCATTTGAGGAATGATGTGGTCTGACTTCAGGATAATTAATAAGATCTACTCAGTGGCTCAGAGGCAGAATGACTGCCTAGTATGTGATGAGGTCCTGGGTTCAATCCCCAATATGTTTGTGTGTGTGTGTGTGTGTGTGTGTGTGTGTGTGTGTGAGAGAGAGAGAGAGAGAGAGAGAGAGAGAGAGAGAGGGAGAGGGAGAGGGAGAGGGAGAGGGAGAGAGAGAGAGAGAGAGAGAGAGAGAGAGAGAGAGAGAGAGAGAAATATATCAATTGATTGGTTGCACATCGCGAGAATGAGAAGGGAATCAAGATTAAGACAAGGGTGAAGAAGCCGGGCAATGGTGGCGCACACCTTTAATCCCAGCACTCGGGAGGCAGAGGCAGGCGGATCTCTGTGAGTTCGAGACCAGCCTGGTCTACAGAGCTAGTTCTAGGACAGGCTCCAAAGCCACAGAGAAACCCTGTCTCGAAAAACCAAAAAAAAAAAAAAAAAAAAAAAAAAGACAAGGGTGAAGAAAGTACTTTCTGCTCTGTGGGTGGAGGAGGTTTGGAAGGCAAACGGGATTAGGTTTTGAGCAACATGGCAGTTCTATAGGAACAGATTGCTACAAACACAGTTCTGTCGGGTGGAAATTAGAAATCAAGGCTCAGGGGAGCCAGACTCCCTCTGAGACCCACAGCAGCCTTCCTGGCATCTCCATAACTTCTAGCAGTGGCCATCAGTCCTTGGCATTCTTGGATGGCAGCTTAGTTTCTACTCTCTCCATAAGTGATACATCAAGGTGAAATTCTAAAAAGGGAAGAGTTCTGTTTTGTTAAGGGACTTGGCAATCTTCAGAACTTTGACATTCTTTAAGATAACTTTACCAAGAAGGTGTGGTACCAAGTTGGAACTGGAAGTTCTGAATTATTTCCAGGAAAACTGAGGAAGTCTTAACCACAAAGAATAACTAATGACAACCAACATAGGTTAGGCACTGGCAAAGAGGTGGTGTATGATGGTGAAGCAAATATCCCAGAAGCAGCTTTCTATGAAGAGAGTGGCATAAATGTAAACATGCTATAGCATAGAGCTAGTTAATCTTGGAGAGACCCTGTGAAGCTGCAGGTAAGGGTGACCAGTGCAGTCCAAAGAGGAAGTGGATCACAACGCTTCTTGGTAGGAGTGACAGATGAGAGATTTGAGAATGCAGTCAAGAAAAGGGGAGCAAATATTGGGGTGAAGTCCTCTTGTAGAGGCTCGACAGAAGAGATTGCGTTCAGAGAGGCAGCCATTTTGCTCAGCTGGTGCATGAAGGATAAGGGGTGAGCCTGTAGGACGCAGGCTGCAGTTGTTAGTGGATGCTAACCACCCAGCTCAGGCTAAGGCATTGTGTTTTGTCCTACGGGCCTCCATCTCACTCCCATAATCCCCTAAGGGACGTCCATGGTGTTCTGTGAACTGACATTCTAATACGACAGCTCTAGAGCTGACAGCAGCCCCTTTTCTAAAATAAAAGGCCTGAAGTCCCTCTTCCTTTTCAGTTTCTGCTCATCTCACTTGTGAGATAATCAAGTGCACAGCCTTCGGTAGTCAGAACCCCTGGACTGATGCTGGATGAAAGGAAGCAAAGGCAGAATGGCCTTCTTAGTGAGGGAAGCTGCCGGGGTATTAATTATTGCTGGACTACTTTGAATTCATGTTTTTCCTTCAGTGTGAACAATGAAGCATGCGTCCCATATCCATCATAGGAGATTTTATTATGCCTTCCTCAACATTTCCCATTAACCTATAAAATTCAAATCAGTTCTGACATTTCAAGCTGTCTGTTAGAGACTTGATCTGGAGGCATTGAAATAAAGAATTTACTTCAGAAGGTAGAATAGAGCTTACCAGAGGCAGGGAAGGCAGAGAGAGTTTGGGAGAAAGTGGCTATAAAGCTGAGCAGGGTTAAAGTTCTAATATTCCCATGCATGGCGGGAGACTGCAATCAACAATAATAAATAGTGTATTTCAAAATAGGGAAAGATGCGCTGTTTTATACATGGGTTAATTCTCCCTCGGCAATTATCAACATATATATATATGTTGAAATATCATACTATGGGTATAATTACATGAAAAAAAATATTGAAACCTAAAAAAGAATTTAACCTATTTAACCAAACAAATCTGCATTTGTATGTTGTGGGAGTCTTGGGAAGAATTAGGAAGTTAGAATATGTTTTTAAATCACGATACTTCTAATGGCTGTTAAGCATGTTGACTGTCAAAAGCAATTCTGTGTTTCCTTTACTGAAGAGAATTTTGAACAAATGAGTGATCCCCCTCCTTCGACTGCAGAATAACACGAGCAGAGATCATCCACGGAGCAGACCTTATATGCTAATTATTAATTGACGAATTCTGCATACATCAAATTTAATCTTCACAATAACAAGGATATTCTTTCATGGTCATTGTTTGACCAAAATATGGATACAAGTCTCATAGCAGCCAGGAGAGCTGTGTAAAGTGATTGTGGGACAGGTTCTTGATGAGTAATTGATGTGGGAGAACCCAGTCTACTGTGAGTGGTGCCAGCCCTGGGCAAATGGTCTTGAGCTACACAAGAAAACAGACTGAGCAAGCCATGAGGAGCCAGTCAGTAAGCAGCACTCCTCTGTGGCTTCTTCAGTTCAGCTCCTGCCCTGACTGACTTCCTTTGATGATAGACAGTGCTGAGGAAGCGTGAGATGAAATAAACCCTTTTCTCTCCAATCTCCATCTGCTTTTGGTTATGGATGACATTTTATCATCGCTATAGAAGCCTTAATTAAGACACTAATACAACTAGGAATGTAGCCATGCCAATCTCATGAAGGGCTGCAACAGAGCCAGCCAGCTGTGGTACCCAGAGCCTTTGAAAGATGACAGTTCTGGACCAGAGGCAAGGAGCTAAGCAGACGGACTTTCTAATCGTCACGAACCATGAATCTGCTGAAGGAATGGAAGAGTGTTTTTCAGGGAAAAAAGAAGACCTTTCCCTGGATCTCTGTCTGCCTCTGTCCTCATACCCCAACCTCATAAGCTCTCCATCCTTCCTTGAAGTACTCTCACGGTCACGGAGCTACCAAGCGAATGAGTGGATTCTTTAAAAGGAGACGTTGCCAGCCGGGCGATGGTGGTGCACGCCTTTAATCCCAGCACTCGGGAGGCAGAGGCAGGCGGATCTCTGTGAGTTCGAGACCAGCCTGGTCTACAGAGCTAGTTCCAGGACAGGCTCCAAAACCACAGAGAAACCCTGTCTCGAAAAACCAAAAAAATAAATAAATAAATTAATTAATTAATTAAAAAAAAAGGAGACGTTGCCTCCTAGGCTTCCATTGGGTTTTGTTTTTACAATTTATGATGCCTGGCCAACTCTACCTAGAACTTAAATGAATTCTGGTTTCTTACAGTAACCGTGGTCAAATGATCAAGCCTACTGATGAAATGTCCCAAAACAAGACAGGCCAACACGAGAATACTTTCTCATGGAACCCATTAGGCAGGTTTTATGCTTGCATTGCAAAGCCACAAGTGAGAATTCTTCTTAGGCCTCGCTGTTTCTCTCTTTCCGTCACTTCATAATTTCCCTTTCTATTCAGATTGGTCAAAGAACAAGCAAACAGCTGAACAGATAGATGCTCACCGTTCCTTAAGCTATGCTTCCCACCAGCCAGAAGAGGGCGCTCAGGACACATTTTAGAGATTTCCTGGGCAGCTGCTCAAGGGTGGGAAACTTCAGCAATATTTTCCGTTCTGAGTCTCTTTCCTCGGGGTAACATGAAAAATCCAAACATTAAGGCAGTGTGTAACATGCTGCTCTGCGTGAGAGCCAAGAGCCTTGGCCCCTCTTAGGGCAGTAACCAGAGCTTAAGGCTGGAAAGCGACGAGTAACACGACTGTAGTTGGGATGCCTGTTTTTACGGCACAGGAGGGGAGAGGTTTGGAGACCGGCGATACCACCGTTCCTTCATCACATTCATGGTTCTTGGACATGCCACACGTCACCATAAAGAGTTAGCTTTCTAGCAACTTCCAGTATTTACTGTGACCTCAGATACAATTTGAAAAGTGTACACCGGGCTCCCTTTGCAAAACATGTCTCCTTCAATTCTTCCCTCCTTTGCTAAATTAAACCTCCAGTGAGCAAACCTTCAGTGACGAAAGGCATTGTGCATCCCATGAGAGGAGCACGTGCGTAGCAAACATCCTGGTGTCTTTTTCACTAAAATAAGATCTCCCCCATAGTTCTGTCTGTCCGTTCCAAAGAAAGAGCACGGATTCAGGATTCAGCTAGAACACATTCAGCTCTGGCTCGGAGATGTGATTTGGGACATATCTCCTAATTTTTAGTTCAGTTTCCCCTACAGCCTAGATAACGAGTCTTGCCCTGATCTGAAAGGACTGTTAGAAGCGCAGCTGTGTTTGACTCATTGTTTGAGCAAACCAGCCTGGCTTAAACCAGTGACTCCCGCCAATGGTATCTGGGCCTTGCTTTGTTCTATCCAGATAGTTCTGGTTTCTAAGGTGAAAAGTCAAAGTTTCCACTCATTCTCCCCTATAATTGTTATACACATCAAATTATCTCTTTCATATAAATCCTCTTTTTTCTTGTGGAGCTCTGCATCTCATATATGACATGGGTGGTTTTTTTTTTTGTTTTGTTTTCTGTTTTTTGTTTTCTGTTTCTCCTTTGCTTTGTTTTGTGTGTGTGTGCTATGTACTCTGGTTCATATCTCTGAGCACACGGGTGTGTTCATGGAGGCCAGAGGTTAATATCAGACCCTCCTTTGTTATTCTCAACATTGTTGGTTGGTTTGTCTGTTAGTTTGTTTGTTTATTTGTTGGGGACAGGGAGGACACAAGATTTCTCTGTGTAGCCCTGGATGTCCTGAAACTCGCTTTGTCCCGAAACTAGATTGGCCTTGAACTCAGAGATCTGCCTGCCTCTGCCTCCTAAGTGCTAGGATTAAAGGTGAGCACCAACACTGCCCAGCTTCAACTTTGTTTTCTGAGACTAGGTCTCTCACTAAATCTGGAGTTCATTGTTTGGGGAGACTTACCCAGCAAGCCCCTGGGCTTTTATTTCCCTATTCCACTGGAATTAGAGGCATGCCCCAAGTTCCTTGGCTTTTATATAGGTGCCAGCCATCCAAACTGTGCCCAAGCACCCCTCTCGAATCCTGTATGTGAGAGCAGTTGTGATCACCCAGAGATGAGCTCTTACACTCAGACCTACTAACATTCCAGTGTGGAAACAGGAGAGAGCTCACAAGACATCTTACAAGGAACACAGGGCTCTGGCCCTCCCAAAGGATGTGTAAGCAGTTAAGTTAAGCAGTAGCCTTTTCCTGGGACATAGCCACCATGTTGGTAACCCTTCATCCACTGTCCTTTAAAACCCCAGGTAAGCTCAATGGATCAAAAAGCTAGACTTGAATAGAGAGATTTCTTTGGTCTGCCAATGCCTTCTCTATCTAGGGTGAATAAAGACTCCTCGATAAAAGAGACGCAGCACTTACACATAGCCTCTCCATGCTCGGAATGCTAACTCCAAGAATAACACGGGGGAAAAAGCTATTTCTAGAAAGTTAAGTTCAGCAACAGTTGGTGCTGAGTGGTATCTTAGAAAGGATCTAACGTGGTTCTTAAATAATATTTTAGACCAATGAGAAGACTCAGAAGGCGCTCACCATCAAGCCTGACAAACTGAATTCAACGAAGACACAACCCCTGCAAGTTGTTCTCTGAACTATACAAGAGCCCTGTGACATAGAAATGAACACACACCTGTACACGAAACAAAATATAATTTAATTTTTTTTTTTTTTTTAGGATTTTCGAGACAGGGTTTCTCCGTAGCTTTTTGGTTCCTGTCCTGGAACTAGCTCTTGTAGACCATGCTGGCCTCGAACTCACAGAGATCCGCCTGCCTCTGCCTCCCGAGTGCTGGGATTAAAAGCGTGCGCCACCACCGCCCGGCATAATTTAAAATTTTTAAGAGACAAGAATCTCAGTAAGTAGCACAACTATGCTAAAAGTCTGTCTTCAGTAATATTGCATATTGTATTATATATGGGGAAAATATATGCAGAAGTGAAACTTTCAGTTTAAATATTAACTTTATTGCAAACATGTTATTTGCAACAGTCATTAAAGGAGGCAGATATTATTTACGATGTACTGAGCTGCTAACTGAATCTCAGAATCAGGTTTTTGGACTTCCTAGTTCGATTGTTTTATGTAACATAACATCATTTTATAGCCCCATTACAAGCTATTACAAGTCCAAGTGCATTTTTAAAGAACGGGGTCTTCTTTAAAGGTCCTCTCTTGATCTCAGCAAACGTGCCAGAAAGTGGTGTGATACCTTTGGCTATTCTTAATTTAAGAAATCCAATGGTGAGCTGAAGAAATGGTTAAGAGCACTGGCTGCTCTTCCTGAGGTCCTGAGTTCAATTCCCACCACCCACGTGGTGGCTCACGTCCATCTGTAGCCATCACAACAATCCCTTTTCTGGTGTGCATGAAGACAGGCCACTCATCAACATAAAACAAGTAAATAAATATTCCTTTTAAGAAATAAATAAAGTAGATTTAAGCTGATCCTGGGTACCTCACCAACAGGTAAACAAAGGTTTTGCAGTTTTTATGAGAAAGGTAGACTGTACAGTCCCACGAGGAGAGCCTGGCAGTGAATGCCAGCTCTTCCGTCTTTTGACTAACTTCTCCTCAGAGCAGCTGCTTCATAGTTGACAGTCACAGGAAAACATAGCAAAGCTAAAGACGGTAAGGGCCTGTCACCATTTGAATGATAAGAACTGGAGGCCCTCATTGCAAATAACTGAGCTCTGGCCTCCTCAAGCCTGCTGGTGCTCAGTGTTTGTATACCTGTTATTAAACTCGCTCTTCCCAACAAATCCTAGAGAATGAATGACGACACAGGCATATTGTGGGATGCTGACAAGAAGAGATGCAAATGAAAGTGTCAGAAATGTGTAATTTGTGTTTTTAGTAGTGCGATGCACTAAGACCAAGGGCAGGTTGGGGGGTCATGGCTGTGTGGCAGGGGCTTGTCAATCATTAAACAACCCTCAGAGATAGTGGCCGTCCATATTACATGAGGAAAGATAAGAAAGAAAAAGCTCCCGGACTTTCTGATGCATGATTCAATGGCTTTCACAGGAAGATCGTAGGAAAATAATGTCACAATGGAGTGGGGAAACATTGTGTAGCAGGCACTGGGTGCTAAGCTATAGGTCTCCTCTTAATTCTGTGAGCTTTTGAGATGTGTGATGACCCAAAGGATAATCTCAGTGGGACTACTCCAGGTGCAATCAATCAGGTGAAGGGAGAGGGAAAGCAGGGCAGCAAAAGCTGTGACACCACCCAGACTAAAGGAGGTCATGGCACAGGAATGAGAGGTGGGAAGGAGGCATGTGACGGTTGGGGACGTGCTAGCCAGGGAGGGTACAAGGTTGAAAAGATCAGAAGGTGATTTGAGGGTGTGGAGGCTGAATAGTGGGTACCAAAGTCACAGGACATAGGGACAATACCCAGCAGGGTGACTGTAGTTCACAAAATCTATTCTGAATCTTGAGAATAACTACAGACCAGCGGTGGTGGCGCACACCTTTAAACCCAGCACTTGGGAGGCAGAGGCAGGCAGATCTCTATGAGTTTGAAACTAGCCTGGGCGATAGTGCCAGTTCCAGGATAGGCTCCAAAGTTACAGAGAAATTCTGTCTCGAAAAACCAAAAATAAATAAATAAATTTCTTTGAAACTCAACATATAAGGGAGATTAAACTGTACTTTTCCTCATTGATGTGAATCAAAAAATATCAAAAATCTTCACTTCTAAAATCCTGCTGATTGTCAAATATTACAAATATTTCACAATTCTAGGAACAGGTTAGGCTTGTCCTGAGGCTGCATGGTCTCTGAGATTAGAAATTATCACTATGGCATAACCCTACCTATCTTGAACAGTAACTAGGCATTGAAATCATGAAAAATTAAAACATTTCCTAGAATTAATAATCCAATCACAACATATTGAATGTTTTAGCGAAGACTTAATATGTAGGTGGTCTGTGTGCACGTGTGTAGGCACAAGAACAGCTTATTTGTTCTGTCGTCCAACCCAAGTTTAATGAAGGCCATGATGGGTCTCAGCAACAAGGAAGTGGACTTGCTGGCCTTTGCACACAAACCTAGTAGAAGAAAGTGAATGCTATAAACCATAAAATAATAGCAGCATAAGCACAGTTCTGTGGTATGTGGAGGAGGTACTGGTCCTGCATATTGATCAAGAACTTACTGGGTGGGTTGGTTTGTTTTTAATTAACTGGGCATGATCAGAAACGCTTCCTGGAGGAGCAGATGTCTAAGCGGAATTTGAATCGAGCATGTGAATTAATTAAGTATTTGCGAGGATGAGTATTTTAGAAAATGGGAATAACCACTGTAAAAGAATGAGGAAAGCGAGGCTTGAGTGTGGAGAGCTAGAAATAGCTCCTGTGACTGGACTACAGTGGGGACGAAAAGGAGAATTTAGGAGCATGGTAGCCTGACGTGTAACATCACCTCAGTCCTGAGGGGCAGGACATCACACACTGAAGCTGAGTCCTGGCTTGATCACACCTGGAGAGAGACTCTAACAGCAATGGCAAGAATGGACGGTAGAAGGGTTAAGGAGTCCAGGACAGGGAGTTGGGAAGCTGCTGAGTGACATGAGTAAATAAAGAAGTAGCAAATTAACAAAATGGTAAAGTAGTAAATGATGAGAAAGAGAAGTATATAGGGAAGATAAAACTAAGCAGAATTGATAGACCTACATGCAGGAGTTCCTCTTGAGTATATGGATGGCTAGTTATTAGTAAGAAACTGTGTACACGTGTACATGTGCTTGCATGGCTCTGTCTTTCTGTCTGTCTTTCTGTCTGTGTCTGTATCTGTGTGTTTCTATGTCTGTGGCCGGGAGTGGTAGGTAAGCGGATAGAAAGGCAGAAGGAAGGGGGCTATAATAAATTTGATTTAAGCACATTAATATAGCTGAACGTTCTGACCATATTTGTATAATTCAGAGATGCAAGCTGGAGACATGAGAAGACACCTAGAAAGAGACCACAGTTTGGACTTGGAGTGTCTCCAAAAGACCCACATGTTGAAGATTTCGTCCTCAGCCAGTAGTGCTATTGGGAGCTGGTAAACATGCGGTAGAATGGAAGGAACTGGAGGTATTAGGGACATGCCTTTAAAGGGAGTTTGGGGACCTTAGTGCCCCCCTTGCTTCCCAGTCACCATAAATTTCCTCTGTTGAGAACTGGCACCAAGATTCGTACCACGGGACCAACAGGAACAGGTCAAAGAACCCCAACCATTAACCAAAACAATCTCAAATTATGAATCCAAATAAATTCTTTTTAAGTTAATAATCTTGAGTGTTTTGTTATAGTAATTGAAGGCCAATACGCTCGGGAGACAATCCATTAACTCACCAATGAGAATGTGCAGAACATTAGAAGAATACAGAGCAGGTGGATGAAAACTAGACCAACAACAATAAAGAAGGGCCACGCAAAGAGGGTCAACATGACTTGAATAAAATTAGTCAAAAGCCCAGGATAATGTTCAGCCCACCAAAGCTGGAGGGCCATTCACAGATGGATGATAGCCATTCCGCGAGAGGCTGGGGCAATGAGAGGGGAACACAGGCAGTGTGCTCACTATCCCAGAAGGGATAGAATCTGCTTATTTCCAGCACCATCAAGTCACAAGGAGGAAAAAGAGGAGGCGATAAAAACCATGTACTTTGGCATAACAGAGAAAAGCAAAGATTTGCTCAAAGACTACCAGACTCTATCTCTCTTTTCTTTTTTTGCCTGATGTGATGCCAATTAACTGGGGTATGTAAGGCCCATAGATTCTTATCCATCCTTGCAAACTCCTAAAAGCTCGCCAAACATTTCTTCCAAAACTCCAATACAAAACCTAAGCTAAAAGCTAGTTGAAACCTTTATCTCTCAATGATAGAAGCAAATACACATTTTCCTGGAGAAACAATATTATGCACAACATGCTCATACGTGATACATGTCTGCCTTTTAGCATCCAAACAAAATTTCAATTCCAAAACTGCGTATTATTTCAACAACTTACACTAGAATATGGGCATGTCGAATTAGTGTAATTTTTTTGTAGTGATGTTTTATCTGTATTCGTGAATGTATCTCTCTGAGTGTAAGCTACCTTGTGGAGAAAGGGGGAAAGATGATGTTTGAGGGATCCAGAAAAGAACACTGGGTCCCCCAAAACTGGAGACACAGTCAGCTGTGAGCCTCCTGACGTGGGTACTGGGACTCAAACTCAGATTCTCTGGAAGAGCAGCGAGTGCTCTTAAGCTCAATGCCACCTCTCAAGCCCCCAAATTATTATATTTCTAACACCTCAGAAAGTACACTGTATATGTTTTTCTTTCTGGATTAAGCACCCCTGATGGAAGCCATATATAATATTTATTTTGAGTGCGAGAAACCTTCTGACAGAATCCAAGTTACTGGACCAAACAACAGTCTATTTGTTCCTCTCTATGGCAACTCTCGCTGCTGCTCCAGTGCGCTCATTCCACCGAGCCCCACGGAGCCTGGAGGGTGCTCCTTGGCTCTTGAAGACGTCCTGTCCTGAAGATGACCTCGTTCCCCTGAGCATGCTGCTCGCTTCCTTCACTTTATGGCCCAGGGGCTGCTGGCTCCCTTTCCTGCCCTGCACCTGGGTTCGCTTCCGTTTTCTTTTCCATGAAATCTTCGACCGGGAGAATCTTCCTGGTCTCCTTTGGCAAGCTGGGGATCATTACCATTTCAGAGCTGAGGGGGGAAAAATAACTCGGAGGGAACATTGAGTTCAAGCCCTTCCTCTCAGAAATAAGGATACTGAGGCGCGGAGAAGCGAAAGGACTAGGCTGTAGTGACTTGGTGATTTATGACAAAGTGGGGACTTCCGTCCAAATGGCTGTCCCACTTTCTTCATCAAGATTCAAACATTGAATAAATGGGTGCTCTATGGTCATTTATGTAAGTATTTACTTACTGATGACTATTTAAGGATGGATGTTTTCATTATGCTTTACTGGATAACTTATGACCCAATATTTGTTGTCTCTTCTAGAAACAATGCCTTGAGTTTCCTCTCTACACTCTTTTCTCCATCTCCATTTTACTCAGCGAAGCAAGGTGTGCTCAGTCCACCAGTTCCTATGCAGAAAATGGCTGAGGACTGCAGGTTTTCAGCATAGTGCTTGGTTTAGGAATGTCCCCTGGCCCAGTCTGTGATCTGGAGATTGTCAAATTACACAGAGAGACTACCATGAGGCAGGTCCTTGGAGTCCCTCCCTGGACCCTGGCAGCATCCAGCCTCAAGCTCCTTGAACCATTTTGCCATCACAAGAAGGCATCCAACAATGCTGCTAGCATCTCTAAATTTGAGGCTCTTGTTTGAGCCTCTGTCTCTTATTGCTGTATTTCCTCCTTCCTGTGAGCTTTGGAGTCCCGTAAACCAATAAAGATCTTTTTTTCATAAGTCCAGTCTTGCAACCCAAAGTGCTTTAACCAATGAATTAGCTTTCACAAAGTTTCTTAAAACCATGTCAGTGTAATGCAAATCATGATTTGTCTGTCTTTCTCTACAGACCAGATACTTCTGGAATCCCTGAAGTATAACAGCCTTGCTTTGAGACAAAGGGGAGAAATAAAGAGGACAAACTGTGTCACTGTATTGTGCTCCAGTTTACAAAAGTGATATTCATTGGTTGTGGGATCAGGGCTAATTTTCTTGTGTCGTGGATCTGTGAAATCTGTTTGGTTGAATTGATGACTTACACAAACATAATAAATCGTTATGCCGCCAACTGAATTCTGGGCTTGGGCTTTTTCATTTATTTTTGTTTATGAAATCATAATTTCCTGCTCTTAAGACAAAAAAAAGTTAAAAGGGGCTTTTAAAGTTAAATGGGGTTTTTGTTTAAATAACTAAGTCCCAGGAGATTTCTGTACTTCAAACCACTGTAAAAGAATAACATGGTAATGTGTTAAATGCAGATGAGTCAAAAGAACCAGACTGGTTGCCTTCAACTCCACATGAGTTTATAAACCAAAGGCAGAGCTTTGATTCGTAAAAAGACCCTGGGGGAAAACTGGCTATCTGACACGTCCATCTTCCCACATCCAGGCACTTAGATGGGTAATTACCTGACTTGCATATGGAAGGTACCTTCTTAGGGTCTCCAAAGTGTAGGAGGAGCTGTTCAGGAGTGTCTGAGTTAAGTAAAGCCTCCTGCGTGCCACTGCCCAAATAAGGCAAACCACAGGCTACCATGCAGTTTCAGGTTTAGGAGAAAAGAATGAGGGACTCTTAAAGATATCAGTCGTGACTGTTGGAGGCCACCATCTATTGAAAACAAACTTCATTTCTTTTATTACATGTTGTGGGATATTAGCAGAAGATGTTTATATTGTGGTGTACTTGTTTAATGATGCAAAGGTGTGTTGCATTCTTTTATGATGCATTTGTTTAACTCTGTGAAGTTGTACTACTTTTCCTGTCTCAAACACCCAATTGGTCTAATAAAGAGCTGAACGGCCAATAGCAAGGCAGGAGAAGTATAGGTGTGGCTTCTAGGCAGAGAGAATTAAATAGAATGGGAAAAAGAGAAGGAGGAATGAAGAAGGAAGAGTAGGATGTCAGGGGCCAGCCACCCAGACACACAGCCAGACACAGAATAGGAAGGAAAGAAAACATACACAGAAACAGAGAAAGATAAAATCCCAGAAGCAACAGGTAGCTGGGATAATTTAAGTTAAGATAAAACTGGCTAGAAATAAGCCAAGCTAAGGGTGGGCATTCATAAGAAAGACTAAGACTTGTGATTATTAGGGAGCTAGGTGATGGGTGGCCCAAAGAATAAAGAGTAAGAACAACAACAAACTACAATTACCTTTCCAAATTATCCACCTACCCACTTCTATTTTTGTTTCTCTTTATTATTATTATTATTATTTATTAACTTTTCCTTTGGCAACTTTATACATCCATACAATGTCTTCCAATCATTTTTCTCCTTCCTAGCCTTGCTTATCCCTCTCCCAACCCTGTCAATCACCCCCCCATCCCTACCAGTCACCTTTCCAGATAATTGACTTAGCTGTCTTTTATGACCCATTTCATTCGACCAGGGTCATCTCCAAGACTGGATCAGAACTCTCTGTTGGTGTCCGGGGAAGTCATTAGTGAGTGCACATTTGAGGGCAATGCCTCCCTTTCTTCTAGATCTATCAGTAGCAAATAGTTCTTCAGTGAGAAGTAGGTCCCTCGTGAGCTGCTTCTTCATCTTCACCCAACTCTTGATCTGTGCAGGTCAGCCCCAAGACAAGCATCTGCAGCTGTTCCGAGTTAATGATTGCTCTGAGTTTGTCTTACCCAGGCAGTGGCATTTAATAGCCCTTCTACCCATCTTCAGACTCTTACACTCTCTCCCCCACACCTTCCTCAGTATTCCTGGGACCTGAGAGCAGATGGTATAAATGTTTTTATTGAGGCTGAGAGCTCATCTACATGGTATTCCCAAGGATCTTCTACAGCCAAAAGCAAAATTATTCACTAGAAAGAGAGGTTTCTTTGATTAAGGCTGAAAGCATAAACATAAATATTTACCTGCTGATTCTCTGACTCTTTCTTCCTCTGATTTATCTATACCATATCCCTTTCCACAACTTGAACTTGTCAAGCTCTGTATACCTGAGGGCCTTTGCACAAGTCTTCCTTGTTCTTAGAAAGCTCTTTGATGACTCTGGAAATTGGCCTATAGGATATTCTTGAAAAGATCTTCCTTGATACTCCAATATCCTGTAGTTTATACATTATTATCTTTCTCATAGCAAAGAACTCTGATAAATCCCTTTACACCTCTTATAATGATCATATATATCTTATTATTTACTTAGGTCTATCACTTCCTTTTCTGAAGAACCTAAACTGTTTTCTTGCTCACTGAGGTATATCCAGGACCTTGACCAGTGCCTGCTGAATCAATACTTAGTACTTTAAAAGGCAGGAATGCTTGTGGACGGTATAGAATGGTGAAGGAATAGATGTGCCCAAGATTCCATTGTAGGTTCACTGTCTATGTCTGCATAGTGCTTTTAAAGGCCCATACTATGATTGCCTACTTTAATTTGTTATTACTTTATTTATGTATTTATTGTGGGGGTATGTGCATGCCATAGTACCCATGAGGTCAGTGAGGAGCTCTGGGGAGCTGCTTCTCTTCCTACACTATGACTGTGTATTTCTCTAATATCTGATCATGGACACCTGACACACACTGATCTAGCATGCCACTGTCATTCTAACATGTAACAAAAGTGTAAAGAGATTTAGTAAACACACTGGAAAGCAAACAACAGTGAAACGAAGAGTAAATAAAATTGTATTTTCCGAGTGTATACATCACTAGTATAATCTTTTTCCACATTTTTCAAGGTGACAAGTTCCAAACCTACCTACATGTTTTAATTACTAAATTGGAATATCAGATATTGGAACAAAATAATCTGTATTTTGACTCAGGTTACTAGTTTCTCTTTATACGAAGCTGATTTGGCTATCCGGGTTTTTAAAAAATCTCTTCTGCAGAGATTTCTTAATTCCTATACAATTTGTCCTCATTGAGATAAATGTTTTTGTTCAAAGGGGAGAAGGGATTTTCTTTAGAATTCTTAGGTTGAAATAGCTACAGTCTGACAAAAACAAAACAAGAACAGAATCCTTCATGCACTGAGCTCTTAGAAGGATGCCGTATGCCAACAGATCTGAAAATAACAAAAATAATCTACCCACATGTGCGACCCAGAAACGCTTCTCTGAGCCTTCGGTCTGGATAGCTGTGGCAAGGCCACTCCTTCGGTCCTCATTGTTAGGATAAAGATTCCACAGCGAGGAGAAAACAAGAGTCTTCCTTAGGGACTATATTATGAATTTTTAAAATTTCCACATTTTCTATCTTTAGCTTTTGAAAAAATATTGACTGTACTCACAAGTTTGAGATTTATGACAGGTTATGAGGGATTTTTCAGGATAGTGTGATCCAACCGCTGTCTTTGAAGTAGCGCCTCCACTATAATGTACTTCACCCAAAAGAGAGAAAGAAAAATAGGCTGTCTCCTTGAGAACAAGAACAAACGGGCTGTACAAACATGTTTTGTAAGCCACTTGCAAGGGTAGAGGAACTGGCTGCAGGCTGAGTGACCGGCAAACCAGCAAGCTATTTACAGCCCTTAACTAGCTACACCTAGGAGGCGAGAGAGCCAAGACTTCACTCTATGACTTTCCAGTCATCTAACTCTCCATTATCAACCTTCCCATGCGGAGTGGGTGGAGGTCTCACACAGGGGAGAGCAGCTTGAACTCTCAAACAAGTCAGGAAAAGTGGAGGTCAGAAGACAGACGTTCCTACAGCCAGTTTATTGTAAGTACTGGATGAATTACCCAAGTTCAGGGTTCAACATTTTATTCCTTTATAAATATTAGCCTTACAGTATTTGTCCGAAGTGCCAAGAGTAATTATCACAATTCATCCTCATAAAATTCTCTGCATCCCTTCAAGAAAGCTGCCATAGAAAAGGTCAGGATGCCAGCCTAGGCTGATTTTGTTTCTGGGGAGTTTGTTGTAGACATGGAGAATTGTAAGCGCATCATCCTGAAGCCTCACATTCTCAACTAGAGATAGGAAAGTGTCTAGGGCTCAGGTGATCTCACAGGTATATGGTTATATCGTGGGTGAGAATTATGTCAGGCTTCGTCTATTTCTTGTTGCTGCTAATTTAGTTGTTTTGTGTTTTTACATCCCAACCACAGTTTCCCCTGCTTCACCCCTTTCCTAGTTTGTCTCCCACTTCCTCTCCCCTCCACTCCTCCACCCCACCCCACCTTGGCCCATCTGTTCCTCTGCCACTGTTTCTCTTCACATACAGGCAGGGATCCCATGGGTATCAGGCTTCATCTATTCTGATAGCTGGGAACTGGTTGTAAACAAACCAAGAGTGCCTTTCAGTAGAGAATAAGTTAGACAGTAGTGGAAAACTGAGTAAATTCTAGTTCAAGGGTGGAAACAATTTGATTGAAAAACAGAAAAAGATGAAAAAATGCAAATGTCACAATAATCATCAAAGAAAAACAGGCTGTCACTTTGAGATTCTATGGTGGAATTGGCAGATGTTGGAAGAGGAAAATTTAAAGTGTAAAATATAAATTAATTTTAAAAAGAAGTTACCAAAAAATGTTGAACAGAAAGTTCTCAGAAGAATTAGAAGAAGCCAACAACTATTTGGGGGAAAAAAAATAACATTCCATATCGTTATCAATTGGGATTACATCTAATCCAGTTCAAAATGTCTATCTTCAGAGAACAGATAACAAACTCTATAAAGATGCAGGCAAAGGGGAACTCTGCTACACAGCTGGCAGAAACACAAACTTGTGCACCCACTACAGAAGTCAGTATAGAAGGTCACCAAAACGCTAAAGCAAAGAACTGGAGAGACTCCCCTGCTCGTGTGTGTGGTCTGTGTGTGTGTGCACTGTTTCACAGACATACCTGAACTTGTGTTTATTGCTTCAGGCTCACAATAGCCTAGCTGCAGAATCTGCCTAGATGCCCATTAGCAAATTATTAGAAAAAGAAAATGTGGTATGTATCCACAATGATGGATTTTTTTCCATCAAAAATATAGAATTTAAATAAAACTCCCAATTTTCCAGTTATCAAATAGAAATGTGTTTTCTTCGACACAACGGTGTTTTGTTGGTTGTAAAGGGGAATTAAGCAGGTTATTTTCAGAAAAATGGATGGAACGGAGGTCATCATGACAAATGAAATAAGACATTTTGAGAAAGACAAACAGCACAAATTTTCTGTCATATGCTCAGCCTTCATGCATGTACACACAGGGAGAGAGAGAGAGAGAGAGAGAGAGAGAGAGAGAGAGAGAGAGAGAGAGAGAGAAGGGAGACTATATCAGGAGGTTAATGTAGGTAATGTAGGGTGACAGAAGAATAAAACTAGGGAGAAATAAAAATATAGAATTATTTTATCTCATAGTCAGTGACATGTTTGAATCAGAAATATACCTTAAAGGCTCATGAACTGACCCTTATCTCCCAGATGGTGGTATTATGTTGAATGTTTGTCTATTACTGAGATGAGACACCATGACCAAAAACAATTTTGGCAGGGAGTTTATTTGGCTTACACTTCATTACTGAAGGAAGTCAGGACATGAACTTATGCAGATCAAGAACCTGGAGACAGAGGTTCTTGATGCAGAGGCTGTGGAGGGTGTTGTTTACTGACCTGTTTCCCATGACTTGCTCAGCCTGGTTTCTTATAGATTCCACAACAGAAATCCCATCACCCACTATGGGCTGGGGCCTTCCCCATCAATCACTAATTAAGAAAATGTTCCACAGGCTTGCTGCATCCTGATCTTGTGGAGGCATTTTCTCAGTTGAGGTCCCCTCCTCTCGGATAATGTTAGCTTGTGTCAAGTTGACGGAAAACTATTTAGGACAGCCTTCCTCTGGTGGAGCCTAGCAGGAGAGAGTAGGTCACCGGGGCCCATTCTTGGGTGATTGTCCCTGGCTCCTTCTCAGCATGTTCTCTCTGCTTCCTGGTCTGCCAAGATCTGGGAAGCTGCTGTCTCAGACTGCTTCCACTGGACACAGAGCATCCTAAGCCAACCTGCCATCCCTGCCCTGGGCACATCTGCTACTGGCCTAGGCATGGACCATAGGCTTAATGAAGTCTGTGGTCATGGTGACAGTGTGGTTTCTGGGTCTGGGAGTGCCCGTCTCAAGCATTCATTCATTGGGTTGGCTTTGTGCATTGACTAGTATTAGACCAGGGTATAGTACTGAGCCCAGTGGTGAGATCTGCCCAGAGCTTCTGCCTTTAGGGAGTCTGCCTGGAGTCTGAGGATGTGGACTGCCCAATGCTGAGTTTCTACTGAGATGGCATCTGCCTTAGGATTCTTACATTCCCGGCTCTGGGGGCAGGGTGCATTTCCCATGCTACCTGTAAGAAGGGGAGAAGTAACACTTGTAATTCCAAACTCTCCTTCCTACACTCATCGCTGCTGCTTTCCTTGCTTCTGCTATGTCCCCAAGTGCTATAACCTCCCCTCAGCAAAAGCCAAATGGGACAACATCATATTAAATGATGAAAAGTTTCAAGCTTTTTTTGCTAATATCAGAAAAAGACGTTTGTTCTTGCGGGTTACAGTCAATATAGGACTAGGTGTCCTGGTTGGAACTATTAGGCAAGAGAAAGAAATGAGGAATAAGAAAACAATAAAGGGAGGAATGAAATTATATTGATAGAGTACATGCGTTCACACACAGGGGACTGTGAAGACTTCTCTCTCTCTCTCTCTCTCTCTCTCTCTCTCCATATATATAAATATGTATGTATGTATTTGTGTGTGTATTTGTATATCCACCTCTCTCAAATTCATTCTCAGCTAGTAAATGAATGCAGCAAAATTATAAGACAAAAAATCATCATGTATCTATAAACTATCCTATATACTAATAAGAAAGTATTGGAAAATAAATCAAGAAAATAATCTCATTTATAATAGTTAAAAATAAAATTAATTACTTGAGCCGGGCGGTGGTGGTGCATGCCTTTAATCCCAGCACTTGGGAGGCAGAGGCAGGCAGATCTCTGTGAGTTCGAGGCCAGCCTGGTCTACAAGAGCTAGTTCCAGGGCAGGAACCAAAAGCTACAGAGAAACCCTGTCTCGAAAATAAAATAAAATAAAAAAAAAAGTTAATTACTTGAGATAAATGTAACCAAAGACTGGGAGGGAAATCATGTATTAAAAAATATAAAAGTGCTTTAAAAAAGCAGTGAATAAATGCACAAACAAGTTAGAAAATATTCAACATTTGGGGGTTGAAAGTTTAGTACTGTTAGATTGTCCATACTACCCAGAATAATCTACAGATTCAATGTCAACCCTTTCGAATTACCAATGCAATATTTTACAGAACTTTCAACATATAAGGTGGCGATGACATTTACTTGTTTTCTTTAGTTGTTCACTCTGTACATTTCTGTAGGTGTCTCCATCTGGAGCTTTATTTTAAGTCTGTTTTAATGCCAGGCAGAATTTGTAGAACACTGTGAATCTCTCTAAGAGAAAGCAAATATAGAATGCTGCTCGGGATGGAAGGAATAGTTCCCAGGCTTTTGCATGTCAAACTCAAACCCACTGAAGGTTTCAGAGGGCAAAACAGAGAGACACTAAGAACAGACACACCATAAACAGAACACAACCTAGGGTTGCTCAGAAGACGAGCTCAGACCTTATTTAAATGCACAGAAGACTAGTACGTCCTCAGTCAGTTTTGAAGCCATTCCCCCACAAATTACCCAATTTCAGAGTGCACCTATATAAATAATGAGATCTCCACAAACTAAAAAGTGACCTTGCATTGCATTGAGTCCTAGAACCTTAGAATAAATGCAGCATTGATTATAATACGCAAAAGTCAGCAATATAAAGCTTGGGTTGGGTGTGGCTCAAGCTATACACTTACCTAGCAAGTGTGAGACCCTAGGTTCAATCTCTGGCACTGAGAAGAAAGTTCACATCTTTAAGTTGAGAGCCAGAAGTGTCTGAATGTGAACTCAGCCAAAAAAAAAAAAAAAAAGTGTCAGATTTCTCTAGGACTAACACGATCACAGGATCAGGGAGAAACTTATAGATGAGGGTTCCCTTTCGTAAGGTCAACACTGCCCAAAGTGCAGCTGGTATATGGATGCTCTAGTGGCAGGGCCTGGCATCCCACTTTTTGGTCATAAACCCAGAGTACCTTAGACCACACTCCCACACCATGTCCAATCGATTGTTTTTCAGTCGTGATTGTACGTTTTAGTGACAAAACATTGCATTTCTACCTGAGTACATCTTAGGCTGTTTCAAAAACAAAAATAAAAATGTTCTTGTTGTTGTTGTTGTTGTTGTTGTTAGTGGTGGTGGTTTTGTGTGTGTGTGTGTGCAATTCAACCATTTTTTAAGTCTCTAGTAGTTAATCTCCATTATCTAAATTCCCATAAATTCCCACTAATGCAAAAGCAAAATGTCTCAAGATTCTATTTCATATGTTTACAATGTTACAGGTTATTTTCTTCCCAAGCTCCAGGGAGTGCTTGTGGGTCTGGGAGTCTCCTGGTTCCTTCATTCTGGATGCTTGCTCAAACTGAGTGCATCCTGGATTCCCTTTCACGTTGTTCACAAAGCTGCTATCAGCTTGCTACCCAATTATGTCCCAGCTGTGCAGGGCTTAGCTCCCATTGCATTTTCCAAAGCAACGACTATGAAGAGGACTTTGCAAAACTTTGCAGTAAAGTTACTAGACAGCAACTAGAATGAGCAGTTAGAAAGACCCCCTTATCCATATGCAACTCTTCACATCACAGTGGATCATGAAACAAAAAGTCCACCAAAATCACAGCCAGGCGCTAACCTTCAGTGTACCACCCTAGTGGCATTTCCCCAATAGCTAGGTTTCTGCTCCTAAAGGTTCCACGATAGTTTAACCTCTAATGATACAAATTTCCAATAATGCAAAATCAAAACTTCTCAAGCCTCCATCTCACAAGCTTACGCAGCGGCTGGGTTTTCTCCAGCAGCCCAAGGAGTATCTATGGGCATGCTGGCTAGTTTTATGTCAACTTGACACAAGCACAATCATTTCCTAAGAGGGAGCCTCATTTCAGAAGATGGCCCCACCATATTGGTCTGTGGGGGCATTTTCTTGATGGATGACTGATGTGGGAGGGTCCAGATCACCATGGGTTGGGGCACCCTTGGGATGGTGGTCCCAGAAAGCAGACTGAGAGAGTCTGGAGGCACAGGGCAGGAAGTAGCGGTTTCCAGACTCCTGACTTCCTTCAGCTATGTACTGTGACGCTGATGTGGAAGTGAAATAAGCCCATGCCTCTCTCAGTTACTTTTGGTCACGATATTTTTTTTGTTTATTTGTTTGTTTGGGTTTGGTTTTTTTGAGACAGAGTCTCTCTATGTAGTCCTAACTGTCCTAGAACTCACCGTGTAGACCAGATAAACCTTGAATTCACAGAGATCCACCTACCTCTGCCTCACACCCTACCTTTAAAAATATTTATCTTTTATTATTTTAATTTTGTATACACATAAATGCAGGTATCCACTGAGGCGCTGGCTTGGAGATGGAGTTTCAGGCAATTAGCCACCTGATATAGTGCTGGGAATTGAACTTGGGTCTTCTAGAGGTAAAATACATGCTCTTAACCACTGAGCCATCTCTCTAGTCAGTCATGTGATTTATCGTAGCAATAATAACCTCACCTAAGACAATACGTCTAATATTTTCATAGCTCTTCCCTCTCGACACCTGCTTACATAGACTACAATGACAGAAACATCAATATAACAGTTTTTTGGTATGGACATGTGTTCTTACATCTCACAGAAACTCCGGAGTTTACTGATTACCTCTCCTGCCCAGTATCCAAGTCAGCATCCTAGGCCTTTCCATCGGCACATAATCAAAGAGTATGGATAGTCTACCTTAATTTCTAAATAAAATGTTTAATTTTAAATGAAATAAAAAAGGAAATAGTTAAAAAAAATCCTTTCTTGTTGTGAGTGTTTGTTTATTGAGCTCCTAGGGTATCTACTCAATTTAATTGACCTTTAAAGTATGTGCTATTTTCGGGTGGAGGAACATCTTCAAGAAACCGTACTCTCCTTTTCCTGGTGGATATTTTTACTCATTATCTCAAATTGTTTTAACTCTATTTTATGGGGTGAATGAAGAAGAATGAAAATCTCAAGTTTAAAATGAATACCACCTGAAAGACAAGGCATGCTTTTTAGGTGAGCTCTGGATTTGCTGGTTGCTAAAGTGAGGAGATAGTAGAGAAGACAAAGCACCCCTGTCTTATTAGTAAATGCTTGGATATAATCAGCTAACAGACTTGATGTGAAATTGGCTCTACTCCTGGGCTGATTTCAAGGTTCCAAAAAATGTACATGAGTAGGATCAGCCTCCTTCAGAACTCCTGCTTGGCACCCACTCATAAGCATCAGCTAACCAATTGGAATCCAGGAAAGAGAATAGCTATGTATGGCTTGGAATGTTCCTGAAACATCGGACCTCTCCTTTCACTACCTATATATTGAAAGGTAGAGTAATTATACTGAAGATGTTTAGGATATGTAGACAATGAAATATGCAGAATTGATTTGGCCTTAGAAATTTACAAAGATTGTTTTTTGTGCTTTGGCCTTGGAAGGATTAATCACCCTTTTTTGGTTTTTTTGGGGGGCGGTTGTTTGTTTGTCTTTTCGTTTTGGAATCCTGTTCTTGCTTATGAGCAACCAAAATCACCATACAATCCCTATGATGTTGTGAATTATTGAGCAAGTCCAACACCAATCCTACCGTGATTTGTTGAGCTAGTGGTGCCATCCATGGTTAGTGCTATGACCTAAATATTCAGACTCAAATAGAGATAAACATTCAACGTGAGAATTGGGGCAAAAATAAATAAGACATCAACCTTGCATGTGTTTTATCCCCTGCAGTTGTGTCCAGAAGAAAAACCGAATGGCATGGGGCTATTCCATCAGCAGTTTTCAGTGACATGCTCAACAGAGCCCAGTCCGCCCCTGCTTTCAGCTGGCTTGCGGGACTGTACTGCATTGGACAGAGGTTGAATATGTTGGTCCCTGCTGAATGAAATTTGTCAAGTTTATTTTTTTTTTCTGATCCTGGGGATTGTACCCAAAACCTTGATAACAAATATGGAATAGTATTAAAATGTTCTAGTTCACTACTATGCCTAATTGACTGCTGAGTATGCTATAATATCTGGAAACATAGTTAAGAAAATCATCTTGGGAAGAGGAGAATAACAGCTCTGAGAAAGCCCTGTGTCTATTTGGCCTGCCATTCTCCTGAAAGGCGACGATCAGATAAAAAAAAAGTTTTCCTAAACCCAGACATGGTGACAGCAACCCTGTAATCCTAGCACGCAGGAGTCTGAGGTAGAAGATTTTGAAACTGAGGCAGGCTGTGGGCTATGTAGCCACATCGTAACTCAAAATTTAGTTAGTTAAGAATGTATGCTAAAATCCCCACCAAAGAAATTTTAGAACTAATGTTTGGAAAAAAATAATAATACAGTGTGATTGTAAGATCAGGAAAAAGCAAGGATAATTTACAGATGGGGCTAGAGAGTACAACAAACAGACCCCAGAGGAGGTGTTCACCTTGGCCTCTCTGGAAACTGTTTGGAAGAGAAACAGAATGTCATTGGCTTGCATCTTGTTTGGTCTCTTTGGGCACGGAATACATTTGAGGCTGGGTCTCTGTCTTAGGAGAGTTAATCTGTTTCCAGTTCATAACCAGCTGTGGTCCATGTCCCAATGACAGTCCTGCCAATCCCCATGCTTAACCAAAGTCTCTCTGTGGGGACTTCAGCCTTGATGACGCTTTCAAAGTCTCAAAAGCTGCAAAGGGAAGGGATAGTTAATGCTGAGCTCTTGTTCCTTTCTCCCACCCAGAACTGGCAAAGCGCTCGCACCCGGCAGCCACTCTCGGGTGCATTCTGTCTTTCATCTCCTTCCTTCCTTTATCTTAGCTGTTATCAGGGAAAGATTTGCTCTGACCCTTGGGCCATTTGTGAAAGTCTATTTGCTTTTTGCTGTGAGGTGTACTTCATTCCTCATTCCCTGGCATCCATATTCAAAGACTCTGACCTGAGATATGGTATAACTTAAAGTAAAATGGCATGAGCCAGCAGTGGTGGTGCACGCCTTTAATCCTAGCATTTGGGAGGCAGAGGCAGATAGATCTCTGTGAGCTCGAGGCCAGCCTGGCCTGCAAGAGCTAGTTCCAGGTCAGGCTCCAAAGCTACAGAGAAACCATGCCTCAAAAAAAAAAAAAAAAAAAAAAAAAAAAAAAAAAAAAAAAAAAAAAAAAAAAAAAAAAAAAAGAAGAAGGAAGGAAGGAAGGAAGGAAGGAAGGAAGGAAGGAAGGAAGGAAGGAAGGAAGGAAAAAGCAAATGAGACTTGGAGTTCAGCAGAGCTGTAACAAGAAGCTTTGTGTCAAGAAGCTCTCCAATTGCTACAGCTCTTTCCACAGACCCTCCAGACACAACTTGTCACCCAACAGGAATTACTTCCAGGTAAATAAGAAACAGTCAAAGAGCCGCTAAGTTATTTAGAATTGTTCTCATTAAATCATTCTTTGCCCTTTCTTTTCCCCACAAAATTACCTCCAAGACACCATTAACATTGCCTTCTGTAACTTACACATTGATTTGATTTTTTTTTGACTCATGGGTTTTTGTTTTGTGTGTTGTTTTGTTGTTGTTTTGTTTGTTTGGTTTTGGTTTTTGTTTCTTGGAGGGTCTTTGTTTTGTTTTGCTATAGGGTAAAATAGAAAATCTTGAATTTCTACAAAGCACTTGTCCCTGGCATCACTAAGTCTGAAAGCACACCTCTCTCCTGGCACCTGACAGGTTACTTGTTCAGAGTAGATGAGCAGCCCTAAAAAGAGGCCAGGGTCAGTGACCCAATAGAAAGTAAGCCTTTCTGCAAGAAAGAGTTTGATTTCCAGGTTCCCAAGATTTTTCTAAGCAACAATAAAGGAAGTATTGGAAGATAAGTTTAGAAACATGTGCCTCGTGAATAATCCTCTCAAACTGTAGGAAACCTGTAGATGTGTGCCATTCTGAATAAAATACCAGAGTGTCCTATCTCACGGTCAAGCAATGAAGACATTCTGAACAACTATGCTGTTTGGGGAACTCAGTTCATCACATTTGATGATTACTATGATAAATACCATCATCTTCTGGTGTGGGACTTCAGGTAAAAAAGTATCGCCTCACATCCTTTCCTGGAGGTTTAAGTCACCTATTCTTGCTTTCCTAAAAGATCAGACTGTTTTTCTGATGCCAGTGGATACTTCCTGGAATCTGTGAGGGTGTTCCTAGCAAGGACTCCTAGTAATGGAAGATTCAGAGTCAGAACAGGCTGTCTTCTATAACCAGGAAAGGCTTCCAATGATGGCCTGAGACATCAACCCATCCACAAAACTGTCTACCTATTACCTGTCCTTCCTGTGGGAATAGTGGCTCAGAACTTCTAGAAATGGCCAGCCAATGACTGGTCTAAATTGAGAGGGAGCCCAAACAAACAAAAACCAAATACACACAGAAAGTCTTTATCTATTTTTCTCTGTCTATTTTTTCTTGCTATGTCAAAATTTCCCAGACCAGGTAATTTATGAAAAATAAAAATTTACTTGATTCATGTTCCTGGAAGCTGGAAAACCAAAGGCACTCTGCTTGTGTCTGTGTAGAATATGGGTAGGGTTTTCTTGCTGCATCATGTGATGGCAGAAGGTGTCTCATGCATGGTAACACGCATGAGCACGTGTGTCATCTCAGGTCTCTCTTCCTCTTCTTGGAAGGCCATCATACCGTTCCTGCTTTCCTGACTTTAATCCTAAATGCATTCCAGTGGCCCTGTCTTTAAATAGTCCAAACATGTGATTTGGGGATTGTGTTTCTGACACATGAACTTTTAGTGGACACATTAATTCATAGCATCTGTTTTATAATTTTCTACAATAAACATTATTTTATATTTATGAAGAGAAAAGTTGTATTTTAAAAGCTCTTAAGTGCTTTAAGCTGTTCCCTTTGGCTGCGTGCTAAGTGTTCCTTTGGGCCCAAGTAAGTTTGGCAACCTTGTCTGAGAAAAGAATTTGCAACAGAGTTATTGGGAACTTCCCCACTATGTCCTGCTTAACAGTGACAGGATATCCACCGTAAGCTAAGGACTTGTCCAAAGCCAAAACTGTGTGATGATATTACCCACCAAAAGGGTTATCTATTTCACCTTGCCTCCAAAGTCAAAGAAAAATAAAGAAAGAAAAAAAGGAACTTGGTCTCCAGCTTAGCAGATTTTAAGCAAGAGAAAGAACTTAGCTCTCCACTCTCAAGGCAAATAAGAATTCACCCGGAAAGGATCTTCAGGCATGTGCCCCTCCTGTGATTGACAAGAAGTAAACCTTAGCATAAGAGGGATGCGAAAAATAAAACCTCAAGAGTCCCTAGCAGAAACCGTTTCTCAATAGCCCACCTTTGCCATTGCATTTTATTGTGAAGAATTCAATACGAGGAGCCATGAGCAACTCCCTCACTCTTCCTCACACAGACACGTGTTCTTGGTTGTAATCAGTTTTAATGAGAAAACCGAGAATTGGAGCAATTGTCTTCCCTGGGACCAGAGGATTCGTTGATGGCAAGCTGAAACTCAACTTCAGCCATCCTTTTATATTGCTTCTCAACGCAGCCTCTAGGGAATGACGGTTAAACCAGAAAGCAAATTCACTGCTCAGTGGTCTGTGTTCACTTAGTTATTCAAAAGATGGAGAAGCAAGACTCCTGTTTTTTTTTTAACCTGACCTTTAACACATCCTAGTTAACACAAAACACTTTAGTGCTAGTTTCTAATGTGTGCTGGCATTTCTCCCAGACTGAGCAGTTTCCCGGTATAGTTTCCTATAACTGACATCAATTCTGATATCATTTACCTAGAGATAGCCTCACATCTACTCTTGACTAAAGTGTGACTCCCTTAAGGTGCCAATCTAAAACTTGAGGTTATAACCCCCATATCTGATGTAGCACCTCTAAACTGGAGATGCTTACGACCCCTGCATTTTCTCATAAATCATGGAGGAGGGGGCATGCAGGGTCATGTCCTTTCTGTGCACACCACCCTCCAGAAACCTTGTGTCCCACTATCGAGAAGCTTCCCAAACCTCTGGGATTTTATAAAATGTGCCTTCATTACTTCATTGGTAACAGTATTGCTACTAGGAATCAACCCAAACTTTTGCCTCTTTACTGCCTGTAGAGGTTAGAGGTGGGACTGGAGGTCCTACCCTCCCCATCACTCTGGTCTTTCTGATGAAAAGCTGTCCCCTGCAAGAAGCTACCTAGGAGCCCTCACTACTAGTTAACTCATTTTCATGCAAAAGCTAGCCTTATCAGTAAGTTTTGGGGGTTGAGGGGAGCATGCCAGGAACCAAAAGCAGGCTAGGGGAATGACTCAATGGGTAAAGAGCTTGACGCACAAGCCTAAGAACCTATGTTTAAATCCCTGGCACCCATGTGAAAGCTGGGTATGTTGGCATAGTTCTGTAACCTCACCGTTGGAGCTTGGAAACAGAAGGATGCCATGACTTGCTGGTCAGCCAGTCTAGCTAAAATAATGAGCTTCAGGTTCTGTGAGAGATGCTAATGCAGACAAGAAGATGAAGGGAGCTAGAGAGAATGACTCAGTGGTTAAGAGACCTGACTGCATTCCCAGAGGACTTGGGTTCGATGCCCAGCACCCACACAGTAGTTTACAACCTTCTGTAACTCTGGCTCCAGTTCTGACATTTTCTTCTAGTCTCCAGGCACCAGGTACACACTTGGTGCATAAACATATGTGTAACCAAATTGCGCACATAAAATGATAAAAGATGATAATAAATGAGATGAGGAATAATAAGGGTGAAGCCCTGAGTCAAACTCTGTTCTCTACTGGCACTTGCTGAGGGGAGCACACACAACCACACACATGCACTTCAACATCACACACACACACACACACACACACACAACATACAGATACACTGCCACTATCATTTTTTCTCTGGCGTAGACACATACAATGTCCACCCCTCATCCTAAGGTCCTAATGACAAAGTGAAGTACAGTCCTACCAAGGTTCACTTAGGGGAATCCGCAAGTTTCTTAAAATTTCTTACAGAACAATGGGTGAGAAGTTACAGGCTGAAGAAGTCACATACATAGAAGGACTGTACCTGCAGAGATGATGTTTTTCTAGACTATATAGATAGAATCCCCTCTCCTCCCCCTTCTCCACCTATATCCTCTGGCTTCTCTCCCATGACCTCAAGGCCATGTGGAGCTCTGCTTGGGAGGAGGGGCTGACCCATGACCCTCCCCCATCTCCTTCTTCTGTGAGATAAGTCAGCAGTCAACAGTCCCAGCTGTGCTGATCGTTTGTGAGAAGACCCAGTCGGATTCCTGAAGATGGTGGCGGTTGCTTTACCATCACCACACCCACCCCACTTGCCCCCCTCCCTACACACATACTGGAATCAGGATCAGAGACCAAATACATTATACTCAGTGCATCACAATATGAGTGAATGAGTATAGCATAATAGTGCTTATTTCAAAGGGTTCTGAGGAACTGTTATTATCTGCTGTGAAGTCTAGTCTATGAAACCTTTTCCTGCCACTTGCAATATAAAGATGCTAATAAAATAGTAATATAATAAATAACAAAATTTAAAATATATATTTTAAGTAGTACATACATCTAATTTAGCCTATGCAACGGCAAGCAAAGCTAACTGGAGTTCTATTTAGTATTTACTTCTCCACCCATTCTTCCAGGAGTACGGAAATCTTCATTGCATTCTTTACCAAAGTCTAGACATAGTCTTTCAAAGGCATTCATTTTCATATACCTAACAGTCTAGAAAACTCATTTAAAAATGATAGGAGCTTTCCAGCTTGGGCCCGGCAGAATGGCTCCCGCAAAGAAGGGTGGCGAGAAGAAGGGCCGTTCTGCCATCAACGAGGTGGTGACCCGAGAATACACCATCAACATTCACAAGCGCATCCATGGCGTGGACTTCAAGAAGCGTGCTCCTAGGGCACTCAAAGAAATCCGGAAATTTGCCATGAAGGAGATGGGGACTCCAGATGTGCGGATTGATACCAGGCTCAATAAAGCCGTCTCGGCCAAAGGAATAAGGAATGTTCCATATCGTATCCGGGTACGTTTGTCCAGAAAACGTAATGAGGATGAGGACTCACCAAACAAACTCTACACATTGGTAACTTACGTGCCTGTTACCACATTCAAAAATCTACAGACAGTCAATGTGGATGAGAACTAATCTACTGAATCTCAAATAAAGTTGGAGAACTGCCAAAAAAAATGATAGGAAAAGAAAGGCATGAGAATAGGTTATAATGCATTTGGTAGCCAGGCACTGAAGGCACACACCTTTAATCCCAGCACTCAGGAGGCAGAGGCAGGCAGGTCTCTATGAGTTCAAGGCCAGCTTGGTCTACAGAGCGAGTTCCAGGACAGCCAACGCTATTATACAGAGAAATCCTGTCTCAAAAGACTGAGAGGAGAGAGAGAGAGAGAGAGAGAGAGAGAGAGAGAGAGAGAGGGAGGGAGGGAGGGAGGGAGGGAGGGAGGGAGGGAGGGAGGGAGGGAGGGAGGGAGAATATATCCATGTGGGGTCTCTAAATCAACCAAGCTGAAGGTTAAATTTTTTCTTCGTATCTAGTGCTCTGCCCCTCCGTCTGTAAATCCACATGGGATGAGAGTGTCATTGTTTCTCACTCGGCCTAGAGAAGAGATGCTACTTTGTTTCTGCTCTTTCTATGAAGCTCTGGCTCTCCTGGAACTCCTTACCTAGGCCAGGCTGGCTTTAACCCATAGGGATCCTCCTGCCTCAGCCAAGTGCCAGGATTTAAGCCACATACCACAATGCCATAGTGTTTTTCTTGTTGTTGATGCTGCTACTATTGTTATTTCAAATACACTTTTCACTAATCCCTTATACTGTGTAATATTTCAAGGGCATTTCTAATAAGAGAACGTCTATAAACGCGGTAGCTCCTTCTAGGTTCATCAAACAATAGTGTTTGGCCTTATTTGCTTCAGTTTTTTTTTCTTTTTTTTCAGAATGCTTTTTATTTTCAAAGAGATGCAACCTGAAAGGGAAGGTTCCTGTGTGAGACTTTCTGATTTCCACTTCTTCCCTTGCTTTCCTAAGAAAATTAATACCCTGGAACTTTGTAAACTTGGTCCCATATGTCTACATCTATAAATAAGACACCTAATTCTTTTGCACATTGACGTTTTTGTACAGCATCACAGCATATCTATCTTTCAGGAACTATTTTTATGCTACCTCTTATTTTTTGCTCTTATCTTTAATTAAATGGATCATTACAGTAAGTAAAAACTTAAATGCCAGAACTTTCTTATTTACGGTAGTATGAGATGTGGAATTCATTTGGGACCCTTACGGGGAAATTTCAAATAAAATATACTCACCCCTCCCCTAACTCCATGCTTCCTCACTGCTGTGGGTTCAGAGCAACCCAAGGAGGCGGTTTCTTATGGGAAAGGCCATAATGAGGAAAGGACCTTTCAGAGACAAACATCTGGTAAGCGGATAGGAAAGATGGAAGACTGGGTGATCTTATGAAATGCCCCATCTACAGCGCTTTGTGACTGGATCTTACACGGACTTGCACCATGTGACCCCTTCTTATTTGTGACACTAGGCAAGTTACTCAACCTCTTGATGTCTCACTACCTCTTCAAGAGAACAGAGCTGTAACAGCATGTGATGAGTTAAGATGTCCACTTCGTCCTCGCTGGAAAGTGCTGGTAAGCACTCAGCGCTTTGGCTGAGATTGTTCCCATCCCAAAGAAGGAGTGGTTTTTGTTTGCAGATGAGAAGATGACCACGTGATCTTTCACAGGCTCCTCCAATGTAGAGTTTCAGAAATTCTCTAATTTACATATCTGCTCTATTTGCCCAATTCTAAACACCTCCCCTCCCCTTCTCTTTCAGCCTCATACTCACTGCTCTGGAGGAGGATTCAAGAGACCATGGAAGAGCACGGCTTACTGGCTTGTTCTCCATGCCTTGCTCAGTCTGCTTTCTCCTATCATCCTGCCCAGGAGTGGCACCCCCCCCCCAGTGAGTGGGTCAACCCACAGAAATCATTAATCAAGAGAATGAACTATAGAAAGAGAGAGAGAAAAGAAAGGAAGGAAAGAAGGAAAGGAGAAGAGGAGAAGAGAAGAGAAGAGAAGAGAAGAGAAGAGAAGAGAAGAGAAGAGAAGAGAAGAGAAAATGCACTACAGATTTGCCTAGAGGCAGATTTTATGGGGGCATTTTCTCAATTGAAGTTCCCTTTTTCCAAATGACTCTAGCTTGTGTCAAGTTGACATAAAACTAACCAGGACAAGCCGGGCGGTGGTGGCGCACGCCTTTAATCCCAGCACTCGGGGGGGGGCAGAGGCAGGCGTATCTCTGGGAGTTCGAGGCCAGCCTGGTCTACAAGAGCTAGTTCCAGGACAGGCACCAAAGCTACAGAGAAACCTTGTCTCGAAAAGCCAAAAAAAAAAAAAAAAAAAAAAACTAACCAGGACAAACGTGTTCAGAGAGAGAGAGAGAGAGAGAGAGAGAGAGAGAGAGAGAGAGAGAGAGAGAGAGAGAAAGAAAAACCCAGCACAGGCCCATAGACTTCTCCTTCTCCTTGCCCGCCCTCTATCCTATTACCCATCAAGCCATCTGGTCAAGTCATCTTCCAATTCACCCTCCAAATCCTCCCCCCTCTCTGCCATTTCGGGGAGATTTGTGATTTGTGAGATCTTTCTTAAGTGTTCTTCCTAGACAGCAGCCCTAATTTGATCCAAGGAGGAACAGCGTCAAGCACACTCCTGGGATGGAAATTTCAAAGACTCAAATGTGATGCTAGTGTTCTAGTTTGGATCCAGAGGGTCAGGAGTGCCATGGGTGTGCACACTCAGCACTTTGCTCCTTGGCATTATGGCTGCATATCAGATTCTACACTCTTCAGGGCACGACTTGGGTTTGATTCATCTTTGTTTCTTTCCTGGAATCTGGCACAACACTTTGCTCAATAAGGGATTGTTAAACTGGAAATAAATAGAATAAAATGGAACTTAATGTTCTTGGAACCTCATGAATAGTTTAATTGCCTAACTGTGTTCTATTTTTTGAAGTTGTTTTCTTTTTTATTTGAGTAACATTTATTTTTAATGTAGAAAAATTGTGAATATAAAAAATAATGCCATAATCCAGACATAGCTACTGTTGCTGCATCTGTTATATTTCATCTCCTTATCTTAGACACATTTTTCTAAGATAAAATATCCTTTACGGCATGCTCTAAAGGTTGTTATCTGTCCCTGAATTTATCTTATATTACTTACCTTAAAAAAGCATTATGCATGTCATATTTAATTTTTTATTATTCAATAGTACTCATTTTAAAGTTAATATGTTGAAGTTTCTTCATAAGTGGTGCTGGATTTGGCTTCATAATTGATCTAAAACAAAAGACTCAGAGCTCATAAGTTCTAGATTTTAAAATGAAAAAAGAATGGGCTTAGAATAAAACTTTGAAATTGCATTATCTGGGCATTCATCAAAAAATGTTTATTTTATTGAAAAACATGTTTGGATGCATTAGGACTTTTTTGAAGACATAGTGGAATTTATCAAGATACATCTCATGTTCAAAATGTAATATTTAAAGATGTAAATTTCATCTAAGAAAATTAAAATTAACATGAAGAAGATAGTTTCCTCTGTCAACAACAATATACGAAAATATAATAAAGACAAATGCAGTGGCCTACATTTTTAATCCCAACACTGAAGCAGGGAAATAGGGGGATTCAGAAAGTTCTAGAAAATTCTCCATTGTTACCCAGGGAATTTGAGGCTAACCTGGGCTACAAAAGACCTTATCTGGGAAAGTAAAATTAAAGTAACTCTGTGAAGAACAACCAACCCTATCAGCTACTTTTCTAGAACTGATCAAGTACACAGAGAGAGCTATTCAAACTGTATTTAAAACTTAAAAGAAATTTTAAACAAAGCGGTAATAGAGCCTGTTTAATAATGAGACTGAGATTATTTTTTTTTTACAAATGAAGGTGTTCCATGTTCTGTAATTAATTTACAAAGCTAATGTTATTCCAACTAACATTGTACACAAATTTATTCCAAAATTAGGGCAAAGATAAAAAGTTACGCAAATAATTATCAGTTTTTAAGATAAGGAGCAGGAAGATATTAGTCTGGGCAGACACAAGACAAACTCCCTCCAGCTATAGAATGGAGTCAGAGTGTGGAGGGTAACAAGGCAAAATCAGACATTGAGGACATGGAGGAAAGTCAAGAGCAGGATACAGGGAGCTGACTTGCCATCAAAGTAGCACTCACTAAGCAATGCGGAAGGATGGATGATTAAAAAGATAAGACTGAATCAAATGGTTCACAGTAGGAAAAGCTCTATTTCTGTATAGCACCATGGATCATATATGTGTGGGTTAGAGCTATCCTTGATAGAGAATGCCAGAAAACTGGTAGGCCATCTTTACAATCACAGAATGGAGAAGAGCATCCTACGTGCTGTGCCCCAAACGAAGGCCATATATACAATACTGTTTACAGTACTGCAATGCACAATACGACTGTGTATTACACAAGTATAATACACAATGGCTGTGTACTACACAAAGACCTAACAGACCAAACAAGCCAGTGTAGCTTTACCATAATAGGCATCTACAGGGTCGGAAACAAGCATAATGTAGATGCAGAATAGTTTAAGATCTTTTGCAAATGTGTGTTGAAGCTGAATGAGTTATGTAGAAAAAATGGGCAAAGACTATTAATAAACAGCTCCAACAAGGTGAAACCTAAGAAGCATAGACAGTGAGATGCTTGAACTGTATCCAGAGAAAGATAGCCCAGGAAGCCATTAGACTGCCGCACACACTTTAGATCCATTGCATTGGAAACAGTGAGAGACAATGTAATGCCAACTAGATCAATGCATAGGTCTACACACGGGGGTTCTCAGCCTTCCTAATGCCACTACCCTTTGATACAGTTCCTCATGCTGTGGTGACCCCCCCCAGCATAAAATTATCTTGTTGCTACTTTATAATTGTAATTTTTCTATAGTTCCAAATCATAATGTAAGTATCTGATGTACAAGGTATCTGATATGTGATCCCCCCACAAGAGGGGTCATGGCCCACAGGTTGAGAAGCATTGCTATAAAGGGAGAGATGATCTTTTCAAGCCTCAGATTTTTATGATTTAGGAGAAATCAATCCCCACTGCAGGTGGAAGTACATGCTAAAAATGTCACCCCGAAGAGCCATTTAAAAATGCATAATGAAAGCATGTGTCATTAAACCTTTGAAAACCCCTTAAGGAGGCGTATCCAAGATAGTTATTCATCCTAACATTGTACATGGAAATGAGAAGTGAATGACAGCCTAGTGTACATCTTCCCTAAGAGAATAAACAGGCTTACTAGGCACCTGCCAGGGGCAAAGAAGAACACAAACACACAAAGAGGCATGAATGAAAAAGACCTAAGAATATAAGATAAAATGCATTCTGTATTTATAAAAATTTAGCATACATACATGCATAAAAACTAATTTCCCAAGGTACTATGCATTGTTCCATGCATGAGAGTATTTACCCCGGGACTGAAAGAATGGAGGGAGGTGGGGCTAAGCTGGGGACTGCCGACAGGCAATAAGTGTAGGGTGTTGAGACCAATGATAACACGGAACAACAGAAAACACCATCAAGACAGCGCTGTATGATTAGCAGAAAAAAAATTAAAGAAAAAGCATCTAAAATTGAGAAGTGCCTTGGTCATCTCTGTAGTTCCTGCTCACTCCGACTTTCTGGTTTTCTATGATACATGAGATCCTTCAGCGCTGAGCTCGCCTTGAGAGATCATTTATCTGGCTTTCCACTAATGGGATGAAGCCAAACACCTGCGAATCTAGTAGATGTGGACACAGGAGGCACAAGGGAGCCCGTTTCACATTGTCTGTCAACAAGAACATCAAAGAGAGGTGGGAAATTAGAATCCTCTGTCTCTGGCTATAAGCCCTGGCTAAAACACTCCTAAGTCCAGCCATGGCAATTCTCCATGTTCTTCTAACCTTCTGCATCTGTTAACTGCATGGGGATGCATAGTCTGCCCTGAAGACCCAGTTCAGTTAAAGAGATCATTGAAGGGATTGACAGGTTAAGTTAAAATCAGAACACCCCCCCCAACTCAAAAAAATAAATGTTCATTCCCAAGAGGTCTCAATGTTTTTTCTATCTCTATTTTTTCTCTCATTTTTATTCAAAGGACATTCAGTAAGCCCCCAGAGAGGTGTTCACAAGAGACAGAATTCTATGAAACAGAGCTAAAGCAAAATAGATTGGACATCTTAATTGAAATTGACACCTGCAGGAGATGCTTAGGTTCGCTTTCCTGCATGTTTTTCTGGTAGAGTCGGGTGCTATGGAGAATTAGAGATGTTTTGAAGAGTGTTTATTACCAAGAGAGGCTTTCTAGGCTACAAAGTCCTTCGAGTCCCTTACAATATAGAGATTCTGTGGCTCCTTCCTGTGTCTGCCATGTGTTTGCACTCTTAATCCCAGAATCTTGGAGCCACACATTATTGAAGATGAGGTGATTAAGGGAAACACTATCACAATTGGAGGCCAGAGAGATGGGTCAGTAGTTAAGAGCACGAGCTGTTCTTCCAGAGGTCCTGAGTTCCCACCACCTCCTTGGCAGCTCACAAAGGCCCCTAACTGTAGTACCATGGGATCTGATAGCTTCTTCTGGTGTGCAGGTCCCTGAGGACAAGCTTTCAGAGCTTGTAAATTTGACACCCTAGTTCAGTTTGCTCTCTCTGATTCTTGTACGTGAATGGAAAAGTGACCTCCTAGCTCCCTGCTAAAGGAAGGAGCCTGCTGCCGGGCCTTCCCCACCATTATGGAATCTCCCTCTGCAAACACAAGCCCTCCCTAATAAACTCTTCTTCTATAAGCAGCCTTTGTCATGATGCTTTATTAAACTACTGTGGCCTCTCCTCAGATAACTTTACTATCCTCCCTTTCCCTCTTCTCATATGTTGTTGCCGTTGTTTTTATGGAGAACTCTCTCTGGGACTCATGGCCAGCCAAGCTCTATAGATAGAGGCTTTGACAAGACACAAGCGTTGTATCTCATCCCCCCCGCCCCATGGTTCAGGCCATTGCAGAGGGGGGATATGGGAAGAACCTGAGAGCATCAGGATGTATGGGTGTGTTGTAGAGTGCAGTTCTCCTACAAAATAACCCCTCCTCATCAGATCAGCTGTGCTTCCTTGTAAGGCTTGTTGCCTGTTGGCATTGTCTCATAGAAGAGGGGACTGGGAGGGATACAGGACCCTTACCCGAGTCCCCAGCTATTTGTAAGCAATTCTGCCCTAATTTCACAAGGCCCTAGGATATTGAGGATGGGATTTCACATGTGTATGCCAGGCCCAGGGTCTCTCTCTACCTGCTACTCATGAATCTAGCTGTAGAACTCTCAGCTACCCCTCCAGCACCGCGCCTGCTTGTGTGTACACTTCCTTCCTGCCATGATGACAATGGACTAAATCTCTGAACTGTAAGCCAGCCCAAATAAAATGCTTTCCTCTAGAAGAGCTGCCATGGCCATGGTGTCTCTTCACAGCAATAAGGCACTGACTAGGACAATAGTCAAATCTCCATAAGCCAGATGTCTATTAAAACTGGGCTGCTGTAGCTAACCATAGCGCCAGAGAAACCTTCTGACAACAAAACTATCTTCTCAAATCTCCTTCAAACGCCGCCCTAGGTTCCTCCTGCAAATGTCACTGTGAAAAAAAAAAAGGAGAAATGATTTAATTCTTAACTAAAGAGCCAATATATGTGATAGTTCCAAAAGTTGTGCCCTATTCTGACTCTCCTTAAGAAATGGAACGCCACAAATAATTCCTTTCTTCCTGTCTCCACTTGTAATAAGAAACCACCATATCCCTCTCCTGCATGTCAACCCCTTTCAGAACTTTCCCCTAAACAAAACAAAAGTAACTCCCCATGCATTAATCTTCATGAAACAATGGATGAAGAGAATAGGGACTAAAGCAAGAAGGAAGTGGATATGGCGCCCTCTAGTGGTGCACATGACAACAGCCTAAGGATACTTTTCTCAGGGAGATTATCATCACAGCTAACATAGATTGAAACATAAAGTCTAGTATCAAATCCTCTGTGTCTCTTTACTTCCTCAGATTCTCTATCCCGGAAGTAAGATCCAGGAAACCCTGAAATCCGCTATTTTGCTTTCTGATATACAAATACGGACCAGATGCATCTCCTCTGAATCACTATGCTCAAAGATGGTTTAGAGGTACTACGTCAACACAGCATTGACAACCATGGAAGCAAAAGACATTAGAGGGAAACTGCTGAAAGTCTGCAGATTAAGTGAGTCAGGATAGAGGCATTTAGGACATCACATGAGGTATGTAATTGGTCTAGGTATATTTAACCTACAGAAAGGTGAAAATGCGTGTCTTAAGAAGGGAGAATCATCCTGTTTCAGCAAGGACTGAAATGTATCTACTGGGACCAATCTTGATTCTGATATTTTCTGTCTTGGCCCATCTGTAAACAGGGCAAGCCAATACCCACAAGCCCTTGCCATAAAACCCAGTTTTTATTTCTCTTTCGTTCCAACTGCAACTCAAGTGCCTTTCCACAAAGATTTACTCTAAAGCCAAGTCTCTCATATCTCATTAAGTCAGTGTATTTTATTAGCATGGAAATCCAAAATGACCTGTTTTGATGTCCAGCTACTCAGTAAGTACGAGACAGGAAAGATCTGTAAAAGATAAAGTTGTCAAAATGGAGAGGACCACACCATGTTTTAGCTTTATTGTAAACAAACATCTTTTCCGTTTTATCAGACTCTCATGATTTCCAGAACACTGAAAAAGCCCATGCCAGTAGCCTGCTTGCTTTTTCAACTTTCACTCCACTTAACATCTCTCTCTACTCAAAAGAAAACACAAAGCAAGAGAAACAAAACGGCATCCATTTCTAGAGCAGAGCAGACCTGATAGGCAGACAGAGGCTGTGGAGGAGGGTGGGCCCACAATACACATCTCAGCTATTGATTAAAAGACTGAGTCCTCTTTTCAATATATGAGTGTTCGTTTTTATTTAGACTGAGTTTAAATATGGCAATGGTTTTTTGTAGTTCCCCACAGTCCTATTTCTGAAGAGCTTCCAAGTTCCCTGAGTCTATCCTTTGTGCCTGGATATTATAATTCAGTGCTTTTCAAATCTAACTCCTCAACTCCTGCGCTTACTGTCTAATAGTAAAGGGATTTAACCATAATGTATGTAAAGGAAGGGCTCATACATGTCTGTAAAAATACCTCACTTTTTTCCATTGGTTTCTCTGTGTTGTGACATATTTAAGGCCTGTTTTTACAGGCTGTGGGTAAAGTCATGGTTACAAGATGGTGAGTAAAAGCTTGAAAGAATAAAAATGAATTATTAGTAAACACTTATTAAGATGCTATGTATATCACATACTTAGTGAATAGTTTGTATGTGTATCCCCAGTTAAGAGCATTTGCTGCTCTTCCAGAGGACCCAAATTCAGTTCCCAAGTTCCCTGAGTCTATTTTTTGTGCCTTGATATTATAATTCAGTGTTTTTCAAACCTAGCTCCTCAACTCCTGCATTTGCTGTCTAATAGTGAAGGGATTTAACCATAATGTATGTAAAGGAAAGGCTAATACATGTCTGTAAAAATACCTCGCTTTTTTCCATTGGTTTCTCTCTGTTGTGACATGTGAAGCCTGTTTTTACAGGCTGTGGGTAAAGTCATGGTTACAAGACGGTGGCTAAAAGCTTGAAAGAATAAAAAGAAATTATTAGTGAACACTTATTAAGAAGCTATGTATGTCACGTAATTAATGGATAGTTTGTGTATGTATCCCCAGTTAAGAGCCTTTGCTGCTCTTCCAGAGGATCTAAATTCAGTTCCCTACACCAGCTCTGAACAACTCAACAACCACCTTTATCTCCAGCTCCAGAGGATCCAGTGCCCCTTCTAGCTTTGCGGGCATCTACACACATGTATATACATAAATAAAAATTGTAAAACCCTAAGCCTTCAAGCTTCACGTTCCTGCTAGCTACCTTTGATACTTTTGATGATCAATAGTCTACATTCCATGACACATTAATTAGGATCCCCATTCAGACAACCACAAACAGACACTGGTAGGAAAATAGATTGGAGCAGTTGGCATCAGGCATACACTGAAGGAAAGAAGGTTCACACTCTAGAAACAATGAGAACATCAGAGTTGGGGTGAAAGAAGGTGCCATAGCTTAACTAGAATTTAGATTTAGAATAAATAATGAAATTTTTTAGATTTATTTTAGAATAAATAATGAATAAAAAATGAAAGATGTCAGAAATAAAGAGAGGAAGAAATTGAACAACAAAGCAGTGGTCTTCAACTTATAAAAGAACATTTTATACAGAAAGCCCTCAGTAGCACCTTGATCAAAAGAATTTCCATAAAACATTCATCAATTTCAACATGTGTTCACTATGGAATGAGAGCATTCTTTATCTTCCCAAACATTTGCTAAAATACACTCTGCATAATTCTTATATAAAATGAATTTGAATAGAAAAAGGGACTGTGTTCTATATCTACTTAAGGAAAGGCCATTGAGGAAGAAGACTCAGAGCTCAACCAGCTCAGGAAGCAGAGGCACAGGGGCCCACAGGGGCTAGCATGGTGGTCAATATGTAAGATTGAGTGAATTTGTGTCTTAGGGTTTCTATTGCTGTAAAGAGACATTATGACTGCAACAACTCTTATAAGGAAGACATTTAATTGGGGTGGCTTACAGTTCAGAGGTTCAGTTCATCATCTTCATGGCGAGGAGCATGGTAATATGCAAACAGACATGATTTTGGTGAAGTAGCTGAGAGTCTTATATCTTTCAGGCAACAGGAAATGGTCTGGCAGTCACACTGAGGGAAACTTGAGCAAAAGAGACCTCAAAGTCCACCTCCACAGTGACATACTTCCTACAACAAGGTCATACCTACTCCATCAAAGCCATAGTGCCACTTCCTTTGGGTATCATTTCCTTTGAAACCATCATAGTGGGCTTATATAAATGTCAAGGAAATCATACCCCTGACTTCAACTTGATCAACTAAATTGTCTTAGATAAAGCTCTGTGAGCGACCTAGTTGGGTGGATAGAAGAAATATCTAGAAAATTAATGACTCCATCCTTTTCAGTAGCCCTGACGAGTGGGTACTGTTGGGAAAAGACAGCAGAATTCTATTCACTTACATCCACTGTTGCTTTGGATCTTACCATCTGCCTTTCCATAAACTCTTATCTCTAAGGATCGTTCAGAGCCCTCTGAGTTAGAATCTGTGGTCTAGGAACACTGGAGCCCTGTTCAGTGCTATTAACGCTACCAACCAAGATGATGCTCTTTTGTGAGTCACAGCCTCTTGGCAGGAGACATCTTCCAGATCATGCCCCCTTCCTCCAGATACCCATAGGCCTCTAGAGATTACAAGAATTTCTGTCTGCCAAGTTTACTTATCAATGAAACTCATGTTATACCAATGGCAAGAGAATTGAAAGAAAATCTAAAACCATCTAGTTAGATCTCCCAATGATTAAAAGAACCTTGTCTACCATAGCAGTGAGATCCTTATGCATCATCTTGAACACATCTCATGACAATCAAATTAAAAAAAAATCTTAATTTTAGATAACAATGACCATTACAGAGTACTTTTTCATGTCAAGCCTAATATCATACTCTTGGTGCTAGATTAGTTCCAGCATCTGGGAATGCATAGGAATTTTTTTTAAATCTGATTTTTCTTCAACTATTTCATGACAACCCCATGTCAATATTTAAACTGCGTTGAGTATGTGTACACCCTATCATTTTCAGATGTTATTATGTTGTTGGAACTTATTCTGGGCACAACACACTTGGCCCTTATGAATGCACGGTGTACAAAAGGCACCCTTGTGTTTCAGATATGACAAGGATCCTCCTGCTTCAGTCTCCCAGGTACTAGGATTCTAGGCACGAGCTACCACAGTTTGCTCAGGCTGGTTCCTTTATTAATCCTTCTCTTGTGACTATTCTTTTCTCTTCCATTTTGTCTTTTCTTCTCTTTAACTTCTTTCATCCTTTTCTTCTTTCCTTATTCTCTCTTCTATTTACTTCCTCCCTCCTCTTCGTCCTGTCTCCTTCTATCCCACCTGATTTCATTGGTTGTCTGTCTTTATCCTTACTGGTCAGTTCTTTATGTTTTTTCCCTCATTCTTAAAGAATGCATGTGGCACTCTGAACAAAATTTCTAGTGCTAATGGAATGTGAGTGCAATTTTAGCTTCCTTAAGTGTGTGTTCATCATGGCAGGTTGGTAGGGTAGGAGGCTTATGCTGTGGGATGGTCTTTCTGTGTGCTGTAAATGTGTTGTTCTCATTAGTTGATAAATAGAGCTTCTTTGGCCTATTGCAAAACAGGATAGAGCCCCATGGGAAATCCAAGCAGAGATTCAGGAAAAGAAAGGCAGAATCTGAGAGACATCACCTAACTGCCCAAGGAACAACATGCAAGTAGACCAGTAATGCCACAGCCATGTGTCAATACTATGATGAATAGAAATGGGTTAATTCAAATGTAAGAGCTAGCTAGTAATAAGCCTGAGTCATCGATTAAGCATTTATAAAATTAATATCAAGCCTCCAAGTAGTTATTTGGGAACTGAAGGATGGGAAAGATTACATCTCTGAATCCCTGGAGTCTGGGTATACATAAGTCCCTCTTTCTAAGCTGAAGCTAACTTTTGTTCAAGATCCCAGAGGCTTCTTCCTCTTCATAGATTTGTTTATGATTTGAAGATCTCCCAGTAAGGGCTATGGAGTAGTGATACTCCCTGGGAGGCTCACTTTCCCATATTTGTCAACAGCTGGGAATGGTGGTGACCCATGGTTATTTTTCCTGTCATTTCTAAGGTCCTAAATTCACCTAGTTCTTTGTAAAAGATTCTTTTCTTAATTTTTCCTTTCTTGCCTCACCCCCAGGTTGCCTCTTTACAAATTATGATGATCGATTTTGGAAGCAGGACAGTTGTTAAGTAAGAGATGTCAAGTTTTGTCCATTAGCTTAGAATTGCTATAGTTTGTGCTGATTGAATGTTAGATGGACAACTGACCCCTATCATCACATGTGGGAAAGTGGAGAATGAGTGTACCTTAGTGAGCTTTGTTTATCTGTTTTGAGGCGGGATCTCATGTAGCTGAGGATCTTCTCAAACTCCCTACACAGCTGAAGATAACCCTGAATGTATGATCCTCCTACCTCTATTTCCCAAGTAATGAGATTACAAATAGAAACAGTGCAAGGGATGAAACCCAGGACTCAGGCACAACAGGCAGGCAGTTTGTCTACAAGTTACATTTTCTCACCCTATCAATGAACACTTTCTGTTCTTTCTACCACCTTTTCATTTTAATTCCTAAAATACAGGGAGAGAAATATGTCATACATAACATTGCTTGTGCTGGCTAGACTTATATTGACTTGATATGCAAACTAGAGTTATCTGAAAGGAGAGAATTTTAATTAAGAAAATGCCTCCATAAGATCTAACTGTAAAGCATTTTCTTAATTAGTCATTAATGGGAAAGGGCCCAGACCTTCGTGGATGGTGCCAGTCCTCGACTGTTGGTCCTGGGTTCTATAAGAAAGAAGGCTGAACAAGCCATGAGGAGCAAGCCAGTAAGCAAAAACCTCTCCATGACCTCTGCATCAGCTCCTTTTTTCCAAGTTCCTGCCCTGTTTGAATTCCTGTCCTGACTTCCTTTGATGATGAACAGCAATATGGAATCGTAAGCCAACTGACTTTTTGGTGATGGTCTTTTGTCATAGCGAAAGGAATCATAACTAAAATGCTGCTTTTCGCATATCTCGTATGTTCTTTTCCTTATAGCCATTGAGAAAGTGTAATATGACTCATATATATTATCTGATAATATTATGGATACCAGAACCTATGTTGTAACAACCTCTATATTTCATAATCTTTGGGTAAGTTGGAAGAGCAGTCAAATATGCAGCTAGTAAAACTATAAATTTTATTCAATAGTATACTTTGACTCATGGATTTGATCATGTTATATAGGTCACAGAGTCCAAGTTCAAGTCAGAAAAAAATTACAAATGTTTGGAATGCCTTCTTAATATAACTTTCTCCTAATTCTATGCTTGAATTTTCCTTAAACTTTCTTTTTTGTTTTAAAAACAGTGAAACAGAACATTAGTGTTATCTTATCTAGGCATTTTGTTTATTCTTTAGTATAATGCCTACCATAAGTACGAGATCATGGAAAATCTCAAGTTTACTGATTCTCTATGTAAAAAGAAGTCTTATTGAAAGAATGTTAGAAAGACAATGTCATACTATTGTTTAGAAAATAATTGTAAAACATAGAAGCCACAATTAATTCCAAACCACTGGAACATGAACTAAGAGACCATATCTTCAAACAGCTGGACAAGAGAGAAATAGAAACTTCTTTAATTTTGTTTGGACTGCTGTTCTATTGTGCAAGTACCTCCTGGTCACCAGCTGTCAACACTAAGACCACACCCTTGAGTTATCACTCTTCCAAACTGTGCTCTTTTCAACATCATCTCAAAACAACCTCTCTATAAATGTTGGGGTAATCTCCATGGCATCTCTTCTGAGGAACCATCTGGATTCTTCCTTAAAGGAACCAGGATAGAAGACCTACTGGTTTTTAAGTCAGCCCTCCCTGGCCATTGCTAGAAATAGCATAGCTCATTGACTTAGAAAGTTGTTGAAGAATTATGCTATTGAAAGGAAATACTATTGAAGTATTAAAGTTAGGCATGGAAACGCATCCATTCCTTACAGCCATAATAGATGTTATTTATGTTCCTAATCAAAGACCGAGAAGAAACGTGATCTGTGGGGAGAAGCAACTGATTTTAAATGATCTCACTTGGAATCTTTTGTGTTGATTAGGTGAGTAAGAATGCTATTCTTCAAATTAAATCAAAGTTCGACCTCTCTATGTGCCCAGAGCCTGAGATTCTGACTTGATTGTGACACTTAGTGCTCATTTTTGTAGACTACATAATGTAAGAACTCACTACTGGTGCCACATTGAGCCATTGAGACTTCACTCACCATGTGGGTTTCTTCGTCCACACAGTAGGTACCATAGTCCTGAAAGCTTCCATGCCCTAGAACGAATGTTTGTAACTCCTTTGATAGCCTCTAAAATAAACTACTTTATCAGTCCTTATATTGGTTGTCCCTTAAGACTTGAGTCACTGTGAAGAGAATATTTCATGTTTTATTTGCTACATAGTCAAGATAAGCATTGAGTGAGAAAGGTAAAGAAACTAACCATGTGACATGGAAGGAAAGATAAAAGGCACCAATTGCTGACATGTCTTCTCAGAGCCTCCTCGTGGTCATATCAATGCATTTCCCAGGGCTTAGAGCATCTTCCGTTTCCACTTCATGGCAACTACTATAAGTCTCTCTTTTTCTTTCTTGGCACAAAACTGGGTCTTCTTTCCAGGGTCTTGCATGCTCTTTATCCTCATCTCTATTTTAAGTGCTCTGAGATGCAAAACTACTTGAGAAAATGAGGGCTGTCATGTCAAGCACAGTTTTAAATTGTTCAAGTGTACGTTTTCCCATGGTGTTGACATTTGGAGAAGAGTGCAATACATTGTTTCTTGGACCTTTCCAAGGTGAAATCCGGCAAGTTAGAGTCAATCTTCTTTGAGGCCCATCGCTTTACTCACCAATTAGAATGAGATATGGTTTAATTATGCTCAAGCAATGTATCTACGGATATAGCTTAGCAACAAACACTGAAAGAAAAACTGCACCTTAGGTAAATTCCAAGCTACCAGAGCACAGCACCCTCAGGATCTGTAGGTAAACTGCATCAAAGCTACTGCAATTAATTTATTTAATTGGAATTTGACCAAGACATAAATTTACTAATATCTATTTTTAAAGACAAGAATATTGATTTTGGACCAGCTATAAGTTCCTGTAATATTTGTCTTCAGTAAAAAGCCAAGACAATTCTAGTCCATTTCTTTTCGTCCTGAAAAAAAATGTTATGCCAAAACCATCATTTTGTTGGCTGCATATATCCTGATTTATATTCGATGAGAGTTGTAAAAGCCTTTTATAGAGGAGACAGCCGAGTGACATTTTCCTATAAATCATGACCATTTTTACTGCCACGGAGTTCTAAGGCTGAACTTCAGATACAGCTGCACAGTTAACCGAGGATGGGGCCACATTCTTGCGGAATGAGAGACGCGTTTCCCCTTCTCACCATGAGTGACTGAGTATTCTCGTCAGTCTCTGGCTGTCAGCAACCTCACTGGAACGCGAACGGCCCTGCTCAGCCCTGATAGAACGGCTTATGCAGAGCAGGTCACTCAGAACAGCTTAGGGCTCGGCTCTCCTTCCAACCTCACGAATCCTTGCCAGCTACACAGATTCTGGGTGCTCAACCGATACCAACCAGGCACCAAAGGTGGCAGGCGAGAAAGCAAGCTCATTTTGCAAGTGCCAGTATTAGGGATCAGAAATAAAACCCTACAGAATGGAATCACATTCCATGCAGTGTGGAGCCTCACGACAAATTTCCCTGACCTCCGTGAATGATTCTCCTAACCTCTCCTGCGAGCACTGTTGAAATCCGGGGCAGTCAATGACCTTGAGTCAGTGTGGGGCGAGCAGAGATGGGGCCAGGAGTTAAGAAACTCCAAATTTTCTTTCAACTTGTCTTTGTGAAAAGAACTTAGACCCAGAAAACCTCATTTTAGAGAAAGGTCAATGTATGTATCCTTTAAGTTAAAAGTGAGAGAAAATGACCATTTCCTTTCTTGTAGTAGGCTTGTTCTAAAATATTTCCTCAGAGCAATATATCTTCCATTGTCTGAGAGTAGAAAGGAGAGGGGATTAGTGTAGTTAAGTAGACTGTGAGCTTTGAAACAAGATTTGGATATCAACCCTGCTCTAGTGTTTAATAGTTGGCTCAGTTGTGTTTGGTAGCTTATTCCAAATTACCCAACCAGTGATTTGGAATAAAACACTCCAAAACCTGTTATGTTTTTACAGGTGAAGAGAAAAAAATGAATTATTTCCAGCCATTGGTGCTTGCTATCTACCCAGAAGTGCCTAAGTGATCCCTGTTAGTTACGGGTTGGGTTAGATACAAGCTAGAAAGAGGAGAAAGAGGCCTCCTGTTTAGTTTATGACATTTGGCAGGCTCTTTAACACACTCTGGCTCTTTGGTTTTTTTCATCTGTAAAATGATCATAATTCTTTATACCTCGTGGAATAACACAGAAATGGGGTCAAAGGTACATACAAAGTTTTATGTATTGTGTTCAGACCTTTAGCATAATAACTATTATTAAACAAGCAAATACAGCATGTTAGGGGAAAACATATAAAAACCATTTTCCTCTGTCTACACCTCCCCTGCACCCACCACATACACACTTTAAACCACAAAACTAAAGTATGTAAAATATGTAAGTAGTTTTTCCCTCTTTTCTGTCCAAAACTCCTATGGCACCTAGAGTAGAAATAGAATTTTGTAAAGTGAGATTTCAGTCACGATTTCTTCATCAATTCCAAGAAGATACAATTTGTGGTTCAATGCTTCTCCTGTTTTTATTGGCCTCCAAGAACCAGGAAAGCCTCATCATAACTTAGCAAACAGAATAAATCACCTGGTTCTAAGTCATCAACACAACAATCAAATGACTTAGTGTTGGTAACTTCAATAAAAATTTACAATGCCCCCATTTGATTTGGACTTCTTCTTAGACCTCCTAGTTGTCTTTTGTCTCCCTTGCTGTCACTTTCATCTAGTCTCTGTCCCTGTGGCTCATTTTTCCATCCGCTGTGGCCATTCTAACAACTATAGCTTCTTAGCTTGTGCTACTGTATTCTGTATCCACAGAGACCTCAGCTGTGTGCTTGTGGGTACTCTGTCTCTCCCTTCATCCCTCACAGCCTCTCTCCTTTACTCTGCTTCTTCCCTTCCCTCTCCCTCTTTTCCTTTTCCCTTTCCTCCTCTCCCCCCACAAATCCCCCAAACATATCTCCTGTGGTCTTTCTCTGCCATAATCGCTTGGAAAAATACCTGTGCATTTTTCTAGTTCTCAGAATTCAAAATCACTGTGGCTTCCTAGTTACCTAAGATCTCTATAATTCACTCTTTTAAATATTATCAGGAAAACAAGTAGAACAAGTCCCTCAGAGAACCATCGAGCATCAAACTTGACTTCCTCTTAGTTTTTCCTTCTTTCCCAGCTTGGAAAATTGCTTCAGGTTTAAAGAAGTTCAGCATTTGAAATCGGGCATTGTATACCTCGATGTCTGCTTCAGGGTGGCAATTCTCTCTGGAGGACAAGAAAGCTTAGGTCAGACTTCCAGGCTGAATCCACACTACATTTTCTTGTTGCTGAGAAAGCAAAGAATAAAAGAACAATGCTGCTCCTTGGTCATAAATTCAAGACACCCTGCACATCTGTACTTGTGTCTAACGTCCTTTTGGGCTCCATCCTGCAGAGGCTAACCTTACTGCCTCATCGTTATCTCAACATCTCACCAAATAATTCCTTTGTCTTCTATGTCATCCATCAATAGGATTTCCTTTAAGAGTAGATAAAGCTTTAGACTTTCTTGGCCATAGACTCTGTGGCCATCAGAACATGAAAGGACTGGACAATGCATACATGAAAGAATAGCACAGTGTTCCAAGGGAGTTTATTTATGGAAGTTAGAATAGGAGTTTCATAGAATTTCCACATGGCAGGAAATACTATTTTTTAAGGTTTTTGAACCATTTACAAATGTCAAAACTAGTCTTAGCTTGCAAAGCCTTAATCCTTTATAATATAAAAATAAACCCTAGGCCAAATATGGCCTAAGGAGCCTCGTTTTTCAATGCTTGTTCTACATTATTAATCTTTCAAGCTTAGCAAATGATTGACAACCAGTCATTCTGCATACTTTTTACATCTTATCTCTTAAAAACATTACCTTTTGAATTTCCAAGTATTTCAAGGTTCTCTGTATTACCTTTCCATTGACTTTCACAACAAAACGTCTGAAAACTTCCTTGCCCATTAATTCTGCATCTTCATCTTTCAATTGCCCTTCAAACCATATAATGTGGTTTCCAATTCCACTGCCAGATACTGAGCAAAGGATTCTTAGAAAGGTCACCAGTGACCTCTGATTTAATATCTAAAGACAACTTTTCAGTTTTACATTTTATCCCAGTCCTTGGCAGTTCTTCACCTAGACTGTTTTCTCCTTGGAATGTTCTTTTTTGTTGTTGTTGTTTATATGAGTTCTAGTCCTTTTTCTACTTCTTTGTGACTCCTTTGCTTATTCCACAATTCCTGGGCATTCTTTCCTATTTCCATTTTTCCCCCATATACCTGCATATTCTCAACTCTAATCCATTCTCTGATCATTTAAAATAAGACTTCTCCAATGCAGATCATTATTTTGGCCTCCAGACTTAAAACTATTTGGTATGTTATATATAGAGATATATAGATATGTATCACCAAGCAAAGATAACAATCAAAGTATGATTTCTATTGAGAGCCTATCACTTTTGCACCATCAGAAAGTTGAAAAGTTCCACATCAAACCAATGTAACAGGGGCCATCTGTGTGCATACAGTTGTTCCTAGGGGTGTTTCCTTTTTTTGTGTGTGGAGGTAGGGCACTATGTGAGGTGTATGTGCTCGAGTATTTGAGTGCTTGTCCCAGAGTCTTGGGATCTACCTCTATCACTCTCCACCTATTGCCTGTCCATCAGCTAGAAACTCATCATGGTTATGGTTTGAACAGCAAGCTCTTGGGTCTACCCGTCTCTGGCCCCAATGCTGAGGTAATAAGTGCATGGAGCTATGCCCAGGTTTTCACATGGATATTGGGGATTCAAACTCAGGTTCTCATGCTTCAAGATCAAGTGCTGTTACCTGTGAGCCATCTTCTAACCTTGCCCCCCAGTACATGTTTTCTTGTCGCTTTCTGTTTACTCATTGTATCTCCATCTATCATATAATTCCCAAGGGTTCAGGGACCCTATCTTACATGATTACCACAGATGCACAAACTTTGGTACAATGATTGACAAATACCAGGCAGTCAATAAACAAACAGGTGTCCTTCATTCAGCTTGAAAACTATCAAACAAAAAGTGTCGGGGACTAACTTCCTAAAATTCCTTTGTTACTGAATCCTTGGTGTGATGGCATATCAAGGTGTGGCTTTTAGAAAGTTATTAATCATGTGCATAGAGCCTTTGTGATGCATTAGTTACCTTAGGAAAAGATACAGGAGAGCAACGTCTCGTACACAAAGGTGTGGGTGCAGTAAGCAAAATCAATTAGAAATGCGGGGGGGGGGGAGTAACTATAAAGACTGGCTCCATGAGCACAGATTTCCAGGCCTTCACATGAGAAAAGCACGGCTGTGTTTGAGCCTCACAGTTTGTGGTATTAGGTTGCAGCCATCCCAATAGGCCAGGACAGAAGGTAGATCTTTGAATGATCAATTTGAAAGAGACTGTTCCTGACACATAGCCAAATCTCCCTGAGTTACAGATAAATGAATTGACTCTAGAGGACTGTTGAACTGAATGAAGCCATGGTTTAAGTGGGATTGAAATCCACTTCCTTCACGTCCAGCCCAGGAACTAGACCTATACCACTGAGATGAGACTGTATCCAGTAACTCTTTCTCTATTAGAGCTAATCTCTTCTGTCTTCAAATAAGTTACTGGAGGGAGGGGACACTCCTCTTAATTAGCCTCATGAAGCAAAAAGGGATATTGTTCAATAAATTTTCCCAAACGGTGTGTTTATAACCTTAAAGTCACTGTCCAATAGAATTTAAGTTGAATTTCGCCTATTTTTAATATTCTGCACCATAGTTTGTTCATGTTTTCCATATAAAGTCCTCAGTTCCATCTTAGCAGTTGCATTTCCATTCCCTTTTCTCCACCTTCAAATCATCTGGCTTTCCTGTGAGTGCAGCAGCCAGACGACAAACGCTCTTCCCAATCACCCCTCGAGTGGTTTCTCCTGCACCAGGCTGGGCAGCCAGCCCCGAGAGTGGAAAGAACACTGGTTAGAAGCTGGCTGTGCTGGTTTGCAGTCCCAGCGTGGCTGCTGCTTCCCTGCATTGCTCTGGACAAGTTGTTTCAACACTGTGGCCACACTCCTCTGATGTGAAGTATGAAGAATTCGGAATAAAATCTTCTCAGTGTTCCCAGCCAATTCTACCTCTCTAACTTTGACACATTAAATAAAACTTTGTGCCACAGAGAAACGCATGCTATAGGCTTTTCTTTCACCATATTGCATTTGTATTCTTTCTTTGCAATAGGACTCCTTTAAGAAGAATCTTTTAAAGCCCACATTGCTCTAAAGAATGAATTCCCTTTCACTACATAGCTCTGATCTTTTCAAGCTGTTGCCTTAAGAAAAAAACAAAAAACAAAACCTTGGTCTTGGTGTTACAGGAACAAATCTTATCAGGAGTATCCTAGGAATATGTCTGAGACACATGTAAATTAACCTTTCTAGATATTCAGGACCTCTGAAATCTGAAATCTGCAACCGGCCATCAGATATAAACAAACGTCCACATCAAATAAAACACTTTGATACTTCAGCAATATCCCACTTCCTCCTTAAACCAAAGGCGCTACTATGGTGTAATGACATTGTTATTTGTGCCAGAGTCACCCTGGAGTCTGGACAGCTTGCAGTGAAGCTGGGCATCTTTTCATTCATTTATATCATTTATTTCAATCAAGCCACATTTTAGTAGTCATCACAAACAAGGCCCCGAGGAACGTGCTGCAGATCTACAAATGGATAAGGTGGCAATTACTGTTCACTGAAAACTTGGTTCCCCTGCCCTTGTCCACACAGACAGGAAGTGATGACCATTTCCTTAGATAGACAGATTTCATGGTTGTTTTCTCTGCAGCACTTAGAGTGAGTGAGCGTGGATGACTTCATGGTTCTTTCGTGACACCAAGCCTATGAAACTTAATCAAGCTGTGTGCTTTGTGGGAATTGTAAGAGGCTAAGATGGGCAAATAAGGGGCTGGTGATTTCATGTTTATTGCACTGGGGAGTCTTTAAGAAGACTAGTCACACTTAGAGGGGGTCTGAGACTCCCGCGACATTTTAGCCACAGGTTGATAGCACATCTTCTACCCAGGCTTTGAAAGAACCCTACAGCAAAATTCTGTTTATAATCTAAAGCGCACTTTTCTCTCCTTATCTTTTGAAGTCTTGCTATAGGATATTCATGGCTTTTCCACAGCAGAAATGTCCTATAAATGAAGATAAATTCCTTAGTTTGATAGTCTATCTTCTGTTAGAAACCAGGGACACCAGGAACCACATCTCCAAACCAGAAACTCATGCAATACAGGAAGATACCACTAAGGGTTGTGTGCAATTATCACTGTACATGAGTCAGGATAATTTGTGGGTTTTTGCAATGTTACTGTGGCATTTATTTTATTCATATATAATATGTCATCATTATCACTTTATAAAATTACAATATAGCACTAGAGAGAAAACTAAGCCTTTAGGTAACCATAATAAACAAAAAAACAATTCATCCAAGCATGGGGTGCCATCTGTAATCCTCACACTTGGGAGGCTGAATAAGGAGATTAGAAGTTCGAGACCAGACTGAGCTCCACAGCACGTTTGAGGCCAGCCTAGGCAACATAAGATCCTGTCTTTTAAAAAGAAAAATCACACTTATCCAGCACTTGCACACATTTTAGATATTTACCCATTTCTTTTCCTTTCATCCTTGTTATATCTCTGTGAAGCAGATGCTCACAGAATCCTTCTCGTTTCATTCATAAGAACACTGCATCTGAGAAAGCAAAGGACTTCTCCTATGCCTTTTGATAAGAGCCAATGATGAGACTGTAACTACAAGTCCATCCAGCCACAGCCTCCAAGCTTACCTGCTAAGCTACTCACTTTGAAGATTATATATATTCTGGAGATGCTAGTGATGGTAGATGTTTAACAATATGAAATGTTATGACATGATGAAATAAGATTGAACTTTTAAAAACTGACCAGACAAAAATCTTCCCCTGGATTACAGTTGGTGTAGTAAAAAAAATTTAAAAACATTATAATTAATCACGTGGAGCTGTTGTTACCTGGTCCTCTATAGCCCACCATCCTGGGTAGAATTTTCTTCTCTTTGCCCATTGGAGGAAGATCTTGGGCAGAAGAGATGAAATGGGTCAGTGCTAAGCCCCTCCTCTGGCTCCGCCACCTTCCTCTTCTGCTCTTTTTCAGTGGGATGGCGATTTCATCAGGATCATCATCTCAGTCTTTCTCTTTGATCCCTCCTTTCCAGCTTTTCACAAAATGCTCCTCAGTGGCTGTGTGCTTCGGACTCATAATTTGCACTTCTGACCACATATCTTCACAACAAGAGAGAGGGAAATTGTTGAACTTCCTCATCGATAGAGTCGGATAGATTGTTGATATATCAGAGTCAACTGATGCAGGACGCCTACCTACCTGGGTCAATACATGGATGACCAAGCTTACAAGAGCCTTGTCTTAAAAGGAAGTGAATGGCTACAACCTGGAAGCAAACAATTAGAGAAACAAAGCTCTTTATAATGAAAGACACGAACCTCAAGTTCTCATGGCCATTGGCCCTGACTCCTATGGCAACTGTAGGTACTTTCCTTATGCCTCCCCCAGCACGTCGGGGTTTACTCTCTGACTGGAAGCTCTGGACCCCAGAGCATCTCCCTCTCACTCTTGGCGCTTTCCATAAAGTCAGTTGACCAAGCATTGGCAAAAAATTAAGTTTACATCGCTGTAGGACCGCTAATAAACATCACACAACACTGCTCTAGAGCGCTCAGCACTGAGTCCTTCCACTCCTTCCCAAAACCTCTCCTCTCTCTCTCTCTCTCTCTCTCTCTCTCTCTCTCTCTCTCTCTGTGTGTGTGTGTGTGTGTGTGTGTGTGTTTTAGGAAAACTTGTTGCCAGAGAGTCCCAATTCATTTTTTATTGGGAATATCATCAGGTTGAAATAAAAATAGAAATGATTTGAAATGGCTGTCTAGGATCATTTTCCTTTCTGTATGCGGGCTAGTGTCCACACAGGTGTGTGAATTGTCTCCGCACATCTGTCCCAGCCCGCCGCGTTTGTTTACTCTAGTGCTTCCTAATAACTTCCTGCAGCACTTATGCTGACAGCTTGCCCACATCCAGGCATCTCTGTACTTGTCTAACTTGTGTGGTCATGTTGCCTACGAAACTCCAGCCTGCTGCATCGCCAAGGAAACACATCAGCAAGTATTTGCTGAAACACCAGGTGCTTGTGAGAAAGCCAGCAGGTGAGAGACAGACCCAATGCTGGGAACAATGAAAGACCACAAAACACCGAGAGTCCATAAAACTGAACTCTAGGTCTCTACACATATCAGGCTGCATGAATAGGGATTAAAAAATTTAAATCCCATTGACCCAAGCATTTCAAAATTTCAAGTTGCATTGCATGAAATAGCAATTGAAGCTCTTCTCAGCTGCTAAAGGGGAAACTGAGGCCAGGCCTAGTTGCCACCAGTCTGTCTCTCACTTAATCCGTTGTCTTTTAAGAGCAACTCAGAAATCCACGCTGACTCACAAACCTTGAAGGCAGGCCATTGTGATTTATCGTTCCTGTTTGTGATCAAGTATTTCTGAGTCTATGAAAGAAGTAGAAGTGTAAAATCGATTAAGAAGGATGGTGGCCACGGCAAGCCTGGATCAGAAAGAATTTTTTCATTCTGACTGCACGGTAAACCCATTACGCCCTGATGAAGTGTTTCTCTTTGTTTTGACCCTAAATTTAATACCCACAAAAAAACGAAAATGGTTTTGAGTATAAAACAATACTCAACACACCGTAAAGCTGAGGAATGGGAGAAGAGAAGGCAAAAAAACATTAATATTTATGATGTGTTTTCTATCTCTCTTTCTGAAACAGGACTTGCTATGTAACCTTGTTAGGTAGCCCAGGTTGGCCTTGAACTCATGGCAATTCTACTGCCTCAACCTCCCAGATACTTAGATTTCTGGTTTCTTGATAGAGTCATGTTTTCATTTTTGTTTTTGTTTTTCAACCCGACACTCAGAGAAACTGACTTCCATTTGAGACATGAGAAACCTGTGGTGGGGTAGTCAGCCCAGGTACTTGACCAGGTTTCACGGCAAATCCTTTCTCTGACTGATCTTGGGATTCTAGTTTTCGCTCAAAGCAGAGAAATGGGAGCTCCGGAGATAGTTAAAGTTAAGCTAGTACAATAGGCTGGGTGATGTTCCCCAAGTGTTTACATCTGCCTCCCTGAAGCCTGTGGACACACTGATTTCCACAGAAGAGGGACTGTCCAAGAAGGATTTAACATCTCAAGATTCTCTTGGATTACCTGGATGGGACCAATAAGGCTACAGGGATCATTAAAACAAAATGTAGGAGGAGCAGTCCAGAAACAAAAGTGCAACAGGAGCCATGATGTGAATGATGGGCCCACGGGCCAAGGAATGCTGGAAGCCTCTACAAGCTGGAAGAGGCAAGGGCAAGATTTTATTGAAACCTCCACAATATCCAACCCAAACATAACTTCAATTTTATCTTCATAAGACTTAGACTTCTCATTTCCAGGGGTATCTGAGAATGGATTTGTGGTTGTTAAGCCACGAAGTTTACTGTGGTTTCTTATAGTAGCAATGAAAATGAGAATAGCTAAAGAGAGCCTCCACGTTTTTCAACTTTTTAAATTAGTGGACAGAATAATGGGTCTCCCTAGAGCATTTTTATAGGTGCTTTGTTTTTACTGCTCCTCCTCTTCCCTCCCTCTCCTCCTCTTCCCTTCTCTCCTATAGCCAGTCTCCTTTCTCTCCCAGTAGCCCCCCTTCTGCAACCCTCTGCCCCCACTTAAAACCTTTTTGTTATCTCCAGTGTTCCTTTGTCTAGTTTTATGAACTGTCCTCCTACACATACATACACACGCAGCCAGCAGTATTCATCTTTCTGACTCTGTTCCTTGTTTTCATGTGCTACGCAGCTCCACCACTCCTGGGTCCAAACGCAGAAGACTGGGAGTCTCCCCACAGAGGCGCCTACACATCCATTCTTATTGATGCTTTAGTCACAAAAGCCAGAAAATGGAAACCACTGAACTCTGCACGAGCAGGTAAATGGATAAAGAAAGTGTGATTCCTGTGCACCATGAGATTGTTATTTGGCCATAAAGAAAACTGAAATCCTGACATCTGCAAAGAAAAAAGAAACAGAACAGAAAAGAGAAAATGAGAGCTGGAGAGATGGCTCTGTGGTTAGGAGCATTGCCTGCTCTCCCAAAAAAGGTCCTGAGTTCAATTCCCAGCAACCACATGGTGGCTCACAACCATCTGTAGTGAGGTCTGGTGCCTTCTTCTGGCCAGCAGGCATACACGCAGACAGAATATTGTATACATAATAAATAAATAAATAAATAAATAAATAAATAAATAAATAAATAAATAAATAAGAAAAGAGAAAATGAGGGGAGCACTGCCATCAGATACCTAAGTTGCTTTGGGTATGTCATCTAACCTCTTTCCAGTTGGATTTCCTCAGAACTGCAGGGGTAGGAGAATTACCAAAGCAATGCCCGAAAGCAGGTGATGTACATAAGATGGATTTAGTCTACATGAGCTGTTCTCTGTTAAACACCAAGAATGTGTATGTAAATGGGAGCCTTGGAAATGTGAAGGCTCTGGCAGATAGCACTGCTTTCCCCATGGCAATAAACAGGGCTAACTCTCCACAGTCTCCATCTAACCAACCTCAACCAGTGCTGCTCCCTATCCAGACCTATAATTCCAAACTGTAAGGATGCATGCTGCCACCTCTTAGTGGGAGGAGATGCTTCAGTGGGTTACAGCTCTTTCTGCCTCAGGCATGAGTTCAAATCCCCCAGAAGCCACATTTTAAATCCCCATAACCCAGAAGCCACGTAAAATCCCCATAACCCACAGTTACGGTGGAGGGACTTTGGAACCCCAGGACTATAGCAATGGAGACTAAAGGATTTCTGGGGATTGCTGGACTCCAGCCTAGCTCTAGGTTCAATGAGAGACCCTTTCTTAAGGGAGTGGTAAGGCAGACTACCCAGAGTCCTCTGCTGGTCTCTGCATGTGCAGGAGTGTGCGCGTGCACATACATGAGCATACAACATGCACACACATGCACACAAGTACACAAAGAATGTGTGGTCACAACCCTATACAGAAAGATTGCCCCCTACAGTCTAAAATTTTATTCTTTGTATCAATTGTCAAAGATTTATAACAGACAGGAGGTGGTGATGCATGCCTTTAATCCCAGAGTCGGGAGGCAGAAACAGGTGGATCTCTGTGAATTTGAAGCCACCCTGGTCTTCAGAGTGAGTTCTAGGATAGCCAAAGGCTACACAGAGAAACCCTGTCTCAAAATCAGATTGAAAACAATGCAATTCACAGGGCACCAGAATCCAAAGATGCTTTCCCCACCAAGATTCTTCACCCTAACACCCAGGGTAGGAATATTATTATTCTAAAAAAGAAAAAAAAAAGAAAAAAAAAACAGGGGCTAGGAATAAAATCAGAGGCCATCAATCAATTGACTGCATTAATAGGAATGGAAATAATCATAATGAACCCAACAGAACTACAGCCAGAATTCTCTGGCTGGGAACAGAAGGGAAGCTAAAAAAAAGACTCAGAGAAAGCAAAGTGCTTGGTGAGCTATGGGGAACCCTGATAATGGAAGGGGACATGTCCAAGGATCAAAGACCTGACAGTAATCCTGCTGAGAGTCAGTCAGGACAGGGACCATGCTTCCATAGTTAATAGCATGTGGATTCTGCTAGTGATCTGCATGCCTACGGGAATGAACTCCTGAGTCCTGTCTCCAGATATGCGCCCAGCCAATCAGCACTGATGCCTGCCTGCTAAAACCCTAACTAGAGAAGACACCTGAGCCCAGTTGTTGAGTCGTAGAGCTGTGACCTATAAGGGATGCTTTGTTTGCAAGCTGCGAGGCTGTGGTCTTGGGTTAGTAAGCAATAGACAACGAATACATATTGCAGAAGTTTCAATAACAAGAAAATTTATCCTTGCGGGCCAGATGGAGAGGCAGAGAAGCTGTCATCTGAGGAGACTGGCTGTGTCCCAAAGGTTTCTTGAAGTAGAATTTATTACACTGGGGAATTTGCCATATTCCTAATCCGAAGTCTCAGACTTATAGACTCAGAAACACATTTTCTTTCATAGATCCAGACGTATCTCAAGCTCTCATTGGCCAAGCTCATAGTACTGATGTATAAAACCATCCTGGCTGGTCCTGACTCACATTGACCTACATACCATCCAAGAAACTAAGACACGAATCCCCACATGGGCACTAGCATCATTGTGAAAGACAACTGTAATTCCTTTCACTAACACTCTGATGTTCTTGCGGTTAACTCTTGGATAAAATATGATAAATGCCTTGAGTTAATTTCCTAAGATAAAAAAAACAGTTCATATTTAAGGTTTTTGATGGAGATTGCCAAATTGATTCCCAGAAAGACAACATCATGTTTGAGTGAAGCCACAGTACACAGAGATGCCTCTTTCTTCTCTACACTGTGAAATGACCACATGCCAATTAACTGCATGTTAATTAACCACATGCTAATTAACCATATGCTAATTAACATAACCAAATGACAGAGATAATCCCACATCTTTGTCTTCACATAGTTGCATTATTTTTTTTTCTTTCTAGAGGAATGCTTAACATCTATTGTCTTAGCAAATTTCAAATATGTAACACATTATTAATACAACATATTATTCTTAACTATTGTATTAGGTTGAGTTCTCTAGAGTCACAGAACTTATCGAATGAATATATACATCTCATATATATATGGAGTTTACTGGAATGACTTGCAAGCTGAAATTCAACTACTCCAGCAATGGCTAGCTAGTTGTGAATGGAAAGTTCAAGAATCCAGTAGCTGCTCAGTCCCACAAGGCTGGGTGTCTCAGCTGGTCTTCTGCATATGCTAGAATCCCAAAAATAGTAGGCTCCAGTGTCAGCGAAGGAGTGGATGTGCTAGCAAGGCAAGGGCAAGCAGGCAAAGAGAAAAACCTTCCTTCTCCCATGCCCTTAGAAAGACTGCCAGCAGAAGATGTGACCTAGATTAAAGCTTGTCATTCTACCTCAAGATTCGCGTCAGAAGTGTGTCTTCCTGTGAACATAGTTGAACAAATACTTTTGTCATATGATAGGGCATCTCTTGGGTATATTCCCAAGAGTGGTATTACTGGATCTCAGTATCGAGAGGAAGGGGGAATGGAGTGGGGGGAGGGGGAGAGGAGTGGGGAGAGGGGGAGGGGAGTGGGGGGAGGGGGCAATGTGTGGGAGGAGGGGGAGGGAAATGGGAAATGGGGAGGAGGCAGAAATTTTAATTAAAAAAGAATAAAATAATTAAAAAAAGAAGTGTGTCTTCCTACCTCAAAGGTCTGTAGTATAAGTGAATTCACCCACTTCAAGTCAGCAGAAAATCTCTACAGGTGTGTCCTTCATTGCTGGATTGTCGCTCATTCCAGATACAGTGAAGTTGACAACCAAGAAAAGCCATCAACTATCAGTGACCAGACCTCTCTGCAACTTACTTACCTAACAACTAAACGTATATATTTTGTGACATTAGTGATCCTTTTGGAGAATTTTCCAACCTAAGAAACAAACAATTACAATTCTACAATTCTATTTGCTGTGAGGTTTTGGCTTGCTTGGATTTCGTTTGTAAATAGGAGGCTACATACTCTGGTTTCTCTTCAGATCGTATAAATCTTTCGCCTTTTAAATAGGAGGCTAGAAGCTTGTTTTCCCTTTGTTTTCTTAAGGGTCTCATGTGAGTCAGGCTGGCCTCAGATTCACGATGTAGCCAAGGCTGGCCTTGCATTCTCTAGGCTCCTGCTCCTTTTTCCCAATGCATCTTTGTTTTAATTGGAAATTTTAGAATCACTAATGATGACCTTTTCCCCTCACTTTTATTGGTAATTTGTTTTTCTCCTTTAAAAATGTCTCTGTATAAAAAGAGGCCATCGGTTTGAAAGACAGCAAGGGGAAGAGTTGGAGGGAGAAAGGAAAGGGCAAAATGATAGGATTATAGTAAAATTTAAAAAAAAATAAAAAATATATAATGATAAAAAAACTATATTTTCAAACTAACTTATCAGAACAAAGCCTTCTTTGGTGGCATTCTTAGAAACTGTTGCTCAAGGTTGAATACTCACCCGTGTTTTTCTCCAAAATTTAGTGGTTTTACTTTTTCCACAGAAATGATTAATCCATCTGGATCTTATTTTACCATATGGTTTTAGATAGAGATATACTCTATTTTTTTTCCAAATTCCTAGCCAGCTCTACCAACACCACTTACACAGTAAATGAAGAACATCTTACAATCTGACATCTCAAGAGTTCACACAAATAGTATGACTGATATTTAAATACCTTTCTCCCAGTAGTAGTGCTCATTTTGACTTCCCCAGTATTCTTATGATTTCCTCTCCTCCTCCCAAAACCTCCAAAGAGAGAGTTTTACCAAGTCCTTTTCAGTAAGCATTGATTCGGGGAATTCATTTAGTCCCCAAGTACAGAATACTTTCTATAGGTCATGCTCTAAACCATGCATGATGTTAATGGTAACTGTCAACTTAACACAACTCTTATCACCTGGAGAGACACTCTCAATCAGGGGTGTCTACATATGTGCACATTTGTGGGGAACTGATTTAATTATGTCACTAAATATGTGAAGATCCAGCCCATTGTGGGTGGTACCATTCCCTAGGCAGGAGGTCCTGGACTGTATGCATAAAAGCAAAGATATTAAAAAGAGCACAAGCAACCAAGCAAGTGAGTGAGCATGCATTCATTAATTTCTCCCTGCTCTTTATTATGGCTATGATATGACTATTTTAAGTTTCTGTCTTTACTTGCTGGAATTATAAACAGAAATATAGTCCTTTTCCAAAAAATTCCTTTTGTCAGGGTATTGTATCAGAACAATAAAAATAAAACTAGATCTATGGGATGAGGCTGAATCACCAGAGTTTATTTTGTTAATCTTTTGTTTGTTTTGTTGTTATTGTTGCTGTTTTCTTTCGTTTTGCTTTTGGTTTTGGTGGGGTTTTTTTGTTTTTTTTTTTTGTTTGTTTGTTTTTTGTTTTTTTTTTGAGACAGGATCTCACTAGGCAGTCTTGGCTAGCCTGGAGCTGACTATGTAACCCAGACTGGCCTCAAACTCCACAGAGATCCTCCTGCCTCTGACACCTGAGTGCTGAGAGTAACGGTGTATTCCGCTATCACTTTAGAAAACAAGTTAACTGTGAGACACATAATTAAAAGCAGTAAGAACTCTGGTACAATAAACACATTACTATTTACTATTATTTATTAAACACTTGCCTATTTTTTGCCTAATTAACTATGCCATCTTACTTCATCAGGTCAATGTTAACTCTGCCAGACTCTCGTTTGTAGATACATATTCAACATTTATGAGTGATTAAAGGAGTATGTTTTGGCACCATGTCTAGTCCAAGCCATCAGTCCTACATGAATGGCTTCTCTGCCGCTGCTGCAATAAATCCAACTGAGCCAAATGAAAAAGTAAAAGCCAGGTTTATATAAGGATCAGTTGCTCCTGGGTGAGTTCTGGGTCTCACAATGGAAGAAAGTGTAGGCACACAACATGAAATTGCTGGGCAGGTTTGGGTTAGGGCCTCTTTGTAGGAGGTGTGGGAGGCAGGGACATGCCTGATAAGGCATTGGAGTGTTGTCTGGGCTATGGGTCTGGTAGGTATGCCCTGGGTCCAGTGGTCACTTTGGAATCAAAACTAAGTGTCTACTTTGTCTAGTGTTTTTCACCGGCTTTTATGAGACTGACTTCTGGTGGGAATCCATTTTCTGGGTAGCGGACTTCTGCAAACTCTGGCTTCTGGCTGGAAGGGAGAAAAGGGACTTTTTGGGGGGGGGGACGGTCTGGAAACCTCGGGCTTAGTACTACAGAATAAGCAAGACAGTTACAGAAAGAACACAATTGGTTGTAGTCAGTAGGATACAGGAAGACATCCTCGCTTATTAACCCTGGTCATGGATATCCTGCAGAGAGAGTTTAAATACTGAACCAAGACAGCAATGTGGAATTTAGAGGTGATGATAATGAATGGGTCCCTGACCAATGATCTGCATCTGTTTCCTTCCGCTGACTAACATGTGGGAACCCACAGAAGTAAAGGTCAGAGAGTTTAGGCCTAAGCTTGCTTCTTCAAGGCTATTGACAGGAGATTTAACTTAAGGTGTGGCTACTAATGGCATATTTTGACCAAGGGTGTGGTTACTTGGTGTTTGGGGTATTAAAATGGTAATCATTTTGTTCCTTGTATCATGATGAAAAAAAGTCTTTTGATTTCTTCCCCTTTTTAGGATTGAAGTATTTAAAGATCATAAAAAATAAACCCAGGTGCATTCGGTAGTCACTCGATTGCCCTCTCAGGATTATCCTATGTCTCTGTATTTCTTTTGTATTCCTGTTCCTCTTAACTTGTATTCCTAATTCTCACATCCCTACCCTGGAATGTTGAGATGTCTCCCAATGTGTGGCTACATGTACTAGAAGTGGCGGGAAGTCTCCTTTTTTCTTAAATGGAAAATTATCTAGGATAGCCACTCTGGTGCTTTTGTCAAAACGTAAATGGCCAAGATCAACCTAAATTGTCTGGGAGGGAAGAAAAACACATACAATTCTAAGGCCAGGAGCTAATTTCTTGAGAGTCAACCAAGTACTGGAAGTACCCTGTGAGTCTGAGGTGAGGGTGGTCTTTTTAGTTCCAGTGTGGGCCCCTTGCTGGATACCTAGACCTCCAAAGAGAGAAGACACAAAAACGGGGGATCCAGGAAGAAGAGCAGAGAGGAAACCGACTGAATGAAGTTGGGCAAATGCTGCTGGTAAAGTGTCTCTGGTCATTCAAATGGACCAAGCTGGGGTGCGCAGCAGAAACAGAGCTGGAATGGGGTGTGAGTTGTAGCAGTCTTCGCCCTTCAAAATGGGCAAGTTGCCGGGCGGTGGTGGTGCACGCCTTTAATCCCAGTACTCGGGAGGCAGAGGCAGGCGGATCTCTGTGAGTTCGAGACCAGCCTGGTCTACAAGAGCTAGTGCCAGGACAGGAACCAAAACCACAGAGAAACCCTGTCTCGAAAAACAAAAAAAAAAAAAAAAAAAAACACAAAATGGGCATGTAATATGGAAAGGAAGGCTGAGAGCAAACTACCGAAAAAATGCAAGAATTCAACTTAGCAGAGGAAAGACTTTTGGAAAAATAGAAACAGACAGTAAGGAACTTTTCTTTTTTTAAAATAATGACAAGAAATAAAGTTGACAGGGAAACAAATGGAATAAAAAATAAAAAGAAAATAGCCCCCCCAAGAAAGTATTGATATTTTATTAGTTATATATGAAAAGAATGACTTATGGTATGCATAAAAATAAATTTAAAGTTATTAAGACTAAAATATGAAAATCATAATTTAAGAATGTCTGAAGGAAAGCAAGAAAACAGTTTAATGAGTTTTGAGTATAATTTTTTTAAAAAAAAAACCTTCAAGGACCATTAAATTTGTCACAATAAAATGAAAATCACACTTTTAATAAAACAGAAGACAAAAAAGTCAAAATATAAGCTGAAAGACTAGAAAATATATATTTAACATGTGTACTCCTGAGTATTCAAAATACGTAAAAAGTTCTCTCTCTCTCTCTCTCTCTCTCTGTCTAATTTCTATCACACATACACAAATAATTAATGGAAAAAATGGTGAGAAGACATGAGTAAAAATCTCATAAAACCCGAATCTGAACCACTAATGAGTACATGAAAAACCTTCTAAACTTCAGTGAGATACAGTTAAAGGATGAATAAGACAAAAATTCATATCCATTGCTTGGCCAACCCATACAGGGACAGTGTCAACCACCTAGCGGGCTGAACATCAGGGCTTCCAAACAATACAAGGGCGCTTTAGGGCAAGAAATTCCTTCTCACTGGGAGTCGTTCCCTCACGCTGTGGTTGCTTTGCCACACAGACCTTCTTTCTTGCCACTAGATGCGTTAGAACTCCTCTGTTATCTATGCCCACTAAAATGATCTCCACACACTACCCAATGTCACCTACCAGGCAGACTTGGCCCTCACTTCATGGAGGTCACCAATGTCCATTACGGCTGGTGGAAATGTAAACTGTGTCCTTGGAAGTGAAGCTGGGACATGCAGCATCTATTTTCCAGTCACGTGTTCTCCAGTGGTATACCTTGGGGGAACTATCTCACTAGACGAACTTTCATAAATACTCAGGGGCATGTTGAAAACCATTGGAGCCTCAACTGAATATTGGAGATTTGTGAACAATCTCAGTATTGGTAACAGACAGACAGATTGCACTCCATTCTCCAATGCAACATTATTCAGAATAAAATAAAACATAAATGCATTAGAACAATTATCAGCATAGTTATTGCTCACCAACAGAAGCAAAAGGTCAAAAGTTACAGAAGAATACATCTATGGTACCATTAATGCAAACCTTGAGAACACAGGAAACAGTTTCGCATATCATTTATAGACAAATACAAACTAGGTATGTTAAATTGGTGACGCATAGTACTCTATTGACTCGAAAGCGACAGAAGGAGCCCCCTTTTCTCTCCACAGGTCAGAACTGGAACAGGAGCCTGGATAGCTCCTATGCATGGTGCCTGACAGATGCGGCCCTTGTCACAGAGCACTGGGTAGGCTCACACCTCCTGCAGGGATGCAGCTTCTCTCAAGCCCGGTTTTAGATACAGACACTATGGTGGCTTGAGTGAGAATGATTGACAGGTTTGATTGACAGGGCTCAGTTGGCAGAAGTATTTACAGAGGATTGGGGGATGTGGCCTTATTGGAAGAGGTGTGCCACTGGGGTCAGGAAACGAATTTCAAAAGTCATTCCTGGCATAGTCTCTCTCTCTGCCTCTTGCTCACAGATCAAGAAGTGAGAGCTCTCACATGTCCCTGCCACTATGCCTTTGATCCACCATCATGGACTCTAAACCCTTGAAACTATAAGTCCAATTAAATGTTTTCTCTTATAAGTTATTGTGGTCATGGTGTCTAATTGGCGATGGGAAAATCACTAAGACAGGTACCACTCCAGGACAAAAGGGACTCTCTATGGCATCCTCATCATCAAAGTTGGAAGCAGTAAAAGGCTGACTGGTGTACATGTTAATTTGTCCTTATTGTTTCCTTATTGCCAGTCTGGCTAAGCTACAGCAACTTCAGATTACAGCTGCAGGCAGAAACAGGAGGTCTTCTACCTCTTGTCAGCTCCACAACCATGGAATATCTAATTCCTATATTTCTCAACATAGGTCTGCTCCTTGCTAGGATACTAACTGATAGCGTTTGTTTGAATGCTAAGGGGTGTGTGTGTGTGTGTGTGTGTGTGTGTGTGTGTGGTAGCTTCTGGGGAATGAGAATATGGACTGGCCAGGATTTGTCAGGATCTTCCACACTGTTTGTACAATAAAGTATTAGTTGAAATTTCTTTGGACCACCAACTCCCAAATAATGACACAAAGACTTATTATTTAATAAGTATGAAAGCTTGACCTTATCTTAGGCTTGTTCTTGACCAGCTCTGATAACTTAAATTAATCTGTTTTTATTAATATTCATTCTGTCATGTGGCTCATTACCTTTCCTCCATATTGTACGTCCAACTTGGTCAGTGTCTCACTGGAGAATCCACACATCTCAGATTCTGCCCAGGCTCCCGATCTCTGCCCGGAAGTCCCACCTATCCTCTCTTGCCTAGCTATTGGCCATTCAGCTCTTTATTAAATCAATCAGAATAAAACAGTAACACGTTTCACACAGTGAAGATTTACCAATGAGCCCTCTCACTGGCCCCTAAAAATGCAAATTTATTTAAAAATTTTTATTACTTCCTTTTATTTTTAAGAACAACATATAATATGTTTTCCCTCTTCACTTTCCTCTCTCCAAACATTCCCATATACCCTCCTTGTTCTCTTTAGAACTCATGGTCTCTTAAAAGTGCAGATTTCTTAAACTTGTTGTTGAGTACACAGAGCAATTTGGTAGACAAATGTGTGATGATTGGCAACTTTTTAAATCTAATTGTTTTTATTTCTTTACCTATAAACTAATATGAAATTATATACTTTCCAGGATCCAAATCAGCAATATAAAAATATTGACTCCTATCATAAAATAAAATACCTCTTTTCAAGTTTTTGAGGTACTACTTTGGAAGAGGGTGATTTACTCAGCCCTAAATTATTCTTCAGGACAATATAAAAAATAACTTCGCACCAAGCAAAATAAACCAGCAAAAGAAGATGCCTTTGAAAGTGATGTATTCTCTCTACCCAAACAACTCTGCCAAAGGACAGATAATTATTTATCATGGAGACTACAGAAGAATTTACCAGCTTGGGAAAGTGATCAACTTCTCCATGAACTCAAGTTGGCTTTGCTTCCATGTAAATATTTTCCATCTAGACTGTTAGCTTAGATGTTACAAAGGAATAGTCAGGATCCAATTTTTTTTTTCTCTTGCAGTAGATATAGCGTTACAGTTTGCAATCGCTGACCAGAGCATAAGCAATTTCTTGCTTGTTAATTTGAATATGTAGCCAGAAATAAATAGCACAAGGTATGCGTAATGCAATCTTAAAAGTCTTTTACTGGAACCGTGCTTAGACCTCATACAAGGAAATGAAAAAAATCAGAAATGTAAATGACTGTGATGTCAGACTGATGAAGCAAATCCCTAGAGATTCTTGGAAGTTCGAGTGGGTTTTCAAATTCATTATGATTGAATTATAAAGTAAATGAAAAACAGCAGGGTTAAATATGAAGTTGATGTGGGCAACAATGAAAGTTGTTTGGATGCCCTATGGCAGGAAGCAAGGGAATCCAAGTGCACTTCTAGGGCAAGGAAAAGTTTTCTTCCAGTTTCTTCTTTTTCTGTGTTTATTGTGGACTGGGCACAGTGGTGGTATTTTAAATACAGAGTCACAAAAAGACAGTGTTAACCACTCGGAAGTCCGGGTTTTCAGAGGAGAAATAGATGCACATGACTAAATGAACTAATAGCAATAACAGCAAGCTAGTAGCTAAAATCTACTGAGAACTAGTCATAGACCAGGTACTGTCCTAAGCACTTTGTACATACTCGTTTATTTTATTCTCTCGCTGACCTCCAGAAGGGGGATGGCAACTCTACCTGTAACGCAGATACTAAAAGGAGGGTTGTCTGGGGTACGTGGCTTACTCAGATCACAGCTTATCAGTGGCAGAAACGGGGTTCAGTCTGGATCTAGAGTCTGGATCTCTCAAGGTGAGCATGATTACACAGGTTATACCCTTAGTATTTGGGAGATGCTAGCATGAGGATGAGGAGTTTGAGGCCAAGCTGAGCTACGTGAGACCCTGACGCAAAACAAAACAACAGCAAAATCGGATCCTAACCTCCTGATTGCCTTAGAACTTATTACCTCAGAACTTCGTAACATTTCAGGGCTATGTCCAGAGAGTGCTCTTTCAAAGATCCTTTTATCATCAATGTATACATAATTTTGATTATAAAATAAAAATTTCCAGTATAAAGAAGACAGGGACATTCTTTAAATTTTATTGTAGATTGCTATGGAGATATATGTGCACCAAATAGTTCCCCCAGATTCATAAGGAATTTCAATTTTATGCTGCAAATGCTTATTGAATGTCCAAGCCCTGATGACGGAGATAAGGATAAGCACAAAAGAACTTTCTTGACTTTAAGAAGCTTAAACCCTAGTGGGTGAGAAAAGACAAGTACTCAGGTTATTACAACATGGGTCACAGAAGAGTAATGAGCACAGTAATGGATGAGAAGAGTGTTCAGGAAGAGAATTGTCGACTGGGGTTAAGATGAGGGAAGGCTTCATCGAGAAGTGACATTGTACGACCTGGGCAGGGTTTGGATAAGTTAGACTGGACAGACGTGAATCACCCTGCTAAAAGAAGGAAGAGACTATAAGTGGGTAGAACCTGAAGAGCTACTTTTAGTGATAAGGAAATCATGCTAATCAGGTGCAGAAAACAGATACAGAAGTAGTTGATTAGGAAATCGTGCAATGACCCTAAGGAGATGACTCAAAAATGTGTTGAATGAAAAGGTTTTCTGAGACTGAATAATATGTATGCCCACATTTCTCTATCATTCAATTGTGTCTCTACCATCTTGCTTTGATATCTCTATTCACCAAAGAGAAACCCAAACCAATACATGCTGCTGCTGTTGCTCTTGCTTACCTAGCATAACTACTACATGCTAAAACCCTATTACTGAAAACACTACAAATGTGAACTTCAGGACATAGAAAAATCTATCTCAAACTGACCTGCAAACTCCCTCCTTGATGAAGAGGTTTTATGGTGCCAGAAGGTGTTATCCACTCTACTGGGGAAGAAGAGACATCAATAATCTTACCTAGCTCTCTCTCTCCTGCATGCTGTAATATCTACCTGCTGGCAAGATATGCCCACTAATGCAATAATGGAACACTTCCCTATTAGATTTGAGGTCTGCTCCATCTGAGAAAATGCCATACCCTTTGTAATCCTAAACAAAAGCCCATGGTTGAGGAGGTTGTATGTCCTAGAGCAGAATCTGTTACTGTTATTTTGCTCAATCATCTTCTATTTCTAGCCACAAATTTGTGCTTCCTTCTTCAACATTGGCTACAGAAAGTTCTTTTTGCAGTTGGTGTTTTTGCAGTTTGTCAAAGTGTTCTGAATAGGAGGCTGAATGCTCAGACCCAAATAATATGTCTTTATCCACCCTACCATCATCACCACCCCCAAGACTCAGAGAACATAGAGAAAAAGGAGGCAGAACAAATGCAGGAGCCACAGGAAGGGGAGGGATGTTGCGAAAGGACGGTATTCCTATGGTATTCACGAACTCACGGCAACTGAGCACAGCCCAGGATTAATCCAGCCAAAATGCTGGTACAGGTGAGAGAGATAATCTCCAGGCCCCACTCTTGACTAAGGAGCTATTGGCATCTGATAGCTGCTGAGGAAATGAGAGACTCATTCTTCTTTGAGGATATGGTCACTGGTGTGCTTCCCATGTTACAGCAGCTAGATGGCTCCAAATTCAAACACACATATGGGGATCACAAACTGAATTCAGTGAGTCATCAGGAAAAAAAAGGGAAGGAGAGAGAGAGAGAGAGAGAGAGAGAGAGAGAGAGAGAGAGAGAAAGTTGGGAGATGGGAAGGAAACATGTTAGTAAAAGAAATGGAGTTGGAGGGGAAAATAGGGTGGATATGATCATATTTTATTATATATTATGAAATAATAGAAAATATTTAAAAATTAATGAATAAGATGCAGACCAACAAGAATATATTCAAGATATTGTGGAATATTACTTTAACTACGTAAAGATGTGTTACATTTTGGTTATGTTCCACTTGTTTAACTATGTAAAGGTGTGTTGCTGTTTCACCTTGCCTGCCTAAAGCACCTGACTTGTCTAATAAAAAGCTAAACAGACAATAGCTAAACAGTAGAAGGATAAGTGGGGGTGGTGAACAAAGAGAATAAGTAGGAAGATAAATCAAGGAATGAGAGAGAATGAGGAAGAAAGAAAGGGAAATTCCAGAGGCCAGCCAGGCAGTTGCCAGTCAAACACAAAGTAAGCAGGAAGCCAGATGTGCAGAAGGGAAGAAAGGAAAAAGTAAATGAAAATAAACAGGTTAATTTAAGTTATAAGAGCTAGCAGTATAAGCATAAGATAAGGTCAAGCACTCCTAACTAATAAGAAGTCTCTGTGTCATGATTTGGGAGCTGGTTGGTGATTCAAAAGATAGCCAGCTACACAAGTACGGTAAATGTCTAGTAAAGTGTCACTGTGCTAACGAAATTGATTAGGCTTCTCTCAAGAAAATCAGTGGTAAGTCTTGCACCATGCTGTGGTAATAGAGATTCAAGGTGAGACTTTTAGGATAGAAGGACGGGTGGACAACTGACATGGCTGGAATGGGAGGAGCGTCACCTACAGGTCCCAAAGGATGGCTTGGAAATAAGGTGCTTGGGTGAACTCTCAATGTGTGCCTGAAGGATTTTTAGTGCACACTAATAAACACTTTTAATATTCCACAGGGACAACCTTGAGTGCCAGAGCGGTTAAGTAGAGCATGCAATCCCTTGGGAATATTGAACACATCCTCTAGCTTTTCATTGCTCTTTGGAGTACTTGATCACATCTTGATGCTCAATAGCCTTGGATGCCATCTTGTCACAAAAGCTCCCATCCACTTTTGTTGTATGATAGGGCATTTCTTGGGTATATTCCCAAGAGTGGTATTGCTGGGTCCAGGGGTAGATGGATCCCGAAATTCCAAAGAAAAACAATTAGGCGATGAAAGGAGACAGAGACAGAGACCCACATTGGAGCACCGGACTGAAATCTCAAGGTCCAAATCAAGAGCAGGAGACAGAGCACGAGCAAGGAACTCAGGACCGCGAGGGGTGCACCCACACACTGAGACAATGGGGATGTTCTATCAGGAACTCACCAAGGCCAGCTGGCCTGGGTCTGAAAAAGCATGGGATAAAACCGGACTTGCTGAACATAATGGACAATGAGGACTACTGAGAACTCAAGAACAATGGCAATGGGTTTTTGATCCTACTGCACGTACTGGCTTTGTGGGAGCCTAGGCAGTTTGGATGCTCACCTTACTAGACCTGGATGGAGGTGGGTGGTCCTTGGATTTCCCACAGGGCAGGGAACCCGGATTACTCTTAGGGATGATGAGGGAGGGGGACTTGATGGGGGAGGGGGAGGGAAATGGGAGGTGGTGGTGGGGAGAAGGCAGAAATCTTTAGTAAAAAAATTAAAAAAAAAAAAAACACCTCCCATCCAGAGGCCAACCAACCAACCAACCATTCTCAAATCAAAGCATCTGATCACCTATCTTTCTTTTCTCTGGGAGTTTGATATTCTTGTTTTTGTAGTCTCTCCTTGACCTACAATGTATGTTATAGAAATAATGCAGAGAAGAAGGGGAGGTGGAGGAAAAGGCACAAGAGAGCTAAAACTAAATAGTAAGGCTATGGATGAAAAAGACTGCGATCACGTTGTTCATAAAGTAGATTCCCCCAAAAAGAAAATTTGGGTGACTTGCAAGGAAATGACAATACCCTATGTGATGCACACCCTATATCCTGCCTGAAGTGTTCCAGCACTCTCTCTACCTCCTGTTTTTACCAGGAGTCTTTAAAGAATTATTTCCACTGGAGGTTAGTTTATTACTTCCTCTAAGTTACCAAACTCTGAGAAATAGAAGCTGAGACAGCTTAGAGGCAATATATGAAATTATAGGCTCAGATTGGCTCAGACCAAATAATGTATAAGGAATATAATGATTTGTCTGAAAGAGAAATCCTGCAAAGCTCTAACTTAATAAATAACAACAAATGATATCCAGAAAGATTAATAAGAGAATAAGAAAACAGGAGAAAATAGAAATAAAGAAGGCCAGAGAGAAAAAGGAGCTTCAGGAAGGAAGGAAGAAGAAACAATATGTGATTCTTTGAGCACATGTTGCAATTTGTGGTGGTGGTAGTGGTGGTGGTGATGGTGAGTTTGTTTTGGCAGCAGAAAGCTGTAGCAGGTAGTCAAATGACTGTGTTCAGTCCCTGAGAAAAGTGGGTAATAAGCTGTAAGTTCCAATGGAAACTGTCCTTTCAAGAATCTCAGTTTAGCTGGGGGACACAAGAAGCCTGGAGTGGTCCAGGGAGAGTCTATCAACAGTGTGCAGGACAATAGCAAAAGCACTGCTTTGGCAAGTCAACACTTTGATCTCTTTTCTCTTTAGGTCTTGCTTACAAAGCATGCTTCTTGTGCCTATAAAGAAATTTCTGAATGACAGATGTCAGTAAAATTTATATGAGACACAGTTATCATTTCAACAGTTTGAGTTAAAATAAGATGTCCTCGCTGATTCCCACATGATCAGATTTATACAATCCTAACATTACACCTTGTATCAACTCAATATAATTTTAACGTATTCATGTGAAATATTTATTCATAATATTCTTAAATTACACACACATCCAAGAGTATAATAGTAGGCAGAAATAATATTTTTAGAATTTACAATGTAAGGCTTTCTGGTGGTTTGAATAAAAATAGCCCCACAGGCTTATATGTTTGAAATCTTGGTCCACAGTAGAACTATTTGAGAAGGACTAGGCAGTGTGGGCTTGTTGAAGGAGGTATGTCACTTGGGGGTTAACTTTGAGGATTCAAAAGCTCATCCTCCCCCGCCCCATTGTGTGTGTGTGTGTGTCTGTCTGTCTGTCTGTCTGACTGTCTGTCTGTTGCCATTCTCACCACCTTGATGGTCATGGACTCTAACCCTCTGAAACCATGAGCCCCACATCAAATGTTTTCTTTTATGAGTTGCCTTTGTCATTGTGTGTTGACACTGCAGTTGAATAAAAAGTAAGACCGTCTTTGTTACAAGCACTCCTGATTTATTTACCTTAGCTTCCTGCTTATTACTGCTGTAACACATAGGCAGGCAAAGAGTCTGCCTCTTCCTGATATCTCATGGTGAGTAAGTAGCAGCTTGGGAATCGAACCCTAGACAACAGATCTAGGTTTTAGTCATGACCCTATCTTGATTCTTGGTTAGAGAAAAAAAGCATTACAAAAGGCAATGTTTTGTTTACCGACTCTTGTCTTTGCTGCCTTTCCGAGCCTCATTTCTCCCTCCTGAATTCAACTTGCACAATAAAATGGAAAGCACAGTCATTTGGGTGGGTATACCAGTTTTCAGATGGACCCAGACTTGGGTATGTTTATCCCTGTGTTTGATGAGCTACTTAGCTACTGCTCAGGCTCCAGCTGGGAACCGAGAAAGGATCCAACTGGCATGACCATGTCAAGGCCTGAGGACTCTGGGCAAGGTAGCAAAATGGAAGATCTTAAAATGGTTTCCGGTTGTCTAAGTTAGAACTGGGATCCAGGAGGGAAGCAAAACACCTTTCACGTGACAATCATTCAAGACATTTATAGAAAGAAAGAAAAAGGCACTATCAAAGGCAAATCTTTTCACCAGACTTCACGTCCAAGTACTGAAATTGCATCATAGATGAGAGTAAAACAAAGGAGGAGGTACTTCTCTGTGTGCTCGCGTTAAGTGGGCAGCTTTCGGCTTGACTGCACACATATTTTTTCAATTTCCTTATTATGAGCTGCACAGCAACACAAAATAATATGAGGTCAAAATCTAAATGAAGCAACATGAACCCTCCAACAAAAACAAAACAAGACAATATCCAAATAAACTGATGTCTAGATATCATAATAGGGGAACTAAATCATAATATTTGTTCCTCTGAAATGTACAGTGAGCCCTGAACCATGGGCATTTCTATAATGATTCCTAAATATGCTTTATTTAAAGCAGACATAGAGGTGACATGAAATTCCACAGAACTAAAGCAAAAGTAAAAATCTACTATTAGCCTTTTGTCATGGGATGCTTAGTATTTAATAAATAAGTCATTTAATACATTGGGGGGGGTGTTAAGACAGGGTTTCTCTGTGTAGCCCTGACTGTCCTAGAACTCTTTCTGTAGACCAGGCTGGCCTTGAACTCAGAAACCAACCTCAACCTACCTCTGCCTACTGAGTGCTGGGATTAAAAGGTGTATAGCCACCATCCCCTACTATGCCTATTTAACTAAAACAACAACAAAAACAAAAAAAAAACTAATAAACAAAAAACTGCTTGGTGTGCCCTTATGGTAAATACTATATATTTTCACTGGAGGGAGGGAAATGAGGGGATTGGGGTCCTCTGAGCTTTGAAGTGTCTTTCTAAGACTAGGGCCTTCACCTGTCTGTATATTCTTCTTTGCATAGCCCTGTGGATAACTATGGTGGCATTTCCAATTTGTGAACTTGAGACTCAGAGTTAAGTAACTCATTCAAGTTCACTGAGCAAGTAAGTGGCAGGGTTGATTTCAGAACCAAGTTCTATCTGTTGGCTCCTTCAAAGGTTCTCTCTGGATAATAAAAGCATGTTCTCTCACATTTTAAAGGCTGTAGAAACATAGACATTTAATACTGGTCATTAAACAGCAAAATGTTGAACTTGGCTTTATAATGAATAATAAAATAGATTTGTGTGATACGCTTGTTTTGTATCTAAAACTGAAATAAATCATTGAGCAAAAGTAATTTGTATGCAGAAATATAATTGGCCTAGTCATAGCTTGTGAGAATTATGGCATAATTCGTTCAAAAAGACAATGAGTTTTCAAAATGTTACTTTGATCTACAAGTTTAACTTATTCTAAAATAAATATAAGTAGCACTTAATGACCTAATATCTATTGATTATTCTAGAAATGGAATTTCTACATGAGATTATTAAAAGAATAAATCTTCTTCACTCAATATAAGAATGAGGTAAAGAAATTACTTTTGCAATGAAAATTGTAAATCAATTATGAATGCACAATACATACAATCAAGCCCTAATGTAACTACGTTAAGCAGTAAATTAAATGTGCTAATTCACATAATGGGACATCTGGAATACAATCATCCTTTTATGTAGGTCTAATCCAGGAGTTCAAAATATTCCACCCACACATCACTCTGTCTTCTCTCTGCTAGGTCCTTTAATGGGCTTCCTCTGAAGGTTTCCTTGTTCTCCTGTGGTGAGTGGTGGCTTCCACAGACACACACATCACAGTCCCACTTCCCTCGTTCAGCCATAAGAAACAACTAAAGATCTACAGTTTCCCCAGAGAAGAGACAAAGGTGTTTTTTGTTTTGTTTTTCAAGACAGGGTTTCTCTGTAGCTTTGGTGCCTGTCCTGGAACTAGCTCTTGTAGACCAGGCTGGTTTCAGACTCACAGAGATTCACCTGCCTCTGCCACCGCGGCTGGGTGAGGCAAAGGTATTTTAATCACTTTAATCATTTAAGTGTCTCCAGAGTGATTCACAATTTTATTATCTCTGTTTAGACATGGTGATGCACCTTGATTAAGAGGAGAAAATATGGGCGCTCACACACTCTCCAGGTTTCCTGCCCTGAAACTAGAGCTACTTATCCCAGTCAACATGGACTCAGAATTGGGAGCTTATGTGTGGTACAATCAATCCTCCCAATTGCCCAACTTAGCCAAAATTGGAAGATTTCTGATTAAGACAGTGATGACAATGGTCTAAGAGACTAATAAAATACATCTTCAGGTATGTCTGTAAAGGGTTTACAGAGACAATTAGGTTCTGAGGATTTGAACCTACTGTTTCAATTAATAGTAGACCAATTTACTATCCATACATAATATGTGTAAAGTAAATATTTGTTGAATGAATCTAGCTAGCAATTTTGGAGGAAGACCATCACTGTGATATGTTCTTGAGAACGGTCTCTGCCCTAGCCTCTTCCTGTATCTTATTCTTTGCTTCCTTATCACCATGAAGTGGCGAATGTGCAACTACAGACAGGGAGCAAGCAACCATGGACTGGCTTCTATGAAACTGTGAGCCCAGTGCATCTTCTCTTAGGTTTTTCTCCCAGATCTTTTGACATAGCAGCAAGAAAAGCGACCAGCCCAAAGACAGATCAACTCACAGGTTGGAAGGATGATCCGTTAAAAATAGCACTAAAATTTTAATAATTTAATAATTCTCTTGTTAATGGGTATTGGTTGATTACTAAATCAGAAGCTGAATACTTCGTACATATAACTAGGTTGAAGCTTCACAGGTACCTATGAGGCAGGTATTATTATTATTATTATATCCATATTTTATAGAAAAGGAACTGAAACCTAGAATGTTTTAGCAACTTTTTAATATTAAGAAGCCCCAATCAATAAGCTAAAGAATTTCCTCTAAAGAACTGAACTATTGAGGGAAACAATTAGGGACCACACAGCTAAGACAGGATTCGTGCATCTTATAGGTACTGCAGACTTACTGCATATGGACATGGCCTGGCCACCACAGGCACTGTGCTGGGTGCAGAGTACAACAAAGGCAACCTGGAACTTCATTTCGTACTTAATTTCTCACAGTGTCTCAAACTCTCCCAAGCTCTCCGACTGCAGAGCATTTCTTTATCCCGGAAGTTTCCTGGCTCCGCAAATATCTTCATCCTTATACATGTGGTCCATCTTTGCCAGAATCTAATACTTAAACCCATGGTTTAATACGTCGACCTCAACATTTGCATGGCACGCTCTGTTGTTTTCATCATCCTGGAGTTGTCATTTCAAACCTTTAAGCTTGGACTCTTTCATCTTATAGCTCTCACTACAGCTTGCTTCATGAGAAACAGAGTTATTAAATTACAACTTCTTCATGAACACCATTAATCCAAGGCTTAGCCCCAGAATCTTCATATAACATCCTTCTAAACCCCCTATCGACACTCAAATCAGACCAACCTATATATATGGAATATTTGGTTTGTAATCACTTCTGAAATGATGTTTTCTTCCTGTCTTCATTGTCAGAAACTGGCCCCAGTCATTACCATCATTCCTTTCACTGAATATATATATATATATATATATATATATATGATTAATGTTTAAGTTTTTCACAATGAACAATGAGTTTTTCCTGCAGTGACATTTGAAGTTTCCAGGAAGAAGATGGGGCCCCACAACAACAACTCCACCTGGTTGATATGACGTCATGATACTGATAGCGCTACTACAAGACCTGTTTTGGGTACCAGCTGCACAAGACAGTTCCAACTGCACACACTTCTGACTGCGTTCCTTATCTGCCCATGTGCTCGGCCCAACCCATTCTTCAGGTAGAATATTTGTAAATTATCAAACCCTACTGTGTAAAAACTTCCAATTCTCCTTTCTAAAAAGAAAAATAATTCATCTATTTTACATCCTGGCTGCAGCTTTCCCTCAACCTCCCCTTCCAGTCCCTCTGCCCCCATCCTCCCCAACCCCTTCCTCATCCATCTCCATCCAGGAAAGGGCAGGTCTTCCATGACTGTCGATAAAACTTGGCATATCAAGTTGCAATAAGACTAATTAATCATGTATTAAGGCTGAGTAAGGTGACCCAGTATGAGAAGTAGGGTCCCAAAAGTCAGTAAAAGAGTCAAGACAGCCCCGTTCCTTCTGTTAGTAGTCCTGCAAGAGGCCCACGCTACACAACTGTAACATACATGCAGAGTGCTTAGATCAGTCTCATGCAGGCTCCCTTGTTGTTGGTTCACTCTCTGTGAGCCCCTGTGTTCTTGACCCCTCTGGCTCCTACACTCCTTTTTGCTCCTCCTCAGCAGGATTCTCGAACTCCAGCTAATGTTTGGCTCTGGGTCTCTACACCTGCCTGCATCAGGTGCTGGATGATGCCTCTCTGGTGACAAGTGGGCCAGGCTCCAATCTGGTCACAGGAGATGTCCAATTCAGGCTACTTATGCACTACTGCGAGGAATCTAACCTGGGGTCCTCCCCATAGACTTCTAGGAGATTCCCGTGTCATGTCAGGCTTCCCCCTTACTACAAAATTCCCCCAAGTGGTCCCTCTTAGCTCTCTCCCCTTCCATGTCCCCTCAACCTGATCACCCATGTCCCCATCCCCACCTGACCTCAGTCCATTCCCAAAATCTCCTCTATTGGCTCTTCCCAGGGGGATCTGGGTGACCCCCCCCCACAAGCTCTCTTTGTTACCTAGTCTCTCTGGGTCTGGGGATTGTAACATAACCATCCTTTATTTACAGGTAACATCTGCTTGCGAGGGAGGACATGCCATGTTTGTCTCTGGCCGTCTGGGTTACCTCACTCAAGATGATTTTTTTTTTTTTTTTTTTTGGTTTTTTGAGACAGGGTTTCTCTGTGGCTTTGGAGCCTGTCCTGGAACTAGCTCTGTAGACCAGGCTGGTCTCGAACTCACAGAGATCCACCTGCCTCTGCCTCCCGAGTGCTGGGATTAAAGGCGTGGGCCACCATCGCCCGGCAAGATGATTTTTTTTCTAGTTGCATCCATTTACCCTCAAATTCAATTCCTGCTGTCCTTGCTTCTAGCAGCTGAGTAATACTCCATTGTGTAAAAGTACCACACCTGCTTAATCTATTTCTTCACAGAGAAAAATCTAGGTGGTTTCCAGGTTCTGGCTGTTACAAATAAAGCTGAAAAGCAAAACTTCTTAACACAAAGCACACAGACTCACTTATCTAGTTTCTAAATACACAGTACGTTTCCCATGGCTCATTGTTCCTTACCCGGGCTATAACGCACCATGTCCACCTGTCAGCATGCATTTGCTCTCTCTACTTAGCTTTCCTTTCTGTTCTTTCCCATCCCATGAAAGAAAGTAACTTGCTTCAGTGATCTCGTCTATAAACTTAACATATACATCTGCAAATACCTAGAGACAATAATTGACAAGTGACCATCTAATGCACTGAATGCCTGGTGGTTATTTGCAAAGTGTTTGAAACAAAATCCCCTGGGTTTAAATCAACTTGCCGGTGATAAACCTTTGACGAGTTACCTAAACAACTTATTCATCCGATGAAGCATCTTCATACCAGGATAGCACATGCAGGATTTCACGTAGTTCCTAATGACTTGATATCTGCAGTATATATATGAACTACTTAGGACAGCTCTGTATAAAATGACTTTCCCCCTCCCCCCCCTTCTCCCCTTCCTCCCTTCCCACCTCGCTCTTTTTCTTTCCTCCCCCTCTCTTTCTCTCTCTGCATTACATGCACACACTATGAGGGCCTTGTGGAGACCAGAGTTGAGACAAGACATCTTGTTAATAACATCTCCAACCTTATGGCTTTCAGGTAGGTCTCCCACTGAAGCTAAAGCTAGACGTTTGAGTGAGACTGGCTGACTAGCAAGCCACTGCACCCTCCTGCCTCCAGCCCCATCAATGGAGTCACAGACATACATTGTCTTGACAGGCTGCTAGAGATCCAAACTTGGGTTCTCATGCTTACAAAGCAAACATTTTTACCCATGGAGCTGTCTCTCCAGCCCCAAAGTGAACATTTTTACCCAAGAATTCTGTGTTCAGCTAAATTGTCCCTCAAGTGGAAAAGGATGGCTCTATATGTAAAAGCTCCTCAGAAAATACATAATTCAGCCAGGCCTCCTGAAAAAGTTAGTGATATTATACTCCAGAGATCTGAGAAAAGAGCCAAACCGAGTTGTGCAACATGAAGGAAAAGAACGCAGGAGTGAGGGAACATTATAATACTTAAAATATTATGAAACCTTAATGATAACTTTTAGTTTAACTTTGTTTTTAAATACATAGTATAAGACTATACATGATAAGAAAATGCTTTGATAATCTAGAATAAAAAGCTAATTTAAAAATATGTGAACAGAAAAACTACATTTGAATGTTAAAAGCTCCGTGATTTTACCCAAAGAAACCAATTTAACATCAAGACATAAAAATAAAACTGCATAATGTATAACAATACATTAAATATAACTTGACATTTTATATAAAAATTTCAACAAACAAAACCAAAGACACAAAAAATGCTCTTTTACTTAAGGTCAAATACTCACTTTTTAGCTTCATGACAAAAATAGGTATTTTCATTTCAAAATAAAGACTGATTAAAAAAATGAACTGAGCAACTTAATTTCCAAATAAACACGTGGAAGGTGTGCTGATTTTTAAAAGTAACAACAATGAAATTATCTGGAGAAGACAAAAGTAAGGAAAAGCACTAGAACAAAGCAATGAGGCATTGTAAATATTAGAGCATGCAAAACAAGTCAATAGACAAGGGAAGAAAGCCCTGGCGATGTTGACAATATGCAGACACATATAAGTATCACTATGAAAACAACGATTCTAGAAGCAATTTGAAAAATAATTCAACTATAATAGTGCTTCTGTGTGCTATTTGAAATAGAAAAACAGAATTTGAAATAGAAAGTCATATGTACACAAAAAGATGACTCTGGGTATTTAAAATAAAAAAAAATCATCAAAATTGCATCAGAAAAAACAAAGGAAGATAGGAGTTGCAATGTTTTTTCCCAGACAAAAAGAGAACACAAAGAAAACTTATATAAAGACACAAAACAAAAACCGGGAAGGCACAGGCCTTTAAAACCAGCACTCAGGAGGCAGAGGCAGGGGGATCTCTGAGTTCAAGGGTCTACAGAGTAAATTCCAGGACAGCCAGGGCTACAAAGATAAACCATGTCTCAAAAAAAAAAAGAAGAAGAAGAAGAAGCCAGGCGGTGGTGGCGCACGCCTTTAATCCCAGCACTCAGGAGGCAGAGGCAGGCGGATCTCTGTGAGTTCGAGACCAGCCTGGTCTACAAGAGCTAGTTCCAGGACAGGCTCCAAAACCACAGAGAAACCCTGTCTCGAAAAACCAAAAAAGAAGAAGAAGAAGAAGAAGAAGAAGAAGAAGAAGAAGAAGAAGAAGAAGAAGAAGAAGAAGAAGAAGAAGAAGAAGAAGAAGAAGAAGAAGAAGAAAAGACACAAAAGAAAAATCTCATGGAGAAAAAAAATGTAATTTATTATGAAGAAATTGGTTAAATGTATGGCACATTTGATATGTTGAAAATGGTTATAAATATTCAAAGGATGACAATAAATTTATGGAAAATACTAGCAATCTTTTGGCACCAGTGTGTGTAAAGTATTAATATAGATTATAATAATATAAAGTATTAATATAGAGGAATTTTGTAACATGAGGAATAAAGTTAATTTCATGTGCTGGTTTCAAACTTAGAAAATAAACTTTTCAAATTCTTTGAAAGATAAGCAAAGTTACAGTGACTTCTTCTCAACTTTAGGGAGAAAAAGATGATCCTCAGGCAAAATAAACTTCCAAAATGTTAGAAGAACTTTCTACTTCCTTTGAATAAAATAATATTTTAGTTATGAATATGGAGACAACAATTCTAAATGAAAGCTAATAAATCAACTTAGCATTATATCCTAGAACCAACTTAGCCTTTTCCAAGAATACAAAATCATTTAATAACCAAAAGGCCTATTAGTGTGATGTAATGTCACTTAATGGAAAAAATCTATGCGGATTCTGCAAATCTACTTCATGGCATCCACAAATGGACTCGGTGACGTTGAACAAACAGCCTGAATTTAAAACATTTTCTCTAAATCCATAGGGCCCTGGTTACAAAATATTAGAAAAATTGTTATGAAAGTCTGAGAGAAGACAAAATTTTTTGCCACTGGCCCAGTAACTAATACTCTCTCTCACGAGAGCTTAAACAATGCAAGAGAACAAGAAGACAGCAATAAAAGGAGCAGCAACTAGCGAACATGGTACCTGGATTGGCAGCCAGTTACTGTCTTCTGGTGGAAGACCACTGAATGCACCAAAGAACTGAGGACTAATAATAAATAAAAGTCTCATATATCAAATGTCACAAGTGATGTTTTACAAAATATTTTTGCTACAGTATCCAGATGATATAGCTAAGAACAAATTTAGCCAGCAAAAACTAGGCTCTAATGAGGTAAATGTTTACTTTGAAAAAACAGACTACTAAAAAAGGAAGTTAAGTCATAGCGTGTTCTTGGGTGGAGAAGAAAACAATCATAACAATAAAAATAGAGGATTTTTTTGGTTTTATTTTGGTTCTTCCCATATATGAGGATCCTTAAACTCTTATAAACATTACATCATTTATTCTTCAAAAAGCCCCTTGGGGCCATTTAATAATTATTTCCAGTTTTAAAATGAGTAAACACTTTTTTTTTCAAGTGGACACAAAATAGTCACCAATATAGCTCTACTTGTATCCCTAAAAACAATGGATAACCGCTTGCAAGCAAGTCTTGCTGGGGAGCCAAACTACTCTTAAGGGTAGGCTGCAAGACCAGCAGGAGATGCCCAACAGAAAATGAACTCAATGGTGTCTTGGGAGGCTTCTTGTCTCATAATTCTGTGTCAGGGCTTTCTCTTTTTTCCTGTTCTCCTTTTAATTGTATCTTTTTTATTTTTAATGTATTTATTTTTCACTTCTTTCGCCCTGAAAATCCTTTGAGTATCTATTACAGCTTCAGGTTTTATGTTTTTACGGGATTCCTGAGTATGCGAACATGTGGGTCTCTGTGTCTATATCTGTTTCTTGTGTCTTTTCTTGGGCATTTTTCCTTCTGTTTGTTTTATCCTATTCTGGTGCATTAGGTTTTGTTTTGTCTCATTATATTTTACTATTACCCCTTTGAAGTTTATTTGTTTTCTAACAAGAGACATAAAGGGTTTAAATAGGAGAGGGGGTGGGGAGAAACTGGAAACAATAGAGGGAAGGGAAACAGTTATCAGTGTATATTATGTAAGGAAAAAATCTATTTTTAATAAAAGAAAAAATCCTCCACTTCAGAGCTTGACTTAAGCAAAATTTGATGATAATCTCAAAATCGAAATGATAAAAATTAATCCTGAAATCCTGGCTGTACACATGTTTGTACAAAGCTTTTGGGGACTCTTGAGAGCATAAAACAAGATTTCATTATAGAGTACCCTATCCATGGTGACTTTGTTTTTCTGAAGGTGACAATCATACAGAGATTTATCTGCACACAATGTGTGTATCACTATAAAAGATGAGAAAGGTCACCATCCATGAGTACCTGCCTCCCACCTGGTGATCGACACTGAATTCAGAAGAAATGGAATCCAGAAGAAATGAAAAAAAGTCCCTTTCTTTGGGACATCAAGAACACATGAGTGAAAAAATGTGACTCTCTACAACTCAAAGGAAGCTCCAGATGTAGAAGAGGTGGTTCAGGCACAGGGCATTATGAGCTTGACAAAAATGATTATAACTTTTTAACAACCTCCAAATGTTGATTCAAGATAGGTTGCAATGGAGAATGATACAGCTGTCTTGCTTGTCTCCTGGAAATAATGACTCGAACTCACCAGAATGATGTCTTCCATAAACTCAGAACACTGATGGACTGCAAGAACTGCCCCGAGTACAATGCTGGCGTAGACAAGTGAGGCTGCTGGAGTGATGCTAACATTGCGTCTAAATAATGAAAGAAAATCCGGTCTGCTGATTCCTTTGTGTTCTATGGAACTTTAAAATTAGAAAAGCAAAAGTAAATTATCAAAAAGTGGCACAGTAGAAAAAAAAATGTTCTATCAAACAAAATCGACCATATAGTTAATTGACCTGAAGGAAATATCTACTTTTAAAGTTTTCTTGCTTTGTAGCTGTATTGTATAATACATAATTATTGTATAATTCATAATTACTATGAGAAAATGTGAATTAATTATGAAATAACAATGTCTGTAAGCATGTGGATTTGTCATTTATGGACTCTGTACCATATAACTCTCAAAGATTATTCTTCAGACTTCAAGAAATTTATCTGTTTCCACGCAAAAAATAAATCTTAAAGAAAAGTCCTAGTTCAAATAGCTTTATCAATAAGCTCTGCCAACACATTACATTAAAAAATCAATATCAACTCTAAAATCTTTTCTATAACAAATAAGAGTGAAGGATATTTCCCAGTACAACCTCTGAGGCTGGCATTTTTCTGCTACAAAAGCTAGACAAATAATTAAGCTAGAAGCAAGAAAAGTCCAAAGCAATATTTCTCATTAGTATAATTACTAAAATTCTCAACAAAACTGGCAAATTGAATCCAAAAACAGTATTATAAATATGACCAAACGAGATTTCTCTTTGAATACCAGACTGGTTTAACATTTGAAAGACCATCAAAGTAACTTTTACATAATATATTACATTATTAACCTATTACAGGAGAAAATAAATAATGATTTCTCCAAATTCAGGAGAAAATAGCCACATCAGTCAACATGGAAAAGGCTCGCAGCCTCTCTGTCTCTCCCAGATGAAAACTTTGCATGGAATACAATGAGCAGCTACCCGAAGCATCTGAAGCTTCAGTGACATTCTAGAAAAGCAAAGCTACAGCCACAGAAGACAAGTGGTAGTCTGTAACTGGTTGTGGAAAGAGAGCCCACCTAACAGATACAGGGACACATTTGTGGTGTGACAGGACTGCTTCTCTGTGTCCTGGTGCAGTAATGACTACACAACCATTATGAGATGCCCTGGAATTGGGCATGAAAAATGGGTGCAAATCTTAATTGTGTAAAATCACCCCAAACCAGAAATGGTTTCGTACACCCAGTCCAGCACCTGGGAAATGGAAACATGAGGATCCTAAGCACCAAACCACCTTAAACTAAGTATGGAGACCTTGCCTCCAACAACAGTTCCCTAGGGCATTTTCCAGATTGGTGTTGATATGGAAAACTAGTACAGTAGAAACTCTCAGGATTCTATGAGGGTGACCCAAGAGAAGACTTCTCATAATGGATGATTCAGAACCTGAACAGGCCATCCTCTGTAACCAGACAAGGCCTCCAGAAGTGATACTGGAACACTAATCTAGCCACAAAACATTCAACCTATTATCTATCCCATCTGCAAGATGTACTGGGGAAATTGAGGCACAGAAAGTGTAGAAATGAGCAACCAATGACTGGTCTAATTTGAGGCCCAAACACAAGAGGGAGCCCATTCTTGACAATGCTTTGATGACCAGGAATCAGAGACTGGATAGCCCAGAGACCTATGATAAAAAAAAAAAAAAAAAAAAAAAAAAAAAAAAAAAAACAATAAAATGATTCCTAATGATATCCATATGTACTCATACATCAGTGCCTAGCCCAATCATCATAAAAGAGGCTACCAAGGGCAGTTGATGGGAGCAGATGCAGAGACTCACAGTCAAACATTAGATAGTTAGAGAGCCTGTCTTTGGTTTTTATTGTTGTAAAGAGACATTTAATAGAGGGGGCTCACTTACTATTTCAGAAATTCAGTCCATTATCATTATGGTTGGGAGCATAGCAACATGCAGGCAGATGTGGTGTTGGAGCTGAGAGTCCTATATCTTGACTCAGAGGCAACAGGAAGTTGACTGACAGTCATACTGAGGGAAGCTTGAGCAAAAGAGACTTCAAACCCACCCTCACAGTGACACACTTCCTCCAGCAAGGCCACACCTCCTAATAGTTCTCCCTTTAAAAGCATTTTCTCTCAAACCATCACAAAGCCCTAATTAAAGATCTACATTGAGTCCCTCCCCTTGGAGCTGGGAAACCCCATAGAAGAGGGGAAGAAAGAATTGTAGAAGTCAAAGGCGTCAAGGACACTAGGAGAACATGGTCCACAGACTTCAACTAAGTAGGCCTCATAGGGATCCACAGAGATTGAACCAGCAATCATGAAGCCTACATGGGTCTGGGCTAAGTCCTCTGTATACATGTTATGGTTGTTAGCTTGATGTTTTCGTGTGACTCCTCACAGTGTAAGTTGTGATACCTCTGACTCTTTTGACTCCTCCTGAGACCCCTTTCCCCTGACTGGGTTGCCTCACACAGCCTTGATATGACATTGTGTGCCTAGTCTTATCCTAATTTGTTATACTATGTTCAGTGGATATTCCTGGGAGGCCTGCTCTTTTCTGGAGGGAAAGAGAGGAGGAGAGAATCTAGAGGAGAGAGGAGAAGAGATAGAGCACGGTAGGGGAATGTAGGGGGAACCACCATTGGGATGTATTGAAAACAACTAATTAATTAAAAACTCTGTATGAGTTTTGTATATGAAGCCAAGGTATGAGTTTTCTAGAAAGTCGAACAAAAAATGCTGCTAAGAGATTTGAAAAGTCTAGAAAGTCCTTTTATAATCTGATCACCAGTTCTGGTTGGTTGGTTGGTTGGTTGGTTGGTTGGTTGGTTGGTTGGTTAGTTGGTTTGTTGGTTGGTTTTTGAGACAGCAGAAATGGGGAACTGGTTGGTGGGGATATAACTCAGCAACAGATTTCTTCTCTATTATCTCCAGCACCTCACAGAAAGTGAACATAAATGTCTCTAAACTAAAGGTATAAGCCGATTCACAGAGAATACCAAATGAAACCAGAGAGATGGGTAGATAGTTAGAAGATAGATAGATAGATAGATAGATAGATAGATAGATAGATAGATAGATACATACATACATACATACATACATACATACATACACACACATAGGTAATATATACACAGGTAGATGATGCACGCATGGATATATACATACACAGGTAATAAACCAAGAAAATCATGGCTTAATGAAATTTTAAAAGTCTAGGTTGAGAGCCGGGCGGTGGTGGCGCACGCCTTTGGTCCCAGCACTTGGGAGGCAGAGGCAGGCGGATCTCTGTGAGTTCGAGACCAGCCTGGTCTACAGGACCTAGTTCCAGGACAGGCTCCAGGACCGCAGAGAAACCCTGTCTCGAAAAACCAAAAAAAAAAAAAAAAAAAAAAGTCTAGGTTGAAAATAAGATTCTAGAAACTTTCAGAGAAGAAAAGTAGCATACCTTGTAAAAGTATATGGAGGAAAACTGAAAGCTGGAAGGAAGTAGAGACAATCACTTCAAAATTCAGAGAGTTCATAGATTCCAACCACAGCCCAGGCATACCATCCCCAAAGACATTATCAGGATATTTTAAGGATTACATGCTCTAGCAAATATATGTATTTATTTATTGCATGCCCACTTGGTGAACTCTATTAGCAGAGCCATTCCACCTAAACAAGAAGATAAATTCTAAAGAGGTAGTGTTTGCGTTCCCAGAACAGGAAAGCCAGCATTACAATGTGGTAATGGGAGCTCCCAGACGCAGAGTGGCCTCAGTAGAACTCAGAAATCAGCATATCTGGAAAACAGCACATGAGGAGAAGGCTGCAGGCCCCAAGCAAAACAAAGCCAAGCAGAGAGAAAGGGAAAGTGGCAGTTCATTGGGTGTTCTTGGCCATTTTTTGAGGAATGCTTTGATTTGGCCCTATAATTTTTTTTATTTGAAATAGAATTACATCACTTTTCCCTCCCTTTCCTTCCACTGAAAACCCTCCCTGATACTCTCCCTCCAACCTCCAAACCTCCCATGCTACCCATCTCTCAAGTCAACAGCCTCTTTATCTTTATTATTTTGCATATATACAAATATACATGCACACATATGCACAAATATGTATAAGTAACCTGCTGAATCCATTTTTGTTGATTTTGTGGTTTTGATTACATACAGTAATCTGCATTGGACAATCAATAATTGGGCTCAACTCTAGAAGAGACTAATTCTCCTTCTGCACGCAATTATTAGTTGCCTGTAGGTTTTTGTCTATGGGTGGGACCCTGGGGAAATATTCCCCTTCCTTTGTAGTATGTCCTTTGATATGTTTCTGGTCTGGTTTATGTAGCCATTTCTAGGAAAGACTGTTTTACAAGACACTTCTTGGTATTCTGGCTTTTAGAATCTCTCTTCTTCCTTTCCTGCAATGTTTCCTGAGCCACAGATGCAGGAACTGTGCCTATTGGGCCTGGGCACCCCCACAACCAATAGATTTCCGAGTTGTATGCAGCTGTGGTTTTGTGTGAGAGTCTGCATTTGCAGTGAAAAGAGGCTTCTTTGATGGATGGTGGTAGCCGCGCTTACCTGTAAGGGTATTAGGGTAAGTTTTAGAGTGTAGTAAAGAACGAGGCAGGTCTAGCTAAGTACCACTAGTAGATCCTTTCCTAAGGTCCATGGCCTCCCTAACCCTGGGAAGCTGCCAAGGTTTTGTCCTGCTGAGTGGGCTTTAAGTCCAGCTAGACAGCTATTGGCTGCCACCTGTATGTAAGTGCCACTTTTTGCACCTTAATGAAAATGTTTTCAATTGCTATGATTCATTGTTATTGCAGCTGAGTTGAACTTTTTAATTTCTCCCCTCCTTTGGAGGCTAGAATAGTATTTTCAAGAGCCATAGAAACTAGATTACAGGAAAGAAGCTCTCAGGTCATATCCAGTTCAAGTCCTCTGAGTCCTGTATCCTAGATGTGTGGTGTCTTCAGTAATAGGGGGTTTATACTCCACCCATGAGAGGCAATCAAAGGCTGCATCAATAATTTATACTGTTTGGGGAGTTACACGGACAACTCTGACCAGAATTTCAGAATGAAGTTTCTTCTGTCTCCGACTGGGGCTTCTGTGATTCTTGTGGGAAGCTATAGTGATATTTTATTTATGTTTTAATAAATAAAGCTTGCCTAAAGTTCAGAAGAGCAAAGCTAAGCCACTAGAGGTCGGGCAGTGGTGGCACACACCTTTAATCCTAGGATTTGGGAGACAGAGGCAGATGGATCTCTGTGAGTTCAAGAACACCCTGGGCTACACAAGATCAATGCTGAAACAAATCCAAATGGTGGTGGCTCACACCTTTAAATATAAATAAACAGTTATAAACAATATTTGGGAATTTGGGCATAGTTCTCTCCAAACTGCTTCCTCCTTTTTGTTGGGTAAAGTAATTTTGGGGGGTGTTCACAGCAAACTTTCAGGGGCTCTTGGTCCATCAAACCACTTTAGCCTGGAATGAATCCACAGGATCTCATCCTCTGTGGAAACAAAAGAAGAACCTCTTTTCCAAAGTAACATATTCTTAGACTCAAATTTTGAAGTCAAGAAACCCTTAAAACATATGTTGGTTTAGCTTAGCAGTCCCCAGAACCAAATGTTTCTCTGAAGCCAAAAAATTCAAAGAAAACACAATAATATACATAATCCAGACTCTCTGGGTTTTTGCATCTTTACATGACATTTTCAAAATATATATGTTGGATTAATCCAGCAGCATTTATAATCAAATATCTTTTAGCAGCTTTTGCTCCTTCTTCAGCTATCAAACAATTTAAAGACAACACAATAGCATACAGTATCCAGACTCTGTGTATTTTTCATCTTTACATGGCTTTATTTTAATCTCTATTTTTTTATTTTTATTTTAATTTTTGACTTTTTGAAACAGAGTTTCTCTGTGTATTTTTTGGCTGTCCTGGAATTCACTCTGTAGATCAGATTGTCCTTGAACTCACAGAGATCTGCCTGCCTCTGCCTTCCAAGTGTTGGGATTAAAAGTGTGTGCCACCACACCCAACTATACTCTTTTTTTCTTTTTTCTTTTAAGGACTTTATCCTTTTTTTTCTCCCAAGCCTACATATATTTTTTAACATACAGTGAACTCTTTAGAGGTTTTGTTGATCTTTGAATCTATCTTTACTGTATATATCTCTTTTTCTGACCACATGAGTCTTTAATTTGCTAAGCAATATGAGTAGGATTAAATCTGTGGCTTTGACAGCTGGATCCAGCCCATTTTTTAGCTTTTTTCTGAGAGTCTATTCTCATGGCAGAGGTACTGGCCAGAGTCATGTTTATTGCTACAACTCTATGGTGTTTCAAGGTCCCTGCCACCACCAAAAGCATGCAGTCAGCTTTCATCAACACCATGTAAGTGTTTCATGGCAGGACCTCTTAAAAGAGCTGCACAGTTTTGCAGCTAAAGCTGAGTCAGGAAGTCTCTCTTAAATGAGAGCACTTGCCTCTAGCAAGCAGAGCCCACCTGAGAAAATGCTGCTATCAATAAGCTGTGTTTAACTGTATTCTTTTCTGTCTAGAATCACTTCCCAAGTTCTCTCAGGCTTTATGTAGATATAGTTGTCCATGATGGGTGTCATTTGTTGACAGAGGTTTTCTGTCCAACTAGGTCCCACATCCATTTAGTACTCCTTCTCCTCCTATGTTTTGAAGAGTTTAAGAAGGAGTGGTTGTAGTTCTTTGACAGTCTGGTGGAATTCTTCTGTGAAATCATCTGGGCCTGAAAATTTTTATTTCGTTTTGTCTAGCCATCTAGTCAGACTTCTTATTACTGTTTTACTCTCCTCCTTCACTATGTGACCCTATCCAGTGATTTTTAAAGGGGATGTGAAGAAAATAAGTAGTAAGTCAAAAATACAGAGTTCCATAAGAAAGGGACCATAACTGTAATGCACCACCAACTATAACTTAGATTATTATTATTATTATTACTTACTTACTTATTTAACAGCATTTATTTAAACAGAAATTCTTCTCAAATTTCAAAATGGACACTTGGTGGGTGCAGAAAGGAAGCACAGAATTTGTTCTCTGTGATATAAGAAAGGTAAGCACTCCTTCACACACACACAAAGGAAAATGAGTTCAAAATGTAGAAATTTGAAAAAGTAAGAAGCAATACTATAAGCCACTTTAGGGAATAGTGTTGAAAGGCATAGGGGTGGAAACTGGGGGATAAATACCTACTACTGAAAAGTGTTTAAATGGGCGGTCACAGAAAGTGAAGGTTAATGTTGAACCGGAACAAGGATGACACCAATAGACGTGCTAATGCAAAGAGGGAAGGCTTGGGCACCTCAGCCTAGACAAGGAACTGCAGGAACACATCAGCTGTAATTCCTTCCCCTTTAACCTCCTGCAGGGCAGCATGAATCCATGAAGAAAGAGTTTCCTGAACATCCCACAAACTCTCCACAGTAAGAGGCAACTGTGGCCTCTTCTCCAACTTCATCTCCTGGCTACCATCAATTGCTCCAGACACATCCAACCACCTGTGATCTTCTGAACAAGGTCAAGGTTTTCCTCTTCATACTTTGTTCTCATTGTTTGTGACCAACACACGTGTCCAAGCTTAACCAAAATTCATGACATTCAGTCTCTGAAGTGATGTCCGTGAGTGGAAAGAATGCATATGGCGTTGTCTTTCCCAACAGTCTCTTCCTAGGCTCTCGAGTTCACACAGCAAAGAAATTTCTCTCTTTCTTCTCTCCACTGTGATGCTGCTTTGCTTCTGTTTATTTATAGGAATTGTTGCATGCTGCCTCACACAGCAGTTATTTTTACTTCACTTTCCTGCTAAGTTATAAAATCCTTGGGACAAAGCAGCTTAGGTGTCCTTGATTCCTGTCATGAAATATAAGACAGTTATCTATGAATGACTGGACAGTGGGAAGATTCACATTGTCAACTTCCCTGCAAAGTTTTGTGGTCACACATCTCCTTAGCTGAAAATTCAGAAATTTTAGGGTGGGAGAGATTATGTAAGTATTTTCAAGTTCTCTCTAACACAGAATGTGACTTTTATCTTTTTTTCCCCTGAGGAAAATAAATTCATTGGCATTTTACCTGTACTTAACAATGACTCCTTCTTTGATATACATTTTGTCCCCATCATTTCTGAGTTGAGTTTTCCATCAATCCATATGAAACACTATAGACAGGCTATCAGACAACCTGATGTATGAGCCCTAGTTGGGTGCCTTGTCTCCTGTGCCAGTTCCTAGTCTCAATAGTTCCAGTCCTAGAAGTAGGACTGGCTTCACTCTACCAAGTAGCCCAAAGCCATTTCAGCTGTCCACAGAGAAGGAGAGTTCTGGTCAGGTGGTGGTGGCAGTGGTGGCACACGCCTTTAACCCCAGCATTTGGGAGGTAGAGGCGGGCAGATCTCTGAGTTCAGGGCCAGCCTGGTCTACAGAGTGAGTTCCTGGACAGCTAGAGCTACAGAGAGAAACCTTATCTTGAAAGAAAGAAAGAAAGAAAGAAAGAAAGAAAGAAAGAAAGAAAGAAAGAAAGAAAGAAAGAAAGAAAGAAAGAAAGAAAGAAAGAGAGAGTTTTCTGGTAGGCAAGAGCCATGAGTGTGCCCTGAATATAAGACACCCAGAGTTCTCTCCTGTAAAGAAAAGTTTAAAAACATGATTTGAATACCTAAATTTGGTGCGTTTCCCTAAAAGGAAGTCCTTAGCTAACTTATTTTTCACACATCCAGCAATTTTCACTTGCATAATCCTTTCTCAATCTCTGGACATTTTTTTTCTTTAAGAAATTCATTAAATTTTGTCTTTTTTGTTTATAGTATAGGCAATAGAAAAATTCTGTTAAAAAAGGAAAATTAAATGTAAGGTGTGTGTGTGTGTGTGTGTGTGTGTGTGTGTGAACTAGAAATCAGAGGTCAGGGTGAGGTTTTTCCTCTATCACTTTTTCTCATTGTGTTGCTGGGACTCACTGAACCTGGACCTCACTGATTCGGCTAGGCTGGCTGGCCAGTGAATCCTGGAATCCATGTGTTTCTATCTGCCCTGCTGGGCTTACAGGAGCACACCACAACGCCTAGTTTTTAATGTGGGTACAGGCTATCTGAATGCAGGTTGCTGTGTTTGCAGACCAAGCACTTAGCCGCTGAGCCATCTCTGTAGACCATAAATATTATAACTGTATGCCCAGTACCCAGTGTTACAAAGGTTGAGAACCACTGCTTTAGAGAGAAGAAACTGGCTTATGTTGGTTGTCACAACACAGAGAAGCTGGGAGGACTGTTAAAGAGACTTGGTCTTGACAGCCTTAAAGGCTCTGAGACCAACTTGCCCTAATCCAGTTCAGTTGCTAAGAAAACTTCACAGCATCCTTCTGACAAAACCCTCCTGTAGGTGAAATTCGCTCAGGTTTACTTTCTTTCACGAGCACGAGTCTTAGCAGCAGTGACTCCGCCATTTCCATTATTGGCTTCACCTTTCTTTACCCTCCTCGCCCTTTCCTGGCAGCGTTAGCCCAACCTGGGGCTGCCCGTTTGCCCTGTCCTGTCTTAGGCTCTGCATACTTTGAAAGCATGGCCAACACGCCTCTGCCCTAGTGCTGCTCCTACTCGCTTTCCCCAAAACTGGCTTTCATTTTAGCACCAAGAGCCACCTAGGAGAGGGGCAAGTGTCCGGCCCAAGAATCTCTAACTTGGGAAAGCACACAGCCTAATTGTCTCTGATGTGCAGCCAGATGGGGCCATCACCAAGCCAGGTGCTGCAGGAAACCCATTAACCTGACAAGGACGCGAATGCCCCCCCCATCAGCTGTGCAAATTAGCACTTCCACCTCCCTGAAAACATTGAGCGCTTCTCAAAGAAAGCAGAATTGCTGCCGCTGGGGGAGTGCATCCGGGCAGTTCCAAACTGTAAAATATTACCTTGAAGGTGGTAGAAGTGACTTTGCCATCTTGGAACATTCCAGAGACAGCCCCAGTTCACTAAACAAGCTGCCGTAGGGTTTCTCTTCTGCTGAAAGTCAGTAACATGGGAGCAATTTGTTTCTTTGTAAAGACTAGACTTACAGCACAGCCCTATGTAATTTCTCTCACAAAGTGTTTTTCCAAAATAGCTGTCCAAAATAGCTGTCCTCAAGGGGGCATAGTTTTCTCAGGAGCAATGTTGAAGTGGAGGGGAGAGGACATGGACCTGTTTTAAACCTGTCACCTTTGATGGAGTAAAAGCAGCTCTTTCTGTCTCACAATGAACCAGTAAACCACAGCAGACCACCTGTTCTTTCCTTTCCTTTTTGCCGAGGAATACCAGGTTGGAGAGCTTTCAGCAATCAAGACAAGCAAAAGCCTTAATTCATCAGGGTGCTGAGTGGAACCCAGGGAGGCTTTCATAGAACCTTGGACTATTTGAACAGTTTTACATTGAATGCGATGAGGCAGGTGTTCCAAGATTTTTCCTCTACCAAGAAACATTCTCTCCCAACCCTCCGCCCTCTTTTTTTCTTTGAATTTCTTTGCTGTGTTTATTTCTACCGAACATGTAGAAAGTCTTAAGACTTTGCAAATCTTGGAATGATTACAATCAGAAGAATTTGACCATTTGGCCAAAAGCATCTCCTACTCTGACGAAGTGTGTGTGTGTGTGTGTGTGTCCTTTCCTCATCCCCATCAGCTCAACACATTTCAAAGGGTGCCCTAATAAACGGTGACAAACTTGCATGTGCTTCCCTTATGACTAAACGTCTGGGCCTCTGGCCAATCCCTGCCCTGCTCATATAGCCCCAAACTTCAGGCATCCAGGTCAAGAGCTCCTCCTTCGCAGCCCTAGTTCTCCAACAGCGTGACAGCGAGGGCGGGGGGAGTAGCGGTGTCTTCCTCCTTGGGGAAGGTGAAACAACTACACAGAGGAAGAGGGTGTTTCCTTCCCACGAGCTGTAGCTGGCTCTGGATCTTGGCCTGGGGGCTCCACCCTGCCCCTCCCGGTGCTCTGGGAAAAGTCCGTCGCCACACACAGGCACACGCAGCCGGGGCGCCACGCCCTAAGGAGAGCAGCCTTGGGGCCCATTGCCATGGCAACAGCGGAGCTCCTTCCACTTCTCCACCCAGCTGACTCCCCCCTACACCCCCCTTCCAGCGCAGCCAACCGGCTTGTGCGCGTCCCTGGAGCGCGCTATAAAACCTGCACGGGTGGCTCTTGCTGCTCAGCCTGACCTGAGTGAAGGGGCAGTCCCCATTTCCAGCCCGTGACAGCCTTAGCATGCGGAGGATGCAGATCGCGAGCTCCTTCCTGCGAAAGCGTTGCCTCTGCTTAGGCTTCTTGCTCTTCCACCTCTTAAATCAAGTAAGTGGTGCACATTTAAGATGCCCCTGGTTACTTGGCTCTCCTGGACTGCCCCTAATCGGTCCTGGGCTCTCTCTGCTTTAGTTTGTCCCCAATAACCGGGGTTCCTTTTCTTATCTCTCTTCCTAGGTATCTGCAACCCAGCGCTGCCCATCCTCGTGCCCGCTTCAGTGCCCCACTACACCGCCGACCTGCGCCCCTGGGGTGCGCTCGGTGCTAGATGGCTGCTCATGTTGTCTGGTGTGCGCCCGCCAGCGCGGAGAGAGCTGCTCCGAGCTGAAACCCTGCGACCAGAGCAGCGGCCTCTACTGTGACCGCAGCGCAGACCCCAGCAACCAGACTGGCATATGCATGGGTAATCCTGTCTGCCCCCGCCTGCTATCCCCTCCGTGGCCTGACCTCTCCTTGGGCAGCTAGGTGAAACTGTACCATCCCTTTGACCTCTTCTTCACTTTCCCATTGATAACTAAGAACATGTGTAGCGATACTACAGTACAGTAAGTGACATATATAGAGCGCCTACTGTACACCAGGCATCAGACTAAAAGAAACCTGCTCAGCACAGGTACATCAGGTGTCGCTTGGAGAGGGGACCAAAGCAGAGTTGAAGGGCCACTTCCGGGGGACCGCTTAGGATGATGGAAGCAGGGGCTTACTCATAGACTTACAGTTGCCCCTGACTGCAGCCCAGTATGTTTTCACACCTGTAATTATCCTACTGGAGCCAAAGCAATTCCTGTCTCCTGGGAGGACTATGTCACTCCTGTCTGGGGTGCAGTAAAATAAACCGCAGGCAGCTAGCCAATGCAGACTCATGAAAATTATCAATGGGAGGTCAATTTCCCACACAGTGCACGGCTGAAATCGGGGTTATCCCTACCTCCCTTGGTAAGAGTTTGAAGTAAGCCTTTTCTTTTTTTCCTCCAAGCTGCTGGTGACTTACTGGGCTTTAAGGCCAGGAACTCTTAATGCCCTTCCCAGTCTGACTGGTGAAGCTATTGGGTTTTAAATCCTAAACTACTACTGCAGAAGAAAACTCGGAGGCGGTTCTTGGGAAATAATCTTATCTTTGGAGATAGGGTCTCTGGAGTGTGACATCACCATTTGTTCTTGCCTTTGTTCTATCTTAGAAATGAAGTCATTTCGGGGTAGGAGATTTGAAAAGGAAGTAGAGACGTGTTAGAAACCTTCAGTTAGCCAGCACATGCGTAGTGGCACTGTCCAGAGTCCATCCCTTTGCTCATTCATAAGAACTAGGTGAAGAAAAAAAGACCTGGTGGGATTGTGTCTTATCCTTGCTCTGAAAGCATCTACAAGGACCTGTTCTCCTTGAGATTTATAAGCCTGTCATCTGAACTAAAAAAGGTACAACTTCTAACAATGTCCTACCAATCTTACACAGCTTTCCAGTTAAACTGTGCGCGCTCTCTCTCTCTCTCTCTCTCTCTCTCTCTCTCTCTCTCTCTCTCTCTCTCTCTCTCTCTCTCTCTCTCTCCTTCTTCTTCCTTCTGCCTTCCTTCCTGAATATTCCAGTTCTAGAGGGCGACAACTGTGTGTTCGATGGGGTCATTTACCGCAGCGGAGAGAAGTTTGAACCAAACTGTCAGTACCACTGTACCTGCAGAGATGGGCAGATTGGCTGCGTGCCCCGCTGCCAGCTGGATGTACTGCTGCCTGGTCCCGACTGCCCAGCTCCAAGAAAAGTTGCGGTGCCTGGGGAGTGCTGTGAAAAGTGGACCTGTGGCCCAAATGAGCAGGGGACACTGGGAGGCCTGGCCCTTCCAGGTGAGGATCTCCACAGTCATGGGGGTTTAGGGTAAACGTAGTCAGGAAAGAGGCATTGGCTCTGGGATTTGAGATGAGAAGTTGGCTTGCTTCTGGCCATTCCATTGTGAATGTCAGATCGCCCACGGAGATCAAATGCGTCATTTATTTAAGTCTGAGCTAGATTGCAGAAATATTCACACAGCTCCTCTTTTAAAGGGTCCCATTGAATCAGTCACTTTTGTTTCTTTTGTGCATTATTGGGTGGGTATCCTTTGGCCCTCTCTCTCCTGATTGACCTGGGAAAATCCCTTCTCTGGATTTTTGGTTTGGGTGGCTCTACTTAGTCATCAAAATTAAAATGTAGCATTGGGGAAATAGCTCAACTGGTAGAGCTATTGTGGGGTCCTTACTTGGATCCCCAAGACCCTTTATTAAAAAAAAAATCCCTTACCTGCAATCCTAATGCTGAGGAGGCAGAGATCTGTGGGTCACTTGAGTTCACTGGCCAGCTAGACTAGCCCAATTAATTAGCCCACGATTTCAGTGAATGCATTCCTGAGGAACAACAATTGAGCTAGACCTATGGCCTTTGAACACATGTGTATACATACAGATACATGTACAACTTCAAACACATGGCCCCCCACACACACACCTGAACATATACACAAAAAATTAAGTTGTTAGCATGACAACTTTCTTTTACTTTTTTTTTTTTTTTGGGGGGGGGTTTTCGAGACAGGGTTTCTCTGTGGTTTTGGAGCCTGTCCTGGAACTAGCTCTTGTAGACCAGGCTGGTCTCGAACTCACAGAGATCCGCCTGCCTCTGCCTCCCAAGTGCTGGGATTAAAGGCGTGCGCCACCACCGCCCGGCAGCATGACAACTTTCTGTGTACCAAGTCACATGTTGAAAACATTCAGCTTATGATGCTATATATGGTCCTATGTTCATAAAATTACTAAGTTCCTATGACAAATTGTCCTAAGTTTAGGGTTAAGTGAATAAAGATTTCTTGAAGTCCTGCATTGTGCCCTGCCTGTTAGGGGTTTGCAAATAGACCTAGTTCTGTGCTCTTCAAAACTGATCTATGTTAACTCCAGAATTAAAATCCACTGTCTAATGTATTCTAGGGGACAACACTTATTGATCCCCCACAGTTTGCTGAAATAACTGTATTTACCCTTTCGCTAGCCTACAGGCCAGAAGCCACCGTAGGGGTGGAAGTCTCTGACTCCAGTATCAACTGCATTGAGCAGACCACAGAGTGGAGCGCGTGTTCTAAGAGCTGTGGCATGGGCTTGTCCACCCGGGTCACCAATAGAAATCGCCAGTGTGAGATGGTGAAACAAAGTCGCCTCTGCATGGTTCGGCCTTGCGAACAAGAGCCCACACCATCAACAGACAAGGTAGGAGCCTAAAGGAGTCCTTATCGCATCTATAGCAACAGTCTCCCTGAAGCCTGGCCTTCAGAAAGCCACTGTCACACCTAGTGAAAAATCTGCTCCGGCTGAGCATTAACCCAGACAAAGGGTGTGGAACATCCTGAATCAAACCGTACTTTCTACCTTTCTTTTTTAATATACATAAGTGCCCCCTCCAAGCAACTTACAGCAGTTGTGCAAACAAAAGGGAAAGGGCACATCACTTTATCCAAAATAGGATGCTCGAGTAAATCCCATCCCATACCTGGAGGAAAAAGCAGCTCTCCTGTTGTCAAGTGGAGCTAATTTAGCAAGGTTATGTTTTTTAAATAATTCAAGTACAAGCCATAGGAAGGACCAAAATAGATTCTATGTGTGCTTTATTCGCCTTGAAATTTCCAGATCCTACTATGCACCCTGGAACATATTGTCTACACAATAAACAGCTATCAGTACATGCCTGAATGGGTGTCTGGGAATTATCAACAATATTTTTAAAAGCCTGGTAGAAATAATACATTTGCCAGAGTAAGGCAGCATGAGCCAAATGAAACAGCATACTTCTTTTCTTTTCTGGAGGAGGGGTGGAATATGTCAACACAGTGTGTTGATTCCGGGTATAAGGTGTGAAGATCAAGAGTCCTAATTGATTCCTGATGACATAACAGATCTTGTTGCAGAACTGGATTGGATAAATGTGATATAAGATTTAACCATTGCATAGATCCACATATCAGCCTGAGGCCTAAAGAGAACAGCCCCTAGAAATGCAAGCTCTGTGTATCTCTACTCTAAAGAATATCCTATAACATTTAAGGGGACATCACGAGACCTGTTTAGCTTGGCTTTAAATCCTTTCAACACGACCTAGCTAACTGTGTGGTGTTATTTATTTATTTTCAATTCTTTCCCCATAGAGTATGACCATTGAAAATATCTCTTGCTGGGTGGTGGTAGCACACACTGTTAATCCCAGCACCCAGGACACAGAGGCAGGAAGATCTCTGTGAGTTCAAGGCCAGCCTGGTCTATGTAGAGAGTTCTAGGAAAGTTGGGACTACATAAAAAGACCCTACCTCAAAAAGAAAAGAATGAAAAAGAAAAAAAGAGAAAAGAAAACATCTATCTTGAGGTCATCAGGATTAAATGAAATGAATTTGCAAAATGTTGGACACAGATTAACTATTCTGCTAATGTTATCCATCAAACACTTAAATTTTTTCCCTATTGCTAAAACAAGGGTTCATTGTGATCTCATTGGTTAAGTGGTTGTTCAGCTATATGATTTTAGAGACTTATTTCAACTTTATGTTCCTTCTGCAAATTTTGAAAGAATGCCTTTTCTCCAAAACTATACCATAGAAATGTACTTTCTGTCACTTTAGGAAACAGACATGTAGCTTCACCATGAATGTTTGCCCACAGAAGGATTCATACATTTACTTGCAAGCACACAACTTGCACAGCAAGGTTGTTCCCTCTGGCTCTAATGGTCATTGAGAAAAATATATCCTAAACAGTAAGAAAAAAAAAAGGAGAAACAGGAGCTTCAATATCTTCATGAACATAGTTTGTTATTAAAGAAGGCTTTTTTATACAGTTCTCCTAGAATTTGATCTTTTGTAGTGTTCCTTGGCACAATTGATGTCTCTTTGAACTTAACACACCTCATTTTATGTTGGGAAATAGTATACTTAAGGTGTTTATATAGTGGTCATACGTTACACGAGGTTTGGAAATGTGTTTGGAATCTTGTTTCTGAGATTTCTTACATCTATGACTGAGGCTCTTGTTGTGTCGTCGCCAGTTAAGCTGTAGCACCTTCCGATTTGTAGGTCTCGCGTCACGTGCACTAACTCTGGGAGAGGACCAGCAATTGTATTCTAGCAAACTGCCAAGGTGATGCTGCTGTGCATGAGGGTTTGAGAAGCACTGACAGCAGGGATTCCTAATCACCACCCCACACACCATGAGCCTCACCCAGGAAAGGGTGCAGAGGAGAACTGTGGCAAACTCAAAGTGGAGTAGAAAATAAAAGTCATTTGTCTGCTTATTTAATAAATCCTGGATGATTTATTTATCATTTGAACTGGTAGTGTATTGCATAAACTCCTCACCCAGTGCACTTTCATAGAAAGAATCTGAAATTTCACTGTCCTATAATTTCCAAGGTCATAATGTATTAGAAGGAATTGGTTTTGCATCAGACAAATTCCAATGTCTGGTACTTTCTGATCATTTCAGTCCTTTGAGACTCTGTTTTTCAAATAAAATTGGGTCAGTTGTGCAGTTATTTCTTATGTGAATGAATGTCGATGAAGTTAAATGAATTAATGCCTGAAAAGTTTCTGAAACATTAACAGGCTTTAATAATTGCCGCATTTACTCCCTCTCTCAATAACACAAAAGAATGCATTTAACTAAATAAAATAATGGCTTTAAATGAGAGAGATTCTTTCTTCTTCATGTTCATAGCCTCAACAACAAACAAGGATTCTGAATATTTAGTATTATGTTCAAATTCTAGGCAGAAAAGAAAATTAATGTAAGAGACAAATAAGAGCTGTCCAAAAGGCAGAGGACTGTCCAGAAATATTGGGTTGATGCGATTATTGGTTAAACGTTATCACGAGTTCCCAGGTACTCTGGGGAAGCAACTGATGTCAGCTGACAAGACTGTCCAAATAAAGTCAATGATTTGTTTACGAAGAGCACAGGTTGGGTGGGGGTGACTGCTAACATGGTCCTTAGGAACCACAGGATTTTCATTCAGCATCCTTCTTTTTCTCTTTCTCAGAAAGGGAAAAAGTGTCTCCGCACCAAGAAGTCTCTGAAAGCCATCCACCTTCAGTACAAGAACTGCACCAGCCTACATACCTACAAACCCAGGTTCTGTGGGGTCTGCAGCGATGGCCGGTGCTGTACCCCCCACAACACCAAAACCATCCAAGTGCAGTTTCAGTGCTCCCCAGAGCAAACCATCAAGAAGCCAGTCATGGTCATTGGGACCTGCACCTGCCACTCCAACTGCCCTCAGAACAATGAGGCCTTCCTCCAGGAGCTGGAGCTGAAGACCAGCAGGGGAGAAATGTGACCGGTGTCAAAGCAAGCACCTGGGTGGAAGCATAATGTTGCTGCTGCATGGTCCAGCATCACCTGCATATAAGAAACACAGTGAAGAAGTGTCCCGTCTATGCTTCTGTGGTCATGTGAGGTCATCTGTATGTGTCTTTTTTGAACAAAGGGGGTTCCAAATGTATTCTTGGAATCGAGGTAAGCTCAGGAGATGACTTAAGAGTAACTTGCTTTCCTGTGCTGTTTATTACCAGTGTAAATTTGTCAGATAGATGGTTAAATATGTAGAGCGTGTCACGTTGCACTTACTTTCTGTGCATCAGTTCAATTCCAACAAACATCACAGAAACGAACGACACAGTGATATCTAAGATCACATTGAACATGTACATATCTATCACTGCATACTGAGGTTGACTTGAGGGATCTCTACTGAGCTCCTTGGGATTGCTCAACTCTGCACTCCCACATCTAAGATCAAAGGAAGCATTCAGCTCTTGAGCATAAGGTTCAGAGACTGATTCTCTCCTTAATGGTAGAAAACGTGCTGTATCTACAGCAGTGGAATGCCTGTTCACTAAGTGGGACTAGTGCCAAGGACTTCCTCCATTGCAGACAAACTGACTCCTTTCCAATTGAAAGAAGCTGAACCAAAACCTCCCAATGAAGAGATGACGGGACCTCTCAGCCCATCACTTGTTTCCTGAAGGCTGCTGAGGCTCACTCCATCGTGATTCAGCAGGGATTCTCTCATACTCAAACAGTACAGTGAGGACCAAGCCACCTAATTATGATCTCTAATGACTTTCAAATGTGCTTTTAGAGCCATTTAGAGAAGGGAGGACAGAATCCACAGATTTTATGAATGTTTAAAGTTATTGAAGACCTGCTTAAAATAAAACCTTTGGTCATAGTTAGGAAAACACAGGATATACATATGTACATATGTGTGTCTGATAGATGAAGATCATAAAACGTGCTGCAATTTGTGCATTCCTCTAATGCCGCCACACGCATTTTGTCCTTCAAGTGTTTGTAAGAATATAAATTATACATTTTTGTAAGATACTCTTTTTAATTTCTCTAGTTGTCAGACACAGCTTTCGAAGAGACGGTGTTATCAGTGCGTGACTCTGATATCAGGTTCGTGTGACAAGTTTAATGGTGTTTATTGAAAATAAAATCCGTGAATGAAAGCGTACATCACTCAGTAGCATCTATTGAAAGCAAAATTGGATGATTTGTGATGAGCTCATAACTCTTTATCAGGAGGAAATGAAAGACAACTTTTACTGTGTTCAATGGTCTCCATTACCAAGGTCTCAAATATGCTTCGTGCCATTTACTCGGGCGCTATCTTCAACCCCAATCATTGTCCGCAAGCCCCGCCCCACATCCTTATACACTGAGTCTGAAGATAAATATTCACTTCTCTGACTCCCTTATCAAGATAAACGACATCCCAGCCTCCATCCCCATCACCCAGGTGAAACCATGACAAGTTTGCACCTGCCACAGCCAATCTTTCTTCGATTGGTTGCGTAGGTAACAACTATCTACAAAGCATATGTGTTATATTGGCTGTTATGAATAATTCAAAGGTGCCAGCTATAAAGGGGGTGTGTATATGTTCTATGCAAATACTACTGTTCTGGATGAGGAAGGCCTTAAACATCTGTGGATTATGGTTTCCATGGGAGACTCTAGACTGGGACTCTCAGGGATACTGAAAGGCACCTGTATTTCCAGGGTGATGCAAAGAGGGAGCAAGCCCAGAGATGCCATCTGGGTGTAAAAGAGTCAAGCCACAGCTAATAAGAGATTTTATAGTTTGAAGTTTCTGGCTGCTGCAGTGTGAACCCATAGTTCTTCCATATTTAAAAAAAAAATGAACTTTTTTCAACTCCACTTCCTCAAACTGGAGTAGCCTCCTTCCCATCCATCTTTACAGTTAGTTTGTGTTCGCCTTCAAAATAAACTGGAAAGCAAATCGGACTTCTAGGAGTCAGTTCACAGACTAGAAAGGCCATCTAACACGCATTGCATTGCTACGTTGCATTTCTGCCTAAGGACTTCACTTCCATTATGTCATTTAATTTGCATAGAAGCATGAACTCAGTCCTCTTCATGTCCTCTGGTTATTCATGAAAAGCATGTTTTAAAAAACAGAAAGTTAGAAGAAAGGGCCATGGGAAAACCTCAGAGTGAGCCTGCTACACACACATAGGGCTCTGAGGCCGGATCCCCAGCACCTGTGAAAAGCTAGGTGTGGCAATGCGCACCTGTGTGCTGAGCACTGGTGGAAAAGCGGGGAGACAGAATGATCCCTGAGATTCACTGGCCAGACAGCCAAGCTAGAACATCAAGATCCAGTTTAGCAAGAGACCCAGTATCAAAAACGTAAGGTGGAAAGGAAAAGGGGAAGACATACGACATTGGTTTCTGACCTACACTCTCTTTCTCACACACACACAAATACACACACACATACACTCACACGTTCAAACCTTCACACACACACATACAAATACATACACACACACTCAAACCTTCACACACATACACTCACACATGCACATCTACACATACACTCACCTATACATACATACACACATACACTGTTTAAAAAAAATGGATAATTGTAGGCAAATTTTTCTTCTTTGTACTGTGCTTAAAGCTCCTGAATGAGTCCCACCAGGATTATCTCCTTTGGAGTCCTTTAAGTCCATGCTCTTCATCATGAGTTCCAAGAGCATAGATTTAACTAGATAAATCATAATGTATCAATTTTGAGGAAAAACAAAGGATTCTTTAAAATAAGAATGAAAAATAAGATAAAGCACACACATCCAATGTATTCACTATAAGAAAAGGAATGTGTTACTGTTTGGTTTGAAGATATCTGAGAACCTGGTGATGGTACACACTTGTAAGTCTGGTGGAGGATCACAAATTCAAGGACAGTTGGTGTTATAACAAGACTTTATCTTAAAACAACATCTGTGAACATCAACCAAAGGAGATCTAGGAGAGAAGGTACAGCATAATATTACGAGTATAACAAAGATTAGTGTTAATGCTGTTTGCAATTTTTATGACTGTCAACATTCTTCAAACTGAGGGTGTGCCCTATTGTTGTAACTAGAAAAAAAAAAAAAACATGGCTGGATGGAGATGTCCCTTCTAGCCAGCCTCTAACGACCGCTTCATATAGAGTTAAGCTGTCCCTTCGGGAGTCAGAGACAGCTGCTAACAAATGCATTTTTTTTTCTCATCTAATGAATGTTTCGTTTGCTTCTGTGCGCCTAGCACTGCTTTAAATCCTGGGAAGGCAACTGAAGATGAAACAAGGACCGAATTAAATAGGCTACCCTTTCTTTTTGGCATTTACAGGAAAAGCTAGTACAAAAGACAGTGAGCATAGATAAATCCTTGGTAGTGGATACATACGTCCTACAGTCAAAACAGTGGCTAATTCATCTTGAGGTAGAGAAGGGTTCTTATTGCTGCAATGAAACAGCACGGCCAAAAAGCAAGCTGAGGAGGAAAGGGTTTATTTGGCTTACATTTCCACATCACAGTTGATTAGAGGAAGCCAGGACAGAAGCTCAAATAGAACAGGAACCTGGAGGCAGAAACTGATACAGAGGCCATGGAGAAGTGCTGTTTGCTGTTCTATTCCTTATGGCTTGCTCAACCCACTTTCTCTTTTTTTATTTTATTTAAATAACATTTTTTCATTTATTTTATATACTGATCGCCGTTTTCTCTCCCTCCGTTCTTCCTGCCCCCACCCCTGCCGCCCTTCCCATCTACCCTCCTCCCCTTCTACTCCTCCTCAGTCTCCATTCAGAAAAGGGCAGGCCTCCTGTGGTCACCCCACTTTCTTATAGAACCCGAGACTGCCAGCCTGGGGGTGGCACCGTTCACAAGGGGTTGGGCCCTCCCCTGTCAATCACTAAGTCAGAAATGTTTTACAGGCCTGCCTACTGCCAAATCTTTTGGAGACATTTTCCCAGTTGAGGTTCCCTCTTCTCAGACGACATCAGCTTGTGTCAAGTTGACATAAAACTATCCAGCACAGATAGCCAATGACTACTCTCCAGCTGTTCCTGAAGAATTGGCATTTTGTCTAAATAACAAAGGAAAAGAGAATGGACCCTACAGTCAAAATAACCACTAATGCAAATGGAGAGAAAAAAGGAGGGGGGAGGAGGGATGAAGAGAGAAGTGGGGGGAGCTAGAAGCATGAGGGAAGGTGCCTGTGGCTTCATGCAGTGCAAGCATCCCATGAGGAGCAGCTGGACAAAGTCCTTGCAGGGCATGGGATTGGCACTTGTCACGATTACCGAAGTTCTACCACTGTTTTGCGACTGATTCTTCATACTCAGTTACACACACACACTGAGCGGATTAGCCTTTGCTTTATCTCCCCAAGCATCTTACACACAGCATCCCTCCTTGTACGCCTGTGAATGAGTCAATAACTTATGAATGGTTTCTGTACCCACAAAAAAACAGGATGGGCTTTTCATTTTTTTATGAAGATAATTCAGTCTTTAATGTTTTACCATGAGTGTTAAGTTGTATGGTAAATTTTAACAAAGATAAATTTTCATTATTTTTTTCTAAAAGTAGCGCTAAGAAAATTTCAGAGCTGAAACTAAAGTTTGTCAGTCTCATATACTCGATGTGTAAAGAGACATTAAAAGTAAAATGAGGAAAAAAAATGCAAGATTAATTCTCAAGAAAATAGTGAAGCAGCAGCAGTTCACATCTTACCTGGAATCAGGAACTTACATTTTGCCTTGTTTTGGAAATATTTTATAGGTGTTATCTGTTTCTCAGTGGTGAGAGTCTCCTGTTTTCCCCAAGACTGTTCTCATATGAGTCTACTCGGTGGAGATGATGGCAGTTAGGGCTGAATTTCGGCCCTGAACTAAAGTCTGTCCTTAAAACATTAGAAGCTAATCCTCACCCGTACTCCACAGCGCATGCCGAGAAAATACTACTTCACTAATTAGTTCATTAATTTATTCTGCAAGCATTTGCTAAGAATCTCCTAGGTCCTGGGTGTACTGCTAGGGATGCAGGAATAAGATGCTGTCCATACGAAATTCACAGCCCACAGGATGGGCTTTTTAATAAAGGCCAGACTTCTAGACTTTCGTTATTATTATCACTGTCTCTCACTCTCCAAGACACACAAACACCCCCTTACCCGTGCATTCCTGAGATTATCATTAAAGGTTAGAAAAATGGGATCTGACGTATGAATTTTTGTAAAGTTCAAAATGTTCTTGTAACGTAGAAGAGGAACCAACACTGACTGAGCCGAGTCTGGGGCCACAGGCAGCGCTGGCTTGGGATGGAGTCAAGCCTGGCTTTGAACACCAGAGTCATTCTTTCCCATCTCTGACATGAGGCAGTTTGTGCCCGAATCTCCGTGAGACCATACTCTCGTGGGTGAAGAACTGCTTTGCTTTGTCCTCAGCTGAGATGGTCCTGGAAATTCAAGGACTGTCCTTTGTAAACTCAGACCGGTCTCAGACAAAGCAGATCAAGACAGTCACTCTACGTAGGAACTACAGAGTTAAGACAGTACGTGCTCAAACAGTTGATCGTGCCTGTCACATAGCAGGCTTGGAAATGATAACTGGTATTATAAAATACACAGTCCTTTTTTATATATAGTTAATGTACATGTAGACTATTGAGCTGTGTGCGTGTGTGTGTGTGTGCATGTGTGTGTGTGTTCAGATGTATCTGAATGTGTGTGAGAGGCCAGATCAATGCTATGTGTCTTCCTCAATTGCTCTTCACCCTATTTTCGGGGAAAGGGTCTTTCACTGAACCTGGAGCTCATTGACTTAGCTAATCTGGCTACCCAGCAAACCCCAAGGCCCCTCCTATCCCCCACTATCCAGCATGGGGATTACAGCATGCCCTGCCACACTCCACTTTCCGCATGGGCCTGGGGATTCAAACTCAGGTCCTCATGCTTATACAGCAAGTGCTTGACCAGCTGAGCCATATTCCCCAGACCCTGTGGAGCTCAGTTTTGTAATGAAAGAGAAAGGGATCCCAAAAGCTGAATGACCTATTAAGGACAGACTGCATGAGAGGGATTCAAACTCAGGGTCTGCTTAAGCCCGGAGCCAAAACTCTTTCCTTTCAAGATTGCCACGGCCACTGAGGCCAAGGATATTTTCAGCAACCAAAACAATTCCAAGAGCTCTCATTTTCTGAGTTGTTTTCCCAAACCATAAATGTTCTCTTTTCAGAACAGCATTGCAAAGTAGTGACAGCGTGAGGTCACTCCGTGAGTGTGGAACTTTGAAAGCCCTCGCTCGCCCGAGCTGTGATAAGGCACATTTCATTGAGAACTATCAGCAGGGTTTATTTCAGGAATTCTCTTTCCCACACAAGGATTCAATTAACGAGTGAGGCAAGGATACCCTTGACTAGACTAGGAGACAATTTGTCATTCGCAAAGCTCTACTTGATGAAATTCTCAATGAAGTTTTCGATAAAGATTTCTGGGAAATATTAGGTTCCGCTCTAACGCGCTTTCTTGTAGGTACGCATTGTCATGCTTCTGAATGGAACCTATGCCAGAATGCTCGCTATCAGAAGTCAAGTCATCAAATCAGTATGTTCTTCTTGGCTGAGTGCTACCGAGCTTCGGCTGAGGATGCTTTATCGTTAGACATGTGTTCGTGTTCAGCTCATCTCACGAGCCTTACAGGCGATGCTACGCTGGCTGAACCACAGAGGGTTCACGAAACTCAGTTGTCATTTCAATAACACTGCTGGCATTTGCCCTGCTACGGATAATGAAGAATTCTCCGCCGTCTTTCAGCTGGGGATGTCAATTACTGATCCTTTAAGCCAGCTGTTCCTGGGATAATCAGGATGTGAAAACTGCAAGGTTGGCAATGTTGACCTACTCTCCCTGACGGGTGTGCTTCTCTTTTGAACTGATGTCAGTTCAAGAAAGTCCACATTCAATGTGCAGTTCCAGCCTATTCCAAGGCTTCTCCATTAGAAGAAGCTTAGAAATAAACATTTTGTGATTCAGGAAGAAGATGTTACTTGGAGTTATGTTTTATTAGCAAAATCTAAGAAGCAGGCTCCGCTTGTAGCATTTCAGAAGTTTGGGAGAGATTACAAAGCTATTAACTTGGATTAAATATGGGTCATTGTGCTCCAGACTGACCCAGATTGTCCTAATGAAGCAAAGCCTCCCAGTAGGGCCTTGCAGGGTATTGGCATAGGAAGGTCCTTGTAAGAGGTTCTAGTTTCTATGAAATTTCAACAGTGAAGATCTCTCTTCATTTGTATAAGACAGCATACAAGGAAGAGGACAAAAAAATTGCAAAAATCTCCCAGATTCTATCTCATGTTTCTTTAAGCTGTCTTATATTTACTTTACCTAAGACAAGTTCTTGACCAGCTCACTTTTGTACCTAGCTAAACTAACAACCCCTCTTTTTTAAAAAAAAAATTGTAAATTATTTACACACATACTACAACACAAAGAATGACCCACAGAAGTTAGTTCTTTCCACCACATGGGGTAAAAATCAGGTCATCAACTTCAACAAGAGCTCTTATCTCGTGAGTCCTCTCACTGACCCCAGTCCTTTCCTTGTGTCCAACTGTTTCTTATGACAGTTATCCTTGTTACCACTTCCACATTTGTCTCTCGCTAGACTTCAGTTCGTGATTGCAGGGGCCACACATGGTTTTTCTCTCCACTGTTTTACATGATACTTCTCAGCCTGTTCCAGAGCAATGCATTATACGGCAGAATATGTGGAGCCTCTGCCATTTGAAATCTCACATTAAAAAAAAAATAAATAAAATAAAAAAACGTAGAATTCAGGTCAAAGTTTATGAAGCATGTAACTTTCTCTTTAAAATTCAAGCAATTGTAATTTCTCTGTAGCATGCTTTAGCTTTTTTAAAAAAATGTGAAAACAATCTCTAACATTTTTCTTGTCCTGAGTATGCAAACTCTTCTACCAAAATCTCCAAATGACATCAATGCTTTTTAAAAATGTACCGTGTTTACACTGAAACCTCACCCATCCTCGTTTGTACCTCATAATGTCAAATCAGTCCTGATAATACTAGCAACAGTTCCCAAAGGTTACACTACAGATATTGCTGATCTTAAGATGAACTGAAATCCACATATCAAAAGGAAATTTTTAAATTCTATCAATGGAAAAAAGAACTCCTTGTTCTTTGCAAGACTTGGGTGTCCTCTTTCTAATACAAAGCAAAAAATTCGGTGTTTATTTCAAAATTCCTGAAATTAAGAAATAAAATGGAAAAGCATAGAAGAGGAGGTGAGGAAAGACTATGGGGAAAGGGCAGAAGGAAAAAGAAACTAGTTATCAAGTACTATGTCAGACTGGTGCTACAGCCTCACAAAACTGCAGTTAAGGAAAATCGTGTTTTAAAAATATAAACAGCTTGTACAAGGTTGTAAATATATTATATAGTGAAGTCAAGATTTGCATCTTAAATGGGTGATGGGTGAGGTTTCTGCATCTTAAAATGTGCACATTCAATCTGAAGGAAGGAAAGGAACCAGAGAGGGAAACAACTGACATGGAAGAAGCCAGTGGGGTGGGGGGGTGAGGGTAGAGAAAGTATAATGGTATATGTATGGAAATGCCATGGTGAAATCGATTCATCTGTGTGGTAATGTAAAAAAGAGAAAATAAATAAATCATATTTGTGACTGGATCCTTCTGCCTCACTTTCTCTGTCTTGGACTGTATGGACTTCAGTTCGCAGAAGCAAACATTGGGTGCTGGGAACTACAACAAGAATGACTGCCACAGAACTTGAAGGATTCGTGCTCTACCTAGTGATCCCCACCGAAGGAAGCTCCGCAACCAGAGGCAGTGGAGGTCACACCGAGCCCTTTGGCAGGGAAAAGTGTTGTCTTTTGGTGAAAATTACTGGAATGGGGGGAGAAGTCGATATTGCCACCCATGATGCCTGTATAGTTAAATGACTTTTTCCTTCATCTTTGATTTCCATGACCAAATTCCTTTGTCATTTTAACCTTTCTTCTCCCAGTTGCCACTTGAACTATGATCATGGGAGTAGACCCCTTCAAGCTGAGACCTGGAAGGTCACTCTGAGGCAGGTCAGCCCCTGTAAACCAGCCTCTCATATGAGGCTCTCTTGGATGCCAGTTTCCAGTGTGACACAAGGTTATCTACTTGAAAGGCTAACCCCTCCTACCTTCTAAATACATGCCTGGAAGATTCCAGAAAGAGTGCCTGGAAAGAGGAGCTTCAGATGATTCCCTTCACTAATAAAGGGAAAATTCTAATTCCAAACAAGTTCAATGGTCCATGCAGAGGCCTCACTAATGGCTCCTTTTCCCTTTGGCCAAGATGGCTCCAGTCTTACTGTGACCACACCCTCCATGTTGCCATGGTTTCCACCTGGAGTGCCCTCCTTCCTCTGGTGTTGCTTTTTGAAATCTTGTCTTTTATTTAGTACCAACAATGAAACACTCTCTACTGAGAGTCTCACCATCCCCAACACAAGCCAACAAAGGCAAAGTCATGATCTGAGAATCAATTAGAGAACATTGTGCTTGCAGTCTGAAAACCAAACCATGTCAAGGTGGCCTGTTGTTAGAGCGTCTACGACCACAAACAAAAACATTCAGTTCAGCAACTTCTGTGGCCCCAAACCTGTTAAGACTTATGACATATTAATATACTTATAACTACTGTGCTTTCTGATTTTCCCTCACTACGCTCTACCAAGGTAAGAATTATTGTCCTAATTACAGATAAGACTAGAAAGAGATTCACACCCATAGTACTTGGCTCTACTGCCATCCCACCTCTGTCTTCTTCAGGTACACACTTATCTGGATCACTATACTATCACAATAATTTTCCAGTTTAAAAAAAAAAAAAACATCAAAATGGCATCCTGATGCATTCTGGCCTCTCAAAGCACAGCATAAACGCTTATAGTAAGAGTATTCATTAAAACTGGATTTACGGCATCTCCAGAAATGACAGAGGCTGTAAAAAGTCACTATTGTATTACTCATCAACAAATTTGACTTGTTATTTTTATAGGACCGCTTGCTTTGTCAGAGCGCCCAACGGGAGATATCAAGGTGTATCATAGATAAAAAGATTTAAAGACAGATTTATTAAATTAGTCAAGCCAGTTGAGAAATGGGTCATTATGGCCAAACAACTTCTGGAAGCCCAAGTTATTAATTAGTTAACAATTCCCATTGAATATACTAAGAATAATCACTCCATTTATTAGAGCCTCAGTGGCATTTTTAAAATCAATCTACAATGTTTGTACAGGAAGGCTTGAGTTGCTATTTATCACTTTCACTCACCAAATCTTGGGATTATCTAAGATCTTACAGTGGGGGCCTCTTGTCATCTTAGAGTGGCCATCACATTGCATTGCACTGTTGGCCACAGATTCTTTGGCAAAAGAGTAGAACTTTAGGTCAATGTAGGCCACTTAATACAATAGATCACTCCAAGTTAGGACAAAACAGCAAGTGTTGCTTTATGCCCTTGAAATTTTTTTGGTTTTATAAAACAAAGAGATTTATTATGTCATGTCCACAAACGTGTGCAAATTATGTGTTCATACCCATACCACCGCTTTTTCTTATGCATTTTCCTGATTATCTTTTTCCACATTCTTACTAATTTCGTTTTTACTGTCATGTCTTTTCATCCCCGCTGGTCTCTACTTGAGGAACAGAATCTGTCATGCCCTTCTTTGTGAGCCTGGCTTATTTCATTTGCTGGGATAATAGCCATGTCCACCCATTTCTTTGAAAAAGACACAATGTCTTTTTTCCTGACTTAATATTTGTTTTCTTGGTTTTTCCAAACAGCCTCAGTATGTAGCACTGGTTAGCTTCAAACTTGTGATCCTCCTGCCTCTCAGCCTCCCAAGTGTGCTAAAATTACAGACACTTGTATCCCTTTGTTCTTTTGCTAAGTTTTCATTCTTCTTAATAAATAAAACTCTATCGTGTGTATATACATATATTATATATGTGTATAGTATATAAATCATATATATATACATGTAATATATCATAGTTTCTTCATCCATTCTTCTACTGGTGGGCACTCAAGTGATCAATAATCTGGGAATAATAAATGGTAACACAATAAAAACAGATATACACTTATCTCTAAAGTGACATTAATTCTTTTGGAGGCAGACCCAGAAATGCTGCAGTTGGATTGTATAGAATTTTCATTTTTAATTGTTTTGAGGACTTTCCATGGAGACTTTCCTGGTCATCTAATTTGCAGGCTCATCGGCTGTTCATAAGAAGTTCTTTTTTCCCCATCCTTGCCTGGATTTGTCACTTCTTTATCATAATGGGCAGTTAGTCTGGCTATGGCAAGATAAAAATCACAATACGCTTTTGATTTGCCTTTCCCTTGTAGCTAAATATGCTGAACAGTTTTTGACATTCTTACTGGGCATTTGCCATCTCTTCCTTAGCAAACTGTATGATTCATACAATCTGTGAACTTGAAGGAACTCATGCATAAGTTCATCTGAACCGTCAGCCCTGTTTCCCACAAATGACTTAACCTGCAATTATCTTACTTTCCCAAATTAAAAAACAAAAAGGCATCCTTTTGGTTTTGTGGCACTGGCCCTTTTCTAGAAAGTTCTTCAGTGTCCATTATGGAACTTTAAAAAGACGATCACCATTCACTTGACCTCAGTCAAACACCATATACTGGGAATATCTCATTACACAGCACACTTCTACAAAGCCTGTAAATCAGAGCCCATTTTGCAGATGATTGACCTCCCCAAGACAAACCAAGAAATGGGAGTGATCTTCTTATTTCCTATAAACCGTGCCTGGCTCCAGTTTATCCTCAGTATCAGAGGGAAACTGATGGTATTCGGATGAGCTCATTGAAACATGTCAGATTCTTTCCACAAAGATTAATTAGGATGTGTCAGCTGTGCTGGTGGCAGAGCTATCTTGTTGAAGGACTTCGAGAAGTAATATACAAAGCAGAACTACAACTTCTTGATCTTTAACATGACATGCAGAAAAATCAATATTTCCAGCTCCTTTGGGAGTTACAGTTTAGCATGCTGCTTACGAATCGTCATAATGACCTCAGCCAGCCCCTCCCGTCCAGTGGGGAAAATGGAATTTCTCAGCCTCTCAAAAGAGACTCCAAATCTGGGCAGTCTTCGGGGCCAGCGGACAGGTTGATGGTTTTCTAGAAGACAAATGTCAGATGTAGGATTTTCCTAGATGCCATGCCATAATCAGTTCCATGCGCTCCACACTCACAGAGCCAAGCTTACTCGCTGGAGACACCCAGAGACAGCAACGTTTGGGCATGCTCAGAGGCCAGCCTGAAAGATGCTTCGCTATCCAGAACACAAGCATTCCATGAAGATGAGGACCTTCTAATTTTATCAGTATTTTTTTATTTCTGGCCTATATATGTTTGTGTATGTATGTTTGTGTTTGTGAGTGTGCAAGCGAAAGCCAGAGGTTGACACTATTGCTGTCTTCTCTCACACTTCAAGCTATTTCTCAGGATAGGGTCTTTGCTGAACCTTGAGCTTATTGGTTTGGCTAGACTGACTGTCCATCAGGTTTCTGAGATCCTCAAGACTTAACTTACTCAGGACTGGTATAAAGGGGCTTACTGCAAAACTTGGCATTTTCACAAGGGTGCTGTGGATCAAATCCAGGTCATCAAGTCTATGTAGCAAGCATTTTACCAATTGAGCTATCTCCTAATTCTAATTCCTGACATTTTTAATCTTGGAGGAAAACATCCCTAATGTTAGTCAAATATCCACCATTGGCATCTGAAGCGTTAGTTCTAACTGAGGATCACCCCAAAAGGACAGAAGTCTTGCTACTTCATGCTTCTCAGAGATGATTCTGCTCCCAAACTGTCGTTTGGTTCTGTCTGGAGACACTTTGGATCATAACAGTGTAGAAGAAGCTGTCACTGGCATCAGTGGGCAGAGACCAGATCTGATTCTCAATGTCTTTTCACGGAAAGAAACTATCTATCCCCAAAATGTTCACAGTGTCACTGCTGAGAACCTCAAACTAGCATAATGGTAAAAGACTAAGTTTCCTCAATGGTAAAAGCTCAAGTGTAATGGATAAAAACTGTTTTCCCACTGTGTCACAGGAAACAAAGACTAAAACAAATACATTATTCTAATAGCGAACAATAAGAAATCTCTGAGTCTCTGCCCACAGCATCTCTCTGGAGCAGGCAGACAGACAAACAGATATGCATCACTGTTTGGTCTGACACTGATCTTACGCAGGTCTGGAATGCCATCAGACTTAGAGAGTGGTAGAGATTCCATGAGGATACTTTATTGCCCGAGGACATTTGTACCATGTTGGGTGAGTTTGGGGGGATTATTTTGTTTTGTTTGTTTTAGTTGTGGGTGTTTGGACAGTATTGAGACAATTAAAGGCTATGGGGACTTGTAACGTCAGACTAACTACATTTTGCATTAAGAGCTGGCCACGTGCCTGTGTGGATGTAAGGTGGGGTACATTACTTTAAATGAGGACCGTCTCCTATAGGTGCATGGGCTTTAGCATCCCCCTGCTGGTGGTACTGCCAGGGGGCCGGGGGGGGGGGGGGGATGGTGGTGCGGCGGGGGAGGGGGGATGGTGGTGTGGCGGGGGAGGGGGGATGGTGGCGCCTTTAGGCAGTAGAGTTACACTGGAGGAGGAATGTCCCCTCACTTCCAGTTTCCTCTCTGCTTCTTGTTGGCAGTTCGGATGTGATCTCTCAGGTTCCTGCTCCTTCCACACGTTATCATGCCATGGTGGGCTCGATCCCTCTGAAACCATAAACCAAAATAAACTACTTGATCTATAAGTTGCTTTTGATTGTGGCATGTTACCACAGCAAGAGAGAAGTGACTGATACATGCTCCATCCTATGGTTGAAGGCAAAAAGACATAAAGGTAGTAACTCATTCATGAAAGTAATCATGCTTGAGAGAGAAGGACTGATTGACCTTGGAGGTCAGGATGGTGCCTGTGTATCCCTGCCTTATGAAGATCCTCCACCAACCCCTGGTACAACTGGTGAAAAGCAGAATCCTTGAGAGGAAAAATGACCTCATGGAAGCGACTCAACAGGAAAAGTGGATAACCGTATTCAGAGGATCAGAGCCTGTGAAGACCACAGCCCCTAATACTCCTAGTCCCGACTCCCACACTGACCTGCGCAATCCAAACATGAGGGACTTTGGATCGGATGCTCCCTTGACAAAGTCTTGGATTGAGGAGGAAGCTAACAGAGAGGGAGATCTGAGAACCTGAGACGCAACCCTGGCTGACTCTCCTTGGAAGGGAAGGCTAGACTCAGCCAGGGAGAAGGCTTGCTCGACAATAGCTCTGCAGTCAGCACCAAGGGGGAAGGAAGGATGAGGGGACAGCCTCGCTCTTCCTCCCTGAGAACTGGTCCTTCCCTTCTTCACAGCTATCATTTTCCTGCAGACCTCTCCTAGGTCTTGGCTTACTCCAAACGTCAGACATGAGAGTAAAAAGATGCGCAATGAGGTAAGAAAAGATGTCACCACTTTATATAGCTTTCCCTCACCCCAAACTGTCCTGTAGTTTCCCCAAAGCCAGTGCTTCTGGGTTCTTCCCACCTCAAATGAGGTAGTACTCCAGATGCCCAGCCTCTTTGCATCCTTTTAGGGAACAGGGCGCAGGACAAATAACAACGGAAGAAAAGACATACCGCAGGAACCAGGCATGTGGCAAAATCAGACAGACCAAACATTCACATGATCTTACTATCACCACTATAGTTGAGAAAAGTAAGTTCCAGACACAACTGAGCAAAAGAATTGATACAAAAAAAAAAAAAATCCCTCTTGTGATGCGCTGTAGCTGACTTAAGAATCCCCAAGTCCCCAAAGTGTGAAGTTCAAGAAAAATGGAAAGAAGGAGATGGAGGCGGAGACAAACATCAGCTGTGACTCCCCCTAAGCCACAGTGGAAGAGGGGCCTCCAGACATGTTTTTTCATTCATTTTCTCTCTCTGTATCTCTCCTATGTGAGAAACATGGCAAGCGCAGTTGGCGCCTATATTATTCCCTGGCCAATACTTTACCCCGGTTGCCTTAGCAACTGTCAATATTTGTCGGGTATGTCACAGCCCCAGTTGGCTGATGTCTGCTTCAACATTTGCTGTTGTGAAATTTAGGGAAGAGAGACACCCAGTGGCAGAAGTTCACTGAGATGGTCAAAACCATGCTATTTTTTTTTTTTTAATTTTCACTGGAGAGATTTTTAGCCGTTTAGAAGTCTAATCCTCTTGCCATGATCAATAATCCACACAGTAAAAGTTCTGAAAGCACAGAAGCATAAGGACACGAGTAAACGCACTAATCTTCTCTATAAACACCTAACAGTAAGCATTTTAGACTCTGTAGCTCAGATGATCTCTATTGAAACTACTCAGTTCTCCTGTTCCCATCAAAACCAGCATTAGAACTTATGCCAACAAGCATGGTGGGCCCCAATAACATATTTATGTGTGCAGATGTTCACATGTGTGTGCATAGCCATGTGGAGCCTAGAGGACATTTTTAGATGTTGTTCCTTGTGTGTACTGCCATTTTTTTTTTTTTTTTTTTACAAAACCTCCTATTAGTCTGCCACTAGCCAAGAAGTCTGGTCTGGCCTGATTAGCGAGTCCCAGAGATCTACCAGGCCCCATCATTTCAGCACTGAGATTATAAATTCAAGCTCTCACGTGTGACTCTTAAAGGAACAGATTCTGGAGATCAAACTGAGGATTCGTGCTTGCTAGGCCAGCCCTTTACCAACCAAGCCATCTTCTCAGGCCGCAGTAAAATCTTAATCTACAGAACCAGGAAGTGGACCAGATTGCTTCCATAAGCCGTGGTTTCCAAACCTTGCAGGAGACAGCTGAGTCTCTGTTCTTTCAACCTGCGTGCGCAACTGTGTCCTTTGCAGTGCCCACTTTTCACGACAGTTGGGAACATCACTAAGAAAACACAGGACATCAGCATCCTGCTTGTAACCCGTCATTGTTAAACTTGTCCCAGGCACTGTGCTAAGGACCCCGGTAACAACACCACGCCAGCAGGCTTCTCCCTTGCTGATGTTGCAGCTTCTCAGACCCAGCTATGAAACCTGACACCACAGTGTGATGACATTGGGAGATGAGGCCACCCGGTCAAGATAATGCAGCCTATAAATCTAATGAACAGAGAGCTACTCTCTTGTATAGACATGCCGCTCTGTGCAGAAGAGAATACAGAAAAGTAGTAATCTATAGTCAGGAAATCCCACAGCTGCCCAGACTTGGACCTTGGACTGTCTATCAGACAGTGTTGGCTTGTTTTGTGTCAACTTGACATAAGATAGAGTCTCATTTTGAATGAGGAGGACCAGTTGAGATGTCTCCAGGAGACTGGCCTTTGGGCAATCTGTGATGTATTTTCTTGCTTAATGACTGATGTGGGAGGGGTCCAGTTCACCTCAGGCAGGACCACCTGTGGTGGTCCTGGGTTCTATAAGAAAGCAGACTGAGCAATTCACATGGAACAAGTCAGTAAGCAGCATTCTTCCATGGACTCTGTATCAGTTCCTGCCTCCAGGTTCCTGCCCTGCTTGAGTTCCTTGACTTTCTTTGATGATGGACTATATCGTGAACTGTACATTGAAATAAGACCTTTCCTCTCCAAGTTGGGTTGGTTCTAATTTTTCATCACAGAAATAGAAACCCTGACTAAGACACAGATTACGATAAATAAACATTTCCAGTATTCCATAACAGCAGCCCAATCTAGGAGCCAGTTACCTTATAAAAACACAAACTGTCATTTAACTCAAATAATAGTAAATAATACCATCAGAAGATTTTAAGGAGGATTAGGCTAAGAAATAATGAATTGAGATAATTTTCTATTAGAACGATCACCTAAGTCAGAAATGGTGTCAATTGCCAGCAATTCCAGTGCCCAAGAAAGAGAGAAAAGAAGGTCATGAGTTCAAGGTCATCCTGAACTACATACAAGCTCATGACCAATAGGAGTTACATAGTGAGTCCCCTGTCTCATAAAGCCAAAGCTGGGGATGTAGTTGAATGACAGAGCACTTGCCTAGCTCATGTAAGGCCTGGGGTTCCATCTCCAGCACTGAAAATAAGAAACAAATAAAATAAAGAACAATTTCATTGCTACTTTCAGGTGGCAGTTGTCATTGCTATTGTGATGTTCCAAAACATTTGGTCGCTATTTATAGGTCAAGTCCTTCACTCAAATTCTCGGTATCATCAGAGAAAAAAAAAAATGACGAAAGTCCAAAATAAAAAGCTGTACTTTTAAAAGTCAACCCAACAGTATCTGTACCTTTTAAGCATCCTGAAGCCAGGGTGAAAGCAATGGCAGTTATTCCTTTCTGGAGAGAAATTTCACATTTAAACCAAAGGCCTGCAGTCCTTCCAAGACTAAGCTCTTGTATTCAAATATGCTCAACTTCATTCAGATCAATGTCTTCTCTCACTTCTGCACAAAGCACTCCCGGGATCCAGCACTGTGGTAACTCAAGGTCACCAGAGAGTTCTTTACGGGTGAAAATGGAGACTTTAACTCTATAGTCATAATTTCATTTCTGGATTTCCAAATATATCATTGGAAACACATACACACACAAACACAAACACACACGCACACACACACAAACACACACATACATGCACACACACAGACACACCCTCTTCCCTCATGTTGAGAATTCTCCAAATCGAGCACTAATATATATGGTCACAACCTAGTCTATTAGCTACTGACGCTGTTTGGAATCTTGCAGGATTTGTTCCCATTGGAACCCGATTTCCCTGAGTCAATACTTGCCCAGAAAATGACTTGAGATAAGCTTTCCATTCTCACTGTCAAACCAGCCTGAGAATGCCAATAGCATTACTCAACCCTGCTGCTTGGAAGAATCAGGACACTGGGCTCTGAAGAGAGAGGCAAGGGAAAGCTGGAAACAGAATCCCTTTATTCGCTCATTCATTCTCTCTTCACTAACAGAGCCCCTGCGGTGGTGCTGTGTGGTTGAAAGTAAGACTCCAGGGCTGGTGTTGGCACCCAACATGGGCGTCAGATGGAATTAATTTATCTTATCAATAAAAACCAGGAGTCAGATATCGGGATAAAAACCTGAAGGATTGGAGAAGCAGGGGAGGAGTCATGTCATACCTTTCTCATTCCTCTGACCAAAAAGACAAGATCCTGTTTCAACTCCTCCTCTGATACCAAACAAGCTTTATTTGTCAGAACACAAGGAAAATATCACACAACGCACTGTGGTACTGCCCATCCTTAATTCATTACACCAGAGGCAGAGGCAGGTGGATCTCTCTAAGTTAGAGGCCAGCGTGGTCTACATAGCAAATTCCAGGACAGCCAGGGCTATACAGTGAAACTGTCTCAAAAACATTAAGGATCAGTGTCAGTCCTCCTGGGTTCAGATGCTGCCTAGTCTCTGTTGCCTTGCTCAGGTCACATACTGTGTGTGGGAAGTTTGAATGAAAATGGACCCCATGGGCTCATAGACACTAGCACTACTAGGAGATGAGCTTTTGTTGAACTGGGTATGGCCTTGTTGGAGAAAGTGTGTCACTGGAGGTGGGCTTTGAGGTTTCAGAAGCCTGAGCCAGACCCAGTGTTTCTCTCTCTCTCTCTCTCTCTCTCTCTCTCTCTCTCTCTCTCTCTCCCCCTGCTGCCTGCCTATCTGAATGTAGAACTCTCACCAGTGTAGGATTCTCTAGCACCATGTCTGCTTGTGTGCAACCATGCTCCCTACCTTGATGGCAACGGACTAGACCTCTGAACTATAAGCCTAGCCCAATTAAATGTTTCCCTTTCTATAGAGTTGCCATGGCTATACTGTCACTTCACCTCGACAGGACACTACGACACTCAGTTTGAGCCACACATTGCTTCTCTATAAAGCACCATAATAAAGCTGCCTCATGAAGCTGTCGTGAGTCTTCTATACAATTGTATGTGCAGTGTAAGAAGCCAGGTCAGAAAGCTGCAGCTTCCCCACACTCTAGCTTGGCTCTGGGGACGAAAGCTACATGCGTGTGCTGCACTGTGTCCTGAAACACCCCAGCAGGTACCCTCGGAATTACAGCAAGAGTGTCCACAGTTCTGTGAAGCCAAGGATCCCTCTGAGCAAGTGACTTTCTACCCCAAATCACTTCACCTGCTAACCTCAGAAGATCTTGTCCCATTTGGGCTTTTGGCATGGGCCTCTTTTCTTTGCCTAGAGCACACTCTTTACCCCATTCTTTTTGAACTTTTTGAACAAATGCACTTTTTCACCACTTTTTTTCACAGACAAAGCCTGTTTTGAGTGTTCTGAATTCTCCTCCACATTGCCTCTACTCTTGTTCCAGGCACAAACATTTCTCATCTGGACATTTCTCATCCAAAGTTTTCTAAGTAATCATCTCATTTCTTTTCTCTGCAGACATACCTATGGATTCTATAGTTCTTTCCTGGGAATAGTCCATCCTTCTGTTTAACATAATCTAGAAGCTCACTATTGTACTTTTATCAAAAACCAAGACTGTTGGTATAATATGGGAAAGACCATTAAATCAGATTATTTCAATCCTTCCTTCCTTTCCATAGTAATGGGACTGTATCAAGCTAGAGACTCAGCCCTCCCTTGAAGCTACAGGTGGCCAGTGTCTATTTACCTATTGCTGAATCACGAATCACCCTGAAAGGTATTGTTCTAATAATCAAGTCTTATTTATAAAGTTAATTATTTAATTAACACTAATTTATTGTCATGGAATTGTTTCTATAACACACACACTAAATCAAGTAAACAAAGTAAAAAAAAAAAACACTTTGCTAAATTTGTCTGTGAGGCTGGGAAGAAAGCTCAGTCACTAAAGTCCTGAACTTGACCCCAGAAACCCACATAAAATGCTAGACAATGATAGCAAAATTAAAATCATAGCACCTGGGAAATGGAGAAGAACGGGTCTTTGGGGATTGCTCCCCGTCCAGTCTGAGATATATATATCACCCAAGGTTGCCCTCTGACCTCCACACAGACATGCACATGTGTCCACATGCACACATGAACACTCATACCTCCCCATTTCCACCTGCAGCCATACACCTTCGTGGTACACCCACGTCTTTGCGTTATCAGACACCCGAGCCCATCCCCCTTCCAGTGCCCTCCTCCAGAGCTCAAGAGGCAGCCTGTGCTCGAGTCATGGTTGCACAGTCTAAGGTCCTGCAAACCATTCTGATTGGCCACGAAAGGTTTCCCCATCGAGACTTTTGTGCCATGCTGCTTATCCACCTGGAACGCCCATCCGTCACTCTCCCTAAGAGATGGCATGTCCCCTTCAAAGTGTCTTTCAAGGGTCACCTTCATGAGCATCTCCCCTTTAGACATTGCAATATATGTTTTAGCATCCACAAAGTTCATGCTAGTGAATCAGTGAACCATACAATCAAGTCACACACACACACACACACACACACACACACACAACATCTCACAATGTTTATACAAGTTTAGGGCTTTGTGTTGGGCTGCCTTCATAACTCCCCTTGGTTACACAGGGCCACACAGTCCATACGTTGCTGGTGAGACACACTTAGTTATTCTTCTCTACCTGCACTTACTCCTTGTCAGTATTGTGGAAGCTCACGTTTTTAACATATCCCAACAAGGAATAGTTTTTGTTTATAAATCTATACTCCACCCTCCCCCAAGCTCATTTTGAGCACGGATAGTGAGAAATCCAGGTTTCTCCTTGTCAAACAGTTAAACTTGGAATTTTGGTAGGGAAAGAGTTACCTGGGCAGGGTTTGCCTCACAAGCACAGGGACCTGAGCTTGACTCCCAGAACCCACATGAAACAGCCAGGCAGGATGACACGTGTTTGCATTCCCAGTGCTGAGGGGACCGAGAGGTGAAAACAAGTGGCTCTCTGGGGCTTGCTGGCCAGCCATCCTAGACTACTCAGCCAGCATCAAGCAAATCACAGGGAGGAACTGCCTCAGAGAACAGGCGAATGGTGGCTTCAAAGAAATAGCACTGGGGTTGACTTCCAGTAAGTATTTTTAAAATAATGTGTTTTATTATGTAATTTTAGGAGTGAGTGGAATATTTTCTGGGGGAATAATGGTTTTCCTGGATGTCTGCATTTAGCCTTTGATTTGTAATTCAGCCTGCAGTGGTGAATGCTGTTTGGTGAATGGCGCCTTAATTTTGTACTGCCTATGACAGAAAAGGGCCACTAGAGGGCGCCTTTGTTACATACATTTCTTTGTCGATGGTCAATTATTTAGGATAAAATTAGTTTTGAACTAATGTCAACATTTGTTTAGTCATTCTGATTTTTCAAAACTAAATAAAAAAATAAAGCTGTTATTCTTTATGGGTTTTTTTTCTTCACAGTGTTCAAAGTCTGCTCAGATGCTCATACCTGTGACATTTCTGAAGAAATTCCTCATTCTCCCCCTCACTCCACTGAATTCATCATTTAATAAACATTATCTTCGAGTCTCTGCAGAAGTCACTTTGGAAAACAAAAATTTCAACCATGTACACAGTGGCCTGTTCCAGAATTTAAAGGTCCAGAATAATAGGATAGACTGTATAACTTCATTACTCTATTTACATTCAAATAGAAAAAAGGGAAATGTCTTGTTTTTTAATTTAATTTTTTTTTTCATTTTACAAACCAACCCCAGTTTCCATCCCTCTCCCACTCCACCATCCCATCCCCCATCCACTTCTCAGAGGGAGTAAGGTTTCCCTTGGGGAGTCAACAAAGTCTGGCCTACCAAGTTGAAGGAGGACCAAGGCCCTCCGGCTATAGCAAATCTGAGCAGGGTGTCCCAGCATAGGGAATGGGCTCCAGAAAGCCAGCTCGTGTACCTGGGACAAGTCCTGCTCCCACTGTCAGAGACCCACACACACACACACACCCTGCAACAGACAAGTCACACAGCTATCACCCACATTCAGAGGGACTAGTTAGGTCCCATGAAGGTTCCCCAACTGACCACCCATAGTCTGTGAGCTCCCACTAGATGGGGTCAGCTGTCTCTGTGGGTTTCCCCATCATGATCATCATGGCCCCTTGCTCATAGGATCCCTCGTTCCTCTCTTCGACTGGATTGCAGGAGCTTGGCCCAGTGCTTGGCTGTGGATCACTGCATCTGCTTCCATTAGTTACTGGATGCAGGTTCTTTAATGACCATTAGGGTAGTCACTAATCTATTTATAGGGGAAGGCCACTTCAGGCACCATCTCCATTATTGCTAGGAATCTTAGCTGGGGCCATCCTTGTAGACATCTGGAAATTTCCCCAGTACCAGGTTTTCCCCTAACCCCATAATGGCTCCCTCTATCAAGGTATCTTTCATTGCCCTCCCACTCTGTCCCTCCTCCAACTTGGCCATCTTGAGCCCTCGTGTTCCCATCCCCCATCCCTTCTAACCCCCTCCTTCCCAGTTTATCCAGGAGGAGAGAGGTCTCTTTATCGATGTTACAGAGGTGATCAATGAAGCTGATTACTGCACGTGTCTTTGTTTTTTCTATGACGGAGACAGCAGCAAAAGAATAATGTGGAAACAGCTGAACTCATACAATCCGCCAGGCCTCAGGATGGAGAAAGACTGGCAGAAAGGTTACACACATGGACATTGAACATAACAGCACACACATGGGCTATTGAAGTTCATCTGCTCGGCAGAAGCCAGTTCTGAGGAAAGTAGACACCATAATTAAAGTGGGCTGGAGGGAACCTCCATGATTTTCCAACTGAAAGTTTTCAAAGAAAGTAGACCTCTTACTAGTTGAGAGACAAAGAGGCAGAGGCCTCGTGATGGCTGTTCTTAGTTGTCACCTTGAGTACATAGGGACTTAATTAACACAAATAAAGGGCCCAGCTGTGAGGGATTTCTAATTAATTTGAAGTGGGAAGATCTTCTTATCCATATAAATGAGGTAGGAAGGCACACCATTAGTACAAATTCATAATCCAGATCTAATCTGATGGGAAGTTTATGTAAACCTGGAAGAAGAAAGCTTTTGCTCCTTGTCTGCCTGCCCTCACCTTGCTGGCAAGTTCATTTCTTCACCGCTTGCTTTTGTGGGGTTCTAGTGTATGTTGAAGACCAGCTGAGACATCCAGCCTCACAGATTTGAGCAACTACTCTACCAGATTATTGGGCTTTCCATTCATAACCAGCCACTGTTGGATTAGCTGGATTAGAATTAATCATTCCAACAAACCCTCTTTCTCTCTATATAGAGATATTCATTCCACAAGTTCTGTTACTCTCGAGATCCCTAACTAACACAGGCCCCATCAAGTCCAGGACCCTCAAAGCAAGCGCCACCCTACCTTCAAGTAGAAGCAAACGGACATCCTATCTGGAAGAAAGTTTCCCATTTATGCCCTGGGACTTTCCAGAAATTAAATCCAACTATATATGACCTCATCATCAAAGGTCACCAAACACGTAGGATAAACCCCCATGAGACAAAGCCATCAGAAACAAAATATAAGGCAGCTTAAGATGCTGTTTGAACAAATTAAAGATGAGATCAAATTAACCAAAGTAAAATATAGTAAGCAGTTCTGAAAAACTGAGATATGAAAGAAAGGTTTTAAAATGCTAAATATGGAATTGAAATACCCAACATCTGCCTAATCAGAATTCTGGGAAGTTAGCATACAACAACAGGAAGCCTAGGAATGTTGTAGGACTGATCCCTCTTTCCTCAAAGTCCCGAATCTCTATATATCAGAGAGCACGATGTGCCAGGTGAGGTAGAACATGCATGTAATACCTCACATTGTGTAAAATATGCGCTAAGGCATGACACATGCATAGTACCTTAAATTTTAGGGGTACAAGCTAAGACTTATCACATGCATAGAACCTCAAATATGTATTGGTGCAGCCTAAGAGGAAACATCATACTGATTCCAAGTTCAAGTGAGTTCAGGAAGATGAATTTTATTCTTCATCACACATTAATAAAAGATGAAGAGTTCCTGTTGTTAAACAATTCTGCTGCTCTATGAGACTCGGAGGCTGATCCCACTGTGTGTCCCCAACAATGCTCCAGAGGCCATTGATTTCCAGTCAGTAAGAACACACTGTCTTTTTTTCAAAAAAAAATTGTTTACTTTTATTTACTTTTATTTCATGTGAATTTTGTGCTTTTACTGCATGCATGTCTGTGTGGAGGTGTCAGATCCCCTGAAGGTGGAGTTACAGGCAGTTATGGACTGCCCATGTGGATACTGGGAACTGAACCCAGCTTCTCAGGAAGAGCAACCAGTGCTCTTAACCATTGAGCCATCTTCCAGCCCCAAATGCCCTGTTTTTTAAAGAAAGAGTACAGAGATTATGTGCACCATTTTGAGAAGAAACTAGTTCAACATTTGACAGCCTTGAAGAGCAACAAGTCAGATATGAAAATGGAAGGGATAGAAATGGAAAATAGCGTTTTCCATCTGTCATATTGAGTCCTAGGGATCTTCTTAAGTAGACAAGCCCCGGTGCCATCAACAAACAGCAGAAGTAACAGAGAGAGACTTGCAGAGCTAAAGAACATAAGGCAGGCAGCTTCCTTCTTGGTCTGTTAGACTATGGGCCCTTGGGGGAAAACAGGCACATGTTCTGAGGACACTCACATATCTCATTAGAACTACATATGTGGATGTAACTCAGGCTTAGAATGTACAAGGCCCTGGCCAGCAGAAGAAAAAAAAGAAGGAAGAGAAGAAGGAAGGAAAAGAAAATATAAACAACCCCTAAACTAAGTAGAAAGGAAAACACAAAGCCTAGAGTGGGTTGGTAAAATATGAACTAGACAGAGCATGGTGTGGAGACGCTGGGTAGTGGAGGCAAGAGGAAAAGTTCCAGGTCATCCTTGGCTGAGGTTAGTCTGTGCTGCTTGACACCCTTTCTCCAAAAGCCAAAACCACTACAAGAAAATACTACAGGCAAGTGTGTGTTAACCAATTGCACCAATAGAATGGACAGATTCTTAGACACAATTACACTGAATCGAGAAAAAAAAAGGAGATTCAATAAATAAAAAGGCAAACACCCCCATGAAGTGTCAGACCCCGACGACATCCCTGGAAAATTCAAATTTTCAAATGAAAATTAACACCAAGCTGGATCTGGTGACACAAGTTTGTAACTCAGGCTCTTCAGAAGGTCGAGGTTCAAGGTCACAGATCCAAATCCTGTTTGGGTTACAGAAAAAATGCAGGGTCAATGCAGGCAAGTGAGCCAGACCATGCCTCAGAGTAAAATAAAAGATTTGAGAGGGCTTGAACATAGCCCAGTGGTATATCCTAGGTACAACCCCCAGTGGCAGAGACCAAACAACACAAGTCCAAAACCTTGCCACAAACCTTTTTTCTTAGTTGGTTGGTTGGTTTTTCAAGACAGGATTTCTCTGTATATCCCTGGCTGTCCTGGAACTCACTCTGTAGACCAAGTTGGCCTCGAACTCAGAGATCAGCCTGCCTCTGCCTCCCAAGAGCTGGGATTACTGTAAGACCTCGAAGTCTAGTTGGAGGATGTGCTTTCCACAGGGCTACTCTTGGTGATTACTATTCTACAAGTGCTCGCAGGGTGTTTACCAAGAGCAAACAATTATTATTATTTGCTAGTAAATAAACTGTGTGTGATGAGAACCAGCACTCAGGTCAGAATAGGAAATTATAAATAAGCAAAGGAAAAATGCAAGGAAGACCCTGAGTTAGCATCAGCGGAGTCAGTGTGACCTCAAGTTCATCCATATTCATATATGTATATTAGGATCTATGACCTTATCCTTATCTACATGATGTACACTTGTATCTCTCTGTACACAGATATTTAAATGGAGAAATAAGATGCAGTTGGGTCTGTGTGTCCTGTTGCCTATGTGTAATGACACCTCAGTAGCAACAAACACTCATTTGATGGGCGCGTTTTGGATTTTAAATGCCACTCAGCTATCTAAGAAATTTGGATTCTTTGCAGGAATGATCTATTCTAGGCCTCAGACGATGGAAGTATAATTTATGCACATTTACCCTAGAGCATATTGTGACACTAAAATGTAAGAAAGTGACGAAGAAATAATAAAAAGGCATCCCCCAATGGAGCTCATGGCAAAAACAGGAAAAAAATGGGTGACCCAGTAAATAGTAATATTACCCAAAATAAAATATTCACAACCAGAATTCAAATCTTAGACAAATAAATAAATGAATGAATAAGTTGAAGGGAATAGAAAATGCTTTCTCACAGAATTCTAATTAATAAATGAAAAAATGAAAAAACCCAAAGTCATCAGAACACCAGTCATTTCTGAAGGCAAGGGGCAAATATTAGAACTATCAGGTTTATCGGCACAGCCTTAAATTACCTTACTGTTTACGGTAATTTTAATGCATCCAAAATTCTTTAATATTTCTCCATCCAGATGCAGAATTTGGTCTCCTTACCTGGAGTGTGATCTAGACTTAATGATTTGCTATAAAGATAAAAATATGAAAACAGAAAATCTTTACCTAAGAGATCATCTAAACAAGTGGCCCAAATTAGTGTAGCTGGTCATATATACACAGCTGATACTCGTTCTGGACATCAGGTCTCAGTACCACTGTGGTGTTTTTTGCCCAGCCTGTTACCTCCGTCCTGTCATGAGGATGCTTCGTTAAAATGAGAAGCCAGCAAAGTCCTGTAAGAAGTGTTTTCATGATACTTTCATCTCTTCTGTAAGTCTGAGTTATTTCCAGATAAAATGTTCAAAATGCAAATTATGTGTACATATAATTCAATATACTAAGACAACAATGAACGTTTGGCAGAAGCCAAGGGGGGCCTGACGCAAAAGAGGGCATAGTGTATGTTTCTAGTTATACAAAGTGCTAGATGGGCAAAACCAGGAACAACCAAATTTTCCTTGTGGTGTCCCCAAATAGAGAGACTGAGCAAAAGGACGGGATGGGGAGGGGTGTTCTGGAATAATGGAATATTCCATGTCTGAATGGGTGTTTACATTCAGAGAATCTCATAAAGTCCTACTTTAAAGGTGAGTTAATCATATGTGGATTTCACCTCAAAAAAAGATGCTTTAAAAGAAAGATTATGAAGTGAAGAAATGAGCGTAGAAAGAATTATTCATGAAACTTACAGGACATAGACCAACAGCCCTAGATTGATCAGGAAAGGATGCAAGAGCAGACAATTGTCTGTTAAAACTTTGAAAATAGCCACAACACCCCGATTAAGTCCAAAGCTCTGAGCACTCAAATTGGGACATGGTCTACATTTCCAGTAAAATGTGGGTGACAGCGGGCTACCCCTCCAGCTGGTTCTGGCCCCATATATATTTGAGATTAACTTGCAGTGGTAAATTGTTAATAAAGGATCAGAGCCCCAGCACAAGCCAAGGGCTCACTCTGAAGTTCAAGTCATTACTGTCCTCTGCCAAGAAGCACTTGAAGGCATACATGCTGTGTTCTCCAAAGAAACAGGTGAGCTGATCCCCCAAAATGAGACTGGGCAAGGTCATTTAAGGGGTTCATTCAAATGCTACTTGATATCACCCTATCCACACATCCAGCCCAAAACAAGACTCTTGGGTGGCTTCCAGACCATTGACAGGGTAAACTAGATGAGAAGAAAAGAAATGGAGAGGAGATGTGAAAATTAAGCTGACCTTGTGACCTCTTTCTTCGATCATGAGCAGACTAGGGGAATGAAAAGAAGATAAACCTGGTTTGGGCAATGGACTCTGGGTTGAGGTCTTGGACATAGCCTTGCTCTGAAAAAAAAAAAAAATGAATTCAGGCTTCCTGCCTTGGTGATTGAACTTGAACGGGAATGATAGGCACATTCATCTCTGGTTGATAAAACTCTTATGTTAGATTATTTATTCCACTTTCCCCTCAAAGTTTGGGGGGCTGTATTCTCCCACCACCTCAGGATTCTCACAACAAGCTCTTCTGGAAATAATGCAACATCATTCAGAATCAGCTTCCCAGGGTCTCAGTCAATGTGCTCGATAGATGAGGTAGACAAATGAGTGTTGCTGCTGCTGCCGCCGCTGCTGCCATTGCCGCTGCTGTTGCTGCTGCTGCTGCTGCTGCTGCTGCTGCTGCTGCTACTGTTGCTGCTGCTACTGTTGCTGCAGCTGCTGTTTTGCTGCAGTGGCAGCAGCTGTAAGTACCTTCCTAGCTGGGCGATATGATGCCTTTCTGTAATGGCAGCACCTGGACTTGCGAGGCAAGAGGAAGGAAGACTGGAAGGATAGCCCGGGCTCTACAACAAATTGAAAGTCTAAGATCTTGACACATGAAACCACAGACTGATTAGTAGAGCACTTGTCTATCTAGCACGCGCAAGGGAATAGATTGAACCCCCATTGCCATTAAATAACACACATTGCACGCACACACGCGTGCACACACACACACACACCTTTTTTTCCATTGAGAAGTCATTTGTTAGTCTGATGGATTTTCCTTTATATGTGACTTTTGGATTTTCTCTTTCAGTTTTCAATATCCTTTCTTTGCTCTGTGTATTTATTGTTTTAATCACAATTTATCATGGGGAGTTACCCCCTCAACTACCTTTGGGTGCCACACTGTTGAAAAAAAAAAAGCTTCAGGAAGATGCCCGCATCCCTCCTGAGTTAGGTCAGCAGGATGTGCAATTGAATTTGAGCATTTCAATGATTTTTAAAGCTGCTAGTGTAAAGTTTCCTTAAGTAGAGCTACTGAACTATGTGAACCAGATGTCAGAAATGAAAACGTGATGGGAACTGGTGAGCCAACTCTCAACAAAGTCTTACGGGCCTTTGCTTTCTGCTTCCTTAACAGAACTGCTAATGGCTGTCACAAAGCACATGTATTGCTACCACTGTGAGTGATAAGTGGTCTCAGGCCAATGCTGCCATCACAGTGTCACTCTGAGGAAACTATAGATATCTCAATAGTCCTCTGTTACCAAAGGCTGAAATCAGCTTGCCTCAGCTAGACGGATTTGCCAGTGATGCCTTCCAAAATGCCCTAAGCAAAGAAGGCAAAGAGCAGGAGCTTAGGAAAAGGCACAAAGTGGTGATGGGGGGAGCAATGGGGAGCAGACTATAGAGGGGATACCTGACAGGACTATCTGGCCGCTCTGCTGCAGGTCACTCTGTCTCCTCCAGTTCTACCCTCTCGTTTCTTCTTCATCTTCCCCATCCTCTCCCATCTTCCCCATCCTCTCCCATCTTTCAACATCCCTCCTTTATTACGTTCGACCCTTTCTCTTTCACTGTTACCTTAGTCCTTCACTCCCACACTGCCTTCATAAGGCAGCTGACACTGGCCATGTCTACTTTCTCACCCCATTCAGTTTTCCCAATTACAAGCCAGATTCCTTCATCACCTCCCCCTCCCCACGTATAAACAGCCATTAACTAAGACTATCCTGTGCTAGATCCAACAGGCAAGTATTTGTCACCCTCTGTGTGTTAGCCTTCCCAACAGCATTTGGCTCTCCTACCATCTCCTCCTTCTTGAGATGCTCCGTCATTGCATCACAGGGCATTCCTGCCTCCTGCTTTCCCTGCTCAGCTCTCTGACTGCTCTGCCTTCCTTACCCCTGCTTTGACCTCCCCCATCCAGCCCATGGTTACACCAGAGCTTAGTTCTAATTCTCCAAGTTCTCATGTGCACTCGTGTTCCAGCTTTTCACGAAGAGCTGAAGTGATCCATCTGTGTGTCCTGCCTGAGGCTCTCCTAATATCCCCCAAAAGCAGCGTAACCCTATGTCCCAAACAAAACCCTTAAACATCCGTTACTACACCTCAACTTAAAGTCTCCATCTTCGCGCTCCATCTTTGGAGCACAAACAGCACAGCCAATCAGAAAGCTAGGAGTCCTTCCGGACTGTCTTCCCCCGTCATCACCTCTCCTAGGAAGTCTCATAGGGGCCAAGCATCCCTCAGACCCCATCTACTGTCATTGCTGTAATTAGAATGTTTTCCCTCTCTCCTTCAAACTACTGAGGAGCCTCCAAACAGCACCGGACTTGCTCTGCTTTTGCCCCCTTTCCATCAGCAAAGTCTGACCAAGTTCCTGGCTGACAGTGCTGAAAATCCTGCTCAAATGCACTTTACAAACCCTATGTGCCGTGAAATCATTATGGCGTATTCTTCTAGTCTGGTACCAGGCTAACTCACAAGTTTCAGCCTACAGAAGCTCAGGCTACCCCACAAACCATGAATCCCTCAATCTCTGCGTTTGGAGCTTGCCTAACCGTACTGCCTTCTAACCATTCCGGTGTGGTCCAGCCACAGGCTACCTTGTCCAGTAAGCATACTCTGCCCTTACCACTGGGCTAACACAGGCCTTCCTTATCAAAACGCTCACCAAACCGCTTTGTGTCTGCTGTCCTTATCTCTCTACCCTTGTTACAAAGTGCTTCCCTATATGTGCCTAATAGTTTCATATATTCAATCCAATGCATACATGTCTCTAATTCACAGAAACATATTTAAAATTCCTACTTTAAATTAGTTGCCAACATGAAAACAATGGAGATTTCCTTTAATAACCAAAAAAAAGTCTAGATTTCTATTACTTCTGGGACATAGGCCCAAGTTCCTGAGTTGCACTGATTTTTCTGAGAAGTTATATCTATAACTTCTTTGTAAAAAGACGCTTCTTTTCACAAAGAGGAAGTGCTCCTCAAAACAGTCCCTATGTGACCTCCCCGCCTGTCCCCATTTAGGTACCAGACTTTGTACCCTGCCTAAGGGACCATGTGCTCCCTTCAAACACAAACGGCATCTTATGTCTCTATGCCTAATGAAGCTGAATAGTTTCATGGTGTCCTCGCTCCCTGGCCACAGAGAGTAGCAGAGACCTCTCCAGTCAGCAGCTACTGGCCAGGCAACTAGACACAGGCTGTCGATCCCTTCAACCATGGTTACATGAATCTCACCAGGATGACTGTGCCTAAGGCTCTGTAAACACAGGCTGAGTGGGAAAGGGTGGAGCTGCAGACACAGAGGGAAAGTTAGCCAGCTATTGCGCTCCTGCTACCGTGGCCCTGGCTTCTGCTCTGGTGACATTAGGTATTGGATGGATGAAAGCTTGACCCAAAATAAAATTTGTCTATTTTCTCTGCTCTGGGGAGATGGCTCTTTTTTATTTCTCTTTGGAGAAGAGACCACATTTAGAAATCAGTTTCCTCACACAGCTGTGAGGGTTTTTTTTTTTTTTGTGGCTGTTTTATATTGGATACCTAACAGCAGACTGCTTCATTCATTGCCAAATGAGTTTTAGGCATCATTCAAGAGTCATACTCGGGCTGTGGTTTTCTGGGAGAGGAGTAAAAAGCACTCCTAAGAATAACAAAACATTTGCAAAGAAGAAATGTTGTCTTAAAGGCCTTCCACCTCCCAATCACACACTCCAGGTCCACACATGACTGTCCCCAGCAGGCCTAGAGTCCACCAGCCAGCATCCCCTTTCTTTGACAAAGTGTAGGAGGCTCCCTCGATCTAAAGCTGCAATCGCCCTGAGGCCTTGATTCCCAGGTAAAGAAGGTTCCTTAATCATCCTTCCTTATCCATCTGGGACGGGGCTCGCTCACGTGTGTGTGTGTGTGTGTGTGTGTGTGTGTGAGAGAGAGAGAGAGAGAGAGAGAGAGAGAGAGAGAGAGAGAGAGCTCAAAGATTTCTAGTTGAGAACAACCAATTGTAGGATTATAGTCTGTCCTCACAGAATCACTTTTTATTCATTATTTCTATGGTTCAGAGACAGAGATGTTAAGTAGCCAAAGAGTAGTCATTTCCATTTCTAAGACAGTTCTCCACTAACGCTGTAAGCTTTGAAGTCAAGGAGAACTGTGTTCATATCTTGGTGCAAACACTTCCTGGGTGACCCTAAATCAAGTCACTTAACTGCATCAAAAATGAGTCGTGATGGAATAATAAATTGGTCTGGGAAAATATTGGTTGTTGGAATAAACATGAGAACTATTAAATATAAAGAACAATTACAGTGCTATAGAAATGCAAAATGAATTTTTTATTAGGCAACGTCTTTCTCCCATATGATATCAAAATCACATAACTCTTCATCATGACCTCTGCAAGGTAATGTCATCCCTGTTAGTTTTCTTCCACAGGTTAGAAATCCCAGATGACCAAGAGCAGTTCACTGGTGGCAATACACTAAATCAGCAAAAGTGAGGACAGAGCCTGTGGGACCCATATGATGGTTTTCAATGTCAAAAAGATCAAAAGTTTTAAAAACTTAAAATTGCACCAAGCGCTGTACTTTCAAAGTTAGAAATGGTTCATTTTCCCACTTACCTCCATCTGTTTTACAGCCTTCTTCCCCTTCCTCCAGCTTTGACACTCTTTCTGCTACCTCTCCATCAATGTTTCCTAATTGCTCCTAACAATGTTCCATTCAAGCGTGAGAATTCAACTGTTTCTTATTCTTACCATTTTAGCCATTTATGGGTCTCTTCATTGACAACTACCAACAACAAACTAATTACCTTCACCTAAGGTGGAGACCAAAACAGATCCATGGACATAGATATAAAAATATTTAGCCTAACAGTGTGAGTGGGGATGTCTCTGACTCTTTTGCCACTCTTGGGACCCTTTTCACCTACTGAGTTGCCTCAATCAGCCCTGATATGATACTTTGTACCTAGTCTTATTGTATCTTGTTATGCCGTATTTGGTTGCTTTTCCAGGGAGGCCTGCTCTTTTCTGAAAGAAAACAGAAAAGTGGATCTGGGGGAAAGGGAAGGAGGAGCTGGGAGGAGTGGAGGGAGGGGAAACTGTAGTCAGGATATATTGTATGAGAGAAGAATAAAAAAAGGAAGGGAGGGAAGGAGGGAATGAGGGAATGAGGGAGGGAGAGAGAGGAAGAAAGAAAAAAGACAGAGACAGAGAGAGAGAGGGAGAGAGAGGGAAGAAAGAAAGAAAGAAAGAAAGAGAGAGAGAGAGAGAGAGAGAGAGAGAGAGAGAGAGAGAGAGAGAAAGAAAGAAGGAAGGAGGAAGAGAAAAGGGAGATTTAGTAGGTAGTTTAAAAATATGACTGTTTAGCAAAACAACAATCGTAGACTTAAGACCTGCGACCTCTCCCTGCTATGGATTTTTGATTAGGTTTATAGTATGAGGCATGAGTTCCCTCTCTTGGAGAGGGTTTAAATCCAATTGGAAAGTGGTATGTTACCCCCATAACAACTATGCCACTATTGTGTTATCTGGCAGATTGGTATTGTAGCATGAAGGGTTCAGTGCTGGGTATAGCCAGTGATTGTTTTTCTCCTGTATAACATCTTCTGGCACTGTGAAAGTTATCAGGGAGAGCATTTTCACTTATTCCAAATTGATTTCTCTATGTCCTGCAGCCAAAGTGTCTTCAGCAATAGGATCTTACCATCCAATTTTCAAACTCCTTTTTGTTTTCAATTATAGTTTTCAACTAGTTTGTACAGGAATGGGTTTTGTGGTAGTTTGAATGTATTTAGACCCCATAAACTCACAGGGAGTGGCACTATTAGGGGGTGTGGCCTTGTTAGAGGAAGTAGTAAGATCTTATTGGAGGGGGATGGATAACACACACCTTTAATCCAGACCCTAGAGGCTGGAGGGCACACCTTTAATCTGGGCCATACCTTCTGTTGGAAGTGTCACTGTGGGGGCAGGCTTTTGGGTCTTTCTTTTCCAGGTTTCACTTAGTGTGACAGTCAGTCAACTTCCTGCTGCCTCTGAGTCAAGATATAGGACTCTCAGCTCCAGCACCATGTCTGCCTGCCTGCTGGCTCTCCTCACTCTCCGCATCATTGATCATGAATGGACTTAACCTCTGGAACTGTAAGCTAGACACGCTCAATTAAATATTTTCTTTGTAAGAGTTGTTGTAGTCACAGTATCTCTCCACAGCAATAAGAACCTAAACCAAGACAGGTTTACATGAAATTTTTTCATGATCCTTTGATTCGGTTAACCCACCCTCATGCCTTCCTCTTTCCTAGGCTCTGAACTGCATCCCCACTTTAGCCCCCCCCCATATCATGTGTACAAAACTTTCATATCAGTTTTATTCTTTCCTATTCTTTTATACATACATGTACTTCCGTCAGCTCATTACAGCTATTTAAGGTACAAGGTAGGGACTTGGTTCCTCTATAGCTCCTTGTTCTTCTCACACTGTTAATCCTTGCCCACATTCTTCACAGCAAGTGAGAGACTAACAATATTGCTTTTTAATCCGCCCCCCATACTTCCAATTCTTCCCCTGTTTTTTCTAATTATACTAGCAACTTTTTTCTGGCTATGCTTTTAAATACAAGGAACACAATTTATCGACATACCAACCAGGACAGGAATCCTGAACTAGAAAAGGGATGAAATTGTTGAGCGCATGCAACGTTCTCTCTCAGTTGGAGAGAGTTTCCAAACCGGTACATGCACCACACACAAAGACTGTCAAAAGTTAATTATGTGTAGTCAGGGAAGCGACTCTGTTTCTAAATTCCCATCTTTGCAGCTCTCTATTTTTTGTTTAGTGTGACGCTAGGCCCCTCAACCTCTTCCTGTTTTCCTCATGTTTTAACTGCTGTCTTCATGGATCTCCTAACCTCACTTCCTCCTTGCAGTCCCAGAAGCCCTGTTTCTTCATTGTTTATGTCTCTTTCTTGCTAAAGATGACAGCAAAGAGGCTCCAGATTGCAATATTTTTTAAACCCTGGTTAAAAATTTAAAATCTAGTCTCTCCTTTAAAACTATAAATATACAGGACAATGTTGTTAGCTAGGAGCACAGTACTGTATGGCAGCTAGAGTTTTCTCATCATACAACCATGCATTACTGCAGTTAGACAATAATTCCCTCCTCCCTTCTCTTAGCCACTGGCAACCACCGTTTTAGTTTTTGTTTCAACAAGTTTCTAATTGTATGTACTTCATATGGGTGGAGACAACCTAAATATCTACTGATAAATAAATGGATAAATAAATGTGACTCTGCATAAAATAGGATACTATTCAGCCATAAACAAAAGTCTACCATGGTCAACAAAATGAGTTTTGAGGTCTATGGTCTGAACATGTCCTCCAATATTCACAGACTGAAGCTCAGTAACCTACATGACAGCACTCAGAGATGAACCTTTTGAAGGCCATTTTGATTAAGTCCTAAAGGCCAAGAGCTCATAGGTTTAGGGATGGGGCTTTGATATAAAGATTTGATGGATAAAGTCACTCTCTTCTACTGTCTGACAGTAGATCTTTTGTTGTTGTTTTGGTTTGGTTTTTTTTGTTAAGTTTTTCAAGACAGGGTTTCTTTGTAGCTTTGGAACATGTTCTGGAACTAGCTCTTGTAGACGAGGCTGGCCTCAAACTCACAGAGATCCACCTGCCTCTGCCTCCCTAGTGCTGGGATTAAAGGCGTGGTGCCACTACTGCCCAGCATGTTTTGTTTGCTTTTTGAGACAGGGTTTCTCTGTGTAGCTTTAGAGCCTGTCCTGGAATTAGCTCTGTAGACCAGGTTGGCCTCGAACTCACAGAGATCCTCCTACCTCTGCCTCGCGAGGGTTAAAGGTGTGCACCGCCACCACCCAGCAATAGATCTTATGTTACATCACAACGTTTGTCTTCTTTCTTGATTTCTTGCCTTCACGCCATGGGGCTAAGGCAAGAATTCCCAACCTGTAAGCAGAAAACAACCCCTCTACTATGAGTCTGCTAGAGCTTGGAATTTTCGCTCTCGTGCCTCCAAACTCTGAGTAAATACTTTTTGTTCTTTATAATTTATCCAGTCTAAGTTATTTTTTATAGCAACACAAACTAAGACTTACACTAAGTCAAATAGTTAGGCTTCCTTTATACAACAGACAGGGTTCATTGAGTGTGGAAAGCTTCCTGAGGAGTCTTATTCATCTCTGTGGATCCTGGGGATAGAAGATATTTGGCACCATTGAATGCATACACGACGGAAGCCTGAAATCAGTTCCACTGAAGATCATCTACCACCAGACTTCTACTAGGCCTGAACGTTGACAATCCCTGTGTGAACCTTAGCTTCTCTTCCCGCTACTGTGATACTCTGACAGAAACAAGCTCAAGGAGGGAGGATTTGTCTTAGCTCGAGATACCACCCAGTGCAGTAGAGAAATACAGCCCAGTGCAGAGCTTGGAGCGGCTGGTCACACCACTTCTGCCACGAGGAAACAGAGGGGGTTAAGCGCTTGAATGTGTTCAGTTCAATTACCCATTTCATACATTCCAGAATCTCCTGTCCAGGAAGTGACCCTGCCCAAAGTTAAGATGACTCCCTTCCCATATCAACCAACAAAAACAAAATAACCCCTGGCAGACATCCTCAGAGGCTAACCTTAATCTAAGTAACCCCTCACAGGTGTGCCCAGAGACATCTCAGCAGCGATTCGGGGGTCTTTCAAGTTAGTGATTAATGCCAACCATCACACCATCCACAAGTGATTCCTTACTAAATGTCCACAACTACCCTAAATCTTTTCCACATGGCACGCTCCCGCGACCACTTCCCCGCCATCTGCAGCCCGCATTCGGTCAGCTTGTTCTCTCCTTTGAAGCTATCTGTTGAGAACAATCTTTGCATGTAATTATTCAAGATTAGGCCTCCCAGTCCCCGCTACTCTCCAGCGTTTTGTGCTGACAGAGACCCTTTTCAAATCACACTGTCACGATTAAGCCCACACTTTTTCCTACCCAATGTCTCCAGCATATTGGAACCACATGGAACAGTTTTGAAACCCGAGGTGTTCTCACAGAAGTCTGTATTTCCCTCCAAGCCGACCAGCCTCCAGAATATGCATTATAGGAAACTGGAGGAAATGAACAAAAAATTAGAAAAGCCATATATACCTGCATCGGTCCAGAGATGTTTACTACAAGTCTATCAGTTTCAAAATCAGGTCCCCCCACATGATGGCAAGACTCAGTTGCCCTTTTAACATTTGATTTTAAGTTTCTGTACAAATATGTGTAGCTTACAGTCTGTTTCCTCCATTCCACCAGCTGCTTCTGTCCCCTCTACACAATTCCACTTTCATTTGATGCCATGTATATGTATACATCGTTTCATCAATCTACATAAAATTCTAGAAATGATCAATGAGGAAAACCCATACCATGTCTGTCTATCTGAGACTGGCCTAACCCTCTTGATATGTTACCTCCAATGGCATCCTTTTTTCCCCAGGAGCATGATGTCATTATGACTCCTTTTTCAGATGAGTCTTCCCTGGGGCAAGGGGAGGAGGGGCATTTTTCTTTACCCTTGTCACCACATAGCAAACAACGGGGGGGGGGGGCGTCAATCCTGCTGCCCTCATACCCCCCCAGACCAGCTCACCTGCACCACCATCAAAAAGATCACCTCCTTTAATTTAGTCCTGATTTGAGTCTATTTCGTACCAAAACCTGACTGAAAAGGTCTTAACAATTCGATGTATTCCATTTTGAGGAAAATGGATGCAACCACAAATTGTCTTGTTGAAAATAAGACATATTCAAAAGGCAAATGTTTCATTCTTTCTCTCATACGTTGAGTCTATAATAACATTATATGTGCGCATGTACATAGATGGATATGTTTATGTATGCAGGAGCATGTGTAGGTCATAAAATAACAAATAGGGTGACAAAGCTAAGGAAGACATCAAAGGGAGGAGGGAGGAAGAAGATGACAGAATGCCGGACTCCATGTGACTTGAAAGTAGGTGGAGCCAGGAAAATCTGGGGAAAAGGGAGCCAGCCAGTCAGAAGGGGAGAAAAATGAAAACAAAGCTTAATGATACATATGTACAAAAAAAAAAATCCCATAACAACACTGTTATTTTACATGCGGGCATAAAAATTAATTTAAAAATAAATATCTTAAAACAGCCTGTAAAGATTAAAAAGAGCCACCAAGTTAGCTGAGTAGGTACAGAAATCTGACAAAATAATATGATAGGTGAGAACATGGTATCTCCACATGATAGCAGAGAACATGGTGTCTCCACGCAATAGGAGAGAACGTGGTATCTCCACGCAATAGGAGAGAAGCTTCGAAAGAAAGAAAGAAAGAAAGAAAGAAAGAAAGAAAGAAAGAAAGAAAGAAAGAAAGAAAGAAAGAGAAAGTTGGAAGAAAGGAGAGAAGGAAGGAAGGAAGGAAGGAAGGAAGGAAGGAAGGAAGGAAGGAAGGAAGGAAGAAGGAGAAAGTTGAGTGTGGTAGCACACACCTTTAATCCCAATACTCAAGAGGCAAAGGTGTACAGATTTCTGTGAGCTGAAGGCCAGCCTGGTCTACATAGAGAGTTCCAAGCCAGTCAGGACTGCAATAGTTACACCGTATCATAAATAAATAGATAGATGAATAGATAGATGGATAGATAGATATAGATAGATAGATAGATAGATAGATAGATAGATAGATAGATAGATAGATAGATAGATCTCATTAATTTACTTATTACTCTGCTCACAGTAATATGCTCTATGTCCCTGTTACAGTATGGGCGTAACTGAACAAATGTTTATTTAGCTGCCACTATGTACCAAACGTAAGATTACTGATAGAGGAAACATTGCCCCACCGTTCAGAGTAGCTGGTTACACAAGACTAAAGAGCACTGTTTACAGTTCTAGAGAACTGACAATGACTTCAATGTCTACCATCAGTGGGGTAGCTGGATGCATTTCCCTGTGTATACACACCGGAGCTTTATTAAATAAGTTATATCTGCAGCTACTAACGGGGAAGTAGATCAATGGTGCATTGTTAACAAATCAAAAGATATTTCTGAGTAGCATGAGTGATATAATGTCACTTTTATAAGTAGAAAAGAAATAACCAAGCTATCTATACATTCATGTATATGCTTTTGTATAAACAAGAAAAAGTGTTTAAAAGTTACCAAATGATCTACCACAATTACCACTTAGTCACTAGGGGAAGAAGAAGTTATTAGTATTTATATACCACTGCAATTGGGCAATGGATGTGGTGAGATTTTTTTTAATATTACAGAGAAATTCAGTGAATTTCTTACATTTAGAATGTAACAAAATGTAACTCCAACTCAGCAATGCTCCTCACATCTTTTGACCAGGAATCGTGACTTGGACCAAATGGTTTATGCAAACGGCCTCAATGCTGCATGCAACATAAACAAAGATATTCTAATCTGGTTTGGCAAATAGAAGCCCAGACAGCATAAAAACAGAATTGAAAACTTTGAAAAGTATTTCATTTAAAAGTATCTAATTTTCTTATATATAAGTATTTCTCTGGGTGTTAAAGAATTTAGTGCTGACTAGGTGAATGCATGTTGGTCTTGAGTCCTGAACCATGTGTTATTTTTGGGTGGGCATAATTTATTCTCCTGGCACCTATTCACCAGAGACAACCACTACCAACAGTGAGTGGCCTCTCTACCCTGATGTAGCTTGCCCTATATATATGGCCAAGCTTGCTGTGATCGTTGAGAGAAGGGACATATGGTTATGCTGACTGATTGAAGCAAATGACCCACACTGTAAAAAGACAGAAATGTAATCTCCTACATCACGTAGTAAAGGGGTTCATTCGTGACCGCACTCTGTCCTGTGTTGATCATACTTAAGCAAAGGACTCAAGTTTAACAGTGAGGACGAGATTCTGTCTTTCCTTCTGAATAAAAACAAGAAGACCTTTGGTTTCAATTCACAGCCTTGTTAAACTGCAAAAGGGCTTTGCACAGATGTCAACCAACCACAAGAACAAAAGCAGAGGTGTGCCTTGCTTCTACCTTGAGCTACAAATGCAAACCTGACCTATAATTCACCTTACTGCTGCGCTTTACAATCAAGGATGTTAATATATTTTATTCATTGATTATACCAATCTATGTAAATCTATGTTTAGTGTTTTTGCTGTATGCCACCAAAGTATTTTTAAAGTAACCCCCTGTTTGTAGCAGTCAGATATTTCTGAACAAGAAGAGGAGGAGAAGGAAGTTGCATTGTCCTGTATTGAAGGTGCTACTGAGAAAACACCAGGCCTTCTAAATCACCTTAATGAGAGTGTCTGCTCACAACAGGCAAAGGCAGAAGCCATGGACCAACAGCTGAGCAAGATGACAATTAATGCCAAGAACAGAGGTTGAAGGCATTGGAGGGATGCCAATCAGAAAATCACAATTCTATAGACTAGGGAAGAAGGAAGCTCAAGGAAGCTATTGTGCAACATAGTACTTAATACTTAGTCCTGGCTGGCCCGAAACTCCCTATGTAGACCAGGATGGCCCAGAAACTCAGAGATCCACCTGCCTCTGCCGCCAGATTAAAGGCATGTGCCACCATATGCTCTTGAGAATTGCTAAAGAACAGACCTCAATTATCCACATTACGAAAGACAGTGTGTGAGGCAGTAAGCCTTAGCGTTAGTTGTCCTGTGTGTGTGTCTCCATATGCAAGACAAAGTATTTCATTGTATACCAACAGTATATGGAATTTTTATACAGCAATGAAAATAGTATTCAAGTCAAGATCTTAATTCAAGCTGGCGCTGGATTCACTACGTAGCCAAGTTGGCCCTGAACCCACAAACTTCCTACCTCAGTCTCCCACATGCTTAGACTATGCCTGTGTGCCACCAAGCAGGCTAAAAAATATTTTTAAAAGTGAGATACATATTAAATAAAATTTGAAAGACCAATAAAAGACAGACTACCTGACATGTACTCAACATAGAATTTTACATTTTTTTACTCATATCCTGCTCCTTGGCGTTTGCTTTTCTCAGCAATAGGAAGGGTCACAGCATGTTTGTTTTGTATGTCATAAAACTCTGCTCAGCCCAGCACATCCTTTCTGCATTGCTAATAGTAAGATGGCGGCCAGCATCATTGAGATTGCGAGGTAGAGGACGTATTCTTACTAAACGCTTCTCTGTTTCCTAAGTCTCACCTCAGATTTAGCCTAAAAGCACATGGGTGCCAATGTGTGCCCTGCAGAGGGCTAGGAATCGTGGCTGAAGGTTGAAACCTGCAGACAGTTTGGAATGTTCTTGTCAGTAAGCAAACATCTTCAACAGCTTCAAGATGGAGACAGTTTAGTCTATTGAGTGGAAATGCAGTCTCTAGCATCAATCACGAATGAATAGCCGCGCTTTTCTCAGCACCATTGTCTTTATAACGGAGATGACACCAGTACCCACCTTAGCTTAGCGCTGTTACGAAATGGTATCCAGAAATCATTTAAGCAGTGCCTCATAACAGTGGTAGGCATTCAGGAGCCATTCCCTATAAAGATGTGAGAAATCGGTTAAAAACATGAGTGATTGACAAGGAAGTGGGGAGCACAGCTGTTTGAGAGCCAGACTCGGTGCTCACAAGGGGTCCTCGCTACTTCACTGTCTAATACTTTGCCAATTTTTCCACATTATCAATAATGAGTTTACCCATCACATCTGGGAACAATCAGACCAAGGGCAAACTTTCCAGCCAAAGACGCAGGCACTTTCCTGCACCCACTACGAATCAACTGAAATTGCTTTTCCAGTCTCCAAATGCCATAAACACACACACACATGCACACACACACACACACACACACACACCTGCATACCAAGTTATCTTTTGTGCATGAAAGTGGGCAAGAAAGAGAAAAGAAAGTATTACTCAAGATCAAACATTGTTTTCAAGTCTAGGTTGGAATTCCTGGAAAATCCATCCACAGTGTTTTTCAGTCAGGTTAAAATGTCTGAGCTGTGATCAAATAGTGCGCCAAGAACGTGGCTAGACATACAGGCTTGGAAAACTGGAGAGAAGGGCTTATTTTCAAATGAGAAGCAGAGCTAAGTTATGCCGGCAACTCAGCCTGAAGGCATCAGTCTGTAGGACGGCTTTGTGGCTGACTCTGACCTCTGGATGAATCACTAGATGCGAGCAACATCAATATTCTTCTCTTCATTTTGAGAGATGGTCTCACATAATCTGGGTTGGTCTTGAACATGTTATATAGCGAGGATGATCTTGATCATCTTCTGGCCTTCCTGCCTCTACCTCTGGAGTGCTGAGATTTCAAGGAAGCCCCACCACACATGGCTTGTGGTGCTCGGGATCAAACTGATGGTTTTATGCATAGGAAGCAAGCACTCTACCAACTAAGATGCATACCAGAAAAAAACAAAAAAAAAAAAAAACACTAAAGTCAGTAGAGGTGGCACACCTTTGTATCGTTAATTAGTTTCTTGTGTTTCTTCTCTCTTTGTAGCTCCTTTGATCCCATGGCAAAAGTTGTCCCCAATCTATGGAAGAAGTGCCCTGATGCAAGCATGCTTCAGGTTTTCAAGAAAGACTACAGAGATAATCTGCCTGGGGACTTTCTCTTCCCTAAATCATCTGAAATACAATTTAGGTCTTCCTAGAGGCTAAGGCCCATCTAAAATTCAACAACTATTCCAGCAGTTGGGTTGGGTGGCATCAGTTAAGGAGGGTTCTGCTGAGTCATGGCTCTTTGGATGAAAAAAAAAAATTCCTCTTCTCATCTAAGCATTTGATTTATGGAAAGGAAAATGAATATACTCACTCTGGAAACTGATAGACCCAAGAAACAAGCTCACAAATGGCCAAGGATAGCAAAGACCAGTGGTATTTATACTCTAAACTAAGATTAAGAGCTGAAATTGATCTGGATTGGGTTTCTTTTCTTTTCCTGACTTTTCTTTTCTAACCTAGAAACAGTAGATGCTTCAGGAATGAATTCAGAACCATTCCCTATGACTGTGTGGTACAGAGTCCCCAAGCAGGCCACATAATCTGATGCCAAGGCTGCCAAAGCTGGGGGTGAGGAGGCATTTGATGGCAAGCTTTCTCAGGAAGAAATACAAGTTCTGACTCTCACCCCAATCATGCAAAGGAGGGTCTCCAGACAAGAATTTAGATACTAGACTGGGGTGTGTGTGTGTGTGTGTAGACAAATGAGGTGATATAGACATGAACATAGATGCTTTATTTATATAGACATCAAAAATCAGCATCAACTTAACTTGGCTCATCACTTAGGCTATATCATTTATGTTATATCACTTATGCGTGCAAATATCCAAGTGAAATTTTTTATAAGGAGGGAAAGATATATCTAGGCTCATGGTTATAGAGATTTTGCTGTATACCCACTTGGTTCTAATGTTTCTGGACCCTTACATCATGATGAGGAGTCTATAGCTAAACAAAGCAATTTGTCTCATGGCAGACCAGAAGCAGAAGAAAGACAGGAAAATTTGGGGACAAAGTGTATCTTTCCAGGGCATATCTCTACTGACCCACCTTCTCTAACTAGGCCCCTCCCTTCTGGTTTTCAACATCTTTCCATATGCTGCCTTATGATCCATCAAAGAATTCACTCATTGACTATCAGATTTCTCATGACCAAGTTACCTGGATCCACTAACTGAGGTACAAGCTTTCAACACATGAGCCTTTAAAGGACATTTTATATCAACACTGGTAGTACATTCATGAAACATAATTAGTCAGAACTGGGCAGGCATCGAGGCCTTCCACAACAAGGAGATATAGACAGTGGGTTAAAATAAAGAAGAGGGTTATGACCTCAAAAGCCCAGACCACCACTTGGGTTCTGCCTCCGTAAGAATGAGTTAGTGAAAGTTAGGCAAATGTTGAGCCCAGAAAACTAGATGCAATATTGACAGGCAGTTCCAGTCCCTTTAAAATAACTGAAATGCATGCAGGAAACCAAGCAAGGAGCCCCAGTCAAAAGCTGCAGATGAGAAAGTGACAAATGTCCTTGGCTCCCTCCAAGCACAATGTCATCCATGACACTGCCTGAGGGACCTTATGATTTAGCCAGGACTGGTGTGGGCACTAAATGGAGGCTGACTCTTGAAGTTGAAAATTGTCCTGTTCCAGCAAGCACGCATGGCTAAAGAAGGCAACGCCTAAAAGATAAACGACCTAGGAAGAGGCGCCAATAGCTTGCTTTTCTTCTCTATCACCTCCAGAACCCTCCCCCAAACAAAAGAAAAGAGATGTAACATTTTATCGGTGCCAGTGTACTAAAGACTGTAGTACTTTAAAACCTCAAAAAGAGATTTGTTATCCTCATTTTCCCACCGCAGAGGCTGAATACCCAAGATTTTAAATAACTTGTGTTGAGGGCTACTGACTTTAGATTCAGACTCTAGACTGCCCAAAACAAGTGTGTGTGTGTGTGTGTGTGTGTGTGTTACCTATTGATGTGGGAGTCCCCTCTGTGTGTTGTGATTACCATTCATGAATAAAGAAATTGCTTTGGACCTATAGCGGGGCAGAACTTAGCTAGGCGGGGAAAACTAAGCTGAATGCTGGGAGGAAGAAGGGCAGAGTCAGAGAGAAGGCATGGAGCCTCTGGAGACAGACACTGGGAACTTCACCCAGTAAGCCACAGCCATGTGGCAATACACACATTAATAGAAATGGGTTAAATTAATATGTAAGAGTTAGCCAATAAGAAGATAGCGCTAAAGGGCCAAGTAGTGAGTTAATTAATATAGTGTGATTATTTTGGTTCTGGGCAGCTGGGATAAACAAGCGGCCTCCTTCAACAACCTATGCTCTGTCACCTCTCATTTTATTATGGGTCTTTCTCTCAGGGCTACTTCCTATAGTTCAGAATGGTATACTTCTAACTAGAATAAACATTTCATTATAATATATCAGGTGGTATAGGAGGTGACCAGCTTAGAATAAGGTACATTGTACAGTTGCAGTTCTGTGTGAGGTTTTTCCAGTGCTGGGATTGCAGGTAGAATAAGGGTGAGGGCTAATTTAGATGCTCAGAGATTGAAACTCTTTTGTACTAAAGGAAACAGGTCCAAAGGAGTTATAAACAGGTAGGACAAAATGGATAATGTCAAAGAAATCTCAAGTTCCATGCAAATCCCTAAGATAGGTGTTCACCCTTCTCTGTCGTTAGAATATATTTATTCCAATCTTTTACACATGTGTACGTATGTGGTGTGTGGTGCCTATGTGTATGCATGTTCGTGTGTGTGTGTAGTCAAAGAATTGTCTTTGAATGACTTCCTGGTCACTACCCACTGAATTTACTTAGGCACAGTCTCTTGCTAAACCTCAAGCTTACTGGTTCCAGCTAATTGAGCTAGCCAGTTTGTCCTAGGATTTCCCCATCTCTGCTTCTCAGGTTCTAGAGTTACAAGAAGCTTTATTGCCTGCTCATTTTTTATTATGTGGGTTCTGGTCATCATGCTGTTGGGGCAAGTTCTTTATTCACTGAACCATCTCCCTAGCTCTGTGAACCTCAACATTTAAAAAATACAAAGGGATGGAGAGATAAATCAGACAATAAAGTGTTAAGCATGATTCCCCCAAACCAACACAAAAATGTTAGATGTAGCTGGGCAGTGGTGGCTCATGCCTTTAATCTCAGCACTCAGGAGGCAGAGGCAGGTGGATCTCTGTGAGTCTGCAGTCAGCCTGGTCTATAAGAGCGAGTTCCAGGACAGTCAGAGTTACACAGAGAAACTTCGTCTCAAAAAAAAACAAAACAAAAAGAAAAAAAAATGCGAGATGCTCTGGCACCTGCTTGCAATTCCAGTTGTAGGGAGTAGAGACAGGAGCCTACTTATCTCATTAAGTTACAGGCCAGAAAAAAGACTGAGTCAAAGGTGAATGGGCCTGAAGAATGACCTCTGGCCTCCACATACACAAACATATGAACACATATGCATACAAGAAATTCTAATTACGCGGGGGATCCATGAAGAAAGCTCAACCAGGCTCATAGGGGCTGTAGACTTTGTACTTCATTCCTCAGGTCCCCATCAGAGAACCAGATGAAGAATTCATGATCCTTCAGAACATCATGGGCACTAGGGAAATTCCAATGAAAAAAGTCCCTGAAATTTCCAGATTCTTTGAAAGAATGGAAACTTCTAAAGCTGGCCTGAGTCAGAGACCCAAGAGTATAAAAGAAGAAAAAAGATAAAATGGAACAAAGGAAGACCTTAGATCAGAGTCATGAAATTTCCAACGTGTCTGGATGGTAGAGAAGAGCAATATGGAGTCCTTGACACTTGGCTCACCCCGTTGGATACTCTCTGTGTCGAGGAGTATCTGGACCGAGGAAAGAGGTGATCATGAAGGCCATTTTCAGCCTCATTTCCAATCTCTCTGCAGAACATGGGTGATTCCCACTGTATGCCTTTAAAACCACTTATCATTTTCCTGACTTGAGTGCTTTTAAGGGACCACGTGACTAGCACATGACTAGGGTCGTTGGGACAAAACAAAGCCCTCACAAAGTTTGTTTCTGACCTGACTTTCTTGTCGTCTCTGGACTCTGCATGCCAGGCAATGTTCTTTCTCTTAGAACTGGAGCCAGCATCAGCCGGATTGATGTAGTGTTTTCTGGAAACTGTGAGACCAAAGAACAGAAGGATAGGAAAGATCCCACAGTGAGCCAGATCAAATTTCAGGGCTGCCCAAGGTTCTGCATCTGACTTTGGTAACCAGGGACTTGTGGTAAAGAAACACACTGATTGTTGTTAACCTCAAAAGGACAAAGACCAACCCTGAGCAGGGAAAAAAATAAATGTGTCTATCTTGCATGTAGATCTCTGATGGATGTCTTACTCTATCTCTAGAGTTCAGTTGCGACAGTCTGGGCTGTGGAACCAAAGGTTACCCTGCCTTCCCGTCATATAAGGAAGAGCCTTCCTCATATCTAAAATGAATATAATAAAAGTGTACTGAAACATGGCTAAGAATGATGAAAAAAATGTATGTGCAAAAAAAGACATGCATGTGTAAGACAGACTAGTTGAGAATGAAAAGGGCTAAGCAGGAGAGGTGAGGGGACATGAGAGTGATGGGAGAGCCTGAATATGACAAAATGTGCTACACTCATATATGAAAATGTCATAATGGAACCCACAGTTCCATAGACCCAACAAAAAACTTAAAAGCATCACATTGAAACATGGGCTTCTATTGCACCTGGTACAGCACTCTTAGGGAAAAAAAAAAATAGAAAGAAAGAACAGAAACCATATGTGCAGTGCAGGAGGCACATAGTAGGTACTTCATAAATTATAGAAGTGATACAATGGAGGTTTGTTCTACAGTATTAATTGACACACAGCTCAGGTGTGTGTGAAATCCAAGGCACTGTTTAAAGTATGTCCCTTTAATGAGTCACTTCCCACCTAAGCCAAGAGAGGCCCTAGCTGGACAGGAACGCTAGTATTTGACTTAACATTGCCTCAACCCCGGATCTCAAGGAAAGCCCCGCTCTGCTCCTTCTTGGTCCCTAGGACACTCTTGATCTCTGACTTCTTTTCTCAACTCTTTCCTGACTCCTCAGCAAGTAGCCTATCCCTTGCCTTCCAGATGCCAGGCATTAACCTTCCTCTTTTGTGGGTTTATTTATACAAACATAACACTACTAACATCTGACATCTAACAAGAGATTTATTACTTACTTGTTGCAAAGAAAACGGTAGGGGAGTCAACGAGAGACCAGTAACAACTTGTAGTCGCCTTGGCAGTGTGTTGCCGTTTGCCAGGAAGCCTCTCTGAAAACATGCTTAGGTATTTGTGGGTCTCTCATGCTGTTTAGAGGGTGCGCCTAAATGAACACATCCTGGGGGCAGCACTGGTAGAGAGGTCTACACTCTACAATGCCCATTTCTTTTAATAGCAATTCTGCCATATAATTATAAAGAGGGCTTCTGAGATTGGCCTGGACCACATTAAACACCAGTTCAAGTCTATGTAGTCTGTGCTCCTATGAGTCCTTGATTTGTTGGGAATTACTCAAAAAAAAAATGGATTTTTGCTTGGCTTCATGCAACAAGAAGTATCTGCATTGGATTCATGATTATAAGGACAAAATGTCCTGATGTCACAGGAAATGGTGGACTCTAAGGAACACAGCTGGGACCTGAGAGAACAGCAAGTACCACTCGTTCATATCTGCTGAGCAATCACAGTGTCCTTAATCTCATTGAAAAGAGCCAGGCTTCCTCGGGCAAAGAACAGAAATGCTGTTTTACACGGGAGTCTCCTTAGCAAAGGGGTGCTTTTTCCTCTCCATTTCCATCTGTTTTGTACTGATTTGCCCTTAACTGTCCACCCAGTAGGTATTTTTAGAGCTAGGACAAGAACCTTCCAGAAGATCTATCACCTAGGGTTTGGTAGCAAATTCCCTTAAAAAATATCTCTAGACTACTTGAGCAGAAAGATACTGAGTGCACAGGTGTCTGATACCTTACTGAACCAACAAGATGGGACAAGCAGGCCCAGCAGAGATCAAGCGAAACACAGCCAAGGTCTTTGTAGAAATGGTCTGCCTAGGCTGCCACTGCTGTTCTTCAGCCACCAGATTCTTATCATAGAAACACTTGCCTCAACTCTGCTTTAGCTCCCAGAAAGTGGGAGGGGGGGTGTGTTTGAGCACCTGTGGGATACACAAACATGTACGTGTGTGTACTGAGATCAGAAGTCAACACTAGGTGTTTCCCTTAGTCCTTTCGAACTTATATTTTGAGACAAGTTCTTTCATTGGACCCAGGACTCACCAATCTATCTAAGATGGCTGCCCAATAAGCTTCAGGGATCTGCTTACCTTTGCTGCCCAAATGCTGGGATTACAGACATGTGCCGCCACCTCCAGCTTTTCCACGGGTTCTTGTGTTTGTGCAATGAGTATGTTATTAAATGAACCATCTCTGGAGCCCCCGTAAATAATGTTTTACTTGCCATATTCCCTCAGCAGTAAGTCTAATATATGTAATCTGATTACACGTGAGATATGACAAGGCTCCACAAACTGGATGGCTGATTAAGGCAGAGAATGGTCCATTCCTTCAACTTCCTTCCACATATCTTAGACTTTTTCCCAAGATACCAAAGATATTTTTATTTTTCTGAGCAATCCAAATGACTAATGCTGATCGCTGTTGACCATGGTAGTTCATTTCCTGCCAAATCTTCCTTCTTTCCCGAACATTGTCAAAAACATTTCTCCTGTTTGGCACAATGACACTCAATAACACCCCCTGAACAGAAGGCAAGCAAAGAGCCTCATCTGCTACCCTAACCATCTCAGAGTGGGGTGGCCATTCTCTTTCACTGTAAGAAAATGAAAACTCGCCGGACGGTGGTGGTGCACGCCTTTAATCCCAGCACTTGGGAGGCAGAGGCAGGCGGATCTCTGTGAGTTCGAGACCAGCCTGGTCTACAAGAGCTAGTTCCAGGACAGGCTCCAAAACCACAGAGAAACCCTGTCTCGAAAAACCAAAAAAAAAAAAAAAAAAAAAGAAAATGAAAACTCAGCTCCATACCACACATGGTACGTACCTACACAGAGAGGCAAGGGAACGACCTCCACCAAGGAAAGAAGTGTGGTTCGAGCCTGCCCCCTTTCTGTTTCTGAAGTGAGGCTGCAGCTTGAGCTAGAGTCTGGGCACTTCAGAATGTAGACTCTGAGATGGACTAGCTTGCATACCTTCCTAGAAAAGAACTCTTGGAAATCAATATCTTACAGAGGGGTAAAGAAGGAACCAGAGAAGAAAAAAAAGCATTCAAATTACAATGTTGACCCAACAGCCTCAGTCAGTTCCCTTGGGGCCCTGGAGGGATAAGGTGACATTTTGGAACTGTCCCAAGTTGAGCTGAGATGACCAACCTTTTAAACCCCAACTGATTAGTTACTATGTAAGTGCCTACCTAAAGAAATTGAAAGAACCTGGGTGGGGCAGTTGTCCTCAGGTGAGCCGATCTGTATAAGGGCTCTAAACTGAATGGCTTGAGCAATCTCTTAGCTAGGTCACACTTCTTTCCCTGGAGCATGACCTGGAAGCTGTATCTCACTGTCCAGCACTGTGGATGTTTTTATCTTCTGTTTCCTCTTCTGTGCTACTTTTACCTTCAACAAGCACTGCAAAGAAGTGAGATTATTTATTCAGTGAAACAACCCAAACTTTATTCCTCAAAACGGGAAGTTAAAAGTCTCACTATTCTTTTCCTGCAGTCATAGCTGAAACTTCATAGGATAATCTATAACAGATACTGATTTGAATTGATAAGGAGATGTGGCCTATAAAAGCCCTTGAGGATTCATGCTCCGACATCTTTACACAAGTGTTTTGCTGGTTGGGGACCATGAAACAGTAGGATACATTCACGGGTTTATAAACACCTCTCATCCAGTCCATGGAGGACAAAGAATGTCTTTTCTATGAGGGGTTCAATTAAGTCAACTTCCATCAGGGCTCAGGGATGGTCACTGATGCCAACAATTTGGTAATTGGTGGTGGTCCCCAGTTTATCCGCAGTAAAGTGTCAGGCCATGTTGTCCAGCTTATGTACAGGATACATCCCTAACCCTAGCCTCACCCAAGGGGCACTATAGCCTTCTGTTCACGTGTCAGTAAATAAGCATGGTGATGTATTGAGAAAGAGATTCTGGAATATCAGATTCCTGAATTAAACATTTTCTCAAAAGAGGAAGACATGAATATGTTTTGATGAATATTACCTAAATAGATACATTTTTATACCAATTTTTAAAATCACTTGACAATTTTAACAGTCTTAGATTCACAGCAAAACTGAGTGTAAATTATCAAGAGTTTCCAAATACCTGCCATTGTTATCAATTTTGATACAGAATGATTGTCTATTCTTAAAACTTAAAGGGCAACTTAGCTCATTGAATTTGATCTCCAATTGTCTGTGTTTAAATTCTTGATCTATTACTTACTAGCAAATGGAACTTTAACAAATGACTTAACTTTCTGTGCCTCGGTTTCCTCATCTTCAGTATGAGGATAACAGTGGAGCCTGTGCTTACACCTGTTCCTGCAGGAAGAAAAGCATAGGCACAGCTCCGTGGTAGGGTCTTACGTTACATGTATGAAGCCCTGGGTTCAATCTCCCGTTCCAACAAAAGTAAAAATCAAATAAGACAAAAAGAGAAAATATTATTTCCAAATAAATTTTGTGATACTACCAACTATAAACACAGCATGATTTTAGGAGCATCTAGATGTGGTGTTTTTTAATTGAAAATAGAATTACATCACTTTCCATTCTTTTCCTCCCTCCAGCCCCTCCCAGTTATTCTTTTCTATCTTGTTCTTTACCCCCAGAAGGCTGATGCCAATGTATTGTTTCATCTTCCAGCCTTGGACTGGGCATAGACAGTGGGATGTAGCAAGAGGAGATCAGCTGGAAAAGGAAAATGAAGAATTGATTTACTGGCCCCTGATTGCCATGTCAAAAGTTCACAGTGGCTAAGTTCTTTTATCAAAGTCCACCACTCTTATTAAAAAATTCTTGGGGTCTATGGGAAGTGATTGGGTCGCAGGGGCTCTAACTTTGTCAGTGAGTTAATCCATTGATGGGTTGATACTACAGTGGCATTAGGAGGTGCACACTAGGCGATAGGTCCTATTTGCAGGAGTAGGTCTCTGGTTGTGTGCCATGAAGGGATTCTTATCCCTGTTCTGTCTGCTCCCCTCCCTCTCTTCTTCCTCAGCCTCTTCTCTCTCTGTACCGGCCGCTGAGAGCTGAGAAGCGTCTTCCATGGCTCTCTCATGGCCATGATGCTCTGTTTTGGCTCGGGCATGGTACTAGTCATCTTTTCTTATGGTGACAGTAGGCCTGGCAAAAAGAACTGAAAGAATTCTTTATGTTTAACTCATGTTTAAGGTCTCAGTCCTGAGAAAGGCAGGGTAGAACATACAATTCACTTCCTGGCAGCTAGAAATCCAAAACAGAACACAAGAAGGGGCCAGTTAGGATTTAACCCCCAAGGACATACTCCCTAAAATACTTCACCACCCTTTGGTTAATTGTTTTAACCCTGCACATGACATTGTAAGCAAACCTTTGATTAAACTTTGCAAATGCCATGTTGGAGTCTACCATATGCTTCCTACTGAGGTCTCAAATAATACAACATTCATCTCAGATTCCTGGGGCTCTCTTCTCTATGCTAAAGCACTACCCGCTCCTCCCACCCACCCAAGTCATACACGTGAGACACACTCAAAAATAGATAATCGTTTAATTAGCAAATTTCCAACTTGAACATCTAGATTTCCATCCTTGAAAAAGAGACCAGACTTGGCAATAAAACTACCACAATTATCCCTGGGGTTGTTTTCATAGACTAGCCTGTGCCGTAATTGATAGGACCAGCACCACTGACCTTGGACTTCATCTCTTTGCCAACGTCAACCTAATTTCACTGGAGTTGTCCCTGGTGACCTCTAACTCCATGGCAGTTCTTTCTCTAGTCCACTGGCTCCAGCATTTTCATATCAGTCACAGACCAAGTCTGGAATTACTGCAGCAGGCAGTTCAGGCTCTTTGTCCTTCTTTGGACTCAGAGGTTCAGTGTTTTTTTGTTTCCTGCCCCTCATTCTTTCCATTGCCTTTCCTTTTAAGCATTCATTTGTAAGACCTTTCTTTCTGTCCCTTGTCTCTGACAGTTGGGTATAATGCAGCTTTGGTAGGGTTTTAAAGTCAGACATATGTATGGGAATAAATTCATTCTTCTTTCATAATTTGCTAGACTTCTTTCTTAGTCCAGTAATAATGCCAAACGCCAAGAAAAAGAAGTTCTTCAAACATTTATGTCACATTAAGGCTTTGAGCTTTTTTCAGTAGTCTGGGAGACAGGCATGTCTAGCTGCCTGAATAGGCAAAGCATTAATTTAGTCTTAGTTTTGCTATGTAAAAGATGTGAAGGATGTGCAATCATTCTTGACTTCCCAGTTTCAGGAAGATCATTTAAGATATTTTTCTTAGACATATAAAGGCAAGGCAAGTAGCCATGTATTATAATAATTTGAGGACACTTGCAGAAAACTTGCCTCTCCTGAGAGTTTCTGTTATCACAAAGATAGTGCAATGACTTGGCAAGAAAGTTTGTGTAGAGATTAAGGAACTTTGGTGAATATTAATGGTAGTGACTCCAATAGTTTACATTCTGATATTCAGTATTAGAGCTCTTTAATAGATTGGAGGTGGCCGGGCAGTGGTAGCGCATGTTTTAATCCCAGCACTTGGGAGGCAGAGGCAGGCAGATCTCTGTGAGTTCGAAGCCAGCCTAGTCTACAAGAGCTAGTTCCAGGACAGGCTCCAAAGCTACAGAGAAACCCTGTCTCGAAAAACCACACAAAAAATATAGATTGAGGTGATATTATAGACGATATCACCAACGTTCTTCAAAGGGGGGCTTTAATGCATAAATGTACAATATAGACAGATGACAAATCCAAAGGCCTGCTCTGTAATGGAAAGGGAGAGATTTTAGCTGAGTGTGAAGTTCACACTCTTCCTGATTCAATGGTCACTATGGATGCTTGAGAATAATGTATTTTCAGGAGGCTAAATCAAGGAGATATAACTACAAAAGATTACCCATGAAACACCTTGAAGCTCAGAAAACAGGGAAGACATTGTCGCTCTACCTTGAAGAATTACTGTAGAAAGTCCAGGAGTCTGCCCTAGCCATTCCATCAAAGCAACTTGGCGTGCAATCAATTTGTGTATTATGAACACCGAAGTTGGAGCCTTTATGTGTGTCATTAGCCTTGTAAGACACATCATCTTAGTTAAATAGAGCATCTAACCCTAAAATATTTGGATTATACAGACTTCTAGTTCTGCATTCTTAATCTATTTTTGAAATATTTTTTCTGCAATATATTCTGATCATAGTACTCCCTTCCCTCAGTTCTTCCTAGATCCACTGATCCCCCCCATGCATCCAATTCCATACTGTCTTTCTCTTTAGAACAGAAATAGGCAATTAAAAAAAATAAAAGAAAACAAACAAACCAGAATAAAACAACAACAAAAGAAAAAGCAAGAGAAACATATACACTACACCAGAGAGACAGACAGACAGATAGACACACACACACACGTACTCATAAATCCACACAAACACACAAAAATCAAAAACCATATTATACAAGCAAAAGGCCAGTAAGACAAAAAAAAAGTGTCCAAACAAAACAATATGAAACAAAAAAAAAATTTAAAAATACCATTGACTTTCTTTTGTACTGAGCTGCTAATAGTAGGCAGGGGGCCTGCTGTGAGCGTGGTTTATATCCCCACTCAGACTCCATTGGAGAAAACTAACCTTTATTTTGCAAGTGGTCATCACTTGGAGGTAGTTTCTTAGTTGGTTAGAGATGGGGGAGGTTGTGTTCACATCCTTCTCTCAGTGCTGGGACCCTGTCTGCTTGGCCCTGTGTAGACCCTCTGCATGCTGCCTCAGTTTCTATGCGTTCATACATGTATCGAACCTATTGTATCTGGAAGTTTCCTTGGTGTCATCTGTTCCCTCTGGCTCTTATAATCGTTCCACTTTCTCTTCTACATAGTTCCCTGAGCCTGGAGGAAAGGGGTTTGATGAAGTCATCCCATTGAGGGCTGCGTGTTCCAATGTCTATAACTCTGCCTGTTGTCCAGTTGTGGGTCTCTGTGTTAGTTCCCATCTGCTGCAGGAGAATTGCCTGTGATGATGACTCTTTACATACATCCAAGTAGAAGATCCATTCATATATTATTAGGAGATGGCCAAGACTGGAGCTGATAAGCTCATAAATCCACCATCATGCTAACAAGAAAATGCTCCAAAGTTCAACTCTTGAAAAGCTGGATTTGATACCATTGGATTTGTACCTTTTCTGTATTCATTATGCTGGTCAGCCTAAATACGTACTATGGACATTGTCTGTTGCAAAGACTGGAATGCCATTCATTCAAAAAGTCTATTTAAACATTTTACCAGTAAGACCTCATGATTAAATTCAAGCACTAAACTGGGAATGGGTGGATCAATTTGATTCCCAGACCTCATAAAACATTTAATTATCCGAGCAATTATGGACAAACAAGTTACTTTCTTTCAACGTAGGCCTCATCTGTAAAATCCATAAAGTGGATGAAGCAAAGCAAAGCTATCTAGATAGCCTAAGGTTACTATGAAGTCTACCAGAATACTGCGTGGACTATGGCAATGCAAATTGGATTAAGCAATATATAAATGTGAGAGGTGATGTAATTCATCTTAAAATTTTAACAGGCAAATTTGGCCTTGGCAAGAGCTCATTTGAAATAATATTTCTCTGTGGAGTTCAGGACCTCTCCGTCATCAATGCCCCAAAGGTTGTTTTTTTTTTTCCAAGAGAATCACAAGGCTAAAACTCCACTGCCACAACCAGTGTATGAAAAGCCCATTTAGCTGTGATCCCTTGCTCTTGGCTGACTCCCAGGGAATGCCAGCAAAATATCTGAAATTGGAACAGCAACCCACCAAGTACATCCAAATCCTTCATCAAACTGTGCCTAGTTTAGCAGTAATATTATGTTAGCCTTACCCCCACTGGGGATGAATTCTAGTGAGACCTGCCTGCCAAGGTGAAATGGGAGCATGTGCCACAGAAAAGCAGAATTGGGTTGACCTGAAAACTAAGCTGAAGAGTAAATATCCTGTCAATTAAGGATGAGCAAAGGGGTTCCAGAAAATATCAACCCCCCTCAAAGCTTTGCAGTTAACTACCTGTCCCCAAGACAAATATTTAATCATATCTTCTGAATGCAGCTAGAATATAAATGTGCAAATCTGGTTATTGAGTCAAATTCTCTTGAAGCATAAACTTGTAATTATTGGCTAGTAATGAAGAGAGAGAGAGAGAGAGAGAGAGAGAGAGAGAGAGAGACTTTCTTTCAGGATAGCAGGACACCATACAAGACATGAAAGACACCATAATGTCTTAGGTTCAGCCCATTGACATCATTTCCTTACTTGACCTCATGACATCATCGTGCTATTTCTTCCTCCCTCTGAGGTCCCCCTCATGACAGGCTCCAGCGTTTTATCGTCCTTCGGTTCTCTGGGCCCTGGAAATGCAAAGCTGAGTAAAATGTTGAATCCTATGCTTTGGTTTTCAACCAATTGTTTTCTCTGTTCCTGTCTGGAGTCACACAGCTCCTCTTTGATGCTTAGCCACAGAGACCATGGAAAGCTAGAAGGTGCCTTCTCTATATTGTATCTCCCCTTGGAACACACATCCATTTGAATGCTTAGGTTGTCGTGTGTTACAATTATGATTTGAAATCGGTGGCCTAGTCTTTCCAGCTTCCTAGTCCAACAATCTCCACAGTGTCTGATTCAAAATAACTAGTAAAATACTTGTTGAAGAAATTACTCCCTAGTTCAGCCCTTCCTTAGTCACCCAACATTCATTTCCACCTCCTTAGTGTTTCTCTCCTCCAAATCCCTTTTCTTCAGTATGGATACTGCCCAAGTGTCATTTCCCTCATTTTTTTTTTACTGTGTCTGTTTCAAATGTATTTCTTATTTTAAAATGTACTTGTTTTTATTTTACAAGCATTGGTGTTTTGCCTGCATATATGCTTGTTGGCCATATGAATGCCTGGTGCCTGCAGAAACCAGAAGAAGACATTGGATCCCTTGAAAATGGAGTTGCAGGTGGCTGTGGGCTTCCAGGTGAGTGCTGGAAACTGAACCCACGTCCTCTACAAGAGCAGTCAGTATCTTTAGCCACTGAACCATCTCTCTAGCACGTCAAGTGAGATTCCTATATTCTACTCTTCTGCACCTTCAATATATAGAGCTGCTCTCATTGGTCTTCTTAAAGCTCCAGTCAAAGTTCCCTACGGTCCTAAATAGTTTATGCACTTTCGATGCCCACATTCATACAAACACATATACACTCTCTTTCTCATATATATATATGTACGTGTACATATATATTTCTCACACACATATATATATATTCCAAGCCATCCAGTTTCAGGAGATCTGATATGTCCTCTTCTTGTCCTCTGTGGGCACCAGCACTCAGCACACTTAATATACATACAGGCAAAACACTCAGATATATAAAATAAATACATATTAATTTAATACATATTAAATTAAAATGGTCAAGACCAATCTGGACTATATAAAAAGAAATGGTAAAAGAAAAAAAGAAGGAAGGAAAAAAGAAAGAAGCAGAGAGGGAAAACTCTAAGAACAAAGAGATATAATTTTAAAGGATTTCTTTCAAATTGAAGAAAGCTCAGAATACTTAATGTCTATGTAAAGATTCACGGAGTACCAAGTGAGAGCGTGACTCCACATAGGGACAAAACTGAGGGAGGAGAGCAAAGGACAGCAGAGGGAGATAGCCCGAAGTGCAGTATGTACTTACGTGACAACGTCGCTATGAAATGTCATATGCAAAGAGTATACAGCAATAAAAAAGAAACAGATGGCATTGGATAGATGGCTCAGCAATTAAGAGCACTTACTGATTTAGCAGAGGATACTCGTTTCTTGCTAGCCATCCAGTTCCAGGAGATCTAGTGCTGTCTTCCTGACCTCTGTGGGCACCAGGCATACACTCAGGGCATGCAATATACAGGCAGGGAAAACACTCACACACATAAAATAAAAATAAATAAATCTTTAAAAAAAAAAGAAAAGAATATGAAAAAGAGCCCACGAAAGAAAAGAATGAATAGCACAGCGGGAAGGCTTTAACTGAGGAGAAGAGGCACTGGCTAACGCCATCCACAGGTGAAGACCTGCTAGTTCGAGCCTGAGGAAATTACAGCCTGCAGCATCGATTGCCTCTAAAACAGAGAGGATTCAGGAACTCGGAGTAAAGGGGCCATGAAAAATGACTACACTAGTTGAGGCAGTTACAGTGGTGGGCGGCAGGGGGAGCTGACGGGACAACTGGAAGATGTGGCCCTGAACTTATTTTGACACTACTATGCCCTATTACACGGCTCTCTCTAGCATGACCACACAATTCAGACCCAGATCTAGAGTCAAAGAGGGCAAGGAGAGGGTCATGTTGCATCACCCAACCCCCAAATCAGGCAAATAAGAATGCTTCAGAGAGAGAAGACCAGGTCGGAGACTTTCCTCTAAGGTTCTCCTTTGGTCCATTTGTGTGACAGGATACCACGTTGTCCTTTTTCCTCACACCCTCAAGTTGCAGCTAAGACCAAAAGCTGAGGACCAAATTGCCAGGTATAAGACGGGCGCTCCAGGAAACTTCCACCAGTGGCTGCCCTAGACTAGGGCCAGGCTTCCCCAAGAAAGGGTAGGTTCGGCCCTACAAACATATGCTTCAACTCATCCCCCTACTGATGCTCTACCGGCCATGTCTAGCATCCACACATATCTTGGGAAAAATACACAGGACCAAAAGATGTAGACTGTCTGGAGGATGCAGAAACAAGCAAATGTGCATGTCGGTAGAACAGAGCATGGAGAAAGGATGCGAACTGCCAGGTGATGGGAAGGGTCGGAATACGAGGAACAGACCCTGAGTCCTCTGGCTGTGAGCCACCATGTAGGTGTTGGGAACTGAGCCAGGATCCTCAGCAAAAGCAGTAAGACGATAGAAAACTAAACCTTTTCAGCTTTTGGTAGTGTATAGAGGCATAAAAGCATATCTGATAGTGGGTAAGTAAGTTCCAATACGGTGCTCCTTCCTTCAGAATGGTTACTCTAACAGCACGGAAGTTCATAACTCCGATCTGGTTAATTTAGATGTGTGTGTTGGGAGCAGTGAGACCCCAGATCCTGAATTTCTTGTAATCCCCTGATCTGAGTGCCTACAGCTGCTCTGAGCACGAGACCTTCAGGAGTTCCTGATGGCAGGAGAGTGGTTTCTGGTGGGTTTGGCTGGGGCGTGGCTATCTCTGTATAATCTGCCCCTGAACACAATAAAGGGGGCATTCTTGGGAAATTCAAGGATGACCCGTGTCGCTGTCTTTCTGTGTGTGTCTGTGTATTTTAACCTCCAGCCCCCTTGACCGCAGCTCATGAACTGGGTGCCAGCGCACAGAGCGCAAGGGGGGCGCGGTGCGCGGCGCGCGGCATGTGTGACCTTTTTCGGTTTCGTTTATTTGTTTGTTACGAGGTTGTTTTTGTAAGTTCTTTAGAAATGTAGTAAATGAAAACTAAGTGGTCAAAAAGTTACAAGTCTTTGTCCCGGATTCCCATAAAGATTGAACAAAGAAAATGGTCATAGTGTACATGCAAAGATTGATGTGCTGTCTCTACCTAAACATAAGAGTTATGTTAGCCACATGTGTCACCTGAAACATGACTTCATATGATGTAAGTGCTACATAAAGAACTCTGTTCTTTGCCAAGAAGTCCTGCCCTGGTGTTTGTTTGCTTTTTTTTTTCTCCCATCCCTCCTGATTCTAACTCAGTAATTATACTTGTTCCCTCCCCAAAGTCTGTTCCTAGTGCAGCGATAAGAGCCAAGAGTGGAGAGGACTGGGAAGATTCTCCATTGCCACTACGCTTCTCCAGAGCTTGTATTTGCCCAGAGCAAGTAAGCACCAAGATCTCTCCCAGCCTTCCTTCTCCCAGTGCTGGAGGACAGAGGTGAGGTTTGTCTCCTCCATGTCCTACGGGAATTGAGGCTTCACAGTCCAAGGCAGATGGCATTTCTCCCAGGCTTGGAAAAGGGCAGAGGATCGCTGCCAATGTTTCAGACCCTCTGCTGAGAGGAGGTCTTACCTTCGTGCAAATCTATCACTGAGCTGCAAAGTGACTTCCTCTCCCTCGTCCAAAAGCAACACTGCACTGTTTGATGAGTCATTGCTTCCCTGACATTTGTAGAACATGCTTGAAATGATCCCAGAGGGGAGAAAATTATGCTGTAATCAAACCACACTCCCTCCTCCCCACCAGCCCTCCCCTTTCTCCAGCTCTCGAAAGCGTGGACCCTACACACATAATCCCCAAAGCCTCTGGAGCTAGGGTCTTTCTCATTTAGCTCTGCTCAGTGGCATGGCTGTTCAGTTTTCAAAAAAGAAGCGAGCCAGGTCTCCCCTCAAAGGCTTAATCAGGACAAAGACACTTGTGTTTGTCCTTGGAAATGAAAAAGCATGGGAGGAATGACATGTCTAGGGTCTTGTCGTGTTATAGATTCAAGCTCGTTAGGAAAAAAGTAGAGACTGGTTCCGTCTGATCAAACGAATAACTGAGTTTGAGAAGATTAACAGGTCTCAAGAATGAGAGTTCTGCCGGGCGGTGGTGGCGCACGCCTTTAATCCCAGCACTTGGGAGGCAGAGGCAGGTGAATCTCTGTGAGTTCGAGACCAGCTGGTCTACAAGAGCTAGTTCCAGGACAGGCTCCAAAGCCACAGAGAAACCCTGTCTCGAAAAAAACCAAAAAAAAAAAGAATGAGAGTTCTGAGACCTAGAAAGAGAGGACTTGGAACACAGAAGAAAGTTCTCATTCTGAGAAACTAGAAGTCATGAGCTAGATAGAGGCCTCTGAATTACCATTTAATGTTCTTCTCTGCCTGAGGATTTTCACCTATCATGATGTTCAGCATTTTAGAAGGTAGTAAGGTTAATCAATGATTAACTGCCATTCAATATTAATCAGGGCTAGGTTTTGCTTATTTGGATGTGAAATGTCTCCCAGGGGCTCATGTGTGGGAACACCGGGGTCCTCAGCTGGTGAAAGTGTTTTGGGAAGTTATGGAGGTTTGCAAGATAAAGCCTAGCTGAAGGAATTAAGTCAGGGGGTGGGAGGGGTGCCTTATGGGTTATAGTCAACCTCAATTCCCCATCAGCTCCTTGCCTTCTGGTCTCCTGAGACATGAATAAGCGGTCTCACTACTTCCTCCGCTCTGCCTTTCCAGCCACAATGGAGAACATCCTCCCATAAAGGGAGCAAAACAGTTCCTTTCTCCCTTGAATTGCTTCTTCTCAGGCATTTGAACAGTGATAAGGAAAGCCGGTAAGCCCGCCCACAGGCACTGTGCAAAGTTCTGTGAAGAGAGGTGGAAAAGACAACACTCGTCACTTTGGAGATGGAGGAAATGAATATACTAAGGTGAACTGGTCATGGAATTGCTAGAATGATAAAATCACAAGGGGGAAAAGGGGCATAAAATCTAATGTGAAGCCCCTCAGCTTCACAATGGCTATTCTAACTGTATTGAAGTTCATGGAGATGCATAGACTTTTGGGTCTTGTAATTTTGGGGTGTGATGTTTATTTGCAAGTATTTTATAATGAAGTTTATTTAAAATTTTGTTAAGAACTGAACTAATTTTCAAATTAATTAATTAAAAGGAGAATGTACCTTTCTGGCAAAGCGCTAATAAAAATGTGAATCAGGACAGAAGAACAGTTCATCTTAGTTTGTCCAGTATTTCCACACAATGTTGTTGTTGTTTAAGACAAGGTCTTACTGTGTAGCCTTGGTTGGAATCGAACTCACTATGTAGACTATGCTGGCCTCAAACTCTTAAAGGTCTCCTTGCATCTGCCTCCCAAGCTCATTCAAACTAGCAAAAGTAGGGTCATACCTTTGAATGTTGAAAATCTCCCATTCCAGGACAGATGGAGTGCCTGGACACACAATATGAGAATCAAAATCAAAATCTCATGCCTATAGAAAAGTAAAGTAATAAATCATGGAAAGTGTACAGCAAATAATTTCAAACACAATGAAAAGCAGCAACTTATCCTCGAATTAGAGGAAGGAACTTGACTCAGAGCTATTTGAATCCATGCCTTTTAGATGATAATAGCCAAGACTCCAAAGAAAGCCAATAACAACAAAAACTACAGAGCTGAAGAAACCTGATGCAGTGAGCAGGATCAAGGACCTCCATTCAAATCCAGCCGGTCAGCTGTTTCTATCTGCGCAACGTATGAGGAAGATTGTTCCATTTTTTCTAACATTTGAAAACCCTAAAGACTTTGTACCCTACCTAAGAACAGCCCAATTTTATTGGTGTGAAACTGTTGTACTTACCTATGCCAGGCCTTCTGTAGGCACATTTCAGAGTGCCAGGACAAAGACAGTCAGCTTCCTAAGAAGATGGACACAAATAACCAGCTAGCTGACTCTTCAGGAGTCTGGTGGCTACCTGGGTAGTGTGGAGCGCTGCTGGCTGTGTGGCAGCCTTTGGGTGATGGGGGAGAATGAGAAATAAAGAGGAGAACTGGCAGGATAAGAAGCTGGGCTCTGGGGGCTGGAGAGATGGCTCAGCGGTTAAGAGTATTGCCTGCTCTTCCAAAGGTCCTGAGTTCAATTCCCAGCAACCACATGGTGGCTCACAACCATCTGTAATGAGGTCTGGTGCCCTCTTCTGGCCTTCAGGCATACACACAGAATATTGTATGTATAATAAGTAAATAAATATAAAAAAAAAAAAAAAGAAGCTGGGCTCTACAACAGAACACAGCCTCATATAGACGTCATGGGCCAGAGAAACACTGCGGGCTGACTGGATTTCGTGAGGAGACTGACAGAGGTTGTTCTGTTTGGTGTTTAATTGTTCTGTGGAACTAGAGATGGCCATCTGGGCTAGCACTCCACCCCTAAACTAGATCCTCTGCCCTCTTCCTATTTGTGTTTAAGGTAGAGTCTCACTGTGTCACCCAGGCTGACCTTGAACTTGTTCTCTAGCTCAGGAAGGCCTTGAACTTACTTTTTTCCCCCTTCCCCTTTAAACAAATCCTGCGATCTCTCTTGGTTTTTTTCTTAAGATTCCTTTACTCAAAAAATAGGTTTCATTACATCTTTACTTCCAATATCCTGTGCTTTGCTCATATCTACCCTATTCCGTCAGATCAGTCTCTCCTACTCCTCACCGTCGCTTGTTGGTACTCTTCTTCCTCACCATGCCTCCCCCCCCACACACACACAACACACACAGACTTTTATGTGCATTTAGTTACATTAATATATTTATATATATACATATATATATATTTAAATCTAAATTCTGCATATACAAGGAAATGTCCAGCATTTTTTCTGTCCCTGCTTGTCCCCATCTCCCTGTGTTTTAAGACCCCTTCCTCTCCTTTGATAGTCTATCTTTTCATTTAATTTCATATACATACTTATATATATACATACATGTATGTCATCCATATTTGTAAATAAAAACCCATTGAGTATCCGCCCAGGAGTGGTAGAGCTAGGTAACATGGTAGCACTGGTTTCAGCTTTGCGCGGGACATCCCAGCTGACTTCCATAGAGGTGGCCCCATTCCCACCAGTCCGTCATGCTCAAGGGTTGCTCTTTCCCCATGCTGTGAGAATGTATTGTTTGGCTTTATCGATGACAGCCAGAAATAGCACTGCTTCAGGGCTTTACAAACCTTATGAAAGTCAACTTTGTCCCAGTAGAGTTTATTGGAGCCCAGCAAAGTCCCTTTATGTATCGTTTACGGTTGTCTCCAGCCTTTAACGACAGGACACAATCGCTAGAGACTATGGCAAAACCTGAGGTATTTACTGTCTAGCTCTTTAGAGGAAGCGGTTGCCAAGACTGATTTAAAGAGCAGCTGCCGAGGTTCCCATTGACTGGGAGCCTACTAAGCAAATGACTAATATGTTCAATCTTTAGCATCTTAAGAGGGCAAAAACATCTTGATGTGTATGGGAATTTTGTTGATAGTTTTAAAGTATTGATATTCAACTCAGATTTTAAAGTATATGGATTCAACCAACCAATTCATGACCTCTCTCTAACCCACAGGGAGCCATTTTTAGAAAGTTTGATGGAAATCATGTGTACTTTATAATTTCAACTCGTGATGCATATACACTGGGAGCAATTTCTTACAGCTGAGTCTTCATTCAGCCGTTACTTTTCATTTCAGATTTGTTTACCATTTTGTTTCCTTGGATGTTCCTTTCCTCCCCAAATCCTATAAAGCTTTTCCCACTCTAACAAGACAGACTTCTCCTGGGCTTATCTCCCTCTCACAGCCATTGGACTCTTCTACTTCCTGCCCAGGTTTCTTCTCAGGGCAGCCTCTGCACACTGTCCTGGGCATCCTTATATTTGCTGTATCGCAGCCCATTGTGGTCATCTTTCAGAGCCATCCATTGAATTTACTTCCCAACAGGCCACCAATGCCATGTGATTGCAAAAATCCAGTAGGTATTTCGAATCCCTGTCTAGTATGGCTTTTCTCTGGAACTTAATATCCTGAACTTCAGTGTCACGAAACATATTCTGACTCCATAGTTTTCAGAGTTAGAAAGACAGACTGAGGATCTGAATTCAGATTCCCAGAACTCGTGTACAATCAGACATGGTAGCATGTGTCTGCAATCCCAGAATTCTTTTGCTGGAAGAGGAGGTGGAGACAAGGGAATGAATCTCTAGACGCTCATAGGCCATACACAACTGTCAATAAGAGATCCTATCTAAAATGAGGTAAAAAGTGAGGATCAACATCTAGGGATGTCCTCTGACCTCCATAAACACTAGCCTATCTCCTATCTGCACACACACACACACACACACACACACACGGGGGTGCTGTCTCTAACCCTGGGTTTTAGAATATCTATGGTTTCCTGATTCTCTCTCCATCTCTAAATCTGTTCCTTCCTGATTTTTTTCTTAACTCTATTTCATGTAGTAAATAATATTCACTGAATTCCTGATATGTGACAAGCACAGTCTCTTCCAGTTGGAGAGACGGCTCAGCGGTTAAGAGCACTGCCAGCTCTTCCAAAGGTCCTGAGTTCAATTCCCATCAACCACATGGTCAATCACATCATCTGTAATGAGATCTGGTGATCTCTTTAGGAAGAGACCTGGTGAGTGATCCTCATCAACTTAGACCATGAAACCCCATGTGAACAAATTCAACAGAACCGCTATATACAGGTTGCTCATGCATGCTTCAGCATTGCCAGGCCATACATTTCATTTTCAAATTTCAACAAGCATGGTGCTAAGCATCTTCTGTCAGTATGGATCTTATGCCATGAAAATACAACTTTATTATCTTAAAAGGGGGGTTATTCTTGGCTGTCAACTTGACTACATCGGAAATTAACTAAAACCTAAAAATGAAGGGCACACCTGGGGGGGGGGACTTTTGCTTAATTGTTGAGTAGGAAGATCCACGCCTACTCTGGATCTTTGAGGTAGAAAGACAGTCCAGATCATTGGAGCTGGGAGAACCCACCTCTAATCTAAGCCATACCTTCTTCAGGAAGCCTATAGAAGGACATGGAAGAAGGAAACTTTTGCTCTTTTTCTGATGGTTCTTGACTTCTTTCACTGGCATTAGAGCCCACTTCTTCAGGATCCCAGCTTATACTGACGACCAGCTGAGGCATCCAGCCTCGTTGGGATTGAGCAACTACTAGATTCTTGGACTTTCCATTCATAGCCAGTAACCATTGTTGTATCAGCAAGAGTACAGCCCCTAAGTTATTCTAATAAATCATATATATATATATATATATGAGAGAGAGAATCATTCCGTAAATTCGATTACTCTAGAGAAGTCTGACTAATACAAAAAGTGGGATAACTTCTGCCTTAGTGTTCTATTGTTGTGTAGAGACACCATAACTACCGTTAATTCATTTTTTTTTCTCTTTTGGTTTCTCTGTAGCTTTGGAAACTGTCCTGGAACTCTCTCTATAGACCAGGCTTGCCTTGAACTTACAGAGATCTGCCTGTCTCTGCCTCCTGAGGGCTGGGATTAAAAGCATGCACCACCACTGCCAGCAACTGCGGTAATTCTTATAAAGGAAATCATTTCATTGTGGCATGCTTACAGTTTTAGAGTTTTCGTCCATTGTCATCGTGGCAGGGAGCATTATGGCACACAAGCAGACACGGTGCTGGAGAAGTAGCTTGAGAATTCTACATCCAAGGATCCCACAGGCAATAGGAAGGGAGAGAACCACTGAGCCTGGTTTGGGTCTTTGAAACCTCAAAGCCCACCTCCAGTGATACACTTCCTCCAACAAGACAGTATCCACTCCAATAAATAATGCCGCTCCCTAAGTATTCAAATATACGAGCCTGTGCAGGTGTCCTAGTTAGGGTTTCTATTATTGTAATGAAACACCTTGACCAAAAAGAAGTTGAGGGGGAATGGGTTTATTTGGCTCACACTTCTGCACTGTAATTTATTACTGAAGGAAGCCAGAACAGGAACTCAAACAGGGCAGGGACCTGGACACAGGACCTGATACAGAGGCCACGGAGGAGTGCTGTTTACTGGCTTTCTCAGCCTGCTTTCTTACAGAACCCAGGACAGTGGCCAGGCTTTCTTTGGACCACCATCTCCTGAATAGTGAGAAACTTCTTATTAAGTATTAAAGATTGGTCTTCGCTAAGGCTTGTTCCTAACTAGCTTTTAAAACTTAACCCATTTATATCAATCTACATTCTGACACATGACTCATTACCTCTCCTCAGTACCTCTCCTCAGATCCCCCAGCTAGATTCTTCCCAGACTTCCTATCTCTGCCCAGAAGTCCTGGCTATTTTCTCCTGCCTAACTATTGGCCTTTCAGCTCTTTTTAAAACCAATTAGGAGGTGCCTTAGTCAGGCAAGGAAGAAGAGAGACACAGCTTCATCTTCACACGGTGTAATCAACTATTCGAAATTACAGGCCCACCATCCCAGGATTAACATCGCCCACAATGGGTGATGAATGAATCACTCAAAAATATCACTAATTAAGAAAATGCCCTACAGGCTTGCCTACAGCCGAATCATATGGAAGCATTTTTTCAGTTGAGGTTCTTTCCTCTTAGATGACTTCAGCCTGTGTCAAGTTAACATAAAACTAGCCAGCATGGGGGCACATTCTTATGTAACCACTAAAGGTATGAACACAATTTGCATGATTTATTTACTCTTATATCACATTTTACCATGACACCCACCTTTCCCCCCGGGATCACATGAGACATGCACACTTGTGTGCATCTGGGTCCTTTGATGGATGCCAATCTTCTGTTCCCAAGCCAGGGAAGGACCCGTGGTCTATTGTTCTCTCTCTCTACATCACATCCCAGAATGAACCACCTGCTTGAACCTCCATACTTGACTCTGGAGTCCAGGAATAATCTTCCCTTTTCTCTTGCATGCTAAACATTTTCTTCTGAACCCTCTTCAGTAGATCTAGGGTTTCATTCAAGACATAGAATCTGCCAGGCGGTGGTGACACGCGCCTTTAATCCCAGCACTCAGGAGATAAAAGCAGGTGGATCTCTGTGAATTCAAGGCCAGAATGATCTACAAGAGCTAGTTCCAGAACAGGCTCCAAAGCTACAAAGAAACCTAGTCTTGAAAAACAAACAAACAAACAAAAAAGACATGGAATTAATGAACTTCAGAGAGTCTCTTCTTTACATCCCTTCTTTGGAAAAAAAATTAAAGACCCCCAAAGCCAGACAAGCCTTCCAAAAAGGTATTCCTTCTTTCATAGGATACACAGGATGTGAAGACAAAGACACAAGATGTTTTTACCATCTGTGCATCACTAAAGTCTCCTCTAATAATTAATGCCTTCACTGGATTGCTGTCAGGTATTGGAAACTTGCAATATTCAGACTGCTTTTGTCTATATGATCTTGCACTAAACAAGGGAAAAGCTAGCATTCAAATCCTTGATTTTTAAACTGAAGACACAAGAAGAGAAGCCAAGGGTTACAACATACTGTGGGCTTATTGTGGGCTAGAATGTTTTATTTATTGTTTGTTTAGTTATCTATTTCCATATAGATTGAAGTCTAGAAACAATGTGTGAGAGAAAACATGGCATTTGTCCTTATCACCAATAGACCCTCTTTTGTTCTCCTCTCCCAATTAGGCCACTTTCTTGTCCCAATCCCATATTGTCCCTCCACATCTAACAATGATGACGTGGACATTATCATAATTTCATAGATGAAAATAATTAGACAAAAAGTTTCTAGCCTACATAACTACAGCTTTTTTACCGCTGCCTAATGGGGCTGTCTCCTGCTTCTATCCTGAAGAAAACTGTTCTTTCTCTCCCTGGAGTTTTCTCATGCTCTGGGCTTTGAGGGCAGTGTCACCCATGCCTATCATATTAGCTGACACCTGCATTCCAGGCACACAATGTCCCCATGGTTTGGGTGTCCTCTTCACCTGCCTCCTCAATGTCTTCACCAGCATGATTCACCCATATGCCAAACTGAGCCCTTCAAAGCTGACTCATTAGCTCCTTGCTACCTTCCAGCTTGTCCTCTCCAGAAGTCTTGGTGAGAGGCTCTGTCCTCTCCCAACTACCCAATGTGAAGCCTCTGACTTATCCCTGTTCCTTTATTCCTTCTGTCACTGACTCTCTTTTATTTTTACTGACAGAGCTTTTCATCATCAAGGCCAATAGCACAGGCTGGGTCTTCATCCTTCATCCAATGACAGCAAGATACTTCACTGACAGCCTACCCACTGCATTCGGCGCTTTCCATCTCATTCATGTCAGGCTCCAGCATTAAATGCTTAGGAGCAATGCAGCAAAAACAGAACAAAGCTTAAATTCTTTCCACAAATTCTTTTGTTACTTGAATACAGCCAAACCCATCTATCTGGACTCCAGTCTCCCAGCTCCAAACCCAGAGTGAGCATGCTGCAGGAAAATGAATTTGATTCCCTGCATGTGCTATAGTTGCAGAATTCTAACATTTGTAAGCAATAACTACCTTCTGTTCTTCACTTTTCTCCAGGAAGGGGATCTCCTAATCCATCACTTACTCTTCTCACTTCCTCACCTATAACTTCCTGATGTGGGATTCCCCTCTGTATGCTGTGAATATCATTGGTTAATAAAGGAACTGCTTTGGGCCTATAGCAGAGCTATAGGAGAACAGAGCTAAAATTTGCATATATGAAGTGCAATTTTAAGATGAGTAAGTAAGCAAAAAAATGTAACAAGCCCATAATAAAGACCAAAAAAATTGAACAATTGAATTTTGCCCAGAAATGTCATGAAACATAAGCATTCATGAGCTAAGGTATTAAAACAACAAATTATGTCAAAGAAAAGAAATAATGATGAACTGCTACTGTAACTATATTCTCTGTACTCAGGAAGCCATGAGAAACAAAACATGCTAAGATAAGGAAGTCATACGCATAATTTAGAATGAGTTTTTACACTTTCATTTTGTCTGTGTGTGTGTGTGTCCACGTGCACATGCATGTAGGTGTGGATTTGTAGAAGTCCTAGGACAGCTTCACAGACTCAGTTATCTCCTTTTACCTGTACATGGGTGCTGGGTACTGAACTCAGGTTGGCAGACTTGAGAGACAAGCACGTTTCCCCTCGAAGCCACTCACTGGCCCAGGACTGAATTTGGATATATAAAAATTATAGGCTCTGAGGAAATGGCTCAGTGGGCTGAAGTTCTTTCTCCACAAGTATAAGGGCCAATAGTTTAGATCAACTGAGCCTATGGAGATGCTGGGTGGGCATAGCAGCCCAACAACCTCTAGTCTAGTGCATTGTATGTGGACAGAGTCTAGGATCCCCAAGGCAAGCTGGTTAGCCAGGCCAGCCCTAAATAAGAAGATTCAGGATCAACTGAGAAATTCAGCCCAATATGTAAGGTGCAGAGCTGTCGAGGAAAACACCCAACATCACCCTCGGGCCTCTACTTGCACCCGCACATATGTGCACACATGCCCACACTCATGTGAACATGCATGCACACATAACACCAATATCACAGATATACACATACATGCAAAAACTTTACAAATGCTGAGATCAAAAATACTAAATAGATTTAAAAGCCTTTTTAAGTTAAAAAAGTTAACTTTGAAAGCAGGGAAGGGGAGAATGGCAAGCTCGAAGGTATAGCAAGCACAAAACAACTACCTGAGATTAAACTGATCAAAGCTAGGAAACAAATGAGCAGTGGAACATGTTCAACAAACCAAATACACATAGAATCCAAGTCCCTGAAATAACCCAAGACACTGGAAACACAATATCTTTACATTTTCTAAAATTTATAAAAACTAAGAACTCATGTATCCTAAGCATAAGAAATAAAAAATGAATAAATGAGAAAATGAAGGCCCATCGAAATGAGGCCGCTGAAAGCTGAGTTTACAAAATGTTAGAAGCAGCTGGAGAAAAAAAGAGGACAAAAACAAGTGTGACCACGTTCCCATCAGAAATAAAGCGTGCCAGTGCCAGAGGGCAATGAGACAATGTGTCTTGGGCACTGAAAGGAAGAATTGTTGACCTCGAATTCCTCACCCACTGAAAAATATCTTTAAAAGTCATGAGTGAAATAAAGACCTTTCAGTCAGAAAAAGGCCAACTATAAGTAGAGAAATACATTTTGCTCATAGGTCAGGATGCTCCAAGTTACTTAACATGTTAACTATAAATAATTTGATGGATCGAGTCGGTAAAAAAAAGGACCTCATAGCTCCTTTTCTAAAATATTGATAAGCTGATTTTAAAATTGATGTGGAAGTACTCACAGCTGTTGTTCTCAACAGCAGACTGGGTTTATAGAAAGGAAGAAAGTTGGGAAGCTACCAATCCTTGAGTTTAAAATTATTATGAAAGCATAGTCATTCACATGACATGTGTCAGTGTGAACAGCAGGCAGACAGATCAATGGAAGACAGTGAGCAAGGAGGTAAATAGCCGTCTACACACATGACTGGTTTATGGTCAAAGTAGAAAAAATCAAATTGAACAAAGTGAATTGTTTTTAGACAGCTCTAGCATCTCCACAGCTCAAGGAACATCATGGAAGGGGGCAAAGAGAATCTAGGAACCGGGGTGATAGGGCTCAGAGTTGCAGTGAAGAGATGTCTTCTAGACATAGCTGCTGCCTCCTGAAGGCTCTGTAGATCTGAATAACACCCAAGTATGATCCAGTCTTTCAACATCTCATCATGGGTGGGGAAAGGCCCATGAGGACCTGTTGCCACCTGAGGGACTATCGGCAGGTGGCGCTGTTGGAAGATGGCATCATTTTCTTCAGTGGTGTAGCCACTGGGAAGATGCTCTTGCTCCAATTAGTAACTCCCACCCACACTCAGTCAAGAGAGTCTAATTAAAGGGCCACACACCAAAAAAGATTTAAAGAGGTTGGGGAGGCTTGCTGAGAAGAAGTGTTCTAGGGGAGAGAAAGGGGTAAGAAAAAAAAGAACGGGAATATGAGAATTAAAATTCATATATAAATAAAAGAAACTGTCAAACGATTTTTAAATGCTGCTGAAAAATGGCTATTCACATACAAAAAAGAGCTAAAGTGCATCTCTTATATGACATCAATGTACAAAACTAATATGAAGTGAACCATAAATCTTTAGATATGTAGATTTTATAGTAAAATATGAAAACTTAAAACTTCTAGAAAAATTAAAAAAAAAGAGAGAGAGAAAATGATTGGCCACACTGAGATCGGCAAATATCTCTTAGATACTAAACCAAATCAGAATTTACTGAAAATCAAAACAATAAATTGAACTTCATCATAAATTTTAAAAAGTTTAATCTCCATAATGTAATGTAGAAAGTAAAAAGAGGCAACTCTCAGTCTGGAAAATAATAATTTTCAAATGACCAAAATCCTTTAACGGAAATTTCCTCAGTGAAATACATGGACGGTGAATGATCCTGTCACACAATGCTCGCCACTGCTGGCCCTGAGGAAGAGCAAAAATGGCTGACCACAGAGGTGCACTCCTGCAATCCCAGCATATGGAAGATACAGACACAGGAGAACAATTGCAAGTTCAAGACCAGCCTAAGACACACAGTGAGTTCTGGGCCGCCCAAGCTACATGGCAAGGCCCCATCTGAAAAGAAGTCTCTGAAATATTATTATTAACCTATTAGAATTTCCAAAACTAAACCAACCACACCAAGAGCTGGAGACGTAAGACTGTGGGGCTCTCAAACACGACTCATGGGAATATCAAATTCAACCACTTTGGCAATGAATTTTACACTTACATAAAGAAATTAAATTGTATCCATTTACCGTAGGATCAAGCCACTCCACACCTAGGTTTTTACTAGAGAGAAATGAAAACAAATCCCATATGCAAAAAGTTATACACACATGTTCTTAACAATGCAGCTATTTGGCAATTACTGAAACCTGAAAGCGGTCCAAGTGTCCACCACCAGATGAACAAGCCAACGGGTTGTGTCTACAGAATATGATGCTGCGCAATTAAAAAAGAATGGAGCATTGCTTGTGCAATAATCTAACGAGTCTGGGAGTAGCTGTACTGAAAGAAGTCAGGCAGCGAGCAGGGACTACTCAAGTTGTCTCTTGGTAGAAAACACTAGAGTGCTACCTATTCTAGGGTGGCATAACTGGGGGTCAAGGTTGGAGGGTTCTGAGAGGAGGCAGAGTGGTTTGAGAATGTATAAAGATAACTGTGGGACACAAGGAAATGTTTGTTCTAGCTTGCTTTCTACTTCTGCGATAAAACACTACCCAAAACCAACGTGGAGAGGAAACAGCTTATTTCAGCTTACAGGATACAGTCCATCCTTGAGGGAAGCCAAAGAAGGGACCTGGAGGCAGAAACTACAGAGGAAGTTTTTACTAGCTTGCTCGCTTTCTTCCTTTCTTCTTTTCTTTCTTTCTTTCTTTCTTTCTTTCTTTCTTTCTTTCTTTCTTTCTTTCTTTCTTTCTTTCTTTCTATACAACCCAGGGCCATTTTCCCAGGAATGGCACCACTCAGAGCAGAGTGATCCCTTCCATATCAATCATCAAGAAAAGTCCCCAGAGGCTCATTACCAACAGACCAATCTGATGGAAGCCATTGCTCAACTGAAGTTCCCTCTTTCCAGGTGACTTCAGCTTGTGTCATGTGGACAAAATAATAATAATAATAATAATAATCAGCATAGGTATGATGGATGTATTCACTAACTTGGTGTCAAGGATTGTATCACAGAAGTACATATATATAAAGGTTTATCAGAATGTATCCTTCACATATCTGCAGTTTATACATGCTAGTTTTACCTCCAAAGAGGTGGAATTAGAGAGCAACGAAGAAAAAGAAATGGGCAGAAGTGGAAACAGAAGAGGGGGAAAGGCGAGGCAGAAGAATTAAAAGGAAGAGGAAGAGAAGGAAAGGAGATAAAGACAAAGAGAACGACAAAGAGAAGAAAATGATGCCAGAACTCAGTTTTTCCACATTTCACTCCAGTTAGCATGAGTCGCCAAGAGAGGTCAAGGACACTGGCTTCCTAGAAACACAGCCCAAACAGGAACCGCTACCACCCTAGGTTAGACCTCCAGCAGAGCGCTCTACCCCAGCTTTTAAACTTGAACATCTGAATTGTGTTTGTCACCGTCCCAAACAATTCCTAGCTTCAAAGCCGCAGGAGATCGCCCATTGCCATCATTACTTCCCACCCACAGGGCGGCCCTGTCCTAATTCAGCGGGGAAACAGAACAAGAGAGCTCCAGTGAGAGAAGTGTAAACAGGAGAAGTCATCTGGGTCTCCCACAGCCACCCTCTTCCCAACCACCACAAGGAACAATGGGACAGGAAGCTGGGGGCTGCGGCTCTTGGGCAGTTACGCAAACCAAGTTGGCACCCAGCAAGCCTTTTGTTCAGAGATTTTTTAAAAGTCAACCCTCTTATAAACAAGGCAGAGTGTTTTCTCCCTTGGGAAAGCATGTGGCTGCTTTTCTGGTTTACCCCATTCTCAGTGAGATCATTTTAGAGAGGCAGTTTCTGAGCCCTTGCACCCGGGTGGGACCACCATGCTAGTGAGTGGCTAGCAACTTGCTCAATGAACGCAAGAATGGACTAAGGTCTTGATATATTTTTTTAAAAAAAATCCCAACTTAAAATAGCCATCTAGGCCTCATTTTTAATAAAGTCCCTGTCCATTCAGAGACTTTCATAAATAACCCTACAATTAATGCCGTGTATTTATCTGCAAAGCCACGTACTTGAAATATACAGGGGCTGAGTTTGTTTATGAGACAGAAAGCTTTGATCCCAAGACAAAAATAGAGCAGTGGGATTCAAGTAAATTTACCTTGTTCTCTCCAGGAGCTCAGGTTTAACCCATCTTGGGAAGAGTTCAGTCTCAGGTGTTGCAGAACTCTTGTCTTCACAAGCACTTTGAGAGGCACAATTAACTAACCCCTCCTTCCCAGCAAGGCCGCTCTGGGGAGAGAAGCATCTCTTTCATAAGTGGACCCCTTAATTGGGTTTATTCCTGTGTGGATTTCTACCCAGAAGACACAATGTAATTGTTCCCTAGTGGGGTCAATATATTGAAATCTTAAGTCACATCTCATCATGCCCCAGCTTGAGACTTCTCAGTTATTCCCCAGTGCCCTGTGGGTGGGATCAAGACACCTTATAAGGCCTTTCAGAACTCCTCTGGAATCTGACCTGGTCCCTGACTACCTAGATGCCACCGTGTTCAGGACATCTATTTCAGGTCTTCACACATCTGAGATGTTTTCCTACCATCGGTATTTCTTCTCTCGTCTTTGCTTTCCTTGAGGCCAGCTCTTCTCCTGCCCCAAATCCAAACTAGAATGTTGTCTACAAGGTCATTCCCTTTCCCCACCCTTGACATTTGCATGCCTGTCACTAAACTCCAGCACTTTTCAATAGCATCTTTCTCTAACTGAAAAACACGTTTTATGAGTCCAGGAACCATGCAGGGTTTTATACATTGTTTTATCCCTGCTGGCCAGCTGGCATGTGATGCTCATTACGTCATCACTGAATACAGAATGAATAAGGAACTGTACTCCTGTTCATGTCTACCCTCCTTGCTCTGTATCCCTAAGCCCAAGCCGGCTCACCACTCACACCTCATTCTTTCCCTGTCCCTAAAAATCCTCCCTAGGCTTCCTGTTTTTCAGGGTTTAAACACAAGGCATACAAAGTAGCAGAGACATGCCTGCAACAGTTGGTGCCCAATAAATGTAACTAAACTTAGCAAGACAATAATCACTAAAGTAGACTTGTGGCCCTGTTTCAAGTGTCACCCGTAAATTTTCAAATACTCTTGGGACCATCTTTTGATGTCATGTTGTTTTCTTTACACTCGGCACTGTTTCTTCTCTCTTAAACTAATACATTTTAAAGGATTATTTGTAAAACTTTAAAAACCCATTTTATCTATCAAAGCACCAATCATGATCACCACCACAGTGGAAATAAAGCCATATGCTTCTATTTAATTTTTAAAAATGATAATACTGGCAATTATTGGAAATGTGACAATATTATTGACAACATTAATAAGGCAATTACATCTCTTTTCGTAATGTGATTAAAAACTTTAATGACCTCTTTTCTCTATACATCAATATTATTTGAAGTCATAACTATGTGCTTTGAAATCCCATTCATACCATACCCTCTGTCATTGTACTGTGACTAACACCTTGCCTTTGGCAATTCTTCTGCTCTAACTTGGTTGGCTGCTTGTATATTTATGAACTAGACTTACTTCTCTTTACTTTCTTTATGGTTCTTAGGTGGATGTTTTATATAGAATGCATGATTAATGTCGTTTTTGTTTTTGTAGGGCAGGGAATTGAACACAGTGTCTTGCACGTATTCAGTCAACTAATGTTATCTATATCTTTAGCCCCATAAAACAGCTAAGGTTGACGCTACTATTGAGAGTTTTGAACTGAACCAATCAAAAGAGACTATTCTTCCAAAGTCTGGAATGCCTTACAAAACAATTTTTCCCTGTTCTAATTCATTTTTTTTTCTCTGCTCTTCTGAGTCCCCATATGTGCGTGCCTATACCATCATACAGTTAATTATCAAAAATACAGATGGGAAGAGGACTCAATGCAAGAAATGTGTTTCTCATGAGCATGCCAACACGTGACGTAAGCCCGCAGGTTCACAAACGAAACAAAGGCCAGACAGAACCAGGGGAAATCTGAACGTGTGATTTATTATCGTTAAGATTGGTCTATAAGGCTTAAATATGTCGGTCAGCGTTAACAGCAGATGAATGTAGCTTTACAAAATCAGTATCTCAACACAGAACAGGACTACATGTGGTGACTGTGCACTGGAAAATTAGTATTTCCTCGCTGCAAATGTTCGGTCTGCAGCACCATGTGGAAGCTTCTGCTTAGATCATGAGCTGCAGTGTCCGCTAGCTCTCTACTCAAAACACAGCTCAGTCTAAGTCAAGCATTAGAGGAGAAGTAACAGGTTTACTATGTCAGATTTGGTATAGGATTAAAATACTAAGTGTTTTTTTTTTACGTCCTGCTTCAAATTAATAAATACAAACACAATATAAAAATATACACCAGTTGCTGAGAACACACTGCACATGCCCAGAAAGTTAAATCTCGCTCTCGTATGTATGCAGGTATGTCTTGAGGGCCAGAATTTCTGAATAGCCCCGGCTCGTCTTCCGGTAGAAGTCCAAACCAGTGAGGTGCTCAATGTCTCGCACCCGAGCTGTGTGCATCTTCATGAGATCCTCTACCCACTTGGACTCATCCTCCGAGCTCTGCAGGGGAAATGAAACAGTCAGATTTTTTTTTCCTAGAAGAGATTATCTAAATGGTTATTTTCCACACTTCTGCACTCAGACCCAAAGCTTGTTGTACCAGCCTGACCTTCCTGTCTCTACTGAATCCCTGTCAGAAATGCCCTCACAATTCCATTTTCTTTGGTAAAAAGCTGTGCCAGACAAATGAGAAACGCGGCGTGAAGAGGTGTAGCTCTCACTGGGTTCTCAAAACACAAGACAAAATGAGGAATATTGTGAGGAATCCAACCATTTGATTTTCTTCTCAGCCATCGAACGTAGGGTAGGGTTGAAAGCACCACACACCTAACCTGCGATGCTCTTCTGTCTCACAAAATAAACAGAGAGCTGGTGCCTAGCATAGGAAGCTAGCAAGCATCCCAAGGCTGCTCAGATTCATCAACCACCTAGCCAACAGCAGTGAGTTACTATCTGATAATGAGTTCAGCTTGAAACAGGTCGGTTGATGTATCTGGCACTTTAGGGCCCAAAAATTCTGATTTGGAAATGCGGCTCTACTGTTTCCTTGCTTCAGTGACTTGGTAAAGCTACTGAACACCCTCCCAACCTCCAGCCCCAGCTTCATTGATTCACAAGGCCACTAATGCTGTCTTCACCAGCTCGCTGGTAGGTAGAAAAAATTCAAAGGCAGAGGAAGAAGGAAGAGGAGTCAATAGTAACACCACCAAAGAAGGGAAGGAAGTCTCCTTCTGCCTTAGCTCCTCATGTAATAACCTCATTGGCAAAACTCCAGGCTAAAACCATGCAAAATGACAGAGCAATGTATTCAATGTCTAACTTGAAACTTAAAGATACTTCAGATAAAGAGACCCTCGCGTCTCAAAAATATTTCAATTTGGAGGAAACATGGTGGAGGGGCGTAATAAGATCACGTGAGTGTTCTATGAATTAAGCTATTACTCTTCGTTAGTAGCCGGGTGCAGGAAGGACTTCACAAATTATACCACTACCTCAAACCTCGGGTCTGAAATGTCTAGCGAGAGTCTTTAGAGAAGTCTACAGGGTGCTGCACAGCCCAGGGCCAAGAATGTTCAGGCATGCCCTCACCTAACTCTTGACCACTGGCGATCTCAGTGAACCAGCCACCGAGTCCCAGGGACCTGCAAAGGTTTTCTCAGAAAGCTTCAACCCACACAGACCTGGACCAAGAGTGACGGTAGCTCAGGCCAAGTCTAAAAATGTACCGTGAGCTTGTTGGTTCAGGAAACCAATGCCTGGCCATTCCAGGCAACGTGTAGAAATGGCTTTGCAGGCAGAAGCTAGGATTCGGACCTTTCATAACCTGCCCCCTGCCTAAGCTAACCAAGATTTTTGCAACTCCCAATAAAGTCAAACCTAAATTTAGCCCTACCCGCAAGGCTACTGACCAGTCCTCAGCATCACCGTATAATTAACAAAGTAGGAGGTCTCCTGATGGGTCAAGACCCCCTCAGGGGAAGCATGAGATTGTTATTTTGGGAGAATTTTCATATTTTGCTCTTTTGTTGGATTTCTCAATGGTCAGTGAGTCCAATGTTTCCTTTCAAAATGGAGATCTGTGGGTGTGTGAGCAGGCTTGAAAGAGTTTTTCCTAATTCAAAATCATAGCCAGCTAGAATGGTAAGGATTCAAGGAAATAGGAAAAACAACAAAAAATTTCAAAAAAAAACAGAATATTAATGCAATCACAAACAATCATGATTAATTTCTGCACTATTGATAATCATTCTTTTTAAATTTGATTTATTATTTTTTACGTTCATGTGTATGAGTGTATGTTCATGTATGTCTCAGCACCACCTGTCTGCAATGCCCACGGAATGCAGAAGAAATGGCCAAGCTGGGATCCAAACTCTCCCATGGCCATCCTGCAGTGATTGAAGAATTCCCAAAGAACCCCAAGATATACTGTAAACAGCCTATCCTACGTATAAATGTCTATGTGACATGTACTCCATCTTTAAATTTCGGAGCAATTTTGAATTTCATTTTATATGTGTTTGGTTTACCTCCCCATGTGGGTTTTCAGGAGAACTGAGGCTTTCTCAAGGGAAGTACAGTGATGTTCCAAGAGGAATTATGTTCCGCTATGAACAACTGAGACTGAACCATCGAGCTGATGAACTGATGACAGGGATCTGTCACTTTCCGTTTCCCCTCTTCTTCCCCCTTCCCAAGCACACATGGGGCCCCAGAATTCCTCTGGCTACAGTACTTCTGCCTTCCAGCCTTCTCTTTAAGTGTCTAAGACCACACCCCAGGTTCAGTTCTGTGACCTCATTCTTATGAAACCTGCCAATACCTTTTGAACACCGTGTTCAACCTCCACCAGCTTAAACTCCTTAGAGCAAAACCTAAAATGTTGCCCTTCTGATGAAAGACTTTTTCTTGTTTATATAATTGCACAATAAGAAAAACTCCCCAAGTTCTTCTGCAGATATCTGCTAATTATCTTTGGAATTTAAAGTTCCCTCTCCTACCAGCTCACCATCATCTTTTAGTAAATGTAAGTTCCTTAGAAATCAACACACAGGCAGAAAGAAGAAAGAGAGACCTTCCAGGGTGATTAGATGACAAGAACAATATATGAAGAGGACCTACACAATACTTGGATCGTAACACACCCTTGGCAAATGGGAACAACTTCGACAGCTAATACAACAACCACTACAATTTTAAATTTTTGATAACAGGCCATTTTTATAAACATCACCCATCACTTCTTGGCCTTTTGGCTACTATCAAGTGTAAAATATTATCTCTCATCAAATTCGATATTTGAGAAAAATGTAACTAGCTGCTTATACCATAGTTCACATTTCTATTATTTCTTAAAGTCTTTATTTTGCTTTGAACAGTCATGGCCTGAATTCTTCATCCATAATAGAAGCCTTTGTCCAGGAGCCATACTGTCCAAGAAGCATGAAGATGATGATCTTCATTGGACCAACCGTTATGGCATTTTATTTTATTTTTACTTTTTTTTTGAGACAGGGTTTCTCTGTGTAACAGCTGTCCTGGAACTCACTTTGTAGACCTCAAACTCACAGAGATACTCCTGCCTCTGCCTCCCAAGTGCTGGGATTAAAGGCGTGCACCACTACACCCAGCTGGCCTTTAACTTCTTAGTGTAAGTATTTCTGCTCAGGTTTTGTTTTCAGCCCTATGTGGTAGGCTGCCTAGAAGTTTATGGCTGTGGCTAACAGTACTTTTTCTTCGAAAACACTTTACACAATTTAGGAATTTGAGTGTAATTTATTGACTAACAATCCCATTCGAGAGAGTCTATTCTTGTTTCTTCTATTGGTGAAATTAAAGCATATTGGCTATTACTTCTAGAATCAAACCTTCAGCAAAGAGTTTCCAACACAATAAACATATGTGAAGAGAATATATGACTTGTCCCCGAGTCTTAAATCTGTACACACAGCCTGGTCTGTCTTCCTGCTGAGGGCTGTTCCTTTTTTTAAATTTAATATATCTTATTTATTTTATGAGTATGGGTAATTTGTTTACTTGGATGTTTGAGCAACAGGCATATGCCTGGTGTGTCCATAGAGGCCAGAAGAGGGCACTGGAATCATGTGATTGGAGGTCCAGGTGGTTATGAGCCATTATATCAGTGCTGGGAATTGAACTCTGGTCCTCTCAAAGAGCAGCCAATGCTCATAACCACTGAACCATCTCTCCAGCCTCTGCTAGGGGCCTTTTCGTTAGAACATTCTGCTTCCTAGCTCTCTCCATGTGAAAATAAACAATACAGGAGTCCTGTGTGCTGCGAGATGGCTGCTGTATTTTCCCATAGCTAGCAACAAACGATAACCTGACTAATAAGTGCATGTGCGCATGTGTTTTAAAAACTTTTATTATGGATGTTTCTAAGCATCCACAAAAGAAAAGATCAATATGGTAAATGTTTTCTGGGTTTTTTTTTTTTTTTTTTTTTTTTTTGATTTTTTGAGACAGGGTTTCTCCATAGCTTTTGGTTCCTGTCCTGGAACTAGCTCTTGTAGACCAGGCTGGCCTCGAACTCACAGAGATCCGCCTGCCTCTGCCTCCCGAGTGCTGGGATTAAAGGCGTGCGCCACCACCGCCCGGCGTGGTAAATGTTTTTGAACTCTTATTCTATCTCTACTATTATCAAAATGTTACTATTTTCCCTTTTGGTACATCCTTTTGTGAAGAAAAAAAAGTTCAACATAGAAAACATAAATAGAACTATGTTACATATATATACATGTGCACATGCACACACATCTACACACACACTAAGAAAACAATACAAAATTATTATTATGGAATACCAGGTCCCTATATATGCAGTACAGTTCTTCTTGAGTCGTTCTCCCTTTCCATTTGACTGGGTGATCCACGTGCTTCATTCTAGTTCAATAGTGGGAGTACAAGTTAGTCTGAGAGCTCAGCCTGGAGGACTCTGCCTCTGAACTCACATTGCAACTTTCGTCATTGTCGGGCCGGTGAGGAAGGATGAAAGAGGACACAGAGAGGGGACCATCGCACTTGTCTGCAGGCTGAGTGAAGTCCAGGCAGCTGGTGATGATGCTATAGTAGTGAGTTGGGACAGGAATAGAGCTGCCTTCCACATACCTGAACCAGGAAAGTCAGTAAAATTACAAGCCACATCAGAATGTTCTCTTAAAACTTGCTTACCCATGACAACACCCTACTAGCCTACGTTAAACAAACATGATGTTCTCTCTGCCTGGAATTGTCTCTCTGTCTCTACCTGGTGGAAACAGAAAAGTATTCCAAGAAAATAAACTGGCTGCATTGAAGAGCTGGAGGCAATCAACGGTGACTAGAATAATGGCGAAGAGCAAGGAGCTGGAAAAGTCTATAAAAGACCAATTGTGATGGTTTCTGAGAGCCGGGATCCAGCATTTAGGAGCTGTGGTTTAGGCTGCAATACTCCACTGGAGGTCTGGCAGATACGAAGTGCCAATATTAGATTTGTGTTTCAGAAAGATAACTTTCATAGGTACAGAAAATGGTCCAGAATCCCAAAACACTGGATGTAGAGAAATCACAGCACTTTTAGCCTACACTGAGAGCCTGAACTTGGTACAAAGGAAGCACTAACATCAAGAGTAGGAGAGGAGCCTCATGCTATTAAATGGGATTTCTCCAGTAGAGCAAAGTGTACACATTTAAATTCCTCACCCAACTTGATGCTATAATTTTAATCATTTTCTAAATCTTGAAATTGAGTGAACTTAATTTTGTTTAAAACTATCAAAATGACCAACAATAAATATATGTAATTAAGACGAAATTTCTCTTTTCAATTGCTGAAAAGGAAGTTAATGTCTGTACTATTAATTATCTGTATTTCAAAATAGTATTTTGTTTGCTAAGTATCTATTTTATTTATACACTCTGTGCTGATTTCTGAGTACTTGTGCATGTATAAATGCACTAGACTACATACTCTTATAAGCACAGTGTTTACCTTACCTTTTTATATCCCAATAGTACCAATAGGAGAGAGATAATTGGATTCAACCAAGGTCTTTATGCAACTTTTTAATAAGCCATACTGACTCAGAAGATAGAAAAGATTCCAAAACTCTCCAAAAATCATAAAAAATCAATTAAAATCGCAATTCTGCTACTGAAGAGTTCCTGAGGAATAAATGATAATTTCAAAAATATTGATATACTTTTCCATCACAAAAATCAAAATTTTATTCTAGCTACTAAAGCCACACTTAATCAAAGATTGAAGACCACTAAAGATCTTAATAATGAGATTCAAAGACAAAATATTTAAGGGCATGAACTCTTCTCTAGCATAGGAATATCCTTGAATTTAGGCATCTCACACAGAACAGAAAAGAGAAGCTCACTGTTTGATTTCATCCTCAGTGTCACGTAAGCCATCGTAATTGTAGTCAAAAACTGGTCCACTTATTACATTGACTCCATTCCTTTCTGAGGCATATTTCTTCACCAAAACCCTTTGGAAATAAGTCCAGATACCTGTACGAAGACACAGATCAATCAGTCAGTCCTTTGTGCATAAAAACACTTGTTTCAGACAAACTCTCTGTAGGAGGCTTTCTTCAAGTGCAATGTCAGGAGCCAAGAGCAGCTATGACCAACAAAACCTGTTCTCCAGTTTTATCTTTGTTTTTCACTAAAACTTGTGAAAGGAAAGATAAGAGGAAGTTGACAATGCCAGGGAGGCAGTAAGCCTGGCCCAGTAGGTCAGGGAAAGTTCCCAGCAGAGGCGAAGAAGCAGAGATCTGAAAGCTGAATGAGTTCATATATCTCAGGCAAGGCAGTGGGGGGCAGAGCATGCCAGATAGAGAGAGTTACAGTGTTAGCAGAAGAGGAAGTATTTTAGCCATTGGGCACATAAATCTTTAGAGATCAGACAATAGGATTTCTGAAGCTCTAGGACTAGGGAATGGGCTCAGTTGGTAGTGTTTTTCTAGCATACACCAAGTTCGGGCTTCACTCTCAGCACTGTATAGACTACGTGTGGTAGCGAATGATTGTGCCCAGTATCCAGGAGGGAAGGAAAGAAGGAGATCATCCTCAGCTTCGCAGCTAGTTAAAACGCAGCATGGACTGCATGGGATGCCATCTCCAAAGGGGATAAGAGTTGAAAGAGATGGCTTCGTGGTTAGGGATGTGTCTAATGTGTATGAGGCTCTGAGTTCAATACATACTATTAAAAAATAATGGCATAACCAATGCTCACACTGTAGGGACCAACAGTTGGCTTTGTGGGCCAGAGTATACGGTGCTTACTCAGTTTACAGAATCACTATCATTCACAAATATTCATCTTGTGAACAATAGTGAACTATATAGTCAAAGAAGCTATATAGTCTTGTGAACTATATAGTCAAAGAAGCTAAAATAATAACTTGCATAAAATCATTTGATTTCGTATTCTGATAAACCAGAATATTCATAATCTTCTCCTGGGTTTTAGGGTCAACATTCAGAACAACATTAGCACCCTAAAGGAAAAGGGTATTCACTACATAAATACAGATGTTGGGAAGGGTGCAAGTGACCTCTAAAGTTCAGTAAGATTCATAAAAACAGAAAGGACTGCAGGTTAGAACATGGCTTAATTCAGCTTTACTGCTCATGGCCTGGGTCACTCTCTATGCTGTCAATTTCCGAATTATAAGCAAGGACTAGATCACTGGCCAGCTTCCCTCCCATGCAGGTCAACTGGAGGCAGTTTATATAAAAGGTCTTCAAAGGGCATAAAAGATGAACCATTGCGAGGTATTATTAAAACCAGTATGGGAGGGGGGGGAAAGTAAAGGGTAAATTTAAAATATTTATTTTCTAAGTAATAGTTTATTAGGCAAATATACTTACGCTTGAAAGCGGGATACATTGGAACCATGTTGGTTACAAGAAATGCATCATATTTAGCTTCTGGGGAAGAGCTCAGATCTAAACATCAGGAGAGCAAACAGAATACATTGCTTACCAAGGCTGACATCAACAGAAAAACAGTCTTTAGACCAACCCAAACAGCTCGAAACCAGCAGACCTGAACTTTTATTTCCACTTATCTCCTCTATTAGACACTTCCGACTTCACGCCCACTCGGTCGCTTCACCACCCTCCACGCTCTCTGAAAGTATTTACAGCCCTTTTCTTCCTACAGAGTTTTTAAGTCTATAGTTCTCTGATCCCATTACTGTGACTTAGACTCTTAAAAAATGTCATTAAGATAATAAGATGTAATTGTTTTTAGGAAATCACCTCTGCAGGACTGTGCCACTAAATAGCCTCCCACCCACGCTCAGGCAAATGACTCTTATTAAACTCAATGGACCACACACAAAAAGGGGGCGTGGAAATGGGAGGGAGACTTGGTGAGAAGGTAGCTCCAAGCAGGAGGCAGGGTGACCAAGAACAATGGGGGATAAAAACGAAAAAAACACATCATATAAACATATGGAACTGTCAAATGAAAACCCTTCCTTAAGAAAGAATTAATGTCCTCCTAACTTACTATTTCTTCCACATGCCTTTTAACAGTGTGAAGGAGAACACGTTTCCCCTATCCTTTCGATTTTTTCCAGAAGAGCAGGATGTTTATAAGCTGGTCATTTTCAGGCTCAATTTTGGGAGAATTTCACAGCCTCCCAAATGCTCCCCATGAATAAACCCTGGACCACTGAAATCCTAACTAGCGAGCTTAAAACTCTGGATTATACATCCCAACCTGACATGCACACACACACGTGCCCACATGTGAGTGCACGCACACACACACAGTGACCAGACCCTAACGCTGTAACTTACAGGGAGGAAAAAGGAACCCATATGACATCTGTTTATCATTTTTATAGGCCAAACAGTTCTGACTGAATCCTGGAGACACACGAACGTCAGGGCGAACACAGTTGGTCAGATGCTCCGGGATGCTGGAGACCTCAGCCTGCAGGTGGAGTCAGAGACACTCATGGATTGATGCTTTACAGAGATGAGACCAAACAGCATGGATAAAGCTAGAGTTTCTCTTATGAACAGCTCAAACCCAAACTTGCAAGCTTATCATAGTTCATAATCTGATATTTTAAGTCCCTTTAAAAAGTCATTCTTTAAAAAAATACAATAAGCCTATAATTCTCAATCTCTTGGTTGTCTGCAGTATAATCTTTCTTATCAAAGTCTGAAGTCGAACAATTTATAAAGTGGAAATTCCACAGCTGCAAAGGTCACTGAAGATCTAAAACCCCCAGCTAGGCCTGGTGGTACACAAGTAAAATCCCACCCTTCAAGAGGCAGAGTCAAGAAAGCTGCTCACAAAATCACGGCCAGCCAGGTCTGTATAGCAAGTTCCAGATTAGCTAGGGTTATATACCAAGACTCTGCCTCAAAAGCCAAGCAACAAAAGCCAAGCAAATGCTCTTTAAAGTAATAGACAAGTGCTGGGAAGACAGCTCAATCAGTAAAGCACTTGGCTTGCAAGCCTATGAGAACCTGAGTTGGATCCTCAGAACCCAAGTAAAAAGTTAGGCACAGAGGATCACAGGTGCGAGCCCAGTGCTGAGGAAGCAGACAGGCTGAGTTGAGCCTAGCTGTTTGTCGGTCACCCAGCCTAGCCGACTTGGTAAGCACCAAACTAGTGTGAGCCTCTATCTCAAAAAAAAAAAATGAGGTAGATGGCATCCATGATGAAACACACACACTTACAAATACATATGCATACACACACACACATATCTTCTTTTAAAAGCATACATACTTATCTTTCTATACATACCTATCTTTCTGTATCTCTCTCTGTGTCTGTCTGTGTGTCTGTCTGTCTGTCTCTCTCTCTCTCTCTCTCTGTCTGTATCTACTTGCATGTATGCACACATAGTAGAAATTAATAAGATTGTTGGGGAAGTAGTAATCTTGTTATTTACATCTACAAGTTAAAAATATACTTCTAAGTATATATACTTGATATATCTAATAGATGTGTGTTTCAACTACAAAATAAGCTATTCTAACTTCTGATCTATAGCTTTGTATCACATCTTTATGAAGTTCAAACTCCAATTAAAAATGTTTTTTATGAAAATACAAACAGGGGGATAGAGAGATCGCTCAGCAGTTTAGAGCACTTGGTGCTATTGCAGAGGACTTGAATTCTGGTCCCATCACCAACATGGTGATTCACAACCATGCATAAATCCAGTTCCAAGGGATCCTATGCCCTCTGATTTCTGAGACATAAGGTGCACATACGTACATGCAGGCAAAAATACTCACACAGAAACTAAAATAAGGAAATTGAGCCTTTTAAATTCTTGGCAACGTTTAAAACATAAGATAAAATACAAAGAAAACATTGACAGCAAGGTCTGGCTGAGCATGGTTATATCTGGGGACTTGCTACTTCTCACTAAATCTGACTGCTAACAGAGAATTGCCCTAAAAATTAATATCTATTAAAACAAGATATAACTTCTACTATACCAAAAGAAAAAAAGAGAGAGAGAGAAAAAAAAACAATCAAAAAGAACAAAACTTGATGGCTTCTGTAACTATTGGGCAAAATGTAACATGGGAAAAAAGAATCTAAAAACATTATTATATTTCTTTCAACACTTACATAATATAGTAGGTCAGACAGAACAGTGAATGAAGACTAATTTTAAAATGTCTTGCAACGAAGCAGGTAAAAGTGTTTTTTCCAAGACTGATGCTTGAGTTCAATCACAGGACCCACAGAGTGGATGGAGAGAATCAACTCCATAAGCTGCCCTTTCACCTCCAAGGGCACGCCATGGCACATGTGAACATGCATGCATGCGTACACGAAAAGAAATAAATAATATCACAGTAGACACAGCAGAAGGTTTCTTCAATCAGAAAAACAATTAAGGCCAAATCTATTCATCAAAAACACTCATTCTATCAAATAAAGAGTAAAAGGCCCAATTTTCTCAATAACCTGCTTAGAAACCGTATATGACGTCCAGAGAGGCATCAAGAATATTTCACTATAGCCACTTTCAAAATCCGTGTGGTATAAGATATCGTATCTAGTCCGGTAAAGCACTGCAGGTCGTCCATACAGGAGATGTCTCTCTGAGAAAGAAAGAACGAAAAAAAAAGCTGTATTCAATGCATAGTCAACTTTATTCCAACTATGAAATAACAGAAGAGAATCACATTGCCCACAGAATACAGTTTACCAGCTTATTTATTAATAAGACAGCAATCAAGTTAGTGTTCCTAACACTTCCGTGGTTTATCTGCTCACCTTACCAAGGGTCAAAACGACAATGTAAATGCTATAACTAGAAGACACTTTTTGAAATTGTCAGATTTAAAGGTCTGTATAGAAGGAAACATACAGTAAATTCTACGGTGAGTCAGAGATGGGGAGCCAATAAGATTGGATTTTACATCATTAAATGATTTGACCCCTGAAGAAGTTTATCGGGTTAGTCAAGGACTCCGTTAAGAGCAAGGCTCTTTCTTCCCATTATTTGCCAACCGCAACAGAAATGTGCATTATTCCAGCATAAAGAGAGAGTAGTTAGCAGCCCTGTTGTCGGGCGTGGACTTAAAGGAACATGTATAGATAACAGAAGCAGGCGTTCAAAAGGGTCCCTCAAATATAGACGAGAAGCCCATCTAGTACCAAAGAACTCCCTCTCTTAAGACCCCTGAAAACAGAGTTGGGCTCCTATAAGGAAGATGGTCATGGAAGCCTTATTTACTCTTTGAGGTAAAAGATAAGCATTCAGTACTGCAACCCACAGAGAGGCCTGGAGCTTAACTTGTCCACTTGGGAGAGACTAAACTCTCCTAAATTTATGGAAACTAGGGTCCCTGCACACCCACATACTTAGAGGTCAGAGCCTAGTTACAGAACTCACAATTCCTAAGTGATTTAGAATGAAACCTGCTTTTACTGTAATTTTTATTAAAGAAAATCTGGCAAGCACTCATTAAATATTATGTATACATGTTGCTTTAATTAAATTGCTACCCTTCTATGCAAGTACTAGAGAAAAAAAAATGTTAAGACAACACTCGGCGAAACCCTCCCAAGTAGAATTGCTGATTGGCAGCAGAGTGGCCAATGCTATCCCAACGTAAGCAACTCCAGGGAAGTCTGGCTTCCTGAGCTTTGAAATTAATGAAGAAGCCTTGCTGGAGCTGCCAAACTTGGGGGCCCACCCCTAAGAATCAGAATGTACCATAGTGCTATTAAATAAATAAAATCTAATAAACAAATTAAAAGCCAGCAAATCCAGCAATAGTACTTGGGGGCCATAAACCGACCCAGATCTTCTTTTCAAACTCAGACCAAACCTTTTCTAGGTTCAAAATTTCCATTAAGGTTTTTCTTGTTTTCATTTTGGCTGCCTCTGAATTTCCTGGTTGCAGCTGGAAGCAGAAGTATCAGAATTCTTTGAGAAGCTGTTCTCTATCGGTTAAGTTTTAACGCTTACCAAGGGAGCGGGTTGGAGTAAGAATGGCCTCCAAAAGCTCATATATTTGAATGCTTAGTCACCAGGGAGTGGAACTACTTGAAAGAATTAGAAGGATTGGGAGGTGTGGCCTTGTTGGAGAAAGTCTGTGACTGGGGGGGGAGGGGGGGCTTTGAGATTTCAGAAGGCCCATTCAGGCTCAGGTTCTATCTATCTATCTATCTATCTATCTATCTATCTATCTATCTATCTATCTATCTATCTCTATCTCTCTCCTGCTACCTGTGGATCAAGAGATGAAGCTCTCAACTACTTCCTTCTCCAACACACACCTGTCATGCCGGCTGCCACACTTCCTGCCACGTTGGTATTAAATGTTTCCTTTACACTAGTTCTCTTCACAGCAATGGAAGAGTGACTAAGATGCTAGCCTATTCCCCAGGACTCGTGCTGAAGCCTACTCCCTCATCTGTTCCGTGAAGAGACAAATGAGCAGCTAGCTAAGTGTCCACGTGCGGCACCCCTCCTTAGAGTACCCACCAAACAACAGTTTAGATGAGCTACAGTCTTCAGCTCTTCCTTCCTCCAGACCTCCTCATTTCTTGACATTTTCAAGAATAACTTCTTTCACGGGGGCTGGTTTGCTCACAGCATCCCACTCGTAACTGTTATAAACAATTCTATATGACACATATGATTCTTTCCTTTCTACTGGTGATAATATATATTATCCCTCATCACTCTTGTCACTTAGAGTATGCATTTGTGGTAGATGTGTGTGTGTATGTGTGTGAGTGTGTGTGTACATTCATGCTATGGGTGTGTGTTTGTTCACGCATATGGAGGACAGAGGTCAACACCAAATATTCCTTTTTATCTCCAGCTTGGTTTTTAGTACAGGGTCTCTCACTAAATCTAGAACTCACTGATTTAACTAGAATAGCTGACCAGCGAGCCCTAAGGATCATCCTGTCTCTGCTGCCCCAGGTCTTCAATTGCATGCATGCTCTGCCATGTTCACTTTTTACATGTGTGATAGGGATGCCAACTCTTATGTTACTTGTGGCAGACATATTGCTAATTGAGCTATTTCCCCAGCTCCAATCCTATCCCTCAGTTCCTTGCACATCCCTTCCTTGAACATTTACTAAGCTCTTTCTTTGTACCAGGGCTTGGCCTGGAGAGTGGAGATATCGAACAAAGGCTTAGAGCTCTTACCCTCAAGGAGCTCACAGTCCAGTGACAATCCTGCTGTCTATAACCAACATGTAGCACAGGCTGCACTGTCTCTGGTACACACACAGGGTGAGGTAATGCAGATGAGACATATTACAAACAGGCATAAGCTGCCATGATATTCAAACCAGGGTGACCTACTCACCGTTTCACTTCTGTTGCCCTTGCGTAACTGTTAACAACCAACAGTGCCTGACAAACACTACAGCCCCAAAGTTTAAAACGGAAAAAAAATGCAAGGAAAAGGGGAGATAAGACGCAAGATTGGCAGGGCAAGCTGAGGAGCCTCCCCAAGAGGCCTCTCTATCTCTACCCTCTCTTGAGCCCAACACACAAAGATTGGGTTTGCTTCAGAAATCAATCCCACAGCTTCGAGCTATTGACACAGCTGCTGCTTTTTGAACACAGCCAGAAGACAAACATATCATCATCTCATTTGCTTTTTTGTCAATTCCCATCGAACTTATGAGAAAAAGAAAAAAGTACAATGACATCAACAACCTCCCAAAAATCCAACCAAAATCCCCACCCGGATCTCCAAAAATCTAGCCAACTCTTTTTGTAGCTTAATAATTCATGTGAGGAAGAAGAGAAATCATCTTTGCAAGAAAAATACATTTTGAGTTTCAGAATCAAGATTTAGGTTTGACTTTGCCATTGACCGCGAATCACAGGTCCCAGCATGGCCCAGCGGTTAGCCTTGGACCTCTCCAAAGAAGCACACATTGCGTCTCTCTTCAACGCACACTGCATTTCTCTTCAACAAAATGCTCCTACTCAGACCACAAAACGGACTTCACTCTCAGTCTTCACACGCTAAAATGTCTGTCACAAGGTCAGCCCCCAAGCTCTGTGTCTGCAGCATAGTCTCCAGGTTTCATTTTTAATTTAAAATTAACATAGATTTGATTTCTAATCTATGTAGAGTATTGACATTTTGAAGATTTGATTCTGAAAATTTTTTGAAACTTTTAACGGCCATGATTGTTGTGTGTATTTATGAGACCTGATTCTAGCAAAAACTTGCAATGGTCAGATTAATTGAATAGGAAGAGTAATCAGCTTAAATATGTGTGATTTCTTTATGTTGGAACACTGAAATTTTTCTCTATGAGTAGTACTGAAATACACAGTTAATTGAATGTGGCCTACTATAGCTGCCTTACTATGTCATAGAACTTTCAAAGTACTTCTTCCTGTCCAACAGCACGTTAGCACCCTTTAACCAGCTTCTTTCCCATAATTCATACTGTGTGTTTGTGCACACATATGTATAACATACATGCATGCTAATGATTATGTGCACATGAAGGCCAGGAATTGATATTAGTTCTCTCTCTCTCTTTCTCTCTCTCTCGTCTCTCTCTCTCTCTCTCTCTCTCTCTCTCTCTCCTTGTTCTTTGAGATATAGTCTCTCACAGAACATGGAGCTCACTGAATAACTAGACTGGGTAGGAAGGTGTAGAGAGGCGCTGTCTCCTCCTCCCCAGTGCCGGGGTTACAGAAGCATGCCAGGCCTGGTTTTTCTACATGGCTCCTAGGCATCCAAACATAGATCCTCATGTTTCTACAGCAGGCACTTTACAAATGAGCCACCTCCCTAGAGCCAAGCCTCTTGGGATGCCCTGATGTGGATCTAGTGGAGTCCCAGTCTTCCCGGGCTGAGTTCTTACTGCAGAGTTCCAGGCACTGCCTTTTTTCCACACCCAAGTTCCCTGTTTACAGTAGCGGCCCGGCATTTTAGCCTATGCCAGCGCTCCCCTCCAGATACCACATTTGGCAAAAGATCGTGAGACGATTCTTTTTAAGTGGTGTGGACTTCCCCAGAATTCACTCTTTTTGTCTTCCAAAGTTTAGTCATGCAGGCTGGAGTTTGTGTTTCTTCTCCCGCCTCTGCTTCCTGATTCAGGCTCCAGCAGATGGACTTGGAGCCACATGAAAACCCTTCTCCCTTTCTGCTTTCTTAAACATTCACTCCCACAGTAACATATGCTTAAAATTTACCACAAAATCTCTACAAAAAAACAAAAAAAAAAGCTTTCCTTTTCCTCTGTCCTTCCTCCTCCTTTGCCTTCCAAGCACCTATTGTCGTCCAGATTCAACGCTTCTAGCCACACGTTCTGCTTTCCAATCCCATCATTAAAGCATTCTCTTGTAAGCCGGAGGGTAGTGGCACACTCCTTAATCCCAGCACTTGGGAGACAGAGGCAGACATCTTTGTGAGTTCAAGGCCAGCCTGGTCCACAGAGTGACTTCTGGGACAGCCAGGGCTACAGAGAATCCCTGTGTCGAAAACCAAAAAAAAAAAAAAAAACAAACAAAACAAAAAAAAAAAACACAAAGAAGAAACACTCTGTTGTAATTCATCTGCTTGCTAAATCTTGCAACAGAACAATCACTTTCTGAAGACAGGGGCTAAATCTGTGTTATAAAGCCTGTCTCCCATAATAACAATCACATGTGTACTTAGTAACCAGTTGACAAACAAATTAAAAAATATAGATCTGGGTGTCTACATGGAGCCTGCCTAATAGAATTTTGAGATAGCCTGGGCTCATCTGGGTCACCTCTAGTGATGATGTAAATTTACACATGATAATTCAGGTGTATGGCCCACGCAAACTCTAGGCCCTCACTTCCAGCTAGTTAGACTTCGTCCCCCTAGTCTTTTGGGTGATCTCCAGTCAGGTGCTGTCTGCTGCATTATTCTATTAGAAGGAAGGAGCGATTCTTCCTGAGCACAAACTCTGCCCGAGCAGCGCCTGCCAAGGTGGCATTAGGACTCTGCAATGAGAACAAGTGTTCGCATCTGTCAGCAGGCCAGCAACCACGGTAGCCTGAGACGCTCACTCCTGATGATCGATCTCCTAGGAGCATTCTCAGAAGACAGCACGGGCTTGAGTCGAATCTCAGCTCAGCTCTCCCTTGCTCTCAACTCTTGACTTCCCAATACTCTGTATCGCTTGGAACTGTTGCATCACTGAGAAGCAGAGACTAGAAAGTGCCAAGTTCTGTCCTCACCCAGAGCAGCCATGGTTATAGCTCTAGCTGGTCAGTAAAGGGTCCAAACTCAACTTCAACAGCAGCAAAGTACTCTGGTGGTAAGAGTTATCTAAATGGAGTGCCTACCATCAAGACCTTGAGTCCTACGATAAATCACAAGCGATTGTGGAGCTAGTTACTTTCCAAATGCTTTCTATAACACGTGCACAGACACGCCCATACTGCAGAAAACAAGAATGCCACCTCCCTTCTTTAACAACTGAATCTTAAAAAAAAAAAAAAAAAAAAAAAAAAAAAAGCCAACAGGAACAGGAAGTATTTCAGGATTCGAAAAGGTCTCAGAGATCGCTGAACAATAGTCAAAATTCTTCTACCCATTAAGCAATAACTACTAAATCATTTTATATATATATAAATTAACTTCATATGGTGTGTGAAGTTCCAAACATAATAGACATTAAAATGATTCGAGTTCCTTTTCATACAAAGATGATAGCGTCTCCTTGCTTAAGAAAATGCAAAGGGTTTTCTAGCAATGGAGAAGAGCCTACGGCAATAATTGCTGGTTGTAGTTCTTTCCTCTTCTGGCTATAATGCCAGGATTGCCTGTAAAGAGAGTCGACATTTTCCCTGAAATCCATTCCTTCCTTCGCTGACTCAGTATCACAAGGAAATGAGTTCTCATTGCACAGCAAACCTGCCACTATGTGTGACCGGAAAACAACGGCCATTATGCAACCCAGACTTGGAATTTACCACCTACCTAGAAATAGTCTGACTTCAGCAAACCGGTCATGAAGATGACAGTTTGCTTCCTCTTTGTTTTACAAAGGCTTTGGTTGCCTAGCAATCTACAAATTAACAGCAAACCAGCACCTAAGACTAATCTAAGACTTTCTGCCCTCAAATAGACGCCAGCTGTTTCACGACTGGCATTGGCAGCTTTCACATGTGCTCTCCATAGACGTCTGACTTATTTCATAGTATATGACATTACAACAGCAAGACGGAGATGCTGTAGTCTTATACATGACTTATTCCATAAAATATCAGCCATCTGCATTTCTACTTTAAACCAATAAGCAAAACCAGGACTATGTTACATTTGTACATAGAATATTAGATTTATAAACTGCTTTATAAGGCTCAATACATCTCTGAAGTCAGAAAGTCAATGCATATGCAGGCATGAGCGTGCATACACACTCACACATACATACATACACACTTGCATGCACACACATACACACATGTGATTTGTATTCATAAGGTTCTGCTGTAGCAGACACTGGATATTTTGAATGGGAGTCTGGATGTGTGATACATGAGACAGACACGAAGATGCCCCCTTAGTGTTGTAGAGAAACAAATAAGACAGAGCGAATAGGGTGATGAAGATGGAACTCAAGGGACATAGAAGAGGGACCACAGAGATTTACACAAAGTGCAGAATTTAGCCAAAGAAGTGGTTTTCACACGGTAGACAGCTGGTTTTATTTCGGGTCTCTCATATCCTTAAAGGTTGTTTCCCGTAGGGCATCAAGAGACCAAAGGTGTATATGCTACTGCCATGAATTGAGCCTGAAATGTCCTCACAGGCTGGCATTTGAATGCCTTCCCCAGCTCGTGGTGCTGTACTGGGAGGATAAGGAATCTGAAGAGGGTGCCTCTGGCTGGCAGAAGTATGTTGCTAGGGACAGGCCTTTGAAGGTGATAGCCAGGGCCCTGGTTCAATGCCTCGCTCAACACTTCCTGTCTGTCACAAGCTCCAGCCACTACCATGGACCGAGCTGTTCCGTTATGTCTTTTCCTTCACAATACACTGAAACCATGAGCCGAAATAACTCTTTCCTGCCTCAGACTGGAGCTGACAGGAATCCTCTGCAGTGACGCAAAGGTCACTACCTGGTCTGGCTGTCGTGATTTTCCCCTAGGAGTTTCTGCTGTTCTTTTGAAGCCAAGGGCTAAAAACTGTCAGTGGTGCCAATCTTTCAGACTAAACAGAGTCCACCCCAGCTAAGAGCCCAGCCATACCGAGTGAGGACATATGGCTTGCCCCCACAGACTTCACACAGGTCTCTGTTAGGTCATCTGCAAATACGTTATAATTATGTAGCTTGGTGTTCTTGTGGGACTCCTAACAGTGAGAGTAGGGGTATCTCTGACTTTTTTGCCTTTTCTTGGGACCGTTTTCCTCCTGCTGGGTTGCCTCTTCCAGACTTGATGAGAGGGTTTGGGCCTAGTCTTATTGCATCTTGTTAGCCCGTGTTTGGTTGATAACACTGGGAGTCCTGTTCTTTTCTGAAGGGAAATGAAGGGGCAGGGAATCTGGGAAGAAAGTGGGGAAGGGGCTGAGAGGAGTGCAGGAAGGGGGGGGGCTGTGGTTGCCATGTGCTGCATGACAGACAGACAGACAGACAGACAGACAGACAGACAGGTAAGACTCAACAGTGACACATGTAAGACACTTAGGATCAACTCTGAGCAAAATCGCATAGAAGGAACCTCATCGACCACAGCTCCTTCTATCCCTGGCAGCCCCAAGTTCACCAGCCCCAAGGCCTCTTACATGCTTGCAGGAAGTGCTAGGTTAAGGGAGTGATTGTGTCACATGAACACAATGCCGTCTCAGCAACAGACTAGAGGCAGACATTGTCAGTCAGGTGGAAATGTTTATGACCAAGAACAGGTGGGATTTCCATCCACGCGAATACGAGAGTCCATGGAAAGCCGTCGGAATGAACCAACCAGCGGGCTTTTGTAAAGAGTACCTTGGTGCTGCTTTGTTGGTAATTAACCATTTGGAAATCATGACACTCCCTATCCCATTCCCCTGGCAACTTGCATTTTTTGTTGTTGCTGTCGTTCCTTTATCATGGCACTGCAGTACTAAAATTTAGGCGCCAAACTTTCGAGTCATTTGTAGAGTTTGTGGGGGATAAGCAAAGCCTTCGCCAGCAAAGTCCTGCCTGTGGTACTGTGTTATCCAATTACACGCCAGAAAGCCTGTGTGTTTGCTGATCAAAGGGCAAAGGGGGAGGGTGGGGATGCAGAAAAGGAAGATGAAGATGTTTTATAGAAAGGAAGTAAGGCAAGTAAATAAAACCTGCTGCTGCCTTCCTCGACCTCTGCTTATTCAGACAGGGAACAATACTCAATAGATTAAACAAGACCACATGGAAATTGATGGCTGGAGAGATGGCTCCGGGAGAATCTGTGTGCGTTAGCACTCGATGTAGGGCTACCATGCTGTTCTATCTGCTTCCTCAATCCAGCCCCCTTTTGTCTCAGAAAAGCATCCCATCTACTGCAAGAAACCTTCAGAGAAGTTCCTACTCTAGCTTCTAATTTTCCAGAACTTCAAAGTCAAGAGGAAGAGCTAGATATGGTGGCTTATGCCTTTAATCCCAGCACTTGGGAGGCAGAGGCAGGCGGATCTTTTTAAATTGGAGGCCAGCCTGGTCTACATAGTGAGTTCCAGGACAGCCAGAGCCACATAGTAAGACCCTGTCTCAAAACAAACAAACAAAATAAATTTAAAGGAAGGATTTGCCTGATAGATTGTCTTATTGTTCCTAATTATTTTCTGTCCTAACCTGCAGCCGTGCAACTTGCAGGACAGCACCCCAGTGGGATGAACAGACTCGACGCCAACAGCATCGTGAGTCTCCCTTGCACTGGTGAGCTGTGGGTAGAGGTGACACCACTAGATAAAAGCAAAAGGGCTGATGTCTAGGGCACAGTTCTGTGTGCTGTCGCGAGCCTGGTCCTCTGGAAGAGCAGCAAGCCGTCTCTCCAGCTCCAGTCTTCCATTTGTAAAAACTAGACGTTAAACTTATTTTGTTGGTTTTTGAAGCCGCCCTTACCTTCTGTAGACCCTTTGGTGTGGAGCCGTTTATTGAGCTCTTCCAGTTTGTTCTTCCCATGTGAAAACCAGAAAAGGAGAAAAGAAGGCACGTCAGAGGGGTTCTTTCTCCCTTCCCCTTCTTCCAATTCAGCGCCTTGCTCAACTCCATGTCGGTCACTGCGGTCAAACCCTCCTGAGCAGCTGCTGCTTTATCTCCCGATTGCATCCCGAGCTTGCCCCCCTGTGTCTGTGAGCATCTTTGTTAACCACCCTGTGGCTCAGTTTCTTTCCCTTCACACAGTGTGCAATCATGGTAGCTTCCCAGGCGGAGAAGGATGGGTACTGGGACACATACATGTTAAGCAGGCACAGTAGTGCCTTCCTGTCTGCACTAAAATAATCCACCAAACCAATATATAAAATGGCTCTTTTCAAATCCAAACAATAATGACTCCGCACTTCTGGAGAATGACGGAACCACCCTGAAAAATAGCTGCTCAACATTGCACCTGACACAGATCCCTGAGGCCCTCGAGCACTCACCATAAAACCTTGTTTACAATGATGCCCTCTGAGTAACTGTAAAGCTGATATTTGAACATTACCAAATGCTCTTGAGAGGAAAGTTGACAAAAACAGTGTGATCTATTAATATATCAAATGTAACTAATTAACATGAAAAATAAGTGAGCTAAAAGTTCAAATGCAAATTCACATGAATGTAGCCCAGAAATAATGATGTATCAAACAATCGCAGGCTTCAGAGCCTACAACAGCAGCCACATAAAAATTTCCCATATGCAAAACTATACCATAGGTTATTTTGAGACGTGTTAAGACACTTCGCTTACTATTTAAGAGCTATATATAAGCAAAGTAAAAGTACAGAGTCAAGTATGAGAATTAAACATGACTTTCAGGGTCCCAGTTAATGCTGTGTTGGAGAAGACGCCTTGATAGAAAGAAACAAAAGAAAGAGAGAGAGAGAACAGGAAGGGAGAAAGGGAGGAAGGAAGGAAAGGAAGGAAGGAAGGAAGGAAGGAAGGAAGGAAGGAAGGAAGGAAGGAAGGAAGGAAGGAAGGAAGGAAGAATAGACTCCTCAAAATGTCTATTTGTGATCCTCTTGGTAAGTTGGTTCCTATTGATTTTATTAATTTTGGCAGCTTCACACCTCCAGCTTCTGGACCTTGCCTCCCCTTTATTCCTTAGCCTCCCAGATTCCTATCAAGAGCAAAGGTAGGAAGGAAATAAATGTGGGGATGGGAAGGAAGGGCTAACTGAATTCCTCTTATTCTAGAGCCTACAAAACTGTGGCTCCTATGCCCCTGGGAATCCTGAGAGGGAACCGATGGTAAGGGAAAGAGATTGCACAATAGAGTTACCGTTCATTTTTCTGAGGCTAATAAAAAAAAAACCACATAATTAAATCTATAATTAAACAGCTTATAAAAGTGGAATAACGTCCTTGCTTTATGCAAGCATCTTCTCAACCCTGTGGAAGCATTGGTTCATTTCTGCTAATAGAATCACTGGTGGGGATGCACTCCCGCTGCTCCTTGCATGGGCAGCACAGTCAGCTGTGGTGGGGAGGAAGGGAGGCATCTCTGAGAATGAGTGTGGGAAATCTGGCCCAGCCCTACCCCCATATAGTGGTGTGAGCCTGGGAGAGATACCATGCTATCCCTTAGTCACCTGTGGCAGGAGCAAGGGCTGGACCAGAGGTCATAACAGCAGAGCAGGAGAGCTTTCCTTGCCCCTCGCCAGCTGCAGCATCCCGAGAGTGGACCTGTACCTCACCTGGGCAACCTCCAGACCTGTGCTGTCTGAGATGGTAGCCGTGAGCCATATTCAGCTTTTAATAGCACTTCATCCCTCCATCATAACCAGTCACTGGCTCCATTCTGGACAGCAGGGACAGTAATCAATGCTCTTATCACAGAAAGCTCCCCTAGACAATGCTTTATACACCAAATAAATATCTCCATGGTAAAGCACAAAGATCATTTCTACCTTTGGCTCTACCTTATCATCACAAGTGCAGCCCAGGTCAAAATCAGACTGGAGGTACATAATCCCTGGGTAATTGGGTCTAGTAACTTCCTCCGGGATGGTTGGCCTAAAGGTATTTGTCCTTAATAAGTGATTCAAACTTCCGTGGGTCCCGTTATTGGGAGCCGGCTTCAATCCTAGGAGATCTGAAGAAAAGAAAGGAAGAGATACAGGTGGTTATTTGTTCTCGGATGAACTATGGTAAGAGCCAAAGCCTTTTGCCTTCCAGGAGTCTATAAATATTGAACACAAACCACAACTGGACTAAGTTAGCATATCTGCCACTCCTAACACACCTTCTGAACCATTCTGACCTCACGATGCCTTGTTAACACTTCTTGAAATAGCTCTGTTCATTGCTAGAGCATGAATACAGACATTCCCAAAAACCCTGAAAGGAGAAGTAGTTTACTCAGCCATTGCCCGTATGTATGACAATATTGGTATCGTCACCCTCCTGTGCACTTTTCTGGACTTTTTAGACCCAAATTTTGAAATAAGACATAATCAATAAATACTCACAGACTACCCTCTAACACACTCCACAAAAGTGTGAGGACATGAGTAGCTTTTGGCCATGTGCCTTGATTGGGCTACCAAGGGATGAACGGGCTGATTTCACAGCAAGTGAATGGTTGCCAAGTGGGCATACAGTGACTTGCCTAAGCTGAGAGGCAGGACAGTGGTGAGCAAGCAGCCAACCTAGGGAAAGAACCCAGGAGACCCGACTTTCAGTCTCCCCCTCTAACCACCAGACTGGCACTCCCTTACTAAATAGGAAAAGCTGTCCTCATTCAGCAACGAGAAGCTCAAAGAAGAAAAATAATTAGGAGCACATAAATAGCTGGCTGGGATGCAAGCTGGCCAAGCTTTCACTGGGCTGCAATGTGAGAGAGGGAGGTGGGGGAACGCTCTGCCGGCATGGAACTCTTGCTTCATCGGGTCTCTGACCAACGGTGTCGAACTGTAATGCTATGTTGGATCAGCCAACGGCTGCCAACAGCAACACTATGAAAACTCCCCATTAGTCAACTGTTGAAGGGACACAAAGAAGCCTTAGAAGGGGGTGACATTCTGTCCTTTGAACCAATGGGCAAGTTACAATTTTGTGTGTGTGTGAGAGAGGAGGTTGTAGAAAATAGACTCCTCATTTCTTTTTCTAGTAGTAAGGAAATTCACTGGCCAAAGATTGTTTCAGCGAGTTTGATTGAACAAGTGACTTACCGCACATAACATTGTAAAGCTCGATGTTTTCGAATGGAGGCACTTTCGTCCTGTACTTAAAAGTTGGGCCATAACCTACAAAAACAGTCTTCCCCCAACAAAAGAGAGAAACATAGTTAACCATCCCTGCTATCATGAGCAAGGTCTCTTCTATTGTCTGAATTAGCCTGCGATTCCCTTCTCCCCCACCCACCCCTGCCGAGAACTCAGTTTCAATTCAGTCTTGGGGTCATACCTGCATGCTGTTGACCTTGTTATCAAAGCCATGGTCACCCTGGAAAAAACATTTTCCGGATGGCTTCTTATAAACATCCAAAGGTTTCCTACATTGAAACAATTTTATGATCAGTTAGGATTCTGTCCCAAATCATGCTGATAAAAAGCAAATCTGAGGTACATAGGATCCCTGAAAAGACCTGTCTGAAGCCCAGTTGTCTCTGTCTTAATTGCAGCATTCCAATAGCAATGACAGCTACTTCTGTTCATTCCTTTGGTGTTATTGCCTTGCATATCACCCCAGGTTGAAGGGGAAATTTTGAAAAGAAGTCCATGTACTCTCCATGACTCCTGCTTGGACTGAAGAGCTCTCCCTGCTATGTGTTCACCAGGCTCAGTCTCAAGACACAGAAGGCATTTTTCAACATGTGATGTTGAATCAATTCATGGAGAATCAATTCATGGAGATCTGTGTTCTATAAAAATATTTGTATGTAAACTTACCTAGCAGGATAGTAAGACCAGAGTTCATGAAGCGGCCAGTTTAACACTAACCAAGGCATAGCTAACAAAAGTATGGCCTCACCTAGAACATGTATTTAGAAGTAATGAAAATATTGCCTGCAAGATATTACAATTGCTTAAATTTACCTTTTGTGACACAAAGACACCTTTTACAGAACTGTTTTGTGAACTCTTCTACCAATAATTCAAGTATTGCCTAACTACAGGCAGGGTACATATCAGCAAAGACTAACGCTTGGGAAAACAAAGAAATCTAATGAATAGGTTTCCACCCAAGAGTGACTTGGATTTAGAATAGTGGTACATGTGTGTAATAACTCAACAACGCAAGAGTGAACTTCAGAAGTGTTAGCACCTGTCTTGCTTGCTCATCTAGTGTCATCTTTCACTTAATTTCTGCTCCAAGACACAGGTTTTTCATATAATCTAGACAACTGCATCGTTTTTTCTCTCCCTAGGTGCCACAACAGAGGACATAGTCAGCCAAGATATTTTGGCCACATCTCTATAACATTTTTATGTGAAATCCCATCCGTTCTACATGGTTCCAATGTAGAATATGAGTTTCATATCTGTCTTTGCATAATTCCACATATTTAACTATTTGGTCTTTTACAGCTATAGTAGATTAAATGTCCAAGTGTTTCATGTGGAGACAAAGCTCCTAGAAGATCAACGTTTTTCATTATCATCTCATGCTTAGCCATTAACTATTAGAAACTACTGCCCAGCTCAAGTATCCATCATAGTCATTCAATTAGTACTACAAGCATATTCATAGGCTTGTCTTAAGGTCAAAGTTAAAGCAAAAAATGCATGAGAATACCCTATTACTAGTACCTAAAAATGACTAAATCTGCAGTCATTGACTCTTTAGAAGTGGCAGAGCTCCCGGCTCTGTATCAGATCCCAAAGCAAAGGGTGGTTCTCCTTGATCTGGGAGAGCCTTCTGGAATTCAGAAGGAGGCAGACATTAATAGTGTTTTAAGCAATGTAAAACATGTCCACAGCAACAGAGGTTCCAAAACTAACATTTCCAGGGACTTTCTACAAACACAGCTATAGGCAATCCTGTCCACCAAGACCACATCAGCGAGGCCTTAGTTGTATTTCAAGTTGTTCAAGGGGAAAAAAAATCCAGAGTGTCTCCATAAAACTTGGGCCCAGAGATCTATGAGAAAAGACCCAGCAACTTGAGATGTATCGTTTCCCTTCTCATAGATTATCTACTATACAAAACTTTCCAAATGAGATTATTTCTAATCCAGATTTTGGTTAATAAAGACCAAGAACCAAAGGGTTTCCAGATGACAGGAAAGTGCTTGAAAAAACAGACACAGGCTCCCCATTTTACCTTGCAATGTGCCATCTACGATCCACCAGCAGATGGATATCCTCGATTCTCCTGTTGTTGGCATAATGCAAACGCTTGGGAAGGTGCTGTTTCATGTAAGGCTTAAAGTGCTGATCGGGTTTTTTACACTGAAATACAAGTGAATATTGGTGTTACAGAGGGATGTTTTCTACCAAAAAAAAAAAAATGCTTAGCTAGTCTGTGTCCTGAGAGTTGAAGGCAGTGTTAATCCAACAAGAAGACAGTGAATAAATGGAATTTGATATCCCCTATTAAATAATTTATGCTACAAGCAAATAGGTTCCAAGGGAGGAAGACAGTTTTGGAAAGAGATTAGAGGTTATCAGAGAACCTGAGGTATTTTTGAGATAAATTCCTGACTCTTGAGCCCAAAACTGTGGGTGGTTCCAAACTCAAGGCTTTTCCCACTTGCCTCAAGTCAAGGAGAGGGAGAAAGAGTGGGAAGAGAGCAGAAGAGGCATACAGGCCTATCTGATGGGGTGTTCAAGCGCTTTGAAGTCTCCACCTGCGGGATGGGGGAGCCTATAAGATGGGGGCAGATCTGTTTCAGAGTGAATGAAGAGCTGATTAATCATGAGCAAATACTTCTGAGCTTAATAGGAAGAACAAAGCCTCGGTTTGTATCATCGCCAAGACCATTGGGGAGTCTACAGTTGACCACGGGCCAGAAGTTTTGAAAGCTTAGGGGAAACAAATACACAGGACCGCAGGTCAGTGAGGAAAATGTTCCTACCCACCCACAGGGAAGGCAAACATGGGAAGGTGAGCATGTTGCAGCTGCTCCAAGGGCAGAGGCCTAGCGGTTTGCAACACTTACCGTAAGGTTAGCAATAATGGCTTTAGGGTCATCTGTGCAAAGAAAGGGAGAAAGGTATCAAAACGTAGTCACGAAGAGAGTTGATTTTTACAGCGAGAGACTAAATGCTTCCACCCCATTCAGTGTCGTTTTGAACAAATGCATAATTGAATGCAGGTGTTTAATATTTCAGCGACAGGGCAAGCAACAAGTGGCACGCATCCTGCAGCAATCTGCCCTGCAAGATGCAGGGCTCCTCACCTAGAAGGGAAGTCAGTCCTCCTCCCGCAGCACAGGACTGCCAGGTAACCTGCATCAACCTTTCCCAGCCGAGTCCTGGGCAGCACCCACTTGAGTTTGTGTGCAATTACAGGTCAGGAACTGAGCTGGTCATTTTCAGGGGTCTTTTATTATCGTCATTTCCTGTTTCTCTGCAAGGTTTTGGAACAAGCAACCCTTTGCTGCAAGATGAGTTTCCTAAGGCAGCTAGCGAGCTGTTTCTGTGGTGACATCAGAGGTCTAATTACATAGGTGAGCACTCCTTTCCAGCTGCAGGCTCAAATGTGTGCTGCCTTTCTTTTTTTTTTTTTTTTTTTTTCACAACCAGGAGACAAAGACTATTTCAGCCTACACTCAAACTAGCTTAAAGTACAACTATGTAAATGATGGGTGTGTGTGTGTGTACCGGATCTTATTGTCGGGGTGCCCCTCGGTACGGACTGTGCGGAAAAAGAGATTGTAGGCTGTTTGGGTTTTGTTTTGTTTTTTAAAAGAAGAGGTTTGCCTCAATCTGTCATTATAGAATCAGGAGAAGAGGAGCAGTACTCAGGAGAGATCCGGCTTTCCCAGGGCAGGCCTCCCAGGGACAGAAACATCAGCGGAGCTAGGCTTGTGCATATCCTTCGCTGCTATAATCCCCAGGGCTTGGTGCCTAGTAAGCACTCAATAAACAATAAAACAATTGTTCATATTTGAGGAAAATACAGGTTCCCTCAAAGTATACACATGCACACGCTAAATACTGTCTTCAGAAACTTAGTCCTAAAGCTCTGAAATCCAAAGGTAAAAGCATTGATTCCATTCTACTTAGGTTTTAAGAGTCACATTTCACAGAAAGCAAGCAATCACGGTAATAATAACTGAGTCCATGCTGTGCATCTATTTCTCTCTGAGAGCTTTGGGGCCTTTCTGTCTGATCATCCGTAAGGATGCCAGGATACAGGGGCTATTAGAGGTCTCACTCAGCCAAGTGGTTTTAGAAGGTGAAGGATCTTGCACTATGGAGCACAGCATGCGGTCCCAGTGAGCCAGCCATGCCCCGTACTTCTGCACTCATTGTCCTTGTGAATCACAGTCTTTCCAGAAACTAAACAGAATAAACCCATGTCCTTTGATAGGTGAGAGCCATGGGTCTCAACTCTCCTAATGCTGCAACCCTTTAATACAGTTCTTCATGTTGGTGCAACTCATAAACTTATTTTTGTTGCTTCTTCATAACTGTAATTTTACTACTGTTATGAATCGCAATGTATTTTTGGAGATCGAGGTTTGCAGAGAGGGTTGTGACCCACGGGTCGAGAACTGCTGGTTTAGAGAAATTAATGACATGGGACAATCTCATCCTTAGACACATCCCAGAAAATTCTTAAGAAATACCAGTCCTTCTACCTTTACTGATCAGCATTTCATGCTACCCAGCCCATTTTGAATGAGAGAAGGGTGGAGATTAAGGATCAACAAGTGGGGTTGGCCAGATGGTTCAGCCAGTAAAATACTTCTCACCATGCCTGACAACCTGAGTTTCATTCCCAGGACCAAAATGTTGGAGGGAAAAACTAATTCCCACAAGTTTTCTGTCCTCTGATCTCCACACAGAGGCGATGGCAAATGGCATTGTTGTATATCTACCTACATACTTATAAACACAATAAATAGATGTAATTGAAGTTTTTAAAAGAATCAGCAAATCCAGGTTCTAACCCTAGCTCTCTCTGCCATTTATGGCCACCTCTGAGCCAGCTCCTTCAACCCTTTCTCTGCTCTTGACTTCTACTGCCCATAAATAGAATGGCAATATATATCACACAAGGATACTGGAGGGACTTAATAAAATTGTGTTCGTATTCATCTGAGATAATGATAAAGCCAAGACCGCATCTTTGTATTCAACACAGAGCTTTGACTACAGATTAAATACAATGTAATTACATTTACACACTCTCTCATCCAATCATCCCACAAGCCTTAGTCTATGCATGAGGAAGCTGAGCCACAGTGCTGAAGAGGCTTGTCCAGTGTCTCAATGAGAACATGGAAGAGCTGCAAAGTGAACAGCAGCATAAGGCCACCACTATATTCTTCGTTTCCCACCTCACTGTCTCTCCCCAAATGAATGGAGAGCACAAATATTTCATTATTGGTAGTGTAATCCCAAAGGTCCCCAATAAGCTCGTCTACACAGTCTCCCCGTTACATTTACTGATGTCAGAAATGCTTTTTGAAATAAAGAAATGAACAAATCCGTGCATACGCCTCCAAACCCAAGGGCTCAAATAACGAGGCAAAGGCTCGTATCTAGTCCAAGGGAGCAAAGGTGCTGGGGCTACAAAGGACAGAAAAGGACATGGAAAAAAAGTAAGAAACACTAATATTTTGTTGATTTCACAACGTTGACCCTGGAATACATCCCATTTGTGTTGACTTAGGAACATAGCTTAGGAAAAATTTAAGTTTCCAAAGCTTTGGGCTTGATGTCAGTGGTTTATTATTCTGAACGTTCTATTTTAACGTAGCATGTCTGAAGTAAAGCTATATATATATTTAGAAACATAAAATATAGGCTCATATGAAAATGCCCTATGTGACATAATGCCATGCACCGTTAATATATACAATGAAAAAAACTTTTTTAAGAATTTAAAAGAGGATCCACATGGTTTTCAAAATCTAGATGGTAGTGAGACAGACTGAAAGTTTGTGTTAGCGGCATATCACACCCTCAACACGCAAAACAAGTTCAAACAAAGGCTCATACTTCTAGGTTTTTTGAATTTCCAATTTTTCAGAATAGTTAACACTCTAAGAACGTAGTATTTTTCCTCTCGTGTGCTCTGAAGATCACTTTGAGAAAAGGAAAGAGCCTGGAGGTACTAGAGAACTTGAAGGTACGCATGTTTGTTCTGTCAACCGTGAAACTCTATCTTCACCAGAGGGACCAGTCTGTCCCTGATGCCAGAAAACTCACCCCTATAAAGAGATATTTATGTTGTAAACATGCTTCAAATTAAGTGCAATTTCCATATGATAAAAATAAAACCAAATGTTCGGTCATTGCTGCTCTATGCCCGGAACCACTCTTGGTTCCTGTCTAGTTAACCAAATACACATTGGTTAATGTTCGCAAGAGTCTTCATAGATTACAAGTCTTTATCATCAGATGAGAAAAACTGAAGCCCAACTAGAATTTCTCTAGCTTCAGAGTACAAGCCTTTACCTTTTCCGTTGATTATTAGTTGAACTACTTAATATTTGAAGAACCAACTTACACTTAGGATTATTGCTAAATTTGGATCGAATTCTTCCTAGCGTTCCAGGAACTAAAGTAATATCATCCACGTTAGTCAGATAGTTGCTCAAGAACTCGGTTCTGTCACATGTCACGTCTTCCATTCCTACGGGGACAGAAAAACACACATATACACAGTGCTGTCAAACAGTATTAAAGTTGAAATCCTAAAACACCCAGACAGACACTGGAGGTGACATTCGAACATTGCTCTAATTAGATCATAGCAACTTAATCAGAGGGAACTTCACCTTTGAGGTTGTTTAGAAATGACATTTTAAAGATGTATCTTTATTATCTTCCTCCAGATATTTTCATCTAACCATACTATCTCACATACAGGTTGAAAATATGTCACCTCAATTATTATTTTGAGTTATTCAGCAAGAACAGCAAGACAAAAAGTCATGTTTGAGGGCCAGGGAGATGACTCAGTGGGTGAGCATGCTTGTCCCGGAACCTGACTACCTGAGTTTGAACCTTGAAGCCTATTATGGCACAGGGAAATGACAGACTACCACAAATTACATTCTGACCTCCTGATGAGTGCTACTCTCTCTCTCTCATCTCATAGGCACACAATAAATAAATACATAAATAAACATAAGAGCGTTTGAAAAACACAAGCTATTGACAGTCATTATAAACAATATTCATTTCTTGGGGAGAGGGAAGAGAAGGAGAGGAGGGAGGGGAAGCTGTGGTTGGTATGTAAAATAAAATTTAGTTAAAAAAATAAATAAATAAAAATAAAAAAATCTTAAAAAGAAAACTATTTATTCTTTAAAAAAAAAATAGGTCCTATTGAGCTTGTGGAAGCCTAGGATCTCTACCCAATGGAGGGGGCAGACGGGAGACTGGAAGGGAGCACAGTCCTCAGGCAGGTCACGGGTAGGTGGAGTTTTCAGCATGTGTTTATGGCCTCTGTCTTAGTAAGGTTGGTCTTAGATCACAAGGATGGGCAGAATGAACAGTAAAGTCTATTTTCCCACCTAAATATGGAGGCCCATAGCTGTGTCAGGGAAAGGTGTAACTGTGGATCTGAGGTCCCTGTATGGCCACAGGGACACAGGTAAGGTGTGGAAGGCAGCAAGGTGGTCCTCAGGTCGCCGGAGGTCATGTCACACCTGGAAAGTTCTTTATGACCACATTTAAGCTGTTCTCCTCAGTAAACAATGAGCAATTTTTATACCAGAAAGTATTTATTTATAACTTTCCAGCAATACTAAACAGGAAAGATGTTAAACATTTCTAGAAATCAAAACATGGGAAACTACTAATACCGACAAGTTATTTATCACTCATCATAAAAACAAACAAACAAACAGTAGGCCCTATTGCTTCAGGATTAGGGAGAGAGTAGCATAAATGACTGGAATTATAAGCGCTTCTACTTCTCCTTTACAAAATGTCATTTCTAGGGCTGGGAAGATGGCTCTGTGCTTAAAAGTGCATAGCGTTCTTGCAGGGGACCAGAGGTCAATTCTTAGACTTCTTGTCAAGGAGATTATAAGTGCCTGTTAACTTCAGCCCTACGGGGATCTGACACCTCTGGTCTCTGCCTGCACAGAAACATATGCTCACATACACACACACACGCATGCGCACATATACAAGCGCACACGTGCAAGTACACACATATTTAAATGATGCCACTTTCTGTTCTTCTTCTGTCTAGTACATCCCCATTCTTAAGGCTAGAGCCACAGCTCCTCACTCTATCTTCACTGTTGGCCTTGGGTGTAGCTGACAATACTAACAGCAAGAAACGAGGGACAGAAAAACAAAGTCAGTTCAAATGACCGCCCAAACTGGAAAACAAAATAATACACAAAAACAGGTTGTAGACAACATAATTAGAACCGGAAGTTAGCATCTACCGCACAGAAAAGATTGAGTGAGGGATTTTTTTTTTTAACCAACCAATATTCTTTCCCACCCTCAAATTTGTTTTCTGCCTTCTAGGGAGATTTTCAACATTTTGAAAACTAATTTAAATCTTTAGATTATAAACTCTAGCCACTCTAGAGAGCTAAATCTCATGGAAATCTTTATTAACATTTTTTTAGAATTCCCATGTTGAGGGGCTGGAGAGATGGCTCAGAGGTTAAGAGCATTGCCTGCTCTTCCCAAGGTCCTGAGTTCAATTCCCAGCAACCACATGGTGGCTCACAACCATCTGTAATGGGGTCTGTTGCCCTCTTCTGGCCTGCAGGCATATACACAGACAGAATATTGTATACATAATAAATAAATAAATTAAAAAAAAAAAAAGAATTCCCATGTTGACCCAGGACAGCGGAAGTTGATGGTGTAGCTGGTGTCACCCAGCTACACCTACAGTTTAACTCTCTGAAGTTCTAGTTATCTGGTTAGCAACAACCCAAAACATATCAATGGGAGATTCCAAAAACCAATGACTTACAAACTTGAAACTGCCATTCTAAATTGTATAATGAAACTGATTGCTACCCTGTTTCATTCTGCTCAAGATGTAAGTCATACTTTTAGCCAGTGTATCTGCGCAGTAGTTAAGAGAGATCACATTCATATAGCTTTTCACAGCATGCTCTCCTAATTGATGTATTTTATCACTAATGATTGTTGCTAATTTCTGATTGTTGCTAATTTCTTAAATTATATCTTATAATTACAAGTGTATCAGAAAAGGTAGACAGGTGTATCAGAAGAGTGCCAACTGCCATGGCAGACATGTACTAAGAGTCAGAAGAGATCCTCCTGGGATCAAGGGAGACCACTGAACCACCTTCCACAATCTACTACAGTAATATCCTCTAAGAGGGAAAATAAGTGATTCTATAGAGGGTCTTAAGGGTTTCAAGAAATGTAATCCAGAGTGGTCCAGATCTGGTAAAATTCCAGTTATCATTTCTGGCGATCCCAGTTCTGTCTCTTCTCTGTCTAGATTTTTTTCACTGCTGTTGGGCAGTCATCATGGGCGGCTCTGCAGCACACATGGGGAGGTCAGAGCACAGCTCAATGGAGCCGGTCCTCTTTGCAGCTTTTCACAGGTCCCATGGACTAACTCAAGTCAGCCGGCACACACTTTTCCTCACTGAACAATCTCACTGACTCTCTTTTAGTTTTTAATATCAACTAGCACAAAGGAGTAAAACATATTTTAATATAACACAATCATATTGAAGTTTTTAAAAAGTCTTTTCTTTGTTTTGTTTTGTTTTTTTCCAAGACAGGGTTTCTCTGTGTAGTTTTAGCTGTCCTGGAACTCTCTCTGTAGACCAGGCTGGCCTCAAGCTCAAAGAGATCCTCCTGCCTCTGCCTCCTGAGTGCTGGGATTAAAGGCCTGCACCGTCACCACCCAGCATGTGTTTTCTTTTAACACTGAAACTTTCAACATGAAAACATTAAAATAATGAACAGCTGCGAGTTCTAGTAAAACGTTACTCCAGAAAGGGAAAAATCTCCACACCCAGATGAATAGAAGATATAAAGAATCTTCTATTCCTCCATTACATCTTCTGTAGTTCCAACACTGAGCAATCTCCCTAGGTTGCAGAGAGCATCGGGCAAATGTGCCCAGGATATTTCTAGAATCTGCCTCCTTCCCATCCCTCCAGACTGATGTCCCCTGTGTGGAATGTGGAGTCCGTGTTTTCACTCTGCAGATGAGGGAACTGAGATTTACAGAGACAGATTGTGCAAGAGTAATGGTGCAACCTGAGCTCCACAGAAAACCATCTGTCAAAGCCTAGGGCCTGCCTGAAATGCTAGGCAAGATGCCTTCCGAAAAAGAGGTACCCTGGCTTCCCAGAACCAATGGGTCTATTCTTTCTGGCAATCTTTACATTGAGAGAGGGTTTTACTCTGCGTGTGACCTTTATGGTGCTCCGACATGTGACTCACTAGGACCATCCGCTTCTTAGATGTCTGCCTCCAGCTTGTGAGTAAATGCTCTCCACACTTCTGGGCAACTTAAATTGAATTAGTGTGTCACAAGCTCCCAATTTCCACCCTGTCTGCAGCTTTCCACTAAGCCAGACTAGTAGAGAATGATCTTACAGAGGATATCATTTAATCCACTCAGGGAAGCAAGTTAGCGCCCGCAAACCCCCACCCCTTGCCCAGTTTCTCAGATTTTCTAGAATGCTCTGGATATAAAATTTCAAGGACCAAAAAATGACTAAGGAGACTCACTTAGTTAGTAACTAACTAGTAATAACAGAACTGTGAAGAAGTCAATCAATTTGGATTTTTTTTTAAATGCTTTACTAGACTTACTAGATGGAACAGCCCCAAATTCCAAGATGGAATTATTATAGTTCACAGTTTGATAGTTTCAGAACATAGGTAGCACACTCTAGAACTGAGTCTGCATGTCTATGAAAAGAACTGATTTCTGAAAATCAAGTTAGTAGTAGTGAATATGCAGCTAGCTAGATGGCATAGTATTGGAAGGTGCTATATAGGCTGCTGAGATAAAGAGTCAAACAGTCTTGCTCAGCTGTGAACCCAATGAACGGCCATGACCAGTGTGGTGAGGCGCCCCATGGGTGTATTCGTGGCATAAATGTGATGTGGGTAACCAATCACTCTCTGCTTGGGTTTCAGGCCCACTTTATAAGAGGAAGTACATGTCTGGTAGTGTAAATGTGGCCAAGAATACATGGCTGATGAACTTACAAGCCCCGGGGGTAAGCCTACGCTTATTATTCAGCTAAGAGGACATAGTATCCAACTGCCCTCTAAAGTTGTGTTTCTATAGCCATAGGGTAATCCAGCTTTTGGATCTCATCAGGGTATTTCCTTTGTGCAATGGACAACAGTTAATGCAGAAACTCACAACCTGTCAAAATGCAACAAAGTATCTGTGGCGTGCTCAGCCATAAACGGAACATCTCTATCCCGTCTCTCTCCCCGAGGCTCAGCGACCATTGCAGGGTGAAAAGAACATGAAAGCTAGAGGCTGGAGCTGGGGCAAGAGAGAAACAGTGTCTTCTGGACATGACAGCACCACTGCACTGATGAACTCACAGCACCTGTGATGGCCTGGACCAGATGAAGACAGTCAACACCCATGGTGGAATGGAAAAGGAATCATGAGCCTCCATTCTAACTGAAGAGCTATTGACAGTGGATGAGTCCTAGGGGAGAGAAAGTTGGTGTTCTTTAAGGATGTGTGCCCTGGTAAGTCTAACATGTTCCAACAGATGGCCCCAGAGTCATAAATATATGGGTAGCTTAAACTGCACTTTAGTGGCTTATTAAAAAAAAAAAAAAAAAAAAAAAAAAAAAAAAAAAAAAAGAGGCTATAAGAATGGGAGTAGTTGAGGAAGATTGAATTGGATCTGGAAGGAGTTAGGCAGAGGGTTGAGTGTGTGTGTGTGTGTGTGTGTGTGTGTGTGTGTGTGTGTGTGTAAAGAAAGAAGGGAGGGAGAGCAGGCCACTTCCTACACTACTTCTTTCTCTTAATGGTGTTCTGTCTTAAGGCTTTGAACTCCCCCTGAGAACGCCAGGAAACCATTTGACTTCACAGAGGCAAGAGACTATCACCTGCTATGCAGAAGTCCCAGAGGAAGTCATTAATATCATGTATCAGATGTCTGCAACATGGCAATAGGAGACAGAGTTTTGCAGAAAGGCCTCTCCTACAAAGAACATGAGAATGCAGAAATATCTGGGTCTCTCTAACTGTTGTATCATGACCTAACTTCTTTCCCTATCCTGAAGTAATAGAAAGAAAGAAAGATGAAAGAAAGAAAGAAAGAAAGAAAGAAAGAAAGAAAGAAAGAAAGAAAGAAAGAAAGAAAGAAAGAAGAACAGAACCTTGGATTCTGAGAGCAACGATTCCTTTTCTCAGCACCCTAGGAAACTTCTATTATTTGTTTTGTTTGTTGTTTTGTTTGTTTGTTTGTTTGTTTGTTTGTTTGTTTGAGACAGGGTTACTCTGTGTAGCCCTGGCTGTCCTAGAATTTATTCTGTAGACCACGGTGGTCTCAAATCACAGAGATCCACCTACCTCTGCCTCCAGAGTGTTGGGACTAAAGGGCTATGCTACCACCACCCTGCAAAACTTCTATCTTAATAACAAAGAATAGAAATGAAGCCTTACCATGGTCTCCAACAAAGATAACATTCACACACCGATGCAGTTTGAGCTGTTTCAGTCCATCCATTAACTGCCCCACGGTTTTGTCAATCTCCCTCAGGGGATTTGTCATCTGTAAAATGCAAGTTAGTCCTCACAAACTTATTTATGTATTTTTTAACTTTCGATTTCCATAGATTTTTCTACCCTTAGAACATTCTAGAAAGAAAACTTCCGGCCCAGAGGCAGAGTTTTGTCTAGGGAATATTTCCCCACTATTTCCCACACCTTTTTTTTTAATGGAAAAAAAAATTTTAAAAACTTTCCTGATCCCATCCCTTGGAAAAGTTTTGATGTGATAATATCACAAATTGCTGAGGCAAATCCTTTTTGAGGCGCAAAATGGCTTTTCTAAAATGTAAACGCAGTCTTCAAGTCCAACAGTTTTAAGAGTGAATAGGAAAAGGAAGGAAGGAAGGAAGGGAGGGAGGGAGGGAGGGAGGGAGGGAGGGAGGGAGGGAGGAAAGGACTGAACAGACAGTCAGACAGAGATGGGAACCCTTGTTCCCTGTGTAAAATCACCCAACTTTGAACTATGTCAAAAAAAAAAAAGAGAGAGAGAGAGTGGCTGAAGGATTCACAAAGCACTAAATTAGAGATTAAAACCATCATCTCCTCCTGGAAAACGAATTAGGACATCATTAATAAAATAGGATTCATCCCTTGTTCCAAAGACCCTAAATGCCGACCTTAAAGAGCAACCAACCGCCTGCAAAGGAAGCTATCCTAGGGAAAGGTTACTGCTTCTCAACCTCCTCTTTACAAACAGATTAAACAAGAATCAACAAGAATCCTAACAAACAAAAACGAAGCACAGAATTTGTTCTGTTTAGACTAATGAAATACAAACTCCCGATTCTTCTCCGAGGAACATTTCCAAAGCCCAAGAAACTTAATCCACCATCTCCCACTGTATCTTCAACAGGAGTACTGAGCACCCACGTGTACATCGGATCGCCACCCTAGATTCATCTGACGACGAAACGGATTTTTATGAAACCTCATAGTTTAGGTGACTTTTAAAACTTAGATAACAAACACACACATACATCCAAGATAACCAAGACGAAAACAAGAGACCTGAGCATCACCTCCAATCTGCTACATTATGGCCTCTGCCATTTGAATCTTCTCAGGTGATTTGAGACCTTTCCTTGTATCGTTTCATTCATGAAACGAGACGACAGCCTTTTCTCTTCATGACAGGCGTCAGCATTCCAAATCACAACTGAGAGCTGCAGAATGAGATGGCACGCAAAACCTGAAGGGACTAACAGATGTGAGTCTAAGCTGTATTTGTCTGAGAAACACACACTGTCCTCCAAGATCGGTGTCTAGACATGGAAACATGAAATACATAACACATGTCTCTCCTTGGCTCGAAGCTTTTTTCCCTTATTCAATGGGACAAGTCAGGTAAAATCCAGAACCTACTTCTTAGCAATCAGCTTCATAAAGAAGAATATGCCTCAGAGGAATTTGAAGGTTTTAGGGAAACCTTCAAATGAATAAACAGAAGGTTCTTTTGAATGTAACTGTTAAAAGTAAATCTCGTTACTATCACTCTGAGAAAAACATGACGCCCTGTCTGCCCATCATTTTCTCTTTCCTGCTGTCTCAACTATTCTCCTGGCCACAAAGACATCTGCTGGTCTCAGAAAGTAGACACCACTCAAGTAAGTCAGCATTCTGTCGACTTCTAATCTACATTCTTGTAGAAAAAGAAAACCACACCCCACTACCTTCTGAGAATCTTCTCAAGAGGCAGTACCACAAGCCACAGTGAGTTTTTTTTTTCAAGCAGAAACAACAGCCCTCCAAGCTGTTCCTCCAGCTTAAATGGCAACATCCATGTGGAGTCAACTAACTTTAAAGAGGATAAAAGACTCCTTTTTTTTTTCCTGTTGTAAGGAAAGTTCAAGATGTCTTCACATCGCCGTTAACCCCTGATGGACCAGATGGCCCTGGACTCAAAGCCAAGGACCGCACCAGTTTTCTGAAACCTTACCCAGACTGTTTTCAAACCAAGGTACCAAAGGCAGACCTGCCCGCCACAGAGGTTTGGAACAGCAGATAAACTTACTTTGTCCTGACGAGCTTCGGCCGCATAATGATCCGTCCTATGCAATTTCCTTCTTCTTTTCTTTGGAGGAGAAACTGGTCTTTCCTGTCTCCTCTTAGGGGCAACTTTCCTCTTAGGTCTCTTAGCCGGAGTAAGAGGTGAGCCATAACTACACTCCTGTGCTGGCGGATAGAGATGTCTGCACTCAGAAGTCGTCTGTCCCCTTGGGCCAGGTAGTAAAGCTCACCCTTTCCCATCTGGGGTCAGCAGAGTCTGAGATAGAAACACTAAGTTCTCCTTACGGGAGAACACATTGAGATGGGATGGGATTCAGGGCCCTCTATAGAGAGAAGCCTCTGACCTGGGTCTCGGTGTGGTCCCAGCTTCATTGCTGACCACAGGATATGATTTCAGAGGATCTAGTCATGTAGGTGCTTTGGGCTGAAAAGTCCGTGTTTGGATACATCTGCAAGTGACATTAGGCAAGCTGGATGACTCTTGGGCTATAAACAGACTGTCCCTTGGTTACAGAAAGCTCTCTGTGCATAAAATACTAGCTTGTAACCAGAGTCAAAGTCACTTGGTCACCTCAAGATGACAATGAGGTTTGTGTAGGTGGTTCCAATTCAGTGACTGATGGACATCTATCTGATCACATGATCAAATATATCAGAGGGCTCTCAGCTTGCATGTTCAACCAAGGACAAAATAAAACAGAAATAATAAACAGTCCCCACGGGTCCTGAATGAACTCGTACACATTAGGACTTTCAGCAGGAAAGAGGAGCACAGGACTGCGTGTTTAGAAATCCTCTTTGAAAATTCGAACTAGGAAAAGTGACTGAGATTTCTTCATCACAGTAGAGAGATGAAGAAAGGCTCCACTCAGAGTCTTGCTATGGGAAGCTGGCTCCCTGTCTGAGGCAACAATGATTCCCTAAGTATTGTCTGGAAATCCAGAGAGGTGACATCTAACCACCAACTGAAGGAAGAGACCCCGGTGCTGGAGAAAACCAGCCCCTGATTTGCTGATGGTGCAAAGGTGAATCAAAGCAGCAGACCCTGACGTCTACCTAGCTACCTTATCTCTTGGCAGGACTGTTCCAAGAGCCATTGGGGATGCAGGCGGGGCAGTAAGACGAACAGCGTTAGTGTCACCAAGGGGAACAACTGCCATGCGGTTGCTCCATTCCCAGGGCAAGCGAGCGACTGCAAGAGCACCTCTCTTCTGTCTTACCCTCTCTCTCCGGCAGAACAGTCGAAAGTCACAGCCCCGTAGACTTTGGTTTGCTTTGCTTTGCTTTTAATGCTTCTAGTTTAGGCAAATCTCCATGAGAAGAGCAGGAAAAGGAAGAGTTTTTTTTTTCCATGTCATGGTCACCGAGTACATTCCGCGAGCACTCAAATCTGCCCATCAAACTCTAGGCCATTTGCAAAAGACTCCAACATTCCAAAGATGCCCAGAGAGAACCCTTCCAATTGCAGCAGGTTAGAAGAGCAGAAGGAACGGAACGGAGTTTAAGCCAACTGAGTTTTCATCCAGTCATTACAAAGGCATGTTCCTCTTTCTTCAAATGTTAGAGGTAGACGAAAGCTAAGTTTTTTCACTGACCAGCCATACTTCAGCCTGAATTTAGAAGTTTTAGCCTGAGGTTATTCAGAGGATGGGGGAAGGGGGTGCGATCGTCCCTGCTTTTCAGAAGGATTCTTTCCCATCTGAAGGTAGGGACCAGCCAGCCAAAGCTCTGCCTCTAGGCCCAGAAGAGCAGCCGAACAAGAGGTCACAGAGGAACAAGAGGTCACAGAGGAAGCAGAGGTCAAAGAGAAAAAAGATTGTGCCAATAATCAAAAGCAAGCATATTTTTGAACATTCACCATTACACTAGGAAACCAGGAGCAGCACGCCATTTCTCGAAACTGTTAGCCCCGTGTTTGGCCGTCTCAGTTAACAGCTTTTGAGACTCACCCCGAAAAACAAGTGTACCCAACTATTAAGCAAACAAACCACAAACTTCAGTTGAATTTCTCTTACTGTGCCATATAGCTTTTTTTCTAGTTAGAATTATTCCAATTAAATTTCAAGTGCAAGTGTTTTCTTATTATTTATAAAATGGTATGCATTTTAAAAAATTAATCTTTCCCCTAGTGTATAGTGCTCTCATGCATAGTTAAGATCTATGAGGACACATGACTGTGTATATGTACATATATATATATTTAAATGTACATTTATATGTTTATGATAAACATGTATATAAGCCATTCACACTTATGACTCAAGAAAGGTTTGACTGGCTTGCTTTGGTTTTATTTTAAAAGCACAAAACCATTTTGTCTTGATTTCACTAGAAGTAACTAGAACCATATGAAAAATAGTAGAGCCGGGTGGTGGTGGCTCACACCTTTAAGCCCAGCACTTGGAAGATAGAGGCAGGCAGATCTCTGTGAGTTCAAGGTCACCCTGGTCTACAAAGTGAGTTTCGGGACAGTCAGGGCTGTTACACAGAGAACCCCTGTCTCAAAACAAAACAAAAGATAGTTAAAAATCTGAAAATGTCCTTTTCTTTATGAGAAAAATGTGAGCAGGCTATCATATATTCTAAGATATGCAATTAATAATGTTTACCCAACAGATAGGGAAGAAAATGCCAGTTGCAAGCAGTATTAATACTGAAAAGAACACAATGAGAATACTTACAACTCTTAGTGCAAAAATACTATGGGGAGAAAAGGCTTGTATGTTTATAAGCAATTATGGACATAGAAACCATCATTATACCAAATTAAAGCATTCTACACCTTGCTTCACTTAGCCATTGCTCAGCACTTCAGAACAACTGGGTTGTTTCTTACTCAAAATATACCTGCTTTCGCAAGGTAGCTGTAACGAAACCACACACCCCACCAACCCAGAGATGTCCCTGGGAAAGAACACTTCCTGCTAAGCCATATGATTTAAGGTATCAAATGTGTGATAATTCATGTGTATTGTTAAGAGCCAGATCTTGCCACATAGATGATGCTTCCTGTAATTTGAGCATAGTTATTGATAGGTGGCTTCACTCATCCCCTCTTCTGTGGGAAGCTTAGGTGGTTCTGTGGGAAGAAGGTTCATGGTCTTGGAATCTAACACAAATCCTTTATTTGCCAAGGAACCGAAACAGCCCCAAACATCTTTAAGCACCGGTTTCAACTTTCAAAAGAGTGGCCATATCAATATCAATTCCTGTTTTTTTTTTCTTTTAAAAGATATTATTCAGACAAAGTTGACTTTTTAATAGAGCACATGGAACTAGTTAGGTGTTTAGTGGGAGGGATTTTTTTTTCATTTTAATAAAATCTGGTTCCTTTAGTTCATTTTAGATTAACTTTAAAAAAATCTTCCCAAAGATAAAACTGCCATCCTTACTTTTTGTGTCTCATGTGTGCAGATCTTTATCTTGTTTTATCATTTGTGTTTCATAATAACGCAATAATGCTTGAACATCAAAAGTATAAAAGAGCCCAGGATTTAAACAACTTCCGTGATTCAAGACCAACTATGAATGGGTTCACATAGTTACTAGTTTCTAGTGCTTAAAAAAAAAATGACCCAACACTGAATTGATGTTAAAGCATTCAAAAATCCTTATGACTTCTTCATATTCCCTGCCTTTGTTTAGACATAGAGCAATTTGTTTAAAACTGCTTAAATCAAGACACATTTGTTGCATCTCTGACACATCCGTGTGCTGAACACAGTGAATTTGGTTAGAGCTGCTGTGCCTTCACGGGCTTCCAGGTACACAGCACCCACCAACAAAGGCTTTCTAAAATAATTTCCTCAGCTCAAATCAAGCTTCCCATTGTGTGGTAACCTCTGTGACCCATGGGGGAAAAAATAGAAAAAATCTAAAATATATTAAGATTTTGACTTGTAGACTTTGATCATGTTTCAAGTGATCTATCCTAAATGTTAGGAAGAATTCCATTGCAGATGAATGAAAAACAGTAATAGGCAACCATTTCCTGCACGTGACATCACAGTGATCTGTGCCTTACAGATTGTCTTCTACTGGGATGGCTAAGTGTGACCAGGGTGCCACCAGCTCCACTAGTCACAGGCCTCCAATGGAGCATCTCTCTCATTTAAGAACTCAGTTTACCTTCGGGAGTGCATATGGTTCCACACTACGAACACATATGTCCAAATACCCCACAAAATGTTTCTATGCTATGCCGCATGTCAGGTTAATCACATACGCTCAGGTTATTGAGGCAGGTAAAATAACTTCCCCTCAAAGAACTGTGTAAGCATGTTAAAGCTGTTAAACTCCAGTTGTGATGTCTTGCATCCCAGAGGTTTCATAGATCCCTCTGTCCTATCCCACGGGTGGCCAAACCCTTCACGCGGTTCCACTAATACCTTCACGACTGAAAGTTCCCCCCCCCCCCCCGTTCCCCATTATACCATGTTTAGGATATGTTTCTATACCAAGCAATCTGAAAGGAAGTTCCTGTAAAAGAAACAAGTATATTTAAGTTTTTGGTGTTTTGATTTGTTTTGTTTTTAAGTTTCTGGTCCTGAAATGATTTGACATTATTTATGCCTTGTAGGTTTGAAAACTCCCAGACTTTGCGCAAATCCTAAAGTAAGGTTTTGAAAATTCGGTGGCCTAGGAACATGGGTTCTCCTCAGGCAAATGATAAACTACTAACCTCAGGGCCAAAAGGACCATATTTGTGTCCAGAGAAATCAGGCTGCTCAGAATAGAAGGCATAAACTGAGGGCCTGTGGGAAAATCAGAACCAGAGTCAAAACCAGGCTACATAGAGCAACCTATAGTGCACACACATTAAAAATAAATAAATAAAATAAGCCTTCAAGGGCACAAGAAGGTCGAGGGCACAGGAAGGCAGTGGGATGGAAATAAAGGAGGCAAAACATGATAGCACATGATAACACACATGCAAAAGCCATGATGAAGCCCATCACTTTGAATGCTGGTCTAAAAAATTAATTTAAAAGCAAAATCCTTCAAGTTTAGCTAGCCTCCCGCCCACTATTAGTATCACCATGGAAAATCTTACCTTTATTACTTCCTCACCCACCACCCTATGCCCCCTACACTGCTCCCCACTGGGGGAACTGCAGGTTCCACTTCAAAGGATTAAAAGGCACAATGAAAAAAAAAGATTGAGCATCACTGGGGACTCTGATCCTTTGACAGTAGAATTTGGTGATCATCGCCACAGGCCACACAATCTGCAGACTGAGAGAACTGACTGTGTTCAGGGGATACTCAGTCTTCATGCCTTTCAATCCTCGAGCTGCTGCTGCTGGATTCCTTTATCAAAGCCTCAGGTCCACTGAAGCCACCAAGATTAACAGCTGGAGTTAGCCGTTTATTGAAATGGCCCCCAGTAACTCAAAACTTCTTAAAGACATAAAGCTTAATAACCACAAGACTTTTAATAACATCAGTCCTTGGCTGTGCTTCTATGTCACGGTTCATTCTAGTGTTGAGCCCAAGATGGAAATTTAACCGAAGAAAGAAAAGGACAGACGAGAACAGACAGATACCTCTCATTGTCTGGCAGTGAAAGCCATTGCAGGATGGTTAAGATTCTCCTTTCATGAGGGATGGTCCTGTAAGGGCATAAAAATAAAGCAAATCCTTAGGTTGCATTTCCACAAACCCAAGCCCCCAAAGTGGTTGCTCTTAACGCCCAGGCCAGCGCGCTCTCTCTTCCCCACCATCTGTTTCCACTTCATTACAACGAAGGGCCCTCTTTGGAATTAGTGTTTAAACTTTCATTTCCACCCCTAACCTACTTTATTGCTCAACCCCTTCTATGAATGACTGGACTGGAAACTCTGATTCATGACCAAAGCGAAGGACCTATCTTGCTGATCAGAAACTGTGCTACAAGCTAAAAGGACCATGGCTTTAAACCCAGTGTTGTTTGATGGGTCAAGCCCTTTGCTGTGGCAGAAGGCATCCAGCATCTGCCTCTTGCTGGCAATCTGACTTCTGTGGACGTCAAAGCCTCCAGACCTGTCTGAGCCTCTGTTTGCCCATCAGAATGATAACGATAAGAACAAAGAATATTGCACACCAGTTGTAGAGTGGAGCGAAATAAAGCAAGGACAGAGCACACACAAAGTACCTAACATATAGCAAATGTTTAAAAAAATTCAAAACTAAAAATAAAATCTTATTTTATCAATGATCACAGTTAGATATCCATCCACCACCAAATAGCTATAACTTTGAAAGCATTATCTAACCCCAAACTTCAAGTTCCTCCTCTATAAAATAATGGGTTAGTGAAGGGACTCTTGACATTTTCTTCTAGCTTCTAGCTCTGCTGTCAAGAGCAGGCACATATAATTACAAGACTGACAAAAGGGGTATAATCTTCATCCACAAAGGCTTTTGTGTCTAAGTTACCATTCCTCTGTTGAACAAAATTACCCTAGGCCTGGCAATAGCATAAGGGGCTCTTGGATAAGAGGATGGCATCCTGGGCTGAGTGCCGTTACAAGGTTCGCAAGCTAAGCAATATTTTGACTTGAGAAAGAATCACTTGTTGTTGTTTTTTTTTTTTCCCAACAAATAATACAAAATGTTCTTCTGCTCTAAGATCAGGCCATGGAGGCAAATTCAAGATGAATCCAAAGTAACACTAGTTTCATCGTGGTAAGGAAAATTATTGGGTGGACCATTTAGACCTCTACTCTGGGCAACATCAGCGAGAGGGCTGGGAGAAAGATAAGTCCCCACAAACAGGGTCAATGACTATGCCTGCCACTGCTACCCATCCCAAAAGCTCCACTTGGTTCTCCTCTCAACATCTGACACCACCTCTCTATCGAGAGATGTCCTCCAGGACGAGAAAACCATGCTGACTGTAAAGTAAGTCCTGCCGAAAACATATCCCAATGACGTTGAGTAAGTGTGGCCTTGCTTATTATGTCCTATGAGTGAAACAGAAATAGACGAAGCAAAGTTAGGTTAATCACTTAAGGAATTTAATCGTTTAACCTTAGGAATCTGTTGTATCTGAACAAAACAATTTTAATGGCAGGTTTTGAATTTTTTCCTAACTATATACAGAAAGAACCAATGCCTCAGCCCATTCGTGTTACCTGAAAGCCGCTTGCTTTTTTGTGTGTGGTATCACAGCGCACATAGGGACTCTGATGAACCCACTCCTGATGTCAATGGAGAAATGCAAGGAGACAGAACACGTGTGAAACTAGGAATGCCTGCCCTTGAACACCCTTGCTGCATGGGGCGCATGACCAGCTCTAGAGAATCAAAGACACCAGCCTGGAGGGCAGAATGCCTGGGTTTGAATCCTAATTCCCGTAAGCATTGGTGATGAGATTTTGGCAAGGTACCTGTCTTTTGATGCCTCTGCAAAATGCTGGTAGCAGTACCTGTTTATAAGGTTATTGGAAGGTTTCCAAGAGATAATATATGAAAAACAGTTTAAAACAGTTCCTGGCTCATAGAAAGAGTTTAGGAAAATGCTAATTTTACAAGATCAAGCCAATCAATGCTCTAGTATGGAGGGGAAAGAGTCTCCACTCTTCACTGAGGGGCTGCTGAGAACTGAGGGAGCTAGTCAGTTCTCTTTGAGGTTGTGGCCTCTGGTAGGTCAGCCAGGCTGGAGAGCCCCACATCTATGAGAACAAGGGCAGCATAACAGCATCAAGGAGACCTGGTAGGTAGGTTTTTTTTAAAAAGACATGAAGTTGGGCAGGTGGGGGAAGAGAGAGGTGGATCTGGGAGAAGCTGGAGAGAGGGTGGGGAGTTAGTACCATCCAATATATGAAATTATCAAAGAGTTAAAAGTTAATAAAATGTTATATTAAAAAAGAAAAATTCTAGTTTACATAATCATGTACTGGACTTCTAGGTCTATAGAGAGGATACGTCCATTCATGAAATGTCTATTTTTAAAAAAAAAAAAAAAAAAAAAGGTACATTGTGATTAAGGCCTGTATATAAAAGCGAAGATGCAAGATTCTCCCACCTAAAGAATGATGGTAGAGGCGTCATCTCCCTCTGCTTGGGATGGAAAAGCAGAGGATCATTTTATCATTCCTTGAGGAACCGTTCCCCCTGTCCTTGCCCAGTGTTGTGTATGCTACAGCAAAGACTTGGGAGGTCCCAGTGTCTGTCTTTAGTATGTCCTTCAGCACAGCATTTAACAATTCTAAGTCCTAATGTTGTAAACAAGGAATTGGGCAAGGCGGTCTCTAAAGTAGTCTATGTGTTTTGGAAATAACCTCACAGATAAAAAAAAAAAAAAATGGTCCTTTAGTCCTTAGCTATTAGTGTTTCATATACAGGGCAAAGAATTGTGAATAAGTTGATCAAGAGCAGTAAGCATCTAAGCAGCATAAAATAGGGCATGTGTCATTGACTTCAGTACCACTGATTGAAAAAGAATTAATCTGGAGTCTAAGTGCATAAGACAGAGTGACAAAAAAGAAAACTGAAAACCAGAAAATGAAAGACTAAATGAGAGAGTTAGTGGTAAGGGGCTACATTGTTTAGTCAGTGTTTAAAGAAACGAGAATTTAAAAAAAAAATGCTGGTTATTAACTATTCTCTCTGTACCAATAAAGCTCTCTAAAAAAGATAACTTGATTTGTCCCCACAGTGCCCTTTGATAATTCCTACTTAAAGATGAGAACATTGATTTGCTGAGATGCTCAGTCATGTGCCCAAGGTCAGTAGCCTCATAAGTAGCCAACCCAAATTGTATTCAGTCTAAGCACTAGTATACAATGGGAATTACTGCCTCTGAAAATGAATTGAAACAAAGGAATGAAATACAGTATCGGCTGGGGATGATTTTGAAATGAAATACTATCATCTAAGAAGCGGGAATAAAATTCTAGACTGCAATGAAGAACCACACTTAAAGGGTGACCTTTAAAGTCTAAACCTACAGTTTGAATCTGGTTCTATTTAAATTTAAAAATTTTCAAAATGGACTCTATGCAGATACCCTTGATATATATTCCCTGTAAAAATGGGAAGCCCGATCATATTTTACAAAGCCATAAAAAGCTTCAAAGGGGTGAGGAATGGAAGTAAATGAGCCCACTCACTTCCAGGACACAGAGATAAAAGGATAGTTCGAGAAGCCAAGGCATCTCGGGAGTACACAAAAGCCACCTTATTATAAGTGGTTTCAAAATGGGTGGAGAAAACCGTCATTCAAAGCCACAACACTGGGCCTTTTCAAGGAAGCTTTGCAACAATCCCAGGGGGGTAAGGGTGTGGACTAAGTATTAATTATGTTGTTGGGTCCTCTCCGCTCTGCTAGGCGAAGGAGTTGCACAGCAGAATTCCCACATACATCGGTGAGAGCCAAGGGTTAAAACCTGAGCCGTGGAAGACTAACTTGGTAAGTGACAAGTCACTTACATTAAACTGTATCAATTCTATCATGGCTGTACTTATCCCTGGACTCAGAGACCTCTTTAAAAGAGAAGAGATAAAAACACCTCTCTAAATTGACACCGTCTTAGCTTCAGGCCGCCCAAAACAATTTTAACTGAACCCTCTGAATCTGAATCTGACCTCTGAATTTGGAGTCTACAGAAAGCATCGCTCTGGATCCATCTTAACCATGATTGATCTCCCTCGCACACCGCTGCTAGCAGAACAGTCCAGAGTTTTCGAGAAAGCGTAAAAAAAGCAGCCATGGAAACAGCCTCAGGTGGTTAGAAAAAAACAAACCAGTGGAAAGAACACACCAGGAATAAAATCCCCATAAACGTCAAACCAGACCCCTTTTATCATTCAAGGAGCCTTGAAAATAATCAACAAACTGACAGTTTTATCAGGTAAATTTCATTGGAAAGCCTGAAGACATCAATTATTAATTCCCAGTTACTTCAGCAGTGATAAGCAGTCCCATTTTCTTACTGGGGAAATTTGAAAATTTTGGTGGGAAACAGGGTAAAAATGGAGGCTTCCCCTACCCAGGTCTGCTGTGGAGAACTTCCAGACTCTAGACCATTCCATCAGCTTTCCAACTGCCTGAGCCTACACAATGTGTTTAAAGTTGGGAAGCAAAATAAATAAATATAAACAAAATAAACACAGTAGTTTTCAGTATGTTTATAGAGTGATGGCAGAAACTACAGCAATAGTCTGAGAGAAATATACACTCCCGGGTGAAAAGCTGCCAAACTAAAGAAAGGTTAGCAAGATAAAAGATCTAAAGAGTAGGTCTAAGAGAAAACCATCCTTAACTAAAGGATGGGACAAGAAAGGAGAGAGAAGAGGAAGAGAGAGTGAAAAGGAGGAAGAAAAAGGACAGAGAAAGAACCTTTGAGGAAAAAAAAAATACCTGAAAAGTTATTTTTGAATTAATAAACTCTCATTAACTTGACATGTTTACATTTAGCTGAAATGAAGTTGATCAAATTTGATGTTTCATAAATCGAACCATAACTGTAATTTTATAAACATTGACAAAATAAAGGTAACTTACACAGACCAAAAGAATGTTCCAGCTCTCACCCCTTGCTTGGTGGCTGTAATCCATAGCTAATGAGGAAAATATAAGAGGCTTATAATACATTCTGAGTTCTGGTTAGAGAAGAAAAAAGACTAAAACACATTAGACCTGATACGCCATACTCCATTCGTGCCCACCATAAACTTCACAAGATTTCCAACCGCTTGTGTCTACACATCTGGAAGTTAGAATCATTGTTTCCGTAAGTGTTATTCAATACATATTCTGCAAAAGTTCTCAAAGGCTTTGCTTGAGATGCCACTGACTTTTCAAACTTTTATTTCATCGCCAAAGTCTCTCTTTTCTATACCTGTCTTTTCTGATAACTGTTTTAAGCATTACTTGTGTGGTGGAATTCTGCTCATTAAAGGATGCAGGGATAGACCATATGTTCCTTTTACTGCTGATGGCCTTGTGGAGTGGAGTCCCAATTTGGTACCCAGATGTCAAAATCTTTAAATCTAGCTTGTCACATTTGACTAGATGAATGATTGGGGGGGGGGGTGCGGAGGAACTAAAAAGACTACGTTTTAATATCATTTTTAAAACATTGTTCATCTAGTTTGTTTTTTCTTTTGTTTTGGAAAATGTATCGCTAGGGGAAAGTTTATAGAATAAGTGGGGTGAATGAAGTATTCCATGAAGAATATTCTCAAACATTCTCTGTAAACCAGCCACTGATGCAATCCCGATACTAAGGAGTCTGAGGCAAGGGGACAAGCCTAGGAAAAATTATGAGATTTGCTTGTTTGTCTGTCTGTCTGTTTTAATTCTAGATCATGCTGATAAGAAGTAAAAGACGAAGGAGTTCAGAGCCCAGGTTTTGCAACTTGGCACCCTAGACCTTGGTCCCTGCTTCTGTCACTTAACAACAGCGTGGTCCTCGAGAAAGTCACTTCAACGTTTTGGGCTTTGGTTTCCTTCACAGTGCAGATGGACTTCCCTAGCAGATGGGATGATGCTACATTTTAATGAGTTAATTCACTTAAAATCCATAAACCAGTGTTTTAGCATTGGATAAACAGTCTGGTCCAGTCTTTCATTACTACACAATCACGGAAATCAATGGAATCCATTTACCCCAGGAGCATTAAAAACAGCTTACGGTGGCAAGTGTCCCACTAGAAGGCGGTGGGAAGAAATCCTCACAAAGGAAGAGAAGGGCAGTAGATGACGGGGGAATGTGGTCTGAGACCAAGGCAAACGGGATCCTTCTCCCGTTTCATTGTATCCAGACTTTGGGAGTATTTTATGGGTATGACTCTGATTGAAATCTGTGTTCCAGTGACACAGGCTCGCTGCATTCATATCCAAACGACCTCCTGCAAAAGCTACTGCCTTGCTAGCTCCAAGGAAACTGTACCAGGCAGTATTTGATATATAAGGTCAACCTGGGGCTTGCTAAAGGAAAAATATCATAACATGAACTTCTCAAATGATGGCTTACATTGTTCAAAATTCTAGCATAGAACTCATGCTGATGCTGGCGTTATCCGGACAATGGGAAGTCCTAGGGATAGTGTTTAGCTCATGTACAAGATCACCAGCAGAAAGATTCACACTGATAGAAGGCTGCAAACATGGTGTGAAGATGACAGGTAACCATGGCAACAACTGATGGCCCATAGGAAGATCAAGAAGGAAGATGCGGGAGGGTTGCCTGGAATCTGGGTGTGGACTACTCAAAGGACCTACTCAGGTACCTGGCCTGGCGCAGCTCCATTTTGTTAATATGTATGATGCTAAAGGGTTGACAATAAGTCTCTTATGCTGAAGACAAAAATCAGCATCTAATTTGTGTTTGTTTGTTGATTTGGTTTTTTGAGACAGCGTTTCATTAAATAACTGTCCTGGCTGTCCTGGAACTCTCTTGTAGATCAGGATGGTCTCGAACTCACAGAGATCTGCCTGCCTCTGCCTCCTGAGTGCTGGAATTAAAAGTGTGTACCACAACCACCTGGCATCAGCCTCTAATCATTTATAGACAAGGCTGGTCTCAGGCTCATTACAGAACTGAAGAGCTTGGTCCTCCTGACTCCTACCTCTCCAGCACAAGCACATTGTTCAGCCGTCAAAATCAGCTTTCTGGGTATTTTCCGTACATTTTCTGTTGAACAATTTTAAGGACAAGAAGTGTGTTTCTAGCCCAGCATGGAAGCGGGAGGATTACAAATTCAAGGCCAAATATAAAAACAAAAATGCGCCCTTCTTCTGAAAAAAGAAGCAAGAACATGATCTCTCCTTCATAGTAGCCACCACTGACTATATTTATAAAAGAATATGAGGGGCTGGAGAGATGGCTCAGAGGTTAAAGAGCAGCGACTTCTCTTCCAGAGGACCCAGGATCAATTAGCAGAACGCATACAGCAGCTCATGACTGGCTGTAACTCCAGTTCCAGGGGATCTGACACCTTCACACCAATGCATATAAAGTTAAATAAACGATTTTTAAAAAAGAAAAAGAAAATGAGGGGCCTCATCAAAAGAACAAAAAATGAATCACAGAGAATATATGAAATCAAATGTATACTTACTCATTATGAAATACTAATCAAATATAGTTGAAAAAACAAACAAAAGACATAAAAAGAGGAGGAGATTAGTTGAAAAATAAAAAAATTAATGAGTAGCGGAGGACAAGAGAGCAGTGGAGGAGAATCTGACCAACATACCTTGGATATATGCGTGAAATTGTCAAGAAAAATCTACCATATATTTGTGTATGGAATTGTGGAAAAAAATACATGGGCTAAAATACTTTATCAAAGATGATATATAATATTGTCCATATCAAACATAATTTTTTCTTATTGTTTATAGTGTATATGCCTACATTTTATTGAGAAAGTATTGCATATCTGAACAAGCTTTGTTGAACACATTGTGGAATAATCTTTTTGTACACTGTGAAGAGGTGTCACTTTGATTGGTTTTAATAAAAAGCTGAACAGCCAATAGCTAGACAGGATTTCTGGGCACGAGGATGCTGGGAAGAAGAAGGGGAGACACCAGGAGCCACTGGGAAAGCAGAATGGGCACCATGTAGATGAGGTAATAAAGCCATGAGGTTAATGTAAATTATAAGAGCTAGTTAGAAACAAACCTAAGCTATCGGCCCAGCTTCCATAATTAATAATAAGTCTCCGTGTCATTATTGGGGAACAGTTCCCACAAAAGAGTACAACTACAGAACACGTTTCGCATGATAACACATTCCAAAAAATTTTTAGATATTATAAATTAAATGGTTAAAAACATTTAATAATCTCATAGTATGGTCAAAGTTAGCAAATTCTGGGAGACTGAAACATGAGAGGGTTTCTTAAGTTGAATCCTAAGCTGCCAGGAGAGCTTCTGTAGAGGCTGTATGTATAGCTTATATTTCAGGGGTCAGAAGTGTGGGAATTATCAAAATTGGAGGTACCAAAATGCTGACCCAAAGAAGAAAATCAAAAACAACCCCTCTAGTACTATATTTTTTTTTTAAGTAGAGGAGACAGAAAAGCTCCCAGCTCCATGTTAATTCAGGATTTTTTTCTGAACTTGAATGCAAACATATATTTCCTTAGATTCTGTTAAAAGAAATTTAAGCAAATAAACTGAGAAGAAATTTACTGAGTGTGGACCTCCTACCCTTAAATCCTCAGAATGCTGTTGCAAAAGCCCAATTCTTGTATCGGTGCCCTAGATACAGCATTTTGAAAACCAAGCAAATAGAAATATGACTGTATCTTCTTGCTGTGTTTCCAGGAATGCTAAGAATCAATAAAGCTTCCCCACTGGAACCAGGGTGTTAAATGTGAAACTCAACGCTTTCTGTAATTAAATGAAGTATATAGGTATGCTGCTGGTATGAATTGTAATGTGAATATCTGATATGCAGGATATCTGATCTGCAATTCCCACAAAGAGATTGCAGCCCACAGGCTGAGAAACTCTGCCTCAGGAGCTCGGACAGAGAGCAGCTAGGGGTGTGCTCAGCTGCACATGCACACGGCCCTTGGTTCAATATTCAGCAGCAAGAACCAAAATGAACACAATTGGAGGGTGAGGGATCCTGTAGGTTGTGTAAGAGTGTATGGGAAGGAGGCAGAGGCAAGGATGTAAGAAAAGCAGACAATGACTTGGACTTCCCATCTCGCCCAGAAATTCATTAGAGCACTGTTGTCATCTCTTTTGGAATATGCCTGCGTCCCTCATTTTAGACTGTAATTCATTCACAAGGATGGGCCCTGCCCAGCCAATGGGGTGGTAAGCAACTCAAGGCCAGGCAGCTTGAGAAGAGCAGGAGCACATCTGTTCCCTTAAAAACACTTGCTGACTTCAGGGAACTTGAATCAGGAAGTGGACTTGACTTGTCTCTCCAATCTGCAAATTAAGTTAGTGCCCGGAGTCCCATGCACACACGTCTGAGAGTCCAGATCTAAACTAAACACAGAAGTACTCCATCAACCGCTTCCTCAGAGGTTACAGGACTGTACCATATTTGCAAAGAAGTAAGCACCCTAAGGGACTCCATTAAAATACACATGAGCATACAGAGTCATAAGCAAGTGCATGGCAACTTCCATGCATAACCCTTTCCAAAGATTAGCAAGTCAAAAAACAAACAAATACACAAACAAAAAACTTCTATGATGAGAGTGATCATATCCAAATGCTTTCTGTGATGGTTTAAAAGAAAATGGCCCCCAAAGGGAGTGACACTATGAGGAGGTGTAGCCTTGTTGAAGAAAGTGTGTCACAGTGGGGTCGGGCTTTGAGGTCTCTTTTGCTCAAGCTTCCCTCAGTGTGACAGTCAACTTCCTGTTGCCTGCAGGATGTAGCATTCTGAGCTATTCCTTCAGCATCACATCTGCCTGCATGCTGCCATGCACCCCATCATGATGATAATGGACTGAACCTCTGAAACTGTAAGCCAGCCCTCTCAATTAAATGTTTTCCTTACAAGAGCTGCCACAATCATGGTGTTTCTTTGTAGCAACAAAAACCCAAGCTAAGACACTCTTAAAGATAAAATTAAGTTATAGAAATTATTTTTTGAAAACTTACTATGTAGAGTCAAAATTGCCCATGAACATACCCCAAATCTTCATCCCATCTGCTAGGTTTTAAACAGGGACAAGAAGTGGTTTTTATTCATTGTTTCATCTGGTCCCTGGGCTATTTAGCCAAATGTCCTACATAGTTTCATCATTCAGGAAAATATGAATGGAACTAAATCAAATTACCAGCCTAAGATTTTTTATAAATAATTTTTCTACTCAAATTATTTTTTTTCACTGGGGACCTCATAAAAATCTATGAGTCTCTAAGAGGTTTATATACATGCTTTAGAAATATATAGAATTCATTTCATATAGTGCTTACTGCACTGAATGATGGTATACTTAGCCTATAGTTACTTCTAGTTTTTATATGTATGCTCTTTGGCTAGGTCAGATTTCAATACAATGAGTTTTTAGAATATAACTATGATGGTCCTTAGTATCGTTATGGTGTCTGCCTTGATCAAGACAATAGACAGAAACACAAGTCAGTTTCACCACAAATCTTGGGGAGCATTAGGAGACTTGGTCAAACGTGTCAACTCTGAGAGCTAGTGAGGAAGCAGGCCAACAAAGTGGAACAGAGAACTTACACTACGGCAGGTCAACAGATTCTCTACTCGGTGTCTGCAGAAGGTTGTGAATTTGTGGGCTTTTCTGCTGCTGAGTCATGCTAGCCCAGAGGAAACTTAATGTCAACACCAAGTGTAAAGTGATCCAATTAGGTCAGATTACCATTTATCTCCATAGATCCCTTGCGGTTCCTCAGGCAAGTTGGTTTCCATAATCAAATTAATACCGAAGAACAACCAGCAAGAGGCCGATAGAGCTGGCGTTGCCATCACTTTATTTACTCACAAAATATTCCCCTGTCATAAACTTGTGAAATCCACCCTGCCAACAAATTTCACTGGGATCACAAACGAAGTCATCATAGACTCTGGGAATTCAGCCTGAATGAGAGCAGTAAAATCAGAATGTCTATTATAAAGAGCCTTTTCTACGGGTATACAGGAAGTCTGTCAGTGTTTATTTTTTAAAAAAAGAAATAAGAAGCCCGCATTTATTCTTGCATAGTGATTTACCTATTAAGCAAGATGAATATTTTAATCACAGAAGACCTTCTCTCAGAAAAAGATACCTTATGAAAACATCTCTTGCTTCTACTCCTTATTCTGCCTGTCTGCAGCAGTGAATGCTCAGATTCAAGGCATGGTAGTTGTACAGGTGAGTAAGGACAGTGCCTTCCTCCCACTCCTAGGCAGACTGCACAGAGGTCTGACAAGCCTCCTCCCTCACCAGTGCCCCAGACAGCCCGAGATGGACCCGTTTTCCATTCACTCTCTATGCATCTTGACTGACTGTGCCCTGGCCTGTGTTCCTGTGGTGATTCTGAGCCTCTTGGGCCAGAGCATGTACTCAACAGCCCAATTCTACACAGTCAACAACCATGGCTTTATGTCATTGCTTTTCTCACGTTTGACCAAAGCAGGTTACCTAACCATACACAGTCTCAGGAAAAACACCCTGGGAAGCTCCTTGAAGCCTTTTGATTTTCTGCCCAAGTGTCTGAGGTCCCGGGCAGGATCTCCTTCCAAGTGTTCATCTCTGCCTCAGCACCAAGGTAGGACTCCACTTCTTCCATCTACCTTCTATGAACAAGTGGATTAAATAAAATAATCTACAAATTTCCTGCGAGTTTTAATCCACTCCTTTTCTCCATCAACCACTCTTATTCCTGCTTATGATGTCATCTGGGTTGAAATATTTGAAAAATCATAGTGCTTTTTCTTTTACATTGTATCTCCAAATTTGATAAATAGGAAACCTTTGATTATTCCTTCATCTAGGCACTCTGACATTCAACCCACAGTATAATTCCACCACTATCATCCCAGAGAAGAAATTTATCATCTCATATTCTTGTCATCCTAACTTATGTTGGCACGTATACATTCATAGATGCATGTGTGTGTATATGTGTGCATTATATATACCTACATGCATGTAAGTATACACATTCCATACAAATATACTACATAGATTCACATATACATATATAAAATGTACACATATACAAACACACACATGTAATATCAAAAGGTGAAAATGCCCTATTTTGGAAAAATATTTCAATGCAAACAGACACACAGAATTTAAGACTTACAGGTTGACCTCCCCACCATCGATGATTAAACTTCTCTCGCCCTCGAAGATGGAAAGTAGCATCGAATACAGGATCATACATTGAATTGCCAACAATTCCATGGGATTCTGGATATAAACCCTTTGCATAAGAGTGATTTTTATTGTTAAAATAGCAGTATTATAATCTATACATGTTAGTTCTAATATCAATTTTCTTACTATAGCAAGTTTTATAATAATATTGAATTACCCAACTCAAGTAGAAGATATATAACCTTTATTTTGATTTTATTATTAAGATAGCAATGTAATAATCTATATATGTTAGTTCTATTATCAATTTTCTTATCATAGATGGTTTTATAATAATATTGAATTACCCAAATCAAATAGATACATATAGCCTTTACTTTGAGTATGTCTTTGCACAAATGAGTCATAGCTAATTTTAAGTCATTTTAGAAATGCAAATGATGGTGAGAAATATAATATTTGTTTATTTTACTGCTGAGACTTAACAAAATAGACATTTTTACTATTTTATTTGAAATGGGTACATGTCTCCAAAAAAGATTTAATGTATGATTCTATTTGTTCTTCAAATAATTAACTTATAAAACAATAATGATTAATAGAACATTGTGTTTGAAACAAGAAAAGAGGGTAGCATTTGGAATGTTTAAAAATCCAAACATAGAAGCCCTGAAATCAACATTCTTATACTTGAAAATTCAGAATAAATGATAGACATCTCTGAAGTTGAGAGTTTAATGGGAAGTTTGGCAAGAAGAGCGCTTGAAAAGGCTGCAGTTTTAATTCTGAAATGCAATTTCGTCACCCACAAAGCCATGAGAGTCACAGTAAGCAATGGAGGCAAATGGAAGGATAAGGTTTTCTTTGAATACTGAAGAATATGGTTTGGGGTTTTTGTTGGTGGTGGTTGGTTGGTTGGTCAGTTTTTGTTTTGCTTTTTTATTTTTATTTTTTGGTTTTGGTTCTTTAAGACAGGATTTCTTTGTGTATCTCTGGCTGTCCTGGAACTTGCTTTGTAGACCAGGCTGGCCTCAAACTCAGAGATCCACCTGCCTCTACCTGGGATTAAATGCTTGCAACACCACACCCAAGAAGCAGTTTTTCATCATTTTGGTTTTCTTTTTGTTTATTTGATTTTTCAAGACAGGGTTTCTCTATGTAGCCCTGGGTGTCCTGGAACTCACTCTGCTGATCCTAAACTCAGAGATCCAAGGATAAAACTGACTCTCTAAAGTTGTTCCCTGACTTGCACGCATGCACACACGCATGCACACACATGCACACACATGCATGCACGTACACATACATACATACACACCAAATGAATAGATTTGGCCAATATAAGTAAGACTTTACTTTTTTAAGTGACTTTTTTCTTTGTTTCTTTTTCTATGTTTGCTTTCATTAAGAGAGAGAAAGAATCCAGGCAGTGGTAGCACACACCTCTAATCCCAGCTCTCGTGAGGCAGAGGCAGGCAGATCTCAGTGAGTTTGAAGCCAGCTTGTTCTACAAAGCAAGTTCCAGTACAGCCAGGACTGTGTTACATAGAGAAACCCTGTCTCAAAAAAACCAAAAGGGAGAAAGAGAGAGAACATGAAGTTGGATGAGTAGGGAAGGGGTAATGGTCTAGAAAGAGAGGAAGAGTCAGGAGATAAGAAAGAATACAATAAAAATATGCTGTGTGAAATTCTCAAGTAATATATTTTACAAATCAAATCTTTTTTAAAATTAAAATATGCTCTATATCTTAAAAAAATAAATTTCCCTTCAAGTGATTCCACAGTTAAATCAGACCTTTGAATATACAGTACTTGAAAACAAATACTTACAGTGGCCAAAGTATATAAGTTAGGGAAGGTTTTTGTGGGGTACACAGGCCTCATGTAGGGAGCATGTGTGCCACAGGACCCTGGAAGTAGAAAATAACTAATCAGGGCAAGAAAACCACCCAGAACCACTTCAAGTATAAAATTCATTTTCTCAACTATGAAAAACACATGCCTTTTTCTGTTGTATTTTCAACAATTAAATTTATTTTTAAAAAAAAGAAAGAAAAAGAGAGAGAGGGAAGGAAGGAAGGAAGGAAAGAAGGAAGGAAGGAGGGAGGAAGGAGGGAGGGAGGGAGGGAGGGAGGGAGGGAGGGAAGGGAGGGAGGGAAGGGAGGGAGGGAGGGAGGGAGGGAGGGAGGGAGGGAGGAAGGAAGGAAGGAAGGAAGGAAGGAAGGAAGGAAGGAAGGAAGGAAGGAAGGAAGGAAGGAAAGACACACAGTGGCCCTATGGCTCTAGACACCTATAACAGAGCAGTGGCTGTCCTGGAGGACAGACAAGAACATGGAGTGGAGAATGACTTACGTAGCTTCTCGATGTTGGGCATGACCTTGCTACCTTTCTTCATGTACGATGCACGGAACCCGTCCACAGAGAAGATGATCAATGGAGGGCGGACAAACCTTAAACAGTAACACAATAAATCTCAGGGAGACCGCTGCCACACACACTCCACAGTGGGACCAGTCAGCACCAGGAAAACTCAAAAAGGAAGGAATATAGAAAGCTTGGACTCCCAACCACATAACGTTTGAGGCAACTGAATTCAGTTAAATTGGCAAAATCACCATGGCCAGGAGAAAGTAGTTGGTGCTACTGTTGTTTCCTACCCTACAAACAAGAACCTTATGCAATAGTTAAATATATGGATATATTATGCATGCATCTATGTATGTACGTAGATACATATATATGTATTATGTATTTTCTCCCATTTGTAACCTGGAAAGTTCCGACCCATTCTCTAAAACCCAGCCCAAAGTTTCCTCTTCTATGATTTTAGCTGCTCATGCTTCCAAATTCCTTCATGATGTTAAGACATACCTCCTTTGCCCTAACATATACATTGTTCTGTATCTTACTATCGTCATCTGTTAAAAGGCTGCCCCTCTAGAGTTCCATGCTGGCCTAGAACTTGCTATGTTGACTAGGTCGGCTTCAAGTTCACAAACCTCCTGTGTTAGCCTCAGTGGCTCACAGGCATCTGTTGCCATGTGTGATTCCAATAAATACTTATCAGATACATTAGCGAATTACTGACTCCATGAGTGAGGTAAAATTAACCACAGTAACACCCTTTCCACTGGATATCAGCATCATAGAAACATTCCTTCAAGTTTATTAGAAAATTGTTTCCAAGGTGATTTAAATTGCAGAGAATTTAAAATGCCTATTAGCAAAGGACTCATTGACCCAAGCCAAGAACGGATGACATGATACTGTATTATTCTAAGGGTGTAGTTGGTCAGTCATAGAAGACTGAACTATGTGCAGGATTCTTTCTAAGAATTTTAATCTGACGAGCAACTCTTAACTTGAGACTATTAGAAGTCGTGTGAGAAATAAGACTTTTTAAGGCAGCCAGGTAGAAAGTCATAAATGCTTCATCCCATTCCACACATCCAAAGTGTTTAGATGTCTTTATTTTTCCTTTCTTTTATTAATAATTAAGATTTTTTTAAGGAAGAAAAAATAAAGATATCTAAACAAATTCTGCATCCCAGGCTATAATACATACATGCATGCATGAATACATACATACATACATACATACATACATACATACATACATACACATACATGCATGCATGAATACATACATACATACATATATTTAAAGACTAAATTATAAAACCACATTTGTTGAAAATGTATTGTTTGCCAAACATTGTAAGACCCATGAAGTCTACACAGTTTCCTAGAAGGTAAAAGTACCCAGTCTGGGTCACACTTGAGCCGAAAGGTATCACTCAGTTTGACTATCTGTCAGCAGAGAAGAGGGTTTCTGCCAAATCTGGTTGGAGTTACCTTCTTGCACGACAACTTTTAGAAGTTCTAGGCTCTCCAATCTTTTTTTCACCTCCCTCACACACTAACAAAGGCAAAAACAGGACTCAAGGAAAGCTACTGTGGGGGTAAGCAAGGTAGGAGGGCGGGGAATCGCTGCAGGAAGCGCATCCCTTAGAGATCAGTAAGATGCACTTTGGTGGACCACAGCAGACCCCGAGACTCCAGAATGCACAGCAGTGATAGGAGAAAGCTGAAGGGAGAAAAGAACATCAAAGCTTCAGCACAGGACTGGCGACAGGCTCCGCGGCTGCCTGCTGATCTGACTTCATCCCCAGAAGACATGCAAAAGCAGAAAGGGAGAATCAGCTCCACAAAATGTTTGTCTTACCTCCAAGCACTTTGGCACAAATGCTTACATATACATCCTGCATACATACACATGTGCACGCACACACAAAAATAATAATACCTAAGAGTGTTTTGTTTTATTTTTTTAAAAGCATCAAGATAACTTGACTGGCAACACAAGTTTATGTGTAGATGTGGATGTCCTTAAAATGTTTGTAGCTGTTCACCTATCTAGTCTTCATTAGGGTTCATCAAGGAATGTAGAAGTATTCATAATATCTATAAGACAAAACACACTCACCCTGCAGGGCATTCAGGGACTTTTATTTCTTCACAGTCATCATCTACCCAATGTGATTCTCCTACAAGGAAAAATGGGGACATTTATTGCAAAGTCTATTTATAGAAGCCATCTAGAGCCTAGAAGCACAATGCCAGAATCTGTGTGTCCTGTTTCGTAGTTGTTACTGGGACACCATCTAAAAAGAAGTTCTGAAATAAAGCCTAGCGTCTGCTCTGGCTTTTAAAGTACACCCATACATGGTGGGAAAGCTAAGATTTAATAACCTCAAATGGTGTTTATTTCAGCTTTCAGAGGCTAAATGGTTTGTAGATTTAAAAAAAAAAAAAAAAGTGGCGTCAGTGGACAAGATTTCATGTTTGTTTCCTTCCAAAAATAAACTGTTTGGTCATTAGATGGAACATTCTCTCCCTCCTCGGCCACTCTAGATCTCAAAGCCATAGAAAGAAAGACACAACTTCCCTTCACATAGAGAAAAAGTTTCTGTTTCTAATCATATTACAAGGATAATGTGGACAATTGCGAGAGCTTTTATTCAGTGTGGGGAGCACTGAATAAAGGAAAACCCAAGCTGCCTCTCTCTCTTCCCTTGCACCAAGATCTGAGAACCTGAGTCCCGTGTGTGTGGAGGCCACGGGTCTCTGCCACTATCCATCTGATTTTCTGAGACAAGATTTCTCAATGAACCAGAAGTTCATGGATTGGCTAGGCTTGCTGACCAATGAGCCCCCAGAATCTTGCTGTCTGCATCTACCTCTTTGCATACCCAGGAGGTCATACACTACAGTATCCATCTCCAGTGTGGCAATGCTGACGTGGAGTATTTAAGAAGTGACGCCTATGGAAAGAAACTAGGTTGTGGGAGGACCATGCCCACAAGAGATTAACACCTGCGTGTCTCTTAGGACTTCATTCATTCCCACAACAATCATCATCAAGGTCAAACAGATGGGACTTCCCAATAGGGGACTTTCAGCTTCTAAACTGTGAGCTATCTCATTCATAAAAAGGCCTAGCAACACGAGAGATATGAAGACAGCATTCTTCGGGAAGAAAAAAATATCATTAAGAATTTACCTTACGCTCTCTAAGACAGGCAAAATATTACTTACCTTGAACTAACATAAATCTTGTGCCTAGGATCTTACAGAAACTTCTCCCATATAGAGAGCACTTGAAAATCTCCCACAACCCGGATCCATCTGGCTATTGGCTGACCAGGTAGGCTAGTAAGTAAGCTGAATTATTTTTCCCAAGCACGAGTAACTCAAGGCAGACAGGTGAGATTCACTAGAGTATTGAAATCAGAATTCAGACCGCCAAAAATGGCCTTCACCTGTCATGATCCAGTGACTAACGGCATCCAAGACCTTCCTCCTTGTTATTTTCCCTTCTCTTAATAGCCCTGTGTCTGCTTCTTATATTTACTACATGAAGATTCAAAGGGAATAAATTCTTGACGGATGCTATATTTCAAAATAAAAGCCCAGCTGCTAGAGTCAGGGAAACTGCACAATGCCACAGCGGTTGAGGGAGGGTTCCGGATCCACTCACACCTCACAGGAACAACTTCCTCTTTGTCCTGAATCTTCTTTTTTCTTTCTTTTTTTTTTTAAATTTATTTATTTATTATATATACAATAGTCTGTCTATGTGTATGCCTGCAGGCCAGAGGAGGGCACCAGACCCCATTACAGATTGTTGTGAGCCGCCATGTGGTTGCTGGGAATTGAACTCAGGACCTTGGGAAGAGCAGGCAATGCTCTTAACCACTGAGCCATCTCTCCAGCCCCTTCTTTTTTCTTTCTTAAGTAGGGATTTATTCCAGGGCCTTGCATATGCTATACCCCTAGTTAGCCCTTCCCTGAAGTCATTTAGCAGAGACATTTCATAAATATTTTGTGCCAGACATAGGACAAGGACTTAAATTAGGAAATAAGAGGTGATGGAACCTATAGATAAAAAAATAATAATAATAATAATCATGGTTTGTTTTTTTTTTGTTTGTTTGTTTGTTTGTTTGTTTTTGCTTAAACATCTCTATGTGACTGCGTGGTCCCTAAAATGTTTTACTATCTGGAGCTGTATCTTTTATGTTTTCTGTGGGTCACTGACCATTAAGATCATAAAAGTATCATATTCTACCATGCACATACATATTATACAAATAAGGCTTTGTGTGTAACCAGCTCTGTTGATGTTTTACTGACTTCACCAGCAAGCACCCCCAGCCCTAAGCTGTTGCTAGGGCCTTGGCAAATGTCTTACATCCACCGGGAACAGAGGTCATGTTCCAATGCTTCAAGCCACTCTGTGATTTACTCTTTGCTGCAGAGTCTCTTTTTCTTGTTGCTATGATAAAATACTCTGAAAATAATAACTCTAAAGAGAAAGGGTTTATTTCAGCCCGGGCATCAAGTGACGGAGCACCATGGAAGGGAGACGTAAGGCAGAAGGGATCTGAAGCAGCCTGTCCCGCCTTGCTCACCATTAGAAAGCCCAGAGCAAAGACTGTACGATAGAGCTCAGGCCATGGTATACAGCCCAGGAGCCCCTGCCTAGGGAATGGACCCGCCCGTAACAGGTCTGCACAAGAAGGCTGCCAGTAGCTATGCATCAGTCTAAGAGGGAACCACAGTGACCCACTGATTGCTGAGTTCTAGGGGAAGGGGCAATTAAACCTAAGGTCACATAGTTGGACATGGTTCAGTTCAGTGGAACTCAAAACAAAATAAAATGACATAAATGTAGGAAATGGACTTATGGAGAGGGGGAGAAGAGGAGTGGAAGGAAGGTGAAAACAGGTGGAGGACTACAGTAAACAGAAAGTTCTAGATACAATGCATGAAAATTATTGAAGAACAAATTCTATCAATTTATTTTAAACATATATGTCTTGGGAACTGAAGAGACTGCTCAACGGTTAAGAGTGCATACTATTTTTGCAGAGGACTGGGGCTTAATTTCTAGCATCTACATGATAACTTACAACCATCTATAACTCCAGTCCCAAGGGATCTGACACCTTCTGCTGACCTCCAGGCTTGCATGTGGCTCACAGACATTCATGCAGGCAAAACACTCACATACATAAAATGATAGTTCTGAGGCTGAAGAAAAGGCTCGGTGGTTAAGAACACTCGCTGCTCTTTCAGAGGAGTCAAGTTTAGTTCCCAACACCTACATGGTGGTTTCATAACCATTCGTAAACTCGAATCTGACAACCTCTTCGGACATCCACAGACACTGCACACACATGGTGCTTGCGTCTATGTTCATGCAGGCAAAACACTCATACACATAAAACAACTAAATCAAAAAAAAAAAAAAAAAAATGAAGTTCTTTCCCATCTCCAAGCCCTGCATGTAAGATGTTCTATCCAGACAATTCAAGGTATCTTGGGGCACGCCCTGTGTTTCATCTCTCGAGAGAGTCTAAAGGCATGTACCTTTGCAGACCACCTGGTAATTGGTACAGCAGTCTCCCCGGGACAGACAGTCTTCTGAGCAGTGACAGGCATTCTCCTCGTTTCGTACTTCCCCACATCTGTCTTTGGTGCACTCCCAGCCGCGAGCTGAAATCATCAGAGAGGAAACACTCTCGCTGCTGCACGCAGACCAAATGAAAGAGGCCACAGTTGCTTACAGAGGGTTCCAACAAAAAGAGCCAGAAGCCCACATCATTTAATCTGTTTGCGAAACTTGAGTCAGCCAGAGGCCAAGAAGACATTTGGAGAACATACAGATAGAATGAATTTCTAATTTTTCAAAGCAGAGGGCAAAGTCACAGCGCAACTGAGCTCTCATAGAAAAACAAAACCCAGAAAGTCAAAGAGTCCCCGCCCCTCCAGAACTGCGCTAAGTACCACAAAAAGAGAAAGAGTACAAAGAAGCGTTAATGCCCTCAAAATCCTAACTGACCAAAATGTGGTGGCCTACAGAAGGCAGCTCCCTGCCTCTCAGGAAGCCAGTAAATGAGCTATAGTCCTGCCTGAGCGATAACTCAGGATTCAATTCTTCAAGGAAACATCAAAAAAAGTAACCTTTTCATTTTAATCCCAGCGTTATTGTCATTGGGTGTGTGTGTGGTTTTTTGGTTTTTGTTTCCTTTTTTTGTTTGCTTGTTTGTTTTTCGAGACAGGGTTTCTCTGTGTAACAGTCCTAGCTCTCCTGGAACTCGCTCTGTAGACCAGGCTGGCCTCAAACTCACAGAGATCTGCTCACCTCTGCCTCCCATGTGTTGCGATTAAAGATGTTTGCCACCACCACCCAGCTTATTGTTATATTTTTAATTCATCTTTTTTTCTAGCCAATAAACCACAGGTCTTATGGAAACTTTAAAAAGAAACATTTCTATTTCATCTCAGATATAAGACTATGAGATTAACTGGCACATTCTAGCTGTTCAATGAACCCTTATTAAACATCCTTAGAATGGTGTTGAAAATAAACTACGATTCTTGAACCTGAGGGCTGTAGTAACATAAAGAGCTTCCACAGCTAATTCACAGAGTTAGTTTTTCCCATAATCTGTCTGTCTCGTTGTTTTCCATGCTCCGGGTGCTGAGGGCTTAGAGAAGAGCAAAAGATAAGAGCACCACTGGGCAGTGATGGCGCACACCTTTAATCCCAGCTCTCGGGAGGCAGAGGCAGGTGGATCTCGGTGATTTCGAGGCCAGCCTGGTCTACCTAGGGCTAGTTCCAAAACAGGCTCCAAAGCAACAGAGAAACCCTGTCTTAAAAAAACAAAACAAAACAAAAGACAAGAGCTCCATCTTCCTGGAGCTCTCATTCAAGAGAGATATTCATGCAAGCATCAGACACTGTCATTCAACCTTGGAAAGGCATGAGCGAGGCAGTAAAAGAGCTACTGACAGAACAATCAAGGGGAGTGTCTTGGAATTTCAGTACACGTGGACATGCCAAGCCTTCATTTTTCAAGCTGTGTAGTCAGTAGAAAGAAACAATGGTCGTCTAAACCAGAGGTTGTTGACCTGAGGGTCACGACCCCTTTGTAGGATGAACGATCTTTTCACAGGGGTTGCCTAAGACTATCAGATATTTCCCTAAAAACACAGATATTGCCTTAAAATACAGATATTTATGTTATGATACATAACAGTAGCAAAATTACAATGATGAAGTGGCAACAAAATAATTTTTTAGTTGGGAGTCACGACGACGACATGAGGAACTGTATTAAAGAGTCGCAGCATTGGGAAGTTTGAGAACCACTGCTCTAAAGCAAGGCTGATCCTTCATGACATTCTACCAAGAAGAGCCCTTGCTAGGTAATTCAACAGAGAGAGGTGGGATAGTCAGTGAATTATGTTCCAACTGTTTACAGAGCGTTTGCTGCCATTTGAAAGGGTGGTGTTTAAAAAGCCTTAAAGATACAGACACTGCCTCCCACATGATTGTATACATAAATACAAACATAATTATACATACACTATCCAGATGCACTAGACGGGGAGAGAGAGAGCCAGAGAGAGTTTATACTGAAATCCTAGGCTTGTTTCTGGATGGCACAGCAGAACCTCTAAAGCTTTCCTCCTCTCGACTTTTCATTGCTATTTGACATTGGATTCTTTCGCATTCAATACATGTTGACGTTAGACACCAGAGAATAAAGTGTTTTATAAAGTGATGCTATGGTCTTATTAAACTAGGAAGAAAAGCCTGAGCTACATTCAAAGAGAACGAAGCTAGAATCAGGGGCGCAAACTTTGCAAGGGATCTGAAGACCATGGTGGAAGGCCGACAGAACTTAGCCACAAGATTGTCAGAGCACGGCTGAAATGTAAATGTTCTAGATTTCTTGGTGCTAAGCAGACAGATTGCTGGTTTGCAGTTATGTCCTAGAGTCCGAGAGCTCCATGGGACATCTGTTCCCCCCGTGCACTCAATTTACAAGAGCCTCCGTTCTTAAGCTTCTGAAGCCACAGCTGAAGAACCTGGTAGAGTTCCACAGGAAATGCACAAGCAAAATGTATCTGAACGCTTCAAAAATATATTACAAAAAAAAACTAATAAAGCCCTTATAGTTTTCAGGCTGTGGGGGAAATAAGTCCTAATTAGTAAGGGAATTTATGTCGACTTTTCAAATAAATACAGAACTAAAGTTTAAATAAAGGCAATAATGTATCATTGCCAATAATATCATTAAAAAGATCAGACAAATAGCAATGGTAAGTTGGACCCTCCAAAATACCACCCATGCGTGAAAGTCATAATTTGTCAGGGGAATTGAGAAATCAGTCTCCAGTGTCCAAAGCAGGGTCCTTGCCATTTTTCTTAGGTAGATTGAATGAGGTTTTGCCCAGGGGCAGGGGCATGGTGGTGAACACGCAAAGTACCCCAAAAGTCTTATCTAAAAACATTTGGCTTTGAAAACAGAGTAAACATGAAGACAGAAGTCTCCAAGGATACGCTTCCCTTGACTGGTGTGCATTCATCCAACAGCTCCTATGTTCCAATGACCACTCCGCTTCCGGATAAATAAAATTGGGAAAATTTTGGAAGATTTCAGAACTGCCCAGAGCACAAGACCCCACATCGATTCCATAAATGTTTTCCATGTGCACAGATAGCAGGAAATTAAAACTTTAAACCTAGTACTTTTAAATGGGCACACCCGGAGCCTACATACCCTAGCAGTGAGCATGAGGTGGCAAAAAGGAGGTGGAACTGAGGAAAATGGACAAAGACCTGGCCTCAAATGCTTTGAAAAGCCATCCTCACTGCCTGCAGTTGGAAAGTGCCATCTTCGGCTGAGTCAAGTTATTCATACAAAGTACATCCTCCATACAACCACCAGTCCTTCAAGAAACAAACTAAAGCCCACTACGCGAATAGGCTGAAGCAGAGGTGCGCCAACAGCTGGGAGTCACTAAGCCTTCTGCTGGGGGTGAGAGGCCTCCAGAAGTCACATACCTGTTTTCAAGCAGAGCTCATCAAAGTCATGGCAGCAGCTGCTGTAGCTCTTACATAGGTTGTCACAGCGACAGTCAGGAGGTCCCACCTCTTGGAGCTCGAAGCATCTGCCCTTGCAGGATCCAGATGTGTTGGTCCACGGAGAGTCAGATAATGCTGCCATTCAAACAAGAGGCAAGGACAACAGCTTAGGGGGCTGCCATGGCACACCAGGGGAGGAGTGGCACTTGGAAGCAGTTGGTGTGGAAATGCAATCAGACTCTGGATGAGAAGCCTGTCTGCAGCATCTGCTACCTGGGTCCCTCAAGCATGTTGCCTGACTTACCTAAAGCACAGCTTCCTTATCCGTAAAGTGAGAGGCACATAACAGTAATTTCAGACTGAAATGAGTACTAAATGAAGGAACCTGTGATATGCATATCAGAGCAGCAAGTATAAACAGTGACAAACGTTGACTCGCCTCATGATTTCAATTGTTAGTACTATACCCACGTAACAGCTAGTGCCCTTCTTGAAATAAGATTTCATTTCTTATCTAATAAACCCATCCTGCTAGCCGAGCATGACCAAGCATTATGCAGAGACGCAAGGGTTCAAGGCCAGCCTGGGCTACATAGCAAGGTTTTGTGTGAAAAGTTGTCACCAACAACAACACTATAAGGAAATTTGAGTGAAAGTGTCCCAAAACCAGTCTGAACACATTCGATAAGAGCAGAGCACTTTTGCAGTCTCTTCTACTCATAAAATCCATGTCAATCTAGTATGACTGGAATAAATGCCACACAGCAGAAACAAAGCCTAGTACATTGTCTGCATGTGATATAGTCTAAAATTCTCAAAAATTAACCAAAGTTTGATAAGTGAAAGAATGTGATAAGATGAAAATTGGAAAAAGTCCTCCTGTGTGGGTAATGTATGATTGGAAATTAACTGGAAGGTCTACCCATAATAGCATCTAAATGAAAAAAATTCAAGATATGAATTTTATAAGACATATGAAGAAATGACTCAATGATTAATAGCACATACTGTTCTTACAAAGGACTTAAGTTTGGTTTCCAGTATCCATACTGGATGGCTCATAACTGACTATAACTCCAGTGTCAGGGGATCTGACTTCCTCTCTGGCCTCCATGGGCACTGCACTCATATGTACACACACACACACACACACACAATTAAAAATAAAATCCTTGGCCGGGCGATGGTGGCGCACGCCTTTAATCCCAGCACTTGGGAGGCAGAGGCAGGCGGATCTCTGTGAGTTCGAGACCAGCCTGGTCTACAGAGCTAGTTCCAGGACAGGCTCCAAAGCCACAGAGAAACCCCGTCTCGAAAAACCAAAAATAAATAAATAAAATCCTTTTCTAAAAGAATATACTAAAATTTTATGAAAAGGACCACTCTAGAAAAATCTAGTTAAACCAGAGGCACACAATTTTAAAGATAAAAACATCAATACTATAAAAATCCTAGTTCATCCTAAACTAAAATATTCAATACATTCATAGAGAAAGATATCCAGAATTCTAGAAAGTTGAGAGAATAGAAAGAGCTAACTGAACTGGGTGGTGGTGGTGCACACCTTTAATCCCCACACTTGGGAGGCAGAAGTAGATGAATCTCTGAGTTTGAGGCCAGCTTAATCTACAGAACAAGTTCTAGAACAGCCAGGGATACACAGAGAAACCAAATTTCAGATAGATGATAGATAGATAGATAGATAGATAGATAGATAGATAGATAGATAGATAGATAGATAGATAGATAGACAAATGAGTAAACAAATAAATGAATGGATAAATAAATAAATAAAGTGTTCAAGGATCAAAACAATTCAGTGACAAGATAGAAAAATATATTCTGAAGGTAAATAATTAAGGTTGGTACTAGAAAACACATTCATCAATATTGTGGATGAAGCCCAAAATAAAGCCAAATGCATAAGAGTTTCTGTTGTTTAAAAATAGCACTTCAAAATAAAAACAGTCTCCTAGTTTAAAATTTGCAACATTTTACAAATTCACAAGTAATTGTCCTTTTTGTTCATTGTCTCCTATTGTCCATGTGTGTAGGTGGATGAAATACATATCACAAACATAACAGGTCTTGGCAAATGTAATTTTTATGACATGCTATTTGTAATTTCTATATTTAGAAAATTACCATTTTTGTAATAGATACATACATGTATGTATGTATGTATGAATGTATGTATCACTTTTAAAATCCTGAGAAAGCAAGATGTAGGAGAACAGATATTAAATGGCATTCTAGTTGCGCCTATGCCATTTATCTGAAGAGTTAGCTCATCCCTTAGTCATCCGTCCACTTCAGAGGCAGAAGCACCCAGTCCTAGACTTTATGGCATCAGATCAGTTGATCTTAAGAAGCCAGAGTCACTAGACCATGAGATGGGAAATGCTTTCTCACAGTTGATTATGGGACGTTGAAATAAAGACAAACCACATCAATTCAGCTGAGAAAATCATGTCTGTTTGCGATGCAGTGTCTTACCTCTGCTCCACAAACCACATTTTTCTGTTGGTTTTGGCCAGTGCATACTGAGCCATAAGAAACTATGGCAGGCAAGAAGGAAAACTAGAGGAGAAAAAAAAATCCCATAGCAAAAGGGGAAAGAGTAAAAAACTTGCCACGGAATGCTCTTTGTTTAAGGTTAATGTGTGGATAGAATCCTTCCAGCAGCTGTTTGATCAATCCGAAGTAGCAATCGCCCCATGAGCTGTGTCTGTAAACACGCTCAGCTATTCTAACAGGCGAGATAATGAGAAGTCTGAAGGTGTTGCTCAACCTATTGCCTTCTTGGTGGGGTCCCAGCCAATAATGTTGTCTCTGCTCCATGTTTGTATTCATCATCAAAAGCTCATTCCTACATCTGTCTTGACTTGAAAATACCTATACAGATCCTAAGCTGGGTTGTGATCATTCCTTGTCCAGTCCAACAAGGTGATTTTGTAAATATTTCTTATGACAAGAGCCATTCTCCCAACTTTCCCCTTGCCATCTTTGCAGAGGGTCGCATCCCACCCAACAGCTTGCCTTATCAACTATGGACAAGTTTGCTGATTGCCACTGAGGATGGCCGTCAAAGCTGCATCTTTACTGCAGAGGCGCATCTTAGTGGAGATGCGCAAGATCAGGCTGTCTGCAGCTTCAGTTTGGAGTGAGCTCCTGTGGGAATCAGAGGAAATGCCCCACCATTCATTCGTGGGTGACAATGGCGAATTCAACCAACAATGACAGGAAGAGAAAGGAAAAGTTAGTCTGAGTCATGAAAGAACCTTTCTAATTCAATGATCCCAAGAAACTTGAAATGTTCCAGCTTCAAGAGAGAGAGAGAGAGAAATGGTGGTGCACACCTTTGATCCCAGCACTTAGGAAGCAGAGGCAGGGGCATCTCTGTGAGTTCAAGGCCAATCTGATCGGCATCGAGAATTCTAGGACAGCCAGAGCAACATAGTAAGACTCTATCTCAAAAATAAAATAAATCAATAAATAAAAACAAACTGGGGCTTGAATTAAAAATCCACTTGGCCTTTCCAGGACTATCCCATCCCGTCTCCCACTGCCAGAACAAGCATGGACCTGTTCATTCTACAAGTCACCTCTATACACCAGCTTTAAAAAAAAAAAAATACCAAAGAAAAACATATAAGCATCCCCCTGAATATTAACCTTCATCAGGCGATGAAAGAAGACAGAGACAGAGACCAACATTGGAGCACTAGACTGAAGTCTCACGATCCAAAGGAGGAGCAGAAGGAGAGTGAGCACGAGCAAGGAACTCAGGACGGCGAGGGGTGCACCCACACACTGAGGCAATGGGGATGATCTATCGGGAACTCACCAAGGCCACCTGGCCGGGGACTGAAAAAGCATGGGACAAAACCGGTCTCGCTGAACATAATGGACAATGAGGACTACTGAGAACTGAAGAACAATGGCAATGGGTTCTTGATCCTATTGCATGTAATGGCTTTGTGGGAGCCCAGGTAGTTTGGATGCTCACCTTAATAGACCTGGATGGAGGTGGGTGGTCCTTGGACCTCCCACAGGGCAGAGAAACCTGCTTGCTCTTTGGGCTGAGGAGGAAGGAAGACTTGATTGGGGGAGGGGGAGGGAATGGGAGGTGGTGGCGGGGAAGAGGCAGAAATCTTTAATAATTAAATTAATTAATTAATAAAAAAATCAGCAAGAAAAAAAAAAAAGTTTGCCGAGGGTCTTTGTTTTTCCTTACATCCAGTATCTAAGAATAGATGTTTTGTTTTGTTTTGTCTGGAGGGAGCTGTATGTGTCCAAGTGGATAAACAATGTGTATGTGTACGGCACACACGCTGCAGCCCACATGTGGGAGTCAGACGAAACTCTTTCCCTGCACCTTTACATGGTTTCCATGGATGTTGGTCATTTGGGTTTAAGTAGCAAGCACTCTTCCCCTCTGAGGCATCGCACTAGCCCTAGACCTTTTGAAGATTTGTCTTTTCATTGCAACTGTATGATGCTAAATATGGAAACTGTCCTCAATAACGTGCCAGAGTTTTGCAGTGTAGACCCTCCTTTATTCAGGAGAGCAGCATAACGCTTCCGTTCTGTAACTCACTGAGAGGAGAAAAATGGCATGGCAACGAACTGCTGCCATCCCAAAATTTCCATCGTCACTGAGGAAGCCAGAAAAATCACCAAACATGGAAGACACCAAAGCAAGTCAACGAAAAGCATTCACAAGTACTGAGTGAGAACAAGAACGTGTGATGAGGCGTTTGCCGGTACTCCTATGACACCGAGATTATAAAGTGCCTGTAATCTGCATCTTCAAACGATGCTATTTCACTTCAGAGAGGAAGCCTGAAGAACTGTACTACAGGAAGATTGAGAACCACTGCTCTAGGCCACTTAAATGGTACTCAATGTAATAAATTGCATAAATCTGAGTAGCAAATCTGCCAGCGAACAAGAACCTGCCATCACTTCCAACTAGACACTGCCAATCCCATCAACTACAAATGTAGACAGTGATGGCTGGCCTTACAACTAAAGAGAATGTAAAAGTTTCGCCATATACCCTTTCCGGCATACATCCATCTTAGGCCGTTTTGCTTTCAAATCTTTTCTTCTAATTGAAGAATCAAGCCAGTGACTCTCATGTCAGCAAGCAGCTGCTCCGCTAAAGTCTCAGATTATCACAGCACAGCCACAAGATGTATTTGACGAACAAAGGAAAGGCAGATATTTTGTTTGATTTGATTGACTCATACGGGGTCTCTTACTGCAGCCCCCCAAAGAGCCTCAAACTTGAACCTTCCTATCTCAGCCTCCCAACTACTGGGATTACAGAATTCAGTATCATACCCCACTTTTCATTAGCTAAGGAGTTTTTCAAACTTGATAAGCAAGCTCCAAATTTTGAGTGTTCTATGCTAGATCGTTTGTTTTCTCTTATTGTATTATTATTCTTTAGATGTCTGTTTGCTTTCTAAGAAGAGACAGAAAGGGTGTGGATTCAGATGGGAGGGGATGCTGGGAGATCTGGAAGGAGTTAGGGGAGAGGAAACCATAGTTGGAATATACTGTATAAAAAAAATCTATTTTCAATAAAAGAAAAATTGAAGAAAAAACAAAAAAAATCTATGTTGAACAAAGCACACTGAAATGTCAGATATAGAGAGTTCTTTGATATATATATGTGTGTGTGTGTGTGTGTGTGTGTGTGTGTGTGTGTGTGTAAATGGGAAAATCACTGCACCGAGCCCCACTCAATAGAGAACTGCAAGATCTATGACACCCTGAATTCTAACTCGGCTGATTTCATCCCATTGATTCACGCTCCCTGGTTTCTATGTTCAGTCTAACCGGAAGGCACAATGCACATTATACCCATCATTTTGTATCTTCCTGCATTCCCCAGGTTGTTATTTAAACTGCTCTCAAGTGTACAGTGAGACTCCTCAAATCATCAAAGAACCTGAGCCTTCTCATCCCTAGTAAGATTTTCTGTTTTCTCATAAAATTTTCAGTTATGTTTTTCATTTAATATTTATACTAAAAAAAAATCCATCACTCGTGTGCTTTTAATCACTCCTTTTAAACCAATAAAAATGATGATAAATTGGACTGGGTTATCAGATATTTATTAGTCAAGCCACAGATCTCTCCAAGGTCACATTGCTTCTAGTTCAAAGAGGACCCCTGTCCCCCTGGGTACTTCTGTAATACATTCTCCCCCACGACTCCAGGGACTACATCCACAACATACGCCAGTGTGCAGACAGCAGCCTGCACATAGACTTTCTCTCCATCTTATAAGATAAATGGAGTACCTACATCGCCTTTCGAAACAAAGAAATCCAGCTGAACTTTCAGCACTGAGATTTCCTTGGAAATTTGATTTCTGCTGCCCATTTACCACAGCGTCCCTTTTCCGGAATATTATAACTCACTCTGGTCATTTTACACCTCCTTTGCAGAAGGAGCAGCCAAAGCACTCCTACACACCTCAGGATCCGGGAGAACTCTTATGTCCCCCTGCTTCTAACAGAAGACCAGGTCCTAACAGCAAATCCAGCTAACAAGTGTGCTAGTTAATCAATGCTAAGTTTCTTCGCATGGTCACAGCCTTGGAACAGACACCTCGGTTCACAAGGCAGCAGTGAGAGTATTCATGCATACAAAACATTCTCTGTCGTTATTCTGGAGCCCTGAGGACTCAATCAGAAGCTGCATGCTTTGAAAAAGAAAAAAAAAAACCTCTTTGTGTCTCTCCTGCTGGTGAAACACCTGGTGCCACTGAGTTTGCAGGATTTCCTGGGAGCCTGAGAGTGTTGTTTAAAGGAAAAAAAATTGGGGTGCTTTCTCTCTTAACTCTTATTTTAATAGATGTAGGGAAAACAAACGAAGCCAATGTTTTCTGATGCAAACATTTTGCTAATAGCCAGGATAGCCTGTCACTTGTTATTTGGGAGCTTTCCCCCTTCCCAGTGTAGTTAGCATTTAAAAAGATATAAAACCCGGCTACACACCGCTTTCCCCCACTTTCTAAAAGGCATCTTTGGTCTTTCATATTTCAGCAGAAATGAACCCCAGTATGTAGACAGCAGGTGAGCTGCATTAAAAAGTAGTTTAAGAATAAAAACCACAGAAGTATATATCTAAACCCTGAAACTCGAGTGCCAATTGTATGACGTCCTAAGACTATGCTTCACTATAGTTAACGTCATCTAACTGACGAGTTATACTACAGACTAGACTAGTTTCCCAGAAGTTATATTGACACCTTCGTCCTTGTAACTATTTCCCACGGCATATGGAAATAATTTCTTGTATGAGCAATGTTTTCAGGGGTAATGCATTTACTCTATACTTTTCAAGTTTTCTGGTAGCGATCTCACACATTTCAGAGAGACTGACACAGGATGGGGGGACCTGGGGATTTTTTTTTTTTTTTAATATAAACTAGAGACCTAGAGGCTGATCCTCACTGCTGAGGGCTGAAACTTTACAAGTGACCTACCTGTGGCCATAACACTTACTAATATGGACCCAGGGGACCAGGCCAGGAGCATCATGATCCAGGCCCCACAAAAGTCAAGTTTGAAAATAACACAGTGATTAGAGAAACAGCATTGACTCCTGTCAATAACACTTAGAGAAACAGAAGAAAGACTCCTTTTAGCCTCATTGGAAAGAGCCGGCAGTGGGCTGTCAGAGCCACATGCCCACACCAAGGGCCCTGTCTGTTAGTCACAATCAGCCTTAGCAGGAGTGAAAAAGAGGGCTTTGAAGACAGCATTTGCCTCCAATAAAAACAGCATTCTCTTCTGGCCCAGTGACCCCTCTCTTCCCTCCCCAACGAAACACAATGAAGTTTTGTCCATTTGGCTCCCTGGGGCCCCAATTTTTTAAGATCTGTTTTCTCATTCTTCCTTCAAACTGCACCTCACCTCAGCTCCCTCCCCCAACGTTTCAAACCTATTCCTCCCACCTTTCAAGCCTAATCCAAGTAAAGTTCTGTGTGGAAGACTCACTATCCCATCAGAGCTTGCTTAATAATACACATTTTATGGTGTTGCAGAGACAGGTGGTGTTTCACGGTGCTCCAATCCAGAGAAAACCCAAAATTCCCAGGAAGACAGAGGATGTACTGTGATGTCAGAGAAAGGGAAGAAAATATTGCCCCCTAGAGTGCCTGTCATTTCAAATGCAATTTTTAATTCTGAAACCATCAGCAGCTCCAATTTCCAGGAAATTAACCAAGTCGTTGCTTCAGACCAGGTCAGCGGAGCCCGGCTGTCTGCACAAGCAGCCCTTTATGAAGCCCCACTCTGCCCGTGGGCTGCAAAGGAGCCTCTTTCACTCCTCCTGCGCTAGTGAGGTCGGGAAGGCTCAGGGAAACTCACCTTGCTTTAGTCCAAGAGAACACAGTGAGTGCAGATCGACTCTTGAAGCCCTCTAAAGAGCCCACTGGGAGGACTCCCTTATTCTCAGTAAATCTTAGTCCCAACGTTTTTAATTTCTAAAGTTTTATTTTTTTAAAAAAAAAGTTTATCTCTTAAAGAAAAGAAAGAAAAACCAACTTCCTTTCTTTCTCATTCCCAGGACATAGCTTTGCTTTAGGGAGGAGGGCAACACCCCTCTGTCTCACCCCTCTGAATGTCATTCTCATCCCGCCCCATCATTAAACCAGAAGAGGTTTTCACTGCCGTTAGTCTGGCTTTATTTATGAACAAAGGGTCTTACCTTTTTCAATATTCATAAATTTCTGGGTGCAAAAATTTAAAGTCAGTTATTAAGAAGTGACAATAAAGTCCTCTGATGAAAACAGCATTCTTAGAGGCTGGAGAGACGGCTCAGTGGTTAAGAGCACTGGCTGTTCCTCTAGAGGACCGGAGTTCAATTCCCAGCACCCACATGGCAGTTCACAACTGTCTGCGACTCCAGTTCCAGGGGCTATGCATTGGCATGCAGTCAAAATACCCATACACGTAGGCTAAATTCATTGCTCTTTGAGGTCCTCTGAAAGAAGACGATGACGTGGATTGCCTAAACGCACAATACTGTTCAAGAATCAAATCTGCGAATAACTGCTACTCTTACCTGTGACAGGTCCTTCGTCCCATTCTGCCCTCTTGATCCGACTTGCTGTGAATCCCAAGCAGATGTTGACACCGATGGCAAAAGTGAACAAGGATATCACCTAAGGGAATAAAGAGATCAGATCGTCAAACACAGCTAGATTAGATTAGATGGACTTCTAAATTCATGGAAGCAGTTCAGATGAGTCCAGCAACCCCACTCCTGCCAGTTCCGAAAGGCTTTCTCAGATGATGTCTGGATTTGAGCAAGGAGAAAGGAAAAAAAAATCGAATTCAAATGGAAGTGACTAGGAAGATCGAGCAGTTCGCGAGTCACTGCATCCTCCGCCTACCTGGTGTGACCCGAAAGAGCCTTTTCTCGCCATGCCGAGGGATTCTTGGAAAGCCTCTGCAGGGTGTTCGCTGCGTGCCCGGAATGCACTGCGTTCGTTTGGGGCTCTGAGTTCAGTCTATTAACTCCAAGCAATCCCACCTGGGAAGTTGACAGGCGCATCTGATTCGTCCAGGGCTCGATTTCATCACAGTTGGTTCACAAATTGCAACCCGGAGCATAGAAAGCTTAAGGCAACATCCTTCTTGGCCCCACCCCCCGGCCGGCCCCTCCCCTGACACAGACACTTTCATGTGGTATCCTTTGGCAACAGGGGGATTTCTTATGTAGCCGTGGCCAGTAACAGTGCATGCTCGTTTTTCTTCCCTCACAAATACATGGTTTGTCAAAAGAGAAACCAAATGTATTTTATCCGATAAAAATGAAACAGAACTGCTTCTAACTTCCCATCAGCTCGAAGCTTTTGCTATGCAATTATTCCATGTCTTCAATCCCACAAGTTTCTTTTTAAACAAGAATAAAAAAAAAACCTCGTAATTCATAAACCAGATAAATATTTCTGTTTTTCCCGTTTGTTTATTCTTCCAGCAGTTGGAAGGACCCTGTCTATAACTACACTGGCAGCAGCTACTCCTGATTCCTCGGGAGCTTCTCACAATGGAATCTTCCAAAATTGCAACTCACACAAGAGATAGCATTATTCCCCTCCATGTTGTCAAATTTTACAGAAGTAACTTTTATCACAATACTGGGACTGCCAGCTAAGCTGCATAAAAGTCCTTCTTCGTGTGAGGAAAGACAACATCACCCCAGTCTCTCTACCCATTCCTGACAAAGGTTAACTTGTTTGTGGGGTAGGGAGGGGGTGGGGGTAAGAAGCCCGCATAAGAGACAGTAGGGGGGAGCTTGATCAGCCTTGAATTTCTCTTGGAAGTGGCAATGCCTGCAAGAACCCCTGTTAAAGGCTCGTCCAGTTTGAAGAGACTGTGTGCCCTGAGAGGCTGTTATGCGCCCTGAAGCTTCTATCCTAAGTAATTTAGTAACTTGGCAATCACACCAAATTTAGAAGTCTCTAAATCGGAAAGCCGTTTACATATTACATGCTTTTAGGATTCAGGGGAGGGCAGGGTAGCTGTTTTCTGGCTCTCCCCTGCCAGGCCCATCCCGTGACTCTCATCCTTGCAGAGCCCATATGTGCATACGTAAACAAACAGGAACCTTCCAAGCAGCAACCGCTGAAGGAGCCCCCACGGCTCTGCTCGCATAAAACCCGATAGCACAAGAGTCAAGAGCTTGTTTACGTGGGTCGCGGAGTAAGCCTGGGTTTCATTATAAACTCCAGAATTCAGTAAACAGCTCATTGAAAAGGAGGAAAGACACTGCCAGACATTCGGTTGCTCCTCGCCGATCCTCTCAGCTTTGCGCTCTCGCAGAGGGGGCGGGCTATGGATTTATCTACAAGCCTCTGGCTTTAGTCTGTATGCCAAGCTAAACTGATCTGGAGTTGATTATTTAGCAAGGCTTCTAAAAGATGTTAACCCCATGTACGATTTTTCGGCGTTTATATTCAGTCTCAAGATGCAAACCTGCTGGGGTTTTGGGGGGGTGGGGGGATCTGCATGCTACAAAGGATCTAAAGAACAGCCTCCTTTTCTTTCTAGTCTCCCCAGATCCCAGCAACTTGAGACTTTCTCTGACATTTGATCATAGAAACCCATCCCTGGGACAATGCAGGCTCTCCTTGAGGGGGAGGGATGCAGCTCAGAAACTGAATGTCAGTTTTTACTTTATTGTTTTATTTTACAACACGCAAACTAGCTGTGCAGGAGAAAGAGGCCACAAAGTGTGCTAGCATGTTGATCCACGTACGTGTGTGATTCTGTATGGAACTGGATTACCCATGTATCCAAAAGGATCTTTTAACCAGTCTGCCAAAGAACTGCATCTTCTGCATCCAGGTCATTGTGTGTCCATAGACTTGTTAATACATACGCCACACATACCTACATATACATGCATATACACAGATACAGACATACACACATATACGCACACAAACACATGCATGCACACACAAACACATATACACATGTGCTCACATACGTACACATATAAGGACATGCACACATGCATAAACACACACAAATATACACATTGTGTAACTATAGTTAAGCAAATTGTATGTGTTTTATATGTTCATATGTCTATGAGGGTACATATATTCTTCATGCGTAGCCGTGTGGAGGCCAGAGGAGGGTTTTGAGCATCCTGCTCTATTTCTCTGCCTTCTCTTTCCTTGAGATAGGATATCTCATTGAAGCTAGGGCCAGGCTGGCAGCCAGAAATCCAGCAATCCTCATGTCTCCACTCCCAACAGGGCTTGAAGGGCAAGACACAAGGCAAGCAGATTTTTCCTGCAAGGTAATCATTATAGATTAGCTGTCAGGGGCAGAGTCAAAGCCCCTACTTTGGCATTGAATCAACAGTAAAATGCAATTACCCTTCATTATCTCAAACAGAGAAAACCCAAACACCTGGTCGTGTATACAATAGGTCAAAAAATTCACCTAGAATAACTGGACTGCAGTACAAAATCTTTCATAAGAAAGAAAGTTCACCTGCTATGATGTTTAACGTTTTGGTAGAAAGACATACATGGCTAGCTGACTCGATACAGCACAGTGAGTACAGAAAGGGGACTTTTAAACTCAACTTTCAGTGTGGTTTATTAACCCAGCCATATTTCAGAGGCCCCTGCCCCGTGGCAAAGATAAACCTAATACTGCAAACATCTTTTAACCATCTCAGTCTCAAAAATCACTCTGATTCTCCAACTTTATGGCCCAAAAGGATCCCCTGAGGGGAAGGTATTAAAATGTGATATTTATACCTTACCCCCAGAGATTCTATTCCACTAGAATCTAGGGGGTACAGAGAAGAAAGGGGGATTTAGGAGACAGACAAGAAGGACACCATCAGTCATTCTGTTGCAAGTCACACAAGGACCACACTGCAAACAACAACATTAAAAATAATTGACAGTGACTTGATTTACCAATGCTGCCCATGTTGAATGGCTTGGCCTAATTCATAATGTAATTTTAACCTGTTAGTGATAGTGCCTAATGTTCATTGGACTTGAAGTTTCAGTCTCTTTATAGCAAGCTGGGGCACTCAGGCAAGGGATGGATCATCTTGATGCTGTGAGCTGCAGAGCAAGCTGGGGTGCTCGGGCAAGGGGTGGATCATCTTGACGCTGTGAGCTGCAGAGCAAGCTGGGGTGCTCGGGCAAGGGGTGGATCATCTTGATGCTGTGAGCTGCAGAGCAGTGATCGATTTCCTTTGCTGTTTGCACAAAGCAGCAATGTGTTGCTTGGTTGCAACATAGCAGTTGCATTTATATACATGCATAGTCCGTCTTTTCAGGAAAGCAGTCTATGGGTCCTTGTTCTCCAGCCCTGATCAGGAGAAGAAGGCTTGAGGTGACCCATGAGATTTGAAAGCTGTGTGACCGACACTTGCCATTCTTGCTCCCAAGTTTGAAGCCGTCAGAAACTCACTAAAACTTTGTCTAAATCCTGTTTCTCATGATTCTTGACTTGACTTAGTATTATTTCAATTGTAACCGCAAAAAAACCACCATGAACATTAGAAAATGGTACTCAAGTGTATTTCTCCTAATCTAGTTGAAAAGTCATTCTGTCTTGTCTTTAAGTTCTGTTTTGGCTGGGGACTACTGAAAAACACAGCATTTACAAAATGAACAACAGTCTTTGTTTCCCAACCTAATGGCTTGAATGTTTTGACAACAAACTGGCTCATAGCTTCCACAATTCTGGACTGCAGATGGGACTTAAGATGCTAACCCACAAAAGCAAGGTTTCATGGGTAATGTATGTTCCCAGGAGTTAGCCAGTTGAGAAATTACAAATTGCAGTTCAAATGCCAAGAGGGCTTGTTCTCTTAATTATCACAAAATTGAAAGCTGAAATCAATATTGCCATGTTTTCCCGTGGGTTTAACTTATGTCTGTGTATTACATTTGCTACCCATAGAATCCAACAAGAATCCTACACCAAAATATTCTGTGAATAACCACAGATTCAGATATTCATTAGCTAAGCATTGTTCTGGATAATAGGAAGCTGAACTAGACATCATCCATGCATCCACATTCAATGAGACTCAAAGGTAACGGGAAAGTTGAAACTGTGGTAAGTGCAGGAAGACATGTAGAAGTCAGCGGTGTTTGGAGAACACAGAATTCAGGTTTGACCTCATTGGGAGGGCTTGCAGAAGACTTGGTAGAGTCCATTGGACTGTGATTTGAAGGGTAGGGGAGAATAACTGGATTCAGACAGGAGAAAGGACTCTAAACAGAGAGACCAGAATGTGCAAACATTTTCTGTAGTTATAAAGTGAAATTCACAATGACCAAAAATATCAAGACAGCTTGAGTTAAGTTTGGAAGAACAAGAGTGGGCAGGGAGGGAGGGGAGACTGCAGAGGTTAAGGGAGGTCAATCATGTGATTTTTTTCAAAGGTAACCTTAATGGCATTATCTTTATCCTTAAAGCAATGGAAAGCCTTTAGAAGGCTTAAGAAAGTAGAGGTTTAATCAGATTTTAAGGCTAATCTCTTTGTAGTGTGGCTACAATATGCAAGGAATCAAGAATGGACACAGTTGTGCTTAAAAAGGATGGCGCTCAGCTTGCCCCAGGGAGGCTCAGGTTATTACAGACAGAAAGAAAAGGCTAAGAGTTATGGGAAAGATCTGTTAATCAACCAGGTACAAGAACTGAAGAGCAAGTGGGTGTGGAGTGTGACTTTTGAGCTAATGAATACTTCTCAATTACCATGACCACCTATAATCTCAGGAAAGTCACTTCTTGTATCTTAATTGAATGTGTAGATATATTTAAATGAGATACATACAGACACGCATAGATACACACATATGTCTAGGAAATGGCTCCGTGGGAAATATTGTGCCTTACATGTGAGGAACAGAGTCAGGAGCCCCAGAACCTACATAAAAAGCTGGACTTAGCGATGTTTCTGCAATTGCAGTGGTTCCTCCTGGGATAAGAGGAGAGAAAGGAAATTCCCCAGAAACTCAAGGGCTGTCCTTGTGTACACAGCAGGGAACAAAAAAGAAACCCTGCCTCAACACCTAAGGTTGTCCTCTGACCTCCACACATAGACCTTGACAAATGTCTACCCATACTCACACCCATGAACACGTGCGCACACACACAAGAAAGATACACGTATCTATTTGTTCATGCCTTAGGATAGGTCAAAATAAAGGACGCTGACGGTAGTTTCAATACATTTGTCTAGAATTTTCAAAACCATCTAAGGCAGTTGATGTAGAACAATATGACCTGAGACCTTGGACATAATAAATTCATAACAAAAGAGGTTTTGAAAGAATTAGCCCCCAGGAAATAAGTTGGCTTTGTTCCTAAATCTGGTTGATAATAAAACACTTTAAAAGTCAAAAACATTATTTAACTGTTTAGTTTCAACTGTATGTTCAAGAGTCCAGCAAACAGAGAAACTGCATCCATCAGCAGACCCTCAGAAAAGCTGCTATCTTGGAAGTGACTTTGTAATGCTTGTACCACATATGCATGGGTGGCTGTGAAGATGACTATGAAAAATTCTCTCTCTCTCTCTCTCTCTCTCTCTCTCTCTCTTACATGTGTTTTAATATTAGTATTTTTTCTCTTTCTTTTTTTCTTTCTTTCTTTCTTTCTTTTTTTGAGATAGGGTTTCACCATGCAGCTCTGGCTATCCTAGAACTCACTATGTAAATCAGGCTGGGCTGAGTTCTAGGATCACAGAGATCTGCCTGTCTCTACCTCCTCCTGTGTGCTGGGATTAAAGGTGTGCACTACCACCACCACCATGCCAGGGAACATTTTTTTTTTCGTTTGTGTGTGTGTGTGTGTGCGTGCACCACAACACATATATAGAGGTTACAGGACAACTTGAAAAAATCAGTTCTTGCCTTGTATCACATGGGTCCCGGGTATCAAACTCAGGTCATCAGACAGACTTAACAGTAAGCTCCTTTACTACTGAGCCATCTTGTTAGCCCAAAGTAATTGTTTTTAAGACATAGGATTGACTATTTCCTTCCAGTGTCTGTAAACAGGAAGAAATACTATTACCTCCTCTTCCTGAAGATGAAAAAGAGGGAAAAAAATAAAGAGGCACAAAGAGTACGTGACGTCTCTGAAACGGCCAAGTGGCTAAGCCAAGGTAAACACTAGGTCATCCAAACCATCCTAGTCCTCTATCCATTGGAGCCTACATCTCTCTGCCCCGCCACATGAGGGCCTCAACTCAACACAGCCAAAGTGCAGCTATCTAAACAGTAGGCTTCCCTCTCCTGGAAATGGTGAAACACGTGTTCTATTGCGATGCTTCTTTTTCTTGCTCCAGACCAGATAGCACATCCAGAAACTCCAATTACTAAGTAGAGCCATTTCTGTTGCTGCTCAGAGCTCTCTGGGTGCTGCTGGCAGCTGAGTTCTCTTACTGGGTGGAGACTTTTCTTTGCATCGCTCATCTTCTTTGAAGCATACCCTGGAAGGTCCTTTCATTCCTTCTTCTCCTTTTGCATTCTGCCTCCACCACACACCGTTTCATTGAAGACTAGTGGACTCAGGCTGTGACTCATCTCTACAAACTCTAAAACCCCAAGGTAGGCTATGAATCTGATGTTTCCTTTGTCATGTAAAGGCTGTCCACCGCCTCGCCTCAATAGCTGGACTTAAAATGCCATCTCTGGACCAACTGTATCAGAATGGCCTGGAAGCTATTGAGCGTTACACATCCTTGGAGCCTACCTCTCACCCAAGGGTATCAGGGAACCCAGTGGTGGCAAGCACACCTGGCTACACTGATGGAAGAGAGGAAACCACTGATCTAGAGGTTGAAAGCCAACTGCTCACCAGGCACATAGAGCCCCAAACCCCATCAAAACTACGGTCTTCGAATTCAGTCTCAAGCTCTATCCCTGTTTGACTGTGAGACCTTACGCGACCTCCTTATTTCTCTACCCTAAGACTTGATTTTCCCATGTGTATCCATTTCAGGATTCTTCAGAGCATTACCAGAAGTAATCCATGCAAATCACCAAACACAATGCCTGGCCCAGGATAATGCTTCATAAAGGGTAGTTTTCTTAATCAGAAAAATGTTTGTTATTTCTTGATTAAAGCTGTGTTCTTGCGCACCTCTGTTTCTCAGTACAGGGTGCTACTTCGGCCTGGAACGACCTCTTCACTTAATCTCCCTGACAAATCCCAATACATTTATGAAAACTTGAGTCACATGACACTGTCCAGTATGGCCTCCCCTGACCTGTTCATCCAGTGGAGAAGCTATGGGCTCCCCTTGCTCTGTTCTCAGATTTTTCTGGAACTTCTTACACGACTCTAGCCCTTGGAACCCTTCAAATGCAGAGGTCAGGTATCCCAAAGTCCACAGAGCACTGCAACCTGCCTGGGATGTCATATTCAAATGACAAAGCTTTGACAGATGAACCACTGGGCACCAAGAACCTTGAATTACGGTTCTTGCTCTGTGACTTTAAGCCCTTACCTTTTCAACTGTACAACAGGGTTGATGGACTACTGTGGTGGATTTTAGCCCTTTAAAAAGCAATTAGATTTTTTTTTCCCAAATGGAACCTTAAAACAAATTGTGAGAACTAAATTTGGAGACGCTGACTTGAGGTAGGAACGTGGAACCATCTCACCAGCCAGCTCCCTCACCCTGGGGTACCTCCTCAGATTTCTGAACAAGTGAGGAGTTTAAGTTATAAAAACAAACTAATAAAATCAATACATTTTCTCCGTTATTCAAATGTCATTGCCAATAATCCCTTATCTGAGGTGTTCTGATTCTCAAACCCAACCCAAATTTGACCCTCGATGGCAGACCTTTTGTGGATGACTGGCAGACAGTCCCCAGACAACAGCTTCTAGAAGGAGGTCAAGTTCATGTCTACTTATATGATTTTGTAGCTCTGAGGTCTTCTTCCTCTCCTCCAAATCTGGATCCATAACTTTCTCCAAGCCTCAGCAACTGCAAAAGCGCATCTCACAATTGGAGTTGTGCCACTGTCAAGAACCCAGAGAATTTACCCAGGATTAAGCTATCTGCCATTCAGAGTGTCCTATCTGTTTGTGTTCTCTGTCTGTTTGCTTGTTTTACTATCTCTTCTTTCGTTAGTAAAAGTATAACTTCTCAGAGAACAGGAGAAGGAGAAATAAACAGCATGGTAAACAGGCTAAGAGTTTGGATTCTGGATTCCAACAGAATGCAAACCTTCAAGATGAGACTCAGCCTCTCTCTCTCTCTCTCTCTCTCTCTCTCTCTCTCTCTCTCTCTCTCTCTCATATATATATATATATATATGAGTGCTCTATCTGCATGTATGCCTTTATGCCAGAAGAGGGCATCAGATTCTACTATAGAAGGTTGTGAACCACCATGTGGTAGCTGGGACTTGAACTCAGGACCTCTGGAAGAACAGCCCTTAACCACTGAGCCAGCTCTCCACCCCAACTCAGCTTCTCTAAATGACTCATTTCTATAAAGAGAAATAGTTCTTATCACACAAGATTAATGGGAAGAACAAATTATATAATAAGTTAAGCAAGTAACCAAGCACTTGAAACATAAACCATGCATGTGCATGTGAGCACACACACACAAACACAGACATTATACAGACATTACCAATTCCTCAGTTCAGAAGAGTAAGATCTCCATCACCTGCCCTCACAGTCTCAATGCCTGTTCTTAGTAATACAGGTTCAAGGAAACTCATTTAACTTAGGGAAACAATAGATCAATGTCTAATGTTGCAAACCTCCCATTTCCACTTTCTCTCGGATCTCAAGAGATGCTGTTTGGCAAAGCTGGAGTGATTCTAGACACGGCTTAGAAGACATGCCACCCAAACACAATAGTTAACACCCACGTAGAAAGTGCTGACTTAGGTTTCTACTGAAGAACTGTGTTTGAACTCCAGTCTAGAAGGAAGTTTGCACTTGTTCCCGGAATGTCGAGGCAAGCGTTCCCAGAACAATGGCCTCTCTGGAGAGAAAACACAACTGTTGTGCCTCTGCTTCCCCCTTCAAGCAAACAAGAGCTACTGAGACTCAGCAAAGTCAGAGCAGAGCAGAATGGAGAGAGAGAGAGAGAGAGAGAGAGAGAGAGAGAGAGAGAGAGAGAGAGAGACCTGGCGCCACCATAACTAATGGTGAAAGACAGCTTTTCCCCAAGATTAGGAGCAAAGCATGGATAGGCTTGCTCTCTTAGAATTTCTGGTCTACTGTCATTCTGCTGCCAAAACAAGTGAGCAAGCCCCTACCAGTGTGGATGCCCCTGGATCCACACGGAGCTCCTAGGTCCTGGAGCAGGACAAGGAGAGGAAGACCTCAGGGCTTCAGAACATATAAGCAGTGCAGATGCTTCTATACTGAGTGAAAGAAGCTTTGTACAAAGCCACCTTCTGTGCTGTCTCATTGAGAAGAAACATCCCCAGTGGGAAAGAACTGAGAGAATGGGGATTCGGGGCTCTCGGACCACGTGACAGGGATGCCGCTCTGATAAGAGCTTGAGCTCACATATGATGAAATTCTCTAAAATTAGGTAATGTGATATTTGACTATTTCACATTAGAAAGGATATATTTGTTGTCTGGATGTCTTCACAGTATGTTATCTTTTTTGTTTCGTCTTGTTTTTTGTCTTTTGTTTTATAGAGACAGGGTTTCTCTGTGTAGCTTTGGAGCCTGTCCTGGAACTCGCTCTGTAGTTCAGGCTGGCCTCGAACTCTCAGAGATCTGCCTGCCCATGCTTCCCAAGTGCATGCACCACCACCACTGCCCGGTCGACAAGAGTTATATTTTAAACACATGAAAAGGGGCTGGAGAAATGACTCAAAGGTTAAGAGCTCTGCTCTTCCACAGGTCCTGAGTTCAGTTCCCAGTAAACCTCATCGTGGCTTACAACCATCTATAATAAGATCAGATCCCCTCTTCTGGCATGCAGGCAAACATTATTTATGCATAAATAAATAAACCTTTAAAACACACACAAAAAAAAAAAAAAAAAAAAGCTAGCAGCCTGGTGTAGAAGTGAGCACCTATGATCCCAGCATTTGGGAGGCTGAGGTAGTAGAATCTCAAGTACCAAGTCAACACAGGGTACATTAGATAGACACACACACGGGCACACACACACACATACACTCAAACACGCATGCAAGCTAGTGACTCAAACACACATGAAAACTAGCGAGATTCTAGCTTCAGAAAAGAAAATTCCAAAGTACTCAATCCACAGAAAAACAGCATTAACTTTGATCTTAGTTCTGAAAGTTGCACGTTCCAAGTTGTCTCCAGGGTCACACCACTCCCCCTATGTACCTAACACCGCACAGGAGGGACAAAGCATTTCAGCTGTGGTGTGTACCTCTGCCTGTGAACAATCTCTCCATATCCCTGAGAAGATGACTTCCCGAGACTCTGCCGGCCTATACAGACCTTTCATCACTCTTCATGTTCCATGTTACTGTCAAGGAACACAGCCTATAAGAGAATCCAGGTCTTGCCTGTAAAACTTGAACCTTAGTGGCAACGAACTATGAATAATATGAGGGGCAGCTGTGGGGATTTAAGAGCAATGATACTTTGCATTTCAAGGACAAACAGTAAAATAAAAAAAAAAAACCCAGCCCTCTGAGACAGTGAAAATTTATTCACTTTCTGACATTCTGCAATGAATGGAGTGGTGGGTTGTGCCCAGCCTTCAGCTCTAAAGCACCCTTGACTGCAAGACGAAGGCAGTTCAGGCAGCAGAGAGAGATCTAATACAGTGAGCTAAAGACGGATGTTTTCTTAAGTGGAAAAACAGATGAAAAACATTGGGTGCAAATGAACCAGAAGCAAAGAATGAGAAATTTCAGACAAGGAGTAGACAAGGTACTATCACCGGCTTGCAGAAAACCTCGTATGTGGTAGCAGGCCTTCAGAAAGGCCTGTACTTTCCCAGACAATTTACACAGATCATCTCACTTGATGTTCTTAAAGCTTTTATGATATTATCATTGTTAACAAGTGTGAAAACAACATCAAATATACCTGACAATATTCCTAAGATCCGGTCCCTCTTTAGTGGGAAAATCATCTTTTCTCTCAGATCCCCAATGAAGATTAGAAGAAAACTAGCAAACTCTCATAAAATTGTGACTCTCAGCTACATGGAGAAGGACCCCAGTCCCCGCAAAGCAGAGGAACTGACAAGTGGGTGGTGTACATAACAGAAACCACAGAGAAACCTCTGATCTAGGCTGGCCTTGTTGTGACCCCAAAACAGTAGCACCAGCCATGAGAGAGTGACAAGGACCTTGGCGTGTCATTTCAAAATTCCTATGCCATCAGAAAATAATTCTTGCCATTGTTAGGCAATTTCCTAAACTCGGGAAAACCAAAGTTTGACAAAGTCATAATATACTGGTTCAACACAGACATAGAAACCTTCACAAGGTTAGCTAGGGCTTATAAAACCTTACTTGGTACCAGGATTCCTTAGTATTAGGAATACCAAGATAAAAAGCAAGCAAGCAAACAAACAAAAAAACCCACATGCTTTAATTGGGAGATGAAATGTACTGGCCTCTTTGGGGCAAAGTAACAAAACACCAGTAACGGATTTGTCTGTGCATACAAGAAATTTACTGTTCAGAAGAGGCTGAAGGTCCAGGATTCATATCCTAGTACACAGCATCTGGGAAGCCCAGGTCCTATAAAAGAGTGTCTTCTTCCAATGGCTGCACATAAGAGGAAGAGTAAATCTGTTATAGAACATTCCTTTATACTGTGTTAAGACATGTTACTGTGACTGATTTAATAGAGAGCTGAATGGCCAATAGCTAGGCAGGAAGAGGTTAGGTGGGATCTCTAGGGACAGAGAAATCTTGGCAAAGAAGAAAGGAGGGTCACCAGCTAGACTCAGAGGAAGCAAAAAACACAGGAGGAGAGGCAAAAGCCACAAGTAATGTGTCAATAAGCAGATGAACGGAAATGGGCTAATTTAAGTCATAAGAGCTAGTGGTACAAACCTAAGCTATATAGGCTGAGCATTCATAATTATAAGTCTCTGGGAGCTGGAGAGATGGCTCAGAGGTTAAGAACACTGGCTGCTCTTCCAGAGGTCCTGAGTTCAATTCCCAGCAGCCACATGGTGGCTCACAACCATCTGACATGAGATCTGGTGCCCTCTTCTGATGTGCAGGCAAAACACTTTATACATAATAATTAAATAAATCTTTTTTAAAATAATACGTTTCTGTGTCACGATTTGTGAGCTGGCAGTCCAGAGAAAAATCTGTCACCATAAGTCTATCTGGGAACTTCTCTAGGGGAGAAGTAGTAGTTTCCTGGTTCCTGAACCACAAGTTTAAAATATGTTCTTAAAACCAACATGGCAGTGAATGACTAGCTGCCATGGACTGAATTCAATTTGAATGTATCTGAGCCAGGTATGGTGGCGCATGTCTTTAATCACAGCACTTGGAAGGCAGAGGCAGGCAGGTCTCTATGATTTCAAAGCAGATTGGTCTCCATAGGTCGTTCCAAACCAGCAAGGGGTACATGGTGACACCCTGACTCAAACAATAATGATGACGGTAAACTTAAATGTATCTTGACAGGGTAAAATTAAGACATTAAAAATGAGACAGAGACAGGGATTAACCCATCTGGAATAACCTTGAAATATACACATTATCGCTTTTACATCCACACAAAGAGAGGCCAACATTAACAACTTTTGTAAAAAGGCAACTAGGAGTTCTGTGAAAAGCAAGGCCCATAGGTGCCCATGTTTGTCCATAGGTCTCTGTGACCCTGCCTGATCTAGGAGACCACTCCCTGGCTCTGCTAGCAGCATTTGTTTCTGCTAAACAAGGTGCTGCCCAGGCTCCACTGGGTGTTATCAGGTGTTACAATCTCACTAGAAAACCAGGAGCCCTGAGAGAGGCACAGTGGGATGGAATGAAGGGTGTCTCTATTGCACACTCCACTAAGTCCTCTTTCATGTGTTCATTCAACAAACTTTCACCGAGTGCCTAATATATGTTACGTACTGAGGACATAGCCTCTGCCGAGAGTTTCCCACATTTTGATAAGAGAAGAAATACAGTATCGGGTAGCTGGCAATTGTTAAGGAAGCTAGAGCAGAGGAGTAGCAACCATCTATAAGACAGTTATAAAGGTCTTTCCCCAAAAATGACATTTGATCAGAAACCTGGAAAAAAAATAAAGGAGGGTCCAAGTATTTCTTCAGGAGGAAGGTAAGTGCGGAGGCCCCATGGTAGGAGTAGGCTGGTGTGTTCAGGGCAGCCAGTATGGCTGGGACAGTAGAGAGGAGAAACAGTAAGGGCCACTGTCATCACGGGCTCTGGTTCGGGCAGGACTTTGCAGGCTATACTGTGAGCTTCACGTTTCCCATTGGGTGTGATGGGAGACAGAGTTGGTAAACGGCGAGAGAAGTCCTCTTTTAGCAGAAAGCCTCAGTGACTGTTCAAGGATTCCTGCACAATGTCTCAATTGAGAGGACTCTAAGGCATCTAAGGTCCTTTCCAACCCTAGGTGCCTACTGCTTCCTCTCTCCGTAAAACCCTCTCAAGGAGCCCACATGTGTCGCTGTAATAACCAGAAGAGAGTCGTCAAAGCACACTAAACAGAGCTGTTTCTTTTTCTTGGCGAATAAGGGGAACGCTCCTATACCTTCTTGTTCTTGCCATTCCATCTCCTGGAAGAAATCCAGACAGAGAATAGAATGTGGATGGATCTCTAGATCGCCGGTAAGGTCTATTTACCTATGTCAGTGAAAGGATGTGGTTTACTTAAAAAGGAGAAAGAAACATCCTTCACGAATCTTTGAAAGATGGAGCGATATCCTTCAGAACTGCTCTAGAAAACAAGTATTGCCTGTCCTAGCCTTATAGCGTTTTCACTATGCTTTGCAAACAGTCAGCCAGTATATTTATTAAATCCAGTAACTTCGGGTTGCCAAGCAGAGTATTATGCAAGAGGGTGCAGAAGTTCTGGACCTTACTCTCTCCAGTTAAGCTTCTGCTGCTCTTGGGAGAAATGTTATACAACTTGCTAATTACCAAAATCCTGGGCTGTCAGCCTTGGTCAGAATCAGGACTTGGATGCTTACCGGACATGTGGCCTGGGGTGAGTTGGGAAACCTCACTAAACCTCCAGTTCCTCCTGTGAAAATGGTAGCAGCCACAATGCCTTCTTTATACTTTTGGTGGAGAGATTGCATCAAATGATCTGTGTCGTGTCGATTGTTTATAACAATGGCGACTCTCAGTGAAGCCCTAGAATGGATCAGACATTGAACAGGGATGATCTCACTAACACTTTCAATGACCCTGCATAATATAGATCCCATTATATATTCAACTTATAGTTGAACTGTAAGTCCATTATAGATCCATTACATATTCAGTTTATTTTCAAAGGCATAGAGAAACTTAAGCCCCTTGCCCAAGCTCACACACTAGCAAGGGACAAAGCCAACATTAAGATTCAGGTCTCCTAAGCCAAGTCCAGCTTCTGAGAAGTTTCTGCTACAGTATATTGTGCTGCAGAAATTAGTTAGTTAGTTAGTTAGTTAGTTAGTTAGTTAGTTATTAGTTAGTTTTGCCTTTAATGAATCTATCCCAGGTTTCATTAGGGGGGAACATGAGAAATTGTTTGAGAGGACTCAAAGACAGTTCGGAAACAGAATTGATACTAACCAGGGCAATTCTTTATTTAGCCACCATAGCAGTTTGGGGGGTCATTCTCTTGGCACACTATTTTTTTGTGTCTCCTGACTAATACAGCCACTTTGGGATGCCTCCTAAGACTTAGACTTGGGGAAATCTGTGTCACAGACTATGATCTCAAGTGACAGGTCATTTCTCTCCTATCCTTAGTTCCCTCTCTTTTTCCACAGGTATTTACTTTTCTTCCTGAAAATTGGTATAAATAAATTAATAAATAAAACACCTCTGGCACACGAATTTTTGCCATCAATCTCTTATGATCCTACTGTTGATTGGATCCCTGTTGTTTGATTCAACTACAGCACAGTTGAGATGCCAGCGCTAAGACACTGAGAAGCCAGCCACTCAGTGTGGCTCTACCTCGGACATATCTCATAACTTAACCTTAATGACAGCACCATGCTCAATGTGACCCTAGGACATGAGTGTTCCTGGAACTGTTGTAGGCTCAAGTGACATCAGCAAGTCACAAAAGACCCACATACCTGAACACGGGGCTTACACTCTGGCGGACTGAGAAAGAATGCTGTATAAGTGAGCACAGCAACAGGCAGCCAGAGTGATGGCGTTGAGAGTGATGACAGCCTGGACTCGAGCGAGAGCTGCCCTGGCGAGCCAGTCAGACTGATTATAAAATTGAGGAATTTGCCCGTAGACAGCCAGCCAGCGACAGAACAGGACTTTGCAGGGTTGTGTTAAAAACAGTAAGAAATACAGCAAGAGGGGCAATAATATCGGCATGCACACAGTAAGTTATCTGTTTTTATGCATTGTCGTGTACATTTTTTTATCAGTGAGAATATGATCAGAAAGATGCTATCATTTGGTGAATTAGAGGGTGGTGGAGTAAGGATCAGATCCCAGACTGACTGCTCCAAAGTTCACAACCCCTCCTCCTCACCATGTTTTCTCCACCACAAGGAGATGTTGAAAAGCTCCTTCAAGACAAGGACTGCACCTCTAGTGTTTACAAAAAGTTCTACAATGTCTGGCACCAGATAGAACTGAGCTGCCCAGGCCTCATTCCCCAGAAAGAAATTCAAATAGACAAGAAGATTGCCACCAATTCTGCCTTTCAGCTCTTCTCATCTTCTTCAGGAAGTGGGAAGAGGAGCAAACTGGCCACCGATACTGCTCTCAAATACAATGGCAACTTGCTAACATCAGTCTAACCTCGACTCCCAACCAAACTTGGGACCTGGGCAAACGCACACATTTGTCGGTTTGTTAGACTTATATTGGTCTAAGAACAAAAGCAATTAATTTATTAGATTCATGTTTGTCTAAGAAGGCAAGCAATCAACAAGTGGTGTGTGTGTGCCCTGCATGTCAATTGATAGCTGTCCTGCTGTGGAGTGAAGAGGGCATTGTGATGGATTTGATGACCTTGGCCACTCTTACACTATCCCTCCAGCCTAACAATGCTTTTCTCAACGAGGCTGGGCCCTGGTGCTCACAGCTGTGAAAAGGGCCTTGCATTGGGCATTTGCATGCACGGCATGGCATCAGGGTGGGTGAGTGTAACTCAGACTGTTTCTTCCCATTGTTCAAGCTGCTGCATGGCTAAATAGAAACATTGGAGGGTGATGATTCAAGTGTTTAAAGACGTAAGGACAGGCAGGCAGTTCTCAAGGGTCAAATACACAAAGACTGTGATGTAGTGTACAGGTTAAAACCAGACGAAATCCCAGCATGGAGAAGAGAAGTGGAAACCAAGCTCCACCCCTAACCAAGAAACTATTTGCAATTGATATCTACTGGGAAAGAGAACAATCAATATTCTCCCATGAAGTGTCACTGAGTTTACCAAGACATGCCAGGGTAGACTCCATGCCCCGGAGTAGTTGGTCAACAAACCCCCTGTTTTCTTGTGTGGTTTTTGCTTTGTTTTTGTGGGTTGTGTTTTACAGGTTTTTGTTTTCTGTTTGTTTTGATTTTTTCTTCCTTTTTTCTTCTCTCTCTCTCTCTCTCTCCCCCCCCCCCCCCTCTCTCTCTCTCTCTGTGTGTGTGTGTGTGTGTGTGTGTGTGTGTGTGTGTGTGTGTGTTGACTGTCCTGGAAATCACTTTGTAGACTAGGCTGATCTCAAACTCATAGAGATCCGCCCTTCTTCCTGTGCTGGAATTAAGGGCATGGGCCACCACACCTGGCTTTGTTTTGATTTTTCATTTGGGTTTTTTGTTTGCTTGGAAGCTGGGTGGTTAAGGAGGTGATGAGGATCTGAGAAGAGTGTGGGGAGAGGAAAGGCTAGGATCAAATATATTGAATGAAAAAGGTTTTTTAGATTTATTTGTTTGTTATGTATACAGTATTCTGTTTGAATGCATGCCTGCCTGGCAGAAGAATGTCAGATCCCACTACAAATGGTTGTGAGTCACCATGTGGTTGCTGGGAATTGAACACAGGACCTCTGGAAGAGTAGTCAATGCTCTTAACCTCTGAGTCATCTCTCCAGTTCCCAATAAAAAAAATTAAATACAAAAAGTTAATTAATAAAAAAAAAATCAGGTAAATCTTTGGCCCAGCTTAAACACCTTTGCTTACTAATTGTCTAAGTTTTGAAGCCATGGCTTACTTAACCTTTCTTTTTGACAAGGCCTCAGTTCTGAGCCAAGAGAAGCCTTCATCAACCACCCTGTCCCTCTCATATCTTGTCTTTGATGTCTTCTGTCTCCCCCATGTTCCTGTCTTACAACAGTTACCTACCTCCTGACTTGATTGTGGTGTCCCCAGTGGACTTGAGAGAGTCAGGCTGTATCTTCCCTTACACAATTCTTGGTACACAGAGACATACAGTAAACATTTGTTGAATAAATTAATGAAGAAAGAATGCTGAAGGAGGAGACTGAAAAGTGATGTAATCTGGAGAGTTGAGGCATACAAGAAAAGGAATCAGGGAACCATCCTCCTCCACCCTGTGCCAGTTTAAATGAGAATGTCTCCCATAGGTTCTGGCATTGAAATATTTGCTCCCCAGTTGGTGGCACTGTTTGGAGAAGTTTAGGAGATGCAGCCTTGCTGAACGAAGTGTGACACTGGGGACTTCAGGATTTGAGAGCTGTCTTCAGTTTTCTCTTTCTCTGCTTCCTGATATGGTTGAGGATGTGACATCCTCAGCTTTCTGTTTTAGACACCATGTCTCCCACTTGTCGCTGTGCCTCTCCACCACGACAGATTCATCCTTCTGCAACCATACACTAAGGTGAACTCTTTCTTCTCTAAGTCACTCTTGGTCCTGGTGTTTATCACACCAAAAAAACTAGCATTAGTCCTTGTGTCTTACTGCAGACTGCTCCCCCGTCTCTCTAGGCCATTCAGCCCTGTACTAACATAGTCCTTGTGCCTCACTGTAGACTGTTCCCCCGTCTCTCTAGCCCGTTCATCCCTGCATTAACATAGTCCTTGTGCCTCACTGCAGACTGCTCCCCCATCTCTCTAGCCCATTCACCCCTGCACTAATATAGTCCTGTGTGCCTCACTTCAGACCGCTCCCCCGTCTCTAACCCATTCACCCCTGCACTAATATAGTCCTTGTGCCTCACTACAGACTGCTCCCCCATCTCTAGCCTATTCACCCCTGCACTAAGCCCACAGCTTTTAAGAATTTTCTAGATCCAAGAGGAATGCTGAGCCTAATCCCAGAAAATACTGCTATTTTCTTATTCCTGTTCTGAGGAATCTGAACCATGCAAACGCACTGCTTCTGCTTCATTTCAGCAGTACCTCCAGTCATCACAACTGGGACTTAAGTCACTTTCTATTAATTATCCTTGTGACAGTTCCTACACAATGTCCCAAGGCTTCCGTGCCCATCCTTCTTTGGGAACAACCATGTCTCCCAATCATCTCAGAAAACCAATATGTTCCTTTCGTGATTTTGGCTTTACATGTCAATTTGCACAACCTAGAAACATCTGGGGAAAGAGTCACAACCGAGGAATTAACTAAATCATATTGGCCTGTGGGCAAGTCTGGGGTTGGGGTGGGCAGGATCATGCTGCTTGTTAATTGACTCAGTCCACTGTGAGCGGCACCATTCCTTAGGATGAGCCCTGATCCATATAAAAGATAAGGAAGCTGGAGCTTAAGAGATAATCCGACATTTAATGTTTAAGAGCCCTGCTGTAGGAGCAGAAGACTGGAGTTAGTTCCCGGCCCCCACATGTAAGTCACATGGTCGTTTACAACCATCAGTAACTCCAGAGCCAGGGGATTTGATCTTCTTTTCTGACCTCTGTGGGTGGGCACACACATGGGACACACAAATACGTGCAGAAGAAATATTCATATATATATAAGCATATATGCATACATATAAACACACACACACATATATAACAAACTAAATCTTTTTTTAAATGAAGAAAGCTAGCTGACTGTAAGCAAACAGGCAACATGTGTGCATTCATTTCTCCCTGTGTTGGGACCAGAGGTCCCAAGCTCCCGCCTCTATGACTCCCCCATAACAATGGACTGCAATCTGAAATTGTAAGCAAAAAAAAAAAAAAAAAAAAAAAAAAAAAAAAAAAAAAAAAACCACCTTCTTCCCCTAAGCTGTTTTATGTCAGGATATTCAGGATATTTCATCACAGCCACAGAAAGGAAGGTAGAAGAGTGGCACACACAACATACAACCACTACCATTCCCAGCGCAGAGGAGGGCGAGGAATATTAAAACAAGCCGATGGCTATTCCTAGTCTCGTGGCTTTGGCTACAATCTGTAACTGTAGTTCCGGGAATTCTGCTGCCCTCTCCTGAACACCATGGGCACCAGGCCCACATGTGATCATGTGATACATATACATACATGCACGCAAAACATTCATGCACATAAAATAAAATTAAAAATATAAAAAGTTAAAACGATAATTAAAAATAACAGTGATTTGAAATAAATTTAGCACATGTTTTCTGTATTTTATGTCCAGTACTCATGAACTTCTTTTGAGATATGATCTCATTTAATCATGCAAACAGGTACTACTATCATCATCTCTAATTATGGGGGGAAGGAAGCAGATACAGAAAAAATGCAGTGACAGAGCTATGATTAAGCAGTGTGGCTGTACAGCCTGAGTACTTAGCCACTATTCCATTCCATCAGATTTATTCTTGGGATGGATGCAGGTTTAATCAGAAATCACGAATCAGTTTCCTCATTGCTTAGTCCAAGAAGGACAAATTAAATGCACACTCTACTGGATGATATAGTCTGAGCAGACACTTTGGAATTCAGTGTACTTCACTGTGGGTTTTAAGGTTTACTGAGAATCTTTCCGAAGTTACCTAACCTCTTAGGTGTCCATTTCGTTCAATCTATACATCAGAATAACAACAACAACACCTTCAATAAATGTAATAAAATATTTTTAAAGGAAAGCAATATTGTCACATAAAATAGAACGTACACAAATAGGTACATAGACAGGTAGACAACTTTGTTTAGATCCCCGAATCAGCAGCATGGGAGTTATTATGCAGGAATTAACTAGAAATATAGACTCAACCCTGCAGCAGAATTTCTAAATCAGAAACTCTGGCACAGCCAATACGTTAGATTCACCATTCTAGATGTTACTGTCACTAAATTTTAAATTTTTAGTGTTTTATTGTAAGGCAGCTTGCATGTCTGGGCGCTATGTATTTGCCTGATGCCTGGAAGCCAGAAAAGGGCATGGGTTCTCACGAAACTGGGGCATAAGCAGTTATGTAAGTGCTCAGAATTGGTCCTGGGTCCTCGGGATGAGCAGCCATTGCTCTTAACCGTTGACTCACCTTCCCAGCCCCCTTGTTTTCTCGTTTGTATTTTTGTTTGCTTGTTTGAGAAGGAGTCTCTCTCTGTAACTCGGACTGACTATAACAATCCACGGCCTCAGTCTTCCAAGAGATGGAATTACAGTTGTGAATGATAACTGACATTACTTCATTAAATGTCTTTATTGGCACGTTAATTATTCATAATATTTCATAACAGCATCCTCATACCTATATATAATGTATTTCAATCATATTTATACCCCATTATCCTCTCTTGTCTCCTGGATATTCCGATAATCTCTGATAATCTCTTTCCTCCTCCCAACTAAACAGGGTGGGTCCAAAGCTGGCCTTGAGCTCTTCATGTTGCTGAGGATGATCTTGAACTCCTGGTCATCATTTTTTTGTTGGTGGTGGTGGTGGTGTTTTTTTTGGTTTTTTTTTTTTTTTTTTTTTTTTGGTTTTTCAAGACAAGGTTTCTATGTAGGTTTGGAGCCTGTCCTGGTACTAGCTCTTGTAGACCAGGCTGGCCTTAAATTCACAGATATCCACCTGCCTCTGCCTCCTGAGTGCTGGGATTAAAGGTGTGCGCCATCACTGCCTAGCTCCTGGCTGACCATTCTACACTGCCCATCTCTAGTCCCTTGACTTTGTGAGAGAGCTTCTTCTTTTTCTTATTTTCTGTCTTTCATATGTGTAATAAACTTTGATTCAGTGCTTAAAAAAAAAAAGCAAACAAGTCAATAAGTAAAACTAGATTTGTATATGTATTATACACATAATACATATATATGTATGTATTATGTGTATGCATGCACAGATGCATGTGTGCATGCATAATATATATTATATTATTATGTATTATGTGTAATATATATTAGTGGCAATTTAGAAAGTAAATGGAGATCAGAAGAAAGCACAGGATCCCCTGGAACTCGCATCTGGCATCACAAGAGGGTGTGTGATGTGGGAAGGTCATTTGTCTATCTGTTGCTTTCATTGATTAATTAATAAAGAAACTGCTTGGCCTGATAGGTCAGAACATAGGTGGGTGGAGTAGACAGAACAGAATGCCAGAAAGAAGGGAAGTGAGGTCAGACGCGATGGAGCCAGCCACCAGGTCAGACATGCTGAATCTTTCCCTGTAAGCCACCACCTTGTGGTGCTACACAGATTATTAGAAATGAGTTAATCAAGATGTTAGAACTAGCCAATAAGAGGCTAGAACTAATGGACCAAACAGTGTTGAAATGAATACAATTTGTGTGTTGTTATTTCAGGTGTAAAGCTAATCATGCGGGAGCCGGGTGGGATGAAAAGCAGGCCTGCCCGCTGCTCAGGACTACAGGTGTGGACCACCGTGTGGGTTCTAGAAATGGAACCCTGAATGACTGCAAGAGCGGCAAGTCCTCCTCACTATTAGCCCATCTCTCCAGCCCTGCCAAGCCTTGGCTTTGAAGGCCATATATGATAACTGATCTAAGGGTTTTGCATGACCCCTAGAAGACAAGTCATCAAAATTAGCTATCTCAAGTGTAGTTCTCGTGCTTCCAAACTGGGTTTTAAAAATAGCAAATTAAAGCTCAGACCAATACCAAAGACATTCAATCTTGTCAATAGCCTCTGAAGTGTTATTAAAATAAATGTATAACTTTTGTATAAACTTATGAAATATTGACATATTGAAACATGTCTATTCTCTCTAGTTCCTTTCAGATACAGTTTCTAGATATTTTTAGTATTATTTTATATTTTTTATTGATTTTTATTGAGCTCTATATTTTTCTCTGCTCCCCTCACTGCCTCTCCCCTCCCCACTTCAACCCTTTCTCAAGGTCCCCATGCTCCCAATTTGCTCAGGAGATCTTGTCTTTTTCTACTTCCCATATAGATTAGATTCATGTATGTCTCTCTTACGGTCCTCATTGTTGTCTAGGTTCTCTGGAATTGTGATTTGTAGGCTGGTTTTCTTTGCTTTATGTTTAAAAACCACTTATGAGTGAGTACATGTGATAATTGTCTTTCCGGGTCTGGGTTACCTCGCTCAAAATGATGTTTTCTAGCTCCATCCATTTGCCTGCAAATTTCAAGATGCCATTATTTGTTTTTAGTATTTTTAATACTAGAAAAATATCACATAAAAGTAGTCATGATTTATATTGAAATTAACTGGAGCATTTTGAGATTTTGTTTTCACTAAATCTGATATGCTATCTCTAGCACACTATGGCACACCACTTTGGAAACTCTGGTTTTTATCCCACAATGGAGATAATCAACAGGAACAACATTTTGCTCTCGCAGGAGGGAAAGGAATTGCATTCTTACGGACTTAACCCCAAGGTTCAGAACTAATAACTCCCCTGGGTAGAAGCCACTGAAACACTGTGAGACAACCCAGCGTTTCACACTCATGGGTGCCAAGAACAAGCTTAGGTCACCCAAGGAAAAAGGGCAATAATCTTGCATTTGTTCCTGTTGATTAAAGTCAGACAGCTTCCAGGAAAATGTTAGGCACCTCATGTCACTGAGTTGAATTAATATGCAAACAGTATTAATGATGGAAAAACTCGATTATATCCAATATAGCCAAAGTTATACAGTTAGCTTTGTCAGTACTCAAACTGTATACTGAGAGAGCCCTATTCTGTCAGGCAGCAAAGCCTTTGAGTGGAGAAGAAAGAAGCCTCGTTGCAAACACTGTCAAGTTCAAAAGCAACTGTGGAGATAAAGCATCTTTAGGGGTTGCCAGCCACAAAACCCTGTCATCACACGGTCCCATTTGCAACAGGAAGATCTCTGGGGACCGAACACAAATGTTGTTGAGTATTAGCAGATGAAACACACTCAGGGTGGGATGATATCATAAAGTGTGCATTGATCATCCACAGGTGCCATAGCAAACTACTACAGAGAGAGATCACACCAAGCTTGAGAAGACAGCAACTTCCGAGTGCCTGACTCTAACAGGGCATCTCTATCACTCCCCCAAGGCTCGGATAATGTCTGGAAAGGGGGGAGTGGAAAGTGCAGGAACCAGAGGTTGGGGAAGAGGGCTGTAAAAAGGTGTCTGGTAGACATGACACACGTCACAGTCTTGAACTCACGGCAGCTGTGCTAACCTGCACAGACCGTGCCCACCACTACTTCATGGTGCATGGGGGAGGGTCTCCAGACGGCCACCCCTCACTGAGGGACAAGGAGCAGTTAATGGGTGCTGGGGTAGCGTGTCATTTTTCTTTGGTGGAACAGCCACTGCTAAGTTGTCCTTGCTCCAGGAAATAAGTCCCATTTGTGCTCATGCAAGCAATAACAGTTGAACTCTGTGCATCAAGAAAAGTGGGGAGGAGTTGAAGGTAGGAGGGTATTTGTTAGGAAGAAGAAGAGTCTGAGTAAGAGAGAAGGAGAACTGGAAAAGGCTAGTGGGAATGAAAATGACCTTTAAAAAATCATACCTTTTTACTTACTTATTAATTAATTAAATAGAAAGTGGCTGAAACAACGCATTTGTGTTGACAGACATCCTGAAAACTGGCAGCGTAAGAACCAAGTATCAATCAGAAGATTGGTTTCTTCTGAGGTCACCCTCACCTTACCAAGCCTCCCTTCCCATGAGCCTCTTCAGATCGTCTTCCTCCCTTTCTAAGGGTTTATGACCCAACACGTAAACTTGGAGAATGGGATACAATTCAATCCGTAATAACGCCTTTCATTAAGTCTGTTGAAGTGACCACACAGATTCCCAGTACTTTCCAAACAAGGCCTGTTTCTTTTCTGATGAAAGCCTTCTCCTCCATGATAGAAATGTTCTTGCTTATTGAGTGTCCAAAATGATTGATTATTTACTTTAGAATAAGGATCCAAGTTCATGGCTCTCCACCTTTTCCAAACACCAAAACACTGGCCAGTGTCCACTTTCCAGAGAATTACCTTCGTTCTGCTGCATCTCTCTGTCTTCATTTCCTCTTATATTCAGCTCATAAGCAGTAATTCACCTCACATTATTCGGTCACCAAAGTGTCTAGGCTTCAGATTCAATTATTTGCTCATACAATTTATTAGTTGTCAATCCCTTCCTTCCAAAGCCCACAGATTGTTGACCTATTTCCAGATTAGATGCCTTCATTAAGCCATGGGTATAAAAATATAGGTGCAGAAACTCTTATAGGTAACAATATATAGCAAAATAAATAAGCTTAAAAAGTTTCCAAAATAAAAATGAGAAAAATAAGTTAGAGGGGCTTTTTTTAAAACCTCGTGTTCCCTTAACGACTCAGCATGCCCTCTTCAGCCGTTAGCTAGCTCTGTCATCTTAGAGACCGTCGGTGTTTCATGCAGAATGGCTACAGAAGAGCATGTTTTCGGGAGCTGGCCATCGAAAACACACAAAACCTGCACAGCGTCTAATGCCCAGCTGTGGAAATTCACTAAGGAAATCGTGAGCTAACTACAGAATGAGGGGCAATCTCACTCGTCAAAGATCACATTTGTGAGGAACTCGTAATGGCCCAGGTTTGTTCTTAAGGGCCAAACAGGTTACAGCATGATAAGCCTGACTCTAACTTTAAGATAGAAGGTGCACGAGACAGTAAAGAATGGGCTATTCACCCATGCATCCTGATGCTTATCTCTGGGTAATATGACTTTAGACTGTTTTCTTGGCTTCTTCTTTATATTTTCTTTCACTCGGCTCTTTCTAGACAATGCATGTATTGCCTAGATAATAAAATATGACTATTTTTAGATGCACTTATTGTATTTTATGTGTATGTGTTTTTTCTTGTGTGTATACATATGTGTGTGTGTGCGCGCGCACACGCATGCACCACATGTGTGCCTGGTGTCTGTGGAGGTCAGAAAAGGGCACTGAATATGCCGGAACCTGAGTTACTGATGATCAAAATCTGCCATACAGATGCTAGGAACCCAACTCAGGTCCTCCACAAGAACAGTCAGTCCTCTTAACTGCTGAGCCATCTCTCCAACCGAACATAGCAATTTTTAATAAGCCAAACTTTCCCAGCAAAAGGCTTGCCTTAGACAAATCACTATGCACTCCACTGGGTTGTGAAACTGATCTCAGATTGTAGTACTGGACCTCTAGAAGAGAATAATTAGAAAAGTAGCTTAAGTAAATATAAAAATAATTGTCAGCAATATAACGTGACTGACCGTGTTTCAATAGGCTTAAGAAGGAGGAGGAAGAGGAGAAGGACAAGGAGATGAAGGAGGAGGAAGAAGAGAAGTAGCGGGAGTGGGGGAGGGTAAAGGGGTGGGGGAAGAGGAGCTTCTTGATAGAGAGCGTGGAGTGAACCAGGTTAGGATTTGAGGAAATGGTGTGTTTTCAGTGAGGACATAGGATTCAGGAAGGAAGGCTATTTATTCCTGGTCTGGGAAGTGACGTGGGTAAACACAGTGACACTGAAATGCCAGTCTACTCTGGGAGTAACAAATAGTAAACATGGAGTAACTCATGGGCTTTCTAAAAATATATATCAGGAAATTAAGCCTGCACATCATGTCAAGGAGATGGATGATCACAGAATGTATGGTTGACATGAGGACTCTTTTGTACGTGCCAGCTGCCAGGTAGAAACAGTCGGTCACGTTCTAGAACTGCAGCAGGAAACCAGCGCACTCGGCGGGCGCCCAGCTCAGGCTGAATCACAACAGACTGTGAGTGCCAAGCTCAGCCATTTGAACTCCATACATAATTTTGGAATCTTGAGTAAGAAGAGACGCATCAGTGCCCTCCAGTCTACCTAGCCTTACCCCTGATTCTCTCGCTTTTTCTCAAATAGTTGAGCAGCAAAGAACTTGTTGCCTCAGAAAGCCTGTCAGAAAATTATTTACCAAATATTTTGACTTTAGTGTCCTGTATCTCCCACCATGCGACCCAGTCCTGTCGTTCCAAAGGCAGGCAATGCTAATCTCCCTTCCTCACCAAAATGAAAGCTACAAAGACAGCAGGTGTGGTGACCTTCTATATCTTCTTTTCAACACATTAACTGGACCTCATCCATGCTTCTGACAGAATCTCTGCAGTCTGCATTCCCTCACTTTGTCTCCAGATGAGCTTTTCAATGACCCACCTCTTGGTTGGGGCCAACATCTCTCCTTGATTACATACTACTGTTCCTCCTCCAATGTGCCCGCCCCTGCCATCCATAATCACCGTCATCTCCCTCATCTTCCTCTTATTTCCTTCAGCCTATTGTCCATTCTCCTGACTTCCCAAGACATAAAGCAGATCATGGTGCTGCCTTGCTTACAACCTTCACTGACTCCCATTTTCCTAACCATTCATTTCACCCCACGCTGCCCCCCTAGCCCAGTGTCCTCATCCTCTACCTCTTTGAATCCTTTCTTTTTGTTTCTTGACTGCTCCCTGGCTCTCAGCCTGTTGAGGGTACGTTGGCTTGAAACTGACTTTCCTCTGTCACCTTCGCCTTGCTTGTCCTACTCAGCCTTTCAGTCTCAGATATCTGTAGACAGATATCAATCAATTCTATAGTTTACCCTATCCCATTAAGTCTGGATTAAATCTCCTTCTTATATAGTTCCATGGAAACTTCAGTTTCCTCTGTCAAAGTATAACATCAAATTAAAGCCACTTGTTCCTTGCCCAGAACGTCTTTACTTTGCAAACTCCATGTGATCTGGTCTGCTTTTACAACACAGCGAATGATACATGGTGGGTGTTCAAACAGTAATCGCTAATAACTTAATGGGTAGCATTCAAATCGAGGTGCAATGTTCTAAAGGTTGAAGGATACAGAGAACAATGACTCTCATCTTCTATGTTTGATACTCTGGCCTTCTTTTCATACAACCTAACTTTAATTTTAGAAGCAACACCTTGCTATTGATTTCGCAGCCAGATTAAATCCCTAAACACTAACTACACGAAGGCACCACTTCTCTCCTGAACTATTCATGTCTGTTCCTTTCTCCATCTTGTCACTTGTACATATGCACCCCTTCATCTTCCTCCCTCCTTAATCCTCCTCTTCTTCCAACCACCCTGTCTTAGTTTTATGTAGAGCACAGTCCACATGGTTTTCAAATGCTCCATTTTAGCTAAAATTCTAGCTATCCTTTTAAATGAAATGACCATTCAGACAGAAAGTTACACAACTAGTGATTGCCAGAGTAGAGACGTGAGCCCAGGTCCTGTGATTCCAAATTCATGGTCATTAGCACACATTACACAGGATCCTCTCTAAACAGAAAACATGCATAATTTGATTATGCTGGCTCCTAACCACCACCTCCTCCCTTCTCCCAAATATCCACTGAATTAATTAGCCCTTTGATTAAATATATTCTAGTCAGAAGTCCTTAACAACTCAAGGGTATTGAAGGACAGACTTGGATGAACCCCCTAAAAGTTTATGCAAAATGCTGTGTGTAGTCTTTTGTGCATTTATTTTCTAAGAAGACTAATGTGCATCCAAACCTCAAAAGAACCATGGCCCCGGAGAGCTTAAGAACAGCTTAAAGTCTAAATAACTCCCTATAGAATGCAATCACCGCTCACCTCTCAGAGTTTCCAAATGCATAGTTCTCTCTTTGGAAAATCAGAACCACATTTCCTCTCTTGCAGCCTCCCGAAGTCTCCATCACTCTCTAGAGCGCTCTTGGAATTCTTCCTCCCTGGCCATTCTGAGCCTGGACCATCTCTTTCAATGTCCTTGTCACCGGCTGGATTACAGCCCAAGGAGAATGTCTTTGCTTTCACGGTCAACAGAGGCAAAACTACCAAAGTCTTTCATGCCTAGAGATGGATAGTATAGAATTTGGATAGGAAAAGCCTCCCAATTCAGATGTGGATCACACAGTAGAGACCTTGGATGTCCAGAAATTCTAAACCCTTCTTGTTAAAATAATGGGCTGTGAGTCTTTATTCTTTACCCTATGGTATCTTAGAAAAGCTTCGCATAAGCTGCTGTATCTCTGTCACCTAATCCAGTGCCTGACCAGAATACCATTCCTAAGCACTGCATAAGAATTCCCAAAATAGCTGCTGGCAAGATGGATCCATGAATAACGGCACTTACTATGCAAGCCTGACGCTGGGAGTTCAAGGCCCAGGACCCAAGTGAAAATGGAAGGAGAGAACTGACTCCACCTATGTACACAGACAGACAGACACCATGGCATGTGTGACACAGACACACATACACACAGACACTTCTTTTACTTTTTTCTTTTCTAGAAGAAAATCACAAGAATTCTGGGGCTAGTGAATACAGCTCAGCTGGCAAAGTCCTTACCTAGCAAGCATGAAGCCCTGGGTTCCATCTCCAGTATTACAGAAAACTGTGATGATGCATGCACATATGCGACCCCAGCAGTCAGGACATAGAGACTGGGCGATGAGAAGTTCATCATCTTTACTGCAAGTTTGAAGTCAGTCTTGGATACAAGAGACCCAGAGAGGGGTAAAGGGAGAAAAGGAAGGGGAGGGGAGGGAGAAGGAAGGGGAGGAAAGGAGAGGGGAAGAAGACAGGATAGGGGAGAGGAGGAGTGGGAAGAAAGGGGGAGAAAGGGGTAGAAGAGGAGGGGAGGAGAGGGGAGAAGGAGAAAAGGAGAGGAGAAGGGAGGGGGGAAGGGAAGGAAAAGAAGAGAGGAGAGGAAAGGAGAGGGGGAAGGAAGGAGAGAAGAAGAGAGGGGAGGGGAAAAGAAAGGACATGCAGGAAAGAAAATTCAATCACAAGAATTCATGAAGAATCCCAACTGAGACACTGGGCACCAGGCTCTAAAGATCCTAGGACAAAAGTAGTACTGAGACTGAGGCAGATGTTCTGTATCCTGTAGGTGTTTACTGCCTACAGAGGGGCAGATGGCTAGAACTCGGCAATAAAGAATGATAAAGGTTAGTAATGGGAGAAGAGGAAGTGTCGGGAGAACATGGCAAGGTTGCTTAACCCATTCTGGAAGAGGAGCAGTTAGATGGTCTGGGAAATTTCCAAGAAAAGGTGGCTATCAGATGAATCATTTTTTTAAAAAATTGAACTAGATACTGACCTGGGAGAGGATAGTCTAATAAGCCCATTTTGTGTACACTGTGTGCAAAATGGCTTGTGAAATATGGATAGGGTGTGAGTGATAAGGAAGGAGAGCAGGGAGGAAGGTGAAAGGAAGTTGTGGAGAACCGGTACATTCCAAAATTGTTCTTAGAAGGCAAATACAAAACTTCACTACAGACATCTCAAAAAGTATGCCTATGACCATATTGCATTTTAGGAACACTTCCTGACACAGTATGGAGATAAGGCAGTACTATTAAGTTGATGAGTTTAGGATCATCTAAACGACACAGCTATGGATGTCTACGAGTGTGTCTCCAGAGAGGAAGGAAAACCCACCACCCACCCTGAATATGAGTGGCACTAGCCCATGGGCTGTGATCCCAGACTGAAGAGGGGGAAGAAAAATCTAGCTGAGTGCTAGTATTTAGCTTTAGCAGGACCTCCACCCCCACCGGGCTTCCTAACTACAATATGCAACGCGACCACCCACCCATCACCAGCCTTCCCATTATAATGGACATTATCCCCTCAACAGGTGAGCCAAAATCAATCCTCCATTCTTAAGCTGCCAGGTATTTTGTGTCAGCAGCGAGGAAAGGTACCAGTGCAGGGAAAGACACAGATTGAGTGATGCTGGTCCTAAATAAGACTAAAACCGTGACCAGAATGCTTGAGCTAAAACAACGAAAGGAGAGATGATGGCGCATAGATGAACAGAGAGGTGCGTGTAGGATCTTCATCCAATGGGAAGAAAGGAAGGGAAGGCAGGGAAGACAGCGAGTCACTTAAGGTGATTCTTCTATGTGGAGCACGAGGGGGACATCATTAGCATGAGCTGGGAGAAAGAACCGAGAAGACGGATTCAGTTTTCAACGTGTTGATTTCAAGATGCTTTGTGGACCATCTAAGGGAAGAAGTCTTAGGAGAAAGGCCTTGCTACTGCCGTCATCCATGTCTGCAGTGGTTGATGCTGTTGCAGTGGGTGAGATGACATAGCCTACTGGATGGCACCGGAAGACAGTCAAGAAGAGACCAGAGGAGCACACACTAAAGCATCTAAAGTGAGACCGGCCCTTTAAGGCACGAAGTAGTGACTTTCAAGAGGGCAGAAGAGAACAAGGGCGGTTGGGTATTACAGAATCTAAGAGTCCAAACATAAGAGAGCGAATGGCCGACTACTCAAAATAGTCCCAAGAGCCTGGAGAAGGGACTTTAAAATTCTCTACAGTCTTTGGTGCACATAGACCTTTGGTGACCTCAACAAAAGGCAGTCTTCAGAGTGGAGGACCAAAGTCCCTGAGTAGGTATGAAGGGACAGGTAAGAATTAAGGACAGTGAGGTCTTGTCGCCCACTCTTTCAAGAAGAAAATTGGGTAGCGCTGAAGGTGACCTCTGGAAAGGACCATAAATTCAGAAAATACCTAAAGAAGAGCAGAAAACCTCCTAAATCGGTGGGCTTGGGCGTGTGCTAAATACATAAACAAATCCCAGAAGAGGGCTCTTTCTGAGTCCCGCGCTGAGCATTTTGTTTTCATCTCCTTTGTCATTGAGAAAAGGCTCCCTCCTTAACCAGGTGAGATGAAACCAGAGCGAAACAGCCATCTCTAAACCCTTTAACCACCTGCTCTGTCTGCCCTGGGATACAAGTCCAGACCAAAAGCACCCGTAATCAGTTGAGAACCCGGCCCTCTATTCTTAACCCAAAGCAGCCAGATCCATCCGAAGGGCTTGTTTAAATAAAAAAGTACAAAAGGGCAGTATGGATGCTGGGATCTGGCTTCAGGGAAGGGGCTTTCCCACTCGGAAAATGGTCTGTCTCCTTGCGGCAATTGTAGGAAGGCGCACAGAGAACGGTACTGAAATAGACGGCTTTAATGTTCCCCAACGTTGCCAAACGCTTGTCCAACAAGTCATAAACAAGAAGGCCAGGAGGCTGGCTGTCTCAGAAGGGCAGAGCTCACAGCCCCCTGCGGCTGGCTCCGGCCAAAGGGGGCTCGCTGCCTTGCCACAGGCGCGAGCCGTGGTGAGCTGAGACTCGTTCCCTAGCCCCTCTTTGCAACTTCCACTGGCTTGTTTTCCAGAAACGAGATACGCATATGCAAAGCCAAACAGACTCTGGCAACGACAACTCAAAATTAGCTCCGCGTTTGTGAGCCTGGAACTCGGTCCAGCTGAGGGCACGGGAAGGCAGCCCAACCCGGGACATTTTTCCGGCTGCTGCGGAGGCCCCTTTGCAAGGTTTGCCCTCGCTGCACGGTGCAGCCACCGTGCTGCCGCGGTGACCCGGGAGCCCCAGCCATGGAGCACGCGCAGACAGGGGCGCCTACCCTACCCGATCGGTGGCGTGGCGGCTCATGCTGCGGCGTCCGGGTGCCTCGCTCCAGCCAGGGCTCTGCGGACACGGCCTCGGCTGCGGTCCGGGGACCTGGGAGCTGAGCCCGGGACCGCGGCTCCTGACTGCGCTTGTTTGCGCTGGGCCGTTTGCTTTTGGGATGTCTCCAAGGCAGATGGAGTCAGGGGGCCGCTATCCCGGGGGACAGTGATTCCATTGGAAGCTGGCCTTTGACAGGACACACACATGACCTTTGACTAAAATGGCTTTAGGGAAGGAAAAGTGTCCGGACGTTGAAGACCCGGCGTCCAGCACCGCCATTCACTCTTCCACCCCCAACGGCGCCGGGTTAATTTTTCATCTTTCGAGCATAGTCTGTGAAGTTTGGTGTGCATTTCCCCTTCATTCTCTAGGATTCGTTCCTGTTTCCTGAAGATCTTGAGGCAGGACTTTCCTGCTGGGATGTTGGTAGATCCCTAAACCAGTCTTTCCGGGTGAACCCAGCGGGGTACGCATTCTAGAAAGTTCCTGCAGCACTCTGGGGAATATGAGCACCATATTTCTACCCCTTCAACATTTCATAATTTTAAAGGGATTTTCACAATCGTCTGTCACTTGGCCTCCTGGAGTGTATGGGCGCCTGACTCTTGCTGCTATTTTACAAAGAAACAGAAGAAATGCACGCAGTCTTCTAACGAGAGGAGTGAAATCTTGGCCTCTGTTCTGAATGATTCACCTTAGCTTAATGATAAAACTAATATAAAGCACCTGTGTAATTGCTTCAATTTGGTAGTTATAAAGCAATAGAATTCGTTTTAATAGAATGGCAGTTGCATCACGGCTAGCCACAGATATCTTGAATTTATTGACCACATTTAAAACTTTGTGGACATTTTGCCCTTAACCAGAGACTGGAAAGATGCTCTGAGAACAAGATCTGGCTTCAGAGATATAAGCCAGGGTAAAACCAATTTCCATCATCAACACTATCAAAAGTCAAAACCATTTTCTTTCTTTTTTTTCTAGATCCCTCCAGATGGTAAGGGCTGGAGATGTAGCTCAATGAAGGCTCACTTGCATCACACTGAGAAGGTTCAATTCCCAGTAATAGAAAAAAATAAAAATAATAATAATAAAAAAAGCCCAATTCCTCATTTAGCTAGGTATGGAAGATTGCCACAAGTTTGAGGCCAGTCTGGGTTACAGAGTGAGACCTTGTTTCAAAAACAAACAAGAAACCAAGTGGCGAAACACTGAACCAAAGTGACCAAGGCTTGGAGAAGGAACCCTGGTCAAGCAGTCCCCAGCTCCCTGACGTTCAGTGCAATAAAACACCATAGAGGTCCGCAAAGATGAGAGTCCGCACGTTCTTATTTTCTTCGGCTCGGAGAAGGGCTCAGGTGATAGTGACCCTCCGCTTTGAAGGACTTGAAGGAGTCGGGTCAAAGGGCATGCCACCCCCAGACGGCCTGGTGCACAAAAGCTGGCCAGCTGCATTCAGAGAACGAAAACAGTGGAGGCCAGCAGGAACACATGGTGTGGGAGCCTGTGTCCACAGAGGCGAGTGTGGCTTTGGACTCTGACCCGCCTCGTGAGTCACCATAGGAAACTTGGACTTCATCCTGCAATGCCCAATGAGTTGACAGAACTAGCCCCGGGTTATCAGCCCACAAGAAAAGGATGCAGGAGTCAAATGTTGTTGTACAACCAGAATAATATTTATATCAGTGTGGGGCTTAAGCTTTATTGGCCAGATGCAGTTTCTTTTTCCTAATTAGAAAGAAATGTAAGCAGTGTGTTTAACCTCAGTCAGCCTCAAGTTTCTCATCAATAAGACAGGGATGCCACGAGCATTAGTTGAAACAGAGTAAATAAAACCCTTAGCGTCGCTTCAAGGAGTGTCTACAATATAAAAGGTAGCTACCGTTAAATTGTAAAGTACTCTGGTTTGCACAAGTGCATAACTACAGGGGAACTAGAAAATCCTCCCTCCCCCACTTGTCATTCTCTCCCCTGCTTCCCAGTCTTCTGGCTCCAGGCTCTTTGGAGATTCGTGGCCTTGTTCCCTTGTCTTCTTGTCTAAGCTCCTTCTTAACTTCCATATCAGTTTGCTTCTTGGGCTCCCCATTATGTATCACCTATGAACTACCCACGTGGGATGTAACCCGCTAGGCGTGGCTATTGGCACTGCCACGGTTACATGGTATGCAATCTTGCCTGGGTGTTCAAACCTCAGGCAGTCCTTGCAAGCTTGAGCCACGTGCACCTGACCTTCTTTCATCAAACGGCCTCCTCTTCCCCAGCAGAGTCCCCAGCTATGAGGAGGGGACTCTACTTCTTGTCCCTGTTCAGGAAGACTTGGCTCTTCTTCCAGCTACTCTCTGTACCTCAGTGGTGCCTCTCCTTCTGTGTGCTGCGGATTCTGATTCCCTGGCTATTCATTTTCTTGGAAACATTCAGCTACCCCTTCCTTCCACTCTCTCTTCTATTGATTTATTCATAACACAAGTGCTAAATGCCAATCGGCATCCCTGGTCCTGAACATACAAGGATAAATAAAATTATCACTGCACAAAAACTCCTTCAAGTACTTCCTATATAGGGGCTGGAGAGATAGATGACTCAGAGGTTAAGAGCATTGACTGCTCTTCCAGAGGTCCTGAGTTCAATTCCCAGCAACCACATGGTGGCTCACAGCCATCTGTAATGAGATCTGGTGCCTTCTTCTGGCCTGCAAGCATACAGACAAACAGAACACTGTATACATAATAAATAAATAAATCTTTTAAAAAAAGTACTTCCTATATAATGAACTCATTTTCTTAATGTGTCAATAATAAGATTGATTCCAATTCTTACTAAGGGACTTCTTATTTCTCTTCTATTGTTTACACTATCTCTTCCTTGAAACAACAACAATGCATGTGTATATGCATATATGTGTACACACACACACACACAACATTCTTCTCATAGACTTCCCAAGGCCAGTTCTTATTCAAGCTTCAGGGCTTGTCACCTTCTCAAAGAGACTTTGAGTACACAGCCAGTCTAAGGAGCTTCAGGACTGGATGGATATTAGTTCACTTTTATTGTTTCTTTCAGATCATCTGGTCTGTGCCATAATGAGTATCTCACTCTTCTTGGTCCTTGCCCATTTTCTGTTGTTTTCTCTAGTCTGAACCTAATGAACCCTGAAACTCTCATCCTTGCTGGTACTGTATCATATCTTCAGTACCCAGGATAGTCCTGGTAGGCTTCTTGGAGTCCGGGTCACATGTAAACCAGGCTAACCTCAAACGTAGTCTGTTGTCAAGGATGTTCTTGAGCTTCTAGTTCTAACCTCCACCTCCTGGCTGCTGGGCTCACAGGAGTGCAGCGCCATGCTGGTGTGGAAAGCATTGTTGATTGCGTACCCAGAGAGTCTAGAACCATCTTTATCCTTTCATATCTGTTCCTAAGTGGAAAATGGAAGCCTTTGCTTTTTTCTGAGAGGACACCTCAGCAATAAACAGGACTGTCCTCTACAGGGACGGACACACAAGGACAGAGGGAAGAAATCTGAAAGAAAGGCAGTCAAATTCCACTGGAGCATCTCTTGCCAAGAGAATAGTCAAGAGGAATCAAGCTGTAACTTAGAAGAGGGCAGTGAGACCAAGCTAACATGGCTGCCAGTAAAGGAAACTAAGGTAAGCAATGGCTGCTGCTGAAGCCCGCACCAAGGCAGCATCTGAGCAAGACCTTGTGAAGGTCTCTGCTCCCTGAATCGGAAGAAACACTAACCTGGCAGTTCAGATTTGAAAACAACCATCTGTAACTCTAAAAAAGGAAAAGAAAAATAAATCCCGATGCCCAAAGCACTGAGTACAGTTATCGCTGGGGTAAGTCCAGGTGCTTCTAAAAGCCGTCATTGGGAGCTACTCACCTCGCCTCTTCATGGCACAGAGTAAGGCCCAGAGAGGAGCGAATGGAGACATTAACCTCTGCTTGGCTATCCGTTATTTTCTTCTTGCTTCTTCCACACATGACCGACCTTCCCAGCTTGCAAACAGAGGCCTGCTTTCTCATTCTTCCAGGCTTTCATGGGCTGTCATCCCCACTGCCAACACTCATATCCGACTCAACTGTCTAGGGAGTGGTTCTCAAACTTCCCAGCTCTGCAAACTCTAATACAGTTCCTGCTGTTGTGGTGACTCTCAACCGTAAAGTTTTTTTTTGTTTTTGTTTTTGTTTTTTTTTTTTTGCTACTTTATAACTGTAATTTTGCTACTGTTAGGAATCCTATTGTAAATATAAATATCTGTGTTTTCTGGCAGTTCGGGGGTTGTGTGATCCACAGGTTGAGAACCATGCTGGTCTAGGGCCTTTCCCCACTCAACTCCCTTATGAGTTTGGGCTCCAAACAGCCTCTTCTTCTCACCTAGGGCATGCAGCGCACAGTGCTGGCTTCTTTTTTCCCTGCTAGGTCGTGATGGTTCCTGGGTCAGCTTTCTCCCCATCGTATCTCATGGCTAGCAGACTGCCTAGCCAAAAATGGAATTCATAAATTAATAAATCAAAATGCTACCTGAATTCTCAGAGGGATGGTGTGCTTTATTTTTTGAGTTTTTAATTTGCTTGTTTTAACAGCTGTACTGTTAACAGGTGTTAGTCATGATGTGTAAGTCACTGATCTAAATTGTCAACCCAGTGTCTTGGGAGTGTTCAAAGAGGTGCACAACCAACATCATGATCGATGATGGAACCATTTCACCACACCGAAAAGGAACCCCACATACCTTAGCTGTCATTCCCCATGTCACCCCGCTTCCTAGTCCTGGGTGACCACTGACAGAGACTGCTCTATCTCTGTGAATTTCCCTACTTCTGCCATTTTCTATGAAATGCAGTCATCCAATAGCTCATCTTCTGGGACAATGCATTTGATCACAGGCTTCCATTTAATATGGGATGCGTATGAGAGAATATGGACCCCGGTAGAGATACTGGAAGGCAAATGCAGGCAGGATCACCTTAGACATAATGTACTGCAGCCGGGGAAATTGTCCAAATTCCCAAGCCCTGGTAAGACAGAGAAAATGGGGCAGGAGAGAGGGTCAGCCGTATCTGTCACGCCAGAAGAAGAGGAGGAAGGGGTGGAACCCAATTCAGGTACACTGCCTCACTCTGTGGTAGGTGGGCTCTTGAGCAGGATCTCTTAGGTCACCAGGACGCACTCTGAAAACAAAGTTTCTGAGTCAAACTCGAACTTCACCAGGTGGTAGCTGATGCGCATCCTGTGTCGCCTCTCCCTCTCTACAAAGAGAATAAAAATAATCCCTACATTCTAGGCACCCCACCCAAGAACAGTCATTATATGAAATAAGAGGCTGCACAGAGAAGTGCACAGTTCAGACCTGGAACATTGCAAACACTTAGTATGGGGACTTGTGTTTCTTGTTGATTGGTCACAGCTCTTTACATATTGCCCTATGTATAATCCAACAATATGAAAAGGGGATAGTGATGCATTTAAAAACAGCATTGCCAATTTTTATTATTGAGAAGGTTTCACTACATTTTAATAGATGCTATAAATCTTGAGTTGATTTATCTAAAGCCTAAAATTGCCTTGCGAGCTGGGTGAGGTGATGTATACCTTTAATTCTAGCCCTCAGGAGAAAGAGCCATTTGAGACCAGCTCCAGGCCAAGCAGGGCTACACAGTGAGACCTTGTCTCAACACCAAACCAAAGCAAACCAAACAAGCAAACTTAATGGAAAGTGGGAGTCAAGATGTGTTCGCTCTGTTTCCAGTACTAAATGCGATGGAGGGAGCTGAATCTCCCCGTGTTTCTCCATCCCATGAGCAGAAAGAGCACATTAGCTTCCTGGACTTTTACCTGTTCACCCACATCCCTCTCCCACAAGTTCTTTATTTTCCTGCTACGCTTCCTAGGCAGCAGACCTGAATACAGCATCCTCTACTTAGCCTTCCTGGAACATCTGCTAAATAAGTCAGAAAGCAATGTTTGTATGGCTAGCCCTCTCCAGGCAACCCAAAGTTAGGATAAAGCCATCTCTCCGCATCCAGCACAACGGCAAGAGGCCAAAGACGTATGGATTTTATCACCAGTGAACCAGCCAATTACCCAGAAATCTGGGGCGGGGGTAGCTGGTGTCTACTGTTGCATGTAAGCCTCGGTTTCTGCTTCAAGTTACAGAAGGTAATTTAAGTTAGTGGGCCTTCACCTAGCTTCTGCTGGATCATCTTTTCTATGCATGGCAAGTAACTGTCCAGGTTCAGCTACCTTCCCCTCTTGTCTTCCCCTCACCAGCAGCCCCCAGAGAGGAACACTAAGCAGGGGCTCTGGTTAGCAGCCCCACGTATGGTCATCTCTGATCCTGCAACACAAACGACTACAGAAAATGAACCTATCTCATTTCTCTTCTTGCCTGCATTCAGGATTGAACTGCCCATTAGTCTGTGTGACAGGTATTTATCAAGACACTAGTGTATACCAACACTTTAAAATTCAAACATTTCACCAAGACTTAGGATTTGAACTCTGAAAGGAATTTTGAGAGAATAAAATGGGTCTCAGAGAAGGAAAAAGGTGTACCAAGAGTCCCAGCGCCTGGCTAAGGAACATTCTGGTAACAGATCTTGTTTCACTATGACAAGGATATTTCTTCCAGCTAAAAATAACATGGATTTAGCTGGGTATGATGTCACACACCTTTCAGCCCAGCAGTAGGGGAGGTAGACTGGTAGGTGGATCTCTGTGGATTCAAGGAAAGCCTGGTCTTCATGAGATCCTCTTTCAAAAGCAAACAAGAAATACCAAATAAAAATCACCCACAGTAATTTAAACTTGGCTATGAAATCAGAGAAAATCTAAATGATTGTTGTGTTCATTTTGGGTTTTATCAACTCAAAGACGAACCACGAAGCACCCACAAGTTAGTGGTTGAAGATGCTCACACCATCCACATTCGCAAAGTGACTAACGCCACGTGTCTCCCTCCCGACACCGCTCCCCCGACCCGACCTGCTCATGTCTCACCCACGCCAGGCTGACCAAGGGCTTGTAAAAAATTAACTCAATAGGATTGCACAACTTTGAAAGTTTGAATTGCTCTTTGGTGTCATGAATGAAAGCCTTCAATCCCCTCATGAAGATGTTTCCAGTGGGAGGGAGGGAGGTGGGACAAGCTGTCACAAACAGGAATGTCCTCATCAGGTTCAGGTGAGGTTTGCAGAAGTCAAAGAAGTAAGAGACACTTAACCCTTGCCAGCTTCAGGACAGACATCTCCTTATGTGTCTGGTGTCCTTTGTGAAATTTATGTTCTTCAAAGCCTTGCTTCCCTTTTGGAGGTGATGGGACATTTGACTTCTTGACTGCAGCGGTAGCTTCACAGGTATTTGCGTATCTCCAGAGACATCAAACTGTACATGAACTATGTGTGATTCTGTCTGATGGTTTTTACCTCAGTGAAACCAGTAAACCAGCAGGATAAGAGAGCAGCTATTTCCTCACTGAATCAACCCCAACCGGCTAAACACACTGCTGAGTGCCTCTCAGGAAGCAGACTTTTAGCTAGACTGTAACTCTTCCTTTGCAATTCAATGGTTGTTGATGAGTTTCCCTCAATTATCCATCAGGGCATCCACTAACTCCTCTTCTCAGGCCACTTTCTCTCTCATCTGAACCACTGAGTAGGTCTCCTAATCACTCTCCTCTGAGTCTTGGACAAGCCTTCCTTGCTGGATTCAGAGAGACCTTCCCCAAAATCCTAACCCATCACCCAGTTTACTGCTTCCTGCCCTGCAGGGTGTCTCATTGTCCTGAAGATAAGGCCTCAGTTTCTCAGAAGAGATTAGCAGTACCCTGCTCAAGACGACTGCACAGACAAGGGCCTGTAGCTCAAGGGCCTAACCGGAAGCTCAGGGCATCACTCACTTTTGTAGAAGACCCTGCGAGGGCTAGACTCATCCAACACAAGCGTCCAACACAAACTCTTGCTGAATTTCCTATCTAGTGACCCTATCCACGGCTGGTATTAAAGTCAGCCTCACAATCTGCCATGTTATCCTAACAGAATTCCTTTCTCTATTCTGATGCGCTGCCCACACTTCCTTCTGCTTTCCTTTCGCCAAAGTAAGTTAGAAGGTAAGGTCTATACTCTTCTCAAACATGGCCTTCCTTACCTTCTTCCGTTGTCTCAGGCCCTCCCAGTACTTGTTCAAAAACCAAGGAGTGCTGTTGAGAGCAGAACTCCTCTTCTGGAGTCTTATTGTAGCCTCTTATCTGCCTGCTCTTTGAGAATAGGGCTGGTACTGAGTTACTTTGTAAACGTTTTGTCGAGATATTTAATAGATAACCCGGTGATCAAAGAACAAAAGAAATAAATGGAGGGACAAATAAATATCTTTTTAAAAAAAAGTAAAACCCATGTTTTTGATTGCCTACTGCTGTGTGCTTCTCTTAGGGAGATTTTATCTGCCTTCCTAAGATATACTGAAAACCAGATTTCAGCAGTAAGACCAGCATCTATCCCTGGTGCATGAGCTAGCTTGGCGGAGCCCATTCCCTATGGCGGAACACCATGTGCTGCCTCAATGCAGTATGGAGGGGCATGGTCCTGCCCCAACTTAATGTGCCAGACTTTGACTCCTCATGGGAACCCTTACCCATGGAAGGAGTAGATGTGGGGTAGACTGAGGGAGGGGGGAGGCGAGGAGGGATGGGAGGAGGAGTGGGAAGGAGACTGTGGTTGGGATGTGAAATGAAATTTAAAAGAGGTTTTAAAAAGGGGGAAAAAAAGTCAGGTGGTGGTGGCGCACACCTTTAATCCTAGCACTCAGGAGGCAGAGGCAAGCAGATCTCTGAGTTTGAGGCCAACCTGGTCTACAAGAGCTAGTTCCAGGACTGCTAGGGCTGTAACACAGAGAAACCCTGTCTCGAAAAAAGTGGAGGGGCGGGGGTGGAGAGAAAGATTTCTAGGAACTGGCCATTTGTCATGACAAAAACAAACAAACAAACAAAATTGTCTCTTTCTTGTTAGCTGTTTGGGGTTTATTTTCTTACCAACACAGACTTTATCACACTTCTATGAGACCACTTCTGAGACCTCTTGAACTCTGTCATAGCCTCTATCTTGTATTTATTTTGTATTCGCATAAATGCCCACATAGAGAGATTTGCTGTGGGATGTGTGGTAGAAGAACCAGTATGAATAACTAAGATTGTAAAAAGAAACCTAGATTTTCCTCAGTCACATCACCAAGCAGGCCTGTTTATCTGACAAATTGCTGTGATAGAAACAACTGAACCTTGTGAATTTATTGCATTTATTGTTATTTTATAAATTCTGGCTATGAAAAGATACAAACATGTTTATATGTTTCTGGCATAGTACATTCCGACACCCATACTTCCCAGGGCAACAAGTAAGGAGAAAAGTTTATCATATACACACATGGGAGAAAGTGTTATGTAAATGACCCATAAAGATTTACCAACTCTCATAACCCAATACAGTTGAACTTCTGGCGTTTCCCAGATCTTTGGACCACTTCTATTCTCAAGAGTACCATTCTGTTTCTTTTTTATTTCTATCTTTATTTTATTGTTATTGATTATCATTAGAATATGCAGGGGTCTGTGCACTTCTGTGGTTGTGTGAATCTATGTTTGTAGAGGATGACATCAGCTGTCTTGCTCAATTCTCCACCTTTTAAAAATAGTTTAGTTATAGAGACACCCTGGCTTGAAAGAGAAAAAGGAAAGAAAGAAAAAATAGTTTAGCCAAGTAGTGGTTGTACATGACTTCAATCCCAGCACATGGGAGGCAGAGGCAGGTGGATCTCTGAGTTTGAGGCCAGCCTGGTCTACTGAGCGAGTCCCAGGGCAGCCAGGGCAACACAGAGAAACCCTGTCTCAAATCAATCAATCAGTCAATGGAAATAGCCTAAAGAATTTTATTTACTATCATTTGTGTACACGTGACGTATAATGTAGGTACACAAGCTATTGTATGTATGTAGAGGTCAAAAGACAACATTCTCTTCTTCCACGTCTACATGGATTCTGGGGATTGAACTCAAGCTGCTAGGGTTATACAGCAAGCCCCTACACCCACTGAGTCCTCTTCCTGGCGCTTCCCCTTAGCTTTGAGATAAGGTCTTTCACTGAAGCTGGAGCCTAACTTCAATTAGTCTGTCCAGCTGATGAGTTCCAGGATCTGCCCCTCTCACTACTACACCCCTCCCCCAAGCCCATACCTAGGTTAGAGAGGTACACTCCTGATGGAGGTGGGTCATCTTTCTATCTGTTGTTTCATTGGTTAAGTAATAAAGAAACTGCCTTGGCCCCTTTAATAGGACAAAAATTAGGTAGGCGGAGTAAACAGAACAGAATGCTGGGGGAAAGAAGCCGAATCAGGGAGTCGCCATGATTCTCCCACTCCAGACAGACGCAGGTTAAGATTCTCCCTGGTAAGCCAGCTCGTGGGACTACACAGAATATTAGAAATGGGTTAGATCAATATGTAAGAGCTAGCTAATAAGAGGCCGGAACTAATGGGCCAGGCAGTGTTTAAAAGAATACAGTTTCCGTGTAATTATTTCGGGGCATAAGCTAGCCATGTGGGCGGCTGGGTGCTGGGGACGCAGCTCTGCCGCTCTTATTACAACAGAGTGGCACCCAACGTGCTAATTAACTCCACGTAAAACCTGAGAGGGCTTAAAAAGGAGAGAGAGAGAATTTAAGACAGCTTTTTGCTGTTTGTGGGTTGCGTGCCGCAAAGAAATTGTCCTGACTCAGCAACAGGAAAAAACTGGCTGTTTTAAAATGCCGGCTTTCTGGGCTGTGCCGCCATTGCGATCTCTGTCTGGCTCCTGCGGGAGACAGAGCTTTTGAATGGAGCATTTGGAGTAAAGTGCTACGATTTGTTTGATGGCAACTAGACTCACTGTGTGCCTAAAAGGAAGTCATTTTATGCTGTGGCTCAGAGGCACAAGCAACTCCACCACGCTACTGGTGCAATGTGCAAGGATCAGAGGCACGAGCGGCTCCGCCATGTTGGACTGGGCGGGGCAAGCAGGCAGTACCTGTTTTTGACCTAGGAATGTCACAGCTTAGATTCTTAAGCGCTTAGCGATTTAAAAGCACAAAACAAAGTGCTCCTGGATACTAAAAAAATTACAGATTCACAATAGAACTGATTCAGACACTGTTGGATGAATATACGTAGGCTTGAGAGAGAGAAAAATATATATATAAAGAACAAAGTTAATGTCTTAAAAAAAGGGTAAAGTCTTTAAAGAGACAGAGTACAGATAGTTGTAGATTAAAAGAAATAAAGAAAAATAAGCCACGTAAAAATGGAAAATTCACAGAGAGTCTGGATTCTTTGTATTATTGTGTTTTCTTTAAAATTTTTGACTGTAAAGGAGCTAAGTGTAGAGAGATATTTCATTATATGGGCTGCCAAGCTAAACCACAATGGATATAAGGGTATTATGATTGCAGAATATGGGTCTAAGGATATGATGCTTTGGAGAGGGTCTTCTTTTGTTTTCACAGAGGACGAGACCCTGTTAATTGCTTCTATCCCAATATGGTATGATAGACCACGCCCTCCTGAAAGGTTGCTGTGAACACCCTCAAAAAATTGCTTCACTCAACTGCCCACTGAGATGAACCTGGCACACAGGTTATACCGTGAAAGACCTGAATAACAGCGCCCCCATTCAGCAGGAAGCAGTTTGGAGAGAAAAACTGCGCCCATATTCCCAAATATTGTTTATAAATGTTCTTTTACATTTAAAGGGGGATATGATATAGATATAAATATTTGCACTGGTGTGGATTTTAAGGTCAATTTTGTTATACGTATATGCATATTTCTAATCTTGATTAAGGTATTGTGATTGTATAGTTCATTTAAAAATGTAATGTATATAGGTTGTTAATGGACAATCATCAATAACAGTCAAGCTTGTAGTCATGTTAGTTAGATTTTCTAGATATATAGAAATATATTTCAGGTAGATAGGCATTCTTCATATCTTTCAAAGACTGCAGAATATGGCATTTAATGTTTTGATAATTTGGGGCTTTTCATGACAATGAGACACGTCTGCTCCTGGCAGCACCAATCTACTTCAAGAGGATGATGGGCATCGAAGAGGCTCCTTGTGGAGTTTGATAGCCATTTGGGCAGGAAACTGTTCTTGCCTGGACTGTTGCATAAACTGGACACAAAGAACCTACAGAGAGAGGACTGCTGAACTTGCCTAAAGGTGAGATGGTTTTTCGGGGTTCCTGATTCATAAAGGAGTCTGCGAGACATTCTGCAGGACACAGCAAAAAGTGACTGAACTGTCTTTGGAATTTCCTGCTTGATGAAAATGTCTGCTGGATACTATGGGCCTGAAGGCTGAAGATGGATGCCCCAACAGTGCAGAAGAACTTTGGGTGACTGTCCAAGCAGTGAGATGTCTCTGTCATTTCTAGAGTTTCTTAGTTCTTGTTTACTTAGGTAATATTATATCCTTCTGGAGTCTTTGATGGAGTTGAAGAATGGTTAGTTATAGTTTTCCTTAGTTATGATAAAAGATAAAATAGATATAAATATTGTAACTGTAATTCTTGCTTGATAACTGTTATATGTAATTTTACTATGTCAAAGTGAACGCCTTTCTTTTTTGTTTAAACAGAAAAAGGGGAAATGATGGAGGTGGGTCATCTTTCTATCTGTTGTTTCATTGGTTAAGTAATAAAGAAACTGCCTTGGCCCCTTTAATAGGACAAAAATTAGGTAGGCGGAGTAAACAGAACAGAATGCTGGGGGAAAGAAGCCGAATCAGGGAGTCGCCATGATTCTCCCACTCCAGACAGACGCAGGTTAAGATTCTCCCTGGTAAGCCAGCTCGTGGGACTACACAGAATATTAGAAATGGGTTAGATCAATATGTAAGAGCTAGCTAATAAGAGGCCGGAACTAATGGGCCAGGCAGTGTTTAAAAGAATACAGTTTCCGTGTAATTATTTCGGGGCATAAGCTAGCCATGCGGGCGGGCGGCCGGCCTGCCGCTCTTGTTACAACACACTCCTGCACCTGGCTTTCTACCTGGGTGCTGGGAGCCCAAACTCAGGTCCTCATGTTTATGCTCCAGGGAGAGTAAGGAATTCTCTTTCTCTTGGCTCTCGATGCATACATGTGGCAGGTATGTTACTGGCTGAGCCATAACCCAGATCCCCTTTCTCTTTTCTAATACATTGTCATTATGTCTATCACTCCCCATGCATACCTGCACAAGAACCTGGAAATTCCCGTAGGTACCTCCAGACTCTCCCCAGGCCTATAAAGTTAGTGATTTCTCATTTATACAGTCCAAGGCACAGCCACACCCAAATATACGGCTCTAACATAGCATTTATCCATGTGACAAACTAAGAAATCCAACCCCCTGGAAAGTATGACTAAGAGGTTTTACTACAATAATAATTTTCACCGAGCGGATGAAGGGACTTAGGAAAAGGGATGGCTACTATAGCAACTGCAGAGTGGTCCAAAGCTACATTTGGCTTTCGATTTCACTAATAATTCAGAGAAACCATAAAAGATTCAAGTGAAATCTGGTTGGTTGATTAGAAACATGTGAGGAACGGCTCTCAGGCACGTGTTTCACATTTGACTTCCATGTGTGCCAAAAACTAATCATCGTCTGCCCTGTGATATTCCAGAAGACAGAGTCACCCCAGCTGGCCCTTGGAGGGACAGAGATAGGCTCAGGAAATCACTGTGCCAGTCCAGGACTTCTGTAGAGAGAGAATGAACATGCAAATTCCGTGGCGAATGGGGATGGCCCCCTCATGGCTGTCCTTGGCTTCCTTCCCTGCTTTCAGGATGTCCCCACCTGCAGACCGGTACCCACCAGCTCTATTATTAGAAGGAAAGAGAACGCTTCATCTCTTGCTTCATCTTGAACCTCCTTCCTTTCCAGAGATGGAACAGACCCAGGCTTTGGAACCAGGAAGTCACAAAGTGGAGACCAAACCACCATTTATTATGAGGAATTCACATAGCTTTCAGTTTTCTTCATTAACACAATGAGGTTTCAAGGCCTCCTTTGAAGAGCGGTTACTGACTAAGCGGATCAGTTATGTGAAACGTGCACAAGTCAAGGGTGGTAACAAGTGTTTGCAGCTTTTCTGTCTTCCTTGTGAATGGGGATATTCTCACTCTCAGTATATTGAAGGCCAAACTGTCCCTGAACATAGGACTCCATGCCAGGAGTGCCCAAAGGGTGGCAATATACAATGGACCAGGGACCTGAGATTGCTGTATTTCCTACCTGTATTATGGAAAGCAGACACACAATAGAAAAAACACTCAGACAACAAAAGAGGGTGTAATAAAATTAAAAGCCCCCTTTTTTCTGTTTTTTTGAAGGCAGTGTTTCTCTGTTTAGTCCTGGCTGTCTTGGAACTCACTCTGTAGATGAGACTAGTCTCAAACTAAGAGATCTGCCTGCCTTTGTCTCCCAAGTGCTGGGATGAAAGGTGTGTGCACTACAGCCCAGCAAAATCCCCCTTTATCCCCAGACTGTGGTTTTCCTATAAAGGTAATGAGTATAAATTCTTTCCTCTTCCACAGATTTCTCAAGTATAAATTTTGTCTTTCTATGATGGGATACATTTATACCCTTTGCTGTATGTCTTTCTCACATTACAATGCTTAATTAAATATTCCCATCTCTCTAGATATAATTCCACCCCACTGTTTTAAATAGTTTGAAGGCCTCTCACAGATTAGACTGTTCATCTTCTGCTTTACTAGTCCCTGGCTGGTAGATTTTTGGGGGTTGTTCTCTTTTGTTTATTATTTTGACTTTGAAGTGTCCCTGTAGGAGAAACTACTAAACTGAGACTTGCCGGATCAAAGACTATGTGCTTTTAAGACCCGAGTGTTATCTTCAGTTTTCCCATTAAAAAGGTGTCTATTTGGATTCCAGCTCCAGCATGACTGCATGCATTTCCACAGACCCTTCACGTCATTTTGTTATCATGCTTTTAAGAGAATTTTTAAAAGAAAATTTCCTTTTCTGTAATGTATGCAATGTAGACTTTAATTTATGATTACTTTTTTCTTTTGACATATTATTTTATTCCCATTTAAATTTGCTAACATGATAAAATGTTTGCTTCAATTCTCTTCTACTTTTATTTTCCTTAAAACTTCCTTTATTTTCTCATTTTTCAGATTAGCTGGTGTTGGTTTTTATTTGTTTGTTTATTTGTTTGTTTTTGAGTCCTGGCAGTCCTGGACCTTACTCTACAAACCAGGCTGACCTAAACTCAGAGATCCACCTTTCTCTGCCTCCCAAGTGCTGGAATTAAAGGCATGCACCACCACTGTCTGGTTTATAATCAGTTTTTATATCCTTCCATATGTCTGCTTGCTCTGTTTCTTTCATTGAGATCTGTGAGGTGAAAGGCAAAGGCCTACCTGAGGCACAGGAGGCTCATGGCTGAGCATTTATGTGCAGCGCCAGCACGCATTTCTCAGCAGACTCTGATGGGCTCCCCTCACCCTGGCGGACAATGACGACTCCTAGACAGAGCACAGGTGTTCAGGGTTACCTTTCCACTGCACTTCTCATGATGCCCATGGGAAGTGTGGACAAGGACCATGGATGATCACCTTGCCCATTGCTGGCTGGCATGAGCACCATTTTCTCTGATGCTTTCCCTCCTACTGGAGACTTCTAGAAATGTGTAGATTTGCTCTCAGTATTTTCCTCCAATTAGATCCACGTATTACCACACTAGCAAACATTCTTCAGTGATTGGGGACACTATGAGTTCTAAACTTTTTAAAGATATATTTTCTTTTTTTTGTAGGTTTTGGAAAATAAAGTTGAAGTAGAAATGAATTTCTTCTAGAATTTCTCCATCTAAGGGAGTTAAACGGGCGAGAATGGACTGATTAACTAGGACTTTGACTAAAGGCCTGAAGAAGAGAAAGATGGAGGCAGAACAGTCCTAAGAGGCCTGACTGGCACCAAGGGTAAGGCAGACAGGAAGGAACCTCATGACAGTAAGCTTGGAGATGGCGGAAAGCCAGATGGCAATGTGAACTTCGTGGCTGATTTGAAAAGATGATACTGAAAGAAAAAAGAAGGCAGTAACTTGAGAGACCGCTATTCATTAACTGAGTGGTTGCTTTTTTGGTTGGTTGGTTGGTTTGTTTGTTTTATTTATTTTTTTTTTTCTGTAGCAAAAGAGGAAAAGAGCTAACTTTCTCAGTATGCTGATGTTCCTGGGACATTCAGTAAATGTACCACTCAACTAAATTAACAGAAATCACAGTGTCAGTGGCAAAGGAATAATCATGCAGATCATTTTAGAATTCCCTTGCATGTTATTTTTTGGATGCTTTTTTATTAGCACACATTCATTACACATAACAGTGGGCTCCATTATGACCCATAATGTATGTTGTTTAGTAGAAAATTCCCATGCTACGTTGCCTATTCATCTGGAACTATGTGGGTGCGATATAAATATATACGCTTCTTGGGCTGGCCTGGGCTTATGCACCTCCTGCCTCTGGAATGCCGGGATGACATGCGCCAACATACTAGCCTCGGATTACTCTTCTGTGTTTCCCTTTCCCACAAATTATCAGTGCGCCCCTGTGCTCGGTGCTTGCCCACCACAGATGTACAGCAAGTATTTGTTTATTCCAGACTAAAGTCACTGCAGGTGGCTCCTAAGTAATTTGCCAAATCACACCAAGACCAGGGCAACTGATTGCAACTCAGCGATGTTGGTTAAAAGGAATATCAGGGCTACCAGCTTGACCAGAAGAAAAGAGTTAAGTCTTTGGGCTCCATAGTGACTGCAACCTGTAAGCATGTGCCCTGCAGCACAATTCATCTTTCCACAGATATGATTTTGTGGGCATAAAACTTTCCAACAGGGTGCTGGAGAGATGGCTCAGCAGTTGAGAGCATCGGTTGCTCTTCCAGAATACCTGAGGTTCAATTCCCAGCACCCACATGGCAGTTCATGATTGTCTGTAACTTCAGTTCTGGGGATCTGAAACCCTCACACTAATGTACAAAAAAAAATGTACAGGAAAGAAAGAAAAGAGGGAGGGAGGGATGGATGGAGGGAGGGAGGGAGGGAGAGAGAGAGAGAGAGAAAGTAAGAAAGAGAGAAAAGAAAAGAAAAACTTTCCAATAGGGAAGTTAAGAATGAGAAAAGGAGCCAGGTAGTGGTGATGCATGCCTTTAATCCCAGCACTCAGGAAGCAGAAGCAGGTGGATCTCTGTGAGTTCAAGGCCAGTCTGGTCTACAGAGTGAGTTCCAGACAGGCTTCAAAGCTACAAAGGGAAATTCTGTTTTAAAAAAAAAAAAAGCATGAGAAAGCTTGTTTTGTGTTTGTCCTTGTTCAGCTTGTTCCTTTTCATTTTATCTCTGCATATGAGTGACAAGCAATAATCACGTGACAGAGTCAATACTAGACTATCTTGAAATCTCTCAGCCAATGCCACTGATCCAAAACTCTTCAATTTACCCTCAGGTAGATTTTTGGGAAAGAGGCAAAACATAGTTACCTTCTTTGCCAAAATATCACAGAATGGTTTCTAGGTCACTTACTAATATTCTTCTACTCTGAAACGTTGTGATTTGGACCCCTTCCCCCCACAGTTCCTATTGCCCTCATCACATTTCTAAGCTCCTACTACTATGGTCTACATCCAAATGCTTTCCTGATCCAAAGTCCCAAAGTTTACATTCTACCAACAAGCAGCATGGTCACACCTGTCCCAGCAACACCCAACTCCTGGTACCAATGTCTGTCTTAGTCACTGTTCTACTGCTGTGAAGAGACAGTATGACTACGAAAAATATTATAAATAAAAGAATTTAATTGGGGGCTTGCTTACAGCTTCAGTGTTTTAGCCCATTATCATCATGACAGGGACCATGGTGACAGGCAGGTGCAGTGGAGAAGTAGGTAAGCTACATTCTGATCCATAGGCTGAAAGAGAGAGGAGTGAGTGAGAGAGAAGAGAGATGGGGGGTGGGGGCTGGCACGGGCTTCTGAAACCTCAAAGACTACCTCCAGTGGTACACTTCCTCTAACAAAGCCACAAAGCCACACCTACACCAATAAGGTCACACCTCCTATCCCTTCTCAAATAGTGCCACTCCCTGTCAAGTAAGCATCCAAATATATGAGCCTATGGGGGCTGTTTTTACTCAAACCACAACAATGTCCAATGAAAAATTATTTTGGGTGGAAAAGATTGAGTTAGTATTATTAGATTTAAAATATGAGTTTTGCCACTTAAAATAACCCCAATCCAGTATTGCACAGGCAAACCAAAGATATGCTATCACCACCACTGTCATCATTACTATTTTGCAGTGCAGGAATCTTACCCAGGGCTTCATGCACAAGAGGTAAGTACTTTACCACTGAGCTACATCCCTAACCCTTTCAACCAAGGCTGTTTAACAAAAAAAAAAAAAAAAAGGAAAAAAAAAGACCATTTCATGGTAACGCTAAAATTGGCAAATACACGGGAGATAGCATTCTCTTTCATCATTTCACGAGGGTTTATATTTCATTTCAGAAATGAAAATGTCCTCTATGGAAATATTAAATGTCTTTAAAAGTCTTGTCATTTCCTGTTGATAAACACAGTCAATAACCTTTAAGGTCATGTGGTTCCCCTTGACCCCAAATTACACTGGTTCCTTTTATTCAAGTCCAAGCAATTCATCTATGTTCATTACAAGAAAATTGGTCGGCATTATCCATCCCTTTTTTAATACTCTTGAAATCCTCCCTATAATAAATCTCAGCCTAAGGTCAGTAAAATATTGTGTTTTTTTCTTCTTTAAGAGCTTGTACAATGTGTGCACATTTCCAAAGCAAGACATCCTACGTCAGCTGCAGGCTGTAACTAAGGGTTTAGTAACCAAAACAGTCAAGACTGGTTAGCATATAAACGTGCCAAAAAAACCAAAAAAAATAAGTCACCATCTTTATCAAACAACAAAACCCTGAATGAATAAAAAAAAATTAAAAAATTAATGCTTTGGATTTTTAGTTGATTTTCAATTTGTCACATTTCTTTACCTATTAGACCGAGATGGAGGAGGAGGGAATAGCTTTAGAAAGTGCCTGTAAGCACCTCCTATTTGGGAATGAAGGTTTCCATTATGGACTAAATCCACCTCCTCACTTCACAGGATTTAGATACTGAATTTCTTTGGGACTGTGGATGAGATGTAGGCGCATGTGTGTGGAAGCCTCAGGTTGATGCTGAATGTCTTTGCTCTACCACCTTCCCCATGATTTTTTGAGACAGGCTCTCTCACTAAACCCAGGGCTCTGATTCGCTGGACTACCTTCAAGCTCTGGGAATCCTCCTGTCTCCATCAGGGGGACTGAGAGAGTGATCAGTGCTATAAGAGAACTTGCTGCTCTGGCAGAGGACTCAGATTTGTCCCTACACCCAAATGATGATTTACAACTCCCCAGAACTGCAGTGGGATCCAGCGCCCTCTTCTGGCTTCTGCAGGCACCGGGCATGTAGTACACTTACATAAAAGCAGACAAAACACTTACATACATAAAATAAAAATAAATCTCAAAAAAGGAAAGGCAACAAAGATGAAGTAAGGTCATAAGAATGTGGTCTAGTTTAAGTGCAAGAAGAGATCGGGGGCTGGAGAGATGGCTCAGCGGTTGAGAGCACTGACTGCTCTTCTGGAGGACCTGGGTTCAGTTCCTAGTACTCACACGGCAGCTCACAACTCTCTGTAACTCCAGCTCCAGAGGATCTGATACCCTCACACAGGCACACACCAATGCACACAAGAGAGAGAGAGATCAGGACAGAGAAAATGTATGCAAAGGCATAACCGTAGTAATGGCACACATCTTTAATACCAGAATTCCCAGAGACAGGGGCAGGTGGATCTCTAAGTTCTAGGCCAGCCTCATCTAAAGAGAGAGTTCCAGGACAACCAGGGATATACAGAGAAACCCTGTCTTGAACAACAAATCAAAGTCAGAGAAGGTGAAGCAACAAGCCAGAGAGAGAAGTCTCAAAAGCAAACAGCTCTGTGGCATACTGAAGGCAGGTGGCAAGAATGGTGAAGAATATGCCACTCATGTTTAAACTGTGCAGTCGGTGGTACTTAGTTATGGTGGCTCTAGTAAACTTGCACACTTCGCATATTCTTGCTTAGATTTACATAAATAATGAGTCTCTGAGGCATCTGAGAACTCAGCATAGTGTATCAGATATTGTAAGATCCTCACTGATATTTGTCAACCAGAAAGAAAGAAACAAGGGAAAGAAGGAAGGTAGAGAGAGAAAGAGAGAGAGAGAGAAAATCCACTAGCTTAAAATCGGAACCATCACACCTAAACTTTACCATGCTTAGTCCTCTGTGAAGTAATAAACAGGAATAAAAAGCACTGGGCAGTTTTCTTCCACTTCCATCTCAGGCAGCTGTTGTCAGATCTGTGCTGTGAACTAATTTCTCCAACCTCACAAACTTAGACAAACTTTTACCCCCGTAAGTCAAGAAATGATTTTGGAGAAGTTCAACAGAACTGCCATATATGGCACATCCATGAATGCTTCAGCATTGCCAGGGCATAAATTTTATTTTATTTCATTTCAGACAGCCTTATGGGAAACTATAACAATGGGGAAGACTAAGAGACATCTAAGGCTCAAGGAAACTGATCCACACTAAGAGCCTGGAGACGTGGTGCCAAATAAACACCTAAACAACCCCTCATGACACGTGGAGACTATACTTGTCCATTGTATTTTCCTTCCATGGAGTTGAAAGGTTATTTGAACTCTTTTCCAGTCCCTTCCAGCTTGACAGAGCCTCAGTTTAAAACTTTTCTCGAAGCATCCTTCTTCTTTTGTATTTAAGATATTTGTAAATGGACCAAGTCAGCAATGTAAGGGAAAGACCGAGCAACATCACTTTAATCTTTGTATGTGTACCTGATCTACAAAGAACTCAACTAGAGATGCCCTGTATTCTCTCTCATGAACAATTCAAGCAGTTTCAAACTATAGTAAGTATATTCAACCAACTGTCTATCAAGTACACCATCAGTGCGGGCATACTGTTAAATATGAAAGTGTAAATCTTGACCAGGAGCCTCACATCAAAGGAAAGGCGATAAATGGATGGTGAGGGTGTGACTTTGTACATGATTTGCATAAAATCCTAAATAGAAACATAGCAAAACATAAAAACACCTCTGTTCCGGGGCTGGGATTCCTCTGCAAACCTTTGCTCTCACCGTTTCTCCTAGCTATCCCGCACTCTTGTGATCCCTGATTTAAGGACCTTGGCCAGTAACATCATCAAGGAACTTGAGAATTCCCTTCCTGTAGGATCTATTGCTCAGAAGAGAACATTCAATGTACTGCTCTTTTTCTTTCCTGGTGGGCAATTAAAACTTCATGGTAAAAGTACCAAAGACTACGTCCATTGTAGCTTCCTTCAGCTCTGCCCAAACGACGCAGAACAAAACAAAACAGGAGGTTGCTACAGAACTAAGAGAATCATAAACCATGCTTACAAAATTGGAAAGAGGGCTGGAGAGATGGCTTAGTTCTTTAAGGCTGAAACCAAAACTGGAAGGAGGTTTAAGTGAGTGTTTGTGTCAATGCTTGAGCTGGAGGTCCCATTGCCCTCTACTGGCTCCTCCTTTTTTTTTTTTTTTTTTTTTGCTTTTTTCGAGACAGGGTTTCTCTGTGATTTTGGAGCCTGTCCTGGAACTAGCTCTTATAGACCAGGCTGGTCTCGAACTCACAGAGATCCGCCTGCCTCTGCCTCCCAAGTGCTGGGATTAAAGGCGTGCGCCACCACCGCCCGGCCTTCCCTGGCTCCTCCTTGAAGGCCAAAGAAACTGTGTGGAGGCGTGCACGGTGGAGATCTGAACACTCCTGGGATTAAAGGAGATGCATGTTTCTGTCGGTCCTTGCCTTTGTGAGGGTAGAAAAGGAAGTGGAAAGGGACTAGCAAAGGGCGCCCCAGCTTTGCTCTGCCTCTCCCTCTCAGGTAGCAGGTGCAGGTGCTCCTTACCAGGTGGTGGCAAGGGGTACCAGGATGTCTCTGATGAAATAAGGAAGTAGAAGCGATGCGCTTTGCCTTCAGAGGCAGCCAGTATGCAAACACATGCATCATATGCCCAAGGCTTGAACTACCCACAGCTCACCCCTGAGCCCCCACACTAAAGATCTCAAGATTACTCCCATATGATCAATAGAAGAGCAAATGCCCAGACATCCTCGCATCTTTGAAGAACTGGCTAGGCAAGGCAAGGGTAATACTCAGGAACGTGAATATCTAGTGACTGACCCAGCTAGGATTGTGTTGTAGGTGCCCTGATCTTCTTGCTTCAGAGGCCCTGGGCATGAGATGGATGGAAGGGCATACTAAGCAGGCGCCCTATGATGAACCACTCTCTCAGCTTGGATGACACTTATGTAAAGACTTCCCATGAGAAATAGGTCAAGGGCCAGCCCCCTCTTCCTTCAGAGCTTACCAGTCCTCTACTCAAAAGTCACCCTCTACTAGGAAGCAGAAAGCAGAAATGAGATAAAGGAGGCAGTAACTAGAGAACCTGCATCCCCACCAGAAATGCCTTTATCTTAACCAAGGGGAAAGAAGTGGCTTGGTTAGAAAAACCCCCACACACGGAGAAGGTGGTTGATGAGGCAATTATGACTTTCAGCAGGTAAAGGAGGCCAGCACAAGCCTGAACTCAGGAGTTAGGGAAGAACCTACCCAGCTACCCTGGCCCTGGTGCATGTCTGCATATCTTAAGCTCCTGTTTCTTAATCCTCAACATAATTTCCCTAAGGGATTTCAGCCCCGCTGCTGCTGTCTCCCACCTGACTCTCCCTTGCAGCACTGTGGACCAAGGCTGACTTTTCTGGCATCACCAGTTAGCAATTCCTTTCCAGTATGTTCCCATTCTGCATTCTTTCAACAGAGAGTCATACTGGTGCCTGGAAACCCCTCAGTGGTTAGAAAGGTAACATCCTCTGCTGCCTGCTAGGTTTTATCCCAGCTCTTCCAGTATTATAGAAACATCCATGAAGATTGTGCCTTCCGAACCAAACTCCTGCATTGCTGAGCAGTGTTCACAAGTGTGGTTTGTTACTCTTGTTTATTGTAGCATTAGAGAGCGTAGAACAGGAGTTGTTGCGAACACTTGTTGAATCCAGACATTGAGGTCTTTGAAGCTGACGAGCCAGTGATCACAACCATTGAGCAGATTTGGAAATATTGAGAGGACTTGTTGAAACTGCACGCCTGAAAAACAGAGTGAGAATTCGTCCCTCTAACTTCGGAGCTCACGTTCCTATCGTTGATGACAACATAATGCCGCCCTTCAATGAGCGTACCAAAAATCATCCAATTAGAAGAATTAATTGTATGAACCCACCCTGCAATGCTCTGAATAAACTGAGTAACACTCTACAAAAGCATGTCCGTGTACACACCCAAAGCCCAACCTGTATGAATACGCCGAGAATAATGTTTCCCCAAGATTGCGAATATAACTCAATCCAAACCATATTGCAGGGAACTTTCAGTCAGTAGAATTCTGGCTGTGTGAGCACAGGGATGCAAGAACTCACATAAAAAGCCAGGCATGGTGATGTGTACTTGTAACCCTGGTGATGAGGAGGCAGAGACAGAAGCATCCTTGCAGTTGGCTGGCCAGGCAGCATAGCCTGATAGGTGAGCCCCAGGTCAATGAGAGACACTGTCCGAAGAACAAGATAAATGATTCCTGAGGGGCAATGCCCGAGGTTGTCTTCTGGCTTCCATGTGAATATGCACATGTGTGTGCACGCATGTACACACGCACACAAAGATTGAGTGAGAGCAGAGAGAGAACATTCTGTGCCCAAACAGAGAAGGGTGTGCTGCGTTCTAAGTCATATCCAGGCAACATGCTCTAACCTGCAAAGGAAACTTGTGCTTCCTTTCTAAACAGGATGAATTCCAGGCCATTCATCCAAATTCGTGCTGGGCTTGAATTGACAGGAAAGTTGTTCCCTCCTGCAGCCATTGGACATCCACGCTCATGCTTGGTAAATCGGGGCTCCCAAGAGGCAGCATGCCCATGCACAAACTGATACCACGAGCCTCTGCTCAACCACATGGCAGAGTGAATGGGGGGACCTGAAGAAAATAATAGCTTCCTTTAAACATACTCCCTAAAGAGATCCCTGACTTAAAGCAAAACAGATGTTCTAAGAAACAGTAACAGGCTCAAGGGGAATCATGTGCCTTGCTAAAAAACCATCCCCTAAATCAAACCATCCCCTTGACCACTGCTCCATTTTGAATCTGCTTCTTCTTCACGCTTTAGAAACACATCCAGGCACATGCATGCGTTTGGGGACCAGTAGTGCTATGGGAACTTCCTTACCATAAAATCGTGGGATGACAAGAGTCTGCTGGTATGCAGCCAATTGTCCGTGCATGACACATCCAACTGAACACTAAATGCACAAACATCCTGGCCAAGTGGTTCTCAGAGGTGTGCAGCTGTGGAGATGGAGGACCACTGTTCTGGTTTCTGGTTAAAAATAATATTTTTTGACCAAATATTACTCGGGCGAGGAAAGGGTTTATTTCTTCTTATACTTCCAAGTGACTGTCCATCAATGAGGAGTCAGGGTAGGAGCTCAAGGCAGGAATCTGGATGGAGGAACTAAAATAGAGACCATGGAGGAACACTACTTACTAACTTGATCCCTTTCAGCTACTTTTCTTAGATAACCCAGGTCCCCATGCCCAAGGACAGAACCACCCACAGTGGGCCGGGCCCTTCTCCATCAATTAGCAATGAAGAAAATGTCTCCCAAAGACATACCCACAGGCCAATCTGATTGAGGTGATCCCACAACTGAGACTCCCTCAGATAATTCTGGATTGTGTCGAGTTGACAACTGGGGCCAACCAGGGGAACCACTCAAGTTGGTATGCTCAAGACCAGGCAATGGTGGCCCTATGACAAAACTAGGCTGTTGGACTCTAAATCCAAAGCTCTAAATGTCAAACTCAACAACCTCTCTAGGATCGTTTGACCAAAATGGCTAAATTTAGTCTAATGACTGAAACTTGGTAAGTTTCAGGCATAGAATACTTGGTTCCCTGGGTGGCTCTCTGGGGAGGACTAGGTGTAGCCTTGTTGGAGGAAGTATGTCACTGGGTGTAGGTTTTGAGGTTTAAAAGATTTGCACCATTTCACCTTAGCTCTGTTTTCTGCTTGCAGTTCAAAATGTGAGCACTCAGCTGTCCCTGCAAACATGTCTTCACTTTACGATTATGGTCTCCAGTTCTCTAGAACAGTGTTCCTAACCTTCCTAACGCTGCAACCCTTTAATACAGTCCCTCATGTTGTGGTGGCCCCAACCATAAAATTATTCTGTCACTACTTCATAAATGTACTTTGCTACTGTTACGAATCACACTGTAAATATCCGATGAGCAGGATATTTAATATGTTGGCCCCCAAAGGGGTTGCGACCCTCAGGTGGAGAATTGCTGCTCTAGAACCAAAGTCCAATTAAACGCTTCATTTTATATAAGTTGTCTTGGTTATGATGTTTCAGCACAGCAGCAGAAAAGCAACTAACACCACACAAATACTATCATGGCTCCTTTAAGATGTACAGCTGTAATGGGAATGGATGACAAGGTGGAGATTTCAGACGGTCAAGGGGAGAGCCCACAGCATTGTAAAATGTTTATGTATATTCTTGAGTTATGATAATTGTGTGCCGATTTGGCTGGTGTTTGGGCTTGTCTGCCTTTGTCCTCACTGTCTTCCCGCTTTAGACCTGCTCTCTTCCTACTCTTCTGTCCACGGGATCTCTGGAGGTGTTCCAGTTCCAACCCTTGAACGCTTTGAAAACATTTCTTTCATTGGCCTATAATCTCTGCAGTTGCGAAAGTAGGGCAGGAATAAAGTAGGAAAATCAAAGGGAGAAATGTGGAAGTTGATTGATGGCTGTGTGAAACCCTACCAGTGGGACTGCCATGAAGAATAGCTATTTATGCAAAGTACCAATTCAGAGCCTTGTTTAGTAGAAGAATGGGGTGGTGTGTGGAGAAGAATCCTGAGGCAACATCTTGACCCAGTAGAGGGAAGAAATGAGAATGATTCATGAGCTCAGTGGAAGACCTTGCCTAGCATGCACAGGGCCCTCGGTTTGCTGCCCAGCAACACAAAATAAAAATGATTGTATAATAATTTACAATAATTTACATTAATGTTTTAGCCTCTTTCTGTGAATCACAATTTATAAAGAGCCCCTGAGCAGGAAGGCGATCTGCAAAGCTGGGTTCCGACAGCATTATAAAGCAAGGGACAGTCATAAGCAGATGGGTAAAGAAGAGAACACATACAAGCACATGTGTAATATAAACCAGGAAGAAAAAGAAACATTGATAATTTGAGGGTAAAGTTGCTTCTCATTAGAAATAAACTAGTATTTCCTTTTTTTTACTTTTAGTGTGGAAATAGTGCAATGTTTATAGTAATAAAATGTGATGAATTTTTAAGAACAAGACAAACGTTTTGGAGTTAGTTGCTGTGGTTGAAACAGAGATGATGAAATGGAAACATCACCTGCCACATTGTTCTTTAATCTGCTGTAAACCCTGGCATTCCTCCAGAGAAATCTCTGGTTCCCGAGGAAATAATTTTAAATGATTGTCAAGTTCTTTGATACTTTGATTCTTAGAGAGGGCAAAAACCTTTCTAGACAATTAAACCCATCTCAAGGAAAATGAAATCCTTTGCTGAATGTTGCAGAGGGAGGGCTGATTGTTCATCCTGGCTGCCCACCTAGCTTAGCTCTGAAATAATCACACAGAAACTATATTCATTAAAACACTGCTTGGCCCATTAGCTCTAGTTTCTTACTGGCTAATTCTTACATCTTAATTTAACCCATTTCTATTAATCTTTATATTACCACGTGGCAGTGGCTTACCAGGAAAGATTCGGCATGTCTGTCTCTGACGGCTCCATGGCGTCTCCCTTACTCTGCCTTTCTTCCTCCCAGCACTCAGTTCTGTCCTCTCTGCCTACCTAAGTTCTGCCCTATCAGCTAGGCCAAGGCAGTTTCTTTAATAACCAATGAAAGCAACACAAAGACAGAAGGACCTCCTACACCAGCTGAAGTTTATTTAACCATCCTCACCCACAATTAACCCACCATAGGCCAAAACAGGCTTCCAATAGCATCATTTTTCTAGGAGCCTGTCCATCAAAACAGAGAGTTTCCTCTGCATCTTCTGTGGTCCAAGGTGCCTTCTCATCTCAGCTGATCCCTGATCCTTCATCCTTTCTTATCCACTCCAAACAGAACATAGCCCTACTAATGCTAGGTTAACTCCCTTTCCTGATGCAAATGCAGCTTCCCTTGGAAGGTATTTCATCCTCATCACAGCCTGTAAGTTCTCCTACTTCTATGATGCTCCAAGACAATGATTCTCAAACTACAATTGCTGATACACCTTCTGAGGTCTGGAAAGCCAAAATTGCTTAATTTCCTATTCGTTTTCTCATGGCATGAGTGGCTTATTTGTGGGACTTCAGATTCCACATTGTATCTCCCCTCTAAAAGGACGCCAGTGGTTGAGATCTGATGGAGCTTTAAAGGGTGACTATAAATATCTGAGAAGTCTATTAGAAGGCTGGTCCATTTTTGCAGCCACAGACCTGTATGTGGACAGCTTCTCCTCATATTGATGAGCCTGAGATGGGCGGGCAGGGTCACACACATCTGAGATCGGTACACAGACAATGCAAGAGAAGATCCAAGTCCAGAAGTTGCTAAGCTAGGAATCATGTCCACCAATCTGATTCTACAGTAAATTCTTTCTGTAATAGGTGGGAACAAGGCTGGCAAAGGCAAGCAGGTCTATTTGAATGTGGGAGACAGCATTTGAGTTCTCTGAAAGAATGGGACTTGCCTACAGCTACACCACTCTGAACCTCCTTATCTCATATAACTGAACCATACTTGAAGTTCAGAGATCCTGTACCGTCTCCAGTTTTGGCTTCAACTGTTTTTTTGTTTTGTTTTATTTCTGTTGGTGGTGGGGTTGCCCATCCGTTTGCTTTTTTGAACCTCAGCATTGCCATTTCAACTTCCTGGCCAAAGTGTTTACTACTGGTGTGTTTTCTTCAGAATGTGTTTGGGAGCATATATCATTAAGCAAAAATTAGATTCTGATATGAAAGGAAAGAATACATATACTTCTTTGACTGGAATAAGCACCTTTGAAGTCTGGGTTACCCTCTTAAAAAGCCCTTTCGCTAATCAATTTCCCCTCTTGCAGAAAATTCCTTTACACTGTGAAGATGCGTCACTGTGACTAGTTTAATAAAAGGCTGAAAGACCAATAGCTAGGCAAAAAGAGGTTGGGCAGGACATTGAGAACAGAGAGATCACAGGGAAGAAGAAAGATGGAGTCACCAGTCAGACTGGGGGGGCATGACCAGCACAGAGAGATGAGGTAATAAGCCATGTGACAAAAATATAAATTAAAATAAATGGGCTAATTTAAATTATAAGAGCTTGTGGTATGAGCCTAGGCTATAGACCAAGCTTTCATAATTAATAATAAGTCTCCTTGTCATTATTTGGGAGTTGGTGTTATAGAGGAGGACTCGTTATATCTCCACTCTTTCTGCCCACTCTGCCTGGTGGACTCCTCCCCTTCCGGAGCACAAAGGCTTCCTTCTAGCGCACTGCTTGGCATATTGATTTTCAAACATCCTGCTTCTACGACCACCTGTCCTTGTAGATTCCAGTCGTCTTGAGGACTAGGTCGGCACCACCCTTTCATCTTCGCTGAACCTCTACTGCTCTCACTGGTGCTGAGTGTATACAATAGTCATGTGAAACTCATTCAGGCAAATACACTCCCCAAAGGTCTAAGTGGCCCTTCCATTTCCTTTGGAACACAACAATCAAATACCAGGTCCCTTCATAGAAACTATAAAACCAAAGGGACAAATCACAGCACGATCACTGTTCAACTGACTAAATTACTTCGAATTCTCAAAAGCAGAATTGCTGAAAGTCTTTTTTTTAAGTCAAACCCTACATTAAAATAGCAACCCAATACTGTTAATTTTAAATAAATCTCAAACATGGTCAAATTATGTAATATATTTAGTAGATAAAATTTGATTTATAGCTATAAAATTTCATTATTCTGCATAAACGAAGAGCTTTTTTGTAAATATCAGATTCATTTTGCATAAAAATGGTTTGAGGCCAGTAAATTTCCAGTAGTTTCTCTCCTTGAGGTGAAAAGCAAGGCCTGGTGTAATCACAGAGCCCAAGCAACGAAGGCCTCCAACTGGCTGTGTTTCAGTGTCAAAAAATAAGCTTGCCTTCAGGGACACAAGCAGACAGACAATAAATCAAGGAGAAAATTTTCCACTTAGTGCAGAGGGAAACATGCAATTAAAATCACTGAGACTAGGTGAGAACACTGTGAGCCCTTCATTTTGTGTTCTCAGATCCCTAGCATTTAGAATTCCTCAAGTTATTCTAATAGGGAGCCCTGGATGTAGGGGAATTTCCAATCCCATTCCTTCTCCAGTGACATCCTATACATTACCAACCTTCTTCTAGGTGATGATCTCAGCTGGTGACGATACTCTCTCTGTTTTGAGGCAGGGGTCCAACTTCATTCTTTTGCAACAGTTATCCAGTTGTCCCAGTACCATTTATTAAATGCCGGGTGGTGGTGGTGCACGCCTTTAATCCCAGCACTTGGGAGGCAGAAGCAGGCAGATCTCTGAGTTTGAGGTCAGCCTGGGCTACAAGAACTAGTTCTAAGACAGGCTCCAAAACTACAGAGAAACCCTGTCTTGAAAAACAAAAAGCAAACACACATAAAAAGATGATTCTGCTGTCTAATACCAAGTAGTCAGCTCTGAGATCATATACATACAAGTAACTTCACAGACCAATTGTTTGTATTTGTATATGTAAGAGTATATACATATGTAACAATAATTAAATAGGGCCATAAATTTGAGAGAGAATAAGGGGGTGAATGAGGACAGCTGGAGGGAAAGAAGATAGAAAATGATATAATTATATTCCAATTTCAAAAACAAAAACTTTTTTAAATGAATATTCTTTTGTTGTAGGATAATCTTTTTGTACACTGTGTAAAGATGTGTCTGTCCTTCCTCACTAAGACACCTTCTGATTGGTTTAATAAAGAGCAGAATGGCCAATAGCTAGGCAGGAGAGGACAGGTGGGACTTCTGGGGAGAGAAAGGAACTCGGGGGTGGTGGGGGAGGCTAAGAAGAATCTGAGAGGTGGGGATTCACCAAGCTGACATAGAGGAAGTGGGATGTAATGTATTGAAGAGAGATAACAAACCACATGGCAGAGCATAGGTTAAAATAAACAGGTTAATTTAAGTTATAAGAGCTAGTTGGGAACAAGCCTAAGCTAAGGCCAAGCTTCCATAAATAACAGGAAGTCTCCGTGGCATTATTTGGGAGCTGGGAGTCCAGAGAAAGTCCTGCTACATTCTTTCCCAGTGAATGGTCTTGCCACCCTGTCAAAACAAACAAACGAACAAAAAACAATTGCTTGGAAAGGTAAGGTTTATGTTTGAACTCTTAATTTCATTCCAATGAACAATATGTCTCTGTTTTTGCTTGTATTACAGTGCTTTGGGGTTTTTTTGAGGCTTTGTGGTATGTTTTAAGAAGTAAGGGTCCTCTGCATTGTTTGTTTGTTTGTTTATGGCATGTCATGTTTGTAAAATCAGTTGGACTCTTGGTGGGGGTTTCTTACACCTGTAGATTAACTTGAAGGATGTGATCGTTTGGGCCAATTGTCAACCTGACAATCCAGAAAAATATGTCTATAGGCATGCCTATGGGGGATTGTCTTGATTACATTAATTGAAGTAGGCAAACACATCAGGATTGTGGACAGGGCAAGGAATCTTTTGGCTCTGCTTAGTAACTTGTGAATTTCTAAGAACTTGTCCATTTTACAGGCTCTTTAATTCCCTAGAATGTGGCTATTGTGGTGTCCTCTTACAATCCTTATTGTCTGTGGACTGTTGGTAGGGATGCGTCTCTCCACTTTCATGTCTGAGTTTAGAATTTCATTTTTATTGGCTTGGTCAACCTACTGAGTTGAGAATTTTTCTAATTTTCTCCAAGAATCAACTTCTGAATCCACTGATTTTTCTCTATTTTTCCATTCCAATAATCTCTACTGTAATCTTCATTTTCTTCTTTATGTTAATTTGGGTTTAGCTTGCTCTTGCTTTTCAGGTGTCATAAGTTGGAAGAGTAGGCCATTAATCCTTCTTCATTCCTATGTATTTACAGATATAAGTTGTCCTCTAGCGGGTGTCTCACTGTGCCACACAGGTTTCAGTGAGACTCCCACTGCTTTCAGTTGACAGCATTTCTTCTTTTCCCTGGGCCATTGTTCTTTGGTTGTTGGTTATTTTTGGTGTGTGAACCTAAGTGTCACCTATGTGGGAAAGTCCAGACTTCTTTCTGGTGTTGACTTCTGACTTTAGCTCCATTTCCAGAGGACATCTGTGGTACTGTTTAGTCCTTGGAAACTTCCGGTGCCTGTTTTATGGCCTTCCTTGTTGTTTCAAAGGAGTTATGTGTACAGCATTCGTTGGATGACATGTTCCAGAGATGTCTGTTAGCTCCAAGCAGTTCATAATTTTTATTGGTCAACTTTTTTTTTTGGGGGGGGGTGCTTTACTGATCTGCCTATTATATCAACTGTGTTTTTGATGACTCTAAAATTGTTTCTCTATTTATTTCCTTCTAAAAAAATATTTATTCTACTCTATGTGTATGAATGTGTTGCCTGTGTTATGCATAAACACCACATCCATGCCTGGTGGCTGAGGAGGTGAGAAAAGGGCACTGGATCCCCTACAACTGGAGTTACAGGTGGTTGTGGGTCACTATGTGGGTGCTGGGAGTTGAGCCTGGGTCTTCTGCAAGAGCAACAAGTACTCTAAATGGCTGAGCCATCTCTCCAGCCCCTCTATTTTTTTTTAAATGCTGGGGACTGAACTTAAGACTTCACGAATGCTAGGCCAGCATTCCATCACTGAATCACACTCCCAACCTTCAACCTTGCATGTATTTTGGATTTCTATTGCTGGATATATATGTTTTTATAATTATTCTTATAGGTTAACTTTTTTTTACAACAAATAAGAAGAGCTCTATCACTATAAGAGTAAAATTTGACATTTAGGCCCATTATTGGCCAGATGTGTTCCCCGTTTTCTATGTACGAGCCACACTGTAGCACCTGCTTGTATATTTACCTCTCTGCTACTTTTTCCCCCTTTTGCCACCCACTCCCCTTCCTTTTCCTTTTGGAGACAAGATGTTTTAAGTAAATTGGACTGCAAGAGAAATCCTAGACACTAAGCTCTCTTCCCTTTTGCGGCTTTTCCTCTCCTACCTGTTAACTGACTTGGCTCTGGTCTTAATGAAATCTTATCCTTGCTCTTACCCAGGGATGGCGGTGGCTTCAGCAGAGCTCTCTGTCTCCTCTTCCTACTCTGTGCTATTACATCACAGTCCAGCTGTTGGGCTCCACCAACAGCCTGATGACTGTTCTCTCCTTTCCAACAATTCCCTAGGACATAAATTGCACCACACTTTGACCTAATTCAATTCAAGCAAGGTATTTTTTTGAAGCCAACCCTTGAGAGGAGATTTTCTTCTCCCTCTTCAGGAACGTTCGTTCTTAGTTCGTTCTTCATTGTTATCTTTCCCCAGTTCTGACTAGTAGATTAGCTGGCCTGGGGTTTTAACGTGTCACTCGCATACAGATGGTCTCTTAATTTCTCACTAAGTCTCCATTGTTTTAGAGAAAGGCGTGAACTTTCCCTCACAGTGTGTCAAAGAAGTTCATTTTTCTAAGAGGAGACCATTGCATCCCCTGTCCCTCCTGGCTGCCTTTCCTCACTGACACTGAGGCTGCTGGATGGTGGCCTGTCTCTCTTGGAGGGACACCTGTGCTTTATGAGCAGAGATCCAAATAGTTCACTTGCTTATGAGTGGGGACTGGATCAAGGTGGGAACCCCAATCTCCTGTCTGCACTAACCAGGGAAATAGTGAGCCTCTGTGAAATGTGGTTGGAGGGAATTTGAAATGTCTCCCTCGGGAGATACTGCATCCCTGGACTGGAGCCCAGTGGTCTGGTCACTCTATGTCTTGGCCATATCCGCCTGTGTGGAGTTTCAACTAAGGACCACTGATGCTTGTTGATCTTCCATACATGGATTTTGTTGAATAAATATTTGTTAGGTTGCCGAATGCTCTTTGAACAATTTTCAGAAAGTTCAAGTGGTTGTGGTCTTACCCTTTCCAGTAGTTGTGGCTGTTTCACTGGCCATTGGGTCTACGAGTCTCTTGATACTGTCTAGGGACTCTAAAAGTTACACCATTACTATCGTCATTGTCGTCATCATCGTCTCCACCATACAGGGAAAGGCGAGGCATCAGGAGAATAAACTAGCTCCTTAACGTCACACAGTTCAACCAGTGGTGGAGGCTGGGTTTGAACCCAGGCATTTGAGTTTCCACTGAACCTCTGAAACATAAAATGTCAGCTTTCTCATCCAAAGTGCATAGGGAGCCAGGCATGAACATATAGGCCTATGATCTCAATTACATAGGAACCTGAGACAGACAGATCAAAGACATATGATGTCACTGAGGGGCAGTGAGATCAGCACTGATGGAAAAAGAATTTCAAAGGGACTATGATGTAGTTCACTGATACAGAGCTTGCCTAGCGTGAGCCCTATCTTCAATCCTCAGGACACACAGAGAAAGACAACAGACAGACAAACAGACACACACACACACAGAGATTCCTAAGAGTGATGCTTATGAAATTTTCCTTTTTTTTTTTAAAAAAAAAGCTAAGGATGGAACCTTGAGTCTTTTAAATTTTCATCTACTTGTTATTATTACTGTGTGTGTGTGTGTGTGTGTGTGTGTGTGCGCGTGTAGTAAGAGTAAAGAAATGGCCAGCTCTAGCACCCTGCTTAGTCTTCTTGGGCACCAAGCATCTACTTATATTGAAGTAAAGACATTGACATTTACAATAGAACTTTGTAGCTGAAGAAAAATAGGCATGAGACTCGATTGTTCAATTAAGCCCAGAAACCAAATACTGACCTTTTAGGATAATAGTTGGCTCTTCTCGGAATGGAAAATAACAGCGTGGGAATCAAAACCTGATGTGTGAACTATCCCCTCAAAGGAAGACATTCAAAAGATGCCGGGAGCTTTCGCCAGGCGGGAATAGAGACATCTCTGTTTTCCACTCCCAAGTTGCCATTACTAATGTGAAGCACAACTATCAGGGAGTGATGCTCTCCTCCATGCCCCCTACTGCACGGAAGGACAGCGTCCATACTTGCAAGGTGGAAGGGGCATGCAAAGTCTGGAAACTCCACACAAAACGACTCTGTGCAAAGAAGTATCTGGAGAGCAGGTTTTTAATCAGGGCCAGGACAAGCCTGTATTGCATTAATAATAATGTAGAACACATGCTTCCACGCCTGTTCACTCAACCACAAAAATTGAGCAGAGCGTTCGCTTCTGCAAGAGCAGGAAGACATGCTCCACGAAGAGACAGCTGTTCCTGTAACACTATGGCGGCATGGTGGCTAGACCTGGGAAACTCAGATTATCTATCAACTTGCACCTGGCCAAGAAGGAATATTAAAATAACAATTGAAATAACACCAACCAACCAGCAAACCACCCATGACCATGATCCCCATTTTACTAGAGGACACTAATGTAACAAGGAACAAATGGAATGGGCACATTTATTCTCAAAGTTAGAGACTGTGTTTAGGTGTCAGCAGGACTTCCTTGCCGTGAATGGATTTCCCTGGGAAGGGGAAATAGATGAGATCTTCTGGGTAAATTGGGGGTGGGTGGGAACATGATGGATTTGGTTGGGTGGGTTGGGAGCAGGATGGAGCGGGGAGAGTAATGAAAGGGATGTCCTGATAGGGGAGGGGACGCTTTGGGGTTAGGGAGAAACCTGGTTCCAGGGAAACGCCCAGGAATCCATAGGATGACCACAGCTAAGACTCCCAGCAATAGTGGAGAGGGTGCTGAACTATAATCAGATTGGTGAGTACTCTAATTGTCATCAGAGAGTCTTCAGCTAGTAACTGATGGAATCAGATGCAGAATTCCACAGTCAAGCTCTGGAAATCCTACTGAGAAGAGGGAGGATAGTAGTCAGAGACGGATTGTTCATTTCCTGGCTGCTCTGACCCGAATAATCACACAGAAACTGTATTAATTACAATACTCTTTGGCCAATAACTTAGGCCTATTTCTAGCTAACTCTTACATCTTAAATTAACCTATTTCTATTCATCTATCTATCTGCATGAGGTTGCGGCTTACTGGTAAGGATCCGGTGTCTCTTTCGGCAGCTGCATGGCATCTCTCTGACTCTGCTTTCTTTTCTCCTCTATTTCTGTTCAGATTTCCTGCCTGGCTATATTCTGCCCTGCCATAGACCCAAAGCAGCTTCTTTATTCATTAACCAATAAAAGCAACACATATACAGAGGACTTCCCACACCTGAGGAGGGATTGTATGAGCTGAGGGATCCAGGTCATTACAGGAGGAACCCACAGAAATAGCTGACCCTCTGAGCTTTTGGGAGCTCACTGACTCTGTACTGACAGTGAGGGAGCCAGCAAGGGACCGATATAGGCCCTCTGCATGTGTGTAACAGTTGTTAGCTTGCTCTGTTTGTGTGGTTCCTAGCAGTGGAATCAAGGACCTGTCCCTGGCATGTGAGCTGGCTATTGGAAACCCATGCTGGGTTGCCTCACCCAGCCTTGATGCAGGGGGGAGGAACTTGGTCCTGCCTCATCTTGATGTGTCATGCTTTGCTGACCCCCATGGGAGGTAAGCCCCTTTTTGAAGGGAAACAGAGGACAAGTGGATGGGAGGGGGATGGGAGAAGAGGAGGGAGGGGACACTGTAAAATAAATGAAAATTTTTTTTCTCATTTTTTTTATTCTTTTTTAATTAAAATTTCCAACTGCTCCGGGTTTCCCATTTCCCTCCCCCTCCTCCCACATATTGCCCCCTCCCCCCGCTCCCCTCCCCCATCCCCACTCCTCTTCTCCTCCCCCCAGTCCACTCCCCCTCCCTCTCGATACTGAAGAGCAGTCCAAATTCCCTGCTCTACAGGAAGACCAAGGTCCTCCCACTTCTATCTAGGTCCAGGAAGGTGAGCATCCAAACAGGCTACGCTCCCACAAAGCCAGTTCATGTATTAGGGTCGAAACCTAGTGCCATTGTCCTTGGCTTCTCATCAGCCTTCATTGTCCGCCTTGTTCAGAGAGTCCAGTTTCAACCCATGCTTATTCAGTCCCAGTCCAGCTGGCCTTGGAGAGTTCCCAATAGATCAGTTCCACTGTCACAGTGGGTGGGTGCACGCCTCGTGGTCTTTTCTCTGTGCTGTCCCGACTGTCTTGAAACTCACTTGAACTCACAGGACTCTGCCTGTGTCTGCTTCCTATGCGCTGGGATGAAAACTGTGCACGCCTCGTGGTCCTGATTTCCTTAATGAAAAAAAAAAGACTCCCTCGCGGTGTCTATAGAGTATAGGGTCAGTTACTGTTGTCTGCTTTCCACTTTCTGGGCACAGGACTTTTAAGAACAAGAGAGCTCTCTGGCATGGAAGGCAGGACTCAGAAGCTTTAAGATGTGGAGAGTTTAAAATCCACCCTGGCTGGGGAGGTTAAGGCACTACTTACAAGTCTGGTGACCTGACACCAACCCCTAGTTTCCACAGGGCGCAGGAGAGAAACAACACCCCAAAGCTGGCCTCTGACCTCCATGAGCATGCCTATACACCAACTCTCAAACACCAACTAAATGAATAAATAATACTTAAAAAAAATGATTGGCTACCTATAATCTCTGCAGGAGGGAGGCTAAGGAAGGAAGGGAACTGAGGCAGGGAGATCAAAGGACAAAAGTTCACTAAAGCCAGATATCGTGTCACTGACTGCAAGTCCAGTACGGCTGCTGCAGGAGGATTGCAATCACTGTGAAGCCAGCTTATTCTATACAGTGAATTGTCGGTCAGCTGGGGCTACGGGGGGGAGGGAGAAGGAGAGGGAGAGACAGACAGACAGACACAGAGACAGAGACAGAGACAGAAAGCGAGAGAGAGGAAAACAAATCTTCATTTGAAATTATCAGAGCACAAGTGCAACTGGGAAGAGAAATTAAGAAGGCATCTGTATACCTAACATGGCTGCCCTGATGTCTCACTAGTTTATGATCGGGTTCAGACACAGGGTCAAGCTCCAGTTACACACACACACACACACACACACACACACACACAGAGTCATCTACTACTAGGCCAAGGCTCCTTGAAAGCAGGGCCTATGGATGCCCCTTCACCGGCCATGGTTTGATGTCTACCAACTCTGAATTTTGACAACCATGAAGACTGAAAAAGATCTAAAACCAACTGACAGTACTGTGAGCTGGTCTTGGCAGCCAGGAGGGGAATAGACGTGCTCAAAAAGATAAGAAAACAGTTTACAGTAAGTCAAAAACTTACATATTCAACGCTACAATATCTCGTCCAGACGTCCAGAGTGTATGCAGATAGTCTTTCTCTATCTAATGATGTCTTTTTCAAAAATTGAAATAAAATCAATCAAGGCTTTATTTAAAACCCAAAGTAAAGATTTTACAATCCATCTCGATGGAATAGTTTTAGGAGTTTGGCAGCTGCCGAGACACCTTGAAACAATCTTATGATTTTTCCATTTTCCAAAGACTTGGGCCCCACTGAGGTTGGGTGATTTCTTTCAGGCCACTCACAAAACTAGGAAATAGAACCCAGGTTCCCCCATTTTACAGGACTCAATCTCTCTACAAGGCTGTTTGCTCTCGCTGGTAAAAAGAAAAAACCAGCTTCTACTTTCATATTCAATTCAATAAATACGGATACCATGGTAAGTGCAGTGACTCGCGGTGGCTAAATTGTTAAGGGAGCTCAAGCCTCATAAACAGGGTAGTGGTGTGGTCTCTGTGCTCAGTGACTCATGATCAAATGGGAAGGGCTCTCTACACACCCAAGTAACATGTTTTGGTGTAAAAGTTTATCTTGAGAAATAACAAAAGTTTTTGAAAATGTCTGACTCATCTAACTTGTGGGAAAACATCCCCTTCTCTGCTATGTTCATGTTACTGAACATGTGCAAGTACCAGGTTGTCTGGTACAGAATCACTACAGGACAGGTGAAACACTAAAAAAGCCCTCCATCCAGAGGATGCTTCTCAATGGCTGAGAGTGGGAAAAGGAACCAAAATCTTTTAGGTGGCACTCCTTCATGCAAAACCCAGCCCAGGAATGGTACACTGGCATAGGAACTTGCAATTATCAAACCAATCATGAAAAACTATCATTTAAGTAAATGCATATCTGTGTTAATTCACCAGTATATCTCATAATACCACCGTAACCAAAGGATAGACATATCGAAAAACTAGAGGGGGCATGTGCAATTGAAAGAGGAGAATGGAGTTAATGCTGACTAGCATTGCACTTGAGGATGAGAATCTGTCTTATTGACCACTAGAAAAGCGCAAGTTTTCAAAAATGCACAAAGGCTGGAGCCATGGCATAGCGGTTAAGAGCACTTACTGCTCTTGAAGAGGACCTGGGTTTCGATCCTAACACTCACACAGTGGCTCTGAAGGAACAGAAACAATTGAATGAATACATGTATTAAAGGGGGATTTATTGGGCTGGCTTACAGGATGTGGTCCAGCTAGTCCAATAAGAGCATTCTCACATTGCAGAGGCTGAGGATCTAGTAGCTCTCAGGGAGGCTGGACATGAGGCTGGATGTCCCAGCAATCCCAATCCGACCCTGAAGACCTGGAAGATCCCTGGAGAAGTCCTGGTCTCAGTTTACACCGGCAGCTGGAAGAAGTAACAACAGCAAACAATACTGCAGGAGAGAGGGACTTGCAGTGAGAACGAGGCCAACGAGGAGGCAAAGAGCCAAGTTTCCTTCTTCCATGTCCTCTCATCTGGGCTGCCGCCAGAAGGTGCTGTCCACACCGACGGCTGGTCCTCCTGCTTCAAATAATCTGATCAAGAAAATCTCTCCCTCCTAGGAGTGGGTTGAGTTGTAGTTGACTTCATTTCTGAGGATTCCAACACGCTCTTCTGGCCTTTCCAGGGACTTCACGCATGCGGTCCACATATCTACATACAGGCGAAGCCCTCATACACATCAAGTAAATAAATGAAAACTTTTTAAAAGACTCTGCATGAATGTGTGGAAGAGAGAAACAAGTGGAAGGAGGGAGGAAGAGAGAAGGAAGAAAGGAAGAGGAAGTAATCATGGTTTGTTGAACGCTGGAACGGCCACAGGAAAGCAGGTGTCTGAGTGGAGTCTGCACTCCAGGCCAAGTGCTAGCAAAGAGGAAAGCAGTCCAGCAAGAGCCCCGCTTCCTGCTCCTGTGAGGCCACATAGGCTGTGCACTAGAGCTGACAGTGCCACCGTTAGGGACTAGAGGGCGCTGTGCACATGGGCTCCAGCGGCCCCGAGGAGAAGAAAAACTGCATAAGTGATTGCATAGTATGGCTACCTTCAGAACACTCCCACAGTCTGCAAATTAGGCTTAATGTAGCTGACTGCATTGTTCTTCCTCATTATAAGCTATTCAGAAGTAGAAGGCAGTGTGCTCTTCTAGAAATACAATATTTGCATTAAAATTATTTAAAATATTTGATTTTTTTTTAACTGCCATTCTTGTGTAAAGGAGAGAGAGTCCGAGTACCACAGCTGTGTGTATGGAAGTCAGAGGACGACTTCTGGGGGTCGGTCCCCTCCTTCTACATCTAGATGGATTCTAGGGATTAAACTGGTGTCAACAGGCTAGCTCAGGAAAGGCTTTCACTGAGTCAACAGTCACTGGCTTATACTTTCTGACCTTTCTACTTCTTTAGTTTTGTAATCTCAAGTTCCTTGAAGAAAAAAAAACAAATTTGTGTCATTCATGAATTTATCTCGGTACCTACACATATAATGTAACTAATAAATACTGAATGGATTTTAAGTACACATTTTACACTCACAACAGACTTGTAACTCCAGTTCAAGGAGCTCTGCCATCATCCTCTGGCCTCCACAGTGCACATACGTGGCATACACACACACACACACAAATAAAAACAAAACTCTTAAGCAAGAACACTACACATAGAAAGACTATACACTATACTCTAAAGGCCCACAGCTAATGGTGGGAGAGACTAAAAAAATGTTGTTCTAAAAATAAAAAAAAATTAAAAAAAATGTTGTTCTAAGGACTAGAACAAGACAAGAATTCACAATCCATGCTGGAGGAACCAAGAAAGGGAAAGAAGGCACCAAGAAGAAAAGACAGAAGTGAAATGTCACTGCTGCTCACTAAAGCCTAGGTAGAGAAAGCTGTAATCAATATGCATTCATATGTACATACATGCAGGGACACATGCCTGCACACACACATGTGTACACTCATGCATAATTAGAACTAATAAGTGAACATGGTAAAAGTGGAGGCTACATATCAACAATTAGCATTGTTTCTTCACACTAGCCTTATGTATAAAGAAAAAAGAAATCAAAGGAAAAGTCTCATTTATAATTATTACAAAAATAAAACCCTCAGCAATAAATTTACCCAAGGAGATAATAAGACCTGGACACAGAAAACTATAAACCGTTGATGAAAGAAACCAAAGACACAAATAAATGGTGATATTTCATGTTCACAGATATGAAGAGCTAATCACTCAAATATTCACGCTACTAAGATTGCTCTACATATTTAGTACAATGACCATTAAAATTCTAATGCTACTTTTCAAAAAATACTCCCCAATCCTTAAATTTCATATGGAACCAACCACAAAAGAAACCCACCAGTCAAGGCAATCATGAGAAAAAAAAAACACCACCACAAAGTTGGGCATCACATTACCCTTTAAACTATATTGCAAAGCTATGAAGAATTAGTACATAACTTTGACACATCAACCAAGAAGCAGGACAGAGAATCCAGATATAAACGTATGCATGTGAGGTCCACAGATTTCCAACAAAGATGCCAAGAACACATACTGACAGTCTCTTCAATACACAGTAGTGAAAACTGGGTATCTACATGCAGAAGAATGAAAGAGGACCCTGATATCATCGTATATATCAAATTCAGTTGAAGATTCAGATAGGTCAGAAACTGAAAGACTATCAGAAAGCAGAGTGGGAAAACTCACACGACACTGGTGTGGGCAATGATTTGTTTTTTAACCAATATTTTATTCAATACAGTTCAAGAAACACAAAAACAAAAATAAAGCAAACTCAAATCCAAATAGACAAGAGGTATTAAACTGAAAAGTTTCTTCACAGAAAAGAAAATTTAAAGAAAGAACCTATGGACTGGGAGAAAAAATATTTTTTTAATTAATTAATTAATTTATTTATTTATTTATTTCTTAAAGATTTCTGCCTCTTCCCGCCACCGCCTCCCATTTCCCTCTCCCTCCCCCAATCAAGTCTTCCTCCCTCGTCAGCCCAAAGAGCAATCAGGGTTCCCTGCCCTGTGGGAGGTCCAAGGACCACCCACCTCCATCCAGGTCTAGTAAGGTGAGCATCCAAACTACCTGGGCTCCCACAAAGCCAGTACGTGCAGTAGGATCAAAAACCCATTGCCATTGTTCTTGAGTTCTCAGTAGTCCTCATTGTCCGCTATGTTCAGCGAGTCCGGTTTTGTCCCATGCTTTTTCAGACCCAGGCCAGCTGGCCTTGGTGAGTTCCCGATAGAACATCCCCATTGTCTCAGTGTATGGGTGCACCCCTCGCGGTCCTGAGTTCCTTGCTCGTGCTCTCTCTCCTTTTGCTCCTCCTTTGGATCATGAGACTTCAGTCCGGTGCTCCAATGTGGGTCTCTGTCTCTGTCTTCTTCTATCGCCTGATGAAGGTTAATATTCAGGAGGATGCTTATATGTTTTTCTTTGGGTTCACCTTCTTATTTAGCTGGGAGAAAATATTTTTAAGCCAGACGTCCGGTTCAGGGGAAATATCCAAGATATATAAAGAATTCAAACAATAATAGCAAGATAACAAATAAACAAAAACAAAATCACCAGATAATGGACCTTAGTAAATATTTGTCCATGTAAGATACACAAATGGTCAAAAGTTATATGAAAAGAAATGGTGTCATTAAGCGTTAAGAAAATGACATCATCTCACAGCTCCTAGGATGTCCTGGGATCAAAAGGACAAAGACAGCCGGGCGGTGGTGGTGGCGCATGCCTTTAATCCCCGCACTCGGGAGGCAGAGGCAGGTGGATCTCTGTGAGTTCGAGGCCAACCTGGTCTACAAGAGCTAGTTCCAGGACAGGCTCCAAAACCACAGAGAAACCTTAGGGAGTAGAGAGGGGCCAGGGAAATGACCTAGTGGGTAAAGTGCTCTCCATGCATACAAATCCCAGGACTCATATAAAAGGGACAGACAGCATGGCTGTGGGCACCTGCAACACCAGTGTTGATGGGCAGAGACCGGTAGGTCTTGGTTTTCATTGCTCAGCCAGTCTAACTAGGATGGTGAGCACCATGTTCAGTGAGAAACCCTGTTTTAAAAAAGTAAGTTGGAGAGCAATGGTCACCCTCAACCTCTGGCCAAAGTTCCCAAACACAGAAGCACACACATACACTGCCCCCCCCCCCCCCCCGGGCTGAGCCATCTACCAGCCCACAACAGTTTTAAGGATCGGTGACTCTTGCTTTATTTATGTTTCTGTTGTTACAACAAACATTCTGACCAAAAGTAACTTGGAAAGATTTAATTCAGCTTACAGTTTACAGTCCACAGAGAAGCCAGGGCAGGAACTCAAGCAGAAACTGAAGTAGAGATCAGGAAGGAACACTATACACTTCCTTGCCTTCCACGGCTTGTTCAGCCTGTTTACATAACCCATGACCACCTGCCCAGGGGTAGCACGGCCTAGCACGGCCTACAATGGGCCAGGCTCTCCGACACCAGTCATTAATCAAGAAAATGACTTACAGGCTTGCATATAAGCCGATCTGATGAAGGAATCTTCTCAGCTAATGTTCCCTCTTCCCAGGGGGCATAAGTTTGGGTCAAGTCGACAAAAACTAACCACAAACTCTTTGACAACTGTATTTCTTCTTTCAAAGTTCTTTTGATTTGTTCCTCACAGTTTCTATGCTTTAGATCAATCATTGCTATCTTTGATTTCTCTCCAAATATTCTTCTGCTAAGAGTAAATATTTCCCATAAAGTCCCGATGTGGACAATATAAATTATTGTCACACTTGAAGGAGCAAATAACTGGACTGGCGAGACGGCTCTGCTGCAGGACATTTGAGCACTCAGTGTGAAGATGTGTCTCTGTCCTTCCTCACCTGCCTAAGACACCTAATGATTGGTTTAATAAAGAGCTGAAAGGCCAGCGGTTAGGGAAGAGGACAGGTGGGACTTCTGGACAGAGACAGGAACTCTGGGAAGAATCTGAGGTGGTGGATTTTGCCAGCAAGACTTGAAGGAAGTCAGACGTAAGGTACTGAGGAGAGGTAACAAGTCACGTGGCAGAACATAGATTAATAGAAATGGGTTAGTTTAAGTTTGGGGTTTTTGTTTGTTTGTTTGTTTTTTGTTTTTTGAATACAGGGTAACAGTCCTGGCTGTCTTGGAACTCACTCTGTAGACCACACTAGCCTCAAACTCAGAGATCTGCCCACCTGTGCCTCCTGAGTGCTGGGACTAAAGGCATGTGTGTGCCACCACTGCCTGGCTAATTTTAGTTTTAAGAGCTAGTTGTGAACGAGCCTACCTAAGCTGAAGTTAAGCCTTCATACTTAATAAGAAGACTCCGTGTCATTATTTAGGTTCAAAGAAAGACCAGTTACGTTACGTTACATGGCTCTGCGGCTAAAGGGCTGTGTCACCAAGTCTTTGATCCCGAGGACCCACATGGTACAAGAGAAGCTGTAAGACATTCTCTAATTTCCACAGTGCATTCCTGTGCACGCACGCGCACACACACACACACATACCTTTTTTTTGTCCACACACAGGGTTTCTCTGTGTAGCCCTGTTTGTTCTGGTACTCTCTATAGACCAGGCTGTTCCTGAACTCAGAGATACACCCGTCTTTGTCTCGAGAGTGCTGGGATTAAAGACATAAACCACCACACAAGACTTTAAATAACCTTTAACCATTTTCCCCTATTGTTAACATCTTATATTACAACAGTACATTTATCAAACCTAAGGAACAAAATGACTTAGTCCACACAGGTAGCTACATCTACTACAAGGAGCTGGGTAACTTACAAACAACAACAACAAAACCCATACTATTTCCCATTGTGGAAACTGGGAGGCTCAAGTTCAAGGTGCATGCAGGATCTTTCTAGCTAATGGCTGGCCCTTCTTCCTCTGTTTCCATAATCAAAGACCAGGCTAGCTTTTGGGGTCTCTTAAGGGTTAATCTTGCCTTGCCCATACAGCGGCTTGAGATGCCTTGCTTTCTTGACAACTGCAGAAGCCTGCCCCTTTCTGAACAGAAACAGAGGAGTAGATGGGGGAGGGGCAGAGGGGAAGTAGAGGATGCCCGGGAATGGGAGGAGGAGAGGAAACATGGGGTCAGGATGTAAAATAAATAATAAATGAAATAAATTAAAAGATTCTAAAAGGCTGGGGAAAAAAAGGGTTAACCCCATGGAGATTCAATTCCCATGCCTTAATCACATCTCAAAGCTCCTCCTTTTAGAAACATCATCTGGGAGAAGGCAGGCTATAATATGCAAATTTTTAAGGGACCCCAGCACTGGGACCACAGCAGGCACGCTGGGACATCAAAGGAGCTCCTGAGTATACTTGAATTCCAGCTGTTTTCCCACCAGTCTTCTTCCTCTTGCAGGACCACGCGGGAGACATACCGCATTGCTCTTCTCTCCGGTGACCTGAATCTCCTCCTTTCCCCCTTCCTTCCTACCACTGTCTCAGCCTTGAGGATTAACCATTATCTACTTGGGTTTCCGTTTTCCTCATGACGACAGACTCCATAGACTGAGAACACGAGTTTTCATCCCAGAGTGCCTCTCACCGACAACACATTCCGGAAGACACATTTTTTTCTAAAGATTTATATATTTTTATGTGTACACGTATTTTGCCTGCAAGTATGTATGTGCTTCACACGTGTGCAGTGCCTGAGGAGGCCGGAACTGGAGTTACAGATAGGTGTGAGCCGCCATGTGGGGACACGTGGGTACTGGGAACTGCACCAAGGTCCTCACAGACATCCCTCCAGCCCCGTGAAAGGCACATCAGTACAGCTTATCACGGCTGTTTACCACGGACAGGCGAGGCAGGATCTGTCAGTAGGCTGGAGGGTAAACTTACGATTTTTCCTTTTCCATATTTTATTCTTTGGAAGCAAGCCACTAGGGCTACACTAAAAGCCGATGGTGCCAGCGCTGGAAAACAGCTCTGTGCTAGCGTACATTTAGCTGGGGGGATTTCGCTGACCGACAATAAAAACTGAAGACAGAAGGGATGAGGAGCAGGGAGTGGGGAACGAATTTTCCCCAGCAAGGATTTCAGTGTGGATTAGCACGGCCTTTTTAAGCAGTCCGTGAGACTCTGGTGGCAACAGCTAGCTTGTCTGCTCTTTGAAAAGTCATCCCCATAAGATCAAGAAACAGCTGCAAATGCCAGTTTCCCCAAAACAAAGGAAAATGTGAAACGCAAAGCCACAGCACACAAGAAAGGGCTGCCAAGTACAGAGAAGGTAAATGGCAAGCCGATGGCCAGCTCGGCTGCTCTCATTCAGCAACAGAAAGAAGTCACACAAAAAGAGAAAAGAGAAAATTACAAGTATAAAAAGCTGTAAGATTGCCATTATTTATAGAACAGTGGCTTTGAATGCTGCAAATGAGCAATCAGCACAGAAGCCAAGCACAAAATCAGTATAAAGGAAAGAATATTCAAATATTCATACAATAAGAAAGATGATTTATACAGTATAAATGAGTTCCATTAGAACCTTTCTGTTCTGTGGTCTAAAATGTCAGCAAACTTGCTCAGTAACCAAGAGTATCCTTAGGCTTCCTGCCCTATTTCCTAAGTGTGAGTTCACAGGCAAGTACAACGACTGCAGAACTGTAAATGATAAATTACCCTATCGTGACTCCTAAAATAACTGTATTAATAGTAACAGCAACATCCCTAATAAGAATAACCACATTAAGGCATTATAGATTACTGCTGAACATCAGCTAGAAAAACAATTTGACCTATGTAAGTGCCAGGTCAGACAGGGCTGAAGTACAGTGGTTCTCAACCTGTGGGTCATGGATCCTTTGAGGAAAAAAAAAACAAAACCTTTCTCAGGGGTCACCTAAGACCACTGAAAAACATAGATATTTGCATTATGATTCATAACAGTAGCAACATCACAGTTATGAAGTAGCAATAAAAGTAGTTTTATGGTTGGGGAGTCACCACAACATGAGAACTGTATTAAAGGGTTGACAGCCAGTGCTATAGTGAGAGTATGTTTTAAAAAAAAATTATTCAATACTTCCCAGAGAACCTAGAGAATAAAGAGAACCCTAAGAGGAACATACATGGATCTAATCTACATGGTAAGTAAAAAAAAAGACAAGATCTCCTGAGTAAATTGGGTGCATGGGGATCATGGGACAGGGTAGTACAGGAGGGAGAAGGGAGGAGGAAGCGAAGAAAAAATATACTTCAATAAGAACAACAACAACAAAAATCCAATACATATTAAAAGGTAGAATTATAGGATTAGAAAATTAATTAGTGGTAATTTATCAAAAAGTAAAATTATAAGAATAGAAAATTAATCAGTCATAATTTGAGGTGACGTGGGTTTTTCCCCCACTTCCTTTTGGTTTTTCAAGTCAGGATTTCTCTGTGCAGTCCTGGCTGTCTTGGAAATTGCTCTGCAGACCAGGCTGGCCTCAGACTCACAGAGTCACCCGCCTTCTTCTCCTGAGTGCTGGGTTAAAGGCATGCACCACCATGCCTGGCAGGGTGAAGGGTATTTTGAGGGTGGTGGGACTGTGATGGTGGAAACGCCATCTAAGTATCTGTTAAAGCTAAAGAGTACGTGCCAGGAGGTGGTGGTGTACACCTTTAATTCCAGCATTTGGGAGGCAGAGGAAAGTGTATCTCTGTGAGTTCAAGGCCAGCCTGGTCTACGGAGCAAGTCAAGATAGCCAAGATTACAAAGAGAAACCCTGTCTCAAAGAACAAACAAACAAATAACCCCCCAAAAAACAAACCAACAAACAAAAAAGCTAAGGAGTACAGACTACAATAAATTTATTCTACATATGTAAATTACAAGCTAAAAGAAATAGAAAAAAATCTATGAAGCCATTCTGAAAAGTAATAAAGATCAGCTCTAGTATATAAAATCCGTCACAGTGGACAGATTCACAAAGTCTAAAAGTAGACCAGAATTTATAAAGAAACTTAGTATGTAATAGTAGTGTTGAATACACTGTGTTGAGTAGCATTTGGGAAGCAAAGAAAAACTGAATCGCTATGCACCTTTCACTAGTAAGCTCCAGGTGAATTCTCTCTGGATGAAAGAAAAATCAAAAACATGTAAAAAGTATTCTAAACAACAACAAAAGGAGAATTCTTCTAGAATCAGAATTATAAACCTTCTTACTATGACAAAGTTTTGAAACCATAAAATAAATTAAAAAATTAAACAATTTCTGCAAGTATGGATCATCTGCTACCATGAGTTTAAAAAGCTACTGTGTGTGCACGCATGCACTCAAAAGAACAAAACACTTAAAAAATGCCTCTGGGGAAGGAGACAGAAACACTGAAGTTTATGTTGACCATGTATAATTAGCAATTCTCAAAGCCAGAAACCATTTTACTGTCTATTATGAACCAGCAGCGTAAGTAATTTGGAGTCACCACAAAATGTTCTTTTGGAGAAGCATCCGGCCTGACTATCTGGCTTACGATTTCAGGGATGAATCCAAGTCCCAGTTCTGTGCCTTATGGAGATAGCGATTGCCTAGTATTACTCTCTGCAGCCAGGACACAAAAAATTCTTTTGAAATGTCAAAGTTCCAAAATTTATATTATGGTGTACACCATGTTATTGTACACCATAATATAAAACTTCCATTTTTCAAAACAAATTGGAGTTGGCTAACATGCAATTAATTTGAATTAGTAAGGGTAATTTAGGTCCTTTAACACCTGATCACAGGCCTAAACATGACGGTACACGTCTCTAATCCAGCTCTTGGGAGGCACAGACAACAGTTCTATGAGTTCAAACCTTCCCTGGTCTATGCAGTGAGTTCCAAGGAGCCAGAGCTGCATGGTAAGACCTCAACTCAAACACACACCACTTGACCACACTCAGTCCAGGTCACGCTCACTGCTCTCTAAATCCTGTACACACCTGTTGTGGCAATTCCTTCAGCCCATAGCCTTTAAGATACCAGTCCACTTGGGCGTAGTCTCATATACTATAAATGGAGCCCTAAAGCTTACATACATGCTCTCTCTCTCTCTCTCTCTCTCTCTCTCTCTCTCTCTTTTCCGGCTGCTGGATTCGGTTCCAGTTCCCCGTCCAGGCAGAGAACTGTGATCTGTGAGTCTACCCCTAAATAAATACTTTATTATACTCAGTTCTGAGCTACTGTGGATTTCTTTTTAGCATTCATCTTCACACACCCTTGCTCTAAAGATACTGTTTCTTCTGCTGAGACCTTACCCTCATCTCCGTCTACTGAAATTACCCTGCTACTGGGGACAGTTCGAATCCCTCTCCGTTCAAAGCTCTTTGCAAATGTGCTCTGGCACATTATGTACATACACCTGCCAGGAAGTTAACAAAATGATAAAGTGATACAAAGGCAGAATATTCAACTTAAAAAAAGTTATTTATTATTTAAAAGTAAAGCATTATTGGATCCCTTTTGAAATACTTATTCCGAGCATAGGAATTTAGTCAAACATTTTAGTAACAAGGGAAACAATAAAAACTAGATATGAAAAAAAATTTACCAGAGAACTTGGTAAATTCGGAAAAACAAAAAAATAACAAAAACAAAACACACAACCATACAAACTGTTAAAATAAGAAACCAAAACACCGCACATGTATTTTTAAACTATTGCTGGTATTCTCCAATGTGGGTCAAATTATCTATGTCCAAGCCGATAAATAACAAATAAAACACACCTTCTTAAAGCATCATATTTTGTTATATATAGTAATTTTCATTACTTTGCTTTTTTGATACAGATTTTCATGTATCTCAGGCTGGTCTTGAACAATGCTCCTACCTCTACCCCTCCAATGCTCGGATTAAAGGCATGTAGTACCATGCCTGCCTTATATACAGGGTAATTTTAGAAAAAATACGAGTTATGTGTGTAAACTGTTCACATTCAGCAACACTTATTTTTACATATGAACACATTCCTTTATACTTAATAGAAGACAAAACAAAATGTAATTTAAACATCTTGATTTGAGCATAATGGAGAGTCTGACTGTTCTGTTAAATTGCAACATCAAAATCACCAAATGTACTATCAAAAGATAGTTACTTTAAATGCTTTTAAAAATAATTTCTTTCCAAACTTTTTGTAATTTAGGATAAAAGGAAATATACAATTCTTAGCTCATAAATGATGGTACTTATTTTCTATGGCTACACAGAAGAGCAGCCAAGAGGGTTGAGTCCTACAGAAAAGCCTGCCTTTCCAGCAACGCCAAGTGGTGTTATTCAGCATTTCATGGAAATGCTGGGTACCACAGATCTGGCAGTTCCTTCTGCTGATGCCCCTTTGCCCATGACATCCATCAGCGGCTTCCACACATACTTGACCTTACAGTCCACGGGAGACCACATGTGAATGGGTCTGCAGGAGACATGAAGGCTTTTGTAAAAAGAAGTCATTCTGTGTTTTCAGGAAGAAACAAGGGATGGACCAGTTCCTCCTTAGACCCCAGATATACAAAGAGCAGAAATTGAATGCCCAGAACTCCAGTGCACTCCAGCTTCTCTGTATTCCCCCTTGCACCATGCTCCACAGAGGACCAGACTTTAGTAACACCATCTTCTGGGCGGGACTCTGGAGAGGGCTCTGCAGAGGCTTCAGTCTGAGAGGGAAGGCGAGCGCACAGACCTGCCGCTGGCAGGGCTGGAGAAGGCAAAGGGCTCCTTGTCCTTATCCTTGCTGTCGTGCTTGTGTTTATGCTTATGCTTGTGCTTGTGCTTCTTCTTCTTCTTCTTGTGCTCGTGGTGATGATGATGATGGTGCTCACTGTGTCTAGAGGACGTAGACTCCTTAGCAAACACTGAAAGTGGAGCTGCTACCATGGAATGCACACCCATCTCCAAAGGCTGCTCTTTACCTTCAAGATTAAAACACCAAATGAATTTCTGTTGATAGTAAGAAAGGACAACTATCCTAGGAGGATGCTGAGGACAGTCTCATGCAGTATCCAAATACAACAGCCAATAAGTTCAACAGAATTGCCAGCATCTTGGCCATAAGTCAACTAATTTAGGTCCATCTAGCCTATAAAAAAATTGCTAGTGTATTAGCAAATCATCCTTTGAATGTAAATATTTTCCAAGTATTATGATTAAACAATAATAAATACCTGTGCACTATATACTAAAGTCTATACTGGCCAATGAAAATAAAATTCCTTCAAATACTGTTCTGCCCTAAACTATCATGGGGGAAGGCTGTACTTTACTGAGTCACTTAGACTTAGAAAATTCCTAATGCACAAATATACTACCTCAGTTACTGATAATGGTATCTTAGTGAAAATGAAACACCCATTTAGTTGTTCAGACAGTTTCGGGAATATATAGGTAAAGGGAACCTCTTCTGAAGACCCAGGAGAGTAGGGAGGCTGTGAAAGGAAATGTTCTTAAAGACAGGAGTTATGTCAGCACAGAAGACAAGAACTGAAAACCAGGATACCGTGTTCTAGATGAGACTGTCCTGTTAACCTAAGGATGTGCTGAATCTCATCTAAGAAGCAACTTGATGTCCTCAAATACCCCCTTCAGTTCTAATAATCTGTTGACCCAGGAAACTATTAACAGTCATGAGACTGTGCTATGACATGATCTTAATTTCAGTCTTAAAGAATTAAGTATAGTCCTCATGCTACAAGTACAGAAAAATGGACTCAGCTCACAAGACAAAGCCAGGTATCAGGGAATGGGACAACGCTCACGGCACACAAACAACTGGGCTCCCTGCTCATTGTGTGCCGTTCTCCATCAACTGAGTCTGGAAACTGTCTAAACTATCTGCGCTGCACAGGTTTCATCATCACTCCTAAACAGCGGCCAAGCTGCTTGGAATCAGAAAAGCCAACAGTTACCCTCGAAGTTGGGCTTCCCAGCAGAGGCAAAGGCTAAACGGATGTGTGCGCTTTACTATTTCCTAGGGAACACCTACAAAGATGAACTCACCTTTACCTGCAGGTCTCATAACTCACATTAGGGTATCTTGACTACAAATCTTGAATTTTTCTTGACACAGAGAACACAGAAGTTAACTAGCTTTAAGACTCTGGGTGACAGGATCGACGGCTCCTGTGACAAAGCGCTGGCTCCAGTTTGAGCAGAATACTTATAAGATGAGCCTGGAGCATTAGATCCAACAGCAAGGAACTTCAAGTTCTGCCCAACCTACTCAGAAGTCAACCTTAAAAGATGTCTAAAGATATAGCAATTTCAATACTGATTGTGGATACTAAATATGAACTGAAACTGATCACCATTAAAGGATGCTGGCCAATGCATTTATTGTTTTAAAATTATTAACTGTACAGAGAGAGAGAGAGGCATTTCCTATATGGCTCACACCACTGAGTAATAATGTAGACAAATTTAGCTTTATAGAACTAATCCATCCTATAAATAAAAATGGAAAGATTAACTAGAATAGCATTACTTTGTAATCTTCAATGAGTTAATACATTTAGATCCTGAACATCCACAATAGTTGACCTTGGAAAAGAGTCAACCAGATAGTGGGTATTTCCAAATGGAAACATACACCACTGATAAACCTGAATCTAATTACATGTCTAGATAGGACTGTAATTTTACAGAAATTACAAAGAACTCCATTATGTTAACTCTACCATAAATAAACAGAAAAATTATATACCTTAAAACTAGATAAAAATATAACTTCTTTACTAAATATACTGCAGGGTGGAGAGAGAAAAAGATGTGAACTAGAATATAAATTTAAAGGTATAAATGTTAAGAGGACTGCAATGTGTACTTTCAGTGGGCGCTGGCTTAAACAAATGCATTCTGAAAACAAAAACCAGAGCCGTGGAGATGGCTCAGCATGGCTCGGTGTCATTCACTCTAAAACTGACAAAACCCTAGGTGATGTGAAATGCCTTTTCTATTTCAGATAGTAGATATAGTAGAGGAAGAGATAACACATAATTCAAAACACCATAATTTCTCCATTTTGTGTTATACAAAAGATATTCTGAATTATTCTTTCCAACGTAAAATCTTCCCTAAGACCATATTTGAACAAACAAGAAAGCTGTAGTCAACTTAACATTTGTAAAACAAATAAAAGTACTTAATAAAAGCCCAACTTGTAAGCTTTGCAGTACATTTGATACGAATGCTTAAGAAACAGTGAACAATCTACTAATTGTATTAACTTCTTTCCCATTAGGGAGGTATATGATCATATTTAAGACAAAGTCTGTAGTAGTTTCTATTATGGAAGATAGGAATTCTGCTCTTTGATTCTTTAGATCAAATTTTTAAAAAAGCTGTTGAAATACATCATTGTAATTTATAGATTAAATTAGAAAAAAAAAATCAGTCTGTTTTTCATGTTGAGTTCCAAAAGAAAAATCTCTAGGGAAAGCATCCAAGCTTTTTAAAACAAATTGTTTTAATTTCAAAGTAAGATTTCAAGTACCAGAATTGTGTTTTCTGAATTATGCAAGAAAGCATTACATAATCCAGCAGCCCGGGTGAGACAGCTGCAGGACTCCCCTCTTCCCCACAGAAATCACTAGGGAATTCCTTCTGCTCCACGTTCACGCCCTTCCCCTCTGCTCTTCATCCCTGCCATCACTAAATAAGCTTAGGAGAAAGTCCTGCTGCCCCCTCTTGCAGTGGTGGAGAGGGAGCTCAGCACTGGGAGGGAGAGGCTATAGGATGCTCTATCTGTCACTCACAGAACCACACAGCCCTTCCTGCCAGTTCTCCTTCCCTTGGGAAAAGAGGAGGGAAAGGTAACGAAGGGAACCATGCTTACACCGCTCCTTTGTCACCCTATTGCTTGCTGGACCTATTGCCTCCACAAAATCAACTCTGAAATGTCTTTACCTGCCCACACCCTGCCCCCCGGAAGAGTGTGTGTGTGTGTGTGTGTGTGTGTGTGTGTGTAAAGGAAGAGGAGGTGGTTAAAAGCATTTTATCACTGTCCTCTACTAACAGAATATGCATGTCTTCTCCATCTTACTTAAAGCACTGTTTTGTTTCTATCCCTCCTAGACGAGGTCTGTAAGACATTTCCACTCCTGAGAATCATCTTGCTTCTTGGCTCTAAGTCCTTGAGAAGTCGCCTCGCCTCATGAGATAAAGAAAGCAAGGGACCTACATCAACAGCTCTCAACCTGGGGAGACAACATAAAGAAGGAACACCACTAAAAGGGCCTTTCACTTAGATATTTCGAGAAAAGCTGTAACTCGTTGGATTTTTATATGCTGTCTATTCATTCTTAGGCAACCAGGGCAAAAATTTTTCTAAGTTTTAGTAACAGTGAATAAAAGAGACCTCAACTAGATATGGCCCCAAACCCCACATGTGCTCTTCAATCTACAGTCTGTAGACCTGGAGACCGTCCCTTCTCTTTCCACTGTGCTCTTTCAGGAACCTAACTAATCCTGCACCCACACATCCCCAACTCTGATAGAAGGCAGAGAGGAACTCCACCTCACAACCAACTTATTTGATGTTTCTTGGTTTAGACTAACACTGACTCTCTGACACCCCAGAAGCTGGATCTGAAAATCCTGCTCCTACAGGACACTGTTACACCAGTCAGCAGAAGGGCTCAGCACTTAGTGCTTACCAACAAGCCTGACAACCTGAGTCTCATCCCAGACCACAAGTAATAGCAGGAGAGAACTGACACCTGCAAACTCAGCTACATGTGCACTGTAACATCATAGTATGCACGCACACACAAATAAATGTACAAATGAGAAAGGAAGTAGGTCGATACTTCTATTGCTTGTCATCTGTTAATAAAAGAGCTTTTTGTTGTGTTTAGAAAAGCTACTTCATCCAATGTAACGATGTGTTATGAAAAAGCTATATTTGAAATTCAAAATGCACACGCACACACACACACATGCACACAGAGACCCCATTAGAATACTACCATTTGTAAAACACACTCTTCTAAATTAATATTGCCAGTGTACTCTTGCTTCCTCACATTGTTAACAGCTAAACCTCAACTTCTAGGCTTCTTTATTTCCCACCTCTAGTCCTGTATTTAGCTTCATCTGATCTTCCCAAATGATGAGACTGGACAATACCATAAAGAAACTACAAAATAAAACTGAAAATGTATTTTTCAAAGTAATACTAGAACAATAAGTGTTAAATATTTGCTTTTTATACCATTGACGTGCCGCATCACTTAAAACATTCAAACACATGTATTCAAACTCGTTTTGGAACAGAAACTGACTTGACTCTAGGAACGCAGAGCTGACTTTTACATAGCTAAGGAAAAGGTCAAAGAATCATTTTCAGACTAATGTTAAGAAATCTGAAACTCCTTCAGCTATAACTTAGTTGAGTAGACAACTCCCCATTTGTAGTAAACATTTAATCGATATAATGAATTAGTGAAATCATACCAAACCAAAGTCACATGCACACAGAGGTTAGGGATGGAGTTTAGAACAGCATGTAGAAGCCCTGTGTTCAGTCTCCAGAGACACACACAGTTTAGAACACACACACACATGCACGAGAAGGAGAGAAGGAAAAGATCAAAATGAGAGATGAGAGAAGTGAGGAAGGAGGAAGTAGGAGGAGGAGCCAAAGAAACAATCGCCAATCCCCTCATTCCTGAAAATGCAAGCCAAAGTCCCAGCTGGATTCCCTCTGACACACATGGTGTGAGTCTATTACACAAATGCACACGCCTCACAAAAGGCTGTATCTGTGGTCTTAACACTAAAGCATTCTGAGCTGTTGCTTTTGGCTGAAGCCTACTATTAATCACAGTTGGTCCCCAAGTTCCTTCCTCAGATCAATAAACATTACTCTTCTGTTTATATCATACAAAAACATACATTATACAAGCAAAATCCACCCACTGAAACATAAGCAGAAATCCATAGATGTTTAAGGTTTACTAATGACTTTTGGAAAGTCCTCAGAAGTGACTTGCTTATGTGGCTTTTTTCTTACTCCTTTTCCTTTAACACTCAAATACTTAATCCTTCCTCCTGGTAGTTCACAGCATCTGACAGCTGCTGTTTATTTAGAGTATACTCTTTGCTTAGGAAGCAACAACGGACACAAGAAGCTGAAAACATGTAAAGGAGTAAACACATAATAAGTACAACTGAGCTGACCTTTCTTAGGAAAGTCCAATTATTAGGGGATAATTTAAACCTGTGTGTGTGTGTGTGTGTGTGTGGTGTGTGTTTATGTGTGGCTCAGAGAACAACTTTACTTCTCTCCTTCCATCATGTGGGTTCTGGGGATCAAGCTCAGGTTATCAGGCTTGGCAGCAGCTACCTTTACTACAGAGCCATCTTGCCAGTCCTGTATGGAATAACTTTAAATGTAAATTGTGTATGTCTGCACTGCGTTTTCATGAATGAAACAGCAATCCTGAGCATTGGGTGAAAAATAAGGGGCTAATCTGTGGGTTATATAAAGGCACAATGATAGCAATTCTAAGGGTTGTGTTGAAATTGACGTCTGACTGTAAGGCAAGAGCAAACAGTCACAGGTGTTACAATGAGTGTGGAAAAGCATAATGAAGAGCGATTTTCCATCGCATCCATTTTTCTTCTTGCTGTTACTTACAAATTTTCTGTAACAGAAACACAACTTCTGAAACAGATAAACACTAACCTGAAACAGTCTTTAGACTTACAAAATATAAAACCAATGTATTGCAAGAAAACTAAGTTTTCTATCTTTTCAGTATTTTTTAAATTGATAAATTAACTCTGAATTTAGATTTGCTTGAGACAAAATAACATAAAACAAAAAACAAGTAACTGTACCTATTCCCTTTCGGGAGAGTTCCATACTCCACGGGGGTTTTGTGGGTGGTATGATGTCACAGCCTAATGAATGCTGGGGCATTAAAGAAGATCTGGAGCTCGATGGTCGATATTTAGAAAGCCCTAAAAGATCAAGTGAAAGGGAAAATATATTTAGCAGAGAAAAAGCTTGACAGGTTTCACGTGTTAGCTTTAAAACCAGAAATAGTTTAATCCTAGCAAAACTCTAATCATAAATGAATACAATATTAAGGTTATTAAAGATCACAAGTAACACTTTGTTCAATTGCCTCCATCTGAGGAAATTCATAGTCGAGTGGCAATAAACTTGAAAGACTTGCCGAACACATAAACTAGACCCCATACTCTGTTGCAGAAGCCATTTCCCATATTTTATTACTTTTTGGCATTTGCATATAGCTTGTAAAATTTTCTAAAAACATTTTAATTATCAAACTTACTGAATATATCAAAATAACGTAGGGATTACAAATGCATTTAAAGAATTAGCTTAGTGTTATAACATGAATAGGATTGTAACAGAATTCAGGGGGGTCAAACTCTAGTCCCAAACTTATCAAATCAGAAATGTGTTCTTGTACAAGGGACCTTGGGACTGTTATTTAAGATGGAGAGTAAAGGCTGCCTACCGATGACCTGAGAAAAGGAAAGTCAATAATAATAAAATCTAAATCAGGCCTGATGGCTTATGCCCTTAATCCCAGCACTTGGGAGGCAGAGGCAGGTGGATTTCTATGAGTTCAAGGCCAGCCTGGTCTACAAAGTGAAATCCAGGACAGCCAGGGAACACAGAGAAACTGTCTTGAAAAAACAACAGAAAAAAAAGGGAGGGGGTTCGTTCTACAAGGCATGGGGCAGGAGGGATGGGAAATACACAAAGGTGGTAACAATAATACAAAAGTTTCCTATTTTCATTTCCAAGGTCATCAGTGATATCAGCAGGATTTAACAGATTTTACCTGTGCTCCTGTGATTTTTACAGTTTTTTCTTTTTTAATTTATTTACTTAATGTGCATTGGTATTTTTGCCTGCAGGTATGTATGAGGGTGTCAGGTCTTGGGAGTTACAGACAGCTGTGAGCTGCCATGTGGGTGCTGGGAATTGAACCCAGGTCCTCTGGATGAGGAGCTCTTAACCACTGACCCATCTCACCGGTCTGCATCTTTTACAGTTTGATGTTGACAGTTCAGCAGTTTGTCTTCTGTTCTGAGTGGCAATAGAGACTGAACCCTCAAGACTAGGCTGATGAATAATAAAACCAGAAGTGTCCAGACCAAAAGAGGTATAAATTGCAACACAGAAATTCAAGAAAAATGAAAAACAAGGCAACATGACTCCTCCAAAAGATCCTAAGTCCTCAACTACTGAATTCAAGACACCGAAATACTTAAAATTTTAACTAACAAAAATGAATGGCTTCAAACAGATCATGAAAAGTAGATGAAGAAACTCAACAACACAAAGAAAGTAAAACAGGAACTGAGTGATACGGATAAAAAAGTGTCTCTTCTACAGCATTGTAAAAGATTAATTCAGGTAGAAAATTAAGATTTGAGAAAATAATGTTAGAAATGAAAAAAATGAATTAAGTACAAACTACACTGAAGTCACTAACAACAGAAGAATGAGTGTCAGGAAGGAAGACTAGGTTGACGGAGGAAAAGGACCCTACTGCACAGCCTAAAATCCCGACTATAATTCCTGAGACCCATATGATGGAAGGGAGAGAACTGACTTCTTCAAATTGTCATACAACTTTCACCTGTGTACTGTGAAATGTATACACACACACGCACACATACACGCACTCACACATATACCAAAAGAAATGCTGAATTCAAATACCAATAAATAAGAATGGGAAAAAATCCAAACAGTATAACCGCAATGTCAAAGAACTCTGCATATGATCAAGAGATAAAACCTAAGAAAAATATCTATCCACAGACTAAAAATAAAAGGAAGAACTGAGATAAAATACTAAAGACAGAAACTATTCAATAACATTACAACAGAAAATACCTCAAATCTGGAGAAACAGACATCCAAACACAAGAGGTATTTACAATCCCAGCTAGACATGAGTGGAGAAGAAATCTTTCCACGATATGTAACAGTGAAAATTTAAAAAATACATAGCAAAGAAAGAACACCGAAAGCTGCAAAAACTGACTTCTACAAAGTAGATGTTTGGCAGCATGTTTGCTTAGTATGTATAGAGCCCTGCATTCAGTCCCCACCTAGTACAAAACCAGACATGGAAGCTGGGCATGGCAGTGCAGGCCTTTAATCCCAACACTCAGGAGGCAGAGCCCAGACAGATCTTTGTGAGTTTGAGGCCGCCCTGGTTTACAAAGTGAGTTCCAGGACAGCCAGGGCTGTTACACAGAGAAAACCTGTCATGAAGAACAATAAAAAAAATCAGACATGGGTAGTCAACATCTATAATTCTAGTACTTAGGAGGTAGAGGAAGGAGGATAAAAAATTCATCATTGTCTATACAGCAAGTTTAAGGCCAGTCAGTGATACCAAAGATCTAGCATTTAAAGAAAAAAAAGTAATACATATATTAAAAGCGACAAGGGAGATAGTAACACATTTACAAAGAAAAACACATCAGACTCTCATCAGCAACCCGAAGAGCCAGGAAACACGGAAAGACACACTAAGCCCTGAAATCAAACAGCTGCTAACTATGACTGCTAAAGTCAACAAGGATTTTTTTTTAATTGCTAGGAGAAATAGACACTTCAGAGCATGCCAAACTAAGATAACTCATGATGACCAAAGAACCACTACAAAGATCCTTAAAGGAAGAGCATATACAGAATTTTCATGGAAAGATAATGCTCTTCTAGAAGTCATGGGCAAAGGAGAACCCCAATGCCAGGTGCAGTGCATCCCCTATGAGTTGTTTGTCACAGAGGCTGCAGATAACCCCGAAAGAGTAAAGGCTATGGGAATGGAGGATGGCTCAGCAGTTAAAAGCATTTGCTGTGCTTCTGAAGGATGCGAGTTCAGTTCCAAGCACCCATATCAAGAGGCTTACAACTTTTCTAACTCCAACTCAGGGGAATCAGACATGATCTTCTACTTCGGAGGGTACTTGCATAAACACACACATACATAAACCTAAAAAGAAGAATGCAGGCTTTGTCGCTGTTCTAGGTGGCCAGCCAAACTTTTTTACTGAAGACACCATATGCTTTGGTTGCAGGAGACAAAGAAATATAGAAGTGAATTAAAAGCTCCCTCCCTGCTTAGAATTTATGATGCAGGAAGGTGCAATGTAGGCTGCTGGAGAGGGAACTCACTCCTAGTCTCACCCAGCTTTAGACCTTGTGGGCTACAAAACTGACCTGTGAGGAAAGTATGTCTACTGGGGTAACAAAAGCATGACTATTTGTGGGATAACCAACTGTTTTGCAATAATAATCACACCCGATACTATAAACCTGGTCATAACCTATGACTGGGAGGACATGGGCTCAAGCAGGGAACACATGACCACTGTTGAACATGTCAAACTGTCTTCTAAATATTTATGTTTAGTCGAAGACTTCTGTGGCTCTTAGCCGGTGAAGGTAAGTGTAGATTCATAACTGGTCAGTGCTAGGAATAAATGGCAGAAAAAAGCTCATCTTAAAATAGAGTGTCTGTATCCCTTCCTTCTCCAGAGACGCACAGACATGACAGAAAAGATGGCAGAAAGAATTTAAGATCAAGAGTAACCATGGCACACAACAGCAACAGATATCAACACATTCCCATCATAAAGGAGGTAAAGCCCCATCTCTTTCTGTGGTAATTATTGCTAACAGCTGCTTGAGGAGGAGTATCATCAGCTAATGGCACAGCCACCAAAAAACCAGGTAGGAAAAAATAAAAGGTTCAGAGGGAAAGGAAATGGTGTGTGTGTGTGTGTGTGTGTGTGTGTGTGTGAGAGAGAGAGAGAGAGAGAGAGAGAGAGAGAGAATATATATATATATATATATATATATATATATATAAAAAAAACTTTAAAGAGGAAGGGTAGATAACTGGACTAGAAAACTTAGAGTCAACAATTGTCTCCAAGAAGATAACTCACTATCAGACAATCCCAGACAGACAATCCCGGTGCAGAAGTCAGCCTATTAAGCACAGACCGAGAACAAGCTGCTACAGCTCTTGTGACATCTGATGATGCACACCTCCAACCAAAACACATGAAGACACAGGGGGCCAGTTTAGCATAATAATAAAGGAAACATAAAGACCATTACAAAAGTACAGACCAGGACTAGAGTTGACTTTTCCGTTTGTTTTTCTCAAGACAGAGTGTCTCTGTGTAGCCCTAGCTGTCCTGGAACTTGTTCTGTAGACCAGGCTGGTCTCGAACTCAAGAGATCAGCCTACATCTGCCTCCCAAATGTTGGGATTAAAAGCGTGTACAACTACCAGCTGGCTTAGGATTTTAAGTAATCAGAAAAAAGAGCAAAAGTATTCAAGAGGGTAAAAAAAGAAATCAAACTCATAATAGAAAAAATGTTAAAAAAATAAATCTAAGCTGAGGAGTGGCTCAATCAATAATATACTAGTTTCATAGGCATGAGGACCCGAGCTTGGACCACCAAGACTCACCGTTATAATACAACAAACTAAAAGAAGCAGCACTTGTAAGTTTATTATTGTGTGTGCATGTATGTACACATGCATTCACATATGCAAGCACAAACGCATGCCATAATATGCAGATGGAAGGCAGAGATTTATGAGGTCGGTTCTCTCCTTCCACGTTCACAGGGTTCCAAGTGCCTTTACCCACTGTGCCATCTGGTCAGACCTCCAAAAAGTACTTTCTACAATTTATTATTTTGTCAGTGTAAATTATACTGATATAGTCTAAGAATTTTATATTGCCTTCCTGTTTTTATTCTGCTCATTTAAAATAAATGAACAGATCTTAGAATGGATATATGTCAACAGTCTCTACCTCCCCTGGGACCATGGTACATTATCCTTACCTGGAGTAGATGGCCTTTCAAGCATGTTCAGATGATGGGAAATGAAGGCCTGACTATCATGAACAGTATCCATATCAACCTCCTCCTCATCTTGAGAACTTGAAAACTAGAGCACACACAACAAAAGAACAGAGAGCCATGGCATCACTTTATGTACAGACGTTATCTTTCAGGACAAGTGGAAGAAAGGCCGAAGAACAGACCCATTATAACCTTAAGAAAAATAGTCTCTTTTCTTCAAAAGGCACTGAAACAAATATTAGGGGACCAGCTCCCAAAGCAGCTGGTAAGATATTATTGTGAATAGTAACTAAGGCCCTTGCATGTATTGTGAGAAGAACTGGTGAGCTATGGTGGAACGTGCTTTCCCAAATGTCAAGAAATATGCAGTAAGTTAAATACCCGGATGGAATCTTTAGGAGACCTAAATTCTTTTGATTTGGTGTTTCTGACATGCTCCTGCTTAGGAAATCCTACAGACAGTCCTACATAGCTAACACAGTACCTCCATCTCTTACTCGGATGGCAAGCTTAACCTCACTGCTAGCCCCCTCTTCTTCTCCAGCATCTCACCAGGCTCTAGTGGGACCCCCAGGGGGCCAGCCTGCTCTTCATTCCTGCTCACAATATTGTTGCACGCTTAGTACATCGTGATCCTGTGGCAATACTTAAAATCGAAAATAGATTTCTGGAAACAAGTAGCTTGTAGTACACCCGAAAGCTGAACAGCTATGACAACCACAGAGTAGAGCATGCCCAGTGACCAAAAGAGAACAGGAACCGATGTAAAATGTTTAGCCCTTTCCTGTCTTTTATAGAGGCAGAAGTGCCTATCAACTTTTAGAGATTTTTCCCCCATCTCATGTTTTTTTTAAAGATGTATTTTTATCCTTTTTAATCACAATTACATGTTTGTATCTGTGTGTTTATGAGGGATATTCACATGTGTGCAGTAACGGGAGGTCAAAAGAGGGTACTGATTCCGTGGGGCTGCAGTCAGAGGCTGCTGTGAGCCACCCGACAGGGGTGATGGAAACTGAACTCAAGTCATTTGGAAGAGCAGTAAACACTTTTAGTGGCTTAGCCATGGGTCCAGCCCTAAAAGGCTGCATCCTCTGATGTCATTTTCTCCGTTACCTGAAGTGTGCTCGTGGATATATCAATGCACGTGGGAAAGGGTTCCCACCCGAGAGCTCTTCAGAAGGGGACTTCCTTCCTTCGCATAAGGATTTGTCTTAGTACTCCCCAACCCAAACCTTAAACACACTTTATATTCCAGATAACAGAGTGTCAAGTGTCAAGACACCAGGAAGCAGGGAACGGCCAAGAGAACAGTCTGGTCTGAGTACTGCTGAAAACGGAAGGCTGGAGCACGGCAGAGACTGTCATCTGTATGAAAGTCATTTCTGGAAAATCCTTTTATGGAGAAATGATTCATACATACTCTTCTTTACAGAGACTGGCAATCTACAATGCAGAGTTACATTTTCTAAAGGCAAAACCACAATTTTTAAATATTATAAAATGTAATGTACCATCTCTTCCCAAATCATCAGATTATCCATTCATTCAATATTTATTTTCTTTTCAAAACCATTTGCCAGGAGCTTGTCCTGTTTAGAACTGCCCCACAACTCTAACTGCGCAGCAAACAACAACTTACAGGCAGGATCTCAAATTCAACAGTTTGCCATTGATACAAACAGACAAGGCAGGCTGAAGTATAGCAGGCTCTGTGAGCTGACTCTACATGCAGTTTATGCTGTACTATGCAGAGAAGAAATCCTATGGTCCAAAAGACTTTCACATCACCACACAAGCAGACCAGAGCACATCTGTTACAGTTAGTCACATGATGACAGTGACATTTTATGAATTGTAAAATGCTAAGCAAACACAAGCTGGGGGTTAAAAGGCAGTGACCCGAGGCTAGAGAGCTGACTAGTTCAAAGAAGACACTGTCCTCCTCAGGTGGCGCTACATAGTGAGGTTCTGTCTTCTGTACTACCGTGACACTCACAGGGTTCTGGAATCCAGCAAGCTGTGCATGACAGCCGGCATTACTCGCAGATTCCTGGGCGCCTGCTCCAGTTTCTGGAATTATAGTAGGATTCAAGACAGCTTTTTTCTCCTTGAGATTAAGAACAAGCCCGAGCTCTGGCAAGGGTAAACAGGAAGGTCTACTGAGGCCAAACAAAGTGAAGTACAAATCCACAGCACCACACCGTAACCTCCAGTCATGGGCAGTACCTAAGAGGAGACAGAGAAAACTTTGTTACCACACTGTTCATCTTACAATCAAATGAGTGAGTGTGTTTTGAGCACGTATGTGCGCAGGTGCTGTGGTGAAGTGTAGAAGTCAGAGGAGAATCTACAGGAGTCAATTCCTTCTCTCCATCACGTGGATTCCAGAGGTCAAACTCAAACCATCAGACTTGGTGGCGAGTGCCTTCTACTGCCATGCCATCCCGCCAGCACAAGCGGAAATCTGCTATTCAATAAGCTGTTCTGACTGTAAATAGTTCTTTCCATCCTTCTTCCTCAACAATTACTCTACATGCAGTCATTCTCTGCCCACTTGCTAGAACAACAGTATTCAATTACTAAGATATTTATCCTAGGTAGATATATATCCTGTAAATTCACAAATTGAGGTTTTAAGTATGATAACGAAATGGACTGGGAAGGTGGTTAATAAGCAGGCAAAAGTGTTTGCCACTAAGCCTGACCACTGGAGGTTGATCCCTGGGACCTACAGAGCGGAAAAGGAGAAATTAACTCCCACAAGTTGTCCTCTGAATTCTACACATGCACACAACACACTCATTTGCAAAATCACAAATTAAATATAGTATAAAAATTAAGTATGGCACAAAAAATGCACAACTTCTTGATATAACGTAATTCTAAATGAGGTTTATTATGGAGGAAGAAAATATTTTGTTCAACATTTTCATATTGTTTCTGAAGTCAATTAAGCAAATCCTCCTACACTTAGTTATTTTTTCCTCAATGGCTATAATGTTCTCCTCTACATACTTTAAATGAAACCAATTTTAAAAGTCTCCACACTCAAACCATTGCCAGCTGGGTTTTTTGTTGTTGTTGTTGTTGTTTTGGGTTTTCGAGACAAGGTTTCTCTGTATAACAGCCCTAGATAATCTGAAACTCACTTTGTAGACCGGGCTGGTCTCAAACTCACAGAGATCTCGAGTACTGGGATTAGAGACATGTGCCACCACACCTGGCTGCCAGCTGCTATGTTTTTGACAATCTCATGCTGCCCAGGCTAGTCTGAGCTTGCTAAATACTGAGGGATTATTTTGATTATGATACAGCTTCTGAGTCCTAGGATTAGAGATGTACTAAGCTTTTTTTGGTGTCAGAGATAAAAATCAGGGCTGTGTGGCTGTGTGCATGCTGGGCAAACCTTCTATCAAATGAGTCACATTCCCAGTCCAGTGTATTTGTTCTTGATATGAATTTATATATTGCCCCCAGATAATCCAGGAGACCCAACAAGGCACACAGTATTCAGCAAGACTTTATGACACATCAATAATGATTTAACTTTTTTGCTTATATCCCCTTTCTTAAAAGAACAACCATTAAGACGATGATAGAGTAGGAAAATCCTTAATGTTGTCCTTGAGGTAATAAGAGAATTCTTTTTTTTTTAAATTTATTTATTTATTATGTATACAGCATTCTGCCTCCATGTATGTCCACACGCCAGAGGAGGGCGATGGTTGTGAGCCACCATGTGGTTGCTGGGAACTGAACTCAGGACCTCTAGAAGAGCAGCCAATGCTCTTAACCACTGAGCCATCTCTCCAGCCCCAATAAGAGAATTCTTTATAACTTGCTATGCCTTCCTCAATTTTTTGAGCTATTATAGTTAGTCACATACTCTTATTAATATTTGAGGGGGCACATTTTTGTACAAAAGATTTACTGCTGCATAATTCTTTAAAAGTTTCTGAAGTTTGTGCTCATTCCCTAGATCTAAATAAGAGATAATGACAGCTTCACAGTAACAAGTAAAGTAGTAAACTCTGTGCATATATGACAACCTTCCATGAAGAGGGAACACTAATCAAAACCAACTAACAGTATCCTAGCTCAGACTAGTTTACACACTATTTTCTGATATTCATTTTCTTTTTTAAAAACAAAGTCCATCCACTTTCATTTTATCATTTCTTCAAGAAAGTTCTACCGGCATACTTCCCATGGCTACTGCACTATGCGAGAGTGTAGAAGTTATACAGTGCTTAGCGTTTCAGAAAGAGTAAGATAGTAAAGAGTAAATTTGGAAAATTTAAATATTGGAATTTAGCATTTGTGATTCAACAAGTTACCAATGGCTAGCATGGCAAGCTATTTTACATATTCTAGACAGAAAAAAAGCATCAAACTCAAAAATTTTAAGTATTAGAAAATAAAAAAATTAAATTGCAATAAATACCCACTCGTCTTGTAAAAACCATTTAAGCAAAAATAATTTCAGCCTAGCTTTTGATTTAGCCTTTAATCAAAAGCAGTATTACAATTTCAGTCTATTAAGAGTAATAACAAAAACTGTTTATAGAGTTATTGTTGTCTGAGGTTTCTCTCCTGCCCAGTTCCTGCAGTTGTTAAGTCCCAAAGAAACACAAGGAGGTCTACATTAATTATAAACTGATTGGCCAGTAGCCAGGCAGGAAGTATAGGTGGGACAACCAGGCAGGAAGCAGAGGTGGGATGGCAAGAACAGGAGAATTCTGGGAAGAGGAAAGCTTATTCTGCAGTTGTGACCCAGACACAGAGGAAACAAGAAGTGACTGCCTCGCCGAATAAGGTAACGAGCCACATGGCTAATATAGACAAGAATAATGGGCTAAAATAAGTTATAAGAGTTAATAAGAAGCCTGAGCTAACAGGCCAATCAGTTTATAATTAATATAGACCTCTGTATTTCTTCGGGACTTAACGACTGCGGGAACTGGGCAGGACAGAAATCTCAGACAACAGAATGGTGCCCCACGTTGGGCATCAAATTGTAGAAGGAGGGCCTGCTTGTTTGTCCCGGTGGTCTGGCTAGCTTAGCCTTGAAATAAACATAGAAACTGTATTCATTAAATCACTGTTTGGCCCATTAGCTTTATTATTGGCTAACTCTTATATCTTAATTTAACACATTTCTATTAATCTGTGTATCACCACAAGGTCATGGCCTACCAGCAAAGTTTCAGCACACCTATCTTTGGTGGCAGATTAGGGAGTCTCTCTGGCTCCGCCCTTCTTTCTCTCAGCATTCAGTTCTGTCTTCCCTGCCTATCTAAGTTCTGCCCTATCAATGGGCTAAGGCAGTTTCCTTATTCACTAAAGGAAATGACAGCACACAGAGGGGTCTTCCACATCAAGTTATGAGATTTATAAATTCATAGATTTAATAACCCAATTAAATAAAAATGACTTACAAACTACCGAGGCTGCTGAAAGTATAGCCAACTAACCAAGATTCTGAGTTTGATTCCCCAACACATTAGGAGAGAAACCAACTACACACAAAGCTCAAATATATGAGAAGCACAGCACCAAGTATTTAATGTGAGGTAGACACCATGCTTTACAAACATCAAGTTGTTTATTTCTCAGTTTTCAGAAACAGGTTTCACTACCTGCATCATGTAAACATTAGAGTTTAAACCAGTTATACAGAGTAACAACTGAGCTGAGGTTTAACCTCAGCAAACCAATTCTAGCACTAGCGTTCCTATGCATCATGCCCTTCCATTCCTTGATCTCACTCAAAAGGATGGAAACTCATACTACAATAAGATGGCATGCTCTCTGAGATTGAGAACAGGGAACAGTAGTATGCAGTCTTTACAACTGCACATTTTCTCTTATTCTACACTCACTCACTGTCCTGGAAAAATAAAAATAAAATTAGTTATCTCTGAACAAGGTCTCTAGGGGGCTAAAGAAAAGAGGTGGAAAGACTATGAAGGTTTGTGTTTAATAGCCCTTTAACTACTTAAAAGACATGCAAAGTCTGCAGTTTTCATTTCTGCAACCACAGTATGGAACAAAGTAAACACATTCTAACAGATGTTCTAACTTTAATGTAAAGACATCCTATTTTAAAGGGTGGAGAGGGGAGGAGCTGGAGAGTGTGTCACAGAGTGAAGTACAGGCAACTGTGCATGATGCCCTGAGTGTGAACCCAGTACCCATGTAAAAGCCAGGAATGGTGACATACCCCTGGAATTCCTGCACACTAGGGAGTAAGAAACAGAAGTCATTGGGCTCTCTGGCCTGTCAGAACCAGGTTACACAGACACACAGACACACAAAGACACACAGTCTCTCTCTCTCTCTCTCTCTCTCTCTCTCTCTCTCTCTCTGTTTCTCTCTCTCATCTTTAAAAATCTGATGTAAAATGAAAACAAGTGACAATTTTGAAAGTCACTGCTCTCTTACCAGAATTCATTAATTTCCAGAGCTGGTCTACTAGGGCTTCATTACATAAGGGAGACTCCATGTTCTTTGTAAATGGTGGATTCTTAGTCAACATGTTTAGAATCTTATGCCTGCAAAAGTAAAAATTTTCTTAAAAAAAGGATTATTAAATGACCATCTGTTGATTCGTGCTATGAATAAGAAACACTATAGAAGATATAAAAACTATTTTTCTAGCCGGGTGTTAGAGGCACACACCTTGAATCCCAGCACTCAGGAGGCAGAGATTGGTGGATCTCTGTGAGTTCAAGGTCAGTCTAGTCAACAGAGCAAGTTCCAGGACAGCCAGGAGTACACAGAAAAAACCCTGTCTCTAAAAACAACAACAACAACAACAAAAAAAAAAAAACAAAAAACAAAACAAAAAAAAAAACCATACAATTTTTCTCCTTTCCTATTAGATCTAATTTTGTATTTAGTTCCATTTCTAAGTGCTTTATGTCAAACCTATATCTATCATGTTTTTTCACCAAAATATCTTGTGGATTTGCTTTCAAAGATTATCAGAACTTTTAAAGACTGCACAAAACAAGACTATTTTATTTTTAAAAGGGCAATATGTAGCTTTAGATACAATTGAAAATAGTTATATGAAAAGGAACATAAATCTTTATAAATAATTCATATACCCATTTTCATCTTTGGATAAACACAATCCTTCAAGGTCTCTTTCTCTATGAGTACATCAGGATTATGGGCAAATGGCATAAAGTATGGGTGAGTTTCTAGGCAGTCTCACTGTGTTGCCCAGCCTAGTCTTCAATTCCTAAACTTAAGTGATCCTCCTGCCTCAGCCTTTTGAATGTTAGGGAGTTTGTCCTGTAGAACATATTAACGTTGTATGCTTTCAATTTGCAGTAAGTTAAAAAGTAAGTTTCTGTCCAGCTACTTTAGACATAACCAAAATGAACCATAGAGACCAACCATTAAGGCTTTTGGACACCACAAATGTTTTCTAACCTGTCTAAGATTTGTAAACAGCACTCTGGGACATCTCTGAAATTACCACTAAACTTTGAACATTTTTTGGTCTTTAAAGTTCACATGCTAGGGACTGGAAACCATGGCTCGGTGGTTAAGAGTGCTTGTTCTTACAGAAAATGGGAGCTTGGTTCCCAGAACCCGTCAGCTGGCTCACAACTGCCTGCGTCTCCAGTTCCAGAGGATCTCTTGTCCTCCTCTGTCCTCCTTAGGTGCCTGAGGACTCACCGTGCACATAACAGATAGCATGCACACAGATATACACTTAAAATACCCAAGGATAAAAACACTAAAACTCATGTGTATGTACTCATACACAAGCACACACATCATTAAAAATAATGAGAATAAAGTTTCCTTGCTAGAAAAGTTTTTTAAACAGGAAAATATAAATGGCTAAATATACAAAATGTTGAAAGGAAGTAAGAGACGTAGCCCAGGCTTAATTTATCAGAGATTAAATGTCAAAGTGTTTAGATATCTGACACAGACTTCAAACCAGTCTCAGTCACAGGTTCACAGAGCCACAGCAGCCGAAGCTTCACACTATGTCTCCCGTCAGGAGGCAGTCTAATACCAATGCTGACCACTATAAAAAAGTAATAAATCAAAACCACCACAATCCAAACAAAAACAGCAAACCAGCCAACCAATAAAACAAATAAAAGTTGAAAGTCTGTCAAGAGAAAAAGCAGTGACCATAAATGTATCGCCTCAAAGAACTGGTACAGTCAGGTCATGATCATGCTTGCTTCCAAAACAGGAGAGCTTAAAGCTATCTTTATATTAACCTTACATAATCTAAACCAAAAGTAACTATACACATACATTAAACAAATCAACAAATCAAAATGGATAAGAACTATCATTTCTTGTTATACTAACTATAATATAGTGCATATTTTTCTCTTGGTGGGGTTTTGCTATTTTCCAAACTTTGTATGACTATTTTATTTTATTGTAACAAGGTTGCATTATCCAGCCCAGGCTGGTCTTGAACCTGCAATTCTCCTGTTTCAGCCTTCTAACACTGAAATTATAAGCATGTACCAGCCTGGCATTTGTATGCGTAGTTTAGCACCCCAAAACCCTTTTTTTGAAACAGAATTTTACTATGTCAACCTGGCTGGCCCAGGACTTCCTATGGAAACCAAACTATCCTTGAGCTCACACAGACCCACCTGCCCCTGCCTCCTGAGTTCAGGGGTTAAAGGCGTGCGTGACTACTCCTAGCAAGGGTCATTTTTATTGAAAGGAAGCTTCAATTTTGAGAATTTAGAATTTTAGTTTTAAAACAATACATATAAATTAAAAGATTTATTTAAGCCTATGCATTTAATTCCTTTTTTATTCTAACAAACACATAAAATTGGCAAAACACATAAACTTTAGAGCAAAAAAGATATTAGTATGCCAAGAGATACAGATGTTAATCAAAATGAATTTGCTTAGTTAAGTTCATAAACTATCTTAATGGCGAACAGACTTCAATCTGAAAATGCTCTGCTGAGAGATGACAATATAAGCAAAGTCTCTGATCAGCTCACAAGACAATGAGCTCCTAACATTCAAAGCTTCTTCCCAAACATCTCAATTACATCTTGAAATACTTTCTCTACCTACAATTGTCACAGGAGAAATAAAATCACTTTAATCTATTTAGTGATATTTCATTTGTATTTTAATAAATAAAGCTTGCCTGAAGATCAGAGAGCAAAACAGCCTCACTGATCAGCCTTACAGACCAGGCAGTGGTAAAACACACCTTTAATCCCAGTAGCCACACTAGTTTAATCCCAGTAAATAGCCACACTAGTTTGCCATAGAAACTGGGCAGTGCACGCCTTTAATCCCAGCCTTAGATAGGAATATAAAACAGGAGGAGACAACTCACAGACACTGTCTCATTCTGAGATTCCTGCAGGCAGGATCGCCATTTCAGACTGAGGTCGAGGTAAGAGCGAGTGGTTGGTTGTTTTACTTTTGTTACCTTCAGGCTGAACCCCAAATTCTATCTCTGGGTTTTAATTAATCATGCCACAAATCTATGAACTACATTAAATATATTCATATACACATGAGTGGAGGAAAAAGGAAAAATCCATTTAGCCATTTGTTTCGTATATACTTAGCTAACTTTTCTGAAATGCCATGGACTAGGCAATGGCAAAAGATCTGATCCTGGACGATCTAGGGCTACAGAGCAGTAGAGAAAACAGAAATGGCCAAGTAGTCAAACTATGACATTGATATTTATGCAAGTATTTATGTATTTAGTCACAATAGGACTGTGGGAGACTATGGGAGATTATGACTTGAGGGAATTGCACTAGTCCAGGGAAGCAAGGGGTAGCTCTATAGAGGTCACATTCAATTCTAAAGCGGAAGAATGAGTCATGTGAGTTTTCCTTGCGTCTGACTTCTGAGTAACCTTCACATCTTTACGCAAGCAAATTTTGAAGTATCCTGTGACAAAGACAGGAATGGAAAATCTACACCCTTCAGAAGTCTCCATTCTCAATGAGGGCCATTTTACCACACGTTTTGAAACCCACAAAGCTCATAAAAACAAAATGCTTATGTTTGGAACAAGACAGGAAAATGCCAATGATGGAAACAGAGATAGACACCTGAGTATCTAGGTCTTACCATGAGTTCTACAAGGCACAGCAGTCACGTGATGCTTACTCAAATAAGTTTTTTAAAGTGTGATAGCAATGAGAATGAAAAAGAAGACATACTATACAAAATAAATAAAAACAAGAAACACAAAACTCCTAAGAAACTAAAAACAATGTTTGCAAGGCATCATGGTACATACATGTAGTTCCAGTGCTCATGAGGACGAGGCAGGGCCAGCCTGGACTACATAATAAGACTGACTCAAGCAGAGCAAAACAAAATAAAAATGAATGAAATTAATTAAAACACAAAGAAGGGTGGTGTACCGGGAAGTCAGAGTCAGGTAGATCTCTGTGAGTTCGAGGCCAGTGTGGTCTACACAGTAAGATCTGGGACAGTCAAGACTATCATGAGACCCTATGTAAACACTGCTGAAAGAGCAATCACCGTGTGGAAACACTCTTATCCTGTGACTGCTCATTGCCATAATGATTTTCTACAAAATGTGTACTGAAAAACAAAACAAAACAAAAACCCCAAAACAACAAAAAAACCTTTGGTATTTATTTTGTGTGGTAGTAGGGGGGTGTGCGCACCATGGCATGTGTGGAGATGTTAGAAGACAGCGGGCAGAAGGGGTTCTGCCGTGACCTGCTGAGTCTTTTCACCAACTCTTAACTGCATTCTTGTGCAACTCCGTATGTTTTAATATAACCTATATGCTAGGGTGAGATTAAAGGAGAAGTTTCTCTAAATGGGACATAAAGAAAGTATGTCAACTAGGAAGAAAACATGCTAAACAAAGCATCCCACCTCTAAATGGGTTTTCAGTCCAGACTGTAAATAGGGCTCTTGACATTTGAATAAATGAAAACAGCCCCAAAACTACAATTCAAAAGCACTGAGTGCAGATACAATGTGTAATACAGTAACTTCAAATACCACAAACCCATGACAATCTACCTCAAGTACTTTCTGAAAAAGATCTTAAATATCTAGTCTTTAAAACAAGTTCTCAGAAATACAGACGGTAATTTTTTAATTATGCAAACTGAAAATAAATGAATACATGTTCAGCTTTGTTCATATTGCATTTATAGTCTCTCTTCCCAGTTGCTACCAAAGACTTACGAGCATGCAGCACTTCAGAGAAAGGAATGAGGCTGTATTCCGTGCTCTAAAATTTCATACTTTAAAATGGAAGCTATCAGACTTTTTCTCTGCATTTCAACTCTGTATCACGCACAAGTACAGATTATTCACAATAAAATATAGATCACAAATCATATAGTCTTATATAAAAATCTGTGTAACAAGCATTACTTAAAACATTGAAATCGAAGCCGGGCGGTGGTGGCGCACGCCTTTAATGCCAGCACTCGGGAGGCAGAGGCAGGCGGATCTCTTGTGAGTTCGAGGCCAGCCTGGTCTACAAGAGCTAGTTCCAGGACAGGAACCAAAAAGCTACGGAGAAACCCTGTCTCGAAAATCCAAAAAACAAACAAACAAAAAAAAAAAATTGAAATCTAGAGTTACTAACCAAGAAGTCACTGCTATAGAATGCCCGGGCTCTTGAGCAGACTGCTCACCCCGAGGTACTTCCGAGATGAGAAAGCAGAGTTACGTCATCTAAAAGAACACCATCTGCTAAGTGACGCAGAAAGTTGAACAATGCATTCAGGGCTCTGGGTCTAAGTCCCTGTCCCTAGCTGAATGGTTTTACTTCGGCTCTAAAATTCTGTTCTATGAAGTCCTAACATTAAATCAAATAAAACCTAAGTATCTACTACATGCAAAGAAAGGAAGACAGAAATGGTAAATTTAATTCTTAAATAAAAACCCCATTGTGTGAAAGAGAACAGCATGAATAACGCAGCTACTAGAGGTAAGCACAAATATAAAGGTAGACACCACATCAAGCCTGCAATTCTTCTAGTTTCTTAAGATTTTAAAAAAAATATCAACTCTAATAAAAATCACAGCTTTGAAAGAAATGAAGCAAAGAAATGGGAGCTGGTGATGTGGCTCCATGAGGAAAGACTTGACCTCTGGCCTCCACATACTGCTGTGGTACATGTGCATGCAGACATAGACAAAATAAATAAATGAATAAAACGATTTTAAATGAACAAAAGCAGGATGGCCTGAAATAAGTTCCCCAATGACATAAAGAGAGAAATCAATTATAAGCTGGGACACACAAGGCATCATAAACTCCACTTATTACAAACTATTAACAACGTATTTTGAAAATCTTTTTCTAAGATCAAATAAGAAAAAGTCTTTAAACTTGCTTTGTTGATACCCATGGGAGGCCTGCTCCTTTCTGAAGAAAAACAGAGGAGTAGTGGACTGGGGGATGAGAGGAGGGAATGGGAGAAGAGGACGGAAAGGAAACTGTGGTAGGGATGTAAAAGAAATAAATTAGTTTAATTTAAAAAGGGGGGGAGGGCAGGCAGTGGTGGCACTCCCTGTTAATACCAGCACTTGGGAAACAGAGGCAGTCAGATCTCTGAGTTCAAGGTCAGCCTGGTCTACAGAGTGAGTTCCAGGACAGTCAGGGCTACACAGAGAAACCTTGTCTCGAAAAAAGAAAACAAACAAACAAAAAAAAATGCTTTAAAAATGCACATAACACATTCCCAAATTTTAAAAAAAATCATAAACATCTTTCCCATGTATAATCTTCAGAAATGGTTCATGACTCATATTCAAGATATTAAATATATCCACTAACCTTACATAAGGTACAGGATCAGTCTGAATCATATTAAGTAGCCACTGAAGTTCTTCATAACTCCGGTCCACTGAAAATAAAAATGAGTAAATATATGTAGGGTTAATTATAACAAATAAAATAGTAAGTGATAAGCAGGGACATTAAAATAGTGCCCAGTATGTAGTTCACACTAAAATTCAACCAAACACCAATACAAGTTATAATTCATTAAAAGCCATAAGTTAGACAAAAATCTGTTGGACAAAATCTGCCTAACTTTGTAGATGCTTAAGTCCTAGAGAGGCCTGACATACAAAAGCATCATAAATATAAACATGTTTCTGTCTACATGGTTCCTTCCATTAAGACGCAAGCCAGTCAGAAAGGCAATTACAAATCTGTGTTATGACTGTAACTGACATAAAATGACACACTAACTATTGCCAATTGCCTTTTCAGGACATTTTTAAGAATTGGAAAACTTGCCGGGCGGTGGTGACGTACACGCCTTTAATCCCAGCACTCAAGAGGCAGAGGCAGGAGGATTTCTGTGAGTTTGAGACCAGCCTGGTCTATAAGAGCTAGTCCCAGGACAGGCACCAAAGCTACACAGAGAAACCCTGTCTCAAAAAACAAAAACAACAACAGCAGCAAAAAAGAATTGGAAAGCTTTATTTACAAAATTTTATGCATAACAGTTTTCCTTCTTTCCTCTTCTAATATGAGCACCAATATTTTAAGCTACAGAATTTATGGTTAGCACCTAAGCACCATTCAATATTTCAAGTTACACTTATTAGTTTTGTAGCTTTTTAATATTTATTTATTATGTATACAGTGTTCTGCCTACATGGGCAGGCCAGAAGAGGACGGCAGATCGCATTACAGGTGGTGGTGAGTAACTGTGTAGTTGCTGGGAATTGAACTCAGAACCTTTGGAAGAACAGTCAGTGTTCTTAACCGCTGAGCCATCTCTCCAGCCCCAGTTTTGTATTTTTTTTTAACATTTTAGTATTCTATTTCATTTTAAGTAGTATTAACTCATGAATTCTTCAGATTTCTGAGGCACATACCCTTCATCTATCTTAGAAAAGGTTAGGCACACTAACAAATTACATGATTTCAACAAGTCTAGATTTTAAGTTAGCAAAATATCAAAACATATACAGACACAGAATTATATATGTTCATTGCTTGTCAAATATTTCATTTAACAACAGCAAATCACATTTATATCATCTTTTAAATGAAAGGATATTAAAATGAGTTCTTTCTGAATCAAAGCAAACATATGTAAACAAAATATGGTTACTACTCTGTTTCCTGGCTGTAGGCATTTCTGTGGAAATTTATAAGAATTAAATAAAAAGTCTTAATTATACATGTTTCTGGTTTACACATGACTGTAACTCCCTGTAAAACTTCCCCTCTCCTTTTATTCTAAGCAGAGCTCGGTATATGTCAACTTCTTTGTTCTTTCATTATTTCTGTTACAAGGTTAACTTTTGGACAAATATTATACTTGTGCTTTTCTTTTACTTGCATATAACTATTAAACAATTATTTCTGAAATAAAGACTGAATTGCCACAAGTTTAGCAAGCATTTAAGCTTAATGCTATTATACAGAAATGACTGTTTTTCACCAGCTTCTTCATTTTACAGATTCATCTATCTTAATTATTATTTTGGTTTACATATATTCCATCTGAAAATTTCTTTTGCAAGTTTTGTCATTAAGAATGCTATACAACGGGACTGGAGAGATGGCTCAGCAGCTAAGAGCATTTACTGTTCTTGTAGAGAACTACAGGTCAGCCCCCAGCACCCTTATCGGGCGGCTCACAATAACCTTTAACTCCAACACCAGGGAATCTGAAAACATCTTTTGGCCTTTGTGGGAATATGTATGTTGTGTGTATGTGAACCACATACAAACAAACAAAAACCAAAACCAAAAGGATAAAACTTTTTTTTCTGAGATAGAACCTCACTATACAACCCTCATTGGCCTGGAACTTGTTATGTAGACCAGCCTGGTCTCTAACTCCCAGAGATCCTCCAACCTCTACCTCCCAAGAGTGAGAACTAAAAACATGTGCAACCATTCCTGGCCCAAAATAAAATCTTGGGGAAAAAAGAATGTTACTCAACAACTGTGTGGATGTCTAATTCCCAATGTAAATGAGAACCTGGCCACCTATAGGAGAGAATCTAAAACTCACGCAGCTGCCTTCTGGCTTCCGACTCTGAAGCTGGTGGCCACACTATGTTATACAGAATGCTGCTGCTCCTCCAGATGGACAGGGAGGTCTGAGTTAACTCAAAACAGACTCTGCTTTTGCATCAGATTCGGTCTCACAGTGATAACTTTGGGCGTAACAGAACAAGTACCAGCTGGATAGCATTACCTTTAGTGTAATCAACAACAGCTTCCAAAGCTGCTATCCTGATGTCCACAAAATGGCCATACTCAGCATAGGATTTGAAAAGAGATGAATCACTTGGCACATGTCCATTCTTCTGAAGCACCCTTATAGCTCTCAAACAGCTAGTGAGAAAAAAGTTATTACAACCTTTGAAGTATCTGAACTAAATTTATTACTATTACCTAGGTATTAGAGATTCATTTGTCAGTCAGTTAAAAATCTTTATTTCGGGGGCTGCAGACATGGCTCGGTAGTTAGGAGCATTGGCTGCTCTTCCAGAGGACTAGGATTCCATTCTCAGCCAGCACCTACAGGTGTGAGGTAGCTCACACCTGTCTCTACCAAATCTGATGCCCACACGCACAGACATACGAGCGGGCAAAATCCTCACACACATAAAATCAAATAGAAACAATTTTTAAAAATACTCATGATTTGCTGGACAGTGGTTGTTGAAAATATACTAAGCTTGGCAGTGGTAGTGTGCACCTTTAATCCCAGTACTCAGGAGGCAGAGGAAGGCAGATATCAGTTTGAGTTCAGTCTGGTCTACAGAGTTGCAGGACAACTATGGTTACAAAGAGAAAACCTGCCTCAAAAACTAAAACAAAACAAAACAACAAAAAAAAGACTTCAGGATTTGATTGCACATCAATTCTGTAATGTTCAATGTTTTGATAAAATTTTAATATTAATACTTAAATACCATAAAAACTAATTTCAACATGTTTGGAATCTTAGATCCACACATATGTCAACTAAGCACACTTCAGAAAAAAGTACTTATCAATAAAAATATAATAATTTTAAATAGAGTATGTTCTTCAGAAATCTATTATTTATTCACTATAAAAATGGAAAGCTAGCTGGGTGTTGTGCGCACACTTTGGTCCCAGCATTTGCTCAAGTGGGGGTCGGAGGTAAGATTGGTGTGGGGCAGAGGCAAGCAAATCTCTGAGGTCTACAGATCAGTCTCAAAGGCACAGTGAGATCTCAAAAAAAAAAAAAAAAAGAAAGAAAAAAAACTGAAATAAAATAAAGGAGCTAATTTTTTTTTTTATAATCAGTAATCAACTTTTAGCAAACTCAAATGAAAGCAGACAGTGATCTGCAGTTCTGAAAAGAAGGCTGCCGAGCTAGGCCTGGTCGCACACCAGCACTGAAAGTTGAAGGCAGGAGGATCAGGAGTCACCAAGGTAATCCGTGGCTAAATAGGCTGGGCTACATGAGACCTGTCTCAAAGACCCAAGTGGGGCTCTTTACACAATAGTGACTGTTATAAAACATCATCCCAAGAAAATAATTTCTTATGAAGAATTTCTAGGGTTGGTCAGACAGCTCAGCAAGTGAAGGCACTTGACATGTGTAAGCGTGGGAACCTGAGTTCCATCCAGAGTCCACGTAAAGGTGGAAAGAGAAAATCAAATCCACAAAGATGCTCTCTGACCATGACAAAAGCATCATAGCACGAGTGCCCCACAAACCATGTGCTTGCATGTGTGTATATGTGCATATGCACAAAAGGACAAAATAACATATGTTTTAGAAAATTAGAGAATACAAATAATGGAAATTGTATTATATAAATTTAAAACTAAATTACAAAGAGTAAAACTTTAAAGGCTACTTTCCAAATATCAATTTATCTGGAGATGACAGCAACAAAAAATTTAAATTTAAAAATTTCTTATTTTTAACTTTCCCCAATTTAATAGAATAGGAATAATAGTATAGTTGTGGAAGTAAGACACATTTAAAGAAGCAGCAAAAAACAGCACCTGACGGTGATAGTGTGTCTGTAACTTGGGAGAAGTTTTTCCATATTCAGAAACCGGGTTATTTCCTCAAGAATTAGCCGAACATCAGGATTTAAGTTATCCAAAGTTCTAACTTCATTATTCACACTGACAGCAGGTGTAACAGAATTTGCCAGAGCATCAATCATTTCTGCACGATAATAGTTATCTGAAAACTAAGCCAAAGAATAATTAAGAACAAATACAATTAAGCCTTTTCATGAGATATTAAAACAACACACACAACTTTAAATCATGTCAGGTCAGAAGTAAGCAGAGCACATCTCTTATATGCACAAAGCCCTGACTTCATCACCAGCAACACACACACAAACACACACACACAGTGAAAACATAATGCATCTATCACCAAGTTCTCTAGTAAATACCAACCTATCCTTTGTATAGACTTGTGATTTGGAAAAAAAGGGAAAATGCTACACTCATCAGTGAACTATTAGTATATTAAACACTATGTCTAAGATCCTCCTACAATCTCCTAACCAGATCACAAATTGTCCAAAAGAGAAAAACAAAGATTAGTAGTCTACTAGGAGCTGGTAAGATGGTTCAGTGGATAAGGAGCTTGAAATTGTTAAGTCTAAAATAAACGTGAAAATTTCGTTGCATCCCCCCAATTCCTTTATCAAGTACAAGGACTAGAGTTCAAGTCCCCGGTATTGACATAAACCCAGGTAGGATGAGAACCCACCTGAAAGTCCTGCACTCAGGAGATAGAGCAGAATCTCTAAAGCAAGCTGACCAGCTCAATTAGCCAAACTGGCAAGCTCTGGATTCCAGTGAGAGATAGCAATCAATAAGTCACCTGAGATGAATCCCAGTGTCTGGCTGCAGGGGCACACACAGAAACATGCAACCCCACACACAAACGTTCTTACACACACAGACCCATGTGCACACCACCAACAGACACACCTACGAATGAATAAAGCATTAGTCTACAAGTCCTGTTACCAATACGACCTTCTAATCACCTAGCATTCCACCTTAAAGTATAAGCATACCACATCTAAAGATCACCATATAACTGAGGAAATTATCAACAAAAGGAACAGGCAGATGCACTCAGAGGTCTGGAGAGGTGGCTTACTTAGCTCAGTGTTTAAGAGCATTTACTGCTCTAACAGAGGACTGCAATTTGGTTCCCAGCACTTACGTGGAGGCTCACAACTCCCTCTAACTCCAGGTCCAGGGGCTCTGTTACCCTCTTCTGGCCTCTATGAGCTCCTGTACACAGTGCATACACAGACAAGCTGAACACATGTATACATACACACTTTAAAAAAATAAAAGATAAACACACACACATAAACATATACACACATAATAAATGACTCACAAATGACTCTACAAACAAGTATTCTTCCTTCCTTTTATTGCAGTTCTAGAGACGAAGGCACCCACATAACACCCTAAAACAAGTATCACTAGTCATTGAGGAAAATGCCATACCTTATTTTTCCTGTTGTCATTGTACTTGATTAAGTCTAAAATAAACGTTAAAACTTCTTTGGGACAAAGATTATGCACATCTCTTAACAAAGCCATGGCAACTGGCATAGTCTACAAAAAAAAAAAAGAAAGAAAGAAAAAAGAGTTTTAAGGACACAACTCAACTTCATTACTATGGCAATTCGGCCTATGAAGAGCATTACTCTGGGAATAACACAGATATCCAGATGGAGCCTAATACCCCATCTCCCACTACACACCCATCTAAAAGCATCACTGCTGAAACGAGTAAGAAATCCAGGGATTATTTTCATGACTGGACATATTCTACAGGCTATGTGCCTTAGCCCTCACTTGCTGGAAGGAAGTATATATAATATAAATGGTCTTAATCCATTTCTAAGTGATACAGTGGAATGGGTATACGATTTTAGCACTGGTTCATTCTAACTGCCATCTTCACTATCCACTACTCTGCATATCTTTGGCTAGTTGCTTCCTCGTGATCATTTTTAAGGCTCAATGACACATGGGCAAGAGGGATTAAACAAACTACAGCTTAGCAGCCCTTGAACTAAGGGCAGATAGTAACCTAAAATTCAGCAAACCTTTCTTATTTCTAAAATTTTATAAGCAACTTTCTGTTAGTGGAAACAGGAGACACAAAATAGCAAGTTCTGCTAGTGAAATAAAGCTACTTAAGCCCTAGATAGAAGAGTAGATGCACAGAAATCTTGGTCCTCCTTAGAACATGGAAGAAATAAAGACTTTCCCTTGTAAACTGGACAATAAAAAATAAATGACTCATTTTCTTGTTTAAAAGAGAAGCAACAAGAATGGTGGTACATTCTTGTTAATGCCAGCATACTGGAGGTAGAGGAAGGAAGATTAGGAATTCCAGGCCAGCCTGAGCTACAGAGCAAGAAAACCTGTCTCAAGTAAAAAGGGGCAATATACAGAGGTAATAAATAGAATCAACTGTAGTGTGATAGTTAATCTTCACTGCCAGTGTGACTGATCTAGAGTCACCTAGGAGACACATGTGTCTGAGGGCATTTCCAGAGCTTTAGCTGGAAGGTAGGAAGATCCATCCTGTGGGTGGCACTATCCCACAGACTGGGATTCCAGAACAAATAAGGAGAAAGTAAGCTGAGAACCAGCGTTGATACTTCAATGCTTCCTGACTGTAGGTGCACTGTGACCAACCATGGCAGGCTGTCTCATGTTTCTCTGCCAGATGGACTACACCCTCTCCAGCTGTGCGCCACAACAAACCCGGCCTTCCTTCGGCTGCCTTTGTCACAGCAATGAGAACAGGTACTAACGCAGGGAAAGTTCCTTTTGCATACAGGAAAATCTGTTTTCTGCCTACTCTGCACCTTAACAAGGGAAATATAAGTGAGTTAAGCACTCGTTTCTTCTGCCAACTACAAGAGTTACATAAAAACGCATTATCTTTCCAAGTTTCCTCCTTCAACCCACAATAAGAAATAAACTTTACACTGCAACCTAAACACTTTTAATCCCAGCATTTGGGAAGCAGGGCCAGGCAAATCTCTGCGAGTTCAAGGCCAGCCTCCTCCTGATCTAGGACAGGCTCCAAAGCTACACAGAGAAACCCTGTCTCAAAAAAAGAAAAAGAAAAAAAAGGCCTTATAATTATCTTTATGACACACATATGTTCTTATCCTGTCCAGTCAATCTTCTTTTATTAGAAAAAAAGCCAGGCCAGTAGTGGTTATGCATGCCTTTAATTCCAGCACCGTGGAGACAGAGGCAGGCAGATCTCCGTGAGTTTCAAGTCAGCCTAGGGCTACACAGATAAACCCTGCCTCCTGAACACCCCTCCAAAAAAAGCAAACAAAATCTCTAACCTCCATATTACCTTTCTTTCATGTTTTTACCCCTCTAACCAGAGCCCCACCACCAGCTCCTGCTAATCCTACTTCTCTCTCCAGTCAGGACTGCCCCTCCAGTATCTTGTCTGTTTTTCTTTCTTTACTACTTTATTTCTGGGTGACCCACTGAGTTTAATTAGGGTCGCTTATGGGAACATGGCACCTTTCCAGTTGCTACACCACTGAAGAAAGCAACTCCCCCACTCTCAGTCATCAGCAGCCTTGATGCCCTAAGGGAGGGTGGGGGTCTAGTGAGTCCCCCTCCTTTGACAGAACCTTGAAGGTGCCAGCTTGAGAAGGTCTTGTGCTGATAATCTCTGCACTGCTCAAGGTCAAGAGTGTAACAGCCCTGCCCTGCCCTGCCCTAAAAGTGTCCCACAACAATCTCTGGGCTCTTTTATTGCTTCCACAAGAAACGGTTTCACTTCAAAGAAAATTTCCTTTCTAAAGGCTTGAGGAAAAAAATTGTGTTCATACCTTTTCTTCCATTTACCTCTTATGTCCTCCCTTCTGTTCAAAGCCTGGCCTGTGTTTTATATTAACTTTATCCTCTGGCTTCCGTTATATCAAATACGCCTGGAGGTTCCTAATCTTCCACATGGAACAAAACAAATCCCAGTGATTCTTTTCTCTGTTTAGTCCTCAGCAGCTGCCCACCTCTTCAACTAAGATCGAGACATCACTTTCACTTCTTTTCTCTTCTTTAACTCCACACTTCATTACTAGTTTGGGTTAGTTTATCTAACCTTAGTCTTCATTCTTCAGACTAACAAACTGTGTAAATGATTTCCAAACCACTCAACAACTAGTCACGTTCCCATACAACAACGTACCCACACTTCTACTCTCCCTCTAACTTCCTGCAAGTTTAACATTAAACACGCTCTATACACTTAGTCTAATTTCTTAATTCTAAAAAAATAAATGTGGCATCTAGCAGAGCTGTGGCTAGCACTGCCCTCCCTGTGCAGCACCTTGTAGGCGGCCAAGGCGACGTGACACCTGTCTCCAAGCAAGCAAGCAAAGCCTTGGTACTCTGAGCTGGGCTGCTTCTGATTCAGAATGTACTGTCCCCATTCTAGGAGGCCATCTATCAGAAGGTGTGCACATACTCCATACCTCAGCTCCACAGGTTACCAACCAAAGGGCATTCATTTCTCTTCATGTTACAAGTGATGTAGATATGATTTGTATAAAGTTGAAAAAAATTAGTAACCACTTAAAATTTTAGGAAACTTCGGAGCAGAGGTAGACTTATAAGAAATACACACCTATCATATGAATAATCTCCAAGTTAAATACATATACAAGAGTTTGTGGATAAAAAAAAAATCATACTAGGTGAGCATCACTACAGTTTGCTTATTATAAAAAACATCACTAAGAACAAAGAGCAGCAAGGAGTACCTTCTGTAGAAAATAACTCTGAAAACTCATGAAGTTGTTTGTTTTCACGATGTTTGGACAAGTTTTACAACAAAACATTCGAGTAAAGAGAGACTTCATGGCTGGTGGTCCCGTCCATGTGCTCACCATTGAGTTTGCAATCTGTAAAGAGTCAGAGGATGCAATGCTTTCCATCACCATTATAAATACACTTTGAAGACAAAATGGCTTTCTAAAAGCTAACACTACAGTTCTTGGAAATTAAAAGAAGTTGGTCTTTTACTACCCATTCCCAGGAAAATACACAAACTCCCCCACCAAAAAACCCAAAAAACAAACAAACTAACCCAAGATAAACCAAAAGCCCCACTCCTATGTGCACTTACAGCCACTGTGCACAAGTTAATGTCTAAATGCCAGCATCCTCTTGTGTTTAAGGAATGCATACTTGCAAAGGCTTCTCTGACCGGTTTGTCCCTATCCACTTAGGTAGATGTAAATCTGTTGTTTTAAGCTTCTAAGATAAAAACATTACTGTGAGCTTTAAATGTTTTTCAGTCTACTCAAGGTAAAATGAAGCTAAATATGATGCATTATTTATATGAAGATGAATACAGATGAATATAAGTTCCAGGCCAGTCTAGGGTGCATTTCCCTACCCCTACCCCAAGTCATGTACAAGGCCTTTAAGTGCTCCCATGTTGGATCTGTCCCCTACCCAAGAGCAGAAGCTAATGTTGAATGAATGGCTGTCTTCTCTTACTCAAGCCATGCACCCTACTCTTGCCAGTGAAAATCCCTGGCACTCTGTTGGCGACCACTAACTCAGAACAGTACACAGGCTTGAGTGTCCAGTGTCTCTCACTCCGAAGCTGATGAGGCCACAAGAGTACTGCAAGCCTGCCATGCTGTAGCAGCTGCCCAGAAAGCAGTGCCACTGCGATTCTAGCTATTTAAAACTGATCTGGGCACATGAAAAGAAGCCCAGGCTTCACAGATAAAGAATATCTGAATATCCCAAGATTACAAAAGACAAAAATAAAGGAAAAGAAACACTGAATTTCATGTACCAAGCAAATGCTATGTTTAAGCAAGGCTAGTACTAGATTACTTGATGCAAAACAACAACAAATTCATAAATTATTAAAATATGAAAACAAATTAACATAACAGACCCTGGGAAAAGGGCTTTCAGAAAAGTTCAAACTTTAAAACTCTTATAGCATTTCCTTCCCTTAACTATTAATGTGCAGGACAGTGGTGCACATGTTTAATCCCAGCACTCAGGAGGCAGAGGCAGGCAGACCTCTGTGAGTTCAAGAAAGCAAAAAACACAAAAAACTCTTGCTATTGAAATTTTAGGGCCTATAAAAAGTATCTGAAATAAAAGAAATTATGATTAAATACTTTAGCCTATAGCTTTATGGCTCTGCTAGGAATTTAACAAAAATCACAACTCTTCAGAGCACCAATGAAATATATTCCTAGTAAATAATCCCATTTTCTCTCTAACATCTGAGAGTCAGTGAGATGGAGCAAGACTGTCAACGGATGTGTTAAGCAGTTGGTAGACAACACTGCTCAGCTTTCTGTCTGTACTCTTCTGGGTTCAGATTTTATTTTTAAAGACTGTTCATTGATAGATTAACTTTTTGAGAATGTTAAATCATAGACAGTTATTATAGATTATTTACCACTAATTTCAATTCCTAAACCAAAATAAAGGAACTACCACAATGGAACAATAAAATGTGCTGGTTTTATGTATTCTCACGTGAAAACATAAGTCACTACAATCACAGACTCTCTTTTCTATTTTTTTTAAGATTTATTTATTTATGGTTATGAATGCTCTGTCCACATGTATGTCTGCATGCCCGAAGACAACACTGGATCACACTATAGATGGTTGTTAGACACCATGGGGCAGCTAGAAACTGAATTCAGAAACTCTGGAAGAGCAGCCAGTTCCCTTAACTGCTGAGTCATATCTCCAAGCCTCAGTTACAAAATTTAATTTTTTTTAAGATTTATGTATATGGGGCACTGCTTGCATGTATAATTGAATGCCAGAAGATAGCATCAGACCTTATTACAGATGGTTGTGAGCCACCATGTAGGAATTGAACTCAGGACCTCTGGAAGAGCAGCCAATACTCTTAACCACTGAGCTATCTCCCCAGTCCCAGAAAAAAATATGGTTGGCAATTTAAAAAGGAAAACATTCTCCTTGGTTTTCAGTTTAACAATTATACCATTTTTGTACATATCTATTTTATATCAAAGATTTTTTTTTTTTTTTTTGCCAGGCAGTGGTGGCACACGCCTTTAATCACAACATTCAGGAGGCAGAGGCATGTGGATCTCTGTGAGTTCGAGGCCACCCTGGTCTACAGAGCTAGTTCCAGGACAGGCTCCAAAGCTACAGAGAAACCCTGTCCCAAAAATACAAAAATAAAAGTTTGTTTTTTTTTTTTTAATCAATGCTGTTAGAAGCATTTGGTACAAGCTTTCCAAAGTACAGTTACCAAGAAAATGTTAAAGACTCAGGTGAGTTTGAGTTCATTCTCAGAGCCTCTGTAAAGTGCACAACAGTCAGAGGCAGTCTCCCGTGCGGCCTCACCTTTGCGAGACAGAAGCACGCCGCCATTCGGACTCGGTAGAAGCACTGCTCCTGCTCTAGGATGTCGGTGAGCGCCAGGCGCGATGCCGGGGTGGGGAACTTTTCCAGAGCCAGGATGGATTCCTGCTGAGCCACGACGTCTCTCTCATAGCGGAGTTCATACTGCCACATGAAATCAGCCTGCTCAAACTCCACCTTCCTCAGGACGGACATATCTGGGTCTATTCTTATCCACAGCAAAGGGGAATCAGCGCTAGAGAAAACACAATTTTACAACTTTAAAACTTACCTACGGAAACAAAAACAAAGCAGTCACAACTCAGCCTCTCCTCTAGACACAGTATTCTCAGGCTACTCAAAGTTTTACTATAGTCATATTTTAAAATTTTAACCAACTTTTCACTGTGTTAAGCTAACTTTCTCACAATCTTACTAACAAGATCTCTAAAGATATGAAGAGTTGCCACATAGAATACCAAATTTCAAATTTTCCACTGAAAATATTACTCTGGGAATTTTTATCTGCAATTATAAGATGTCAAAATATAAATGATACAAACTTTCTTTAACTTCCTATACCTGACAATAGCTATAAACATTACCCCTTATTAGAAATAAAAAAGGGAGCATTTATTTTATTTAATTAATTTTAGTTGACATTAGTATCTTTTAAAATGCTAGACTCTCCCAACAGTGGTGGCGCATGCCTTTAATCCCAGCACTCAGGAGGCAGAGGTGGGCAGATCTTTGTGAGTTTGAGGCCAGCCTGGTCTACAAAATGTGTTCCAGGACAGTCAGGACTGCATTGAAAAACAAACAAACAAACAAACAAAAAAACCCAAAACTAGGCTCATAACTATCTTTCTCAAGAAAGTTCTGAAATCATAATTTGAAGGCCCATCACTTTATTCTTATCTATTTTTCAAGTAATATGTAAAGTAAAAATCAAGTTTATGTCAATAGTTTAGTAAAAAGAATGCCACTTTGTAATACTAATTCAGTTCAGTACTGAGTGCTCATGACATACTCAGTATAAAATTATACTTAAGAAATATTAATCAATATCACAATCAGCTTATAATCCTAGCAAGTGGGGAGTTAGAAACAGGAATATCAAGAATTCAAGTCCAGGGACTGGAGAGATGGCTCAGTGGTTAAGAATACTTGTTGTTTTTACAAAAGACCCAAGTTCAAGTCCTAGTCCCCACACGGTAGCTCACGGCTGTCTACAACTCCAGTTCCAGGGGATCTGGCACCCTCTTTTGACTTCCACAGGCACCAGACAGCATGTCATCCATAGACATGTAAGCACAACACACTTGTGCATGTAAAATAAAGTTAAAACAAAAAGGCCAGGCTCAGTAAAAAACCACCTGGACTACAACAAACTAACAGTAAACATAAATGTAGAAGAGTGGTACTCACACAGCTTGCAAGCACAGAGGTGGCTCACCATGCTCTGCAGCACTGCCCCAAACACAGTCAGTATCACCCTGGGCTCACCGGAAATCTAAACCTCGGCCCACAAGGAACATACTGAGTCGGAACTGGCACTTTAAGATCTCTGCAGTGAGTCACATGCACATTGGTTTGAGAGCACTGAGTAGGGAAGCACCAGCAAGAGAGGCCAGAGGCTGTGCAGTGAGGCTGTGCCCGAGCCTACACTACCGCATCGCTTCTTATCTGAGCATGTTCTTTCTTCAATGAGTTAATGGGACTGAATTTCTTTCTAACAGTTTTGCTTGACTTTAAATGGTTTTAAAAACACGCCTTTCAAAGATAATTACATACTTTTAGGTAACTTACTCCATTGCAGAAAGATCCATGTCAACTTCTTCCCCATTCATCAGTGGGATTTTTTTCTTCTTATTCCTATATTTAAGGAAAAAACAATTGAAAACCGTGGAATTTCCAAATCAGATTGGAGCTACCGAGCAGCCAAAGTTCAAATAAAGGACTTTATGAATCGCTAAAAGATATGTCAAACAAGAGTAAATATACAATGAAACGGAGTATAAAAACAAGAAAATCTACCTTGAAGTTGGAGAAAGTGGGTGTTGAAAGCAAATCAGTCTGAAATACATAAGACTGCCCCCCCTCCCATAAACAACAACAAAAAAAGCAAATGAAAAATTTATTTAAGGCCAGACGTGATAGCAGAAGTCTATAATGGTAGCACTTGGGCAGCCGAGGCACAAGAATTGCATTAGTATAGTGTACCTAGTGGGTTCTAGGCCAGCCTGAACTATAGACACAGTGATACTATGTCCTAAAAATAAAATAAATACATATATTAAAAAATCATTCCAAAGATAGAAATGTTTCCACAACAGAAAGCAGAGCTGGGTGTGTAGGGCGCAAGCCTGCGATTCTAATATTTGGGAGGGAGAAATAAGACAAACGCTAGTAGGGCTACATGAGCTCCTGTCTCAAAAGCACCAAAATCAGATGCAAACAAAGTATGTGTGGTAATGCTAACATGAAGGACCACAGCTAGCAGGTAAGACGCTCTTCCTGTAAACAGGTGCTGTACAACTAGAATTTTAGTCAGGCACTTTTACATGGGGATTTTCAGTTTCATCTCCAGCTTATAGGTCTGACTCACTACCTACCTTCTGCTCTTAGAGTGGCAGGGTATATCGTGCTTGAGACTGTTTTCTTCAATCTGCAAGGTATGGTTGAAGGATCCATCTAGCTCTTGAACTGTCACTTTAAGTGGTCCCTTTAAAAAACCAACAGCAACAACATGCCATTAAGTGTAATGATGTTTTATTTATGTTTTAATAGATAAAGCTTGCCTAAAAGCCAGAAGGGTAAAGCTAAGCCACTAGAAGTCAGGTAGTGGTGGCACACACCTTCAATCTCTGGATTTGGGAGACAGAGGCAGATGGAGCTCTGTGAGTTCAAGGCCACCCAGGGCTACACAAGATCAGATCAATGCAGAAACAAATCCAGATGGTAGTTAGAGACTCACCCTTAATGGCAGCACCAAAGGGAATATAAAATGGGAGAGAGACAGTCTGCTTAGCTGCGGTCGCACAGCCTTGGTAGAGGTAAGACTTCACCAGTGACTGGCTGCTTTGCTTTTCTGGTTTTCGGGTTGAACCCCAATATCTGTCTCAGGGTTTTTATTATTCGTGCTACAATTAAAACTGCTAGAAAATGGCCAATGCACATCCTTACATTTAAAGGCAAGCAAGTCACGATATAAAATTCTGCTCTATGAAGTACATGGTGACGGAGAGGGCTGGCAGTTGGTGCCAAGGACGGGAAGCTGAGGAGCGTGCTCTGCAATCTCTGCAGCCTCTGCCCTTCAAAGACTCACTGCAAATTCATCATTCACCCCAGCCTGAAAGCCCTTCCTCTACTGCAACCGCAATCAACGGGCACCACACTCTTCTAGGAAAACACTTACCACGTACTTCTGAGTTCCAGGAGATGTGTAATCTTGTTTTATTTCTAGTTCTAAAACGTTTCGCTTTCTATTAAATGCAAAACTTCCGTAAAATTTTACTACTCCACTCTGGTCTCTGAAGAATTGTAAAGGAATTTTTACATACTAAAATGAAAATGTTCTTTTTTAAAAAAAGCTTATTATATTAACAATTTTCAAATGCATTTCCACTAGATCAAAGTACACTTCATTATATCCCAGGTGGCAAACTATTCAAAATTCTTGTGAAAAATGTTTCCCAGATTAAATAAAATTTCTGAAACATTGACAAGCCCGTGTTTTTAAAGTAACGCCACTCCACTGGATTATTAATAGTACCTTGAAGTGAAAAATGCAAAAATTGTCAAGTTCCAAGATACCATTCAAGTTGAGCCAAGCTCCAAGCAGATGTAAAAGTCGCCAGACCATTTCATCTTACAAGTACTGCTATAGGCTGCCTGCTAGAGTACTTACCGCATTACCACACAACCTACCTCTCTGTTCATATGGAATAGCACAAACTAAGCCAAATTTTATAAACATAAACATCCATGTTTATATATGAATCAAACTCAGTTTTTGGAAGGAACTTTAGAAGATGCGAGTCATAGGCCAGTTATTTCTAATTTTAAGAAATAGCAATGGATCACCTCCCTCTTTTCCATCTTTCACACAGCGCATTCCCTTCCCTGCTTTGCTGAGCCCCTACTAAAAAGGATACACCCACTGCTTTATTAAGGGCTGGATGTCTTTGCCAGAGACGTTGGAAATTGACTTCAAAAATCCATAGGTGGAAACCAGCATCTGGCTCCACATGTGTGACTGGAACTTCTGAGACGAAGCAGTGCTAGCCAGACTTAGTAGTTTATTGAAAACCTGCAAGGACAGAAGGCCACATAGTAGAGTTTCCAACTGGATACTGCACCTAGTCTGCACTGGATCTTTGTGGGATCATTTACAGAAGACAGCAATTACATAACATGCTTTTTTTTTTGAGTTAAATACTAAAAGCAAAAGAAACATACAAATATTTAAACAGGACATAAGAATACTGTTCATAGAAACATTACTGAATGCTAAAAATTTGCACACAAAATATAATTTATTAAGAATTAGAAACACAATATATAATACCTGTCAAATTTTATAAAGAAATTCAAAACTAGGAATATTCATTAGGAGCCTAGTACTCTTATGTTAGGCATGTCATAAATCATCTTGTGTGTTATTCTGTTTTAAAAAAACAGAATATAGCCAGGCAGTGGTGGTATATACCTTTAATCATAGTACTCGAGAGGCAGAGGCAGGTGGGTGTCTGTGAGTTCGAGGCCAGCCTGATCTACAGAGTGAGTTCCAGGACAGCCAGGAATGTTTCACGGAGAAACGCTGTTTTGGGGAAATAAATAGATAGATAAAGTAATTAACTTAAATTTAACAGGAATGTGGAAGAGGGGTGGAGCTACGGCTCAGTGGGATGGCATTTTCCTAGCGCACGTGAGGGCGTCACAGCACAAAAGGAAGTTCATAATGAGAATACTAGTTAATATCTACATTCTAAAAACTATAAATGCCCTTTTTTATGGCACATTTTTCTTCAACCTTTACAGAAAATGTATGTTTCCATTTTTATGATACCGGGAGTTAAACCCAGGGCTCCATTCACATTAAGCAGGCATTCCACTGTACTACTTTCCCAGCAAAAATGATTTCTTAAAAGTTTTTCTTTTAAGCCAGCCTTTAAGAATTTTATCAATCAGGGAAAGTCAGTTGTTACTATTTAATGCATCTATCTGTTTGAGAATGTACCTCAGTGGGACCTATTGGCCTAGTATGTGCAAGACCATGTACTTGATCCTCAGTATTTCAAAGAGAAAAAGAAAATTAAAGAAAAAGGAAAAAGAAGAATGGAATGGGGAGTGAGAGAAGAGGAAAAAAAAACCAAAAGCATATATATTTACACAAGTGATCCACTATCTTGTCTCTACTACTTCATCTCCTATATTGTAACCACTTGTACTAAAACTTTAAAACATGGCAAAACCTAAGGATACCAACAAAGTAACTAGTTGTGGAATCTTTCTCTGGTGGTAAGGAGAACAGCTAAGGTTAGGGGTGTGGCCTTCAGAGGCCACTGCATGAAGCTAAAAATGTGAAACCTGAGTTGTGCTGGAGACCCCAAAAATTTGTAGATGCTGGAGTCACAGACATCTGCCAAGGAGAGGTACAAACAGGGACAGAAGTGTGCTGCAGGCAGCAAAGCAGGAAGGACGGAGCCACCTAAACCCCTTACATTCCTCCTTTGTGAATGTCTATTACGTACCATTATCTGTTAGAAATATGCAATTTGCTTTTCTTTGAGACAGGGTTTCTCTGTGTAGCTGTGGCTATCCTGGAAATTTGCTGGGTAGACCAGGTTTCCCTCAGAGATCCCCCTGCCTCTGCCCCCCAAATGCTGGGATTAAAGGCATGTGCCACCACTATCCAGTGTAATTTGCTTTTGAGTTTACAGAGAATTATAATGAAGAGAGTGCCTGGAGTCTCTGAAGAAATCTGACTTTGAAACAGTGTCTTGACTATAAGAGACTGTAGGGACTTCTGAAGTTGGACTAGATGTACTTTGCATGATGATATGGCCACAAAACTGAGAGACAAGGAGAAGAATGTGGTGATTTAAACGAAATGTCCTCCACAAGTCTCAGGCATCTGAATACTTGGTCACTAGTTGGTAGCTGTCTGAAGACTAGGAAGTTTGGCGTTTCTGGAGGAAGTGTGTCATGTGAGCAGGCTTTTAGGGTTCAAAGCCTCCACTCTCAGTGTGCTCCCTGCCTCCTGTTTTTAGATGAAAACACGAGTCTTCACTGCTGTTCCAGCTGTTTGTCCCCTTGTCTTCACTCCAGCGCCACAAACTCTAATCCCCTGGAACTTTAAACTCAAACACTTTTTTAATAAGTTGCCTTGGTCACCAGGTGGCGGCACGCATGCCTTTAATTCCAGCACTTGGGAGGCAAACACAGGTGGATCTCTGAGTTCAAGAACGGCCAGGACTACACAGAGAAACCCTACTTCAAAATATAAGTGATAAATAAATAAATAAGTTGCTTAGTCATGGTGTTTTATCTCAGCAATAGAACAGTAACTAACAGATGCACACACACAGCTACTGCTTTAATGTTAGGACTTACTTGGAGCATAAATTCCATGCTGATTCTGTTTTCAATCAGTCTCATCACGAGGTGGGCTTTGCACTGAAACATAGTGTAGTATTCCCAGGACAGGGTATGCGGATGCTTTATTGAAAAGTGAAGGTGAGAAGCTGGGCTGGAAAAAATCATAAATTTACTCAATATAACAAATCTGACTACTAAAGAAAACAAACAAGTAGAGGATGGACTTTAGGTCTAACTTTCCATTATTCCAAAATGCTACAGTAAATTTTTATGCAAATACTTTTTTACACCAAATATCTACAAGCAGAATTTTTTATGATCCTATACACAGAGCGGACTTGCTATCATCTTAACACAACCCACTCTGAAACTGTTGGGCTCTAACTAATTACCTTTCAAAGATGTGTCAAATTATATCTCACAATCAATGTATGTGTGGTGTTCCCTCCAAAAAACTTCATTCATATACATAAATTGAAATAATAACTTTTAAAAAAGAAAAATCCAAGGGCAAGGCTGTAGTGCAGCTCAGCTGGTAATGCATTTGAGAATCCTTGGGTCTGACACAGTATCAACAATATATTTGAGAAGTATGTGGATTTATGACTTTCTTTGCTCAGTTAACAAAACTGCTGCCACACAGGAATTTGGGGTTCGGGGAAACCTGCATCGACTTGTGTCCATCGGCCACAATCATCCTTACCTGGCTCTGGAATAAACTATCTCTTTTATTCCCTTTTGAGGTCAGAGATGTGTTTCTGTGTCAACACCCTTAGGATACAACAGCTGAGCAAACATTCTTATTCCTTCGCAGAGGCACAGGAGAACAGAAGGACAGGACCAAAGTAAACTAGAGCACAGCAGAGCAAAGCTTAAGACGCTAGAGTTCCGCGTCCAGCATCTAGGACTTATTGTAGGATCCAGGTACAGATCCCAAAGTTCTGCTGCTCCCTGGCACTTGTTGCCTCACTTTGGTAGCACATGGCCTCTGTCTGGGCTGTTTTGGCTGCTTGAAGCTGTTCCTTGCAGGTTCTCACAACTCCAGCTTCCTGAAGTCTTGGCTCCACCTCTGGCTTCATTCTCATATCTTTATGCACTGCCATCTCAGAGGCTACCCAAGGGATCCTGACCTCAGCCTCCCAGGTCTTCCACTGAAATCTGGGTTCAGGCCTCTAACCTCTTAACTTGTGTTCTATGTACCGCAAAGCCATCACCCAACTGATACCAAGGTCTGTACGGCCTGTCAGTATCCCTATGGCTGAACTCAGGAAATGTCTGGAAAGCCAGACATTCCGGGAGCTCCAGAGCTTTCTTCTCATCTTTTTCCTTACACCATGACAGGTGAAGTTTAGGCAGTTCCTGAGATGGCCTCAAGGGGCCTTGTTTGTCCCACTGCAAACTACTTTGCTTCTTCTAATCATCTTAATCTCTTCAGCTGTCAGCTCCCATGGCCCTGGGTTTATGTGTTTCCTTTCTGGGCAAACAAAGTTTCCTGCTCACAATTTTCACAGTAAATCTGTCTAAAAGAAGCCAACAAAATCTACACAAAAGCGACCTTGAAATCTCAGGGTTCACAAACATCGACCTGTTCTTTGCTGTCATTTGGCATACATGGCCTCTAGCCCAGCTCCTCATAGAGTTCTTAGTCCTAGCATAAAGTTCTCACATTGGCCTTTACTGTCCATATTTCTCTTGGCATTTGGTCTTCTGAGCTCCAAACAGAATTGTCCACTAAACAGAAAGCAGTCTTAGGGATACCAAAACCCATGCCTCCAAACTGTTCCAAATTTCCTTTCAAAACTCAGCTACAAAGGCTTAAGAACCACAGTTTAGAGAGAGTACAAACTTCCTGTGCTAATAAACTTCTTGTCTGTAACAAAAACCTGAACAAAACGGCTGAAAAGTAAAAGGATTTACTGCAGCACAGATTTAACACACTTGGTAGAAAGGACATGACGGAGCACAGCTACTGTCTCTTGGAAGCCAGGAAGCAGAGAAAAAAGGCTTGCAGGCTTCATCCACTGTCCCTTTCATTTCATCTGGCTATGGGCCTCCTAAGGCTACACGACAGTGCACCCACATTAAAGTAGCTTTTCGTCTGCATAATCCTCCCTGGAAACAGCCTCACACACACTTGGAAGTGTGCTTTACTAACAGTCTTCTGGGCATTTCTCAACTGAATCAGGTTGACAATTAAGATTAACCATCAAATTAAGCAAAATAACTATTTTCACAGATTTTAAGTTTAAACAAGAGTAGTATGATGAAGTTGAATTAGAAAAGTTAGCATGTTGAATTCACTTGCAGCCATCTCATATGACACAACAGTAATGAGGAGGCCCCAACCATGCGACCAGTCTGTGGTATCACACCATCATTATGGTTCTGGCCTCAAGAAACACACAAGTGATCGTAAGAGGTAGCCTACGAAATGAGGTTTATAATATCATCTCAGAACAAAACATACTTATCCTTTTCTTTCCCACCACCAAATATGGGATGTAATAAAACTCCTCCAGTTTTCAGTTCATATGCCACTATCTTATCCAGCTCCTAAAAAAGATAAAAATTCAGAGTCAGTGAAAACTTCTTCACATAACAATCTTCAGTACTAGACCACAAATTTCCTTTTGTGGAATCAGATGTAAATGTAATAGAAGCAAACTATAGCTGGAGACTACTTCTTGTTTTTATAAGTAGAGCAAGCTACTCAAGCTAGCTGGATAGTAAGATCCAAAAATTTCTCTGTATTTTGTGACTTCAGGGCTCAACAGCAGGTCAGCAACTTTTCCTTACAGCTCTTCTGCTCCTCTGAATTGTCTTCTAAACTGACTTAGTCCCTCTCAGTATTTTGAATCTGAGGACTAAAGCAGTTAAGAAGTGAGACTGAATAATGTTGGTAATCTATCAATTTAAAACTCCTCTGTTCTTTTCTAACATATAATACCTATTTTTAAAAAAATAAGAAAAAAAAAGCTTGAAAAAGACAACATCATAACTATGCTGGATATTCGTGAATGGTTTAAATAATATAAGACAGCAGAGAAGTGGTAAACAGCATCATAAGATGATTAGAAGCCAACTGGATCCTGGCAATACAGCTGATTAGCCATGCACTTTACTAAATAATTTAACCTCTATGTGTCTTAGTTTCTTCATATGTACAGTGTGGCGAGTAAGAGAATTAAGATAGACTGTTTCTATCCAAGTACTATTTTTATTATAATACTATCTTATTATGCACTGTTAAGTGATGCTATTCCTTCCACATGAAGAATGGCACTCCCAGTGCTAAGTGTGTCATCTCTCCAACAAGTTTTTGAATAGAACGTTAATTTAATGAGGATATTAATTAATTAATTAATGAGGATATTAAAGTGGGGCTTTTTCTGCCTAAAAATACTGAATTTAAGGATCTAATCAAATCTAATGAAACCAATGAAGTATCTATGTACTTAAGAAAAGATATATAAGGGGGCTGGAGAGATGGCTCAGAGGTTAAGAGCATTGCCTCTGAGTTCAATTCCCAACAACCACATGGTGGCTCACAACCATCTGTAATGGGATCTGGTGCCCTCTTCTGGCCTGCAGACAGAATATTGTATACATAATAAATAAATAAATATATATATAAAAAAAAGAAAAGATATATAAGCCGGGTGGTGGTGGCACACGCCTTTAATCCCAGCACTCGGGAGGCAGAGGCAGGTGGATCTCTGTGAGTTCGAGGCCAGCATGGTCTACAAGAGCTAGTTTCAGGACAGGAACCAAAAGAGCTATGGAGAAACCCTGTCTCGAAAATTCAAAAAAAAAAAAGAAAAAAAAAAGAAAAAAAAGAAAGAAAGAAAAGATATATATTCTTTTCATTTTCCCTTCATCTTTAAATACCAGGAAGCTATGTGGTGATGACAAAGCATGTGAAGGTGGGTACTGAAGACTGCACCAGGCACACTGCAGGAGTCATGAGCCTCCACCCGAGTGGACCAGGCACCGCCACTATACCATCCTTACTCAGCTAGGACTTGGAAACAAATGTAGGAAGCAGCTATAATCTTTTTTTGGTAATTTAATTTTATTTGAAAAGCACTATTTTTCAAATAACATTTAGAAGCATTTTGCAATCACTGTAGGACAAGAGGGCTGGCAAGAAGGCCCAGTGGGTAAAAGAGTTTGCAAAAAGCCTGAGCATCTGAGCTTGAGCCCAGGACTCACAGCGGAAGGAGAGAAACAATTCTAGTAAATATCTTCTGACCACACATGCGCCCAACACACAAAATAAATAAATAGAAAATAAAGGACAGGAGACTAGGAAATCAGGAAAACACTCACATACATTACTGACTTACAAGTGGAAAACAAATCTAGCTCCTGTTTACCTCTTTAATCCAATGGCGATATTCGTTAACACCGAAAGTTTTTTTCATCCAGAGTCCATAAATATAGCCTGAAATTCCTTTCAGGACCCATTCATCAGACCTAAGGAAAAGTCAATAAAATTTAATCATTAAAACCTGTTAAAGCAAGGTCAAAGAGAGTAATGGAATAAGTGGCCATCCAACCTTTTCACATCTGACTGTCTCTTTAAGTTTAAGACTGCTTAGAATCAAATGCTTACTTATTGCACAGGCTGACACACTAAAGGGCACCTGTCTTCTGCAGAACTCAAGAATGGGCTCCACTAGTACTAAGTGTATGAATCCCTTAACCAGCTGTCTTCCGGACAGTTTATGCCTGGAGGGCTGGAACAGCGTAGCTCAGTAGTAGCGATTTCCCAGCAGTCTTGCAGTTCTGGGTTTGATCTTTAGTACATAAGAAAATGAAAAGCCCAGTGCTTTACTGTCTACTCTAAAGTTGAATTTAGCAAAGTCCCTCTGTTAGTGGGACCACTGTTCAGAATGTCTGCCACTAAAGAAGTCCTCGTCCAAAGTCAGTACTGCTCAAGTCTAAAGTTCACATTGCTAGGTGTGAGAGCACATTCTCCACACTTGGAGGTTGAGGCAGAATGGTCAAGAGTTCAAAGATACCATCAGGTACAAAGTTGAGTTCAAGGATATCTTAGACTAGTTAAGATGCTATCTCAAAAGATCAAAACAAAATCCAAATTCTTGAACTGAGACTATGTGACAGAGTACTTACCTAGCATGTAAAATACCCTGAATTTAAATTCTCATATGCTGGCCGGGGTCTGAAAAAGCATGGGACAAAACCGGACTCGCTGAACATAGCGGACAATGAGGACTACTGAGAATTCAAGAACAATGGCAATGGGATTTTGATCCTACTGCACGTATTGGCTTTGTGGGAGCCTAGGCAATTTGGATGCTCACCTTACTAGATCGGGATGGAGGTGGGTGGTCCTTGGACTTCCCACAGGGCAGGGAACCCTGATTGCTCTTAGGGTTGACGAGGGAGGGGGACTTTATTGGGGGAGGGGGAGAGAAATGGGAGGTGGTGGTGGGGAGGAGGCAGAAATCTATAATAAATAAATAAATAAATTTAAAAAATAAATAAATTCTCATATAGGAAACTACGATCCTATGTTGTTTTTTGGGGTGGGAGAGGTGGTTTCAAGACAGGGTTCCTCTGTAGCTTTGGAGTCTGTCCTGGAACTAACTGTTGTAGACCAGGCTGGCCTCAAATTCACAAAGATCTGCCTGCCTCTGATTCCCGAGTGCTGGGATTAAAGGCATGTGCCACCACCACCCGGCTAATCTTACTACATTCTTTATTGTAACACATAGACATAATTTTTACCACCCACGTTTTACAATATCCTTAAACTGTTTAATGTTTGTACTTTCTCTAGAGAAAAGGCAAGTGGTCCCAACCACTCATCTGTTCACATATATCCATCAACCACATACAACAGTAACATTATATTTGTAAAAAGTAAGACAGAACTGGAATCCTACGCTATTAAAATACAAAGGAAATTAGATGGTGACTTCTATCTGTAATCCTAGCACTCAGAAGGCAGAGTTTGAGGCCAACCTGGTCCACATTCTAAATTCTAAGCCAACAAGAGCCTCAGTGCTAAGAATCCCCCCCCCCCAAAATACAAAATTCATCTCAAGATGAACAAAAGAAAGATTATCTCATTTTTTTTCAGTGTTGGGGCTCAAACTGAGGGTCCAGCACTACAGAGAGCCCTGCACCTCTGGGCTGTACCCAAGCTACAAAAGTGTTTCTCCTTCCCCTCTTTCCAGAAAACTAGCAAAAATCTAAAAACTAAAAGGCAAATTCTCTACAACATTATCACTACTGTTGAAGATAATTACTTTGCTTTAAAAATCATCTCAAACATATTTTCCAACTGATCTGAACACTGACATTTAAATTCTAATTAATTTTCTATACATTCAAATCAGCATTTTATACATCTATTATTTTTCAGAATTCTTATTTTATGGTAAATTATGTAAGCAACTCTACTGCTTTGTTTTTTTCTTTTTTGAAACATGGTCTCAGCACATAGTGAGTACTTCTCTGAACTTGCTACATAGATCAGACTGGCCTCAAACACATAAAGATTCACCTGCCTGTTGAGTGCCGAAGTTAAAAGCATGTGACATCATGCCCCACTAATTAAATTCTGATTCATAAAGCTGATTTTAAATAGTTAAGATAAAATTTTACTAATTGTTTTCTTTTTTGAGACAATCTCTCAAAATAACTCCCCATTTGTAGATTATGGGCAATAACCGGTTTACAACACAGGAGAAGAAGGAACGTGGAGTGAAGCTCAGCTGCACATTCCCTTCGTCCCCTTCAGTGGTAGAGGCAGGGGCATCACTGTCAGTTCAAGCCAGACTCAGCTACATAGTAAGCTTGGGGGTAATATGGACCACATGAAAATCTGTCAGAGAACAAGAGGGGAGAGGAGGGAGGCCAACTTTCCTGACCCTCAGCTGTGCCTGCAGTTCTGACACACTCACCAGGACATCCTGGATATGAAGCAGCCGAAGAACTGCTGTGCTAAGGACTGCGCTAGGCACCGTCTGGTCAGTGGGGTCTCATCGATAATCATGGCACTGTGCAGAAGGTTTGTGCTGGAAGCCAAGGACGCAGTCAGTCAGTCAAAATACAACACCTCTACTCCTAAAGCAATATAGTTTTAAGTTCAAGCTCAAAAAAAAAAAAAAAAAAAGGAAAAAGGCAAGAATATTCACCCGAGAGTTTTTCTATATTTTCAGAGTTTATCTGAAATTCACAATCTGTCTAAAGCAAGGAACACAATGACAATGTTTTCTATTGATTTTACAAAATTATAAATCACTATTTTGGGGAGTGAAGAAGAAACTAGTGTGTTAATCAGATATGAATACAAATAAAATGGGGTTACTTAATTTCAAAAATCCTTGCACAGGCTGGATGTAGAGGCACACTCCAGTGAACCAGCATTCTGTCCAGTGCACAGACAGCCTGAACACATAGTGTGGAGATACTTCTCCCCAAACCAGAAAACCAATAACAAAAATGAAACCCTTCTTCTAATGTCTAGTAAATTTTGGTCCTCTGTTGTTTACTTCTAAGTACATTGCTCCATTCAATTTTTCCAACTGTGTTCTGGAGAATACATAAGATTGGTATCTCATATGACACATGAGAACTTTTAGGGACAGGAAAGTAAAACAACTTCCCTGACACATAAAACTTACAAATTTTGAACCTCGTGTCCTCCCCTCAAAAAAAAAAAGAGGGGGGGCGCAGAAAAGAAGGGCTAAAACAAAGAAAAAAAATCTGTTTTGTTTTTTAACAACAAATTGAGGATGCCAGTACATTTGTACAGTGCTACCAAAAAGACACACTAATGATGCATAAATGTGTAAGCTAAAATTTATAAACATTCAGAAGTAAGCCAGAAATGGAAATGTGAATTATCATTCTGGGGGCAGGCACTGGGGCGTGCCACTTCCTTATGGAGGAAGCTACATTGAAACATTTTCAAAGACACCTGGTTACCTACAAACTCGGTCACACCAGAAGTTCAAAGCCAATCTGAAAATTGATCATACAGTCAATTAGCTTTTTTTAAATCACTACCCTAATTTAGGTAGTCCCCACCTGAAGAGACACTAACCTAAAAATACTCATAGAAGCATAAGCGGCCACTTCAACGTAAGCCTCATCAATGAAGACAGTCTTAAAACAGGAGTACGGATAGCGACAAGTCAAAATTTCTTCATAAAATTCAAAAACTTCATGAAGGTACGACGTGGTATGTTTAAGCAATGGAAGAAGTTGGGGTAAACAAAAATGCGTAACCTGCAAATAAAAGGACAATCATCTCAAAAAAGGACATAGTTCGTTTTTAATACATTTCATAATGTTGAAAATAGCTGTTGCAAAATTATTCAGCTTTTCAGGTCAGGTTTATAAAATAAATGTTCATTGTACTAAAAATTAAATTTAAAATGGATTATAAAGTTTATTAAAAGCTTAAACACAATGAGAATAAAACTGGTTACAAACAAGAAAAATTAAAATTTAAGGCTTAGTATAATCTCTTACTCATGTGTCTAAACTTAGCAAATACTGCATATTTTATAGTAATATTTTAGTAAGTGTGTGTGTGTGTGTGTGTGTGTGTGTGTGTATAAAATGTTGAAGATTGAACCCAATACTTTTCACATGCCTGGCAAGTATCACCAAATCTCAGTGCCTGAATCTAAGAATTAATCGTTTGTTGCCTGGTGTGGTGGTTCATAACAGTAATTCTAACTCTTGTGAGGCTGAAGCCAGTCTGGGCTACACAGTGAGGCCTAGTAGAAAGGAGTTCATGCTCATCAGAACTGCCTGCATCCCAGGATCAGCCACTCCAGCCACGCTAGTCCTTCAGTGTGCCAGCTACACATTGAATACCGGGGAGACACACTGGCAGTAAGATATCCACAGCAGAAATAATAATCATGCTTTTCATATTCGCTAAATACAAAACCACTATCATAGACTGTCTCATGAAACAATTCTATGCCAAATGAATGAAGACGCCAGGAATAGTGGCACAAATCTGTAATCCCAGCTCTAGAGAGTCTGTCCACGTTCCAAGAATGGAGTTGTGTGAGGAGAATACTGAGTGCTTGTGAGAAAACCTCAAGAAGCCAAAGCAAGAGTCTTATGATCTCAATTTCTTCAAAAACATGGAACTGTTCTTGGAATGTGCTTTCGTGCCCCTCCCCAGTGCAGCAGACAGGAGTTTCCTTCAGATTACTCATTACAACTGCTACTGCTGTTTACGTCTCTACGGAAAAATGTGCTGTGCCATGTGCGGCCACATGCAGCTTGTCCTTGCGCATGTACACTTTACTCACATGACTCTACTTAACCAGGATATAAACTGTCTGGTGCTCTGAATAAAGTTGGTTGTTATGTGATACTAGTCAGCCTCATTCATCAGCTCTGTTCTCCCAGGTTGCATCACCTCCAGAAGAATAAAGAGAGCATCGCAAGTTTAAAGCCAGCCAAAGCGACATAGTGAGACTGTCTCAAAACAAACAAAAACCCAGGAAGGTTTCATCTAGAAGATGGTATCATGCCGAGTGGTGGCGCATGCCTTTAATCCCAGCACTTGGGAGGCAGAGGCAGGCGGATCTCTGTGAGTTCTAGGCCAGCCTGGTCTACAAGAGCTAGTTCCAGGACAGGATTCAAAGCTACAGTCAAACCCTGTCTCGAAAAACCCAAATAAATAAATAAAATAAAATAAAAAATGTGGTATCATAGACAATTATTCCATGGTAGACAGTTTAACAGATGAAAGCCAGATGTAGTGGTCCATGCCTCAGTACTCAGGAAGTTGAAGCAGGAAGATATTGTCATGAGTTTAAGGAAAACCTTGGCTATGTAGTAAGACTGTCTCAGAAAAACAAACAAACAATAAAACAAAACTCAAAAAAAAAAACAAAAACAGAAAAAAAAACAAACCTAAAATAGTCTGAAAGGTCAAGATTAAAAAAGTAGACACCCCAAATAGAGTCAACACCATTTTATTAGTGCCTTCTTTTCATAAGGAGTGAAAGTGCAGAGGAGAAGAAGACACGTGAAACGCCTTACCTCATGCATATATGGATCTACGAGGATTTCAAAAGGCCCAATGGCCAAGGAGATATTGGATGCTGCTGTCGGAATAGTAAGCGTATAGTGGAAGGTCTTCTTCCTCATGTCATGGGTGTACACCGTCTCCACCAAATCCCCGTTGGACACGGCGACCATTGCAGCGTCTACTGTAAATTCTAACTTCCATGTGCACAGCTCAGAGTACGAATCAACACATGGGAACCAAAATCTACAAACACATTAACAGTACAGAAGATACTTTACACTTAAAATCTCAGGTCAGGTCTTACTATATGATAGAGTCAGTGTAAGATACCAAAATACAAATAAATCTAAAACACAATCTTTGACTTCAAAGAATTATTCATCTGAGAAATGCGCTTACATTATAAAATATTTCAATAACATGTAGTGAGCTACAGGCCAAGAGAATGAATGGATTATGATTTCAGATAAAGATGTAGGTAAACCTATTATCATTAAACAACAAAAAAGCTAGCTATAAAGAACAAAAGCACGAATGAGTCCATTTACATAAAGTTCAAAAGCAAGCAGAACCAATGGTATTTCAGAAACACAGTAACTAGACAGAATGCCAAGTGGGAATGCTGAATGGAAGCAGAGGAAACTCCGCCAAGTGCTGACGCTGTTTGTGTTGATCTGAGTGTGAGCTCAATAGGTTGGTTCGTTGGTGAAAAATTATGTTTTTGCATTAAAATGTATACAGTTTTCTGCATGTATGCTGAACTTCACTATACAGTTAAAGAATCAAGCTGACGGATTATTTCAGGATAATTCCCTAAAGGAAAAGATGATGAAAGAAATAATAAGACTGAGGAAGAATAATCAGTACAGCATGATTCAGAAGCAGTTTGGAGGGGGCGGAATCAAGCTTATACTTGTCACTCTAAATGAATAAACACACTGCATATTTAATACATAAAAGTGCAGTTACAAAAATAAAGTTAATTGAAATATATGAATTTATAATCTACCTTGTAGAATTTTGATACCCACAAGAGAAGACATGAGCACCTCTCTCTGCCATACTGCCCTCTACACTGGGTACCACAAAATGAAGACCTCCTTTTGGCTGATCCAAAGAGAAATTAATATGTATCTTCAGAACCTTTAACTCTGCAACAAATAAATACATACATTCACTGACATGCAAATAAGCTACAGTAACCTATACAGTGAAGCTACTACAATGAGAACCACAGTCTGAGCATTCTATTAAGAATCTAGGAGCTGCTTGGGATGAAGCTCCACTGGTGGGACACTTGCATAGATGCTAGAGGCCCGGGTCAAATCCCACTATATAAAAACAAAGAAGCCACAGCACTTGCCACAGTGCAGGCTTTTATTGTTTCCACTTACACCGGCTGACAGTGTGCCTCCAATCAATCTAACTGCCGCTGGAGGTTTCTAACAGAGCACAACACCAGGCATATCATATTCTCTTCTCAACATTTTTGACATGTCATGTTTTCAGAAAAAAATTCACAACCCCTAACGTAGATGCTGTAAAGCCTTTCAAATCCAATAGCAATTCTACTTCTCAAGATTTCCCCCTTTTGTATTTTCTCCCAAACTGTTAACTATATTTTTGGCTTTAGAGGATAAAGGGCAGAGTGTAGATGGAGGGTATTGATTACTCATGAAACTACATCATCTATATGTTTCCAAATTATATTTTATTTCTGTGTAGTAAAAAAGCCTTGTTAGCATTAGGCTAAAAGTAAATTTAATCCCCCTGTGAATAAGTAATGAGCTTCTACATGAGCCCTACACTAAGTAATCCCACTACTTTCTCACCGGCTCCCAAGCACAATGAAAACAAAGTGCTTTTTTTCTTTCCTTGACTTTTGAGACTAAATAAAGGTAGAAAGAAGTTTTCAGACAATAATCACAATGGCTAAATTTTAAAGGAACGAGAATGAAACTTTAAAGAGGACAAACTGAGAGCACACAGGACATGTGGCAAGAGCCAGAGCCCCAGCTTCTGCTCATCCACAGATTAGCTCAGCGAACTTACGTTGTGGGAGCTGAGAATGCTTTTCAGAAATAAGAAGAAAATGAACCAGAAGATTTTTAGGACCATTAGAGCGGCAAAAATGATACATTCCAAATGGATCTCACAATGCTCCCATACGATTTCTAAAGTACTTTTCATTAAAAAACAAAACAAGCAAAAAACAATGAAAGGAGCCAGTGGCACAACCTAGTAACATGCCAAGCATCTACAAAGGCCTGGTTCCCAGCACTATAGGAAACAGAGAAACCAGCTTTTTTTTTTTTTTTTTTTTTTTTTTTGGTTTTTCGAGACAGGGTTTCTCTGTGGTTTTGGAGCCTGTCCTGGAACTAGCTCTTGTAGACCAGGCTGGTCTCGAATTCACAGAGATCCACCTGCCTCTGCCTCCCGAGTGCTGGGATTAAAGGCGTGCGCCACCACTGCCCGGCCTGAAACCAGCTATTTTTGTAAGAGCCTGTACTTAACACATTCCTATCAATCCATGACCCTAAAGAAGGAAACACTTTTCTAACCCCTTTTGTGCATTTCCAGCAGTGGTTTACAGTTTAGGCATCACTAACTCTCTGGCCTCTACACCTAATAGGCTTCACTTTGCCGTGCAGTAATACATTCCTGGTGTTTTACCATCGACATGCTTCCAGAGCTCTGATGGAACCTTAATGCAGAGCTCTCCATTCCCCGCATCAGGATCCACAGCACTAACCGCAGCTGCGTACGCATTGGAAAAATAGTTGAGATTTCTCCTGGGGAGAGAAAAAGACAACTTGTAATAACAATTAGCCATACAGTTCACCAACATCTTTCTAAACATCAAAGGACATCTATTATTTCTAAGTACTATGTCTTCTTACACAATTCGCTAAGAATTCTTTTTAGCCAAGCTAACTACTACTAACGCTGTTCCCCATGTTAAGAACTAATAATGTGATGGACACAGTGGAGCATGCCTTTGACCCCAGCGTACTGGAGGCAGAGGCAGGAGGATTCTGTGAAGGTCAAGGACAGCTTGTGCTCACAACAAAAAGGAATGGAGGGGTGGGGGAGGGAGGAAAGGGAGGAGAAAGGGAGGGAAAAGAAAAAAGAGAAAAACAAAAAATCCAACAGCCAAAAAAAACCCATTAAAATGATCATTGTGTTCACATCCTTCATGAACTCTGGAATGCCAAAATCACTACTTTTCTAATGTCAGTTTTTCTAATATAAACGTAAAGACTGCACAGGGTATGTACCTGCATGCATGTGCATACAGACATTTGCATACATCAAAGACCAATATTTCAAAATACTGATATAGTTAAAGCATTTTATAATTTATTATAAATAAAATGTTATTTTTATAAAAAATTAATTTTTATAAAGAATAATTTCATAAAAATAAAAATTAAAGTAATTTTCATATAAGTAAAATAGTTTCTTTGGAATAACTGAGGTTTCTGTGCTTTGAGCCTACAAACTACAGTGTTGCCAGGCACACAGGAGTATTAGCTAGGGCACAGCTGGAGCTGCTTCAGCACTAGGTAGGTAAGAAGGTCAGAAGTTCAAAGTCACCCTTAGCTACAAAGTGAGTCTGAAGCCATCTAGGGCTACATAAGATCCTTTTCAACACCAAAATATATAAACAAACATCTTCCTCTGCTATGAGAACCAGGAATACCAGAAGCAAGTCCTCTAAAGAACTGGACAGTAACTAAGTAACAATGTATTAAATGCATCTCTTTACCCTCTGCACCAACTAATCAGCTACTTTTAGAGCCTTTTCTCTCTAAAGCCAACTACAATCCCATTTTGAACAAATCAGAGAATAAAGACAAGGAAAAACAACAACAAATACAGGCTATCTGTGAAGGCTTAAGGCTATAATTCTAGTAGTTGAGAGATTGAGACCGGGAATTACCTCAAATTCAAGCCCAGCCTAGTCAACACAGTGAGTTCCAGAGCAGCCTGGGATATACTAAGTATATTCTGTATCTATCAACTGCCTAAAGGTTGAAAAGATTTTCCATTATAACTCCTTCCTCACACTGAAAGGGATGATTCCTTGTCCACCAGAGAAAACATTAAGGTTATCTTAGTACTTTAGGTTGCACATATGCTAAAAGATGAGGTTATCTTCAAATACAGAGCAAAGCGAAGCCTTCTTAACAGACAAGGATGCCCACAGCTCCTGTGGTACACTATCCCAGATCCTAGGCCATTCTCTTTTGAGTGCTGGGTACTCCCAACAAATTGCTGGATAAAAACAGATGTATTCTGTGATTAGCCTCTTACTCTATCTTGAATGCAGAGTTCAAGGCTGAACAGGGTAGGTACTCTATCCTCTGGCAAGACAGTGGGTTTTTACAGGCCTGTCTTCCATTCACTAGTGATAATATAGTTGACTACTCTGAGCAGATTTTATTTTCTTCAGCAGAACAGGATCTGCAGATAGTTTTGTAATGAGTCTTTTTCTGTTGGTATAAGCATTGTGATTTTAGCAACTCACCTTCATGGAAAGGAAACTTAAAGGAATTATTATTCAGAGGTCCCTGGATTTTTCCAACACCATTTTTCTATCTCGTTCCTGAGCTTGAAAGATTCTAAACCAATGATTATTGGCATCACAATTGTGTCTAAGGATAAGACCCAGGTCCCCAAGTCTTCTAACCCCTGGCTGAAGTATTCTCAAGTTTTAGACCTTATCAGAATTATCCAGAAGGTTTGCTAAGCTCAACTTGAAGAACTCTATGCTGTCTGACTCAGTGTGTTTGGGCAATACCTGAGATTTGACAGATCTTAAAAGTTCATAGGTGATGGTGTACTGCTTTTCTGAGAATACACTTTGAGAACTGCTGTTTTAAGGCAATATGACACTATCCTAGGCCAGTTAAAATACAATCCTGACTAAAATTTAAAGCTGAGTTTGGCATCCCACTACAGCACACTAAAAAGCACAGAAAGAATATGACCTAGGGCTACCAAGACTTTTCAAAAATGCTCTCAAATTCAGCTGACAGTGGATATAGCATCTCCTAAGATACTCTAAAATAGTATAAACATTTAATAGACTATTTTAAAATGTCTCTGGTCAAAAGATGATGGTGACTATCCAAGTCATTGAAACAATTTTTTGGTATTTATGAAGTAAACACTTACATAACATTAAAACAGAAAACTGGTTAAGACAATTCACCAAAAATAAATGTACTGAAACTTTCCAGATAATACTTCTTTAAAGCTGCAGTAAGAGGAAGAGAAATTTAATAACTTACTACGCTGGGCACAGTGAGAAAATCCCTAAGACAAATGTTCAGTGCAGTAAAAGCAACAGAAATTATATAACACATAGATATCTATTAGATATAGTGGCAAATTTGCTGAAAAACATTAACCCGGCAATCACTAAAAACAATTGATAGAATGTCTTAGCAACATAAACTTAAGGTGTACAACTTACTGTTTTGATTCACTGTGACAAACTTCTAAGGTTGGATCATTATAAATAAAAGCAGCCTCCAAGTCATTGATCCTGACTCGGTATATTCTACACTGTTTACTGTTCAATTTGATTCTATTCAAGTTTGCAACTGTAGGAAATATAGTCAACTCCACGAATCCCTGTAAAGATAAAGAACAGCTATTACAAATGCGGGAAAGTTTACAGCACATTCCCCCACCCCAGCATATTTCTTTAGCATATTTATTTATGCTTCCTCCAAAGATAAAATCCCAAATAGCTACATACACACGATTGCGCCCCAAGAATCTGTTTCAAACATTAATTGTACCAGTAGATGAATGAGTATAATTTATCTAGACTTTCCCACCCTGGTGCTTCCTTCATCTGTGTAACTTGTGATAAGTAAGCCACTGACTAGAAAAGTAAAAATACTCCCTAGTCTGAAACACAAGAAGTTCTAGGCAGACTGTAACCAAAATAGGCTAAAGGAACAGAAATGGTAAAATTGGTCACAACCAGGAGGCTGATGTAAAAGAATCTGATGGCACAAAGAATGTGGGCTTAAAAAACTACACTACTGAAGCCAACAAGTGTGAGTCTCTTCACGGGAGATAAATGATATATATCTGCAAGTACTGCCAGAGGAAGCAAAAGCAGGTAGAAGCAGCAGTACTTCCAAATGCTGACCGATTTCCTGCCAAGCAGTCCCATGTGCTGTACACTTCTGCCACGTTACCTGAGGGGCATGCAGGTCATCTAGAGAAACCACCTATAATACAACCAACTGCTAAAGACTCTTACCAACATTCTTCATTGACTCAATGGGAAAGGCTGGTTGAAATATGGACTGCATGGCCAATGCTTTTCATATTCCTGAGTGGAGACTGTTAGGATTACACATGAACTATGGCATGTTTCAGAGGTAGTAAGTACAAAAAGTTCAGAGGTTCCAACAGGAGTGTCTACGCGCAATCAAGCACAGAGGACTGGACCTAATGGCCAGAACTACATGTCAGATGCCACACTACCTTCTGAGGTGTCTTCTAATTCTGATACCAGCTCTGAGGCAAAGAGTGCTACTTGAAACATTTACACTGACGCCCTAAGAAGTATGTACTAGTGGAAAGTATTTTAACTGTTAACTTCTATACATAATCCAAAAGAAAGAAAGGAAGGAAGGAAGGAAGGAAGGAAGGAAGGAAGGAAGGAAGGAAGGAAGGAAGGAAGGAAGGAAGGAAGGAAGAAAGATGTTAGCTAGATCTAGACCTATCTGTTCCTACTAGTCTATAATGCTCTGGGCACAAGGGATTTAAATAAAGTTCATGAATATTTTCTATGTATCCTTTAGACCAATTCCTCATGCTCCCAGATCTCAAATAAGAGTTGCCACTTACTGTATGTAAGTTGCCCTTACTGTATGTAAGAGTTGTCTTACATACAGTAAGGGTTCACCTAACATTCACTATGATTCGGTCATACTGACTCTACTCCTCTTTAATAGTGCTAGGCTTGAGAGCTCAGTCGTCTCTTCCCTATACTGCTGGAGTAACATCTTAAAAACACTCCCTAGGGGCTGGAGAGATGGCTCAGAGGTTAAGAGCATTGCCTGCTCTTCCAAAGGTCCTGAGTTCAATTCCCAGCAACCATATGGTGGCTCACAACCATCTGTAATGGGGTTTGGTGTCCACTTCTGGCCTTCAGCCATACAGACAGAATATTGTATACATAATAAATATTTTTAAAAAAAAAACACTCCCTAATTCTTCTGTGTTCTCTACATAATCCGCCTAACGTGTCCTACCCCCAAAACTCAAGATAAACAGCAATCTGTGACAAACACAACCAGAGACCGTCCATAAGTGAACAGCTGCCTCTAATAACATTTTTTGAGGATCTTTACAAATCTAGAATTCTAAGACTGCTTTGAAAGTTTTATTTTCTTATCTTTACAGCTATTCCTAAACTTTCACTTATAGAAACATAAGTCAAGTCTAACGGGGAAGCTGATACAATCTTTCAAAGAAAAGCAACTCTAAGATCTAGTCCATTTAATTCATACAGGTTCTTCTGAGAAAGCACAATAAAGTACTTGGGTTTTCAATGATTTCCCCCTGTATTAGGTTTTACCAGTTAACCATAAATCAAAAAAATAAATAAATAAAGCGCTTTTCAAAACCTCACCACAAAGCAGTACTACCTAAACCATATCAGTGAAGAATGAGAAAGAGCAGGTCCCTTAGACGCCAAGTCAGGTCAATGTGTGTACATTTTACTTTGTTCCTGGGATAAACCTTACTAGAGGTTTATTGTTGTCTAACGCACACAATGTAAAAGTGCTTGTCAATAACGACTTTGTACAATATGATATGCTTCACGTATTAAACATTTTAATCTGGAAAGGAGGTGGGGAGAACTGAGGCAATACAATTAGCAAAAGGATATAATAATCAAACAAACTTGAATTCTAGTTTCTCATTCTTGAGGCACCATCATCTGGAAGATTACAGAATCTCTAGGAACTGCGAAAGGCTGACTTATACTGTTTACGGGGACTGGGAATGAGCTTACCACAACAGATTTTCTCTGGAAGTTTATGTTGTTGATACAGACGACCTGATGGGTTGTATATCAAAAAAGAAAGAAAACGACTATTATTAAATAAAAGCATAACTGTATCCATGTACAAATAAGATCTAAGTTCTAAACAGCTAACTTGCTAAGTTTCTATCTTCAAAGCCTACTAGGTGAGTAATCTTATTTTAAATCTAGCAAGAGCCACGGAAAAAATTTGTATTGATAAAAATATAGCGGTGATTTAAAAAGGGTTTATGAGCCTGCAAGGGGGGGGGGCTAAGCTGAATATTATTATACAGTCATTCAAAACATTTTCACGCTGCAGACACCCGGTCCACTGGAGTGAACTCTTAGTTTCCCACTAGTCTCCCAGACCCATCAAACCTTTCATAGAAACAACGGAAACAAAATTAAAGAAGGGCGAGAAACTGGGGTGGGAGGGTGTACTTATAATTTGTACGGCCGTGGGCTCTCGAAGCCCTTGTCTCCTTTCTTCCTGTTCATCCTGGAGGTCTCTATGCCGGTGGGCGGCATGAAGCTCTCCCGCGCGGCTCGCCTTCCCGGCTGCTCGGGGGGCTGTGGCGCATTCCGGGGAGCCACCCGTGCACCCTGAGTGCCGGGTCCCCCGTCCTCGACCTCGCGTCCCCTCCTCGATCACTCCCAGCCGCCTCCGCCCGGCTCCTGTCACACAAATGAGCCGCTCTACAGACGCTCAGGGGTGCCGACAGCCGACATCTTGCCGGTCACCTCTGACCCGCTACGTCAGAGGAAGTGGGACCGGGCGAAGGCGGGATTCGGAAGTCTGGTCCTGGTGTCTGTAGGCGGGACTTGTGAGGTGGGAGGTTTGGCTGTTTTCTCGCTCGAGTCTAAAAACTCTAAAATTTAGGAGATTAGCGGAAGGGTTTACTGGGTGAGAAGAGAGAATGGGAAGAGAGGGAGAGGACATTAAGTGTGGAGGGCTAGGAGCTAGAAATGTTCCCCAAACCAAGACGTTGTGCTGTCTCAATAGCAAACTCAACCCATTTGTACCCTGTAATTTAATGTAATTAGACTGCAGTAGACTCTCAAGTCCCGAAGTCCCAAAACCTACAGATATAAATCAAATCACACCCACAAATACAGAAAATATTATTTAAAGACATCTTGAAAGCCATTGTATTTGCATTTCATGTTCTTGAGGGTCAAAGTAGCAAACGAGCATCTGTTAATTGCCTATTAATTGTGGATTGTCCATTAACAGTTCTTGCCACCTTCATGGAGTTAACTTCTCTTACCCTTTCTAATGGTCCTGTTGACAAGTTCACTAGCTGATTTTAAATTATTTGAACTTTGATGTAAACCAAAACTAATTAGGAAAATAAAGCCATAGCTTTAACATACGTTCCAAAACTAGAATTTGTCCCCAATGAGCATTTATTAAACCCACACACGGGAAAAGCAGCGCTCATAAATGCCTGCCACAGCGAGCTTCATGCAGGAGCTCTTCCTCGCTCTTTCTCATTTGCTGGGAGCATCCTCAGACTTAGATTATTTTCTACAAGTATATGAGACCCAGAAGATAAATGCTGGGCTTGTTCGGAAAGTGGAAGAGAGTGCAGTGCTAATGGAAACTTTCTGTTTTAAAGATACACTGAGGTGAACTCACTTCTTTCTATGGAGGTGCCAGTCTGCTAAATATCTTTGCTCAGAAAGCTGTCATATGAGCATCTGTGGGCTCCCTGGCTTCCGGAAAGCTGGAGGCAACTGTCTCAACTTTTGTACAGGAAACAAAAGTCTGTGTTTTTGTGATACACATACATGTAGTTGAAATGAGGTCTGTGGTCTGGTCAAGGTCAGTGGTTGAATCCATGTTGCTGTCAACCTTTATACCAGTGGTTCTCAACCTTCCTAATGCTGTGACCTTTTAATACAATTCCTCATGTTGTAGTGACCCCAACCATAAAAAATGTTGCTACTTCATAACTAATTTTTCTGTTATGAATCCATATTGATTTATAACCACCAGAGGAGTCATGACTCACAGGTTGAGAACCACTGCTCTAGACCAACAGTTAACACTATCTCATTTGATTCCAATCGGTCACTGGTTGAGTTTAGTAGGTCAGTGGTTGAATCTAGTAGGCCTTCACTGATTGGAAATAGTAGGTATATTAGTCAGGGTTCTCTGTAGTCACTGAACTTATGGAATAAATCTCTTTCCATAAATATGTATTTATATATATGCATGTATGTGTGTGTGTGTGTGTGTGTATATATATATATATATATATATATATATATATATATATATATATATATATTTGAACTTATTGGAATGACTTACAGGCTGCAGTCCAGTAATACTAGCTGTGAATGTAAAGTCCAAGAATTTAGCCACGAGGCAGGGTGTCTCAGCTGGTCTTCTGCATATGCTGGAATCCTGAAGACGTGGGCTCCAGTGCCAGTGAAGGAGTGGATGTGGTGGCAAGGCGAGGGCAAGCAAATGAAGGACGAACCCTTCCTTCTTCCATAGTCCTTAATTCGGCTTCCAGCAGAAGGCGTGACCCATATTAAAGGTGTGCCTTCCAGCGTCAAAGTTTGGATTAAAGGCAGATGTCTTCTAGCCTCAAGATCCAGATGACAAATGTGCCCTCCATTTCTGGAGTTCACTCCATTCCAGATACAGTCCAGCTGCCAGAGGACAGCCACCACAGGAGCTCATAGCTGAACCTCGCAGGTCTTCACTGGTCAGGTCTAGTAAGTCATCACTGATGGCTTCTATGTGTAGACTGGGGGAATCCGCAGCCAGAGCACACAAGACAGAGAGTGCTGGGATTTTACAGAGCATGGGGCCTCGATAAGTGGGGGCAACCAGGGAACAAAAGGGCTGACCAAAACCAGAAGTGATTTACAGTTCTCTGGTGAATAAACCTGTGGGGGTGGGGGACTGGACTGCTCCTCTGGTGTCCTTCACAGAAGATGCAGGATTAAGCACACTTTGTCCACAGTGCAGTTAAGTAAACAGAGGCCAGTGTCACACCAATGTCAACAACTAATCCAAAGGCTGACGGCTGTTCTTGTTAGTCAACCTGACCACATGTGAAACTGACTACAATCCAAGCAAATTGGTACACCCCTGAGAGATTTTCCTTAGTTAATGTCTAAAGTCAGAAGACCCAACTTTAATCTGGATCTTTTGAGGTGGGAGGATCCACCTTTAGTGTGGGCCACACCTGGTGGCAGCCAGTATAAGGGCACGGAAGAAGGAAGCTTTTGTTCTTTGCCTGCTCTCGCTCTTGCTGGCAAGTTCTTTCCTTCACTGGCATTAGAACCTACTTCTTTCAGACTCTGAAGGATACTGAAGACCAGTTGCGACGTCCAACCTCACGGACTGAACAACTACTGAATTCTTAGACTTTTCATTGGTAGATAGCCATTGTTGAACTAACTGAACCACAGCCTCTGAGCCAGTTGAATCCTGACTAATGTATAAATATACCACTTAATTTAGAAATACCTTTTAACAGACTAAAACTTTGTATGAGACTATTACTGATAGTTATTTAGAAAACTTTTAAAGTATATTAATAACTAGAACACCAAATCTTAATTAAAGATATGGAATTCATATGTGAAAAGCAGAACTTTCTACATATAGAATCGTACAGACTTCAAGATATAAGTACAGATTTTTTCCCCCTGAGACAGAGTTTCTCTGTGTAACCCTGACTGTCTTGGACTTCTTCTGTAGACCAGGCTGACCTGAAATTCATAGATTCACCTGCCTCTTCCTCCTGAGTGCTGGGATTAAAAGAATGTGCCACCACCATGAAGTTTTTATTTTTCATCCTTGTATTTAGTGAGTATTATAAAAATGTAACCTGAAGTATATGGAAATATATTATTGCACCAGAGAAACAAAAGACTACAAGGAAGTCCTCTGATCTCTACATGCATGTTGTGGTATATGTGCCCATGCACACATCATGTACATATACAAGAAAGCCCTCTGATCTCTACACGCATGTTGTAGTATATGTGCCCATGCACACATCATATGCATATATAATAATCATAAGTAAAATTTAATCTTTAAAAAAGTCAGGGATAAAAATAGGCAAGAGAATCTTCTTTTATTATATCCAGCAACTTTATGAAGCAATTTAGAAAGAAAGTGCCCCATTCTTTCTTTGTTTCTTGAGACAGGGTTTCTCTGTAGCTTTGGAGCCTGTCCTGGAGCTCACTCTGTAGACCAGGCTGGCCCCGAATTCACATAGATTCACCTGTCTCTGCCTCCGGAGTGCTGGGACTAAAAGCATGTGCCACCACCATCGGGTATGTGCCATTCTTTTAAGAAATGAGTCTTCTTGAATTATAAACTTTCACACCATTTTGCATTGAAGAACGAGAATATTTAGTAAGTAACGCACCTACAGTTTGCTTCTCTCCGCACAAATCTCTGTGGGAATAAAAATAAATAAATTCCATGAATATTTTAGGGAACATAAAATGATAACAGTACTGCTTGGTTTATCTCTACCTCCTAAGGCCATTTTGTTGTTGTTGTTGTTTTTTGTTTTTGTTTTTTTTTTTTTTTTGAGACAGCGTTTTTCTGTATATCCCTAGCTGTCTTGGAACTCTCTTTGTAGGGTTCAGCAAGATGATTCAGCAGATAAAGGTGCTTGCTGAACAAACCTGGCAATCTGTGTTTGATCCCTGAACTTGCAAGGTGAGAGGAGAAAAAAAGGCTACAAGAATGCCCTCTGATCTGTACATGCGTGTTGTGGCATATGTGCTCATTCACACATCATGTCCATACACAATAATCATAAGTAAAATTTAATCTCAGGCTGGCCTCGAATTCAGAGATGCACCTACCTCTGCCTCCCGAATGCGGGACTAAAGGTGGGTGCTACCAAACCTGGCTTAAAACCATCGTTCTAATAGCCCTATGAGAAGAACAGTGAAAACTCTGTTGTGGGATAGTTGTACACTGTGAAGACGTATTTGCTGTGATTGGTGGACTAAAAAGCTGAACGACCAATAGCTAGGCAGGAGGTATAGGCGAGAGTTCCAGGCAGAGAAAGAGGAAGGAGATGAAGCTAGGTCCAGAGTCGGAAGCCGAGGAGGAAATTGGACATACAGAAGGAAAGAAAGGTAAAAAGCCACAAGGCAAAACATAGGTTAATATTAATGAGTTCTTTTAAGTTATAAGAGCTAGTGGGACAAGCCTAAGCTAAAGCCAAGCTTTCATAATTAGTAAGTCTCCATGTCATTATTTGTGAGCTGGTGGACGACAACAAAGCTTGCTACACCATTGCTATGTCTTAATTGAACTAGATAGATTACATATATCATTTCTTTTAACCCTTACAATAGACGTTATGAGTTATTCAACTCTGTTAGATATTAGGAAACAAACGGAGGAGGCAGTAAATAAGAGTCAAATTTTGCCATCATGTGTGTATGGCTTCAAATTCCCATGCTATTTCCATTATATCATGTAACCTTTAAATTAGAAATAGAAGCAATGGGATATGGAGGCATCTAGAGTCAGGGTTGCCAAGTATGGGCTTGTCTAGACTGCCTGCCCTTCTTGGACTTGAGTTGATGTACCTCAGAAAGAAGACTGCCAGAAGCATAATTTGAGGAGAGAGAAGATAGCATGACGGGAAAGAGGGCCATAAAGTACACAGAAAGGGCTTGCAATTTAATTGTAAATACAATGCCAAAGCTAATAGTAGTATTTTAAACAGTAGAAAAAACATAATATGATCTGAGGTTTATTTTTTGTTTGTTTCTTTTGGTTTGGTTTTTTTGGTTTTTCGAGACAGGGTTTCTCCATAGCTTTGGAGCCTGTCCTGGAACTAGCTCCTGTAGACCAGGCTGGCCTCGAACTCCCAGAGATCCGCCTGCCTCTGCCACCCGAGTGCTGGGATTAAAGGCGTGCGCCACCACCACCCAGTCTGATCTGAGGTATAAATGATGGAGGAAATGAGTTGATTATGGAATCTTGGCACCAAGAACATGGAAGATTCATTATATTGATAATTTTCAATGTTTAACAAGGTCATGGTAAACATCAACATTGAAAATAGAATAAGGAAGTCACTATATTTATTCAGGCCTGGATGAAGGTACCCATGGAAACATGAGCAAAAAAGAAAATGCAGCTGAGCCTATTGGCACAGGTTTGTAATCCTGTAATCTTTGCCTCTGGAGGGTAAAACAATCACAGACTGAGGTCCTGACTGAAATATGAGTAAGTTCCAGGCCTACCCAAGCAATCTAGTAAGAACCTATCTCAACAAAGGAGGAAGAGGAGAGGGAGAAGGAAGGAGGGAGGAAGGAAAACTTAAGAAGGATGAGGATCAATGAATGGTTCAGCAGATGAAGGCATTTACTAGCTGATGGCCTGAGATCATTGAAAACATAGAAGGAACCAACTCTTAAAAGTTGTCTGATTTCTACACATGAGCTGTGACACACGCTCCTCCCTCTCCCTCGTACAAATAAATGAATAAATAGGGCTGAAGATACAGCTCAGTGGTAGAGCACTTGGCTAGCTCAATCAGGCAGTTTCTTATGAAGGAAAGAAAAGGACATGGGGTCAGTAGGTTGCTTTGTGGTCTGGTGACGCGATAGGACATGTGTGATGGGGAGGATCTAGTGTGGGAGAAAAGATAACTCAAGAAGCCAGGTCTTGGAAAGGACCAAAAGAGATAGTTCAATCTGGGCGGTGGTGGTGCACGCCTTTAATCCCAGCACTCGGGAGGCAGAGGCAGGCGGATCTCTGTGAGTTCGAGACCAGCCTGGTCTACAGAGCTAGTTCCAGGACAGGCTCCAAAACCACAGAGAAACCCTGTCTCAAAAAAAAAAAAAAAAAAAACAACAACAACAACAAAAAAAAAAAACAAGAGATAGTTCAAATATGGCTGTTATGAGTGGGGGTGGAGCACCTGCCTTCACCACCCCACACATACACACACAAGAATGTGCATGTGCACACTCCCACATAAACAAAGATTAGTAGATAAATATAAATATAAAAGAAGAAAAGAACAATGCTACAAGCAATGACGTAGGCAGCAGGGAAGACAGGAGTTGGCAATCAATACCCTTTGGGACACGGGTATATCCCCCCCCACACCTGGAGAACTGTGGTCTTGTAGGGAGGAGAGCAGAGAAATCCAGAAGGAATGTTAAGGAAGAAAGAGAGCACATATTCTACCTTTAGGATGAGTAATCAGACGATGGGAGGATGCTGTCTGAGGGAGTTTCAAGGGACACAGTATCCTCAGGGACTACACAGCAATGTCGCGTTCGGGTCTAAATCTGAAACCCCATGCCACATTTTAAGGAACACCGTAGCCCACAGTGAATGAATTACTTACTGGATATACGGAGCGATGTCTTCTTCTGTCCACTTTTCCCTGAGAGAGAATAGACTATTGAAGCGCTCCTGTGTTCCCTCAGGCAAATCGTCCACTTTGAGCAGGAATATGATTTCCGGTCTTGAGTTTCTATCCACCAGTGCTAAACCCTACAAGAGACAAGAAGGACAAAAGGCAGTTAAAGTAAAGACCTCATATTTAAATATGACTCATTTCTTTTGTCATTAGATTTAGCCCAAGGAATTTAAAATACCAGCAACATGAAACTTCACAGAAAGTCTATCCAGAGCCTTACAGGCTGCCATTTCATAAAAGCGTTCCTTTACGCTGTGATTTCTTTACCCTCTGCAACCTGGCTGCCACAGTCAACAGTTTACCACGAGAGCTTTAGTGACAATTGTCGCCAGTGATCAGTCATTGCCAAATGCCCCTTCCTCGGCTTCTTCACTTCACCTCACCAGCTCCATCCCCTTGTTAATGCCCAGGACACTTTCCCTCTCATCTCTCCCCCTCTGACACCACCGCCTTCTTCTCAGTCTTACTGCCCATGTTGATTCCCAGACCTCCACCCCATCCCATTACCTCTTTCTCCGCCTGTCCCGGGGACCTCATCCTACCCCACAGCCTGAAGTGCCCTTGCTCAGGACTGTAATGTTTGTATTCTCTACTCAGATACCTCTTCTGAGCCCGAGAGCCACATGTCGAGATCACAGAGGATACCTGCTCCACTCCCACTGCCTTGGGGAAACAGGAAGTCTAGAGAACCTAAATTCTGGTATCCAAATCCCATACCTGAGTGGTCAGGAGTCGCTATAAGACTTCTCTATCCATCACCCAGTATCTATTTCTGTTTGTTTCTTACATTTTTAAAGTGTGCATGTGTGTGTAGTACAGTACAGAGGAAAGGTGTGTCCTCAAAAGCACACATGTAGAAATCAGAGGATACATTAAGAGTCATTTTTCTCTTTCCATCATGTGAGTCCTAAAGATTAAACTCGGCCTGTCGGGTTTGGTGGCAAGCACTCTTAGCTATGGAGTGCCATTTCTTGCTTTCCACTGTTACCTATTTGGCCAGCATTGTTTAGGGGAGGAAGTTATTTGCTTGCTTATTTGTCCCCATTCGCCCCCCCCCCCCCCCCCCCGTTTTTGAAGCAGGGTCTTCTCTAGCCCAGATTGACATAACCTCATTGTGTAGCCAGGATGATCTTGAACTCCTGATTCTCTGGCATCTACCCTAAATGCTGGGGATTAAAAGCATACACCACCATGCTTGATTCTTTATGGGGTGCTGAGGATTGAACTCAGGGCTTTGTGGGGTGGGTAGTAGGCAAGTGTTCTGTTCTACCAACTATGTCACACCTGCAGCCCCAACAGCCGTCTATAAGCACTAGGGGAGTTAAAGGACTTTGTGATGGGGCAGACAAAGACTGTACTCTGTACCCTGATGGGTGTCGAGGAAAATAAAGTATCTCCCAGTTGAGCTCCAGGACACGAGTGACATCACCTAGTCAGACGTCACTTGGGGAATCCCAGGTACAGCCCCCATCAGCCTAACCTTGAGCTGATCAAGCCGGGTCGTCATTCCCTCGGGGACACTCTGCTGCCACACTTCCTGAAACTCGGCGAGGTTAAACTTCACGGCATTCTGCAGGAGCATCTCCGCTGTCACTCGGCATATTTTGTCTGCATTCAATTCAAAATAAACTTCATCTAAGGAAACAACATCAGATAAGGTCACAACCTTGTTTACAAAATGGCATTTGTTTATTTACTTTCTTTGTGTGTGTGTGCATGTATCCATGTGGGCTCATGCATGCCACAACATGAACGTGAGGATCAGATGACAACTTTCAGGGAGTCTGTTCTCATCCTATACTGGGGATAAAACTCAGGTCATCGGGCCTGGCTCGGCCATCTCACTGACACCGTACTACCTTATTATTCAATACAATATTAGCACCTCCTTCACCTCAGCAGAGTGGCTTGAAGGGATCCTGTACCTCTGTTCACCTCCCACAGAGGTTCTTATTAACACCAACACCCCTATTTATCATACAAGTTAAAGTCTCGATGAGAATACTTTCCAGTCTTTACCTTCATCCACATATTTCTTTCCATAGCATTTAAGACAGTGTTCAATCATTTCCCTGAAAGTTTAAAACACACAAGAAAACTTCTCAGCATTTTATAAACACTTTAGACCCAGTTGCTAACTATAAACTCAGATATAAACTAACGATTTGAAATAATAAATTAGTTGGATGATAAATAATACTTAAGAACTAATTTAAATATTCTGGGAAATGCTACATGCCAGGCCTGTGCTACACATTTTGCATGAATTATGTAGTCTACTTTCGATGTTATACAGTAGCTCAAATACCACCACCAATCTTTTTTATATTTTTATATTTATCTTTGATTCTTTTTTTTAAATTTATTTATTTATTTATTTATTAAAGATTTCTGCCTTCTCCCCGCCACCACCTCCCATTTCCCTCCCCCTCCCCCATCAAGTCCCCCTCCCTCATCCTCCCTAAGAGCACCACCAATTTTTTTGTGACCAAAATAAAAGTAGGAAAGATGAAGCAGATTTATTCACCCCAGTGACCCAAAGTCTCAAATCCTTTCTGGTCTTCCATTTTAATTTTCTCCCCCCTCTGGGTTACAGAGCAGCTCAGAGGTTAAGAGCAAGGTTCACTTTTAAGCACCCAGCTGGTGGCTCAGAACCACCAGTTAACTCCCGTTCCAGGGAACTGGTACCCTCATCTGACGTCTGTAGGCCGCAGCCTTGTACCTGATGCACATACAGAAATGCAGGCAAAAACTCATATGCATAAAATAAAATTAAAATACTTTTCCATGTCAGAATGTAAATGCTATATCCCAGTTCCCATCTAGTGTGGAAAAGAATTTTCATTGTCCTAAAGAAACCAGCAAGTGGTAAGAAGAGAAATACTCACTCTGGCTCCAAAGGCCCAAGTTCCTGCAGGCACACAGCCAAGGGGACTTTACTAAAAGACCAGGATTCGGAATCCACAAGCTGAGTTACATGATTCAGAAGTCTGATCTCATAATCAAATTCAAGAATTCTCCAATAACCTACAAATTCCAAATGGCAAACTTACCAAAGAACATTTTAAGTGAAGTGATTAGATAATCAATAAATAAAGCAAGAACACCCTCTTACCCATAAGGCATGGTGGTGGCTACTGTTAATTGTCAACTGGACACAATCGAGAGTGGCCTGGGAAGAGACTCTCAGTGAGGGATAGCCTGGGGTAATCTGTGCTGCATGATGCTGCTGATCATGTCTGAAAATGTGTTCTCACAGCACAAAGGAAGAAGCCCAGCTCACTGAATGACAGATTCTGGTAGGGAGTGGACAAGAAAAATAACCACTGGGGGACCAAGATGCCTTTCCCTATTTCTACAGATACTGCCTACATATATACACAATGGAATCTCCTTCAGCAGTAAAGAATTAAATGAAGACATTTGAAGGAAAATGGATGGACATGGAGAACATTATGTTAAGAGAAATGAACTAGACTGGGAAAGACAAATACCATGTTTTCTCAAATACGTAGAATTTAGATTTAAAATTGTGTGTGTGCGTGTGTGTGTGTGTGTGTGTGTGTGTGTGAGAGAGAGAGAGAGAGAGAGAGAGAGAGGCGAGAGAGAGAGAGACTTATATGTACAGTATGAAGGAAGAAACAGGATTATAAGGAAGACTTTTAATGGGAGAGGGGAAGGAAGAAAAATTAAGGGAATATCCATGTCATTAAGCCAAAAGGGGACCTATTCGCTGGGAAGAATGTCATTACCAGAGAAGGCAGACAGGTGATGGAGGGGCAGTGGGAGGTGGCTAAGAACAAAGCAGAAAGATACACACATGAAAATGTCACAGTGGGCTAGGCGGTGGTGGGGTGGTGGTACACACCTTTAATCCTAGCACTCAGGAAGCAGAGACAGGCGAATCTCTAAATTCAAGGCCAGCTTGGTCTACAGAGTTCTAGGCAGCCAGGGTTACAGAGAGAAACCCTGCCTTTGTTCTTTTTTGATTTTTCAAGACAGGATTTCTCTGTGTATCTCTGGTTGTCCAGAACTCACTTTGTAAGACCAGGGTGGCCTTAAACTTACAGAGATCCGCCTGCTTCTGCCTCCCTAAATGCTGCGATTAAAGGCTTGCGCCACCACTGCCCAGATGAGAAACCCTGTCTTGAAAAAAAAAACAACAAATGTCACCATGGAATATGTCTCTTCATATGCTAACCATAAAATTAACTTGAAAGGCACCTGTCCCTACTTCTGTGAAAGGATTTGACATGCCCCTGGATGCGGTAGTGTATCCCTATGCCCCTAGCACTCTGGAAGCTGAGGCAGAAAGAACTTCAAAAGTTCACTGCAGCTGGCTGCGTAGCAAGTTCCAGTTCCACGCCAGCCGGCGCTACAGAGCGACACCCTCTAAGGATTTAATAGCCATTTTAAAACTGATGGCACAGATACCACTTGCAAGCTCACAGCTATCATTTTGCAAGAAAAATAATTCAGTCCATATTCTGGGAAGTTGAAAGTATCATTAAGCACCAGGAGGTGTGCCAGGCGGTGGTGGCGCACCCCTTTAATCCCAGCACTGGGGAGGCAGAGGCAGGAGGATCTCTGTGGGTTCGAGGCCAGCCTGGTCTACAAGAGCGAGTTCCAGGACAGGCTCCAAAAGCTAAAGAGAAACCCTGTCTCAAAAAACCAGGAAAAAAAAAGCACCAGGAGGTGGCAGCACATGCCTTTAATCTCAGCACTCGGGAGACAGAGGCAGGCAGATCTGAGTTCGAGGCCAGCCTGGTCCACAGAGAGAATTTCAGGATGGCCAAGGCCAGCCAGAGAAACCCTATCTAAATAAAAAGTGGGGGGAGTAGGGGGTGTTTGCAGTTTTTATTTAAAGAATTTTCCATATTTAAGGGACAAGGCACACAAAAGCTAACCTTGTTTGGAAGATTATGAGAAAAATGAATAGAATATCCACAAAACCATACTAATTTCTTTCTTCCTAATAGGTGAACAATCAAGTTGTTTCTCTAGGCAAGTTAAGAGTGCATTTTTAGCCAGGCATAGTGGCATATGCCTTTAGCACCAGTACTCGGGAAGCAGAGACAGAAGGATTTTCATAAGTTCTAAACTAGCCTGATCTATCTAGTGCAGTGGTCCTCAGCCTTCCTACTTCCTTTAATACAGTTCCTCATGCTGTGCTGACCCCAAACTATAAGTATCCTCGTTGCTACTTCATAATCATAATTTTGCTACTGTAATGAGTTGTGATATAAAAATCTGATATGTAGGATATATGGTAGCCGATCCCTGTGAAAGGGTCATTTGACTCCCAAAGGGGTTGAGAACTGTTGATTTAGTGACTTCCAGGCCAGACAGACAGACAGATAGATGATGGATGGATAGGTAGATAGGTAAGTAGATAGATAGATAGATAGATAGATAGATAGATAGATAGATAGACAGACAGACAAACAGGTGGTTCACAGGTGCATACAAACATGGACTCAGTGATGACTCTAGATTCAGATGCTGACAAAAATGCTATACTCCAGAGCAGAAGTCAATCAAACCCTTAAAGGACAGAACAACTTCTCCATCATCTCTGAGCTCAACATACCTGGATCTTTCCCATGTGCTTAAATTATAAATAATGTATGGTCATTATCGAACTGGCAACCTCAGATGAAGAAGCACAACACACATTCTGAGCTACCTGAAAATTAAATGAAGCTGTTGAACTCATTCTGATCCAAAGATCTAGCGCTGATGCCACGACTGTCACTAACACAATCCCAGACCCTTGCTAGGCCTTCATATTTTACCTATTTAAAAGTTGATTTAAGCCAGGCAGTGTTGGGGCACGCCTTTAATCCAGGAGGATCTCTGTGGGTTCAAGGCCAGCCTAGTCTACAAGAGCTAGTTTCAGGACAGGCTCCAAAGCTACAGAGAAACCCTGTCTCAAAAAAAAAAAAAAAAATCAAAAAACAAAATGAAAAATGTTTTATGGTGGCACACTCGAGAAGTAGAGGCAGGTAGATCTCTGAGTTGAGGCCAGCATGGTCCATAGAGTGAGTTCTAGGACAGCCGAGACTACAAAGAGAAACCCTGTCTCGAAAAACCAAAATAAATAAATAAAATAAAAATTGATACAAATGAAAATATCTACTTGATATTTAAGGACTTTTAAAGGGAAATATCTGCAGCGAGTAATTAAAATGTCACTGTACACAGAGTGACAGATTGACCTCATGTAAAGATCATCTTATAGGCTAGTCCAAGACAAACATCAGCATCGTGTGTGTGTGTGTGTGTATGCACACACGCGCATGTATGGTCTCACACATATTCAAGAAATACTCTTCCACTCCTGATATCATTACCTTTGAAGTTAAAAGGAAATTAAATAAGCATGCAACATGGTTAAGGTGCCCCAAAGCTTCTTGCTTGCTTATGATACAATTTCACTATTATGAATGGGAAGAGTTACACTACCTCCAATCTCACAGGCATTTAGGACTTGCAACTGGGCCATTAGTTCTTCCTCACTTGCCTGAATTTGATCAAGCAAATCTTCAGTTGTATACTGAAACAAACAAGCAAAATAGATAAATATCTAAATGGTTTGAGAAATATTACCTTCTTAGTTTTCTTATTGAGTTTTGTAGAGTCAGTAAATACAGCTGGTTGAAACACTAATAGTTTCCTTTGTTAACGCATAAATGATTGTAATACAAAATCAAAATATGTCTGAAAACAGGAGCAAATCTTGATGTCATTGCACTTGGCAATGGTTTATTGAGTAGGACACTAAAAATACAAATGATAAAAAAACAAAAGACATAGCCAGGTGTGATGGCACATACCTGTAATCCTAGCACGTGGAAAGCTGAAGGAAGAAAATTTTGAGTTAGCCTACTGCGATTCTATCTAAAAACAAAAACAAAAACAACGAACAAGAAAAGCAGGGGGAGCCGGGCAGTGGTGGCGCACGCCTTTAATCCCAGCACTCGGGAGGCAGAGACAGGCGGATCTCTGTGAGTTCGAGACCAGCCTGGTCTACAAGAGCTAGTTCCAGGACAGGCTCCAAAACCACAGAGAAACCCTGTCTCGAAAAACCAAAAAAAAAAAAAGAAAAGCAGGGGGAAGAGGAGGAGGAAGAAAAGGAGGAGGAGGGTGACTAGAGTCATCAACCAGACTTTATAAAAAGGATTAAGTTTTGTACTCTAGAACACTATTTGCTGGTCATGGTGCGGGACACCTGTGATCGATGTCCTCTGGAGGTGGAGGCAGGGGATCTCAAGATCTGGTCTAAGAGCTGGGAAGATGTCTCAACAGCTAATGGTTTTAATAGGTAAAATGCTTGCCGTTGCAAGCCTGATACCTGAGTTTCATTCCTGGAACCCACATAAAGGTAAGAGAGAACTGACACCATAAAGCTGTCCTCTGACCTCCACATTCATGCCATAGGATGTACACCCACCTCTCACATACATATTCAACAGACGCCAATCTCAAAAACAAAAAAACAAACAAACAAACAAAAACCCAGGGCTGCTGAAATGGCTCTGTAGGTAAAGGTGGTTCCCACCAAAGTCTGATGACTTAGGTTCAATGTCCAGAATCCACAAGGTGGGAGAGAGAACGTGATCCTGCAAATTGACCTCTGACCTCCATACTCACCACCACCACCTACACACCACACATACCAAATAAATAAATAAATAAATAAATAAATGTAAAACACCTATCTGTACAAAGGACAAATAAATATATGTTTGTACTTTCATGCTGTGTTAATAGTGAAATTCATAAAGACAAGAAGTAGTGAGTTGTTGCCATTTCCGGGGGGGGGGGGAGTTATTAATTATTTAATTAGTAGGGAGTTTATAAAGATAAAATGTTGTAGAGATGGATGGTGTTGATGATGACACATTACCATGAACATACTAAATGCTACTGAACTTACTAAAATGGTAAACGCTGTGTGATGTGTATTTTTTAAAGATTTATTTATTTATGATATATAGAATATTCTGCCTGCATGTATCCCTGTGGGACAGAAGAGGGCGCCAGATCTCATTACAGACGGTTGTGAGCCACCATGTGGTTGCTGGGAATGGAACTCAGGACCTCTGGAAGATCAGCCAGTTATGAGAAAACGGACCCCACAATGGAATATCAGTTTACATCCTTAACTAAAGCCCGAAGCACACACCGGTCCCATGTCTCCTGTGTAGTCTCCCATCCAAGTACTAACTCAGCCCAATCCTGCTTTTCCTCTTGTTTTGATTCCGCAAAGTCTAACCCAACCAAGGAAATATTGGGAGTCTGGGATGACAAGGGCCCATGACACCAGGCAGGATCCTTGCTTAGCTTCCTAGGTCACGTGAAATCAAGCACATTTAGATGGCAGAGTCTTGACAGCATGCCACTCTGTGTCTACCCAGATTGCTTTATGTATGAAACCTTTTTTCTTTTTTTTTTCCTTTTTTTTTTTTTTTTTTTTTTGGTTTTTTCGAGACAGGGTTTCTCTGTGGTTTTGGAGCCTGTCCTGGAACTAGCTCTTGTAGACCAGGCTGGCCTCGAACTCACAGAGATCCGCCTGCCTCTGCCTCCCGAGTGCTGGGATTAAAGGCGTGCGCCACCACCGCCTGGCTGTATGAAACCTTTTGTGTTTGCTTGCTTGCTTATTTTTGAGACAGTATTTGGAACTACTAGCTCTGTAGACCAGGCTGGCCTCAAACTCACAGAGATCTGCCAGCCTCTATCTCCGAGTACTGAGATTAAAAGTGTGCACTGAGAGTAAAAGTGTGCGCCATCACTGACTGGCTAATGTTTGAAACTTTTATAAAAACACAAATTTCAAAAATAAGACTATCACCAGTAATAGATGTTGACACACACACACAACCCCAGTATGTGAGGAAATAGGCAGGGAGGCAACTGCAAGTTCCAGGCCAGCTAAAACAATTTTTTTTAATAACCATTACATTTTAAAATTTCAAATAAAACCAGGAAATAATAGTCTTACTTTTGAGCGGCTTGGGTCGTCTTCTTTTTGAGTGCCAGGGCCTTCATAGGTATTTTCCATCAGAAGTCTCTTTAGCTTTTTTAATTTAGGTCTGCATCTTCTTAACTCCCAATAATTATTAGAGAAACCAAAGATCTAGAAATCACAATGCAGCAATAAGTCTTTGCGGCCTTTCTAAAGGATAAAACATTCCCACAAAGCCACCTTTGCTCCGTGGTACCTTTCCAGTCATCTCAACTACTTTGCAAAGCCCATTAAGAAAAGCACTCCTGGGACCAGGACCTATCCTGGATGTATGAACTGACTCTTTGGAGCCCATTCCCTATAGTGGGATCCTTTGCTCAGTCTTGATGCAGGGGTGATGGGCTTGGTCCTGCCTCAACTTGGTTTGCCTGACTTTGTTGACTCCCCAAGAACACCTTATCCCCTCTGAGAAGTGAAGGGGGGTAGGTAGAGTGGCAGGAGAAGGGGAGGGAGGGGGAACTGGGGTTGGTATGTAAAATGAAAACATTTTTAAAAAGAAAAAGAAAGCACTACCACCGAGCGGTGGTGGAGAATACCTTTGATCCCAGCACTCAGTAGGCAGAGGCAAGTAGATCTCTTGAGTTCAAGGCCAGCCTAGTCTACACAAAGGAACACTGTCTCAGAAAAAACAAACAAATAAACAAAAAAAGGAAAAACTCTGCCAATAAAATGATCATCCATACTTGAGCATCCCATCTCAGGAATACTCTAGAAACACTCTGGAAGGAGTGAATCGGTGGCAATTCTACCAACCAGATGGGAACAACTGAAAATAGAAAATAAATAAGAAAACTGCCAAGCACGGTGGTGCATAGGATACATGCAGGCCAAACACTCATACATATAAAATAAAAATAAATAAAGCATTCAAAACAAAACACAGGGTCTGGCATGGCAGCACATGCTTTAATCACAGCACTCAGGAGTCAGAGGGAGGTGGATCTCTATGAGTTTCAGACCAGTCAGGGGTACACAATGAGACCCTGTCTCTCTCTCTCTCTCTCTCTCTCTATATATATATATATATATATATATATATATATATATCTCACATACATGGCAGCTGACAACCGTCTGGAACTCCAGTTCCAGGGCTATTTGATGCCCTCTTCTGGCCTCAAAGTGTACTGCATGCACATGGTTTAGACATAAAACTTCTACAAAATAAAATGAATTTTTAAAAAACAAAGGTTGTCTAATAGCATACAGACCACATTAAGAGAAATACTGCATGTGTCTGAGGCAAAAAGGAAACTAAAGAGAATTTACAAATTCAAAAAGAACTAAAATAATATTGAAAAACTTTAATAAAGAATTTTTTAGATTCCCTATGATAACACGTATCTTACACCAAAAGTTTTTAACCAAAGGCAAACTTAGAACACAGACTTCCTTCTCAAACATGCGCATAGGACAAAACAGTACCTCACTGTGAACGATGTTACTCTGGGCTTCCTCCCCCTTCAGCTGGTCAGGAGTTTTGCAGCCAGGGATGACGAGCAGCATATTGGACGTGTCTGCTATCTTCAGGTCATAGGTTTTGTCTTGACTGCACAGCACGGCTTGTTCATCTTTGTCCCCTCGAATCACAAAACTACAGGAACGTTGGGGGGGGGGGACAGAAAAACATGGCTCCCTGAGACATTAGCGGATAGCTCATTTCAAATACTGCCCAAATCCTCTGACTTCCAGATTTCAAATTAAGCCCTGGGGCTGTACCTGTGGTACTTCGAAAAACAAATCCACTCCCTCACCCTATCCCCAGGTTCAGGCATTTGAACACTTGGTCCCCAGCTGGTACACTATTTGGGGAGATTTAGGAGGTATAGTCTTGCTGGAGGAAGTATGTCACTGAGAGCAAGTTTTCTAAGTATAGAGCCTTGCCTTCTTCCAGTTCCCTCTCTCAGCTTTGTGCTTGCTGCACAGCAAGCCTGTGGCTTGATACCACACTGTCTCATCACGATGGACCCTTAACTCTTTGGAACCATAAGCCCAAATAAACTTTTCCTTCTAGAAGCTGCCATGGTCAAGGTAGGGATTTTTGTTTGTTTTGATTTTCTTTATCACAGAAACAGCAAAGGAATTGATATAGTGCCCTGTGGTACGATAATGGAGTCCACAGCGGGGAGAAAAGAAAACCACTGGGACTTTTGAGAGCTAGCTATCTGTCTGGTACCTAACCAAAGAAAAATAACTAAATACAGCAACACTCAAAGAGACCAGAAGGCCAAATGTCACCAGAGACATGCTAAGAAAATCAGAAGATACTGCATCCAGATACTTTAGTCAAGAGGCAGTGGCCTTCCGCTAGCTGAAGGGTCAATGGTGACACTCCCTTGTGACTCTAGCAAGTGGGAGGTGGAGGCAAGAGGGTCAGAAAATTCAAGGCCATCCTCAGCCACATAGTGGGTTTGAGGTCAGCCTGATCTACTTGAGATCCTTTCTAAAAACAAAACAACACCACAACCAAAACACCAAACAGAAAAGCAAAAGGAAAGAGAATGATTCAGCATCTTCTAAAACAGGCTTTACTGTAAAGTGGTGCTTTACTTCTCAGACATACAGAGACATCTTGGAGAAGACCAGCAGATTGGGATATGATAAGTCTAGGATGAGACAGAGGATTCTGCATCTCTAAACAGTTCCCAGATGATGAGTATGCAGCTGGTACCCACTCAAGTCTTCCTCGGTTCACGGCATAGCCTAATCATCGGCTACATGGCACAGAAACGGGACCCTGGCAACAGAAGGCTGGAGCGCAGCATGAGAGCTTTGTTTACAAACTAAAGACTGGAGTTCGAGTGAGGATGATGGTCAGGAGGGGGGAGAAGAAAGGCAAAGACAACAGACATGGTAAGGTGTTGGTTCTGTGTTCATCACCTATGACCAACTTTCCTTAAATAAACAACAATAAATAACCTAAAAAAGGAGACTGGAATTTTCTAAAACTAAACCTTTAGTTTAGTATAAAGAATAGAAAGGGCATTGGTTTTTGTTTTTGTTCTGACTCTTGGTGCCGATAAGGTTTAATGCAGTGGTTCTCAACCTGTGGGTTGATACCCTTTGGGGGTCACATATCAAATATCCTATATATCAAATATTACATTACGATTCACAACATAGAAAAATTACAGTTTTGAAGTAGCAAAGAAATAGTTTTATGGCTGGGAATCACTACAACGTGAGGAGGTACATTAAGGGGTCGCGCATTAGGACAGTTGAGAATTGCTGGCTTAATGGTGTAGGAATTTACTCCTTAACAGTCATTTCTACAACCTATTACTCCCACTCCAAAACACTTTTGTTAGGAGTAGAAAAGTAAGATCAGGAGTTCAAGGTCACCCTCAGCTACAAGACCAGCCGAGATTAGTCTAGGATACGTGAGACCCAGTTTCATAAAAACCAAAACCAATGTGCAATCATACCACAAGGATACTTGCTCAGCTATGTTCATAGCAGCATTATTCGTAATAGCCAGAACCTGCAGACAACAGAGATGTCCCTCAACCGAAGAATGGATAAGGAAAATGTGGTACATTTACACAATGGAGTACTACACAGCTGTAAAGAATGATGACCTCATGAAATCTGCAGGCAAATGGTGGAACTAGAACAAAATTATTCTGAGTGAGGTAACCCAGACCCAGAAAGACAAACATGGTATGTACTCCCTCATAGGTGGCTATTAGGAGTAAAGGGTAGAGGTAGAATAACCAACCTACAATCCACAGTTCCAGAGAAGCTAGATAGTAAGGAGGGCCTAAAGAGAGATGCATGGATTTCCCTGGGAAGGGGAAGTAGAAAAGACTACTGAGTAAATGGGGGTGGAGGGTGGGGGGACAGATACAAACTAGAGGGAATGGGTTGGGCAGGCTGGGTGCAGGAGGTGGGTTGGAGGTATGATGGAGGGAAGAGGAACAAAAGAGATAGCTTGATGGGGGTGATGTTCGGAGTTAGGGAGAAACCTGGTCCCAGGGAAACCCCCAGAAACCCACAAGGATAGCAGTGGTGGGCCATCTACTGAAGCAGATAGGTGACTTCCCTAATTGTCATCAGAGATACTCTACTCAGATGGAAGCAGAGGCAGAGACCCACAGACAAGCACTGTGCTGAGCTCCAAGAGTCTTGCAGAGGAAAGGGAGGAGGGATTGCACCCATCAGGAGATCATCATGGGGGAACCCACAGAGGCAGCTAGCCTGAGCTCGCAGGAGCTCATGGACGTTGGACCAACAGTCAGGAGGTCTGCATGGCACCAACTTAGGCCCTTCGCCTGTGCGTAACAATCGTTTAGCTTGGTCTCTTAGTAAGGCTTCTAACAGTGAGAGCAGACCTCTCCCTGGCATTTAGCTGGCTTTTGGTAACCTGTTCCCCATGCTGGATTACCTGGGGAGGAGCTTGGTCCTGCCTCAACTTGATGTGCCATGCTTTGTGCAACCCATGGGAGGCCTGTCCCTTTCTAAATGGAGATGGAGAAGGAGTGGATGGGGGGATGGGAAAGGGGAGGGGAGGGAAGGAGAGGAGGAGGGAAACTGGTTGGTATGTAAAATAAATGAAAAAAATGTTATTTAAATCAAAAACAAATAAATAAATGTTCCACAAAGTTCTGCAAAAGAAAAAAAGTGAGGGGTACATTTTGTTCCAATTCTTGTTCAAAAACTAAATAAGAAGGTCAAGGTGACAGTTCATCAAGTAAAAGCCTACATGAAAGGTCAGATGCACTCATGGGCATCTGTAACCCAGAACAGTAGGCAGATGAGGGGATGGAGACAGGAGACTCGGTCAGGGTACACCGCGAAGCCATAGAAACAAGACATTCTACCTCCCTCAAAGGGAGGAGAGAGCTAACTCCTGATACACACAGAGAAAGAGAGAGCTAGGGGCTATAGCTCACTCCATTGGTAGAAGGCTTGCCTAGTGTGCACTGCACAAAGCCCCGAGCTCACTCTCCAGCACTGCATAAGGCCAGTGGTAGTGCACACCTATAATCCCAGCGCTGCAGAGTCGGGACGATTAGAAGTTAAAGGTCTTTTTTGGCTACAGAGTGAGTTTACAGCCAGCCTGGCTAGAGACTCTACCTGGTGGAGGAGGTTAAAAGACATGTTTTAATAGATTAGCTTTGCCAACTAAATTAAATAATTACTATAAACGAACTGAACAAAGAAAAGATCCTTCACACCTTAAGTCCTTCTTAGTCTCCAATTCAGCCAGATGGAAACAGCTAAACGGAGTTTTTGGGCAATTCTCTCAAAGAGAACCTAAATGGTCTGACTCACATGAATCTAGCGGAGGAATCAAAGCTTAGTAAATACGAGAAGGAATTGACTTGGAGGAGTCAGGTCTGCACAAAATAAACGGACCCAAAACAAGTTGAGGAGAATGACAGAATGGCTCATTCGGTAAAGGGGCTTGCCTCTGGAAGAGCCGCAAATACCCTTAACCATGCCCCATCTCCAGCCAGTCCCCCCTCCCCCCACCCCTCGCCTCCGCACCGGACTGGGGATCCATCTATGGTCTGAAATCTATAACATAAGCACTTCACCACTAAACCCAAACCAGTCCCAGCCAGGGCTCCTAGGTTTTAAAATCAAAGGTCTTGGCAGCAAACTTATAGTTGACCTGGAATTAAAAACGGCTCTGGATCTTCTGTCAGTGACCCCCAACCATATCTGCCTTCGGCTTTAAACGTTTGCCTCATCTGTCCCACCTACAGAGAAGTAAAAGAAGCCCGAGTGAAAGGCAACAATACTATATAGATACTGACGCTGTGGTTTGAGACAAAACAACTGTGTTCTATAGAGTCCTCAGCATCACTGGCGAAGCCTTCAAAACTCTCTGGAGCTCTCTTCCTGACATTCTCCCACTGGCATCTGTCTAAGTTCAGCTGAGTCCCCTAACTAAGACGTCAGTCTAGCAGTGGCATGGATGCCTCCTGGCAGATGACAGCAAGCTGGGGATCCGCCCACCAGCCTGTATTGGTCCAATCAAAGCAACCCTCTGGACCATTCCTCATTCAGAGTTTCCGCACTACGAAACGCGGCAGGTGGGCTGGGATAGCGTGCCCGTGGTCCCCATCCCGGCTCACCTCTGGCCGGCCTCCAGCTGCTGGCACAGTGCGGGCTCCAGCTCCAGCAGGCTGAAGTCGCCGGCAGCCGCGCCGCAGGTGCCGGGGCCGAAGCTCAGGCAGTGCACGGTGGGCAGCAGCTCGGCGGTGTTCAGCTTGGCGACTTGCAGCGTCGCGTCCACCTCCTCGCGGGTCCTCCGCGAAGTGGGCGGCTGAGGCATGTCGCGGCACCGAGAGGGGCGTGTCGCCAGCCGCGGAGATCCGAGCGCCCGAGACTTCAAAAGCGCGCCAAATCCTCCGGAGCGGGCTTCCGGGGAGGAGCGGGGCGTGTCCGGGGAAAGTCGGAAAGCTTCCCGGCGCGCGAGTCACAGGGCTGCGGGTCACCTCGTGCAAGTCTCGGATTGCTGAATGGAAGCACGCGTTTCCTCTGAGGACTCCTGGCAGGAGTTAGCCGTTCTGCTTCCCATCGGGGCCAAGCACAGCGCTTGCATCCACCCCTTCCGCCGCCCTGTGCCCGCCCCCTTCTTTCCCGCCAAAGCTCCCTTTTCTCCCCCGCTGTCCTGGTGACGAGCTATTTGCGTGCAAAGTTTCTTTAACCGGTTACTACGACCCAGTAAGGCAGGATCCTGGTGATCCCTTCATGAAAACGGAAGCAGGATGCCTGGAGACGGCAAAGTCTGAATCCAGCCTGTTCTGTGGTGGCTCCAAAATCGCCCTGCCCAGATTTGTGCAAATAGCCCAGGACCAGGAGGAAACCAGCAGGCTCCAGAGAGAATACAGCTAAAATTCAGCATTTGCAGGGTGCGATGTTTTCTTGACCAAAGTTCGCAATGACCTCAAACTGTTTTCTGATGAAAACCCATGAACTTGTAACCGCTTGATTGTGAGGGATGCCAGCAGACTCCCACAGATCTGGCTGCCCATCAAGTTTTCCTACGTTTACTGTTGTAGATTAGTACTACTCTTAGCTTTTACCAGAGAAGCTTCTTCTTGCTGTGGCCAGAGGTGACTGCAGAGATTCATAACGGGTCTCAGTGCTGAGAATAGTGACTTTTGAGTGTTGGGCCATAAATATGGCACCTCGCAAGACTCAGCGAAAGGAAGCAGAAAGAACGTCAAACCCAGAGGATAGGGTGGGTGTTGAGGAATGCTGTCTTCTGTGCATGGCGCGGCCGTGACAGTCTTGAACTCACAACAGCCATGATTCCTGCAATACCTGTACAAGACTGGGCTCATCAACATCTTGTCATAGAGGGAGGGGGCTCAGGAGGTCTCTACTGTTCTCTGAAGATTTATAGGTAGCTGAAAAGTTTCTTCACTCCGTCAAAGCAACAATCCAAATCAGACCAAATCAAACCGAATTAGAAAAAGCCCAGGTTGAATGGATAAAACACTCCTGGATGATTTCCCAGTCCTCCAGAAAGGAGATGGGAAAGGAAGACCGGAAAACCATGCATCTGCTGGGGGGTGGGGGGGGGCAGTTTAAGTAATCTGTGGGGTCTTGAGCATCTCTGGGGGAGGGGGTCATCATTTGACAGACTTTCTGAGATGCAGCAGGGTTTGGAGAGAGATGGGAGAGGGGCTTGGGATGGAGCTTCCACCTGAACATTCCAGACTCTTTGGGTATATGGATGTCAGGGGCTGGGATGAAGCTTCCACCCGAACAGTAGCTAATGGTTGCTTGGGGAAGAAGAGACCTTTTCTTTAGTGGTGTAGTCACTGGTATATTGCTCATGCTCATGTAAGTAACCACTTGCCCATACTCCTATAAGCAACTCTAATGAAGTTCATTGGGTCACGGGGAGATAGAAAAGAATCTAGCTAGGAAGAGGGAGGAGATCCATGAGAGTGGGTAAGGGACAAGAGGGCATTCGTTACTTTTCTGTTCCATGACAAAACAGGATGATCAAGGCATCTTAAAGAAGAAAGGGTCTGTTTGTGTTGAGGATCCCAGGGGGCTAATAGTCCATGACGGCAGGGATAGCAGTGAGGCAAGAGGCACCTGGGACAGGAAACTAAGAGCTCACATTTTGAAGCAGAGTGATCAAAATTCAGGTAAGCAAGGCTTTTTACTCTCAAAGCTCTCCTCCAGTGACATATTTCCTCCAGTACCTCCCAAACCTCTCCAAACGATGCAGCTAACTATGAAAATGCTCAAGACGATGGGAAACTTCTGTAATTCAACCACCACAGGAGGTAAGGGGAAGGGTTAACTGTGATCAAACTGCATTATGTTCATGTGTGAAAATGTCAAAACCCATTATTATCTATGGTTAATATATGCTAATAAAATACAATTTAAAAAATAAAGGATGATAGGGTTGGGGGTAGAGCTCTATGATGGACAGATTTCTTAGCATGGAAGGCTCTGTCTGGAATCCCCATCACAGAGAAAAGATGTCAATGGCAAGGATAGCAGGCCCTGGGAAAAATAGAACCAAGGAGTGCTCTAGTGTCCTGGAATCTGCTCCGCCTTGTGTTGACACTGAATAACTTCAGATGAGTTCCAGTTTACAACAAGATTAATTGTTTATGGACAATGCAATAGCTTACACTACATCTTCTGAAAAATTCCACTCATCCAATATGGAGGCAGGGTGGTCTGGGGGATGTGCTGCAGTCAGGATGTAAACTCAATTAATTAATTAAAATAATAATTAGATAAAAGCTTATAGGATGATACAGGTTTCATATTATTAAAATGTGTTCACATATAAAAATTTTGCTTGTCTTGAAAAAAAAAATAAAACCTAAAAAATGAATTTTGCTTACAAAACAGTTAAGATTCTCCCCACTAGAGGGTGCGATTGCTTCATGTTCCACAGACAGATCTGCTTCATTTGTTCTCTAGGGTCATTAAAAAAATGAAGCCAAGGGCTGGAGAGAAGGCTCAGAGGTTAAGAACACTGACTGTTCTTCCAGAGGTCCTGAGTTCAATTCCCAGCAACCACATGGTGGCTCACAACCATCTAAAATGAGATCCAACCATCTAAAATGAGATCCGGTGCCCTCTTCTGGCATGCAGGCATATATGGAGGCAGAACACTGTATTGTATATGTAATAAATAAAATCTTAAAAAAAAAAAATAAAGCCAAGGTCAATGCTGAGATTAGTCTCTGATTTAGTGACTGATACTAAAGAAGACATCTCTATCACTTGCTCCAAATCACGGAGTCCCAGAAGATGGAGGGAAAGACCATCAGAGCTGGAGGATGAACAGGAGTGTTACGGAATGCTGCCTTTTGGATATACCTGCAAAAGCCTGAACCACCCCGCAAACAAAGATATGGGGGTAAGATGAGGGGTATTAGAGTTGTGTTTCCAGGTTTTATGATTGGCTTTGGAAGAAAGGGGTCTTGGTTTCCATGATATGCCTTGGAGAGGAGGAATTCTGGTCTCCAAGGTTTGCTTTGAAGGAAAATGAAGAAAACTCAACAGGAGGGAAAAAGAAGGTCAGAGAGAAATTTACTTCTGAGCCCATCACTTCGAGTTATTTTCTGCCATGTTTGTTTTGTTTTTGAGTGAACGTTGAACCCAAAATGTTACACATGCTAGCAGCTATTCTACCACTGAGATATATCCCCAGTCCAAGACTGTTTTACTGAAATAATTTAACCAATTAATCAAATAAAGCACATGTAGTAGGATTTCATAAGGGTTTGATAAAATAAAAGCACTATCACTTTCAGCTGCTACATCTATGATACTGGTTGTGTACTTGTTTTGTTTTAAATATTAGGACAGGGTCTCGTGGAGCCCGGGCTCTATATATAGCTAAGGATTGCCATGGACAATTGATCCTTCTGCCTCCACCTCCCAAGTGCTAGGATATGTGGAATTCCTGTCTGTACGCTGTGAATACCATTGATTAATAAAAAACTGTATTAGGCCTGCACAGGGCAAAATAGAGCTAGGTTGGGGGGGGGGGCACTAAACTGAATGCCGAGAGAAAGAAGGTGGAGTCAGTGAGAAACTATGGAGCCTCCAGAGTAGAAAGACTCAAGCTGCCAGCTGGAACCTTGCTGGTAGGCCACGAGCCTTGTGGTAAAATATAAAATAATAGAAATGGGTTAATTTAATATGTAAGAGCTTGCTAGGAACACACTAGTTACTGGCCAAGCATTTGTTTTAAATAATAGAATTTCTGTGTGATTATTTCAGGTCTGAACCGCTGGGAATAAACAAGTGACCTCCAACATCAGCCTCCTATTACACTAGGACCATAGGCATGGGTACCATGTTGGAACGCTAGGGATCAAAGTATCAGTTCAGGGCTTCATTCATTCTAGGACAACACTAACAACTGGGTTACCTTGCCAGCCCTTAAATATGACGATTTTTCTACTGTCAACTGAAAGGTCTCCATACCCCATTCCTCTGCCAATGCAGTAAAGTCAGATCAGTTTACTTTTTTTTAAAAAAAAGTAAAAAACCTTCCAGAGAACCTAAACAGCAATGAGGACCCTAAGAGAGACATATGTGGATTTAATCTACATGGGAAGTAGAAAAAGACAAGATCTCCTGAGTAAATTGGGAGCATGCGGACCATGGGAGAGGGTTGAAAGGGAGGGGAGAGAAAAAGAGGGGAGCAAAGAAAAATGTAGAGCTCAATAAAATCAATTTTTTTAAAAAGTAAGAGACTAGGTTTATTGGGCAAAGCATGCCCAAATGAGTCCTCCAACTCCCAGCGATGGGGGGTGGGGCGGAGGCTGGAGAGAAATCACGTGACCAGTCTAGAGAAAGGGGACTTAAATACCCTACAGGTGTGGAGTGAAGACTCCTCCTCCTCAAGCTGGGTTTGGTAGGTCTTTGGAGCAGCTAGCAGCCTCAGGGGAAAAGCCACTCCAGGAATGCAGAACTGGACTCCCCTGGGCTTTTCTGAGAGGGTAGGATTTGGAGAGAGCGAGCTGGGGCCCCGCTGGAGATTCCAGCCAACCACCAATAACCTGTAAAGTTCTGAGCTTCCTTTTGCTCAACATATTTATTGAGAGAGCTCTTCTGCATACAGCAGAACCTTATAGTGCACGTGCTTATATCAAAATGCAACAATTTCCCGGTCCATCTCTCATAATCAACGAAGGTAGAGATATCTAGTGACTTTTTTTTTTTTTTTTTTTTTGGTTTTTCGAGACAGGGTTTCTCTGTGGTTTTGGAGCCTGTCCTGGAACTAGCTCTGTAGACCAGGCTGGTCTCGAACTCACAGAGATCCGCCTGCCTCTGCCTCCCAAGTGCTGGGATTAAAGGCGTGCGCCACCACCGCCCGGCAAAATATTTATTTATTTATTATGTATACATTGTTCTGTCTGCATGCCTGCAGGCCAGAAGAAGGCACCAGACCTCATTACAGATGGTTGTGAGCCACCATGTGGTTCCTGGGAATTGAACTCAGGACCTTTTGAAGAGCAGGCAGTGCTCTTAACCGTTGAGCCATCTCTCTAGCCCCTCTAGTGACTTCTTAATCTATGCCATTTTCCACATGGAAATCAAAATTTAATATGCATTTTCTGGGCCTTGAACTTGGGTTAAGAAACTCTGCAATGGAGAAGGAGGAAGATGCTGGGCTCACTTATAATGTAGATGGACTGCAAAGACACAGACAGGAAAAACTGGTTTCATACTGGGATACACTAGGCCATTAACAGGACCTTAACTTGCTGCGTAGAGTGACTCACTTCCCAGCACTCAAAGGTGAGGCTGGAGGACCAACACAAGTTTGAATAGCCTGATCTACAGAATAATTTCGAGGCCAGCCTGGACACAGTAAAGCCTTGTCTCAAAGGAAACACACACAAAAATAGAAACAAAACTAAGCATGACAACAACTTGGAGGACCAGCACATCTTCCTTTTTTCTGGTGTGTGTGTGTGTGTGTGTGTGTGTGTGTGTGTGTGTGTTACTGTGGATCAGACCTAGGGCGTTTCAAACCCTCAGAAAGTACTTTACAACTAAGCTGGCTTGAACTCACGGAGTCCAGGGGGTTTCTCTGTGTAACTACCTAGCTGTCCTGGAACTCACTCTGTAGATCAGACTGGCCTCGAACTCACAGAGATCTGCCTGCCTCTGCCTCCCAAGTGCTGGGATTAAAGGGACTTGCCACCACTGCCCTATTACTTTTAATGATTTAACCTAATTAGTTAGATTAAGAAAATGAAAATCGTATTTTTCCAACATAATATTTTTATTGATTATTTGTAAATTTCACATCCTGTACTTCGATCACACTCACTTCCCAATCCACCTAGTTGTAGCCCCCAACCTTTCTGACCTCCAGAAGAAGAAGAGGAAGAGGAGGAAGAGGGGAGTAACAACAACAGCAGCAACAACAACCAAATGAAAACCCCACATATCCAATCCATGCTACCCATATATACACTGGAGCATGATTACACTCCCAATAGCCAGCCCCTTATAGAAAACTGAGTCCTTTCTCACCCAACCCCCCACGAGAAGCCCTCAGTCGTAGAGAGCTACACTTCAGCATCCTCATCACCATTTTTAAGAGTTCTTTTTGATGTTTTCCTGTCTGGGCTGTTACTTTTGGGGGGATGGTAAGGGTTGTCACAGAAGCCTTCTATTTCTCAACTGGGCGTCCACAGTCATCTACAACGCTGCAAAAGTAGCTTCCTTGGTCTTTATACCCAGGTCATCAGGCTTGGTAATAAGTGGCTTTACCAATTGAGTATTTCCAGACCAATATATTTATATACTTTTAATACATTGCATTTTTTAAAAATATGTGTGTCTATTTGTGTGTCTTTGTGTGGATATGTGCAAGTGAGTGCAGGTGCTTGCAGAAGTCAAGAGACAGAAAGGGATCCCCTGGAACGAGAGTTAGAGGTGGGTGCTGGGAATAAGACTGGTCCTCTGCAAGAGCAATGCTTTCTCTTAGCCACTGAGCCAATTCTCTAGCCCTTATTTATACATCTGCTTTAGCATACACATAATCTTGCTGCACGCTACAGCTACCATATGCAGACTGAAGTGTTATTTGTGTGTATACCACACAGATGGCAAATAGAGTCGTTTTATCCCAAGGCAAACCTTTTATTTTATTCTTAAGACCCGAACAAGCTGGGCGCATCTCTTTAATCCCAGCGCTTGGGAGGCAAAGGCAGGCAGATTTCTGTGAGTTCAAGGATAGCCTGGTCTACAGAGCAAGTTCCAGGATAGGCTCCAAAGCTACAAAGAGAAACCCTGTCTTGAAAAACCATAAAAAAGACTGGAACAGGGGGCTGGAGAGATGGCTCAGCGGTTAAGAGCATTGCCTGCTCTTCCAAAGGTCCTGAGTTCAATTCCCAGCAACCACATGGTGGCTCACAACCATCTGTAATGAGGTCTGGTGCCCTCTTCTGGCCTTCGGGCATACACACAGAAAGAATATTGTATACATAATAAATAAATTTTAAAAAAAAGACTGGAACAGCACAAGGTACAATTCTTTGTCAATACATACATCAATCACATTCCTGACCATTCTGTATTAGGTTAAAAATCATGCAAAAACTACCTTCTAAGAAAGACAATTGAGATTTGGGCCAATTCAATTCTTTGTGAGTTTATTGCCCTAAGTACATATCATATCTAGTATCTGTTCACTAAAGCCAGCACCACCCCATAAATGGAACAGACTGTAAACTTCCCAATAAACTTCCCAATAGAACTCTGGGAGGTGGCCATTTCTCCATAGGAAGTTTACAATTGTTCAGTGTCATTGCAAAAGTAATCAGTAGATGGCAGCACCACCTACCAATATATTAAAAGATCTGGCGTGGTAAGGAGGGCTGAATTCTATTGTAATGTTTTCTTACAAAAAGATGAACCCATACAATAATATATGAAGGTGGGTGTGAATTATGAAGACATGGATGTCTTATTTTTTCTCTATCTTTATTTGCTGTCATTTCTCTTTTGTTTGTTGTTAAATATTGGTTCTCAGGTCTCACCTATTTGCTTTTGACAGGGCTGGGGATAAAACCCAAGTCCTTGGCCACGCTAGGCAAGTGCTCTTTCTGTCACTAAGATACAGTCCTAGACCTTACAATCATTTTGTTAAAGACTGGCCCCTGTCTCAACATATCTAGCAACAAAAATATTTAGATATAACACTCAGCCCTCAGAGGATGTCTCCAACAATGCCTCAAATCCTTCCCTTCAGAACTCAGAGAACCCTGAGAAAGAGGAGTGTTAGAGCCAGATGGGATGGAGGGCATCAAGAAAACAAGACCCTCTAAATCCGTATGAGCAAAGCTCCTATGAACTCACGGAGTCTGGGGCAACATGTACCAGGTCCTTTGCAGATATATTAGAGAAGATATTCTAAACCATCAGGTTCTTCTCCTCACAAAACCAATAACAAATGTGGTTACTAAAGAATCAGGTCTTCCATGGGGCGATGGTGATGCACGCCTTTAATCCCAGCACTGGGGAGGCAGGTGGAACTTTGTGAGTTCGAGGCCAGCATGGTTACAGAGCTAGTTTCAGGACAGCCAGGGCTACACACATAGAAATCCTGTCTTGAAAAAAATCAAAGTGGGGGTGCCGGAAGAGAATCAGGACTTCCATTAATGTTTGACTCTAATCCTCTTATAATAAGATGTAAATTCAGGGGGTGGGGAGATGACTTAAATGGTACAAGTATGGGATGCCAAGCCTGAGAACCTGAGTTCAGTCTCCAGGACCAACATGGTGGAGGGAAATAACCAACTCCATCCAGCTGTCATCTCATACCCATCTGTGTGCATGCACACATATCCACTAAAATATAATGAAACTTTTTTTTTATTTGATTTTTTGAGACAGGGTTTCTCTGTAGCTTTGGAACCTGTCCTGGAACTAGCTTTTGTAGACCAGGCTGGCCTCGAACTCACAAAGATCTGCCTCCTGAGTGCTGGGATTAAAGACCTGCGCCACCACCACCCAACTCGAAACTTTTTTTTTAAAGAAAATATAAATTCATACAGAAGTATAACTTGTTGGGAAGGAGAGCCCAGGAAGATGACAGACAGAAGGCATCTCATTAACATCAAGTAGGACTGAGACAGATGGACTCTTAGAAGCAACAGCCATAGTTTTTGATAGTTTGTTTTCACGTTCTAGGCTAGTCTTGAACTTGCTAGGTGTGTAAGATTGACCTTGAACTACTGACCTTCCTTCTACCTTCCAAAGGTTGGGAATTGGGTGTGCTTCACCAAGTCCAGATAACATCTAACCTATCACTCAGCTTGACTGCCAACATTATCTAGACTTTTGCATTTTTAGTAATTCCAGCTTGTCACTTCACTTTCTGACTCACCTTTAGGAAGAGTTCATTACACCAGCACTGCTCAAAGTACGATTGACCAGAGAGGCCACTAACCTAAATGAAAAACGGAGATGTACTGTTTGTTATTGAGAGAATCCACTCAGAAGCATTCTAATTACCCACATAATTTTGTGTGTGTGTGTGTGTTTATTTTTTTTTTTATTTTTTGGTTTTTCATGACAGGGTTTCTCTGTGGCTTTGGAGCCTGTCCTGGAACTACCTCTTGTGGACCAGACTGGCCTTGAACTCACAAAGATCCACCTGCCTCTGCCTTCTGAGTGCTGGGATTGCTATGTGTTAAGCATGCTTTTTTACATTTCACCAAAATATCACACTTAGATCACTTCAACACACACACACAGCATCGCCACCGAACACACACTACACACAAAGAGAGAGACAGAGAGAGAGACAGAGAGAGAAATGGGAGGGGTTTTCAAGAAAAATATCCAGGCCCAGCAGCACTTGAGAAGTGGAAGTGGAAGCAGAAAAATCAGGAGTTCAAGGCCAGCCTTGGCTACGCGAGATTCTGACTAAAAATAATTGAATCTAAAAATAAAATTAAAAGCTACTTTTCCTTCCAGGTCAGATATTTTCCTGACCTGAAAATTGTTAGCCTTAAATTACGGTGATTTTTTTTGTCATAAATCTACAAAATTTTGTTATTAAAATGGATCTTCAAAATTTATTTAATTAAGCCATTATTTGATGAATGTCAAAGACCATAGTTAGAAACTAAGAATTATTATTCCTATTTTATCAATAGGAAATTGAGAACCAAAGAGACTTAGTGACCAGTATAAGATTGTAAAGTTAGACAGTGATAGAACAAGGATCAAGATTGCATGATTGAGGGCTGGAGAGATGGCTCAGAGGTTGAGAGCATTGCCTGCTCTTCCAAAGGTCCTGAGTTCAATTCCCAGCAACCACATGGTGGCTCACAACCATCTGTAATGAGGTCTGGTGCCCTCTTCTGGCCTGCAGGCATATACACAGACAGAATATTGTATACATAATAAAAAAAATAAATATTTAAAAAAAAAAAAAAGATTGCATGATTGAGTGAAATACCCATGCCAAAAAAAAATCTGTTTTCTGTGTACTAAGTATAAAATTTAAAACACAAGAAACAATAGCTGGACATGGTGGTGCACACTTTTAATTCCAGCACTCTGGCGGCAAAGACAGGCAGACCTCTGAGTTCCAGGATAGTCAGTCTATACAGAGAAACAAAAAAACAAAAATCATGAGAAACAGACAGCTGTTACCCTCGTTAACTCTAGGCCATCTACCTCTGTTACTGGTACCGGTGTTTATACTATTAGAATGGGACTCTTAGAATCAAGTGTAGCTGAGAGCTTTCTCTCTTGGTACACCTTTAAAAATATTGTGTGTTATTATAAGTTAATAAGCATAAATAATTTCTTTTGGCAGAGGATTTGCCTAAGATATTCTGTTAAAGAGAATTATTTCCTTTCTGGAATGTGGCTGATCATAGTCTTGAAAATCTATAGAGAAAGCATTGAAGGGCTGCCTAACTTTCTAGTTGTGAAACTTAAGCTATTTCTCCTTTCAAGTTTATATTTGAAGCACTAAGACCTAACAGGACTTCGTGAGGATAAATTAAACAATATACAAAAGGTCCATGGTGTCTGGTAAAGCAGAAACATAAAGAAAAGCTCAGCAAACTGTTGCAACCCTCCAGTAAGCCGTGAGGACTGGTCTAGAGCCCTAGGAAAGACTAATGTGAGTTTTTCCTTTGGAAAAAACAGAGAAGGGCTCGATGCTCATGTTTGTAATCCCAGCCCTTGGGAGGCTAAGACAAGTGAACCATGAGTTTGATGTCAACCTGGGCTATAAAGCAAGATTCTATCTGAAACAACATATTTTTATCTGTCTCTTAAAATGAGACTACAATGGTTTTATTTACTAATAATTGGACTTTGCGAAGTGCTAAATGTTCCATTTTTATTGTGCCCAGTAAGGGTCAGTACCCAGTCTTCAGGAAGCTCAGGTAATATTCATATTCATAGCAGCAAGTGTTGTGGTCTGTACTGACACTTCCTGCGTGTTGCTACAGTTATTGTTGTCCTGGTACTTGGGTCGAGGTACACAGACACGAGTGCCTGTATGTTACAGAGGGGAAACTCAAAGAGACTTCAAAATATCTAGTCGACCAAGAAAGACACAACCTCTGAATTGCAGTTACGCGGACGTTTACAAACTAAAAATGAGAAGGGATGACGATGATCATTTTTTTTTTTTTTTTTTTTTTTTTTTTTGGTTTTTCGAGACAGGGTTTCTCTGTGGTTTTGGAGCCTGTCCTGGAACTAGCTCTTGTAGACCAGGCTGGTCTCGAACTCACAGAGATCCACCTGCCTCTGCCTCCCGAGTGCTGGGATTAAAGGCATGCGCCACCACCGCCCGGCCCGATGATTATTTTTTATGATCATTTTAGCCCGGTTCTGCCATTAAAACGTGTTTCACTCCACTCTCCTGAAAGTTTACTGTACTGCTTCATCTTGTCACGTGAACCGCTGTTGTTTTAGTTTGTTTACGAGACAAGGCATCTTTGCAGGCCAGTCTGGTTCAAACTCACCATCCTCCTGCCTCATTCTCTGGAGTTCTGGGAACACAGGTGAGTCACACCACGCCTCGGAAAGATGCAGTTGTTTTAAAACACACCCTAAAATCTAGGCTGACCTTGCCTGTTTGCAGGGGACCAGGTTCCTCACTCCTCCTCGCTACCTTCTAGATGTAAAAGGAAGGCAATGCTCAGATTACGATCTGGAAAAGTTAAGCAAGGCAACGAACGACCTGCCTGAAGCATCTTTCATGCACCAGGCGTGGACAGGTGCTAGCTACAATTATTGTAAGAAGGGATTAAGAGCATTTAGTTAGGAAATCACAGGAATGAAGCCAGATTCTTAGTCTTTTTCAACCCCAGGTCAAGATGCTTTACTGACTCCACCATAAGGTAGGCTGTCTCCAGAGAAAGTCATCAGGCCGTGTGGAATGCCCTTTCATTATTTAAGTATATGATTCTCGTTTTTATTCTCTGCAACTCGGCTATGGAAAGTACAGTAAAAATGCAAACTTCCCCAGCATGACTTTGGAAGTAAAAAAAAAAAAGGAATATAAAAGGAGACAAACACTCAATCTCCAGAAGAAACACTCAGCTCACTGCCCCGCCCAGATGTTTATGTTTTCCTCCTTGGCCCCGCCCCCGGCCACGAGCGAGCCCAGGCCACGCCCCCATGCCGAAGTTCCAGGGCTGGACTCGCCAAAATCTCTAGCTTGCCCGCAGGGATTCCCTCACGAGCCAATCGCTTGTGAGCCACGGGACCGCCAGGAACAAAGATGGCCGGGGCGGTCTCGGCGAGGGCAGGCTGATACGAAAGCCAGGCACTCGGCGGGACAGCAAAGGCAGAGTAGCAACAGCCGCGCTGTCGGGAGCATGGAGGAGGGCAGCAGCGGCGGCAGCGGTGGCAGCGACAGCAATCCCGGCGGGAGTGGTGGGGCACAGCAGAGAGAGCTGGAACGAATGGCTGAAGTCCTCGTCACCGGGGAGCAGCTCCGGTAAGTAGAGGCGCTCAGTCGGTGGGCTCCCCGGTTGCTCTGCTCGTGGTGCCCGCCGCGGTCCGGAGAGCACTCGCGGTCTGGCTGGTGGCAGGCTAGTTGCGTTTGGCGCGTGTACCGTTGCGGACGCCTGGGTTGGTTGGTTCGCTGGCGCGAGTACTTTGGCGGCTACAGCCCCGGGACTGGCAGCCTCAGGAAGGCTGCAGGGACCGATGCCGGGAACGCATGGTGCAGGCTGCGACCTAGCTGGACTTCTGCAGCCCTGCGTCCCGTGGACTCGCCACTCCTCAGTGCGCGCGGTCTCCTTGCCAGGTTTCCCTGATGCCAGCCTAGCCTGCTCGGTCCGAAAAGAAGGGTCAGATTGGACCCCAGCCCCTGGACTTCCAGATAAAAGGCACCAGCTCCACGTCTGCCTTCACTTCAGCTTTCCTTTTTGCTAGCAAGACATGCTTTTCTTCCTTGAGCCCCAATTATATATAAATCTGGGCGGATCTCTGCGAGTCCCTTGAAGGATTGCTCTAGCAGAACGCTCATCTTGGAGAACCTTTCGGAGCCCTTTACCTATCCCTTAATTGGCACATTGTCGGTTGTCACTTGGGTCCGCAAGGGGGCGTGAAAGTACCTTGTTCAGGGCCCACGTTTGGGACCCTGGAGTTGGCCGGTCGCCCTGCACTTTTCCTAGAATTATCACTTGCCCAATCTCACAAATCCAGGAACCAGCACAGCTCCAGGGCTCCCGCGCCATTCCCACCGCTTCCTGTTCCTTTTTCTTGGGCTTATGCTTAAGACTTGTGCTTCCGCAGCTACCGATACTGTGGTCATAAAACAGATTGCCAGTTAAAATGAATCCGGCTCTGCGGCATTTCTGCCAGAACTTGACCACGACGAGCCCCTGGTCCAACCAGAAAGAGGTGCGCTACTTTCCCCCACTTCTTGGCTTGATTTTTTTTTCCCGGCCATTTTTTCAGTTTCTAAATGATTATTTCAAGACTCGAAGGAGAATTTTGCAAAAGTCCCTGGAGGTCTGATACATTGGGCTTTGCAGGACTCAGTTTGAGGAAGTAGCTGTTCAAAGTCAGGATGCCAGTCTAGCGTGACAAGGAAAATCACGCATTGTGGTTCCTTGTTGAATTTCAAGTGTGTAGCCAAAATGAAAGGGAATTAAAAACCTGTTTTCCTTTATCAAGAGTATTTTTAAATAAGATGATGTAAAGATTTTCTAATTTACTCTGATTTTCTTAATAGTGTAATGCTTTGCTTGTGGCTGCCTTGCTGTTTGAGAAAGGCGTCCCTTGGATGGGAGTCCTTACTTTGCATTTCTTTTACAAACATTATTGTGTCCCCAAATCACTTTCTCTTTCAAGATGCTGCCCCTTAAATGTACCTTCCTTGACTCCCCAGAGCCCTTCCAGACTTTCCTGCCACAGTTTGACTGAAGGGCAATTAGGTTCTGACTCGGGAGTTAGATCTGGGTTTGGATTTCCTTCCTTCCTTCCTTCCTTCCTTCCTTCCTTCCTTCCTTCCTTCCTTCCTTCCTTCCTTCCTTCCTTCCTTCCTTCCTTCCTTTTTTGGTTTTTTGAGACAGGATTTTCAAGCCCTAGCTGTCCTGGAACTAGCTCTTGTAGACCAGGCTGGCCTTGAACTCACAGACTGGGTTTGAATTTCTGTTCCTCTGCCAGGTAGCCAAGTGTTACCATGACTTTGTTTTGAGAAGGGCTTTGAGCCGGAGTGAATCCTGGCCTTGTCCTTTACTTAGGGAGAATAGGGCCTTAGATGAGTTATTTAGGCAAGAAGGATGAGTAACAATGGAATTTACCTTGCAGTCTTAATTACGAGGATTATGTGGAGTTAGTGCTTACACCAATGTTAATACGCACCTTGTGATCATAAGCCAGTGTAGCTGAGCTTGGCCAAATGAATGTATTTATTTGTCTGAGCCATTTCCTCATCTGTAAAGTGGCCCTGAAGATGGAAACATTTCTTGGGGTGCTTTTGAGAATCTGACCCCAGGGCTTCCTGTATCAGTGAGCAACCTGCAAGGGCTTGCTGGAATGTAATGGTGCTACTGGTCTCTCTGCGCCAGCACTTTTGACTTCCAGACTTGGTAGGATGTGTCCAGAGGGTCTGGGTGATTGTTAAGAGCATAGAATATCATCAGACTGCCCCGCGTTTTCTTGTTTCTGCCTCCACCTTGTATTGCTTCTCTGACTTTGGGACAATTGGCTTCTTCTCTTGCCTCAGTTTTCCTCTTTAGAGAAGGGAGATTTAAAAGACAATTCTGTTTCAGTTTGGGAAGGGCTGAGATGTCACATCCAAATTTGAGTATGATGGCATGATGGCATGCACCTGCAGTCCCAGCACCTAGGAGGTGGGGACCAGAGAAGTCTGAAGTTAGCCTGGCCTACATAGTAAGTGCTAGGCCAGCAAGGTTCCATCTTTAAAAAAAAAAAAAAAAAGGAAATAAAGCAAAAAAAAATTCTGAACAAATATTAACCATTTAAATTTGGAGAATTCAATTTCACCTTATTCTAACTATTTTAAAGCAATTAAAGAAATCTTGCTGTGCAGTGGTAGTGAACGCCTTTAATCCCAGCGCTTGGGAGGCAGAGACAGGTGGATCTCTATGAGTTCCAGGCCAGCCTGGTCTACAGAGAGAGTTCTAGGACAGCCCTGGATACACAGAGAAACTCTGTCTCTAAACACCAAAAAAGAAAAAAAGGAAAAAAAAAAAAGAAAGAAAAATCTTATCGTGTGTGGGCAGGGACAGGGGTCATGTGTACCGCTGTGCCAATGTAGAGGTCAAAAAACTGATTTCAGGAGCCCTTTCTTCCATGTTTACATAAGTTCCCAAAGCAAATTCAGGTTGCCAGGAGTTCGCAACACCTTTACCTACTGAGCCATCTCTCAGCCCCACCATCGTGGCTCGTGTCTGTAATCCCAGCACTTCCAGAGTCAGAGGCAGTAAGGTCAGGCAGTCTAAGTCCTTGGATACATAGTGCGGTTTGAGGCCAGCCTGGGTGGGCTTGTGGGACCCACTCTCAGCAAAACAAAGTTACATAAACTTAGAATTTAGTGATGGAAGTGGCTGTGTGCCTGTTGTCCTAATTAATGGAGGGGCAGGTATCTGGCCATCCTCCATCACTGCCAGAATGGATTCTTCTGTTCCAACTGTCTCATCTCACGTGAGTCCTGACGTTTGCTGGTGACCAGGCTTTCTGCCTCTGATTGCTTTGCACCCACTGCAGGTTACCCCTGCTTTGTCTTTGTACTGTTCCATTGCTTCATGGTCATCATGGGGAGGAGCAGGTGATGAAAAAAACGAGGAAATCCAAGGGGGAGGGGGAGAGAGAAGTTTCGTTTCCAGCTTGATTTATGTTCAACTTCTTTTCCACTTTTTAGAACTTATTTCAGTCCTTCTGCTTTAGCCTCCCAAGTTCTGGGATGGATAGGTGGGGAGCTACCACACCTACCTCCTTTTCTTTTCTGTTTTTGTAGCGTGTCCTCTTGGGGCAAGGTGGTGAACCCCAGCACCATTCCCTGTAGAATGGGGTAAGAGTCCTCCAACGTCAGATTGTGTTGCTGGATAAAATGAGGTCCAACATGGAAACAGCTGTGTACAATAATGCCATGAGTTGGAAGAGTGTTTTGATCGTTGTGAACTCCAGCTGCGGAGTCGGGGGCTGGCTGCACGGGGCTGACACTTTCTAGCAGTTGGTGCGTAAGGACAACAGGAGTCACCATGCAGGCACCTACTCTGCTTTCTTTTCCAGTAGGACCTTCCATAATTCTCTTCGTGCTCTTCCCTCATTTCAGGAGAATTCGCTTCCTTGCCCAGATCTTTTTTTTAATTGTTTGATAATTTTATACAGGCACATTATATGTTTTGATCAGATTTACCCCCACTTCTCCCCTTCAGCTCTCCCGTAGGTCCCCCGTGTTTTCTTCTCGATTTTGAATATGCTTTTTAAAACCGAGCCCTCTTAGTACTGCCAGTATTTGCATGGGTATAGGGTGTTCTACTGGAGCTTGGGGTGTCCCTCCAGGGGCTGCATCGCTTAAGAAAACGGTGTCTCCCTTTCCAGACAGCCACACATTGACCATAATTCCTCAGCTGGGGGTTGTGAGCCGCTCCCCCATCCTTGGTGGGGTTTCTTAGCAGCTTGAGCTTGTGTGGGTCTTGTACCGTCATCTCTGCTCTGAGCCCATGAGCGAACGGGCCTGCATGTCTCGAAAAGACTCTTGCAGCCATTATCCTTTTCCTGCCTCTTACAGTCTTTCTGTCCTCTCTTCCTCCATGCTCCCTGAACCACAGGAGTAGGTGGTGGGATACAGGTCTGGAGTGTAGGGCTGAGCACGTCACAGCCTCTTATTCTCTGCACACCGATAGGTTGTGAGTCCGTGTATCCATCACCATCTCCTGTCAGAAGCTCCGGTGAAGGTGCAGAGCTGCGTTAACATATGGGTATGAAGATGAGTCCCTTAGAGGGTATTTTAATCCTCTGTCCTTTTAGCAGTATAACAGCAGATCTTCTGTAGGACCTAGAATCTCCCCTGTTCTCAGCTCAAACATCAGGCTTGCATTCTGCTTGATGGATCATCTTGCCTTGCCCAATTATTTTCCAGGATTTTGTGTCTTAAAGATGCACTTGGAGCCAGGTGGTGGGGCATGCCCACCATTTCAGCACTCGAGAGGTGGCGAAAGGTAGTGATCAAGCACATTGTAGGAAGTGAGAGAGACGAAGCTGACAGGACCAGAGAAAGCATGCCTAGAATGGAGGTAGAGAAAAGAAAAGGAACTATTATTACTCCTTTCTGAGATATTGGATAGTTGGACAGTTGCAAAGCTATATGGCTATTCTCTGTGAGAGACTAATGCTTAAAAACTGTGTTTTATCATTCAGTGTGTGTGTGTGTGTGTGTGTGTGTGCGTGTGCGTGCACGTGTGTGCATGTCAGTGCACGTACGTGCATATGAGTGCAGGTGATTGCAGAGGCCAAAAGTGTTGAATCCTCCCGGAATGGGACTTATAAATGGTTGTGATCTGACTAAAGTGGGTGCTGAGAACCAAACTCAGGTCCTCTTCCAGAGCATCCATCACTCCTAAACCCTGAGGCATCTCCCTGCCCCTGCTTAAAACTTTTGAATTGGCCAAAGAATGTACTAAAACTTATCACTAATTCAGAAATGTGATATTGTTGGCATGCATGAATGTGAAATCTGTAGTCATTATAATGGAAAGATAAACTTCATGGGTTCCCCTGCCTGTGAGCTTGGAATGGGTAGCCAGGGTAATTAAGACTGTACTGGGAAATTTTGACTTTGGTTCTTTGGATTATGAAAGCCGTGGAATGCTTTAAGCACTGTTTAATGGGCCATGCCAGTAGGAGCATGGAAGACAAAGGCACTAGAGTTATTTAAACTGTGGGGCACTCACACAAGAAGTTTCAGAAGACAAGAATTTTAGTATGTTGCCTAGGGATTATTCTTGGGATATTTTGGTGAAGAAAGTGGCTGCCTTTTGCTGTTGTCTGAAGAGTCTGCCCAAGGTTAAAGTGAAGAGTTTTGGATTAGACTATTAGCAGAAGAAATCTCAAAGCAGCCTAATATACATAGACTCTGTCCTGTGGGTATTAATGGTAACGCTAGTGAAGATTTATAATGAAAAGGAGCAAGCTGAGCAGAGTAAATTATAAAAAGTAAATTTTGAGGAGAAAAAGCACCGGGAAGTAGAATGGAGCTAAATTCTGTGTTCAAGGAGATGAGTGGATTAAGAAATAGAATATAGGGAGTGGTGACCTCAGGGCAAGATCCCACCCAGCTAAGTTTCCAACTTGTGAAAAGGAACTAAAGAAAATCTTAGAGCTGGTTGTGGCGGGGTACACCTTTGATCCCAGCACTTGGAAGGCAGAGGAAGGCAAAGACTGGCAGATCTCTTGAGTTTGAGGCCAGCCTGGTCTATAGACCAAGTTTCAGGACAGCCAAGCTTAGGCAGTGAAAGACAGAAAGCCAGTGAAGACTTAATTGAAAAAGGAAACCCATGTTCCAGCTCCAGCAAGCAACAGAACTTGGCGGCTGCAGCCACCTGGTTCTGGCTTTAGAGTTAAGATAGAAGAAAGGAGTTTTGGAATAAAGCCACCAAGAAAAGAAAGGCAAGTGTCTGGGATGTCCTGAATGAAGGCCTCATAGAGAGGCCATCGTGTGAAACTGTGAAGTTGAAGCCTGGATTGCCTTGGAAACCCCAAGATGTTAGAGATGCCAGCGTCATGGGATACTTGCCAAGGAGAGCTGTTAACAGAGAGTGGAACCAGCCCAAGAGAAAGAAATGTGTTTCAGTCAACAAGACTGAACAGAGTAGAGATCTGAAGAGCATTTTGACATTGGACATGGAGGTGCACAGTTTGGGGTTTGCCCAGCTGGTTTTTGATCTTGCTTTGGTCCAGTATTTCCTCACTACGCTCCCTTCCCTGCATTTTGGAATGGTAGTGGATAACCTGTGCCATTATATGTTGGATGTGTGTGACCTGTTTTTTTTTTTTTTTTTGATTTTGGCTTTCACAGGTGATTACAGTTAAGAGATTGCATGAATCTCAGAAAAGACTTTTGGACTTTACAACATAGCTGTTGTAATGTTATATAGACTGTTATAGCTGTTGTAAACTATGGGGACTTTTGAAGTTGAACTAAATGAATTTTGCATTACGATGTTGTTACAAGCTTAAGAGAGCAGAATGTGGTAGTTTAAATGTAATTGGCTCCATAATTTTACAGGGTGTGGCTTTTTGGGAGTGGGTATGGACTTATTGGAAGAAGTACACCACTGTAGGGGTGGGCTTTGAGCTTTCCTATGCCCAGGATAGTGTCCAGTGTCAGTCAACTTCCGGTTACCTGCACCATATAGGACTCTGTAGAAATATGGAGCAGTGGGCTGCGTTCTGCCACCTGGCTGCCTGCACGGCTAGCTTTATACCCGAAATAATTACACAGAAACTGTATTTTTTTGAACACTGCTTGACCCATTAGGTCCAGCCTCTTATTGGCTAGCTCTTACATATTGATCTAACCCATTTCTAATATTTTATGTAGCACCACGAGCTGGCTTACCAAAAAAGATCTTAACCTGCGTCTGTCTGGAATGGCGGAATCATGGCAACTCACTGACTTGGCTTCTTTCTCCCAACATTCTGTTCTGTCTACTCCACCCACCTAAGGGTTGGCCTATCAAATGGGTCTAGGCAGTTTCTTTATTAGTTAACCAATAAAAGCAACAAATAATATACAAGACCCATCTCCATCAGGACTCTCAGCTACTAGCACTCTGACTACCTGCATGCTGCCATGCTCCCCATTCTAATGATAAGGGACTGAACCTCTGAAACTGTAAGGGAGCCACCCCAGTTAAATGTTTACTTTATAAGAGTTTCCGTGGTACTGTGGTCTCTGCGCAGCAATAAGAACAATGTTGCAAGCTTCTCTTTTATCTGGAGCAAGCACGTGCTATCTCTAATGACTACTTCCACTGTGCGATTCACTGCACAGTGAGTTTTAGCCAAGTCGTAGGCAGTTGTAGTTCTTTGAAACTGTGTGATGTACTTGCCTTTTCTCCCCCTGTAACAGACTGCTTTCCTAAACTCTTTTTTTTTTTTTTTTTTTTTTTTTTTTTTGGTTTTTGGAGACTGGGTTTCTCTGTGGTTTTGGAGCCTGTCCTGGAACTAGTTCTTGTAGACCAGGCTGGTCTCGAACTCACAGAGATCCGCCTGCCTCTGCCACCCGAGTGCTGGGATTAAAGGCATGCGCCATCACTGCCCGACTTTCCTAAACTCTTATCGTCTTGCTGTTGCCTACACACACACACACACACACACACACACACACACACACACACACACACACCCTGATCACCACATGGTCCTCCTAAGTTTGCTTTCCTTTATTCATTCCTTTCTTTGAGACAGGATCTCACCATGTATCCCAGACTGTCCTTAAACTCCATAATCTTCTCCCCTTCACCTCCAGAATCCGAATCCTGAGATACCTGACTGTGTGCAGAAGGATGGAGCCAAAGAGAATGTTCAAATAGCTCAAATAAGAGAAGTGGGAATTAGAGCACACAGACTTGGAAAAAGAGAAAGACTTGTGACCTAGGGTTATATCAGCCGTTATCCTGTACAACAGGAACTAGCCTGTGATCTCATTTAGATTCCCCAGTAGCACTTTCAGAGGTAGCTTCAGGACCTAGCAAAGACACATGTATTGGTATTGCAAAGATATTCAAGTCCATACACTCCTGAGCATCCACAGGCATGTTCTAAGGGCCTTTCAAATCTGTTGAATTTGGAGCTGAAGTTTCTTAGAACCTTCAGAAGGTCCCAGAGAAACCCTTAGAGGTAAACATAGCCTTAACACTAAGCTTTCCTGGACACACTAGCAGAAGGAAAGCCAGTAGGCTGTAGCAAAGACATAACTAGGAGTTGTGTCTTTTAATCCTAATACTTGGGAGGCAGAGGCAAGTGGATCTTTGTGAATCCCAGACCAGCCTGGTTACAGAGTAAAACCTTATTTCAAAAACAATTAAATGTATAGTCAGGAAGGACACCATTTGGAGTCACTGTGTTGATGGTAGTGAGGCAGGACCTGGAGACATGTGTCCACTCTGCTGCCTGTAACTGACTGATAGTCTTCCAGAGACATTCACCAAATGAAGTTGGGATTCTTCACTTTGCCACAAAAATGGACTTCAGGACAAGTCGGTGTGAAACAGAATTGGAGTTTATTCGTAAGAGATTTTTATATTGGTTTAAGCGTGGAAGTTAATAGCAGGAGAGGCCCTTAGGAAGGATAATACACACCAAGAACAGTTGTAGGAGTCTCAGGAGCCAGCTTGAGTGTCTTCGTAATAGGAAGGGGAGTATACACCCAAGAATTTAGCTGTGGGCTTCTCAGGAAGCAGCTGAGGGTTTTAGCAATAACCATATATGTGACTTCGGTGGGTTCTGAAGTCACGTCTGAAAGTGTTGCTAAGGAGAGTGAGATCAGGGGCTGGTTCCTGGTGTGCATCGTGTGGGATTACAGCTGATAAGGACAACCAAGCTCACAAGGGTTGCAGAGGAAGTAAGGTATTTTTATTGTAAACAAAAGTCTTCTTTATGGTCTGTTTCTAGTTTATGAGGTTCCCTGAAAATTGTAGGTTTACATCTGGGAAAGGAGTAAGACCATGCCTAAGGTGAGAAGCTAGTTCAGGCAGTAAGCAGGGTCCCTTGTAATTTTAGCAGTCTTGTTTGCAATCTCTCTACAAAGAAAAAGAACTTTCTCCCAAGGAGGCAATTTTTACAGCAACTTTTGTCAGTTGTGCTCACATATCTCAGCTGATGAGATATTTAGGGAGACCCACAGGTAAGGGGTTCCTTGCTCTTGCTTTGTTCCCTCGGTTTTTCCTGTCCCTAGTACGCCAGTCTCAATTGCACAGGTGCCAAGAGTAGTGTATTTGATTGTTGTCAGGTGAAAAGCTTTTCCAACCTGCCGACAGACACTTTTCTGGGTCTCATCTCCTCATAAGTTAGCTGTGAGAGCCAGGAACACATTCTGGTACAGTAGAAGGCCTTGAGCATAGATTCCTTTCTTATGAGGAAGGAGAGCATGCAAAAGAACTTTGTGATGTACAGGAACATATGAAAGGAGAGATAAGCTAGTAATATTCAATGAAAATTCAAGAAGTTGTACCCCTTTGTAGCTGTTGTTTTAAACTTTTACTTTATTCGTGTGTGTGTGTGTGTGTGAGAGAGAGAGAGACAGAGAGAGAGAGACAGAGAGAGAGCATGTTTGTGCCATTGAGTGCATTTAGAAGTTAGAGAACAACTTTTGGGTGTTGGTATGGGTTCCAGTGATGCATTACAAATACATTACCTGCTGAGCTGTCTTTCTGATCCTATAGTTGTTTTGGGTGTACTTTTAAAGCATAAAATTAAAAAATGGGCATTAAGCTGGTCGGTGGTGAGGCACACCTTTAATCCCAGCACTCGGGAGGCAGAGAAGCAGGCAGATCTCTGAGTTCCAAGCCAGCCTGGTCTACAGAGTGAGTTCCAAGACAACCAGGAATACAAAGAAAAACACTGTCTCAGAAAACCAAGAATAAATGAATAAATAGATAATTAAAAATTGGGGCTAGAGAGATGATTCAGCAGTGAAGAACACAGGCTGCTCTTCCAGAAGACCTGGGTTCAATTCCTAGCACCCACGTAGTGGCTCACAGTTGTCTGTAACTCCAGTCCCAGGAAATCTGATGCTTCCTTCTGCCCTCTGTGGGTACCAGGCATGTACCTGGTGCCCAGCCATGCATGCACACAAAGCACACATACATATAAAACTAGGTTAAATTAAAAAAAAATAATGAGTTGATGGGAGAGGAAGATGGCTCAGTCAGTAAAGCCATGCATGCAAGCATGGGGACCTGAGATCAGATCCCAGCACCCAGGTAAAATGCCATGCACCTGTCTCATCCCAGCTCGGACAGGAGGATCCTTGGGTCTGGCTGAACAACCAGCCAAATTAGTGAGCTCCAAATTCATCTCTGTCTGGAGAAATTAGGTTCAAGAGGCCTTGAACCAGACCAATGACTCACTGCAATGAACATTTGCAAGTGAGGCTCACTGGACAGAAGGGTCTACTGTGTGACACACGCAGCTCCCAGTGCCAGTAAGACCAATGAAGAGGTGCGGGAGAGGCAGGAAGGATAGAGGGTGAAGAAATGTTTTGGTTGGTTGGTTTGGTTTTATTTTTCTTTTGAGGGACTGCTTCAAGGGTGGGAGTGGATATGGGGAATACTGTTAGATGAACAGAATTGGGGTGCATGATATGAAATTTTTGAAGAATTGCTGAAGAAAGTATGTTAAAAAAAAGAAAAAGAAGAGAGTAACTAGGGAAGAACATTTAAAATCTACTTTTGGCCTATATAGAGATGCACAGACTTGGGCAGGTGTACCTACAGATAGACAGACAGACAGACACACACATGCGTACACACACATGCACACAGAGACATACACACACTTGCACATGCATACACACACGCATGCACACATACACGCGCACATACATACACACGCACACACATGCACACACAGACATATGCACACACGCACACACATGCACACATACACACGCACACACACATGCACACACATACACACACATGCACACGCACACACACATGCACACACGCGTGCTGCACACAAGAGTCAAGTGGGCCAAATATGTAGTTTAGTGGAGGAGTACTTTCCTAGTATATATGAGACTCTGGCTTTAATTGATAGTCCTGGATAGAAAGAAGGCTTGAATGTTAATTGTTTATGAATAATATATTTGGTTACTTTTCTTACAGGCCAGTTCTGATCTTTAATGGGCTGCTATGAGTTTTACAATCAATAAACACGAAAAAAAAGTTAGACTTCAGAAGATGAAGGAAGACAGATCCTTATTATTTCTAGTATTCATTTGGGTCAGAAGATTTTTTGTTTGTTTTTTGTTTTGTTTTTCCTAATGAGTCATAGATGTTGAATTTCCATGAGTTTAGTGACTCAGAAACCAGGAAGTCGCAAAAGAACTTCCCTCCTTAGTGGGCACATTGGTTTCCTCATTTGCTCGCAGATTTGAGATCCTTCATCACACTTGGAAGTCTGAGTCAGTGACTCATTCTGTTGGTTATTGGTTACTCAGGGGACATAGTGGAGACAGAGAGGGCTCAGTGGGACAGGCAATGTGCTGGCAAGCAGCTGTTCGCCTTGGTATTGGGAGGAACAACTAGAGCTGGTCTCATTGGGGTCGTCATACTCTTTGTAATGGCCATAGAGCCCCAAATCACTCGGGCCTGCACGGTCATTTTTGTTCATCTGTACCTTTAAAAAGCCTTTTTAGGATTGGAGAGGAAAGGTGTGGTGCAGCCCAAATGCCTCACTGGAGCAAGGAACAAGATAACCTCTTGTATTCTCAGGTTTGGGATGCCAGTCTGGCTTCCAGACTGGGGAAGCCCCTGGCAGCCACAGAGCAGGTCGTTGGTAGCTTTGGGAAAGGCTCCGATCTGCTCCCCACCACCCTAGACCCGCAGACTGGTACTCTTGGTTCCAGAATTTGTTATGGTCCTGTTTCCTTGCTATCTACAGACTTCTGATTCTGATATTTCCCTAGAAACTTTCTTTATTGAGAATTGTTAAATTCTCAGAGGGATGCATTCTTTAGAGGATTGGGATTTTTAAGATCAGAGAATGGCAAATATCATTTAACGTGTGGATGGGTACACAGTAAATATTGATCATTCAATATGTATAGTGGTACAGTCCTGTAATTCCAACAGTTGGGATATATACTATTTGCAATGGTAAAAATAAAACTGTGCCATTTCCCGAGGGGCTCGCGGGCCACAGGGGGCATCAGGTCCCAGGCAGGGAGCTGTGCAGGTTGGAGACCTTGGCAGTCAGCCAGTGCCAAAAGGCACCAAGGCAGATGAAAGACAGATGGATAGGGAAAGGGGGGAAGGGGAGAAGGGGGAAGAGCAGAGGGGGGGGGTGGAGAGGAGAGGAGCCACAGCAGCAGCTACCTCTTCAGAAGAGAGATGGAAAAGAAGGTCTCAAGCTGGAAGTGGAAGGAAGATCCTGCTTACCTCAGTGGAGGCGGGGAGTGGGTGGGGCTTGTCTCTTAAGTGACAGGACAGACCACTACACTATTATTATTATTATTATTATTATTATTATTATTATTATTATTATTATTATTGGGCTGGAGAGATAGTTCAATAGTCAGTAGTTAGGGGCATATACATTTGCATAGGGCCTGAGTTTGGTTTCTAGTATCCATGTTGGGCAGCTCAGATCCACCAAAAATTCCAATTCCACATGATTTGACATCTCCTTCCAAGAACACCTACCTTCAATGTGCACATACCTACACAGAGACACATATGCATTCACATAGTTTTTTTTTTTAAGATTTATTTATTTACTAAGCATACAATGTACTGCTGGCAAGGAAGGCACCAGGTCTCATTACATTACAGATGGCTGTGAGCCACCATGTGGTTGCTGGGAATTGAACTCGGGACCTCTGGAAGAGCAGCCAGTGCTCTTACCCTCTGAGCCATCTCTCCAGCCCATTCACATAGTTTTTTAAGAAAATTATTTTTATTAAGATAAATCTTACAAATAATAATTCAGCGTAACTCAATAAATAGGAAACCTGAGAAATACTGATGCTAAGTTATTCAAAACCTAAGCACTGGAAGAACAGAAGACGCTGACAGGTATTTTTGTTGTTCTGTTTTATTCATTCATTCATTCATTCACTCATTCATTCATTCATTTTTGAGACAGTCTTCATAGCCTGCCAGCCTGGCTTCCTCTCCTAGGACTATAGGTGTGTATCATCACAGCCTCTGGGCATTTGTGGTAAGGACAGACTTAAGGAATCCATTCTACTAGCATAGAGAAGGTAGCTGCAAAGGAGACTCTTGCAGGGCAAAGGGATCAGGAGAAGTTCAGCTCACAGCAATAAACCTAGGCTCCACACTGTGGGAAAGCAGTCCAGTGGGGGCCTTGAAGTCACGTCCTTACAAGCGTGTGGCAATACTCTGGCACAGTGCCAATATCTTCATGGAATTTTCAGATGAATCTGGGACAAAACATGATAGGAATCAATGTAGAGGAAGAGGGCAGATGTGTATTTTTCTTTTCAAAACTTTTTTTCATGGCGTCCTGTTTGTGTGCTCCCCACCAGTGTGTATGTGTGTGCATGTACATATTTACAAGTGTGTATGTGTGTGCACAGACATGCGGATGTGTGGGGGCCCAAAGTGTTGACATCAGTGTCTTTCTTTCTCAGTCAGTGTTCACTTTCCATTCTGAGGCAGCATCTCTCACCAAACCCATTTCAGCTAGTCTCGTCATTTTAGCTAGTCTAACTAGCCAGCTTGCTTCAGGGAATCTCTGTTACTGCTTTACGAGAGGCTATCTGTGCGGCCTGGATTTTGCGCAGGTCTCAGAGATCTGAACCGCGTTCCTCATACCTGCTTTGGAAGTACTTTATCCACTGATGGATGACTGCAGAGCCCTGCCACCTCCCCCGGCCCAGGTCTCCGTCCTTCTTGATAGTTTCTGAAGAAGGAGCTATTGGAACATTGAACCATGCAGCCATTAGCTGAAGAAAAATGACAGTTTCGGGTCTGAGTCTATGCCCTGTGTGTATATTGTTAAATTATGTCCATGATTCTGTATAATAATTCAGTTATCTCTATTCTAAAATGGGAAGATCCAAGGCCTGAACAGTTTCCCTACATTTAGGTAGGTTATTCATATGAGAATTTGGTTTTTTGGATTTAAAATACAAGGGTCTCCCTGTGGCCATTCTCAGTCTTAGGACTGTGCATGTCATTTGTACACCGAATTTCCCTGAAACCACCACATTGATTTTGAATATTCTGTATGCCAACTGATTGACTAGGACTTTGATTCTCTAGAGTTGGAATGACCCAGCGCCAAAATTATCTCCACCTGCCTTTTGCCTCTTTAGTAACCATTTATCGCTAACCTCTTTATCTGCCCTAATACCCGTTTATCAGGTAAAACCTTTGGAATGTTTTAACATAATAGCCAGCGTCCACCAACCAAAAAGCCACGAGCTAGCATCTGAGACCTGTAGCACAGATTTTCCCACTTTGCCGTAACCCACTGCCTACCTGATGTTCCAGTTAACACGTTCGCAAATGCATTGGTTCATGACTTTTGTTCAGTGACCGCAAAAGCTCATCTGACCTCTTTCATAATGAAACACATCATTCAGGGTAAGCTGAACCCATATTGTCGGGCCATGGTACTCATATTTGGCTCATAATAAAGGATACCTTCCCCGCTGGATGGTTGGTGGTGCACGTCTTTAATCCCAGCACTCGGGAGGCGGAGCCAGGCAGATCTCTGTGAGTTCTAGGCCAGCCTGGTCTACATGAGCTAGTTCCAGGACAGGAACTTTATGCACTGTTTTTGTAGATGAGGGGACATTGTGAGACTTGGTTAGAAGTTCTGTTCCTCTTCCATGCTCTTGATTCTTCTCTTTGGGCATCAGCTTTGTCTTCGTGAAGAAGACCTCTTGCTGTCACACACTGTTTACCAGCATAGACCCAGGCTGAAGACAAGGCTGAATGCTATTAGCCACCAACACAAGCCTTGAACATTGATTTTTTTTTTTTTGACCCATCGTAACTCATGGACATTGGTATGGCTGTATCATGGTGAGGAGGATGTTGCTTTCCTGCCTACCTTAGCTCAATCAGGATCTCTCTTGGGGGACAGAGATGGGGTCATCCCCACCCACAACTTGCTAGGGCAAGTTAGGGGGATAATCCACCAAAGGTCATTTGGCTTCAGTGATGACAAACCAGATGTCCCCTGGCCCTCCCCCTACCCAGAGTCTATAATGCAATTAAGGGGAAATTTAGGGACAAATACCTAGTGGGGGCATCTGTCCAAGGAAGAAAGTAGCTTTGGGATCGATTGACATGACCTTTGGAACTGTCTGCTCTTAGTATCGTGCCCGCCCACTCTGTACAGCGTTGCAGTGACAGCCTGTCCTGAGATATCCTCACTCTCCATCACCCCCACCCCCATCAGCCGCCAGTGATTACGAAACTCTCCCATTCATGTGTGCTCAGGAAGAGCAGTAAAATCAGCCAGATGTTGTGCACTTCTGTAATCCCAGTACACCGAAAGCCATAAAGTCAAGGCCATCCTGGGCTACACACTGGCTGTCTGGGCAGCAAAGGCTAGATAACAAAACTCTCTCTCTCCACCTTCCCACACCCAAACAGACGAAAAGCAAAGGTTGTCAGCAAAGGGACAGAGGCTGCAAACGGCTTTAGTCTGAGTTGCAAAGACCGATTTGTACCCCTTGAACTCTGATGTCTTTCTAAGAAATGCTTCCACCCAGAAAGATCCAGCCAAGGGTGCCGGTTATCTTTTTGTATAAGCAAGGCTACTTAAGGAGCAATTAAGGCAGATACGTGTGGACTTTCTGGAAAAGTCAACAGCGTGCTTTTGCTTGCATATTCTGAGGACGGGTCCTGCAGGTCAGCCATTTCAACTCATTTTGTCAAGTTCTTCATTTCCATCTCCATAAATTAGAAATTAGAGATAACCTTTGACACCAGCATTCTTTTTCTTTCTCTCCATTTAATGAGATTTCAGTTTATGCCTAACTAACCACACGCTGCAGTGAACATTAGCACAGGAACTTGGGCCTCAGACTTTGTCCCGCTTCATCATAAACGTAACCGAGAAATGACTCCGAGTAAAAGTGGTTTTATTCTCTGATAACTGGGAGTCTCCCCTTTCTTTTTCTTTTGAATATGAGGCCCGTGTCGGCATTTCCCATGCCTTTCTCCTTCAGCGCGAACAACACAGCTGTGATAGAGGCGGCCTAAATTTGCTTGTGCTGTGTTTACTACAAAGAGGAAATGGCGGAGAAACATCCACGAAATCGAAGAAGCGGGGCCGGGAGCCAGCACATTTTGTTGAATGTTCGCCATTTGCTGACTTTGCACCAACAGTGGCTTCAAGCCAAGAAGCCCGGCGTCTGCTAACGGAGGAGTTCGTTGTAACTCACCATCGCATCTTTCCGGGGAGATGTACCAGTCAGGGATAAAAATTCAATCGAAACCACTGTTCTCGGGCTCCTGAGAAGGCCCGGTAGGTAGAAGCACTTACTTCCGTGTCGGACAGCCACATGGTAGAAGGAGAGAACCAACTCCTGCAAGTGTCCTCTGGTTGTCACATGTGCCCCGCCCCTCAAAAGAAGTTAATTAAGAAAAGAGAAATGGCTGTTCTAGTCCACTAGGACTTTTGAGTCACTGCTTATCCTGGCACCAAGCAGTTTTCTAATTTACATGCTTAATGAGCCCGAGGGACTCCTCCCCCTACTCCCACCCTCACCCCCCCCCCCCCCCCCGTTGTCTTCCTGCTAGCTGCATTTGGGGTGCTTATTTTGCTGCTAGATAATTTATTTTCCTTAAGGGGAGCACAGAGGAGAGGAAGTTGGTTTGGCTCCTCAGCACTTTCGAAAGAACATTTATCCAAGGAAGACATGGAATCTGTGAGGATTGGAGAGCCTCCGGCTGTTCTCATTTCTCCCATCCTGTCCTGATGACTCTGTATCCTCAGCTTTCCTACTTGTGGCCGGACCTCAGAAGAGTGCTTAGGAAATGGGGTGTGATCTCCCAAAGCCCCCCTCTTCCTGGACGGCCTAACCCTTTTTTCCCATGGGTGCTGCTGGAACCTTCAGCCTCTGTCAGAGGAAATGTCTAATGGCCAGGACTTAGTTATCTCCTCTTCTCTTTCTCCTCCTCCATTGGTCTTCCTTCTCCTCTATCTCCTCTTCCTCCTTTGACAGAATCTTAGGTAGCTCAGGCTGATGTCCCAAGTGCTAGGATTACAGGCCTACCCCAGCATATGCAATTTCTCAGTTTTTTTTTTTTTTTTATTCATGAGCGTCTATTTGTGGGGACTGTGTTGGGAGGGTTCCCAGCACACACACACACACACACACACACACACACACACACACACACACACATATATATATCACTATATATAACTATATATTTATATTATATATATACCTAAATATCTCCTGCTACCAGCATGAACAAAAGCTAATTCTGCTTGGTATGGGATAGTCCCTCACATGTATACAAAGTCAAGAAGGTGAAACTATTTTAGTTTTGTCATTATTTATATAGATGATTGTGCATCATTCCATTTTTGTAACTCTAATGACATCCTTACTGCCCTAGAAATAGAGTAAAAATACAAATAGATGCTTGTTGGGTCATCCCTATTGGAAACTGAAATTGTTTTTAGTTCTCTCATCGTGAGCCTGCATCCTCTTGTTGCCTCCTTTAGAACTAGGGGACCACTGGGGCGCTGGACGTGAATGCCTGCGCTTTGCAGTTCGTGTTGGGAGGAGGAACGGCGGAGGGCTTTTATTTGAGTGAGCTCCCTTCCTCATTTTTAGTTTTGTATTCAAGATACAAAGGCACTTGGCAATTCTATCAGGAGCCCCGTAACATTGCTTTCTCTTTTGGTGTTGTAGTCTGCCACCTCAGTATGTTGTTGGAGCTGCTGAATATTGAGTACACAGACACTTACTTCAGAGTCAGCTGCTGATCGGACTGTAGTGAAGTCATTAATGTCGAACTGGCCTCGTGTTCCCACAGCAGCCGTGAGGATACACAGCTCCAGTGCCGTCTGGGAAGAAAACGGGAGGCGATGCAGCTTATTAACTATGGTTAATAACAACATTGTCTCTACCAGTACCCCCCGCCTTCCTCTCAGTCCTGTGATAACTGTTTGTGCTACACTTAAGAACATAAGCTGACATTTAGACAGAGCCTTGTAGGAAAGATTTTACATGGCTTATTCTATGTGCCCTGTCCCCATTGATCCTTGGTCTTATTCACTGAGAAAGAGGATTGTGAGTGAACAGCCAGATTCCCTCCTTGTTTAGCAGTTTTTGGAGACAGTGTCTCGGGTATCACAGGCTGGCTTACTGACTCACTGTGTTGGGAAGAATGACCTTGAACTTCTGATTCTACCAACTCCACCTAATGAGGTTATAGTTGTCTGCCACTATAGCCAGTTTACCATGTGGGAGATTGATCCCAGGGCCTCCTGCATGCTAGACACCCTACCCCTCACATCACATCCCCTGCCCAAGTTCTGCAGTATTTTCTCGTCCACTGTTATGTCTCAAGTGTTCGACATAAAGATGGGTGAACGGTGAACATGAGATGCAAACGTGCTAAGGGGCAAAAATGAGTATAACAGAAAGAGAGTTGGGGTGAAGAAGGAGGAGAAGAGAGGGAGGGAGGGAGGGAGGGAGGGAGGGAGGGAGAGAGAGAGAGAGAGAGAGAGAGAGAGAGAGAGAGCGCGAGCACACCATACTCACAAAATTAGCATGAGTAGCAGAGCTCCGATTTAGGATTTTAAAACCCAGGTCCCTCGTTCAGCTTTGCTATGGCAATGTTCTAATTGGCTGACTGAAGTTGTTTTTAGTGGTACTAAACCACCATAAATGAAATCCAGTTGAAGAAAGGTCTGATACATTGGTCTTGCATCATCTTTATAGTTTTTGAAAACTGTATTATTATTTTTGTGTTTATGTGTGGGGGTCATGGAGGTCAGAGAGTAACTTGGTGGAATTGGTGCTCTCCTTCTACTCTATGTGGGTTCCAGGAAGCAAACTGAGGTTGTCAGGCTTGTATGGCAAGTGCCTTTTACCTACTGAGCCATCTTTCTGGTCCATTGCTTGCCATCTTTATTTTTTCATTTTTTTTTTTTTTAAGACAGGGTTTCTCTGTAGCTTTGGAACCTGTCCTGGAACTAGCTCTTGTAGACCAGGTTGTCCTCGAACTCACAGAGATCCACCTGCCTCTGCCTCCCGAGTGCTGGGATTAAAGGCGTGCGCCACCACTGCCCGGCTGCTTGCCATCTTTAAAGATTGAGACTGAACAACCAAGGCTGGTAAATTTTCAATGTATAGGAGTTTGCCTCTCAGCACTAAATTTTCAACACAACTGGGGTCAGACTTTTGTCTGACATCCTGATATGAGCATCCTTCTTTGTGTGGGTACCTCTGCCCCTAAAAGAAGAAGTAAGCTATCCTAAGTGGCCTTGTGTTAGGTATCATGGTGGCTCATGAGAACAACATTGTTAACTGTGAGGACCCTGCTCTCAAGGAGCACGTGATCAAAGGTCCCAGACAGAGGGTCTGGAGGTGCGTGTCTGGTGAATTACAACCTAGCATGGCATTTTTGTGGTGAAAGGGTCTCCTAGGTACTGTGGGTGCCCTGGATGGAAGGAACAGATTGCTCAGGAGGAAAGAGGGACTGTAGAGACTTTCCCAGGAGAAGACAACTCAACTAGCTTGCTAGGAGTTTACCAGGAGCACACTGGGGAATGGCGAGACAATTGAAGCAGAGACAAGCGCAAGAATAAAGGCTTGCGTGTATGACATGCCATGCTCAGAGTCTTCTGGTCCAGGGGTTTTCCAGGGCTTTTGTTTACCCATTCCTAACTAAACATATGCTGATACAGATTCCCTTCAAAATAGGCAGATTAAGTTAATAGCTATGGTCAGGCACTGTTCCAATGTAGTACAGATTCAATACCCTTCACAAAAAGAGAAATAGTTTAATCTTCAGGATAATGTAAATTAGTAATTAAATAAATGTAGACATTTTGCTATTTTCTTGCAGTTTCCAAAGGTTGGTCCTAGATTTTTCTTTTATCACTCATATATTTTTTTCTTCTTTCCTTTCTCCTGAGCCCATGTTGATACTCATCTGGGACAGTCATATTTCTATCACTTGTCGCTTGTGCAAGGAGCTGATGAAAGAGACACTGTGATGTGCTTGGCACAGAGAAAAGGCCACTCGAGCTGGTGAATAGCCTTGCATAAGCAGGAAGACAGAATGAGGCTATTCTTCCCTCCCGCTGTTGCTCTTACTGGGAAGGATAACAACATCAAAAGCAGATTTGTTTCTGTTGATCTCTGAATCTTTGGGTGGGTGATGCAATGACAGAACTGTCCTTTTCACATGGCAGCCAACAGGACACCAGGGTAGTGACAGCTTTCCACTGGTCGGTGGTTCTGAATAAGCTGGAGAGCAGTGGGCTGGGCGAGCGTGCCTTCTTCTTGTAATATATAATTCCATCGCATTGCATCATGGGTTAATTGGAGGCACAGATTTCTTCACCAAGGGAACCTGGAGTGAGATGTCTAGAACACCCACTGGCTTATGATTGATTAGCGGGCTGAATTTGGTCTGGGTTAGAGCTTCCTCGTCTATCACGGGTAACATGAAACGTCAGGAGAAAGTTCGGGAAACTAGATGCAGTGCCTTTGGCAACAAAGAAGAAAATATGATGGCAGAAAACAGGAGAAGAAGAGATTATTATTATTTTGTTTTTTTTTTTTTGGTTTTTCGAGACAGGGTTTCTCTGTGGCTTTGGAGCCTGTCCTGGAACTAGCCCTTGTAGACCAGGCTGGTCTCGAACTCACAGAGATTCACCTGCCTCTGCCTCCCAAGTGCTGGGATTAAAGGCGTGCGCCACCACCACCTGGCGAAGAGATTATTCTTATACTATGCAGAATCAGGGGTAAGAATGTAACTCAGTGACATAGTGTTTGTCTACCATGTACGAGGCCATGGGTTCAAATCCCAGCACTACATTAAAAAGGAAGGAAGACAGCCTACAACAATCAAGGAAGGAACATAAGAGTATTGTTTTTCTGAACATAGACATTATTTAGTTTTTCTTACCTACTGCATTATGTACAGCAGTTCATTATACCAACCACATACAAGCTGTTATCCCCCTGCAAAATGCTTGTTTAGCTTTGCCACTTTCTGTTTGGCGATCGAACCGCAATCATGCACATGCTAAACTCGTCCTCTGCCTGAGTGACATTCCCAGCTCCCCGGTGTTTGCTTTCCTTTGTTCAAATTTATTTATGTTTCAGTCTAAGCAACTCTAACTCTGGACCAATTCCACTTCCTGGCCACCGCTCCTCCCTCAAAATAAGGAAATTGCTTTTGAGGTTAGTTTCTGGTCCCTGAATTTTGTTGCTTCATCTACGGAAAAGCCACTAGTTTCATAAACGTGGGCTGATCTCCTGCCGGTCTGTAAGTTTCTGAGAACAACAAATGAGTTAAGTGATCAGAATCCTTCAAGGCAGCTGTCCCTGTGATACCAACAAAGAGTCACCAAGGATTAGACCCCCCACCCCCAAGGTAAACTGGTGTCTGAGTGTCACTGAGGAGCCCGGACAGCCCGCTGAGTCCCAGAGCAAAAGTATCATTTCTTTCTGGCTTAAGGTTTTGTCCTGCTGGTCTTGCATCCCAGCATCTTGGATATAATAAAACAAATATGCATATAAGATCCTGGAGATGTGTGCAGTAGTGAGGCGATGTTCAGTTGAGAAAAGGCTCTCGAGCGCCCATTAGAATCTTAATGATTTCCCCGAGTCCCTGTCCAGCTAGCCGCCTTTGCCTCTGCTAGGCTAATTAACAGTGTGACTCTTTAGACCTCGCCAAATGCCACTCCAGTCCAAATTACAGCTGTCAGGAGGATGTGACTGAGAGCTGATGAGATTTTGCTTAGCTATCTTTAGACGATACTGTCTTTGGCTTAACGGGTGCCGTGTTTGAAAAGTAGCCACAGGTGGTTGGAGCCCTGCTATGCCTTCTTGGGGCTCTAAATAGTTCTTGGTAAGTTTTCAGATTCTTTATGTAATCACCAAGAGGGATCTACTCAGCCACCATCACTTAGTAGAGAATTATAGAGAAAGTGGAATGTGTGGTTTGTCTTGCAAAACAATAGAGAGCTCATGAAGGACTCGAGTGTACAGAAACACACACACACAGAGACAACCATGCAGAAGTGCGCTCTGTGTGTGTGTATGTGTGTGTGTGTGTATGTTGAGACAGGGTTTTATGTAGCTTAGGTTGGCTTTGAACTCAGGTGGTAGCAGGGGATAAGCATGAACCCCTCATTTTTCTGCCTCTGCCCCCTAAGTAATGGGAGTACAGATGTGCACCGCCACACCTGGCTTTAGAACTAGTCTTAATCCCAGTATAACCAATCCCACTGGCACAGGCCTGAAACCCCAGCTAGCCGGGAGGCTGAGGCTGGAGGATCTCAAGTACAAGGCCTGCCTAGGCAATAGAATGACTTCAAAGCCAGCCTGGCCAACTTACTGAGGCCCTATCTCAAAATAAAAAGTAAAACTGGGGCTAACGGTGTAGCTCAGTGGTGGAGTCCTTGTATATCACGCGCCCATGCTCCATCTCTAGCGCTGAGATAACAAAAGTATTGAATAGTGTTGCACACCTATAACCCCAGTGCCTGGGAAGTGAAGGTACAGGGATCAGGAGTTCAAGGCCTTCCTTAGCTACATGGTGGGTTTGAGACCAGCCTAGGCTACATGGGATCCTGCCTCAAATAACAGAGCAAAACAAATGCAAAGGAAGATTGAGTCTTGGTGAGAAATCTTACATTCTCAGTGGCCTGTGTTCTTTGCCACTTGCCAAGTGTTAATGACTAATTCAGCCACCAGGGTAAGGCTTTCTCTCTATACGCAGGGGCGCAGGCGTTTCCAGTTGGCTGACCCAAGTTCACCCAAGTATCTTCTAGGTCAGTGGATCTTGATCTGTGCGCCAAGACCATTGGAAAGCACATGTTTCGGATGGTCTTAGGAACTGAGACGCTGCTCAGTAGCAAAGAAAATAATTTTATGGTTGGGGGGTCACTACAACATGAAAAACTGTTAAAGGGTTGTAGCTTGAGGAAGGTTGAGAACCACTGCTCTAGATACCTCTCAACAGCCCTTCCCATCACTCCTTAATAAGTTTTGATCCTTATTATTGATTCCTTAATGCATGTTTGTGTTCCCGTTGTTGTAGCTGGGACTGTGTTCTCATTTCTGTGTGTCCTATCCGTCTCTTCCCTGTCATCCTTAAGAGAGTATGTTAACAGAGTTGTTTGCTTCTAAGGGTGCATGCATTGGCTGACAACAAACAGCTCTAAGGCCTTCAGGCAACGTTTCTCAGTCTCTCTGTCTGAATCCTTCAATGGACCATGTGTTGCCTGCTCGAGGGCCTTGTCTGCCAGCCGGGGTGCCCTCTGTGGATACCTGACTCCATCTGGCCAGCAGGTAGAACCCAAGTAAGGCTGAGAGCCCTGCTGCAGACATATTCTGTGAGGAAAAGAGGCGCTGTGCTGAAGGAAGGCTTACTAAACGCTCCCTCTCCAGGCACCAAGCAGACACATGGTTGTTGTGGTGGTTGTTTTGTTTGTATCACAGAAAAGGGGCAGCTGCAACCCTTTGAGGCACTTCTGGCTGTTTCACCGGGGTGAGTATGCAGCCACCAACAGGCCAGGCCTAGAGACTCGGCCTTTGCGTCCTGTGCTGTATGGTTGGTTTCTCTCCAGGTCCAAAGGAACATGGCAGCCTGGACCTTCTTACCTTGAAGCCTGCAGTAAACCCCGAGAAAATGAAAGAATAAAATAGTGCTCTTCTTCCTCTTCTTCCCCTCTTTCCTCTTCCTCCTTCCTCTTCTTCCCCTCCTTCCTCTTCCTCCTCCTCCTCATCTTTGTTCCTGTGTTCTTTGAGAAAAACTCTTCTATAACCCAGGCGAACCTTAAACTTGCTTTGCAGGCTATGTAGCTGGGGCGAGCCTTGAATTAATTCTCAATCCTCCTGCTTCCTCCCTTTCAGTGCTGGGATCACAGGCAAGAGCCAACATGGCTGTAGAGAGACCATTTTTTTCTTTTTTTTTTTTGGTTTTTCGAGACAGGGTTTCTCTGTGGTTTTGGAGCCTGTCCTGGAACTAGCTCTTGTAGACCAGGCTGGTCTCGAACTCACAGAGATCCGCCTGCCTCTGCCTCCCAAGTGCTGGGATTAAAGACATGCGCCACCACCGCCCGGCCTTAGAGAGACCATTCTTGACTCACAGGATTTGTAATGAGTTGAAAAAAAGAGAGTTAATGCAAGAAAGAATAAATATGGAGTGGTATGTGGGCAAACACAAGCATTAGAGAAAATAGGTCCTGGAGGAGTCAGGGAAACTGATCTCATCTGGCTGGCAAGCTCCTAGGAAAGGAGGTGGCGGTAAACTTGAATGTGATGAATTGGCGAGGCTATAGCGAGAACATATCCATCCTCCAAATGATGGAGACAGGCAGAAATAAAGGCAGCACATTTGGCTAAAGTAGACAATAGGAAAATGATGTTGGGTGGATTCAGTTTTTTTTCTTAATCTATTTAACTTTATTTTATGTGCACTGGTGTGAAGGTGTCAGATCCCCTGGAACTGGAGTTATAGACAGTTGTGATCTGCCATGTAGGTGCTGGGAATTGAACCCCAGTCCTCTGGAAGAGCAGCCATGTCTCCAGCTCTGGGAGAATTAAGTTTTAACTTAGTATAGAGACATTTACTGGTGTGTGTATATCCCTTACACAGAGATTACAGCATTTCGCTAGAAAGAACCACCTGTTTCAATCCCACTGACTGTCTTAGCTAGGGTTTCTATTGCTGTGAAGAGACACTCTGACCCCAACAACTCTTATGAAGGTAAAGCACTCGGTTGGGGCTGGCTTACAGCTCTGAGGATTAGTTCTTTATCATCATGGTAAGAAGCGTGGTGGCATGCAGGCAGACATGGTGCAGGAGAGGGAGCTGAGACTTCATCTAGATCGGCAGGCAGTAGGAAGAGAACGTGATTCTAGGCTTGGCTTGAAGCATCTGAAACCTCAAAGCCCACCCCAGTGACACACTTCCTTCAACAAAGCCACACCTACTCCAACAAGGCCTCACCTCCTAGTAGTGCCACTCCCTGTGGGCCTATGGGATCCATTTTCATTCAAACAACAGTGGCTATGGGAACTAGGCCACCCTGAGCATCTGTCTCTAGGCCTGGTATGAATATTATATGCATGTCTACTACCCTTTCAACAAGCCAGTTTCACCATAGCTGCAAGTGTTCTTGAAAACACTTTAAGAGTTTATGAAATAATATTTTTTTTAATGTTTTATTTATTTATTTTGTATACAATATTCTGTCTGTGTGTATGCCTGCAGGTCAGAGGAGGGCACCAGATCTCATTCCAGATGGTTGTGAGCCACCATGTGGTTGCTGGGAATTGAACTCAGGACCTTTGGAAGAGCAGGCAATGCTCTTAACCACTGAGCCATCTCTCCAGCCCCAATAATATATTTTTTTAAAACCCAGAGAAGCCTGTGTGTTCTCGTAGTAGAGGTGGGGACCACCCAAGCCTGTGGCACTGTGGCAGCTTCAGGGTCTGTCTGTCCCCTGGACTGAAAATAGATGGGTCGTCACCCTTCAGGGTGTTTTACAGCGTGCCCCTTAGCACAAGCTTCTCTTTAAAACATGTTCCTCTGTGTTTCGAAGCCCAGAGGAAATGTTTGCTGCTCCATGCTTCCCAGCCTTGTGGTTTGTGGTTGATCTTTTCAGTACAAAATGTGCCTCGGATGGTCTGTTCTATTTTGATCCTATGAGGGGAGATTTTCCCTAGAGACTCATCAGAGAGACAGATTCGAGAGTAGAGAGATTTGGGAAAGAAGTCCAGTTAGCTTCCTTACTTTTCTAGGTCCTGAAACTCAACTTGAGTCCAGACCGGGGAAGGGGAAGAGGCCTCCCCACCACAGCATCTAGACAGGAAGTGTGCGCTCTCCAGTTAGGTGCCATCGCCCCTCCCAGCAAAGAAGGTGCCTGGCTCCTGTTGTCAGCCGCACCTCTCAAGTCATTGTCTTGTTTGTTTTGTTTTGTTTAGAACAAGTCTCATTACACATCCCAGGTTGGTCTCAAGCTGGGGTTACAGGTGTGAGCCCTCACTACTGCCTGCTAATCACTAACAAGTAGGTAAGGAGATGCCTTTCAAGGAAGGATGCATCCCTAAAACCCCAACTGAAACCCCTAAGCCAAACTCTGGGGTCAAGTTCCTGTGTGAGCTCTGTGTTGTTTTTGCAAGGTGTGTGCCTTAGCCCCAGTGTTCCCAGCTTGTCTGTGGCATAAGTCCAGGACCTGGGAATATGAATGCTGGGTGTGTGGGGGAAAGGTTCACATCGCTCACCATACCCTGCCCACATAGATCTGCTTGCTCAGCCTCCCCTGTGGCCCATGTTTCTCGCTTCCCTATCTTCTCTCATCTTTCTGTTTGATTTCAACCCAGGTGTTTGCTAACCATGGCCAAGTCAGCATCAGCAGCACGAGGAGGTACTTGTTTGAAATGTAAATACCAGGGCTCACCCTGCCCTGTTGAATCAGAAAAGTAGGCTGGAAGAAGGGGCAGCCTTCGCTGTCTCAGCAAGCCCTGCTGGTGGTTCTCAGGTCCACCAGCTTTGAGAATCCATTTTCTCCTCTGGATGTGATAATTTCCACCTCAGTTGGCAGATAAAGCAGCATATTTAATTACAATAGGCAACGTTTTGCCTGTTTGATGGTGTTTTATAATAGGTCTTTATCTTTTCTCTTGTCTAAAATTGTCGCCAAGTCTGTTTCTTCCTGGGGAAGAGCTTCAGAGCTAGTAAGCCTCTGGCTGGCGTTTGGATAGGTGGCGTCTTTCTCAAGGATGGATGCAGGCTGGTGTTATCAGAAATGACGTACAAGGCTGTCTGCAGTTCTGCGTAAGCACTAGGGGAGCAGCTGCTGTTCCTATGGTGTTGCTGGGGAGCACGCTGCATCATTCTGTCAACAGACAGGCAGTCAAGGTTTATACCTCCGCCAGGATAACAGGGCAAAGAACTCAAATTCACTCAGTCTCCCCTTTCCCATCTATAAAAGCAGGCGCGGTGAAAGCTTGAACTGGATGGGCTGACGTTTTTCCCGCTTACGGTAACTCGTTGACTTTAGTTATATGTTTGGGTGATGCCATAGCAGTGGGGAGATTGTTTGTAGCACACCTTATGGGAAACTTAGACCTCAGCTTGTTCTCGGGGAGTAACCGTGGCTTCCTTAAAGGATTCTCTGGATTTAACCTTCTGTCATTTCTTCTAAACCTTTAGCAAGAGAACAGCCAGGTCTCCTCAGGTTGCTAGGCCACACAATCATCCCTTGATTCGCGACTACATTTACTTTAGGAAATCACAGAAATGTGTATTTAGTGAGAGATGAATGGTGCTTCTGCCAAAATCTGATAATAAAGTACGTTATATAATAACTAATAAGACTCAACACTGGATACTCCGCACTTTAAATGCGCCTCTCACTGAACCCTTACAACACACCTATGAGATGTGTTTGGTTAACTTTCGTTTTTATAAATAAGCCAAGGTACCAAGAAGAGAAATCACAGCTTTGTCCAAACCTCCCCGGGAACAAAGGATCCGTCTGACCTTGAGTGTTGGCTCTCTGGCTCCTTAGCTAGCGCATAGTGAATGGGGTGAGCAGGAGGCTCATTTCTCATTTGTTGACTCAACTGAGACTCTCAGTCATACCTGGAAGCCGTTACTTTGTCTCTTCTTTATTTGTTGCCATCTGACTAGCACTATTCATTAATCCGTGGCAGGATTTTGGGACCAGAGGTCAAGGAAAGAACAATGTGTTTGGCAATTTGAGAACCGCTGCTGTAAAGTGTGAAACCCTGTCTGTGGAAGGAGGGGGTAGGTCAGAGAACATGCACCCCCCCTGACAGGGACAGGAGACTCAGAATGGGTAGTGTGGTTCTGGTCTTTACCAGGGGAAAAACAAGAGGCGGTTGGCATAGCAACCGGCATGGTCCTGTGAGTCATCCTTTATCTTCCGCAAGCTCCCCAAACCTTGTGGACTCATTTCTTCACCTGTAAGGCAATTAGAAGCCGCAGACTCCTGGGCGTGGTGTGCAGATAAATAATGACCTGCTTTAAAAAAAAATTCTTGGAAAGGCACTTTGCAAACAGGAAGAGCGTTTTTCTGACTCATCAGAGGACTAGCTGGAGATGCGCTGTGATCTCTCTTTGGTTCTTTGTTTATCCAACAGACCTGTTGGGAAAAAGTTCATGCGGAAGCCAAGTGAAAAATCCTTGGTCTCATACCCCAGGGAAGCTGTATTCAATTCATCTTATCATGGAGGCCTTCCTGTATCCCTCTTTAGTATCTCATACTTCCAGGATGAGAGAAGAGCTTTAGAAGGCTCAGAGCCTTGATGCACACGTTGGTCCTCTGGATGTGTGTCCTGCATACACTGCCACTAACTCTCCGCATGGGAGAACCCTCTGACACATTTCCTGTCTCTAAGTGTGTTATCTTAGGTACAGAGCATCGGCTCGATACAAACAGGAGAGCGGCGGTGTCTTTTGTAGGCTCTTCCGTGGGTCGCCTCTGTATTTATATTGGTACATAGCTCTGTGACAGCTGGGATATAGAAATGTTTTCATCTTCTGAGTCCATATGACCACAAAGTAGGCAGGATATTGGGTGACTCAACCCTGTGGCAAAGGATGGCATAGAAAGCTCTCCATGCGGAAATCAGATCCAACTGGGTGGTAGTGGCACACATCTTTAGTCCCAGGAGGTAAAGGTAGGTGGATGTCTGAGTTCAGGGCCAGCCTGGTCTACATAGTAAGTTCCAGGACAGTGCATAGAGAAACACTGTCTGGAAAAAAAAAATCAGATTTAGATTCAAATCCCGAGTCTATGCTTCTGTTCTTTATAAAACAAAACTTGAATAAGTCTCTCTCTCTCTCTCTCTCTCTCTCTCTCTCTCTCTCTCTCTCTCTCTCTCCCCTTTTGTGTCTGCTGTCAATACAAAGCACAACTCTTGTTCCAAAGGAAAGAGACAATTTACACTGAGTCAAAGATGGCTACAGCCCAGCACCAGGTGGTCAGGTTGTTCCAGATGACATGCTCCACCACGGAAGCATTTGCTAGAGCACTTGGGTGGAAGACAAACACGAAAGGCGGCATTTTCTGAAGATGTGGATGGGATGTGATGGGGGGCAGTTAGAACAAGTCAGAATTTCTACTAGAGATTTCAGGTGCTAATGAAAACATTCGGAGCCTTCGTGCTGGTGGGAGCCAGGTGGTCTCCTGGCAACTTAGTTAACTAGCATAGTCCAGACGTCTTACCTGACAGTCAGAAAGGTGTTAAATTCAATATAGGGGTGGGTGCTAATTGACTACTAAAGAGACTGGGGTAGCCTACGAGAGTTTTGCCCCTCGATCTGCAACGCTCCATCTTGCCACTGTCTAATGGGTCCAGCGGCAGCACCTTCATCAAGGGCGGGCCAGTGAGTGTGATATTGTGATCTATCACAATAAATGGTGCCCAACGTGTGGATGACTGCATCCACATAAAGCCTGACAGAGCTTGGGAAGTAATTCTAGACAGAAAAGAATAGAGTTAAGCATGGTTTATTGATAGCAGCATCTTCTCAGGTGGGCTCTGCTTGCTAGAGGCAAGCGCTCTCATTGGCTTCCTGACTCAGCTTTAGCTGCAAAACCTTGCAGCTCTTTAAAGAGGTCCTGCCACGAAACACTTAAATGGTGTTGATGAAAAGCTGACCGCATGCTTTCTGTTGGTGCCAGGGACCTTAAAATGCCATAGGGTTGTGGCAATAAACATGGCTCCAGCCGGTACCTCTGCCATGAGGCTAGAATCTCAGAAAGCTAAGGAAAGGGCTGGATCCAGCCTTCAAAGCTATGGCTTTAATCCTCTCCATATTGCTTAGTAAATTAAAGATTCACATGGTCAGAAAAAGAGAGAGATATACAGTAAAGAAAGATTCAAAGGAGAAGAAAACCGCTAAATGTTTTACAGTCTGTTAAAAATATATGCAGGCTTGGGAGACAAAAGATACTGTGATCCTGATTCACAGAGATAGACATTTATTTTGTTGCTGTGTTCTGTGTTTGAGACAGGTCTCTCACTGTAGCTCAGGCTGGCTTAGAACTCACATGTAGCCCAGGCTAGCCTTGAATTTGCAGGAATTCTCCCTCAGTCTCCTAAATACAGGGATTTAAGATGTGAGCCGCCATACACAACACTGTCACAGGAGATTGCTGTGGGGTCGTTTCCGACGGGCTCCACGCAGAGGCAAGACTTTACTGTTTTTATTCATGCAAATGCTCTTTCATCATATAGCATATGGTATGCCAGGTTCTGAGTGAAATATCCTTCCTTCCTGGATATATTTACAATGTTAGAGCTTTTCTGTGGCATGTCACACGGATGGCCAAACACCTGCTGCAGGCCTGTGGATGTTGCGGCAGGAGGATCAAGAGTTCAAAAAGATCCTTAGCTACAAAGCAACTTGAAGGCCAGCCTGGGCTACCTTGTACACTGTTAAAAAAAAAACTCACCAAAAAAAAAAAAAAAGAATAATAACAAAAGCAAACAGACAAATGAGAGAGCACGTGAGAGATTTGCTTTGTATTGATTTGTCATGAGCCTTAGAAGGGTTATTTTAGAACTTTGACTATATTTGTTCTTCATGCACAAAATCATTGCTTACCACCCGCTGAGAAGGATTGTTCAGGTTGGATTTTGGTAAGACTGTCTTTAAAGTGATTGCTGAGGCTTTGGAAAGTGTGTGTGTATGTGTGTGTGTGTGTGTGTGTGTGTGTGTGTGTGTGTGGTCTGAGACCAGCTCCTTCTTCTTCTCCACAATCACATGCTCTCTGTTTATAGATCTATACTTTTTTCTTCCTATTTTTTAATGATTTAATTATTTTAAAATTATGGCTATGTGGGGGGAGCAGTGTATGCTCACATGAATGCAGGTACCCAAAGAGGCCAGAAGAGGGCATCAGATCCCTTGGAGCAGGAGTTACGGTTGGTTCTAAACCACCCCCACATGGGTTCTAGGAACCAAAATCTGATTGTCTACAAGAGCAGTATCTGAGTATATATTTTTAAATGCTGAGCCATCTCTCCAATGCTTTTCTTCCTATTTTTATTCCTGTCTGTATGCTCTATTAATATAATCAGTCATGAAAAATTCAAACATTTTCTTGAAGTAAAACTGTGAAATCTAAAACTGGGTGTGATGGTACAGGCTTTTAATGCCAACACAGAGGGAGATGGATCTCTGCGAGTTCAAGGCCAACCCGATCTACATAGCAAGTTCCAGAGCAGCCTGAGCTATATAATAAAGAGACCCTGTCTTTAAAAAAAAACTTAATTAAAAAGAAAGCTATGTAAAATGTGTACCATGTCCTATTTCATGTAGAAATATGCTTATCAAGTTACATGTATGCACACACAGAACAAAATATACACACACAGCTATAGAGACCAGGTTCTTTGAGAAAACAGCACTTGATGAAAATTCCAAATGTGTCAGGATAGTTTCCTAAATTTTCATTCACCGGTCAGCTAGCTGCAACAGTTCACTGGTCGTTGCCCATCTTTAGTAGTTGTCCATTTATGCCCACCTAGAAAGAGACTTTTCATTTTCTTTTAATATATATATTTATTTATTATGTATACAATATTCTGTCTATGTGTATGTCTGCAGGCCAGAAGAGGGCACCAGATCTCATTACAGATGGTTGTGAGCCACCATGTGGTTGTTGGGAATTGAACTCAGAACCTTTGGAAGATCAGGCCATGCTCTTAACCACTGAACCATCCCTCCTGCTCCCTTCATTTTCATTATATACATTTTTTTTACACCTAAATTTTAATTAAGAGATGTCTTGGCTGGAGAGATGGCTCAGTGGTTAAGAGCATTACCTGCTCTTCCAAAGGTCCTGAGTTCAATTCCCAGCAACCACATGGTGGCTCACAACCATCTGTAATGAGGTCTGGTGCCCTCTTCTGGACTTCAGGCATACACGCAGAAAGAATATTGTATACATAATAAATAAATAAATATTTAAAAAAAAAAAAAAAAAAAAAAAAAAAAAAAAAAAAGAGATGTCTTGGCATTTGAGGGTCGAGGTAGGAGGATCACAGCAAGTTCAGGACCAGCCTGGTTTATATAGCAAGATCCAAACCAGACAAGGCTACAAAGTGAGACTTTGTCTCAAATCAAAGGAACGGACATCCCACAGTCCTTAACTGTAAAACAAATTCAGACCGTTGAAAGGAAATGCTGTGTGTTAAGTTACATCTGTCCCTGGTTTTAGTCTCAGTCTTTTGGATTCAGACCCTTTCAAGGATAGATCTTTCTCTAAGTTCTCCGATCTCGGCGGACAGATTTTGGTCACTGCAGAACATCTGGAAGGATCAGCAGCTTTGATCTAGTCCCGTGTCACCAGGCTCATTCGGAGCCCCTGTTTGGCTTTCTGTGTTGTTTGATTAAACTGTTTACTTTGCCTGAGGTTTGTGATGCAGTTTTTAAATAATGATGGGCAATTTCTCTCTGGGCTCCACAAGCTGCTGCAACCTCGTGAAGCTGTTTTTCTGAAGAGTATTTCCAACATTTCTTCTGAGATGGACAGTGATGTTTGAAGGGATTATTAACACCCTGCCTTCAGTAATGTTTGCTCTCTGAGGACTGGGAGAGGGAACTGTCTGATGATGCAATTTGGGCAGCTGGTTAGCCAGATGCGAATAGAAAATTACAGGATCACCTTGAATTGAAAGCTTGTGAACCAGCTGTCTGAGATGAATGATGGGAAGGTCTTTTTTTTTCTTCTTTAAATATCATGGCAAATGGGATTAAACATTCAAATAAAATAGAGGTGTGTGCTCTCACCAATATATCGAAAGTGAATTTAGAATCTGAATCCAAGGGCTATTGTACCTGGGCATCCCACAGTGCTGAAAGCAGGGTTTATTCTGATTGATTTTTTCCCCCACTGTTGAGACTGGTTTCTCTTTGCTGTCACCAGCATGGTCGTAGTCCAGAGGCAGGGCTCACTTTGTGTCCTGGACCTGAGGCCATGCAGTGTGGTGTGTGCTCTCTCAGTGGCACTAAAACCCTGTGGAAGGCAAGGAGACAAGGCTGCTCTCATTGTGGGAACATGCTCACCAAGCAGGTGCCCTTCCAAGGCTTGGAAAAGCAAGGTTTTTCAGTTATTAAAGGAGGGAAGAGAGTAGCTTGTGCATAGAGACTCTGGTGAGCCACAGCATGGAGACTGGTTTACACTCCTAGGGGCTAAAGAGTTCAGAATGTTCCCAGAACAAGAGGGCACGCTTATGGTTGGGAGGTGAGAGAGGAGCCTGGGTTGGGGAGAAAAGCCCGCTTAGAGCCTGGATTCCAAGGTCTGGGATCCACAGAATGCAGGCTCACCACTCAAACACCTAAGGGCATAGTGAGTATCTTAATTAGCACCGCCCCCTCCTTTTCTAGAATCTGCCAAAGAGTTCCACCCTCTACCCCAGTCTTAGTTACTGAAAGGATACACATGGCTTGGAAGAAAATTTGGAAAACTCTGATGGATAAACCCACTCCAGACACATTGTCCCCTGCCAGCCCTCATGTCTAGCTCCAGGCACATTCTCTCAGTGTCTCTGGGCTGGGTGGCTTTCCTTTTCTTCCAAACCTGCCAATCCTGTTTCCTCAGCAGCTTCTGCTTCTGCCAGTTTTGTTTTTATTGTTTGTTTCTGGTTTTGCTTTTTTGATACAGGGTATGGCCTTAAATTCACTGTATAGCTGAGACTGGCCTGGAACTCCTGATCTTCCTTCCTCCACCTCCCTCCAAGTACTGAGTTACAGAAGTGCTCTCCCATGGGTGGTGTGGGCCTGCTAGTTTGAAACCTTTTGTCATGACTTCTGGGAAGACCACAGGTGTAGAAAGTATGTGTGGGGAAACCGGAAACTATTCTGTACTTCTCGGTCCAAACTCCTTTTAGCCGGAATGCACACTAGTGTTCTGTTTTGAAGTATTTTCATCACACAAAGATGGGTTGAAAACTGCAGGTGTGGTTTTGCTTGAATAAAGAACTATTTGGCTAGGTTTAGTTCATTCCTGCCGCGCGGAGTGCGAAGAACCAAGTGTCCTTGGCTTTTATCTCGGCATGCCCTTGGAAGTACGTGAGGACCTTGATGGCTCAGGGCTCATTTTGCTAGTTTCTGTTCCAGGAGGAGATGGGTATTGCCTCGTTCAGGGAAGGCTAGAAAGGCAGTTTTAAATAGAAGGGGATGTTGGACATTGGCAAACAGGGTGACCACTGTACACAGGCTGCGTGTTATATTTAGAGCTGTGTCTTTAAGTTGGGTGTGGTGGCCTACACCTTTGATCCTATCACTCAAGAGGTACAGACAGGCAGTTCTCTATGAGTCTGAGTCTGACCTGGTCTACAAAGAGGATTCCAGCCGGGCGGTGGTGGCGCACGCCTTTAATCTCAGCACTCGGGAGGCAGAGGCAGGCGGATCTTTGTGAGTTCGAGACCAACCTGGTCTACAGAGCTAGTTCCAGGACAGGCTCCAAAGCCACAGAGAAACCCTGTCTTGAAAAACCAAAAAAAAAAAAAAAAAAAAAAAAAAAAAAAAAAAAAAAAGAGGATTCCAGGCCAGCCAGAGCTACATAGTGAGTCTCTCAAAAGGAAAAATTAATGTAAAAAATATGGACCTGGGGATATAGCCCAGTTGGTAGAGTGCTTGCCTAGCTTGCAAGGAGTGCTGGACTGATTGATCCCAAGCAATGAATATATTGATGAATATTGGTGAATTCTGTAACTCCCAGCTATATGGCACATTTGGGTCCAACCTTGGGTACGTGAGACCCTGTCTCAAAACAGTTATGTGACTAATAGACCATACAACTTTCAGAATCTACTAACTTAGCTTCTGCCAACCTAAGTGTTAAAAATGACATTGACATCAGATAACATCTTGGACCTATAGAAAAGTTTCTCCATCTGGCTGTTCCTGCCTCTTTGATATACCCAACAATGTGCCTTTATTATGTAAAACCATAAAAACTTCATGAAACTGCTTCCATGTTGGAACATGAAACTTGGAGTAACCTAAGTCTGTTTTCCAGAACCACAGTTATTCAAAATGGTGCCAAGATAAACTATCTCTTGTTTCATGGGCTGGGGAGAGGTGGGGGAAGGGAGGATACGAATCAAGGGCTAGGCAAACTGCTTGCCTGGCCTGTGCAAGGCCCTGGGTTCAGTCGTTAGCACTGTAAAAAATAAAAGAATAAAAATGAATTGCTTTTATGTTTTTAAAACACAGGAAGAAAAAACTAGTTGTCATTAAAGTGGAAATAGAGCCAAGCATTGTGGCAGAGGTACATAATCCCACTTCCCACACTGAGCCCCGAACGCTTGCACAGGCTTTTACATTGAACCAACCATAGAGACGTAGATTTTAATCCCCACATTGCCAAAACTGAAGCAAGAGAAATCTCTAGCTCAGGGCACACTTCAGAACACTGCGATGTAATGAGACTCTGCCAAAAAAGACAAAAAGTCGAAAAAATTGTCAGGTTTTTTTTTTTTTTTTTCAAGTCAGTCATGTGTAGTAGCACATACCCGTAATCCCAGTACCCCCAAGGCTGAGTCTGGAGTACCTTGACTTCAACACTAGCCTGGGCCCCACAGTGAGACCCCGTTTCAGAACAAACCCAGAAAGGTTTAGATAAACTGCACATTTGTAGATGGTGATATTACGTGTCAGGAGTACCTGCTCAGGTAGCCAGCCTCTCCCTCCTCCTCCTCATCTCTGTCTGTGCCCTGCGTATTCCATTTGCCCAGCGAGTATCTCGGCATCTACTGTGCCGGGCACAATAACATGCTATGTCTGCAGCGTAGAAAACTATCTCTTTATTGGAGTGGTTTGTTTTTTTTCTGGGATCTTACATTTTCACTACTCATTTTTAGAATTCTGTTTCTGGTTATAAAAGCGAAGAAATGGTGACAGAGGTTTTGAGAATTTGTAACCCCTGGGAACATACCTAAAAATATCAAAATTTATCTACCAAATTCCTGGGTGAAATAGTCCCCGCTCTCTGCTTCCTGCCCTTTCCCTACATCTGCTTCCATTTAAAGGAGTTTAGTGACATTAGTGTGTGTGTGAGAGAGACAGAGAGAGCATGATATGTGGTGTGTGTGTGTACGTGTGAGTGTTATACATGCCACAATACGTGTGTAGATAACAACGTGGTACAGTCACCTCTCTTCTACCCTTACCTGGGATGGAACTCGGGTTGTTAGGACCCTTCACCCTCTGAGCTGTCTCGGTAACCCTCCTGCTCTATAACCTTTGCTTTGTTTTGTTTTTGAGACAGAGTATTATTAGATAGGTGAGGATAGCCTTGAACTCAGTGTAGCCCAGGTTAGCTATGAATTTGTAGCAGACCTCATGCCAGCCTCCTGCATGACCCACATGACCAATGTACATGCGTGATTCCTTGTTGCTTCTTCATTTGGCGTGCTGGGAATTGAACCTAGGGCCTCTAGCATGCTAGGCAAGCGTTCAAACTCTAGTCAGTGCGCCCAGTCCAAATCGTCACCCACCCCAAACCCCAAGCACTGGTGAGTGAGCCCAGGGTCTCATATCTGCTTAGCTCAGCTCTTATGCTCTTCATCGTTGACCTACCGCCCCAGCTGCTGTTTTCTTAAGAAACATGTCAGCCTCTGGAGGGATGGCAGGCCAGAGGGGCTGGTGTGGACTGCTGCTCCCCACTGTGCAGAATGAGTCAGTGGAAAGCAAGACGTTTGAGTTAGCACTGGACCCAGGGGTCACAGAAGGATAGTCAAATGGAGTTCTCTTCTATAGTATTTCAAGATAAACACCACCTAATAATTTTTTTTTATTATTTGGAAGGTGTACAAGAGCTGAAACTCCTCTCTTGGCTCCCAACATATTCCTCCTCCGCTGAATTATGTGGCATTTTGCTCCACATTTGAATTTCTAAATAAATTGGACTTCATTATTCTTGGATTCCTGACAGACGGCATGTCTAAGAATTAGTGTTTTGCATTCTGCCACTCTGAGCGTGTTCAACAAATGACTCAGTGCTATTGTCACTGAATTAATTAGCAGGATTCCTGTGAAGACTTCAGGGTGCTTGGGTGAGCTAATGTTTTAAAATTAGGGCTCAGTATTTTCTTGAAAATGGTAACTGCACTCAGGGGCCATTTGCAGTTTTAGGGTGATTTAGGGAATTGCCGTGAGGACCAATGCCCATAGAGCAGTTACCACTTTGCCTAGCACACGGGGGGATGCTCAAGTGCCAATATTTTCCAAAATTATATATGTGTGTGCCATGGAGTCCGACTGGCAAGTGTCTGGTTAGGGAGTCAGTTCTCTATCTGCCATGGGTTCCAGGAATTGACCTCAGGTTGTCAGGTTCGCGCTTGTGCACCAAAGGCCTTTACCCACTCATCCATCTTGCTTGCCTTGTTTTCGTTTTTATTTTTGTTAGCAGTTTAATAAATGTTAGGATAAGTCTATTCTTTGAATTGTGTTTTCTTTCAGATTGCCTTTTTCTCCCTCCCTTGCTCCTTTTCTTTTTTTAGTATGTGTGTGTTGTTATTATTTTGCTTTAGAGTCTTGCATAACGCTCAGCTTTATGTTTATATGTAACACAGATGTCTCTATCCATACTACAAGTTTATTTTTCTTTTTATAAAGGAAAGCGTATAACTGGGGGCTTGCTTACAGTTTTGGAGGGTTGTTAGTCCGTGGTCGTCATGGCGGGAAGTAGACAGCTGAGGCACTGGAGCCGTAGGTGAGAGCGTTACATCCTGTTGGCAGGAAGAGGCTGTGGGGGAGGCTCGTGTGGGCTTTTCCTGCCTCTTTCAACAGGGCTGCACCTCTTAATCCTTCCCAAACTGTTCCACTCCCTGGTGACTAAGCATTCTAAAATATGAGTTTATGGGGACCATTCTCATTCAGAGTACCACCACACGCCATTTTCTCTCCTGGGCTAAATTTGATCGCTAATTATTTCCTTCACTTTTCCATCATGTTAGGGTCAAGCAATTATTTATTACAATTATGTGTGTGTGTGTGTGTGTGTGTGTGTGCGCGCGCATGCGCATACCACAATACAAATGTGAAGGTCAGGGAACAACTTCATGGAGTTAGTTCTTTTTTTCTACTGTTGCATGGTTTGAGGGACCAAGCTCAGGTCTGTAGTGCCTTTAGCTACTGAGCATCTCAACAGCCTGTTTTCAAATCATTCAGCTCAACGGGAAGAGCTGGGGATTTTGTCCTTTGGTTTCACTCTATCTGCTTTACAAGTTCATAATCTTTACAGTTTCTGTTTCTCACCTGGTCCTTAGTGCGTCAAGGCTAGGGTTTGGCTCCAAGCATATGGGCCAAAGTACTTTCTGGAAGAAGTAGATAAACAATGAGTCAGGTAGTCTCAACAAAATTACCTAAGTAGTTTCCCCTAAAGCAGTAAGGACTCAAGTTGCTTCTTCCTATCGGTGTAAGTCCCTTTCTTTCCCCCATAAAATATTAATCCTAATATACTTCCATGTTTAATAAAACATACCCCCTATAGGACTGCCAGATTAGATGCAGAGTACTCAATACGATTCGAATTGCAGAGCTAATGAGTAATTGTTCTTTAGTTTTTTTTTTTTTTTTTTTTTTTTGGTTTTTCGAGACAGGGTTTCTCTGTGGCTTTGGAGCCTGTCCTGGAACTAGCTCTGTAGACCAGGCTGGTCTCGAACTCACAGAGATCCGCCTGCCTCTGCCTCCCGAGTGCTGGGATTAAAGGCGTGCGCCACCATCGCCCGGCTAGTAATTGTTCTTTAGTATAAGTAGGTCTTATGCAGTAATTGGGCCATGCTTATAATAAAAGAATTAATTTTGTTGTTTCTCTGAAGTTCAAATTTAGTTGGGTTTCCTAACTTTTTCCTTTTCCAGTCTTTCTCCCCACCGTGTGTGTGTGTGTGTGTGTGTGTGTTGTAGTTGCTGCTGCTGCTGCTGAAATAGGGTCTCATATAGCTCTGCCTGGCCTTCAACTTACTATTGGTTGAGGACGACCTTGATAAACTCCTTCTGCCTCTACCTTTCATACCCAATTCTTCTTCTTCAGGCAGGCAATCCTGCTTCATCACTGCTGTCTCAAGGGCGGATTTTAGACCCATTGGACGATGCCTCTTGGGATTATTCTCTTCATGTCGCTGGCATTTTCATCTCTCTTACTGGTGGATTCCTTGCTGTGCCCTCTCATTCACGAGCCCTACAGCACATTTTGACTCTTAGGGTTTTAGGTAATTATAAGTGGCCGAATGTTCTGGTTAAGGACCAACATTTGCTGTCTGCTATTTATTTGCACACAAAACAGTCTTTGAGTAATGAAAATAGATGTCAAAAGCTTCATACCCCAAACACTCATTTTCCTTATTTACGGAGGTTTGTATTGGGCTTCTGCTGGAACTTTCTGAATTCTCAAAGATTCTTTTTATTTATGATAATATGTATATGTGGACATAACAATATGCACATGTGAGCACAGATGCCTGTGGAATCCAGAAGAAGGTCTCAGATCCCCTGAAGAGGGTGTTTCCGGGGGTCATGAAGCACCTAACGCGGGCCCTCTGCAAAATCAGGACATGTTTTTCACCACTGTCTTTTAGCCCCTGAGTTCTTCATCAGTGTTTTCTACAAACTAGATTAGGAGATCACGGCAGCATAGGAACAGCAGCTGTAAGGGACTGTGAGTTCAGGAACAAAGACAATGAACGCATGATGTGTGATCCAGGCTGCATGGAAAGACCCCGTCTCAAAAATCCAGATGGACTGACCGCAGTAATAGCAACAGAGGAGAGTGGGGAGAAGGGGAAATGGGAATCTGTCAAACGCCTGCTCCAGGGGCCCTGGGACCACTGTGTTCAGGTCACATGGCTCCAGCTACCGATGGGTTGTCTGGAGGCCCAAAAGGGGTGACATACAGTGTCATAGAGCCATTAAGTCATCCAGTGGGAGACCTAGGACCATTTTGGTAGTCGGTTAGCTACCTAACTAACCTCACCAAAGGATAGGGAACATAGTGGTTCATGGTACTTAAATACAAGTTCATTTGGCTTCGGGGACTGTTGATTTCAGGTGCCCAGGTATGGTTATTGGAGAGAGTTCCCTTTGCTATTGTTGCTTTGCTTTTTAGAGATCAGTCCTCTTTGTAACCTAGGCTGACTTCAAACTAGAAGTCCTCCTGCCTCCTGACCAGAGTGCTGAAATTACAGGCATATTCTATCATGCCTGGTAAAGCTTTTCTCTTGGTCTGTTTGTATCTGTTATTATATTATGACTGATTTGTTCTGTGTTCAAAGTTTTTCTTGGGCATGCATGTCTTTATCACGGCAAGAATATAACTGTAAGCATTTGTTTTTTTTTTGTTTGTTTGTTTGTTTGGGACAGGGTCTTGTGACACAGCCCACGACTGCAGCAGCAGTCGTGCTGAGGATTGTAGGCATCACCGTCTATAAAGTCTAGTGACAACCAGGGCTTGCAGAAAAAGCCTCAGGATTGCCTTGTCTAAGTTACATGCTCATTCACGCACCCAACCTAGAGCTCGAGGAATAAATAGCGTGCTATCATTGGCTAAGCCTGGGTCACATGTTGGGGCTAAGCCCAGTTGCACATGAGCTGCTTGAGCTGATAGTGGATGATGAATGGTTTTCCCAGGGGAAGTGAGAGTGTAATTAGCAGAAAAGAGGTAGGTGAAGCTGCAAGAATTTCACTATCCACTGTAAAGAGATCACATGGTCACTCAATTATTCAAAACCCTTCTTTCACAAGTGAGAACAGTGAGATTTCAGATAGGCGAATGGGTTTTTGATTGTACATTTAGTACAGCATTAGGCATGGACTAGAAACTCATTTGAACTCACTGTCTTTTTTTTTTTTTTCCTATGTAGCTCTTAGCTCTGGGAACTGCCCTCATTCTCTTATTCCCCATGTCTACTGCCTGGTCCCAGCAGAGCCTGAGTCCTTGAGTCTTTCCTCCTCAGGCTGCTCCAAGGTCTCAAAATCTTCAGCCTTCAGTGGTTGTGTTAGTTGGCTCAGCCTGTATAGCAAAGCAGACTACAGAGTTTAAAATTTCATCTCTGCCCTGGAGCCTGGAAATCCAAGATCAAGGTGCATTGTCCTCCTCTGAGGCCTCTTTGATGCATACATGGTGACATTCCCCTGTATCTTTATATATGCCTATGCCCCAATTTTCAGTCATCATGGACTAGGGCCTCCTCTCCAGACCCTTGCATGTACTAGGTGAGTGTTCTGCATCTGACCTCCATTCCCGGTTCTTCATTCCATCTTTAGAAACTCATTCTCTAAATAGAGTCACAGAGTACTTGGAATGGAAAGATCAACTGAGGAGGCGGGTATGAATTTGAGGACACAATTTGGTCTGTGGCAGTTGGATATAGCAAAGAACACCGAAATCAGATTTTGGTTGAGTGTACTCCCCACTTGGGACAACTTTTGAGATGTCAAAATTTAAAGTGGGCCTGGTGATGCATTCTGCAATCCCAGCACTTGGAGAGTAGGGACAAAAGACCGTGAGCTCAAGGCCATCATTGGCTACAGAGCATATCTGAGCTGGTGTGGGGTATAAAAGACAGCCCCCTCCATGCAGAAGACTGGGCAGTAGGTCAGTTGGTACAGTGCTTGCCTGGCTTACAAAACTCGGGCATGGTAGTACAGACCTGGACTCTTTATCACTTGGGAGGTAGAGGCAAGAGGTTCCGAAGTTCAAGGCCATTCATAGCTACATATGGATTTGGAGAATGGTCAGAATACATGAGCCCTTGTATCAGAAAAACAAACAAAAAACTAGACAGGAATAGGATCTCTCCCTCTCTCTAGTCCCACCAGGCTTTCTCCCTCTCTCTCATCTACACACTTGCTAGGCCCATACTTTTCCACTGAGCGCCACACCCCCAGCCCTTCCGTCTCTTTCCTTAGAACTGTCCCCGTGGGGGATCCACTCTGCTGGGTTTCTGCTCGGCATACCCACCCCTAAATTTCAACATGGCCAGGGTTAGAAAGTCGATCCAAACTCTCCACTTTACTGATGGTGGGTGGGGGTGGGGGAGCCCTTAAATCACTTGCCAGAGCCATACAGTCCTTTATGTATACAGGCTTTCCAATTCCCAGGCCTGCACAGCACTGTTCAGAATATGCATTATGAAATATAGAAGTCAGGTGAGTGGATTGTAGAAGGTGACCTTGTGGGTCACCAGTTCAGTTCCTTCATTTGAGAAACAAAAAGGAAATGCAAGGATGATTTAAAAACAAACAAACAAAAAAGGTAAATGACAGAAACCTTAAAGAACAGGCAGGTCCATAATTCCTCTGTGAAATCACCGAAAACTCCCACAAAGCATTTTCCACTAATTTACCAGCCTGGAAGTAAGTTGTATTTTTTTTTCCCCAACAGCTTTAATCGATTTCTCCTTGACTTTTCATTTATCCATCTCTAGCTGGAGGCAGCGTGATGAACTCAGGGACAACAACAGGCCTCGGATCTCATTTTTGAGACTTGTTAGCCGTGTGGGTTTAGACAAGTCATGTGATCACAGGACCTCTATATCAGGCTTTTTCTGCAACCAACTCCTAAACCATGACACAGAGACTTACTAGTTTTGAATGCTAGGCCTAGCTCAGTCACGTTTCTGGCTAGCTCTTTTAACTTAATCTGTTTCTCTCTATCAGGGTTTATTACATTTCTTTCTGTATATCTTACTTTCCCTGCTTCTCTTGCGTCTGCTCCCTGGTGTCTGCCTCGTTCTCTCCTCCTCCTTTCTTCTCTCATTCTTCTTTCAGGCCTAGATTTCTCCTCCTATTTATTCCCTCTCCCTGCCAGCTCTGCCTATCCTTTTCTTTGCCTTGCTATTGGCCATTCAGCTCTTTATTAGACCGATCAGATGCCTTAGGCAGGCAAGGTGAAACAAATGCAGCATAAACAAAAGCAACTCACCTTTATTTAGTTAAAGTAGTAATATTCTGCAGCACAAACAAGTGTAACACATCTTTGCCCAGTTAAAATAATATTTTACAACAGACCTCAGTCTCTGCTTGTAAAACCATGAGGTGGTACTGATTGCTGGTGGATTGTTGTGACGCTAATATGAGCTAATTACTCACTGTAGGATGCTCAGATTAACTTGTGGAAGCCAGTAAACCTTGCATCAAGATTAGCTCTAGAAGTTTAGTGTGGTAGCACATGCCTGTAGTCTGAGGTAGGGGCATGAAGATCAGGAATCCAAGGTCATCCTTGACTGCAAACCAAATTTGTGACCAGTCTGAGCCCCATGAGACGCTGTCCCAAGAACAAACCAGCCAACAAAAGAAAACATAGCTATGGTCCCTACTGGAGAAAACAAATGCCCCCAAAGGCAAGCTTGTTTGTCCATATTTTCTGATACATGCCTCTAATGCCTAGAAGTCTGTAACAGGTAGGTTATAACATGAGTCTTTGTCGTATGAATTAGTAAAGGCATGCACATATGTCATATGAATGTATGAATGCAAATATGGAGGACCATAAAAAAAAATCTGTGCTGAAGAGAGGGGTTCTGATTGGATGGAAATCTCCAACTTGTTTAGTTGGTTTAATAATTCCTGTTGCCGTCAGCATTCCTCAAGTTCTTCTTTGTCTTTTTAGGCTGAGGCTCCATGAAGAAAAGGTTATTAAGGATAGGCGGCATCATCTCAAGACCTACCCAAACTGCTTTGTCGCGAAAGAACTGATCGACTGGTTGATTGAGCACAAGGAGGCCTCTGACCGAGAGACGGCAATAAAACTCATGCAGAAATTAGCTGACCGGGGCATCATTCATCATGGTGAGTGAGGCGGCACTGGCAAGGTGTTTGGAGAGGCAATGAAGACCACATCGATTGCGTGGATGTACTCGTTATGAAGTCAGAGACAGGAGTTATGGCTCTTGCAGACAAAGAAGGATCAGAAGGTCAAGGCCAGCCTTGGCTAACAATAAGTTTGAGGCCAGTCTGGGCCATGTGGGACCCTGTGTCCAGAAAAATCAAGTGTTAATTAATAAACCAATAACCATTTTACTTTAGATTATCTCTTCGGTACCTCTTCTCAATGCATCCTTTTTCTAAGAGGTACTTGGATTATTTTCATTTGCTCTCCTAGACAGTGTGCCATAGTTGAACCTTCATCGGAATGCATATTTACTGTTTGCAACCTGATCAGCATGCTGTATGTCAAAGTCACCAGTGCTGACAGTCTATTTCTCTGAAATTATTGTTAGGCTAGCAGAAAAACCAAGGGGTTTCCGCATAGTGTCTTTATAAATGTGTGCCTTTGTATTTTATTATCTTGCATGCCTCCTTCACCGTTCATACTGGTCCCCACTTCACCCCTTACCCGACTCTTCTTTCTCCCTGAGTTAGTCCCCCACCCACCTTTTTATCCCATGGATTGGTGATCTTTTCTATTTTCCACCTCCCTTCAAATCTCTTTCCTGATTCAAGATCCACATCTCTGACTGTTCATGTTGCTGATACTGTTGTATGCATAGTGTGCCTTGCATAGACCATTATAGCTTCATCTGTTCAGTTAAGGGACATTTACGTCATTTATAAGTTTTGACTGTTACTCTGTCTTAATTACTATTTTCATGGTGTGAAGAGACACCATGACCAAGGCAACTTTTATAAAGGAAAGAATTTAAGTGGTATTAGCTTGTAGTTTTAGAGGGTTTGTCTATGATCATCATGGCTACACAGACCTGGTGTTGGAGTAGTAGCTAAGAGCTTTACATTCTGATCAGCTGATAGAAAGCAGAGAGAAACACACTGGGCCTGGAGTGGGCTTTTGAAACCTCAAAGGTCACCCCCACTGATACACCTTCTGCAAGGACACACCTCCCAATCCTTCCTAAACAGTTCAACAACTGGGGACTGAGCATGCAAATATATGAGCCTATGGGGGCCATTTTCATTCAAACCATCCCACTCTCAATGGTTCAACGAACATTCATGAACATGTGTGTGCTGACTAGTTTTATGTTGATTTGACACAAGCCAGAGTCACCTAGGGAGGGGGCACCTCAATTAAGAAACTACTCCATATTGCTCTATCTAGAAGCCAGTGGTGCATTTTTTTAAATTGAAAATTGATGTGGGTGGGCCCAGCTCACTGTGGGTAGTGCTACCCCTGGCTGGTGGTATCAGAAGGTAGGTTGAGTGAGCCATGAAGGACAACCCAGGAAGCAGTATTCTTATGACTTCGGCTTCAGTTCCTGTCCGGAATTCCCTCAGCGAGTAACTGTTACTTTGAAGGGTAAGATGCAATAAGCTGCTTTCTCCCCAAGTTGCTTTGGTCATGGTGTTTTATCACAGCAATAGAAACCCTAAGACAATATGTCCTCGAAGTCTCAGCCTGACCCAGACATTTGCACTCTGATGTTCCTCTAGGCAAAGATAAAAATTCTCCTTATTTTTGTTCATTCCCTGATAAGTTTCTACTTACAAATAATCCAGGAAAGCTGGATTTCCATTCCCGAAAGCTGGGGTCCTGAGGACTCCTCCATCACTCCCACTGCAGTTTTCTCTAACACCTACAAACCCCTAGTTTTAGTTATGTGTTGACATTTCTCTTCAGATCACTTTCAGTTTTCTGACAAAAAGGTCATAACCTTGTAGCCCCAGCTGGCCTCGAACTCGTGATCTTTTCTCAGTCTCCCAAGTACAAGGGTTACAACTGTATGCCACCTTATCTAGCTTTGATTTATAATCTTTGAGGCTCATGTTATTCCAGTGTTCATGCTTATAAAGACTCTGGGATAAGTGATGAAGTGAATTTGGTTGTTGGAGACCAGCTTTGAGAAAAATACCACTTACCAGGGTAGGAGCATGGGGGTTAGAAAACTAGTAAAGAAAGCAAAGATGCGAGTGAAAATAATAGAACAGAAACACAGGATAGTACGGGAGGGAGCTCCAGTGAATACTGAAATCGCCTGCATTTAATTTTCCATACACTTTTATACCTCAGTACAACGGGGGGGGGGGGGGGGAGACAAAAGACTACTTTAACATGATACAAAGGACAACTAGAACAGTTACTTGCTTCAATACTTTGAGACATCAAGTCATTAGCATTCTGTTATTTAGGCAGTAAATCCACCCTAGACCAAGTATCCTAAAGGCAGCCACTCCCAAGGTCAAGCCTCCTATTTCAAAAGAAGGGGCAGAAGGATGCTTGAATATTCTGACCATTGGTCCAGGGTGGAGTGAATCTACCTGTGCGGGCCATCTTAAAGTCAAAAAGACCAAGTAATCACACCCTAGGTCAGGGAGTGAAGCCTCACTTGTCAACAACTTTGAACAAGCTAAAACTCTCTGACCTTCAGAGAAGGTGGAAATAGACTCACATTTTTGGGCCTCCACATTTCCTGAGCCTTTCAATACATGGTGACGGTAGTGATGCTGACAACACTGAGTCAGAGCACTGTGCTGAGTGTGGTCCCACACAGTTGATGTCCGTGCAAGCACGAATTAAGCAGTGAGATGGATTTTAATCTCCTGTCTCTCGTGAGGCTTTCATTGTCCTCTCTGTGTGTTTTGTGTTTCAGTGTGTGACGAGCACAAGGAATTCAAGGATGTAAAGCTCTTCTACCGCTTTAGAAAGGACGACGGAACCTTCCCGCTGGACAACGAAGTGAAGGCCTTCATGAGAGGACAGAGGCTGTATGAAAGGTAGGTCCACCGCCATCTCGACTTGGAAGAAGGGAGTGGGCTCTATTTATCTTTACTTTGCTTGCTTTCTTGTTTTATTTATTTATATCTTGAGAAGGGAGCTTATGCTGAATCGAAGCCCTATATGGTCATAGGATGACCCCGAATTTCTGATCCTCCTGCTTCCACCTGCTGGCATTACAACTGTGTGTCACTGCCGCTTGTTTTATGTGGTGCTGAGGATGGAAGACAGGGCAAGTGTTGGATCAGCTGAGCTTCATCAGCAGCTCATCCGTCTTTTACCATGTCGACTTCAGTGTGGCTCTTCCACGTGGGCTGGTTACATAACCGTTCCTTATAATAGGAGAAAACTCTGTCACGTAGTTGCTTTTCTCTTTGCCAGAAATCAAAGTTGGTTTCATAAGGTCCTTAATACTCAATCAAAATCATATTTTCTGTACCTAAAACAATTGAGCAAAATTACAGAAGAGAAAACAGAAGGGCACTCTTTGATGTTTGCCATCAAGTGATGCCCATGAACTTTTCCTTGTTTGGTTGGATGAGTCTGTTGCAGAATCTGAAGATTCACTCTGGCACATGCTGTGCACGGGGGTCATGCCAGGCAATCAGGCTGAGAGCACTTTACGGAGCAGGGTCTGTGTAAGGCCCTTGTTTCAGCTCTCTGGAAGCTGAAGCATACCATACATACCACAGGAGCACTCGGTTGACAAGTCCCAAGAGGTGTGTCTCAGCGCTCGTCTGTTTTTCTCTGACCTCTTGTTCTTCTAGCCATCCTTATTTTTATCCAGGGCAACATTTTTAGAAAGGATCTCAGAGGCAACGCCTTTCCTTAATTCTAGCTGCCTTGCAAGGCTTTGAACCTTCTGAAAACTCATATTTGTCACATATAAGATGCACAAGTGTCACCTGCTCCACAGTGAGTGGGTGTGGGGTTACAGTGAGGGTTTAAGAAGCCAGACAAAGGATCGAGAGGATTAAGAGCTAAGGTTGAGTTTTAGTTAAGAACACAGGGCTTGCACATGCTTCGCAGACTCTACCACTGATCCTTGCCCCAGCCTTCTTTGAATCTCTTCCAGCCTCACCACCTGTGCCTAGCCAATTATACGGTGAACATTTGATGGAAATTATGGCTAGAGGCCAGGCTGTGTCTCAGATGTGCACAGTTGCCGAACATGTGTAAGACCCAGGAGGAGGAGAGGGGCTGTGACTTTGAGTGTTTGTTTGTTTGGTTTTCTTTCTTGTGAGTTGATCAATATTCCAGGATTCTCTGTGCCTGCCATTTACTTTCTAATCACTATGACTCAGTGTCTCAAATTGCAAGTAAATTTATTTCCCCAAACTGCTTGTGAAATGAACAAGAAATTTAATATGTATTTGAATCTAAGTGACCCAGCTGCGTTTCACAGACCTTGGCCTCCGCTTTGGGTTGCTGGATCATGTTTGGAACAAACTTTGGGGCCCTTGAAATGGGCTCTTCTATTGTATGCCTTCTCCTTGTCTTATGCGTGATCTTCCTGTAAATTTCAGCACATTTGTAGGTTTCAGATACGTTTATAGCATTAGGAGTGAATAGCTGGTAATCTAGTCAGGTACTTTATTTACATTTTTAGAATTAAAGGAATTTTTTTTCCAACAATACTTTCCCTAGAATACTTCTTTGGGGTATCTCTAACATTTACACATGAATGTCTTGCATGATATGTGTTCCTTTTATTCTCTTTTTAAGATTATAACAGTGAGTATTTGTTGATTCCGAAATGCTTATAAGAGAGCTTGGTTAGTAGAGTTAGTAATTGAATTGCTACATGACTGATTTAGATGCTTTTATTGTCCCTGTTTTATGGTGGGGGAATGGGGCAGGCAGGGTAAGTCTCTTGTCCAAGGTCACCTAATAAATCCAAGCTGAAATTTGAATCCAGAAACCTAAACCCTAACATCTTTGTCACTTGGCTGGTAATAAGTCCTAAATCCTTTTCGTTCCCCATTATTGAGATTAAATGAATGAATAAACATTTACTCCAGAATACAGTTTACTGTAAAATGAGGCAGGGGATTTCTAACTTGTCAAGGTAGAGACCTTTCTGTAAAATTTTATTGAAAGGTACCAGACAGACATAAGCATGAGATCCTGTTCTGGGCCAGTATCCCTGGTGCTCTGTAATAAGACCCCGGATGTGGATCTGACCTGAATGCCTCCTTTCAGAGGACTAGCTCTCACGGTACCAGAAGGCACCATGCAAGCATCCAGAGGAGGGAGACAACCAACAGTCCTACCCAATTATGACACCCGTGAACCACATCAACAACCAGTATGGCACCGTTACCTAAGAGTGCAATAGTGGCATGCATACCTTAGCAGTAACCAACAACTCTCTCATTGTATTCAGCAAGAGGGAAACCATGCCTGGTGCCAGAAACCCAGCTAACTACTCAGTGCCTAGTGAAGTCATGATTGTTGGAGGAAAATTTACAAACACTAATTTATTAGGCCTGAATAATCATTTGCAACAGTCTATAAACATTTGTCCTTATACCCACAGGGAAGTGTAGTCCTTACTCCTCATCAAGGAAATTTTTCTTTCCAGCAGATGGAGACCATTAGAAAACCAAAACCAATCAAAATGCAGGGTTGTGGCACTCAGTCCCAATGGGATACATCTACAAAGCACCCTACATCTAAGGCTCAGGGAGCTTTGTGGAAGAAGGGGCAAAAAGATTGTAAGAGCCAGAGGATCAGGGAGTTCACTGTGAGATGGTATCTCTTAGTGATGTCAGAAGCTACATCCATAATGTCTCACCAGCATGATTGCCCAAATGTGAGCTGAGCAAGGATGATGCCAGTGAACTTGCCCAGGTGGACCAGGAAAAGCTCACGAGGCCTCAGCACTAAACAAAGAAGTGTAATCAGCCCAGGAAATCTGGAAGCGGGAGAAGTGGTCTTCCCCAGGCAAGAGCACACCTACTGGCTGTCCAGTTCTAAATAGTTACATGTACATATATACATACAAGTTACATTATACAAATTGAATAGGTTATAGTTATATGTGTGCGTGCATATACATATATGCATGCGATAACCAATCAAAGAAGAGGCCATAAATTTGAAGGAAAGTGGGGTGTAGTATATGGGGAGGATTTGGAGAGAGGAAAGAAAAGGAGAAGTGTTGTAATATTATAATCTTACCTAATTGAGTTGTTGAAGAGAACAGTTTGAATGAACCTTGAGCGTCTTCACATCGAGGAATGACTTCTCAATTCTAATTTCACCTGATTTAATGCAGAGTTAAATTCCCTCTCTGTCTGGTGAATATTCTGTTTGTCTTAGTTGGGCTCTTTTGTTGTTGGACCTTCGCAGTGGTAAGAATGCTCCCCAGCCACCCGCCTATTTATCCTGCTTAGGGGTTTAGACCTGATTGAAGCGTGGGAAGAGATGAATGCCTTTAGATCTGTGGCTTCCCACTGCCGCTTTTCATTTTCTCTTCCACGTGGCAGAAGAGGTATCAAAAAGAAGAGCCATCTCCAGTGGGGCAGAGTCTGTCTGTGTGTTTTATCTTCTCCACCATGTGTCCCACGATGGTTCTTTTGTTCTGTCTCAGAGCCTGGCACAGTAAATATTGTTGAATGTACAAAGGACTTGCCGTGTTGTTTCTTTTTTTTTTTTTTTTTAAATATTTATTTATTATTTATTATGTATACAACAGTCTATCTGTGTGTATGCCGAAGGCCAGAAGAGGGCACCAGACCTTATTGCAGATGGTTGTGAGCCACCATGTGGTTGCTGGGAATTGAACTCAGGACCTTTGGAAGAGCAGGCTATGCTCTTAACCACTGAGCCATCTCTCCAGCCCCCCAAACTGTGGTTGCCAGGAATCGAACTTCTGACCTTTAGAAGGGCAGCCAGGATTCTTAACCACTGAGCTATCTCTCGAGCGCTTGCCGTGTTGTTTCTGTGCGCCTCTGAGCTTACAGCATGAGAGATCTGCTTAATGGCAAGCAACAATAGCCAGCCTGTTCACCTTGTCTGGCTTCGAAGAGCTAACAAAGCATCTTTTTGCTGTTGTTGTTTTGGTTTTGGTTTTTCAAGACAGGGTTTCTCTTTGTAGTCCTGGAACTCACTCTCTAGGCCAGGCTGGCCTCGAGCTCAGAGATCCACCTGCCTCCTGAGTACTGGGATTAAAGGCATGTGCCACCACTGCCGAGCACAAAGCATTTTATATTTGTTATGCTTGACTTTCCTTACAATTCTGCGCGATATACCCAGCAGGTAGAATTAATTCCATTGTAAAACTAAGGACATGAGGTATAAAGAGGCTTAAATTGTTAATATAGACCCTTAGTTAGGGAGCTAGAGATATTTCCTAAACACCTCTGAGGCTGGAGAAATGGCTCAGCAGTTAGAAACTCTTACTGCTCTTCCAGAGGACCCACGTTTGGGTTCTCAGCACCTGCATCAGGTGGCTTACAGATGCTTGTATTTTCAGTTCCGGGGGGAAAAATGCCATCTTTTGGTCTGTCTGGCACCTGCATGCACATGGCATATCACACACACACACACACCTAAAAATAAATAAGTAAATATCTTGACAGGGGAATGCCTTTAAGCCATTGTGTAGGACTGGGAGAATGCATCTGTGTGTATGCAGTTGAATATGGAGGCCAGAGGGCGGCTTCAGGCTTGTCTCTCACTGTCTGTTCTTGGCGACTGTCTCACACCGAATCTGGAGCTCACAGGTTGACTAGACTGGCTACCCACGCACCCAAGTCCCTCCTGTCTCCACTTCCCAGCACTGGGATTGCAAGTATATACCATCACGGGGCTTTTCACGAGGATGCTGGGGATCTGAACTCAGCTCCTCCTGCTTGCCTGGCAGACAACTTCCTCCAGCGCATCTTTACGCCCATCTTCTTCTGTTTCCACCTTGCAAACATTTTTTTTTTCAACTGAGCTTGGTTGGTTGGTCAGTTGGTTGACTACTTAGGTTGAGATAAGGTCTGCGTAGCTCTAACTGTCCTGGAACTTCCTATGTAGACCAGAATGGCCTCAGTCTTGCAGCCACTCCCCTGCCTCTGTCTCTCTCACAAATGCTGGGATTACAGGCATGGACCCAAACTGATACCTTCAGCTCTACAATTTGATTCAAATTTCAGCTTGAAATATTTTCAACCATTCGGGAAGCTATCACAAAACATTTTCCATTGTGCCATGGACATTTTTGGTTTAATAGTGCTGCCTGATTCGTGGTTTCAGAGAACCATTTCTGTTCTTCGTGGTTTGTTTGTTGTAGAGCCCAAGCTGGCTTTAAACTCATATTCCCCTTGGTATTAGGATTATAGGTATGTGCCACAGCAATGTGCAGCTTAGAACCATCTATCTATCTATCTATCTATCTATCTATCTATCTATCTATCTATCTATCTATCTATTTTCTGAGACAGGGTCTCTCTATATAGCCATGATTGTCCTGGAACTCAATATTTACACTAGGCTGGTCTCAAATTCAGAGGTCCATCTTCTTCTGCCTCCCATTGCTGGTAGAAAAGGTATGAACCACCATACCCAGCTGCTACATAAAATCTTACAATAAATATTTCTTGGCTTCATGTATTTGAAGTATTTGTCCAGTGGTTTTGATGTAACTTGGTTAAAAGTTATTTTTAACCACTGTTTATGTGAGTAGGATGATTTTGATACTCAGTCACTCTTGTTAAGAACTGTTACCATGGGGTTGGCGAGATGGCTCAGGAATTAAGAACACTGACTGCTCTTCCAGAGGACCCAGGTTCAATTCCCAGCACCCACATGGTGCCTCACAACTGTCTCTAATTCCAGTTCTAGAGGACCCAACACCCTCACACACATGTACATACATGCAAGGGAAATAAAAATGCACATAAAATATAAATAAAAATAAATGAACTGTTTACATCTGACTGCAATTTTACCATACTTGCTTGCCAGCAAGTGTACCCATAACCTTTCATGGGAACTTGTAGAAGACAAAAAACCCTGGATTAGGACATGACAGCTACCTTGACTCTTAGCAGTGTCTTTGGGCAAAGTACCATCATGTGACCAGGCTGATTTTGATACTCAGTCACTCATGTTAAGAACTGTTTGGTTCCTATAAACAGCACAATGGCTGGTGACAGCTGCATATGTACACAGTGGGCTGTGCATAATCGCTGGTGACATTTGCATGTGCGCACAGTGGGTTGTGCGCAGTGGCTGGTGATGATTACCTGTGCACACAGTGGGTTGTCCACAGTGCCCTGTGATGATGACATGTGCACACAGTGGATTGTGCACAGTGTCCTGTGATAATTACATGTGCACACAGTGGGTTGTGCGCAGTGGCTGGTGATGATTACATGTGCACACAGTGGGTTGTGCACAGTAGCTGGTGATGTTTGCATGTGCACACAGTGGGTTGTGCACAGTGCCCTGTGATGATTACATGTGCACACAGTGGGTTGTGCACAGTGGCTGGTGACAGCTGCATGTGCACACAGTGGGTTGTGCACAGTGGCTGGTGACGGCTGCATGTGCACACATTGTTCTGAGATAGGTCTGCTTCCCATTTTGCCTTATAGGCGATGGTATTACATGCGCATGCGTCTGTGTCAGCCTTTGCGTAGATTCTGAGGATCCATACTCAAGACCTCGTGCTTGCCTAGCAAGTGCTTTACCCACCGAACTGTCTCCCTAAGCCGTTTAATGGACTTTTAAATGAGTCTGAGAAAAGTGTTACTTGGTTCATGCCAAGTGGCTGTAGAAATCACATTTTCGTTCTTGAGGAGTGATGCCACTCCCCCCCCCCCAGCCCGGTGTGATCTGCCGTCAAATCAGAGCTTTGTTAATATGCAAAGCAGGCTGCAGCCATCTGTGTTTGTCAGAAGCCTCAGGTGTCATCCAGACTGCTAGCTCCAGTTGATTATTTAGAAATGACTTGACTTAAAGGCAAACAGGTTGCCATTTGAACAGGAGACCAGGTCCAGTAAGTGGAGACGAATGGCGCTGCTAACTTCTGCTAAACGCTCCTCCATGCCCTGCGGTTACCTCTCTGTGGTTACTTTCAGTTTGGTAGAGTCAGGGATTAACTCAGAATTTCTGAAACCAAAGGAGGAAGGGCCAGAGTTCCTTTCCTCTCACTCACGGGCAGATCTCCTTTCCAAGTCTGTTTTGTCGTGTGTGTTCTGGGAAGAAAGTGCCTACCCGTCAGCCGTGTTGTGAGGACCACTGTAATGGAGTCTTAGCTACAGTAGGGCTTTTGTATTTTAATGCTTAGGGCAGTGTTCCATGTATATTAAATGCAGCCTAGTATTACCCAAGCTGAGATTCTTGGCCTGTGTGAAATATTTCTCCCCATCTTTTCGATCATTCTCTCCCCATTTCCAAAGGTCACAAGGCTGACCTATATGAACTGCCTCAACAGGCTTCATGGGCTCCTGCCTTTTAGTCTGGCTCCATTAATGGAAGGCACTGTGATGAATTCCTCTGCTCCCAGCCCACTGTTGAGTGGCCACAGTTGTGGGCAAACAGCCCCCTCCTCACATCTGTCCTCTGGGGCCCTATCTAAACCCTCTCCCATAACCATCAGGCTACTGGTGCTAATGACAGGCTACTGGTGGTGCTAATGACCGTGACCAACCCAGCTGTCTAGACCTGAGCCCCATCATCCCTCCTCTTGGTTTTAGTAGCTCGCTTATTATAAACGGCCTTTCTGGTTATAATATTATGCTGTTCTTTGTATGTATTTTGGTACTGTTGTGCTGTCTCTTAGGGTTTCTATTGCTGTGAAGAGAAACCATAACCCCAGCCAGCATCTCTTATATTTAATTGGTGCTGCCTTACAGTTTCAGAGGTTTAACCCATTATTGTGACGGCAGGAAATTTGATGGTGTACAGGAAGACATGGTGCCGGAGAAGTAATTTGAGAGTTCTCCAACTGGATTGGCAGGCAGCAGGAAGAGTGATCATGGGCCTGACTTGAGCTTCTGAAACCTCAAAGCCCACCCCCAGTGACACACTTCCTCTAGTAAGGCCACACCTCCCTCTGAGACTCTGGAGGCCCCCACACCCTGGTAGCTCCAAGCTCAAGGTGTAGTCTCCTTGAACATGACCTGAACTCCAGATTCTCTTGTCTCCGCCTGCCCCATCTTCCCGTTTCCACCTCCTGAGTGCTGGGTTCAGGCTTATGCCACCATACCCTTTGTTAATGTATTTGTATGATCCTGTTACTTTCTGACCAGACCCTGATTGGTCAGTCCTGCAATCAGAAAGGAAATGTTAACTCCTTCCTCTTTAGGAGGCCTGAACTGTCTATTTCCTGTAAATGGGGAAGCTCCCTGTTAGTGGTCTTCATGTCATTTTTGTTATTTGTGTTTTTACTGATTGTGTATCTTGAATATTAAGAAGATTGAAACTGAGTCATGGTCCACTGACTAGTCTTTGGCTCACTTCATCTCTCCTGCATCCCCTTTGGTTTCATGGTGCAGCCGACTCACCAAGGTAGCTGTAATGTATCTTGTGTTTCAGTCTCCCCAGCGTGACGGGAAATTCCAAAATCTAAGATCTTGGAGCCTCCTTATCCAATGCAGATATCCTCCCCGAAATATTTTGTAAAAGGGGACTAGATAAATGAGTGTGTGGTCATTTTCATTAGGAAAGGAGGCAGCGGTCAGCCTCCTTCTCTGTTTCTTGAGCTGGGGGATGCTCACATCAGACAGAGCAAGGGTTTTGCTCTTCTGAGGCCGCTCTGTTTGTGCCTCTTAGTTGTAGTTCCTGCTGCTGAATATTCAAACTAGTGACTACCACCCCCAGCCAGCCCCCCTCAGCCTGGACCGCCAAACCCAGCCAGCCCCACTCAGCCTCCACTACCACCCCCAGCCAGCCCCACTCAGCCTCCACTACCACCCCCAGCCAGTCCCCCTAAGTCTTGACTGCCAACCCCAGCCAGCCCCCCTCAGCCTTGTTATACTTTTGGTGCCATCCTCATTATTTTTCACGTATTTCATTTGAGTCTTCTAACTTCTCTAGGAAGGAGGTATGGTCACCATTAACTCACAGGTGAGGAAAGTGAATTAGAACTAAGCAAACCAGCTGGGCACAGTGGCACATGCCTTTAATCCCAGCTCTTGCGGGGCAGAAGCAGATGGATCTCTGTGAATTCCAGGTCAGCCTGCTCTACAGAATGAGTTCCAGGATAGTCAAGGCCACACACACAAAAAAAAAACCCTGTCTCAAAGAAAACAAATCAAAACAATAAATACATATGTATAGAAACAAGTAAACTAAAATACTTGAAGACTGATCCTGGGGGCCAGCTATATGGCTCAGCAAGAAAAGGTACTTGCTGTGCAGGCCCAAAGACCCAAGTTCGATTCCTGGAGCTCACATAAAGGTAGAAGGAGAGAACCAACTCCACAAAGTTGTCCTTTGACCTCCACGTGAATACCTTCACATTTGTACCTCCCATGCCTCTACTATTAAATAAAATTAACAACAACAAAAAGTTATCCTGGCCAGAAGTTGCTTATAGCATAGGTTCATTCCTTTTTCAAACTTGAAATTAGAAAAAAAATGTGAGCATGAGAACCTGTACTTACCCCTTGGGTATATACTCTTTTTTTTTTTTTTTTTTTTTGAGACAGAATTTCTCTGTGGTTTTGGAGCCTGTCCTGGAACTAGCTCTTGTAGACCAGGCTGGTCTCGAACTCACAGAGATCCGCCTGCCTCTGCCTCCCAAGTGCTGGGATTAAAGGCGTGTGCCACCACTGCCCGGCGGGTATATACTCTTGTTTTCTTAATAAAGCCCAACTTTGCTTCATACTAAAATAACAACAACAGCAATAATAATGTCAATGATTATTTTAAAAAATTAAATTTGCTTGCAGTTAACCTGTGGAAGGTAAAGACCATTCCCAGGGTGCTTTGTACCCATTTTTTTTTTTTTTTAAATCTAGCTCTCACTGAGTATCCTGGATTTATCTGGAAAATGTTTACATAATCTTTTCTAGTGAAAACCCACTATTGTTGAATGAAGGAGGTGGGGCAGAGTGAGTGTAATTTGCGTTTGGTGTCAGAGGGAAAGAACTCTTGTGGAGCAGGAGGGCCTGGGGACATACTGAAAATAGGTAGTTACAGTGGACCACATGGCTGGGTCTCTAAAGGCAGATGGTGACTGTTCCATCATTGACACTTGCTGTGGTGACTCCCTTGGCTGGCGGCTTTGTGTGAAACCCTGGGACGATTGCACAGACAATGTAGTTGCATTGCTGGTCAGGCTTTGTTGGCTCAATGAAAACATCCGTGCTCAATTCCAGCCCCTTCACACGGGGCTTGGGAGCGAAAATAAAGGCATTATTCCGCGAACTGGCAAAAGCAGCACTTCAACAGGAAGCAGTTATTAATTCTAGAGCCCCCCCCCATAATTCCTTCCTACTACAAAGAAAGAAAAACCCAAGTATGATTTTCAAATTTATTGAAGTTAAATTCGCAGTTAAACTTTGACTATGAGACTGGACTGTAACATCCATAAAGTGCATGTGTAGCTTCGTGTGGAACTGAGCACATTAATACCCCGTGGAGCCACTGTCCCAGCATTTATTTATTTATTTATTTATTTATTTATTTTTAGTTTTTCGAGACAAGGTTTCTCTATAGCTTTGGAGCCTGTCCTGGCACTAGCTCTTGTAGACCAGGCTGGCCTCGAACTCACAGAGATCCTTCTGCCTCTGCCTCCCGAGTGCTGGGATTAAAGGCGTGAGCCACCACCGCCCGGCCATGTCCCAGCATTTTAAAACCATCTCTGTAGTCCACCGTGGCTTAACATCCTAAACAAATTAGCTTTGGCGTTTCCTAGAATATGAAACTAATTTTTAAAAAAGTTATTTAGCCTTTGGGTCATGACAGCCATTCTCCAGTAACTCAACCTAAATAACAAACCTAACGACAAAGAAGGGGGCACCCAATATATGTTCCCTAGGCCTTTTAGGAAGCACGGAGCCGTTCCTCTGGCCATATACTCGAAGGGTGATACTATAGACACCAAGGAAATGCACACTGTTTTTTAAAAAAGGAATGCCACTTAAATGCTACCATGGGAGAACAGGAAGAGGCTGTGACATCATTCTGAATGCCACAGGTGTCGTTGTAAACAACCAAATTAAGGGTAAGATTCTTGCCACGAGGAGAAGTGTGCAAACACCTATTAAGTGTTCTAAGAGCAGAAGCAGCTTCCTGAGATGGGTGAAGGAAAACCAATCAGACTAGAGTAGGAAGCTGGAGAGAAAGGCACGCGGATTCAATAGTCTGCCCTGCCTAAGAGGAGTTCACTCTGTGAGGACAGACAGGCGGGAACCTGGGCTACTAGAGCCCATTCCCTGGGAATTCATGGCTTAATGGACAAAAATGGAGGATCTAGACTGAATCATCTTGTTTTGTTTTTTCAAGACAGCTTCTCTGTGTAACAGCCTTGGCTGTCTTTAGAGCTCGCTCTGTGGACCAGACTGGCCTAAACTCACAGAGATCTGCCTACCTCTGCCTCCTGATTGCTGGGATTAAAGGTGTGTCTCCCCCCATCCCACCCCTTCTAGACTGTATTTTTTGTTAAGTAAGTTAGCTACTTTGGTTTCTGTTTCAACCGCTCCCTTCCTCCAGCCTCTCCATAGCAGATTTCTGGACTATTGTCAAAGCTCTTCAAGGGTCAGCTGTTGGGTGTGAGGCAGGTGTGTGTGTTTGTGAGAGAGATGTGGCCTCTGCTGCTGTGTGCCACACACTATGGTAAGTGCTTTAAACAGATGAATTCTGAATCACATAGACTCTGTTGAGCTGTCGTTGTCTTCATTACAAATGAAATTCAGAGTCAAAGGTAGTGGAGCATGCCTGCAATTTCAGCACTAGAGAGGATCAGGAGTTTAGGGCCATCTTAGGGCTACATAGTGACTTCCAGGCTAGCCCGGACTACATGAGACTGTCTCCAAAAGTCAATTACTTACTTACTTACTTAATTTAATTAACTAAATAATTAAGCCTATAGATAAAGCTCGATTGGTAGAGTGCCTGCCTCATGTGCACCAAGTCCTTGGTTCAATTCCTTGCCACACATAAATTCAGCGAAGTATCATACACCTGCAATCCCAGCACTCAGGAGGCAGAGGCAGGTGAATCAGAAGTTCAAGGCCATCGTCAAGGCCAATGTGAGCTGTTTGACACACCACAAACGTGAAACAAAGCTTAGATCTTAGAGCCCAGCCAGACCCAGATGGCTAGCCGATTAAAAGTCCAAGACGACTTCCTTGAACCACTACCTCTCTGGAGCCACGTGTGTGCTCATAATAGTACAGAAAGGATTGTAGCCGGCCAGATCACATTCCCTCGGTGTGTCCCCAGGGGGTGTTGCCTTTATTCATCCTGCTTCCTTCCTGCACTAGGACAGATTTATCCACCATGAAGAGTCACTTTCCGCTTCTGCAGCTCATTCCTTGGCAGTGGCAGAGGTTCCACTCTCCTGATTAGTGCCTGTCCCAGCCTGCACTCTTCGACACCATAGCAATTGGTCTTTGGGTGCACCTCCTGACGGCTTCCAGCCAATGAGCCAACTCAGAGTTCTATGTGAGAGTGGATTCCAGCTATTCAGAAGCTTGCTTACTTTCCTTCTGGTGGTGCACACTAGGGACCTTGCTTTTTTTTTTCTCCATGCTCTCAGCAGAACTTGCCAGAGTGTGGGGAAGTGCCTATTGTTTGCTAAATGGAAGTGAGACCACTGTGGTGGAAAATGAACCCATGACCAATCACCCTTGCACAGAAGCATCTCATCTCTGTGCTGCCATCCCTCAGAATTGGGTTCAGAGTTTTTCTGTGGTGCTCCCTCATCTATAGATGCTTAGCCTCTCCAATTGCTCTAATTGCTGCACATTGTCCATATTTATCTCCCATTGTCCCAAATCCAACCCCTCCCTGACCTGGCCCACTTATTCTTGTTCCTTGATCCTCTACGCTGTCTCACTAGCTCCCAGGGAAACTTACTTTGTTCTATTTTTTTTTTTTAAATTTGAGACATGGTCTTATGTAGCTCTAGCTGGCCTCAAATTTCTTACATAGCCAACACTGGCCTTAAATTCTCGGTTCTCAAACCTATACATCCTAAACTTCACTCAGGTATCGGAAACAGGAGGGTTTCCTTGGGTTGAGAGCTAGCCTTGGTGACATAGTGAGTTCTAGTATAACCTGAGCTACAAAATGAAACCCTACCTCAAAAGTTAATCTACAAATAGAAAGCTGATTTAAGGACATGCTTGTAATTTAGAATTGTACATTATGTGACCTAGTTTGTTTGGTTCTATAGATTAAACTGAGGACCTCACGCATGATTGACAAGTGTGTTATCATTAGCTTCATCCCCAAGTCAACCTGTTGTACAAAGAGCAGGGACCATTTCTCCTCTGCTTTATATTGCTTCCATGAGTATCCAGGACTATACATACATCCTGTAGCCACATAGATGGTTCACCTGAAATGCCTGAAGTGGTGGCTCCTGCTTGTCATTATTCTGTTTTATTTTTCTTTCTTTCAGTAACCATGTTTGTTTTTTGAGATAAAACTTGCTGTGTGTGGCCCTAGGTGCCTACTTGTAGTTGTCATTTTTTTATTTTTTTGGCTTTTTGGGGGCCCACCACCCACCTTTCAAATACATACATGAAGTCTTATTCTTTTATTCTTACTTATGACCAGACTTAGCCTGGCTTGATTCTAGTCAGCGTTTCTTAAATTATCCCGTGTACCTTATGCCTCTAGCTTTTGTCTTTCTCAATTTCTGTATACATTTCTTTACTTCTGACTCCTTGGATTGCCCTATAGTTGGTTTTTTGCCCCCTGGAGTCCTCTTCTCTTTCTCTTTTTGTTTCTCAATCTTCTCTTCCCAGATTTCTCTTCCTATTTATTCTCTTTGCCTGTCAGCCCCACCTATCCTTTCTCCTGTCTTGCTATTGGCCATTCAGCTCTTAGATCAATCAGGTGTTTTACACAGGCAAAGTAACACAGTGTCACAAGAGTTAAACAAATGCAACATAAAAGAATGCAGCACATCTTTGCATCATTAAACAAATGTTCCACAGCATAAACAAATGTAACACATCTTAAAATAATATTCCACAATACCTAGTATGTACTATGTAGCCAAGACCTTGAGTCTTCTTACTGTATTTCTGACCACATGAGTCTTTAATTTGCTAAACGATATGGCTAGGATTAAAGCTTTGACATCTGGATCCAATCCATTCTTTAGCTTTTTGAGATCCCAGCCTCATGGCAGAGGTACTGGCCAGAGCCATGTTTATTGTCACAACTCTATGACATTTCAAGGTCCCTGCCACCATCAAGAAACATGCTATCAGCTCTCATAACACCATTTAAGTGTTTCGTGGCAGGGCCTCTTAAAAGAGCTGCAAAGTTTCGCAGCTAAAGCTGAGTCAGGAAGCCTTTCTTAAATGAGAGTGCTTGCCTCTAGCAAGCAGAGCCCACCTGAGAAAATGCTGCTATCAATAAGCTGTGCTTAACTCTATTCTTTTCTATCTAGAATATCTTCCCAAACTCTCTCAGGCTTTATGTGGCTGCAGTTGTCCACACTGTTGACTGAGGTTTCTGTCCCACTTGGTCCTGTAGCCATTAAGTCCCAAAGACTCACACAGAGGTCTACATTAATTATAAACTGATTGGCCTATTAGCTCAGGCTTCTTATTAACTCTTATAACTTATATTAGCCCATTATTCTTGTCTATGTTAGCCACGTGGCTCGGTAACTTTTTCGGCGAGGCAGTCACATCCTGCTTGCTCTGTGTTTGAATCACAGCTCAACCTTGAGTCTTCTTGCCTCAGCTTCCTGAGGACTGAGATTCTAGGCGTGCACCACCACACCTGGTTGATGTGGTGCAAAGCTGAACCCAGGGCTTAGTGCATAATAAGCAATAACTCTTTCAACTGAGCTACATCCCCAGCCTCCCGAGTGCTGGGATTTCATGCCCAATTGATGTGGGAGAAACTTGGAGTATTCAGATTGAAACTAGACAGGATTTACTGATAAACTTGCTTAGGAAATATTAAATATATATATATGTATATATATATATATATATAAAGTTATATATAAAGTCGAATCTAACAAAAGGGTGAAGTCTCTAATATGACTGAAAGGTAAGAAGTATACTAACCAGATACGTTAGAAACTGTAAGAGAGAAAATTCTGTTCCAGTTTAGGGTTGCTGGGAAAGTTTCTGCCAATATTTATTCACCAAGATTGGCCTCTAGTTAGGCTTTGTTCCTATGACTAATGGAGACAACCATGAGTTAGAACCGACTGGTAGGCCCCTCCCTATGTCAAAGAACATGCTTCCAAGAGTCTGTTCCAGGGTGCAGCTCAGGGTAACAGCCATCAAGTCCTGGGCGTGTCATTAAGCACCCTGTGTTCTTATTAGAAAAACCATAATTCTGTCAGGTGGGCAAGATGACCCGGTGAAACAACTATCCGAAAACAACACTGGTGTACTTAAGAAAGAATTCTGGCAACATCTCTACTGGATAAATCTCCCATCTGCCAAAGTGACCAGACTTGCAATCTTGTGTCTCTTTTTAAATTGTTCAAAGTGTATCCTGGGACTGGGACTGACGACAAGAAATTTAAAGATGGAATAGAGTCAGGATGAAGACTCATCTGGAATGTCTAAACCTAAGGTGTAGATAATGCAGGAAAATGTTCTACTTGAGTTGGCTGTACCTTGGTTGTTGGTCTCTCCTGAACAAGTGCTATTAAAGAGACTGTCCTCCCACACCTTGGGGTTGGAGAGATGGCTCAGCGGTTAAGAGCACTGGCTGCTCTTCCAGAGGACTCGGGTTCAATTCCCAGCCCCCACATGGCAGCAGAAAACTGTCTGCAATCCATTATCCAACACCCTCACACAGTCATACATGTAGGCAAAACACCAATGCACATGTATGAGCACACACACACACACACACACACAGTCTTGTGTGAAGCAATGTCTCAGTGAGGAGGCATACTATTTCTATAACACAACCAATACTTCTATTGTCTGATGATTATGAAAATATGCACAATAAGTAATAATTTTGTTTTTCTAATGAGCCTTTGTAAAGCCCAGCTCCCCTGCCAGTTGTTGGGCAAGTCTATGAGACTTGTGTTGTTTGGAACCGAGGCAACTGCTCCCGGTCTCCATCGCTTTTGTGCGGTGTTCAGTTAGCCTACCGTAGTCGAATGAAGCCTTTTTAGAATGGCTGTGGTTTCAAATCCATACTTGGCTTCTCTCTCAAGTGCATGCAAGTTCTGAAAATGACTCTTCAGAGAGCACTAAAAACTCTAGGGAATGAAGAAATTACAGCTTGGGTTTCAGAATATTAGTGTTTTGTTTGCTTCTGCCAAATTCAAAATAGCAGACAAAGAGGAAGGGCTTTTATCCTTCAGAGAAAAGTAACACACCATGACTGTTGCTGGTGGTATTTGCTTAGCTTTCCCACAGTTGGTTAGGAAATATTTATTAAGCATCTAACGTCTACCTCCTCCAAATTTAGTTTTCTAAGAAATAAAAAACGTTTAAGACACCATGGAATTCTGTCTTTAGGAGTTTCTAGTTTGGTTGGAGGGGTAAGAATCATGTATTATACCTAGCCTGGAGGTGCGAGTCTTTGATCCCAGATTCGACTGCAAGTTGAAGGCCAATCTGACTAACACAGTGAGACCCTGTGTAAAATAAAAGCTAAGAGTGCTAGTCTATAGAGAGCTCAGTCAGTTCACCCCCGAACCCCCATGATAAAAAAAAAAAAATTCATGTATGGTTCCATACTTGTAATTTCAGTACAGGAAGGTAGAAGTCGGAGGATGTTGGCGGCTCATTGGCCAGTTTAGTTTCAGAGCAGTGAGAGACCCTGTCTCAAAAAAAGTGTGGATATTGTCTGCAGAGATGATAGATAGATAGATAGATAGATAGATAGATAGATAGATAGATAGATAGATAGATAGTTAGATAGGTGGGTGGGTGGGTAGGTGGGTGGACAGACAAGACAGACAGACATAGTCTGTTGCCATCAGGGTGGGAAGCATGGGCAGTGTACAGGCAGGCAAGCATGGTGCTGGAGAGTTAGCCGAGAGTTCTACATCTGGATCCTCAGGCAGTAAAAGTGAAGACCTTGTACTAGGTATAGTTTGAGCATATATGACCCTCAAAGCCCGCTCCCACAGTGACACACTTCCGACAAGGCCACACCACCTAATAGTGTCACTCCCTATGGGCCAAACATTCAAACACAGGCGTCTGTGGGGGCCATACCTACTCAAACCCCCACAGTTAGGATACATGGTAATTCCAAGGCAGCCTGGGCTACAAAGTGATACCCTGCACACTTTGTGTGGGTGGGTGGGGGGTCTGCACGCACGCACAATAATTGTAGGAGAAAAACCGTGGCTTTAAGTTCAGTTTTTTTTTGTTCTAATTTTGTTTAGAGAGAAAGAGTGAAAGAACTATGTAGGTTAGATTGCTGCTTACTTTAAATACGTTGGTAGAGACTTGACGATTTAACTGATGGTGGAAAACATGGTTCCACGCTCCGTTCAGCACCTTCATGCGAGACACCCCTCCACGCCTCTGCCCTTTCCTTCTGGCTAGTGCGGCCCTCATCTCCACAAAGCACTGGACATGAGCCACTGGGCCTACCTAGATCTCAGCTCTCCTTTCCCCCAAAGCCAATTTCCTTTGTGCAGTAAACATCCGTGTCACGGGGCCAGTCACTCTTCTGGTTTTTTGAGATAGGTTTTCATTTACATATCCCAGGCTTCCTGAACAAGCTGGAACTCACTGTATACCCTCAGCTGGTCTCAAACTCAGGCAAGTCACTTGGCTTCTGTCTGGAATACTGAGGTTATAAATATGAGTTGCCATGATTGATTTTAGGAACCCTACTTGTTAGGAATAGTTTAAATTTCCACAGACAAAGGAAGGAGGGAAGGAAGCTGCTAAAAACAGGGGGATCAAGATGAATATACTTATTTCATGTACAGCGTGGAGGTGACGATGGTTCAGGGGACATCTATTGTCAGTGTCCAGAGCTGTTTTCTCCCATTTTATCACCTGTCCCAGTATGCAGTGTTTATACTCACAATGAAATAGTATTCTGTTTACTAGCTCACTACCTAATTATGAACAACATATCTATACATACACACATGAATCATCCATGTTATCAATACTAGCAGAGTACTTAAAACTTCCGATTCTCATGTAGGCATTTAGCCCTAATTAATACTATCTTATTAATCACACAAGTCAGTCAGAACAATGCATTCAAACTGTGGAAAACACACATATGTAATTTATGCCTAGCTTATTATAAACTAGTTTATATGTAATATAAATAAACTAGTTTAAAATAAATCAGCTATAATTTAAATAAACTGGCTTATTATACAGGATAGTAATGTAAGCGTTTTGTTGTTGTTGTTTTTCAGTAGCCAAACATCTGGTTAACCCTAGCCTAACAATTATTTGACTTCTTGATGGATAAGACTTTCTTTGGTTAAAAGTGGAGGGCAAGTGATTTGGGGTAACATCTGAATTATAGAGAACTCTGTCAGGATAAAAGGAAACCTTCCTAGCCTATCCTCAGAGGTAGCTCTATTAATGTTTTAATTAATAGACATTTAATTTTCAGTCATGCTTGTGGTGTATGTAGGATGATCGATCATCACATTAATATATGGACTTCCTTTTTTTTTTTTTTAAATATTTACCCCTCTTGAGACCATGTCTTACATTATGGTACAGGCTGGACTTGAACTTCTGTGTAGCCCCAGCTGGCCTCAGCCATGGTCCTCCTGCCGCAGCGTTGGGAGGTCATGCAGTATATTGTAGCTGGCCTGGTGTGTGTCTTCCAAAGCTTTCTTCCTAATTTCCCCCATCATTCGATCTCATAGCTTCATGATAATTTTAACTACCCCTAGCTTCCTTTCTGTTTGTCTCGAAACAGAATCTCATGTAGCTTAGGCTGGCCTCAAACTCTCTCACTCTCTTTCTTACTATCCCTTCCCTCCCTCCCTCCCTCCCTCCCTCCCTCCCTCCCTCCCTCCCTCCCTCCCTCCTTCCCTCCCTCCCTCCCTCCCTCCCTCCCTCCTTCCCTCCCTCCTTCTTTCTCTTCCTCCCTCTTTCCCTCCCTCCCTTCCTTTCTTTTTTTCCAAGACAGAGTTTCATTCTGTAGCTCTGACTGTCCTGGAACTCACTATGTAGACTAGGCTGGCCTTGAACTCACAAAGATCCATCTGCCTCTGCCTCCCAGGTGCCAGGATTAAAGATGTGCACCCTAAGCCTGACATGACATTATGTAGCAGGAATTGGGCTTGAATTCCTGATTCTTCTGCCTCTACCCTCCCCAGTGCTGGAAATATGCAACACCATGCCTTGCTTGCCCCAACTTTTGGCCCTGCACACAATTCTCATATATTCCCACATTACACAAGGCCTGCCTGACCCTTTTGAATTTCTTTCAGTGTGCAAGGAGATGACTATCGGCTTATTTCTATTCCTGTTTTGGCACCTGAATGGGGCAGTTCCTTCTATTGTGTGGCCTTTCCTCTGGGTTAACGTGAATCTGGGAAACTGGACTCTGATACACATCGGGAGAGGTGGAACCGAGCCCAGCAGTATCAGCAGAGTCTGCTGAGTGTTGGCGGGAGTCAAGGCTCAGCCGTGTGTAACTGTGCCAATGGGCGGTGGCCCTGTACCATGATTATGGGCCAGTATAGAAACAGCTTTACTGAAAATCAATTTGCGCTGTAAGAGGGAGGATGTTCCAGAGCAATAGCCACTCGTTGGATTACTAATTAAAATGGAATTAAAGTCCTTGTTAGTGGAAATACATAAAGAGTCTTAATTTTGATGCAGAATGGGATTTGAATCCCCACCTCGTAGTAGCCCTATTAAACTTTTAGTGTAGTTATCATCGGCCGCAGGATTGAGTTTATTTTGCAGGTTTGTACCACAAGTTTCTGGTGTACTTAAAGCACTATACATTTTGAGGGGCAGGATCGTTCTTGAAATAGGGTATTATGATGTAGCCCTCACCAGCCTAGAACTTACTTGTAGCTCAGACTAACCTTAAACTCACAGTGACCCTCCTATCTCCATCTCCCGTTGAATATTGGGTTTACAGGCATCAACTGCCGTGTCTGATCAGGCATGAAGACTGTTGCTTGTCTGTATTATCACATTCAGACTGCACAAAAAGTTTCCAACTAGGCTCAATGATTTTTTAAATTATTACATTTCATATTTATTTTATTTTACATATTTAAATTCTTCCATTTTAGTGTGTGTGTGTGTGTGTGTGTGTGTGTGTACACATGTGCCATGGGGTTCCTGTGGAGTTGAGAGGACAGCCCGTGGGAGTCAGTTTTCACTTCTGCCATGTGGGTCTCAGGGATCCAACTCAAGGCATCAGGTTGGATAGTAGGTATCCTGACAAGCAGAGCCATTTCTCAGACTATAGACACCATTCCCATTCCCGTTTTACTTGTGGGGAATTAGTCAAATAACCAAGTGAGCACGTTTAGTACTTATCTGACCTTCAAAAGTACCAGGTAAAGAAGTAAAAGTAAAATAGAGATAATGCAGATGATAATAGAGGAGCCTGTGGGTGGGGGTAGAGAAAACACAAACAGAGAGAATGCAAAGCTGTGGCTGAGCTATAGATATCTAAAGTAGCATTTGGTGACTAAAATAAGTAACTGCAGTTATTCCCCAAAGACCGTCCCAAGCATTTCCACCCTTCTAGCTAAGCATGTGTATGGTTTCCTAAAGAGGTGGCATGTGTGTCGTCTCCCCCTGATATTCTCTGACCTTTGAGCCTAGGCAGTAAGGCTGCCATGGTTGACTGGTGTTTGACAGCTATGCCAAGATGTGCAATAAGGGGAGAAAATTCTTCTGGTGCAGCGACAGCTGGATAGCCGCACGCAGGAATGAAATTGGCTCCTTACCTCACACCTTATGTAATGAAGTCAAACTGTGTCATTGAACTAAATATAAGAAAAGAGAACAAGAGGGGGAAAAAACCTCACCCTTGTGCTTGGGCAAAGCAAAGGCAAAAGCAACAGAGTAAAAGAGATAAATGGAGCCATGTAAGCATTAAAAACCTGTGCTACAATCAGTGCTTTAACAATGGGAACTGATAAATCACGATAGGCGAAAGATATTTAAACAGCATATTTCTAATAAGACACTCACCTTCGGACCATGCAAATAATTTATAAAACTCAACAATAAAGAGTAATGACCAACCAGGTATAGTGCACAGGTCTGTAATTTCAACATTTGAGTGGTGGAGGTTGGAGGATTAGGAGTTCAAGGTCATCCTTGGCTACTCTGAGAGGCTGTCTCTCAGAAAAATAATGGGCACAGAACCTTTAAGCCATTTTCCTGCCAAAGAAGATATGGAAATTGGACAATAGATGCCTGAAAAAATGATCAAAGTCATTAGTCATCAGGGTCGTACAAATCAAAGCCTCCATGTGATATAACTTCACACCCACAGAATGATTGTAATGAAAAAGAACAGATGATAATGATTTTTTGGCTAGAATGTGGGGAATTTGGAAAGCAGTCTGGCAGTTTCTCAAAAAGCTGAGCAGTTGCCATATGGCTGAGCAATTCCATTTCTGGGTATATAATGAAGAAAAAATTAAATATACACACACAAAACCTTGTATACTCAAGCATCACTTAATAACATGATTGGAGAACTCTGTTATTAGGTGAGTTTATGTGAGCATTTTATAGCACACTGACCCAAACCTAGGCAGTACAGGCTGTGTTGCATGTATGTATAGTTTATTGCTTCTAAAACTGGGATGAACAAAAGCCATATAATATTAAAACAGAGGACCAGGCATGGTGGTGTATACCTCTGTTTACAGCATTTTGGAGGCAGGGGATGCAGAGAGCTGGACCAGCCTGAGCGACATCATCTATTAATAGTTGTGGGGTTTTGTTGGTTTGTTTTTTAATTGGAGGATGAAAATGCTTTTACCTGGCTTGTGTGAGTTGCTGCATAGTAAAAACCATTGAATTGTGTCAGCTAAATGAGTCATCATAGGGTTTATGAATTACAGCAGAATATAGCTAGAAGACACGGAGAGAAGGGAGGAGAAGGGAGAGGTGAAGTCAGCATCCTGGGAGCAGCTGTTTCTGCTTCCGGGAGCCCTGAATCTCCTTGTGTATAGCTTAGGGTGCCTTCCAGGACAGGGGCTGTATCAAGACATCGTGCAGCGTTGACTATCCGGCTCTGGCTACCACCTCACACAATTGTGTAAGTGGCCTTGCAACCTAACCTAGAGCCACAGAGGGACTGCCAAATTCAATCCTGGGAGACAACCCACAGAATACTTAGGAGACAAATGGTCATTGTTCAAGCCACCAAGTTTGAGAGTAATTCTTTTGCTTCTTTTTTTTAAAAAAAAATATTACCATTTTTAAACTGTTTGAGTATTTTGCCTACATGTATGTTTATGTACCATGTGAGTGCCTGGTGCTTATGGAGGCCAGAACAGGGTGTTGGATCCCCTGAAACTGGTGTTATAGATGCCCATAAACTGCCATGTAAGTGCTGGGAATTGAATCTGGGTCCTGTGGAAGAGCAAGCAGTCAGTGCCCTTAACTACTGAGTCAGTTTTTTTTTTATATGCCAGAACACAATCAGTGTAGCATGAATAATAAAAATCCAGAGACAGATATTGGGGTTCAACCTGAAGATCAGAAAAGCAAAGCAGTCAGCCACTGGCTCTTACCTTTACCTCAGACCAAAATGGTGAACCTACCTCCCCAAATCCTCAGAATGAGACTTCTTGACTGAACTGAGAGCCATCTCCTCCCTTCTTAAATTCCTCTCTAGTGCTGGGATTAAAGGCATACACCACTACCACCCAGTTTCTATGGCGAACAGTGTGGCTACTGGGATTGAAGATGTGTGCCACCACTGCCTGGTCTGTATGGCTGATCGGTGTGGCCGTTTCACTCTCTGATCTTCAGGCAAGCTTTATTTATTAAAACACAAGTGAAATATATCACTACAAATCAGATCAAATAGTCAAATTCATGTTTTAGCATGAAGACTGCGTATAAATACTATGAAAGACTTGGGCTTAAAAAGAGGAAGCAGGAGGGCAATGCTCCTGGATTGTTAGGGGAAATGAGTAGAGAGTAGCTGAGGACACTGGAGTTTTAAATGGCAGAAGATGAGCCTGCCAGCTGGCCCCTTTCCTGATCCTTGGCAGGAGCAGCTAGCCAGCCACTTGTCCAGAGGCTGCCAGCTACTTAGCAGGAGTTCTAAAGGACGGAGCAGGTCATGTTTCTGGTTACAAGAAGCAGCATGAAGTAATAACCCTGTGCACTTGTCCTCGTGGCACCCTCAAAGGAAAGCAGCCGTGCAGGAAGAAGCTGAAATGGAGATAAAGGTTAAGAGCCTGCGCCAGAAATAGAATTTTAAAAATCAGTTTAATTACATTATGTATTTGTTCATCTAGTTTGCGTGTGCATGTGTATGTGTGTGGGAGCAGGCGTGCCATGGCACACATGATGTTCAGAGGACCAGTCTCAGCAGGTAGGTTCAGTCCTTCCACCGTGTGAGTCCTAGGGACAGAACTGAGGACATCAGGCCAGGAGGGGAAGTGCCTTTACCAAGTCAGTCATTTCATCAACCTGTGGAGAGGGTTTTACTTACTTATCTAAAGACAAAATTTTAAGGTGGCGTCAAGCCCAGGCTGGTCATGAATAAGAGAGACTTTTCCCTCAGGATAAAAGGCATGTGCCACCACACCTGGCCTTGTGAGGATGGCCTTTTTAGGATGTACTTAGCTGTTATGTAGCAAGAAACACATGCAAATGAGCTTAATTTATTCATTCGGCGATTTATTTTTTTGTAAATATTTTAACATAAGGAAACACCTGTAAACATCTCAGGTAGGGTCCGTGACCTCCAAATGTTCAAAGTCGACTCAGCAGATGGTTTCTGGGTGGTTCTAGAAGAGGCACAGTGTCCAGATTTATAGGGCCCCGAGAGTTCTCACAGGAAATGATACCTAAAATGGGAAAACGTAGGAGACTGGTGTTTCTCCTATTTTCATTCAAAATACCACGAGCATCAACAGAAGTGGCGATGCCCATTTGTCCTGTTCGTGCATCCTTCTGCTCTCCCCGCTGGAGTCTCATCACCAGCGCAGGCTCTCAGCACTGGCATTGCAAGGCTTTCTTCTATGTAATTTTGTTTCTATGTCTTGGCAATGCTACTTCCTCTTTTTCTCGGTTTTTTCATGCATTTTTTTTTCATTCTCCATTAATATCAGTATGTGTCATTGGTAGGTCATTGGAAAAATACTAAAATGTAGTAATTCAAACAGCTGTGATATACTGTTTCTTCTAGATCTATGGGTCACATGAGGGCCCCTCTACTGGTTTCTCTTGGGCTCCTTCATGGGATTGCTGGTTGTTCAGACAGACAGGCTTTCTGCTGGACTAGCAGGTCCAAGATGGCCTCCATCATGCATCTGAAAGTTGGTCCTGGCTATCACCACGCACCCTGGTTCTCCTAGGACCTTCCTTCTAGGCGCCTACACCTGCTTCTTAGATGTCATTTCTGGATGGCACTCCAGGTAAAGGAAGGCATTTGTCAGGAAGCCTCCTGGTCAGTTTGCTTCACCCCGTTGTCCCGAGGCCAGCCACAGGTTCAGGGAGATGTTAGAACAGACTCAGCTTCTCCATGAAGATGCAGGGAACCACAGTTATTTGTTCATGATGCATCATCTCTTACAAAATGTCATTATCATTCTGCCTCTGTGTTGAAGTACATGTGCCAGTGTTCTACTGAATGGAATCTTTTTTTTTTTTTTTTTTTTTTTTTTTTTTTTGGGTTTTTCGAGACAGGGTTTCTCTGTGGTTTTGGAGCCTGTCCTGGAACTAGCTCTTGTAGACCGGGCTGGTCTCGAACTCACAGAGATCCACCTGCCTCTGCCTCCCGAGTGCTGGGATTAAAGGCGTGCGCCACCACCGCCCGGCTGAATGGAATCTTTAGTGCTCATACCAACCCAGCTGCTGCTAACCTCAGGAAAATATTTGAATAGTACTAAGGTAAAGTGCAAAGAGGATCAACTCGGGGGGAAGATGTAGCCAAGCAGATTTTGCATGAATTCTGTGATACGCTGAATAAGGTTTATAATGAGGTCTGATAATATGCTAATCACCTTCATAAATAACTCTTGCAATTCTCTCTCTCTCTCTCTCTCTCTCTCTCTCTCTCTCTCTCTCTCTCTCTCTTGTTCTTGTTTGGGCTTTTATTATTGTTTTGATTTGATTTCATCTGAGACAGCATCTCACTATGTAGCCCAGGCTAGCCTCAAATTCGTGATCCTTTGCCCTGCCTCCCAAGTGTTAGAATCGCTGACATAAACAACTGATGGAAGCAGATGCAGAGAGCCACAGCTAAACTTCCGAAATCCAATCAAAGACAGGGAGGAGGGATTGTATGAGCAAAGGGGTCAAGATAATGATGGGGAAACTCAGAGACAGCTGACAGGCGCGAGTGGGAGCTCACTGACTCTGGACTGACAGCTGGGGAGCATGCATAGGACCAAATTAGGCCCTCTGAATGTGGGTGACAATTGCTTTGCTTGGGCTGTCTGTAGGACCATGACAGTGGGACCAGGATTTATCCCCAGTGTATCAACTAGCTTTTTGGAGCCTATTCCCTATGAAGGGATACCTTGCTCAGCCTCGATACAGGGGGTTGGGGCTTGGTCCTTCCTCAACTTGATTTGCCAGACTTTGTTGACTCCCCATAGCAGGGCTTACCTTTTCTGAGGAGTGGATGGGGATGGAGTTGGGGAGGGAGGTGATGAGGGAAGTGGGAGGAAGAAGGAAGGGAGGGGGAACTGTGGTTTGCAGCACACAACGCCTGTCTGCGCTCTATGCGCTACCATACAGTTTGCAAGCTTCGAGCAAGGGGCTGGAGGTTGAAACACACAAACACACACAGAGAGACACAGACCTCTAGTCATTGGTAAGAAGCCCGTTATTCAATGGCACCACGGAGGCTTATATACCTAACACAGTCACGTGGGCCAACAGGTGAAAACCTTATCCTCTGATCCTCAAGGCAAGGCAACCTGTGCTCATGAAGCAGAGCTGGTAAACAACTTTGACACAGCCTTTAGTAACTCAAATCAGAAGGAAAGCAAAGATCTCTAGCAGGGAAGAGCAGCTGGAAACCAGGACTCCAAATGGTCCCAACAGTGGTTGATATGTAAAATGAAAAGCTTTTAAATAAAAAAATGTTTTAAATCTCAGTAAAAATATCACTGGCATCATCGACCACTATGCTAAGCTCTTGTACTTTTTTTTTTCTTCTACCAAAGATTGGTAATCCATGAATCAGGAAAGGAAATGGAGCAGGTACTACCTTCCTAACAGGAGTGGATGCATGGCCTAACTCATCTAAGAATATGCTGTAGTTAACAAGGTTTAAAATGTAGACATTTCAGACTAAAGTGGTGGCATTGCTGAGATGGGAGGACCTAGGCATAAATGAGATTGCTTTAGGAAATAAAATGTTCAGGTCGTCTGACTACATTGGCTGGGTGACCAAGACAGAGGCATCTCAACCAGGATCTTTTAGCAAGGTAATCTATATTCTGCCACGTGGCTTGTAACCTCTCCTTAGTACCATACATCCAACTTCCTCCACATCTGGCCGGTAAATCTTGCAAGCCTCAGATTCTTTCCCAGAGTTCCTATCTCTCCCCAGAAGTCCCGCCTATTCTCTCCTCCCTAGCTATTGGCCATTCAGCTCTTTATTAAACCAATCAGAAGGTGTCGTAGGCAGGTGAGGAAGGACAGACACCTCTTTACACAGTGTGCAAAAAGGTTATCCCAACAGTATTGCCTAGCAGAGAGCCAATCAGGAGTAGGGTCTGCCTCTTGCCTGCTGTGTCAGTGGAGGCTCCATAGCCAAACTCCATGGCATGAATGGGCTCCAACCTAGGTAAACAATGTCCTCTCTTAGCATATTTTCTTGCAGTAGAGCAATGTGCACAGCATATGCTCAGGGGATAATTATCTCCCCTTAGACTCCTCCATCATTGATAGCTTGAATTAGATATTGTCTCTATGAATAATCTCAGTTAACACAACGTTCACCAAGTCAGACTTGGGTGAATGGTGTCTTTGGTTGTTATTGTTGCACTCTTATTTTCCTAAGAAGAGTTCTGCAACATAGAGAAAGATATGTTCATGGAGGAACAAGAGGAAATGGTAGCATGTAATATCGCTCTAGGTGAAGGCAGTGGTCAGTAGCCTCTAATGTTCACTGGTGTTGTATAGATGCATAAAAAGGTGCTTTCTGGCTCCAGCCATATCTGTTTTGAAATAAACTTGATAAAATAAAGGATGTGACGGTAGAATGTGGAAGAATCAGGAAATTTGGGGGAGGCATATTGACACATAGCTGTAATCCCAGAATCCATCTGCAAGTTTGACCCTGCCCTGGTCATACCAAATCCAAGGACAGAACTGCATAGTAAGACTGTCTCAAAAAAAGAAAAAAGGAAGGAAGGAAGAAAGTAAGAGAGAAAAGGCAGGCAGGCAGGCAGGCAGACTGGGGAAGGTCAGTGTAAGGGCAAGCGATGAGGCTCTATGAAGATTGTAGAGGGATCACTCAGGCAGGTATGATAGTCATTGCAGCCTGGTATTACAGAAATACCACAAACTGGGTGGTATGGAGTCAAAAACAAGCTGCCATTCAGTTCAGCGAGGGCTTGCTTCTTGTTTGCACATAGACACCTGTCTTCTTGCTTCATCCTCACTTGGAGACAGCAGAGAGGAAAGAAGCAAGATGAAGCATTTAGCTAATAATTCTTTATCAATAAAAACTCAGGAGTCAGATATCGGGGTTAGAATCTGAATGGTCAGAGAAGTGGCAGAGAAGCAGTCAGTGACCTCCTTTCTCCTTTCTTGATCCTAAAGGGTTGAGAATCCTTTCTAAGCCCCTCCCTACCACATCCTGTGTCTCTCTATATCTCCTTGGTCCTCCAAAACCTCTTTGACTAATTTTAGTCAGCTAATAGGTAGCTTCACTCTCTGATTCAAGGTAAACTTTATTGGTAGTCTTGGGGAGTGTCAGAGTGAGATCAAAATATTCCAGAACAGCAAGATCTTGTGTATCTTCTTTTCAAAAAATTTTAAAACTTATTTATTATTATTATTATTATTTGGGTTTTTGAGACAGGGTTTCTCTGTGGTTTTTGGAGCCTGTCCTGGAACTAGCTCTTGTAGACCAGGGTGGTCTCGAACTCACAGAGATCCGCCTGCCTCTGCCTCCCAAGTGCTGGGATTAAAGGCGTGCGCCACCACCGCCCGGCTAAAACTTATTTATTATTTATTTGTTGGTATGTGTGGATGGCACTTGTATGTGTGTGGGGGCATATGCCTGTCACAGCAGACGTGTGGAGGTCAGAGGACAACCCTGTGGAGTTGGTTCTCTCCTTCCACCTTTACTTGAATTCTGGGAGTCAAGGTCACTGGGCTTCCATAGTGTCCTAGTTTAGGTTTTTATTGCTGTGAAGAGACACCATGACCAGGGCAACTCTTAAAAAGGAAAACATTTAATTAGGGTTGACTGGCTTACAGTTTCAGAGGTTTAGTCCATTACCATCATGATGGTGAGCATGGCTGTGTGCAGGCAGACATGGTTCTGGTAGCTGAGAGTCCTACATCTTGTAGGCAACAGGAAGTTGATTGATTGTCATACTGAGAGAGGCTTGAGCAAAAGCGACCTCAAAGCCCGCTCCCACAGTGACACACTTCCTCCAACAAGGCCACATCTTCTAATAGTGCCACTCCCTTTGGGGGCCATTTTCTTGCAAACCAGCACACATGGCCAGTGCTTTTACTTTCTGAGCCATCTTGCTCTCTCTCTCTCTCTCTCTCTCTCTCTCTCTCTCTCTCTCTCTCTCTCTCTCTCTCTCTCATATTCCTTCTGATCTCATCATAAGGACCTCAGTCTCAAAAGCTATTTCTGCTCAAAGTCCCCATGTCCATTTGCCACCACATTTAGATGTAAATGGGGGGTGGAGACACATGCAGTCAGTCTGAAGTTGTTTTAAGACAGTGTTCTAGGAAATGGAATTGGAAAGATGTTATGAGCCAGTTTAGAAAGACAGGCCAATGCATTGTAGAAACCCTGGCTAACTATTTTTCATTCTTTCTTCTTGTTGTGGACTATTACTTTAACTAGGTAAAGATGTGTTCTACTGTTTATACTGTGTTTGTAGATGTAATTATATAAAGATGTGATACTGTTTTACCTTGCCTGTCTACGGCACTTGATTGGTCTAATACAAAGCTAATTGGGCAATAGCTAGGCAGAGGAGGGATAGGCGGGGTTGACGAGCAGAGAGAATAAATAGGAGAAATCTAGAAACGGGAGAAGAGGGAACAAGGGAGAAGGTGAGGGTGTGGTCTGGGGTTAGAAGCCAACTAGCCACCAGACAGCCAACCAGACATTGAGGACACAAGAAAGTAAATACAGAATAAAAGAAAGGTTGGGCTGGAGAGATGGCTCAGAGTTTAAGAGTGCTGGCTGCTCTCCCAGAGGTCCTGAGTTCAATTCCCAGCAACCACATGGTGGCTCACACCACCTATAATGAGATCTGATGCCCTCTTCTGTCATACAGGCAGAACCCTGTATACATAATAAATAAATAAATGAACAAATGAATAAGTAAATAAATCTTTTTTTAAAAAAGAAGGTAAAAAGCCCCAAGGCAAAAGGTAGATAAAAGGGAAGCAGATTAAAATAATATTAAGTCTCTATGTCATGATTTGGGTTGGTGGCCCAAAAAGAAAAAGTATGCTACGCTCTTCATTGTTTCTTTATTCCCTCGAGGGTATGGGTGTGGTTGGGTGCCAGGAACCAAGCCAGGGGTAAGTAAACACTGTGCTGCCAAGCCAGACCCCAGTGCTGCCACCGCTTTTCACGGTGGCTCACTGCAGTGCAGCCTGTGAGCGGTAGACTTGTAGTTTGTCTTTCAAGCTTTTGTTTAACTACCAGGAGAAAAGGCATCTTGTTTATTTCTGACACAGATCCTCTCTTGGAGTTGACATCTAGATGTAGCAGCATATGACAGCTATGTCTGTCTGTCTGACAGCTCTTCTGTGGCACTTCCTGGAAGCCTAGGATATACTTCCTGGAAGCCTTTGACGTCGCCTTTCAGATGAGCTATTCTCCTTCTGCTTATGTTTGCTTTATTTTTCTCCTCCTCGTGTTTCCTCCCAGACTGATGAGCCCAGAAACTACCCTCCTACAGCCGCGGGAAGAGGAAGGGGTGAAGTATGAGCGAACCTTCATGGCCTCTGAATTCCTGGACTGGTTGGTTCAGGAAGGCGAGGCCACGACAAGGAAAGAGGGGGAGCAGCTTTGCCACCGGCTCATGGAGCATGGCATCATACAACATGGTGAGTGTTTCAGTCGGTGCTCGCTGTTCCCAGCAAGAAACAGTCTCCTAACCTGTGGTTTGTAACGACACACACATTCCTCATTCCTCATCCCATATGTCAGCTGTGCCTCTGGACAGTGTGACTTGCTTCTATGTTGAGAGTCAAGTTCAAGTCTGTTTCTTGCCTTACCCGTTCACTGTGAGATCAGTGTAAAAGGGACGTGTTGTTTTGCAGGTGTCTCCGCAGACACTAACGAGGAAAGGCGAAGTCTTTATTTTTAATTTTATGTTTGTGCATGTTTTGCTTACATGTGTGTCTGCACCACATCAGTGCCTGATGCCCAGATAGGCCAGAAGAGGGGGTACAGATGGAGTTGTGAATTGTCGTATGCCTGAGTCATCCATCTCTCCAGCCCAGGAAGGCAGATGCTTATAGAGTTCCAAAATCTCTGCTTAGATATGGTATTACCTCACAATTCCATACGCAACGGGTTCTCACAGGCGTACAGTCACTTTGATTGTGAAAGCAGGAAGATAGGAAGTTCAGGGTCATTCTTGACTACATAGCAAAGCAAACTGCATTAAAATAATTCACAAAAAGAATAAACAGTTTTGTTTGTCAGATCTACTGTTCATGACCTTAGGGAAGTAGAGCTTGGGCCAGGAGAATGGACTGGTACAAGCTGCACGGTGAAGAGGTGGTACAAAGGGCTTTGTAAACATTTTCTTCCTATTGGGATAAATTGTATTGATGCAATCAATATAACCTTTGGTTAAGAATTTTATTATCGCTACTGCATAACAAGTAACTTTAAAGTTTAACAGACAGCATACCAAAACTTAATGATCTAGGCCCGCAACTCTAAATGTTATGAATATGAAACAGTGCCTCAAGGTTTCTGTAGATCAGAAATGATGGTGAAACTTAGCTGGGTGGTTCCCACTGGGGTCTCCCACCTGAAACGGACAGGCCTGGAAGATTCGCTCCCGCAATGGCTCACTTGTTGCTGAATGCCACTAGGTTCAGTCAATTGCTTTCTCTTATCTGGGAAGTGAGGATGACCTCATCGGGCAAAAGTAGAGATAAACACGGGTAGATATAGCACTCTCATTTAATGATCCTGCTCTTGGTCACCCACTCAGTTCATTTCCCTGTGAGGTGTTGGCTCAGGACAAGGAAGAGTAAGTCAGAAGCCTGTGGTTGTTTCTGCCCAAATCCATAGAAATGGGGATATTGGGCTGTGAGCTCCTTCCCTTAATCCTCCTACCTTCCAAGCCGAGAATTTCTGTTCCAAGAATATGACAGTGGAATTAGATGAAAGAAACGTTGGAAACAATGAGGGATGTTTTCCTCAGTCTAGAATGCAACCCTCTAGTGGGTCATGAAATGCGCGCCCACCATGACACAAGGGTGGCTCTCAGAGGACAGCTTGCCAGAGCCTGTTCTTGCTCCCACCATGTGGTTCCCAGGAATCAAACTCAGGTTGTCGGGATGGGCAACAAGCTCCTTTATCCCCTGAACCATCTCACTGGCCCTGGAATATAACTTTATCAAGAAATGATTACTACAAATGTACATTTTTACCCCTCATCGTGTCCCCTGTGGACCTTCAGGATTATCCGGGAACATGACGGTAATACAGAAACTCCTGCTCTATCTGCCTTCTGCTGAACCCTGTCTGTGTTTGACCAAGATCCCCATGAAATCAGACTGTGCATAAGGTGGTGAGCATGCTGGCCTATGCCAATATAGTCTCAACACTGGGAGGTAGAGGTGGGAAGATCAGGAGTTAAAGGTTATGCTTGGCTATACATAAAGTTCAACATTAAACCATAAGAGGCACTAAACCCAACTACCATACAAAAGAACAGGGCATAATTACATAGTAAGACAAGTGTTATTTTGCAAAACTTTTATTTATAATATAAATGTTGCAAATACTGATGCTCATATAGTACCTCCAGGGAGGCATACAGACTGAGATAGGGTCGTCTGTTGCAACCTAAAAATTACTTGTTCCTGCGTGCTGGGGTCCAGTATTTAGAAAGCCACCAATGTGTTTGCATTGGCTTCTTTGGCTTCCAGTGTATTCCGGGGCATTCCCTTCTGTCCACTACTACCATGTTGAACTCATCGTGACTGTCGATGACCTTCTATGTCCATGACTGAACTAAGTTTTCAGTGAAGATGGGAGTTGGAGATAAAGCGTGGTGTCAGACTGTTCCCTGTCCTTATGCAGCTCGTAGTCCTGTGACTGTAGACTCTACAGTGCTTATAGAAGCCATCTATAAACAGTAGAGGATATTTTAGGCATGTGAGTTCTTTGTCTGCATATGTGTACATACACCGCATGCATGCCTGGTACCCACAGAGGCCAGAAGAGGACAATGCATCCTCTGGGCCTGCATGGTTTTGAGCCTTCGTATAGGTGCTATGAGTTGAACCTGAGCCATCTCGCCAGTCCTTGATCATTGTATTCTTAGTGATTTGGTTGAGCCTCTTAAATCTAATAAAGTAGCCACTCTTTAAATTTTTATTGCATTTGATATACTGCCTGCCACCTCAACAACACCGTACTGGTGACCAAAAGGCAGGTATTCTTACTCTCTCCATTTTATGGTTCAAGAAACAAAGATACCAATAAGTTAAGCAGTTATCGGAAGCTTCTCAAGTAGACGTAGTCCAGTGGGTATTACTGCTAGTAAGTGTGAACTTGGAACTGGTTAGAGTGGCTGTCATTTTCCCTAGCGTGCAAAGACACCTTTTAGTTTGAATCTACCTTCATTTTGCTCTGCAAAGGAAATGCCAGATGATACCAAGGTCTATGAGAAAACCAGTTCCTCACACTACAGTCTACTGACTCATTCTGTGCATGAGAGAGAGAATACTAGATGTCATGAGTTTTTTTTTTCAAATTATTTCCAAGGAATGTGTAATTATATCTCAATTACAGTGTGGTTTTATAATGCTGTAACCTCCATCCCATAAAGGTGAGCCATTGCAGATAAAATCAAGGCATTATAGAGAATCTGAGTGGGGGAGCAAATCCCCCGGTTGTAGGAGGACTAAGGATCCTGCAGGTAAAATCTGGGAATCAAACTCATTTCCCAACAGACTTCCCAGCTAAGCAGATCACTAACTCGAAGTTAGGAAAACACCATCATCATCGTTAGTGTCCTCAGAGACCCTTTGAATTGTCTAGCTAGTAATTAATTTCAGAGATTAAACATTAAAACAAGGCAGCCCTTAGGCTTTGACGACAAGGTTTCTGGATAGAAATGGTTCCCTAATTTGAAACCCGTCAGTGTGAGCATAAGGGCCCTCTCAGGAAATACTTAACTTTGTCCATGAATGGTAAATGATGCTCTTATCAAGGCAGGACTTGTCAGATGAGTAATTAGCAGGCATTCATATTTAAGGACATGCATATGTCTGTGCAGGTATATGTACATACACAAATGGCTATATGATGATCATATGTTCATATTTTTCTAGTTCATTCGTTCTTTTTTTTTTTAAACTAAAGGCCCCACACATAGAAGTTAATTGCTCTTCCACTGAAGTCGTGTGTGTGTGTGTGTGTTGCACCTGCAGCTTATACAAACACCCTTTAAAGGGTCTTAATCTATTTGCCATGCTGGCCGAAACTCACCTTATTGCCTAGGCTAGCCTCAGAGTCACTGAAATCCTCCCACTTCAGCCTCCCAGGTGCTGGGATTGCAGGTATGCCCTGCCACACCTGAGTTTTCAGCCTTATTTTTCATTTTGACACAGGGTCTTAGCAGGTTACCTTGGTTCACCTTGAACTCTTAATAGCTCAAGTAGTCCCTGAATTTGTAATCCTCTTGACACAGCCTCTGAAGGAGCTGTGATTACAAGCTTGTACCACCAGACCCAGCTCTTTCTTACCTTCTTTTTCCTTACTTTTTTTTTGGGGGGGGGGGGTTGTTCAAGACAGGGTTTCTCTGTGTAACAACCCTAGCTGTCCTGGAACTAGCGCTGTAGACCAGGCTGGCCTTGAACTCACAGAGATCTGCCTGCCTCTGCCTCCTGAGTGCTAGGATTTAAAGGCACGTGCCACCCGGACTTTCTTACTTTCTAATGCATTTATATTTACTATATATTAAGTACTGGGATAAATATTTTATAATATATTAGGTAGTTAATATGTATATATTTTACATATGATTTTATATATTCTGATTAAACCCATAAAGGCTTAGCACATGTGTGAAATACCAGTACTGGTGAAGGAGATGCTAAAGCAAGAAGGTTGTAGGTTGGATGACAACTGGAACTACATAGCAGGTTTTGGATTAGTTTGGCCTACAGAGTGAGACTTGGTCTCAAAAATACATACATACATACATACATACATACATACAAACATACATACATTCATAATACATCATAATTCTTATAGCAATTCTATGACATTGATATAAGTACAGAAAATTAACAGTAAAAATTTTTGAGGTTCAAAGCCCTTTAAGATATTTTGCCAAGGTTGCCCAGATAGGCTGTAGCAACTATAAGCACTGTGCCTAAGAAAGAAACTCACGTGAGCTATGGATACAGCTCAGTTGGCAGAATGCTTGCCTAGTGTGATTAACACCCTAAGAATGGTGGTCAATACCACAACATTAGGCATGGTGACACTTGTCTGAAATCCCAACATTTAGGAGGCAGAAGCAGGAAGGTCAGAAGTATCAAGGTCATCCTTGTGAGTTTGAGGCCAGCCTAAGCTAAAGAGGATGTTTACTGAAGGTGAAGAAGAGGGGCTGGAGAAATTGCTCAGTGGTTTAGAATACTTACTGCTTGTACATAGGACCTGGGGTCGGTTCCCAGTACCCATGCGGTGGTTCATCAACCAAACACAACTCCAGTTCTAGAGGATTCAATGCCCTCTTCTAAAAGAAGAGGGGGAGGGAACTTCTCTGGGTCCAGTATGTGTGCAGTTGGAGTGGCTCTGGCATAATAGAATGTGCCCCATTGTGGAGAATATGCAGCCTGGATTTTGAGCCTACCTCTATTTACTGGGGTCAATTAGAAAATTAAAATCTTTAATTTTCCCATCTACAGATTTACTAATGTATGAAGTCTGCTTCTACCATAATGTTTTTGGGTTCTACTGACCAGAGTGCCTTTGAACACCAATGAGGGCAGTGTCACACTGGAAAGGGTGATCATATAATGCCTAAGATAGATTATTACAGTGTAAGAAGACACTGAAAGATCAGCAAGAGATATGTGATCTGGAGAAATGGAGGCACAGGCTTCCCGTATGGTCCCAGGGCACTGGCTCCTGCCTCCAGCACCGGGCAGCAACGCACATCCAAAACCTCTGTCCAGGAAAGCCCTACCGAGACTCTGAGGCTAAGGACTTCACTGTGGGTCATTCCCATTGGCATCCCGCCTGCTCCACCAGCCATGACTGCTAGCATCCCAGACTCTTGAAGAGGAAGCAGGTGCCCTCCATAAATCACACTGTGATCTGAGGATAGAGCACATGCACCTTCGTGTTGCAAGCGGGCAGAGTGGCATTATCAGTCAATGACCTAGGAAGCCTTCCAAAAGCCAGGTTTCCGGAGGCTAGCCAGAGCACAGCTCCAGACGCAGGCCCCGCTACTGGGGATGCTAGATTGCTCTTTCCCACATCGCCTGGTGCTGAGAATTGAATCACAGCACTTAGGAAAAGCTCTCGGCACAATGTTCAGCTCGGCTGGCTTCAGATGCCCGCTTTTGTTTGTGATCTGGTCACCTGTAAATATAGTGACCATTTAGAGAGCTTCTACAGTCTTCGAGTCACTATGGTAACATCTAGTCCTTTATGTTCTTATTTTCCTCTAACTCTACGTTGGGCATTATCTGCTGTGGTGGCTTGGATGAGAAATGTCCTCCATAGGTGCAGTATTTGAACGCCTGGTTCCCAGTTGGTGGCACTGTTTGGGCTTTAGGCAGTGCACCTAGCCTTGCTGGAAGAACTGTGTCACTGGGGTTAGAATTTAAGAGCTTAAAGCTTCAGCCTACCTCCAGTTTGCTCTCTCTGTTTTGGCTTGCTTTTGAAGATGGGCATTCTCAGCATCCTGCTTCTGACTGCTGCTGTCTGTCATGCCTCTCTGTTCTGACATCATGGACTCTTATTTCTCTGGAGCTGTTAGTCCTCCCCCCAAACAAACAAACAAACAAACACTTCTGTAACTTCCCTTGGTCATGGGTTGTTATCACAGGAACAGAAAAGTAACTATTACATATTCATTTCATTTATTTATTTGTTTATTATTGTGTGTTTATATGATACAGTGGAAAGGGGTATTGTGTGTGTGTGTGTGTAATCAGAGGAGTCCAGTGTTCTCCTTCCATCTTTATGTCAGTTGTGGGTCTTGAACTCAGGTCCTCAGGCTTGTATGAATGTGTCTTTATCTACTATACTATCTCCCTGGTCCAAGCAGTCTCATTTTCAGATGGTTAAATAATCCGCTAAAGACGAGAACCAATAAGTAGTAGATTCAAAGTTCAAATCAGGGCAGTTTTTGAAACCACCTCTTACCCACCAGATGTTTATCCTTAGCCCCACTAGAATAAAAATTGTTAGCTCATAAAATCTGAGCTGTGTTGACTGTATTACAGCATCTCACATGGGCTGGCAGATGCTACAGCTTATTAAAAAGAAAATTGTTAGCCCATAAAATTCTACCTTTTCTCAAACACTAACAACCTTGGGGTTTTTTGTGTAACTTTTACAACTGGGGTGGACATACTTCCCTGGTACTAAATATTTCCCCAGCTGCCCTAGTTCTCAACTGGTTATCTTAGCTCTAAGTGGAGCGAGATGGAAGCGGGATAAGTCAAGACTAAAGCACTCAGCTGCAGCCACTGACCCCGGATAATCAGGCTCCCGCGGCTGTGTCCACACATCGCATTTCCTCCCTTTCCGCTTTGGCCAGAGCACTTCGGCGGTGTCAACACTCTAAAACCCTCTGGCTTTTCCTTTTAAGTCTGTAATTCTATTAAACCGTGCAACACACAGAAGAGCAGTTTTGCACACAGTATCTTTGGAGTCCTTCCATCAGCCCTAGGGTGGCTGTGAGTATGCCATTCGAGGGGAAGATGGAAGCTGAGACACTTGCTTGAGACGCAACAAAGGGGCCAGGTTCAGATAGAGAAGTGACGTCATTCCAATGATCAATTGATGGAGGTCAGCCTAAGGTTGCAAATGATTAGACAAAAATAAGTCAAGACAGGGTTTCTCTGTGGTACAGTCCAAGCAGTCCTGGAACTAGCTCTATGTAGACCAGACTAGCCTCGAACTCACAGAGATTCACCTGCCTCTCCCTCCTGAGTGCTGGGATTAGAGGCATGCACCACCACTGCCCGGCAGAAAAATAATTTTCTTTCTGCCCTTCTTGAGTTCATAACAAAAATCCCTTCTGACAAAAGGAATATCTTGTCTCACTAAGGGCAAGTCAAAGACATTGTAAGTGTATGTGTGTGTGTGTGTGTGATAGGGAACAAAAGCTAAGGATATAGGTCGGTGTGAGAGTACTTGCCTAGTGTTCATGTTGCCCTCAGTTTAATTACCAACACACACACACACAAATATGAAGGCTAGGAGCTTGGTCAGATATTAAGGGTAGGGGATTCTTCTAAAATGATGCGGCAGAATTCTTTGTGAACACTAGGCTTGACGGGATGGGAAAGTATGGTCCAAGAGAAGCTTCTGAAGAGGTTAGGCTTCCCTTGCTTTGCCCTCCTTCCCTGTCTTAAGGTTTCTGTTGCTGTGATCAACGCTGTCACCAAAAGCCACTGGGGAGGAAAGGATTTATTCAGCGTATGCTTCCACATCACAGTTCATCATCAGAGGAAGTCAGGCCAGGAGCTGAGGCAGGAACTGATGCAGGAACCATGCAGGAGTGCTCACTGGCTTGTTTCTTGGAGCTTCCTTTGCCTGCTTTCTTCTGGCACCCAACATCAGCGAAGGAAGGGGTGGCACTGCCCACAGTGAGCTAGGCCCTCCTTTATCAATCATTAATCTCAAAAGTGCCCTACAGACTCGTCTACAGCCTGATCGTAAATGGAAGCATTTTCTCAACTGAGGCTCCCTGTGAGGTGACTCTATCGTGTGTCAATTGATGTAACACTAATGCTATTACTTATATTCTCTCTCCTTTTTTTAGACCTGCTGAGCCACTCCCCACGTCCCCTTCATTTTGCTTTGTGCCTGAACAATACTCTATTGTATAGTTATACTATATTTTCTTCATTCCTCTTTAAATATGTACTCATACTGATTCCATGTATCCCCTTTATATGCTGGCTCCATCTTTCCCAGGGCAGCTGAATCACGGGAGATCTCTTGTTAGGTGTTTGAGGAACCGCTGTACTGTCTTCCACAATAACTGTGCCAGTTTGCACTTCACCAGCTGTTACGAGGGTTCTTTTTCCTTCACTTCCTTGCCAGTATCTGTTAGTCATTTATTATTATAACTGGACTGAGAAAATAATCTTTCAGTAGTTAATGATGTGCAGTGATTTTTCTAAGTGTCTGAGCTATTTTTGTTTTTCTTTTATTCACACCACTGAGGATTGAGCCTTGGGTCTTGTGCATCCCCTGCAAATGCTCTGCCACTGAACCACATCCCCAGCCCTTCTTGCCTAGGCTGGCTTTGAACTCACTCTGTAGCCTAGCCAGCCTTAAACTTGCTATACTGCTGCCTTAGTCCTCCCAGTAATTAGATCACAGGCCAGTGCTACCAGAGCCAGCCGTTAGTTTTTCTTTTGAGAAAGTATTTATTATTCAGACAGTTTGCTCATTTTTAAATTGGATTTCTTCTTGATTATCATATTCATTTTGTCTTCTTCCTCCTCCTCATCTTTTTTTTTTTATGGCCCAATATAATCTTCTCGGAAGCCATAATTTAATATAATGTTTGTTTCCTCTATTTAGAATTTCTAGGAAATTGGGCTCAATTGGTAGAATGTTTATCAGGCATGTAACAGGCTTGAACTTCAGCCCCAACACCACATGAATGAGACCTGGTGGTCCATGTCTAATCTCAACCTTCTCGAGGCAGAGGTAGAAGGATCAGAGGTTTAGGTTATCCTCAATTACATAGTGAGTTTTTTGGCCAAAGATATACAATACCCTGTCTTTAAAAAAAGCAAACCCAAGGTGTATAGGGGTACAGTTTCCCTGCTGTTGTATGTGATGGCTCTGTTTTCCACGTTATTATAACTGAATACAGCAGCAGAAGAAAACTGGACACAAACAGACACTCCCTGCAATGTCAAAATAGGGGACAAAGTTGCTTCGTGGTGTCATATGCAAAGATGTTGGCATACATTGTAAGTGCTGATTTTAATTCAAGAAAAACAGGCCTGTAGCTGCACCAAGCCTTAACATCTTCCAAAGCATAAAGGGACGGAGACATACTAATTTGATGCAGTCTTTCAGTTGAGAATGTGGTCGTGAACGAAAGGTTTCCTTTTGTTCAGTGTCTCTCACGATATCCCTATCCTTCTTGGCTGCAGTCTGCCTGGGGAGTGTCTCTTGTTTCTGTTGATTCAGACTGTGTTTAGCTCGTAAGAGTAGGTGCCTATCCCGTCCTACCTCAGGCCCTTCTGACAGCGTGACACTCTTCATCTCCTGCTTTGGTCCTCAGTTTAGCCATACGTCCATTTTGTTTGTTTTGAAATAGGATTTCACACTGTAGCCCAGGCTGGCCGGGAACTCACGAACAACCAAGACTGACCTGGCAGTCACAGCGGTCCTCCTGCGTCTGCCTTTTAAGCATTGGCATTGCAGGCATGAGTCACCGTGTCTGGCTTTGTGTATTTGCCAAGTATTTTCTATTAGAGCGTGAGAATGTCATACAATATAAGCACCCAGGCATTGTGCAGTTGACGTGTATTGGCCCCAATATCTGCAGTTTCTGCATTTGGGGTCTTGACAAACTATAGAGGGAAAACCTTTGGAAAATAAGATTGCATCAGTACTGAACCTGTTCCGAATCTCTTGGCATTGTTTCCAAGACAATACAGTAGCAGCTGGACCACATTTACATTGTATTCGGCATTGTAAGTAATCTGGGGGAGAGTTGAAAGTCACAGGAGACTATGTAGCAGTCATGTCCGAATGTGGGGCTATTTTATATACAGACTTGCATAGCCCTGGAGATGCTGGTATCCGGGGATCTTGAACTCTGTCCTGTGGATACCAAGGGAGGACCGTATGTCAGAAATGTACAGTCTTCTGCTGGGCATCCAGCTTGAGTTTTCTCAGGTAATGTGAGTATTTGGCTGGTTGAAGTGATGGTATTTAGTGGGATACACGTGCTGGACCCTCAGGTTTATTAACAGAGCACACCAGCTCTCCACAGTGCAGCGGATAGTTCAAAGTATGGATGACAGTGTGTCCCACACCTCTCCTCCTTCAGTATTTACTTCCCATTACAGACAAGCATGAGCTCGACTGAACAGCTTACATTGGAGAGGGGAGTGGGGAAACTCTCTTTCAACGGGTGCCTCAGAGCCAGGCACGACACTCCGTGCCTATCACTGCAGCACCAAGGAGGCCGAGGCAGGAGGATTGGGAGTACAAGTGCAGCCTGCACTGGGTGGAAAGGTCCCGGACAGTCCCTGGTTACTTGAGATCTTGTAAAAAACAAAAGCAACAGAAACGTGAATCTCTTCCAGCAGAGGCTCTGCCATTGCTTGAATCATCGGGTTCCTTGTGTCAGCCCCTCTGCTCTCAGCTGCAAGGCTGGGGCTCTGAGTAGGGCTTCTACCTGTGACCTCGGCCTCCTGTGTTACAGTTGTTGTCCTCGTGACATGTCATCCTTGATATTGTGCTATGTTTCACAGGTATCCTCTAGAAATTCTCCCAGGAGCCTCTCTGGCTCTTTATTCTGAACCTATAGTAGTCAGGGTTCTCTAGAGAAGCAGAATGGGTAGGAGGTATCTCTCTATATAAACAGGATTTCTTAGGGTTGTGGTCTGCCCCTTCCAGTTATGTCTCATGACAGTCAAAGAATCAACTAGTTGTTTGGTCCTTGAGACCGCTTGTCCCCACTTGTCTTCAGTAGACACCGGAATCCCTAGTAAGCAGGTTCTAAGATCAGTGGAGGAATGAACTTGCCAGCAAAAGTTGGGGGAAGCAGGCAAAGAGCAAGAACTTCCTTCTTCTGTGTTCTTTATATAGACTGAAACCAGAAGGTGTGACCCGGATTTAAGGTGGAGCTTCAGTCAACATATCCCTCACAGGTGTACCCACGAGCTTACGTTTTAGTTAATTCCAGATAGAGTCAAGTTGACAGCCAAGAATAGCCATCATACCAAGAATAGAGCCCCTCATTTTAACTCGGTTTTCTTGGTTGACATTTCAGTGTCAAGGCAGCTGGACTATTCAAGCTTTTCCCTTCCCTCCCCTTCCCTCCCTTCCCCTCCCCTCCCCTCTCCTCCCCTCCCCCATTATCCTCCCCTCCCTCTCTCCTTCCCCTCATTCCCCTCCCCTCCCCCCCTCTACCTCCCCTCCACTCTCTCACTCCCCTCATTCTTCTCCCTTCCTCCTCTCCTCTCCTCCCCTTCCTCTCCTCCCTACCTCTCTCCTCCATTTTCCTCCCCCTCCTCTCCTCTCCTCTCCTCTCCTTTCCTCCCCTTTCCCTCCTCCCTACTTTCTCCTCCATTTTTCTCCCTTCCCTTCCCTCTTCTCATCCTCTTCCCCTTCCTTACTCGCCTCTCTTTCTTACGGTACTGAAGATCAAACCTTGGACTTCGTAGATGCCGCCAGCGAGCTGTCCTCCCAATGGCAGAACAGCACATTAACTCTCTAGATGTATTACAGAGAAGGGAACGGTCCTATCTGGAAGTATACACAGGACCTGGCACAGAGTATCCCTCAGTGAATGGCAGCCGACTGCCATTGTTATCATGAACACCAACATCTGTGTCATCAGCTGCCTTTCAGGGAAAGCTTCATGTATGTCTGACCTCATCCAGTTCTGACCGTCGTCATATCTTATGCGACATAATCTGTGTAAAGTCTCAGTCACTCCTCCCTCTTACTCCCCCTCCTCTGGTGGGGGTAGAACCCAGGGCCCTGCACGTGACAGATGAGCCCTTTTAAATAAGTTACCCCTAAAGTATTTCTAACAGATTTATGCCAACAGTTCCAGAGGCATGAGGATAGAGTCTGTGGTAGTTTGAATGACAGTGCCCCTCCACCCCCCACCGCCGTCGCCACCCTGCCATAGGCTCATATATGTGCATGAACTGCTTGAGAATGAGGAAGTATGTTATTGAGGATGGGGTTTGAGGTTTTAAAAGCCCACACCAGGCCCACTGTCTGTCTGTCTGTCTCCCCATCCCTCTCTCTGTAAAGCTCTCAGCTACGGCTCCAGCTCCAGGCAGTTTGCTTCCTGCTATGACATTTATCGACCAATCTAAATTCGTAAATTAGAAGCAGGCCCCCGATTAAATACTTCCTTTTTATAAGAGTTGCCTTGGTCATGGCGTCTCCTCACAGCAATAGAACAGTGACTAAGACAGTGTTGCAAATTTCATTTCTTTTGAACTATGTGTCTGGCACTCTCTATCTTTTCACTTTTAGAAATGTGGGGTTTTGTTTGGTTTGCTTTTTCTTTGTTTGTTTTGATGCTGTGGACAGAACCCACGCTCTCATGTGTGCTCAGTAAGTACCCTCCCTATATACTTTATCCCAGGCCCTCTTTTTAATTTTTTGTTGTTGTTATTGTTTTGAAAGAGGATCTAAGTTCCCCAAGATGACCTGGAATGTATGAGTCACCAGAGGAGTTGGGATTATAGGCCTGTGCTTCCAAAGCGTGGATCAACAAAATGCTTTTGCCTTTAGACCCCTTTGCTCCTACAGTGCATTCTGGGTCTCTGAAAAACCAACCTCATTTCTGGAACATTTTACCCTTTGTTCTGTGAGTTACAACTAAAAAGAAAGACTGGTAACGTTTGGAGTGCACAGGGCTGTAATGCGCAGAGGAATATAAAACAAAGCTTGTGATACTTAATCCATTGTCAAGGTCTAGAATTACCTGGGACTCAGGCCTCTGGGCACGTCTGTTGACTATTATTTGGGGATTAATTGAGGTAGGAAGACACATCCTCTGTGGGTGAAACCATTGTCTGTGCTGGGAGCCTGAACAGTAGAAGAAACGAGTTGAGCACAGTGTTCACCTCCGTCTTCCTCCTGTCTGTGGATGCGATGGAACCAGCTGCTCAGAGCTCCTGCTAATGTGATCTCTCTATCATGATGGGCGACTGTGAACCCAACTGAGGTCTCCCTCACTTTACCACAGCAACAAACAACCTCCAAGCTCACACTTTTTTTTTTTAACCTGACGTTTCTTGTAGGAGGAATTGGAAGTAGCAGAAAAGCTGTGTAATCAAGTGCTACATTTTGATCTCTCTCCCATTATCTTGGCTAAAGTTACTTTAAATCCGTTTTCCTCTACTTATGCCCATCCTCTCTTCCCTTCAGTCAACTAGATAATTGTGTGTGTCCTAACTTGGAGCCTTCAAGTGTTGTTTTGTTCTAGTAATATCAGCTAATAGGATTCTGTACCCTAAAATCAATTTCCTGCTTTCACATCCTCTTTGTAATGTCAGGGCTGGCGGAGGAAGTAATTATTTTAGCCTGTGACTCACTGTTGTTATTACCTCTTGAAGAGCTTTGTATCCCAAGTGCCTAGCACCGTCCTTTGGAGAAGCCTGGTGCTCAAAAGCAGCGGCTTAATCTTCCTTCGTCAAGGACCTCTGCTGTTTTAGGAAGTGAGTTCCTTCAATGGCTTCCTCTTTGGGTGATGTGAAGTGGGTGGTTATGGCCTGAAGCACAGCACAGATTGTCTTAAAAATAAATAGCTTTCTAAGTCAGGGGTGGTGATGCACCCCTGTCATCTCAGCACGTGGGAGGTCAACGCAGGAGGGTCGGGAACTCAAGGGCATCTTCTGTTGTCTTCTGCATTGTTCTAGGCCGACCAGCCGGGACTACATCTCACTAATTTTTTTTTATTATTATTTTTACTTTTAGCACATTGGTGTTCTGCTTGCGTGTATATCTTTGCAATGGTGTCAGATCCCCTGGAACTGGAGTTACAGACAGTTGTGAGCTGCTTTGTGGGTGCTGGGAATTGAACCTGGGTCTTCTGGAAGAGCAGCTAACCATTGAGCAATCTCTCCAGTCCTGATCTTACTTATTTCTAAGGGGAAAATTTTGCCTCATCATTTGCACAGAAAATCCATTCTTACTGCCACTATTATTTGGGTAGATCAGATAGCACATCCCTCATCCCTTCTGAATATTCATGATATATGGTGCATAGGAGTCTTGTCCTTAACCAGTAGCTTGGTCCTTCTGCAAGCATCATAGGCAAGAAGAGCCTCCTTTTTCACGTGGCTTCACTTTTCTGGCCATGTCTGCTTTTCCTGTTTAATATTCCTTTTAATGCCAGAGCAACTGGGGGAGGTGGCTCTGTACTGGCCTAGCATTCCCAAGGGCACTGGGTTTGAACCTTGGAACTACCAAGCAACAACAAAAATTTCAGTGAATAAATACCCAAGATCAAAGTAAAGCATCTAATGTCCAACCAAGCCATGGGAATTTCACTAAAGCAAAGAAGAAGACCTAGAAGAAATTAGAAATCAGACAATGAAACTTTTTGTTTTGGGGATACAGTTGTAGCTCAGTTGTAATACACTTGCCCCCATGTTGGAGGCTCAAGGTTCAACTGCCAGAACTTCAAAAGGAAAAAAAGAAAATCATCTGTCAAGGACAGTTATTGATAATATCACAATTAGAAAATGTATGTGAACGTCAGAGAGGCTTCCTTCTGCAGGAACAAATAAAGAGACCCACAGCAAGATGCTACACAGAGAGAAAAACATAGATAGATAGATAGATAGATAGATAGATAGATAGATAGATAGATAGATAGATAGACGGATGGACGGACAGATAGATACAGAGAGACATAGAGAGAGACCTTTGAGCACACAACTCTGAATGGTAGATCTCCACCAAATCCCTTTCCTCCAAGCTCAGGGAACCCTGTAGAAGAGGAGGTGGAAAGAGGTAGAAGAGCCAAAGGGTATGGAGAACACCAGGAGAACAAGGCCCTCTAAAATGAACTGAGCAAAGTTCCTATGAGCTCACAGAGACCAAAGCAACAAGCACGTGGCCTACACAGGTCTACACTAGGTCCTCTGCTTATAAAGTAACGCTTTCAGCTTAGAATGTTCATGGACCTCCTGAGTGTGTGAACAGTGGGTCTCCGATTTTTGTACCTGCCCTTGGGGCCCTGGCCCTCCATCCGTTTGTTGTCTTGCTTCATCCAACTTCGATGTGATTTTTTTTGTTTTACCTTATTACGTTTTACTTTTGTTTTGTGTCGTTGTTTTCTCTTAGAGGCCTGTTCTTTTCTAATGAGAGCCAGAAAGGGGGTGGATCCAAATGAGAGGGGAGGTGGGGGCGAACTGGGAGAAGTAGAGGGAGGGGAAACTAATCAAGATATATTGTATAAGAATCTACTTTTAATAAAAGGGGGGAGTACACAGGCAGGGAAAAAAAAGATAAGGACCAGTAAAGGAGATATGAAATAAAAATAATAGTAAATAATTAACTAGCTAAAAAAATATTGCTCCCATAGTAGAATGTAGCCCAGTCCTCTTGGGGACTGGTCTGTTCCTGCTTCCCATTTTATTCTCCAGTGAATCTCACCTGCCCTCTGTGGTAGCTCAACAAATTTGTTAAACTGAGGAAGGAAGGAAGGAAGGAAGGAAGGAAGGAAGGAAGGAAGGAAGGAAGGAAGGAAGGAAGGCAACACAAAGAAAGAAATATAAGTGGACTTTGAACGCCATCTCTTCTCATGCCCTCCCCACCACTTTAGAGCAGATAGACCTGCCTGACACGTGGCTGCAAGCTCAGCGCTAGGTAGGTGGAGGCAGGAGGATTAGGAGCTCACAGCCAGCCTAAACTACCTGAGACTTGGGAAATAAAAAAATCAGGGAGAAGAAAATAGTAGTCCTAAGAAACAAGTGTGTTAAACTCTACAACTCTGCATCAGGACAGCTGTTGACACGACTTCCATACAACACTGAGATCTATCAAATAAGAATCAGAATGTCTCAGACTGAGAGTCACACTGACTCCGACCCCTCCTTGATCCTTCTTTCCTATCCTTTCCCAGATTGTAACTGTGCTCTTCTGTGTTTAACAAACATCAAGAGAGGTTGCCGGGCTGTTGGCAGATATTTTCCGTCCAGCTATTCAGGAGGCTGGAGCAGAAGGATGGCATGTTTGTGATCAGCCTGGGGAAAAGGCTTTGAAACCATATCCCAAAATACGATTATAAAATGACTGAGGGGGACTGGAGAGATGGCTCAGAGGTTAAGAGCACCAGCTGCTCTTCCAGAGGTCCTAAGTTCAATTCCCAGCAACCACATGGTGGCTTGCAACCACCTGTACTGAGATCTGGCGCCCTCCTCTGGCATGCGGGCATACATGGAAGCAGAATGTTGTATACATAATAAATAAATAAATCTTAAAAATAAATAAATAAAATGGCTGAGGTTGTAGGTAAGCAGTGAACACTCACCTTACCTGGCATGCCTAAGGCCTAGGGGCAGTTCCTCAGCAATACAAAAAAACCAAGACAAATGAACAAGTACTTAGAGCAAATAAACTTTTTGAGGTTGGGTGTTATAGAGCCCATGCTGGCCTTGGATTCCCTAAAGTAGGGGAAATGACCTTGAACTCCATATGATTCCCCCAGCTCTAGTCTCCCTTGTTGCTGGAATTACAGGCATGTGCTATCCTGCCCAGCAAATTCAATATGGGGGAAAATATGTCTTTTTAGAGTGTAAAAACAATTCACTTTTCTTTCTTTAGAATATAAACTTTCACATTTAGATGTTATTTCTTCAAATGTTATGTAATGGGTTGCTATAAAGAGAGTTTTGGCTTCCTTAATACAGTTATATCTCAAAATTTATTGCATCTTAACTCCTTTATTTCGTGCTTGCCTTTGACCTAAGATTTGATTCAGGTGTCTTCAGTGAGTCTATCTGTAATCTTGATCTAGATATCTGGTTCAAGTTCATGTTTCTTAGTGGGTGAAAGGTAACAGTGCTGTCCAGAAGGAAGGACGATGTGAGCCCAGGCTGGTATCAGAGCCAAGGCTGGTATCAGACTTTGGAAGTTTAAGACAAAGAACCCTTCAAGGGCTCCAGGTCAGGCGCATGCCAGATCTCTGACATGAATTGCCCATTTGTTCTTCACATGGAAACTGCGCCACAAACAACAGAGATGAGGACAGGTTTAGTGAGTTTCCCAAACCACCCACTCAGCTCGAGAATCCGGCAGAACTAAGAGGGAAACTCTGCTTGTCTAACTCTGAAACCTGTGTCCTTACTGGGACATGGAAAAACATAAATAATTCAGGGTCATCCTCAGCTCCATAGCAAGTCCCAGGCCAGCCTGGACTACATGAGACTCTGTCTCAGGGAAAAAAAAAAAAAAAAAAAAACAACAAAAACTAAGTTGGGTCCAACTAGGTAGGCCAGGGATGTGCTTGTCCTTCATGCTGGGTGTCCTGATTTCAGTCCCCAGAACTCATGTAGACGTACGTGGAAGCAGAGAACTAACTGTAAAGTTGTGATGTTACCGCCACATGTGCCATGTCAAAAAACCAAGTGATGTGGCCAGCCACTCTAGCTGAACTGGCAAGCTTTGGGTTCAGTGAAGAGATCTGTCTCAAGAAAGAAAAAATGTAGAGAATGATTAAGAAAGGACATGCAGTGTTAACTCCTGTCTTCCATGTACACACACAAATTGTGTACCCGCATTCTCACACACACACACACACACACACACGCATGCACCCCTAAACGGTATGAAGCCTGTGTTCCTCCCTGAAGGGCATTTCTTATTTCCTAAGAGTTACTTGCCATCAAAGCATCTTAGTAAAATCCTAGCTTGTTTGTTTTTATACGCAATGATGTCTCTTTTAGCAGACTGTGGAACTGGCAAGCTTTCCGATGAGCAGATGGTGCCATCTGCCCATTGCGGTGCTAAGATAGATATCTGGGGCCAGGCGTGACACTTACCAGGTGCTCCACAGTTGAATAGATGTGTGTTACCGACGCCATTGCATGACCGGCTGTTTTCCTTCAGCTCATTTCGTTAGTTAGTTAGTTGATTAGTTAGTTGGTTGGTTGGTTTTCTTTTTTGGCTCCTAAAGAGAAGGTCTTGCCATATAGCCCAGGCTAGTCCTGAGCTCAATTTATTCAACTTTTTTTTAAAGCAAATTAATTTATTTTACATCCAGACCACAGTTTCCCCTCCCTCCTCTCCTCCTGTTCCATCTTTCCCTCTTTCTCTCCCCTCAATCCACTCCTCTCCTGTTTCTGTTCAGAAAGGGGTAGGCGTCCCATAGCTATCCACAAAGCATGGCATATCAAAGCTGTAGTCACATGCACCATATCTAGAATTACACTCAGAAAACAAACTTAGAAAACTCAGTTAAACATTTAGTTGAGAGACTAAAAGTATCTTCAAGGTAAAATAGCGCATCAACATCAATGTGGGTGGCAGAAAACCCACCATCTAATTTTATTTAAAAGCAGGCTATCCCTAGATCCTGTCTCCCTCATTCCCCAACCCCCTACCCCAGCTAGCCTGGAACTTACTATTTAGACCAAGTTGGCCTCAAACTTGCTAAAATTCTGCCACCTCTGCCTCTAAGTTCTGGGAACACAGACACATGCCATCATATCTGGCTACAAAGATGACTTTAAGTGTTTTCATTAGTTTAAAACTTTCTTTGGACCAGGAATCGAACCAGGGCCTCATACACAGTAGGCAAGTATTCTACCTCTGAACCCTACTGAAAATACTTCTGGTGGACTGTTACATGACTTCCCTAGGGAGATAGACAAGAAATGTCTGTTTATCTCAGAAAGGGAGCTCAGAAACCTAAAAAAGAACTTATAAAGCCTACCATGGAGAGGTAAATGAACATGGTAGGGTTGCAGGAGCCTGAGTGGCCCATGAACAGCTACAAACCACCAAAAGGTCCCATCCCCATTGAGTTTCTACCTCCTACATCCTTTAATATTATAAAGGTTATATCTATATGAACAGGAGGGAGTAGCGGTTGAAATCTCCGGAGAGGGTCAGAGGTATTATGGCAATCTCGTGACTCTTTTCCCTCGAACAAGTGGGTTCCACTTTCATAGGTCCACTAACTGTCTGCTATGTAGGTCTGCAGGCTGAGGTCTTTGCTAGGTCATCAGAGCTGCTGTGCCCGTGATGGCAACTGTCATGTCAAGCCCAGAACGAAGAATTCCTATCCAGTACTTAGCAGTTATGGAATCTGTTGTATTGAGACTCTCTCTGGTTATATTCATGCCACAGCCAATGTTTCATCTAACTCAGAGTGCCAAGGGAAAACAGTAGGTTTTAGTAAACGCATACAGTTATATGTGTGTGTGTGTATACATATATATGTGTATGTATGTATGCAGTATTTAAAATACTGTTGTGAAAGTCACCGTGGGTTATTTTTAAAACCAACAAACTGAGAACAAGGTCACACAAAATAACTTACATACAGATTTATACAAAAAGGTGGCTATGCACAGAGAAGCCAGGAATTTGGATACTTGTGAAAATTTAATTGGTTTATTTCTCAATCTAGATAGCACTAGAATAGAACAGCAAATCTGAGAACATACAGAACTATCTGGGAATTCAGTGTGCTTGTCTTTGGTGGTGGTGGTGGTGTATGTGTGTGTGTGTGCTTGGGTTTTGTTTTTTGGTGGGATCTGTGATTGAATTCAGCCTTGTGTGTGCTAGGTAGATCCTCTGCCACTGAGCTACATCCTTTTCTTTTTTCTCTAAACCCAGCATTATTCTTTTGACCAAATAGTTTATCAGCATTTTAAGATTGTAAAGCATCCATATGAGTCATTGGGTTAAATATTTCCTGTAGTACTTTCCTAATAGGCATACTACATTCTGAATTCTTATTTTAAAATAGCATATAAAAGTAAATATTTTATAAATTGGCACTGGGTGAATATACTAGTAAATCATTTTCATGTCAAGGTTCATTTCATCATCTGTATGAATCATCAACATTAATATAAGCAGGAACTGGACCTGTTCGCACAGTCCTGAAATCCCAGCTATTTAGAAGGCTGAGGCAGGAGGATTCCAAGGTTAGGTATTACTTGGGCTACACAGTGAGTTCAAGATCAGCCTGGACAATGTAATAAGACCCTGTCATAAAATTAAAAAATATAAAAAGGACTGGGAAAATACTCAATGGTACAGTGCATCTTGCCACTGTTTTGTCCCCAGGACTGCAAAGACAATACTGCTACTAATGATAACAGTAATGCCGGGCGGTGGTGGCGCACGCCTTTAATCCCAGCACTCAGGAGGCAGAGGCAGGCAGATCTCTGTGAGTTCGAGGCCAGCCTGGTCTACAAGAGCTAGTTCCAGGACAGGCTCCTTAGCTACAGAGAAACCCTGTCTCGAAAAACCAAAAAAAAAAAACAAAAAAAAAAAAAACAGTAATTAACAGTGGGATCAGAGGAACTGTGCATTGATAATTACAGTGCACCCTGGCTTGTTTTTGTTTTTAATGAGATGTCAAAGGCAGCTGTGAATCAATTAATGTAGATAAAGAGGTTATTGGGGTACATAGTGGGTTATGTCATTTTCCTTGTTTATACACTTTTTGCTTCTTGCATCCCTAAGTAAGAAATTTGTTGATAATGAGTATTTTAAAGTTTTTCTATTTTTCCTACAAAAGAGCTTGCAATGGCGACCACAGGCATTCAGGCTTTTATTAAACAAACTGTTATCTTTTAAGTGAGATAATTCTAGATCTTTATTACATTTATTAATTTACTTGTTTATTTATCTGTGTGGGGTGGGCATGGAGGGGTTCCTGTGTGCCGTGGTGCGTGTGTGTCAGCCAGAGGACATCTTACAGGAATCACTTCTCTCCTTCCACCATGTTGGCCCTGGGAAGGAAGCTCAGGTCGTTGGGCTTGGCAGCCATCGTCTTTACCCACTGAGCTATCTCCCCTGCTCTTTTTTTTTTTTTTTTTTGGTTTTTCGAGACAGGGTTTCTCTGTGGTTTTGGAGCCTGTCCTGGAACTAGCTCTTGTAGACCAGGCTGGTCTCGAACTCACAGAGATCCGCCTGCCTCTGCCTCCCGAGTACTGGGATTAAAGGCGTGCGCCACCACCGCCCGGCTCTCCCCTGCTCTTAAACAACCTTTGCAGACTACTCCAACATTAGCTATGCCTACTGGCTCACACCTGTAGTCACAGCACTCGAGAAACAGATGCAGGGGGATTGCCGCAGATTTGAAGCCATCCTGGGCTAGGTGATGAGGACCAATTCTGTCAGTCCTATAGGCAAAACCGCATCTCAAAAATAAAATTTTAAAAGTCCCTCCTGCTATGGGATATCTTTCTGTATGCTGTGAATATGTTTTATTACCATTGGTTAATAAAGAAGCTGCTTTGGCCTATAGCAAGACAGGATAGAGCCAGGTGAGAAATCTGAGCAGAGATACAGGGAGAGGAAGCGCAGAGTTTGGAGGAGATGTCAGCCAGCTGCCAGAGGAACAAGATGTATTAGAACACAGGTAAAGCCATGAGATATGTGGCAAAACATAGATTAATAACAATAGGTTAATTTAAGTTGTAAGAGCTAGTTAGTAGTAAGCCTGAGCAATAGGCCAAACAGTTTGTAATTCATGTTAAGCCTTTGAGTGATTATTTTAAAAGCAGGTGCAGAACTGGGCAGGAGAGAAAAGACTCTGTTTACACCCTCTGAATTTGACTACCTGAGATATGTCTTCAGGGTCAAGAAGAGAACAGTGGACCTGATTTTAATCTGCTGAGTGCTGGCGCTATTTCTGCCAGGACTCTACTGGGTACCTTGTCTTGCATCTTCCTCAATGGAAACAAAGTTGAGCCATTCCACTTGAAGATCCCTTTATGATTCCCTGGTTTTAAATTATGTTGAACTTTAAAATTCTTTGGATCTGATATTGACTTGGATTTTTCCTCTGTATCTTCTAAAATAAGTATCTAGTATGTATTGATTATTTTTCAGTTAGTTTTTAAGGAATTTTGTTTTTTCCATTGAATTTCCAAAGCATTTGAAATAAAACTTTTTAAGAAATTTGAAATTTCTCCTACCTCTATGTCCCCAACTGTGGGGAGATAGGCATATTCCACTGTGCCTTATCTGTTATTGATTTTTAAAAATAAGTCTATGGAACTATAGTTCATGTGCCATATAATCCATCCATTTAATGTATACAATTTGAGGCTGAGGAGAGAGCTCAGTCAATAAACATATTTGTTGTGCAGTCACAGCATCTGAATTCAATCCTGAACGCTAAAGATTAAAAGCCTGGTATGGTGGCTATAGAAATCTCAGTTCTGGGGAGGCAGAGGCAGGAGAATCCAGGTGCTCATTGGCCAGCCCGCTCACTGGCCAGACTCGATGACCTGAGTCTAATCCTCAACTTCTACATGGCAGAAAAAGAGAACTGACTCCCATAGTTTGTCCTCTGACCCCCACATTCACACCATGTGGCCTGTGCATGTTTCCCCTCCATACACAAATAGATAAACACAATAATAATAATTTTTAAAAAGTAGCAGGTGATACCTGATTAATGACCTCTGGCCTCTTTATGCATACGATGTTTGAACACACGTGTGCCCTCAAACATGCACATGCATACAAACACACACAGAAACAATCAATAAAATGTACAGTTCAGTGGTTTTTTTTACACGTATTTGTAAAGTCGTGCCGTCAGTCACAGGCAATTTTAGGATAATTTCACCAAGTCAGAGTAACAATCCATTATTTTGTCTAAAACCTCTCTCCCAACCCCCATGATGCCCCACAGCCCCAGAGAAGTCCCTGTTTTGAAAATTTCATCTGACCAGAATGGTGTAAGATTGTGTTCTCATTAGTATTGCTGAAACTCTGTGGGTTGATAATTATTTCAGAACAGAAAATTGAAAACTGAGGCTGTGACTATACCTTATAGAGCATCTGGTTTGGTCCCCAGAGAGCACAGAGAAAGAAAGAAAGAGAGACACAGAGAGGCACACACACAGAGAGTTCTTACAAATGATTGATGGCCAGAGATGTGGCTTGTTTGGTAGACTGTTTACCTATCATGCTTAAACTGCACGCAGGGGCACAGGCCTCTAATCCTAGGGAAATGATCAGGATTCCGAGGTCATCTTTGACTATGTACCGTGCTTTGAAGTCAGCCTGGGCTACAAAAATATCTGCTTCAAAAAGAAAAAATAAATGAATTGAAGAAGTGTTGGTGTGGGGCACTGTGCGGGATCCTGAGCACACGTGGTTACACGAAGCTGTGATCATCTCCCAGAGAACCCAGTGTGTTAGGTAGAAAAACAAAGATCGTGAACAATAAGGGTGTCCAGTAAGGTGAGCGATCCCATGGTGGGAGGGCACAAACAGGACACCATAAAGAGAACTGAGGTTGGGGCTGAAGTCAGGGACTGTTTCACAGAGGAGCTGGCTACCAGACTCTTTCAAAGCCTGTCATGTGAGAAGAATTTGGGACTGCGTGTGGGCGCTGCGCAGGTGTGCGTGGCGTCTGTGTAGCCTCTTTCCTGGGACTTTTGCCCCTGTTGGCTAGAGCCTTCTGGCTGTCTTGCTCTCTGGCCAGCATGCCACGCATTCCTCATGGCTTGTTTCTTCAACCCAGTGTCCAACAAGCACCCATTTGTGGACAGCAATCTCCTCTACCAGTTCAGAATGAACTTCCGTCGGAGGCGAAGACTGATGGAGCTGCTCAATGAGAAGTCCCCCTCCTCCCAGGAGACGCACGACAGCCCCTTCTGCCTGAGGAAGCAGAGCCATGACAGTCGGAAATCCACCAGTTTTATGTCAGGTAGGCCGGCTCCATTGTGCACGCATGCGTTTTTTTTTTTTTTTTTTTTGTCTTCTGAGAAATAATGAAGAGCGGGGCTGGGGATGTGATTCCTTTGGTATACTGCTTGCTCACGTGCTGGAAGCCCAGGTTTTAATCCCCAGCCCCACTCGGGTTCTGTGTTGTATGCCTGTATACTCCAGAACTCACGAGGTGGAGGCAGGAGGATTAGAAAAAAATCAAAGTTTTTCTCCACTACAGTGTATTAGGTCCACTTGGGTTCCACGAGACCTTGTGTTAAGAATAAACACTCACTTGCATGCTTCTGTACACGCGCATGTGCGTGTGCACAGACACACGCACACATACACACTCACCAACTACAGAAATGTGAATTGTTTAAGAGGATCTCCAGCTCCCTTAACATTGACGCTAGGAACTTGACTTAAAGTTCAGAAGCTCTAGGTGGGTGTGGGACACTAGCTTGTCACCCCAGTCATTGGGAGTGGAGGCAGAAACTCAAGGTCAGGCTTGGGTATGTGACTTCTTGAGATCCTGCCTCCAAAGGAAGAGAGGAAAAGAAGGGATGGGAAAGGAGAGGAAGAAAGTAAAGAAAGGAGTGGGAAGGAGAGGAGGAGGGGAGGAAAAATAAAATAAGCACCGAGTTTAACTCGGCACCAAATAGATTGGTCATGTCTTGCTTCTGAACAGGAACTGACAATGAGGACTTGTACCCCTGTGCATGGAGATATTGCTGTGCCTCGGGCTTGACTGTGTGGCTTTTCTCACCTAATTCTTACAATAGCCCCAAGGAAACAGTTGTTTCTCTGCTCATTTCTCAGATGAACAGTCCCGAGCATTGGAGCGTCTTACAAGCGGTGGACATAGCTTCCTCCCAGCCATTTGTCTTTAGCCCCCCTTTTGAGACCCCTGTTTCCCAAAGACCTCATACACAGCCAGGGCTCAGTCTGAAAACAAAGCAAGAGCTGCTAAGAAGAAAATAAAAACCAGCTGAAGGTCAGCAGCCCACGCCTGTGCTCCAAGGTCTTCTGTAGGTGCCGAGTAGCAATTCATCCTTCCTGGTTCTGGGATAGGGTCAGTAGAGACGACGGGAGAAGTGTACTCCTGGAAAGCCAACGTTGTTTGTTTGTTTGTTTGTTTGCTTTCCACAAGCCAGTCAGCAGCCAGAGCAGCGGCCCTACACTCCTTCACCTCCAGGCCTTCAGCGCCACCCTGCTCTGCGGCAGGAGAGCCAAACCTGAAAGCTGATGAAGACTGTCTCACATAACCGTTTGAAAGCCTCAGTGTCTTCCATGCTTCTCGATGGTGGCTGTCATTAAATCAGGAGTCATTTACTACCCCTGGGGAGGAAGTATCACATACATGATGGGCACTGGATTTATACCCAGGAAGGGAAAACTTGGGTTTGGTAGTTCTTGGATTGTGTCCTGTAGCAGCTGGGGAGATGGCCCTGTTAATAAACCATGATGACCTGCATTTAGATTCGCAGCACTCAGATAAAGGGTATGTTAAGATTTATTAAAAAAAAAAAAAAAAAAAAGATAAAAAGGTATGTTGTTATGTCTCTATACTCCCAGTGCTAGGGAGACAAAGACAGGATAACTGGACCTTGCTGGTCAATCTATACTAATCGTCAAGCTCCAGGTTCAATGAGAAAAATCAGGTCCCAGACTGTACGGTGGAGATCAGCTGGGGAAGACTCTGGATATTGACCTCTGACCTCTACACGCAAGAATGAATACACATGTGCATGTGCATATGTCCATACAACATACACACAAATATGTACATACACACACGAATACTCCAAGACAAAATATCTTGTAAACTAGGCACAGTAGTGTGCCCTATAATTCCAGGAACCTAGTGGTTGAGGCTAGCCCAGGCTCCGTAATGAGCCTTAGTTTGAAAAGAAAGAGAGGGAGAGGGAGAAAGATGTTCATGTTCATATACATTATACGATCTTTTCTTCACAGCCACCGTGTGGAGTAATATTATTTCATTTCCCAGTCCAGGAAACCGAAGGTGGCCTGATTTATGCCATCTATGACTGTGTGAGCAAACTGGACATGGAATTCTTACCCTGCAGCTGAGGACCCAGGAGTTTTAGGTCCTAAACCTGCCTGCTCAGTGACCATGTTTGCTTCCCCTCTGCAGTCAGCCCCAGCAAGGAGATCAAGATCGTGTCTGCCGTGCGGAGGAGCAGTATGAGCAGCTGTGGCAGCAGTGGCTACTTCAGCAGCAGCCCGACGCTCAGCAGCAGCCCCCCGGTGCTCTGCAACCCCAAGTCTGGTGAGTTGGAAAAGGGTGCCCACGCTCCTGTCTGTGGAGGCTTGGGCCCACAGGCAGGAGCCTTAGCACAGCGGACTTGAGTTACCATCTGCTGAACGGCTGGGAAAGAGTAGCCTGTGATCCACCTTCATGGAAGCCTACTGTTGAGCGGTGAGGCAGTCCTGCGCCGGGATGCCTTGCAGAGTAGCCCTGAGAGAGACAAGCCAAACATTCTTATTGACCAGTTATTCGAGATTGGTTCCCCTGAAAGGAAGGATGTCTTTGCTGAAGACAGCTGCCTTTAGAAAGATGGCTCTCGAGTCAGCTGAGGACTGTCCAACACCAGCAGCTGGGGTCAGCAGCTGAGAGGGAGGAGGTCCTTGACTCTTGAAAGGGCCTCAGCACCTCCTCAGCACCGTGCAAGTGCAGCGGAGAAAGAACTGTGTTCCCAGACCATGAAGCAAGGATCTATGTGGGCCTTGTGCTGTGCGCCCTTTCTTCCTCCCTCCCTCCCTCCCTCCCTCCCTCCCTCCCTCCCTCCCTCCCTCCCTCCCTCCCTCCCTTCCTTCCTTCCTTCTGTTTGTTTGCTAAGACAAGGTCTTAGTCCTGTATGTCTGGTATTCATTATGTAGCCCAGGCTGGCCTTGAACTTGCTACAGTCTCCCTGCTGGATACTGGGATGACTGTCATGTGCCACCACGCTCGGTTTCAATGCCTAACACTCATAAGGAGGAAGGCCGGAATACATAAGCCTGCCCACTGGAATTCATTGGGTTTTGCAGTTTCAAAACCTATTCATCAGCCTCCATAAGGACTTTGAACCCCGTCATAAGGCTGGTGAGATGGCTTAGAACATAAAAGTGCTTGCCATGCAAGCCCGACAAGCTGAGTTCAACCCCCAGCATCCTCAGAACCTACATAAACATGGAAGAAAAGAACAAAAATCTCTGATCTCTACACGTATGCCATATCATAATAGTCTGTGTGTCTGTCTCTGTCTCTCTCTCACAGACACACACATTTGTATTTTAATAAATAAAAATATTAGCCATCTCTATATATTAGAATGATATATATTTAGGAGTAGATATAAGTATCTGACCTTTCTACTCTTCCGAAAAAACAAAGCCATGGCTGCCGCCATAATCCGTGTCGTGGTGATAAGAGGGGAATCTTCAAGGATAATTTCCTGGCTCTCAAAGTTTCTGTTTCCCAACACAAGAAAAAATACATTAAAATAAACAGCCAGCCAAGCTGCCAAAAATACCATCAATTTTCCTAACCCCCTGAGGAGTCACAGGCATGGAGAGAAACCTGTCTGCTAAGCAATAAGATCTCAATCTTCACACGCTCACTGCTTTTCCTACCTCCTCTCTGTCTCCTGAGACATTCGTTTCTCATCTTGATATTTGACCTACTCCCTCATCCTTAGCAAACACTGATTCCTTTTCAAAGCTTTCTGAAAAGCAAAAGTAATAATCCCAACCACCTGTTCCCTGCACAAGAGGCATTTCTTGACTCTTCCCTAGGAGGGTGCTTCTTAAGCCTGGTGTTTACCCAGCAATTGGGCTCAGCTGCCTGGGGATCCTGCAGGTCTGCCCCATGCTGCTGCACACTTGTTGGGGACCAGTGTCTGACCTCTGAATGAATGCCACTGGCAAAGGGAGCTGGGGGTGGGTACTTGTCCAGATTGGACCCTGGCCCTGCCTCCCTTCATTTCTCTGTGGCACTTACATCTCTACTGTGCATGTCCCCATGTTAGGATGGTTGGTCCTTGTGCCCTCTACCCACTAGCTGTCCTGGGAGGCTAGGACAACCCCCTATCCTATCTATTCATTGCTAGAGGTTGGATGAAGAAGTTCATTACTAGGGGGTCCTATGCAGCTGTCTCTGTTGCCTTGGTAAACAACATCAGTGAGCTGAGAACAGACAGACATCGCTGGACACTGTTACTGTTCACAATTTCTGAGATGGCATAGCCCACGAAGCTAGTGATGTGGTTGCTGAGAAATGGACCCCGGCACCCATGCCTGGACTTGATCCCTGTTTTACTACCCAGGCTTTAGCTCCAACATCTTGGTCATGCAGAGATTAATGTTTCTGAACCATAAACATTATATATATTCTCACATATAAAATTAATGACAAAAGAAGGAAATATTAAAAGCCATAATACTAAGTGTTCTATCTTTAAGCTTTAAGATCATCGGGCACTTACTTCAGTGGTTTTAGGATTTTCTGTGTTTCTTTAAGCTTTAAGACTGTCAGACACTTCTGGCGTTTTAGGATTTTCTATTATGAGTTTATTATATCTAATGTCACTTTCGAAATGAACCAAGCGTGGTGTCACACAGCTTAAAGTCCCAGCCCTGGAGACTGAGGCAGGATTGCAGAGAACTTGAGGCCAGTCTGGGCTACATCACATGCAAGCAAGACCTTGTCTGGATGAATTATTTAATTAACTAATTAATTATTGAGATTAGTACAGTGATGAGCCAGAATCTTTAGAGCAGTGTGTAGGGGAAGCCCCAGCCAATCACCTTGTTTGTAGGGTGGGGCCCCCTGAGGATATTTTCTACTAATAAATATTGCTGGTGTGTGTCCCCACCCCACCCCCGCCCCTTTTGCTTTTCTGTTCTTCACAGGAACCTTGGGTTTTCTAATTAAAGCTAAATATTTTATTATAATTTCTGTCTGCCTTTATTTACGCTGCTATATTTTGGTGCCCAACGTGGGGCTTTTCGGATATCCGCCCCAAATCAGAGCCTCCCGGGTGGCGACCGCTGGGGGCCTGCGAGGCCCCCCCCTCGCGTTTCCCGTCTGTAACAGGTTGCCTTGTCTATCTCTTGTAGACCTAAATATTTTATTATAATTTCTGTCTGCCTTCATTTACGCTACTACAGCAGTGGTTCTGGGCCGTACTAATGCTGGGACCCTTTAATATAGTTCCTTCTGTTGTAGTGACCTCTGTCCACAAACTTATTTTTGTTGCTACTTCTCAACTGTAATTTTGCCACTGTTGTGAATCGCGATGTAAATATCTGATGTGCCCCTGGTCTTGGGCAACCTCTGTGAAGAGTCATTGGATGCCCAAAGAGGTCGAGGCCCAGAAGTTGAGACCGCTGCTTTAGATCTGTTAGGTCAAGTAGAAATTAGATGAATAATGGATGTGACAGGATGCAGGGAAGTGGCTCAGCCCATGGAGCGTACGGAGGAGAGTTCCCTGGTCTGGCTCAGAGCGTGTTGCAGCCTTCTCATGTTTCTAGACTGTTCACTAGAGGAAAGAATGAAGCTCAGCGAATGGGATGTGTGCAGTATGTGGGGACAAGGAGTTGGATGGAGACAGCATCTGCAGCATGGTTGTTGGGCTGCTGGAGTTTTGACAGATAGAGACACAGATAAGACCTTAGAAGAAAGAGCTGGGAGAACTAGAAGTGAACCCTTTTCCTTTAGAGGAAGACTCCATTCCTCCCTTTGCCCCCTCCCAAGGCATCTTAGTTTCTTTTCTCTCACTTGCATTCCCGTGGTTCTAAAAGTTAGGCTTCAGTCCTTGACTGGTACTTCCTGTCTGCTCAGCTTAAGGATAACCGTGAGGTGGAGGTCTTTGCCACTTTTACTGGTTAGCAGTTGAGAGGTGGCATTCAGGAAATCCCTGCTGAATGACCAGGAGAAGGACTTAGAGTTGTATCCTCTCTGACCCTATGTCTGTCTCTTAGTGCTGAAGAGACCTGTCACTTCTGAGGAACTCTTGACCCCTGGAGCTCCGTATGCCAGGAAGACATTCACGGTAAGCCTGACTCCTGGGCATACCCACCTGTCAGTGTGTGGCTTAGGGGATGAGAGGGAACACTTTTCTCTCTCTCCTTCCTTTTTTTTTTTTTTTTGAGATGAAGACCGCATAGGTCACTATGTAACCCTGGATGGTCTGCAGCTTACTATGTTGATCTGGCTGGCCTTGAACTCACAGGGATCCTCCTGCCTCTGAATCCAAAGTGTGGTGATAAAGATGTGTGTTGGCACACGTCTTTACATGTACCCATCTGTGCATTTGTTTTTTACATGGTTGTAGTCATAGACTTTCTGAACTCCAATGCAGTGAAATGCACCTCCCTTGAGAGGCTGGAGTGATAGCTTAGAAGAGCACTGACTGCTCTTCCAAAGGACCTGAGTTCAATTCCCAGCACCCACATGGCATCTCACAACTGTCTGTAGCTCTGGTTCTAAGGGATCTGACACCCATACACAGAAATACATGCAGGCAGAACACCAATCTTCATAAAATAAAAATAAATCGTTTTTTAAAAAAAGACCTCCCTTGATTTGTTAATGACATTTTAAATTCTTTTTGATGTGTCCTTTAAAACATCTACTATACAATTGTTCTAATATAATTATTATTATATATCATTATATCTTATAAGACAGATAACAGTACAAAAATTTCTTCTTTACAGTTAATTATAAAAATAGTTAAACTGTTAAGAGAATCCTAAAAAGGAGAAGAAAGGAAAGAGTAACCAGTGTGTATTGAGGTGTATAGCCCCCTGACTGGGGAGTCCTGTGTTGAGTCGTGTATCTGACTCGCCCTTTCTTAGTGTTCCCCCAACCTTTTTTCTGCCATCCCCAGACCCCACTGATTATATTTGAACAGAATCTAAGTTGTTTTTCTGAAGGATCTCACATAGATATCAAACTATGTGTAGCCAAGGATGACTTTGAATCTCTGATCCTCCGGCCTCCACCTCTGAAGTAGCAGGACTACAGACCACATTGGGTTTGTGAGGTTCAAACCCAGAGCTTCTTGCATGCTAGGCAAGTGCTCTACCAAGAGACATCCCCAGGCCCAATCACATGATCTTATTGGTACCATCGCCCCTATTGTGCTTGCTTTCTTCTCTCAGCCTACAACAAGCACATGAATAAACTTTTGAAGAACATCCCCCGCCCCTTACTCTATTTCCCAACTTTTGTTATTGCCTCAAGGAAGAGACATTTTTCCCACACATTCATTCACACCCCAGACTCTTGCTGAGGGCCCGTCTCGTCTGAGCACTGAGGAGTTAATGTAAGAAGGGCTGTTATAATATGTCTGTATCAAGGGGAAAGACACACTGTATTTGAAAGTGAAATTAGATATATTAAATTCATGGTAGTGAATCCTGAAACCACAAGTCCCCGGTTGTCTTAAGAAATTCCACCTGAGTTCCTACTTGCCCTCTTGCTTTTTCCCAGTCTCCAGGTGTTGAGAGAGGGCTGTTTTGAGAGCATTTGTTTTTCTTTCTATTAGTGCCAGCATCACTAATACTTGACTTTGAGGGTTTTCATTGGCTCGTGTGCTGAGGATGCCTCCGGAGCCATCCGGCCAGTTCTGATTCTGTAGGAAAAAATATGCGTCAGTGCCAAACAATGTTTGGACCAGAGTCTGTTTGCGACTTGTGAGTGAGCTTTATCTGCTTTCTCACTTGGTTTCCTTGGTACGGAAAACTGTCTTTCAAAAGAAGCCAAGATTCTTCCTGTCTCTCCATTAGTAGTTTAAACTGTTCTTGTACACTCCGATGTAAGCCAGGTTGAAGTCCGTCATTTGGATATAAAGGAAAGGTGATGCTCAGGTAGACATTGGATCTAGAAAGAGCAGCGATGTTCTTAAGGTCTTCTCAGACTTCTGCTGGGGTGTGATATAAAGTTGGCTGTTGGCCCGAGGAAGAGGCATACTGCTGCCAGCTGTTTACCGGGGAGTATCCTCCCCAGTCCAAACAGGTTATATGTCCACACCACATCTTCATTTCCCTGATGCAATAGAGATGAAATAAGGGAAAAAAAATATGTCAAGACTCATAGTTAATCCTGGGTCAGACTTTGTTTTCTTGGGAAGACAGGCAAATTGCCAGGGACAGTCTGCTGCTTGCTAATTGTGGCTTTCCTCTCTAGATTGTTGGTGATGCCGTTGGCTGGGGCTTTGTGGTGCGAGGAAGCAAGCCATGCCACATCCAGGCCGTGGACCCCAGTGGACCTGCAGCCGCCGCAGGGATGAAGGTACGATTGATTGATCGGCTCCCTGTTCACTCTCTTCTGTCTTTTCTGGCTTCTTCGGGAAGCATTCATCGATTGTGCTTTTTTTTTCCCTTGATTTCCACATTTCTTTATTTTCCCCTATGTCTTACCCCCCACACCCCAGAAAAAGTCAAATCTGTAGAGCATAATGTCACACACATGTAGTTCCAACACTCTGCACACAAAGGCCAGAGAATCCTCCTAAGCTGGCAAACCATCTAATCAGAAATCAATTGTTTACCCCACAGCGGCCATGCTTCTATTGCACCAGTAGGCACGTCAAAGCTAAGTAGGTTGGTATGATTGCATGGCGATGCTACCACTGGGTAAGTGTAGTGGTGACTTCTCAGTCCGACTTTCTTTCTCTCCGTCCTGAAAACCAAGTGTATTGTGTCTTCAGCAATTGTGCTTGCTATCTAGCTACGGTGGACAGCCAGGAGCAATGTCAATAACCCGTGTTCTTTTAGGGACTTTGGGGGCCTCCCAGGCTAATAACTTATAGGGAAATATCTCATGCCTGGTGCCGAGATTTTCATTGAACAATCTGTGCATTCTAGTGGAAAGCATTGCACACAAATAAAGGGAGCCTGTGTTCAAGTTCCTTCTTAAAAAACATGTGTTCTTAACTAGCATACAAAACAGTTGGTTTCCATAAGGGTCCTTCATGCAGCCGTGGCTTTGATTAATGCACTTTTCAGCCCTTATTCCCCTGGTCCTCCTCACTTGGTCCCTGCTTAAATCTCCTACAGTATTACCCACAAATGTGATTTTTCTGTTTCAAGCATCTCTATCCAGCACAGTTTTGTTCCGTCCTCTACAAACATTTCACAGAGGATATTGATCTTGGATGATGAGAAGATTTCAAAGGTTGGAAAGGCTGGGAGGTGGTGGCGCATGCCTTTAATCCCAGCACTTGGGAGGCAGAGGCAGGCGGATCTCTGTGAGTTCACGGCCAGCCTGCTCCACAGAGCGAGTTCCAGGACAGCTACAAGTTCCCAAAGCTACGAAGAAACCCTGTCTCGAAAAACAACAACAAACAAAAGATGTGAAAGTTCCACCACCCTCCCGCATCATATCCTTGCCTGGGCAGCAGTGGCAACGTGTAGATCGCCACCTGTCTGGAGTCCAACCTGTGACTCTGGCATTGGCTCACACACTTTTAAAGGGGGAGTAGGCAGCTAAGAATGGCCCCCCGGAATCAGAGAGCAGTGTATCCCTGCTCTAGAATAATTGTCTGACTCTCCCCCTCCCCCATTTGAAGAACACGTCTCACTAGGTCCTGTGCTCCAAATGCTGCCACTCTCCTTGGCTAAAGTAGCTAAGGTTAGGGTCCCTTCCTTCAAATGGATACAGAACCCAAGGAGCTCAGCGAGAGAGCTGCCTTGCATTCCAAAGAACAAGCCCTTGTTTCCCAGCTGAGGCTGAGATTTTCATTTCTTAAGGAACTTTTGGCTCAAAGAAGGATTTTATGTTTTACTTCCACAATGACTACCCAGTATAAACTATATTTGGCATGCTCCTTCAATTCTGAGCATGTACCTCTTCACTTGAAGAAGGACTTGGCTGAAAACACATTTCCCTTGAGGAGGAAAGCAGTGGATTCATACAGCAGCTGAAGACCTTGCTCTGACCAGCTAGCCAAGCCGACTGGGAACTCAATTGCTTTCAGTCCGTCTCTTGGAATTAACTGTCGAATCACTTGCCTGGGCATTGACCACTGGTTAATTAGCCAACTCTTTATGGGCCTGAAGAGTGGCTGGCCTAACTTTCTCTTGTTTTTATAAGCTAATAGTTGGTTTGGTTCATAGTCCCGTCTCCTCTGGAGGTGTATGATGGTTCTCATGTGGCCCCGGAGCAGTACAAGCTTCCTGTAGCTCTTCTATGAACTATAACCCGAAACTACAAGCCAAAATAATCTGTCTTCCAGTATCTAAGATAATCCCTGGCGTTTAATAACTGCTTGATGGCAGATCCAGCAATATTTCTATAGAAGGTGTCAGAGAATTCATGTACTGAACATCTGCATCATGCCTTCAGATATTTTATAGCCATAATCTCTTTTATTTTTCCAACCTCTTATGAAAATACATGGAAACAGGCTCTGTACTTTATAAGTCAGGAGGTAAGGACCCAACGTGTAAGTGTAAGGACTAGATTTCAATTACTATGCTGGTGGTGATGGTGGTGGTGATTGTTGTTGCTGCTGCTAGTGTTATTTCGAGACAAAGTCTTACTTTAATCAACCCCAGGCTGGCCAGAATCCCATTATTTATGCAGCCCAGGCTCCCTAGAACTCAGTATTCTACCTCTGTCTTCCCAGGGTTGAGACCATGGTAGTATTTCAAGAAATGTAAACCTTGGCAGCAGAGCACAGTAGATGACAAATCCCATTAAGTCATCCAATGTGTGTTGGCATACTAATGGATGGGTGGCCTTTTATGGCTTCTACAGAGGGGAATTTATATTCTATTCAAAGCACATTGTTAGAATGGCTACATGCTATAGCTGGGTATAGTGGTGCATGTCTTTAACCCTAGCACTCAAGAGGCAGAGGCAGAGGCAGGTGGATCTCTGTGAGTTCAAAGTCAGCCTGATCTACAGAGTAAGTTCCAGGACAGCTGGGGCTACCCAGAAAAAAACCTCTTTCCAAAAACCAGAGAAAGAGAGAGTGATTGAATATGAATGGCCACATGCTCACCTGGATTGACTTGAAGAAGATCAAATAAATAACTTGGTTTTGGCCCCAGCCCCTCACTTGGACCAGGATTAGATCTTCCAGGCTCACCCAAGGGGACGCCCCCAAACACTCCCTTTTGTCAGTTTAACCAAGCCCTTGTTAGAGCAAAACATTCAGCCTTCAGGCCTATAAATACAGAACAAGGGAGTCTGTGGTCTTTTCTGAAAAGGATTTTTTCTTTTTAATTTTTTTCTGGTGGGAATGATTACATCTTGTGAGAACTAGTCCCCAAGTGTTCATGGTGCCCCGTGCCAAGTCTCACAGGCATTCTAGACTCCTGGCTTCTTTTCTTATTTCCTGCCGGGATGAATTGATGGATGTTGGCTTACCGTGCCTCATTCCTCTGTCGCCTTGTTTCTTTGTATGTTTATTTAGAAACAGCCACCTGAGTCACAAGAAGGAATGAGTGGCATTGCCTCCTCCCACACTGTAGAAACCTTCCTTTCACCCAGAGAAAACAGTTTCAAACTCCTACTCATCGGTCCTCTCTTCCCATAACAGCCCTCTGTGTTGCATGGAATTTTCCTCTCATCCCAAGAGAGACCAGTTTCCTGCCCGGTCAGCCATGCTAATTAGCAAGTGATCGTTGTAGAATGACCATCAAAGCAGATGGGGAAAAACTGCACTGGGCTCTTGATCAGCTCTCAAGTCCCTAGTTGTTTTTTGGTCAATGAGTACTGATTGTCACCATGTTCTGGTTGTCAAACTGGGCCATCTTGGGATTTATAGCTGAGCAAAGGAGACATTAGGCAAGCTATCCTGGAATGAATATATAATTACATATACATATAATTAATTGCATCTATGTTTATGTTACACACATATATAATGACATATATCCAGGAGGTTTTGACTGTGAAGGAGAAGAAAGTGCTGTACTTTTTACAAGGTGAAGGAAGCTGAGAGGGACTGCTTCCCCGAGGAAAGGAGAATTGAGCTCAGGTCTAAAGAATGAATTGAAATCAGGTAATTGTCCATCTGTGCCCTGTATACATACATGGGTGTCAGAGATGGTATCTTCGGATCATGGACTTTCCTTTTCTCAGCTTCTGAGTCACGAGGAAGTAAGTTGTTTACCTTTGCCGCATATTCCCATTGCAGTGATGTTAGGTCATGGGTCCAAGTAACCATGGACTGAACCCTCAGAATTCCTGAGCCAAAATAAACCCTCCCTCTTGTAAGTCGTGTCCATTGGATTTTTTTTTTTTTTTTATGGCAAGGCAAAAGTCGGTAATACAGTTTCTTAAATAATGAGAGAATACAAATTAAAGGATAACTAAGACATACACAAAGGATTCTTATAGGTTACCTGGGCATGGTAGAGCATGCCTATAATCCCAGCATTTGGGAAATAGAGGCAGGAAGATCAAGATGGAAGTCATTCTTGGGTATTCAGCGAGTTCAGTGTGAGTCTGAACTGTGTGAACCCTGTGTCAGGAATAAGTTTTAAAAGATCATAACTCAAAAAAGACAAATAACAGCAAAAAAATGTAAGAAAATGCTCTGAAAATAAACTGTAAAAATCAGGAATGAGTGGCCAGTAAGTACATGGAAAGGTGTGTACACCATCAGTCTCATGGAAAGGTGTGTACACCATCAGTCTCATGGAAAGGTGTGTACACCATCAGTCTCATGGAAAGGTGTGTACACCATCTGTCTCATGGAAAGGTGTGTACACCATCAGTCTCATGGAAAGGTGTGTACACCATCTGTCTCATGGAAAGGTGTGTACACCATCAGTCTCATGGAAAGGCAAAATAAATTGAATGGTGGTGAGAAAAGATGATAGATTTATGTGTGTGTGTGTGTGTGTGTGTTGCGGTGGGGGGGGGGGTGCATTCCCTAAAGATAGACACCAAAAGGGAGCATATTGCCTTGGAAGACAGGAATGAAAGTCATAAGTGGGCTGAAGTATGTGGGAAACTGGGAGGTGGTGGCGTGCAATGAGCCCTTAGGCTAGGCTAGGGCCATGTTTCTTTGCTTATGTTAATTATCATGCCTAAGACATTTTCTAGTCTGGGCCATGTGGATGCCAGGGACCCACAGCCTGCTTTATCCATTGGCTCTAAAGTGTGCCCAACGCATGCTCTGTTCTTAAGAGCGAGGTCAATTTTATGTGTGCTAAAACACGCTTTCTCAACTCTGAAGGACTCTGACCCCCTCCCACCATAAAAAAGCACAGGAACCCGAGAAAGGAAGCTCGGACATTTCATACAGAGTTTGTACTCGAGTCGTATCTTCATACGGTAAAATGCACAGCTTTCGTTATATGGTTTGGTAGGCTTGCTCTGTTGTTCAGCTCACAGGACATGTTAGTCACTCCAAGTTCCCAATGCCTCTCTTCTGTCAGCTCCTCACCAGAAGCAACCACTGATGGGATTTTTGTCATTGGTTAGGTTTTTAGAGCCAATCCTTGATGACTTCGGGCAAATGATTTCACTTCTCTTTGACTTGTGCCTGCTGAATACTTATATATGGTACCTTCCTCAGGGTTAGAGAGGGAGGTCACATATGCAGACCCTCCCCGCAAACATGATAGACATATTAACCTCTCCCTCCTTCCCCTCAATATGAATATGTTGGTAGGTTTCTAAGAGGGAACCAGGCATCCCCAGTGTGTAAGTAAATCTGAAGCTTTCTTCAATCCTGGACTCTCATCTCCACATCCCTGAGACTAGAAAAAGGCTGCAAGATTCAGGAAGAGTTCTGAGTGTTAAGAGGAAAGGTGGTCATCGTAGTGGGTTGGTTTCATACTCTTAGCATCTGGAGCTATGAGACAAATGTTCCTGTTATCTTAAGTCATCCTGGTTTTGTTATAAAAGCCCTAAAAAGTGAATGTAGTAGCCATGCGTCCAAGAAAAAGGGGGCTCAATTAAAGAAGGGGGACTGGACAGTTGCAAAAGCTGCATGCACATTCTGTACACATTAGGGAATGCCTGCTATCTACAGTGCACACACATTCTGTACACATTAGGGAATGACTGCTACCTACAGGGCACACACATTCTGTACACATCAGGGAATGCCTGCTATGTACAGTGCACACACATTCTGTACACATTATAGAATGCCTGCTATCTGCAGTGCCCTGAGGCAGGTCCTGGAGTCCAGCTAGTCAGGGTCCCTACCCTCAGGGTTGTAGGTCTAGTGATGAACCAGAGATTAATAATTTCCAAATGCTTAGCAACATATGATATCACTAATGCACCATTAGTTATTAGTACACATTCATTGGCAAATTATGATGCATGAATTTGGCAGGAAGCTTACTGCCTGAAAGCTTCGGGTTCCAAAACACAGGGAAGAGTGCACATTTCAGTAGTCTTCAGAGTTGAACGATGAAGACTATATTGTTGAGTCTCTCATTTTGCCTTGTGCCTCATTCTCTTCATTCTACCCCCACCTTTTGTGTGTGTGTGTGAGCCAGATGAAATGGAATCTTCTCAGTATTACAGTGACAGTGTATGGTCTCCCAGATGTAATGGAATCTTGTCAGCATTACAGTGACAGCGTACGGTCTCCCAAGGACAGGCTGAGGGGGAAAGTGATGAAAACATTGGTCTGGCAGAGGGTCAGCTGGCCGGGGCAGAAAGAATGGGTACTGAGTTGATTGAATGCTTTGTTTTGTGAATTCCTGATTCTCCTCCAGTCCCTTCGGTCTCAGAAATCATCACCACCCACCCAGTTTCTCAGGCCAAGTGTCTGAAGGCCACATTTGCTGCTGTCTTTTCCCTTCCATTTCAGATGTCCTCAGATTGCATGTTAAGGGAACAAACCCCATTTTTATTTTTCTAAAGTAATTGAAGCACAGCACCAGGTGCCCAGGTAATGTTTCACTCGGAGACACAAGTTGCAGACAGCATTAAACCTAAGAGATATCACTAAAATAGCAGTCTTTAATGTTTGGAATCTAATCCCACCTTTTCAGTACGTTCAATGAATTAAGTTCTAAGAACCAGCAATGCCATTTGCATTGTCTCTACTATCGTTTTTGGTAATAGCCCAGTGATATAGATGTTGTCGGGGTTTTCTGTCCTGCCGGTTCCTGCAATGGTTAAGTTCTAAAGAAATCACACAGAGTTCTACATTAGTTATAAACTAATTGGCCCATTAGCTCAGGCTTTCTTATTAACTCTTATGACTTATTAGCCCGTTATTCTTGTGTATGCTAGTCACATGGCTCAGTACCTTATTCAGCCAGGTAGTCACATCTTCTTCTGTGGCTGGGTCACGACTGCAGACTAGGACTTCCTTCTTCCCAGAATTCTCCTGTTCTCGTTGACCCGCCTCTACTTCCTGTCTGATTGTTCTGCCTATACTTCCTGCCTGGCAACTGGCCAATTAGCATTTATTTAAAATATAACTGACAGGATACAGGCCATTGTCCCACACCATATAGATATGTTTCTCTTTTTACAAACGGAGAAAATGAGGTTCAAGTTAGGGCTATATGAATTCATATTTGCATAGGTCTAGATCCTGTGCTTTTGTGATTGTTAAACATCTCTGGAAATTATCTCAAAAGAAGGTATATGTGAGCCAAAGGGCTTAGATGTTCTTGGGGCCAGCAGCAGAAGATACTCTTGGAGTCACTGCATTGGCTCACACTGTGCAGCTCTACTGTTCAATAACATAACACTGATAATAGCATTCTAGAGAAGTGATACGTTCATAGTAATAAAAAGTTTACAATTGAAAGGACTAAGCCCAGGAAATGAAGAAACATACTGTATCCCAAGGATTGGAGCAGCCTAAATCTGCTGGCATATATATGATACTTCAAATGTAGCTGGTCTCCTGGGTGACACCCCAAAAACATGAACCATATCTAGTGCCTAGGAGAGTGGGTGTAGATCCTGCTCACTTGATTATGGATGTCTAAGTAATCTCTACTTGTTTCACCCCCAGCTTTAGCATCTGTTTTGTTTTTAAATCTCTGAGACTCTTTTGCATTTATATAGTGTGTGAGTGTGTGTGTGTACTTGTACGACCCACAGCACAAGTGTAGAAGTCAGAAAACAACTTGCAGTCTTCTCTCCTACTATGTGGGTCCTATCTGTAGGGGCGTTTCATTTGTATTTTAATAAATAAAGCTTGCCCGAAGACCAGAGAGTGAAACAGCCCCACTGGTCAGCCTTACAGACCAGGCAGTGGTGACACACACCTTTAATCCCAGTAGCCACACTAGTTACCTTAGAAACCGGGCATTGCATGCCTTTAATCCCAGTGGTGCATGCCTTCAATCCCAGTCCTAGAGAGGATTATAAAGCAGGAAGAAACAGCTCTCAGACACAGTCTTATTTCGAGATTCCTGGAGGCAGGATCACCACTTTTGGACTGAGATGGAGGTAAGAGCCAGTGGCTGGCTATTTTGCTTTTTGGATCTTCAGGTTGAACCCGTTCTCTATCTGAGCTTTTATTAATCATTCTTCATTCTATCACTCAAAAGTAGGTCCTCAGACTTGGTAGAAAGTACTTGCCAAGCCTTGGTACTGGCCACAGCATCTATTTTTTCTTCCCTCTGTATTTTTGTCCTGATCTTTATCCCAGTTCTGCTCTGGCAGAATCCCATATCAATTCTTGTCTTCTTTTGCCCTAAAATTTCATCCTCTTTCCCATTTATCCTCTTCCTAACAGTACTGCTATGGAACTTGAGGTCAGAATGGACACTCTTCCAAGTTGCTAGGGACCCAAGCAAATGTAGACTCCCATCCAGCTGCTGTGAACTTACTGGGCTTCTTAGATCATCTTCAAACCATATTGACTTCCTAGAAGTGAAGACAGCTTACTAGACATCAGCTCAGCTGAGTCCTTAACTGTTACAGGGCTTCTGCACTGTGTACTTCTGTAAATAGAGATATGCTGAAGTAACAAGCATTTTGTAAAAAACATGTGTGAAATCCATTCATAAATATATCTGCGTTTCCAGACTGTGTTCTCTATTCCTAGTAAGCAGAGCTTAGAGTTTAAAAGATTTTTCTAACTCTCAGCATTATTTTGTGATCCTCTGCTGGTCTGAGCATCTACACAAAGCTACAGAGTACAGAAAGAACAGTTTGAATATATAAGTCACTCTTGTACAGTCTCATATTGTTCATGCATCATCTAAAAGAGCATAGATCATTAAGGAGAAAATCTTCTAGTTTATTTATTAGAATAAATAGAAATAGGTTAGAAGCTTCTAACCTGTTTGTTTATAACTTTTTTTTTTTAGAAAATGCTTTCCTTTTTGTCTTTTTCTTTCTTTCTTTCTTTTTTTTGCCATCTTTAATCTTTAATCCCAGCACCCAAGAGGCAGAGGCAGTTTGAGACCAGCCTATGTATCAAGTTCTAGGCCAGCCAGGGCTAAATAGAGAGACCCTGTTTCAAAACAAACAAACAAAGTGCATTTTTTTTTTTTGTATCCCTGTCTGTCTGTCCTGAAACTAGCACTGTTTATCAGGCTGGCCCTGAACTCACAGAGATCTACGTGCCTCTGCCTCTCAAGTGCTGGGATTAAAGATGCTCGCCACCACCGTCCAACTTTTTTTTTAAAAAAGAAAAAAAAAAAACAAGATCCATTTTGTGTGTGTCTATGTTTGTCTGTGTAAATGTGTGCGTGCATGTATCTGTTTGTGTGCACATGGACACGTGGGTTTCCTTAGAGGACAGAAGATGGTGTCAGAGCCTCTAGAGTTGAAGTTACAGGTGTTTGTAAGCTGCTCAGCGTGGATAATTAGAACCAAACTCCAGTCCTCTGCAAGCGCAGCAAGTTCTCTGACTGCTGAGCCGTCTCTCCAGGCCCTCTTCATAGTTTCAGTTAGCTCTTTGGCTCCTTTTTTAGGCGGATCCAGTGTGGTCATCCTCGGCTGCCCCGGGTTCGTGATTGCCATGGTAGTGGCTTTCCCTGGAGTTGACATTTCACGGTCCTTTCTTTTTTTCTGACTCTTACGTTCATTGTGGGAGAGCCACAGTGCTCCCTAAATGGTTGAGGGAATGGTATAAATGTCTTGTTTTGATCCAAGCATTCATCTGTCATTTAGTTCCAGCACTGTGTGCAGTCATGAGTCTCTGTCTTCATCACCGTTCATTGAGAAAAGGCTTCTTTGATTAAGACTTAGCATGGTAACCGTCTGTGGGTGTAAATGTGTGTGTGTGTGTGTGTTTAGACAGAGAGAGAGAGAGAGAGAGAGAGAGAGCAGTTCAACAATATGTCAGTTTTGCTAAGCTACATAATTGTAGTGTCTAGGGTTCATTGCTGGGTAAAATCATTGATTTTTTTTTTATTCCCCTCTCCTAGCCACCTATATAGCACCTTCTGGCACTACGATTGTTTTGTGGATATTGTTGTTTTATTTTATGTAGTTATTTTTTTTGAGGAAAGGTTGTATTCTGTAGTTCAGACTGGTGTCTAGCTCAGGCTGGTCTCAGTCTCGTGACAATCATCCTGCATCAGTCTCCCAGATACTGGGATTATAGCCCTGAGCCACCACACCTAGTTTTAATCCATTCATCACGAAGGGTACTGAAACTGAGGTTCCCGGGAGTAGAACCACTTATCCAGGAGTTGAGTTCGCTCACTCCTGACCAGGACGCTAAGTGAAAGGTTTGAAACAGGCCAGCTCTAGTGCCGAACCACTGACAACTCAGTTCATCCTCTTTTCATCTTCGACCTCACCTCACCTCCAGTATCAGGGTCATCCCGACAACTGATCGCCTGGACTCTGGTAGCTTTGTGTTGTCTTCACCTGGATTTAATAATAACATACCATAAGCTTCCAACTTCCCCAAATAGAGCTAAGTGTTCTGTTTTATACATAAGAAATGAAAACTCAGACAAAGTGTGGTGGTTCATGTCTGGGACCCCAGCACACTGGTAGGTCAGGCAGGAAGGCTTTGAGTTCAAAGCTATGGGGGAGGAGGTTACAGGGGGAAGCCCTGTTTTAAAAAAGGAAAACTTTCTGAAGATTCTACTGAGTCATTCAAGGCCAAATAACTAGTGAATTCCAGCTCTTCAAATGCCACGAATTCCATTCAGGGTACTGGCCTTGAACATAATCTTCTTGTTTAAAACGAGCATAAACACACAGACAACCCTTGAAGGAATGCCCAGGCCAAGGTTTCTAACTTCCACTAAGCGTCAGCATCACCTGGGGGAACTCACAAGAAATTCGCAATTATGCAGATGGAGCAAGTCTGGTCCATCCCGCTCCCCCCTACCTCACCCAGGCCCACAGCACCAACACTGATCAGAAACTGCTGGGTGGTTTGCCTGTGCAGCCAAGACAGAGAAGACCATCCCAGAGTCCCTGAGGTGAACATGACTACTGCATGGGCATTGTATTGTTGGACGATGGGCATGGACATTGTATTGTTGGACAATGGGCATGGGCATTGTATTGTTGGACGATGGGCATGGGCATTGTATTGTTGGACGTCAGGCATGGACATTGTATTGTTGGACGATGGGCATGGGCATTGTATTGTTGGATGTCGGGCATGGGCATTGTAGTTTTGGACGTCGGGCATGGGCATTGTATTGTTGGACCATGGGCATGGTATTTTTGGACGTTGGGCATGGGCATTGTATTGTTGGACAACGGGCAATGTTCTTTCCACACCTCCAATTTCTACTGAAGGCCATCCTCTATAGTTTGTCTTTCTAAAATACACGGTGAAAGCAGCTGTGCTTCTGGCACTGGACTTCTAGGTTTGCAGAGTATCAGCTACACATGCGTCTGAAAATTTACAAGCTCCCCTTGAATGTCAAAATTCACACTGAGTGAGCCAAGCAGAGGAGCTGCCCCCACTTCCTAATAACAGTCTTCCAAAGCCAGATATTGCTCATGCCCTCTGCCTGCTTGCTTTGAATCCTAACAGCTGGGCTCTGTGGCATTCGAGAAACCTAGCCTGCCCTCATGCTCAGTGTAAAACCTCGTTCTTGTTGGAGGCACCACACCAAGGAGGCTGCCAGCGGGCAACTGGGCTCTTGCAGTCTGGGAAGGTTCCATGGGGCCCTCTTTATCTTAAACCGCACAGGCTTTTTAGAGACAAGGAAAATATCCTCCGCACATTCTCAGGAAAGTGGGAGACTAGTAAAAGGCTAGTTCAGGTTTAAAATATTACCAGCTTTAGATCTTCAGTTTCAAACTGTGGATGTTTCTCCATTGCAGAGAAAATATTAATGTTCCCTGCCCCTCTCCGTACCTAGATCTGTGTCCACTCAATTTTGGCAGGAGTTTGTGCTGTCTGATGGATGAGAAGTCCATTGAGCAGGGCTTTAAATAGGATCCCTCCTGAGCCAAGGAGAATGCAGAGTATCCTCTGGATAAGGAGAGGCCCCAGAACCCTCTGCGTCTCGAAGGATAAAGCTTTCTTTGTAATGGCCATACATGGCCAGCTGTATGACCACTGTGGAGACCACAGGGCCTTAAGTGTATTGTGATCTACACGGAAAGGCTATCCACACGTTCCTACCCTAGGGCTTGTGGGATCAAATTCTACTTTGTAGAACCAGATTCATCAGTTCCAGACACAGGCATTATCTTTACCATCCCAGAGGTGTGTGACTGTCCCCTGCTTTGACTGGGCCAGGGGAGGCTATGTCTTCCAGTGCTGTGTGTGAAAGCTAGTATCCTGGGCTACAGTTCATGTGTGAAACACAGACATATGTGTCTCAAACTCTGGACTTTTAGGAGTTCCTGGCCTTGTAGAAACATGTGAGAAAAAAATTTATCTGCAAAGAAATAGCTTAAGGAAAGTAGACCAGGTGTGTGTGTATGTGTGTGTGTGTGTTTGCAGTGCGCGTGCATGCCATGACATTGTGTGTAGATGTTAGGAGGACAGCTCTCAAGAGTCTGGATCTGGCTGGGGATCAAACTCAGGTCATCAGGTTTACAAGGCAAGAGCCTTACTTCAGTGAGCCATCTCCTTAGCCCTGGGCTTCCGTTTTTATACCGACCTTTAGATACCAACTGCTACACTGTTAGTTCCAGCTCTTGGCCTCTCTCCAACAGGCACCAAGTGCCTGTTTGCATCTTATCAGAGAGTCCAGTGAAGAGCCTGAGGTGCCTCCCTGTTCACAAGGCTGGCAGGTCGTAGAAAAGAGCTGGACAGAGGGGAGGAGCAAAGGAACAAACCGGAAAAAATCCAGCGGTGCTGCACTTAGCTCACAAGTCCTGGCCGACAGGCATCTCTGCACCTGGGTCTGTCCCTTGCTTTCTCCCATACTTCCTCCATTTTTCTCTAGCGGCTCCGACACTTCAGTATCTTACAGATCCCAAATCTTCACCCTCCAAGCCTGTCCTTCATTCATGGTGATGCTGGAGTGTGTCCACAAGATAAGTTTATGACATAAAGGTCTTCCCAAAACTTTGGCATCACCAGTCATTAAGATTCTCGGAGCGCTATTGGTCGGTGGGACCGTTGGTTGGGGAGGACCAAATGTGGAAAAGCAGAGAGCAGGGATAAGCTGGACCCTCCCTGGGTGCCTTTGTGTCTGCCTGGCGCCTCCGTTTACCGCAGTAGCTCTGAGCAGGGGTAGCTGCTTCACTTCCACCGTCCGGATACTCTGCACAGTTCTCTGTGGACAGCCTGGAACGCTATATTCGAAAGGAACTATGTAATACAGTGTTAACCTTCTCAAGGGGACGCCACAACGCTCTGCTTTCTTATCTGTGGTTTCCCCGAGGGACAATTCATAGATGGTGCTCAGCGCAGGAAAGAAGAAAGCTGAGCAAACATGAGGCTCTTCCAGGAAGGCAGAGCGGAGGGTGACCAGATGAAAGGGGTGGGGGTGGATAGCTTTCCTGGAGTGTTGGTCTGTGAACACACCCCTGATCGTGGAAGGAGCGTCCGGGTGTTGTCCCTGTGAGCCCAAACTGTCTCCAGCTCATTCTCTCTGGCTTCTTGTACATAAACGGTTTAAAATACGACTCCTGAGCCAGGTGTGGGGGTGCACACCTGTAATCCCAGCACTTGGAAGGTGGAGGAAGGAGGCAGCCTGGGCTACGAGAGATCCTGTCTCAAAAAGAAAAAGAAATGTTATCTCAGGTGGTAGAGTGCTTGCTTAGTCTGCATGAAGCTTTGTGCTTGATCGCAGCACAGCCCAAAACTGACATGGTGGCATACTTGAGAGGTAAAGACAGGAGGATTGCACACCTTTAATCCCAGCACTCGGGAGGCAGAGGCAGGTGGATCTCTGTGAGTTCGAGGCCAGCCTGGTCTACAGTGCAAGTTCCAAAACAGCCAGGACTGTTGCACAGAGAAACCGTCTCGAAAAACCAAGAGAAAAAGAAAAAAAGAAAAGGAAAAGAAGAAAGAAGAAGGAAGGAAGGAAGGAAGGAAGGAAGGAAGGAAGGACGGAAGAAAGAAAGAAAGAAAGAAAGAAAGAAAGAAAGAAAGAAAGAAAGAAAGAAAGCAGAGTTTGAGGCCAGCCTGAGTTACATGAGCACCTGTCTCAAAAATAAATAAAACAAAACAAAAGAGAAATTACTTCATTTTAGAACTTTTCTCCTAGCCTGTACAAGAACAGGTCTCAGCAGCCCCTGTGTATCCAACAGGGCTCATTTCAGTCGCTTTGTACAAGATGGAAATAACAAGGCCAAATTGAAATGGGCTGTCTGGGAGATTTTCCTGGAAGCCTATTTAAATATCCATAATAAAGTCTGTTTTCCAGGGTGAGCCTACAGATTAATCACTTTCTTCTTGCATGAGGACAGTTGGTCCTGGCTAACAGTCCTGTGGTTTAGCTCTCGCAGTAAACACTGAAGGCGTGGGAGCCGTCCTGGAGGAGCGAGCACAGGATGAGCGCTGGATCTGGTGTGTTGTGTGAGGAAGGAAAGGAGACGGGTTTCGCTGGCATTGTGCTAGGCGCTGCAAGAGTTGCCTAATATGAATTATGTCTCCTAGCTTTTGTCAGAACACAGGAGCTGGATAGTAGCTGTATTTTCTTGTTGAGGATAAAAGAATTGAGTCCCAGACTCTGGTTGTGTAACGAGGTCCTGGGAGCCAGAAGCCGAACTAGTCTAGGGTCGATCTGGCTTCGAACCCAGGATCATCCTTCATATCCTAAGATCCTTCAAAAATGGAGAAATGATTCTACTTTTCTGGTCATTAGTGTCTCCTTCTGAAGAAAGAGGTTAGCCACACCACCAGAGGTCAATTCTACTCTAATAATGAAGGTCTGGGGGACTTCCAATCACTACAAACTCCATACAGTTCTGTGACTTGGATGTGAAAGACCCAGATGACATGCTGGCCCATGTCCACTTTCTAGGTGTTAGACAATGCTTTACTCCAAGTCTGAAGGAAGGTCTGTATTGGGACTCTTGTTTTCGTAGTTATTTTCAGTTTTTAAGACGGGGTTTCTCTGTGGAACCCTGACCATCCTGGAACTCACTCTGTAGGCTCAAACGGAGAGATCCGCCGGCCTCTGCCTCGCCTCTCCTAGTGAGTGCTAGGATTAAAGGTGTGTGCCACTACCTCCTGGCTGGCTGGCTTGTTTGTTTGTTTGTTTATGACAGGGTCTTCGGTAGCCCAGGCTGGTCTCTAGCTCACTATTACCTTGTATTTCCGATCCTGCTCCTAACTGCTGGGATTACAGCTGTGTACACCACATCCAGTTTACGTGGTGTTGACCATACAGCCCATGGCTTTTTGCATGCCAAGCAGTCACTCACTCAACTGAGCTACACTCCAGTCCTGGAGCACCCTTTGACCCCTCAGTTAAGTTCTCGAAGAGAGACAGTTCCAAGTAACCTCAGTGTCAGCCTCATTCTCTGGCTCACAACTTACTCTACCAGGATGTGAGAACACACTTGTGAAATAAGGAAAGGGATTCTGGAGCCGTAGCGCACTGGCAGGCTCTCTCCACTGGACGTGTCCAGCAAAGGATGCATGAGGACGTTGTCCTGGCTTTGTTTCTGCTGGTATGATAAAATAGCCTGTCAAATGCAACTTAAGGGACAAAGGCTGTATTCCAGCTCGGTTCCAGATTCCAGTCCATCATTTCCCGGAAGTCAAGGCAGCAGGAGCCTGAATGAATCCTGTCACATTGTATCCCATTGCCTCCACAGTCAAGCGGAAGAACGCAGTGTATTAAGGCAGGCATGCTGGTGCTCAGATTCTTTTTTTCCACTCTGGCCGGGTTCAGAGCTCCCTTCTTAGGGAATGGTGCCACCCCCAGTGGGCGGGTCTTCTTACCTCAATAAATCCAGTCAAGATAATCCCAGAGCCATTCTCAAAGGGTAGCATTAGTCCATGCAGTCCTCCCAGGTGTGCCCAGAGGTCTGCCTCCCATGTACCGTAGATCCTTACCACACCATAAAACAGATTACCATGAGGCCGTTATCGCTTGTAATCTTCTTACTTTCCGGCCACATCATTTCCAACTAGAGCTGAGGGCACATAGAGCTGCGAGCCTGCAATCCCCACATTTGAGAGTAGGAAGATTAAGAGTTGAAGGTTATTCACTAAACAAGACATTCTAACCCATCCTGGATCGTATTAGATATACTCTGTCTCAAAAAGTTAGGAACAGGCTCAGCATGATGGCTTAGTAGGTAAAGTCACTTTCCGCTAAGCCCAGTGACCTGAGTTCAATCCGCTAGACCCACATGGTGGAAAAAGGAACCTCTGACCTCCACATGTGTGCAGTGGCACACACATGCCCCCCCAAAAGTAAATAAATGTAATTAAAAAAAAATCAACAGTTAATGACACAAGCCAACCATAAGCCCCTCACCTATGTAGATTAAATGCATTAGAGATTCCTCACACTGGGCACCAAAATGTATCTGCGTCGCGCGAAGGAATGAAATCTCAGGTTTCTTCTCAGGTTAGTTTGACTAAGGGTGAGTCCAAGTTAGAATTCTCCACTTCTCTCCAGGTGTCGTCCGTCTGTAGCCTGTCATTTCTGACTTGTTTGTAATCTGTGTATCGTATGCCTCATGCCTGCTCCGAGTTTGCCTTGTCACTAACAATGGCTTTGCTCTCTATTGAACAGTACAGAAAGCGTCACCCAGGCAAAGAATGAAGGCTATTTGACAGCCATCTTTAACAGGGTTTCATAGGGGAAAGCCATTTACTGACTACAGCCCAGAAGCACTCAAAAAAGCAAACATAACTGTAAAAATATTATCAAGTAATATATAAATATGCTGTCTCCAGCATTTATGGAGTATTTGTTTTATAAGGTCACCTTTGACCTGTTGGCTGTGTTCAGGAAATTATTATCCTGACAGTATATATACACTCATGCATTGCTTTCTCTGGGTCAGGGACCTGTAAAAGTACGTTATTTAGGATTAAAGCTATGCATTGGTTTAAGGTGTGAACGGTCATTGCGTGGGAAACCCAAGGCAAGTAAGGCTGGTTGTTACATTGTTCTCTTTAAGGCGGGTCAGACAAACAAGAGGGGCACACGGAAGAATAGCAGTTTTAAGTCTCAAGTGACCCCAAATGTATTGTTAACTTGGCTATGAAGTCTTGCAAAAGTTTCAGTCTCGTTGAATAGAAGAGATATTTTCATAAAATCGCACTGCCGCAATCACCAGGCAGATTGTGGCGCCGCTCTGTGTCTCCGCTATGCACATTTGTGCCTACCGCTCCCCTCACACCTTCTAACGCAGGTTTGGTTTTGGCCCATATTGGCACACCATCATGGTGGATAAAAAACGGGCAATAAAGAGAATAGAATTCACCCGTGTTGGGAATTTTCCTAACGCAAGCTCTCTGTCGATGCCAAAATCCCAATCAAGCTAAATGACAACGAGCCGAGCCGAGCTGAGTTCAAGGATATCCAGGTTTAATGGGATTTCTGAGCTCTCTGATGGTCCCGAGGGAAACCGGGAAGCCACAAATGCTACCACATGGAGCGGGGCGGGGGGCACACGGAGACTTTCCGGGGAGCAGTTTGGGGGAGTGGTCAAGGTTTTGACGGGCTATCTTGCCCTCTCGGGGGTGGGGTCAGGGTTTGGTGGGTTGCCTTGCCCCTCCTCTGGGGAGGGGTCAAGGTTTTGGCGAACACAGGGGCGGGGCCCCTGGAGATCAGAAAATGTCAGCAATACACTGCACTTACCCCTTGTGAATGAAATCATACATGGAAATACTTTGTAGTTTTGAAAAATCAAGCTATTGAATAATGATCTGATGAGCAGCCTTACTATTCTGAACCTTGTCTAATAATTGATCTTTTAAATTTTCTGTTATGTTAATTTTTGTTAATAGTAAGTGTTCAGCACTGAAAACTTAACTGTAATCAAGGAAAAAAGCATAAGTACTGTGTTTTTTGTTTTTAATAAATAAATTTAATAAATTGTAAAAACCCGAACATGGGCAGTCCTGTAGCACCCGTACGTGAGCCGGGAACTACACCTGGAGACTTAAAAACACAGTGACTTAAACACACAGAGAGACATGGGGCGGGGACAGGCAGGTCATTCTTAATACAAGAATGCCAAATGCCAAACTTTATTGTGCTCAGGGACAGCTTTTATAGGGCTCCTTAACCACGTCCAGCTCTTGGGATTTTTCAGCCGCAGGCCTCCTGCTCAGAGCAGCTGCAGGCAAGAATCTGACCCAGGCAAAGAAAATCAAGGGGCCCAGGATCTATAGCTCCCAACAATAAATGAATGGTTTTTTTAAGACCAAACAGGTAGTTGTATAAAAGATTCTTATGAGAGGAAGACAGATCTTGTGTGAGTTGAGAATATATTTCCTAATCCCTCTGCCACATCCACACAAAAATGTTGAACTATTTATTTCTCTGGTTGGTTTGTGTGTTTGTGGTCACACCCAAATTTTCTTGCTAGAACACGTATGCAGATGTCAGGGGACCACTTCTGGGAGTCGCTTCCTTCCTTTGATTTGGTTCCCGGGATTAGACTCAACAAGTATTTCTACCCACTGAGCCACAACACAGGCCCAGTCGTGGGAAGTTCTGAGCATCTTTTTGTATCCATAGAATAAACCAGTTTGTCTGGGGGCCTAGGAGTGTCAGAGTGAGAACTGTTGATAAATTTCCTTCCCTTCTTCAGTAGAAGATCCTAGAATCCTGTGGTTGTAACACTCATCTGTTGCTCCTTCAGCTAACTGAACACTTTTATGCCCTTGGGTTAAACTTATCTCAGCCTGAGACTTCAGTCTTCCCTTAAAGCAAGCTAACCTTGGATATGCTTCTAGTCACCTACAGGACAGTCGCAGGAACCATCAATGTGTTCACGTCCTTCTCCTGCTACAAACCTCTATAGAGAATCTTCAGGAAGATTTTGTTTTCGCTTTGAGAGTCCCAAGTTCTTTGGATCCCGAGTCTAGGTCCCTTCAGACCCCTCCTCTCCTTTTGAGTGTTCCACAGACCTGTGCCTGCCCACTGAGGCGAGTGGTCAGGAGTGAACTTGCATCTAAAGCATAGTGATGGCTTGGGCAAGGGGGCAGATTCTGTGTAATTCAGCAGGCTCTTCAAACGTCTCAGTTTGAGGAAAGAAGAAGGTTTGCGCAGCTTTGTGTTGCTGTTCTTGTTTTCTTGTGAAAGATAGCCCCTCAGGGGGCTGGAGAAATGACTCAGTGGTTAGGAGCATTGCCTGCTCTTCCAAAGGTCCTGAGTTCAATTCCCGGCAACCACATGGTGGCTCACAATCATCTGTAATGAGGTCTGGTGCCCTCTTCTGGCCTGCAGACATACACACAGACAGAATATTGTATACATAATAAATAAATAAATATTAAAAAAAAAAAAGAAAGATAGCCCCTCAGTTGGCTTTCCTTCATTGGTGTAGTCTGTTCTCTGGGGGGCATACGGGGCCCTATAGTATGTTTACATGCACAAAGCTTAGGGAGACTGGTTCTGTGGGGTGGGAAGCCTGTGTTTGTGCACAACCGGCCATCTGCCGCCTCCCACACCAGTCTCTCTCTGACCATTGCATACTTGGCAGAAAGATTGATGCGGCTGAACACACAGCTGCAAATTTTCTTATCTTGTGTGCTTTTGAGAGGACTGTATTCTGCTGTGCTGGCTCTTCCTCACTAAAACAAACAGCTTGTTCAGGTCAGGACAGCAGCACGGGGAACTCCTAAACAGGACCCTTGAATGTGATGCTTGTGTAAACACATCACAGTCTATTCGTGTAATGGATTATGGCTCGCTGGCAAGTCGGCCGTCTGCTTTTCTGTAGTATTTCATGGTGAAGAATTATTTTTGAGTAAAATTCTACGGTCTCCATTCTGAAGCAGCTTTGTTCTTGTGACCACCTCATGGACAGGAACATTATCCCTTTATGGATTGTTCTGCTTAGTCTTAAATTAAAAGTATATGTGTGTGTGTGTGTGTATGCACACGCACATGGGTGTGTGCGTGTGTGTATGCGTTCACACACACATGTGCCTTTACCAACTGAGCCATCTCAAAGGCCAGCTCTGTTTACTTTAAATTTTCACTAATGGAAGCCAAGTATGGTGACTCAATCCCAGCACTGAGAAGACAGAGCTAAGAGGGTCAGAAATTTAAGGTCATTCCCAGACCACCACCACCCTGTCTCTCACTCACTTACACACACACACAGAGAGAGAGAGAGAGAGAGAGAGAAAGAGAGAGAGAGAAAGAGAGGTGGGAGGGGAGAAAGAAAGTTAATTTGCACTTAATTTTCACCTAAGTGCAAAGGTGGGCATGAAAACAATTATATGCTCTACATAGAGATATATAAATTGTGTATATCTGCAGTTATTACAGTGTGACCTGCTAGTATAACCACAGCTGAGGAACTGGTTGCTATGGCAGCAGGACTAGGTACATAGCTGAGGAGATGCTGCATACGTGCCAAGTGTATGTAGCCTGCCCTTCTACCTGCCTCTCTATCCGTTATCAAAGGCCAGTCTTAACTAGCATTATTCAGTTACCCACTCCATCTTGAGTTCCTTGGCCTTTTGCTCTACATGCTGTGGGACTTTTTTGGTCAGAGACATAGGCTATCAGCTATTAGGTCTTCCTGTGAATTGAATCTTGCATCTTTTTTTTTTCTACTTAGCCACCTTAATCATGGCAGATGGCCGTGGATCAGTTTCTGTTTTTTTAGTACTTTTACTATCATAAGACTGCACTGCCTTGCTGGATTCTAGCTTTGTAATATGACCTTTTTGGCTATACTTTTTATAAAAAGCATCTATAAACCTATAGCACATTGATGCATGAGAGAGCCTCTTGTATTCTGTCATTTATATTGTTCTAAGGTTCAGTTCACATTCCTAAAAAGAATAACATTTCTTTTACAGATGTAATAAGAGCAGGTGCCTGGTCTGTTTCTTGGCACGTGACTGATCAACAGGCTGGGGACACCGTCACTGGTGGGCATGTTGTGGTCACTTAGTAGAAACTGATTCCTTTTTCCCGTGGAGGATTTCAGAAGGAAAGGCTGAGCAGGGCCGTGTGAACGAATCCCAGGCAGAGGCATACTGTGTGTTTGAAAGCCAGCAGGGTCTGTGTAGCAAGCTTCTGTCCAGCCAGCTCTACAGAGCAAGACAATGTCTCAAGAACTACAACAAATATTGGTGGTGGTGGTGGCGGCCCACATCTTTAATCTCAGCACTCAGGAGGCAGAGGCAGGTGGATATCTGTGAGTTCATGGCCAGCCTGGTCTACAGAGCTAGTTCCAAGACAGGCAGCCAGGATTACACAATGAAAACCTGTCTCTAAAAACAAAAGGAAAGGAAAAGGAAAAAGATTTTTTAAGAGATAAAAATGCTTTAAAGTTTATAAAGAAACACGTGGGGTTGTTTGATTTGGTTTGGCTTGGTTTTTATGTTTCTTCCTTCTCAATGTATCAATGTATCCAATAGGGGAACTCATACTTAGGGAAGTAATGTTCAGCTTCAGGGGTAACCGTCTGAGACTAGGTATTAACTCCCTGGTTCCTAACTTAGTGTCACCGGTGGAGAAGCCCCCACTGGAGAAGGAGGAAGGAAGGAGACCAGCGAAGCCTCCGAGATAAACTTCTTAGGGTGCTCATTCTTAGCAATGATGGTTGAACATGCTAACATCTATGTTCTGAGGATCATCTGAGCCTTTTAAAATGTGTGTGTGTGTGTTTGTGTGTGTGTATGCACACGTGTGTACGCACACACATAGAGGCACACATGAGTGCAGGTGATTGTGTGTGCATGTGGAGGCCAGCGGACTCCACCTTAGTTTGAGAAGGGTCTTCCACTGGCCTGAAACTTAGCAGTCAGGCTAACATAACTGACAAGTCCCAGAGACCCTTCTGTCTCCACCCTCAAGGCTGAGATGGCAAATGCCACCACACCCCTGGGGGGCCAACTCAGGTTCTCCTGCTTGCAAAGCAAGCACTTTCCCAGCTGAGCTGTCTTCCCAGGCTGGTCCCCTTTTGATGGTCCCTTGATCAGGATGATGTCTGAGGACTTCAGAGCTACTTAAGCACATCCTACTGTCTTACTTAGTGCCTTGTCTCCGCTCCCCTGTGTCATTAATTAAGCTTCCCCTAATTAGGCTTGCTAATCAATACAAGACTCTTTTGAGATTTTATTTATTTTTATTTTATGTATATGGGTGTTTTGCTGTGTGTAGGGCTGTGCACTGATATACACACACACACACACAGTATCAGCGGAGGCCAGCAAAGGGCACCAGGTTCTCTGGAACTGGAGTTAAGGATAGTTGTGAACTCCCATGTGGGTCCTGAGAACTGAACTCGGATCCTCTTGAAGAATAGGGGTAGCACGTACTTTAACAGCTGAGCCCTGTCTCCAGCCCCAGGCTCTTTCACACCTGTTTTATCTTTCATCTGATCAGGAGTAGGAAGTAGTGGTGACTGTCAACTTCCAGGTACCGAGAAGACTCCGGTGCACTGGCGGAGCTGTGTTTCTCCCCAGCCTCACTCCCACTTCAGGCCAAACAGCTATGTGACTATGGTGGGCTCCAGCCACGTGTGAGCATGTGTATATTTGAACAGTCCCACGGGCACCCCATCAGTCTGGAAGTTAGGGCACATCTGCCAGGCCTGGTGCAGGGAGAGGGATGAGAGAGGCAGGGGGTTTAGTTAATTTGGCTTTCCATCTGAAAGAAGGCTGGAGTTCTGCCTGGGTGTTCGTCCCAACTTGATCACACCCTGAAGTGTGCCTGGTGCCACTTCCTTCGTCCTGTTAACTCAGAAGGACCGGCGCTGTTGCCTGGGACCTCTCTCCTAAGCCTGTTTACTCAGAGCTGCGTCCTAACCCCAGCTTCATGTGTCTGTCACAGGAAGGTTTTGTTCTGTGTCTCAATGGGAATGTGTCTGTACCCTTTCCCTTGGAAGTTAGAGCTCTGCGTCCTTGATGCAGGTGATGAGACTGGGGGTTAAGTTCAGTCGGCACAATGCTTCCCTAGCGTCTGTGAAGCCCTGGGTGCAACCACAAGTAGATGCAGGAGGGTCAGAAGTTCAGGGTCAGCCTGAGCTCACTAGTGAGTTCAAGTCCTGGGCTACGTGACACCATATCTCAAAACAAGAAAGGAGGGGACAGGGAGACGGCTCCGCTGGAAAAAAAAATGCTTAAGTTGGGATCTCCAGCACCCACACAAAAGCCAGGCATAGTGGTGTGCCTGTCAACCTAGCTCTGGAAAGGTGGAGACGGGGGTGGGGTGGGGCTCCCTCAACTTGCTGCCTAGCCAATCTAGCTGAACTAAATCGGTGAGCTCCAGGTTCAGTGGGAAGTCTTGTCTCAAAAACAATAAGGTGGAGAGTGGCTGAGGAAGACACTTGACACCAGACTCTGACTTCTGTACACATGCATGTATAGACAGACAGACACACACACCTGCACACATACAAACAGACACACACATACACACAGAGACCTGTTCCCCTATATGTGCATACACAAACAGACACAACTACGGAAACTGGACAACTGCAACATGATCTTTGCAAACAGGTGTGTGGTAAAGGTACCTAAAAGTAGAGGGAAAGCATGACCGCTTTCCCAGAATCCCCATCACTTCCAGGAGGTGGACATTTCAGCTTCTAGCCCAGCAAGGAGAAATTATGTTCCTAAAGTGGCCCGTCTGGAGGCAGTCATGTATTCTGTGTGTTTGTGCACATGTGCTTTTTAGCATAGAGGACAAGGAATTTCCCCCCGGGTTGTATGCTTCCTGCTGTTACCGGTAATGTGTGTTGGGTTTGCAAAGTGTGGTGTACCAAGGATGCTACCTGAAGACCCATCACCATGAGTTACCTCGTGAATACACAGTGGGGCCTGTGGAGCTAGATAATCTGGAACATTTAACAACAGGATGTAGAAACTGCTCAAACCACAGCAGTTATTGAGGCCACTTAGGGAGAGATGACGTCTTTCCAACAGCCAGACTCTAAAAATACCCTGTAGGATATAAGCATGAGAAAGGTTTGGATGGCGCTTTTTCTTTATTCTTGGAAAAGATTTGAAATAACTCTCAGTTATGTGGTTGTGAGAAATGATCCCTTTGCTGAGAACTGGGAAAAGGGAGCGTGTGTGTGTGTGTGTGTGTGTATGTGTATGCATGCACATGACACATAGGTTTGACATACATATGTATGCAGACATCAGAAGAAAACACCAGGAGTCCTGCTTTGTCATTTTCTACTTTATTTCTTGAGACAGGATCTCGAAGTGAATCTGAAGCTCACTAAGCTCACGAGATTTTTTTTCTCTCTCTAAACTGGCTGGCCAGTAAGCCTCCACCATTCCCCTGCCTGTCCCTTCCAACAATAGAGCTCAGGCATGTGTGGCCATATCCACCTCTTCCCTGGGAGCTAGGCCCCTGAACTCAGATGTCCATCCTTTTGCAGCAAGCACTCTTACGCACTGAGCCATTTCCCTAGCCCCTTGTTTGATTTTTTTAAAGTAATTATGATATAAAATAAGTAGAAAGAAAGTGGAGCAGAAAAGCAGCTCCCCCTTTTTGTTGTTAGTGTTGTTTGTTTGGGGTTTATGTTTGAGATAGGGCTTCACTGTGTAGCCCAAGTTGGCTTCAGATTTGTTCTGAAGACCTGGTGAGTCCCAAGTTTGAATATTAGAGAAGGTATGGTAATTGTTTCTTAAATACAGACAGTATAGTTAGCCTCTTTTTATTCTTTTTCCTTTTTGGAGACAGGATCTGTCTCCCTACAGTGCCCAGACTGGCCTTAAACTTATCATCTTCCTGTCTCAACCTCCCAAGTGGTAGATCCCAGGTCCATCTCACCAGGTGTGCTGGTTACACACATGTCAACTTGACACACACATACTAGAGTTAGCTGAAAGGAGGGAAACTTAATTGAGAAAATGTTTCCGTAAGATCCAGTTGTAAGACATTTTCTTAGTTATTGATGGGGAGAGCCAGCCCGTCATGGGTGATGCCATTCCTGGACGGGTACTCCTGGGTTCTCTAAGAAAGTATGATGAAAACTGGGTGGTGGTGGTGCACGCCTTTAATCCCAGCACTCAGGAGGCAGAGGCAGGCAGAGCTCTGTGAGTCAAAGACTAGCCTGGTCTACAACATGAGAAGAAAAGAGTCTCAGAAAAGAAAAAAGAAAGAAAAGCCTACTGAGCAAGCTATGGAAAGCAAGCCAGTAGGCAGCAACCCTCCAAGGCCTCTGCATCAGCTCCAGGTTCCTGTCTTGTTTGAGTTCCTGTCCTGACTTCCTTCAGTGATGAACAGCAATGCTGAAGTGTAAGCCAAATAAAACTCTTTTCTCCCCAGCTTGCTTTTGGTTATGGTGTTTCATCACAGCAATAGAAACCCTGACTGAGATCCCTTGCTTGTTTTATAATCCAGGTTTACTTGAATAAAAATCTTGTTATGGAATTCAAAGAGCATCAACATCATACATTTTTTTTTTAATTTTTATGCTGTCTTGTAGCTTTTATGAGATAAAGTTTTATGTAGTCTGGGCTGGCTGTGCACTCACTGTGTGCTAAAGCTCCCAGTCTCCCGCCTCACCTCCTTCGTGCTGGGATTCTAAGTGTATGCCACACCCACATTGCTTGTTGGGTTTTTGAGGTTGATTCATACTCTACAGTCCTAGCAGGATTTGAACTCTCAATCCTTCTTCCTCAACCTCCTGAGTAGCTCAGATTATGTGAGTGTACCACCACACTGTGAGTGTTTGAGCAGACCTGAGTCTGCTTAAGTCTAAGAGTTATAGAGGGGGGGAAACACTACCAACAGCTGTGGACATGGTTTAATAAGTAAAGAGCTTGCTCCATAAACAGTGAGGACCTATGTTCAACTCCTAGAACCCATGTACAAAAGCCAGGCATGGCTGGCTATTCACTCCTATAACCCCAGCTACTGGACAGACAGAGACACAAGGCTGCTTAGAACTCACTGACCAGCCAGCTTAGCCAAATCAGTGAGCTCCAGGTTCAGTGAGAACTCTGATCTCAGGGAATAAGGTGGCGAGCAATTGAGGAAGATACCTAACGCTTTGAACTCTGTATGCACGGTGTTATATAAGGCAGTGAGAAATAGGTACCTTTGGCTCAGCCCACGTGAGCCGCTGAGAGATCACACCACACACAACAGATCTAATGCAAGAGGTTTATTGGGGGAAGGATGAGAAAATGACAGGCCATTGCGTCATGGGGATATGAGAGAGAAAGACAGAGAGAGGCAGGCAGGCAGACAGACAGAATGAACAAGACAGAGAGAGTGATCTGGGGATGCTCGGGTCTTTAAGGGGCACATGCTGCTTCGCAAAAATGTACCACACCTGGTGGCGGCAGCCGGTGATGATGTAAACTGCCACCTAGTAGCTGAAAGGCAAGATGGCAGCCGAAAAACAGAATGGCAAGATTGCAGGATTTACAACACATGGGATGTCGAGTCAATGTGCCTATCACACACACACACACACACACACACACACACACACGGTCCTCTGCTTTACACAGATGTGTACATCTTCCTTATAACTTAGTATCCCGATAAAGATGCTCAGTCACTTGTAGCTCAAATTCCAGATGTGGCCATTAGTTATATGACCTTGAACACTGACCTCTGACATTCAGTTCGCTCATAGAGATTTTATTTGTGATTGTGTGCGCTGCCAGCGAAGGAAAACAGCTCCCTGAAGTCGGGAGTTAGGGTGATTGGGAGCTATCAGATGCACAGGACAATAAAGAGCAAGTCATGTGGCCCATGGTTGACCAAGGACAGGAGTAGGGAAGACTTTGGGACCCCAGAATAAAGTTTCTCATGTTACACATCCCCAGAGTGGTCCACCTAGGAGACTGAGTCCGATGGCTCCGTGAGTGAAGAAGGCCAGGCTGCCTTGCTCGGATTCTGTCCACACTGCGCTGAGGAGTAGTGGGGAACCTCTGAAAAGATTTCCTATGTGTCTGGAGCAGAGTGACTGCAGGGTGGAAACCTCATGGGCATAACCACATGAGACAGAGGAGTTCCTGGATTAGGGTTGGGGGAGGGAGATGGGTGTGGTAGCTCAGGCTTGTAGTTCTGGTACCTGGAGGTAGAGAAAGGACTGTCAGAAGTTCATAGTCATCCTCTGCTAAACAGGGAGTTCAAGGCCAGCCTGAGCTGAAGACGCCGTCTCAAAACAGAAAAAGAAAAGTGAGAGAGAGAGATTTACAATCAATGGTGGAATTTATTTTAAAGTTTCCCACTGTTTTGTTGTTACTGTTGCATGTTTGTCTGTCTTACAGCTTGTTTTCATTTGCTGCTAAATGATATCCTAGAGTATGGATATTAAGTTGTATTTCTCTTTTATTGTTTTGTGGATAAATGGGTTAGATTTTTAAAAAACAAAGAAAAAGAAAAGAAAAACAGATGTAGAGAAATGGAAGGCAGAAAAAAATGAGACCTTAGGTGGGACCATGTTTAGTCACGGTGAGGGGGCATCTTTGTCACCCAAGTGTGCCGATGGCGAAAATACCTACAAGCAGGGGATGGTCTGTCGGCCCTTATAGGGTGGAAATGCCTTCAGTCACTCACAGAGGAAGCCGAGTACAGTCCTTTTGCAGGAGACTATTAAGATGTCTTTCCATCTTTGAAGCTTCCAGCCACTTTCTCTTTTAGCTCTTTACCTCTGCCTAGCCAGGCTCTTCAAACTCAGGTGGTCATCAGCTAAGTGGTAAGAAAAAGCAGGAAGTGGAAAGGGCTGTGGTGGGGCTGGGGAGATGGCTCTGTGGTTAAGAGTACTTGCAGAAGGACCAAGCCTTGGTTCCAGGCGTATACACCAAGCTCACAACTGCTTGTAACTCCAGCTCTGGGGGATTCACCTATAACTCCTGATCTAGGGGATTTGTCTTCAGGACTCCTTGGGCACCTATGCACATCAACCCATGCTGGCACACTCATGCACATACAAATAAAATTTAATTAACTTTAAAATTAATATTTAAATGAAGGGCTGTGACATATGAAAGGTCACTTGCCCAGGTTAGAAGGGACTACCAGCCAGTAGCTATCTGACCTGGTTTGGTGGGATTTCCACATTGTCCCCAAGAAGCATGACTCCAGCTAAATTTCTCTGTGACGTCCCTAACACTCCCCAACGCTCACATGTTGGCTAGTTAAGACAAGCGGTGTGGGATGTCGGCATAATTGTGGTGAAGACCGAATGAGTAACATGACCGTGGTGTGATTCAGAGACACAATTATCCCAGAGCCTGTGGAGGGTTGGCTGGCGATTCTTGTTTTCCCATGTAGCAGCACAAAGACAGTCTTTTGGAGGAAAGAACACAGATCTGGAGTCCAGCACCCTGGGTGGGAGGGGTGGCATTCCTCTCATTCTTTGGCAGAGGAAAGCAAAGGCAATGGCCTAGTTAGGTCTGAGTGGGAAATGCCCCCACAAGTGCTCATGGCTCCGTTCTGGGTGAGTTGTGATCTGGCTGTGTGACCTCGTTACCACCATGACCTTGACCATGGTTGGAAAGTGCTGGTTACAGTCAAGATGTGCCCTGAATTCTTGATAGCCAGCTTTGGGAATGGGACAGGAGAAATGGTGAATGTGTGTCAGACACCCCAGTAACAAAGGCAAGGAACGGAAATGTCAAGGTTCGTGGTCACTGAAGAAATACAATTCCGCTTACTACATTATACTTACACGTGAAGGAAATGACTCCCCCTGCCCCACAAGACAGGGCTTCTCTGTGTAGTGCTGTTCTCCTGGAACTCATACTGTAGACCAGGCTGGTCTCAGAGTCACAGAGATCCACCTGCCTCTGCCTCCTGAGTGCTGGGATTAAAGGCGTGCGCCACCACTGGCTAGGAAATGACCATTTTTTAAAGACTGAGGAATTAGTAAACCCAGCATTTGTGTGGTATCTTCCAGAATGCTTTAAATTTGCTGTGTGATTGAACTTGTGTAGATAGACATTTTTTACCTATTGATTTTACAAATGAGGAATGCTTATTTATTTTTATTTCTTGTTTAAGACTGAATCTGATGTAGCCCAGGCTGGCCTCCAACCAGCCAAGGTTAATGTTTCACCTCTGACCCTCCAGCCTCCACTTCCCACGTGCTGGTGATCTGTGTATACATTAGCACTCCCAGAGCTTGTGCCGTCCTGGGGTGCAAGCCCCCGACTCTATACATGTGAAGCAAGTGCTCTACCAACTGAGGTACATCCCCAGCTCCAAATGAGGCATATTTATATCATGAAACACATGATAGATAAGCGGAGAAGTGACCTACTTTAATTGAGGTCCTCATCATAGAGACATAGGTCATAAATCCCTATTTTAGGATTCCAAATCTTATAACTTTTTTTTTTTAATCAGAAACCAAGTTACGATTCTGATGTTTTCTGACTTGAGTCTGTAGAGGCAATAGGTATAGCTACTTTGAGACTTGATTTTAAGTTTATATTGATATTACTTTGTCAGAAATCAATAAAAAACGAAATGGTGGGTTCCCGAAGGTTTGGGTAGTTCTCAAATCCTTTAGTTGAGTTTTCAACACTGAATTTATTCGTATCTCTCATGAAGACACCATGACCAAGGCAACTCTTATGAAAGAAAGCATTTAATTGGGGGCTTGCCTACAGTTTCAGAGGCGTAAATCCATTGTCATCATGGCAAGGAATATGGCAGCACACATAGCCCTGGAGCATTAGCTGCGGGCTACATCCAGGTTCACAGGCAGAGAGATCTCAGATCCCACCCTAGTGACACACTTCCTCCAACGAGGCCACACCTCCTAATCTTTCTAATCCTTTTAAACAGTGTCAGTCCCTGGTGACTGAGCATTCAAATATATGAGCTTATGGGTGCCATTCTTATTGAAACCACTGCACATGGGTTCCTGGGGATCCAGACTCTGGTCCTCCTGCTTGGATGGTGGATACTTTAAAACCTGAGCATCCCTCTTTTTATTCTTCTTTATCTGCTCTGTCTGTCTGTCTGTCTGTCTGTCTGTCTCTCTCTCTCCCCCTCCGTGTGTGTGTGTGTATGTGTAACTGTGTCTGTATCTGAGACAGGATCTCATTTACCCCAGGTTAGCCTCTTTATATAGCCTAGAATAACCACTCTGAACCTTCCTCTACCCCTCAAGTGCTGGGATGATGGGCATAGCGGGTAGGCGTTTCATTCACTGAGCTACACCCCAACTCAAGCCGACATTATTTCCTTCCGTTACCCCTTCAGGTCTGCCAGTTCGTTGTCTCTGTCAACGGGCTCAACGTGCTGAATGTAGACTACCGCACCGTGAGCAACCTGATTCTGACAGGCCCACGGACCATCGTCATGGAAGTCATGGAGGAGTTAGACTGCTGAGCACAGAGACGTTCCTGCTGGTGCCCTGTCCCAGGACCACACAGCAATGACATAACATGACAGCCAGTCAAATGGATAATTGGGACGTACAGATCTTTTCTCTGTCCATGCACACCTTGAATTTCATGCAGTGTTTGAATGTGGAGGGATTGGATAACACATCTTTAAAAAAAAAAAAAAACACAGCAGGGGGTGTGGTGGTCCCTAATCCCAGCACTCAGGAGGCCGTGGCAGAAGCAGAGCTGCCCCGTTCAAGGCCAGTCTCAGCTCACAGTGTGAGTGCCCCTCTCAAAAACGGTGTGCGCTCACACGTGCTTGCACACGCATGGGCTCGTGCCAATGTAGATGACAATAGCTAAACAGTTTCCCTTTGGGGTGGGATTGCCTTACTAGAGCCCAGTCCGTAGTCCCCGACCATTGGTTTTCGTGGTTGCAGAAAGTTGCTGAAATAGCACCGTGGGAAAATGCCATTTTCAGAAGAATGATTATTATATAGCTTACGTCATTTCTATTGTTCTTTCGTGGCAGGGATAATGAAACAGCGCCTGCAGTCCTGAATACTCAGGGCACGGGGTGCAAGAGGAGAATCGCTTGAATTCTGGAGGTTGCGCCAGCCTGGGCAACATAGTGAGACCCCCACATTAGCAAAAAAGGTTTTTCACCAAAATTAGCCTGAGGCTGTTAAATAAGCCTAGATTTCACCACCTTAAAGTGAAAGCACCAACCCTAGGAATGTGACCGGCTAACGAGAATTTCCACAAAGGTTCTTAAGCATTCAACGGCCTAAAAGCCATCATCGCGGAGTAACTTTTTCCTCTCTATTTAAATCTTCTTACTGGGGTGGTGGGGCTTGCTAGGTCTCCCCTGGCTACTGACTTCTCCTTAATTTCTTCCTTTATCACCAATTTTCAGCTTAACCTGTTTCAGGTATGGCATAAATAAATAATAAAACAAACCTCCGTGCCCCGGGTGGTGGGGATGGGCAAGGAGACAATCTGTGACCCTCTGTTCTCTTTTGCCCCATGCATGGGCTCCAGCAGCTTTCTGGGGTTCATTTGAAGTCTTCTGGGTGTGAAAGCAAAGAGGTCTGTGCATGCCCATGGAAGACTCAAAGTCAAACCTCTGCTGAGATTGCACTTTGCCAGCGTCCACTTTTAAGGGATTCGGCTCCAGTGCAACAAAGTTGAGATTCAAAACGCCTTCTTAGCCTGGATTTTTGCAAGCCTTCTAATGTCATGGTACGTGCTGCTCCTTTAGAGGTCTGCTTGCCACTGCCGCCTCCGTCTTGTGTTGGAAGTCTTCATCTCCCTTGCGTGTGTTTCTTTGATCTAGAAAAGACTCCCAGAGAATCAGATATGGTAGGCTGTGCCTGTAATCCCAGCACCCAGGAAGTGGAGGCAGGAAGATCAGGTAAGCCCGAGATTTAGGAGACCCTGTATACCAGGAGGGGTGGGGGATACATTCAGGGTATTGGTGTGGAGAGGATAGTCCTCAGAGTACCAAATGAGAGAGTCATTTTGCATACTAAATTTTGAACAGAGAGGCTGCTTTCTTATTATGCATTAACAAAATAATTGTTATGCCTCAGTAATTTTTTAGTGGGAGGTGATCATCATGTATTGGTACTGGTGGGATGCATTTAGTTATCACATATATGCATTTTATTAGCATATATATGCTAATCCAACTTTTCTAGCTTTGGTAAGAAAATGGGATTTTGAAGCGCTACGGGATAGCTGACACTAGTATTACCCATCCTTGTCTGAAAAAGATGCCGCGTGAGTACACTTATGCTACGAGCAAGGCTCTCTGCCGTGGCATTTAGTGTCTATGCTCTCCTCATCCCCTGTCACAGCCTTTTAAGATAACTGTTATCACCCTCATTTTTAGATGAGGACACTAGGACTGAGGAGATTCAATAATGGTCTCTAAGTCCAAGCACCTGTGATAACTACATAACCACAGCCCATTTCTCTGATGCTAAAGCCCCTTTGCCTGTCTGCCGCAGACTTCCTATTTAGAGGTTTTATATTCAGGGCTCTTGAAGACTTCATGGGTTTTTGTTTGTTTGTTTGTTTGTTTTTATTGGCCTGAGAGGTCTATACCGTCATCACCCATTTTATAGATGAAGAAACCGACTCATAACACAGGTTGGTTCATCATACGCTCAAAACAGCCCAGCAACTCTGTAGGAGACCTTACCACGTGGCTTTCATTTGTGTTTGTTGCTTGTTTTGAGACAGTGTCAAGCTCCTCCTCCTCCACTTCCTAAGTGGGATTATAGGCTCACAGCCCTGCCCTCAGACAGCATTAAAACCCCAACAGAGGAGTCTCGGCTGTTTTCTGTCTTAGGTGTTTCTGGACTGACAGAAGAGGTAGGGATGCCTGTGCGGCGTTGCATTCTTCTTGCTGCTTACCTGTGAATGCCGTTTGTCTTGAACCCGAGATCCTATAATTTCCCTTTAGCCAAACTGGAAGCGCCTCTCTGTACTCCACACAGCTTCTCCTTCTAGCCATCAGGGAGGGAGCGAAGAACACTTTAACTGTTTTACTTGGTTCTTCTCATTCCCAGTTTAAAGGTCAAGTGCCAAAGGACATTTGCTACCTCAGCAAATATCTTTTGACTTTGAGTTAAGGTCTCTCTTATTACAATTAAGATAAATAAATCTTTAAATTAAAAAAATAAAACTAGCCCAGAATCCAGGAGAATTCCAGTGGGGAAATAGATACCATCTTTTATGAGAAGACTTGCATGGAATTTGTGGCCATTTCCAAATCTCTAAAAGTAAATGCAAAAAAGGAGTCATTGCTCCTTGAAGGTAGTTATTGAAAGCTTTAGGCTCTCTGGGTCCAAATTCATATCCAACCATTGGATGGGAATGTCAATGAAGTCCGATTTCTAATGATATTTTCAGAGTCCGTAGACCTAAAATGTTAGTGCCGTGTACTATGTAGTACACAGTTTAATTATCTTATTTGACTAACAAATGAGGTATAGAACGGTCTTGTGCTATACCCAAACTCATGAAACTTGTCAGGTAGGAATTTGAGCTGCACACCTTCTGAATCTGCTGCCATCCAGCCCTGTTGCAGTACAACCTTCTGCAACTGAAACAGGCCTATGGCATGATGTACTCAAAAATCAAAGCAGTACCTGGTGTCTGGGAAGGGAATATCATCTTTTATTGTTGTTGTTTGTTTCAGATTCTTATTCTGAATGTAGGCCATGTTGGCTGGGAATGTACTATATAGCACAGGCTAGTCTCAAATTCAACCATCCTCCTGCTTCAACCTCCTGAAGACTAGAATTACAAGCCTGAGCTACCATGCCTTTTTTCAATTATTTTGGTCTTCATGTGTATTGGTGTGTCTGTGATCTTCAAAGAGGAAATGATACGTACTGCCTGATATAACTTACCTATGCACCTTGGACGCTTTCCTTCTTGTTCCTTAAAAAAATATTTTCAAAGCCAGGCTTGATGACTCACACCTATAATGCTAACATTTGGGAAGCTGACGCAGGGGAATTGCCATGACCTTAAGGCCAGACGGGGCTACAGAGACTTGACCTACAAAACAAAACTAGACAAAATATTCTAAACTTTTTTTAGATGTCTGTGTGCAATTTTTTATGCTTTAATGATGGGAAGGAAGACAGTTTTTGTTCTGTAGTTAGCACTGTATGTGCAAATTAGAAGACCATCTTTTGTCGAAATGAAAACCGCCATTGTCCTTTGGTCCATTTCTGCCTCCTGAGGTTTAATTACAACTAGGTGTGGTGACCCAGAGCAAGGAAAGACTCATGTTGGAGAAGGGAGTTTTAGGCTATCCTGGGCTCACACAGAGACCCTATCTAAAGAATAATTTATCAGGCCTAGGATCTCACCCCTCTGATCCCAGCACTGCAGAAGCAGAAGGATCACCATATCCAAGGCCAGCCTGGACTACATGTGATATCCAAAAGGCATAATAACTAAGGCTAAGATCAAGAGATGGTAGTTGGGATGAGGAAGACAAGCCATCTTCACCTAAATGTGCCGTGACGGACTTTACACCATTGGTGACAGCTGGCTTCTTTTGGAAGGACAGACACCAAGGTTAAGAATATCGCTGCTTTCCATTCAAACAGGAGTCTTGGGTTTCCACACTTTCTTTTCAAAGGTCCGGTGGAGATGATCCACTCCCGGGGCCTGCTTTAAACTGTGAGTACTGGCTCTTCTCCGCAGGCTGCTGAGAAGTCTGTTTTTCTTTGCCTATAAATGAGCAGAATAACCCCAGGGCACTTTGATGTGGCTGGCTGGGTGAAATTGGTTGTTGCCATCAATCGTGATTTTCTGTCACCTGAGCTTCAGGTGGAATGTATATTTCTTCGATTGCAGTCCCCAAAGGACATAAGAGCTGTGTGCCAAAATGAAGTTCACTGTCAAAGATCACATATAGGATTGTTAAATGAGTTTAAAAATACTTAATATATAGCTTTATTTTAAAATTTGGTGAGAGTGATTTGCTATCTTTATTAAATCTGTACTGTAATTCTTAAAATGATTGTATGAAAACACAAGGGCATAGCATGAAATAAATGTTGCATTAAAAATGTCTTTTCGGACACTTTTTGCTCAAAGAACGGGCTGCACTTCAAGCTGAATATCGAAGTTGACAAAGAGACACACGGTCCTGTCTTAATTGGTAAAGGACCCTGTGAGTGTGCTCAGTGATAGACATTCTCTGCAGGTCTTCTGGAGGAAAACTGCTTCCTCTTACCAAGCTTCCTCTCACCTGCCTGATGCTCACCCACTGACCACTATGCAGGGAACTCTACAAAGCTCTTTGTCTTCCAGAGGGAATAAGAAAATTTATTCTAACACATAGGATAGTGTTATGAGTGACACTATACTAGGGCATGGATTCAAGTTGACACAATGGCATGTTTCACGGGGATGGGAGTGGAGGTGTTACCTGAATCTTTGTCGTCACAAAGCAAAAGAGAGAGCTGGAGGATGGTTCAGTGGTTACGAGCGCTTGCTGCTCTTGCAGAGAAACCTAATTCAGTTCTAACATCCACCCTGGGGAGCCGACAACCACCTGTAGCTGTAGTTCCTACGGACCCCAAGTCCTCTTCTGGCCTCTGCAGGTGCCTGCACGAGGAGCACTCACACACACACATACGTGTATTATGTGTGTGTGTCCGTGCGTGTACAAATATACTCAGGCCCACAACATAAGTCTTTAAAAACCAAAAAAGACATAAGCCAGTGGGTGCCTTACTCAGGACTTGGATCTGAATATCAGCAGGCAGTTACAGGTTACAATAAAGCAGGGAACTGATCTCAGACCACCTGATGACATTCTTAGCTTTGGGGTTGGCTACATTCCACAGTTTTTACCAAACACCGTAGGATGGAAAATCAGGAGCAGGAGAGATAGATCAGGAGTTAGGAGCACTGGCTGTTCTCCCAGAGGTCCTGAGTTCAATTCCAGCATATATATATATATATATATATATATATATATATATATATATGCGCACAATTGTCTAAAACTATAGTCCCATGGGATTTAACTCCCTCTTCTGGGGTGCAGACAAAACAAAATAAACAATTTTTTTTAAATTTTTATGAAAGGATGGAGGATCAGATACAAAGACTGAGGATAAATGGCTACTAATATGGCTAAAGAAAGCCCAGGATAATTTTGATCCAGAAATTGCAATATTTTGACTTCACAATCACGAAGTTCTACTCAGTCTTCAAAACCTTTAATCTTTCTAGGGAAACTTAGGATTGCGAAGGTCATTCTTGGCAGGTGTTACCTTGTGCTTCTAATTTATTATGTATTTCCTCAGTCAGCTGATAAATAATTCTGTGTTGGGAAATTAAGTACAGGTGTCGGGGAGAGTGGCTTTTCAGATGCAATGAGAAGTCAAACAAAAGACATTAGATTTTTCTGTCACTTATCTACTTCATTCATTCATTCATTTATTCGAGAAATCTTACTGAGGACTCGGGTGCTAGGGCCTGAATGTGGGCCCTAGGAACATTGGAGGCATGTTCTGCATCCTCAAGGAACACTGGAGGCATGTCCTGCATCCTCTAGGGACGCTGGAGGCGTGTCCTGCATCCTCTAGGAACACTGGAGTCGTGCCCTGCATCTAGGAACACTGGAGGCGTGTCCTGCATCCTCTAGGAACGCTGGAGTCGTGTCCTGCATCTAGGAACGCTGGAGGCGTGTCCTGCATCCTCTAGAAACACTGGAGTCGAATCCTGCATCCTCTGTCTCACCCCTCAAAGCTCACCTGTAGGCCTGTCTCCTAGAAGTCTTTACTCCACGGATCAGGTATTATAGAATCGCGTGGCTGGGCACGTTGGCTCACACCTGTATTTTAGGACACTGAGGTTGAGTGGGATGTTTGCCATGAAGTTAGAGACCAGCGGGGTTACCAGTAAGAGCAAAAAAGAAAGTAAGAAGCGTCAAGTGCTGTAAAGCCCTGCCTGGCTCAAGAATGCTGACCCCACGCAGTATACATTGTTTTACTTTGTTGCATTATTCTAGTAATTTCCATCGAACTATATTTTTTTCACCCCTTATCTAAAGAACACGCAGGGGTGAGTATGGAATTGATTTTTTGTTTTGTCTTCTTTAGTTTGGTGAGGGGGTTGTTTTGTTTTTTGTTTGTTTTGTTTTGTTTTTTGGATTTTTTTCAAGACAGGGTTTCTCTGTAGTTTTGGAGGCCTGTCCTGGAACTCACTCTGTAGACCAGGTTGACCTCAAACTCAGAGATCCTCCTGCCTCTGACTCCTGGGGATTAAAGACACGGGCCACCACCGTCTGGCTAATGATCTTTATTTTAAGGTCATCAGGTTTGGTATAATATTCCAGGATTTACTACATTTTTATCTGGCATCAAAAGTTTTTCCAAGTTTTTATACTCATTTATTGTATTTTATTTTACTTTTTGCAAATTTATACATTTCTGATCACAAATGATCTATTCTCTGGTCAACAGGCCTTCCAAGTATGACCAGGAACAGAGCTATAGCCCAAGGGCTGCCAAGGCATTGTTTGTTTATATTGTGTCTTTCAGAGACCTCAGCTTAGTGGAAAGCTGGGATTTTTAGAACACAGAAAAGAATTTTGGGATAAATCAGTACAAAACAGAGTTGGAGTTTATTATTATTATTTTTTTTTAGAGTAAAGTTCTTTGTTGTATAAGGGTCAGCACCTGAGCCTTGCAAGGCACTGTGGCCCATGCTTGTAATCTTATAGCAATGAAACTGATGCTTGTATTATTGCTGGGAAGCTGAGGCAGGCAGATCCCTGAGGTTCCCTGCTCAGCCAGCCTGGTCTGTGTGACTGGTTCCAGTCAAGTGAGGGACCGTCTCAAAAAATGAAGATGGGTGGATTCTGAAGAACAGCACCCAAACTTGACCTCTGACCTCTGCAGGCCCCTGTACACACATGTACATGTGACTGCAAATGCACACACATACACACAGGAAAAAGGCTTTAACATAGGTAAACACAGGCATTGAGAGAAGAGAGATATATAATAGAAATTCAACAACATATACTCCAAAGCACCTGTCCAAAGGGGATTGTATTTAAGTGTCTTAACCATCAACACCCAGGATTTTGACAGCTTTAAAATTTTCCTTGTTCAAAATGTTTAAAATATTAGGCAGTTATATTAGTAATTTTGGTATACTTATTTTGAACTGTAGAGGTTTCTTTTAAAGCTGTTGTTTTTAGTTATTTCAGATTTTGAATTTTTTCCCGATTAATTATGCATGTGCGTCGACATTCACACACAGACACACAAGGACAGACACAGACACATTCACACAAAAGATTTTGAAATTTTATTCTTATGTGTATAAATGCTTTGCCTGCATGCATCACATGCGTACCTGATGCCCCAAGAGGTCGAAAGAAGGCATTGGATGAAGGCATTGGATGAAGGCGTTGGATGAAGGCATTGGATGAAGGCATTGGATGAAGGCATTGGATGAAGGCGTTGGATGAAGGCGTTGGATGAAGGCGTTGGATGAAGGCGTTGGATGAAGGCGTTGGATGAAGGCATTGGATGAAGGCATTGGATGAAGGCATTGGATGAAGGCGTTGGATGAAGGCGTTGGATGAAGGCATTGGATGAAGGCGTTGGATGAAGGCATTGGATGAAGGCGTTGGATGAAGGCATTGGATGAAGGCATTGGATGAAGGCATTGGATGAAGGCATTGGATGAAGGCATTGGATGAAGGCGTTGGATGAAGGCATTGGATGAAGGCGTTGGATGAAGGCATTGGATCTCCCTGGAACTGGAGTTTGAGACAGTTGTTAAGCTGTTGGGAGCTGTGAACCCCAACAGCTATGACCCTGAATTTCTGGTAAACAACTTGTAATGCTAATGCTTTCTGCTCTGAGCACGAGACCCTCAAGAGTTCCTAATGTCAGGAGAGTGGTTTCTGGTGTGTTTGGCTGGGGCGTGGCTATCAGTTAAGGATCCCCATGTATGCTGCCCCTGGACACAATAAAGGGGGCATTCTGGCATGAAGGATGACCCATGTCTTTGTCTGTGTGTCTCTGTGTGTTTCAATCTCCAGCCCCTTGCCCAGTTCACGAACTGTATGGTAGTGCATAGAGCGCAGGTGGGCGTGGTGTGCTACAGTGAGCCTCCCTGTGGATGCTGGGAAAGAAATCTGGGTCCTTTATAAGTGCTCTAAAAGCCGAGTCATCACTCCGGCCCCTGTTGTCGTTGGTTTGTTGTTGTTGTTGTTGCAGTTGTTTTAGATAGGTTCTTGTGTAGCCCAGGCAGGCCTCAAAATTGCTGTGAAGCTGAAGATGAACTCCTGACCCCGCTGCTCCTTCTCCACGCCACATACTGGGATTGCAGGCAGGCCACCACCGTGTTGCCAGAATTCAAATCTTAATCGGCTAAAACTGAAACGTAAGTGGAGATAACTAACGGAATGGAACCTTTAAAACTTAAAATGTGGGGTTAGTGAGGTAACTCAGCCACTGAAGAGCCTGGCTGCCAACCCTGACAAACTGATTTTGATCCCCTCACCCCCCATAAAACCCATGTGGAAGACGGAGAGAAGCAACTGCTGTTAAGTTGTCCTCTGACCTCCATACACACCGGCATCGTGACTCGGGTGCACCCACACACATATACACACACTAAACAAATACTTTAAAGTCCCATGTAAAACAATTCCACAAGGTGCACGGCGCATCTATTTCCTGCTGCATCAGACTCCGAGGAGTTTTACGGCCTCTTAGAAAAGCAATAAAGTAATTAACATGTGTACAGTTGCCTGTATAGTCTATCCTACTGCTATAGTCTCTGGACACTTCGGGGAATTTGTCTAGATTACAGAGAAGCTGCTTGTACTGAACACACCTTAGTTGAGACATCATTCTTCCGGGGGTGGCCTCCGAGTCTGGAGGTGCTGGAGATTCATGCCGAGATGACGTAAGCCGCACTTCTGTTCATGCACGCTTTGCTTTCTGTGGTCAGAAAGTGGAAGCGCAGGCTGCTGCTTGCTGGGAGCATCTGACGAATCAGCCAGCAAAATAAGAACTCGCTCGGGAAAGAACTTGGCTAAATCGTCTCTTTTCCTTCCTTCCAGAACTTGACAACTCTTTTTCCTTTGCCTTTCATACTGTGTGACTCTCTCTCTGTATTTCATGCCCTATGTCCTTTGCTTCCTTGGGGTTAAATATTAAACCAATTTCTGGAAGTCTGCCATGATTGAGTCCACAAAAGCCAGTTCCTAACAAAGGCGTCGCGAAGATAGAGAGGGACACCTTGCGGTCCAGTCAGAAGGGGCGGAGCCTCTGACGGCTTGGGCTGTGTGTGGTTTGCTGTTACTGTAACACTGGCAGTGTCTGGGTAGGCTGGCGAGACAGAGCAAGGGCAGATTATATAAGATCGGTGTGTTTCTGCGGCTGTGCAACCTGAAGAATCAGATAAGTAGTAGTCCTTAAGCCCAACCCCGCTAGTCCAGTGACACAGGAACATCGAGGCTAGTTAAATAGTAAGCAGGGAAACTCCCAGATCGAAGAGGTAACAGCAGAGAGAGAAGAAAACAGCGAGCCGAGCTAGCTCTAAGGGATATGGGCAGCTCAGGATGCCTGTCAGCTGCAGAATACAAAGAACCCTTGTTTCTGCATTTTTTTTTTTTCGAGACAGGGTTTCTCTGTCCTGGAACTAGCTCTTGTAGACCAGGCTGGTCTCGAACTCACAGAGATCCGCCTGCCTCTGCCTCCCAAGTGCAGGGATTAAAGGCGTGCGCCACCACCACCCGGCACCAGATTTTTCTTTCACGGCCGGCATGAGCCACATCTGTTTAGAAAACACTAGTGCTTTCCATGCTCCACGTGGCAGAAGGTTCTAGAAGCAGGGCCCATCCTACTTCAATAATGTTTGGTTTCTTCTTATCATGGTATAGAATAATACATTTCCCCTTCCCCTACTCACTGAGTGGCTTCTTGCCTGTTTCTTGTCAGGCACACTTTTCTAACTGAATCTGAAAGGGAAAACAGCATAACATAATAGACTATTAAAAAACAAATAGACTAACTTCTGAGATACCTTATACATTTCTTGGTTCAAGTAGGCATTTTGAGGACGAGAAACATTTTTAATTTTATTTTATGTGAATTGGTATGAAGGTATCAGATCCCCAGAAACTGGAGTTACAGACAGTTGTTAGCTGTCGTGTGGGTGCTGGGAATTGGACCCGAGTCCTCTGGAAGAACAGCAAGTACTCTTAACCGCTGAGCCATCTCTCCAGCCCCCCAAAACATTTCTCCAAATAGCCAACAGAAACCAATTATGGTCATACCGCTAGGAAGTTGAGGCAGGAGAATCAGGAACTTAAGAGCAGCATGGGATACATAGCCAGACTTTGTCAATAAAAGGAAAGAGAGAAGAAATGAGCAGTAATAGGTAACATTAGTGTTAGCATCAGGATGAATCTGGCTCCGCCCCTTGAGGACCCGACAGAGTGCATTAGGCCCTGCATCACTGGGCAGGCAGTATCCTGTCTCTTTAAAAGGTGAAACTCCACCTACTTCTCTCCTTCCTCTTCCCAGTCTCTCTCTCTCTCTCTCTCTCTCTCTCTCTCTCTCTCTCTCTCTCTCTCTCTCTCTCTCCCTCCCTCTCCCTCTTTCTCCGTCCCTCCCTCCCTCCCCCCTCTTTTCTTCCCCCTATTCCCTTTATCTCAATAAAACTCCCCACTTAAATTCTGCCTGTATGGCTTATTTGTCTCTCGCCCGCCACCCACCGTGGGCTCTTACCCGCTGTGGTTTGGACTCACCCACCGCCAGGGGCCCTCCCGCACAGAATTATTACAGTTAGGGCAGCGGACATAGTTTAGTGGTAGGAAACGCGTTCATCTTGCAGAAGGCCTCAAGGTTAACCTCCAGCACCACACTGGCACATAAACCAATAGTTAATATTTATTGCATTCTAAATATATGCCCCCTGCTTTGCTAGATGTGGAAGATTTATAACAATTTCGTGATAGGTACTCATAAAATCCCCATTTCATTGTCAAGGACCAGGAGCACAAGGTCATGGCACACACTTAATGGGGAAGAAAAATTTAGAACAAGTGTTCCTTTGAGAACAAACCACTTCTTAAACTTTTAAACTTATTTTTTAGAGATAGCCTACACTGACCTTGAAGTCTAATCCTCCTGCCTCAGCCTCCCGAGTGCCGAGTGCCGGTGTAGCAGAGGTGCCTCTTTACCTCCTGACTCTGTTCTCTGATTTGTGTTCCTGTTTCTGCTCCCGCTCCCCATCTTGTCCTCCTGGACTGAGCAGAAAGCTTCACGCATGCACGCTAGGCAAATGCTCCACTCCTTAGCTACGTCCCAACACAATCCGCTCTTTTACAGTTGACGACCACACTTATTCCCCTCCCTTGAGGTGAGTAGCTGGGGCTGGGTTCTCTAACCTGGTAAATGCTCTTTATAGCCATGCTTTATGCCGCACAAAGCCATGATTTCTTCTGTTTCCCTCTTTTTTCTCTACACTGCGCTCATTCTGTTCATTGCTAGGATTTCCTTTGCCCCCAAACTAGAAATATAGTACCTTTGATAAGCTTCCTTTGTAGTTACTGTTCTGAGAGCACCCAATTCACTTATCTCTTGTCCATGCATTTCATCGGATCCTACAGAAAAACTGACACTCTTGCTATCTGGGGATCGTGGCTCTGTTGACTATTAAATGCTTATCCCGATTGGTGGGGAACAAAAAAGCAATCTGGTGAGTCCTGGCCTCTGACATCAGACGTGGAGTCACAGCCTCTTCAGCCTTGGTCCTCAATAAGCCAACTGAAAGGGCCAAGTTCATAGAAAGCAGAAAAGATTTCTACAAAAAGATTTATTCAATGTGTCCTCCTGGGAAAGTCAAAGCGATCTAGTGAACCTCCCAAGTCTTCAGGCCCTGAAGAGAGATAAGATTGGAGTTTAGATAGAGAGCCAAGGTTATGCACCCTCTAGAAGTCACACAGTCTAGGCAAGGTCCTGCCCACCACAAACCCACCATTATCTGGGCTTCAATGCTATCCTATGAAGTGTCTGAGGAAATCATTTTGGGAGGCAAGTTCCCCATCTGTCTGGGGCCTTTTCTGTTTCCCAGCATGAGATTCCTGGGGAAATTTCCATTTCTTTGGGGTCTATTGTTTCAACAGGCTAACAGACACCCTGGGAGATCTAAGTGTCTCTTTAGAATATATTTATTTTTTGCTAGCCTCATTGCGGAGCTCCAAAGCTGAATTAATGAAATCCTTATATTCCAGCTCACAGTGGCTATGTGGTAGATGTTTATTAAAAAAAAAAATTCTCCAAACTTGTAGTGGTCCCTAGCCTTTCCAGAAATGGAAGTCATGCTGATGCTGTTTCCAGTTCCCCTCTTTCGGACTCCACTCCCCTCTTGTTCATTTCTCGAGGCAGGCTTGTGTGTTTTTAATTTCCGTAGAGCCTCCTGAAGGCACCAGTAAGGTCAGGCTGACATCTGGTAGCACAACAGGGACCTTAGTGGGCAGAGAAAATCAAGTAAGCTCACAGCAAAAAGAGCAGAGGTAAAAGGCACAGCGATTTGCTGAAACAGACCCTTAATCCTCACATCGAAATAGGAACCGAGGCAAATCTGTGGGCTGCTGGGTTCTTAGAGCTTTTTCCTGGAAAACAGCAGCAGCCACACTTGCTGAGGGGTTGATGAATGTCAGTGCTGTTTGGCCACAAACAACAGTCTTCTTTTTGTCTGTTTCTTTTTGTTTTTCGAGACAAGATTTCTCTGTTGCTTTGGAGCCTGTCTTGGAACTTGCTTTGTAGACCAGGCTGCCCTCAGACTCATAGAGATCTACCTGTCTCTGTCTCCTGAGTGCTGGGATTAAAGACGTGCGCCCCCACTGCCCGGCTCAAAAAGACCACTTCTAAAGCCTCTCTCGGTGCATCTTCAACTCAACCTTGCCTTAGCCTTTCACCTACCTGCTTTCTGGCCCCCAACAGGTACACTTATTCTGGTAAAAAAACAAATGTCTGAGGTAAGAGCAATGTTCAAAGATGACAAAGAGGTTGGCAACATTAAGGAAAGTGAACGAAAGGGCTCGAAGCTGGGCAGGCATTTGTCAAGCTGACTAGTGAAGAGAAAGGATAGGGCCGATCAAAGTGAGACTATAGTTCAAGCTGTTTTGACCCTGAACGGTAGACCTTGATCCTGTTGTGTGTGGCAGAGCTGAGGGCCAGACTTCCATCCAGAGTTCTTTACTTGGAGTCTAAAGATTCTGGATGCTTTTAACACTCACCTCATAAATATTCATAAAAATTATTTAAAATCTACCATGCAGAGTCCATGAGTCTGCTTCCTACTTAGGGAGAACCCAATTCAATCCATCTTTGGAGTGTTCTGCTTAGCTTTGTTTTTTGTTTGTTTGTTTGTTTGTTTTGTTTTGAGGCAGGGTCCCTCTACATAGCCCTGGTTTTGCTGAACTCACTATGTAGACCAGGCTGGCCTCGACCTCACAGAGAGCCACAGGTTTCTGACTAACACTCTGTTTAGCTTTACCAATTAAACTGCTGCTTTGTTAATAAACAGCTGGTTAAAAGGTCTGTCTCTTAGCTGAATTCATCTGTTCAAGACAAAAACTGAGGAGAAGAGGCAGATGGATTTTTGTGAACTCAAGACCAGCTTGGTCTACATAGGACAGCCAGGGCTATGTAAAGAGATTCTGTCTTAACATAGAACAGCTGGGGCTACATAGAGAGAGACTATCTTACAGAGAGAGGGAGAGAGCGGGTGGGGGGGGGAGAAAAGAAAAGAAAGAAATTGGCTATGAAAGAAGTCTCTGATTGTTAGAAACTCTCGATGTCTCTGTACACTTACGAGCTCAAGAGAAAGCACCCAGTTGGTAGAGGACTCCCCGACCCCAGCCCTGACTAGATGACAGGGTCACAGAATGTACCCATTATCCGTCAGTTTCAACCACGAGCTGAAGTGTTCTTCCCCCTCTTTGGAAATGTCTCTGTTCACACCAACTCCTCCATGAGTGACTTGCAATGACGTAAACGTCTTAAAATGAAAACAAGTGAGTCCAGAAACAAAGGCCGCATTGGTTTGTCCAGCAAGCCTTCTGGGGTCAGACAATGGGAGGGTTCTGTGAGGGACCCATACCACAGTGTGCAGGAACAGAGCCAGTCCCTCATATGCCTGCTGGAGTCTTCTCTCCTGACCCCAAAGCCCAGAGAGCTTTTTCATTAACTTCAAGATGAGAAGAGTCTCTGCAGCCTCTCTTTCAAAAAGGGCCCTTTTGGTGGGACATTTCTTCCCGTCCTTTTCTGTGAAGGTTTTTGTATTTTGATTGAACCGGATGAAAAGCAGAATCGGATTCCAAATTCGCATGCCTTACTGCACAGACAGGGTCAACCTCCCCAGCCCTTGAATCAATACCCTTGCCCATGAATCAATACCGTCATGTCGCCGTGTGTGAATCTTACATGGTTTCTCCTAAGGTACCTTCCCTTGACGTCTCACCTGTTACATCCAAACCCATCAAGGGATAAGGACTGTTGTTCCATTTCTTGGCCAGAAGTCACTAGATTCTGAAAATCTTGCAGAAGACACGGTGACAAGCTGGATCAAGCATTCGTACCACAATGGTGGAGAAAACTTGGTGGGACATTTCTCTCCACGAGAGTGTCTATACTCAAGATCAAGTTCAAGTCAAGCATGTGGTTTTTAAAAAATAAATAAATAAATAAATAAATAAATAAATAAATAAATAAATAGATAATGCAGGCTGGAAATTAAAATGCAAGGCTATTTCCCTTGCCTTCTGCTGCCCTTGACCACCAACTGACTTTACCCCTTTCTTACCCTTCCCTTCCCCATTTTCAGTCAAAATCTGTTAGGCTTCCTTATCAGCTTCTAGCAGTCTCTTTAGCATTCATCCTCTCTAGGGAGGTCAGTTACTTTATCTTCAGTCCTGAGCACTCAGCTCATGCGTGCGCTCATAGATGCTGAGTTCGTTTTGCCTTTCTTGGTAGACATGTGAGTAGCTAGTTACATAACTGATTTAGGAAATGTACTTCATCAAATATGATTTTGATCTCCTATCCTGAACATGGCACAGACATATAAAACTTTAAACATAAATTTAAAAACACTAAAAAAACAATAAATTCAAAAGAAAATAAAACAGTGAAAAAAGAGACAGGATTTTATTGTCTTTTATTAGTCACACGGCAATTCAAGAAATAACATCATCTTTTGGGGGCTGACTCTGAATTTCTTGTAAACAACTTGTTATGCTTACAGCTGCTCTGAGCAAAACAACTTGTTTTCCTGTGTTTGCAGCTGCTCTGAGCACGAGACCCTCATGAGTTCCTGATAGCAGGGAAGTAAATTCTGGTGGGTTTTACAACTGGAAATCCCAAGAGCTGGGGTGTGGCTATCAGTTAAGGATCCCTACATAAGCGGCCCTGGAACACAATAAAGGGGTCATTCTTGTATCAAGGATGACCCGTGTCCCCGTATCTCTCTCTGTGTTCTTAAATCTCCAGCCTAGTTCCCGGTTCCCGGCTCGCGTCCCCGTCCCCGGCTCGCGTCCCCGTCCCCTAGTGCAAGTACTGCAATCATCCACCTGGGATATTTCTGAGAAGCGAGGAGGCAACTGTTTATTGATTAGGCTGGGGCTGCCTCTGCAAGCTGGGAGGTCTGTTCATCGTGTGTTAGGAAACAAGGGTGGCCACCATAGGAAAGCATCCAGTGGGGCTGAAGATCAGTAAAGCATAACCCCGGAACCGCGGGTCTCATCACCGGCATTGCAAAGTAAGTAAATAAATAAAGTCACCTTTAACACTTAGTCAAAGAGAAAAGTCAAGAAACAAAAATTGAGACTCAAGTGACTCTCTGAAAGTGCTTGCCACGCCAGCACAAAGACCCACACACGTAAAGAGCTGGGCGTGACTGTGACTTGTACCTAGCTCCAGTGCAGTGAGGACCAGGGAAAGACAAGCTGACCCTTAGAGTTTGCTAGTCTAGCTGACTCAGTGGGAGTTAGTCCCACTCAGTTCCACGTTCAGTGGGAGACCCTGTCTTGGGGGAAGAAAGGTGCTGAACAACTGAGAGAAGAATCTGATGTCAACCCCCGGCATCCACACTCATATGTGTGCACTCCACACACAAACATGTATGTACACCTACACCTGAAACACAAACTTAAAATAGATTTATATGTCTTTTATGAGTGTTTGTTTCCATATGTATCTGTGTACCGCGTGCGTGCCTGGTAACTGTAGAGGTCAGTAGAGTGAGCGTACCAGATTCCCAGGAGCTAAAGTTGTAGTGAGGGAATGTGAACCCAGGTCCTTCCGAAAGAGCAGTGCTCATAACTGCTGAGATATCTCCCCAGCTCCCACACATACCCTCTAAAAAAAAATCTTTTTTTCTCTCCCTCTCTCTTCTCCCTATATGTATCTTGAGGAGGTTTTACTTAGATAAGGTATACACAACCCATCTACCAGAAGGTTCAGGTTCTTCCAGCTTACTCTTTATAAAGGAAAGCTACTGTTCCGTTAGCTTTGACGGAAAGTACCTTGTCCACAAATGTCTAATAGTCTGGCTGACACCACCGAGCATTGCTGGGGCCATCTCTGTGATGACAGCGTGGACTCCTACCACTGGTTCATCTTAGGTCATTCATATGTTCTTCCTGTGTTGAAGGAGCGTGAATACTGCGACCTGATAGTGCCAATAGTTTGAAACAGTGTTTCCCCAAAGAGAAAGAGTTCTGGGAAGCCAAGCCACAGTTGTCCACTGCAACAGGCTGTTTTTAGAGCATGCCTGCCTCCAAATCCACAGGCAGAGTGGGAACTGGAAACTGTTCCACGGAACACGGTGGGACTATGCGAGAAAGGGGCAAATCCATGCTATGGATCTGGGTGCCTTCGCAATCCTCTTGTCTTTGGATGGGGAGATACTAGGGATGGAACCTAGGGCCTCACTCTTGTGGCCTTTTCTCGAGTGACATCCCAGTCCTACAATCTGCTTGAGCAGATTCCCCAGGCTTCTGTATCCTTTCATCACCTAGATGAACGCTCTTCTGGGGACCCGCAAGGCCCCAAGACTGCTTCTGTAAGCGACAGGCACCTCTCAGAGGAATGCATGATGGTGATAATGACATAGGGACGGCAGATCCAGTTCTACCATTCTTGCCTCACTTAGCTTAGTCCTTATCTACGGCTAGGGCTGTGAAGACACGGGGCACCTGCTTTAAACGGAGGTTGGGGAACAGGGAGGAGAGAGAGAAATCCACGGAAAAGTATTTGAGAGAGCGGGTTGTCGGAAGCAATCTGGACACTTCTGCCCCGATTGGCCAAGGTTCTGATTCTGCCTCTGCTGCCTCTTATTCCAGCTCCACTGTTGGAATGCACAAGAATTTACCACGGAACCTGAACCGGAAAGAGATGGTACTCTCCTCCCTGAGCCACCTTCTTCTTTCTGAGCAGTTTCTTTTCTCCTGAACAGTCCTCCCTTCCGAGACAAAAGGAAGGAATAAGAAAAACTCTGAGAACTGAGTGAGGGTGAAACCTCTGCCTTTCCAAGAGGCAGTTCATCCCAGGGGTACAGGGGAAAGGGAGATCTGGGACCTGTGTTGAAAGCTGTAAATCCCCAGATCCTGGATTTCTTGTAAACGTTTTATGCTTACAGCTGCTCTGAGCACGAGACCCTCAGGAGTTCCTGATGGCAGGGGAGTGGTTTCTGGTGACTTTGGCTGGGGCGTGGCTATCAGTTAAGGATCCCTATATAAGCTGCCCCTGGACACAATAAAGGGGGCATTTCTGTTTCAAGGATGACTTGTGTCTCTGTGTGTTTAAATCTTCAGGCCCTTGCCCGGCTCGTGAATGGTCTTGTAGTGCAGGCGCCGCAATACAGGAAAAGTACCATACTGTCATGTCGTGCAGCTGGGCGGTACAGGCTTGTGATATTTGTAATTTGCTGTTATTGGGAGTGCTGTTTGCCACAGCTCAGCCTCCTTACAGCTGTACATCCCAGAAAACGGCAGCCTTAACTCCAATAAACAACTAACTGCCTCTGCCCAAGCCTTGTTGGAGAAGATACGCCATATCCCTCCCCAGCACTGAGCAAGAGAACTGTCCACGGCAGGCCCCCACTCTTTGGAAATATCAAAGCTGAAAGGGTTAACTATTCTTTGAGGTTCCAGAGTGTGTGTGTAGAGATTCCATAATGGGCTTCTAATAGGTAAAGTTTATCAGCTTGGGCTGAGCCAACCGCAGAAATGTTTCCAGGAACTAAGAATGAACACAAGTTCACATTTGATTTGGGCTAAGTTGCTAACAGAATGCAGCAATGAGCTTCAGCCTAGCATTAGGAAAACAAGAGAAGCTCCTAGCAGTGGAGAGGCTGACGCCATGGCAGAGTGTGGCGGCGTGCATACTGCACATCCTCGATCTTGTCCCTTTGTTCTTTCTCATGCTTCTTCCCTCTTTCAAGGGAATCTTTGTTCTTATACTTCCCGTTGAAGCAGAGATCCTTTTTCTGTGGTACCTGTGGCTGGGTCCCTTTCTGGTAGGCGTACTATGCTGAAGAGAAACACCACATCCAAGTCAGATTTCCTTTCCCCACAGCAACCCACACTTAAAACAATGGACTGATGGATTTGACAGAAATTGCAAAGAATCAGATTGTCTTTCGATCTCTGTGAGTTTGAAGCCAGCCTGGTCTACAGAGAAAGAGAGAGAGAGTTCCAGGACAGCCAGGGCTACACAGAGAATCCCTGTCTCGAAAAACCAGAGAGCGAAGGGGAGTGGGGGGGAACAGAGAGACAGACAGAGAATATGCAAACCCTAAATTTAGGGTGACCCTATAGAGCCACCCCACTTGAAGTGCTCCCGGGGCAATGGTCTGGGGCTTTGTCATATAGCTCTCTTGCCCTCTCTGTCCACTCAAGGCTTCCTTCCTCCTCTCTGGAGAGAACGCTCGAGAGCACCTGTTCCCATAAACATGCGCACAGATGGCCATCTTAGGCTGCTTCCAGGCAACCTGACCGCTGAGCCGCAGAACACAAACACTGAAAAGTGCATTGTTTGTAATTGCACAACTTAGTAAGTTTTTACAAAATGAACCCACTTACATAGCAACCAGTACCCATATCAAAAAACACCATGTCATCATCACCGAGGAGAACCTGTATTCTTCTAACGTTGCTTAGCATTTTATTTGTGAGATTTGCTCATGCTGTTACCAGAGGTTCCGTACAACCCACTCCCACTGAGATAGGGTTTCGCCCTTCTGAGAATCTAAGTCAATTTGTTTTGTTTGAGACAGGGTCTTAGGGTTTCGCCCTTCTGAGAATCTAAGTCAATTTGTTTTGTTTGAGACAGGGTCTTAGGGTTTCGCCCTTCTGAGAATCTAAGTCAATTTGTTTTGTTTGAGACAGGGTCTTAGGGTTTCGCCCTTCTGAGAATCTAAGTCAATTTGTTTTGTTTGAGACAGGGTCTCTCTATGTAGCCCCAGCTGTCCTGGAACTCTCTGTACAAACCAGGCCAGTCTCAAACTCAAAGAGATCTGCCTGCTTCTGCCTCCCAAGTGCTGGGATTAAAGGAATGTGCTACTATGGCCAGTTCAGCTTCTTGTTTTATGTTTTTGCTGATGAATATTTGAGTAAGCTCTGTTTGAAGCAATGATGAATGACATCACATGAATACTCTAGGAAAGGTCCTTGGATGGTCATTCGCATCCCTTCCTGCACGACATGCATATATTTTAGTTCTACTAGGTACAGCACTGCTAGTTTTCACAAAGTGATTGTGTTCATTTGTACTGTAATGTGAGCATTAAGACTGGCATTTGGGTTTTATCCATTTTTTTAAAAATCTCAGCTACTGTGGCAAATGTGTAGTAGTTCTATATTGTGGCTTTAATTTGCATTTTCCTGGCATCATTGACATAAAGCACATTTTTATATGTTTACTGGACATGTGGAGAGTTTGAATCTTTGTTCTTTGTCTTTTTTTGTTTGTTTTACATAGGGTCTCCCTGTGCCTTCTTGGAACTCACCACATAAGCCAGGCTGACTTTACACCTGCCATGATCCTCTTGCCTCTGTGTTCCAAGCTCTGGAGTGACAGGCATGAGCTGTCATTCCCGGCTTCGTGAAGCAGTCTTATTAGTTTGTCAAGGCTGTTGGGAACTCTTACAAAGACCACCTTCAGTTAAGAAGGGGGAAAGAGCTTGTTGTTCAAGGACAAAGAAATGGACTTGCTCGTAATAAAGAGCTTTCAGGGGAGCACGTAGATGATGGACACATGCATCAAGGTTGCTGGACAAACGACGTAAAATGAGACTTGTTGCACAGCAACAAAGCCATGGACTCATGGGTACCAGTTTTTTTTCTTTTAGGCCTCTAACCAGCTCCCGATCATGACACCAAGACAAATTATTAGTTTTGAGTGCTCGGCCTAGCTTAGGCTCATTTCTGGCTCTTTTGACTTAAATTGACTGTTTCGCTTTATTAACCTTTAGCTCCAGGGATTTTTTTTAACTTTTCTTTCCTTCCGTATATCTTTCTTTCACTGTTTCTCATCAGCTGCCTGATTTCCAGCCCTGGGCGTCTCCCTTATTCTCACCTCTTCCTTCATTTCTTGTTCCTTCTTCTTTTCTCTCTAGCCTCGCGTTCTCCTCCTATTTATTTTCTCTTTCTGCCAGCCCTGTCAATCCTTTCTCCTGCCTAGTTATCACTTTTCAGCTTTTTAATTAGACCAATCGGGTACCTAAAGCAGGCAAGGTGAAAGAGATGCAACACATCTTCGGTAGTTAAACAAACACAGCATAAACAAAAGTAACACACCTTCCCACAGTGAAAGTAAGAGTCTGCAGCATAAACAAACGTAACACATCTTTGCTCAGTTCAAATAATATTCCACAGCGCTCAGGTGGAGGAAGGGAAGCTGGAGCAGGGAAGAGAAAACAAGCAGGACAGACAGGGTTCAGTCGTTGCACTGAGAAGCGGCAAGTGGTGGTTCTGGGTGGATGCCAGCACGAATCCCAAGAGTCCACTCAGCTGATGACACGCCACGTACAGAAGATGTTTTCCTGATTGCCGGCACTGTTAGAAAAGGTCGTGTTTCCTGGCTAGCGTCCAAAACAGAGACGAGAAGGAAACAGAACAGAGGCTGCCGGTACGCAGGCCTGGGTCGCTAGCTGAGAAAACGGACAACACCGGGTACAGACTTTCCTCACACCCGTGGAATCCACAGCCCATTTGAGAAATGGCAAGGGCAAAGTGACCTGGGACACAAAGACGTCCTTATCCAGACAGCTGTGTTCCTGAGGAGCAGCCCACAAGCCTGAGCCACAGGAGGGGCTCGAGGTCCCCTGCACAGGCTAGGCTGTCTGGCCGCCTGTCTATGCGCCGGCCTCCCTCCATCCCAGCCCCAGCCCTGGACCTGCCCTTAGCTGTCCCAATGAATCGTGAAGCTATCTAGAGTCTGCTTTTCCACCAGTTTGATCTCAAAGGGATCTTCATGTTGGCTCTCAGGCCCCCATGGCTGGACCTCACCTTACGCTTTCACACCTCCCTCTGAGGACTCGCCCAGGGGTGACGCCCTCCTTGCTCTGCAGCAGCAGGGCCCCCGAGAGAACATTTTTATCTTAGAGATGGAGTGAAAAGGATATGTCTATTAGTGGGAGACAGAGACTGTAGGAAGGAAATTATTTATTTAGGCTATGGCTAACCTACACTGTCAGTTTAGTGGTATTTAGACTTGCCTAGGAGACAAATCTCCTGATGCGTCTGTGTGGGTGTTTCCACAATAGATTAACCAAGGAAGGAAGACTCAGTCTAAACGCGATGACACTATTTTGTGGGTTGCTATTCAAGCCTGAATAAAAGGAAAAACATGAGCAGAGTACAGCATTCATCTCTCAGCTTCCTTGACCGCGGACATAATGTGAACGGCCACTTTGTGCTCTCCTTGCCCTGTCTTCCCTGCTATGACAGACTAGATTCCCTCAAACCAGAAACAAAAGTAAGCCCTCCATTAAGGTATGTATTGGCTGGGCGCCGGTGGTGCACGCCTTTAAAATCCTAGCACTTGGTGGGGGAGAGGCAGGTGGATCTCTGTGAGTTCAAGGCCAGCCTGGTCTACAGAGTGAGTTCCAAGTCAGCTGTCCTGAAAAATATATAAACATATGTGTGTGTGTTTCTCCCAAGCCTGCGGAGCTTTGTTGTCAAGTGAATGAGAAGACACCTAAGAGCTTAATGCCATGTGCTACCACATGGTTTACTTAGGACAAGTCTAGCCCTATTTCAGAACTGTGGAAAGAAGCAAGTAATTTATCATCACTGTTTGAAGACTGGGAAGCAAGGAAAAGGCAAAGATTAATGGAACCACACCCTATGGCTGCGTCCAGCCTGCACACTCCCTGGGGTGCAGAAAGTAAACTGGGCAAGTTTGGGAAACAGGCTGTCTGTTTCCTGTGACTTCCATCTGCAGGAGAACAAGTATCTGCAAAGGACACTGATTTAGAAATTCAAGTGGCCTTAGGCCATGGGTGCACATTATGCTTAGAAGACTGGAAAATTCAAGTGCTTTAATAGCACGGGAGTATAGAAGAGTTGAAGGGGGCAGGGACTCAGCCATAGTGAGGGTTAGCGGAGTGTGTCGCTACACACTAAATATTTCTTTAAAATGCAACAATTTCACTGCCCTTGTGAAACAGAACACTTCTGCAGGTCCCGCCCTCCCCTCAGTTCACTTGCTAATCTCTGATTGACGGACTGGCGAAGCCTGCCTTTCCACCTCTGAAGGTCAGGGATCGCCCTTCGCTTGCCAGGCTGTCCTGGGTGCTGCTTACCAAAGCTTGCTGTAACAAGTCTCTCTGGAGACGAGGGTAGGGATGCAATGCCAGCTATGCAATAGAACGGACACCAGTAAACATACAGTATCATGTATGTTTTCTGATTAATTCTATAAAGTATGAAAACACATTTATTTCTAGAGATACTCAAGGGCTGGGATTGTATCTTAACATGAGAACACATGCTTAGCACAGTGAAGTCCCTGGATTCAATCTCAAGCAGTCTCCTTAAAACCAGGAATTTAAACTTTCCTCTTTAAGGAAGCTAACATCATGAAGCCAGTGATAAGAGTTAGCACTTACTATTCCTTGCCAGGTACCCTATACCCGGAGCATCTCTTTCTGTTTTGTTTAATCCTTGTGGCAGACCTTGGAGGTTGGTGGTGTTCTTATCTTCAGATGTAGCAGGGTTCAGAGAATCTCCCACGTGGCTCTGTGAGTAGCAGAGATGAGGCCAGGGAATATGGCCAAGTTGCCATCTTTAAGTCTAAGTAGCTAGCTGATGCTATTTCCTTTCTAATTGCTGTGATGAGCGACTTGGCCCAAAGCAACTTATAGGAGGAAGGGTTTACTTTGGTTCCCAGCTACAGGAGGCAGACTAGCATGCTGGGAGAGCATGGCAGAGGGCTCAATCCATGTCAGCAATGGTGCATGGGGAGCTGCTGGCTGCATGGTACTGATCCAGAAGTAGAGAGCTCCAGTTTCAAGAAGGGCAAGGCTATAACCCATAAGGCACAGGGCCCACTCACGGTCCTCAGTTACCCATTTTTGTTGGCTAGACTCCACATTTTAAAGGTACCCAAACCTCAAGAAACAGGGCCATAAGTTTAGGACCAAGTGTTCAAACACACGAGACTGTGGGGGAGATTTCACATTCAAAACATATCCCCAACATCAAAGTTCTCATTCTTCTCCATGAGACTGCACTCCTGAGTTCTTTCCCAGGCCAGTGGAGTGCAGACCCTTAGGTATTCCTAGTCCCACTGTGTGGCGGGAAGAGGGGCAGGGATGGGAATCTCGGTTATCTCACGGACTCTCTTTTGTGGTCTTTCCTCCTTTACTTTTTTCCCCAGCAGGCAGGTGAATGGGACAATGGATGTTAAGATCCGGTCTCATCAGGTAGCCCAGGATGGACCTCAAACTTAAGTCTGCCTGACTCTACCTCCCAGGTATTGAGGTTTGTAGCTCCAAATATTCTCCATCCTTTGGTCCCCCTGGACCGGCTTTTCTCTGTCGGCCTGTTCCTGAAAAAAGAACTAACTCTTACATCTTAAATTAACCCATTTCTATTATTATTTATTTTACCATGAGGCTCTTGCTTCTTGGGTGGCTACATGGCGTCTCCCTGACTCCGCCTCCTTTCTCCAAGCATTCAGTTTAGTTTTCCTGCCTCTTTTTATTTTGCACTGCCACAGGCAAAATAAAAGAATGCAGCTTCTTCATTTGCCAATGGTAATAAAACATATTCATAGTGTATAGAGGGGCATCCTACATCAGTTACACAATATTATTGGCATCATTACTATCAACATCATTGTTGTAGTACTTTTCCCTGAAGTACTGTAGAACAACAGTTAGAGTCAAGGTCTAACTGCCTGTTATAGACTCAGCCTCACTGGACATGTGGAGCAAGGCTGGGGTAATGCATGGGTAGCAGACACAAGCGAGTCCTGTTACCGTGGAAGCGTACTGCACTGGGGCCTATGAGTGAAGATCTCTGACTCCATCCTGTGGCTGAGTACCCAGATGATGTGTGGACTAGTGGCTTCCTATTGACTGGCCACATGGCATGACAGATGTACGGTGTGTGTTGAAGGATAAAGATATTCGTGGGTGCAAAAATTTGGGATACCGTCTGGCAGATAACCAAGAAAAGGTGTTAGTTTGTGGCTATTCCTAGTATGTCGTTTTCTTTTGCCAAGTGGGGCTTGATATCAAGTCCCATTTCTCTAGGGAAACAGACAGAAGGAGAGTTCTAGTGAATTCGACAGGAAAGAGAAGATAGACTAATAGGCACCCTTGGGAAGGGGAGGTAGCAACGCTGTCCAGCCTGTGATTTTAATGAAAGAGTTTGGTCCAAGTGGGAGGACGTTTCTACATCTTCAGCCTTTAAATAGGCTATGGTGATTATTGGCTGTGATCTGTATTCGCTTTGCCTGGCCAGGGCCCCGATGCCTCCTCGGTTGTCTTCTTGTCACGCCGGCTATTTCTAGCCACACAGGTCAGCCGATTTCCCCTCCATCTTCCACCTCACCCCCTGGCTCGGTCTTCCATGCACAGGGTCTGTCCTGGAGCAACCGTGCTTTGCTGAAACGGTGTGTGGAATGTCTCAAGGAGTTCCCTATCCATCACCCGCAGCCTCAGGAATGACTGGGTCCTCAATGGAAACCTCAATGGCCGAGGACCTCAATGCCAATTATTCTCTATTCAATGTAACGGACTTCTAGGTTTCTGTTGTTCCGTCCATTGCCAAGGTGGGCAGACCGAGGGGTGACTATCGCTTTCAGAGCCCTACCTGGGTGGGAAATACTTTCCTGTCATTGGCCTCTTTTCTGGGTTGCAAGATTTACCCCAGGGAGAGAAAAATTCCCTAGCCATATTCACATCCTCTTTCTACAATCCTTTTTGGACAGAAGTAACTAGGCAGACAACTTTAAGGAAGAAACCCCTCTAATTAATGCTTTAAAAATATCCCTTCTCTCTCAAAAAAAAAGTTCTTTTTTTTTTTTTTTTTTTTTTTGGTTTTTCAAGACAGGGTTTCTCTGTGGCTTTGGAGCCTGTCCTGGAACTAGCTCTTGTAGACCAGGCTGGTCTCGAACTCACAGAGATCCGCCTGCCTCTGCCTCCCAAGTGCTGGGATTAAAGGCGTGCGCCACCACCGCCCGGCTAAAAAAAAGTTCTTATTGGGTGTGTGTGAGTTACATTTCTGTTGCTGTGATAAAACACAATGTCAAAGGCGCTTTATAAAAGGAAGGGTTTATTGGCTTTACAATTACAGAGGGTTACAGGCCATAATACTAGTAGCATGGAGGCCTAGTGGGTAGCAGGAACAAAAAGATGATGCTCGTGCCGGGCGATGGTGGCGCACGCCTTTAATCCCAGCACTCGGGAGGCAGAGGTAGGTGGATCTCTGTGAGTTCGAGACCAGCCTGGTCTACAGAGCTAGTTCCAGGATAGGCTCCAAAGCCACAGAGAAACCCTGTCTCGAAAAACCAAAAAAAAAAAAAAAAAAAAAAAGATGATGCTCGCAACATGAACAAGCATGAAGCAGAGCGGACTAGAAATGGTGCGAGTCTTTAAACTCTCAAAGTCCGCCCCCAGGGACATCCTCCAACAAGGTCATACCTCCGAAGACTTCCCAAACAGTGCCACCAATGGGAACCAAGCTTTCCAATTCCCCAAGATTCCGAGTGTTGTTAAACTGTGTGAGTGAGATCCTAGCCAATCCCATGGCAGGTGAGGACCGCAGGAGACAAATACACCAAGCAGACAGAGCTTGAGTGTGGAGTTTATTTCAGAAAAAGGCAATGGGAGGGGAAGAGAGAATGGGAGAGATAGAGAGACCAAGGGGAGAGAGTGACAAAAAATCTGCCTCCTCAGAGAAAATGGCAGAAAGAAAGGAAGAGAGAAGGAAGCGGGCAGAATTTGTCTCTTAAAGGGACCTTTGCACGGGCATACAGACTAGGACCCCCTGGGTACATCCTGCCAAATGACTGGACAGGCCAGCATAATGCCTGAATCCTAACAATGGGGGCATCTCATTCAGTGTGTGTGTGTGTGTGTGTGTGAGAGAGAGAGAGAGAGAGAGAGAGAGAGAGAGAGAGAGAGAGTCCATGGCATGTCATGGCTGATGTGTGTAGGTCAGAGAATAACTTTACAAAGGCTGTTATTTTTTTATTCCACCCTGATGTGGATCCCAGGAATCAAACTTGAGCCACCAGGCATGCGCTTTCCCCCACAGAGCCAGCCCCGGTGCACTCTTATTTGGAGAATATTGCTTTGGGAGTAAATCCCATGCTCTACTTACCATAGGCGATTCATCTTTCTTCCCTCTTCTTAGCTGTGCTGGTTTCGGATCTTTACTCACCAAGACAAGAACTCAGTGCATCTCCGTGCGATTTTTAAAAAGATTTTATTCTTTAAATATTGTTTATTTATCTATTGATTTATTGGGGTGTGTGTGAGAGAGAGAGACGGGGGGAGAGAGAGAGAGAGAGAGAGAGAGAGAGAGAGAGAGAGAGAGAGAGAGAGAGAGAGACAGAATTCAGGAGCAAACATGCTTCTTCTTGTGCGGAGGTCAGAGGACAACTTTCAGGACAACTCCTTCCACCTGGCTGAGGCAGGGTCTGTCTCGCTATTTCCTGCTATGCGGTGTACTCCAGGCTGATTTGGCCCAAGACATTCTGGTCAATGACTTACCTCCACTTCCTGTCTTTTCATAGGCGTGCTGGGATTACAGATGCCCCCCTCACCAGCCTTTTACATAGGCTAAGAATTAAACTCGGCTCTTCAGGCTTGCACAGCAAATACGCTTACCTGCCGAGCCTTCTTGCTGGTCCTTGCTTAGTATTTTTGTTTATTCCTCCAACTTCAATACCGCCTTGAAGCATGGAGCAGCAAGCCTTGCTGAGTAGATTTCACGGATGAAAGGGAAGTTCCCACAAGGAACTCTGCCAGCCAGTCCATCAGACCTACCTTTGATGTCACGACAGGCTCAGGAGATGAAACACTGTAACGAATCCTCCTTTTTTCTTCCCAGAGGGTCTAGTTTTACTGTCTTCCTAGGGAGAGTAAGCCCACCATGTCTAACACACTAGACCTTCTGAATGGATCTTCTTCAAAGCGATGATTACTAAAATCACAATAAACTGTGATTCAGAGGGAGAAATTAAAACATGCAGCTTTAACGTTTGCAAACGTGGTTAGAGCTGGCACAGCCTGCCTGTTCTTCCAGTCCTCTGGTATGTGGGGGACTGGCACATGGCTACACTAGATTACCCTTGGTTCTGCTCTGGAGGTCCCATCATAGCTTACTCTAACTGAGCAATTCATCCCTAAGAACAAGATGGCAGGCGCTTCTGCCTGGAATCTGTGTCTACAGGTAAAGGAGCCCTTCCCATGGAGTTTTCCGTGAGAAGTCAATTATTTTCTGTGCTTGGCAAGCAACCCAGGGAGACTTTATGAGCAAACACAGGGTACAAAGAAAAGCAACAGCGGTGTGTGTGTGTGTGTGTGTGTGTGTGTGTGTCACTAGCTACACTCCTTGTTCTCGAGCCTTAGGACTTAAGGTTACTCAGGATGACTCACAGAGACTAACCTCTCAGACTGAAATGTCTTTTTTAGGTAAAATACTCTCTCTAAAAATCTCTTCTCAATAGATTCACTTTACAAAAGTAAAACATGCTTGCTCAGCGTTCATCTGTAATGTTGTGAAATGCTGCCTCCTGGTGGTTTTATAGGGTTGCTTTTGCTTTACAGTTGACAGGAATTTTTAATTTTGAATGTATTGGCAGCTAAAACATTTACAATTTGTTTTGTTGCTTGTTATTTTGTTTTGTTTTTTGCTAAAATCAGGGTCTCTCTACTATGTAGTTCTGGCTGTTCTAGAACTTGCTATATAGACCAGACTGGCCTCAAACTTACAGGAGATTTTCCTGTCCCAGAGTGCTGTCATTAATGGTATGAGCTACCATGTCCAAATTGTGATTTTTTTTTTTGAGGCAGGGTCTTCTGTAGCTCAGGCTGGTCTTGAATACCAGCTGCACTGGGTGACCTTGAACTACTGATATTTCTGCCCACACTTTCGTAGTGCTGGGATTACAAGTGTGCCCCCCGATGAACTAAAACACTGCTCTGATAATTTTTAGCAGCATTAATTATAGCTACTACTGTTCATGACTCTGAAAGATTTTTTAAAATAACACCCTTTGGAGAAAACGCAACGGTTTCCACTGTAATGACAAAGGCGACGGTCACAATGGACACTCCTGAAGGAAAGCCCTCTGTACCTCCAATATGGACTTGAACAAGATCAGCTCCAATTGGATTCCTGACCATTGTTTAGAAAAGAACAATATGGGCGTGAGGAAGGTAGCAAGGAAAGGCAGTGGCAAAGAGACAACTTGAACTGATTTTACTATTTACTGTGTGCTAGGCCCTTTATAAATGCCCTGCCATTGAACCTCCTAGCTACTCTATATAGCAAAATACTTTATTTAATCTGCTGAGAAATGAGCAACCTGGGGAAGGCTAAACAATTTGTTTAAGGTAGCCAGCTAAGTGTCATTTGGCTATGATTGTACAGACTTTACGTTACATATGCACTATGCCTCTGTGTTCCCACAACATAAGGAAAGTAACAATGTAACAAAAATATGAGAGATAACTGGTGTGTGAACACTGTGTCATGACTGTAAATGACCGTGGAACTCAGTTTATGTACGTTGTCTTAACAGCCCTATATTTAGGCTTCTTTTTTATTTTACTAATTTTTCTTTTATTGAAAATATATTTTTTTCATATGTTCTGATTGGGGGTCTCCTCCCCCAATTCTTTCCAGATCCTCCCCCACCTCACCTCCTAACTGAATTCATACTCTATCTCTTCTTAGAAAACAAGCAGGCATCTAAGGAAAAATAGTAAAATAAAATGTGATAAAACAATAACAAATTGGAATGGGGCAAAACAATCTGAAGAAAAGGCAGAAGAAACACAAACAGATGCAGAGACACACACGTTCACTAACACAGGAATCCCATGTAAACACAAAACTGGAAGCCATAACATATACAAAAGGACCTGCAAGGCAATATAAGTAATGAAAAACAAGACAGGAATTAGAAATAAATAATTATACAAATGCCCTGACGAAATGTTATGTGACAAAGAATCCCCAAAAGACACCACTGGAGGAAGCTAGTTTTTCCATTGTGAGTGGTTATCTATTGGAGATAGCCTCTGGGCTAGGGTGGGGGCTTGTGCCCACTTCCCTGAGTACTGGGACCCCATCTGGCGCAGACCTGTGTAGGTCCTGTGCAAGCTGCCACAGTCTTTGTGAGCTCATATTTGTGTTGGTCTTGGCAATTTTAGAGACCTTGTTTCCTTGGTGTCCTCCATCCCCGCTGGCTCTTACAATCTTTCTGTCTCCTATTTTACAGAGTATTCCGAGCCCTGAGGGCCCGTTTAGGACCTATTAGATCATGGGGGATGATCTTTCTGATATGTCCTTGAATTCATTTTTTAAAGTATTTTATTGAGAACTTTTGCATCTGTGTTCATCAGTGAAATTGGTCTGTAATTCCCTTTTCTTTTGTTGGGCTGTTATTTGGTTTGGATATCAGGGTAACTCTGGTCTGATGAAATAAACTGGACAGTGTTCCTTCTGCTTTTATTTTGTGTAATAATTTGGGAAGTATTGGTGTTTGCCTTGGTCAGTGTTCCATTGCTGTGAAGAAACACCATGGCCACAGAAACTCTTACAAGGAAAACATTTAACTGGGGCGTGACTATAGTTTCAGAGGTTTAGTCTATTAGCTTCATCATGCGGAACTTGGTAGCAGGCAGGCAAACATGGTAACTGAGAATTTTACATCTGGATCTGAAGGCAGCAGGAAGAGAGAGACACTGGGCCTGCTTTGAGCATTTGAAATCGTAAATCCTACCTCCAGTGATACACTTACTCCAATAAGGCCACAACTCTTTGTGTGTGTTCTTTTTCTCTAGTTGTTTTTTTTTTTTATTTATTTTATTGAGCTATACATTTTTCTCTGCTCCACTCCCTGCCTCTTCCCTCTTCTTCAACCCTCTCACATGGTCCCCATCCTCCCAATTTACTCAGGAGATCTTGTCTTTTTCTGCTTCCCATGTAGATTAGATTCATGTAGGGCTCTCTTAGGGTCCTCATTGTTGTCTAGGTTCTCTGGGATTGTGATATGTAGGCCGGTTTTCTTTGCTTTATGTCTAAGAGCCACTTATGAGTGAGTACATATGATATTTGTCTTTCTGGATCTGGGTTACCTCACTCAATATGATATTTTCTAGCTCTATCCATTTGCCTGCAAATTTCAAGATGTTATTTTTTTCTGCTGTGTAGAACTCCATTGTGTAAATGTACCACATTTTTCTTATCCATTCTTTGGTTGAGGGACATTTAGGTTGTTTCCAGGTTCTGGCTATGACAAACAATGCTGCTATGAACATAGTTGAGCAGATGTCCTTGTGGCATGATTGAACATTCTTTGGATATATACCCAAAAGTAGTATTACTGAGTCTTGAGGAAGGTTGTTTCCTAATTTTTTGAGACATCACCATACTGATATCCAAAGGGGCTGTACTAGATTGCATTCCCAACCTCTCCAGCATAAGTTGTTATCAGTGTTTTTGATCTTGGCCATACTTAAAGGTGTAAGATGAAATCTCAGAGTTGTTTTGTTTGCATTTCTCTGATGGCTAAGGATTTTGAGCATTTTCTTAAGTGTCTTTCAGCCATTTTAGTTTCCTCTGTTGAAAATTCTCTGTTTAGGTCTGTACTCCATTTTTTAAATTGGATTATTTGTTCTTTTGATGACCAATTTCTTGAGTTCTTTGTATATTTTGGAGATCAGTCTTCTGTCTGATGTGCAGTTGGTGATGATCTCTTCCCATTCTGTAGGCTGTCGTTTTGTCTTGTTGACCATGTCCTTTGCTCTACAGAAGCAAAGTTTCAGGAAGTCCCATTTATTAATTGTTTCTCTCAGTGTCTGTGCTACTGGGTTATATATAGGAAGTAGTCTCCTGTGCCCTAATTTGTCATAAATCCTCTGAAGGCTTAGGTCCTACAAGGTCAGATGCCTGCAATGTCATAAGCAAAATCTGTGAAAGTTCTGGTTGTAATCTGTCCAGAGGACGCACGTCTGACCAACTTGCTCTGTCAGTAAGGCTAATGATAGAGAACAGGTTTATAAGTTTCTCACTGTAATGTGGAGAACATAGTGTAGAGAGAAGTCATCTTCCTAACCATCCACAAATATGTGTGTGCCTATAAGACTGAGATGTAATCTTGAGATTACATGTACACATTACATGAAAATGCATGGTCAGGGGAGAGAGATATCATAGCTGTTAATACACAAGCAAAATTATAGATGAAAGCAACAGTTTTTAGAGTCAGTGGCCCTGCTGGCTTTGCTGGGCAGGGTTCCTTCATCTGAGAATAATTTCTAAGGTAGATTGACATCTGAATTATCAATTGCTATAAGTTGCACTTTCATCATGGCCCACAGTTTCTCATGATAAATGCTCCTGACATCGATCCCCATAAAAAGATAACTCTAGAACCATGCTGAGGGGAGGGACACATAGGCTCCAGCCAAATGTGGCCTCTTGGATTTAGTAGCCACTAAAATACTCTTAAATAAGTCGCATTGTTATACCTGTTCTAGTCATAATTTGCATGCTTTAAAAGCTCTTCTTGTTGCTGACAACCATACTGCATATTGCATGGGCAGTATCATCTTAGGTGAATCTTTGGTCTGATCCTGAGCTGTTTTTTTTTTTTCTTCAGAATAAAACCACTTTAATTTTCATCAACTCACAAAACACAATACAGTTGGTTCAAAAAGGCCAAATACTTGCCCAGACCCCAACACTAGAACTCTCGGTGAACATCAGTTCAGTTAGAACTCTATTCCATGGCCATTCTGAAGCAATGGAGCTAATAAGAGGTTTACTCAGGGACCACACTTGCACTATCAGTTATGGAGAGCCAACTTCCATTTCTTCAGTTTGTATTTCTTGACCAAACCATTCTCAATTCAGCACTGCCACAGCACCTCGTTAAAGTCCTTGTAGGGTTTCATGTCACCCTGGTTCTGGGCACACTCCAAAACAGCTTGCTCTCAAGAGAGCAAGGCCCACAAGACTGCTGGTCCAGCAGCTGGGCTCCCTGAGGCTTCTGATAAGTGATGCCAGGCTTTGTGGACTCACCATTACCACCTCCACTGGAGCCACAATGATGGTGTGACTCAGGGTGTCCCCCACTATAGAGCCCACAGCCACACTGGATGCAGCAGTTGCTATCTGAGCCTTCAGGCCTGGCTGCCAGGGTGCAGCAACAGATGATGCAGTTGCTGCTGGAGGCTGAGTAGGGAGCCTGGCTGGAGGGGCTACCCAGGAAGAGTGGTTTCTGTTTCCACGCAGCGTCCTAGGTACTCCTACACTCAGAGTCCAGGGGTGACAAACTGCATAACTCAAGGAATATTTTTTAAATATTTATTTATTTATTTATTTATTATTTATACAATATTCTGTCTGCGTGTGTGTCTCCAGGTCAGAAGAGGGCACTAGACCTCATTACAGATGGTTGTGAGCCACCATGCGGTTGCTGGGAATTGAACTCAGGACCTTTGGAAGAGCAGGCAATTAACCGCTGAGCCATCTCTCCAGCCCTCAAGGGATATTTTTTATGACTTAGAAACCCCTCAAAATGCACTAGCATTTTGGTTTTGTTATTATACTAAAAGCTAAGATAAAGTAAACAAGTACATTACCAAATAACCTGCACCCCCAATCTGAGCTGAATATTCCCGAACTGTACAATATTGACAACTGTAGTTACTATTTCCAAGAGAAAATTAATAACAATTAAAACTAACTGATCGTAAATATATTCAGTCCTATATCTGAATGCTTATATGTCAAGGAAAATCGGAATACAACATGTGTAGATCTGAGTGAATTCTTACATAATTAACTTTTAAAATTCATAATAATTGAAACTAAATGTATGAGGTGTATGATTACATAAGCATCCATGTTCATAGATACATACTCAAAATTTATTAACATTGACTTTGCTATGGAGATTTGCATTGGTATGGATCCTGGTTTATTGTTACAAATTTAAGATATATGTACTTTTACTATGTTAAAGTTAAAACCTTTTTATTTAAACAGAAAAGGGGAAATGATGTGGGATTCCCCTCTGTATGCTATGAATATCACTGGTTAATAAAGAATCTGTCTTGGGCCTGGCAGGGCATAATAGAGGTAGGTGGGTAAAACTAAATGAAATGCTGGGAGGAAGAAGGTCTGAGAGAAGCCACATAGCCCAGCTGGAGACAGGCACTGGGACTTTTCCCAGTAAGCCACAGCCTCGTGCCGATACACAGATTAGTAGAAATGGGTTAAATTAAGATGTAAGAGCTAGCCAATAAAAAGCTAGAGCTAATAGGCCAAACAGTGATTCAATGAATACAGGTTCTGTGTAGTTATTTTGGGTCTGGGAAGCCAGGAACAACAAGTGGCCTCCCACAACATGACTTTGTTATCCTTCTAGTGCTGTGAGGAGACACCATGACCAAGGAAGCATTTAACTGGGACCATGCTTACAGGTTTGGAGGGTTAGTCCATGATCATCTCGGTGGGAAGCAGACAGGCACGCTACTGGAGTAGGAGCGGAGGTTTTATATATGGATGGGCAGGCAACAGACAGGGAGAGACGCTAAGCCTTGCATGGACTCTGGCAACTTCAAGCACACTCCCAGTGACACATTCCTCCAATAAGACCACAACTACTCCAACAAGGCCACATCTCATTAATTAAGGCATCGAAACACTCTCCCACAGGTATGTCCACAGGGCAACTTAATCCAGGCACTCCCTCATGGAGGCGCTTTCCCAGGTGATTCTACCTTGTGTCAAGCTGACAGGGAAATAAGCCATCACGAATGTCATTTTATTTCGTCATACCAAAGACATGGGCATGCATAGGATAATGATGGTGTGTCGTGAACTAAGAGTTAAGAGGAAAACAGTAAGATTACTTCAGGCATGGTGAGCACGGGGCCTTCCATGCCTTCTCAGATATCACGGCCCATTGCCTCTGCTTTCCTGTCTGCCTCACCTAAGTCAGCTGGTCTTTCATTTGGCCCAGATATCAAGACACTAACTAATGACGAAAGTTCTGACTTCCTCACTGGCTGCCAAGGCTTAGATAACCACAGTCAGGAAGCTTGGAGCAATTAGCCTGTTACTGACCTCAATTCTTCCTGGAACCACAGATGCTAAGATGTAATAGCTGTAATGAGCTTAGATGTAATGATCATTCTATATAAGCAGTGAAAGACCAAATTTCATTATAAAACATTGAAAAGGGCTTGCTGTAGACCCCAGGGGGCCAACTAGTCTTAAACCGGGATTAATGCAGCTTTCAGACCCCATCAGGGAAATTTCTTCATACAGTGGATGGTTAACAGAAACTCACAGCTGGTTTTGATGATGAATATCTGTTGATTGCTTAACCACAAATGGGGCATTTATGATATACCACTTTCCCAAGGCTCAGGAACCATTGAGGAATATGGGAGTGGAATATTCTAATAGTCAGAAGTTTGAGACAAGTGGAGCAAAACAGTACCTTCTGGATGTTACTGCTGCACACATGAACTCCTAGTCTCTGTAGTTGCCTGCACAACAGCTGTACATGATAAAGCCGGTCAATATTTTAGCATGGAGTGAGAAGGTAGGTATTCATGAGCCCCTAACTAAGTAGCTGCGAACACTTGATACCTTCTGGGGCAGGAAGAGCCGGTTTTCTTTAAGGGCGTGGCTCCTGCTGGGTGGACCAAGCTCCAACAGATGGTCCCACGCCCAGTAGACAAGCTGGAGTTGATGGAATATTGAACAAAAACACAGCAAAACAAAGACATGAAGTTGGGGGGAGGAAAGAGGTGGGAGTGGTTCTGACAGAAGCTAGGGACTAACGCGGGGGTAAATATGATCAAAATACCCTGTAAGAAATTCATGGAAAATAAAAGAATAAAAAAAATTTAAATAATCAAATTCAGTCTTTAAAAAACTTAAGTAGGTTTTGTGTGAATGAAGCACTTATTAACTATGCACATAAACAGAGCAAACCCTCTGGCCTTTTTTCCTGTGATAAGGATACTGTTGAAGGGATTAGTAAAAATGAATAAATAAATAGATAAAATAACTGTGTAATGACACATTCATGGAGAATTCAAACTTAATTGCAGAATAAAAAAATTCCTGAAGCAACTTATGCAAATGGCAGTGGGTTTTGATCTATTATTGGGTTGTGAAAACACAGAGGGCTCAAAACAGCATCATAAAAAGCAGAAGAAGGTTAGACTAGCAAGCATCTGTGTACACAGAAGATGTCTTAGGGTTTGTATTACTGTGATAAAACACCAGGGCCAAGGCAATTCCTAAAATCAGGAGTTTAATTTGGGCTTCCCACTCCAGAGGTTTTGAGTATAGGTCAGCAGAGCTTTAACACATAAAGCTTGCCTGAAGATCACAGTGCGGAGCTAAGCCACTAGAGGATTTGGGAGACAGAGGCAGAGGGATTTCTGTTAGTTCAAGGCTACCCTGGGCTGTGCAAGATTGAATATGTCTAAAAGAGCAACAGAGCTCACACAAAGGTGATCCCAGCACTTGCAATCCCATGCCTTTATCCCATGCCTAGGGAGGTGGAGGCAGGAAGGGATATGGAGGGACAGAGAGAGGAATATAAGGCAGGAGGAGAAAAAGAGTTCAGTGCAGTCTGAGGCTCGCCCCTGCCATCTGAGAATGCAGTCCGAGGACGCAGTCTGAGGACAGGATCACCCCTTCAGTCTGAGCATCGGTAGAGGTAAAAGGTCTCTCTAATGGCTGCACTGCTTCTTTGATCTCTCAGCTTTCACCCCCTGATATCTGACCCTTGGTTTTATTATTTAAGACCAGTTAGATTTCATGTTACAGGCAGGCAACAGAAACAACAGCTCCCAGTTCACATTTTGACCCACCAGCAAAGAGACACAGAGCACATTAGGAATGGCATATGACTTTGGTAACCTCATGTCCACTCCCAGTGACATACCTCCTCCAACAAGGCCACACCTCCTTGTCCTTGCCAAACAGTTCCAACAACTGAGGACCAAGTTTTCAAATATATGAAGCCATGGGGGGCTATTCTCATTCAAATCACCAAGAGGAAAGTGTGACTTGTTTGGGGAAGGTTTTCTTAGATGTGTCTTAGGGTTTATGTGAGAGTTGATGAAGTAATGCCATAAATAGTGTGTGTGTGTGTGTTTTACAAAAGCTGTAAAGCTCTGATACATTTGGTGACAATTGCACATTTTTTAAACATAAGCAAAGAAAGACACTATTTTTGGAGACCGAGACAGCTAAGCTACTTGCCAAACTGAGATTCTTATGCGAGTTCCTAACATGTTGGCTTGCTCATCCGCTGCTCTCTAGTGGGAAGGAAGACCTGGGAAAGTTTTCTGTCAGGAGGAAGCTTGTGTTGGCTAACCTTCAGAAATGCGCATCCTCCACACGCTCCTGGGGGAGTGGGCTCCACTGACCTCAGCCAGTTCTCACACACCACCAGCTTCGCGGTGCCTTTCTGATCTTTCTGTACCTGGGGAATGGGAGAACTGTTCTGGGAACAGACCTGACGCTTGACTTGGAGCATGCGGAAGATGCCATTTCTTTCCAGATGGTCCATACTTGACATGTGACAAGGGTCCCAAGTGTCAGGGAGGCTCTCGTGAAGGAGACAAAGGTGTCATCTGGTCACTGTGAAATGGAAAAAGATTAAACCCCAAAAGAAGATTAATTCTTGTCTGGCAAGAACCTACCATTTTTCCAGGCTTGCTGCCCGAACATAGAAGGAGCCTGCTTCTTACAGGTGTCTGTGGCGCACGGAGGGAGTCATCTTATGGCAGGGGAACAAGCTGACACAGTGTCAGGACAGAGAGCGGGAGGATGGAGAGGAACTTCTTCTCGTTTTTTTCTCCAACCCTTTCTTTTGGAACTAGAGGCTTTGTTTCCTGGAAGTTAAACTTCTGCTTGGGGAGCAGAGAAAAATTTGAAACTGCTTTCAAACTCGGAAATGACACAAATATAAATGAGAAGTTTAAAAACAGTTTGGCTGATGGGATGGCCCAGTGGGTAAAGGCAAGAGCTGCGAAGCCTGAATAATTGAGTTCAATTCCTGGAACCACATGGTGGAGGGTGAGAACGTGTGGGCACAGGTTTTGCAGCCAGGGCCTCTCCACAAGGTTTCCAAGGAAGAGTTCAGCTTCCAGTAGTCTGGCAGAGAGGATGTGCGGGTGGGGTGGGGTGGGAGTGAGGCTTAGATTCTATGATCATTTTGCCTTGCTTTTGTAATTTTTTGTTTCGTATGGGGGCAGTAATATACATGTCTGTTCATAAACAGTTCATTAATATGCATTTTTAAAGAGGTATAATGGTCCTTGCTGTCCTGGAGTTCACTAGTAGACCAGGCTGAGTTTGAACTCAGAGACTGGCCCTGCCTCTGCCTCCAGACTAGTAGGATTAAAGGTCACCACCCCCCAGCTTTATATGATTTTTATTATTGTCTTAATTTAGGTGGAAATTAGGTGAGGATGAACTGACATCCTTCTGCGCAGCGAGGATGTTAGTTTAAGTCCACAAGTTAAATTCTCTAGGATTATTTTTAATATTTCCTTCATGCAAGTTTAAGAGTTTCATGTGGTTTATTTCTAAGAATCGGATCTTTTTGTTTGTTTCTACAGTGAAATGACACTTTCTCTTCCATAAATGCGTGTACATGAAGGATACTGATTTTTATTTGCTAATTTGCTCTCCTACTATATTTCTGTATCGAACAACTTTATACTATTGTGACAAGATTCATTACGTATAGAGAGGAAAAAGCTGATTTAGTTAAGATTTTGGAGGTTCGGGTTTGGGGAAATGCAGCCTCCTGGTTTTTGGCCTCTGGTGACAACAGCTTATCATGATGGGAGTGTGTTTGCAGGGAACACTCACACCCGTGCCAAGGTGGTGGTGGGGTGTGGGAGACCCAGAGACCCAAAGAGAGACCCAGAGACTCAGAGAGAGGCCCAGAGACCCAGGTTGGGTGTCACAGTTCCCTTTGAGGCACACCCACAAAGCTCTGGGGCTTTCCCAGGAGTCCTCACTTCTGAAAAGGTCGATGGCAATTCATAGTACCCCCATCTGAGTTCAAGCCTTTACATATGGACCCCTGAGGGCCATTCATTCAAGCTATACCATTTTAGAACTATAAAGATAGTCTATATAGGGGGCTGGAGAGATGGCTCAGCGGTTAAGAGCACTGACTGCTCTTCCAGAGGACCGGGGTTCAGTTCCCAGCACCCACATGGCAGCTCACAACTGTCTGAAGATCCAGTTCCAGGGGATCTGACACCTTCACACCAGTGCACATAAAATAAAGTAAATAAACAATAAGAAATATTTAAAAAAGATAGTCTATATATGCATTATTGTTCATTTTGTTTTTTCTAGAAATCCATTTTTCAAAAAGCAGCCTGAGGAAATTTTATTTAAAGTAAAGCAATATGAAAGAACAGAAGACACAGCAAGGGAACAGAGGGTCACAGGAGTGAAGATACTCAAGGGCTCTCAGTCTTTGCCTCAGGCGTTTTTATTAAAATTATCTTTTGTGAGCTATATATTTTTTATCCACTCCCCTCTTTTCCTCCCCACTACTCTTCAACCCTCTCCCTTGGTTCCCATACTCAAGAGATCTTGTCTTTTTCTACTTCCCTTGTAGGTTAGATCCATGTGTGTCCTCGTTGTTGTTTAGGTTCTCTAGGGTTGTGAATTGTAGGCTGGTTTTTCTTTGCTTTATTTTTAAAAGCCACTTATGAGAGAGTGCATATTATATTTTTTTTCTGGGTCTGGGTTATCTCACTCAATATTATGTTTTTTAGATTCATCCATAAAAATCCATTCCTAATGAAGGATTTTTTTTTCTCACTTCCTTCCTTTAAAGAAATGAATGTTTTATGAATATGGATGTTCTGTGTGTGTGTGCACCACTGACCTGGTGCCTCTGGAGGTCAGAATGGAGCATCAGATTCTCCAGAACTGGCATTATAAATGGTTGTGAACCAACTTGAGGATGCTGGGAATTGAACTGGGTCTTCTGTGAGAACAGCCATCTCTCTGCCCCCCTTGCATCAAGGTTTTTCTCCATAGCCCAGGTTGGGCATAAACACCAGCCTTCCTGCTGCCAACTTCCCAGTGCTGGGCTGCAGGTCTGTAGTACTATACTGGGAAGGTTAACTTTAAAAACAATAATTAATTAATTTATCTTTTATTTTATTTGCATTGATGTTTTGCCTGCATGTATGTCTGTGTGAGGGTGTCAGATCTTGGAGTTACAGACAGTTGTTAGCTGCCATGTGAGTTCCGGGAATTGAACCCAGCTCCTCTGAAAGAGTAGTCAGTGCTCTTAACCTCGGAATCATCTCTCCAGCCCCCGAAGATTAACTTTTTCAAAGCATCAGGTTTTTCGTTTTTGAAAACTCCATTTTTTTCTTCCAAAGTTACTTCTATATTTTTATTATCGCTTGTTCTTGCTCACGTTTTATTACATTTTTTTTGGGGGGGGGATTTTTCGAGACAGGGTTTCTCTGTGGTTTTGGAGCCTGTCCTGGAACTAGCTCTTGTAGACTAGGCTGGTCTCGAACTCACAGAGATCCGCCTGCCTCTGCCTCCCGAGTGCTGGGATTAAAGGCGTGCGCCACCACCGCCCGGCTTTATTACATTTTTATTTCAGTTTGTATGCTCATTAATCTTACTATGCAAAGTCTTTGCAGTTGGAATGCTATTGTCACCTTGCTTTATTTCTGCTGGTTTCCTCTCCTTTTTTCCATATGGAGACTGAACTCAGACTTGGGCATGCCAGACAAGCTCGCTACTATTGAGCTGCAGCCCCAGCCCTCTGCTGGCTATTGTTCACAGTCTCTTGTCTCCTTATATGACCCCAGGGGTTGTCCCATCTTCCTCTGTTCAGTGCTCGGACTGCAGACACACTTATGGGGCTGAGGCCAGCTTTTTCATGTGGACCTAAAGACTGAACTCAGGCCTCATGCTTGCCCTTTATTGACTGAGCTGTTCCAACAACCTCTAATGGTTGTACATTACCTGGGAGAAATCTCTCATTACCCTTTCAGTCCTTATCATGTGCTCAGAGCAGCCCTGTGAGGATCTGTCTTTCATCTGTGGAGCCTCTCAGGTCATCAGTATCTGCCACGGTCTCCTAGAATTCTTTTGTGGGGGTCCCTAGCCTTGAACTCGAAAGGCTGTCAAGCAAAGACCAATTTCCAGCATCTGGCAGGTGGCTTGAGATCAAAGTGTGCTTAAATATTGATGTCTCTTTTATGATTCCTGATTTTTATTAACTTTTACTCCTAAGGATTTTTTTTTCTTACCAGCTTAAAAAATGTTGAGGTCTTTTATGTAGACTCTATTTGTAGATTTTGGTTATTTTCAATGGGCAAGTTGCTAACAGTAATGCTTTGAAGTAACCTTGGTTATTTCAAAGCTTAACATTTGAAAACTGGGTTTGGTAGCACATGCCCAGGACAAGACTAGTAGATCAAGAGTTCAAGGCCAGCCTCAATTACTGTAGTCAGTTCAACAAGGCCAGCCTAGTCTAAACAAGAATCTCTCATTTCTTCATTTCATCTCCATTCCTTTTTTCTCCTTCCTTCCTTCCTTCCTTCCTTCCTTCCTTCCTTCCTTCCTTCCTTCCTTCCTCCCTCCCTCCCTCCCTCCCTCCCTCCCTCCCTCCTTCCCTCCCTCCTTCTCTCTCTCCTCTCCCTCCCTCCTTCCCTCCCTCCTTCCCTCCCTCCCTCCCTCTTTCCTTTCTTCCTCTTCTACTCCTTCTTTTCCCCTCTTTTTCTTTCCAATTTTTTTTTGTGTTCTTTGGTATTAAATCCAGAACCATGTGCTGGCTAGGCAAGTGCTCTGCCATTATATTCCCAGACTCTGATGACCTGTTTCAAAAAACAAAACAACAAAATTAGTTAAAATATATTATAACTTATTTATTTTTATTTAATGTGCATTGATGTTTTTGCTGTGGGTGTCGCATCCCTGGACTGGAATGACAGACAATTGTGAGTCACCATGTGGGTGCTGGGAACAGAACTCAGGTCTTCTGGAAGATCAGTCAGCGCTCTTAACCACTGAGCCATCTCTCCAGCCCCTAAAATATATTTTAGGCTAGAAAAAAATATAGAAAGTATGAAGATGTCATAATGAAACCATCATTTTGTACAGTTAATATATGTTCAATTTAAATTATTATATAGACATTTATTAAACAGATAGAATATGTCATAATAGTCACTGGTAATATAGTCATAAAACTGTTGAAGTGTGAGCTCAGCACTACAAAATATTTCGAGTTCCTTAGATGCAGAGGAAATAGCTTTATGCCAGACTACTAGTATCTGCTTAGGGGGTTGAATTCCGTGTGATTCTTTTATTCCTCCTTTTACAATTTTCCATAATCAACATATATTATTGGCTAAAATGTTAATATCTATTGAAATGTTGTGTATTTGAAATGAAGCATTTTAATACTTCACAGAAATGCTGAGTCTCGATACTGTTTTTTTTTTTTAATGATTTACCAGCTTTGACATAAAACCCACCTTGTGTGCGTAGAAAAGCATTAGCTTGTTTGTGTATTTGTTTTGGCCTTTGAGAAAATTCAGTTCGGTAGAAACTTAGTTTTCCGCGGAGCTATTTGATTTCCGGAAATGAAAAGTTCTTGCCAGTAAAGAGGCTGTGTCTGTGAAGAAAAGCTGTGCCTGGCTCGCCAGGGATCCTTTAGTCTGAGGAGTTAAAATGGTTTAGGTGGGCCAGGAAACAGAGCTGATAATCTCCCAAGGGCTTTGCAGAGGATAGACCCCCATCCTGTGGATGTGTTCCCTGGCTGAACTACCTGTCCACTAGCGTGCTTCCTTATAGGAAATTTAATTCCAGATGAAAAATAATTTCACAGATTTTTCAAAATTTATCTTGTCAATGGATTTTTTGGGAATCGTTCAGGAAACTAAAATTCAGTGTGGAAATATAAACGAACGATGACATTGATCGTTTTGACTCCCGAAAGTCCGGATCCCAGTGCAGAGTCATAACCTTGCCTGAGCCGACAGAATAAGAAGAGGACATTTATGAAGTCCTTCATATAGATCTGAGGACACACAGATGATTCGCTGGGTAGATATGGGGACGGGGCTGGGGAATATTCTAGCCAGATCGGCTGTGTGTAAAAACAGCTGCTGTAGGACAACCAAGTTTGAAAAAACAGAACACGACTGAGACTCCAGGGAAATTCCATCTGTATGCATCATCAATTTGTATTTAAAAAGCAAAAAGGAAAGAATGTGTAAGGTCATCCAAGACAATCACTTTTGTTCAGATAACCTACAGTGGTGATACTGGCAGTCATTTTAATTGTGCAGTTCAATCCTTTGAAGAGGCAAACCATCTTCCTTCAGATTAAGGTTTGATAAAATGCACAACCATGGCAACAGAATTATTTACTTTTTTTCTCAGATGTGGGTGGGGCTTGATTCTGAATAAAACAGTTCCTGCAGTGTTACTAATGGATGTTAATTGCACCCAGGGCTCTGCTGCGTGTGCCCCTTTCAATCACAGACTTGAACTCTCTTGGTTAAAAATGCATTTTTTGATCTGTGTAGAAGGAAAAGATTTTCCAGTCTTGTTCAATTCCATCACGACAGGCTGCCATAAATTACTTCATTATCTCAAGCGCTGACGGACCAGACTTGGCCCGGGTACTTCCTGGGAGGTTTGGAATGTGCTTAGAGGTTTGTAAGCATTTCTTCCTTAGTTTAGGGCTGGGTCCCTGGACAAGATGCTTCTGGGCAAGGAATGTATCTAACCCTTAAAGGACGTGGGTCCTCCTCTGAGTTCTAAAGGAAGTGTTTGTTTTGTTTGAGGACTCAATCAGATCAATTATCTTAAATATACTCACACAAAGGACCTGGTGCGGACCCACGAAAGCCCTATGCATGCTGCTTCAGCTTCTGAGTTCAAATGAGCTTTGCTTATGTTGGTTTTGAGGGCCTTGCTTTCTTGGTGTCTTCCATCTCTTCTGACTCTTTCATTCTTTCCACCTCCTTTTGTGCAGTGTTCCCTGAGCTCTGAGGAGAGAGGAATTTGATGGAGACCTCCCAATTAGGGCTCCAAGATCGCTTGCTCTCTCTGCATAGTGTCTGGCAGTGGGTCTCTGAATTTGTTCCCATTTCCTGTAGGATGGCACTTCTCTGATGATGGCTGAACCGATCATACTTGTCTTTCAAGGTCTGAGATGCCTCACTCAGGATGACTTTTTTCTAGTTCCATCCATTTGCTTGCACAAGTGGTTACTTGTCTTGTTGATCTTACCATTCTGACAGGTGTAAGGTATAATCTCAGAATAGTTTTGACTTGCATTTCTCTGATGCTAAGGATGCTGAACGTTTCATTGTTTCTTAGCCATTTGAGTTTCTTCTATTGAGAACTCACTGTTTAAATCTGTACCCCATTTTTAAATTGTGTTGTATGTTTTCTTGATATCTACTTTCCCGAGTTCTTTATGTACTATGGATAGTAACCCTCTATTGGATGTGTACGTGCTAAAAATCTTTTCCCATTTTCTAATTAATCTGCTTTCTTACCCAACACTAGACCACCAGCCATGGGTGGAACTGCCTCCTGTGGAATGGGGCCACCCACACCAACCATTAATCAAGAACATGCCCCGTATGCTTGCCCATAGGCCAATCTGGTGGGGACGTTTCTCAAAGAGGTTCCCTCTTCCAAGATGACCAGAGCTTGTGTCAAGTTGGCAAAAAAAAACCAAAACCAAAACAAAACAAAACAAAAAAAACAAAACTAGTCAGCACATGCATGTTATTTAGAAATACAGAGATCCAAAACTGTCAGATGAAATGGAGGAGTAAAAGATGTTATTTCAGAAGAGCAAGATAATATTATTTTTATTTTACACTTGTCAGTCTTACTGACTTTAAAATTTGAACACACGGATTGAACACTTGGAAACAGGGTCACTCGCTGCGTAGCCAAGCATGGTTTTGAACTGATCTTATTTCTTTCTCCCAAAGGCTGGAATTGCAGATGTGTGCTTGCCCGAGTTATTTGATGTTAAGGAATGGACCCAGGTCTGTGGACATGCTATGGAAGTAATCTACCAACTGAATGACATGCCCAGACCTGAATTATTTTAATAAAATAATGACAAAATAAGCAAAAGTAAGCCACATGAGCTCTTCTAGCATGGCTAAAGTCAAAGGCTCTAAGTAGGGCTCCTTCTTATAATATTATTACAATTGCAAAGAGCCTTGCTTTTTGTTATATGGCATTGATCTAGCAATATCTGCCGTTGGCTTTTGGGGGATTTAGACAGGGTCACCAATCCACTATAAAGTGGAGGGGGTGGGAGTTGGCCTACACATAATTGCAGGCCTGGTCTAGCACAGTTGTGCTATGAATAGAACCTTTTATGTAACATGCACACCCTGACAGCTTGCTGTCACACATGAAAAGCTCGGCTGCTATTAATGTCATGACTTTGATCTGGGCCACGGGGTTGAAAAGATGAGGAATGTCTAAGTCACGTGCTCAAGAGTATGAATGGTGATTGTAAGCCGAGGACTGTAGTGCCACAGGACAGAATGAGTCAGCATCAGTTGACCCTCTGGAGTGACTTTAATCTTGCCATATTAATGTATTCAACTTGGCTAATGAACTTGAACTTGAATGCACGCTGTAAAGCAAAGGCCAATGAAAACACAAAGGGTATCACTCGTTATTTGGAAGGGGTCAGCACATCACAATAATACAAGCTCAGCTTTAGGAGTTTAGACAGTTAAAATCTGGTGTTGACCTTCTGTTGACACCCCGGATGAATCTGGGCAAGCTTTCTTATACCCCTGGTGCCCCTCAGGACTGCTCAACCACAAGCCTTCTCTGAAGTTCTTCTATTAGCAGGGAAAGAAATCCAATCTGGCACACGGAGGGCTGCTCCTAGCAGAGGCAGAATCTCCAGGAAGGGAGGGACAGGTGCATGGGAGAGCTGGGCAAAGCTGCCACGCAAGACATTGAACAACCAGCACGCCACAGGGGCAACTTAATCAGGATGGATGCCAGAAGCTCAACTTGAGTAGGGATCTGGAGGCCCCCACCTCAGTTGCTGGGTCAAGGGGAGGTCATGATCATGATTCCAGGAAGATGGTGGAGCAGCAGTTAGTACTTGGCCACCACATGGAAACATTATACTTTCTCAGCACGCAGGAAGCTGCATTGGCAAACTCCTGCTGGAAGTTGGAGGTACACCTGGGTACAAGTATATTGTTCTTTCAGGCCGCGACATTTGGATTCAATGAGATAAAAACCGAACAAACAGTATAGCGCTCATCCACAGGCACATGGATAAGGAACATGTGGTACATGCATGGGTAGAAGTCAATTCAGCTGTAAAGGAAAGTAACATTGCCCAGGAAAACAGAGCCGGAGGTCATAGTGCTAAGTGAAATAAGCCTGGCTCAGTGGAAACAGAGCAGGTTTTCTCTCCTATGAAGAATGTACATTCACACACACACACACACACACGAAAGTAGAAAGGGTAATGTGAGAGGGGAGAGAAGAGTTCTAAAGGGAAGGCCAGAGGGACACAAGTGATGGACTATGGAGGAAGATCATGAAAGCAGAAGGAGGAGCTATTTGAGGAGAGGGGGGGCAAGAGAGGACATTGTGCGAATAGAAAAAGTACAATTAATGATAAACACACATGAAAATGTCACATTTCTTTCTATGCTACTCAAATAATTAATATAAAATATGGGCATTTTCTTTTCATTTTTGGACCCCATCATAAATGTTTTTATGTAGCATGCAGGAGATGTCGGGGTATTATTGACCTTCATAATGATTAGGAGATGTAGCAGTTCTCTTTGTACTGTGTTAGCTCTGAAATAATGACATGGAGACCTCTTATCATGAAAGCTTAGCTTGTTCCCAGCTAGCGCTTATGACTTAAATTAACCTGTTTATATTAATCTGCATTCTGCCATGTGACTCGTTACCTCTGCTCAGTACCAAGCATCCCACTTCTTCTGTGTCTGCCTGGTGAATTCCCTGCCTCCCACCCCGGCCCCCCAGTTCCACTCTGTTCCCAGGAGTCAGACCTGTGCTCTCCTGTCTAGCTTTTGGCTGGTCAGCTCTTTATTAAACCAGTCAGCAGGTGCCTTGGCTGAGATACATCTTCACAGTGCACAAAAAGATTAATCTACAACAAGGAGATGGGGTGGTTGGTGCTGGAATTTGGCTGATAACAGTCTGTCCTGCCCCAAATGCCAATAACATCTCCATGGAGTGGCCCCAAAATGACAATTTCTGGGGCTGGAGAGATGGCTCAGCAGTTAAGAGCACTGGCTGCTTTTCCAGAGGACTAGGGTTTGATTCCCAGCACTCATGTAGTGAGTGGCTCGCAAGGGTCTATCACTCCAGTTCCAGGGGATCTGGTGCTCTTTCCTGGCCTCCATGGGCACAGACATACTCCAGGCAAAGTACCAATACTCAAAAGAACAAAAGTAAATCTTAAAAAAGGAAATGACAACCCCAGTGTAAAATATAATTTCCATATGTTATAGGTTAGATCCCCAGGCACCTGTCACTTAGTTCAAATGACAATATCCTAAAACATATACTCTTTTCTTACACAGGAGCAAAAAAAAAAAAAAGGCTCAGAAGTAAAAGATTTTCTAAGGCAGTAGGGACAGAGCTTTTAAATTCAGGTTTTTTTTTTTAAATATTTATTTATTTATTATGTATACAATATTCTGTCTGTGTGTATGCCTGCAGGCCAGAAGAGGGCACCAGACCCCATTACAGATGGTTGTGAGCCACCATGTGGTTGCTGGGAATTGAACTCAGAACCTTTGGAAGAGCAGGCAATGCTCTTAACCTCTGAGCCATCTCTCCAGCCCCAAATTCAGGTTTTTTTGAACTGAATCAAAAAAAACTTTTTTGCAAAGTGCAAGGCTTCAGGAGGCTTTAGGAGGAGGGTCACTCTGTGTGTTGGGGCCATTTGGAGTCCCGGCCTCCAGCTGCTCTTCCCTGCTAGAGATCTTTACTTTCCTTCTGATTTGAGTTACTAAAGGCTGTGTCAAAGTTGTTTACCAGCTCTGCTTCACGAGCACGTGTTGCCTTGGCCTTGAGGATCAGAGGATAAGGTTTTCACCTGTTGGCCCACCTGACTGTGTTGGGTATATAAGCCTCCATGGTGCTATTGAATAAAGGGCTTCTTACCAGTGACTAGAGGTCTGTGTCTCTGTGTGTTTCAACCTCTAGCCCCTTGCCTGAAGTTCAGGAACTGTATGGTAGCACATAGAGCACAGACAGGCGTTGTGCACTGCAGTGTGTGTCCGTGTCCCAGATATTCCTATATAGTATTTTCTAGAGTGGAGGAGAAGACTTGAAATGGGGTCTTCTTGGCTTGTTCCCATGATTCAGCTCTCATTATCCACGGGATGCTGATTGTTTAAGATACACACTGAATGAATACTCTCGAAAGAGCTGGAAATTCACTCCCAACTGTAACACAGATTGACACCAGCCTTTCTGTTTCAGCATTAACTGATGTTTATCTCAATTGAAAGTAATATGCAGTAATTCAAGTGCTAAAGCCCGGCCTATTGGGACGATTCTGTAATTCTAGCTCTCAGAGGCCAAAGGATTGTAGCAGGTTTGTTGCCAGCACGGGCTGCTGAGTGAGGTCCTGGCTCAAAAAGTCGAAAATGACAAAAACCCCAATGAGCAAACAGAACTCCAAAGTTAAAGAGATGAAGGAAAGTTCAGTTGGAATTAAAAAATAGAACATTTCACATGGGATGCTAAATGATTACAAACCACATAAGTGTGTATGTGTGTGCCAGTGTCTGTGTGTGTGACTGTGTCTGTATTCTCTCTCTGTGTATGTGACTTAGTGTTCTCTCTCTGTCTCTGTGTATGTGTGTCTCTCTGTGTGTGTCTGTCTGTGTATATGTGTGTATGTGTGACTGTCCTCTCTCTGTGTGTCTATGTGTCACTGTGTCTGTGTTCTTTCTCTGTCTCTCTCTGTGTCTGTGTGTGTATGTGTGTGACTGTGTCTGTGTTCTCTCTGTCTCTTTGTGTATATGTGTGCCTCTCTGTGTGACTGTGTCTGTGTTCTTTGTGTGTCTGTATATGTGACTGTGTGTTCTGTCTCTGTGTGTGTATGTGTGTGTCACTGTGTCTGTGTTCTTTCTCTGTCTCTGTGTGTGTGTGTGCGTGTGTGCAGGCCAGAGATTAATGTCTGCTATCTTCCTTACTCAGTTCTCCATCTTATTTATTGAGACAGTCTCACTGAACCTGGAGCTCATGATTAGGCCAGACTGGCTGGTCAGCACCCCCGCCCCCCCAGAGGTAACTTGGTCTTATCAGCTCACCTCTTTACTATTGGGATTCTATGTCTGAACCAACCACTTTGCTTGGTTTTATGTGGACTCCGGAAATCCAAATGATCAGCATGACCTCCCTGGCTGCTCATATTAAAGTTTAATAAAAAACTGTTGTGTATGCTTCTTTTGTATTGATATTTATGCACATGTTTTATCTCTTATGACCTTCAGAGAGTCTTCCACCCTCAATGTTTCATAGTTATAAAACCCATAACCTCTCTGGTCTCTTACCTATAAGCCTGTGCCAGCTCGCAGCTACCTCCCCCAAGGGTACAGAGGTCAGGTTTACAGCGGCCATCGGCACCCTGATACATTATTAAAATGAGACCATAATGGTCATTTGGGGAGTAAGGCTGAAGAAAGGAGATATAACCAAGGAACAAATACTTCTTGAATTCAGGCACCTACTTGTCAGTCTAAGGTCTGTTTCCAGGTCTTAAACCCGTGGCAGACACCAGGTGGCGCTCTCACCCCAGTAGTCCCGCGTGCAGGTCCATAGCGTTGGCACCTGTATACTGAAAGCTGTGGCCACCTGGAGACCCTGGAGAATTACGCTCCGCTCCGTGAAACGCACGAGCAACTTCAGGCAGCTGCCGCCTAGCCCTGAGGCCAAGGTTGATCCGGACTCACGGTCTCAGGGAGGAGGGTATAGCCGCCCTTAGTACCCCAAGGTGAAGTTCAGAAGCTAGGCAGAGAGGCCAAGAGCACGCGAGTTTGAAGAAAGCATAGGTGCAGGCTGGAACGTCTCAGAAACCACCTTGAAAGGTGTCAAGGATCCCCTCGTGTGCTCCTAGCAGGGCACGTTGGAAGCAGTCCGGGAACTTAAGAGGGTGCTTCTTACTTTTCTCTAACCCCTGCGCTGGGAACTGATGAAATCATAGTCATTTTGGTCTTTTCTCGCAAAGTCTTGCTAAATAGTGGGCGTGTATGCAGCTCCCGCCTCCCCAGCGGGGGACCCCCCCCCCCATTTAGGCCAACAACAACTTCTAGTATGAAGGTGAATGCCTGGGCTTTTTCTAGCCTGACATAAAAATGGAAAGACGGTTTTTCAAAGAGCATCCAGAAGGCGAGAACTCAGGCCCAGGTCTCTAGACACCCAGGGCTCTGGAGCGCCTCTTCTTGTCCCAGGGCAGGACTTCTCAAAGGGCGTGGCCTGCACGGACCAGGGCCCCAGGGTTTTGATAGACGCGGAGTCCCTGGGATCCCAACTCTACTGACCATAATCTCTCTGCATGGGGGAAAGGAAAATCGATCTGAAGGTCCAACCGCACGAAATAAACCGTTCATATGTCGTTTTTACGACGAAGAAAACCCTCCTATTTAACATTCCTGCTGTAGATTCCCCTGCACATCAAAGTCTACTCGTGGGGGCCTTGCTGTGCTGGTCCCTTGGACTTGAGGGGGAAGGGAGAGGAGATCCCTGCAGGACGACCAGGCTCATTTTTGGGGATGGGATCTTTTGGAGTCTGGGCTGAAATCAGGAGTGCCGGAGCTCTCTCAAAGTGACCTGGGGCTCTGGTTTAGGATCTGGGGACACAGGTCACTTGCAGGCTAATCATTCCTGCTCTGCACCCGTCTGCCACGCGCACCTGGGTCGGTTGCCAGGCCGGGGGCGGGCTCCTCTGCAACTCGAGCGGGGCGGAGATGCTGGAGAGGAGGAGGAGGGAAAGTGGGGGGTCTGTCTCCCCCCACCTCCCGCCCCCGAGGCCACCTTCGGCTTTATAATTGGCTCGCGCTGCTGTTCCATTCCTCTTATCTGATCCCGGGCGAGCGAGGAGGGGATAGCTCTGTAGGGGAGGAGGCGGCGGGAGAGGGACAAGGAGAGGACAGAGTGAGCGACAGGAAAGAGAAGCTAATTAAGAAAGGGTACTCCGAGGGAAGCGAGCCAGGGCAGTGGTCCGCTAAGAACCAACCGGCGGCAAACCCTTCCTAGGCGCCAAGAGGTCCCCAACCTGGGCTGGAAAGTTGCCCTGCACAGGTCAGTCCGCCTTTCTCTACTGTTGTGTGGTTCGGCTTTGCAAAGTCTATAGGTGAAGAAAGAAAGCCAAAGAAAGTGAGCCACCTGTAGACGAATGCAGTTTCAAGTACCGCCGGCCGCACGTGTGCCCACGGGACGGCCCGGGAACCTTAGGGGTGAGATAGGAGATGTACACGGATAGATGCCTCTCTGGAACCGCGGGGCAGAGAGATTGCAAGACGCTGAGTGACCGGTGTGTGGAGATAGAAGGAATCTTCTGTTTCTCTCTGGGGATTTCCCCATGAAGTCTGGGTGCGGTGGGCTCTGGGCAGGAACTAGCTGCCTTTGGCTGCTCCACTACAGTGGTGGCGCCGGAGTGATCTTTTGACAGGGGCTTAGGGATTTGGTTGGAAGCCCTGTGTGTGTATAGAGTACTACGCTGTTAAGGAGACTTGTCAGTGGAGACAACTTACCCAGGTATTCCTTGTACTATTGCACATGCTAGCAGCTTTGGGCCAGGCGCTGAACGGAAAGAGGAACAGCCAGGCAGAGCTCATAGAGGGTAGAGGGCTACCACGCTCCTTGGGTTGCTGCTAAGATGCTTCGCGAACCTTCTTCACCTAATTTTCCTTTTATTTTTGTGAACTCTCTACGTCTCCTTGCGCTCAGCCTCTGGGCATCCGAGGCATCTGCAGAAGCTGGTCTTTGCCACCCAGTGTGCACAGGCAGGGGCAGGCGAGGTTATGTCATTTGGGTAGCCTTAGTGACTGGCCAACGTTTGGAGTTATGCAGACTTGGTGCTGAGTTCCTATGGGCTCGGTGGGAAGCTAGTCTTGTTTCTGGAGAGCTCAGGGTTGCTTAGCTTAGGTCCAGGAGAGCTTTCAACTTGCCAAGAAGAGCGCCCCTAAAGAAGCTTGCATGCAGTTCCCACAAGAGTCTGGATCCCCACCCTCATCGCCCCTCCATCCCCCACCCCTACCCCGCCTCCTCCTGAAAAATGACTTCTAGAACTGTCTCGAGTCCCAAGAAAGATGTATTTATCTTTAGACAGTGTCATATGTAGTCCAGGCTGGTCTAAAATTTTCTTCCTAAGAAAGGCCTTGAGCTCCCGTTCTGTCTCCACCTCTCAAGAGCTGGGATCACAGGTGTGAGCCAACACCTGGCTTTAGACTCCACTGGGAGATTTGGAGAGTTCCTGACTGGTAGCAGCAGTAGAGGTGGGGTGGGGACAGGAGGGAGGGACATAGGAGTCAGCCTTCTGTTACCTGATAGTAAAGAGAGATGAAAATGGAGTTTTCTCCATCCTCATTTGTTGGAGGCCCTGGAATGCAGCTTCCATCAAGGGCCAAGAGGGGCCTTCTTTATAGGATGAAGTAGCAAGCAGACTCGGGGTGGCTGTAATGAGGAGACTGGGTGTTCTGTTGCTGATGAGGGATTCCAGCTCTGCATGTAGCCTTACTGTTACATTAGTGACCGGTAGGTGGGTGGACGGGTCGATGGATGGATGGAGGGATGGATGAGATTTAGATTTGAGGTTAAGACAATAACGCAGATAGGCTTTAGTTGAACCTGGGCTCAATGCCATTTTCTGGAGTAACTTTCTTTGGTGGGTTTTTGTTTGTTTTGTTATTTGTTTTATTGTAACAGGTTGTCACTTTGTAGCTTTGGCTGTCCTGAAACTCATCATGTAGCCCAGATTGGCTAGGACCATCTTTCATTAGCCCCTTAAGTGCTGGTATTACAGGCTTACACCACCCTGTCCGGTTCTTTGTGTTTTAAACAGTTTTCTCGGCGATCATTCCACACAGGATACAGCCCACACATTCAGAATGTATAATGCAAAGGCTGTTAGTATATTTAGAGAGGGCAGTCAACATTTCAAATTAAGAATGATTTTAGGTGCCTGGAGACATGGCTTAGTGGCTAAGAGCACCCGTTGCTCTTATAGAGGGTCTGAGTTTGCCTCCCAGCAGGGGCATCTGGTGCCTTACAGTCGCCTGTAACTCCAACTCTAGGGGATCTGATAGTCTCTTCTGGTCTCTATGGGCACTTCACACTCACCCCCGCCCCACAACACACACCCCTCATACACACTCATACCCATACCCATTCGCACACACATACACATCCCCAACACATCACATCTACACTCACACATACGCACACATACACATGCCCCCACAGCCACACACCAATACACACCCACATCCGTACCCATTACCCCATATCCACACATACACATTCCCAGCACACCACATACACACACACATCCCCCTACATATCCACACCTCCCCACACACCTCCCCACACATCACATCTCCACACACCGCGTCCCCCACCACATGTACCTCCAAACACTATATACACATATTTTTAAAAATTCTAAAAAGAGATGGAATGTTTTTAGAATTTCCAAAAGAAAACTTATACCTTTGGTCAGTAACTCCCAAATCTTTCTGGCCTGTCACCCCACCTCTAGGCATTTCATATAAATGGAACTTTTATATGGCCCTTTGTGATTGATTTTTTTCACCCACTGAGCTATCTTTAGGTTTTATCCGTGGTGCATAGGGTATCTTCTTAGTCTTTTAATAGACATTAGGCATACTCTCCTGCTTGAGGAACTTTGAACCAGAACAACCCTGAACCTCCACTGCAGCCCTGACCTCCTCCAGGTCCCTTGGAAAGGACAGGAGCCACCCTTGTGAGGCCTCTGAATAATTAATTCTCTGGGCAGGGTTCCTTGGAACCTGTCAGTGTTCCTGGAGTAGTTTGGATGGTTCCCAGGCTTCAGGATGGATGGGAGGAGCTCTTTGGCCCGGATCCTGGTGCTCTAACAGTCCAGCTGAAGTTTGCAGAGAAGTCTCTGGCCTTCCATGCTTTTCAGAACCATTGGGAGCTGCACAAATGAGAGGATTAGCATGCAATTCTGGGAAGCCCCTAACTTACTAGAAAGACCCCACAGGGCACCCTCCCTTCAGATCTCACTTCCCACTGTCCCCTACTAAGACACAGAGATGGCTTCTCTTTTGTTTTGCCTTCTTTTCCTTTCTTCTGGCCTGGTTGCAGTTGACATCTCTGCGGAGATGTGACTTCAGCTCTTTTGGAGTCACTCTCTGTCAAATTCAGCCAAATGACCTCTGCTTCCCCAGAACGCAGAGCATAAGCGACGGTTTCTTTAAGTCTTCTTGAATCCTGCGCATTGGGGCTATGCTCTGAGCACCACTGAGCTAACACACTGCCATTACAGCATCAGTGCAGGATACTCTAGATGATTGCCCAAGGGATAGGCGGCTGGGACGGGGATGTCAGGAAGCAAGTTTAAAGGGAAGCGATAAAAGTTTACATTTGTCGTAGAAAATATGCACCAGATAGTGCTGGATGTCAAGGAAGCAATCATTCTCTTTTACTCCATATAAGTAAATAAACAGCGGCAGGGGGCCAGTCACTCTTTTATACATTGAACTCTGAGTGTAGGCTGCTGCTTGTTCTCACGGGGATAATGATCTGTGTGCGTTGTTTATCTGTCTGTGTTAGAAGCTGTGCTACTCAGCTTTTAGTCACCAAAACAAAATAATTGAGATAATTATAATGAGGAAAGATGTGCTTTGGCTCATGGCTGAGGAGGTCTTGTCCGTGATGAGTTGCCTCTGACGCTCTGGGCCCGTGGCCCGCAGTACTTCAAGTTGTAGCACAGAGAGGAGCGAGATCATTTCCATTATGAACCAGGGAGTGAAAGGAGAGAAGGGGAAAGGGGCTTTCTGGGAAACCTTTCTGCAGACCCCTCTTATAATTTCTACTGCCTTTAATACATTGGTTCTTTGGGTGACATTTATAACCCAGACTATAGCAGAGATATTGGCACATTCCGGTATCTCTTCCTTTCTCTGTAAAAAGGACACTATCTTCTCATTATATTGGGACATAAATGTGATTTCCCTGTGATTTCCCTTTTTGGGACAAAGCCCCTGAGCTCCAGGGAAATATGGCCTCCTCTGGGGTCACAAATCTAGCAAGTGACAGGGAAATAATTAGAGAAAAGGCCAGAGGAGCCTGCAGTGTCTGTATCACTCTGGGTACTTTTTCTTCCAGTTTCTCTGCTGGGGGAAGCATAGGATGTGTGTCTGGAACTGGAGTGGATGGTGTAAGCTGAGGTCATGTGCTCTGGTGCTGAAGCAGACGACAGAGGGACCTAGGGGCCTCTTAGGACCGAGCTTACTTCGAAGAGTCTGGTTAACAAAAGTGGTTTCTTCTTTCTCCTGATTCATTCTCTTCTCTTTTTTCCCTCTTGAAAAGGTCTACAGTCTTCTTTTTTGGGGGGCTCCTTTATTTTGTGGGAATCATGACGAGGAAAGCATGTTTGTGGGGCGTTATGAGAGCCAAGAGTACAAGCCAGAGTGTGGAGCCTAGAGACCCAAATTCCACCAAGGTTGGAAGCACCCTGCAACCCTTCCCCTCTTTCCTTCCCATCTTCCCCTTATGTGTTGTGTATGAACGTGTATGTTCGGGTGTATGCGTGTACATCTGCCATGCACCCATGTGGAGGCCAGAGGACAGCTTCCTAGAGTTAGTCCCCTCCTTTTACTGTTGGTCTTAGGGCTTGAACTCAGGTCACCAGGTTTACATGACACAGACATTCACCTGTTGAGCAATCTTGCTTCCACTCTCCTGCCTCCACAGAAGCTCACTGTGTAATTCAGCTGCTGCCGCCTATGTAGTTATTGCACAGCAGCCCTCTTGTCTCAGCCTTCCGTGTGCTGGGAATACAGGCATCAACCACCTTGCCTGGTTCTAGATTAGTTCTCTCTCATCTTGCATTTTTCTGTTAGTAGTTGCTCAAATTGCCCTGGCAGATGTCCCTTACTTGAAATGTTTAGGGAGTTGTATTCAGATTCTTCTCCCAGATTTTACTTGAGCAGCTTCTGAAAATTATTGCAGAAAGAGGCTAGCCTTTGCTAAGTCCATCAGAATGAGGTAGGGCCGGTCTGGGTGGGCAGGCAGGAGACACAGTTGTGGAAAGATATGCTCCTGGATGGCTTTCTGCCTCTGCTTTTGTGGTGAGGAGCACACTGAACTGAGGTGAAAAAAAAATAGCTGGGAAGTGGTGGCGCACGCCTTTAATCCCAGCACTCAGGAGGCAGAGGCAGGAGAGTCTCTGTGAGTTCGAGCCCAGCCTGGTCTACAAGAACTAGTTCCAGGACAGCTAGGACTCTTACACAGAAAAACCCTGCCTTGAAAAACCAAAAAAAAAAAAAAAAAAAAAAAAATTGTTTTTCTTTCCAGCCCAGCATCTTGCCTTGTATTGTCACTGTGCTAATATTCAAAGTGCAGTATTGCATAATGCATTTCTGAAAGCAGAAATGCAGTTAACAACTACAGTCCAGTGATTAGCATAGAGTGGAGAACAGAGGTTAGCATCGGAGGCACCAGGGGAAAGCCTTGTGGCTCTCAGTGGGGAGACCAGGGAAGCCTCCTGAACAGAAGGTGTCTAAGATGAGAAGTGGAGCTGGCCCATGACTGAGGATGACCATAGGCTGTGAGGAAGGCGGAGGAGCTCTTGCAGTCCTTAAAAAGATAGCTGAGAGGGAAGACGGAAGCCAGTCGACGGGACATTCTTGTGTCAAGTAGCTGTCACTTACTTGCTGTGCTTCTGGAATGACTCTGGCTTCTATCTCAAAATTCACATGTCTAGTTTAAGAGTGTCAAGGCACCCGCTCCCCCGTACGTGTGTGTGTGTGTATACACATGCTTGTATGAGTGAGGATGTGCTTAAAAGTGAATGAGCATGGAGGTCCGAGGTCAACCTTAGATGGCATTCCTCAAGAGCAGTCTACATTTATTTTTATTTGGGATGAAGTCTCTCATTGGCCCAGAGCTCACCAATTACATCAGTTTGGCTGGCTAGACACCCTTCAGTCTCTGCCTCCCCAGAACTGAGATGACAAGCACATGCTATCATGTTTGACTTTCGTATGTGGGTTCAGGGGTTGGAACCGAGACCCTTCTGCTTGTGTGGCAAGCACTTCATCTACGCGACTATTTCTCCAACCCACAGAATGGCCTGCGCTTCTGAGGCTGCTTTGTACTGGCTCTTGTGGAGGCAGCTGACTGACTCACAAGCAAGCCTGTTGCTAACCTCACAGGACGAAATTAGCGAAAAGTGAATTCCCCTGGGAAACCCTCTGCTATGGGAGAAGAAAAGTGCACTTTCCTCTGGGTCATCTGGCCCTGCGGCTCACAACTGGCAGGTGACTGCTAATTTCAAGCCCTGGTTACCCGAAGCCAACCGTAATCCATGCCAGTATATTCACATTCGAGCTGTACATCCATTATCCCTAAACACTCAATGATAATTAATCAGTATTTATCGATTGCTTATTAAGCGTATTAAATTTGTTAAGCTATGCTTTTAAATGTCATCCAGATGTCCTCTGGTGCCAATATTCAGAAAAGTAAAGAATTCTTAAGGCCACCAATCTAGCTGAGGAGCTGTTCCTCAGCTGTTCCTGGTTGGTGGTGCCACCCATAAAACTGTTCTCAGCCCCAGGTGAGACTGATTTTTCTCGATAAAGCATCCCCCCCCCAAAGGAATCAGGGCAATTCTTTGACATTTTGGAAGCAGCACTGCGAAGGTTAGCTTCATAGGTCAACTCAACACAGGCTAGAGTCAGAGGAACTACTGAGGGATTCCTAGATCAAGTTGACCTGTACACACGCGAAGATTTGTCTTTTCTTGAGGTGTTTAATTGTATAATATGCCTGTTTATGTGTGTATCTATGTTTGCATGTATGTGGGAACCTGTGTGTGTGTGTATTCGCATGCATGTATGCATATGTGTATATAGGTCTAAAGTAGACTGTAGGCATTTTCCTTGATCATTCTCTACCTTGGATATTGAAGTAGGGTCTCTAACTTGAACACAGATCTTGTAGCTTTAGCTATTCAATCTATTTAGCTTACTCTGGAGTTCCACTGTCTCTCCTCCCCAAGATGGGAATAACGGCCACTGTCATACCCTCTTACCCCATTTGGGGGTGGTGGAACTCTTTTCCTTAAAGTCACCAACTGCTTTACCCCACAAGCTTGAAGTCCATGTCTTAAACAAGCAAACAAACAAGGAACTGCTACAACAAATAAACAAAGAACCATGAACAAACAATATTGGAAAGATAGAGCTGAGGCGGACATTCTAAAAACCTTTTTATCCTGATCCCCCAAGTTGGAAAACTCACTCAGATTGTGATCCCAATCTTTACAGCGGAAGGTGAACTATTCTCAATGTTGGACTTTTAAATTTGCATCAGTTCAAACCTTCTCTTTTCAGAAGATGCGCCAAAGAACCCAGTTTTTACTTCTGCATGAAGGCTCTTTAAATATAACACAGAAAGACATCTGTTACACACCTCTTATTCTTCTTTCTCTTGGGTCTAAACCATGCTCAGATATCCCCAATCTTTCTAAGCTGCTCTGCTCTGCACAGACTTGTCCACAACTGCAAAGCCTTTTTCCCCCTCAGAAGCCTGTGAATGGTTCTCAAGTCAGGTGGCCACATCGACAGAGGTGATCATTTCAACCTGCACAGAGTTCTTTCTGAGATTAAAAACTGGATAGGGATGTGTTCGGAACTGTCTACAGTAGTTCACACAAGCAAGGCCTGGCTGCCTTTGTAATTATCTGGATCTTCAGTTTTGGCTTCAACCTTTCTGCCAAGTTGGCCTTACACCCTTCATATGGGGGAGATAGAAGGTTCTTTGTTTGCCTTCTTCCTTTAGCATCTGCCCAAGTAGCAGAATCACTGCTTATCACCATTTCCGTTTCCTCTCCATTAACCTGGTGCCCAGGGGCTCAAATCAGAACTCTCTGAGTCTATCTGTGTATTATGGTGATCATCTTTCTTTTTACATTAGTTTTTAAAAAAGTAGTATAAAAGGCAATGGTTTTCAGCCTGGCATTTCCATACTGTTTTGTAACGTCACCCCCATACTCTTGCTGGTCTCCCTTCTTCCCCCCACCCTCCTGCTTTCATGTCACATATATTCTATTACCCTCTCTTCTCTCCTACTTATTCTCTTTATTTTTAGGTTTATTTTATTCATATGAGGGCTTTGCCTCCATCTATGTCTTTTGGGTGCTGGGAATCGAATTTGATCCTTCACAAGAACAAGTGAGCTAACTCTCCAGCCTGAAAGTTTTTCTTTCTTTCCTTTCTTTTCTGAGACAGGATATCTCTGTGTAGCCTTTGTTGTTGTAGAACTCATTTTGTTGATCAGACTGATGCCAAACTCAGAGATCCCCCTGCCTCTTCCTCCTGAGTGCTGGGATTAAAGGCGTGAGCCCCTACTTCCCAGCTCTTACTTACCATTCTTAAGACATCATTTCCCACTTCATGGTTGTCTCTCTGGGTTTATGATTCGTACTCCATCCTCCACACACATATATGAAAATTAAAATTTAGTCTTTGTATGTAATTATGCAGCATCTGTCTTTCGGGGACTAAGGTGCTTGTTTAATGGAATATTTTCTAGCTCCTTTGATTTTTCTGCAAATGTCATGACTTCATTTTTCAAAGACAGACATTATCGTACATATATCATTGATGAAGAACATAGAATGTCTGGCATGCCACCCGGCTTGTGCTAATGTTCCATGCCACTTCATACTTCTGTTAGCTTTGTATTTAGCTTGCAGTCTTGCTTTATAATGGAATTGTAAGGGAGCTCCCTAAGAGGAACACACAGTTTGATGTTGTCTACCTTCTTTAGCACCAAAAACTCCACTTTGGTTATATAGCAAGGACTCTCAATGAGTGTTGGGATGATAATTCCAGTGTCATAAATAGCTCTCTCTCTCTCACAGCCTGGGTCACCAGCATCTGTGTATACCAAGTGGCTAAGAACAATTCTGTGTAAGTTTGTAAGGTTTATAAACAATGATTGGTGGGAATACTCTTCAAGATTTGGTTGTGTATATGTGTAAGTTTTGGCAAGATATATAACTGTTAAATAAACATTTGAAGGCCTTTTGATAAAACCAGCTGTGTGCTGAGCTGAGAATTCTTTGAATAACTGTAAGCATTGGTTAATGACTTCACTTGAGTCTTTGCTCTTTATTAAATCTAGCTGCACAAATGAGATTTGATTAAAAAAAATACATGCCGGGCGATGGTGGCTCACGCCTTTAATCCCAGCACTCGGGAGGCAGAGGGCAGGCGGATGTCTGTGAGTTCGAGACCAGCCTGGTCTACAGAGCTAGTTCCAGGACAGGCTCCAAAGCCACAGAAAAACCCTGTCTCGGAAAAAAAAAAAATACACAAGCTAGAAGCAAGCTGAATTAGCACTGATAGGACTGGTTTAAAGCTGTTCGTCAGGTTATGACGATGCTTTGACCACACTTATGCAATGCAGTATCATCTTTCCTCAGATTTGATTTGTGCCTTCTGCTTTCAGAATTAAGTAGCCATCTTTGCCATGGCATGTTTGAGAGGAAGGAAAAGAAGAAAAAAAAATATCAAAGCAGAGTTATTTGTTTATTCAAACTCTCAGGCAAAGTTTCAACAAAAGAAATTTTGACTTTTTTTGGGTAAATGTTAAAATATTTCATGGCACTTAAATAGAAATTGAGACTTTTCTTGACTCCACTTCTCTGTCCAGAAGTTTGGTGACTTGGCAGAAAAGCGTGGGAAAATTAAGATCCTACTTCTCCCGACATGCTGCTGCTAATCCTAATTTAAAGCAAACAACAAAAAGAATTTAAAGACAGGCTCTGCATACAGCTTTATCTCCAGTCTAATAACTTAGACTGTTTATGCCCAGACTGATGTAGTGCAGTAGGTACTTAATTAGCTACAGCATTTGAAATATATTCACTCCCAATGCCACCTGCTAGTTGTTGTCATGCAACACCAGGGCACAGGAATTGCAATTGGTAAAAAATATACAAAAGGCTCTTGCCCTGGTATGACTGGAGAAGGGATCTTTTCTTCCTGTGTTAGAATAGACTCACATGATCTGATGCACACAGTCTGGTATTAAAGAGCCTATGGGACAGATGTTTTTCTTTTTTTTTTTTTTTTTGGTTTTTTGAGACAGGGTTTCTCTGTGGCTTTGGAGCCTGTCCTGGAACTAGCTCTGTAGACCAGGCTGGTCTCAAACTCACAGAGATCTGCCTGCCTCTGCCACCCGAGTGCTGGGATTAAAGGCGTGTGCCACCATCGCGCGGCTTCCTATGGGACAGATGTGATCTGTTTCCTTGACTTATTTACTTGAAGCCTAGGTTTGCCATGTTTGGGAAGGAATTCTTAGAATGAATATCTCGTTTGGGAAAGATTTTGTCGCTATACTTTTCTTTGTGTGGATGATTAGCTGATTGAGGTATATATTAATCCGAAGAGAAAGAGGCTGTCTCTTGGAATCTTCTCAAGCCCTTGTACATAAGAAATGCTCAATCCCTTTGGATTCTTTAACTAACCTGTAATAAATTAATTCAACTTCAAATGCTATGCAGATAATACCACTGAACATTCTGCTTCTTCTATGATTTCTTTACGAGTCAATTACACAAAGAAAATAGTTATATGTTCTTATATATTCTTTCAGATATGCTTTATCATTCTGATATAAAACCAGAATAGTGGATGAGTTATATTATGCTAACAGCTTAGAGCGTTATGGCTTATTATTAAGTCTGAAGGCAAAGCCACCTATAGCTCAGACTACTCTCAAACCTGCCCTGTAGCACTGCTCAGCCTTGAAACACCTGATTCTCCAGCCTCTGCGTCCCAAGTGCTGGCATCGCAGGCTGACATCGCCACACCAAGGAAGATTCGTTTTACTGCCTTCACTGTAGTAACTTGGGCTAAAGGGGAAACGAAAGCTTATATGATGCTGTCAAAATGTGTTCAGTGGCAACGAAAGGATAACATTGTACTGATGAGGGTTAGACAAAACAGTGGGTGAACAACAAAGAAAGACGTTTTGCTATCTAACGACAGTTAAAACAGAAAGCAGCCATTAATGACAAATAAAGAAATAAGCTGGAAAAAAAGCAGCAGACTTGACAATATTTTCAGAACTTCAAATTGGGCAAATCCTTAGCCTGTGTATTTTGTGTTGGAAACACACTGATTTAGTCCTTATAAATGGAAAAGAAACAGTTGGAACTGAGAGAATGAGACAGCATGCGAGTAAAACGAAAATATATGAGAATCCAGATATGTAAAGAAAATATTACGGGGAGATATCCCAGCCAGAGCCAAGAAATATAAAATTCAACTAGATCTAAAGCAAGCGAAAAGGAGAGCAGGGAAAAGTTGTGCGTGAATCGGCATCAAGGAGGGAAAGATCACTGGACAGGACAAAGGCAACAATAGGACACTTTCTAGTTTTCCTTAACAAGCTAGAAAAATCTTGACATCAAGATTTCTCACGCAAACCCTAAGTCAACCTTGGTTGTTGACGTAGCTTGAAAATTTAGTTGCTTACATTGGAATTAGTGTAAAAACGACACCTAACTACTGCAAGAAGATACATGAGCCTGCATGGAAGCTCCTCGGAGGAGACTTTGCACTGGGGGTGCCTGATTGGTAGCTGTTGAAAGAGGTTCTGTGGTAAGCCTGTGCACCAGTGGGAGGCACGAATTCAGTCCAGGACGAGGTTCTGGCACCAGAACTCTGCAGGAGGCTCACACAGATGGACAGAATCTTGGGATCCTTGAGATGAAGCATTGCCCGAGTCTTGCATCATGGGGACCTGGTTTAGTCTTCAAAACCTTGGATGCAAAGTCACTGTTATAGGAATTTGGATAAAGCAATTAGTAGCAAAGAGCTAGTTCCCTAGTGGCGGTGCAAGCTGAGACTGTCTCCTGGAGCTCCTTTAGTGTGTTGTGCAATCCCAGGAGAAGCCACTCTGGCAGCACGTGACAGACACTGCTTCAGGAGAGCAGAGGGCGCTCGGGATGCAACTAAATGATCCCGTTTGTGTGATCACCAAAGTATTAATTCATCGTGGGAAGCATGCAAGAAGCAGATACCCCCTGTCCCCTACAGTATTTTCAGTGAGGGTAAGGGCACCAATATTAGCATCGCATCCCATCTCTCCCCTGGAACTGGAGGAGCCGACGTCCACTCTAAAGCTCTTCTGAGACAGTGATGCAAGCAGGAAGATTCCTCCTTTATCTTCAGGCCCCCGATGAAAAGGCCTCCATCTGTAAGGCTCCAGAATAGATCACAAAGAAGAATGACCCTGGAGGGTCTGGAATAAGCCAGAAAAGCAAAGAAGAATGACCCTGGAGGGTCTGGAAGAAGCCAGAAAAGCGAGATGAGATCTATGCCTCTGAGATGGGAAGAAAATCCCTAGGTTAGTCCTGCCTCAGATCCAAGTGAGCCTGACGTTCCTCATCCAGCAAAACTTAGCAGACCATTTGTGGCTGCCACTAACAAGGCTGTGTCCCAGGTGTTCCCATGAATGAGGCTAGAGTCTAACCTTAGGAAGCTCCTCTAAGGATGTCATGGGGCCTTAGTGTGAGTCGTCACTAACTAATGGCTGTCCTGATCTCTTGCCTATCTATGGTATTTATAGACTTGGAGAGGACTAAGTCTCCTAGGACCTTATCTCTCACTCAATGAAGTTTTTCCAGCGCTGATGAAAAATGATCTCTCATCCCTGCCTCTAGCCTAAAGCTTGGTTATGTGCCTTGATAGATTAGATCTGTTCCAAAGACTGAGCTAGCATCGTTGAGAAGCAGAGTATTCAGGCCTGGAAGAAGGTTCAAGAGATCAATTTAAGACATTTGGGATTGAGTAAGCAGCCTGTGTTCTATTAAACACTTATGTGCCAGAGTCTCTGGCCCAACTTTGTAAACCAGCGGACATAAAGGGCAACTCTTAGTGTATTCCTGCTACACCAGGAATTTTATCCAGATGTCCCGCTATCAAAGGCCTCTAAGTAGAAATAGTGGAGACGTTTATATAAACCTGGCATGGTGGCTCACACCTGTATCACTGGCACTTGGGAGGATTAGGAAAGAGAATCAAAGTCAGTCTGGGCTTCACAGGGAGAATCGAGAAAAGAATTTAAAACCTTTTATGTTAATAAAAACAAAAACGAAAACCAGCTGAACTCATGCTCTGCATTTGAGGACAAACGACACTTAAGGTGGGCTAGAGATTTGGGTCAGAGGTTAAGTATGCTTACTGCTCTTGGGGACGTTGGATCCCTGCCCCAAACCTACTGGCAACCTCTCCCAAGAACCTGTAACTTCAGCTCTGGGGAATCCAATCTTCCAGTCTTTGAGGGCAATGGCCAATGACACATGTTGTTTGTCCACACACACACACACACACACACACACACACACACAAAGTTAACAAGTGTTAGACAATGGCAGTTTTGCTCTTCAAGAAAAGTTATAGAACTGTTATTAATGAGTCATCTAATCTATATGTTGCAGTTAGGTATCTTTGACTAATTTGATGTTATTTTGGCCTTTTTTAGACATACATCTACAATAGCGAACATGCAAGCATTTTAAAGCTTAAGACATCTAGCAGTTTGTTGGCAGGTGATTACATTTAACTAGTCTCCTAGGAGATGTAGGAATGGAGATTTTAGCTGCTCTTATTTTCAAGGACAGAAATGACTAAGAGATCAAATGTAGAGTCACTAAATATGAGTTAGTGAAGTCTTTTTTAACGATGTGGCAGGATCTGTCATTTCTATTTCAAAATGGCCTGATCTGGTGTGGGAAGTCCTTCTGTACATGTATTGCTTTTATTGGTTAATGAATAAAGCTGTTTCAGTCAGTGGCTTAGCAGAATAGAGCTAGGTGAGAAAGCTAAACTGAATTCTGGGAGAAAGAAGGTGGAGTCAGTGAGACACTATGTAGCCTCCAGAGCAGACAGATGCCAGAACTTTGCTTGGTAGCTACAGCGTCATGGTGATGCATAGATTAATGAAGATGGGTTAGTTTAGGCTATAAGAGCCAACTAGAACTACGCTTAAACTATTGGTCAAACAGTATTGCAAATAATAAAGTTTCTGAGTGATTATTTTGGGTCTAAGTGACCGGGAATGAACTAGCAAGCAAACCTCCAACAACACTGATTTAAAAGTTGAGGCTACTACAGTTATGTAGATATTTAAATAACAGTAATTGTCTTCTGTAGGTCTCTCCTGAAATGATGAACTAGGAGGAAGTTAAGACCTACCAGGTCAAAAGGCACTCAGGAAACACCGCTTGGTCACTCCTTATTGGCCAGGCACAGTCAGGACCTCTGATAGCACCGGACAAACTCCAGGTTGGCTCCTTTTTGCTTGGTAGCCTTAACTTCCTACAAGTACTGTCAAAAGAATTCATTACAGTGAAAGACCAAGAAGAAAAATATAATGAAGTGCCATAAAGGGGTTTGGCACTGATCTCTTTTTAAACTATATTAAGGCATAGGATATTATTGATTTATTTTAATTGTAGAATATGTTTAATTTTAGTAGAGCCATGTACTTATGAAGTCATCACCACAAACGCATTTTAAAATAGTGTTCATTTTTTTAACTAAATTTTTTAGTTGGTATATAGAATTATGGGATTCGTTGTATAGTTTCATTCATAAATATCACATACCCTGCTCACATTTGTACCCCTACTCTCATGTTTTTCTCACCTTTTCATGATGATCTTCCCGGCTCCTACACCCTGGGTTGGTTTGTTTTTGATGGAGGATCTCACATAACCTCTCCTCCTGATCTCTCTATTTCCACTCCCTAAATGCTAGGATCACAGCCCCGTGCCCGCCCACTGTCTAAGAACCTTAACAACAACAGCACATGAAAGCGAACTGTACCTTACCCCAACTAGTGACCAGCGAAATACGGTGAAATTTTGAAGTTTTGCTGGTAAAATACAAACAAAATGCAATGTGAAAAAAAAGAAACATTAATTACAAGTGTATTTAACACATGAAATGAGATTGGAAAAGATGTAAAGGTAGTATTAGTCTAGACTGTTGGATCATTATAAAGCAGTGTAGTGTGTGTGCGTGTGTGCATGCGTGTGCGCGTGCGTGTGCGTGTTATGAGTAGCCCGTTAGGCCTCACAGTATGAAAAAAGTCCCTTCTTACCTGGAGCTAAAAAGTTAACTAGAAATAGAATTTGGATTGAGAGAGGTCATTTTCCCTGTGACATTGAGCAGCATGATGAAAAACATTTGGTCAGATGATTTAACTGAACCATCAAACAAACCCTAAACCCACTAAATAAAATTTAAAGGTAAAAAAATAACCTAGAAAAATGGTGCAAGTGATATCAGTTAAAATAAATAGTAGGTAAAAGTTTCTCACAATTCAGAAAAAAGTGTAAGACATGGATTTTGTTTAAAAAATTAGATAGCCAAAGAATGCCAAATATTACATTAAGATGATAGTCAAGCTTTAAATTTTTTTATTTGGATTTCCTTATTTTGTTTTATGGGTATGAGTCTTTTGCCTGCATGCATACATGTGCACCATATGCCCAAAGAGGTCAGAAGAGGGCATCCAAAGCCTTGGAACTGGAGTGACTTATAGATGTTTGTGAGTCACTATGTGGATTCTGGGATTGCACCCAGATCCACTACAAGATCAACAAGCTCTCTAAACCACTGAGTCATCTCCCCTGCCCCTAAGATAGTCCATCTTAATTGTTAGATGTTAATCTTAACTGTATTGAGACAATATCCCGGAGACAATAAAATAACCTGTGGGTGTGTCTCTATGTTTCCAGACATAATTAGATCATGTGGACGGACCCTGAGTTAATCAGCGGTTTAATACATTGGCAGCATTTAAAACTTAAACAGATAGCTGGGCGATGGTGGGAGTTCCTGCTTGGTGGGAGGAAGTGGGTCCCTGGGGTGTGTGCTTAGGTGCTGTGTCTTTCCCTGGGATTTTCCATTCGGCCCCTTGCCCCCTTATTGGGGCTTTGTTGCTGTGATCAAGCTCCTCTGATTCGTCATCCTCTCTTCGTACTGGTTGACCGACACCTCTGAAACTCAGCAGAAATAATTTCTTTCTCTAAGTTATTCTGCCCCATGTTTTGTTTATAGCTGTGCAAGAGTGACTAACCCACTGGCTATGGAAATCAAATGAAACAAGACTCGTAATCACACTTACTCTCAAATCAGACGACACACAACCCTTGGGACCAAAGGAGCGATACAGCATAGTCCTTCGGTGCCCGTGGGAGTGGGAAATCAGTGGAAAACTTTCCACACAACATTGTGTAATTAGCTTAAAAACCCCTTATCTTAGGGCGGGGTGGTGGCACATGCCTGCAGTCCCACCCTTTTGGAGCCGGAAGCAGGAAGATTATTAGTTCAAAGCCAACCTGGACTGAAGATCATTAATTCAAGACCAGCCTATTGGGACTCTGCTAAAAGACAAAATAACACTTATATCTTCCTTTAACAAGCAGTTCCATATTCTGTGTCCAGCTGAAGCACACCAATCTCAGAAAGGATGTTGAACACAGTGTTTATATATGTTTAAGAACTCTGGAAATAACCTAAAATTTTCAAATACTGACAAATAAATTGTGATCCTGTCACAAATGTATTAAAGAAGGACTTTTCATCACCAGTAAATGTTTACATGTCACTAAAGAAAAAAGAGCAAAAGTTTATATTCTTATGTTTTCTTACAGTAAAACATTATTTTTGGTATCTGTGATGCCTATTTTTATTTTTCGCACTTAAAATCCTGATTTTTATTTACTGAATTTTTACTGAAAACATATTTTCATTTAATATCTTTTGATGTTTTTCTCCTACCCCAGTTCCTCCCAGACCATCTCCACTTCCCTTCCTGCCAAAGTCTATGTTCTTCTTTTTTCTCATTTAAAACAAACAAAAACAAAAATACATGTACACTCCCTTCCTCAAGATGAAAATGCAAACAAAAGAACAATAAGATAAAAAAATATGCCTCCAGCAAAATGAGACAAGAAATCCAGAAAAATATCATTGAGTTTGTTTTGCGTTGGCTTATTACTCTTGGACTTGAGGGCCTGCCCTAAAAATGTGATCCATATATCCAGGGGGACTCCATTAAAGAAAAGGGATTTTCCTTCGCCTATGGTATCAGTTGCAGATAGCTTCTTGCCTGGGGCAAGGGGAAGTCTGTGTCTACACCCTAAAGAGCCGAGGAGAGAGCTTCAGTGGAGGAATTACCTAGGTCAGGACCATCTGCTGGGAAATGTCTTGACTGCGAATGAATATTATTGAAAGATTAGCCTGTTGTGGGCATTGGTGCTCTCTAGGCCGAGGGCCTGAACTAGACAGGGGGTAGTGATATTTCATTTGTATTTTCATAAATAAAGGTTGCCTGAAGATCAGAGAGTAAAACAGCTGCCCTGGTCAGCCTTACAGACCAGGCAGTGGTGACACACACCTTTAATCCCAGCACAAGAGAGGAATATAAAATGAGAGGAGACAGCTCTCAGACACAGTCTCATTCTGAGAATTCCTGGAGGCAGTATCGCCATTTCAGGCTGAGGTTGCGGTAAGAGCCAGTGGCTGGCTGTTTTGTTTTGACCTTGAGGTTGAACCCCAGTATCTGTGAGTTTTTATTCATAGGCAGGAAGGCTCTTGGGTGAGGAAATGGTGTGATGTAACTGTCTGGGTTCCTGACTAGACCTCCCTCCCAATGATGGACTATAACCCGGAACTGTAAACTGTATAAACCCTTTCTTCCTAAGCTGCCTTTGGTCAGGATATATTATCACCAAGTCAGAAATAACATTTACTGAGTTGAGTTTTGATGTAACTGCTTCCTCGTTCACCGGGGATTGTATTACACCAGAACACTTTTTTCCCCAAATTATATTGTGTTTAAATATACTAGCAATACACTGCCTGGCATCAGATTCCTTGAAGCTTGATCAAGACTGAGAAAGTGAATCTAAACTAGGTTTTCTAAAACTCTCTATGGTTCTTTCCCCTGCCTACACCTTCAGGGTGCCCCTCAATATGTCAAAACTATTTCACAGCGCATACTCACACCACAAATTACTTACTATTTATCTGAAATTGAAATGTAAAGAGAGCCCTGTGTTTTGTGCCTGTGTGGTTTAAACCTGGAAAGTTTATCTTATACACTGTATTTATATGTATCTTTTGTGAATGGGGTGGTGGTTTCAAGATAAGATTTCTCTGTGTGGCTTTGGAGCCTGTCCTGGAACTCTGTCTTGTTGACTAGGCTGGCCTCGAACTCACAGAGATCCACCTGCCCCTGCCTCCCAAGTGCTGGGATTAAAGGCGTGCGCCACCACCGCCTGTATTTATATTTATCTTATACTCTTTGCATTGTTAAGTTGCCTTTGCTCCTCTGAGGAACAATTTTATATACTAAATGGAGGAGGGAGTAAGTGAACGGATGATTGAGGACGCCCTAGTAGAAGAAGGCTTTTGAGATATCTTTCTACAGTTTTTCAAAGCACATTTAAATTGTATATAAAGAGACTTTTATTATGATGTTTTCATAACCGTACCCATTTCAATCACATTTATATCCCCTTACACCCTCTGATCCCTTCCCCACTCCAGCTGATCTCCTTCTACTCAATTAGTTCCCTTTTGCAATCATGTCTTGTGAATAATTAACCAATTAGTTTAATTATGACCACTTACAAGATCACAGGTGGGGGGGTTATTTATAGGCACACAGACACCTTGCCAGGGGCTACACGAATGTTGCCTTAATTTCTAAGAATTTCCCCAGTGTAATAATTCAAAAATAGAATTGTGGTCAGTAGACTGGCCTTTTACATTAATACCAACTGGAGTTCCTTTCTCCCCTCCCTCCATGTCTTCTCTCCATCTTTCCGCCCCCCCTTTCCTGTGCCTTCTTCCCTTCTCTACATTCCTCCTTCTCACTCTATTTTTGTACCTCGTCTTTGACTAACATTATAAAAAGGAGAGAGGTCTGGAAGAGCTTCAGATTCGTATGTATTAGAAAATGAAAAGCTGCGAGAAAAGATCAAAGGGCTGGAGATTACTCAACCCACGAAGGGAAAATGGAGCAGTGATCTCATATTAGCAAGCTCTCTTTGATCACCGGTAGAAAGGTAGAACTCATTTGTGCTCTGTCGGTGATGGAAGGCGACAGGCGAGGTTTGCTCTTAGTGAGAGAGGTACAGCAGGGACACGCGATTGGAAAAGACCCTGTTTCAGGCAGACTAGCCAATTCACATAATACTTACTGAAGAAACTTGCAGTGCAGCCGAGCAGCTCACTCCATTCTAATGCCCCCACCTCTCTTTCTTTTTCTTTAAAGTTTTGCTTTAGTGAAAAAAATGTTTTTTTTTCTTAAAATATATTTTAATCATGTTTTCCCTCTCCTAATTCATCCTACATGCTCCCCACCTTCCTCTCCACCAAAATGTATGTTCTTTCCCTCTTTCTCTGCAAAAGCCAACACACATATACACAACACACACACCTCCATAAAAACAAATCAAAATAAACAAGCAAAAGACTGATAAGACAAAAGTACCCAAAGCAATATGAAGCAAGAAAGTCTACAAAATTAACAGTTTGAGGTCTTTTTTGTGTTGGCCAACCACTCCTGGGCATGGGACCTGCCCTGAAACTCCATCAGAGAAAATTGATTTTTTTTTGTCAGCAGTTATTGATTACAGATAGCTTCTTGGTTATGAGTAGAACTCTGTGACCATTGACTGCCCCTCCTCCTCCTCCTCCTCCTCCTCCTCCTCCTCCTCCTCCTCCTCCTCCTCCTCCTCCTCCTCCTCCTCCTCCTCCTCCTCCTCCTCCTCTTCTTCTTCTTCTTCTTCTTCTTCTTCTTCTTCTTCTTCTTTTCTGAGGCAGGGTCTCATTATGTAGCCCTGCCTGTTCTGAAACTCACTATGTAGACAGGCAATCCTTGAGCCTATAGAGATATGCCTGCCTTTGCCTCCTGAATCCTGGAATTAAAGGTATACGCCACCACACCCAGCTCTTCCTATTACCTACAATATAGAATTTTCCGGAGGAGAAGAGCATTCTTCTGTCAGTTTGTATTTGAGAATGAGATACTCAGCATTGTAGGGAATTAATTACTTCCTGATGGTTCTAAGCCACAGGGGTCCTCTTGCCTCTCCTGGATGACAACACAGACTTATTTTCCATCCTCTCTCCATTTCCAGGCAGCTGCTACACCTCATGTAAAAGGCAGAAAATACGATGAAGATTTTTCAGCGGGAGATGCGGTACTGGCTGCTTCTGGCTTTTTTGGCGGTTGCTTATTTCTGTACCATCGTCGGGAGTCAAGGTAATTGAAAGACCCAGGAGCCAATCTCTTGGGTTCTCCATCCTCACCATCTTTTTGTTGGTTCACCTGTCTTCCCAGGCAGGAAATCCATCAGCTTTTATTCATTTTTACCAACTATTTACAATGTAGCAATGAAACAAACTACACAGGGTTACTGTGTCACCAGAAACTGGGCACAGCGATTATGGAGAAGTTGATTAAAGAGAGGGTACTGAAAAGCCATCAAAGTTGAATCTGTGAAAATCAAATCTGCATGTTGCCAGATCAGCTAGGTTAATAAATAGCAATAGATTATATGTATGAATTTCCCATATAGTCTATAATATATTTTATTTTTTGGAGACCTAGACTCCTGTGTAGCCTTGGCTTGCCTGGAACTCTCTATGTATACCATGCTGGAATATAATTTACAGAGACTCAGCCCCCTCTGTCTCCTGAGTTCTGGGCTTAAAGTTGTATGTTGTCATACCTGGAACACATAGTATATTTATATCACTTTAAATTTCATTCCTTTTTTTAGTTCTTTCCTTAAAACTGAGTACAGTTTAAGATTGTGAAGGGTCTAGTGGAGGTTTCCACTAATATGTGACTTTATTTTGGCCTTTTGGACAAAAGAGTTTGGGAAATCTACTCTTTATATTAGCAAGATATGTACTGTTTCACACTCCCTTTCTTCTAAGTCTGCAGTTGACAAACTGCCATCCATGGGCTCAATCTGGCCCTCTGTCTGTTTGGATAAACTTGTATTATATGCACATTTGTTTACATATTGCATATGGCTGCTTTTACGTTAGGGTGGCAGAAGATACTACTGTCTGGCCTTTTACACAGAATTGTGCTATCCATGAAGTCAGTGCACATCACACACAGTTTGAATGCCTCTTTAACTAGACAAACACATGCTTCTGCAGAAGTTAACTGCCACCTCTGAAATAACCATCACTAGAGCAAAACGCATGAATGCAATGAGGTAGTTTTAGGAATGTTAATGTCTCATATCTGGAATTGGCTGCAAAAATCAAATGCATGAACCACCACACCCTGCTTCTTCAAAGCAAGGCACACCTGTTTGAAAAGGAATGGAACTCGACTCTCGGCAAGTTCAAATAGCTGTTGTGCACCTGGGACTGACGGCTGTATTTTCTTCTACTTCATTGAACACATAGTGAGCAGCTAGGGAGACAGATTCTGCTTGTCCTATGTACCCTGGCACAAAAAGGGTTTTGGAGGCAACTTACTCCCTGAACTCCGCGATGCAAGACCCAGGTCTGTAGGAATGAAGCAAGTCACAAAAATGTTCAGCCATGCCATTCGATCTTAGAACCTTCATTTGTGGATTGGAGTAGACATCTCTATGCAATCTCTTCAAGGATGAACTGCCAGATCCACCTTGTCAGCCAAATTCTGCTTCAGATGAATGGTTAAGGGGCACATTTTGTGTGCCTGTGATTCACGAGCTCTGCTGAGTAAGAGAGCTTTTTCTTCATCAAGAAGTTTCCTGGCCACCAGATAGATAGAAGTACGAACGGATAATCACAGTGCATGTACCATGGGACCGTGACAAAAATCAAAGTTTAAACTGCTGCTAATTTTCAAATAATTTTATTTTGTAGTGATAATATTGGTAACAGCACTACCTGTGCTTGTGACTCATATGAATTTCAGACATAGGCATAATTAGGATCGTCTGGCTGCTAAAATATCCAGTTGTTCCTAAACTGGGCATTGGTGTCTGAAGCAGGTGATGTGGTTGAAGGGAAAAGTGTGGATGTAGGAACCAATGGTAGAAGAGATGGGTAAGAAGAGATGGTGTACTGAGTAAGTGCGCAGGCAGGCAGAAGAGAGGGGATGCACGAGGTGATGCGGAAACTCCTTGGCTGAGCCCTGAGTGGATGGGACATTGGGCTCTGTTCCTTGTGTTGTTACTGCTTCCGTATGTTTGGTTACAAGAGAAGGTTTGAATTTTAGAAGGTATTTATGTTGAATAGATTAATAAACAAAGGGGGAATTTTAAGTTCAAGATAATGAGTTCAACCTTAGACAAATATGTGGGGTTTTAGGTTTTGGGGAGATATACAGGTGGGCCTGGTAGGTGCGCAGTTGATGGAGTTCATAGGAAGTTTTCAGACAGGAGAGTTTTTACTTGAGTTTGTATTGTATTTTATGGTTAGGACTAGAGACCATTGGGGACCTTGAGGTGTTACTAGAGAGGGGTAGCTCCACAGAAAGATGGTGATGAAGCCTGCAGAACACTCTCAGTCAAGAGTTCAGTGGAAGAAAAACGGCTGATCGAAAGCATCCAATGAAGAAGAAAGAAGAGGAAGAGGAAGAGGAGGAAATCAAGGAAACTACAGGAAGAGTCAGGAAACTGCAGTACCTGGAAGTGAAGGATGGAAGATTGTGTCTGCATGCTAAGACAGTCAAGTTAGAAAAAACTTCAGATGTCACGTGGACTCTGGTGTCTGAAAATCCATGAGAACTTCCAGAAAATTTATCTTATTTCACCATGATACCACTCAGTTACATGTTTTGAGCAAGGAAAAGACATGCAAATTGTTTTATTGTATTGATTTTATATTTTATGAGCTCCTATGAGTTGGCCACTTTTGACATGACCCTTAAAAGTCATAAAGACATTGTGAACCAAATTTTGAAAAATATTGAAAATAGACAGACAGACAGATAGACAGATGATAGACAGACATACAGAAAGATAATAGAGAGATAGATAAATAGATAGATAGATAGATAGATAGAAAGATGAAAGAAAGAAAGATAGAAGAGTCCTGAGAAGGAAGAGAGGAAGCAGCAGAAAATTATTCATTGGATAAGCAGGTAGATTATAGAATAACATAAAATTGCCTTTCCTCCCATGGATTCCTATGGAAAGTTTGCCAAATTGTGTTCAAACAAAGCACAGTGCAACACAGCAAGACAAAGACCTCTGAGCTTTTAGTAACAAGTCTTAGTAAGAAGATATAAGTGGATAGCCTTGTTCATTCCCCTTTGGGGTGAAATTCATGTATACACAAGTATTTTCTGTTGAGCCTAATCTCATGTCACCATGGAAGAGTTTGTTGGCTTCGTCTGGGCTCCCTGTGTGTGCTCCAAACAAAACTTTACATTTGATTTTGTCTATTTGAAAAGATTAGTATTTGATCTGACACAGATTAACTTTTTAATGAAGCTCACTCAAGCATTTGCAGGAAGTTAAGGACAGCGTATATGAAACAGAAAGCTCGCCCTTTGTGCTTGTAGAGGGAAAAAAAGACCCACATAGATTCTTGTTGTGTGAGATAAGAGCAATTATTTTTCTGTGACTCTTTACAGTGTTTCTGTCAATTTCACTTGCCCTTGCTTTGGCTCAAGTCCCAGTGCCTTCCAAAGGCAGGGGGTGGGGATAGGAGGGCGCTGACTTTGAAATCTAGAACTGTCTCTTAATTTGTATTTATTCTTCGCTCTGTATTTCCGCCCAAAGGCAAAACTGTGTGCTTCATGTCTATCCAAGGATTTTTTATTTTCGTGATTGTCAGAATATTTATGCTTCTGTTGGCACTAGATGTGATCTGACTTCTAACTGTCATGATGGGATGGGGGTCGTGTGATCTATTTGTAAGTTAAATTCAAGAGTTGACTTTTGCTGGACTTCGTTGTGCCATTTGCCTCTCATTTTGTTTCCTTGAGAAGGTCAATGGAAGCCATGTCACTTTGGGTTCTAGATGACCATCTGCATTTCATAAACAGCACAGCCCATGCCCTCCCAACTGTTTTCCACTGGCAGCTTAGAAAGTTAGCTGTTGTCTAAAGAGATGCTGAGGACCAGGAACTCACACAGTATTCAAAGGATAGTGGCCTAGGCAGGAAATCTATAGATGTCTACTGTCTAGCCAAGCAATCCCGAATGCTGTTAGCGTCTTTGCTCTCTTTGAGATGTCAGCACACCTGACATGCTAGCAGAGTTCATGGAACCACCTAGGATTGGCTTAGATCAAAGCCCCCAGCTGCTTGCTGTCCTTTCTCGCTTCCTGGGTCCCAGGTAGCTTTTCTCACCGGTGCGGTCATGCAAAAGCTTTTGAGTGATAAATGAAACCCACTGATTTGACTGAACTCAGAAATGCTGTTTCAAACTTCGAATTCATTTTTGTAATGTTTCCCACAGGTGATAAAAATGCAGCTACACATAGATTTTTGCTTCTGAGTTGAAGACATAGAAAAATACTTTCTTTGTACGTTAAAATGCTGGGCACTAAAAGAGCCGTTCTTGTGATAAAATTATGTTTTCCCATTAGCCAGGAAACTTTTTTCCATTGTCTCAAGTTGAAACTATGAAACCAATGCTTTTGTTGTGCTGTAAATGGCACTCTCTACTTATACGTTGTTAAGGATAAGTAAAGATGTTTTATTCTTGAGACATGTCCTTCAGGGCTCACTGATTCCACGTGCCTGGGTAGTTGTAGGATGGTGCCTCAGCTTGGGTTTCTACTGCTGTGATGAACACCACAGACAAAAGCAACATTTCAGTTTGGAACTCTCAGGTCCTTCCTCCATCACTGAGGGAAGGCAGGGCAGGTACCCAGGGCAGGAATCTGGAGGGAGGAGCTGATGCAGAAGTCTTGGAGGTGTGCTGCTTACTGGTTTGCTCCTCATGACTTGCTTATCTTGCTTTATTATAGAACTGTGGACCACCAGACCAAAGGTGGTACCACCCACTATGAGCTGGGCCCTCTCACATCAATCATTGATCAAAAAAATGCCTGATAGACCTTCCCATAGGCCAGTCTTATGGAGGCATGTTCTCAATTGAGAGTCCACCCTTCCCAAGTGACTGTCATTTGTGTCAAGTTGACAAAAAACTAATCAGGATGCGAATTAAATTTTTTGTTCATCAAGCTCAGTAAAGGGTGATTTGTTAATATGTGTGTGTGTGTGTGTGTATTCACACACACACACGTATGAAGCAGTGCATAGATTTCACTGGGGCTGTCCTTTCCCCAGTGTGTGAACTTGAACAAGGTTTTCAGCAGCTATTCCTTGGTTCCTTTATTCTAAAGTCAGACTGGTGACAAATGTTTGTGAGGATTTAAATGAGTTTTTAAACTCCACCATTAGCTAAAGAGAGAGGAAGGGGAAGACATTTTTATTTACCATCGTAATGAATCAATTAATCTGTTTGAAGTTATGGTCCAGGCTTTGTAGAAAGTACCACGTTTTCTAAAAGTAAGGAAACTGGCTTTGTAGGAAGTGATCACTGAATTCAGGCTGCTTAACTGATCAATGACAGAACTGGGAATCAAACTTATGTCTGAGCTCCTATTATGCCTCATGCCTTCTATGAATACTTGCCTCCTTCCCCAACCCTGGGTCCCAAAGAAAGGAAAGAAGACTGGGCACAAAGCAGAAAATGAGTCCTGACATTCTACTATGAAAAACTTTATTTGGATATTATAGTACATATCCCCATGCCAAAAGACTTCTTTTGGAACCCTGGGACATTTACAGAGGGTTCTGAAACCTATTATGAAGTTTTAATGATTTACGTGAAAGTAAAGAGATCTAAACACCTTTGTGAGGCTACGAAAGATCAAATATTGTCGCCTTAATCATCGTATGCAACCTACCTGATCTGCATAAATCAGCTTCTCCTTCTCCAGAAGAGTAGATCAGAGCTTACAAAACACTGATCTTGTATTTGAACCATTTCCTTATGATCCCTACCTCTAATGTTTTATTATATTAAAATAAATTAATAAATTAACTAGGTGTGTGTGTTTGTATATACAGACGAGTTCAAGTTCCTGTCAAGGTCAGACAATGCCTTCAGATCCCCTGGGGCTGGAGTTACGAGGGTTCTGAGCCACCTGACACAGGTTCTGGGAACTGACCTTGGGTCACGTGCAAAGGCAGTGCCTGCTCTTAACCACTGAGTCACGTCTCCAGCCCCTCTCAAATGTTTTACATTGAATATTTTATTACCATAAGATGCCTGAAATAGTTTCTTCAAATAGTGAATCATTAAAACCATTTGATGCCCATAGCGGAAAACGTAAAGTCATACTTTCAATGGTCCCAGTAAGGCAGAGAAATTTTCGTGTTCCAAGTAGGGAAATACATCCTTGAAACAAAATGAAATCGGTTTGGAGCATTGGCTTTGGTTTCTAAAGGAGACGAGATATTCAGTTCTAACCCTATGTCTCACGGGTGCTGTCTGACAAACGGGTGTCCCTTGGGAGAAAACCACATACTCTCCCAGCTGTCTTATTTTCCACGCTGAGTGATTCATTGCTGGGGCTGTAGAAAGAACACCTTTCAAGGCTGATGAACTCTTGTGTCGTTTGGTCATGCTGCTTTGAGTTTTCAATTTAAACTTAAATGTTTCCACCTCTAATCCATTTTGTTTTTCCCTTTTTCAGTGGCTCCTCCCACAAGGTTAAGATACAATGTAATATCCCACGACAGTATACAGATTTCATGGAAAGCTCCCAGAGGGAAATTTGGTGGATACAAACTGCTCGTGGCTCCAGCTTCAGGTAAAAACAATCCACTGTGTTATCTGGGGCTTGTTGCGCTTTTTATACATGGAAGGTTAAAAATGTGTAATGCTGAATGTTGCTTTAGGAGTGTGTGAAAGACTTGGTTTAATTTAGTTTTTGAACTAGGCAATTCTCCTCTCATCAAGGAAAGAATATAAGGGCTGCCTCTTGGACTCAGCTGTGATTGAGTCTCCTTAGGTCAGAATTCCCAGAACATCAAAAATCCTCCCACCCATATGTCAACATATAATAAATACTTTTGATCCACGGATTCTGTAAAGATACAATACAACTGAATGTACAATTGTTGCACCTGCTTGAATAGGTTATAACTAATGAATTTTATTGAATGATACTTAGCAATTACACATCAAAATTATAAAGGTCAACTAGACATTGTGAAAACACACTGCAACAGGAAAAGCACAAACTGAATAGATTTATTGGTCATTACATAAAGGTGTGCTATAAAATTGTGAAAAATTGTGGGTAAAATTTTCATTTTTATGTTTTATAGTTCTATTATAAAGATAAAGTCAGTCAAGGCAGGGCATGTAGGGGAATTGAATGGGTGTCACGGAGACTCAGGGAATCCACACTGGCTTTTTTGAGCTCTAATTATACTTCTGTTAGAAATAGCGAGGTCTGGGCAGGTTATTTAGCCTCCAAAAGCCTTAGTTTCTTATTCTGTAGGATGTGTGAAACAACATTGGAGCTTCATGGGCGTGCACACAGCATTTCCCAGAAGCTTATTTCAAATACAAAATTTGAGATCTCAGCCCCAAACTTCTGACTCAGTCTGAACTGTAAAAACATCCCTTAAAGAATTCCTATAAAATTGGAGTTTGGGGAGTCCTGATTGTGAAGGCCAAAGGAACTAAACAGCACACATGCCAAAGTACTGCCATAGAGTGATTGCTCAGGGACCGTCACTGCAGGGGTGCTCCTCAGCTGTCATCCTTATATACAAGCACACGAGAACTCTCCAGAAACCTCATGACCTCCACGCATCGGTTACTTGCTGCTGTGGTAGAATGTCTGGCACAAGTGATTCAAGGGAGAAAAGGTTTATTTTGTCTCCTGATTTCAGAGGGTGAGTCCCTGGTTACTCTGTCCATCATGGCAGTTGGCATGGGCTGCTGAGAGAAACGGCTTGATTCCCAGCCGCCCAGGTGGCAGAGTAGGAGAGAGAGGCAAGGTTGCACTTAGCTGCTTTCTCTTTTTTCTCCTTTCTTCTGACCTGGATCCCCAGCTCGTAGAATGCTGCTGCCCATATTTAAAGTCCCCCCACCCCCTCAGTTAATTGTCTACAGACACATCTGCACATAGGTGTACAGAGCTGGGCCTCACGTAGCTCTTTTGTGATCTAGTCATCTTGACAATGATTAGCCATGACACCTATGGTACATGTGTTTAAAAATATAATTATAATAGGCGATGAAGATGGGTACATAAAGCTAGACTTCCTTCTGTTGAGGACCATTTCTTAACTGATTTTGTATTCACACATGTGTAATCTTATCTATGATTTGATTTAGAAATCTCAAACAAATCTAGGTAGATAAAACATCTAGCTTCTTGCTTAGTCACTAATATTAAGCACTTTAGACTCATTACAAGTTATTAACTTCAGGAACTGGGGGATTTCCTATGTCAGGCCTTGAAAATAAGTTCTTAGTCAATCAGTACTTTAATTTTTCCTGATTAATAGCTAATTATACTAAATTGATAAGCACCCCCAACACACATCACTGAGGGATCACAGACCTTAGAATTGACTCAAGAGCCTTGTGAACCAAACCTCAACATGATCTTCCAATCCGCTCTGAGACAGTGCACTCAAAAGCTAGATGCCTAACTTTTATTGAAATATCTCCGGTGATAAAATTGTGAATTAAAATTTTAATACTTTTTAATGAATATTACGTTTATTTTATCCACTATCCTTATTACTGTGGCCAAAGCCAACCAGTTTATTTAGATACACTAAAATCTACCTGAATTGACATAGCAAATAAAAAGTATAATAAATACATTTAATGTTCATGGATATTTTAGCACTGTGGATCATGGTCCAAGTCTTTTTTTTTTTTTTTTGGTTTTTCGAGACAGGGTTTCTCTGTGGCTTTGGAGCCTGTCCTGGAACTAGCTCTGTAGACCAGGCTGGTCTCGAACTCACAGAGATCCGCCTGCCTCTGCCTCCAAAGTGCTGGGATTAAAGGCGTGCGCCACCATTGCCCGGCTTGGTCCAAGTCTTTTTTATGTCAATCTTTTCTAAAGAATGTTCCATGGTGTTTTGCAGGGTGCTAATAGCAGTTGCACAATAAAAGGAGTCAATGGTCAAATAAATTTGGGAAATATTGATTTAGACAGAGTTTAAAAATGTTCATTTTATTATGTGTCTCAAAATTTTTAATAAAACAATATATCTGCCTTCCAAAGAGAGACTGTAATATACAATGCTTTCTAAAAACCTTCTTTTTAGCAAAGTAGAGATTACATAATATTTATTTGTCTACTTTATAAAAGATGGGGTTTTCTTGAAACTTAATTTTTAGCCTTTTAAATGCACATGTGTTTGTTTGTACAACACATGCATATTGTGCCCATGAATGCCAGAAGGGACCCTGGATCCTCTTGGACTGGAGTTCCAGCCAGGTGTGAGCTGCTATGTGGGTGCTGGGAATTGAACTCTGATTCTCTGGAAGAATGGCCAGTTCTTTCAACCATTGAACTATTTCACTGGCCCCAACAGATAAGTTCCAAACGATGAGGGTTTATGAGACAAAACTTAACACCTTGAACACTTAAGGAAATGGGCTTTAATAAGAGAAAACTCAGTTTTGTCCTTTGGCAGCAGGATGCATGAATAACAGCAAGAAATATTTCTGATCTAGATATAGATTTGGTTGGAATTTAATTAAAATTTATGATAATCTATGCTATATTTGATTAATTTATACCTCTCCAAGGGCTGTTAGAGGGACAGGAATTTTGGATTAACTTTCCCTTTATTTTGGGTTGTTAATTACTGCCAGAAATTCTAGGGGGAAAAAAGGGGGTTTTTGAAGTTTTGCTTAGAAAGTCAGGATTTAACCAAAAGCATTTTCAAGAAAGCCTTAGCTGTCAGTATAGTTTGATGGGGATTTTGCAGTTTTTTTTTAACGAAGCAAACTGTCTTTTAAGAAGCCAATCAATGGGTACTTCCTTGAGGCAGTGATGGCCAGATTTCAGATAACTAAGTTTATGATTATGATTGGTGATTCAAGGATGCTTTGTATCACTCCAGGGAGCAGAGGAAAACAGCACCAGCAGGACTAATAACATTCAGTCAGCTCCTGTGTTCCCGCACCCACACCCCACACTTTCAAGGGGCACTCACTCCTCTTCCCTTTGAAGACTATCTGGTGTTGAGAATCTGCTTTCTAATCCTGTGTTACCATTTCCCTTAGATAACCAATGGGATAGATTATTATGATGAACGTCTTTTGTGACCGGATTTTATCTAGCGTGGGCAATCATTTGTTATCTAAAGCAGACAGGATATGCTAGACATGAGGATGAGAATTATATTGCTCTGTGCACCCATATATTAGGTATGTTTCGAGTGGTGTTACCATCTGATATCTATCAAAGCGTGCTGTGCCTGGTAAATACATACAACCGAAATTAAAAATATTAATGTCTTTGCCTTTCAACAGTCTCGTATTGTGGTTAATAAAAGCTCTCAGAGCATGTAATTACTTGCGGCCTCAAACGAACTCACCTTTCTGTTTCATTCCAGGGGGGAAAACCAACCAGCTGAATCTGCAGAACGCTGCAACAAAAGCGATTATCCAAGGCCTTCTGCCAGAGCAAAATTACACGGTTCAGCTTATCGCCTACAATAAAGACAAAGAAAGCAAACCGGCTCAAGGCCAGTTCAGAAGTGTGTATCGACAGTCTTATTTATTTATTTATTTATTTATTTATTAAAAATTTCTACCTTCCCCCTCCTTCCATTTCCCTCCCCCTCCCTGCTCCCCTCCCTCTCCAGTCCTAAGAGAAGTCAGGGTGCCCTGACCTGTGGGAAGTCCAAGGCCCTCCCCACTCCATCCAGGTCTAGGAAGGTGCGCATCCAAACAGACTAGGCTCCCAAAAAGCCAGTACGTGCAGTAGAATCAAAACCCAGTGCCATTACCATTGGCTTCTCAGTCAGCCCTCATTGTCAGCCACATTCAGAGATTCCGGTCTGATCACATGCTAAGATCGCCGGGCAAAAGTTGACAGTCTTTAAGTAACACCAGGGGCTCTGGGCTTAAAATACTCGATGCATGAGGGAGGTGTTTGAGATAGTTTGCCTTTTTGACTTCTGGACGAAGACATTCAGTGAGTCTACCTGTCCTCAGGTCCAGATGATATGTTAAACTGTTTGAGATCTCCCCCATCATCGAAAAGGTTTCTAGAGGTTTTTAGGTTTTCGGTTTAAAGTCAGTCCCGCCACACCTCCACCCCTTGTTGGTACTCCAGTCACCAGCATCCTAAATTGTTCCTGAAGTACCAGAAATGATGTCTCTTAAGGCCGATGAGAAACAGGAAATGGGAGAAGGAGAAGCAGCACATTTCTTTTGGAAAAAACAAACAAACAACTGGAGACTCACAAGTTCCAGGACAGCCTAGGCTACATAGTGAGTTCCAGGGTAGCCTAGTCTACAAAGCAAAAATCTGTCTCAAAAAAAGAAAAAACAGAGGGAAGGAATAAGAGGGAGATGGAGGAGAGAGAAGGCATGAAGGAAAGGTGGCTGCAGCGGAGACGATCTTATGACATCATTTCCGGTACTTCTGTAACAATTTAGGAGGCAGGAGACTGTAGCACTACACCGGACAAGACAACTTATTTCTGATTCTATTCCTACCTGAAGGTAGCAACATTCGTTACACTTTCTGTGTGACCTTGTGCTTTAACCTCCACCGAGACTTGATTTTCAAAATTCAAATATAAGTTGGAGCTGTGGTCTGTTTGGAGCGCTTCCAAGCCACCAACTTTTCTCCTTGGAGCTCCAAGGAGAAAAATTGGCCTCTGCTCGAATTAGCCTGCCCATCTAAACAGTGGCATGGTAGTGTTCCCCTTCCAGGAACAGATCTGCAGATCCCCATGTTTGGAATTATTCTCGCTATTTCCCGGATTTCTGTACACACGCTAGTCTTTCTTAACACAGTTTTCCCTCACATTAAACCGACAGATGCATCTTATTTCAGAAAATGTAAGTAGCCTGGGTCATAGCCCAAGTGTGGGTGGGGTGAAAGATGTAGATTTGGAAATAGCCCGGAAAAGATGAGATTTTAAGTTGTTGGACGATAAATTATAGGCAGAGATGCAAGGCCACTTTAGTATAAGGTCATGTTTCAGGAATGAAAGGAGAAAAAGCATCCAAAGATGAGAATATAAAAAATAGGGTAGTGAAATAGGAAAAAAAGTGCAATTATATCTTTGCAAAAACTGAGAACAAAGATTTTTTTTTTAAAGAGGCAGTACACTTGATTAAGAATCCAGAGAATGGGGTTTAAGATGGGTATAAAATTCGATTAATGCACTCAGTAAGATTAAAGTATCTTAAAATTTGAATTATTGTTCCAAGGTTGAAATTAAATTTCTTGGTGTCAGGAAGACAAGGACAGGATTACTAGGATTGAGGCGGTAAGCCCTGAGCAGATGAAAGAGGGACCCTTTCAGCAAAGGCAAAGAAGCCAGGGGAAAGGCAGGGGAAGGATACTACAGAGTGAGGACCAGTGGGGAGGATGGCAAAGATGGTTGGCGAAATTATATACCCCATGCAGCTGACCCTGCCAACACATCTGCTCACTTTCTTCAAGTAGATGAAACAACTAAATGGGAGATCTTGTCGTTGTCATTGTTTTTCGTGCAGAAATTGGACGCTTGGTGGTGGTCTTGAAATCTTTGGAAGCTTAAAGAGACAAGGAATGGCAGGCAGGTTGCTGCAGAGTGTCCAGCATAGAGAGCAGTGGGGAATTAAACTAACGTTGCAGGTGGCCAGGAGTGTACCAAAGGAATGGGGGTCATTTTCAGCCTTTGAATACTGCCTCCTTAAAGCGACAAGCTCATTATCTAACGATCAAGACTATTTTTGTCATTTTTTTGTCATTCAGTAAAGGTTAATTATACAAAATGACTTCATTATGACATTTTCATACATGTTCATAATTTTTTATCATATCAGCATTTCATTACCTTTTAATGTCCCACCCCACTCCCACTGATTCCCTTATTCATCCCTACCGGATTCCTTCTGCTTTGACGTTATATTTTTCTTCTTAATTTGACAACCCAGTGGGTTTCATTAGGCTTACTTACATTATCATGGGTGAGAGGCTGCTTACAGGAGCATGGACACCTGGCCAGTGGGTTTATAGCTATGAAGAAAATGTTAGAGATACATTTTTTTTTTAAACCTTGGGAGGAAGATATCAGTTGTACAGCTGTTTGAAGTGTTAAAGTGATAAATTGATACATTTATCTATGGTACACCCTTGACCTAAGTCCTAAGGACTTTTCATACCTTGTGACTAGGCTGAAGAACATATCAGGTCCGACATTTGGGAAGGAATTTGTGCCATGGTACTAGTGTCTAACCATACCTTTTGGTTTTGCAGGGGTTTTAGTTAAACACATTGGATATTTTATTTATTTATTTTTTTGTTTTTACATTCCCAACCAAAGTTTTCCCTCCCTCCTCTCTTCCAAGTTCCCCCTCAACCCCCTACCCCCCATTCACCCCTCCTTTTCAGTTTCTCTTCAGGAAAGGGCAAGCCTCCCATGGATATCAAGGGCCAGCCATGGTATATCAAGTAGCGGTGAGATGAGGTCCCCTCTTCTGTTAAGGCTGGGTGAGGCAATCTAGTTGGAGGAAAGGGTCCTGAAGGCAGGCAACAGAGTTAGAGATAGCTCCTTCTTTCGCTGTTTAGAATCTCACAAGAAGATCAAGTTACACAGTTGTGACAGTTATGCAGAGGTCCTAGGTCAGTGCCCCGAAGGCTCTCTGGTTTTCAGTTCAGTCTCTGTGAGCCCTTATGACCCTACATTAGTTGATTCTATGGGTTTTCTTATGGTGGCCATGGCCCCACTGGCTCCTACAATCCTTCCTTCGCCTCTTCCGCGGTATTCCCCAAGCTCTGTTAAATGTTTGACTATGGGTCTCTGCTTCTGTTTCCATCAGTTGCTGGATGAAGCCTCTCTAATGACTGTTGGGCTAGGCACCAATATGTGGGTACAGCAGAATGTCATTAGGAATTATTTCATTTGATATTTTATTTAATTTTTTCCAGTTGTGTTTGGTTCTATCGTAGGGCTCTGGGGTACCCCGCTTCTGGGTTCAGGGCCCTCAGGGGTGAGCTCCCTCTCATCGTATGGGTCTCAGGCTGGGCCAGTCATTGGTTGGTCACTCCCACGATTTCTTCCCCATCTTTTACCCCAGTACATCTTATAGGCAGGAATGCCGATTCAGGCTTTGCATCCTCATCACTAGGAGTCTTAGGTAGGTTCACCCTTAAAGATTCCTGGGAGTTTCCTTTGCTCCAGGCTTCTAACTTATTCCAAAGATGCCCCTAGATTCCAGCTGAGTCTCCGAGTACTCTCCCTCTGCCTTTCCCCCGTCCTGATCCCCCATTCATCCACCCCCATCCACACCCCTCTTCCAGTCCACCTGTGATACCCATTCTCTTTCCCCTTCCCTGGTAGATCCATGTGTTACCCCTTGAGCCCTCCTTGTTATTTGGCTCTTCCGGGTCTGTGGATTGTAGCATGGTTATCCTTTACTTTATGACTAATGTTCACCTATGAGTGAGTACATTTGTCGTTCTGGGTCTGGGTCACCTCACTCAGAATAATCTTTTCTAGTTCCATCCATTTGCCAGCAAATTTCATGGTCTCATTGTTTATAACAGCTTAGTAATACTCCATTGTGTAAATGTACCACATTTATAAACAATCAATGCCACATGTTCCTACATTTCTTTTTTCTTGCAGTTAAAGATTTAGAGAAAAGAAAGGATCCGACAAAGCCCAGAGTCAAGGTTGTGGACAAAGGAAATGGAAGTAAACCAACTTCACCAGAAGGTTGGACGTTTATGTGTTTAATTAATTTAATAATCAGCGTGGTTGGCTTAATTGTGCAGATGAAACATACGTAGTTGTTTCGTGCAATCTGTTACAAAGTTTACCACTGGCTCTTTTCTCTTCGCCTTCCCAATGGCTGTTAGCATTTGGTTGGGGGTTCTTCCGTTCACCTCTCTACGACTAAAGAAGCATCCACATGGAAGCTGTCCTGACATCTTCCTTGTGTCTGCTGCTCCTTCACTTTAGGGATTTCCCTTGTGGATACTTCCAGAGGGCAGGAATCCGTGGTAAACTGTCTCTTCCGCTCTGTTCTCTTTTGTGCGCCCCCCATCATGCTATGTATTTTTAAAACTAACCAAATTCTGCTGACGTCCTATCCCATGTTTTGACGTATAGCATTAATATTTTATAATTTCTACTAGGTTGTCTTCTTTAATTCATGACTTAATTCAAATAAGTTATTAATTTCAAACATGTGGGGATCTTAAACATACTCATTTGTTATTAGCGTCCGACTCTATTGCACTATGCTCGGAGAATGTGGTATGCAGGGATATTTTTAAGTTTGTTGAGGTATTTTATTACTTAAATATGGCCAGCGGTTAGATTCACTCCACATGTCCTTGAGAAAAATGTATTTTAATTTCCCTCACTAATGTTGGTCCACTTCTATTTGAAGCTGGCTATTTTAAATACTTGTAATGCTGGTGACACATAATGAGAGTTTTCTAGGGAAAATTCACTTTTGTTATTTCAAATGATCCCTTTTGTTACTAGTCATTTAATATTTGTCTCAAAGCTGCAGTGCCGTCATACCCTCATTACTGGCTGTAGTCACAAAACAATCCATTGTTTTTAACTGTCACTATACTTGTCTTCCCAGGTTTATCCTGGGGAATCTTATGGAGATATTGCATGGCATTTGAATATTCTATTTCTCAATGGTTTTGTTTATTTATAACTGTGCTCGCTTAAATTTGCTGAGATTACTGATAATTTTGGATGTAGAATTTATTTCTTTTCTTTATATATGTTATATATGTATATATTTATATTATGCTATATAACATATATATCCACAGTTTTCATGTTCTTTTTCCTTTATGGTTTCTGTTCTCTTTATATTTTTTTACCCTCCTACCAATCTGGGGAATGTTCATTCTTTTGTATTTCTTTGATATGATTGTATTAAGATTTAAGATGCATATGAAATTGAGCAAAGTCTACAAGTCACTGATAGCTGTCACACATGCCAACAATCCTTACAATGCTTTCAGGGTATCACACTGTTTTCTGTCTACCAGTTATGTCTCCTACTTTATTTTGTGACATCTTGTATTTTATCTCATGCCCATTTCACACAGTTCATTTAAGCCTGCTTTTTTAAATGTTTAGAACCTCAAAGTGAGAAACACGAGTCTCAGTATCCTAAATTTTTCTATTTATATGTGCAACCATAGAAATCATTTTAGAATTGCTCATCTATACGTATTACAAAGTAGGCAGAGTAGACAGACAGACAATCTGCTAATTACAGTTTGATATTTGCTTGTAGCATATGGTATAGAAATGAGATTCAAAAAGATCTGGGAATTAGGCCTGATTTCACAGATCGGTAATTCCAGATCCTTTGGAAGCTGAGGCAGGAGGATTGCAAACTCAAGTCTTGCCTGGGTTGTGTCATGAGTAAAAGGCAAACCTGGGAAATTTAGTGAGATACTGTCTCAAAATAAAAAGTTATAACATGAAGGAGCAGGGTTGGGGTATAGCTCAGGGAGAGAGAGCATGCCTGGGATGAGGAAAGCTGTGTTAGTACTCCCATTAACATTAACTATTCACTATGTTTTGTTTTGTTTTCTTTTTTCTTTTCTTTTTTTTTTTTTTTTTGATTTTCGAGACAGGGTTTCTCTGCAGCTTTTTGGTTCCTGTCCTGGAACTAGCTCTTGTAGACCAGGCTGGCCTCAAACTCACAGAGATCCGCCTGCCTCTGCCTCCCGAGTGCTGGGATTTAAAGGCGTGCACTATTCAGTATGTTTTGTCATTCATTTTAACACAGGTTAACGTGAGAATGCAAAATATTAGTGTGCTTCAATATGAAATGAGAAAGTTAAATAAAGGGCGTTTAAAAAGGACCCTTCCTTCCTACATTATTCGGCCTAAAGAACCAAAGTCTTTCTTTCTTTTCCTTAATCTTTTTTTTTTTTTTTTTTTTTTTTTTTTTTGCGGTGGGGTGGGGGGACAGTGGGAATTGAACCCACCCGGGACCTTGACCATGCCTGGCATATATTTTACTATTCAGCGATACCCTGTACTACCAGTCCATCAGTTTTTGACTTGCGTGTTTCTGTTTCTTTTTGTTAAAGTACATCCATCAATATTTTAATGTGGTTGTTTTTTAGTTCTCAGGTAAGATTTGGATTAGCATTCTTTGCCTGCTTATGCTTAGAGAATATTTGAGATAAAAATCTGTGCATTCACTTGGCTTCAGAATTTATTAACTTTAGCTGCACATTACTAAATAGTTCCATTCTTTCTATTCTCTGCCTTAAGCACCTTCCTCTTGTCCTTTCAAAACCCAGGATTGAGCGACATGAATGAAAGACAAAGAAGACAATAACAAAAGACATGTTCTGAGAGATATGCGAAGCATTTGAGGATTGTACAGGCCACAGTGCATGTATCTCTTGGAGATACTTTCATGAGTGACTTTCCTGAACCCACGGTCAGACAGGTGTATGGTAGTGATCAGGACCCATGTGAGGGCCAGAACTCGCGGGAGACTTGGTGGAAGACAGGTGGGATTATTCTCAAGTGTGGTGTGTGCAGGCCTGTGAGGACTCTATGAAGGCTCAGACTGTAGGAGAGAATTGTCTTATGATCTCCGGCTCAGTGTGGAATGGAGGCCAGAAACCCTCAAGGTTCCAATGCTTCAGGGAGGTGGAGGCAGAAGGAGCCGAAAGTCTGAGACCACCTCGGGTTACATAATGAGTTCCTGGTCAGCGTGGGCTATGGGGTGAGAAAAATAAAAGTGGGGCTCAGGAAGAAGGAAAGAAAGTAGGTTATTAACAATGCAGGCCAGCTTTAGGGTTCCTAGGGGGAGAAATGGGAGCGGGGGCCACTAACCACTCATCGTTCCTCTCAAGACTTAGCATATGCCCCTCTCAGGATGAGATAGTCCCATGACTCACATTGAACTATGTCATTCCTTGTTTTGCCATCAATCTATATTCTTCCCGCATGAGCATTTATGCTGAGAGTAGCTCCAAAGCAGTTCTCTCTCACATATGTCAAAATTTTAGCTTAAATGCAAGGAGCTCGGATGTTTAGCTGAAACTTCTGTGCTGTGAAGTAGTCACTTAATTTTAATACACTGCACATATCTCCTTAATGCTCAAAAGCCAGCTTGCAAACAGCAGTGGTATTTGCCTTTGAGCACAGCGCTGGCTCGTTGACATGAATGGTTCTTTCCCCATGGCTGTCCAAACAGCTTTCTCTAGTTATTTTTGGCATTTTGTGTAAGAAAGCAGAACCAGATTGGAAAAGATTATGGGCCAGATAGAAAAAGAAACTTAAGGTTTCTTTCTTTTCTGCTCATTTTTTTTTTTTCCAATTAAGCCCATCTAGCCTCTGTTTTCCTACCCATGTACTGAAGGACTGGATCTGCTTAGCTTCTGGAATCACGTGGAATCAGGTGTTTTCCCACACTACTGCCCTAGATAGTAAGGCTTAGAAAAAGCCCTCCTTCTCCTTATGTTCTCTACTCTAATGAGAGAACAGGAGACTAGAGCCTAGAATTCTCATTTTCTTTTCTTCTCTAATTTTTATTAATTTTCCTCCATACAATAGAGCTCTGATTTTCTAAGGAAAAAGCCTGAATAGCATGAGATGGGTTTGTTCTTCTTTCCACAATAACAATACTTGGTGGGCCAGCACAGTTGTCTACTAGTTTTTAAATAATGTTTTATCGGGGCACAGTTTTGATCATTCCTGACTATTGTCTATGGCTGCTCTCCCATAATGTCAGCATTGAAGTGTTCCAAGAAGAGATCACATGACCACCAAGACTCAAGTATTCCCTATCTTGACCTCTTCAGAATATGGCTGTTGATTCTTGCCTTAGAGTGTTTAAAGCTTTCAGATGTGTTGGGACTGAATCCCTCACTAAATTGGTTTCTTTTCTGAGGACATTTGATCTGTTCTACTATTCCCAATCAGAACCACTTAGGATGTAATCTCATTTATGAATCTGCAAAAGATTCCTTTTCTTCTATGTCCACATTTGTCTTTTTTTAGAACTGGAAACATGAGAACTTCTGTGTTAGTTGTGAAGATTAAGTGAATTAGAGTAAGTCACCTAAATACTTAGAACACAGTGAGTACTATTATATTATCATTAATATTAGAATGTTTGAAACTGAGCATAGTAGTGCAAGCCTGTAATCCCAACACACAGGAAGGATGAGTTTGAGGCCACATGGTCTACATAGTGAGCTCCAGGGCAACCCTGACTACATGTTGAGTATCTGGTTTTAAAAAAACAAACAAACAGACAAACACAATAATAAAATAAACAAGACCCTCCAAATATTAGGAAGTATACTTATAGGTCTATCTATCTATCTATCTATCTATCTATCTATCTATCTATCTATCTATCTATCTATCTATCATCTATCTATCATCTAACTACCTACCTATCTATGTATCTATATATCTTTGACAAAGTCTTATACACTGGAGGCTAGTCTCAAACTTTCTGGGGCTGTTCTTGAACTCCTGATCTTCCTACTTCTGACTCTCCAGTGCTGGGTTTATAAGTGTTTTATACTTGACTAAGAGTCCTGTCTTTTATATTGATTTGACAGTGACCACACAGATGAGATTTGATATTCATCTTTTAGTGAGGGAAGCACCTGAGTTATCTACCAGGATTAAATGATGAACGTAGTTGGTAGATGTCTACACTCATGAAGCCTGTGTAGTTCGGTGCAGCTCAAGACAGGTATCAATTGGTTTCCCCCAATGAGGAGTCAGCTCTGAATTGTGTATATTAATTATGTTTGCACGTAGCTAGGTCTTAAGATGGTGCTCAGAGCATATTTTCTCTTCTTCTTTGTTTTCCTCCTCCTTCTTCATTCCTTTTTTTTTTTCTTTCCGAGACAAGGTTTCCATGTGGTCCTGACTGTCTTGGAACTTGCTTTGTAGACCAGGCTGGCCTGGAAATCTTCCAAGTGCTAGGATTTAAGGCATGTACCACTAACATTCTGCCATATTTTCTCTTCTTAACATCACTTTGACACCTTCATGGTTCTTAACTCATAGCTAAGAGGCTGATTTAAAAAATTATCACCTTCCCCACTAGTTTTCTAGGACTTACACACGCCAAATTCAAGATTGTGGATTCATCTTGGAAACAGTGGGTTTATTTGGGATTTAAACTTCAGTTAGATAGGGGCCAGAAGATCAGTTAAAACACAGGGATGTAGGTGTGTTTCTAGGCAAATTCTGGCTAACTCCTGACTCCATACCTATAAGCGAGGGGAAGTTTGGCATTGTCAGAAGTGTGGTATTGGGGTTTAAATACAGACTAGACCATCACACCCAGAAGCAGCAAACAGCCTCAGAAATTTGTCAGTGTGCAATTTTATTGCTTTTGGAACATCCTAAAGTATACTCACTAAGGTCTTAAATATCTTTGGATGGGTATATATTTGTATGGTATGTGTGTGATGTATGTGTGTATATGGTGTGATGTGTGTGTGTGTATGCATGCACATATATGTGTGAACATAATTTCCACAGCTCTAATGTGGAGGTTAGAGGACAGCCCGTGTGCCACTTTTCACCTTGTTTGGAACAGGATTTCTTGTTCATGTCTGTGCATACCAGGTTAGATGGCCGGTGAGCATTCAGGGATTATTCTGTATCTGTTTCTTATCTTGGCATACGAGAACTGGGATAACAGATGCGTGCTGTCTACCTTGATGACTTTACCTGGGTTCTAGGGATTCAAACTCAGATTCTCTTGCTTGGGTGGCAATGCTTGACCCCTTGGGCTGTTTCCCCACTGCTACTTGTACAAATATTGGAGGCATAGGTCTGTTACTCACCCTGGTTCCTGATGCAATTGATGGGTACAGTTAGCAAGAGACCCAGAAGGCAGGGCTAGCAAGACACTGCAAGCTGTTTTATGGTCAATGTGTGTGGCCAGGAGGAATACACTGTAGTTATTGATAAACTTCATAGCAAACACAAACCACTAACCTAGTCATTTTCAAATAGCATGATCAGTACTTAATGTATGTGCTGTATTTTGCAAGACTGTGAACACAGTCGGTTTGTATCTGCCAGCATCGTCATAAACAGATGGTCAATGCATCGCACTCACATTCCGATGGCTGTGCTCTCACCAGGGGGGCCGGAGCATTTCGGCACCATTGTAGATATGGGGCCATTGTTGCATATATGGTCAGCTATAGACTGAGGTGTCACTGTGCATTGCAGGCCTGTGTTTCAGTCATTGTCATACCTAGGGTCTCAGTCCAGTATTAGTTGTTCTCTCTTGCTTGCTGACTTTTTTTTTTCTGGGTTATCTTTATTCACAAGCAAGCTTCCCCAGACAATAACAAAGGGCCTGGTAGTGCTCTTCAAAAGAGTTATACAGTAGCAAGGCATTCCAGTGTGATATGGGAGAAGGCCTGGATAATGCGTCATTAATTAATCAATTCATTCATTTTATCACTGAGGATCAGGCCCAGGGACTCATGCACACTAGACAAGCACTCTGTTACTGAACCGCATCTTTAGCCCTGGTTACTTTAGAAGCTTCCTGGAGAGCAGTTGTAATGGTCTATACGATCGCTTCTGAATCTAGCGCCATGAGCAGGGAGATGCGAGAATCTGACTGACCCCATCAGGATCGACTCACAAAGACTGACTCAGGGTGAACTGAAAAGGAGATGCAGATGTAGCTTATGGGTAGACTGCTTGCCTAGAAGACAGAAAGCCCTGGGTTCAGTCCTTAGCACCTCATAAAACTAGACATGAGAATTATGTCTGTAATCCCGGTACTCCAGAATGAGGGTGACTAGATATTCAAGGCCATCCTTGCCTATATAAGGAGTTCAAGGCCAGGCAGTGTTACACAAGACTCTAGCTAAGCAAATAAAAACCAAACCAACTAACTGAAACAAATGGCCTCAGAATGGATTTGGGAACGCGCGCGCGCGCGCGCACACACACACACACACACAAACACGTTCACTACAGAAAGTTGTGTTCGCCTGGGTTTTCTCATAAATGTGCCCTCTTACAGAAATCGCTTCTTTCACTGTCTTAGTTACTTTTCCTGGCTGTGACTAAATACTTCACAAGAAGAAACTTGAGAGAGAGGGACTTTGTCGTGACTCATTGTCTGAGGGGATCCAGGCCGTCACCGTGGGGATGACATGGTGGCAAGCGGCTTTATGGCGGTGGGAATGTGCAATGGTCTATTTCTCACACTGTAGCGAATCTGGAAACCGAGAGAGGTCAGGAAGCAAGACCCAGCTATAATCCTCCAAACTCACTCCCAGGGACTCACTTTCTCCATTGCAAAACTCTGCCTCCTGAAGTTCCTGAAACTTCCCCAAACAGCATAGCCCTCTGGGGAGCAAGTAGTCAAAGTCAAGCCAGCCTTTGGCATGCATTTCACATGCCAATCATAACAGTCACCTCATGAAAGAGTTGAAGGTTCAACAACAACAACAAAGTAAACTCCTACAAGGTGTAAGTTGCCCACTTAAGAGCGGCTTCTGCCTTCCATGTTCTTGACTTCAGGAGAGTGATGTGTTCTTTGCAACTGTGGTTTAATGCATCTTCAGTGGGAGCAGGGCAATCTTCAAAGGGACAAAATTGGTTCTTGGGGTAGAGGTGGAAAACATTTTTCATTCCTTTTATGTTCATAGCTTAGATATACATAAGCACATAAGCAGATACCCAGGGCACGACAGTCACACTTTGTGAGGAGGCAATTCGACCAAAGTGTGTCTGGAGGGTCTTCTTATGGGAAGAAAGTTTTAAAAGGTTAGGGGACGACATGGGGATTGGACTTCTAGTGTCAGACCTCCGATTTTCTCTTCCTCCTTTGCAGCCCTTGATAATTTAACAAATTGTGGACACCTGTTTTTCCTTCTTGGCCTCCACTAAAAGTTATCAACTTCAGCCTGTGACTTCTATGGTAGTAAGAATTCTTAGCTGCATCCAATGTAAAGTTCCAAATTTTCACATTTGAAAGATGAGTTGCAATATTTAAATAAATGAGCTACTTTTTAAATCAATGCGTACTGTAGTGACTTTGGCAGAGTCCATCTCTTTCTAGAATGCTGGAGCCCTTCTGGTCAGTTCTTAAATTCTTGCTTAAGAATATTCTAGAATACCAAAAAAAAAAAAAAAAAAAAAAGCCGGGCGGTGGTGGCGCACGCCTTTAATCCCAGCACTTTGGAGGCAGAGGCAGGCGGATCTCTGTGAGTTCGAGACCAGCCTGGTCTACAAGAGCTAGTTCCAGGACAGGCTCCAAAGCCACAGAGAAACCCTGTCTCGAAAAACCAAAAAAAAAAAAAAAAAAAAAAAAAAGAATATTCTAGAACTCCTTGTCTCTGTTTGATAACAGCAGAGCTAACTGTTGGTATCAAAAGGAACTGGTGTTTTGGACTTAAAGTTGCTGGGGACTACTTGTCATTAGTGAATTAGTCACTGAGATGGCTGAGCTGTTGAGTTCATAGACCTAGGACAACTAAAGTAAGCACACAGCCAGATATTCAGCAAAAACATCTGTACAACTGCATACTTCAGGAAGAGCTGACAGCAAATAGGGCTGTTCCGCACTGGCTTTAGAGTTTGCAAAACATTTATCTGAAAGCAGAACTGATAAGACAGATTAGCCTTCTTTGAGTCGCTGTTGAGAAAACTGGAAAGTAACCAGGGATCTATTTAAACAAATTTTAAAACTGGCTTCATACAAATGTTATTAGGCAGCACCATGTGTTTTCAAAGGAATTCCAATCTATTTTCGATATCTTTATTATGGCGGATAAGGGGTGTGTGTGTGTATGTGAGTGTGTGTATGTGCGTGTGAAAAGTGAATGGGTAAAATGGGAGTCATTGGGGGCAAGAATAATAACTGTATTGGCATGAAGTGAGGACTACATATGGACGAGTCAAGAGCAGTAGAGTTAATAAAGCTTTGAAAAGCAAAATGAATGGTTTAGCTTTGTTTTGTGGGGCGGGAGAGAGCAGTAATCTTAGGATTTCAGCTGATGGGAAGACTCCTGCCTCAGTTTCTCGGGTTCTGTGGTTGCAGGTGTGCACCACCACCACTAGCTCATCTGCTTCTGTTAAACAGAGATGCCGCGGCTCCCCACAGCAGACATCCTGTCTATGATTGAGTTGAAATCTGTCAGCCATGGACTCCTTCCTGCGGGCATACAGAAACTTCTGATCCCCCTTCCAAGTTGACAGCCCTTTAACTATGGAAGCAGCTGCCTTCTCCCAGGCCCTCGGAGCGGGGAGACATGTGATGACTGTGCTGTTTATAGGACTGTCGGTTTCTGTTATGATCCGAGCTCTGAGTGACAGTTGCAATGTTCTCTGGCTGTGGCGCAGTGACGGGGCTGCACATTCTGCCAAGTTGCGCTGTACGCACTGCAGGTCGACTACAGGACAAATGCTGATAGATTTGATTTCATGCTCTGCGTAACTCCACAGCTTGTCGGCTTTGCCTCTTTCCCTCTCTCCATCTCTCTCTCTTTCTGTCTGTCTCTTTCTGTTTATTTCTTTTGTGATAGTATTTGAAGTGTATTTGGCTAAGGAGTCCAGGCTTTGTAGTCAAGCCTATCTTTGAATTTAGACCTTCCATTTTCTCAGTGTGTGGGGGAGTGGGCAGAGTTCCTACCTTCTCTAGTACTTAATCTCTTTTCTATGAAGTGGGAGAACACTTTTCATGTAGGATGGATATTGTTTTTTAATTGAAAAGACATTTGTAAGGAAGGAGATTTACAAGGAATGGGCTTATAAAATCATGGAGGCAGTCAGCAAGCTGGGGACTCAGGAGACAAGAATAGTGTAGATTTAGTTCATTTTGGAAGGCTGGAGCTTGTGGCATCAATTCCAGACCAAAACCCAGCAAGCTCAAGGCAAGAAACACAGCTGTTCCAGGAATGTCCCAGGGTGTCTAGTCAGCTGGCAGGAATTCCCTCTTCCATTGTCTTTGGCTCTATTCAGGTACTGATGTTCAGTTGATTAAGTGAGGCTCAAGCTCAGTAGACAGAGCAATCTGCTTTTCTGTCTCACCAAGAAACAGTTCCATAAACACATCTAGACTAATGTTTGGTCAAATGTATAGGTACATATAATATAGCTCAGTCAGAATTAATGACATAAAACACAATAGACATTAAACAATCACTACTCATTTCTGTACAGTTTTTCTAAGAAGTAACACATTCCAGAAAGAACTAAGAGCAGGCTAGGAAGAGGATATTGGGGAGTGTTGTGCTAGATCGCCCATCAAGGATGCTGTGGCGACTGACTGAATTTTGTATTGATTGGACTGAGAAGCACCCAAAAGCTTACTGCAGCTCTCTATTGGGAATGTCCACTATGGTGATTTCAGAGGTGATCAGATAAGGAGAGGACTCTGACCTAATCTATAGATAGATTCCTTGATGGGTTCACAATATGATGGCATGGTTGGGAGGAGCCCAAATGTAGAAAGTAGAGACAGGGCTGCCTTAAAGGAGGTAGGTCACTGGGGCAGTCTTGTTCTGGGCTCTATCATGTTGATTCTTTCCTGAATGCCTATCCTGGCCTGCATGACATGAATTGCTCTGCCCTGCTATGCTTTTCCCACAAAGTCAACAAAGTCAACTTGACATACCTGGAAAGAGGGAATCTCAACAGAGAAATTGCTTTGATAGGATTGGTGTACAGGCTTCTTTGTGGGCCGTTTTTGCTTTTTGTTTATTTGTTTTCTTGATTTCTGATTGATGTGGGAGGAGCAAGTTCACCGTTGGCAGGTGGACCTGGGCTATGGAAGAGAGTTAGTTCAGCAAGTCAAGGTAGAGAGTTAGTAAACAGTGTTTTCCCATGGTCTCCGCTTCAGGTTCCTGCCCTGAATTCATGCCTTGTCTTCCCTCAATGATGGGTTAGAACCAGTATTCTGGAATAAACCCTTTTCTCCCAAGTTGATTCTGGTCAGTGTTTTATCATGAAAAGCAAACCAGGGTGTGTATTAATGGGATTTTGCTGGGAATAAAATTAAATCTGCAGATCAATTCAGAAGAATTGAATCATTATTATGCTGAATCTTCCAATTTATGAACACAGGGAGTCTCTACATGTATGTAAGTGGCAGCTTTCCTTTGCTGTTTTCTAACTTCACCAGTGTTTCCATGCATGCTTTGGCAAATACATACGCCAGTATATTTTCATCTTTAGGGCAATCATAAGTGGCAATACATCTATTAATTTTTCCCAGTTGAATGAACACATTATGTTTCACTATGATCTTGTTTGGACCACTAAGATAATTAAACATTTTTTTGTTTACTCATTGGTCATTATTTCCTGTCCTCTAAAGAGTCTGCTCCTGATTCTTTACTCTTGAAAGTAATGTTTTTCCATTTCCCCTAATGTATAATGTTTCTTCTTGGTTGTAATCTATCATTTTTCTTCTCTTTCTGTTTATTCGAGATAGTCTCCCCTTATAACCCCAAATCCTGGTGAACTTCTTGCCTCACACTTCCTAATGATGTGGTTTTAAGTGTCAACCACCACGTGTGACTTTTGAATTTCCCTTTAAAGTGTTTTTGTTTATGTGAGCAACTTTTCAAGATTTAGTATCATTAAAGTTATCAATATTTTGACTTACAGTCAATCTTTGGGCCTAGATTTAATTTATTTATGAGTGAGCTTAATTGAGAGGATTTTTTTTTATTGGAAATCATTTTGAAATAGAAAAGTTAAGCTTCCCCACTCTTGGGGATAAGAAGGAATTTTCAGCCTATGATCTTTTCTGAGCATAGGAAGATAGCTCAGTGAGAGAGTGCTTGCTTCAGATGGGTTTGACCCCTGGGCCTCTAGCGCTGAAAAAACAAGCAGCCAGGAAACCTAAGAAAGTGTAAGTAAGAGAAAACATTCTAGAAAAATCTTTTGTACATTTCCTCAATTATTGGACAATATTTCTAGAAGTTTCGAAAAAAACAAAACAACACCATTTGGGAGCTAGGAGTTCTTCATTTAACAACTAATTAAAATGAGTTCTCAAAGCACAATAAGATAACGATTTCCCCAGATTATGACCAAAACTTAAGGAATTTCTGTCCCATGGATTGTGGTAGTATCTAGTTTAGATTTTTTAAAGTTCCAGTTTAGGATGAGTCTTAAGTGCAGAGCTGGTATCTTTCTTCTATTAAATGAGGGGAATTTAGGGCCAAAAATGTAAAAGATAGCTCTGGATTGAGTTGTCCTATTGAGCTTCCACAATGAAGGCTGGAGAATTCCCTTGGCAAGCACATTTTCCCCCATCTGGTAAAAGAATCTGGGTCTTTCATGCATATTTATGTCTGGGAAAAAAATCCAGCTCCTTTAAGCAAATGTGGTGTGGTAGATGCAAAGACAGATTTATTCAACTGCCTGTCTCTTTTGTCAGCCACAGTAGTTCAGCTGTCTTGATGATAAAAGCATTTGTTTCCCCCATTTATGAAAATTTCGTACCCATGTATGATGATGTGTCTTGGTCATATCCCCCTCCCTCCCTCTTCAGCCACCACCTTCCTCAATAAGTCTCTCTCCCAAATTCATTCTTTTGTCACAACCCACTGAATCCAATTAGTGCTGCCCCTCTGCACGTGGGAGTAGTGCCAACCACTGGGGCGTGGGCAACCTACCGGTGGCCACCCATTCAAAGTGACCCTTCCTTCCTCAGCAGCCGTTAACCAACTGTCAGTAATTCCTCCATGAGGAGTGGAAAATGGGATCCCCTCCCCACTTAACACTGGAATTTATTCTGGCTTTATCATGTGCAGGTGATTGTAACTGTTATTAGTTTACGTGTATAACTGTCACGCCATTTCCAGGAGACAGCATCTGACAGCACATGGCCCCATCTTTTGACTCTTACATTCTTTCTGCCCTCTCACCCATGATATTCTGTGAGCCTTAGAGAGGGTGGTTGATAGAGATGCTCCATCTGTGGCTGAGCTGGTTATTATCTGCACTTTGAACTGGTAAGAGTTTCTGCATTAGCCATTCCCCAACCAAGGATGAGAGAGCACAAATCTATGGCTAGAAACATGAATATTTAGAAGGCAGTTTGACATCATGACTGTGCAGCAAAACAACACCAATAAGTTCTCCCCTAGGGCTGATGACTTTCCTAACCATGGGTTTTGACCATGTTTACAGTACTCCATATGAATTCCCTCCTGGGCAGCAGACCTGAAATTCAATAAAGACAGCATTTTCCATGCCCCCAACACCATAGTCTTGCCAGTGTTGTGCCAGTGAGCACATCTTGCCCATGGCTCATCCTCTTTCTGATTGTGATTTTCTGTATTTTTGGTTTTCAATATGCAAATTATATTTAAAATATTGCTATGTTGTCATTTTCATGTTAAAACATAAACCAAGTTGATATTTTTCTGGTCTGACAAAAATTAAAATTAATAAGAATGTCCATATGTGCATGTGTGTGTGCGTGTGCACGCACACATGCAGACACACACACACGCACACAATTACTTCTATTTTAGTATGAAGATCCTATTCTATTTAGTATGAAGGGTAAACTGTAGTAAGAAGCAAAACCAGTTAAGACACTAAAATGCCATAATATTTTTTGTCAAGGATTTATAAGCCGCTTTAAGACTACCCCACCATCTTGGCTCTGTGTGAGCGGAGGGGCTTTCACGTGATCACCCACAGACCTGTGCTTCATCAGGCAACCATCAGTGATTGTGAAGACAGGTTTCTCTTTTTTCTCAGCATTCTGCAGCAGTTGGGCACTATCCCTGATGGTCAGGAACTGGTGGGACCATGCCAAAAACCTGGTTCCCTTTTGGATCACTATGTGCAGTACTAATTGAACTGCTGAGAACGCCAGTTACCTAGCTCATCTTTAGGAGTGAAATCTTCTGTCACATAGAAGCAATATGACAATCAACAACACTAACAACAAAGCACAAAACAGACTTGGGGAAGCCCTTGAACCCTTCCTCAATTTTCTTTTTCCAAATGAACACCATACTTAATCAAAGGTCTCTGCGTCATTTTTATATACCTAGCCTTGGCTTATCTAGCATAGGGCAAAAGGCCTTTGCACTTCCTGGCCATCCACCCATCCTGGGAGGATGGCCCTAACTGACACTGCTGAGACCTTTCCTGGAAAGACTCTGCAGGCCAAAGCCCAAGGCTGGAAGATTCTGTACAGACACCTCCTTCTAAAGCACACAGCAGCTGAGTTGCCAGGTTGGCCTGAACCTGACAGCCCTTTGCTAAATATTTCCAGAGCCCTTGGGTCTGCTGCCAAACATTACTACATTTTTTTTTTCCCTTGGAAGAATGCATTTAAGGCAAGAGTTATAAAAAAGATGGCAGCTCTGATGGGAACTTTATTGTATTTTAAGCACTAAATTGTCTGAACGGTGCTGAAACCGACTCGCGCTTTGAAAGGTTCTGACAGTAACGTGTGTGCTATTGTGGTTTGCGCTTTTTGCAGAGATAAAATTCTTCTGCGAGACTCCAGCCATCGCTGACATTGTTATCCTGGTTGATGGGTCGTGGAGTATTGGGAGATTCAACTTCAGGCTGGTGCGAAATTTCTTGGAAAACCTGGTCACAGCGTTCAACGTGGGCTCAGAGAAGACACGGATTGGTATACCTTATGGGCCATAGATGCTAGTTGCTACTGCAAAAAGTCTGGGAAGATTCTTCCGAAACTCAGAAACCCTTTACAAAGTTACTTTCAAAGTTATCAAAGGCTCAACTACACCGTTGTTCCTGAAAGCACATGTTCACATCAATAAATATTTTTCCTTAGCAATTTTATATTATCCCTACTAAAATTTCCCATTCATGATGCCGTTCACTTGACTATTGAATGCACCAATTCTCTTTTTAGCCTCCCTTTTACTATTGATATTAATGAAGCTTTAGAATATCACTTGCATAAGAATTTATCAACAGCCATCTGTGTTTAAAAGAAGCAGCCAAGTACAGGGAAATGTTGAAATGAAAAGCTAGAAATAATATTTTGACATTATGATCTTTGTCAAATTAATTCTAGTTATAATTAAGAGAAAAAAACTCCTGTAAATCTTTGTGTCATATTCTAAGCAATAAAATAGTATATTTTCTATAAAAGTACTAAGCTTTAAGTAATCATTAAGAACATTATTATTTGAGAATAAAATGACAGCAAATAAATCTAGATCTTTTATCTACACACAACCGGCCTTTTTGTTTTTAAATGCTAAATACCTTGTTATTCGATAACATCCAAAGTACTAGAAAATATGTAAACTCCCTCCACTACTAGACACGTCCAACTAGACTCCTTTCCCTGACGTCAGGGCTTCTCTTTGGAAGCACAGCACCAGGCAAAGAGAAGAATGCTAGACAGATCACACCATCCATCATCCTGCTTTCTCTAGTGGTCACGTGATCCTACACAGCAGGCAACTTCCGGTTCTCTCTTCCTTCTTTCCAGGCTTGGCACAATACAGTGGGGACCCCAGAATAGAGTGGCACTTGAACGCCTTTAACACAAAAGATGAAGTGATCGATGCTGTCCGAAGCCTTCCCTACAAAGGAGGAAACACCCTAACAGGTCTGTCTTTTTCTTCAATGCGCATTCTTAGCGAACTATTTTGCTGAAGAGCAATTATCGTATTACCTTATTTTGCTCCTTTTTAAGAGGTGGCGTAGTGGTTCTTTTTCTTTTTACCATGTAACATCAAAAGTTCTTAGATGACTTATTTTTTTAATCAAGCAGCATTAAGACTTAATCCAGTTCAATCCAAAGGAATACTGGTTTTATACTTAGATTCAGAGGACGATGCCAGAAAAGCATGAAAAAACTCTTTTTTTTCCCACAGTTACACAGCTACATTTTCTATACAAGTAGAAAGCTTGATATGTTCAGTAAAACAGTGCAGTTCACAGCACGTGATCAGCCTGAATCTGAACACAGGTGTTGGCAGCATTCATGGGCATTGTGTGGCAGTGCAGTGTGCATTTTATGCATCCATAAGTAAGGTTGCAGTGATACCCTGCGTGATGCAGCATGGGCGAGTGCCAGCACCACCTCGGATTCCTTACATATTATTTGTGTATTCTATTTATTTGTATTTACTTGAGACAGTATCTCACTGTGTGACCCTGGCTGGCTGGGGACTCTTTGTATAGACCAGGCTGGCCTCAGATTTACAGAGATCATCCTGCCTCTGCCTCCCCAGGGCTGGGATTTAAGGTGTGTGCCATCATTCCCTGCTCAATGCACATTTGATTTTGAATTAATTTATGGTCCACTCTATTTAGTAACCTTTAACTGTGGATAGATTTTTTTTTTTTTTTTTTTTTTTTTTTTTTTTTTTTTTTTTTTTTTTTTTGCCAGCCTCATGACCCCAGATATACAGGGGTTATGTGGCCCACGGTTTAAGAAACCTAGAAGGAAATGAAGCCACCATGGAAGCCAATGGCTGTCAGCCGCTGCAGAGGGTTTGCCGTCTCTGTAGCCTTCTTTTCCCTTTTCTGAGACAGTTTAGCTATGGAGAATGGGCGAGGTTGGAGCTCAGCAGTCCCCTGCCTCCACCTCCCGAGTGCTGGGATTCTGAGTGTGCATCTTCACACTCAATGTTATCGTCTTTTTAATTCATGATTTTTAGTCTTCAATTACTAGTTGTTGACTTTTGAAGACTTTTGACCCACTAGTATTAAAAGTGGTTATTATAACAATATTTACATTAAAAATATCTGTGGCACGAACATACATGGTTTATGTAGATGTGGTTTATTTTGTATTATTTTAATTTTAGTGCACTAATGAGTTTAATGGATAAAGTAGACAATATACAATAACAAAGCAGCCATACAAGGGGGAAGATGGAAATTCAATTAAAAGATCCAAAAGAAATACTAGCTGTAGGAGGGGAACAAAAACCAAATAAACACTCACTATAAAACAAATGAAGAACATATTTGATGGGCTTAGTAGACTGGCCATGACTCATGAAGAATCTCTAAGCCTGATGAGCTCTGTAACAGAAAAAAGGGGGAAAAACCTTCCAAACTAGAAATTCAAGTGCTATCGAATTGCTGTGTAGACACACATGATAACAGGAATTCCAGAAGACAAGGGAGAAGGAGGAAGACATAATACTTGAAATAATAATAATAATAATGAGAACTTTCTCCAAATTAATGTCAAGCACCTAATTCTAGATTCAAGCTTTTTCCCCCCCGGGGGTTGAACCCAGGACCTTCTACAGGTTAGACAAGGCCTCTACCACTGAGCCACATCTCCAGCACTATTTGAACAGATTTTAAACGTAGAATGGCCATTGCCTTCCTCTAACATATGACTTGAATGCTCAGCTTTAGGTATCAAGATATTATTATGGATTTCTAGGGAAACTGTTGGCAACTTGATAATTAATCACCTTGCCAATTGGAAGCATACTCAAGTGGAATTGTTAACACTTGTGAGAAATTATTAAACACAGATGCAATATTGCATGTTTTCTTACTCCTTTCCAGGTAAAATCCCCCTCAAAAGCCAGGAGCATGAGTTTAGACCTCAGTTGGGCACGTGGATTTGTGGTTAGTTCAGGGAAGCATGGATGGGGCTCTGGAGTCAATCTTTAGTCTTGGCCCCCAAATAAAGACAGTGAATGAATAAGATGAATGAGAGAGAGAAAGGGAGAGTTTTTATCATCTAACCTAACTCTTGATGCTTAACAAGACGACAGTAAATGTTTGTTGAATGATTTGGTGGTCTCAAAAGTTTCTTGCAATAAAGAAAGTTGTTGTTTTGTATATTAATTTTAAAAGAAAAAGAAAAGATTTCTTAAATAGTATTGTGAGAAACAAAATTGCTTATTAAAGATTCATCCAAGAGAAGTGTATTTATTATTAAGATGAATGAAATGCACGATTCTGTAGTAATTTGGCTATTGTTGCTGTGTTTCCATTCTCTGAAGAAAAGAAGTCTAAGGAAGAATCTAGAATGTGTTACCATCTACATTATATACCCTGATGCAATAGCAGGTTCTTTTGTTTTATTAACTCTATTCTAGTGGACTTGGGTCTTTCATCAGCTGCTATCAGGTTGTTGTGAGAATGAAGGCCTAGACCTAATAAAAACCCTCTTAACTCTACTCATCATAGGGATACGATTTCCAAACTGAAGATTTTAATTAGAAATGTTTGGCTTGTGTTTCTTTCTCCCAGGCCTTGCTCTGAACTTCATTTTTGAGAATAGCTTTAAGCCAGAAGCAGGATCAAGGAGTGGAGTTCCCAAGATCGGCATTTTAATCACAGATGGAAAATCCCAAGATGACATTATCCCGCCATCCAGAAACCTCCGGGAGTCTGGTGTAGAGCTCTTTGCCATAGGTATGCTGTTTTTTATAAATTTTTGTTTATTTATTTATTGTTTATGTATTTAATGTGTGTGTGTTTGTGGAAGTGTGGTGTGTGTGTGTGTGTGTGTGTGTATGTGTGTTCAGAGGATAACTCGTGAGGGTCAGTTCTTTGCTTCCACCATGTGAGTCCCAAGAATGGAAATCACTGGGCTTGGCAGGAAGTGCCCTCCTCCTTTCAGCCGTCTAACAAATCCTGTTTGTTTTTAAGACAGGTCTGGCTACTAGCGGGCACTGGTCTTGAACTTGTGATCCTGTCTCAGTTTGAGTGCTGGGCTTACAGGTGCCAACGCACCCAGCTGCAGTATGTTGCTATGTGACTCTAACGGTTCCGCTTCCATTGTGGACGTGGGTACATACCACTACATGCAACACGCACTGCTTTGAAAGCCAGAGGCCAGAGCACTCTCTACCAGGCTTGCCAGCTGAGTCTGGCTCTTTTGCATGGAAAATAAGAGTGATTCTGCCACGTACACCATAGTGTTTGGAACTTTGAGACAGATACTGAGCACAAAACTTTTGAAAAGGCCTATAGTGACGTGCTAAAGTTAGGGTCACATTTGTTACATATAGTGATGTGCTAAAGAAAGGGTCCCACTTGCTTCCATTTAATCAGTCGTGGGTTGCTCTTCAGGGTCAGTTTGTAGCTGTCTCCTTGCTAGTTGTAGGAGAAGAAATCACGCCCCACATATTCAGGGAATGGGGCCCTGCAGCTATTAAAGACGTGTGGTGTCGCTGACTTGAATCAAGTGCTCTGAAAGCTATCATTTTATGAGAAAGAATATATACAACAGATCCAGCATAATTACAAAATATTTACACAATAAGCTTTGCCTTCAATTAAAATGTTTACAGTTTCTCTGGCAAGAGGAAGGTCTTCTGCTTAGTAGAGACCAATAAACTTTGGCAGAAAGCAAAACAACAGCCTGATTCCCAAGACACAGAAACATTAGTCAAAATGGGGTAGCAAATCTCTCAACAGGGCTCTGAAGACACTTAAAGTCTCTTGTTATGAGTGGCCCACTTTGTTACAGTTTACAGGGCGAATTATTCCGTTGTCCATCTTTAGTCTCGTATAGATGTGCTAAGCAAGAACATACTTGAGTCTTTTTATGGCCTTTCTGTAGTCTTCATCAGAAGTGAATACTTTCACGTTCTGCAGAGGTCAGAAAAGATAACGGTGGACCCAGTACTGAAATGGATTCCCAGCTTCTGTTTTAATCCTACTGACTTAGGATTTCCGTTGCTGTGAAGAGACACAGTGACTACAGCAACTTTGATAGAGGAAAACATTTAGTTGTAGCCGGCTTACAGTTCAGAGGTTTAGTCTCTTATAGTCATGGTAGGGAACGTGGCAGCATGCAGACAGACATGGAGCTGGAGAGGTTGCTGAGAGTTTTACTTCTGGATCCTCAGGCAGCAGGAAGGAAGAGTGAGCCTTTGGGCCTCAGCTGAAATTCTGAAACTTCAAAGTCCACCTCTAGCGACACACTTCCTCCAGCAATGCCACACCTACTCCTCCAAGGCCATATCTCCTAAGGACAGATGGCTGCCGTTTTATCCAAACTATCGTACCTACTAAATCAAAATAGCTAGGGCGAAGGTGTCTAACAATGCATACTTTAAAAACTTGCTCAGATATAGCAATGTATGCCTTTAACTGCAGCACTGGAGGGGTAAAGGCAGGCAGATCACTGTAAGTTTCATGCCAGCCTAGTCCATATATAGAGTTCTACACCAGCCAGGGCTTCCTGTACAAAGTACCTCTGTACTTTGAAAACATTCTTCAGTGTTGGGAACTACTGACAGACCCATTATGGACAGAACCTCTTTTTGAGTGCTGATGCGTTTTTTTTTTCTTAGAGAAAGACCTCAAAGATTTCTGTTTACACCTTTTTATTCTTATTTTATATAGAAGAGTAGGTTACTGATTGATCGTTTTTTTAAAAGAACTTCTTTCCTTAGAAAGGAAAGCATTTAATATGGACTAGATTACAGGTTTAGAGGTTTAGTCCATATTCATCATGGCGGGGAGCATGGCAGCGTGCAGGCAGACATGATGCTGGAGAAGGAGCTGAGAGTTCAGCATCTGAGTCAGTGGGAGGAGAGGTTTTTTTTTTTTTTTTTTTTTTCCTGAGACAGGGATTCTCTGTGTCCATCTGGAACTCATTCTGTAGCCCAGGCTGTCCTTGAACTCAGAGATCTGCCTGCCTCTAAAAGGACTGGGGTTAAAGGTGTGAGCCACCACTGCCGGCCTAGGACTGATGGCTTGTTAGCATTTGATGCCTCTGACACTAGCTGCAGAAACTGTCGACTGTCTTCTCCCCTTCTTTCCTTACTCCCTGCAACCTCTCTAAACTGAGTCACTAGAGGGTGAGATTGTACCATCACCTCTCCTTCCCCCAGCCCTACCCAGCGTTGACACTTGCCAAGTCCTCTGTCAACAACCTGGGGATCTAAACTGTTTCAAAGATGGCACTATCAGCCTTAGCATGGAAAGCCAAGATACTCACAAATGGTGCATCTAGGAGAAGTAGATTTTGTTCAGGTCCCCAGGGGATATTGTTTTTGAGCCATACAACTGTTATGCTCAAAACATAGCTGCGTTTTTCCATCCGTAGAAGAGTGGATAAAAGAGGCTCTAGGGAAAAATTAAGAATGCATCATATTCAAACTTTGTTTTGGTATTTTTTATGGTCTTGCTGTTTTGTTTGTCTATCAGTATTGTATTATAGTGGTTTGAAGGAAGCATCTTATACCAGTTTTCAAGAGCCAGCCGTACACATTGCATCCCTCATCTGAATCTTTGGACCTCACATAGGTGTTTCCCACAAGTCATAGGTACCCATACAGTAGGAAATGGTAAATACTGGAAATGAGAGCAGAAATATTACTAGTATTATACTCCTGGATCATAGAAGGGCAATAAGCTATGTGATCATTTTGGTCCTGGGAACTGATTCAGTTGCTTGTACTAGGCATTAACATTTATTACGTTGAAGTTGAACAGTGCATTTTCAGAGCGGCCAATGAGAGGGAAAATGCTGATAATCCATTCTTAGATGTGCTGCTGAGATTGTGGGCTATAGAATGCTTTATTCAGGACTGACTCACTTCACTGTGTGCCAGGCATTGTGGTGAACTCTGGGACGCAAAGCGGACTGGAACAGAACCCCTGACTGCACAAATTCCTTCCAAGTCATTGCTGCCACTGCCTTTATTTTCCATGAATTTTAAACAGTCAAACTATTTTATTCATGAAGACGGGGAAGCAAAGATATGGGAGGGGAGAGAGACAGAATCTTTGGTTGCATATTTTATCAAGTGTAGACTTGCACGGCATGAGAAAGCAATCTCTCCACGAAGCTCTTGCTTCAGCACACAATCAATGTGATACTGACTTGGTTGTGTGTTCTAGAAGTCCTTTGGGCAAGAAACTTCAGATACACAATTCTTTAAGTCTCTCATCCAGTAAAGAAAGTCTATGCAAAAGAATTAAGCTAGTGGAGGATTATCTAGGGTATTTATCCTAAATTTTATGCTTTTGTTAATAATCCTTAGAAGACTGTTTAAACAAAACTTAGTGAATTCATCTAGATGTTATTTGAACATCTCTGGGAACTACCTGGAAATGAGCAATATTCTTGATCCTTCAGCCTCCTAATCACGTAGTTCTGTGGCTATGAAAGCTTTGTTACTTAGCGTGTTGAGTGTGGAAGTACGCAATTGGCGCAGCCAGGCATATAAGAAGTCGTCTGTGCTATGCCAGACATCTCCCTAACGGGCATCTACTCCCCTCAGATGATTGATGCTACAGGGATTTCTACAGAAATCCTCCTTGTTTGTTGACTCTTGGAGAAGAGAAATCTCCCCTCACACCCACAAAGCCTCGTCATGGGCCTTTTCTTTCCCATCTCCTTTGCTCTTGGTGATGTACCACGGGAGAGGTAGCGCGGTGTAGCAGTGTAGCGGAGCCACCCTGATACCCTTTCAGTCACGTGTCCTTCCGACAAGCTTGTTACCTGTGCGCGTGTAAAGCAGCAGACACAGCAGTGGTTGTTGTGAGGGTTGAATGTATTGAATGTATTGATGGAACGAGCAACAAGGGCTGGGCAGAGTAGGCATATTTCTAGTGTCTCCAGCCAACGCCCTTTCCCCTACTCGTTTGTACCACCTTCCAGACACTCAGCATTCTGCTTGGCCTGTGGTCATGGAATTCAATAGAGACAGTGGAAGCAACAGAACTTCCTTATTTGATCCATCATAATTTGCAGAGTCACTGGGCAGTAAATTGTGTTTGAGTCCATTAGAAAATCTCTTCACCCATATTTTCCTCTGGTTTAGCACTGTATTAAGTGGTTATGTAGATAAAGCTTGAATTCTAGCAGTATTTTCTCAATTTTACTTTTTTGAGGTACAGTGTCTCACATTTTAGATAAGGCTAGCCTAGAATTCACTATGTAGCCCAAGCTAGCCTTGAACTCATGATAGTTCTCCTGCCTCCTGAGTGCTGAGATCAGAAGCATGATTCTGAATGTAAATAAACTTACTTTGTAGAAATTTAAACCTGAAGATTGATAGTTTTTGTTTTTATTTGGGTTTTTCAAGACAGGGTTTTCTGTAGCTTTGGAGTCTGTCCTGGAACTAGCTCTTGTAGACCAGGCTGGCCTCAAACTCATAGAGATCCTCCTGCCTCTGCCTCCTGAGTGCTGTGATTAAAGGCATGTGCCACCACTGCCCGGCTTTTTTTTTTTTTAATTTCAGTACTAGTTTAGTTACTCTTGATTCTGTAATATTTGTGCAATACGGAAGTTATATCCAGTTTATTTAGTTCCCTTCCTGTTGGAGTGTACTGAACAAAATCACTAGCTGATTACTCAGGAAACAACTCTCACACTTTTCTTTGGGTTTTGAGATGGAGTGCCACCATGTAGCGCTATTTGGTCTAGAACTCGGTCTGTAGACCAAGCTGGCCTTGGATTCACAGAGATCCGCCTGTTTTTGCCTCCCAAGTGCTGTGATTAAAGGTGTGCGCCATCACACTCCACCATACCTTTTCTTTTGTGATTAAAACAAAAACATTCAAATGAACAAATACCATGCATTCTGTATAACCCCCAATCCTACTGCCCTGCCTTTTCCTTCCCCTTCTCCTTTTGTGGGTCTCCTTTTTTCACCTAAAAATTTTGGTTTGTGCTTTCATGTCATGTTTATGAATAAGATTTTATATATGTATCTAAAAGCTGGGACAATAAATGAGAAAAAAAACCCACAGCATTTGCCTTTCAGAGACTGACTTAACTAATAGGATTATCTACATTTACATCAACTCTCCTGTAAACGACATAATTCTCCTCCGTGGCTGAAAACCTAGTCTGTTGTGTACATATGCCCCATTTTCTTGATCCACTTCAATGCTATTGGGCACCTAATGCAGTTCAGCCATCCGAGTGGAGGATGCTCTGGCTGTGGCGAAGACTGATCAACTGCACTAGAGTGGCTCTTTCTAATGCGGCATCAAGATCACCATCCTCCCTGTTATTCTCAACGGCAGGGGTTAAAAATGCTGACCTGAATGAGCTGCAGGAGATCGCCTCTGAGCCAGACAGCACTCACGTCTACAATGTTGCTGAATTCGACCTGATGCACACGGTAGTGGAGAGCCTGACCAGGACTGTGTGCTCCAGAGTGGAAGAGCAAGACAAGGAGATTAAAGGTGAGTGAGGACAGGGAGGTCTGGGGGATGTGGGCGGAGATTAAAGGTGAGTGAGGACAGGGAGGTCTGGGGGATGTGGGCGGAGATTAAAGGTGAGGAGGACAGGGAGGTCCAGTGCGTGTGTGCAGCACAATATGTCCAGGTCTGTCATCATCTTCACATGTCTCTAACCACACACACACAGTGCACACCGCGCTATCACTGTGGACACTGAACCGTAAATGAGAGAAAGCATGTTCACAGGTTCATCACGCTCACTGGTCTGTTACCATGCACATAGGTCATCACCACACTCACATGTCAGTCATGGTGGGTACAGGGACTATAAAAATTCCTAATTTTTTTCAAGTTGACTTTCTTAATACTTCATTTTCTTTCTGGTGCCTGAGTCATCAGTCAAACAGAGACATACACATTGGCAGCCTCGTGAGGGTAAGGGACATCTTCTTTGACCAGTAGGGGATTTTCTCTCAAGTGTTAACGTTTAAAACATTGTTTTTCCAAACAAAATGCTCAGTTTCAAGATAATTATGCAATCACATAAGTTGTAAGGCACAGTACACACAGAGCTAGCGTCTTCTTTTCCAGCTCTGTCCTAATGGCAGCACCTTGTAGAGCCAGCATTAAGACTAGCATGCGAGGAGCCATGATAGAATCGATATAAAAGACATTTCCATCTCAGGAATACTCCTGCCGCTGTTCACAGATTCCCATCCTTTCATCGCCCTCTTGCTAATCCCGACAGTCACTAGAGTGGTCTCCATTTCTATTCTTTTTCATTTCAAGACTTTTATACAAATAAAATAATCAAATATTCAGCCTTTGGGGATTGGATTTTTTCATACAGAATAATTTCCTGTAGGTTTATCCATATTATATGTGTATCAACAGCTCTTCTGGGTTATCTTATGTGGTTTGGATGGCCCACTGTTTGTTTAAGCATTTTCAGATTCTGGATTCTTTCCAGCTTGAGGATACTATGATAAAGCTGCTGTGAATATTTGTTTATTGATTTTTTTTGTGTAAATATATGTTTAAATTTCTCTGGAATAATGCCCAGGAATGCAATGACTGAACAGTATCTTGAGTGCATGTTTAGTTCAGCTTGGTTTTCATTAAGAAACTGCCAGACTGTTTCTCGAGTCTAGAATTTTATGTTCTGAGTGGCAGCATGTGGCTGCGCGGGTGCCTTTGCATTTGGCTCCTATATTGATGTGCTCTTTCGTTTTGTTTTCATTTAAGCCATTCTGAAAGGTTTATAGTCATTACATGTTGTGGGTTTTGGTTTTTGTTTCTGTGCTGAATGGTAATGTTGAGCCTTTTCTTCTGTTTGCTCTCTAAAGACACATCTATTACAAAGACGTGAGGCATTTTCTAGTTGAACGTTGTGTGCCACCATCTCTTAGGTATAATTTTGTAGTTTTATTTCAGGCTCTTTGGCCTGTTCCCTTGGGTCACCTTGTCTAATTTTCTTCCAATAATAACTTTTAACTTGCTCTAGCTATTTAGTAAGTCTTTAAATTGTGTAAACTTGAGTTCTATGATCATCATCATCATCACTATTATTGCAAATTCATGACTTCTATCTAGGCATCAGACTATAGCCTTTGGGAGTTGATCCTCTCCTCCCCTTCTACTTTATTGAGAACATGTCTCTCTTGTTTCTACTGCTGTGCTATTTGAGGCTGACTGGGCAAGACCTTCCAGTCCCTGCTGCTGTCTCCACCTCCATCCTCCTGCAGGAATGCTGGGGTTGCAGATGCATACCGCCCCATCCTTGGGTTGTGGGGCTCTAACCTAGCATGTGGCTTGGGAGGCCAGCACTTTTACCCATCGCACCATCTTCACAGCCCTTGCTTATTCTTTTCAAGTTTTAAAAACTTTCCATTTCTTTATTACCCCATTAAATATTAGGATATCTTTATTCCATAAAGACGTTACTTAGATTTTGATAGGAAATGCATCATATAAAAATTATCAGTAACCAAATATCCACTTGGTGAAAGAATAATTTTTGCTTTGTTGGGGGTATCCAATTCATGAATATAGTACACCTGTCCGTGTAGTTAGATATGATTTTATTTCTTTCATTAGCATTTTCTAGTTTTCAGGACTTATGAGTCTTATCTGTTCATTTACTATAAAGGCTTTGTTAGAATTGTACAAACTATTCAACATTGTATGAATGAATTTTATTGAATTTTTTAATCTCAGTGTCCACATGTTTATTTCTTGCAGATAGAAATACATTTGATTTTTGCACATTAACTATATATACCATATACATGACTTGACATTATTAATTAGTTTATGGGTTTTCTTCTGGATTTAAATTTTTATATAGAAAATTATATAGTTTACAAATAGAAATAATTTGTTTCACCCCTTTTTTTTTTTATTTCTTTGACTTCTTTTTCATTTTCTTGCCTTACTGCATTTCCATACCAAGATGCCTGTAACTATTGCATGGGAATACTGCTGTCTTATTCCATACTGCGGAAGGAGCACTTTGATTTTCAGGGAATCAATCCATTTTGTAAATGTTGGAGAATTGTGTAGAGTTCTTTCCACTCTGTCATTATTCTTTTGATGTCTGTAGGGTCTATAATAATGGCTTCAATTTCCTTCCTGATAATGGTCAGTAACATGTACAAAGTTCTCTTGTCTTCGGCCATTTTCCTTCCTGATGACTGTGTATCATAAAGTGCATTATTTCCTATTCTCTGTGGAGGATAGAGTCACACTAGAGATTTTATAAGTCTTGTGTCAGTCACCTAACAGTTTCCTGAGACAATATCTCCTATAGCTTGAGGTTCTTTTTGTACTTGCTACGTGCCTGAGAATGACCTTGAACTTCTGACCCTTCTGCTTCCACATTCCCAGTGTGCGAATACCGGTGTGTGTGTGCCAGAATACCCAGGTTATGTGGTTTAGGAGATTAGACCCAGGGTCTCATGCATGGTAGACAGCGTTCTTGTCAGCTGAGCTGCATCCCCAGCTCCCCCGCTCTCACACACACACTCCCCAAATCTTTATAAAACCGTTTTCTTCAACGTGCATAAGACACATGTCTGACACAGAGTGGGTGTTCACAACATGCCAGTTTCTTTTCGACTTTTATGTTTAGATAGTGATCCCTTGTTGGTCATCTTCGATGTAGATGCTATGTCTTTATATCCGTGAGAAGGGCTCAGCCCCGAGAGCTACTGTTTGTCTTTTCTACACTTTCCTTGTGCCTTGATTTTCTCATCTGCAGCACATGGGCAGTAGTAGCAACAGCTGAGAATTAAACGACACCTCTAAATGCCTCAGAGGAGCATCTTTGGATATGTGTGCATTTGCTTCTGTGCTTTTCAGTGTTTATTGACAGTTCTCGTCAAAGTTTCTGAGAATTGAAAGCTATGTTCAATTTCAGTCTGTGTCCTAAGAATCTGCCTCAGTGGACAGTTTCTAATGAACATTAAATGCTTGATTGAATGAATGCAAGACTCAGCCATGGCACCTACTTACCCACTGAGGAGACTCTAAAGGGCACCGTGACTGGTGGCATTTCTTAGGGTCCTAGGAATGGCTTGGGAAGTCGCGTTTATCTGGTGTATTTCTTTCCTTTAGCCTCAGCCCTTGCCACTATTGGGCCTCCTACAGAGCTGATGACTTCTGAAGTCACCGCCAGGAGCTTTATGGTTAATTGGACTCACACCCCAGGAAAAGTGGAAAAGTACAGAGTGGTGTATTATCCCACCCGAGGTGGGAAACCGGAGGAGGTAATATGACAACCTGCCCGACTTCTCCATCCCTGAAGTCCTCATAGTGGGACTTCTCACATGCAAATGTGTGTATAGGACATTATCTGCTTCAAGACTGTAAGTGATTTGAAATGGATCTCTACATGACTGTGTTGTTCCCCCATCTCCCCAAGTTATGGTACCCACACCTTCTTTCATCCCATCGTACAGTCATCCTCAGAATGGGATCAACTCTGCACTTACAACCTAGTCTACTTTTCTTCTCGAAATTAGCAAGTTCTAAATTGACTAAAGTTTAAATCCATCTTTTTCTATTTGGGAGTGGCCAGGTATTTCTACCATAGTGAAGACTGTATGTTCCAAATTTTGTGGTAATATGAGGAGCTAGTCTTCTGGGACTTGGAATTTCCTGGGCATTTGTAGAGGTCAGGACAAGGGAAAGCCACAACTCTGACAGCCGTGGCCAGCGGTTTCCATCATGGCTAAGCTAGAAGAGAGCACCTATTGCCAGCGACTGTGCTCTTGGTCTCAGAGAGTCACTGAGTTCAGATCTGATGAAACCTCCTCTTCCTTTTGTTCTTCTGACCTCTGGTTGACCTCGGAATGTTTCACAATGTTCATCTGTACCAAGGCAGGATTGGTGGACTCCTTTTTACTTTCAAATATTATAGAAATTGATCATGAACTTTCAAATCCTCTGATCCAAAGAGAAAACTAAACCAAAGTCCTCCAGTGGCTCCATTTTCTCTCGTGACTAACAAACCCTTTAAATACTTTCCGAAGCTCGACTGCGGGGAATTATATCCATTGTTAGCATGTGGATGTAACTAGAACAATAATTAGCTCAGGAATGACACAATTAGCATTATGTATGAAATAAGAAATGACTGAATGCATTCCATGAAAGTGCATTCATTTATGTGCAAAGACAAGGGGAATTGATCTCTACAGTGGAAATGAAGACACAGCACAAATGATAAAGTATTTAATGAGATGTTCTTTCTGAAATTTTTTTTTTGCTTTTCGGTCTCAATTCTACAAATGAGATGTTTCATCTTTTTTTGTTTTTTTTCTCACGTGATTCTTTCAACAGGTGGTGGTGGATGGAAGTGTGTCTTCTGTAGTGTTGAAAAACTTGATGTCATCGACCGAGTATCAGATAGCAGTGTTCGCTGTATCTGCCCACACAGCCAGTGAAGCCCTGCGGGGAACGGAAACCACATGTGTGTATTTGATTCCCCTCTACTTTCAACACGCACATCCATGCTTGGGTGACTTATCCCTAAACTGGGCTGCTGCTCACAGTGGACAGACGCCCTGACTGAAGTTCACAGGAAGGGGCAGTCGTGATGTCTGTGGGAGAGGAAGGTGCTGTGGCTTCTGCTTTGCAGCTGTGTGTATGGAATGGATTTGCCAAATCTCTTGCATGTTTTAGGGAGGACAACCAGGTGGAGGAGGCAGACCCAGTCATTCATTCACTAAACATCTTTTTAGCAAATGTCTACTGTGAGCCAAGAGCTGGGCCACAGTTTGTTTGTTGGAATCAAGAAAAGGTTCAGGGCTTGTTTTCTCCAGGACAGTATTGAGAGAATGACAGCGAATTTCCTTCTTCATTCATCTCGTCATGGTTAAAAGGATCTTTTGGGTAGCGATAGTCCCTTCATTGGGCACCATGGCAATGACACATATGCCTACTACATGCACACATACATGCATACATACAGGCACTCAGAGAATCACAAAAAGATAATCTTAAAACGATCATCTTTTAGTCATTTTAAAGATTGTGTTCTTAATACCGTCTGGGCACTGTGCCAAGCTGGCCTAAATGATTTGCATTTTCTAGAAGAATAACTATCTAAATGACACTAAATGTTTAACGTCCCAGGACGATGGTGCTGTCCCCCTGTGCAGGGATGGCTTTTGAATGACAGTGATCCGCAAGGCCAGTGTTGATGCTTCTGCTTTGCAGAAATGGGTTTTCTCTTCTTTAACTTAGCTTTCAGTTAGCATGCAAAGCAGTGGTTTCCACTGTGGCATTTCCCGACATATGCATCACTTTTTGTCCCAAATCACCCCCTTCCCCATGACTCACCTTACCCTGCCTTTCCCAGCTGCTTCCCTTCCACTCCCCTGTGTTGTCTCCCTTTGCAGAGACAGTCTAATGGCCGTCTTTCCTCTCGGAGATGCTTCTGTCCGGGACAAGCTGAGTCTGCAAAACAGGGACTCTTGAACATGTTCGAGGCATGAAGTGCTGTAGGGACTGCAAACAACACATATGCAAAGAGTTAAACGTGCAAGCAAAGCCCTGGAGTGGACAGCGTAGTTAGAGAATCACGAGGCTTCGTCATATCGCAGGGAGGGAACCTGCCGTAACACTTGAAAGAACAGCCATGCTTTCACCAGTGTTGTTCAAGCCGTGAACTGGAGGCTTATCCTAATTCCTTTCTCCCAATTCTAGAAATATGGCTGGAATTATTGTTTTTTTTTTTTTTCTTTTTCTTGAGAAAAGTGTCACTCAGTAGCCCAAGACTGGTCTTGAACCTGAGGCGGTTTTCCTGCCTTCTTCAGAGTGCAGGGACTACAAACTAGGCCCAGTAGGCCTGGCCTCTTGTTTTTTATTACTCCATTTTTAGTTTTGGTTGTGAGCCTAGCCTTTAAAGACCGAGCCATCTCTCCAGCCCTTGTGACTCCATCTTTTTTTCTCAAGGACAGTTGTAAATGGATATGACAAAGAGCCTTTTCTTGCAGTGGCCTTACCCATGGCTTCCGACCTGGAGCTGTACGATGTGACCGAGAGCAGCATGCGTGTCAAGTGGGACGCGGTGCCTGGCGCCACGGGCTATCTGATCCTCTATGCTCCTCTCACAGAAGGGCTGGCGGGGGATGAGAAAGAGGTAACTCCCTGCTTCCAATTACAGCCCTAGGAACTTTGACTTCTGGATAAAATTGTTATTGTAAAAATTGATGGCAGAAAATTCAGAAAATCCAAACTGTCAACATGGAAACATAGGTGGTAATCTTGCTACCTACATAGCCATATTCTTCCAAGCAGCTATTCATTGTTTTCTAGTGCTAAGGTCTAAACTCAGGACCTCACACATGCTAGCCAAGTTGTTCTGCTGAGACACAGCCTCTTCCTTTTTGATGAAATTTTATCTATAGTCTTTTTTAATGTATTCGGATTTCTTTGATTTCCCATCCATTCTCTTTGCCTCCTTTCGTCTTCCTTTCCTTCCTTCTTTTATGGTTCTGAGAATCAAATCCAGAACTTTACACATAAATGCCTTACCACTGAGCTACATCCCCATCCTTTAGTTTATTTTTAAAAGATATGTATTTCTTTCAAGACAGGGTTTCTCTGTAGCTTTAGAGCCTGTCCTGGAACTAGCTCTTATAGACCAGGCTGGTTTCGAACTCACAGAGATCTGTCTGCCTCTGTTTCCTGAGTGCTAGGATTAAAGGTACGCCACTATCGCCTGGCTGTTTTATATTTTTTTAATTTTGTATATGTATGTGTATATGTGTGTATGTACATGTGTGTGTAGATGACCAAGGAGGCCAGAAGAGGGCATCAGATCCCTGGAGCTGGAGTTTGAGGTAGTTGTGAAACACTCTATGTGGCACTGGGAACCAACCAGGTCCTCTATAAGAACAGGATATACTTGTGACCTCTGAGCCATCTCTCCAAGCTCCCTTCCATGCATTTTGATGTGTGCTCAGATGGTTCAGCATTTAGCCACTCAACTTGGATTGTGTGACTGGAGGTTATAGAGATGTTTTTTCCTTCCTTCTAAAATTTAAAACTGCCTTGTCATAAATTTGATGTCCAGTTGTCATCCAAGCAAGCCACTTGTCATACGACTAGTCTGACAAACTCCAAAAGTCAAAAAAGTTACCTCAAATCGAGAGGAAGTTGACAAGCTGAGTGTCATGCTAAGTCTATCTCTTCTGGGTACCTGAAGGGACTTGCAATTCTTCCAAATGGCCTCCCTGTTAAATGGGGTGACAAAGCTGGCCCAGTGCAGTCGAGCTTGAAGCAGAACCTGGGCATCTGGCCAGAGGGCTGGGTAGAATTAGCAAGCAGTGACCAGTGCCCACTTGGCCTTGCCTCCAGCACGCTGCTCTGAGGCACACATCTAGAGAATACATCTAATTCACTTCCCACCCCACTTTCCCGGGGACCAGACAGCATCGTTGTTCTGGCTGCTGCTGCCATTTGCCCAGCTGAAAAGCATTATCCCAACACAGCATGTGGGGGGACGCTCAGTTTTATGTGAGTCTATGTTATCAGCTTCTAATGTAAAACAACTTGAGGCAAACACACAGTTCCAGCTGAGGCCTGTTTGATGTAGGTGCTGTGCGAGGTCACACAGCCTCATTCCGGGCAGTATCACCTTGGTTCGGTTCCACTCTGCTGAGCAGGGGTAACACCCATTGGAGAGTGGTCTAATCGCATGTGTTCTTTTCAGATGAAAATCGGAGAGACCCACACAGACATTGAGCTGAGCGGCCTGTTCCCCAACACAGAATATACAGTCACCGTGTACGCCATGTTTGGAGAAGAGGCCAGCGACCCTGCTACAGGGCAAGCGACAACCCGTGAGTGGGCAGAGCATACATATGAAATACTATCGCAAAAACCCAGATACATGTTTGAGATTCTGATCCCAGAATTGACCAGTTTTGATTAAAACCTCTTGAGAGGTCATCGGGACTTAGGAAAATGTGCATTTTACTTGGGGAGAGAATTGTACTCCTTTGATCTCAAGCCTTCAAAAGTTTGGATTTTAGCACTGAACTTTAGTATCCTTCCCGTAAGTCCATCCGTGCCTCTCTCTGAATCTAAATGTGCTGTGTATCAGATCAGATTAGAAAGGGAAGAGCTCCAGAAAATTCCGGAATCATAGCAGCTGAGGCAGGGAGCTCACCTCAGGTGACCCGCATGATAATGGCAATGTCAGTTCTGTCTGTAAAGGAAGGAACAGTTTCTTGTCTGTCATGTGGTTGCTATAAGATTAAATCCATGTGAAAATAGATAATTACTCAATATATGTTTTATGCTAATTAAAATCAATATTTTTTTCTAAAAGTGTTTTCTGTCCTTCTTACATGAGCCCTCAATTATTGGGTTTTTAAAAATATTTATTTATTATGGATACAATATTCTGTTTACATATATGCCTGCAGGCTAGAAGAGGACACCAGACCTCATAACAGATGGTTGTGAGCCACCATGTGGTTGCTGGGAATCGAACTCGGGTCCTTTAGAAGAGCACGCAATGCTCTTAACCGCTGAGCCATCTCTCCATCCCCCAATTATTGGGTTTTTATTAAAAATAAAATTGTGATGAAAATTTTAATAAGAAGACTAATTTTGCCTTTTCTGGTGTTCTGTCTAACAGGTGTTATACCACTGAGAGACACCCCCATCCATGAGGCTAATTTTGACAAAATTACTCCTAATGTTTTAAGAAAATGTATAAATTTAACTGTTTTGAAAATATGATAATAGATTATGTAGCATGATTAATAAAAACCCAGAGACAGAAAATGGGGCTCAACCTGAAGGTCAGTAAAGCAAAACAGCCAGCCCCTGGCTCTTACCTCTGCCTCAGTCTGAAATGGCGATCCTGCCTCCAGTAATCTCAGAATGAAACCGTGACTGAAAGCTGTCTCCTCCCGTTTTATAATCCTCTCTAGCGTTAGAATTAAAGGTGTACGCCATCACCACCCGATTTCTATGGCAAAGTAGCGTGGCTACTGGGATTAAAGGCATGTGTCACCACTGCCTCATCTGTAAGGTTGGTTGATCAGTATGGCTGTTTTACTCTCTGAACTTCAGACCAGCTATATTGATTAAAACAGAAATGAAATATCACTACAGAGTCTGATGTGTGCTAACAGGGTTTGCCACAGGCCGTCATAAACATGGCTCTGCTCTTGATCCTTTGAAGCTCATGGAAGTGCAGGAAGCCCCACTCTGCTCCTTGGGAAGAGATGAGTAGCACAGCATCAATGGTTCTTTGTCTTTAGGATTCGACTTGAGATGCAAACATAATAGAATTTTAGTGATAAAGACATTTTCCCACGTCCATTCTTAGTTCAGGCTGTACTGTTCCTGTTCTGCAGAGTAGTAATTAAAATACCAAATCTGGAGAAAAAGGAAAAACTAAATCCCTTCAGAGAGTATCTCTGTACCATTTGAGGGGTTTGAGGACACTATCTGTAAAGAAAAAGAAAACAAACCCAACTGTTGGCCATGAAGAATGTCCATCATGAAGAATGCTTGTTTATCTATGTGCTTAAAGTAGATCTAGCTCTTTCCTGAGATTGGTGGCTGCAGGATGGAAGGAAGGAGATAGGACCCATTCAAAAATGTTCCTAAGTGGTGTTTCTATGTCCTAAGGAAAATAGATGTTTTCCTGCCATGTCACCAAAATACAAGTGGATTCTGGAATGGTGTCAACCCAAGCATGCATAAAGCCTGATTATATCATTTTATTTTACTTCCCACACTTGGTTTTTAGCCCCTAAAGTATCAAAATGATCACTAGCTCCTGGAGCTCTGTAATGTCAAAAATCAGTATGCACAGAGGCAATGAAAACCTTGACCTTTGGAGTAGAAAGCATTATCTCTTGTGGCTGAGTAAAGTGGCATACTTTATCCCCAAGGCTTTTATTCTGTTGATTCCCACAGAGCCGTAGCTGAGATTGTATGTGTGTGTACGCGCACACGCGCACACACACATGTGCGTGCACACAAGTTGCATACCGGTTAATGCTGCTGTTTCTGCCATCAGTTGATCGTCTTGAGTTACACTCCCTGTGCTCTTCTGTCGCATTGTGCCAGTGTAACGGTGACTTTGGTTAAGTTATTTCAGTTTTGTCACCAGTACTATAGGGATAACTGCCACTAATGTGATCTAATATCATGGTTTAATGAGATAATATGATACTTGTTAAGCTCATAGGGGTCACCTAATCAAAGGCAGTTATTACTTCTATGTGTTGGTGGATACATGAGAATGTCTCAAAAGCTATGGCCACATGCAAATAGATGATAGCACCTTCCTCCTTTTACACATGGGGACTTCCAGAGTCACATGACAGCTCATGGATTGGCTCAGAGTTGGTGTTAGCTGTCCTGTTTTTATGTCACCATTTTCCAGTGCACAAAAAAGCACAGGGAATTGCCCAAATCCCATTTCTTTCTAAGCATGTGCAACTTTCTTCTGCCATTCCTTCTCGCCAAGGAAAAGAGTTTCTTTGTTAGTTAGGCAACTTTATTGATCTTTATGAGACAATTTACTATTTCAGGATTATCTAAATGACTTTTTTTCCCAATAAGAAGTCTTTGAAAGTCAAGGGTGTTGTTTAAGTTTTTATTTATTTTAAGCAATTTTAGTTCTTTAAAATTTTAATTATGCTCTCTTTTCTTAGTGTCCTTAACCCCACCAAGAAATCTGAGAATCTCCAACGTTGGCTCTAATAGTGCCCGGTTAACCTGGGACCCCACATCGGGAAAGATCAATGGTTACAGGATTGTGTATACCAGTGCAGATGGGACAGAAATCAACGAGGTAAGTAGTGGGACCTGGTATTTTTCGGGTTGTTGTGTAGTTGTTGATCATGGCACCGGCATCAAAGCCTTGTGGATTGAGACCATGCTAACGTTCCTTCCTCTAGTGCAGTCCTCACAAGCTGAACAGTTTCGAGGTGCAGCTAGGTCTTCCTCTTTTCTGACTTTGGAGGTCTTTTCCTTGACCTTCTCTCTGACTCTTCTTTTGGATGATGGCCAGGATGTATGCTTTTGTTGCTACAGTGGGTTCTCTTACTCTTTCTCTAACACTCCACTCCCTGCTGTGCGGCTGCCTGTTGTCCAGTTGCTAACCTCCATGTTGGTAGCTCAAATGGTGTGGCTTGTTGTTTTGTTTTTAAATCTCCTCTTCTCCTGTCTCTTGCTCTGGGTAGCTGCTGAGAAGTACAGCTTGTCTGCCTTGGAGGTTTTTCTTCTGAACTAATAAAACTGTCTTTAAACTTCAGCAAAGCAAACAGACAAACTATATATATATATATATATATATATATATATATATATATATATATAAAATTCTTAGTTCCTTTCATAGCTTGTGGGGCTCAGGAGGTGGGGACTGTATATACTTCTGTTCTGCTATGTAAATGGCCTGAGCTGGCATGACTTCAGTGACTTTTTCCACGTCCCAGTGCATGGTCTAGGGAGGTTGTTGTGGTTGACAGCTAACACTGACATCTGTATCTCTGAGTTTACCCTTCATGTGAGGTTTCCAGCACACAGCTTCAGAGTGTTGGTTCAAGAGTCCCATGACACATGTCCAAAGAGGCAAGAAAATACTAAATGGAATTGTATCACCTTAGTGATCTAGACTCAGAAGTTATTTAGAGTCAGGCATGGTCACACACATGTAATAACTGCATCAGGAAAAGGAGGCAGGAGATAGAATGTGGACTCCATATGCTAACATTTTTTAGAAAAGACATTTGATACCATTGCTGTCACATTCCACTAATAGAAACTGTCAGAACTTCCTTTTTAAATTCAGTTCATTGTGGGGAGAAACCCCAATTTCACCTGTCCTGGGCAGCTTGGTGGTCATCCCAGAGGAGCCTGTGGATGGAAGGTGTAGAGCAGTGTAGTTATTTCTGAAGAACACTATATGCCCAGGTGACTGGGAGGATGTGTCCTCATGTGTGAACAATCTGACCCAAAGTCTGGCTTATTTCTCTGTTCTGGAACAGGTGGGCACTGCAAAGACTCTAGGTAGGTGATTTCAAAACTAAGTTCTGATTTAGACAACAATTCAGCTTTTGTAGAAAAATACTCAGAAAGGATGGAACTTGCTAAAACTCAAGAAAGTGTAGTGTCTTGTGTGTGGTGACTAATACTTTTAGGAATTCTTTTCTTAGAAACATGTTTTAGCAAGATAGCAAGGTTGTTTTTGCTTGATTTTCCCTTATCTTGGTCCAGGAAGCAAAGAAAGAGAAGGAAATATGTTGGATTACATCATTTCTATTTTCTGAGCAAATACAATAAGTATTTTCATATGTTGGGACAAACTTTTTCCTACAACTAAACTCAATATTTTGCAGCGTGTGCTCTCAGAGTTATTGTCTAATGGAATGTCAACAAGGGCACATTTCCTAGCCTGGATAAATAATGTTCAGCCCCTCTCATCAACATTCATAAATCTGAAGAGTAAATAATTCCAATGAGGTTGGGGTCATTGGGTAAAAATTGCTTTGGTTTTGAAGATAATAGCCCCGAGGACTTAAACAATCAAAATAAAAATCCTTGAGCTATAGGTGTTTTGTTATTGTTAGCAATAAGTGTTATTCTGCCAAGAGTGCTCCACCACTGAGATTTTTTTCTTTTTTTCTTTTCTTCTTCTCTTCCCTACCCTTCCTACCCTTCCCTTCTCTTCATTTCCCTCCTCATTCTCCTCCCTCTCCTGTTCTTCCTCTCTCTCTCTCTCTCTCTCTCCTGAAATATATTATGTTTTGTATCTATGTTTGATGGTTATTAAGAGGCATGGAGAAATGTATTTCTTTATCTGGAGTGGGGTACATCTGTAGCTCGATGCAAGTGTGGACGTCCGAGGTTCCTAGGTACATTGTTAGAAGAGGGCTGTGTGGACAGCTCAAGCCAAGCAGAGTTCCAGGTTGCTATTCCCTACAATTACCCACCTCAGAGTACACTTCCATTATTCAACTGAGCCATCAGGTCACTCAGACATTCAGAATAAGAGTAAAACATGACCACTGTTTTTCTTTCTTTGGAGGATCCATCCAGGATCTGTGTGTGGTTGTAAAACTCATGTTGGAAGAAAGACACGAAGCACTGATGTGCATGTGGTGGTTTCATGAAAAAGGAGATCGTACGTCTCCTCTCTGACCCTGAGACTTGACTACTCAACTATCCTGTGACAGCTTTACTAGAATATAGAGGAAGATGGTTGAGTTTATGCTTCGGCTGCTTTATCTCCAGAATTAAGTCTTCGTCCTAACCCTCTATGGGCCTTAATGATTGTGGAAGATGGTGATGGTGCTAGGGGACCAAATGCCCTACTGCAAGCCAGGCACCATTCTGAGTTTTCTCCAGAGAAAGTTTCATACAGTCTTCACACCACAAAGCATGGGTTGTCAATCCAAGGACGGGCGCCATCTCAGCATTTACTGTGAAAGCAGTTAAGGCGAGGAAGAGAATTAAATTCTGCCGTTGAGTTTTATAGAAGTGAAGCCACCATTTTTAGACTGTGAGATGTCAGTTTCCAACAGCCACGATTCAGTGGCACAGCCCACACCTCTCAGTCCTCAGTAGTGTTCTTTCTTCTTAACCCCCAAATAAGGTGGAAGGGAAATGATTAGCGAGACTGTTCATGAAGTTCTTCTCAAAATAGTTGCAAAACAATGGTCATTGTTGTCATTTCTTAAGTCTGATATCCTATGGTGCTACAAGTAGAATCAGTTTCAAAGTTAATACTTAAAAAATGTATGGCTGGAGTGTTGGCAGAGTGCTTACGTAGCGTGCAGGCAACCATTCAGTCAAGTTCCAACACAGCATAAACCACGCGTGACGGCACATACCTGTAATCCAAGAGGCAGAAAGATTTCCAGGTGATCCTCAGCTACATAACCACCCCCAACGAAAGCAACACAAGAAAAGAAGCTAATGAAAAATGACAATGCAGCTTTTTTTTTTGTTGGAAATAATTAATCAACTCATCAGTTACATAAAGTGTCATCTGTTAAACTGAAAAATGAAACACTCTAGCAATGAGCAGGATCGTTTTTAATGAACACATACACTACACATACAATAGGTGGCTTTATGCTCTTATTCTTTTTTTCCTCTTTAGACTCTCAGTGAACCTAACAAATTGGATTTTGTTTTTGTGTAGATTTGATATCCATACCAGATTCTCATTTGTCACAGATTTGAGACTTAAAAACAAAGTCAAGGTGACGACGTCAACCTAACATTTAAAAGTTTTATGGCTCAGAACAAATTAGTTACACTCCTTAGCCTCAGGTTCTTTTTTGGAAAGCCATTTTTATAAGTTCCTAGGGTGTGGTGAGAGAAATCAGGGAAGGGGCTCTGAATAAAATGGATTGATAGCCAGATTTGCCTACAACAGTTCACGATACCAGGAAGCCATTCATAGACACCGCCTTGGGAAATTTGTATTAAATTAGTATTTTAAATATGAATTTATGGGTTAAATAATGAAACATATGGTAAAATGCATTTAAGACAATAGAGTTTAGAGTCTGAACATCTGGGTTTTAGTCGTAGGTCCTACTTTGTATGCTCTTGGGTATGATTTTTTCATCTTCAAATTGAGCATAGAAATTCATATCCCTAGGGATTTGGGGAGGATCAAGTGATTACTTAATACAGTAGATGTAGTCAAGGCCCAGACAACATTAAATACTAAGTTCTAAGAACCATCTAGAATATTTCTGACCCTTTGGCAGGGGATAATTCTTATTTCCAGTGACTCTTGCCATGCAACAAAGCAGCCGGTGGTTGTGCAGTGTGGCTGGTCCTCTGCCACGTGGTGTCAACACACAGGACTTGCATCCCTCCAGGAGCTTGGCTCGGCTAGAGCTGCCAAAATGACCTCACTGCTGCTGGGTATCTTAGTTAGCGGCTGTAAGACTCCAGTTGGCTGTCCCCCTCCTGCAGAGCGTCTTGGGGTTGCAGAATGGTAAAATAGAAGCCTCCAGGATGGCTCTTTCTTTTGGTCCACAGTTGATTCCTCAGAGAAAGATATGGTTTCTGAATTGGTTTGGAGGAGTCCTCCTTTGAAAGAGTTTCTGAGGTGCTTCCATCTTAATTTCTGCCTACTCTGCCCATTTAATTTAATAAAAGGAAAAAGGGAACCCAGGCCATCCCACAATTAGATAGAGTGGTGAGGGGCCCAAAGTGAAGGTCCTGCCCCCAGGGGCTCACACCGAATGCAGGAGACAGACAGAATAATACACATAGAGTAAGTTCAGGTGTGGCTAATGCCAGGAAGGACACAGAAAAAGCAGTGTTAGAGAACAAGTCTACCGAGAAATGCAGAAAGGTAAAACCTGCCGTGGAGGCACAGTTAGCATTTTTGAAAGAGATACAGGAGGCTGAATTTTGAAAAGAACTGGGTAGTAGAAACATAGACAAAATGGGTCACATGTGCAAAGACCCTCAGTAAAAAGGATGAGACCGTGACAGGGATTAATACGGCTGGAGACCAAGGGACCATTGGGAGCACAGGGTAGAGCCCCAGAATACATCAAGTCAGGGTGATGTCTTGGACGTCTGGTCTTGATCTGAAGGCCAGCTGACAGCTAATGAACAGGTAAGTGGTGAAGGGGCAGGTCCTATTTTGGTAAAGGGCACATTGGCTATTGTGATCAGATATGGAGTTATTAACCTTTGCTTAACATTAGACATCACAATTACTTATTGGCAATACTTAAAATAAGAGATTGTGTTGTATTGCTTTAAAATAACTTTTGAGGCTTTAAGTGGCCTCTGATTTTAAAATGCTTGCTTTCAGGTAACTATGGTTATATCTTCAGTTTCCTGGAATACCAGAACTAAGGCATCTTACTTTATGACACTATACATTGTCATGAGGATGAGATAAGACATATGTTAAGCTCACGACAGTGGGAACCATAGCCAAGATCTACAATTTGATCTCCAGACTTTGCAGTTTGGCAGCACCAACCTCTCAATGCTAAAGCCATGTCCATTCTTTCTCTTGCCTTCAGGGTGATCTGGGTGGAGATTTGTGATCAAGATCCTGGCCTCATCCCCTCTTTGTATTTTCTTTCTTCAAAGCCTTTAATATAGTATATCCTTGCTCTCTTTCTTCAGGACTTAATCATATTAACACATATGTATATATACATAATACATACATATACATGCACACACATATGTATATATTCCCACAATTATGTCTTTCTGTGAAATATAAAGGAACATTTGAATGCTTACTGTTTCCTTTGGTGTTACTATTTCTCTGCATGGTGGTTACTATGCAATTAACGATAGAGCTTGTTTTTTGTGACCTAGCTCTGGAGTTAGTTGGAAGAGCCCAGGCAGTGAAGTCAAAGCTATCTGCTCCTAGTAGACTTAGCTACAAACTTGGTATAGCGTTTCCTCAGCCTCATAAGTGGCACACACTTCACATTCCTCCTGAGAATCATCCTGAGAAGCAGCTGATAAGTCATCCAAGTACAGCTAGACCATATGCACTCCGATACTCTCTGGCTCCATGATTCAGCGTTGCGCTTTGTAGCAGTGACGGCCCTTCAGCCAGCAAAACAGTAGGCAATGACAAGATGATTTGTGTAGTTTGAGAGTATTGGGTACTCTATTTTGCAGGTTGAAGTTGATCCCGTTACTACGTTCCCCCTGAAAGGCTTGACCCCCCTCACGGAGTACTCTGTTGCCATTTTCTCCATCTATGAGGAGGGGCAGTCCCTGCCTCTGGTTGGAGACTTTACGACAGGTAAGCCTTGCTCTGGATTGAAAGGGTTTCAGATGCAACTAGTTAGCCAACCTGCACCCACCTCCTCAACCATGATTTTTTAAAGATATTACTAACAGACAAACAATGAGATAGCAAACATGCACGCTAACTAATTCGTTTCTATCAGAATAAGGAAAAGAGAGAAAATACCATCTCATTTTAAAAGGTTAATTTCCCTCCACCTGAGACCATACCAGAAGCACTAATCAGACTCAATGGGTTAAGAGGGGACATCTTTTAGAAGGAGCATGCAGTGGGGGAGTCCAGAAGGAGTTGGGGTGAGGAATGGATATGATAAAATAGAATTATGTTCATAGATAAAAGTTTCAACAATTACGAAACTGCTCAAAACACAGAAAGGGGTACGTTTTGTTTTCTTAACCCTCAGCCCCATTTTTCTTATTTCTCAACATAAGGCTTTTATTTTTTTCCTCCATTCGTGTGTCTGGGGGTGATTTGGCTGAACTCCAAAATTACTGGCATCAGACAGGTTTCTGCCAATGGAGATGACATTTTAATATGGTTTCACTCAACGTGTTGTGATGTAGCTGGATTGTAATGGAGCCTAGAACTCTTACCGCAGCAAGGAATGATTGGAATACTGAAATCGAAGAGAAGACACAAATACAGTATTTTCCAGTGCCGTCTGTAGTTCCTCTGCAGACAGAGAACCTTTCTCTGCCTTATAGAAGCAACAATTTAGTCGTCATATTTCTGAATTTGTTGATCACACTTGTAAAGAAATGTAGTTAGTTCTAAACTGAGGAAATAAGGTAAAGAAGAGAAAAATGAAAATTAACCAAAATCCCCTTATGGGGACTCTGCTTGGATTTCTCGTGGTGTCCTAACAGAGTTCTAAAACCACTGATTTCAAAGAAACCTCTGAGTCATTATTTTGGGAACCTTTGGATAAGATGCTTTCTGACGTAAATCCTCAAAGTGAATACTAAATGATATTTTGTCTCTGGTGCTGCCCACATCTTCATGTTATAAAGGTGAGGGTTCTTCCTCCAGGACTTCACTCATTGCCGTGGAGTGATTTGATACCAAACTGTAGAGATCGTCTCTCTAGGCTTTAGGGTGCCCTTTCCTCAAAACACTTGGAGTATAATGCCTTTCCAAAATAATGAATATGACATTTTTACTTTAAAACTGTGTTTATATGTGTACATGCCAGAGAGAAAGAGAGAGGGAGGAAGGGAAAGAGGGAAAGAGGGAGGGAGGGAGGGAGAGAGAGAGAGAGAGAATGAATGTAGGAGAGAGGACAGCCTTGCATGCCATCCTCAAGAGGATCATCCACTTTCTTTGAGACCATGGCTCTCCGTGGCTCTCCTTGGCTGGAGCTCACCTACTAGGTAGACCAGCTGACTGACAAGCTTCAGGCCCTTCCGTTTCCACCTCTGCAGAGCTGCTGTATACAATCTCCCACCACTGCACACAGCATTTTTACAAGGGTTCTGGTATGGGGGTGGGGTGTGAACTCAGATCCTCCTGCTTTTTGAGGCAAGCACTTTATGAGTAAGCTATCTTCCCAATTCCATTTTTATTTTAGTTTTTAATACTTTATGAAAAAGGCCCAATATAAACAGTGTAAGAGTTCTGGAGTTACTGGAAATGTTTTAGAGAACATTATTTCTGTGGTTTCCCTAATGTATGCTATTGGAAGGCGCAGGAAACAGACATTAAAGACACACCAGATGGATGGAGGCTGGTCCCTGCTCTTCCAATGGCTTTCCAAAACCAAAGGCTCCCTCAGTGGTCCCATCCTCTAGCCCCTGGAAGCTGGTTGAGATTTTGTTTCTTGCCTTCTTATTTCTCGAACTCAATCTCCTCCTTGGCTCACAGAGGAAGTTCCTGCCCAGCAATACTTGGAAATTGATGAGGTAAAGACAGACAGTTTCCGGGTGACCTGGCATCCGCTCTCGGCTGAGGAAGGGCAACACAAACTCATGTGGATTCCAGTCTATGGCGGGAAGACTCAGGAGGTGAGGTGACTGAAACACAGCAAAAATTGATCCCAAACATGTTCCCTGGAAGTGGGGTACCTACTGCTCCACTCAGGTTGAGCTCCATTTTAAAATGGACTTGAAAACTTCATCCTGCAGGACGTGGCATGGTATTTGGCATTTCATAAGCATCAAATAATACCATAGTTCAAAGATTAAAATTGTATCATTACCAGGGCTTTAATTATGTATCTCAGATTCCTCAACACTCACAAATACCATCTAATAAAACTTTGCAATGCCCCTTTTGCACTATTAATAATATATTTGTTGAGGGAGGTGAAGGCAATAAGGTCTGGAGTTTGCTTTTGAAAATGATTTCAGCATTTCACTATTTTATTCAGTTAGTTCTTGCACACGTAAGGATTTTTACTTTATATTTTTCTTTTAACTTTAATTCCTTCTTTTTTAAAAAAATTATTTGGTTTATTTTTGAGTTCATAATGTAATTACATAATTTCCCTTTCTCTTTCCCTTTCCCAACCCTCCCAAACCCCTCATTGCTATCTTTCAAACTCATGGCCTCTCTTTATTAATTATTGTTACATACATGTATGTATACATGTATATATGATGTATCTAAGGCTCAGGAATCATTGCAGGATATGAAATGAAAAGATCTTAGGAAGCAGAACCAGGGAGTTTGCTGTAAGATTGTGTCTCCTAGTAATGTTAGAAGCTACACCCATAAAGTCTCACCAACGTGATTGCCTAAACATGAGCTGAACAAGGAAGACAACAGTTGACATTCCAAAGTGGACAGGGGAAGGTCTATGAGTCATCAACCCTACACAAGGAACTACAGGCAACTAAGGATTGCTGGGTTTGGGAGAGATAGTCTTCCCCAGGGAAGCAGACACCCGTTTGTTCAGCATCAAGTGGTCAATCTCCCCTTTTCTTTTAGTAATCCCAGTTACTAAGCATCAAGTGCTTTGCAGGTTGCCCTCAAGGAAGAGCAGGACTCCTATGTTGTTGAAGGCCTGGACCCTGGAACTGAGTATGAAGTCTCACTGTTAGCTGTGCTCGATGATGGCAGTGAGAGCGAGGTGGTGACTGCTGTTGGGACCACACGTAAGTCCACGCTGAGCTTCAGTGTCCACCATCCCCACGAACAGTCTGTCTTCCCCCATCAGGCTTCAACTGTTCTTGGTCCTCCAGAATGGGTCTTATGTCTTAGAGTCAATGATAACACTCATGTGTGAATCATAATTTCTCAGACATATCACACAGTGACACATCATCACATGAAGGCACAAAGCATTTCTGTCTTGTCCATTATTTTATTTTCCAGCACTGAACTCCATCTTTGGCATATCTTAATTGTACCATAAGCAATTGTACTTAATTGTAGTGAATGGAATGGAAAAATAGATGAATAGGGTGGATATAATCATAAATGATCAATTGGAAAATAAGCCAGATAGTAATGTAGCCAAGAGTTTCTGGAATTTTCCAAGTTGGTCTTGGTTACAAGAACTTTTTGTGGAATTTGCTCACTGATTAACATTCCCTTCTTTTTTCTTTTTGATATCATATATTAACCACATCCTACTTTTTAAAAAATGAGGTATAACTATGCATATTTTCTTAAATGGCATTCAGAAGATGTATTGGCGAGTGTGGTTGGGAGACCTTGATGTTATAAACTAAAGACAACATGGTTCTGCACAGGGGAGTCCAGTTGAGCCCTGTTAGTCCAACAGAGCTAGAACCAGTCTTTTGAATTGTATCAAAGTGAGACAAAGAGGCTGGGCCCAGTACTCCTGGGTCTTCAGTTGCTGGGGAAAGACTGTCCATAACAAGCTGTACCTCAGAGGAGGAAATCCCAAAAGCTAGTATTTGATGACCTCTTAGATGGATGTGTTGATGGGCAAGTGAATACAGCACAGCACACAGCCCCACCATTCCAGCATCCACTCATGGTAGATTCAGGGCCCAGAAGGTAGGTACACAGCCAGTCTGAGCAAGTTGCCCTCTTGGGTGGTCTTTTTCTTGGGTTGCCCTGGTTTACAACTTGGTCTGCAACTTAATTGTCTTTAATTATCATGGGTATGCCCCTATTTTAAAATAATTGCAAGGTTTCATAATTTTGTAGATGCAATTCAAGCACTTATCTGAAGTCTCTCATGAGACACTAATGATGTCCCAGTTCCTTGTCCTTGTCTGTTGCAACAGCAGGTATGATTGCTGTACAGCTCACCTTTTCTTCCTTGCAAGTCACAGTCAGGTTTGTCGTGGGAAGAAATTGGATAACATTGGTGCAACTTCCTTCGAAAGTTCTACAGCAGTTTATACAAACATATAGAACATGGTCTTTACATAATTTTTAAGTAATGGATTTTCTTTCAGTCGATGACTTTTGGACACAAGCACCCACAACTGTAGAACCTACCAGCCCTGTGACTTCAGGTGAGGACACATGGGGTGGGTTTATCCTCAATAACCTTGATTTAAACAGAAGTTGTATTTCCTAGTTGTATTTAGGTTTTGTTATTAATTAGAAGAGAGACGTTCATGTCTCGTTTTCTTGCAAACAACTCATCAAGCTTTGAACTTTATATCTTCTCTTCCACTGAGCACCATTCAGTCTCCTGCTCACCATCATGGAATCACTCTGCCTTTTCTACCTTCATCCTTGATTCTCTTTCACTTTTCTGAGGCTTCTAACAAAGCAGCGCCCACAGGAGTCTTTGTCTCCTGCACTCTTCTTGCTCTCTTTGGAGAATTAATTATTCAAAAGAAACTCACAGAGATCTACATGAATTATATACTGGTTGACCTATTAGCTCAGGCTTCTTATTTACTAACTCTTTCATCTTACATTAACCCATCATTCTTGTCTGTGTTAGCCACGTGAATTGGTACCTTTTATCAGTGAAGCATTCTTATCGTATTTCCTCTGTGTCTGAGTGGCGACTGCAGACTGAGCCTTTCCTCTTCCCAGAATTCTCCTGTTCTGGTCACCCCACCTATCCTTCCTGCCTGGCTACTGGCCAATCAGCATTTTATTAAACTACTATAAGTAACAAATCTTTACAGGGTAGAAGACCAGTGTCTCACAGCACTTCCCACCCCTCTTTTTCAAAACAAGATCTCTAAATGTAATCTCTTTTGTTTAGCTTTTTTCCTGGCCACTATCCATAACAACTTGTAACCAACACTCTAAACAAAGACAAACATCCATAATCAAATGTTGGGGAATATGGGTGTAATTTTCTAGGCTACTTCCTGCTGATTGGGGGTGCCGATAATCTTATGGGGACCTAAAGAAAATTTAGGATTATGGTCAAGTCCTGACTCGAGTATTCTGTGAAGCTTGATCATCTCAGCCAGCAGTCTTGAGGCTGTTCTGGATGTAGAACTCAGAGGAAACTCCAATAGAGGCCCTATGAAATATTGGATCATTTGGGTCATCTGCTCCTAATGGAGATTTTTCAGGGGTCTTTCTTGATCAAACCTGATTTTTCTTAACACAGAATGAATTCACAGCCTCTCTTTTCCTGTGGAAACAAAAGCAAAGCCTCTTCTCCAAAGTAACATTTTTTTAACTTAAATTTTGAAGTCAAAGCATTTTCAAAATATATAGGTTGGATTAATCCAGCAGCACTTACAGTCAAATGTCTTTTGTTTATAAAGCTGCTGTTCCTTCCTCAACCATCAAACAATTCAAAGACAACATAATAACATACAGTATCCCAGTGTCTCTGTGTATTTTCCATCTTTACGTGGCTTTATTTTACACTCTATTTCTTTTATTTTCTTTTTAATTTTTGATTATTTTGAGAAAGGGTTTCTCTGTGTACCTTTGGCCATCCTGGAACCCATTCTGTAGACCAGGCTGGCCTTGAACTCTCAGAGATCCACCTGTCTCTGCCTTCCAAGTACTGGGATTAAGGGTGTGTGCCAATATACCCAACTACTCTCTTTAAAGGACTTTATCCTTTTTCTTTTCTTTCCCAAGCCTACATATAGTCTTAAACACACTGTAATCCATTTAGAGTTTTTTTTCTTCTTCAAATGAATCTATCTTTACTATTTATCTCTCTTTTTCAGACCATATGAGTCTTTAATTTGATAAGCTATGGCTTTGATGGCTGGATTCACTCTATTCCTTAGCTTGTTGGGAGCTATGTTTATTGCCACAACTTTGTGGTGCTTCAGGGGCCCAGCTACCACCAAGAATCATGTTTTCAGCTATTCATAAACACCATTTAAGTGTTTGGTGATGGGACCTCTTAAAAGAGCTGCAAGGTTTTTGCAGCTAAAGTCAGGAAGCCTCTCTTAAATGAGATGCACTTGCCTCTAGCAAATAGAGCTCACCTGAGAAAATGCTGCTACTAAGAAGCCCTGCTTAACTCTGTTCTTTTGAGTCTAGAATTACTTCCCAAGCTCTCTCAGGTTTTATGTGAATGTAGTTGTCCATATTGGTGGGGACCTGAGACTTGACTTTTATTTTGTATCAGCTAAGCTTTTCTCTCTATTTCAGTGACTTCCAACTCTCTGTCTGAGTTAAATAAGTGAGACACTCCTTTATCTCTACATCCGAAACACTTCAGGAGATCTTCATTACCCATTCACCCACTCTTTCATTTATTTATTCTCCAGATAATCTTTATTTGGGCCTTAAGCTCTCTCTATTGGAACATACAAGTTCTCTCTTGGTAGTTCCTGTTTTCGTTCTTGGCACCTGAGTTCTGGAACTCTGCCTTGATCTGAGAATTTCCCACAATTTCCCTGTCAGGTAGTGTACCATAGACATACCAATTAAGTCTCCTGGCAACTCTATGTCGTTTTTATCTTTTTTTCTCAAGACTTAATCATGCATGTGTCAAAGATCTACATGATATGATTGAAGACAGGTTCTGTGAGTGTTTTTATGAGTGAATGAAAGAGGAGAAAGGAAATGTTCAGGGGATGAACAGGAAGAGGAGAGGAAGTCAGTGTAGAAGGGAAAACTTTATAAAAAAGGAGCATATGAGGGAAGGGACACCTTGGTAGATCAAGATGCATATTCCAGTGAACACAGGTGAAGAAATTTGGGCAAATATCCCAGGGGAAAAAATGTGTATGGGAAAAGATAACCTGTATGAGCTGAAAAGATAAAAACAGTCTGTGTTGAGGAACTACGCTTGCATGGGTATAGTTAAAATAGGCATGAGGTGGTGAGTGGATGTGTGTCGGATGCTGCATCCCACACTAGAGAGGTGAGATCTGGTACCCCAAAGCCACTTCTCTAAGAGGCAACTAGTATAAGACCCTCAGGACCATGCCCCCTCCTGAGTTTAGTTCTGTGGCTCTTCTTCAGTTCTCTGTCAGCAAGGAACGTGGAGCTCTTTTCTTCACATGGGTGTCCCTCATGAGGCTGCGCTGAATGATGCTGGGTGCTACCGCACAGATGGTATCCGTGTCTCATTTTGGTTTATGACGGGCTACATGGTCTTTAATCCCTGGTTATATTTATTCCAGTTCTCCAGACGGGAATCAGAAACCTGGTTGTAGATGATGAAACTGCTACTAGCCTGCGAGTCACATGGGACATTTCTGACAGCAATGTGGAGCAGTTTCGGGTGACCTACCTGACAGCCCAAGGGGACCCTATGGAAGAAGTGGTAGGAACGGTCTGTATAACCACAGCTGACCGGGAATCCCATAGCCATTGTTGGTGGAGCTGCTTTCCTGCTCATTGCTTGCTGACTCCATGTCTGCAGAAACTGATGCTCTTGTTCAGTCCAAACTTCTCTCTTGGTTTCATCTTGTCCTTTCTAATTCTAAAACCCACCCACGCAGTCTGCTTCAAGCTAATCAAGTGTCTGCTGCTTTCTTCTGGTATTACATTTGCTGCCTTGTCTATCTGCTAACCTAAATTGGGTGATAAAATAGCCTTTAAATCAGACAAGGAGGCATGGGTCTGTAGTTCCTCAGGAGGCTGATGCAAGAGGATCACCCAAACCCAGGAGTTGGAGACCAGCCGGCAACACAGCAAGACCCTGTCTATTTCAAAAGCAAACTAAATCAAGATTAGACCAAGGACCATTGCACACTTGTGCTTGTATACATGTACAAAGATGTCTATGTAAATTCAAGGCAGGGATTAAACTTTCTGTTGTTCTTGGGAGTCTACTGCAAAGCCTTTAAGCAAAGCACCGAAGGGCATTCTAACAGTTTACCAATTTTTCACTGACATCAACTCATTTTGAGCATATTTTTAACTATTTTCTATTTATTCTCAACCATGGGCATCTCTTCTAGGGATTTGTGATGCATTTCCTTTAAGTTGCTGCGTGGCAAACCTGGTATACTCTCAATCATGACCCCCAGGTTTCCTTAGCTTATATCACATTGTCCCCTTAAGAATTATTTCTCATACATGTATCCAGACACAGGAGAGGGCTCCGGTTTTTAGGAGAAAGTGTTTGACTTCTTACTCACGGCACATGCTCTGTTTATCACTGTATCATTACTAGCGCTTTTTCTTTTGCTGTGTCATTTTCAATGCTCCAGGGAGGAGTCTCCAAAACTCATCATTGCTCAAGAATAACATTGCCCCGTCCCCGCCTTTTTAACTTATGAAGACCTTAATGAAAAAAACAATTGTCTGAGCCCAACGTTATTTATTTCCAGGTGATGGAGGAATCATTACAGGGCAGAGTGATGGCCTGCAGGGCCTTGTGCATGGTGGATAGCCTGCAGGCTCATGCTGTTGGTCTGAGGGCTTTCTCCGATCACAGCAGGTTCATGCCGTGGGTCTGAGAGTGCTTCTGGAGAGTTACTGGACACTTAATTCAGACTGCACTGTAATTTCACTCTGGCAATAATTGCATTCCACATGATTCATGATTGGCAAAGTGAAAAACTTACGTGTGCCAATTAAATATGATATTTAGGCATTTTGTTTTCCCAATTATTATCCCACTACTATAATTCCATTCCTAAAAATAAGGACCCACAGAGACCTCTCAGCATGAGATACTTTCTTTTAGTTTTCAAGAAGCACATTTAGCTTCTTGGTGCTAATTCCTGCTGATTTGGAAAAAGGTAACAATTTAGTCTCACACGTGCCCTTGCAAACTCTGCAAAGTGAAATATAATAATAATAATAATAATAACATTGATGTTGGGTGGCTTCTAGACTGTGGTCCCTTCAAGAGTTTCTTTTATTTAGCACTATTTATATTTGAAACACTTGGACACCCAAGTGAAGGGGAAAAGATAAAGAGTCCTAGTCTGTCCCAGTTAAACAAAGCTCTAAAGAAAGTGAAAAAATATTGATAAGTTACTGTGCAGCGGAGTGTTTGATTTCTACCATGGAAGAGGAGTTCCAGCGGGAGTCTGCAAATTCCAAGCTCCTTTAGCGAATTCTAATTAAGTTAGACGTGCACGTGCAACTTACAGGTACTTTAGCAATTAATAGACTGACCAGAGCATTGAGAATTTATAGATGTATTTTACCAAATGCTACACAAATGTGATAATGTGTTCTTTTAATTATTCAGCTAATTAGATAATTATGGGGGTGGGGGAGGGAGAGACAGAGAGAGAGGCCCAGGCACTTTTCCTGTGGAGGCCAGGGGCTAACTCTGGTTGTCATTCACCCTGTTTTTGGGACAGGGTCTCTCATTGAATCTGCTGCTTGACATTTTACTAGACCGGATGGCAAGCAAACCTCCAGGAACTGCCAGTCCCCACTCCTCTAGAGCTGGGATTACAGACATGAGCTGCCACGCCCAGATGTTTGTAGGGTTCCGAAGTCATACCCTCATGTTTGGGTGGTGTGTGCTTCCCCACTGAGACTCCTCCCCGTCCTGCATCGTTAGTGTGTAACACAATTAATAAAACCCAGAGACGGAAATTGGGGTTCAACCTGAAGGTCAGAAAAGCAAAAAAGCCAGCCACTGGCTCTTACCTCGACCTCGGTCTGAAATGGCGATCTTGCCTTCAGGAATCTCAGAATGAGACTGTGTGTGAGAGCTGTCTCCTCCCATTTTATATTCCTCTCTAGGGCTGGGATTAAAGGCATGCACCACTGAGATTAAAGGCATGTACTGCCCTGTTTCTATGGTAAATTTGTGTGGCTTCTGGGATTAAAGGTGTGTGTCAACACCGCCTGGTCTGTAAGGCTGACCAGTGGGGCTGTTTTATTCTCTGATCTTCAGGCAGGCTTTGTTTATTAAAATGCAAATGGAATATCACTACATTAGTGAGGTTAGAAGTCGGATGCATCTGAGTTTAGGATATGAGAGTAAAGAAGGACAGGGAGATGCAGGCCAAGGACAAAGTCCAAAGGCCATGAATTCATGTGGACCAAATGATATCTTACAATAATGATGTCTGGACTGAAGAGATAGTTTAGTCTAAAAGCACTTGCCTTGTAAGCATGAGGAATGAGTTGCATTTCCCAAAGCCATGTTTAAAAGATTAACCCTGGGTGTGGTGATGCTCCTGTCATCCCAGCCTTGGGGAGGCAGAGATAGGTGGATATCTGGGCTTGCGACTAGCTACCCTAATCTACTCCGTAAGTAACAGGCTAATGAGAGACCCTGACTCAAAAACAAAACAGTGGATTTCCTGAGGAATAACACTCAGATACTCTGGCCTCAACATACACACATACATCCATACCATGTGCATCCATGCACATATATATCTACACATGTATGATCTTGTATACATCATACACACACACACACACACACACACACACACACACACGGCGCTTGCTCAGGAAAGATGGATGACTAAGATAAACTATGAAATCAAAGAAGAAGAAAATGTGCCCTGATAACAGACCTATTTTCTCTTACCATCTTTCCAACTGATTGTACTTGCATGGGCAAAGGATGAGACAATCCTCAGGATGGAGAACTGTATGCACATATAGCATTGTGAACCAAATGAAAACCAGAGGAACTAAATTTACCAGTTAGGATAGGTGAATTACTTCTGTCCACTTAGTCATAGTCAAGTCTACCAAATACTTCAAAGAAAATAGATTGAACTCTAACATATAAACGTAGCTGTCCATATTTCATAAGGATTGACTTTGACAGGGTTTGAAAACACGAAGAAGCAGCAATGGCCGTGACCTCAGTTTTGTTGTCAGAGTAGAGGTGCCTCTCCTGTAAACGGCTGGTTGGGATTCCAGCATCCTACGGCCTGTGTGTCATTGTTAACAACAAACTGAATTCTGACTGGTGGACAGTGTCTAAAGGGGGCTACTTAGGGATGGAGAGATGGCTCAGTGGTTAAGAGCGCTGACTGTTCGTTCTTCCAGAGGTCCTGAGTTCAATTCCCAGAAACCACCTGGTGGCTCACAACCATCATAATAAGATCTGATGCCCTCTTCTGGCCTGCAAGGACACATGTAGGCAGAATGCTGTATACATAATTAATAAATAAATCTTTAAAAAAGGGGGGGGTACTTAAAGTGTGTCTTAGTGTCCTACAGGCTGAGTCCAGATATTAAGATTAAGGTTTTCTGGACCTTGACAGCCACTTAACATTGTTGCAACAATCCAAGAGTGTCATTACATATCTATTAACCTAGCTTTATTGTGTTTGATACACACACCCAGCAGCGAATTGAAATCACAGCAATGCCATCAACGCCACTCTCCGGCATCCTCCATTACCATATGAAGACCGTGATCTAAAATAGAACTTTGTAAGCGGGAAACACAACAAAATGCAGGGACTCTAGTTTCTTCTGTGGGTCACAGCTTGGTGCATGTGATCCAGACATCTTTGGTAGACCCAGACAAAGGAGTTCCATGCCAGAAAAAATTAAGAACATGAAGCTAACTCCCTAGTGGTGGTTGCGTCCCATTTAATCACAAACATCTTTCATAGATTTGTCTTAAAAATAAAAAGAGCCATCTGCTATGACTGAAGCTTTTGTTGTTAAGTAGGAGCTTCTGTTAATATACATAATCTTACTCCCCTTTACTTGAACAAGCAGAGCTCGAACAGAATGAAATTTGCATACCCTAGAGGGAATTTCCGTTTTACTTTTGGGAATGAATAGGAGGGTGAAAGAGGTTTGTTCTTTGTACTTGTATGGCATAAGCCCCAAAGGTTAAGCAAGGCCTAGATCAGATCTATGAGGTTTCAATATAGCCCCTTTGCTGGGCCATGTGGGTCTGTTTCCACAATGAGTGTGATGTCTCTATTTTAAAAAGTTACGGCCATGATGAAATAACGTCATGGGTTCAGATTCTTCTAGTAGCACCTGGCACAAAATATTTGGTGCTTAATGAGAGCTGCTGTTATAAACTACAGCAGCTACTTCCTGGCAAGCAGTGGGGAATCCTCCAGAGGGATCATGCTGCTTTATAGTATTCTACAGGCTGCATTTGACCGGCAACAATGCCATATACTTCTCAGTGTGAGACCTGACCTTATTTAAAGAGGATCTACTTGGGTGGTTTGCTAGACAGCTTGGAATGAAAGTCTGGGCTCTGCTCCAGCACTCTGTTGAAGAGAGGCACCCCTCCGGAAGCCACCCTGATGGAGCAATACATGTCAGGGCACCCACGGCTGTCTTTCAGCTCCTTCATGCCAGGGTCGACTAAGTCATTCTGGATTAAAACAGAGCTGCTATTTTTATAACTGCTTCCCAAGATCCCGCACAATGCAACCTGTACACTCCAGTGTCCTACTCTAGATGAGCAGAACCATGGTCACCAAAGACCGAATTCCTTTATCATACACAAGACTGTGGCATGTCGAAACTTAGCTGTATCATAGCAATAGCTGCTTCTAGGTTCACCACAAGGTTTTCTCGGACTTAACTTCAAGATGGATGGGTTCCTTCCTTCAACTCAGAAGGAGACAGCATGGCCTCAGCTTGTTGGCATCTCACCCAGCCGTGGAATGGAAAACCTCTCTGACTGTCCTGGTCTTGTGACTCTTTTAAGCCCCCTTGGGTCAGTTCCTACATCCTCACATTTTTTCCCAGTGATTATTAAGTTCCCAACAGTCGATAGAAGTGCCAGAATTTGACTGCTGGAACACAAGCGCAGGATTTTGTAGTGAGGCCGTGGTCCAGAGCAGTCTCTTAGAAACAGCAAAATTGTACTGGGTGCCACATGGACCAGCTGGGTGCAGGGTCCCCCTCGCCTTTGGGTTTCTTTTTCTGGCATCTTTAGTGACAGAAGGATAGTGGATCCAGATGGAGGAAGGACATCGCCTTTCAGATGTAAGAAAGCTACAGCAGTTTTTAGTGTTGGGTTAAATATGTTTCAACTCAACAAAACTTGGCTCCCAGTGCTTGGCTCTGTTGCTCTTGGCTGCCATCCATCCCTTCTAATTGAAAGAATAAAATGTTGGGGTCAGGTTATCACCGAGGAAGGAAAATAGGGGAGGCTGGCTTCACCAGAGGCTGCTCAGGTCATTTCAGCTGAGCCGATAAGCCCCAGTCTGTGTTGCAGAGTGAACGTCTTAACTATAAGCACCTGCTGACTATGCAGATGGTCATTCCGTCTTCCCCACGAATGTTGAGGAGACATTGAGCAGAGTTAATCCTCCTGTAGTAGAGATTACAGGCTGATGTTTTGTGAGGGACGTGGCAGGGGGAAATGCTTTTGCATGGATGCCTTTCCTTTTCTTATCACTTTCAAAGCTTGTCTCACTCCTAATGCTTTCAAAATGTCTACAGTCACACTTCCTTAGTAGGGCAGTGGGAATAGGAGGTCTTACAAGGTCATGGTACTTTACTTCCTGCTCAGGTTCTGGTGCCTGGAATGCAGAACAATATCCTTCTGAAGACTCTAATTCCAGACACCGAATACAAAGTCACGGTGACTCCCATCTACACAACCGGAGAAGGCGTCAGCGTCTCCGCCCCTGGGAGAACTTGTAAGTGAATATTTGGCTCCTTGAACACCAAATTGCCTATCACTTGTGATGGGTAATGTATAGGACAATAGAAGCGCCAAAGATTAGGGGTCAGAAAATCTGTCAGAATCCTGACGCCACACCCATGAACAGTGTAATTTGGGCAAGCTGTTTAGCATCAGTGGGCTGCAGCTTTATTTTCTGTGAAAGCTGACATGACATGCACTACAGAAGTGATCTTTCAGCTTTGCCTCATGACTGACTCATCACAAGTCCTGATGATTCACCAAGGTAGAGTCCTCAGGCCCTTGAACTTTCTCCTCATTTCATGGGACCATGACAATCTAAGTCTCCCTGTGGTACCCTTCTGTTCTTTGCCCCCACTCTTTTCCTTTTATTGGAATAATTTATTTTTTTAAATAAGCACATGGCAAATGTGTCTTCTTTTTATTACAGTTCTGTGAGTTTTAATACATGCATGGGTTCGTGCAATCATCACCACTACAGTAGAAAATAGAAAACAATTATTTCTCTCCTTGGTTTTTTATGCTGTAATACACTTTGTAGTACCGGCTTGCTCATATACCCACCCCTTAGCAACCTCTGTTATTTCAAATTAGTCAGACTTTTGTTGTTGTTGTAACACATTAACTTAGACAATCAACTAAAAAGAGAGGTTTACTTCCTTTCACAGTTTCAGAGGTTCCAATGTTGGGGAGCCCATCTATACAGTTCACTTTTGTATGCCCATCTCCAGAAGTACCACATGGTCCCAAGGAGACATCCTAAAGATGCATTGACCAAGGTTAAATGAGGAGCCAGGATACCTAACTCTGATCTGCTTTTTTTTGCTATTATTAATGTCTATTCTTACATAAAGACCACCCCAGAATTTAGTGACTTTAAATGGTAGCTGTGCTTATTATATTTTCTGACACTGTGGGTCAAGGAATCAGGGCTTGCTGGGAAATTCTTTTGCACCATATAATGATAGAAATTATATACATATATAATGATAGAAATTATATATACATATATAATGATAGAAATTACATACATATATAATGATATAAATTATATATACATATATAATGATAGAAATTATCATTACCCACTGGAATTCACATTGTGGCTCAGTCAACCGGAAAGGTCTAAGGCAATTTCGCTACATGTGCTCTTGGTGAGGACAGCTACAGGATCAGCCGTCTCTACCCATTCAGGTCAGAGGCTCTCCATGGCGACCCTGCACTGTAAGAGAAAGATTTCCAAGGGTGTCACTGCCACATAGTCTGTGGCTAGCATAGTAGTCAGAGAATCCATCCAAATTCAAACAGAGACTGATGACTTCCAGTTCTTAATGAAAAGAGGGTCTAAAAACTTGGTGACCATTTGAGCCCATCATCATTGACAAAGAGTCACATGGTGTCGAGGGCACAGTAATGTCAATGATTAAGTTCTGTGCCTTACTCCTGTATGTGGGTTTTATTCAGTATAAAGAAGGAAGCAGAAATTTCCCCACCTCTCACCACCAGGGATAATTACCAGTCACACTGTATGGGTAGCATCCTGAACATGGACTGATATGTGCATTTGGTGTATGTGGACCACATTGGTGCAAAGGTAGAGGTTTTTAATAAGCATTATTCGATTTTATTTTTAGTTAAGAATAATTGAAAAGAGAACTTTGAATGAACCTCTGGATCTCAGCTAGAACTCATTCATCCCCAAAGCAATTTTCCACATATGTATTTTTAAAAAACACCCACAGACCCCCAACTGTGAGCTTTATTGCTTTATCACTTGCGAACGTGTTTAGCTCTGTAGGGAAACAACTTCAATTTAATTGACAACAAGAGAAGGTCGCCAAGAAGGGAGCTATATTGAACCTCTTCCTTTCCCTCCTCTGTCTGCACAGTGCCATCTTCTGGACCTCAAAACTTACGGGTCTCGGAAGAATGGTACAACCGGTTGCGCATTACATGGGACCCACCGTCTGCTCCTGTGAAGGGCTATAGGATTGTCTACAAACCTGTGAGCGGTAAGGTCCTCTTAGAACCACGAGTAGACAGGTCAAGAAAAAATTTTTTTAAAATTTAATTACATTAAAAAATTGTGTGTGTGTGTGTGTGTGTGTGTGTGTGTGGTTTCCTTTGCCAGAGGATGCAAGTGGAGGTCAGAGGACAACTTGGAGGAGTCAGTTCTGTCCATCCACAGCGTGGGTTCTAGGTGTCAAACACAAATGGCCAAGCTTGACAGCAAATCACTGACACCAAGTATAATTTAAGAACATTTGGTCCCTGTTTCTGTCAGGTGTTTGATCTTATATATTAAACAGCTGAGAATTGCTTCCTGTCTTTTTTGAGGAGAATGTTTTCACATAATGTCCCTACCAGATGGGTAGACATCATTAGAAGGATGAATTGATGACCTCAGGTAGAAATCTAGCACCAGACCAGTGAACAGAGTAGAATGTCTGCTCAATGTGCATTTCCTCGACCTGATCTCAGCCTAAGTAGAGAATGAGTCTAAGGAAAGCTGGGCTTGGCTCAACAGATTGTAAGCTCCGTTAAAATCTGTACTTTGGAATTTTTCTTTTGTTTCTTCTTGGATCAGCTGGATAAATTCCATCAACAAACTTTTCTTTGTCTTTGTTTTAAAAAGCATGTTGTGGGGTAAAACCCATCAAAGTGAAAAATGACTTCATGAGAGACTCTTTTCTACCTCCGGGTCACTCTATATTCTCAGTGTCTTTATTCCCTGATAATATTATACATGTATGCAGTGTATCTTTATCATATCTGCCCCCATTTCCCTCTTCCCACTACTTTTTGCCCCTCCAATATATGTCCCCTCCATCATTATATTTTAAAGGCAGATGAACAGTTCAAACAGGGAACGTTTTGACCCTTGGTCTATAGATGTAAAGGGGAACTTGGGTCGCAGCACCCACTACAATTCTGCCTCTCTAACCTTCATACTCTCATGGGAGTTTAAAAGAAAATTTATGTATTATAAATATCTTTTTAGTTTTCTAGACCTGACCTTCAGAACTCTGGCTATTAAGCAGAAATCTGAAATCCAGTTATTCTTAATTGGCAGGGAAAAAAAAGCTCTTTGGGGGCCATGGAAAACTGTTTTTTCTCTCAAAAACATCAATGGTCTCAATCTGTCAATTTAGGCATTGCTACTGCCCTTATTTCAATCTTCATTTTTCCCCTTCTGATAATTATCCAGCCCATGTGATTGTGGTAGTCTCATTCCCAATTTCTCTGGGAAAAATATCTTTATGAACCAAGAAAATAAAAGAGTAGCCATAGACAGTGGCCTGCTCTGCCCTGACTCTTTCCAGACTCCTCACTGATTTTATTTCCTTTGTCTCTTTGTTATAGGTCTAAGGTGTATGCTAGTTTGTAGAAATCCTTATGTATGCTTTCTGGGTCCTTTGAAAAATATATATCGTATTTTCTGAGTACAAATATCTTTCAGTTCACAGCACTCTCCTGCCTCAGCATAATCGTCCTGCTGTGTCCAGCATGTCAATGGTCTTGTAGTTTTCCTGGAGAGGCAGCCACATGTGATCTCTATAGCATAGGAAAATGTTACTGCTACGGCACATGCCCCTAGAAACACATAAATAGGCTGCGAGAAGCAGGGATCTGGGGAGAGTGAAGAGTGTTTAGAAATTACCACTAACTCAAAGCTCTTTAAAGAGTAGACACATAAAAGGAAAGACAGCCAGGTGAACACTTAGAATAGGGCGCAGCACAGAATGTTCTTAATACGTGAGACACCAGAGGGTTGAATCCAGTCGAAGGCACAAAGGCCTCAAAATCCGGCCATGGTATAGGAGTAGATGGAACTACAGTGGCGACCTCCGCACAGATCTTCCTATGACAAGGTGTGGTCTGGTGTCCAGGATAGGACTTTCTGTCCTTGACATGTGCTGGGAACAAAGCAGCTAACTGAGTGGAAGGCAGACAGGAATTACTTCACCTGAGCAAGTGTGATCGCTTCTTGCAATCTAGAAGGCCCAATAAGGTAGGTGATGCGTGGATCAGCGAGGTACACCAACTTTGGGACTACAAAGGATAAAACACTGCTGGAAAAGGACTGAGATGTGACTTTCAAGACAGATAATACTAGACTTCAGCCTCATCCTCATTGTTTGCTTGCTGGGCCATCCTGGACAACTGTCAATAGTTGACCGAGTGGTCCTCTGACTGGAGTGTATACTCTGTCTCTTTCAGTTCCTGGTCAAACTCTGGAGACGTTCGTGGGCGCCGACATTAACACCATTGTTATCACCAATCTCCTCAGTGGGATGGACTATAACGTGAAGATATTTGCTTCCCAGGCCACAGGCTACAGCGACGCTCTGACTGGCCTCGTGAAAACCCGTAAGCCTGATTTGATGTCTGCTCGCTTCAGCCCGGTCAGTGGCTCTGTGCTTGGTTTCACCTGCGTCTCATCTCTCAGCTCCATTTTCAGTGCAACCATTGGCTTTTCTTCCCTCCTCGTTACCCTCTCTGGATGGCATTTTGTGGAAAGAAGGGTGTGGCAGTTTCTCAGGGCCGTCCAGAGTCCTAGTTGGCAGGCAGATGCCAGCAGCTGCTTTTTCCAATCGGCTTGATGGTTGCAGATAGAGATTTTCCTCTGGAAAAGTCTGCTGGCCCTTTTCAAATTAGCTGAATTTTTCCAAGCAGCCTGTAGTTTGGCATGGCCAGTGCCAGTTAAAGCTGGACCAAGGAGAAATTTGCCTTTTCTCAAAATATAGTCACCCACCATCCGCACATGTGATCTCGGTCTCTGTCTGTCTCTCTCACACACACTACCACCACTATTTTCTGAAAGAGCATGTCACAGCACGCTAAGGACTTCTTATATTCTTGTGTGGACTTTCAGGCTGGAATTTCTCATTGGCACCAGAACCCCTAGACACACACGGAATCGTGTAGGGCTTTCCAGGTTTCAACAGATGTGTTGTATTTTTCTGGCATTTGCTATATACGTCCACATCACCTGTTGGATGCATTTCTTTAGATCAACTTACATTTTTTTAGGTACAAATACTTTTTAAAAACCCATATACCTATGATAAACACAAGATGGTACTTTTTATACTTAGGGATTGCACACCTTAATCCCAGTACTCAGGAGGCAGAGGCAGGCAGGTCTCTGGGAGTTCGAGGACAGCCACATCATACAGGAACCCTGTCACAAAAGCAAGCAGAACAAAAGGAGATAACGTACAGATGAAGATGATGTGACCCAGCATTCATTCATAAGCCCGGGTGCCAGCAGTAGCATGCACCTCGCTCTTAGACTTACAGGCAGAGAATAATGGACGGGAGAGTTTACTGTGCTGTGTATTAGTGATCGCCCTGGATAAAGTAGTTACCTTCTCAGTACCAAAGCTTCTCAATTCTAAGATGAAGACAGTAACTGTCCTATAGCAGCTATGGCGTAGATGAAGGAGCTAATGTATGCAAAGTACTCATTGCATTTTACCTTTTCCCTAAGAATATATGTGTTTTTTTCATTTAGAAATATCAGATAGGTCTTGTTTTACGTACATTTATTTAAGTGATAAAATAATTTTCTTCTGTTCTTCCATTTTTTTGTGGGTTGATAAGTTTCCCGCTTCTGAGTCTAGTGCCCTGACTGAGAATTTTCCCATCAGTTACTTCCAGAACTGGGTATAATCTGAGGTGCTGTCTGCAATGTGACATAGCTTTCTTTCTGCTTCATTACAGTGTTCTTAGGTGTGACGGATCTCCAAGCCCATCAGGTTGAAACAACAAGCTTGTGTGCTCGGTGGCAAATACACCGCCATGCCACAGCCTATAGGATAGTTCTAGAATCCCTTCAGGGTAAGTACAGTTCTGTGAAGTCCTTACATGTTTGGTTCTATGTAAACCATGGTGGACAAACCACATCACAGCAGAGTCCTGTTTGGGAAGCTGCGGGTTCACGGCTCAGAGATGCACAATGGGACAGCAGACCAGCTGACCTTAACTCTTGAAGTTTTCTCATCTGTAACAAATATTACCATAGCATTGTTTTCTCCCCCGTGGGGGGTTGTGAGAAGTTATAGCCTTGGTTATGATTAGTTTCAAAATAAAGAAATACCACATTTGACTCAGTTCATAAAATAGAAATATGGCTTAATAGGCTAGTGTGACCATTTGAAAGCAGGTCTCCTATAGATTATGAGCAGTAGAAGGAACATTCTAGAACAATCTTTTTTGTCAGGTCCAGCCAAGGTAGTGTCTCCATAGACTTATGCCACCATGTTCTTGGTTCCCTTAGTGTAATAGAAGCCTGATATTGTCTACTTCCATAGGAGTTAATTTAAAATAGAATAAACAGTGACAAGAAAAGGTTTAAAAAACTATAAATTTTGTGCTTGTATGAAATATGAATTATGGATGTTTATGCCAAAGGAAATGAAAGATATACCACGAGTGGAAAAACAACTGCAGAATTTGAGCTCTATTTCATATCCCTTTATAATCACACTTAAAATAGCAAGGTTAATATTTATTAGCATTTGTTAAGTTTAAAGATACTAAGCTTAATAGCCACTCTGCCCGACTGATCCTCAATAATGTATCCTTTTGTGTGGCTTAAGAACTTACAAAGAAAAGCTAAGTTCTTGTAGATAGTCATATTTTATAAAAAATAAATTACCACCTGAGTTGATAAAGATATGTAGGCAAATTAGCTTAATGAATGGAATTAATACCATTTAGAGGTATTTTTTGCTCAAGATTTTAGGATAATATATTTACAGAGAAATACTGAAATTCTTTATCGGAAGATAGGATTAGTGTATATAACTCTTGATCTGGTAAACCCAAACCACAGAGTGTTCTCTCTGAAGCCAAGGCCTTTGGTGGCCACAAAACGAGTCAGAATGCCTAAGTCTTACACACTTCCTCAGAATTATTTTCAGTCTGTCAGAAACTTTTCAAACTGAATCACTATAGTCATAAGAATGTACAGAAGTGCTGTTTCTTTTACTTGCCATGAACATTTGTAGCTGAGGGATTTAGATGCCAAGTTAGCTCAGTTGCTTCTCATCTGATGACATTTATCAGCTACAGATTCTAATCAAGAGCTGTCAAAAAGAATGTGTGGTGAGGTGAAGGTGAGGGTAACTGAGGGGAATGTAGGTCTGATATTTCAGCTGATGGAATTTAGTTCAAAGAATCGGGTTTCTTCTTTGGAGTGGGGGGGTTTGGGGTGGAGCACCTTCATCTTACAAGGAAATGTGATTGCTGCTCTGGCTTTCTGCCTATCCTTACTTGTGGTAAGATGCCCGTCATTCCAGTGGGCGGATGAGTCCCAGGTTTTGACCAAGTGACATATTTTACTAGCTAAATATATTGCCTCTGCAGGACCTTCTCTCCCTCTGACCCAGGCAGAGGAGCTAACAGGGAGAAATGGGGCCTGGTTGCTCCTGTGTTGGAGAAAGTCCGATGGTGGTGGGTGGGCCCACTGACTGCTGAATGCCTCAGTCATATTTCTAGCCTTGAATGAGTATATATTCTTTTTCCCTCATATATTCCCCAGGGCCTTATCATGTACACCTTTATTCTGGTGTGACGTCAATAGAGATGTTTCTACTGGGGCCTCAGCTTCCTGTCAGCTAACTCTAAGCTTCGATTTCTCCAGAATGACCTTATTTGAAATCATTAACTGTGACAGTTACCCTCCCATTTCCAAGTGTAAGCAAACCCTCCAGCTCGCACCATCCAAACTTGTTTATTATACTTACAGACACCTAAAGAAAGGAAGATAAACAAAGGGTCAGTTTATTGACTAATCGGCAGAGGGGCTAGGAGAGTCTGGCGTCAGGCACATCTGGATCAGGTGTTTGAAAAGAGTCCTTGAGATGGAGCCTTTCTCACTCCTACTCTGCTTTTGAATTTTCTGCCCTGCTCTGTGAGTGGGCTCCAGTTGCATCCTTCCAGCTCCTAGCTTCACAGGCGTGGTGAAAAGAGAATTTTCTTTCCCAATATTTCCAACAGAAGTCCAGAAACTGAGTCATTCTGGTCTGGTTTGATCACATGTCCCTAAATCTTTCACTGAGTGCACAGGGATGAAATAAACAGACTGGTTGGACCTGGTCGCTTTCACTAACTGTGTCTGGTGGCAATGGCCAGGAATATCCGGGTGGTATTTAATGCTGTCCAGATTATAATTATGAAGAGGGGAGGGGAGGGATCAAAAGAAAGAAGGATGCCATTCAAGGCTGGCAGACACAAGACATCTGCTTGTGTGAACGTTTTGACATTTTTATGGCTAGAATCGGGGAGAAGATCACCAGCAGGACAAGGCCCCTCTGGGGGAAGAGTTGTCAGTTATCCATTTGCCAAATTCAGGCATGGGCTTTGGTTAATTCTGGCATAGATCAAAGTGAGAGACTTTGAATTGGTAACTCAGTTGCCTGTGAGCGCCCACATAACATCCCAGTTGCCCTCCTTCCCCATCTGTTTTAAGGCTGACGTGGCAGCTAAGGTGGGATGCAGCATTTCTCTTTGCGTTCCTGCCACGAAGGCCCAATGCGGTGTGTTCTCCCTAATTTGTAGAACTTAGTGAATTCCTGTAGACCACCTAGGAAAGAGTTCAGAGGGCGCACCCCCCCCCTCCTTTTAGGCGCTCAGATACCATCTTTGTGGTAGTGTCTGTTATCTGGGAGAGAGGATTGCAGTGTATAGGAGTAGCTATCTACCTCACCAAAGACCTAGGTTCAAAAGAAATGTACACAGAACCCATTGCAAAATCAAACTGTCGGACACAAAGGCACGGTATTGGAAGTCAGGTATTTGAGAAACCCGGGAAAAGAAAGTATGCCATAAAATTTTATGTCATAAAATTCTCAAAAGATCCTTGTCCTGGTCCCTCATAGTGTCTCTACATATGGCCATCAGTAGCCTCTCAAGGCATTTTGGGGATTGGACGGGGGAGTCAAGGTGGTGACGTCATTGCCAACATGATTACAATCCAGAGAATTTAGATTATCTTGCTTCTTAGAAATAAATACACAAAGACGGAACATTTTATCCTGTTCCAGAAAAGCAAACTAAATTAACTTTCTCCTGTGGGCAGAGGGATTGAAAGAATTAGTCACCATGTGATCATTCTAGATTTTGTTTTCCTTTAAGGCAAAGCCATTAGACTTGAATGGCACATGCCAAAAGCAACATGTGTACATCCCGACTCATGGAGCCCCTCTTTGTTAGTGTTGGGAGTCAAACTAATACTATTTGCCATTAATTTTAATGTGCCCACTCCAATTTTCCAATGGTTTCTGGATTTATTATTTTTTGCAGTAGAGTCCATTAATATTCCATTTTCAAGGGTCTTTAAAGTACACAAATATTCATGATAAATGGGAAATGGCGGAGACAGAACATTTCTAGAGACCATTCCCTGGAGAATGCATGGAGAGCTCTTGTGGTCATAGACCTTTATACTCCATGCATAGGATCAGGAAATGCTTCTATATGGGCAACTTACCGAGACCTCCAGGCGGTTGCAAAGACTGCTTACAGAGAGAAACAGTTATTGGGGGTTTCTGAGCCTTGGAACCCCAGAGTGAACTTGACTAGCAAAGCCAAGCACGGGGGTTCTGAAGTCTGTTTCTTCCACAGTAAATAAAATCTCATAAAATGGTAACAGCTTTTAAATTTAGTGTTATTGTCATAAGGGCAGGCCGTGTGGAGGTCAGAGGCCAGCTTTGTGGAGTTTTCAGTGAGTTCTAGGGATCAAAGTCGGGCCAGCAGGTGCGCTGGGCAAGGCATCTTATCCAGCGGTGCCATCTTGCTGGCCCAGTAATGATGCTTTTCACTTCAGCAGCACATATGATGTGTGAGAAATAACTAAGGTAGGGCATATTTGATTGTGAGCAAATATATTGACTTTGTTTTTTGTAATGCTGATCAACCCCCAGCCTCACTCAAGCTGGAGAAGCCCTAGGTTATATCTCAGCCCAGTGCAAATATATTAACAAATATTACTTTGTAAAGTTCACTTCTGAAATTCTTTGATATTTACAGAATTCAAAAATGAATTTCAAATTTCAAAATTTTAATTTAAAGGCCAAGATTTTTCCATAGCTAAAACTCAAGATGTTTATATGATACATAAATATTGATACAGATTGAAATATAAAATCAAAGCTAATCTAGATGTCATGTTTTTCAAGAGACGAAAGTTCTCTGATGTTTTCACTTAATGATTAATTCATCTATTTTTCTATTTTGTATATGTTGTTTCTTAAACTAGACTTTTGAAGCGATATATTTGGAGAAGTAGATGGTTTCTATTAACCATTAAAATGTGTAATGCATAAATTGAATCCATGAAACCTTTGACAGCAGTTTCTAAATTCCTAACAATGAGCAGCTGTAAGACTTTGATGAAGCATATGCAATTTGAGTTGGAGGGATGGCTCAGCCATTAAGAGCACTTGCTGCTCTTGCAGAAGGCCCGAACTAGTTTCCAGGATGCTTGTTGGGTAGCTAACGGCTTCTTATAACTCCAGCTCTTAGGGATCCAACACCTTCTTCAGGCCTCTTCCAGTACCCACACAAAAATGTGATATGCCCTCCCATAGACATACTCACAAATTAAAAAAAAATCTTCAGGAAAAACAAAGGACACGATTTATGAAAACGAATCTAGAATTAATCCCAAGGCAAGTATTTAAAGTTACATTTTATTTGGGTATTTGGTAATGGGGGAGAGGGGAGTGTGTGCATGCCACAGCAAGTGTGGAGGACCATTTGTGGCAGCTGCGTTCGTTCTTCTACCATGTGGGCTCCAAGGATCTAACTCAAGTCCTTGGACTTGGTGTAAGCACCTTTACCCACTGAATCATGTTGCTGGCCCCTAGAGGGAAATTTTAATAATTGTTCTTTTTTGTAGTAATGCTAATTCTTCATTCCAGCCTGATATCCATTATGGCAAATAAATAAATAAATAAATAAATAAATGATAGTCCTAATTCTGAAACTTTTCAGTAATTTAAGACCAACAAAAGCCAGCACATACTTATGAGGACCCCTCATCTGGTCTCTAGCTAGTGAGCATACACCACTTTCAGACTGCTCATTTTGAAGTCCTGAGTCTTTAAATTTGCATTGTTTTATGATGTAGTAATGGACAGTTCAACGATTTGAATTTAGAGTTGGAATTCAAGTTTCAGTTCAATGACTGAGCTAGGGACTGTAGTAACTTGTTAATGTTTCTGACCTCCAGTTTCTTCAGATTGGGGATAACTACAAATGGTGTAAAACTAGAGTGGATTAATATACATAAAAATCTTTATGCTAGTTCTTGGCACATGGTAAACATTCATTAAATTTTTTGGCAGTTGTCATTTGTGGTGGGGCTTATCACTGAATAACAATCAAGGAACCTGGAATAAAACAGGCTGTCAATAAATGATGCAGATGGTGAATCCTCCTCCTCTCATTCCAGACCCCAGGGCCAGCACTAATTCTTCCAGAGAAGTGTAGCAATTTTATTCTGAATTTGCAGGAAAAGAGAAGGGGACCAACAGTTACTTTCCCACCATCCTTTGTGTCTTCAACGCAGTGAAGATAGAAGATGTGATGATGTGCAGTTGGTGTATGCCACACAGATCCTTGGACCAAAAGGGCCTGAGAACCAGTGACTGGAAGATAGTACTCCTGTCTCTGTGGCCTTAAACCACCTAAACATCATGTCCACACTGAAAGAATAGAAAGGGGTTTCATAGTGCGGTCAGGGAGTTTAGAAAGGGCACTCTAAGCTTGCTGAGTCTCCTTCATGGTAGATAAGACATGAGAGACGTGACATGATTGACATGACATGATAGACACGACATGACAGGTATCAGCTAAACATCAAGACTGGAGATGGGGATGTTGTCCGTGGATAGAATACTCCCTTGGTCTGCACAAGGCCCAGGGTTCAATCCTTAGCACCCCATAAAATGGCACGGTTGCTCACATCTGTCACCCCAGCATTCAGAAGGTGGAGGCAGAGGATCAGAAATTCAAGGTTGCTTTCAGCCACATAATGAGCTCAAGGTCAAACTGAGCTGGGGGTATGGGTGAGGGGTACTAAGGGAGAAGGAAGAGGTCTTCCGTGGGAACAAGGGGGAAAAGAGGGGGGAATGGAACACATGTGCCGTGGAAGCAAAGTGGGGTCTATTTGAGGAGACAAAGGGGACCACAAGAAGGACAATGGGGAAGGGGAATTATTTAAAATAAATGTAATGAAACATGCAAGAAAATGCTGCGATGAAACCCACCATTAAAATATTAATAAAAACAAGCAAACAAACAAACAAACAAAAAACCAAGAGTGACAGAGAAGAGAGCGGGCTCTCTGGAACTCCTACATTGTCCTACATTGTTCTGGTAGTTTCTTAAGCCTTTGTGCATGTTTCTTTGAGAACACAACTACAGTGTCTTAGATGATGCTAAGTTGCAAGGAGTTAAAGATCTGTCCTTCAGTGTCATTTTGTGGCCATGTGACTATGTTGTGGTGAATCAAGTTGAATAAAAGAGAATTTAGTGCCACAGATGAGTTAAGATGCATGCATATAATTCTTATTCTAATAAAGGCTTGACCTTGGCGATTTTTAAAATGATAAGCCTTGTTTTTGTCCATATTAAATGTAATGCTTAACAGGAAAAGATTAAGTAGATTTATAAAACTTTTATCTGGAGATACAATACTGCAAATGTACATAAATGCTGGGGTTACTTGACAGAGACTATTCCTATTATGCATTTTGGAAGCTAATAATTAAAATAATGACTATGTCTTTTTCCAGTAATGTATGTGTGTTCTGTTTCACTTTGATTGTAGATACACAAGCACAAGAATCTACCTTGGGGGGAGGTGTAAACAGGCATTGCTTCTATGGACTTCAGCCAGATTCAGACTATAAAATCAGTGTTTATACGAAGCTCCAGGAGATTGAGGGACCAAGTGTAAGCATCATGCAAAGAACACGTAAGTTAAATGTCTTCTGATTCCCCTCATTATGAGCAAATAGCATATTGATATGGCTCTGCCTCTTCCCTCTATTTAAGAAAGTGGTAGCTATTGCTGCCCAGGAGTATGGGCAATGCACTTTTTTTCTTTAATCCACCCCAAATTCTCTGCAGTGTCCCTGTACTGTCACCAGCATGCTTTCTTTTCCATTCTCTATATGCTGCACAAGAGACCACAGGGCCATCTGACGGCAAAAGACTCGAAACAATGATTTACATTATGACCCAAGTGCATAAGAAGCATTCATGGAATGTAGTGTGTGAAACTGAGTTTGAGGACAATGCTATTTTACCACAGCAATGAGGGCAGGCTCAGAGCCAACACGTTCCAACTGGCTGACCCCTGAGTTATGACCTCCTTAACAGGAGGTCCTTGTGCTGTTTTTCAAGTTTAAGCCCAGCTCTGATGCATGGAATGGAAGGGCAAAGTATAAAGTTAAAATGAAGTACATTTTACATGTTCCAAGGAATGGGCGGTATCAGCTTCTTGGGTTGGCTTTTAATCCGAAGTTCCTGACCTGAAGGCCACAGCCATTAAAATGGATAAAGTAGATTTAATAGTAGCAGATGGAGGGCAGTGGTGTTTATGTACCTAGCTCAATATCTCTAATTTAAATTAAAATTCCTGAGGATGAACTTCTGAATAGGTGGTGGGTGGTGGGATTTCCTTCTGGTTCTTCATGGCATTTACGGAGAACTAAAAGCTTGTATAGATCTTCTAGCTTCCAGGACCACGGAGAAAGAAATCACAATCAACATATTCCATTAAAAACACACCTGATAAGCAGATTGAAAATAATTCATGCCTTTAATTGCAGCATTAAGGAGGCAGAGGCAGGGGGATCTCTGTGAGTTCCAGGCTGGCCATTACTACACAATGAGATGCTTTGTTACCAAATTGGTTAAAATATAATAAGGAAAATCATCTAAAGTTATAATATAGAAAATGTGTTTCACAATAAATATATTTAACATATGTATATATGTTCTGACATATAGTTTATATATCATAAACTCTAAGAGGCATTTCATGTAGCAACTCAGTTATTTTGAGTACATTTGAAGAATCATTTAGACATCACTACTCTCCCATCTTAATGCATTTCCATCAACTCCAAAACATATTACCCATACCCTTTCTCCTTTCCACCCATATGTAACCCCATGTAATGCCCTTTATTTTGTATTTTCCTTTCCTGGACACTTCATATGAATAAAAATATACAGCAATCTTCTATATCTGCTGCATGTCTTTGAAATTTACCAAGGACTTCAAGTGTATCCAGTGTTTGATTCTCGTATTGTTGATTAGCATTCTGTTTCATACACTGATGACAACTTATGCTGGAGAGGCTGTGGGAAAAAGGGAACATTTCTGCATAGCTGGTGGGAGTGCAAACTGGTACAGTCTCTTTGGATATCAGTATGGCGATTTTTCAGAAAATTAGAAAGCAACTTACCTCAAGACCCAGCAATACCACTTTTTGGTATATACACAAGATATTTATCATAACACAAGGACATGCTCAACCTATGTTTATAGCAGAATTATTTGAAATAAGCAGAACCTGGAAACAACTTAAATGCCCCTTGACTGAAGAATGGACAAGGAAAACGTGGTATATTTACACAATGGAGGACTACACAGCAGAAAAAAAAGAGTAAAACCATGGAAGAGGGTAGAAGGGGAGGGGAAAGGAAGGGAGGAGAGGAAAGAAAAATAAAAACAATTAAAAAAAGAAAAAGAATTCTGTTTTATGGATATGCATCATATTTTTTGACATTAACAGGTCTTTGGTATACATGACTTGGATGTATTTTTGGATCTCTGTGAGATCACTTTCTACTGTCATTGTCTTGGGTAGTTAACACATCTGAGGCTCTTTTTACTCTTCAGTAAAATTAAATATCTATTTTCTTATTACCAATATCGTCAGGAGAGATTTAACACCTTTGAACTTTCAACTTGTGTTTTATTGGACACAAACTTCTATCTTCACCATTGTCTTCTTGGGAGTCACAGCTTAGAGCCAAAGAGGAGCTGGATCTCACTATCATGTGCTTTCTCTGGACATTTACTTTAATTTTTTTTAAAAAAAATACATTTTGAAAACTTTGGACATCTTTCAGATACAGTCCATACACTCTCCTGGTGCCAATCTGTTCAAAGCTGTTGATTACTGTGTTTATAGGCTGAGTTCTTCGTTCAAATTCAGTGATTGTCTGACTGTTAAAAATGGTTGAGTTTGTGACCTCTGGTCTACTTTAGCAACCCCTAACCTTAATTTCAGCAACTGTTAGCTACTAACCCAGGGTTAATTCCAACTGGGATCTCTTGGTTCGATGTAAATATTTCCCTGATGTGGAAAACATCTGTCTTCTTGTAGCTTCCATCCATTGGCTCTAGTTCAACTTTCTGAGGCAATGCAGATCAGGACAGTTTGTCGGCTCTGTGGCAGCCCCTCATATGGCTGAAGATAGGGACCATCTGTGTGCCACGTAAAGAGGATACACACATGGCACCCGGGTGTGTGCTCTTCATACCCAAGACATTCTTTGGCCAGAAGTTCTGTCCAAACAAACTGCCTCTTGATTTGATTCTGAGTTTACTTATGAAACTGAGGATATGACTCAACCTTCTATATGAGAGAAAACGCTTAGTAGTAAAGAAGACCCGTGATTCTCAAGTTATTTAGAGTGCTTTGGAAGCCTGGCTTAGATAGTGATCTAATCAAAGTTTTGCAATCATAGTTTAGTATTAAAACTCTCCCTCTCTCTTCTCTCTCTCCTTTTTAATTTTAGAATTGTCAAAGAATTTGAAACAACAGTGATTCATGTATCTATAACAAATCAGCAGCAATATGCAAAGTGTCTTCCTTCATTCTGTCTTCTAGAAAGATATGTTTCTACCAGTGTCGTTTCTTCCACAAAACGCTTTGGACTTTGCCCACAAATGGGCTCCCGCCATGGCATCCTATGCCTTGCTTTGTTTCACATAAAAATTAGTTCATGGATTTTTTTTTCTGTATTAGTAATGTACAGTTACCTCATACTCTCGCATTGACTCATGCCTCTTAGATAATTTAATTTTATTGAGCCCCAGATTAAAAAAGACTACAAAACTCATCACTTCTAATGAAGGAATTCTCTGTAACATCTGTCAGAGCTCAAACTCTTCCAGCTGTTGGCTGCTTGAAGCTGAACTTCCCCTTTGTGAACAGCCATTATTAGTAGAGGGACTTCCCAAATATTAAACTGGGAGAGTTCCCCTAAATCTTCAGTGTCAGGTCTTAATGAAAATAAAAAATAAAATATTACTTTATCTTTGCCTAATGGTACTACAAATCCATGGTCCTTTGCCACTCTTCTTCCTAACTTTCCTCAGGTCATCTTCATGGTGTAGGTTAAAACTATCTGAACACACGAAGAATTTATTCTTGGGCCTCAGAACTGAAAGACTTTTTTTTTTTTTTTTTTTTTTTTTTTTTTTTGAGATGCACATTGAACAGAACAGAGAGTGAATCACTTTTCATTCGTAGCTGGTCTCCTTGGGGACACAGGATGGAAAGGGTTAGAAGTGTCAGGCATCAAGGATTGATGGTCAGTGTTTAGGAAGACAGAATGGAAATGAAGTTCACTGTGTATGTGAAAACAGCCAGAACCTACATCTCAAATGAAGATTAGGATTTCTGCCCTAAATCAGCATCAGAACCACTTTATAGTTGGCAGTTTGATTACATCGACTCCTGCTGGGCAGACTGAATGGGGGCGGAATGGCACTTCAAACCTTTGGTGTGTGAAGAAAGGATGGATAAAACCACTTTTCACAGGCTGTGACTAGTTTATAGCAGTCATAAAATTCTCCAAGAAGCCAGTTATCAACATCATTGATAACCTTGGATAAAAGTTTTCCTATATTACTTTCCTCCCTTCTCTGTGATGAGATCACTAATGGGCACTCTTTGTCCTTTTCCTACACAGAATCACTTCCCACCGAGCCACCAACGTTTGCTCCAACCATTCCACCAGCAAAGGAAGGTAAGCGAACAGTAGGGGCAGTGTGATTCTCCATCCGAGACATCTGCTGCTTTTATTTGTTCATTTGGGAAAAACCAAAACAGGTGCTGGAGAGACTGCTCAGCAGTAAACAACACACATTGCTTTTGCGGAGGACCCGAGTTCGGTTCCCAGCACCTCCATGAAGCAGCTCCCAACCCTGTAACTCCAGCTCCAGGGTGATCCAAAGCCCCTGGCTTCCTGGGATATTGCACTCACATGTACAAATACACGCCATTAAAAAAATAATATAAATTTTAGAAGAAACCGAAGTATTTATATACAATATTTGTTGTCCTACCTACTCTTTTTCTTAACATACATTCATGTTTTTCAAACCACAACAATTAAAACAAACCCACTTAATAATAAATTATATACACAGAATGCATTTTTCTTCCAGAATTGCTTAATGTTGATTTCACTGAAAAATCTCAAACTAAAGACTGTTCAGCAAGGAAGAACAGTTATATACTTACGTAGTTCAAGTGAAAAGCTAGTGTATAATTTTGAATTCAAGGGGAATGGTCTCCAATTTACCCCCCCAGTGCCTCTCCAGGTTCTTTTCTCATCTCAACAGCTGGAGTTGCCACGGTAACTATTTAAGCCTCTGAACAACGTAGTGCTCAATAACTTTTTATCCCATTAGCAAGCATTTATTACCTCTACTATTTATTTTCAAAGTGCTCATGTTGGCTATGAGGAATACCATCATAGCACGAGGCTGTTGCTTTCTCTTTACTTTCAGTATTGTAAGAGAAATGTACACTAAGGCAGCTAATGCTGTCAATGGCGTGAGTTCGAAAGGAGACGCTGGATTCTGATAGCCAGGGAGTGAACTAATGCTCCGTTGGTTGGTGACTGATAAATGGGGGGAATTTCACCTATCTCTGAACAAGCTTCAGTGAAGCATGATTACTAAAAACTCAGAGAGATATTGGGGTTCAACATGAAAACCAGAAAAGCAAAGCAGCCAGCCACTGCCTCTTATCTCGACCTCAGTCCAAAAAGGCAATCCTGCCTCCAAGAATCTCAGAATGAAATTGTAACTGTGAGCTGTCTCCTCCTGTTTTATAATCCTTTTTTGGGCTGGGATTAAAGGCGTGCACCACTGGGATGAAATGAATGTACCTCCTGGTTTCTATAGCAACTAGTATGGCTACTGGGAGTAAAGGTGTATGTTACCACTGCCTGGTCTGTAAGGCTGACCAGTGGGGCTGTTTTACACTCTGATCTTCAGGCAAGCTTTATTTATTAAAATACAAAGGAAATGCCATTACACTTGAGAGATAAATAACAGAATAAATAGCGCTCAGTGGCATAGAGTGATCTGGTCCATGTTGTGTTTAGAACCACAATGCTTTAATGAGAAACAGAAGAGAGTAAAGATAGAGTTACGAAGGGAATCGTGTGCCAACATAAAGAATTTATCCTTCAAAAGCATGGTGCGCAGGAAGTTCCCTTAAGGGAAGGATGATCTAATAAAATCGTTGCTTAGGAAAGATAACTCTGGACCCAGGAGGTGACTCAGTTGGTAAAGATCTCACCGTATAAGCATGGAGGGCTTGAGTTTGGACCCTAGCATCAACATAGAACCTCGGTAAGATGGCTGGAACCTAGGGCAGATTGTTGGAGCTTGTAGTTCAGCTAGTCTAACAAAAAGGTCAAGTTCCAGCTCCAGGGAGGTACCCTGTGATATCAGGGTGCTACCCTGTAGGTGGAGAGCCATTGAAGAGAACACCTGCACATGCTTGCATGCACAGACACACGAATGAACCCATGCATGCACATATGTTATGGTACATAGTATTCCCAGTTGGGTAAAAATGTTGACGACTTTCCCCTAATGCAGGCCCACATAGCACCTTCTGGTACTGTGAATGGTAACCAGCAGGGAGGAAGCTTCCTGGCAGTACAAATATGATTTCTCTGTGTCCTGTGGCCAAAGGGTGTGGTGTCTTCAGCAATAGGGTCTTACTGTCAAGTTCTGGTGGGCAGCCAAGAGCAACAGGAATAGCCTGTATTGTTTTAGAGATTTCTAGGACACCCTTGGCCAACAACATGAGGAGAGGTATCCCACATCTGGCCCTTGGCTTTTTATTTGAAAACCTAGAGTTTAGGGATTTTTTTTTAATTATCAAAGTTATACTGGATACTTATTAGGCAAGTATTTAAAATTAGAAAAAAAGGATTAAAGAAGAATATTAAAAACACAATTTTATATCCTAAATATAATTTCTTCATGCATGTTGATGAATTTTCTTTTACTCTAAGCAAATGTTTCACTAGTAAAATTTAAAATGAATTTTCCTTTTATTTTGGAGATGAAACAATGTTTATTTCATCTTTCCTTAGAAACAGAGGATGTTGTTTACTTTCCTTATTATACTTAGAAGACTTAGGATTCTTTTCAACTCTAAAGCCAGATTATGAATCTATAAAATTGTGTAGGTCACAGAGATCATAAAAGCAAGCTTGCATCTTCACTGTCTTCGAGTGTGACCTTACTTGAAGATAATTTATCTCACCTTATAAATAGCAGACAGGGTGAAGTTGCTACAGTCGTATCCAGGCTGGTGATTCTAAGAAGGGAGAAAGGCGAATTATCTCATAGAATATTTGTATGCAGCTGAACTAAGATGAAGATATTTTACTGAAGAGCAAATTGTGTACTTCATTTTAAAACATAGTCAGTCATAGTGATCCACACTTACAGAGCGAAAGAGGACTGGATCATGAGAAACAGCTCAGAGAGGACTTTGAAAGGTGGCTTTCAATGGAGAAGAGCTTTGGTATAGTACTGGATGGCCTTTTTGTTATCCATAGTAACTGCTGATGATGGTGTCATTCTACTAGTATTATTGCACCTGTTTTGGCACGTGTCAGTGGACGGTAAAAGGACATAGGAAGAATTTTTGAGTAATGCGGTAATTAAAGCTTGCTTGTGCTTATTGCCAATGAACTGTAGATTTTTAAAAAGACGGTGTCTCATGTAGCTTAGGCTGACATCAAATTTGTCATTAGTCAAGAGTGAACTTGTAAACCTCCTGCCTCTACTTCTTCAATGCCAGGTATATAGGCATGAGCCACCATGCTCAGTTTTGTGCAGTAGGGATCAAACTGAAGGTTTGGGGCATCCTGGGTGGGCACTCTAGCTATGGCGGCACCACATCCCCAGCCCAAATTGTAGTTTATTTGATTCCATCATATCACATGGCTTCCTCCCTAACTCTACTCCTCTGGTATTGATTCAGACTCCACACACAGATGACAGGGTGCACAGTGCGATAGCATAGACTTCTTTCCAGTCTGCGGCCATTAGCCAGTGCTTGCTGCTTGCTTCTGTCTCTGCATCCCTTTCACCTCCATGTCTCCCATTCCTTGTTTTCCTTCCTTGCGGTGATGGCTGGTTTGATTCTCTTCCCTGTTCCCACATGCTCAGCAGAAGCTTTTCAGCCTCAAATGGGCATCAAAGGGAAACGATGGAGATAAAGTTTTAGGAACCTGGATGGGGAATCTTAATAGCTTAAGCTTTTCCTTTTGGAAAGCACTTTAGTTACCAGACGGCATCGGCTACCTGTCTTCTGGCTCGATAAAGATGTTATTTTCCTCTTCCCTTTGACTCAAAACGTATTCTTGGTCTTCAGTATGTAAAGCAGCCAAGGCAGACCTAGTGTTCATGGTGGACGGATCCTGGAGTATTGGCGATGACAATTTCAATAAGATCATCAATTTTCTGTATAGCACCGTGGGAGCCCTGGACAAGATTGGTGCAGATGGAACTCAGGTGAGGTTAACCAGCCAATCATTACATTATTCCACCAGCTAAGGTTAACCAGTCAATCATTACATTATCCTATGCATCCAGGAATTATTTCGTAGCCCCTTACTGTGGCTACTTGTCAGGGGATGTAGTCAAAGTACTGTGATGAAGCAATGCTAATCTTTATAGGTGTGTCCAACCTGTTGTCCATGGATACATGCATCCAAGATTGCTATGGTGTAGCCCAATACATTTGTAGATGACAGCCTTGTACTGTGACATCCAAAAGTTAGATGTCCCTGCAAGAGCTGTTGAGAGTAGCAAATTAAAGACGGTAGGAAGGATATTAAGTGCCATTTATTTTATATTAAGGCAAAGAATTTCCTTTACACATCCTACTCTCCCTGCACTGAAGGGCAAGGAAGTCTTGAAAGTCAGAGGCCAGGCCATGGTCACACGTTTCTAAGGATCATGGAGAATATGAAACTATTTCATTCATCCAACAGATAGTCATAGCTCATTGTCTCCCCCACCCCCCAAAAGGGAAGCAATCAACTCAAAACTGTCCCGTAGTGCCTCAGGAATAGAAATAAATTGTAGAAAATTAAGGTATGAAAAATATATGCAGCAATGAGAGTGAAATAGAATGTACTTGGCTTTAGCTGTTGGCTTTTGATCTTCACCCTGTTACTTGATTCCATGTGTCTCCAGGTGGCAATGGTTCAGTTCACTGATGACCCCAGAACAGAATTCAAACTCGATGCTTACAAAACCAAAGAGACACTTCTTGACGCAATCAGACACATTTCCTACAAAGGAGGAAATACTAAAACAGGTAAGACCCAAGCAGGCAAACATTTACGTAATAATAGCCAGCGAAAGCTCACAGTAAGACCCAAAGAGACAAACACTGGCCAAACAAAGCTCACTGTAATCATTAGAAATGACTTTTGTTACGAGGCGTGTTTGTTTCTTTTAGTGAAGAGCATGGAATCCAGGGCCCTACACACACCTCACAGCTACTTTCCTCTTGTGCGACAGCCTCAGTTCCCAAGACACAAGGATTTTTCACTGATGTAGCATCTCTGTCCCGCCCTTTTCTGCCCGTGAAAGCACATGAGGAGTGAAATGGAACTCTTGGTTCTTTGTTTCAGGAAAAGCTATCAAGTACGTTCGCGATACCTTGTTCACTGCGGAGTCAGGTACGAGGAGAGGCATCCCGAAGGTTATCGTGGTTATCACTGATGGAAGATCACAAGATGATGTCAACAAAATCTCCAGGGAGATGCAGGCCGATGGTAATTTCCTATATGCACCCTCATGGCTATTGAGAACAATGTTGGCACCAAGCACACATTCCTATCGGCTTAATTAAAGATCCCCAGTGGATTATATGGTGTTTTTTTTTTTTTTTTGCATACATTCACAGTTCTGTGATTACATGTTTTTACTGGAGAGCAATGTATGATTCGTTATGGCAGGGTTCCCTGTCTAAGGAACTCCAGTATTGATTCACGCTACTATTCATAATATTGGAAGGACCCCTCCCTCTGAAGGACCAAGGAGAGGAAGGGGCTCATTATAGAAAGTCCCCTGACTCCTGATCTACAAAATAAAGATTCTTGCAGGATGGCTGTGGAGACTCAGTTATATGAAATATGTATGATGATTTCTGTTTACTGTGAATTTGAAATATTCTGGACTCATCTGGAAAGGGAGTCTCAATGACAGAAGCTCTAGATTAGGTTGGCTCCTTGACATGCCTGTGAGGGGTCTTCTTGGTTGGATTAATGGAGGTGGAATGGCCCAAGCTGCAGGTGGGTGGGGCCATTTCGCAGGCTGAGCCCTGACCTGAAAGGCGGGAGTGAGTTTATTAGCATATGGGCATTCTTTGCTCTCAGTTCCCGATGAGGGATGCAATGTGACCAGTTCACTCAGGCTCTGGCTGCTGTGACATCCCTGCCATCCTTGCCATGATGGACCGTGATCCCTTCTCCCTTAAGTGACTTTTGTCAAGATATTTTGTCACAGGAAAGAAACTGAGATGATATGCCTAACAACAGTAGTTTAATACCTATGTGTCAATTTTTACATGGTGACCCAGTTTAGGCTTCTAGAACTCCAGTTATACTTCTGAAGGGGAAAAAACCCCAACAGCAGCAAACCAAAACTAAACCATGACTGTTTAAATAGCATCTCATGTCTCAGATGTCAGAATAACTAATAAAAATATGCAACTCTAAATATGTTGCTCAAATGGGAACCTTTCTGACTTACGCACCAGTTAAGGCTCTTGGTTTGTTGAGTTTATTTTTTTTTTAATGGAAAAGTTTCTTCAGCGGATGATGGAGTAATTCTCAGATAATGAAATACACACATGAAGAATTCTGCTGAATGGTACGAAATGAATTAGCCACTCCCAATGAGCTTCCTAAAGGAGCACATGTCGGACATCTGGGCATCCAGCGTCTTGCCTTGTTTGTGTTTTGTGAAGCTTAAAGTAATCAAAAGGCTGCTCGCTGTCGCTCCTAGGTTACAACATCTTTGCCATCGGTGTGGCCGATGCCGATTATGCAGAGTTGGTTCGGATTGGCAGCAAACCCAGCGCACGCCATGTCTTCTTCGTGGATGACTTCGATGCCTTCAAGAAAATTGAAGATGAATTAATTACTTTTGTCTGTGAAACCGCATCAGCAAGTTAGTTCTTTAGAGCTTGTATTCCTGGGTGTTGTTTAGAATGTGAGTCAGCTAATGCTGGTTCAATAAGGAGTCCCATCTAGAGCTGAGGAAGCACTATTGACTCCCAGGGCGATTTAGCATGCAGGTGTCAAGGCCTGTGGCTTTGAGCATATGAGGTAAATGTCTTTTCGCCTCCCTTTAGAGGTTTATGTTGATAAAGATCTTCCCAAATTGATGACAATTTGTATTAAACACAGGGGTGTGGGACAGGGTGATGGCCCCAAGTCTGAGGCCAACTTGGAATACTTAGTATCAGATAAGGTTACATAGTGAGACCCTGTCTTAAAACAAACAAAAGGTAGGAAATCATTTTCAAAGATGTCTTAATCAAAACATCTCTCAACTTGTGCTTTCAAGTGACAACCCTTGATTTAAAGGAGAGTGGCTTGGAAGGTGTGGCCCTTTAGTCTGAATGGGATATTAGGTAACCACAGCCATGATGTATTAGAGCTCAGGTGTGGGACGCTTAGGGAAGCTTGTGTTAATTTCGCAATGAAACCATACGCTAGGAAGATCCATGCGCTAGGCTTTGACCCACCTTGCCTTGTTTTCCAGCCTGCCCAATGGTGCACAAGGACGGAATCGACCTCGCAGGTATGCACTGTCACAATGTTTCCTATTTTCCTTTATTGAAAGTAAACTTTTTCATATACTGAATATTATCATATTCTGATAATAGCTTCCCATTCCCCAACTTCTCCGAGATCCTCCCTCCTCCCCTCCCATCGGAAACCCACACTGTGTCTGTCTCTTGTTAGGGAACAAATAGGCATCTAAAGAACAATAATAAAATAAAATAAGATATAACAACAACAAACAAATAACAAATAGGACAAAACAAACATGAGAAAAAGAGGCACATATAGGAACAAAGAGAGACACACATATTTGTATACACAGGAATCCCACAAAAACAAGTCTTAATATGTCTTAATATAAATGCAAAGGACTTGTAATGTTTGGGTTTTTTTTTTTTTTTCAGAAAAAAATAAAAAAACCCTGACAAGACATGTGTTTTGGCATCTACTATTGAACATGGGGACTGGCCTTAAGAGTGTTTACAGTGACTAAAATTCAATGAAAATGACCACACAACATACCCAAACTTATGGGACACAATAAAAACAGTGTTAAGAGGAAAATTCATAGCGCTAAATGCCCACATAAAGAAGTTGGGAAACGGCCACACTAGTGTGAGTTAACAGAACAATTGAAATCTCTAGAAAAAAATGAAGCAAACTCACCCAGGAGGAAAGGAAATAATCAAATTGAGAGCTGAAATCAACAAAATAGGAACAAAAAAAACAATACAAAGAATCAATGAGACAAAGAGTTGGTTCTTCGAGAAAATCAACAGAATGGACAAATCTTTATCTAAACTAGTCAAATGACAGAGAGAGAGTATGCAAATTAACAAAATCAAGGATGTCTCCAGTGAGATTCCATTAGAGAAATTTAATTTTTCACTTGAGAGTGGTTATAAATTAGAGATAGCTTCTGGGTTAAGGGTTGAGGCTTGTGTTCACTTCTCAGGTCTGGGATCCCTTCTGGTGACGACCCATACGAGCTTTGTGCTTGGTGCCATACTCTCTATGAGTTCGTTTGTGCCATGGTCCTACTGTATTTAGAAGGCTTTGTTTTCTTGATGTCCTCCATCCCCTCTGTCTCTGAGACTCTTTCCTCCTCCTTTCCCACAGAATTCTCTGAGCCCCCAGAGGGATATTTGATAGAGAGATCCCATTTAGGAATGAGTGTTCTAAGGTCTCTCACCTTCTGCACATTGTCCAGCAGTGGGTCTCTGTATTTGTTCCCATTTATTATAAGAGGAAGCTTCTCTAATGATGGCTGGGCAAGGCATGGATATATGAATATAGCAGAGTGCGGTTAGGAATCATTTTATGTCTGTATTCCTTTAGCAGAGCAGTAGTATTTCATTTTCTCCTAGATCCTGGCCCTATCTAGTTTCAGGTTCTTGGCTATCCAAACAATCTCAGGTAGTGAGCCCTGAGTCCAGTTATGTATTGGTTGGTTACTCCCCCAAGCCTTGTACCACTATTGCCTTAACACATCTTTCAGGCAGCGCATCCCTGTCAACCAAAGGATTTGTAGCTGGGTTGGTGTTTACCTTTCTTCTTTGGTAGCATGCAGAGTATGTTCCAGTACCATGAACATTAGCCCATAAGGGTAAAGGCTCTAGGTAGGCACCAGCTCAGTGTTCAGTGATCTGTGTAGGTGTTGTCTTCAAAAATAGGGCCTTATTGTCAGTTTGTAGAGAGCAACCAACAGCTTTGGCAACATTCTGGGTTGGTTTGGGGGTTTTCCGTGGGACCTCTTTGGCCGACAGCTTAATTAGATGCAATCCATTCCTGATACTGGAAGCTTTATTCAGTGATAAGAGTTGCTGAGACTCTATCTCCCCTGTTATTTAGTGATCTTATTTGGATCACCTTCACACACACAGACACATGCACATGCACACACACACGCACACACACACACACAGACACGAAGTTTCTGCTGCATTAAGTTTCCACGTGACTCCTCCAATGGTCCTTGCTTGTAGCTGTTCCTCTCTGTATCCAACTCCTCTGCTCTCTTCTTCCCTCCGCTTCCCCATGCAGTCCTCCTGCTTCTGTCCTCCTCATCCATCCAACTATCTTATTCTCCCTTCCTAGGGAGATCCGTTTCCTTAGTCCCTTGCTCTACACCTAACCTCTGTTGTTACAAGAATTATAGCTTGCTTGTGGAACACTTATGGAGATCAAAGGGATGCAAATAGGAAGGGAAGAAGTCAAAGTATCTATTTGTAGATGATATTATTGCATATATCAGCAACCCAAAAGTTCCACTAGGAAACTTCTGTAGCTGATAAACACTTTTTATCAAAGTAGTTGGATACAAAATAACTAAAGAAAACCAGTAACCTTCCTATAGACAGATGACAAACATACTAGGAAAGAAATGAGGGGACAACATCTTTCACAATAGCCTATAAAAATATCACGGAGTAACTCTGATCAAGCAAGTGAAGATTTGTAGGACAAAAACCTTAAGATACTGCGAAATGAAACTGAAGAAGATATCAGAAGGTGGAATGATCTCCCATGCTCGTGGATGAGTAGGATTAGTATAGTGAAAATGCCATTATACCAAAAACAATCTATAGATTCAACAAATCCTCATCATCGTCACATTTTAAATACAAATATTGATTAATATTTGTTTGGAGTACATCTGTCTGTGTTTAAATAATTAGTAGAAAACTTAAAATAATTTAAGTTCCTGTTTGTTCTTATATCCTCTCTCACCACCTTAGGATTTAAGATGATGGAAATGTTTGGTTTAGTTGAAAAGGATTTTTCTGCAGTAGAAGGAGTTTCTATGGAACCTGGCACCTTCAATTTGTTCCCATGCTATCAAATCCACAAAGATGCTCTGGTTTCCCAGCCAACCAAGTATGTTTTCCTGGCAAGATGCTAAAGTTAATTATATGTTTATTATATCTCAATATAAAAATGATGTCAATTTGTAATTTACTGTAATAGTTTCTGGTAAGATTTTCTATGATGTTTAAAGAAAATGATGTTTATAGTTCTTTATTTAGAAACAGTTCTGGGACTGAAAATGTAGCTCAGCCAGCAATTAAGAGCGCTAACTGCTCTTCCAGAGGACCTGGGTTCAATTCCCAGCACCCACTTAACAGATCACAGCTGTCTGTAACTCCGCTTCCAGCGAATCTGGTGACTCCTTCTGACTCCTCTGGGCAATAGGCTCACACATGTATGTTCACAGACCTAGAAAGCATCTATACACAGAACATAAATTGTTGAAAATTAACATAAAACATCAGACCCTTCCTATAATGCTGGGTGAAGCTTAGCATGGCTTCATCTGTGAAAACATGTAAATATAATGGATATATATATATATGTGGATGGATGTATAAATATAACGTAGTAATAGGGTGGACCATATGTTTCTTGAATCCTGATTGATACTAAATCTCAGGCCTCTAAACAGCTCTGCAACTCTGAAGTGAAAGTTTAGAGATACCCATGACTTGAGATGAAATCCACAGTTGGGGCAGGGAGATGATTCAGCTGATAAATGTGTTTGCTATGCAAGCCGGATGAGCTGAGTTTACATACCTGGAGTCATGGGAAATCATGGATGCCATAGTGTACGTCTCTAATACAAGCACTTCCGAAGTGAATTGGGAGGAGGAAGCTGGGCAAAACTCCCCAAATCTGGAGAGCCAGGCAACCTAAACCGTGATCTGATGGGGATTCGTGGTTGTCTCCTTTTGTCTTTCAAAGCGTCTGTGGTGAAAACGTGACTCTATGGGCACAGGATGACTTTTTCAAGTTACAAGAGGGCATTATTTTCATTCCATCTTCAGGTATCTGCATCCGGAAGGGCTGCCTTCTGACTACACAATGAGTTTCCTGTTCCGGATTCTTCCTGACACACCACAGGAGCCATTTGCTCTTTGGGAGATTTTAAATAAAAATTCTGACCCACTGGTTGGGATCATTTTAGACAGTAAGTATATTTCTGTGTGTCTCATTTGCCACATACACGATCATGCATGGGGCATGCCATCTTGTTATGCATCTTGTTGCAACATAACTTATGCAATATATAAACAACACGCAATGAACTATGAAATCATTGATTCATTCCTCGTATTAACCTATTCTTTCAAGAAATGCTCATTGTTGAGTTCCTGCTTTGTGCCAACCTTAGGCTCAGATGAATAGTAAGGGGAAGCACTGTTAATATATAAATCTTTAGTTTTAATAATGAAAATTTCTTATAAGACAAAGGACAGAAGATGAGGACGCTTGCTTCTGTGTGTTCATAACAAAGCAGACATCAGTGTGGTAATGTGTCATGTCCTGGGAAAGCAGCTGTCTGTAGTGGGCTAGTAAGACAAAGTGCCTAGTTTTTCTTTCCTAATATTTATTGATAATGTCCTCTTTCATATCTTCTTTTACTCTGAGCTTTGATGACCTCTCTCCAGAGATGATGTGTATAAGAGTTTAGGCAGAGAGGTGTAAGGGAAGGGAACATGTGGGTTCCTGGTCTCACCATCGTCACGTCATGGAGTCAAGTACTTTAGCCACCTGAAAGCCTGTAACCACTTGAGGACTGTTCAATGTCTCTTTTCCCTCATTTTGTTTTAGATATGATTTCAAAATGATTAATTCATTATTTTCTGTCAAGTTAAATTTTAGGAAAAAGTTATTCACCTATTTAAGCATTTGTGAAATATTTTGACTTTTCTTTATTTGACTAGATGGAGGGAAAACTCTGACTTATTTCAACTATGACTATACTGGAGATTTTCAAACTGTTACTTTTGAAGGACCTGACATCAGGAAAATGTTCTATGGAAGCTTTCATAAGGTTAGTGAGGATCTTCATGTAATGTACTTTAATTCCATTTTCTGTTAGAAAGAGGAGCAAAAATGTGTGTGTGTGTGTGTGTGTGTGTGTGTGAGATTGTTTTTGTTTGTTATTTCATTTGTTTTGTTTTATTTTTGGTTATGTTTTGTTTTTTGAGACAGTGTCTCTACATAGCCTTGGCTGCCCTGGGACTCAAACACTCAGAGATCCACCAACCTCTGTCTCCTGAGATCTAATTAAAGGAATGTTCCACTATGCTCATCTCAGAAATATATTTCTTAAAATTCATGGAGCTTTGAATTTCAGAATTTCAGAACTTAACTGGAGTAAGAATTACTTCCTCCAGGACTTGATAATGACACCCAAGATTCTGAGCTGGGACACCAGCATGTGCATTCACGGTAGGCTGCAGGAGATGACGACAGATTTGGTCCCGATTCCCTCTTTGAGGAGAAAGCACTGCATTAGTAATTAGACCAGCGCTCGGTGCTGCATTGCATGTAATTGCATCGCTGGCGGGGCTGGTCATATAAGCTTAGTGGGTAAATGCACTTAGCTCCAAATATCACAGGCCTAACGGTCTGAGTTTGATCCCTACGACCCATGTGAAAGATGCAAGCAGAAAATCGGCTCCACAAAGTTGTTCTCCGACACGACACACATTATGGAACATGTACACACACACACACAGAGAAAGGATTGCTGGTCTCCCTAGCCAATTGGAACTTTCTGTATTTTTGTTGTTATTGTTGTTGTTTTTGGTGTCTTTACTGCATACCATTAATTAATTATTTAAGAAGGATTACATATGAAAACTTACTATTTCTTGTTTGGTAGGATTGTGTGCCTATCTGAAACGTGTGTGTGTGTGCGTACGCGCGTGCATGTGTGTGTGCGTGCACTCGTGTGTGTGCGCGCACTCGTGTGTGTGGTAGTGGAGGGTACAAGTGAAGATTTACTAATTAAAAGTTCCATTAACAGGTCTTTGAAATTCATTAGAATCCTGGTATGATACTTTTCTTTATTGTGTGGAGAGCATTGCAAAGCAGCCAGGGAAAAGAGTAGAGAAGATGAAAAGCATTTACCACATCCATCTGTGTCAAAAGTCATTGTCATCACCACCTGTGGCTTAGGCGTGAGCAAGTGTTCACTTCAAGGAGCTCTTTACATGTCTTAGGCAGTGTGAGACTTTATTTCCTTGACCGGAACTCAAGGAGCCACAAGTGAGGTTTGTTACTGATTGACTTTAAATGTATGAACCTTTAAATTTTTAAGAGCTGCATAAGGAAATACTTCCCTCTTCCCTCTGGCTTGTGTGTTAGTAAAACTAAACATGAGACAAAAGAAAAGGAGCGGCCAATTCTGTGATAAACTGAGACAGCATGCAATTATTGATCGAAGATGTCAATAAAGTCCAGTTCTCACAGATCAGATTTTATTTGTTCAAAGCATTACAATTAAATAAGCAGCTTTATTCTTTATTGATTATTAGTTGGCTATGTCTATTACACTTTGGATATAAAATATAGTCCCAAAACCTTTTTCAAAGTGTTAGTAATGATATAAATGGAATATCCACTTGTATGTGTAACCAAAGATGCAAAATAGTTTTGAAAATGGTTCAATGTCCTTTGTAAAGCAATATGCTCTTTTAAATATAAGAATAATCTCCCTAGGACACACAGAAGTCATTTTCCATTCTTGTAAATGACAACGTTAGAAAGGAGCAAGCGATGGGGTGACATTTCCCCAGGAATGGTCTCTGTTTGACTAATGAATAGTTGCTTTTTGAGAGGAAAAATTTCTAATGAACTGCTCTGCTAACTGAAATTGCTTTTACACGGCTGTATCTTAAAACATTAAATAAATATAGGTAGGATCCCATGTGCTTTCATCTTTTCTTTAACCTTAGGACAAAACAACATAGAACAAAATCTGATAAGTTAAATTGTCTTAATATAAAAGACGTCACCTCATTGACAGGCTGAGTCTGCTCATGATGAGCACAGTGTTAGCTGATTGAGCTTTTATAACCTCGATTCACATCACCCAGTCCTCGTCATGGAGTTGCCATGGTTACCTTTCCTTGGGAGCAAAATTATTATTGGAGTAAGGATTTTACTTTTCCTTCATTAATCTGCCACAAGTAATTAGTAGCCAGGAAGCAATCTCAGTCCAAATCAAAATGTGTAGTGGGCCCAGACATTTTTACATGAGAACTTGGATACAGTGTGGTTACCTGTTTTAGCTACAATATGTTTGCCCTTGCTGGTTACATAGAGGTTTGAAAGATCTGCCTTTTCCAAATTCTCGCAAAGAACCCGTGACTTCTGAAACTGCGTCCTGCATGTCTTTGAGATTGTAGTTTGAAAAAACGGCATCAGACACTAAGCCGAAGGGCTTCCTCTCACATGTATCCCAATGCTTCCCTTCCCCTCACTGAAGAAAGTGTCCTTCACTCTTGCGTCTCCTTCCAGCTGCAAGGACTTGGGGTGAACAGAAGACAGTGGGGGAAGGAAACAGATTAGAACTGACTAACTATAAAGACACATATAAAATTCCATGATAAGACACAATGCTAACTTAAAACACCAGAAAAAAGTAAGCTAAAATCTCTAGTAAAAAGTGACCCATTTTCAAGTCACAACAGAGAGAAGTATTTTAAAGAGCTGATTCTTGAGTGCTGAGCCATCACAGAAAAGCTAAGGATGTAGAGACAGAATTCCTTCCCTTCTCTCTGATTTTTAACAATGAGTTAAACGATTACGCAAATTGGTTGATACTTCTCCCTGCGTAGGACTTTCTAAATCATCTTTTCTTTTGCCTAGCTCCATGTTGTTATCAGCAAGACCATGGCCAAAGTGGTCGTTGACTGTAAGGAAGTGGGCCAGAAGGCAATCAACGCATCCGCCAATCTCACGTCGGATGGTGTGGAAGTCCTGGGAAGAATGGTCAGATCCAGAGGACCCCACGGAAACTCTGCACCAGTAAGTAAATAAGGAAGTGAAACTGTGTGTCTGTTACGGGGAAAATTCCTTTCATATTCATTCAGCTGGTTTCAAGGGAGGGAATGTAGCAATGATATGGATGGATGGATAGATGGATGGACAGACAGACATATAGATAGATGGCGATTCTTTAAGCAAACATGGATGTTCAAGGTAGTAGCTTTCTGGTATAATATAAAGAGAATGCTTCAGGCACCAGGCTAGTTAATTATCTAAATACGTTTTAGGATTTGAATATTGTAATATTCAGTACCTTATTTGTGACTTAAGTGGTTTGCTGTTGGAATTCAAAACCACATGTGTACAAATTAATGCAAGAAAATGCAAATTCTTACAAAGTTTCTCAACATTATGCCTAGGAAAGTGGCTAATGTCTATGATTTGAGTTAGATTTGTATATTTTAAAACTATTTTCACCATCAGTAATGTGGTTTTCCCTTTAATTATTAGTCATTATTTATGTAACAATCCTAAAATAATTTTTACATTACTAAAATGGAATTTAAGTCTGGGAGACTTTTAATTAGCACAGAAATCCCATTCCTTTCAATCACTACCCACAATAAAGAATAGTGTCTACAGGGTTTTGTTTTAACAGCAGGCATTCACAGCTAATTAGTGGCTCTCTCTCATTTTAGTCATTGTAGAGCTAGTAACATTTTAAAAAACAACTCTGACTATTCTTACCTATATTCTCCATCTCGACCATCCATTCCGAAACTGTTCCTCAGAGAGTGTAAAAATATAGAATTACCAAAAGAAGGATATGCTGGATGAACAAAAGCAAGGATGAGTAGATGGACTCATTTAAGTGTGAGGTGGAGTGGGACTCAAGGCCCAATCACTGAGCACTACTGTGATTTTCTTCATTCTAGGCATGGTGCATCTAAAAAGTCCCTGACAGTAGTGCACAAAAATGACCAGACATATTACTGGAGAAGTGAAATTTTTCACAACAATGAGTTTCCTGTCTTCCACCCCGTCTTTTACAGACAACTAAATGCTCATTTACAGCTTGGTTGTTGACAGGCACATCTGTTTATCTTTTTGTTTGTGTTTTGCCTCTCTAGACAGCATAAATTCCCTAAGATAACACAATAGCATGGGCGTCCTTTCAAAACCATGTCAGTGTCTAACATAGTCCTACAAGCAGAATGAGTGTCCGAGGAACTCTTGCCAGAATGTGAACAGAAATGGACTGTTTCTCACACACAGGGTTTTGTTTGTGGTCCAGAGGCTTGAACCTAGGACTTCGTGAATATCAGACCAAGACCTCTGACTGAATTACATCCCTAGAGCCAGACTATTTGGTTGGCATAATTTCTCTTCCTAAAAGGTGTTGTCTGTAGTAGACCCCATATGTGGCACTGACTGCAATCTCTTATACGCATTCTATTCTCCCCATTTGTATTTTGTAATTATAACTTAATAGTAATTGTGTTTTAAATTACACCATGTGTAATAATATACTCTATGTGCACAACTAATTAAATATTAAAAAATTGATGTCTAAACCTAAACATGCCTGTACGTCTCAGGAGCACTGATGGTGATTTTTCACTTTGGGACGCCAAAGAAATGCAGTTAAACAGGGGGCTCTTTGTGGCAGCTTGTAGCCAGTAGTAGACAAAGGAGGAATTTATAGACGTCAATAACCAAAGAGCTCTTTGTAAGGCTACTGTGACAAAAAGCCATAGCTTCCCTGATAATCTAGATGTCTATGAAGGGCTACTAAATAGATTTTTAGTTTTCCCACTTACTAAAGAATTTGATTATGCTGAATTGGATAATATTAGGTTAGATCATAAAAATGCAATTGAGTAGCCAGTCTTCCTTTGGGAGGGGTTGCTTGATGGTGTCAGTGCCACGTGCGAGAACTCCTGGCCTTGGTACTTCAGTTTCAAAAAAATACCCATCTCAATGTTGGCCTTCCTTTGATAACCAGCAAAAAGAAATGTATATAGGGCACAGTTCGAATAATCCCAGGGGAGGGCATGTGTAAGAGGGTACAGTTCAGATAATTCCAGGACGGGGGATAAGTAAGGGACACAGTTCAGAAAATCCCAGGAGGGGGCTGTGTAAAGGGTATAGTTCAGATAATTCCAGAAGGAGGGATGTGTGGGGTGCAGCTCAGATAGTTCCAGGCAGTGTGTGTGTGTGTAATGGGCACAGTTCAGATAATTTAGGAGGAATAATTATAATAATTAGCTCACAGGTCAGTGTCACCTGCCAAACTAGCAATAATTCAAAATGTTAGAAGACTCCAGATTCTGCCTCTCTAGAAAACGTATCCTCTCAAACCATAGTTGAGTGAAGGAGAAAGGATTCAGGGACACAGTAACTCCTGTATAGAAATTGCTCACAGTCTTAACAAAAACAACGTATGCTCAGAAATGCTGGATTCTATAGCAGTGGCAGTCCCCAGGGAACCTAACTAAATAAACAGGCTTAGCTTAGCTGTCAAAACACATGTGGAAAGAGAAGTAACTGCTGCTCCCTCCCAGGCTTTCCTCTAAGAGGTTTGCTAGTTACTTTTTTTTTTTTTTTTTTGGATGATTCTAGAAATAATTTGATCTTCTGGCATGTAGCTACGTTTCTTAAAGTCTCTCTTCTACTTTTTTTTTTAATCTAACACTTAGGCAGTTATTCAATTGGCATTTATTCAGCCTCCTGCAATTGAAATAAAAGAGAAATATGTAAGGAGCCACCTATAATTTTATTCACTGAGTAGAAGTTTTTGGTGTCGAATTCAACAGTAGACTGGCTGATGATTCTGCAATAGTCAACTGTTAAATTTTTTTCTGTATTGAAAACAGGCTTACCTTCAGACATATATTCTGGTCATGGTTTCCCCTTTTCCAACCCCTCCCAGGTCCTCCCCACTTTTCCACCCACCCATACCCACACCCTCTCTCTCTTACCCATTAGAATACAAAGAGCTTTCCAGAACATCAGTAATAAGACAGAAATAAAACAAACCAAACCAAAAAAACAAACAAAAAGACTCAAGAAACACATACAGATACACACACACACACACACAGAAAGAGAGAGAAAGATAGAGAGAACCTATAAAAACAAAATAAAAACCATAATTTATAAGCAAACCATCATTTGAAAAAAATGACAAGCTAATGAATAGGAAAAGACTTTTTCTAACCAACTACACATTCAATAGAGGACTAATATCTAAAACACACAAGTAGCTAAAATACAAAGCAGGACATTAAGAAAGCAAGTGCTGCGCCGGGTGGTGGCGGCGGTGGTGCATGTCTTTAAACCAGCACTTGGAGGAAGAGGCAGGCGGATCTTTGTGAGTTCGAGGCCAGCCTGATCTACAGAGTGAGTTCTGGGACAGGTTCCAAAAGCTATCTCAAAAAGACAAAACAAAACAGAAACAAACAAACAAACAACAAGTGCCAAATTTTTAAAAGGAGCTTTTCCATATGTTGCTTTTTTTTAAATCCTCAAGTTATAACAGTAGCTGATAGGTATGTCCGCTGTGGTCTGGGGAATGTGTGCTACCCTGAAATATCAATTTAATTTTCTAAAATGTAAAAAAAAAAAAAGATGTTCATACTGTCTTCCCTCTATTGATGCTAAAACTGAGTCTTGAAGTCAATGAGAGCTCCTGTTTCAAAAAATGAAACTGAGATGTGAGACTCTATCTGCCCTCCCCAGGGTTGTCTGCCTTCTCTTCCGATGTTGTCTTCCACTAGAGCAGACTCTAACTCTACAGATCTTCAGGCAGAGAGGCAAGTCTAGTCTGATCCAGGGACCACGCGCCTGACCAATTCTTTCACAGTGTCAAAGACTCACAATTTGATTTATAAGCTTGCAAATAATTGTGGCCAAATATTACCCTCAAAATGTTCCTTACCTCAATGTTCAAATTTCTAGCAACAGATATAGAAGTTGTTAATTTTCATCTCAGAATTTAATTAGAATGAATGCTCATGGTTTTCCAAATTTTAATGAATTCAAAGTAAGTCAAAGCTCTAAGCTGTACCCATGGCAGATGTTAAGTATTTCTTGCTTTGTTAATGAGGTCAATGAAAAGTTGGACACCTAATGAGAAAGGGAAGATGGCCTAGGTCTCTGCAGCTCTACCTATGTACTTTATACACAGAACTCTTTCTGTTTGTGCAAATACATAAACGCTCTTGCATTATTCAAGAAAAATTCGGAGCAGAAAGTTTGGTACTGAGTGGAGAGTGAAGCCAAGATAACTTTGAAATTCCCATTCATGGATCAAAATGACTCAACTGGCAAGAAATATTTTAATCTTATTTTCTTCATAACATTTGACCCCAAATGACTTGCCTTTGTAACTACACCCAGACAAAATGTCCAGGGATGGAAAATGAGCATTTGTAATTGGCTAAGTATTCCATTTGGAGAAATTATGAAGTATAAATGTAGAAGGTTACATGTCCTTCCTTTTGTCTTTAAAAATCTCGATCTTTTATGTTTTGGGGGGTTTGTTAAGTAAAAGGGAGCGGTGTCTTGGATTAACTGCCCGAGCTATGACTTCTTTTGAGTCATGTTGTTTTGCATCCCAAGGCCTCCACATATGAGATGTTTTGACACAGAGTTGCTGTGTTGTGTTGTCTCCTGCGTAAGTTGTACAGCTATGCATGCCATTGCTTTTGGAATAAAAACCAGGCGCCTATTTAATTTTGCTGCTGTTGTTTAATCTGTCTGCAGAAATCTGCCTTGGGAAAGAAGCCCCAAGTCCAGGCTAGGGAATCTAAGCTATCACAAATGCAAAAACGACTATGAATAAATGTGTTGTACTCGGCGATAAAGCCACTGATTTCATCTAGCTTGCGAAAGAAAAGGCAGCCCACGTAGTGGCATTCCTCAAATGATAGCAGTGGCTTCATTAAGTACTTAGTGGATGTTTGATCCTTCCCGTAGATAAATTGAGCTCATACAAATCCTCATCACTCTGCACGATAGAGAGCTAGGCAAAGGTTTATAGGTTGACATTATGCAGTAATAGTGGCTAAGTGTTGAGTGTTTATTGGAAAAACTTCAAGAAAGCCTGATGCATACTAGGGGTGGTGAAGGGCTTTTGCTTTATGTAAATCTTTCCATTGCCTGAAATATTTTGACAGGAAGACTTTACCCAGGAATGTTAAATTTCTTAATGCTCGAATGATTTCCAGACATAGCTGACTTTAGCTGATGCTGCCGTAATGAGACCCCTGAATAATGTTCTCGAATGCAATGATATTCAAAATTCATTTACCCAAAGATCCACTCGTTACAAAATAAACCACCCTTGGTTAGACCACACATTGGTTGTGCTGTTCAAATCTCAACTGGGATAGAACTTTCATGATGTACTTCAATTATTTAGACCTACTCATTCTGGGACCTACTCACCTGGGCTACAGAGTGCACATTGCCAGCGCTATGCTCCATGGTGATGGTCTGAGGAGAAATGACAGACAAAAAGGGCCTCGAACAGTACCTGGCACAGAGCAAAGCTTCAAAGCCTATTGGTTGATATTGATTGTTGCTAAGATTATTTTTTTCCAAACAAAATGTTAAAAGTAAACAATACTTTAGAAGAAAACTCTTCTCTCTCGACCCTTGCTACTATCCTTTTTATATTGATTCTGCACTTTTGTCTTTTATACTTTAAAAGTCAATCATGAGAGAGTCACATATAGAATTTTAAAATGATATTTTTACTTATTGCAGTTGTGTTTCAGGCACTGTTCTAAATATTATCTCCTTATTAGCTCATTTGGTCTTCCCAAGAAACATATGAATAACTAATAGAATTTATCATCCCTTATCTGAAATACTTGGAATCAAAGAATTTGGAATTTTGGAATATTTGGATATACACAACGAGCTATTTTGAGGTCTGAATCCAAGTCTACACACTAGATCTATTTATGCTTTGTGTATGTCCTTTACACAGACTCAGCAGGAGCCTTAGACATCGTCAATGTGCCTGCATTTTATATGCAACCCACCCAGCCAGACCATATGTAGAACTCCCGTCCATGGCATCATTTCAACCGTCAGAAAGCTTCACACATTCAGACTAGGGGTGTGCAACCTGCGTCAGCTCAAACACTTTCACAAATGAGAAAAATGAGAGTTCAGGACAGAGGCTAATTTTTTCAAAATAACTCAACTCACTAGGGCTGAAGTCAGGATCCTCACCCCAGCAGTGTGACTTCATAGGCTCCAATCTCCATACTTGCTGAACTATTTCTTGATATCATATTTGTATTTACCAAAGTCTGCTTATCATGCTTTTGGAAATATTTTCATTTTTTCATTAAGTTTTTTTTTTTTTTCTTTTGCTCATCATTTGTCGTATGGCTTACCTGTTCTGGTTCATATGTTTTATGTTTGGGGCCTGGGATGTTAAAATATCTAGGGGAAACCCAAGCTATGTGCTCTGCTGGTATTTTGACAAATAATACCCTGCTATGCATAAGTTCAAAAAAGTACGATGTTTTGAATAATGAGCCTGTTATCCTGTTGATTTGTTAGGATAAACGGTCCAATCATGCACACAGTTACGAGGACAGAAAGCCTGCTTCCATTTCCTTCCTGTTGGAAGTGTCTCTTTGGTGAGACTTCCCACGCTTTCAGTAGCCTGCTTCAATAGTGCTAGCATCTTGACCCTTCCCACCTGGAGGGCTCGGGGCCAAGGGGTAGCGTTCTTTGGACAACATATTTATGGCCCTTATTGAATGCATTGCTTGCTGAAGGAAAGTTGAATGAAATGAAAATACTATCATTTTCCCAGTTCTGTTAAGTATTTCAAAATAATGCGGAAAGAAATAAGTAGAAATAATTAGGTAATTAAGTTAGTATTAGTCCTCACTATTGTTATAGAGATATTTATGTATATTTCACCTTGTACCCTGTATTATACCAACATATGTGAGTGAAACAAGAATAAATATTTACAGAGTGACAAGTGGCTTAAATAAAACACACCAAGTCCATGCACCAATGGTACTCACTGTAAATCTCTCACAACACCTCTTTGAGTACAATATTTATGTAGAATATTAGTATTTAACATAATATATAGATTGCATCATACATTCATATAACTGAATTAATAGATTAAATTAAGTATACCTAAAATTAATATATCTTAACTAAATAATATAACAATAATTAGTATAATTTTATATGACTATCATGTTATATTCATATTGATATTCCCTATAAGTTTTTCCAACACAGGACTGTTTTGTTTTCTCATTTTGCTATTACCTCAGAAAAGGCTATAGAATACCTTGCTTACAGTAAGAAGAACTGCACAAAGGAATGAGCTAAGGGTTAATTCTTCAGACTTTCTGTATGTTTATTATGTGGTACAAACTATGCTAAGTGACTCAGAGTTGAGCGTTTCTCCTTACCTTGAGGAATTTAAGGAAATGATAATACCAGTCACTGAATTGTGGATGAGACGTGATCTATAAAGTCATTTAGAGTGATCTATGATTACAGGTCATTTGGGAGGCATAAGGGGCTTCCAAAGAAGGCTTTGACCACGGAACTAAGCTTTTTATAGTTGATCTGAGAAGGGGAAGTTATGATAGGGAGGAGGATTTAGATAGTAGATGGAGCAACTGCAGACAGAAAATTAGAACATTGCATGTCAGGGGCAAAATTAAAATTAAGTTTAATTAAAAATTGACTTTACTTTTAAATTTACTTTCTGGAATAGTACGTTACAAATATTTTTGTATTATCTCTGATGAAGCAACTATAACTACGAACACATTTTCTCCGTATTTACGTTGTTGAATGACAACTATCTTTTTGAATCAGTTCCAGTTACAGATGTTTGATATTGTTTGCTCTACAACGTGGGCCAATAAAGACAGATGCTGTGAACTTCCCGGCCTGGTAAGAATTCTTTCGCTTCTCTAAAAATTAAAATCTGTGATTGCTTTGGAAATGAGGGGCTGTTTATCAATATTCATACTATTAGCAACTCCTTTTGTGAAGCTAATTAAAGTCAGGAAGTTTTAATAAATAGAGAGACAAGAAGAAATCAATCAGGCCATCACATATGACCACATGGTTTGAGCTGTGTCTCACAGATGTTGATGATACAGACTCCAAGTGCTTCCAAATGCCCTGCTTCCCAACGCTTCCTACACCAAAGGAAATACTTCAAAGTTCCACCTATGAAAGGTTTAGTTGTCAGCCATGGAAGCATAATATGCAGGAATTGAATGGGAAATAGGACTTTTTTGTTTGATTCTTGATTAATGATGATTACATATTAATGAGCCGTGTATGTCTACTGCACATGGCAGTGTTTCCATATCCGGAGGTCAGCGTATCCTGTTCCTCACTTCCTTCTACACACTGATTTGCTATACCGAAACTAACTAGACAGCCTGCTTAGGTTTGATTGTCACCTGGACACAGCCCACAGTCACCTGGGAGACAAGTCATCTAGTTCATACTATCCTGAGGGCATATACATCGGGAGTTGTCTTGACTGTTAATTTTGGGAGAACCAAGCGCACTAAAGGCAGTCCTATCCCAGCAACTCCTGAACTCTGCAAACTCAGTTACCTCCTCTCATGGTAGGCATGGGGCTGCCAACGAACCAATAAGCAGACTTGCTGCCTGGTTTCAGAGTCAGGGTCCTGCTCCTACGTCTCTTGACGTCTGCTGATGTAGACCCTCTCCTCCCCTAAGTTGGTTTGTTCAGAGTGTTTTATCACAATGGCAGAGGTGAAGCTAGAACACAGATGACCTTGAACTCTGACCTTCCTGCCTTTACCTCCCAAGTCCTGGGTTTACAAGGTAGCATCACACCATGCCCAGAATGAAGCTCTGAGCTGTCTTGAGCTAGTTGTTTGCTTGAAGTCCAGTGGATGCCAAGTGATGCTTTATTTTTATTGAATTTTTAAAACATTCAGTGTCAATATGAATTTAATAGACTGCCCCCAGGCTATCCTGTCACACAGTTTTCAAACTGTAGTCATAATCTGTATAACCTAATTGACACTACTAGATGTAGTCATAATCTATATAATCTATTTGGTACTACTAGAAAACCAATCATTTCCCATTATTCTCTCATAAAGTGGTATCTATATGTCTACAAATGGACAGAGAAGGAGGTCCATCTCTTAGGATCCTCATAGAAAGTAGAAAGTAAGATGGCACAGGAGATTGCTATAACTGGACAGTTAGCATGTCTTACTAATTAAATTCATATAATGAACACAGTCAAGTCTTCACAAAATCCAGAGGATTTGATTTTAGATACAGATAAAAACATTTATTGCAGGCAGTAAATTCCTGGGGGCCAGATTGGGGGAAACAAGTAACTCATTGTTTCTTCATCAAAGAAAGTCTCTAAACTAGTAGTGAATTGAACAAGACATCTTAGTGTTAGACATAAAAAAAGACAGGTTGGAAAATGGAAGAGGAAACAGAATCTCATGTTGTGTCAAGCAAAAATGTCCTCACCAGTTCTCCTAGGAAGGACCAAGCCCTTTTCATTATCTTTCTCCTTGCTTTAGTCACTGCAGGCTTATAAATTCCATACCTGGAATGCACATCCTCAACAGTAGCAAGAACACCCCTGAGTCTTGGGACAGGAAGCCTGGTGCCAAATTCATTTGGGAGATCCTTTGGAATACTTAGATTTACGTTTTAATCTAACTTACCAAATACTAGAGCAGATGAGACACATCAGCAGGAGATTTGAATGGAAATCTGTCCTTATTGTCCACCATTTAAAGAAAAGGATGCGAAGGGTATTTAGATCACTTGTTCAACTGTGTGTGGGGTTTTGAATATATCAGTGAACTACTTTCATCTTGGTAATTTATTGTCTGTGCTCTGTTCCTCCCCACCTCACTGTCCTGTGAGGTCTTAAATAATGAAGCCACTTCCCATCTCCTCAAGGGGACTGGTGGACTCTAAGTCCTGGAGTTTCTTACTGCAGTGCTGCGGTCGTTTTGGCAGCTGCTCCAAATGGGATATTGAAAAATTATACGAGGCTGCTACCAGGCACTCGCCTCGCTCCGCCTACATTCGGGCAGCTCACTTAGATTTATTCAGCCTGACATTGCCAGTCATTTTCTACTGTCGCGTGTCAGCAATGATCCCAAGAGAGGAGAAAAATGACCCCTAGCCTGAAACTCTAGGCCCACAGTTTCCTTAGTGTCAGCCTCAAACCCTGATGGGATTGTCACAGGACACAGGTGTGCTTAAGCAGACTTAGTTCTTCGTTTTAATTCACATGCAGTAGTTTCGACTGAGCTTTTCAACAAGGTTTCTTTCGTTCTCTAAAACAGAAAAGCAATGCAGCATAATGAAAGGGTTTAAGGCCTTTAGCTCAAAGGGCATTGCTTTCTAGATTAATAAGGTAGAACCCGAAAATGCCCTTTGCTCTCTTCTGACTTCGTTTCTTCGTCTGGATTTCTAAGCCACTTTCAGCAAACCCCTCTGTAGGTGGGATAATGAACGATCCATAGTGCTCATGCTGTCTCTGTACGGAAGAGATGGTGTAGTTGGAGGCCTTATAACATAACGTTCATTTCAAATTTTAAAATGTCTCCTAAAGTATCTTCTGAGAGTTAGTTAAGCAATTTATGTATACTGTCTTGTTCATAATTACCCTTTATTTTCTTACTCAGAGGGATGAAGAGGCTTGCCCAGACCTCCCACGATCCTGCTCTTGCTCAGAAACTAACGAAGTGGCTCTAGGACCAGCTGGTCCCCCAGTAAGTCTTGCTAGCTCAACCTTGAATGCTCTTGAATAGCGTTAACACCGTCACCTTGGGGTCTCCCTCTCGCTGCCTACTGAACTCAGGCTGTCACCCACTTAACCTTAGGTAAACTTAGACACCTCTACAGGGCGATTGTCTTCCGACCTTTCCTTCCCTTTTTCCATTGCTTTATGTATAAAATCCTCACTTTAAGCCCCTGTGGTTTATCATCAGTGTGAGTTTCAGCCAATGGCCCTCAGCTTGGAGGATTAGTATATCCTCCTGGTTCCCACTCTTTCAAAATTTGTGTGTGTTTTGTTGATGCTGTCCAGCCATTTTCAAGTAAAGCTGCACACCTCTTGAAATATATTGGAGTTACACAGGGAGAGCGTTAAGTCAGCTTCCGTGATCTTCAGTCCTTTTGTTAACTCAAGGAGAAGTTGTCTGATGTCACCCTTACTAACACTGTCCACGTCTCTATTATAGACAAAGTTTTTCTGGACAGACTTTAGTAAGAGCAAAACCGAAGTAAATTGAAAGCCATCATCTGCACTGTATTCATTTTAAGTGATCTATCCTTTTTAGTAATACCCTTTTCTATTTATTGTAATTCTATATTTGCTTTTGCAAATGTGTTTATTTAGATGCCTTAGGCAATTAAAATATTCAGAGGATACATGCACTGTCTTTAGATGTGTGTTCACAAACATGAACAAATATATATCAAGAATATGTTCGCATGTTTACTATGTAAATAGATATGTCTAACAAATGAAATTGCCACTAAAATAGGATAGTTGGTATATTAATATGTCAGAACATCTTGGGAAGAAATACAAATGATTGTGATTTCAGAAACACTAAAATATTTTTATTTCTGTATAAATAGATGGAGCTGAATTACTGATTTTTCATTGATTTTTTATGAAGTTATGGTATATAATACACATAATTCCACGCCAACTGAGTATTTTATTCTTTTATATGTGAGTAAGAGTAGCATTATATAAAGCTCTAAATAAACAAGTCATATAGGAATTTTTAAGGTTTAAAAGGATGTGTGGCAGCCAAGGTTTGCGGAGGCTCTGAAATGATCTGCAGGAAGGAGCAGAACTGGGTGGGGAGTTTCCAGCTGAAGATCATGATGAACATTTACTGGTACACAATGTGTGGGCTTCATATAAAATAGCAATGACCTAATCCCATATTATGAAAAAAGATAAATAAAGTAGGCTGTTTTGAGATTTGTTCTTGAGCTAATACTTAACATCTGTTTGCCAGGGTGGTCCAGGACTCCGAGGACCAAAAGGCCAACAAGGTGAACAGGGTCCGAAGGTAATGCGTTTGTCTCCAATACCCATCACTTTGGAATTAGATGTGACTTCGTTTACCCTTGTGACTGACAGCATCTTAATGCGTTTGTGACACTCGTGTCTAACAATTTTGACTTAGAGGGCAGATGTGTGCTTTTAAACCCAAACAAGTATTTAATAACTCAGCCAAACGGAAGATTGTTGGGACAGACAAGAATGCCAGTGGTCTGGTTGGCTTGGTCTGCAAGGTAGCCTTCTCTGGTGCATGTTTTGCTTTCTGCACTGGTAACAGAAATGCGTCTTAAACAGAATCACTTAGTCCCAATTCTGCCTCCGTCCCTTCCAAAATTTCCCACACTTTGAATTCCTCCTCCGGTTTTGCATTATATCTAATCAAACAGCGAGTTTTGCATTCTATTCTGAGTACCCAAGGCCACAAAGTATGATGTTCCAGGTCTTGCACTGCAGAGGCATCGGCCAGCCAAAATGACCAGGTCATGCCAGCCCACATCAAAACACATTTTTCTCCTTTGCACAAAGGCATCCTAAGGACTGGCAGGAGCCCAGCTACTAATTGAGTTCAGGCTTTATCCTCTTTCCTTTGGATTCTGGAAAATCTTTAACTGATCTCCTATGTCCAGTGCCTTGACTTTCTGATTCATTCTACACATCTGTTCTGAGATTCATTTCCTGAGAGTCTATGCTGGATTTATGCTTATTGAAAACTTACAGTTATGGACCATGGTTTGGCCATTGTTGGCATCATAGTCATGGCCTCTCCTTCCTAAAAGATTTATTTTATGTGTATGGATGTTTTGCATGTATGTCTGTGCACCACTTGTGTGCAGCCACTGTGAAGTCCAGAATAAGGACTTCCCTTGGAACTGGAGTTATAGGCGGTTGTGAGCCACCATGTCAGTACTGGGAATCAAACCCAGGTCCTCTGCAAGAGCAGCCAGTGCTGTTAATCACTGACCCATCTCTCCAGCCCCTCCCGGCCCTTTCTAACTCAGTTCTCCTTCTCATTCTTGTGACATTGCTTCACACGATTTCCACATCATCTGTCTTCCTGATTTAGTGCTTTAAATATATTAGATTTACATCCTGTTTATTCATATAGAAGAGACCATTACACTAAAAAAGAGTTTCACTTTAAAATTGGAAACAGATGATGCAAGGTAGGACAAGAAGTGAGCATGAAAAAAGGGATAAATGAAGGAAAGCTGGAGCCAATCAATCAAGTACTATCCAATTCAAAGACCATGGGACGTATCCTTTTGGGTTTATCTGTTTCATTTTTTGAGACAGGCTCTCTGGCCCTCACTTGACTCCATCTCTAACCATACTATAAGAAAGGCCAGAGCCGAATGCCTCCTCTCAACAGGCTTTCTCTGACTCTTCCTCTGGATCACCCGTGGCGGAACCCAGGAACTCCTATGCTTGCGGGTTTCTGTCTCTCAGGACCCCCTTCAGCAAGACCCCAATACATTTTCCAACATTCTCAGTGGACAATGGTTCTAATAATGACTATGAATTAATGCTGATATTTTATAGCCCATTTTCTCTAATTATATACTCACACAGAATTGTTGCTAGTATGGTTATTTCTGTGTGACAGTTTTGACAAAAGGAAAAAAAAACCTGATACTGCGAGGCAGTGGATTTTGAACCACAGAGAATCACATAGCCACCCTTGTGGACAGTATGAGGACAAATAAACTATACCTTGTGCATATATACATTTAGGGAAAGTCCCAACATGTAATCTTTTTTCATTTCCAGCACCAAATGGCTAAGAATTTGGGGCGGAAAGCAATGATCACAGGTCTCTTTTAGTCTGTTTTCTATTTTAAAGAATAAATCGAGCCACCTACTTTCGTCCCTTCTCTTTCGACAATGATATAGCACTAGACGGTTACTGTTAAACCTTCTGAATAAGTTGCCCTTTCTCAAGCACATCACATTTTTTAACACTCTCATCCTCTTCCTCATAAACCTTGTAAGCTCCTTATAAGGATAGTTATAATCTGATGCTCTACAGTCTCATTTCCTGCACAGTTCTCAAATCACATGTGATCTCTGATCTCCTCCGAGCCCCATGAAGCTGTTCTCACTAAAATCACCACATGTGACTAGGTCCATAGGCTTTTGTTTAATGTTTATCTCCCTTGAGATTACAGCAATAGTTGACTCATTTGGCCAGCTCTCTATTGGAATTTGTTTCTGCTTTGCCATTCTAGCTTTGCTCTGCTAATAACTTCCTGACTTTTTCATATCCCATCCCAGACTTTCTTCCTCTTCATTTTAATTGTCATGTAATTTTAATCAGTTTCTATTTTCAACCTGTAGCTTAAAAAATATTTAATTTTAATTTGACTGTATTTGCTTGTCTATGTGTATTTTGCCTCCATACACATCTCTGTACCATGTACATGTCTGTTGCCTGTGGGCACCAGAAGCCATTAGATCCCCTGGAATTAAAGTTACAGACAGTGGGGAGCTAGCATGTGGGTACTGGGAACCAAGCTTGAATTCTCTGAAAGAGCAAACAGCACTCTTAAACACCGAACCATCATTCCAGCCTCTCTCAATACCCTTTTTGCAACCTTATTTATAAACAAACATGTTATCAGGACCCTGTAGTCTGTACAGGTCTGATTTTGCCCGATTCCTCAACTTCTTCTGGACCTTTCCATGTGATTTTGCCCATACACTAAATCTTAAGGAAACTTAGTCTTTACTGATGACTCAACTAAACTACAGTTTACCTCCACTAGGATTTTCTTTTCCATATTTTTGGACTCAAGTAATACATTGAGTAATTTCACATTTGAGGCAATTTACAAATTACACATACAAAATTATACATACGGAAAAAAATCAGTATGTTGAAGAAACATCTCTACTGTTGTGTTTGTTGCAAAAGAAATCACTGTAAAGAAAAAGTGGAAACAACCCAACTGATCAACAAAAGACAAGTGGGTAAGAAAAGGTGATGGTTGTATTATATAACCTTTTAAGAAGGTCAAATCTGGTCATTTGTGAAAACATGGATGGACCCAGAGATAATTATGTTAAATGAAATAAGCCAGGCAGAGAAAGTCATGAATGAGTTTATGTATGTATGGGATCTAAACATTTTGCAAAAAATTAAGAGTGAGATAATGGGTACCCAAGGCTTAGGGATGGGGATGAAGAATGAGGCAAAATTGGCCAATATGGAAGTTATAGGGAAAATAATTTCTAATATTCCACTGTGTAATAGTGTACTTTCTATTTCCAAAAGCTAGAAGAAAGGATTTTGAATGTTTTCAACACACACACACACACATACACACACATCTGAGGAGCTAGATGTTCTTACTATCGATTCCTATATTGCACATACATGTGCGGTATCCTGTGAGAAGAGGTACCATGTGGGATTGCATTAATATGCACAACTGTAGCATGTCCACCAGAATAATATGCTACCCAGACATAGGAGATCATAATTTAATCAAGGAATGGCCTTTGCTGTGCTCAAAACAGGGAAGAAGAAATTGAGCATAAATAGATATTCTGAGACTAAGGTTACTCGTTGAGTTGTTTAAAGCCCAGTAGGAACTGGACAAAGTGGGAGCTACTGATGTGGAAGGGATGTCTGACCCTGGATGAAAGGCAGGATGGTTTGGAGCTAGAAGTGCTTGGCGCTGCAGAAGAACTGCACTGGGGTATTGCAGGGAGGTGGGGGAGGAAACAGGCCTGACATAAAGTTCTCAGAGAGAGGCTGAGGCTCACTGGGCCAGGAACTGAGAGCAGAGAGGATGTCTAAGGAGCCTGTTTGTCCAGATTCTTTCCCGAACCAGGAGGGTGGTCCCGCAGTGCTTTCTCTTTGGGGGAATGTTAGGCGTTTGTGGGGGACTACTTGCTTACATAACTGGCACAGCATTCTTATTTGCAGAAACAAAATAAACATAGCTGATGAAATCCTGTTGTGTTTGTTCCTATAGCTTACTGATGACAGTTTACCCGGGAGGTAAATCTTTTGAAGCTTGGTGTCTTGCTAACCCTCTGAGTGTTTCATATCTTAGAAGTTGTAATAAGAAATAAGTATTGTGTGCAGAGATGTCTTTCGGGTATTAGAGACTCTAACTTCTAGAATAACTTTTCTCTCTTGCTTCTAGGGACCAGAGGGCCCTCGGGGGGAAACAGGTCCTGTAGGGCCTCAGGGTCCCCCCGGACCCCAAGGACCCAGTGGTCTGTCCATTCAAGGCATGCCTGTGAGTTTTGTGCACATATTCAGAAGGGTTTTATAGTTATTTGTTTTGCATATAGAATGAGCTTTTATATTCTGTGCTGTGCCAATGGGTCCCAGTCCCTGAGAAAATCATGACTGACTGACCATGCATTAACTCAGCCCACAATCCACTGTTTGCTCAGTGATGGGGGTCTTTCAACAAACAGGTACATGGCTAGGGAGTAGGCATAGTCACACCTAAGGAGGATGGCAGGGTCAACACGGACAGCCTTTGCTTGTTTATCGAGATTCCTTTGTGCAGTTGTTATTCATGTATGTGTGCACATCTGCGTGTGCATGCACTGTGCACATGGAATGCACAGTGTGCGCAGTGCATGCACTGTGCATATGGAATGCAGGTGCACGTGTGCATGTATGCAAGAAGAGGCAAGAGTCGGCCTTGGTGTCACCCTCAGGAGTCAACTACAAAGCATTGCCTTCATTGGCCTAAAACATGATGACTAGGCTAGGCTACCTGTCCAGGAAGCCCCAGGGACCCACCTGTCTCCAGTGCCCCACCCTAGTGTTGGGATTATAAGCATCTGATACCATGCTCAGATTTTTATTTTTAATATGGGCCCTGAGGATCAAAGACCTCATGCGCTTTACCCACTGATCTACCTCCCCACCCTTTGACTGAACTTTTAACGTCTAGAAGGTAACAGCTGTTATACCAATTTATTATTGATGTGCAGCCATTGTGCACATAGAATAATCAAAGCCATCGTATACTTCTTGTTTCTACTGCCATGAGAATCTAGTTCACTGAGTGAATTTTAGCGTTTTAGTTGTAGGCATTAAATGGCTATTCTAAAGTATTTGGTGTCTTTGAAAAGAAATTTAACTCACTGAAATACATGTGGTCATTAAATTGTAAACTACATATAACATTTAAATATTGAAGAACTCTCTCCCCCGCATGTGTTAGCATTATCATCTTGGCCATCTGGGGCTGCACATGGTGGGTTGGAATTGTTCTTGGATGTGAACATTCAGTTCTGTAGGAATGTTTACATGGATGGCTTACTGTATGTGAGAAGCCAAATATGATGTGTGGCTGTTAATGCCAAGGCAGTTTACTGTTGAGAACAACGGGGTGGGTGGGCGGGGGGACTGAGGACATATGTCTGTGAATCTAACTCTGAACTTTTGGACACTCAGGGTATGCCCGGTGACAAAGGAGATAAAGGAGATGCTGGCCTTCCTGGTCCACAGGTATTATTTTTGCTGTTAGTCTTTTGCCAATGACAGAAGCCTTCAGCTTCTTACATCAGCTGTGACCTTGACAGGGGTGTCCATTAACGACATCTGCCCTTGTTCATTGACCTGTCTGGAAGTCAAAATGATTGAAGCTGGGGACATTGATTTCTCAGTAGGAACTTCTGGGTCCCAGTTTTGTGTCACAAGGGGGTTCCCACTGTGCCAATGGCTTTGTGTAGAGGCCATGGTCTGTACCAGGGAAGCAGGCATGTTTATACAACTCTGACTCTTTTCTGTTCTTGTTCTCCCTAGGGTGTCCCTGGAGGTGTGGGTTCACCAGGACGTGATGGCTCACCAGGCCAGAGGGTAAGAACTTGTGAAATATTGGTTGTGACAAGGCAGATTTCTTGCCTGGTCACTTGGCTGCAGATGCTGAGTCAGGGTCTGTGCATTTCCTTTCGTCAGTCTACTTTCTGTCTATTTTGTGTCTATTTCCATTCGGCCACATCTTCTATGTCCACTTCTTTCATCAAACTTACCCCAGTTGGCAGTGTCCCATTCTGAATGTTCCCAAGTCTGATTTTTATTTGCATTAAATTGGATCTATTGACTTAGTAGATTTTTCTAGGGTTTTTGTTTTTTGTTGTTGTTTTTCTTTTTTTAAATCCTTGAAGTACAGACCTAAAAGAAAAGTAGTATGGCTTATAAAGGAATTTCCATTGGCTTAGTATATTTCAGTTATCTGTTCTTTTCACCAGCTCAAACAGAGAGCAGCAAAATAAAGTACAAAAATCACCAAGCGAGGCATAAGCTGAAGTGTGACATTTGTTTCATTGACAAGTTTTCACCAAGGCAGGGTTGGAGGGTTATAATTTATTGGGGGAAATTCAAATCTAAAACTTTGTCACGTGGTATAATGGGCTCAGGGTCCTGTCGGAACAGAAGGTTGGGAAATCAAGCCAGGCTTGCAGGGTCTGAGGACTCTCTGAGGAGGTGCCCTTTAGGCTGCTGCCTGATTGAAAGGCAGAGGTGGCCAGGTGGATGAGAAGAAAACCATTGCAAACAGGGAGAACTGTTTATATAAAGAATGAACGTGAAAACAGTGGGGTCTCTTTAATATGGTATATTTGGCTAGAGATCGTAAATCTGTGTGTGCGACTATCTGCATGTATGTACATACCTACAATGCACAGGTATGCACATTTATTGTGAAATGCAGTCTGAATTATTTAAAACATCAATTTTATTTTTACCTAAAACTTTGAGCTTTAACATGAAGGAAATAAAAATCCACTACATTTCCAAGGGAAAGAAAAGCTATCTGATTAAAAAAATGTCTTTATTTATTCTTTGGTAATTTCATATATGTAGACAGTATGTTTTGGTGATATCATTTTCCCACTTCACCCCTTCAACTCTTCCCGATATTCAACACCAATTCTCATAGCCTCTTGTTTTAATCTACTGAGTTCAATTAGTATGGCTTGTATATGCATGGGTATAGGACCCTTCCCTGGGTCATGGGCAACCTAACAGAGACCTCATCCCTAACAATACCCTCTCTTCTCCAGCACCCATCAACTCCCAATAGCCCCTCAGCTAGGAGTGGGGCTCTGTAAGCCCCTCCATGAAATGTGTTGGAATTCTAACCGGCTTGATAATGTGTAAGTCTTATGCACTACAGCTGCTGTGAGTTCATATGGACCACAGGCCTGGCACGTTCCAGAAAAACATTATTTGTAACAGTCTTCCCCAATGTTGGGCTATCCCAATCTTTCTGTCTCCTCTTCCATGATGTCCCCTGAGCCTTGTGTGGAAGGAGTGTGACAAAGATACTCAGTTAAATCTGAACACCACAATCGTTTACCCTCTGCATTTTGGCCACTTGTGCATCTGTCTTTATTGGCATCTACTGCGAAATGAAACTTCTCTGATGATCGTTACATGTCAAACTAATCTATGGGCATAGAGATAAATATTTATAAAACACTTTGATACTGAGTCCACTTAGCAAAATAATAGTAGTGGGTTCTCCCCTAGGGTCTATGGTCTATCCAGCCATGGGTTCTTGGTCTGGTGTACAATAGCAGGCCTGAGTTCCATCCTATTGCGTGGGCTTAGATCCAAACAGGAAATAGTTGGTTACCCTAGTAACATTGCATGCATGGGTGGTATATTTTGCCAGGCTAGCCTTTATTGTAGCTTGCAGAGTTCACATCTGGATAGGAGTGTTGATGACTTTTCTTCCCTACAGCCCACACGGCACCTTCTAGCACCATGAAAGCTAGACAATAGTATCCAAGTCTATACCGGCTTGATTTCTTCATGTCTTATAACCTAAGTGCGTGTCTCTTCAGGGTCTGTCTTCCTAAATGATCACTGGTTTGGACTTGGGAGGAACCCTCCATTTCTCTAATCTCTGAATTAGAGGGAGTGCCAAGTACTTGCGTCTTCTCTAATAAAGATCAACATGAATGGCATTCCCTGGGAGCCGATATACATTAGGAAGCTAACACTTATTAGAATGCTGACTTCTCTACTCTGCCAGGCCTGACTGTAGCTTCCTCTCACCCATCTGCTCAAGTATATGAAAATGGGGAAACAGGCCTGCAATCCTAGGAGGCTGAAACAGGAGGATTGCAAGTCAAAGGCCATCTTGGGCTATGCCACAGAGGGAGCTCAAGACCAGTCTGGACAACTTAGTGACTCCTTCTCTCAAAATGGAGAATAAAAATACATTTCAGTGGTTGAGTCCTTGGCTAGTATGCATGGAGCCCTAGTTTCAATTTCCAATACTGAAAAAAAAAGAGGAAATTAATCTTTTCTATGGGTGCAGAGATATGGGATTTGAAATCTCTTCTTAACCCCCCTTTAACAACATACTGACACTTATTTAGAATCTCAGTGCAGTCTCTGTTTACCAAATGGACCAGGCAATAGAGCATGTTTAGGCTAGTGCATCTGAGGAAGGCCTTCTCTGAGAGTTAGATTTATGTAGGGTCCCTGTGCATGCAGGAGGAGTGGCCAGAAGTATTTATATGTTTTGGCCGGGCACATAGGCTGAGATTCTGTGTGGTTACACAGCTAGATTCCTTCATGATTCCTGAGGCCCTGGAAACAGCAAGTCTGAAGATTTGGTTGAGCGAGTTTATTTGATTTATCTATGCGCAGAGTCCAGTCTTGGCGAAGAGCTCGGAACCAAACCTGTTAGGTTAGTGTTTGAGGGAAAATGTTTTAGTCCTTTGGTTTATTTCTCTTAAAATCCATATCTAAAATCTGACTTTTAAAATTTTTGTATTTTCATGTGTTCAACTTTAGTAGTCAAAGTTTAGAGCTATCATAAAGTGATAAGCTATCTACTCTTGACTTTTGTTCTCCCCTCTTCCTCTATTTGGAAATAAAGTTTTGAGGCTGTGTCTGATGCTGATTATGAAATCCTCTTAGATAAGAATGGAGTTCTTTTTAAAATCTGATTGTGAGGGAAACTCATTCAGTATGGAACCACACGTCTTTTAAAGGTTTTGTGATCGGCGACTATTACCTTAGGAAAGTTATTTGAAGACTGTGCCATCTGGCATAAAATTAAGGAGACACCATTCACATGAAATAAAATTGCAGTGCCGAGGAACTATGATGTAACTGCTCTGCATGAAGGAAGAACAAGACACATTTTCTCCCTCAGCCATATCTTACCTGAGTGCCTGCACCATGCCACCCCACCCCCCAGAGCTTGAAGAGTTTCCCGTCACCCTCTGCAGAAAAGATTATGAAAGCAGAAATACTTCTAGTCGCTAAAGAGAGCAATCTGCAGACCACCTATAGAAGGGAAAGGCACAGCAGGCTCTCATACATCCTCTCCTGGGCACAGAAAGCAATGAGTCTTTCAGAGGCAGCAGAGGAGGCAGGAAGAAAGGTTGGTTAAGCAGAGTCACTTAGGGGACCCTGATCTATTTGGTCAGGTCATCTGAAGGCTCAAGGGTGCTGAAAGTGTAAAAGAACGACTTTGTGGGGACCAGTTTGGAAAGAAGCAGACAGACATAGGTTGAGAACGCTCTCAGGATACATGGAGTACCAGGTCTGGCTGGCTGGGCAGTGGTAGATATGGGGCTACTTAAAGAATACTGAGCACAGATACTTCCTGATCCTCCCTGTTTTGCTGTAGGATCCTATCAACAATAGCTGTTATCACGGCACTCTGCCAAGAGCCAACAGAAAGTTGGGATTCACAGCCAAAGTCACTGGAAAGTCCCTGTTAGAAGTTCTTATCTTATGGCCCACGCCTTACACCATCACCTGGTGGTTAGCTTAGGAAAAGAGAGACGTTTTTCATGACTCTGGTGCTAACATTGCCTCTGAATTTACTGAGAGGGTAGAAGGTTTTGAAAAAGAATAAAAAAGAGAAAATATAACCTCTTCTCCTCTTTCCAGCTTATTCTGGCTTTTCCCAAGGGGAATCTTGGACTCTTGGAGACAAGTCATATTCAACTCTGGGCCTGAGGCCATAAGCAAGTCTAGCTAGACTTCCCTGAGTAAGTTTCCGCCTGGGCCATGGAAGCCAACAGACTAGCTTGCTGAAAGTGATGGTGCAAACTTGCATTTGCAGCTAATGCAGTCAGGCATCCAGGTTTTACTCTGAGCCATTCCAATTAAAACATTCTGGACCTTTCTTTCTTTTTCCTATAAATCTTGTACTCCCACCCATTCTCTGTCTGCCTGCCTGCTTCTTTTCTTTGTATCTGAGTGCAGAGCCTTTCAAGTGATCTTCAAACTCTTCTTGGTGTATTGTAGATTCCTCAGACTCCACCCTACACATTCAGATGGTCCTTAGGGAAATCGGATAGAAGAGGGATGTAAGCTATCTAGGTAGGTAGGTAGGTAGGTAGGTAGGTAGGTAGGTAGACAGACAGACAGACAGACAGACAGACAGATAGATAGATAGAGAATAGGGCCAGATAAATACAGGAATAGAAAGAGGCAGAGAGATCAATTATAGAGAGAAAATATAAAATATTAGAGAGAAAATTATACAAATATAGAAAGATAGTTGATAGAGAATAAAGATAGAGAGACAGATGATAAAGATAAAAATATTGAGAGAGATAGATTATTAATAAATGAGAGATAGATAAGTATATGACAGATTGGATAGCTAGGTGGTGAAGAATTAAAAACAGTACAGAGAAAAGAAAAATGAAAGACAGCCTCTTTCTTACTTCTGAGTTCCAGTTCCTCCAAGTTCAATTTTCTGGCCAGCACCCAAAGAAAAATTTTATAATTATGCCTATCTTACAATTTGTTTTTATCAAAACCTGAGAGAAAGAATGTATACTGATGAGAAGGAAACATATTTTTATGGTTTGTTGGGGAGCAGTTCCTCAATGTGCAGGGTGTGTTTGTTTTTTAATTCAGGGCACATCTATGTTGGAGTCCTTCTTTCTCCTCTGCTCCCCTCCCCCTCAGGGTTTCTTTCTTTTTTTTTTTTTTGAGTAGGAAGTTTACTAATATTTATTTATTTTTTGACAGTTATTTATGTATTTATTTTTTGTTTTCTTTATTAATTAATTAATTAATTTAATTATTAAAATTTCTGCCTCTTCCCCACCACCACCTCCCATTCCCCCCCTCCCCCAATCAAGTCTTCCTCCCTCCTCAGCCCAAAGAGCAATCAGGTTTCCCTGCCCTGTGGGAGGTCCAAGGACCACCCACCTCCATCCAGGTCTATTAAGGTGAGCATCCAAACTACCTGGGCTCCCACAAAGCCATTACGTTCAATAGGATCAAGAACCCATTGCCATTGTTCTTCAGTTCTCAGTAGTCCTCATTGTCCGTTATGTTCAGCGAAACCGGTTTTGTCCCATGCTTTTTCAGACCCCGGCCAGCTGGCCTTGGTGAGTTCCCAATAGAACATCCCCATTGGCTCAGTGTGTGGGTGCACCCCTCGCGGTCCTGAGTTCCTTGCTCGTGCTCTCTCTCCTTCTGCTCCTCCTTTGGATCGTGAGACTTCAGTCCAGTGCTCCAATGTTGGTCTCTGTCTCTGTCTTCTTTCATAGCCTGATGAAGGTTAATATTCAGGAGGATGCTTATATGTTTTTCTTTGGGTTCACCTTCTTATTTAGCTTCTCTAGGATCACGAATTCTAGGCTCAATGTCCTTTATTTATGGCTAGAAACCAAATATGAGTGAGTACATCCCATGTTCCTCTTTTTGGGTCTGGCTTACCTCACTCAGGATAGTGTTTTCTATTTCCATCCATTTGTATGCAAAATTCAAGAAGTCATTGTTTTTTACTGCTGAGTAGTACTCTAATATGTATATATTCCATACTTTCTTCATCCATTCTTCCATTGAAGGGCATCTAGGTTGTTTCCAGGTTCTGGCTATTACAAACAATGCTGCTATGAACATAGTTGAGCATATACTTTTGTTGTATGTTAGGGCATCTCTTGGGTATATTCCCAATAGTGGTATTGCTGGGTTGAGATGTAGGTTGAACCCGACTTTCCTGAGAAACCGCCACACTGCTTTCCAAAGTGGTTGCACAAGTTTGCATCCCACCAGCAATGGATGAGAGTGCCCCTTTCTCCACAACCTCTCCAGCAGAGGCTATCATTGGTGTTTTTGATTTTAGCCATTCTGACAGGTGTAAGATGGTATCTTAATGTTGTCTTGATTTGCATTTCCCTGATTGCTAAGGAAGTTGAGCACGATCTTAAGTGTCTTTTGGCCATTTGAACTTCTTCTGTTGAAAAGTCTCTGTTCAGCTCAGTGCCAGGGGTTTCTATAAAGGACGAATGGTTGCAGAGTGTGTTCTGCCCCTGGACCCTGCTAAACTTGCATGTGGATGAAAAGGTCTGTGCGGATGGGTACACACCTTCAATGCTAACCAGGTTTAAATCCAGGCTGCATGGTGTGGGCCTTACTTCTTGTTGCCAAGACTCATCTTCAGCATATATCAGTCAAAGCACAATCCTGCACTATATGGAGTCATTGTGGAGATTCATTCATATGAAGCATTTCTGATAATATGATCTTAAGACAATATTATTGGCATCCACTGTTTTTGAGGTCAGCCTAATGGGTCAGAACTTTTTGTAATGCCCATGTAAATTAAGATGTCTTGAAAGATGGTGAAGAAATACAAAAAGTCAAGAAAGTGTAAGTTTTTTTTTGAAATATTTGCATTCTGTCCGGAATGGACCTTTGAAGCATGCTTTTTCATTTTGTGGCTTTGAGATACACAAAGACCATATTGTGTGGAATGTTCTGTTTCATCAAAAATGAGTTGGAATTAAATGTGCTTGAGTCAACTCTTTGGATGAATTTCATTCCTGTCATGAATAGTAGGCAGTGATGAGGGAGTCATCTAAAAAATACTTTGTGAAATACTAGGTTCATGATAATGGGCCCCTTGGGCATCTTCCTCCCTCAGAAAGGACAGAGTAAGCTATTACCACAAAACTGGTAGCCAGAAGGATTGGATCGTCTTCTTTGTGGGTCCAGCTCTAGAAAGACTTTCATAAGATCTCAGGAAAATATTTGCACAATCAACTACGGTGAGGGTAGTTTATGCATTTGGGACTTGGCTGTTGATTTTTGTTAAAATGTCAGTAAACCACACCACCAAGAGTGGGATCTATGCAGATGTCTGGTGTTTCCTTTTTTAACTCCCAGGAGATCTATATTCTCCCCCATTGCTCTAGACAGAGAACCTGAAGGTCTGAAAGTGGGAGGAACTACACAATGGTCAGAAGTAGGTAATGCGGGAGCCAGGAGTTCAGCTCATTTCTCTGGGTCCAGCATAGTGCCTTCTTATTCCATAAAATTCTGAAAGTTAGGATTACTATGAAGTTTTGTGGCTGAGAAGATCTTCCAAGAAGACATTTAAGGAACAGAACTCTAACAATGAAGATGTCACACCCTATACTTTGGAATCCAATTTCACTTAATAAAGTAGGAATTGATCATTCATAGAGCCGGGCTCTAGCCTCTTAGCCTTTTACTTGGATAACGGTTCATCTGGACACATTTGAGAGGGAGGAGCTTTGGGGGTCTTTAGTCTCCTGCTCTTAGGGGCTCTGATGAAACCCATTCTTGACTATCAACTTTGCCTTCCTCTTGGAATGTTGTCATTCAGGGTAGGGCCAGATGTTTAAATTTTTGTAAACCAACAGATCTAGCACCTCAGTCATCAGGTGGTCTTTGTTTGTTTCTTTTGTTTAATGCACAGATCCAGCAGGTTAACCTCAGATATTCAGATGCAGAAAGCCCTTTAGGCAAAACTTAGGAATGTTTATATTTAGACAGTTTAATGATTCTATACCTAAGCTTTAGAATCACTGAATAGTCTCTTATACAAGGTCTATTGTATGCCCAATTCAGTTCTTTGGCACAATATTGCTGATGTGCTATTTTTTAATTATCTGAAGTTATAAGCATGAGATATTAAGAATCTATACAATTATATTCTTCTAAATTGCATTAAATATCATATTAAATAGTGCATATGTGCATACTTATCAATGTGCACACATATACTGTGCATTACACACATAGTTTTAATGTATGTATGTGTCATTGAAAGTTCCCCAATGAGACCTAGCATGGTACCACACATAAGAACTGGTCTTTAATCTCTGTCCCAGGCCAGTGTTTGCATAGCTTGTAGCATTGGGCTGCTTGGCCTTTTTGTCTGGTAGTTACTAGTAATCCTTTGCAACAAGTAGCAGCTTTATTTCTAGAACCAGACCACAGGGTTGAAATCATGCATCATAGGATGGTCTAGCCCCCACTTCTTGACAACTCACTCATTAAATCCAGGTGGCTCACAGACCCTACTCCAGCAATCAAGAGACCTTCACAATCACCCCTGTTTCAGAATCTCACAGCTTATGTCCATGATCTGCCATTGCAGGCTTCGGAAATGGTCTGCAAGCCTCGCTAGTGAGTCAGTAGTTTTGCAAGATGTTGCTGAGCGGTTCGTAAACACATGCACCCTGGCTTCTGACTTTAACTTCAGTTTCAAGTATAGCTGTGGGTAGCTGGATTTCATCCTACAGGTTCTGCAGGCTCTGACCTAGAAACTACAATGATATTAGACATCTACATTTGCTCTAATATATGCAAAACAAAAGTATAAATGGAAATTAGTAGCTATCCAATGATGCTGCCTGCAATTTTTATGTAGAAGCACATTTTAATGTTCATTGGAACATTAGTGATGATGAAAGCAAATTGTAAATTAGATTTTTTTGTTACTGGTAAATTAAAGCCAATCATAACTTAGTAATTTGTTCATAGCCAAATATTTCCAAAGCAAATTATAAAAATCCTTTAAAATTTTTAATAGCAAGAATTATTTTAATGTGGGCCGTGGGGGTATATTAGTATTTTGAGGTAGGAATATCAAAAAGGCAAAAATACTTGAAGCCATGTCAACAAACATGTCTGTTTATGGATGGTGACTTTATGCACTGTAAAAATTGCATCTTATAAAGTATACACATTTTCCAAAAATTTCATTTCACCGGGTTTGTTGCTTTCCTGAGATAGAGAGGAAAGAAAGGGGGCCTGAGCTCTGCCCCAATAAGAAAGAGGTAATAATAGATTTTCTCAGAGTAAGCTGTATCAGGGAATACAGGGGTACCTGGAGAGCAAAACTGACAACTGAGTGTATCTGTTGATTTTGAAGGCACTGTAGCAGAACATTTAAGGCTAGATTATTTATAAAAGTAGATTTACTGGGTGGTGGATCTCAAGGCTTGGAAGTCCTTGATCTAGGCCACATTTCAAGAGGCCAAATTGCCTGAGGCATAACATGGCAGAAGCCATTGAACAGTGAACGAGAGTGAGTGAGAAAGAGTGACTCATTGTTCTAACAAGACCATTTCCATCATGACCGTGTTTATCATCCACAGGGTCAGAACCCCATGACCTAATTACCCCTTATAGGGCCCATCTCTCAATAGAGGTGCAAAGGGAATTTTCTAAGGCATGCGTTTTGGGGACACATTCAAACCACAGCAAGGTCCAACTATTTGAAGTTTGTTGGTCTAGATGTTTGCTCTTCAATAAATGCTGTGTCCTGTTCCCCCTACTACCGGCAATTAGTGTCAGCTGCTTATCCTTCATGTCCCGTCATGTCCCCTTGGAACTCCCTTGTATATGAGCAGCGATGTTGCTGATAACATTCCATTGTCTGACAGTTCACAAAACTTTGTACTTATTCTTTCGGTTGCCAATCTAAACCTGACAGAAAGCCTAGCACGTTACAACCGTGCAAGTATTTCTAAACGTGTGGTAAGTCAGAAGCTTACAAAAACAAAACTATTGTAGAGATAAATTGACCGGTGATGATTCTATTTTTTTTTTTAAATGTGAAGTCAAAGTTGTGAATACCTTTTATTTTCTATCTAAGATTAAGAAGATGGTGAGGAAAATGTCTTTGACTTTGTTTCTAATATGATCTTAAGGCTAACATTCTTTCATTTTATATGTAAAATTGAATGGGTGTGTGTGTGATAGAAATAGGAGACTCACAGCAGCCTTAAAAACGAATATTCAGTTGTTCATTTGTTCAAATGTTTTAGTGCATGAAAGAAAATGTCAGACTAAAAATCCACTGTGATCACCTCTCGGCCTTATGGCTAAAATCAGATTTAAAATTCACTGTATTGGGTACTGTGGGTACCCAGATCCCCTTCCCCTGGCAAATGTGCTACATCCCACAGCTGCCAAAATCTCTTCCTTTCCCTAGAAAGTTATCCTTGGAAATGACATGTCAGCCCCTGAGCCATAGCTAACTATATGGGTACGTAAATCTTAGCCTGAGCTGACTCCTATGTGTGATTCACACACCAGAGTCCCCCATGGGCTCGGACAGACCAGACTTAAGATGACTACTTTTATACCTGGCTTCCATATTCTCCACCCCTCCTTGCCCTGCCTTTCAGATTTTTCTCCAAGATCAATTCAGGAAGAAATCAGTCACCCAGAGATGCAGGTCTGCTTCTAGGAAACTGCCCTCAAGAGCTTAGTGCAGTAAAATTTCGGCTTCCGAAGTTAGATGAGTCCATATCTGAGAATAACGGGAAGGGCTAGGCATGCGGCTCAGCCACGGAGTGCTTGCTTGGCACGTGCAAAGCCCTGGGTTGACCCCAAGCCTGGTGAGAACCATGAAAAGGACTGTGAAGGAACGGCACCAGCATTTCCTTCTCTCCAATAGCCAGAATCAGTGTAATTCCAACCTACACTTCCTTGTTGAGCGTGAGTGGAGTACTTCTGGAAGCTTTTATCAATGGCTGTTCTGTGCAGCAGACAGGAATTAGGATTTCACACTGCGTAGCACATACGTTCTGCCTTCAACGCAGGAATCAGCTCTGTCAGCACCTGAACACGCTGCCTAAGCTTAGAACGCGGAACTAACAAACATCTTTCTCACTGTGAACCCGACTAAGCGCTCAAGTAAGAACCGCATTTCCCTGGGCTCGCTCCCAGCCGAGCCTGTTGTGACTATAAATCAGGCGAATGTTAGCTTGTGTCAGCCAAGGGCAGAGCCCAGACAGACTGCTGCCTTTTCACACTCTTCCCCCTGTGGTGGGGAGCAGGGTGTAAATGCATTATTTCCTTCCAGTCTTCTGGGGAATAATGCAGTTTTATGCTATTCTCCTCTTAGCAAATATGTCATGGCTCAACTCTCCTTTTGAATAAGCCCGTCTCTGTTTGAATTAGAGCTCTTCTTCTGGGCACTGTGAGAGCTGAGGCAGGGAAGGCACTTGCTGCAAGGGGGCAGTTCTGACCCAGGCTGCTTCTCCTTGCTGGGTTCTAGAAGACCTTGAAGGCAGGAACCAAGAGGAATCCTTTCAAAACTGTTTTCATGTGTGCTGAGGGTCCTTGCTTATATAAAAATGTTAAAGTTTCTTTAACGTTTTACTTTTGATTGAAAATTTCATACATCCATGCAATGTGTTTTCAAATCTCTCCCCTTCACCTCCTCCAATTCTCCTGTATCCTCTGTGGTTTTTCTCTTCCACCTTCCTGTGCACCCTCTATTTTCTGCCCCTCTCTGCACTGGGCAACTTGCTGTTGCTCTTTGTGAATGGTGTGGGACCATCTGCAGGAGTATGGGTAGCCTCTCCATGTTACACCCCTGAGGAAATGTACTCTTCCTTCCGATCTCAGGCAGCCATTTCAGGAAGGGGTGGGACTTCATAAGTCCTTTCCCCATCCATGCTGTAACTCCAGCTCCAGGAGGTCTGGTGTCCTCCTCTTTCCCTCTTAGAGCTCCCCCATACAGGTAGCACTCATGCACACACACACACTCACACATGCACGCACACACACACACAAGCACAAGCATTCACATAAATAAAAACTTTTTAAAAATTAAAACATTTTTACATGAAGATTTTTCTATCCTTTCTTACATTCAAGTTTTCTCACTTATGAAATGAGGCTGTTGGGCTGTGAGGTCCTGCCTGTCGCAGATTCTGGTTTATGTATGTCTTTATTTCCTTTCCCCAGGAAATGCTGTGTTTAAATTCCATTTATGATAATTCATTCGCCACAAAACCTCATTGGGCTTTCTTGATCTTACTCTGCATCCAAGACCGGTTTCAAACTTTCCTACAATCTTCCTGCCTCAGTCTCCTGAACCGTCATCACGTACTGCTAAAATAAGTTATTTGTTACCCTTATATCAAAATGAGTTTTTGTTGTTTAATTAACAGATCCAAGGAAGGTGTGCACGCATGTGCATATGTGTGTGTGTGTACGTGTGTAACAGTCTGTGACAGGACTAATCCTTAGAGCTCTCTCAGACCTTCCCCCCCCCAAGACAAAGCCTCACCATATAGCCCAGGCTAGCCTCAAACTCGTCATGTCCTAGACCCTGCCCTAAGTGTTGAGATTATAGCTGCATACTGTCATGCCCGGTTCTAACTCTAATAATACTGACTAAACTGAAAAACCAGAAATATTATAAAATGACAACTGCAATACCATATGTATGAGTCTCGGATAATGGCCATAATGACCCTAACATATAAGCGGCTTTATGTACTGCAGCGCCATAAAATCAAGTCAAATAATAGCTATTTCTTGTCCACAACTCAGAGCAACCAGCAAGGGCGGGTGGAGGAGCAGAAGGAGCCTTTGTCTCCTGTAATCATTGTGCTGTCTTTACACCTTGGAGGACTCTTCATTCTCTAAAGATGCTGCAGGAGGGGACTAGAAAGTGGAAGATCCTTCACAGGAACTGTCCATGAGCCAGGGCTGGAACAGGCCCTCTTTCCTGGCCAGTACTCAGGCAAGGGCTCCAACTGGATTCTGAGGAGGCTGCAAAATGAAGCCAAGCAATGTGCCAGGCAGAAAAGGGAAACCTGAAATAGAGGTGAGGTTCAACCTCCCTGGCGGCCTTTTGTGCTAAGCCTAGTTGGCATCGTGAGGGCTGAGAACAGGATGAAAGGGCCTGGCTTGCCTACGGTTCTACACACGGAGCCCATACTGTCTCTCTGTGGCCGTCCGGACTCCCTTCTCACACCCGTCCACAGCCTTCTTGGTACTTTGTGACAGAGGAGATGGTGCCGATGGAGATTCCTTGTTCAGATCAGATTGCTTCTTGTGAGCTAGGAGAGGGGAAGAATGGCTTCCTGCAGAAGTAGGGGAATTGTCAGAAATGGAGTGGCGAGATGCAGCAAGACACTCACTAGTCAAGGTGGCTTGGGCTGGGACAGAGGGTTCCGGAATGAAATCTCATGGTGAGAAGTTTATTTGTCCCTGAAGTAGGAGGTGGTATTTTGAAAACTTTTATGAACTTATAAAATTTAGTTTGAAGATTCCCTCTCACGCCAACTGCATCAGAAAGGCCGGCATTCACAACTGTGCTAAGAGTAATCCATCCCAACTGTTAATTGTATTAATATTTTTATTTTTGGTTTTCTGAGACAGGGTTTCTCTGTGTAGCTTTGGAGCCTGTCCTGGAACTAGCTCTTGTAGATCAAGCTGGCCATGAACTCATGGAGTTCACGTGCTGTGAGTTCAAGAGGCCTTAAACTCTGCCTCCTGAGTGCTGGGATTAAAGGCACGTGCCACCACCGCCAAGCTGTCTTCTACACTCATAAAAATAGCACATATACACTTATCCAATGTCTTAGAGAGAGGATTTTCTAAGGGACATCATTTGGTTTTGGGGGGGAGACTGTTTTAGGTTTTTGTTTGTTTTATACACTTAAATGGAATGGGAAGCGAGTATGTACCCAGTGGTACCCACTACAGTAGACACTCAGTGAAACTTTCCCAGATCAAACCTGTCTCCACAGCTGGCCACCCCACCCACATTCTCCTCCAAGCTGCATCTCAAGAGCCAAGTATTGCAGATAATCACACTTCCCTTATTGCAATATAGACTTCCTAGAGGGCATACTCCTTGCCCAAGACTTGTAGGTCTTGAAAGACTATAATCCACTTTTTTGGGTCTGGATATTAATTTAAAAAGAATTGAACTTATTTATTTGTAATGTTTAGTTTAATAAACTTTCTGAAAATAAGTTCCTATTTAAGTTTGTAAGTGGCATTTCTCACACCTACAATCCTCGCACTTGGGACACTTATTGGAGCCAACAGACACAAACCACTTTCCAAGAATAAGTCCCACAGGAACTGAACAGCAGCGCATCCGTGGTAGTCCAGAGCAGGTGGCAGGACTGGTCCCTCAGATGTTGAAAAGAACTTGATGAGTCTCTTCTGAAAGCCATCTAGCAACCACTTGGGTGACACACCGTTTCTTTTCCTCAGGGATTTCCTGGAAAGGATGGTTCTTCTGGTCCTCCAGGGCCACCCGGGCCAATTGTGAGTATTTCTAGAAACTTCTGGAATGCATTCTGCTTTTAGGCGTCTGGGTTTTTTTTTTTTTTTTTTTTTTGGTAGAAATTTTCTTCCGCTTCCCGTATGTTTTCTTGCTGCCTTTTTGTGTGTGTGTGCTATTTTGTAACAATAGTTTGTCTGTTGCTACAGACCTATAGTCCCTTTAAAAGTGACCAATCCAGAGAGTTTGATTATTCACTGAGCCAATTTTCTGTCAGATCATCAGCATTCATGCTGTTGTTATTACCTGTAAATAAGACTCGGAATCGATAGAACCTCACCTGACCAGTTCTATAGAGACTTAAAACCTATATTTGGCCATTGTGCACAGGAATGAGCAATGACTCCTGAAACGCTGGTGGGGAGGGAAGCTGTTGGGGCATGCGTTGTTATCCCTGTTTGAAAGTTGGCTATGATCTGTCTTATATATGAATCTTCACCTTTGTCCCATTTCTCACTTTTATTTTAGGGCATTCCTGGAGCCCCTGGTGTCCCAGGGATCATGGGAAGCATGGGACCACAAGGAGCCTCGGGGCCGCCTGTGAGTATTCTACGGTAGCCGGTCAGGATATATGCCCTGTCATCGTTTATATGCCAAAAAATTATATAAAGAATCTTTATTCAGGATTCCATGACTGAGAGTGGTTAGAGTTTTAAGATCAGGATGTCTATATGCCATGGCTAAGGTTAAATGGCCCTACCAGAACAGTCAGCCATGCTGGTGCTCAAACGTGTCCCCATGACTTGTTTTGGGTTTGCATAAGTGAAATCAGTACCAGCCATAAAGGTTGGATGCAACAGCTAAATGCCAATCAGGCTTGTCTCCAGGGAAGGAAAAATAAAAAACTGGAGAAATCAAGGTTTTAATGAAAATGGGAATATATTTTTATACCTTACGTTCAGTCAGAAAGCACAGTAAAAGCACATGCACACGTAAGCCAACAGCGCAAACAGAAGTGCAAAGAGTAGACCTGTTTCCTCTTTTTCACAAGCCCAGTATCTTCCCAGGCATTTAAATGTGACCAGTGGGAAAGTGTCAGGAAACAAGGGATGCAATGTCGCCCTCGCCAGAGCCATACTTCACTTCTGTGACTTGCAAGATGCTCACTGTAGGCTTAGCCATCAGCATTCCGGCAGCATCTGTGCTGAACCGAGTGGCCAGGAAACTGAAGCAACTGTACTGTTGAAAACTCTGTCCTGCTGCACCCAGGAGACACGTTACTGTAATTGGTGACGGAAAGGTGCAGAGGAGGGTAGGAATTAGAGTTCTATTGCTGCCTAACAAGTTCCCGCTACCCCAGTGGCTCAGAGCGGGACAATGCTATCATCCTGCAGTTCTGGTTAAGAGCAAGGTGCTGGAATTTCCTTTCTGGGGGCTCTTGGGAAGAATCTAGTTGCTTGACTTTTCCTAGCTTCTTCTAAATGTTGGCCACATGCCTTGGTTTGTGGCCACTTCCATCACCAATTCCAGTAACGTGTCACCTTTCAGTCCCATTTTCCACAGTCCTGTCTCTTCCATAGGTGGGAAAGGTCCTTGCCTTTAAGGACCAGTCTGTAAAATCTCCCTAGATAATTCCCAAGTCCTTAATTAAGTTCTCGTTGTAAAGTCCCTCTGACTTCATAAAGTGATACACTCACAAGTTCTTGGTTTAGACTTGGACATGTGGGGTAGGTGCAGAACCTTTCCCACTTGTCATAGGGAAAAAGGCACAACAGAAACACTGGGGTGGATTAGAAAGGACACTGTGGTGCACACGACATGTACCCTAGATGTACTTGGGACACGCTCTGAAACCCTGACTACATCGTGGTTTGCTTATCCTCAGAAGCTATCTTTAGTCACTTTACAGAGCTGTGTTCGTACCCCAGCCGCCTACTCATTGTTCAAAACACTCCTGACTCTCCTGTCTTCAAATCAAATGAGTACTGGGTCACAGAAGAAAGTTGAATGAGCTCGTCTTCAGACCTCTTCTTGATTCAAAAAGACATTGCCACATTTGATCCTGTGTGTGGAAACACACACACACACACATACACACACACACTATTACATATCACAAGTAAGCACACAGACTGCTTCTCTGTTTCTCTTTATTCTCTCTCTTCCCTTCCTTCCCCCTCTCTCATCTTTCCTTCTATGTCAATCTTCTCTGCTCATCTACTCATCCATTCCACACCAGAAAGCCTTCCTCAAGATATGGTTTAGGGAACCAGAAATTCAGAATTTATCACCGGGACTTAGGGAGCCTAAGTCCTTCTGTCAAAGCAGTTTCGGAGATAGTGCATGCTCCATGCAGCAGAACCATGGCAGCACTTAGGGCATCAAAGATGTTGCAGCATCCCAAATGCAGTAAGAAACCAGGAAGAAGTTGCTTTACCATAGTTACATACAGGAGGAGAAGGGGGCCTTTTTTATTATATCTCCCAGAATTAAGGTTTCTTGCCCAGACTATGAGAATACAAGCCATGGTTGGTCCTGAGCCAAGAGATTGGGATGAAAAGGGACAGAAGGAGGATCAGGCACCAAGGTCTTGGGAGAATTCAAACAGGGTAGGGAGGGGCAGAGTAAGGCCAGAATGTATTGATACGGACAACGCTTCTTCACTTACCCGCCTGGACTAGTGTGCATCTGAGACATACTAAATATCAACGCATTCCCCACTAATAAATCACTCCGTATTAGTTTTATCACCCATCAGCAAAGGATGGCATTTGGTGGCAGCAAAGAGGCCTCATACCACGGTCACTTTTATCTGGAACTGGTCTGTAGCTGCTTGGTAAGGATGCCACAGTCAGCTCATGTATTTCCCCATCCGATGCAAGTTGTTCTCTGCACTAGAGTCCAAGATTTTCCCTGTGTCCAGGCCTCTGGCTTTCACACGCCTGCCAGCTGCCAGGCTGGTATGATTTTTAAAGCAGGCTCCATGTTGTGCTGTTAAGGCCTTGATTGATTTCCCATAGATATCTGTCTAGGAAAATGAGGGAAAGGAACCAAGAAGGACAGACTGTGCTGCAGAAAATGGCAGGGTGTTTCCTACGGTTGCTGCCAGCGATGCTTGCTCTGCCACTCTCTAGCTTCTTCCACCAGCTCCTCCATGCAAATGAACACAGCCACTGCCAAGCTTCTAATTTCTCCCTGGACACTGGCTTCAATGTGGTGCCTCCCTGCCATGGGTCACGCGCATAATGAGGCTTGCGAAGGCCCTTCTTACTGCTGAGGCCACGTGTTTCGGTCAGTAAGGCCATCATTTAAAGAGCCCTGTATAAAATGTCCAAATACTTGGTGTCCAGGTGGGGCTTTGGCACAGATCTACCTGTCAACAGGAGCCACAAACTGAACCAAATTGTCTAGCCTACTACATCTTCGGCAAATCCTCCGGTCCCAGGCAGTCAGCATCTTCTGGTTCCCGCTGTCTGTCTCGTAACTATAAAATAGCTTCTGGAAGTCAGGGATTTTATTGTTGTGATCGTATATCTCTTTGTCATCCGAGACATAGAATGCTTTCTACATATTTGTGATGAGAAGAGGAGGAAGAAAGAGAAGGGAAGAGAAAAGGATAGGGGGACAGGGGTAGGGAAGAGAGGAAGAAAGAGGACGGGGCATTTGTGCTCTTTTTAGGCTGCTTTCAGGAAGGCTAAGTTACTGTTACTGGTTCGAGGTCAGGTCACTGAAGATCTCTGAGGCCTGCTGAGGTTGGATTTTGTATAACAGGTTTCTTCAGCATGTGGGACTTGGACCATGAGATGGGTCTCTCCCTTTCAGCCCCAACCTTCTGTGAATGTATGAATGTAGCTACTGTATTTCTTTACATTTCAAGTGTTCCTAAAGCTGAAGGGAAAATACGCCACCTTTTCCTGCCTCCATCTACAGGGACTGTGTGTTCCCCTTCAAAGCGTACTTTGGTGGAGTTATGGGCCTTCATGTGCTCAGGAATTTTTATTTTGTTTTTTTTTTTTGTTTTACTTTGCAAAAATCAAAGGAAATATGTCAGAGAAGTTGGAATCAAAAATAATTACTTGCTGTGCTAATATTTCACTAAAAAGATCTTTCATTGAGACTGCATAGCTGTGTCTTTTAACTACTTAATAACAGGCATCATGAGCCCGAGTTTGGTGAATTTCAGGCCTAATTAAACACATCCATCTCTTTATACCAGAAACTGCCAGTAATTAATGCTGTCTGTTTTCCTCAACAAACAGGTTTGCTCTCAATTTCTTTCTTTAAATATGAAATATTTTCAAACATGCTAAGATAATAAATGACACCAAAGGAAATGTGGAAAGGCATGCTGGCGTTGAAATTGAAGTGTTAAAGACAAAATACTTTTTTTTTTTTTTTAAACACAAGATCTCACTGTGTAGTCAGGTTGGGATTGAACTCAGGGCAATGCTGCTGCCTCAGTACTATGGTTGCAAATATGTGAGCCACCCTGCACGGCTCAAAATCAATTTTTTAAATAGCTCAAGTTAGGACTTCATTCTGAATTCCTCGTGTTAAGTGTGTGGAGAGGGTAGTGGTGTGGCTGCTTGTTTTTGTTTGTGTTGGGAAAAATGTGTTTTTTTAATTGGAATAGAAGATTCTGGCACATGGCTGTTGTGAACAGCACCCTCTTCCAGCCAAGCAGTAGAGAGGACTGGGTCCAGAAGTCTACAAATTGGCCTCGGGTTCCAGCTCTTCTATGTCCTTTATTGTGTGATCTTGGGCAAATGATTTGAACTCTCTGTGCACGGTTTTCTTAATTTGTAACTGGGCGTGTCTCTTGCAGTTGTTACAAGGACTGCACGAATTAATCTCACAGGAGTATTATAAAGATAAAAAGAACTACCTTACAAAGCTATTGGAAGGGCTAACTAAGTGAAATACATAAGATGTACCCAGAACAGTGGCTAGCCAAAGCAACCCAAATAAACATCATTAACATTTATAATTTCTAAATAGATTAAAATGTCAGCCTTCTTTTATTGCTGGTTTTTGGCTTGTATCTAATGCCCCAGAATTTTTTTTTTTAACCAATGGTGTCATAATTACATCCTGTCTCCATTAGAACCTGTAAGTAGGCATTGCCTTCTCTGGGGTTTTGTTCTTGTAAAAGCAGGGGTGACAGATACCAAGGGAAGAAGGCATAGCTTGTGAATTTATTTATTTTCAAAATGAATTTAGGCTGTCATGGGGTAGGGGGTTGGGGAGGAAGATAGGAGGGAAGAGGAGAGAGGAGAGAGAGAGAGAGAGAGAGAGAGAGAGAGAGAGAGAGAGAGAGAGATGCATAAATATTAATTTTAAAATTAATTTTAAAAACAAGTTTTTCTTGTGAAAGTTGGGTATTTTTCAACAGAATTAACACTTTCTTTGAGCCCTCTAACAATGCACTGTAGTGTATTCTCACTGTTTTTCTTCAGTCTCTTTTCTATCCAGGCTGTTGAAGCAAAGCGCAGGTTGCTTAGTATTGCATACTTGAAATGAAACCCAACCACTGATTCATTCAGTTAATGCGAATGTGTGAGCCCCTGCCACGTCCCAGACAGTCTCTGGAGATAGGCATATGGAAATCACTTAGCTAGACACGACCCAGCCTTGTGGGACTCAGGAACTACTTTCTTTCTAGAAACTGGAATCCTTTTATAAGCTCTTTGTCCACCTGTCTCCAAACCATCAGGGTGTCATGAGATTACAAACTGTGAGCCTTCCACTTGAGAGATTCTCTTCCTTGAACAGCCCTGCCTTGTGAGGAAACACAAGGCTTTAAATGGATTGATGAGCTAAAGACTTGCATTTCCCCCCAAATATTTGTTCTTCTTAAAACTTTTTGTTTATTTTATTTTTATTAGTCTTTTGAGAATTTTCTATGTTTGACCATATTCACCTTCTCCAACTCTTCCCAGATCCACTCCCGCTTTCCTACTCTGTGTCTTTTAAAAAACCATATACCTATCAGTTTGCATTGTCGGTTTATTGTCAGCTGTGAGGCTTCCTGCTTGAGTGCATCCAGCTTATCAGAAGCTCCCCTTTTAAAGAAAATTGACGCTTCCTCTCTCAGGAGCTATTGATTGTCAATGGTTCCTTGGCTGGGGATGTGGCTTGGTGCCCACCTACCCTTCATCTTCTTATTTAAAAAGATGTCTTAAGGTTTTATGTTTAATTGTGTGTATATATGTGTGGGTTTGCACACATGAGTGTAGTGCTTGCAGGCTAGAAGAGGACACCAGATTCCCTGGAGTTGGAGTTACAGGTGGTTCACCCTGTGGGACCTCCAATTAAGGTCCTATGAAAGAGCAGTATGCTCTCTTAACCCCTGAGCCATCACTCCAGCTCTCAAGTTTTTCAAACACACCCAGCATTGAAAAGATTTTCAAGTGAGCACCTATATAGCAATACCAAGATTCTGGGATGATCCACATGGGACACACATGTGTTTTAAAGGAAGATCTCTTGTGCTTAGCTGATGCTGGACCCAGTTTGCAATCTTGGAACGTTATCTGGTGGCAGACTAAAGAGTAAATTTCCTGTTATAATTGAAAAATGTAGTCAATATTTTATCATTGTTGCCTTAGTAAGATAAAAGAAAATGCAAGGTCAGTCCCAGATTTCAGTTTAATATTGGATGTAGGCAATGACAGCTTTATGCAAGGATTTGCATAATCAAGCTGTTATTTGAGAAAATGTAGTCTATGGTAGTTTTTAGAAACCTCTAATCATGAAATCCATGTGTTAACTCATTAAAAATATACAGTGATAAAGATTTAGTGTTGGAGCGTTGATTCTCAAGCTAATCACTATATTGAAATATTTTTGCTGATGACACTTAATCTATAAGATCTACAGTTAGTACTTTTCTCCCATATCAAGTTTTCATATCTATAATAGACCACACCTGTGAGAAGAGGAAGGTGGAATTTTTAGGAGCAAGATATAAGGAGCTTGGAACCAAACTATGAAAGTTTATTTGTTTTTTATTTTTAAGGACTTGGACTTTGTCATGTTTTTAAGCATCACTGAGTGAGTTAGAAAGGAAGGAGAGCTGCTATAAGTCAAGTCCCTGGGCTTCCTAAGTCACGTGCTGGTGGCGTTGGGGAAGCAAGAGACGAGTAATTGTGTGCTTGGTGGAGGGGAAGGGAGGCCTGAGTGCTGCAAATGCCCCAGGATGAGATGCTAAACACAAGAGGGATAACTATGAGAAGAAATATAGGTGTGTGTGTGTGTGTGTGTGTGATAGAATAGGAAGGGCACAGATGGAAAAGAGACAAGAGAATTAGTGGGCTGCTGCCACCTGCTCAAGAGAGGTCACTACTGGTCCCTTCCCCTGCCCACCCCAACTATGACTGTGTGTGTGTAGCTTGAAATCAACTGGGGAAGAAGTCTTTCTGCTGCCCACCTGTGCACACGCTACAACTCATGGCATTCCCGGGGCCCTACGAAGGGAACCAAGAATTTTGAGCGTGGGTGACTTATCACAGCAGAGTTCGGATTCCACACTGTGTTTGCTTTGAGACCCAGTGAGATTGAAGTAGCGAGAGGAAACCATCTGACAATGTGGCATATTCCATTTATGGATTCTGTCCACATTCCCAGGAGCGATGACGGAAATGTTGCTGTTGCATCCATATTGCCTGTGAGTCTACACAGAAATATGACAGCCTTCTGAAGACACCTGCTTCCCATTATAGCAAAATTTTATTGCAGAAACACTGAAAACACTGTTTTTTTTTTCAGTAAATATGTTACAGTAATAGTAAAGTTTCTTACTGTCAAAAGTTGTAAAGCTGAGGACGCAGGCACACTTGAGCTCAGATGTCGCAGAGACTCATGCCGTCACTGCAGAGGAAGCAGGCTGAGGCCGCGGACTTTCATAGATCTCATCAGTTCCTCTAACTGCTAGGTTGAGAGGAATTCTTTGCCTTCTTATAGATATGCTTTTCTTTTTCCACAAGAAGGGGCTTGTGGAATCATGATGCACTTTATAGAGGTCCACACACTGCTTGGTGTTTGGAGTGGGAAGGTGGGACGGTATCATTGGTGAAGACACGGTTGTACCATTTCACTTCCGTGGCTCCGAACTGCCGCATCTCTCCATGAAAGATCCAGACACTTAACGTGTACAAATAAGCCATTCTGCTTGGTAGGGCTACAGGTTGCTCCCCATTCCCTTCCTGTTGCCCATTTTCACCCAAGTTTGGGAAAAATGCCTTCTTCTACTACAGAAAGGTGCATTCTCATGTCTCAGTTCAGCACAGCAGCCTAAGTAACTTGAAATTTCCTCTTCACTTTTACAGGGTGTCCCTGGACCAAAGGGAGAGCGAGGTGAACGAGTAAGTCTTCTGAGGATGCTTCTGGTTATGGGTGGCTGCACGCAGCTCTTGCCCCCGCCTATTGAGTAACGGTCACTGCCAACTGCAGTATTCATTGCTGCCCCAGCGGTCTTTCATTTAGAAGTACATTTCCCAGGGAAAACATTTGGCTGGGTCGGGGGCCAGGAGAGGATTTCCAGTCCTGTACCTGCTGTACTTGGGCTCCACTCCTTAAGGATAAACACAGGAAGAATCACACTCAGCCTAACCTACATAGTGGACCTGAGATGGAAACAATATAATAGATGTGGAAGGGTGTCCTAATGGAAATAGATGGTTTTAGAGTAATGCCAGCCAGTGGCAAAGGACTCAGGTTTTCTTGATGGCATAGTTTGGGCACAAAGCAAGACAGTGGTTGGATAGACTCAAAGAACAGACCCTGTCATTCAAATCACTTTAATTTCAGTGCTCACTCCCTGTAGAAATTCAGCGCTCTTGACTGGTAGAAGCAGCACCTGTCTCAGGTTCAACAGGTTTTTTCCCTGCAAAAACCTAGGCAGTGAATTTAACACTAGTTAGCTATAACATGGGCTTAATAATTTTTCTATCTATGAGTTGTTATTAAGTGAGCCATCACTCGAGAAGGCATTAGCTATATATGAGTATATTTAAATATTACTAATATTTGTTTTTAGAATACTGGACCCAAAATATTTATTTGAGCTTATAAATCTAATAAGCAAAGACTTTTGAGAAACCTTGAGTTCGGGATATAAATTGTCTCTTCTGCATTAACAACAGAAGTTAGCCCTCCCTGCCACTAGGAGCCTAAAGTCTTGGGAGCCATGGGTCAGGTCAGCTATGCCCCAGCTATATGGCTGCACATATGGCCATGTTTGAGGAATGTACTTTCTACCCATCCAGGGAGACCTGCAATCTCAGGCCATGGTGAGGGCAGTGGCACGCCAAGTGTGTGAGCAGCTCATCCAGAGTAAGTACACATGCTGGTCACCATGTCTCACTCCTGCCCAAAGGAAGCCCCCATTCCCAGGACTAGAGAAACCCAGGAAGACCCCTCGGAAGCTTTGCTGAATACACATAGCTTTACAAGCCCCCTCTCTGAACCACCTACCAGCCCAACAGATTGCTCCAGAGCTCTCCGATCATAGCACAGGAGCCAGACTCCCATGCCCTTCATCCAAGAGCCCTTGGTTTGCAAAAGAACATTTAACTTGACTGCTCCAATTGGATCTCCCATTCCTCCTTCTCCTATCAAGTGGATCGGTCCTTTCTCAAGTGTTCAGCACTTGAAGACTACCAGACTGTATCAGAATCAAGATGACCACGGTGCTGGTTTCTACTGGTTCGCATATTTTAATCACTTTCCCTTTCTTATCCAGTGTATATCCATTACCTTTAGTTAGCCCAAGGCCCCTCCTTTGATTCCTTAGGCTGTATGCCAAAGTATACACGTACACATAGGGTTGATGGGACATCGGATATGACAGCTGGGCACCATTCCTAAAATCATAGCCGAGCATACTCGTTACACCATTATTCCACCTATTTATTTCCAGACCTGAACGTTTCAACAGCATTTATTTCAACAACAGATTCCTGTACTCACCCGTTTTATAAACATGCCTGCTTATTTTATATATTTTGTCTCAAACATCTAACCACAAGGTTACTAGGGTGGGTCCTTCTGTTTGCCACGAATGTATTTCGTTCCAGAATATCTGAGGCCAAGTAAAAACAAAAATTCCTCTCAGAGCCACCCAACTCTCGCCAAGCTCTCCTGCCCAGCACTCCCCACGCCGATAACAACCTCCTCCTCCAAGGATGAAATTTTCAGGGTAGTTGCTTTATCTGTCTCACGGTTGTATTTATTTTAACCTAGAGGAGTTTGGGAGTCAGGCCAGTGGAACCCAGTAAGTGCCGAGGTCTATTGGCAAGACCCCAAATTCCACCTGTTCCTTTGGGATAAACCCAGGTCCTGCTCTGGGGAGGTTTGGATGGAGAGATGGGGGTTTTCACTGAGGCAAAATGATCAGTAGCAGAAGGAGGGCAAAACCACTATCATCAAGCACAGTTGTTTTCTCCGTATGCTGTATTCAATCCAAATTCAATTCGATTCAATTCTGTAGTGCCCACAGCCGGTGTGTGTGGAAGAGAAAATTTACCAATGAAACTAAACAGTTCCAATTAGTGATATGATAAAATGAGGTCTTTAAAAACAATACATGCTACAAGAAAACCTGGACTTTAGTCTCTTTTAGAGTGGGATGCACCCAAAGCTCATATAAGCTCTGTGTTATTTCATAGGTTTCTTACTCTTAAACGGACATTGTAAATGAGTAGAAAATCAAGTTTGTATGAAAATGCACTGTGGCTTCCTACACACAACGGGAAGAATGAGTCACAATATCCGCTGCCTTATTTTGCTAGAGGATGAAAACCTTGGCTTTGTGACGGTTTAAAACCTGCTCTCAAAGTCGAGTTTTCTCCCACAGAAATTCTCAAGACCTTGATGAGTGGCTTCTAGGAGTGGAGTCAGAAATAATGAGCCAAGAGCTGGAAGGAATCTGTGCCGTGGTGGTGGTGGTGGTGGTGTGTGTGTGTGTGTGGGGGGGTGGATCTGCCGCAGCAGCTGTGATCGAAGGAAATGGCAACATCTGCCACCCCTTGGCTGCTCCCTGAACACAGCTCTGCTTTCATCTGTGCTGCTTAAACTCTCACCCAGAACCCCGTTTATGGGCTGGCATATGCTTCCACACAAGCTTGGTCATCTGGGTTTTAGCTCTTAGAAGATCGCAAGAATGGTGTCAAAAAGAATTACGTGGGAAATGGAGAGAGGGCAAAGTGAGAGCAGCTGTAGACGTGATAAATGACAGCTCCCATCAATATGGGAAGTGGGAAAGATGGATGCCTCACCTGCCCAAAGAGCAGCAGACATGCCTGCTGGTTGAATCAGGACAGCGCCCTGGATCACAGGCATGGTTAATATTAAGGAAAGAATGCATTGGCTGTATTTATATGTACCTCCCAAGATACGATTGCTGCTTTTATTTAGATTTAAGTGTTTAAAGGGAGGTAAATATGTCTGAGGTTGTAGCTCAGTTGGAAGAGTGCTGGCCTTACATGTCTGAGGTCCTAGGTTTGATCCCCAGCACTTTGTGAACGAGGCTTAGTGATGCATGCCTGTAATCCTACCACTGTGGTTGTGGAGACAGGAAAATGAGGAGTTCAAAGTCACCCTCAGTGACAAGCTAGTGAGGGCCAGCGTGAGAAACATGAGATCTCCTTGCCTCCCAGAAACAAGAAAACCAAAAAAAAAAAAAAAAAAAAAAAAAAGCCACAGAAAGAGTGGCTGACCCTATACACTGGAGTAATAAATAAACCGCTCATTTCTTAAAAGGAGATGAATAATAATCTCACTTTCAAAGATGTTGGGAAATGAAGTGTTTATAGTATTAGGATGTTATGTGTAATTATTAAAATGAATTCTTCCCAATATCACTGAGTTAAGGGATTTCCAGAAAGAACAACAGGATTTGTTATCTATCTATCTATCTATCTATCTATCTATCTATCTATCTATCTATCTATCTATCTATCTATCTAAACATCTAAACCCAGGACAGACAGGAGCAGTTTGCAGCTGGGACACAAGCAAAGATTCTTGAAAAAACTGTCTTGGCAACCAGAGTTGAGCACAGACATAGGTCTTGTCCGGGGATTTGAGAGCAAGAGGGTGGAGCAGGCTTTGTGGGTTGGAACAAAGACAAGTAAATAATGTGGAGGGAAATTGCTGGGGAGAAAGGCAGCCTGGTGAGGGGTCAGGGGTCAGATAAGTGTTGGGGTGAGGATGAAATTTATGACTCCTGTTCAGTGATGTTTATGGCAATGCTGACGCGAAGTGTGGAATTCCAAACACATGAGACGCGACTTGAATGAGGCCAAGCCGTTAATAACATCCAGGATAAAATGCAAAAAATCCTAAGTTACAAATCAAGAAGGGTGTGCCTTTTCCTCAGCGGACATCGGACAGAACTGTTTGGAGGTTTGAAGAGTGACACCCCAGCTTCCCCTTTCAATGTGTGACAGTTCATTTATCTGTCGTTCCTCAGGTCATATGGCCAGGTACACGGCCATCCTCAACCAGATTCCCAGCCATTCCTCATCCATCCGGACCATCCAGGGCCCTCCCGGGGAGCCTGGGAGACCAGGTTCACCTGGAACCCCTGGAGACCAAGGACCCCCAGGTGCCCCAGGCTTCCCGGGCAATGCAGGTGTGCCGGGGACCCCAGGAGAACGAGGTAAGCTGGGCCAGTTCTCTCGCAGGCTATCCCCAGAGGAGGGGACGGTGGATCAGAGTGTGACCGTGGTGATTATACAATGACAGGGACTGAAATAACAGAGCCAGATCAATTCTCCCTGTATTACTAAATTTATTATATGTCCTGAGATTGAGGGAACTAAGAACATACCTGTTAATCAGAGTTCATCTCCTTGTGTGATGGAGGAGGACCAGAAGTCCCAACTCACCGCTAAGAGGCTTTGTTTAGTTATTTGAGAATTGTGTATGTGAGTACACTGTATCTTTTTCACACCTCCCTCCTCTCCCTGGTCCTCCCATGATAGCCTCTTAAATTCATGACCTTCTACATGAATTCTTCTCCAATTCCTCTTCTATCTGTATAAAGACACACAGATATATACAACTGACCGAGTCCAGTTAGGGTTGCCCATGGGGACACACGTTTAGGGCTGGCAACCTAGGATTGGGGCACTTACCACAGGGCTCACTAGGGAAAAATAACTGGTTTTCCTTACCTTGGCAGCTGCTTAACTTCCTGCTTTCATTTAAGAGTAGGGTCTTGTCAACTTTTCCCTCATTCAGATTGGCATGTCAGCTGGTGTGGTCTTGGGCAAGCGACCGTATTGTTGAGAGTTCGTGGGTGCGGCATCCCTGGCACGTCCAGAGGAGACAGTCTTTCCACAGTCGTCTCAATCCTCAGTCTTCTGTGGTCTTCCCTGAGCTTTACCCGTAGGGGTTATGGTATCACAGAAAAGGATTTTTCTACCTCTAGAAAAATCCTCTTTCCATTGTGTTATGCACCTTATTCTTTTTTAATTAATTAATTTTTAAAAATGATCTTTTCTCATTTTACATACCTGTCTCAGTTCCCACTCCCTCCCCACCTCCTGCTCCCATGCATCTTATTCTGAGTGCAAGGTTCAGGTTAATCCTTCCCTGTGCATGAACCTCGCCCTGATCACCCCAGACTAGAAATATTGCCACCCCTGGAGAGGTGGCACACTTACTGCCTCTTACTCCCAGTTGTGTGTGCCTCTGATGTTAGTTGACAGCTGGATTCCTGAGAGTGAGTCACCATGTTGTGACAATGTGCACAATGCTTTCAGCTCCGCTTCCTACAATTCTGTCACATTGATTAGTATCTGATTCTGATTGTCAAGCAGTACACAGAATCAGAAAGAAGGGCTAAGGCCTTCCAATGCCCCGAAGATCTGGACACCTGGAGGGAATCTCTTTCTGGCAGGAGAGCACTCTTCAGTGGTGTTGAGGGTAGAGAAAGAGTGAATCACAGAGTGTACAGCCAGTGCCTGATCCACTCCCAGCAAGCGACAAGTTGCTTTGCTCTTCGTGGAAACCATTTCTCTGCTCTTGCCAAACTGAGTCTTTCCTATGCAGCAAGATAACTGAGTGATTTGATGAAATAAAAATTATCCAGGAGTTCTCAAATGGTAGCTAGACAACTGTTGGGTATATGAATTTCCACAGTATCCTTCATGTTTGTGTGCTGTGTGTGCTGTGTGTGTGAGTGTGTGTAATTGAATTGAAACAGAAATCCTCATCCATCTGTTCTCTGACCCTCCTGTTTTATATAAAAGAAAGCATATGAGGATACTGAAGCCAAACAGGGCTCAAAGTCAGTCAGCATCAGGACTGATAATAAGAAACAGAGGAGGTACTATTTTTTCACTGTTACATCAATTATGACTATTGTGATGCTACAACACTACTTCATAGTGAGGAAAAAATAAGTATCGTTAGTCAGAAATATAATAAACTATGAAAGCAGGATTAAAAGAATCATGGCTGATGAATAGTCTCTGGAATAGTACTCAAAGGAAGTTCACTCTCCGGTGGAGGCTGAAGACTGGCAGCTTTCTCCATCTGGATAGTTTTTCATCAGAAGTCCTCCATTTGGTTTCTCTGTCAAAGTATTTCAAGCTTCTAAAAACATGCTGTACAGTAAAATATATAGAAATATGTAACTGGATATTTCTTTCCTGCCTGCCAGTTCCTGAATAACCATGCTAAGGCTTAGTATTAATTACAAACTCTTTGGTCTATTAGCTCAAACTTACTGTTAACTAGCTCTTGCAACTTAAATTAATCCATTTCTATTATTCTGTATTTTACCACAAGGCTTGTAGCTTGTTACCTCCTGTCTTGCTTCTCTGGTGGCTGTTGGCATCTCTTAGACTCCACCTTCTTTTTCACTTCATCTTTGCTTAGATTTCCTGCCTGGTTCTTTTCTGCCTGGTTATTGGCCAAATTCGCTTCTTTATTAACCAATGATAATAAGACATAGTCACAGCATACAGAAGGGCATCCCACATCAGAGAGATATGTGAATGAGCAAGGTATGGTGGTGCACACTTTTAATCCCAGCACTTAGAGGCAGAGGCAGGTGAATCTCTGCACTCCAGGCCAGCCTGATCTACAGAGAGTTCCAGAACAGTCAGGGTGGGAGAGGGCTGACGTGGAATGCTGGTATAGTAGCCATGCAAGTATGTGAAGCTGAAGTAAGTGGAAAAGCACCCTTACTCTGTTTTCTGCTTTCATTAAAAGCCCCTCCCCAAGGGGAATGGTTTAGTCTCTTTTCTGATAGTGTGATAAAATATTCTTTCACTGAGTAATTTAGCAGAGAAAGACTCCTTATGTTAGCTCACACTGCAGGGAAATTGGAAGTTAAAACAGCTAGTCACCCCACTTCCATAGTCAGGAGCCGAGAGAAATGAATGCACACATACAACCAGTTTTCTACACTGTTATATGGTCAAGAACCTAAACTAGGGAACCCACTTTCAGGCTGAGTTTTCCCACATCATCTAAGGCAACCAAGATAGTCCCTTCCAGACATGCCCATAGCTGAGCTGACCTAGACTGTCCCTCATAGATATGACCATAGGCAGAACTGATCTAGACAGTCCCCCATAGACATTCCCATAGGCTGAACTGCTCTAGACGGTACCCATAGACATGATCATAGGCAGAGCTGATCTAGATGGTCCGCCTTAGACATGCCCATAGGTAGAGCTGATCTAGATGGTCTGCCTTAGACATGCCTGTTGTAACAAGAGCGGCAGGGCTGCTTCCCATCGCCACCCGGCTAGCTTTACCCGAAATAATTACATGGAAACTGTATTTTTTTAATCATTGCCTGGCCCATTAGTTCCAACCTCTTATTGGCTAGCTCTTACATATTGATCTAACCCATTTCTAATATTCTGTGTAGCCCATGAGCTGGCTTACCAGGGAAGATCTTAACCTGCGTCTGTGTCTGGTGGGTGAATCATGGCGACTCCTGACTCGGCTTCTTTCTCCCAGCATTCTGTCTGTTTACTCCACCCACCTAAGGGCTGGCCTATAAATGGGCTAAGGCAGTTTTTTTTTATTAGTTAACCAATGAAAGCAACAGATAAGATACAAAAACCACCTCCATCACATGCCCATAGGTAGAGCTGATCTAGATGGTCCGCCTTAGACATGCCCATAGGTGGAGCTGATCTAGACGGTCCCTCATTGGTATTCTCTTCTCAGATTCGCACATTAACCTTCACAGGAGATCTTGGATTTGATTATCTCAGTTTGAAGAATACTATCTTAGAATGGTATCTCTGCTCAACTCCTTCCTTTGAGAACTAGCCAAACATTCTTTGTGTTCAGAGAACAGAAGAAAATGACAGACTCTGCCTTGGTCTAAGCAATGGCATATGCATGGCTCTCTGCAGCTCTCCTTATATCTCAGGGGCGATTTTTGCTTATTCTGGTTGCTGTCTCTTTCCTCCTTGAAGCTTTGGCTCATTTCAGTCTAGAAAGTCATACTCAAAACTTATGTGGAACAATATTCTGCCAGCTCTCATCTCTCGTAGATTGTAACATGCAGAGACTTCTCAGAATGGGAGGATTCAAAGAGACCATGCAGCTGAGGTTTCCTTCACACACTCCTTTGCTGGTTTCCCCAGCTGCTGGGCACTCAGAACTTCAGGGTCTCATTATGCACAGCATCATGCTGTTGTTATATAGCCTGGTTTCCCCCTGCCGTTTCTTACCATATTACAATACGAGAAAACTTTGTCTGTGGATTAACATTTCCTGTGCTTGCTTAGTTCCTCTCCTTGTGCCCTGTAGTGCCCTGGGGATACAGGGCTCTTTATATCAGGATCAACCTTCACCTTCTTCCTTGATTCCCTGAACTGCCAGTCATGTGCTGACCCTTCTGATCCTCCAGGCCTCTTTGGTCATTGGCTTGGGTGATTCTACCTAGATCCCCTTGATCATGACTTCATCTGTCCATTTTCTTACTCCAGTTATTGAAATGTTTGTATCCACACTGGTGTCTTGAATTGAAAACAGAATCTAACTAGGTCAACAATGAGATTCTTCATTTACTTGATATGAATTACTTGGAATGAGGTATTTTTAATTTTCTCAGAAAGAATTAATAAAATCTCCCAAATTCTGTCTTCTTGATGGCAGATGCCTTGAGATTGTAGAAAGTAAATGGTTTTAGGAGTTAGAGGAAGATGTAACTGTGGGCTTTGATAAGAAAGAGTGCTGATGTATATGGAACAAACACCATATGTTATTTACTAGTATGATATTGATTAAAAATAAAAACCTTATAAGATCAGGATTAGCCCCATTATTTTTGTGATGTAGAAGGTCAAATCCTGGGTCTTCCATATGCCAGAAAGGTGTTTAACCATCAAGAACACTTTAGCCCTGGACTAGACCTTCCTATTCTCTCTCTCTCTCTCTCTCTCTCTCTCTCTCTCTCTCTCTCTCTCTCTCTCTCTCTGTGTGTGTGTGTGTGTGTGTGTGTGTTTATACCGTCATGTGTGTGCATTCCAGCCCTGGATTAGACACTCCTTTGTGTGTGCATGTGTGTATGTGTTCATGTATGTATATGCATGTGTTTGCAGGTACACATTCATGTGTGTGCAGGTATAAGTGGAGGCCAGACAACAGCTGCATGTGTTAATCAGGGACCAGTTCAACCACTTTTGAGACATCTCACTGACCTTGCCAAGTAAGCAAAGCTGGTAGATAAGCAAACTCCAGGGATCTTCTTATGTTTGTCTCTCCAGTATTGTGATTTCTAGTGTGTGCCACCACTTACTGCTGCTGCCCTCTTCTTCCTCCTCCTCCTTCTCCTCTTCTTTCTTCTCTTCCTTCTTCTCCCTTGAAGTCTATAAATCCAACTCAGATCTTCATGTTTACAGAGCAAGTACTCTACTGACTGAGCTGTTCCCCAGCCTATTTTATTTTGTTTTGAGACAGGATCTCATGTTGCCTCAGCTGGCTTTAACTTGCTATGTAACTGAGGTGAGTTTTTAACTCCTGGTCTTCCTAACTGCTGAAATTACAGACAGAATTACATCATTACACCTGCCAAGCCCTCTCTTAGGTGATGAAACTGCACCAAGTATGAACTACTAATTGTGTCACTGAGAACAAGGGGACCAGAATCTGGGGTCTATATGTCACTGAAGTGATTTTTTCCTAGATGCATGAACACACTTCACTTATATCATCTCACTAAACAGAAATTTCCCTACATCAGGACAATCTCCCAGGGATGGCATTACCAAGGCTCACTGCTTCAGGTAGCTGGTATATAATAATGATGAAGTAAGTGTATCCCAGAATGTACATTTTAAAAAATGGACTAAAACATACATAGAGAAGGCATGTGCATTGGCCCTTCCAACTTTATTTGGCTTTAGATCTAATACTGGCATGAGATTACTAGGTAAATACAGCAAAAAGCTTGACTTTTCTGAAGTTCTCCAAAAACTGGAAAACAGAGTCCTCATACGCAAAGTGTGCTTATTCAAAAAGGAGTCCTGTTGACTTCAGAAGCATTTTCATTTTAAATTCTGCAGACTTTGATCTTATCCCAACTCCCTTATGTAGTTCTCTTTCATCCCTGGGGGCAGGCACCATTGCATCGTTTTTTCAGTTCAATTCTACAAGGCATGGAGACCAAACTATCATTTAGATGTCACTTATTGGTTGGCGATTCATGCTGAGCCTAAAATATTCATTTTGTAAGCTTTCTCACCAATTATAAATAACGTGAGTTGTTGATGATTTGTGCTGCAGATGATGTAGCATCATTGAAGGAAAGATGTTAATGTTTTGGAGATGAAAGTGACAGGGTGGCCTTTGCTCTGACATTTGTATGTACCCGTGGGGGTCATAGTGTGAGTATCCAAAACTCATGAACAGAAATCTGGGTTTCCCGGTGCCTGGCATGATGTGTGTTCCTTTCTGCCATCCATGTACCTGTAGCTGTGAACAGGTAATCTATGGCGCTCCAGTAGACTGGTGCCCGGTGACCACCGAGGACCTTCTTTTCCTTCTTCTCTCTTCCTCTGGCTGCATCTCTCCTCACACCATCTTTTTCTATTGTCCCTGCACTTCAATGATTAATAGTGACTTCTTGCTCTTATTAATTTATAGGCCACATCTCCATGTAGCTTTTAAGACCCTCTAACACCATCTTATTTTTGAAATTCTGTCTCTGTGAAATTCACTTTCCCAAAGAGCCCTAGAGTGGTTTCTATTTCCCTGGCAGGGTCCTGAATTCTAACAGCATTGTAAATAGCCAGCTGCTAACATCAAAAAGACAACAGGAAATACTTTTGCTGGGCTTCTTTACACCTAAAACAATCCCATATTTTCTTTCCTTGACCACTTTCCCATAAAGTATAGAGCTCAGTATGATCTTAACTAGTCCTGTGACCCAACATAGAATCATGAGAGCTTAGGAAAATGCATCGGACACTCATGGACCTGAATCAGTCATCCTGCCTTCTTCTAAGTGGCTACTAAGTACCTTGTGCCTTCGAGGCATTGGAACCCACACCACATGAAGAACAGACCACACTTGGATCTCACTGCCAGCATTTCCCAGGCAACAGACAAATATAACACAGCTGAAGCCTTGCTTCACAGTCTCTGGCTTTTCATATAATGACATGGAAAGCATTCCCCAGGCCTTGCATATCTGCCCAGGCAGAAATCCCAGGAGTTTCTCCCAATGTCTCGGCTCAGGAGGAAGGGAATCTGCTCCTTAGAGTTGCCTGAGACCTCTGCCTGCAGTGCTTGGGGTGGCCAAGGGCACAGAACTGAATAAAATATTCCAAGTTGAAGGCCAACGGGCCAAAGAAAATAGGAAACAGACAACAAAGGGCCAGACACAGGACATGTAGTCAGTGTAAGCTAAATCCTTTTGAATTCAGCCCTGCGTCTTGCTCAGAGCAGAGGGCAAAGAGAGCAAGAGGAAACTGGTACTAAACTCAAGGCTGATTGCTGAGTTGACGGAAGGGAGGACAAGCACACCCTTTGGCATTGAGAAAGCACAACCTAAATGAGGACAACCATAGGCTATAGGACTAGCACGGGGTGGAGAGGCACCAATACATTGGTTTTGTGTTCTTTTGTCCTACTTAAGGACAAGTAACTTGGCCTCAGTTTTATATCCCTCTTTCAGGGATAGTATTAGCATCAGCCCTATTGGTTCTTGTGAAGACTGAAAATGAGCTTACAGATGCAAACCCCCTGGCATTTATGGTCTAGTGAAAGAGCTTATATGAAAACCTGATGCACTGCCAGACACATTTTCCTTATCGAAGCCTACAGTGGAACTTGACATGTCAATCATTCACCCACTACTTCAACCATCATTTAAAAATATTTTATGATGGATCTGAATTATACAGAATAATTTTATTTCGGAGGCATTGTCTCATATAGCCCAGACTGTCTCAAACTCACTGTGTCACTGAGGCTGGTCTTGAACTTATGATCATTCTATCTGTAACCCAAGTGTTAAGATTACAGGCACATAGGGGACTAGATACTTTTCCAAGACGTGGTTTCTCTGTGTAACATTCCTGGCTGTCCTGGAACTCACTTTGTAGTGTCCTTGAACTCACAGAAATCTGCTTGCCTCTGCCTCCCAAGTGCTGGGTTTAAAAATGTGTGTCACTACCACCCGGCAGGGACTAGATTTTTAAAAATTAGTTTTACAGAATTTAAAAGTGGGAGGATTAGAGTTGAAGCCTCAGCCTAAGGAATTTTGACTATCCATCCTCCAAAGATCTTACTTGCTTAGTACACATATATGCGTGCTGATCTAGAAATACCTTCACTTAGGTGCCATCCCATATATACCGGGCCGCCTATTCATGGTGAGGCTTTAATTTGGTCTGATTCAAGAGAGCTCAATAAAGTATGATGCCAAAGTCAAAAGCCTTTTAGCCTGGGGGCATGATGGAAATGGGAATAAACAATATGATGCATCCGAGATGGCAAAGGCCATGAGGAAGCCACAAGGGCAGAAAGTTCATCCATTCATCTGTTAGTTGATGCAACAAACTTTTTTCTTTTTAAAAAAATTTACATATCGTGTGGAAGACAACAAGAAAGTGCTGGAATGGAACCACAGATAAGATGGCTGGCCCTTGATCTCTTGGACCCATTGTGTCTTGACTTGTTACAATTCTGAAGGGTTGAGTTGGGACTTTAAACATGAAGAATAGCTAGGCATGTTGATGCATGCACACCCTTAATCCCAGCACTTGGAAGTCGAGACATGTAGAACTCTGTGAGTTTGAGGCTAGTCTGGTCTACATAGTGAATTTCATGTCAGCCAGTTCTATGTAGCAAGACACTGTCTCAACAAAGGGAGAAACAGCGAGGAACAGTGGTAGAGGCAAACAGGGGCCAGGGGATTCAGGAGGGAATATTTCCTGTACTAAGAAATCCCAGCATCTCCTAGAATGGGTGCTAGCACCTAACTTGGGTGGCCCCATCTCATTATCAAGTGGCCTCACCTTGGGTCCTTGCAAAAATCTCTTTTATGGACTGTGACTGTGGTTTTTTCTGTAAAGAATTTCTTCATACCCAGCTCTGGGGAACTTAATCACCTGATGAGCAGCTGCAGACTCGTGTTTTAGGACACTTGATTCTCTTGCCTTTTAACAAGGTCTACAAGGCATACAAAGGCATCTCCAGGTCTCACCACATCTGTGTATAACTTGCCCTTTAATTTCAATCCTCATTAATTTTTACATGTAGGGGGGGAGACAATGTGAGAGAGAGAGAGAAAGAGAGAGAGAGAGAGAGAGAGAGAGAGAGAGAGAGAGAGAAAGAGAAAGAGAGAGAGAGAGAATGAATGAGACCTACAGTCAAGCTCAGGTGTGATGGGCATGGATAATCCCCATTATGGGAATCATATATGTACACAGACAAATATGAACATATTGGCCTATACTATGAGTATGGAATATAGAATAACTTCAACGACAATAAAACCTAATTTTCCCTACTGATTTGGATTTGTATCTTTGCAGTCTTCATCTTTTCTGAGACATTTCAAGGGGCTGAATATGTTTGCGAGGTCTTCTCTCAGTTGCTATTATTTGCATTGCAGAGAGCACCGAATTATACCTATTTTTCTCTATAGATTTTTAAAAAAATCAAAGCAACCAGATTGGTTACTTTTAACACCCCTTGCCTTTTAACTCAGGCAATTGGGGAGCTGTTCCTGAGGGTACCTTCCTGGGGGCCCCTTCAAGCTAATGTGTGTCTTCTGCTGTGAGTGAGTTCAGATGATCTGGTAGCATAAGGTCACAAGAGGTCGCTGAGTCACAGTAGAGAATAATGAGGGGCAGACCTAGCCTTAGTCATCAGAGGGTTTTATTATGTTCTAATTCCTTCACACTCAGAGGCTCCCTGCAGGGAAAGTTGTGTGATTTCTGACAGAAGAACAGGGATTGTCACTAAATGCCAAGATACATTTTAGGACAAAAGCATTGACAAGTGGGGACCCCTATCAGATGAAAAAGACTAACTCTAGTTAGCTTCTAAATGACTACGCAGTAGATAGTCTGCAGCGGTTTGGATCTGCAGTGTCTTCAGAGACTCACGGTTTCTGTGCTTGAATGCTGCTTGCAGTGCAGTTTTGAAGACAGTAGAGACTTTACGAGTCGGGTAGGGCTTTGGAGGTTCTGTCTACCCCTGGTTCTGGCTACTCCACTTCACTTCCTGATTCACCACAGTGTGAGCAGACCCTGCTATATACTGACGCCGCCATGAATTCTGCCATACATAGACAGAGACATGGGTCATCCTTGAATTCCCCAAGAATGTCTAGAATGCCAGTTTTATTTTGTTCCACGGTAGCTTATATAGAGCCTTCCCTGACCAATGGCTACGCCCTAGTTCTCGGGATCCTTTAGCTGCAAGCCACGAGAAACCACGCCCCTGCCATCAGGGTCTCATGCTCAGAGCAGCTGCAAGCACAGGAAAACAAGCTGCTTACAGGAAATCAAGGGTCTGGGGGTCCACGGTCCCCAGCACCCAAACTCCCGAAACTGTGAGTCTCAACAAACCTTTCGTCCTTGAACGTGCTCTTGTCAGTATTTTGGTCACTGTGACACAAAAGTAACCAAGCACACTTGTGTAGGGTGGCTTTTTATCTGGCAGCTTGGTTAGTCGCTGAGCCTGAAACGAAGGCTCCTGGAGTTAGTTACGTGCCGTTAAAGTTCAGAGAGGGTAGGTTTACCTCAGAGAAATCTTTACCTCCCTGTGGGCTTCTGAACGGATAGTCAGATCTCAACTGGATGCGTACAGAGAGGGTGTGGAGCCTTTGCCTGGGTTGGTGATAGAAGCCCTGACCTTTGTTGGGTTCACTTAGCACTGCCCAGGCTGTGTACAGCAGAGATGGGGGTTGGGAAGTGCTGTTGTAGTCGGCTCATTGGTCAACGGCTGCCCAGAAAGAAGAGATTTTTATTTCAGAGGTGCCATGATATTTTGACCCCAGGAGATAATTACTAGGATTGCAGAATCTACCCAAGCTGCATAGTCATTCATTAATATTTGCATTATTTAAAGACTGTGCATCACTACCTACCTCCCTCCTTCCTCATTATTTCCAGAACAAACACTGTACCTTTTCCTTTTAAAACTTGGAAGCTAGAATGCTAAAACATTATTCTCAGCTGTCAGAGTTCTTGATTATTATGATTTCAAATCTGTCTACAGTTGAATATGTATTGTATTTATGCTAAGGAAAAAGTGACTGTACTTTGAACTTGAAAATCCTTTATAGGACTCCTACCTATCAAGTTTGCCACTCTAATTTATAGACGCTTTCTTCCAGTCTCAGCCAGTTCGACATAATTTCTCAGTAAACTTTGTTAAAGAGAGATGCTATTTTGCCCTCCAATCTTTCAAAGCATTGTTATAGCTGAGACACTCAGTCCTCTTATTCTAATGTAATGCTCACTTATCTTGGTTTGAGGCAGGGACACCTAAAGGTGCTGTCACCCATCCGGTGGTCTCGTAGAATATGATTGGATAATGATGTGTCATCTTTTTGTTGTTTTTTGACCTGTGAAAATGTGTCCTTTGTTAAGAGTACTGAAAACTGAGCCAGGTGCTGTGGTGCACATCCTTTACCCCAGCACTCAGGAGGTAGAAGCAAGCTGATCTCTATGAGTTCAAGGCCAACCTGGTCTACAGGGTGAGTTCCAAGACAGTCAGGGCTACATAGTCAGAACATGTTTTAAAAAGAAATCCGTAAATTGTTTGGAATAAGAAGTCTACCCAATGGAAAAGAAGCCCAAATTGATTTAGATTTTTTTTTTTTATGGAACTGAATCAGCCAAATCAAACCCAGGCTTCCCCAAAGCTTCCAACTTCCTAATGGAAAGTCATGGTCTTCAGAAGTTTGTTGTTTAATTATAACTCATGCCTTCTGCAAATGTATTATGAGGTGGACCAAAAGGAAAATGTTAGACATGTCCACTTGTGGTTTCTATGGTGCTGCTTGTGAATTACCAGTTAGGTTCACCGAGTGGTCTGTCATGTGCAGTGACAGGTCAGTGCCTGGCTGGCTGAGCCACTTCAGTAGGCAGGAGGAAGAACAGAAGAGCACATACAGATCACAGGGCTGATCTTCTGGAATGCGATTTTGTATAACCTCGCCATGTCAGAATCTAACCTAAAATCCTATGATACCTATAACCCTAAACCAACTTCATCGTCCTCATTGGAAAAGAACTTTTGTAATGTCTGAAAATGGACCTTCCAAGATTTGATTCTGAAGAGAACTTCTGTCACCCTCCCTTTTTAAAAACAGGTCTAACCGGTCTCAAAGGAGAGAAAGGCAATCCAGGCATTGGAACTCAAGGCCCCAGAGGTCCCCCTGGACCAGCAGGTAAATCTTTCTACCTAAAAAAAGTGATAAGATATTAATCTTTATGATCACTTCATAGGTGAAGAAAATAACTGTATTTTACCCATGTGTCAAGAGGAATAGCTGCATTTCTCACTTATTTTATTGCAAGGCGCTGGTTACAATCCGTCCCTGATGTCAGTCTAAAACGCTACAGTACATTTGGGTTCATTTTGATCAGATGAGTTAGACGAGGATACAGTAACATATGACTCCCAAGGGCTTGGTGATACAACGAAGCTTTACCTCACTTTTGCACACTTTCCGGTGTTTGTGGTAAAGACTCTGCCATGTTAGACCTCGTGAGTTCTACACCCTCCAAGGAAAAAAAATGAAGAAAGTCCACCAGTCTCAATTTCCTAAATAAGGTGATGTCTAATATCCAGTCCTGCTCCTCTGACTGGAATTTCCTCAGCTGAACTGTAAGGGAAGCGTGAAATCTAGAGAAACACAAGGGAATTTGGAGAACATTGTTAGTTCCTGCTGTGGTTGTCCTGCCAAATGAGCTTTGTGGAAGTTTTGAGTCTTGAGTACAATATCATGTTTTTCAAATTATCTCCAGATGAGCTGAGTTGTCACCGGAAACATGAGCTTGTGTCCTGTTGTATTTACAACCCTTATTGGCCTTAGGGAGTCAAATGTGTACAGATTTTTCTTTTCAGTGTAACGGTGGTTTTAAACCATGTCTTTAAGCGATAGCCCAAAATCAATAGGTCCATCTTGATGGTAGGCACTTTTACTTCTAGAGGCTGTGTGAGGAACTGACATCATGTTTGACGTCATGTCTTTGGTGGTCTGTGAGAACTGGGACGGACGGAAACTGAATGCCCTTGTAGGCTTCGCATTATTCAAGCAGCAAGCAGTACTTGTGTCTGTATCTCATTTTGATGTTAGTTGAGTGGGATTGTGATTTTTTATAGCTTTAATATTTCACACATACACATAATTGATTATGATCAAATCTGTCTCCATTCCCTCTCAGATTCCTGCCCTATCTACCCCCTACACATCATTTTTCCCTTCCAACTTCATGTGCTTTTAAAAAAGAAACCCACTGAGTCCCCTGAGTGCTTCCGAAGCAGTGTGTACGGAAGCAGGGATATCCACCAGAGTGTGGGTGGGCCACTTCCCTGAAGAAAGCTGACTTCTCTCACAACAACCATCCATTTCCAATTGCTCCTCAACTAGGGCTAGGACTTCTGGAACTCTTTCCTCTCCTTATGTAGTTGAATGGTTTTATTTCTAGTTGAAAATGTCTTTTAAGAGGAAAGCCAGGCCTCCATTCAATAGGCATGCAAACCAAAAAACCAAACCCAACAAATTTCTTGAATTCAAAAAAAAAATTTTAATCACCCCTTATTTCTATTCAATGTTTTTAATTGATGTAAGATGGCCCAAAGCAATTTAGACTAACACACTGGGTCCAATTTTAAACTACTTTCCATTTGTCTTTTCCAGGATAATGTTTTTAGACCTAGACTAATTTAATTAGTTGAAAACATAGGCCGGTACTAATTTACACAACAATTTTAGCTTTATGAGGTTATGGTTTGAACGTGTTCATGCGTGTGTGTACATATGGGTAGGCCTACACATTGGATTCATGAGGGGCTGTTTTGGAAAACAAGAACGCCATTGAGAAAATGAGGTTTGAGAATGGACTACCCCTTTCCCTTTAAGCTAAGCTAAGGATATGGAGAAGAATACATTTTGCTCTCTGATGCTGGAGTTGATTATAAGTACTGTCTCTGAGGAGAACACGTGATTATGGTATGATCCTTTGTTCAGGGACTCTACTTTAGGAAAAATAACACAATAAGTAGAATGGATGAGTCCCCTAACTGCTACATCTTTTAAAGTCAGCTCACGTCACGGTGGTCTCCAAAGTCGCTCTGCTATAGTAAATGACAGACTCTTCATTGTTGGTCACTTCACAGGACCCTCAGGGGAAAGTCGTCCTGGCAGTCCTGGGCCACCTGGCTCTCCTGGACCAAGGGGTCCCCCAGGTCACCTGGGAGTACCTGGACCACAGGGTCCTTCTGGCCAGCCTGGATATTGTGACCCATCGTCATGTTCTGCCTACGGTGTTGGAGGTAAGTACCAGCCGCTTGCGGGTTACTACTAACCTGTGGAGGGAGGGCTTGATATTCAATGGTTAGCAGAGGACAGCAGAGCCTGGACGCCTCAGCCCCTGTGTAGAGTGCAATGTACTGTCCGCTCTACTTAAAGCCCCCAGGGCAAGATTCGAATAACCACCATAGCCAAGTTTCCTTTGCTTCTCAATACCGATCCCTGGGCAGGGGATGTAGCAGAGTGGTCGAATATTTTCCAAATGGTAATCCACACAGACTTGGCCTCCTACTGGGTCATTTGTCACGTGTGGTTGAACATTTTAGTGTCTCCATGCTGTTTCTGTCATGGTGTGGCCATGACATCCTGTGAAATTTCACTCTTAGTTTTAGACCATCCCCACAATCCTTTCAGAGGACGCCCTGCCCACCACATGACCAGGGAGGCCTGAAGAATAAAAATAGACATGTCTTTGCTTCATCACTAAGGGTTAGACTGAGAATCCGACAGAAGACACCTCCCACAAACAGCAGCAGTCTTCCAGCTAGGGCCTTGCTGAATCACGGAGAGAGAGGTTCAGAGACAGCTTTAGGCCAGTGCCCAGCGTCGTCAGTGCATGGAAATTCTTCTGCTTTAAGAGAAATTTAACCTTAGTTGGCTGAGAAATTGGTCAGTTTTGTTGATGAATTTTTTTCTCTGTTCATCTTTTCCCTCCTTGCCCTCTCAAATCTGTTCCCCGTCCCTGCAGATCTCATCCCGTACAATGATTACCAGGGCTGATCTGGCACTTTGGTTGTATTGACCTGGGCATTTAGCTATGGATACAGAACCGGTTCACCACCACTACTAAGCTCCTGCCCGTAACCATGGTCACCCCTCTCTTGCCTCCATTGCTTCCCCACCTCACCATGTTCAGGTCCCCTGCCTATCATGCTCCAAACATGATTAGTGATAACATCAAATCATAACAAAGAAATATAGGTTAGCTGTAATAGAAACTGACATCCCACGTCATTCTGAATGGAGTTCTCTGTGCATCAAGACTTCATCCCAACCTCCTCTATACTGAGGCTCTGTAACAGTAACTTAACTGTATGTCCCTCTTGTCTACCCCACCAAGATGATGAGCACCTGCTCTCCTGGCTCTCTGTTTCATCTCCTTCTCTTGATCACCCTCTTCCCCCCCTCTCCTGGTGATGGGCTTGTAACACAAGATTGGGTTCTTAATTTTATATTCTCTTTTATGATTCTACTTCGTCGCAGGGTTTCTTCTGTAAATAAAATGTACAATATTTAAACAACTAGCCATGCTTCTAGTTTTCTAACATTTTTTTTTCTAGTTTGTCTTTTTCTTTGCTCCTTGTACTAACTATGAAGCCTCTGGGGCAGTGGCATGGGGGCACGGCAGTGAGGGCTTTCTCCTCATGCAGGGCACCTCTGTGGTTTACGGACAAATCTGTGTTGCTCTAAGGACTCAGATAGGGGAGACTATCCATTTCTGGTTCCTGGGTTCCATCAGGCCCCCCACCCCCACTTTTCCTCTTTAGTGTCCCATCCGGATCAGCCTGAATTCACCCCGGTCCAGGATGAGCAGGAGGCCATGGATCTGTGGAGCTCGAGCATCTGACGGCCTCAGGAGATGTCTGAGGAGCAGTGGCAGGCCCTCTTCCGGAGCTTTAACTTACAAGATGTTGTCACATGGTTGTATGCTACTTTGCAGGGGGAGGCAGGACTCGTGTCATTGGCCGATAGTTCCTCTATGGGTAACGTTAATTGTTGCTTTAAAAAAAACTGTGTTTTGAAACCAGCCCCTTTTTGTGACACAGTTGTAGTCTTGTCCCTTTGCTGTTTTAATTGCATGCCAGTTAATTTGATGGTCTTCCAAAGAAGAGTGTTAGAGAGGAGTCAGAAAGGATGAATTGAACCCCAGGATCTCTTCTCTGTTAGATCGTTTCAATTTATAAAATAAATAAGAGAGGTGTGGTTACATTGGAGGGGATTAGGGCCCCAGTAGCAGAAGCATGAATTTGGAAGTCCGTGGATTGAGCCACTTACCTGTACCCACGCAACGACCTTGCTGATGATTAAAAATACTGCCATCATTGAGGAAACTACCTCGTTTTTGTTGAAATTGATCTGTCCAATTCATAGATCACTCAGTAACTGGTTTCACGGGTATTCAGAAATCAGAACTAGAATATTGCCTTTCTGAATTTGATAATTAAAGAAACAGATTCTATTTTCCAGTAGTTTTTGATCCATGTAAAATAATCACTTCCTACCAGCTCCGATGCAAAAGAGACCCATTTTTTTTTTAAATGAATACTTGTCCAGCAATGTGTTTCAGAGCTCGCCTCCCCTTGACTACAGGGATTACTTTGTAAATGCAAATATGTTTTTGAAGACTTGTTTTTATTCTTTTTTATAAGCAAATAAAAAAACTTAAAACAATATGTGTGGATTCCTTTCAGTGTATTTCTGAATGTCACCTTCAATTTCTGTGGTCCTAGTTGCCTGTCCACCTGAAGAGAAACAGCCGTGGTCCTGTAGGTAAACATTCCAACTCCCACTCCTTCATCCCTTCCCTCACCGTCAGTGGAGGAGAAATCTTACCCAAACTAATGGGCACAGAGCCTGGCATCATTTTAACATCACTTATAATTTACCAGGCAATGAAAGCAGCACAAAGATATTAATTCTGCTTGATAACACAGCGGTTGACCAAAGAACTCCTCTGTCTTCTAGTATGAGGACATTCCTGAAAAATCTCCAGAGCAGCGGCACTCTAGCTTCCGAATGCTCTTATCCTTTATCACAGTTCATCGTGTTGTGTTGACCCCCACCATAAAACTATTTTCATTGTTACTTCATAACTTTAATTTTGCTACTGTTATGAATTGTAATGTAAGCATTCACATTTTCTGATGGTCTTAGGTGACCCTGTGAAAGGTTTGTTTGACTCCCCCATCCCCCCTGAAAAGGGGGTTGTGACCCACTGGTTGAGACCATCCGCTCAAGATGGTAACGAGGAAATTAAATTGAGTCACACACACTCTAGCCCTTAAACTAGAACTTCTCTGACTTTCTTTTGAAGGAAAATCAAAGTATTAAAAAAAAATTTGATTTCTGTCTTAGTGAGGGTTTCAGTTGCCATGAAGGGACACCATGACCACAGCAACTCTTACAAAGGAAAATATTTAATTGGGTGGCTTACAGTTTCAGAGGTTTAGTCCATTATCATCATAGCGGGACATGGCAACATGCAGGCAGACACGGGGCTGGAAAAGTTGAGAATAGAGAAGGAGCTACATTTTGATTCTGAAGGCAACAGGAAGTGGTCTGAGGTGCTGGGTATGGCCTAAGCATATATGAGATCTCAAAGCTCACCTCCACAGTGACACACTTCCACCAACAAGGGCACACAGACTCCAAAAAGGTCACACCCAGTCTACACCTCCTGATAGTGCCACTCCCTTTGGGGAGCATTTTCTTTCAAACCACCACAAGTTCTATTATTTCTGGTTGAAATCAGGAAAGAAAACCGTATCTTTCTGTAAGCCCCCATTCCCCAGTTGCATGACTCCACTAACAACCATTTTAAGAAAGTTGGGTGGCCTCATATCAGCCAAATGTATGTTCTGTCTGGATCAGGAAAAGGCTCATGAGGAGCAGAGTGTTTGTCGGGTCACGTTTTCTCACCCTCTGTCCTCAGCACCCCATTACTTCCTTTGGCTCCTGTTACTAGAAAGAAGGCAGCTTCTGGATAACAAAGGATCCAACCAGCAGCTTTATGTGTGTGTCTCTGCGGACCCAGGAAAATAGCTTTCTGGTGCAGAGGAAGAAGTCAGTGAGCAAGTAGCCCATATCCATTGTTAAATCCTGGCTGAAATTTACTACAGAAAAATAGGCCCAGCGAGGAGGAGGAATGCTTGATAGCACACAGCAAATCCACAGAGTCTGAATGAGGATCCCATGGGGGAACTCCTCCATCTTAAGTGGCTGGGAAGCTAACACATTGCTTCGTAACAGCTCTCTTTTGGGGTCCTCAGTCTGGGACATTTAATGGTGACTATCGAGATGAATACTCTGTGTGTTTTAGATAAGCTAGGTGAGAACAAATGGTCAACTATATCACTGTAAGGACTCAGTTTTTATGGATAATGACACCATTAGAGGCTCTAATTCATTCATGTCATTCTCGGGTTACACAAAAATACCCTGGCTTTGATTTTGTTTGGTGACCTGAATATATTTGCGTAAGCAACAGCAAAGCTCGTTTGTTTAGTATGTGTCATCGCTTGGAGCCAGTATATCAGCTTTTTATTGAGTGAAATGTTCAGAATAGAAGGTGTAACTACAATTCTGGATTTGTGTGTTTATAATACGTGGCCTGTAATACAAGCTGATTCTCCAGAGGGTTTTTATGGACTTGCTTATCTTGGTGGGAATGCACTTCTCTCTCTATAGACGTAGGGCATTTTCTGAAAGTAACAGGACATCCATCCTATTATGAGAAAAAAAAAACATTACTGCTCAGAATTTTCATTATGTTTGTTAGAATTTCTGTTTGCGTTGAGATTAGTCATTTTAGAATACAGTTTTATTATTATTATTATTTTTTAATCTCAGAAAGGCTCTAACTCCGGGTTGACTTCGTTCCCTCTTTCTTCTTTGCCTTTTCTTTCTGGCTTCATCTTTCTATGCCTAACATTGCTCTTTTAGTTCTGAGGATGAAAACAAAAACAAGAGAGATGTGAACTATGACCTCATGGAGCTTCCGTTCCTTCCTTATGGAGAAAGAACAAAAGTGCATGAGTAGACCAGTGATATAATTAAAACTCATACACGACATAGAGACAGAAAAAGTGCTGAGGCAGGAGTAGGAAAGTGAGAGGAATATAGGAGCAAATGCTTCTGAGGGGCCCTAAAATGCCTCTGACCAATAAGCGAAGAAATGGAGATAAGCAGAGTGCTGGAAGAGGGGGAAGCCCAGAGTTCAGTGTCCTCTGTGCTGATCAACTTGTCACATGAGAGGAAACCAGTTGGTAAGAGTCAGTGGAAGAGGGCACCAGATAAACCTGGTGACCAAAGCATGCAATTAATGACTCAGATTTTAAATTGAATCCCACTGGAATCAATCAAGACGCTGCCAAAGGCAAAACTAAACAGTCTTCTGTGTGTTTGAAGTTAATATAAGGCAAATAGCTCTTCCACTGACCACATTTCTGGGCTTTTTGTTCCGAAGCTGTCATTTGAGTTTGTGCTCTGAGCTCTAAATAAAGGCCTGCCCCCAAAGAAAGCTGTATGAATTGTCAAGTTAAATTGGAATAAGCACAAAATAATTAGTGAAAAACCCAACGCACATAATGACAGTTCAAATTTGGTCATGCTGCCAGCAGAAACATACTCTTACCCTACTACTGTATTTTGTGTGCTGACAAATCTTAATGGCAAAGAAAAAAGCATCATGGGAGCTAAGGGTGATAAACAGTTATTTCTCAATCTTCAGGGCAGCTGCTTGGCATATCTTGATCTAGGATTCTGTACAGCTTCTACAGTAGGCATTCCTAGTCTCAACATGCACCTTCGATGGTTGTCATGGCAGCAGAAAAGATGGCATTTAGACTCCTCTTTCTAAACCTGATGGAAGCGATGCATCGGGTTTGTGCTCAGGTGTCATTGACGTAAGATGATCCGGTGAGCATCTTTCAATATGAAAGAAGTACAGTTAAGCCAACAAAGCAGAAGAGAGCCAGGATGGGTGGCAAGGTGTGCTAAAGGCTGTCTCTTCAGCTGTAGCTTATCTGAACAGTGTGGAAACCCAACAGCTAGTTGAGAGCATCTTGAGTTTCCCAATGCAGATGCAGAAGCACAGAAAAACTAACTTAATTACCCAAAGACTCATGGATAGAATTTAAATGCAGTCATCCTGGCAGAAGATATGATGCCCTCCTAACTTTCAGACACTACTTGGCTTTGTGGGTTGGTAATTTTTTTTTTTTTTTTTTTTTTTGGTTTTTCGAGACAGAGTTTCTCTGTAGCTTTGGTGCCTGTCCCAGAACTAGCTCCCAGAGATCCGCCTGCCTCTGCCTCCCGAGTGCTGGGATTAAAGGCGTGCGCCACCACCGCCCAGCTGGGTTGGTAATTCTTAAAATGGCAAAAAAGAGTGGAAGTGGAACCTAGGAATGCAAAGATTCCAAGACTCGGGAGTGTTTCCAAAGATTCCCTTTCCGCTGTCTGAGTTGAGAACTGATGTATGCTCTGCCCTCCACACACACACACACACACACACACACACATCCATAAACACACACATCACATACAGTCAAGGATTACAGGCAGTGAATAGACAGCCACTTGAGACACAGCAGTTTGAAACCATCCTGTGGTGAAGAATGGGTTGGAGGGGATCAGAGCAAACAAGAAAACAATCCTGAAAACATTATAGTGACCACTGACAGACAATAGAGGTCATGTCGGCTGTTGGAATCAGTGGCTCGCTAGTCAACATGAATGGAGGTGAAGAAAGTCATGTTAGGCTAGCCCAGTCCTGGCATTAACAACAGAGTAAATGAGATAATTTTGTCCATCTGAGAATCAAAGATTCGAAGCAGAGAGACTGAAGAGTTCATTTTAGGAGATAAATTTGACTTGTCAGGCATTAAGTAAATAAGTTGAAGCTTGGGACAGAAATTGTGGTCAGAGATAAACATTTAAGAATTCTCTAAATGACAAGGTGGGAAGGATGCATATGATCACTTGGGGGATTTCTCACTTGCAGTTTTGCTGACATAAACTATCTAACTTTGATTATTCATATTTGTTTTTACTTATATTGGAATGTACCTCTCTATCTCCATCCCTGATTTCAAGCCTTACTACAGAGCTACTATGGTAATAAAAACAGAATGGTTTGGGCATAAAAACAGACAGGTGGATCAACGGAACCAAATCAAAGACCCAGACATATACTTAAGGAGACCTGAGTTGACAAAGACCAAATCATACAATGAAAAAAAAAAGGAAAGGAAAAGAAAGAATCTTCAAACATGGTGCTGGCTTAACTGGATGTTGGCATGTAGAAGAATGCAAATAGATTCGCATTTATCACCCTGCAGAAAACTAAAGTCCAAGTGAATCAAGGATCTCAACATAAATCCAGATACAGTGTACCCGATAGAAGAGAAAGTGGGAACTACCTTTGAATGCACTGGCACAGGAGACCACTTCCTGGACAGAATACTGACCCTAGCACAGACCTAAGATCAACAATTAATAAATGGTACCTCCTGAAACTGAGAAGCTTCTATAAGGCAAAGGACACTCAACAGGAGAAAACAACAACCTACAAAATGGGAAAATACCAACTCTGCATCTGACAGGGAGAATTTTTAAAATATATAAGGAACTTAAGAAGCTAGACATCAAAAAACCAAATAATCCAATAAAAATGCAGTATAATCTAAACAGAATTCTCAACAGAGAAATCTCAAATGGCCAAGAAACACTTAAAGGAATGTTCAACATCCTTAAGCCATCAGGAAAATGCAATCAAAACGACTTTCAGAGTCCATCTTACACCTGTCAGAGTGGCTAAGATCAAAACCACAAGTAACAGCTCATGCTGGAGAGGATGTGGAGCAAGCAGAATACTCATTGCTGTTGGGGGTGCAAACTCATGCAGCCACTTTGGAAATCAATGTAGTCGTTCCTCAGAAAACTGGGAATTGATCTACCTCAAAGCATTCCCACTCCTGGGCATATACCCAAAGGATGCTCCATCCTACCACAAAGATAGATACTTGCTCAACTATGTTCACAGAAGCTTTATTCATAATAGCCAGAAACTGGAAACAGCCTAGATGTCCCTCAACCAAAGAATGGATGAAGAAAATGTGGTACATTTATACAATGGAGTACTGCTCAGCTGTTAAAAACAATGACATTATGAAATTTTCAGACAAATGAATGGAACTAGAAAAAATCATCCTAAGTGAGGTGACCCAGACCCAGAAAGACAAATACAATATGTATTCATTTATAAGTGCCTATTAGCTGTAAAGTAAAGGATAACCATGCTGCAATCCAAACACGTAGAGAAACTAAGTAACAAGAAGGGCTTAAGGAGGTTTAATTGGAACTCCCTGAGAAGGAAAAAGAAAAGATTTCGTGGGTGTGGATCAGAAGAGATCGTGTGTAGGGAGTATGAAGGTTGGGCAGGATTGGAAGAGTCGTGATGGAGGAAGGTCATTGGTTAATTAATAAAAAAACTGCTTGGCCCTCATAGGTTAGAACATAGGTGGGTGGAGTGAACAGAACAGAATGCCGGGAGGAAGAGGAAGTGAGCTCAGATGCCATTTCCTCTCTTCTCTGGGGCAGATGCGATGCCGCTCCTCTCCAGAGCAGATTCAATGAAGCAAGCTGCCAGGTCGGACATGCTGAATCTTTCCCAGTAAGACTGATGCTACACAGATTATTAGAGATGGGTTGACCGGGATATGAGAATTAGCCAGTAAGGGCTAGAGCTAATGGGCCAAGCAGTGTTTAAAAGAATACAGTTTGTGTGTTGTTGTTTTGGGGCGTAAGCTAGCTAGGCGACCAGGAGCTGGGGCAGCAGGAACACAGCCTGCAGCTCCCCCCAACAGAGTCGATTGGGAGCAAGAGATATTTTGGGGTGAGGTAGAAACCCATTGCAATGGAAAGTCATAATAATCCACAAGGGTGACCCCAGGGAAGATTACTAGAATAGGGGATTTGTAACTCCGATTAACCATCTCTTGTAACCAGTGGAGGGATTGGGACATCAACCCAACTGCCTAATCATTGACCTACAATTTGTCCTGCTTACAAGATGTGCTAGAGTGAATTTGGTACAGATATTATGGGAGTGGCCAAGAAATGACTATTCTAACCTGAGACCCATGCTCCAGGAGAGAGTCCACCCCTGATACTGCCTCAAGGGCCAGGATCCAGAGGCTGGATGGCCCAGAGATCTAGGGTAGAATCACACGTGACTGGAAAAAATTATGAAAAAAAAGTCAGTGTGATGATGCCTAATAATGTTCTGCTGTGGTCAGTTGGGACCTAGCCCAATTGTCATCAGACAGGCTTCATCCAGCACTGATAGAAACAGATGCAGAGACCCACAGCCAAATGGTAGGCGGAGCTCAGGGAAACCTGCAGAAGAAGGGGAAGGATTGTAGGAGCTGAAGGGGTCAAGGACATCATAGAAGCCCACAGGATCAGCTAACCTGGCCTCATAGGGGCTCAAAGACACTGAATTGACAACCAGGGAGCCTTCAGGGGACTGACACAGACCCTCTGCATATGTGACAGTTGTGTAGCTTGGTCTTCTTGTGGGAGTCCTAACAGTGGGAGCAAGAGTTGTTTCTGGTTCTTTTACTGACCTTTGGGATCCTATTCCTCATACTGGGTTCCTTTGTCCAGCCTTAATAAGAGAGGAGGTACCTAGCCTTATTGCAACTTGATATGCTATGTTTGGTTGATATCCAAGGGAGGCCTGCTTTTTTCTGAAGAGGAATGGAGGCGGAGAGGATGGGTGGGAGGCAGAGGGAAGTCGGGGTGTTACTAGGAAGAGGCAGGGAGGGGAAACCGGTCAGGATGTAAACAATAATAATAATAAAATTATTTAAAAGAAAAAGAAATAGGAATACACCTCTCAACCAAAGGTTTTTGCAATAACAGCTGCAGTGAAACCATTGCAAAAATTCTTTATTCATGTTCTCTCTATTCTGTGTCTTTGACATACTATACTTTCCATTAGGAAGGCCTTTGCCTCACCGGGGTTGAAGGACCTGCCTAGACTCACACTCAATGCCCACCCCTTTCTCGTACGCTGTCATCTCTGAACCCCTCCTTGTCTTCACAGTAACAGAGTCCCACTTTCTAGGCAACTCTTAACATCTGGTCTCCCATATGGTGTATAACCTTCAACGTGTTTCAGCTGTTTGTCACCAGAAAAAGGCTCCATAAACTCGTGGGATAATTCTCAGAAGCATCTCATTTTGAGAACATTTCTCCAGAATATGAGCCAGGCCACACCCTCTACTTAAAGCAGAAACATTGTACTTTAGACCCAAGGCAGAAAATATTGGAGACAAGAAATGAAAGGTCGGTTTCTATAGCAGTTTGCGAATTCATTTTTGTTAAACATTTCAGGATGTGGGGGAAATATTCTAATCTTATCTTCCCTTAAGTTTATCCAGTTGTGTGTGCATGTGTTCATCTCTTCCTGCATGCAAATTCCAGCCACCAAACTTTTATCATCTGCCATGGGTTCAGCCACTGTTGGAGAATATTATTTTAAGGTGTGTTACTTTTGTTTATGCTCTGGAACACTTTGTTTAATGATGCAAAGATGTGTTTGATGGAATAAAATTCACCTGTGGTCCGGAGGCTGAGTCAGCAGCTAGCTGACAGGAAGTAGTAGGAAGGAGCCCGTGGAGAAGGGTTTATAAGGAGGGGCGAGAAGAAACACCTCTTGGCGAGAAGGACTTCTTGAGAGACATGAGGAGTTGAGGTAGGTGAGCTACTTGCTATTCAGCCTCTCTGAGAAGCAGGATTCTACCTCAACCTTTGAATCTTGAGTTCTTTAGTGAAACAGAGATTTAGACAAGTTCTCTAAGTAGTTTTGAAAGAGTTGGTGCCTGAGGGAACAGAATTTCTTCAGGCTACGGCTTTTGCGGCCTAGCCTCTGCCAGTAGTGGTGGAGTTGCAGTTGTCGACTAGGATAGCCGTAGCTTACAAGGCAGACAACCGAAAAAGAGGACGATTGGTGTCCAACATGGGGTGCCAAACATTGTGGGGTATTTTATGCTTTGGGCTTTTTGCGGGGGCCTGCCACGCAGCTCCCAAATAAATCACACAGGCTTATTCTTAGTTATGAATGCCTGGTCTTAGCTTGGCTTGTTTCTTGCCAGCTTTTAAATTATCCTATCTTTTGCCTCTGGGCTTTTTTATCTTTCTCTATTTCTGTGTACCTTTCTTTACTTTTTTCTCTATGGCTTGCTGTGTGTAGCTAGGTGGCTGGCCCCTGACGCCCTCCGCTCCTTGTTCTCTTGCTCCTTGTTCTCCTCCTCGCAGAGTTCTCCTTCTGCTTATCCTCTCTGCCTGCCAGTCCCACCTATCCTTGCTCCTGACTCACTAGTGGCTGTTCATCTCTTTATTAAAACCACCAGGCGTTTTAGGCAGGCACAGTAACACAGCTTCACAGAGTTAAACAAATGCAACATAAACAAAAGTCACACACCTTAAAATATAGTCTACAGCAAGCCACTTTAGGGTGCTAAGGAATAAGACAAGAATTATGAGCCAGGCGTTGGTGGCACACGCCTTTAATCCCAGCACTCGGGAGGCAGAGGCGGGCAGATCTCTGTGAGTTCGAGGCCAGCCTGGTCTACAAGAGCTAGTTCCAGGACAGGAACCAAAAGCTACGGAGAAACCCTGTCTCAAAAAAAAAAAAAAAAAATTATGTCGCAGGAACTCCTTGATTCGTGTTCTAAGGGAAGTAAGGGAGACAGCTTGGGCCAGTGTCACAGTTAGGGTTTCTATGACTTGGAAGAGGCACAGCAACTCTTATAAAGGGAAACATTTCATGGGACAGGCTTAGGTTTCAGGGTTTGGGTTCATTATTGTCATGCTGGGAAGCATGGTGGCATGCAGGCAGGCGTGGTGCTGGAGAGGTGGCTGAGAGTTCTGCATCTGGATCTGCAGGCAGCAGGAAGTGACAGTGACATTCTGTCCAGGCTCCAGCGCCTGAGAACTCAAAGCCCACCCCCTAGCGACATACTTCCTTCAACAAAGCCACACCCACTCCAACAAGGCCATACCTTATAGTGTCACTCACTACAGGCCTTTGGGGCATTTTTATACAAACCTCCACAGCCAGATTCTGGAAGGTACTCTCTCTATTCCACGCTAAAATGTTCAAAAAACTAAAAGTGTGTTTAGTACAGGCCTTTAATTCCAGCACTAGGAGGCAGAGGTAGAGGCAGGGGCAGCTAGATCTCTGTGAGTCTGAGGCCAGCCTTGTCTACAAAGTGAGTTCCAGGGCAAACAAGCATACACAGGGAATCAAGAATTCTGTCAGTGGATGGTTTTAAGCCAAGGAGTGAATTGACTAATTGGAACTATTATTAGGGAGCAGTTTTGACACACATATAAGGTGGACTGGTGTGAGGAGGAACATTCAGTGAGGAACTGTCACATGAGCTTAGATTCTGGGCACATTGCAGCAGGTTGATTGCCAGAGATCAAGGTAAGCATTCCCTTCATTTGAAGTGTTAGGATACAGAAAGCAAGGAGCGCATGTGAATCTATGTAGAAACAGGAAGAGGCAAAGCAGGAATTTTCATTGTGAATGATTTATTTCCATAGTTTTTGATCCCTTCTATATATACTCTATATACTATGCTGCCTGCCACTCCATTTCAGAGATAAGGGAGTGGATAGCAGCAGTGCAGGGGTGGGGCCCCAAGTGGATTCTCTGTGGACAGTCTAAGAGGGAGTAGGGGTAGAACGCAGTGTCTGACGGGATGTGGGGTAGAGATATGAAAAAGGCGAGCAGGGCTTCAGGATTTGAAGCCTGAGAAACTGGGTGACTGGTGATTTCAGAAGGAGGCAGAAATGTGAGGAAGAGGAGGATTCTGTTCAAATACAATGCTATCCCCGGGGTTCCTGCTCTCTCCAAAGGAGGTGCATGATTGTTAGCAGAGGGGGAAGTGGGATGGAGGGTTGGGATGACTCATGGAGGCTCTGACAGCCAGTCCTGGACTTAATCTCTTGGGGCCTGTTCTCATTGAGAAGTGACATTCAAATGAACAGTGGAGGTTTCCAAGGTACAACCAAAATATTTGGTTTAAGAAAGCATAGCCATCGATTCAAATCTGGTGTGGCGTTAAAAACACTAAAAAAAAAAAAAAAAAAACTAAGGATAGGAAGGGTTCAAACTCAGTTTAGACACTGCTAGCCTCTTTAGGCCATCCGAACACAAAATAATTGAATATAATGGTTTTTCTTTATCTGGGTGGATAATTTCATTAGAGAAATATATTAATTTATTCTTCTCACCTATCCAGATTAAAAAATTATACTAAAAATGCCAAATGTTCAGTCTTGCTAATTTCTTGAGTGGCTGTGATTACCTCTTGTGTTTGGGATTGAGTGAAATACTTGTTTTTTAGGAAATGATTTATATGTTATATTTAGTTATTTCTGTATTGTTTGAAAATATATTTTGCAACAGGTTTGTGTTCTCAGAACCTTGGGTATTATTGGGAAAAACCACAAAAGATCACAGAATGCAACTCAACTTCACAAGAGAATATATATTTTTTAATACTATCATTATGATAGGGATCAAATGGAGAAAAAAGTGACCCATTGGTAGTTAGAAAGATGCTGGACATCTTTAAACACAGGGTGGGGGCAGCAGGCTCAGTACTCTGCCAGGACTGGTTGGATAGTTTGCTTTGGCAGTGCTTATGAATGTACTGATGGTTTGATTTTTCTCTATTTTATTGTGTAATGAAAAACATATGGTAATATGAATAGCTGTGCTTTGGTGTTCTTGTTAATTTCTTTTCTTGCTGATTAAAAAATATGCACGACTAATATACTAACAGTGCATGTTATTTACCTAGCTTAAAAATTTTATAATGAAAGATACACAATAAAAATATCTTAACTATTTTTAAATATTATCAAAATTGAGCACTGAGTGTTTTTTAAAGTATAAATAACAAGTAAGGCAGAAAGAGAATTATAAATAATAAACATATTTCTCTTCAGCAGTCAACTGACCCCAATTCAGTGCATTTTAGTAAGATGATATCCTGATTTTGTTCTAAAATTGATGTCCTATACATTATTAACCAAATCGTCTTTCATTATAAAAAAAAGTTCACTGGTACTTGAATGTATTTATTGCTTAGTCAAGAAAATTGGGCTTTTCAAATGTTCACACATTTCCCCTTTTCCTATCTTTTTTTCATACACATCTTTCCATTGGGCCCAAGAACCGGGAAGTTTTGAGGCAGACAGAATTGAATGTCACATACAAAGTTCCTTTTACAAGTTTGGGCAAGACAAGTAGAAGCCCGCCTATTGCAACTTCCCCGTCACGGGGTGCCTGCTGTATTTCTGGAGTGTCGCCACGGCATCTATGTCCGTTCCACTTGAGGGTATCTCTTATCTATCAGCTCCCAGATCTGGAGACTGGGAGCCACAGAAAGCTCTAAAGCTGATACAGTTCACATGCTCACTATGCAAGCAACAACACTATTCTACAGCTCTGGGGAAGTTGGCTTTTCTAAAACAGCACTGCCCATATCCAGGGCTGATTTCAGAGGAAACTGCAGCTGTACCTGCTAAAGACGACTTTCAAGGTTGGAAAGGGAAAACAGCTGGCAGTTCACGGGGCAGTCTATGCTCCCAGCACCTTGGCAGAGTGGAAGCAGGCTAGTGATTTTGGCTATCACTTTTCCAGACATTGCTGGCTGGTAAAAAGGCTGCCGTTTGTACATTTATGATATTTGTATGATGTCAGATTGAGCCCAGGGCCCCACATACTCTAGACTGGTGAGGTCAAGCTACCACTGAGTTACACGCCCAGCCCCATATTCACACTTGTGCTATACAGATAGGCAGACTGCAGTTCATGCCGACATACGTGCTTGGAAACCCTCACCTGCTCTGCTCTCCTTGAAATGTGCTGGCTTTACAGCTGCTCCCTTGCCTTCTTTCAACTCCATGATTCTGGAGTTTTCATTACCCTCATTTTACACAGAGACCCTCAAGTGGAGGCAGTAAACCGCTGCCTACTGGTTCCATGTCTGAGACTGACTGGACACAGCTATATTTATTTTCTCTGCTCTTAGGATACAAATTAAATTTCACTTCCCAGACTGCTTCTTAATGGCGGCAAGAGGCGTTCTTGATAGCAAAGTGGCTTCAAAATGAAGGAGGGTAAGCATGTGGCATGGCTTCCAATTGTCACTTTCTCATTTGCAATGAATACTGAGGACCCCAAGAACATGTAGAAGAGTGGATCATAGCATAGGATGTTTGGGCTCCTGAAAGACTTTTATAGTCAACCAGAATGGGCTTAAGTGGGTCCTACCGCAATCACTCAGCTAACACTCTGACCCCAAAGAATAATTTCTTCATAGACTCTTAAAGGACCCTGATAACCATGCCCAGGCACCTTCCCACAACAATGGAGAGACAGTAAATGTGTGTTGCTTTAAGAGGCTAAGCTCATGGTGACTTGTTACCAGCAATAGATGACTTTTCACTATGGATATGGCAAATTCTTCATGATCAATTTAGCAACTTCTGACTTCTGCAAATGACAAACAGAAGACACCGCTGCAGGCAAAGGCTGGGTGTCTCATATGATAGATACCTTATTTGAGAGGCTTAGGAAATAATTCAGTTAGAGAAGCCTAGTAGAAAGACAAGCCTGTATCTCAGGAGAGGAGGCTTGTATACAGAGACAAGCCTGAATCTCAGCAGAGGCTTGTGCAGATCTGAAGGTATAGACTTCATTACATGCTAACAGTTCATAATGCATATGTAGAGGTAATTGACCAAAGAGTCTATGTGGGTACCAGGGCAGAACCTCAGAGATGATGGCACTTAAGGAGCAAGGATAAAAGTTAGTGACAGGGACTAAGAAGTCCCTATCAGTGAAACAAGAGACCAACTGAAGGGAGAGGACTTTGCTGAGTTTCCCACTGGTTCTCCATCTACGATGTAACAGATTGACTCATTGATGTGTGTGTACGCTGTGACATCAGGAACTGGGAATCGCCAAAATAGCTTAGGAACTAAACTTGACTTGCCATTAACCAATATTCAAAGCCAAAGGGCACCATCTTAGTTTTCTAGCGCTTTAAAAAGCACTATAAAATGAGGCTCCAGCACTTTATCTTGTAAAATCAGAGGCAGGTAGGGCCTCAGAGACCTTCCTCAGCATGGTTTCTGTTCATTCCATTGTTCCCTACCCTCAATTTTCTTTTGTAATAATTCAAATAATGTATTACGAATTCTTTAGTAGACCTCTAATGATAGCTCACCACACAAATATAGGTCATTTCATCAGTGGTGGAGCTGGGTCACAGAACTGCTGCTAATATTCGTCCTCATGATTGGCAGGGGTGCTTCCTTAAAACTTCCACATTCTGTTTTAAAGTCACAACAGAGTGGCATCCAAATGTATGCATTGGGGGATGTGCAGACAACACTATTGCTGAGTTTACTTTGTTAGGACTGTCAGCATTGATAGATTTCAACTAGCATACCACACACACACATGCACACACACACACATCACACACAGAGATACACAGAAATACACAGACACATCTTTATTAAGTTGCGCTATGCAGTCCATCTCTGTATAGTGCCAATTCTAAGCTGATATATTCACAGGCCACTTCCAGGCAAGTGAATAAGTCTGCTGCCCTGGCCTCTGGCTGCACCTGATGCTGCCCCAGTTGCCTCGAGTTTAGGAGTCAGAACCATGTCAAACTCAGGGACAGCACACGGTGTGCAAGGTCAGATGTGAGGAGATCCTGTTACACATTGCTCATGTCTCTGTTAGTATGGCCTGATCGATCTGCTTCCTTCTCTTCCTCCTTTCCTCTTAATAGTATACCTTGGCAAAGCTCTAGGTGAGCTTTGGGTTACCAGGAGGGTGAAGGTGGATCAATGTACAGTCATCTTCCTCATTTCCAAATCTCACTGGTCTAGCCGCCTCTCCCCCTCCCTCTGCTGTTACCTTGGCCCAAGATGCCTCCCTTTGCTTCTGACAAGTCTCTCTGCTTCTGTCCTTGCTTCCCTATAGTCAATTATTGATCCTTCAGCCATGACAATCTTTCCAAGGTAAGTCTTGTCTTGCTTCAAAGTTCTTCATCACTTTATAACAGTCCTTACCTCAACTCTGTCTCCACTACTTGCCTCATGGCTGGTCATTTCAACCTCCCTTCTCTGAGGATGTTGGATGTGCCCCGCCTTAGGGTGCTTGCACTAGCCACTCCTGTATGCCTCGAATCTTCTTTTCCCAGATAATGTCCCTCCTTGAAGTTTTCGCTCAAATGTTCTTGTGCATTGTAATATGCCTTACTTGTGACATTTTTGATGCTTCTTAGCCTTCTTCTCATTTCATTTTGAGTAAATTAAATACAAACCCATCCACCCTTTGCATCTCTTTCATCCCATGAGAAGACTTCCCAAGCCCATGACTGTGGCCTACAACAGTCAACGGACGCTAACACACATACTATAGCAGGTTTGACAAGCGTCAGCTTATCTCCCTGCCTTCCCTGAGGCTGATGCAAGGATAACCAGGGACACAGAGACAAGACTTGAATGAACGCTAAATGGTGCAGTAGTGCCCGCTAAGCCTAGCTGCAGTCAGTGGAACTCCATCCATGTCTCATGCATATATGAATAAAATATATTGTTTTGGGATGGCCATTATGTAGGGTTACTGTGGTGACAGCTGAGAGACCTCACACTTAAAGTCTACTATGTAACTGTGTAACTTAGGTTTGACTTCTGTATTATGATTTTATCTTACCTGCCTGCCTTCACTTGAGTGGGTGTCCATAGCAGGAGGAACTATTTCAGTTACATATGCATCTCAGGCTCTGTCTGGTTAGTGAGTCACAAATGCGGCCTGGATGACCGAGCAGAAAGGTAGCACGGCACAAACTGGCACTCTGCTTACTCAGCACTTCAGAGTTTCGACTTCTAGGTCAACTTTCTGAAGAACAAGGGCATTCACATTTTATCCATGCTTTCCTGGCTCTGCCTCCACACCATGCGGGTAACAGTGTACTAATGGGAAAAATTGCTGGCAATATTGTTTTAACAAGCTATCCAAATATTTTATTTGGATTCTGTGAGTTTGCCTTCCCTCTGAAGAGCTGGATAGACTCCTCTCGGTTTGTGATTGCTGCAGAAGCAGCCAAAAAGCAGCAGAATTTCAAAGGATCTATTTGCAAGGGTTTCATGCAGCCTGAGGTGTGGAGCCCAGCTCCAGCAGCCTGTAAAGCACAGGTGCCCCCCACAACACAACTGTCTTCTCAAGCCACTGTCCGACAGGGCTTACTAGGAATTAACTTTGGAACTGAAGCCTGAAGGTAGCAAAAGCAGAGCTAAGTCAGGTTTGTTTGAAATCAAAGAGTACCTTGCCATCCAAATGGCCTGGTTACAAACGCTTGTCTCTTCAGGGATCCTATTAAAGCTTCCTTCACGTAAAAAACACATACTGAAACTTACTGGCTGGTAGCCTACTAAAACCTGGCCCTGAGCTGGAGCTCACCATCTGTTTTCCTGGTGCCATCTCAGATTCCCATTCTTCCAAGGTAAAGCCCAAACAGCAGTGAGGCTGCAAAACTACTTGGCCTTCTGTGCAGAGTAGAGGAATGCTCATACCTATGTTGACTTGAAGCTGTTGGGGCCATTTGGAGTCCTGGCCTCCAGCTGCTCTTCCCTGCTAGAGATCTGTACTTTCCTTCTGATTTGAGTTACTAAAAGCTGTGTCAAAGTTGTTTACCAGCTCTGCTTCACGAGCACGTGTTGCCTTGGCCTTGAGGATCAGAGGATAAGGTTTTCACCTGTTGGCCCACTTGACCTTTGGGTATAGAAGCCTCCATAGTGCTATTGAATAGGGGGCTTCTTACCAGTGACTAGAGGTTCCTGTCTCTGTCTTTCTACCTGTGCTGTCTCTGTGTTTGTATGTTTCAACCTCCAGCCCCTTGCCTGAAGCTCAGGAACTGGATGGTAGTGCATAGAGCACAGACAGGCTTGCTCTACATGAAGCCTTAATGTCTGTCTTGGAAAGCTGACACTTCCCTAAAGGGGAATCCAGTTCAGATTCCACCTTCACCTTGCACAGCTTGGCTGAAAATCCCTCTGGGTCTTCTACGCTCTGAAGGTCTTGATCTCACTACTTGTCCTGTCCCACAAAGGGAATTTTTTCCAAGAGAATCCTGACACTTAGCCTTGTTCTTGGCTGCCCCTTGCCCCTTCTTAGGAGAAGGTGGCTAAACAACTCGGTCAACTGCAGCATAGGAGAAGAGGCGCATGGCAAATGACGGAGTCTAGCTCCAGCTTGGAAGGGCAGAGATGAAAAGCAGAAAGCACTGGAGGGAGTTTGCTATGTTGTTTTGTTTTAAACCTAGTGCATCTGTTATATCTTACAAAAACAACAACCCAACTCTACTCTCCAATCGCCTTTGAAGAAGACAGCATTCCTTGATTACTAGCATCCTGTAGGTACAGCTCACCTAGACGAGGAGAGGTTACTCCTCAGTCTCTCCAGCTATAGTTATTTAGTTAGCGGAAGAACTAGAATAAGCGAAGTTTAAATGCCTGCTTTGTCATGGAGCCTTTTCTGGATTTTCCTGCTGTCTTGGTTGACCCCAAGACGATGGGGTGACTGGCTGACATCCTGTCACCATGCTCATTTGGGAGGCACTATAGTGAGGTACTCCTACTCCAACCCAGGTTTATCTAGCATCTTTCAGGTGGCTGAGCCTGTTGGGGCTGGGTAAATGTGACTCTTGCAGGAACTGGCCTGGGTGCTGGGACTCGGATTCCAGTCTAGAGCAGAAGGTGCTCTTAAATGCTGGTCCATCTCTCCAACCTCTTTTTCAGGTTTAGGAACTGGCAGAGAGGGTAATACTCTTACAAGTAGACATTTCTAAATAAAGTCATAGATAGTTCTTTGTACATAAAGTACTTTGAATCTATTTAATAAATTCAATAGGGTCCTGGTTAACTCAGGAAACCTTAATCAAGTTTCGACCCAGTTTTTGTCCAACAAGTATACAGGTAATAGCAGGATCATCAGAGTAATAAGATAAACGTTTCACTAAACAATGACAGATAATGTTATACATCTTGATAAGGATTCCCTTCCAAAAGGTTCTAAGTTAAAAATTATATATTAATTAGAATTTTATTTCACGTAAATTTTTATTTAAAATTATCTTTAAAATGTCTTCTAAATTCTATAAAAGTAGCAATAATAATGATAAAGAAAAAACTATCAAGTAAAAAAAGATATAAAGTTTAGAAGTATGCAATATAGCTTTGGAAAAGAAGGATGATGAAGGGGAAATGCTTCTGATTGCAAAAGAGACTTTGGATGCTAAGAGAAACTGTACCAAAATGGAGCCGAATGCAAATGTTAGAGGATCAAAATGCTATAGACTGTGAGCACGAAACAAGGGAAATGGGCAGGATTATAACTGATAAGCTGTTTATAATACAAAAGTTATTAAAAAATTTAAGGCCAAAATTCCGTATCTTGAGATAAAACTGCTTGATTCTGTTTACAATAAATTTTTTTTTAAATTATACTGATAGTTAGAAATGTTTTAAAAATGGCATAGAAAAACAGGGCATTTTCCTTTTATTAAATGAGACATTTAAAACTTTAAATTAGGTTTCTATACATCTTATATGTGTTTTTCATTAGGCAAAACCTTTACTTGTTAGAAACCCATTGCCTTAACCTTAGGTATAATGTTCTAAAGAGAATTTTTCTTACTTGGAACATTCTTACCAAATTAAATAATGATAATGGAACTAATTTTAATGGATAAATATTTATATCTATTTAATATATGGACAACTAAAGCTCTTCTAAGATTTACTCCTTTGGAAAACATCCACTCTCTCCTTAGAAATAAGTACTTCGCATCCAAAGAAGTAAGTATCTAAGCCATCTCCATTAAAGGAAAATGGACCCATAAAAAGGGTCTTTCAAATATGATAACTAAACACTCAGAATTAGGTAGTCTACCTTGATGGATAAGAAAAGCCTGATGGTTTCATCAATTAAAGGAAAAGGATAGCACATGGCAGACTATGCTGATGGAGGAAAAGTACTCTGTCCAGGGACTCCCAACGGCTCCTGCTCTGCGGAAGTGGAGGTGAACCTCAGAGTCACATTTCTCACAGCGAACACGTGCAAGCCTCACCTGAGAATACAACAATGAACTTTAAAGATGCTGGTGATGATCATCTTCACTGACCACTGACCACCTGGATGAGTAACTTAGAATTTCTTACATTGTTGATATAGGTGGGTCTTCTATCTATCTGTTGCTTTCATTGGTTAATTAATAAAAGAAAACTGCTTGGCCTGATAGGTCAGAACATAGGTAGGCAGGGAAGATAGAACAGAATGCTGGAAGAAGGGAAGTGAGGCAGTTGCCATGAAGCTCTGGCCCAAGATGGATGTAGGTTATAGAATCTTCCTGGTAAGCCACCAGCTCGTGGTGCTACACACACTAATAGAAATGGGTCAATCAAGATGTGAGAGTTAGCCAGTAAGAGGCTAGAGTTAATGGGTCAGGCAGTGTTTAAATGAATACAATTTGTGTGTTGTTATTTCAGGTGTAAAGCTAGCCGTGCGGAAGCCAGGCAGGACGAAAAGCAGGCCTGCTCACCTCATCACTACACATTGTGTTTCTTAAAGGTATTTTAAACCACGTTTATGATATTTGGTTTCACTTGGTATATTCCTGAGTGTTGATAATGCTTATCTTTGATGCATTATATCCTTCTAATTCTCATGGTTTGGCTGAGACTGCCAGAAAGTCACTGTTATAAAAGGGAAATTTCTGTTGGATGATTTTCCCTTCTTGTAGCATTTTTGCTAAATTACAGTGATGTAAAAGTCATCTTAATGGACACACACTTAAATCTTTTTCTAAAATTTGACTTTTTGTTGCAGAATTTTCCTTATGCTTATGACTGTCAATCTTCTGGGTTAAGGATTAATAAACAAATGGAACTATAAAAAAATCAGTTGTATAAGTGACTAAAGCCCTTGGCTTTCTCATTCAAATACATTCCCATTAGTTCTAATCTAGGATCTATTTGGGGAAAAAAGAAATCAGTTATCACCTTATAAAATGATGGCTGGGCAAAGAGCTATCTGAGTTCTCTCTGCTATAAAATGGCACTGCACAGGATTACAGAATCATACAAATGATAACGCAATTCAGAATAGGCTAGTCTTTCCATAGTGACTTTCTGGGCAATAAAGAACTAAATGAATGAAAGATAAAACCAGGTGCTGTTATCAATGGAGAAGGTATCACATCATAGAGTTCCGTCAGCCTGGATGCAAAGACCCTTGTAGGTGCTTCTAAGGACCTCTTGTGCTACAGCCTTAACAAGACAGACTCTGGGATTCATCGATCTTCCTTCAAACTGAGCTATCTCCTTCTGAGCACATCCATGCAGACTCCAGAACTGGCCAACACTCACCTTCAACTACATCAGCAATTGAGTATACATCAGGTAACTAAAACAAAACCCTTTTGACATTCCTTCTCTTACTCATACATTTCTTAAATTGTTATATTTTAATCCTTTAAAAATTGAGAATTTGTGTATATTTTAGTCTGAGAACTTTAGTGTATATGATATATTTTCCTAAATGACTGAAAAAATGCTGAGCCTAGTTTCAATGAAACTACAAACGAGACATTATGTCTTCTCATTAATCATACTCATGAATCTCGCTACTTAGCTGTGAGATGTTCACATAAATGTTATGACACATGTAGTATGAAATAAGATGCAGACCCAGCGAATGATGGCTGAGAATATTATCAAGGGTGTCTTTTCTCACTGGCTTCACTGTTTCCTTCTCCTAAAGACTGCATTCCGGCCCACTCAGCCTCATCTTTACCAGAGCCTAATACCCAGCCCCCATAGCACCATGGGACATAAAACAACACTGGCTCCCACATGTACAAAATGATGCTTGGCCAACAGGGGAACTGTACACAGAGGTTCCCGAAAAAAGAGTCACAGCTATGTTGAAGATTCTGTAAGACTGACTAACAGGTCAACAAACCAAAACAATGATTTTACCTGTGCATGGCTTGCTGAACCAATGAGCTCACTGGAGCTGCTCACGGAAGCATGAGTTACCAAGAAGCCCAAATGCAGCATGGGGGATATTTCATGAAAGGCATGCCAGAGGAATCTCATCTTGAGTTGGCCCCCACCTCCTACACCCTCTAGCACCTCCTAAAACCATAAAGAACAGGACTGGCTATGTAGGACACAGGAGAAAATGACATCAGCATATACTCGTTAGAGTAAACACTACTGCATTAAGCCAGAGTGATGAGTATGGCAGAACAGGAGGAAAGATAGAACAGGTAAAGAAAGGAACACGGAGAATGGGCCTTGCTCACGGGTACAAGGACAGTATTCTGGTGAGAAAATGCACACAGATGGGGATGTTTGGCTTCTTAAACTGCATGTTGTACGGGGGCTGTTTTCAGTAGGCTGTGACATATTGAGTAGATAACTAAGCAATTTTATTAACATTTACACCATTTAAATCAGGTTCTATAAGACACTTCTGTAAAGTAATACGTTCTACTGCAATCTCCTGCTGAGGTCTGACTTCGAGTGTCCGCAGAGCAAGATCAAGTGCTGTTTCCTCTCTGTCCTCAGTCATGGGAATTCCTCATGAAGGATTCAGTCTCTTGCTGTTGTGTTTGACCATTTCCATTTCTCTACAGTCGATAATCTTCAGGTCTGAAAGACAAAAAACAGTGTATATTTCTTCATGAATCATTAATTCATTTTCTCCTGGCTGTAGAAAAAGATTACTTTTCCCCTTTAAAATGGAAGGGATTGCTCACTGAGAAGCACCTAATTCAAACCAAAGTATCACAAAATGCAGGGGACAATTTCAGAGCACTCTAGAATACAAACCATATTCTCTCTGTGCCTGAACACCTATGTACTTAGTAACTTAAAAAGCTCAGTTTCTCAGGCTGGTGGGGGGCTCAGCTGGTAGAGGTGCTGGTGTACAGGCCTGACGACCTAAGATTGACCCCTGGATCCCACACCAGGGCAAGAGCAATAGGACTCTCACATGTTGTCCTCTGACCTCGGGATGCATGCTGTATGTGCTTTTAAGAAACAAGATAACAAAACTCTTAAAGTCATGTTTTTTCCCCCCTCACTTAAAATAGATTTCTTTCTATGTTAACAACTGTTGCTGATCTGTTCCTATCCAGAAGAACGGTTGCTTAGAAGGCCTCATGTAAGTAAATGCAGCACTATAAATTCCCAGGTCTATGGCTTACACCAGGGATGGACTCATTGGAACTGGATAGAAGTGTTGGAAAGCTCCGTCTTCCCTAAGCTCAGCTAATAGCTCCTGACTGTGAGGAACAGCAAATTAATCTAAGTCTTGTGGGAAAACAACACATGACCAGGTTAGCTAGCAGTTATAGCAAACCCTGAAGCTGCCAACCTGGATCCCTGCTCCTTACAGGGTTAGAGAAGGTATGATGACGGGGTTTCTGTCCTGCCCGGTTACCCAAATCGTTAAGTCCCAAAGAAATCACACAGAGGTCTACATTAGTTATAAACTGATTGGCCCATTAGCTCAGGCTTCTTATTAACTCTTATAACTTAATATTAGTCCATTCCTCTGCAGCTGTGAGCCCACCACAGAAGAAGCAAGATGTGACTGCCTCACTGAAATAAAGGTACCTAGCCATGTGGCTAACATAGACAAGAATAAAGGGCTATTATTGGGATAATTTGGGAGCTGGCTGTAGGACAGACTCATTAAATATGGTGTCCAACATGGGGGCACATATTTATTTCCACATAGGACCTGAGAAAGCTTAAAAAGAAAAGCTCCAAACACACAACACAGAGCCAGACATAGCTTCTTAGTGGTGTGGTCACTTAGGTTGGCTGTAGTGTATGCAGATGCAGCTCTTGACTGCTATCTGTGGGTGGGAGCCAGCAGCCAGTGCCACGTGCTAAGCTGAGCTGCGTGGGAGCTGAGAGCAGTTTAAGATTTGTCTCACACACTCAGAGAATGCTGCAGGTGCTTAGTAAAGCCAGGTCCAGACAGAAAACCTCATTCCCAAGAGGTGGAATGGATTGCTTTAATGTCATTCAGTGGGTTATGGATTTTTGTCATTGTTTGGGGGGGGTTACAAGTTGTTACTAGTCATGGTTAGATAAAAAAAAATTAAGCAAAGAAGATTAAATTTAGAGATCTTTTTCTAAAAAGATAAAAAGGAGGATATAGAAATGATAGGATGAAAGGATAGATTATTGACTCTACTTTCAAACTAAAAAGAACCTTCTAATCTTAAATATTTTACTTTAGTATGGATTTTTGTATATTGGAACAAATTTAAGGTTATTTTTGCTTAATATACTGTATATGTGTTTCTACTCTTGTTTATGGTATACCCATGTAGTTCATTTAAAAATGTAAAGTATAATTAAGAAATACAGGTTGGTATTCATCTATAATAATCAAACTTGTAGTCATGCTAGATATGTTTTCCAGGTTAAACAGAGATATATTTTAGAGAGGTAGTCTTCAAACACTTCAGAGACCTACAGAACATGGCATTTAAGGTGTTTTAATAGCTTTTCTAGACAGTGAGACCTGTCTGTTCCTGGCATCACCAATTTACTTCAAAAAAAAGGATGATAAAGAACCTCCATATGGAGTTTGTGTTCATTGTGGCAAAATTAGCTACTAGATAAAAACTACCCTTCCCTCGACCAGAGATATTATGCTGTCCAAATTGGACAAGCAAGACACAAAAGAGACTACCAAACTTTGCAAGACAAGGTAGGACAGTCCTTCAAAATTCCTGTTTCATAGCAAAGTGATATTCTTTAGCCTGTATACTAAAGATGGATGTCTCAAAGTTGGAGAGAAACCATGGCTGACTGCCCATGCAACCAGATGTTTCTGTCATTTCTATAGTTTTGGAAGTTGCCTCCTATGCACTTCCTGTTTACTCAAGTAATATTATATTCTTCTCGGGTCTCTGATGAAGTTAAAGAATAGATCGTTACAGTTTTACAGTTTTCCTTGTTACCAAATTCAAAAAAGAAAATTACATATCTTTATAAAGTGCATAAGGTTTAGAAACATAAAAGCTTACAGTGTTTATCTAAGAAAATGTTTTGAGGTCTAAACAGATAGTCTTGGGTTGGTAATACAAGTAAGGATAGAAAGTAAATTAGGAATAAAACTTTGGACTTACCAAGATAGGCTAGATAATGGAGTATTTTCTCTGAATTTGCCAAATGCAAACCAACTGGACATTGTAAATATAACTTTTGTTTTGCTTTTTGATACACAGTTTCTCTGTAGCTTTTTGGAGCCTGTTCTGGAACTCACTTTATAGCCCAGGCTGGCCTCTGCCTCCCAAGCGCTAGGATTAAAGGCATGTGATACCACTCCTTGGCGTGAATGTAACTCTTATATAATTTTTCTTATTGTATATAATTTTATTGAATTTGAGTCAAAACCTTTCCTTTTTATTCAGACAAATGGGGAAATATTGTGGGATATTTGTATACTGTGTGAAGATGTGTCACTATAAGTGTTTAATAGAGAGTTAAATAGGAGGTATAGGCAGGACTTCCAAGCAGAGAAAGAACTGAGAAGGAGCAGAATCACCACCCAGCGAGGGAGAAGAATCAGGAGGTGCAAGATGAAAGAAAGGTAAAAAGCCATGATGTAAAAAGTACATTAATATAAAGGGGTTACTTTAAGTCATAAGAGCTAAGGGGACAAGCTAAGCTACAGCCCTAGCTTTCATAATTAAGAAGTCTGCATGTCATTATTTGGGAGCTGGCTGGCCAGAGAAAGACTTGTTACAAAAGACGCTCAAAATTTCTACTCAGTTTCTCTATAAAGGTGAATTTTGTTTAATATAAAGCATCACTAACAAGTGAGGGATTAAAAGGCAATGTAGTCTTTCCAAATAAAAGCTCCTACAAAACTATGTAAAACTCAAAACTAAAGACCACAATGATCCAAGTTTTATTTTTAGCCTACACAATAAAAAATTTCCATTTCAACAAGAGTACCGCAGAGTATATAATTATTGGAGTTGTGTAATATGCTGGCAAAACTGCAACAATTATGGAAATGATTACTGAAAGTATTAATTGTCCACTTGACAGCTAAAATTTCAGGCAACTAAAGTGTAAAGAAAGAATAGTCCTGCTAATTGTTAATTTCTTCTCATAAATAAGGAGAAATTCTAAGTAAAAAGCTATGATTTTTATTATCAATAGCTTTCATCTCTCATCTCCTACCACTATTTGAAAATGACTAAAGAATAACTAGGAAAAGTGCATTAGCGTGTGCTGAGAGTAGGGATGGAAAGAACACAGCCTTCCTAATGCTGTGACCCTCAGTACAGAACCCCATGTTGTGGTGACCCCCAAAGATAAAATTATTTTTGTTGCTACTTCATGACTGTAATTTTACTACTGTTAATAACAGTAATGTAAATAACTGTGTATTCCAGTGATCTTAGATGACCTTTGTGAAAGGGTCATTTGACTCCCAAAGGGGTTGTGACCCACAGACTGAGAATCACTGATTTAAATAAAATCCCAATTGATAGTTTTTAATAAAGATGAAATCAAACTTATTAATCATTTGCTGGTTTAATGTTTTGGTTGACAATTATTACTGTTGTTGAAAAGCTATAACTTCGAATCGAAAAGAAAATTTTATAAGTTTCTCTATTACCAAAAGTCCCCATATAATTTTCATTACCAGGGATACAAAAAAACCCAAAAGATGCTATTTCCTAGAGTATTCACTCCTGGTGTGGTCCAGTGACACCTGCTTCAGTCATGTCTCTGCAGATGCACCATGAGATGGATCCTGAATTATTTCTAATTATTATATTATTTCTAATTATTTCTAATGATTCCACTCCAATCTTGGTTCAGCTATTTTTAGTGGAATAAAAGTTTATTTGAAGTTCTTCTTCCAAAAGGAGAGAAATGTTCATCTCATAAAGGTGAACATTCAAAAATAAGAAATTCTACTTTGAGTGCACTGAATTGAGTGGTATTTGTGATACTTTAATTTTGCCTCAAACTATACAGAATTTACTAGAATTTACAAAGTGTTCAACATCAATGGTATAGGCAGCAGGGGCAATTACTTTTGGTTACTGAAATGTAAGCTTATTAAGATTACATCTAACTCAAGTCTATTTCTTATCGCAGTAATGACAGTGCAGGGTTCAGTCCCGCAGCTGGGCAGAGCTGGCTGTCTAAGAAGCTGTTCCTGGCCATATGCATTTCATGCACTAAAAACTATCAGAACCTGATGCCAGCTCTAATGTGCAGAGAAAACTACATTTTGAATGGTTTATGATAAATGATTAATATACCTACACATGATAAAATTTCAGTAAATGTATATCATTATTTTGGCAATAGAAGCTACCATGTGTTGCATAACTTAGGAGAAAAGACCACGGCTTTAATGACCCATAAAGAAAAGCCCGGGCCTTGGCTCAGGAACAGTTTCCTGCTCCTGCACTAAGGCTACCCATCCAGAGGGCTGAGTGTCTGCCTGCCAGGCAGGCCTGAAGGTCCCTGCAAGGGAGTGAGGGGGCGCCTTCAGCTTGTGATACAAGGTCTCCTGTGTTCTACTCGACCCCGCCCTGCCCCCCACGTTCACCCTTTTGTCCTCGGTGTCTTTGGCTACCAGGCATCCCTGTTTCAGTGCTGAGGAGTTCTATCCAGACAAGAACAGTTCCTGCTGTTCTGAGGAGATCCACCCAGAGAGTCAGTCACAGCAAAGACTGGACCAAGACACCTGGCCTCTCCTGGCTCCATTTGAAGGAAGAGATGGGCAGGCGCCAATGCAAGAATTCCTCCAACAACCTGAAAGGCAACATGACCTCACCAGAATCCAGGGATCCTGAAACAAGAATTGAACACCCTACTCCAGAAGAAATCGACTTTAAACGGAACTATATGAAAATAATAGAGGACCTTAAACAGGAGGTGAAAAACTGCCATGAAGAAATAGAGATGACAAACAAAAGGGTAGAGGAAATGAATAAATCTCTCAAAGATACCCAAGAGAAACAAGAAAAAGCAATCAAACAGGTAAGGGAAACGGTTCAAGACTTGAAGAATGAAATGGAGGTAATGAAGAAAATACAAACCGAGGGAAGGCTGGAGATGGAAAATCTGGGTAAACGAACAGGAACTACAGAGACAAGTATTACCAAAAGAATACAAGAGAAGAAAGAATCTCAGACACCGAAGATACCGTAGAGAAAATAAATGCACTTGTGTGTTGTTATTTCGGGGCTTAAGCTAGCCAGGCGGCTTGGAGCCGGGTGGCAGGAACGCAGCCTGTAGCTCCTTCAACAGAATGGCTGCCCAACGTGGACAACTGCATCCACAGAAAGCTGAGAAAGCTTGGGAAACAATAAAGCATTTTTTTTCTTGGTAGCAGCAATTTCTCGGGTCTGCTCTGTTATGGTTTTCTGTCTCTTTAAGAGACAAGCCATGCCCACTCCCTCCCCCATCTGCTGAAGCAGGCTGATCGTCAGCTTCCAGCATGAGCTCGCTCTCTTTTCCATCTTCCTCTTGGAGAGGCAGCTTCACTTCTGCCTCTCTCCCCACTTCTCTGCTTCCCCCCTTCTGTCTCTTTCTCCTCTCTCTCTCTCCCCCCGCTTCACCCTTCCTCCTCCATAAACCCCTGAATATTCAACCTCATCCTGCAAGTTGTGTGTTTTTTTTTTTAAATGCTGCAAGATCCCTGCAGTAGTAGGCAGCAGAAATGCTGTAGGTCCCAAATGGTGGCAGTGGGTTCTGGGAGCACCCAGTCCCAGAGCTATGGCCTGAGCGGTGGTGGTGGGCCATGTGGCAGCAGGCAGCGGGCTCCAGGCAGAGACGGCTGCTGGTCCCTGAGCAATGGCTGATCCCAGGCAGGGAGACACATGGCGGGCAGCAGAAGACAGAAACATGGATAGACACGACATGCAGGGTGAGGTTGAATATTCAGGGGGTTATGGAGGAAGAAGGGTGAAGTGGGGGACAGAGAGAGGAGAGAAAGAAGGGGGGAAACAGAAGTGGGGAAAGAGGCAGAAGCGAAGCTACCTCTCTGAGAGGAAGATGGAAAAGATCAGCCTACCTCAGCAGATGGGGGAGGGAGTGGGCGTGGCTTGTCTCTTAAAGAGACAGAAAACCATAACATTCCCAGGTCTTAAAAAGCAGATTAGACACCACAGTTGAAGGAATTGGGGTGGCGAATTCTCAACCTATGAGACTTATACCTGACTTCTCTATGGAAACCATGAAAGGCAGAAGGTCCTGGATAGATGTACTGCAGAAACTAAGACCATGGATGCAAGCCCAGACTACCATACCCAGCCAAGCTTTCATTCACTATAAACAGAGAAAAGAAATTTCCCAGGATAAAAACAAATTTAAACAATACGTAGCCACAAATCCAGCCTTACAGAAAGTAATAGAAAGAAAATCACAAACCAAGGAGTCCAACAATGCCCACAATAACTCAGACGTCTAGTGACACTTCACCAGCACAACTCGAAGAAGGGAAACACACAAACTCTACTACCAAAAAAAAAATGATTGGAGTTAACCACAGGTCATTAATATCAATGGACTCAACTCACCTATAAAAAGGCACAGGCTAAGAGATTGGATACGAAAACAGGATCCAACATTCTGCTGTTTACAAGAAACACACCTCAACCACAAAGACAGACATCTACTCAGAGTAAAGGGCTGGGAAAAGGTTTATCAAGCAAATGGACCTAAGAAACAAGCAGGTGTGGTTATACTAATTTCTAACAAAGTTGACTTCAAATTAAAAATTAGATTAAAAATTAGAAGAGATGGAGAGGGACATTTTCTACTCATAACAGGAACAATTCATCAGGATGAAATCTCAATCCTGAATATCTATGCCCCTAATATAAAAGCACCCACGTACGTAAAAGAAACATTGTTAAAACTCAAGGCAGTCATCAAAACACACACACTAATAGTAGGAGACTTCAACACTCCTCTCTCACCAATGGACAGGTCAATCAGACAGAAACCTAACAGAAATAAGAGAATTAATGGAGGTAATGAATCAAATGGACTTAACAGACATCTATAGAACATTCCACCCAAATAGGAAAGAATATACCTTCTCCGCAGCTCATGGAACCTTCTCGAAAACTGACCACATACTCAGTAACAAAGCAAACTTCCACAGTTACAAAAAAATATTAGTAACCACCTGTGTCTTATCGGATCACCATGGATTAAAGTTAGAATTCAACAATACTACCCCCAGAAAGCCTACAAACTCATGGAAACTGAACAGTCAACTACTGAACCACACCTGGATCAAGGAAGAAATAAAGAAATTAAAGTCTTGAATTCAATGAAAATAAAGAGACAACATACTCAAACCTATGGGACACTATAAAAGCAGTGCTAAGAGGAAAGTTCATAGCACTAAGTGCCCACATAAAGAAAATGGAGAAAGCACACATTGGAGACTTAACAGCACACCTGAAAGCTCTAGGAAAAAAAGAAGCAGACTCACCCAGGAGAAGTTGAAGACTGGAAATAATCAAACTGAGGGCTGAAATCAACAAAACAGAAACAGAGAAAACAGTCCAAAGAATCAATGAAACAAAAAGTTGGTTCTTGGAGAAAATCAACAAGATCGACAAACCCCTATCCAAACTAATCAAACGACAGAGAGAACACGCAAATTAATAAGATCAGAAATGAAAAGGGGGGCATAACCACAGACACAGAGGAAATTCAGAGAATCGTTAGATCTTACTACAAAAGGCTGTATGCCACAAAACTGGAAAATGCAAAAGAAATGGACATTTTTTTAGATAAGTACCATATACCAAAGTTAAACCAAGACCAGGTGAACAATCTAAATAGACCTGTTAGTCGCGAAGAATTAGAAACTTATCAAAAACCCCCCTTCCAAAAAAAGCCCAGGACCAGATGGTTTCAATGCAGAATCCTACCAGAACTTCCAAGAAGAGCTAATACCTATACTCCTTAATATATTTCACAATATAGAAACAGAAGAGTCATTGCCAAATTCCTTTTATGAAGCTACAGTTACCCTGATACCAAAACCACACAAAGACCCAACCAAGAAAGAGAATTACAGGCCTATCTCACTCATGAACATCGACGCAAAAATTCTCAATAAAATACTGGCAAATCGAATCCAAGAACACATTAGAAAAATTATCCATTATGATCAAGTAGGCTTCATCCGAGAGATACAGGGATGGTTCAACATACGCAAATCTATCAATGTAATCCATCATATAAATAAACTGAAAGAAAAAAAAACCCATATGATCATTTCATTAGATGCTGAAAAAGCATTTGATAAAATTCAACATCATGATAAAGGTCTTGGAGCGAATAGGGATACAAGAGCCATACCTAAATATAATAAAAGCTATTTACAGCAAGCCAACGGCTAACATCAAATTAAACAGAAACTCAAAGCCATCCCGCTAAAATCAGGAACACAACAAGGCTGTCCACTCTCTCCATACCTCTTCAATGTAGTGCTTGAAGTTTTAGCAATAGCAATAAGACAACATAAGGGGATCAAGGGACTTTAAATTGGAAAGAAGTTAAACTTTCGTTATTTGCAGATGATATGATAGTGTACATAAGCGACCCCAAAAACGCCACCAAAGAACTCCTACAGCTGATAAACACCTTTAGTAACGTGGCAACAGACAAAGGTCTGATCTCCAAAATATATAAAGAACTCAAGAAACTTGACTTTAAAATGCTAATTAACCCAATTAAAAAAATGGGGCACTGAACAGAGAATTCTCAACAGAAGTTCAAATGGCCAAAAGACACTTAAGGTCATGCTCAACCTCCTTAGTGATCAGGGAAATGCAAATCAAAACAACTTTGAGATACCATCTTACACCTGTCAGAATGGCTAAAATCAAAAACACCAATGATAGCCTTTGCTGGAGAGGTTGTGGAGTAAGGGGTACACTCATCCATTGCTGGTGGGAATGCTAACTTGTGCAACCACTTTGGAAAGCAGTGTGACGGTTTCTCAGGAAATTCGGAATCAACCTACCCCAGGACCCAGCAATACCACTCTTGGGAATATACCCAAGAGATGCCCTATCATATTACAAAAGCATTTGTTCAACTCTGTTCATAGAAGCATTATTTGTAATAGCCAGAACCTGGAAACAACCTAGATGCCCTTCAATGGAAGAATGGATGAAGAAAGTGTGGACTATATACATATTAGAGTACTACTCAGCGGTAAAAAAACAATGACATCTTGAATTTTGCATGCAAATGGATGGAAATAGAAAACACTATCCTGAGTGAGGTAACCCAGACCCAAAAAGATGAACATGGTATGTACTCACTCATAATTGGTTTCTAGCCATAAATAAAGGACATTGAGCCTATGATTTGTGATCCTAGAGAAGCTAAATAAGAAGGTGAACCCAAAGAAAAACATATAGTCATCCTCCTGGATATTGAAAGTAGACAAGATTGCCGGGCAAAAATTGGGAACTTGGGGGTGGGGTGGGATGGCAGTAAGGGGAAATGGGGAGAAAAAAGTGAGCTTGGGGGAATGGGATGGTTGGGATAAAGGAAGGCTGGATATGGGAGCAGGGAAATATATATCCTAATTAAGGGAGCCATCTTAGGGTTGGCAAGAGACTTGACTCTAGAGGGGCTCCCAGGTGTCAAGGGAGATGTCCCCAGTTAGTTCCTTGGGCAGCTGAGGAGAGGGAACCTGAAATGGCCCTATCCTATAGCCATACTGATGAATATCTTGCATATCACCATAGAACCTTCATCTGGCGATGGATGGAGATAGAGACAGAGACCCACATTGGAGCACCGGAATGAGCTCCCAAGGTCGAAATGAGGAGCAGAAGGAGGGAGAACATGAGCAAGGAAGTCAGGACCACGAGGGGTGCGCCCACCCACTGAGACAATGGGGCTGATCTATTGGGAGCTCACCAAGGCCAGCTGGACTGGGACTGAAAAAGCATGGGATAAAACCGGACTACCTGAACATGGCGGACAATGAGGGCTGATGAGAAGCCAAGGACAATGACATTGGGTTTTGATCCTACTGCATGTACTGACTTTGTGGGAGCCTAGCCGGTTTGGATGCTCACCTTCCTAGACCTGGATGGAGGGGGGAGGACCTTGGACTTCCCACAGGGCAGGGAACCCTGACTGCTCTTTGGACTGGAGAGGGAGGGGGAAAGGAGTGGGGGGAGGGGTAGAAGAGTGGGGGGAGGGGGAGGGAAATGGGAGGCGGAAATTAAAAAAAAAAAAAGAAAAGAAAAAGAAAAGCCTGGCGTCTAGTGCATAAATATCCCTGCTACAGGGGACTATGGAGTAAAAGGGCAGGAACATCCCATCCCTACAGTAGTAACTCAAAACTAAACCAAGCGGCTCCAAGTTCCACTGAGAATCTCCTTAAAAATAACCACAGAAAGCCCTTTCTAAGTCTACTTACTTAGTGGAGACACTCAGGTTATAATAAGCAGTGTGGCCAGTATTGTTTGATTTAACAATATTAAATAGACTTAGTTTTGAATGTTAGTATATTACCACACTTCTTTGGTTAAAGTCTTTAGAATATATTATAACTTCAAGTTCATAAAATGTATTTTGTGACATATTTGGTTAAATTACACGCATGGTAGATCTGTTTAAAAATGCTACCATGATTCTTCTGGTCAGGACAATAAACTTACTTCTGATTCTGTGAGACTATCTGACATGGAATATCTACATTTATGGGTGGTTGTTACAGAAGGCAACTTGATAGGTCTTTATAGGACAGATTGTTTCATTTTTTAGAATGCAACTTTGTCAAAACTGAGTATCTGGGATTCTTTCTACATATACTTTTATATAACAATGCTATGTTAGCAAGAAGCCAGTACTATGTAAGTTCAGATGAGGAAACAGACTTACTTAGGGGTAAAGACCTAGGTCATATAGAGGCAAAATCCAAACCTAAGTATGGGAGTTGTCCAGATTAATTTTGAGGAAAAGATTCATTTTTTTCATTTTCAGAAACACTCACTGAGCCCTGGAGGACATGTGCTAGTTCCATGAGTAGGGGTTTCTCAGATGTATGGACTGTTCAGAATGTATACCCACAGGCAGTCAGTAGTAGCTGGCATGTTTACAGTTTGGCATGGCACAGATGCACAAGGCAATGGGCACATACACCAGTGCTGCAGTTGAGAGAATGACCTAGGAGCTGGTCATCTGCTCAATCCCTAATCCACCACTGATAATCATGTGATTTTAGTGACCATTCCACACCTTTCTCTGTCTATATTTTCCAATTTATAAAAAAGTGGCGATTGGGTATAATAACTTATTAGTTTGCTCAGAGGATAAGTAGCTGTAACTATATGAAAAGTACTGTAAATACTTCCTTTCTTCCTATTTTTACTGCTATTAATATAGGATGACAAATAATAAAAGATATAAATTAAATTATTATGGGTAGTAATGTTTGTAAAATCTAAAAAAAAAAAACAAGATTGTTTCATTTTTCCCTAAACATTTTTTAGAAGTTCATTTATAAATGCCAATGAAGAAGATCAAGAGTCTTAATTAATTCACTTAGCAGTACTCTGGGCACTATGCCTTAGTACCAAGCAAGACAAGTCTTCTTGTAAAAACAGTGAGCAAACAAGACACTAAACAGACAAGCACACACATAGCTCAACCGCACTAGGCGTGAAAAGGAAAGCCCAGGATGACAGCCTACATAGGAGCCCAAGCCAGCTGAGGACTACAGGAGGCACTGCCTGAGAAAGCGCAGGTGCACGCTGCGTCGCATCTCCAAGTCAAAGAAGCCTAGAGATAGTTAGAAGATAGCTTGCCATTACGGGCATAGATACAGGAAATGTGTATGGAAGAGAGGAAAACCTTTTATTTTTCTTCTTCTAGGATCAAAACTAAAATTCCTGAGCCAATGGACTTTATATTAGGTGACATTCTTGTCTTATGAAACAGTCTGAAAATCAGACTTACTGCTTTAGGTTAATGACAGTGGATTTACCATTAACAGAGATATTCACTCTAATAAGGTCACCTCAAGTGAAGTATTCAACAACATCCTTGCTCTTTCTTAGCGTGGTCACAAGGCCTAACGACCTGACCTTTGGGTCCAACCTCTCTGTTGGATTATTTGTAGTTAATAGCTGCTGAGTTTCAAAGGGGATAAAAAGTTTATTCTGACCACCTGTAAGGATCTTACTATTTTTCCAAGTTCAGCTTGAGAAACACAGGAGCGGGGAGGCAAAAGGAAGGCACACTTACGGAGCCCACACTCTTGGGAAAGCCTCTATCTCTTCTTGGCTGTACTCATCCAGTCGTTTAGGCACTTTCCGTGGCCGAGGAAGCTCTTCCACTAAATTCTTAAGAATATCTTCTGGAATATCCTACATTAAACATATTTGGCAGTTAGAATTCTTAAAATGTATTTCCTATTAATAAACAACAACAGTATTAAAAACTAGCAAAAGGAATGAGAAAAACACCATATTTTTAATACTTTGTATAAAGACCTGAAAAGTACAACGCACCAATGATGCATTTTGTAATAGGTCCTTCCCTTCTTTTCTCCTTGGGACAAGGTTTTACCCATGTTGGCCATAAAAATACTCTAATAGCCCAGGCTGGCTTTGAACTTGTGACCATCCTACCTCGGCCTCCCAAGTGCTGGATAAAGATGTGAGATGCCCTGACAATTTGATTTTGAAAGTCGTAACTTATCCCTTCTTGTCTGCTTGTCCTGGCTCAGGCTCACACTGCACCTGACTGAGGGAAGTACCAGGTTGCTGTGTTCAGTACTACTACTTTGTAAACTTTACTTTTCCTTCTCGGAATTTAGTTTGGTTATGCAGATAGTGGCCAAGCCTGTACAAATCATAATTTAAAACATCCTTGTTGAGTCATGGGCAACAATGAGCAACCAGAGTTATTAATCTGTGATTCACAGAGAGCTTACTATTTATCACATAAGATGAAAGAGAATTATTTTTTCACAGTTGCTGAAACTACCATTGAGGACCTCCACTTCACCAGGCACTCATAGTAGTTCCCATTAGTAAGAAAGAAGTGATTGACATGCAAACAGAACTTGTAGATCTTCTGATTTTTATTTTCATGTCACGTAACGGTTTAACGCTGGAATAGTTTCCACTGAGTATGTGTGCATGTGTTCATATGTGTATGCCTTGTGTTCACTTCAAAACTCAGTAAATATGCTGGACACTGAGATGATGCAATAACTGACAATAAACCTATGGCGATTGTTGGAAAGCAGGAAATGAGGCTTCCTTGAGCACTAAGGAGCACTGTTCTCAGCGCTGCTCGCTTACCTCATCTGGAAAAAGATGCAACCTCTGCATCATTGTTCTTCTGTGCAGGTTTTTGGGCAGCATGCCATAGGTAGCTAATTTCACAATCTGAAAAACAGAGACACTGAGGACTTAATAGAAGATGAGACTCAGGATGGACTAAAAGCAAATACCGGTAAATAAATAGACTGAAGTAAATTACACGGGAACACCAGAGAGGAACTTTCATTACTTTCTACATTACTGTTTTCTAGAGGTGTTACCTGCTTATTGTTTTGGAGAACATAATCCTTGCATATGCTAATTTTTAACACAGATCATTTCCAAGTTTACGTATGAACAGGTGGGACCTGAACCCTGTTTCCTCTAGGAGGGAGACCAGTGAGACTGAATTCATAAACTAATCTGAGTATGGTTACATTGTTTAAGACACAAGTTGGCAGCAACTCTTACAGTGAATTTTCCTGGTTATATAGTCATCAGTGTGTCACATTTTAACAATATATTTATGATGCTATGGAGCAAGGGTTACAATCAGCCTCACCTAGCAGCAGGGACAACTGACTGTGGATAGAGACTGGCCTAATTTCATCTACCTACCAAATTGCTGTACTGGCTTTCAAATTAAATGGTTTTACTCCCAGGAACATTAAGACAGTATATGGAATCATACCCAAAACACACTTCTCTACATAACTTATTAGGATGACACAGGCCTCTGGGGACACTGCACACACAAACATGCAGGTAAAACACTCATACACAGAAAAACAGTTAATAAGTAAAATGTTAACAAATTAAGATCTAGTGAGATAATAATGCAAATAGGTTTAAATGGATATTTCTTAAGCCTTCATCAAACATTTTATATTATGTTTCAATTTTGGTTCATCAAAACTATAATTAGAACAAAGTAGAAAGATATGTGTATAAAACTGCCATAATTAAACCCATTTGTTGCATGGGAACTCGAAAAGTAAAAATATGTCAAAAAATAATTTTTACAAGTGCCAATATTAAAAAGTTGGATTATATTGCCTCCTAGTGTACAGTTAACATACCCAAATGAAACAAACTAACTTTTGCAACTTTAAAATACTTATCATTAAAACTACAATTTGTTGTAACAGCTATGTTAGAGAGCATCATCCAGCCAGCCTTACTACTTTTCTGTATAGATCATAACAAATACATGGAACACAATACAGTGAGCTGTGATACTGTAAAACCACACCAGCTATCAAACAGAGCAGAACTACTTCCTAAGAAGTGATGTCTCAGCATGTATGATTCAGACAGTAATGGCTGCCAGGTCTTAGTATTACAGAACACTCCTCTCCTACATTTCATCAAGGAAAACTCAAGGTGGTATAAACCAGTGGTCACAGCATGACAATTTATCCACCTGCCTCCAACTTTTTTTTTTAGGAAAATAAGGAGTATTTTTGGAGTAATACCTTGTTCACTTACAAATGCACTTAAGAAAAAACCTAGCAGTCACCAAAGGGGAAAGGGCTGTTTTTTTCTGAGGGTAGAGCTCAAAGGCCAGGTTTACTGACAGCCAAGAAGGAAAAATAAGTTGTAGAACAGCGAAAGGAGACCTAATGTTTTAGCAGTAGTTGGACAAACATTTGGCTTAGAATTCTGTTGAGTATATCATTCAAATAATAATAATCAATAAAGATTATTACTAAACATTAACATTCATTATTAATAAACATCATTCACAACAGTGCTTATTTTATATAATTTAACAGTGATATATATTAATTTTGGGTTACAGATGCAGTTTAGTGGTATAGGATAGTTGCCTTGCTAGCACAAGCTGGACTCTGGGTTTAATTTCTAATATACACAACTTTTTGATATTTTCTTAGCCCTTCCAATTCAATATTCTTGTTATTTATTCTGATATCATTTGACTTCTGTTGTGTTGCTTTTTTTGTTGGGGTATGTGTTTTTTTTTTCTGATTTGTTTTTAAAAGGATGATCAGCTTAAGAACATGTTTCTTCCTTTAACAGCTACCCAGGTGGATTTAGACAAGTAACAGCTGCATCTGATTTTTCCCCTGCTTTTCTTCTAGGATCTTTCCTCCTCCGTGAAGTACTGGGAGGGATAGTGTATGTTAGAAGGGGTTAGAAAGTTTAAACTATAGAAAATTATAACCCAGGTAAATGCAAATCAAAAGGAGACTGATACAGTTATATTCAAAGTAGGAAAAAAAACAAGAGCTCAAGTTAAGAAGCATTACTGGAGATAAAGAAGGCCAAACACACTGATGTTGATCTATTTATTCTTTAAGATTTTAATCCCAAACCTATATTCACCTAACACTAAATCTTCAAAATATACAACTCCCAACTGACAGACCTATATAGAAATAAATAAACCCATAACTTAGACTTTAGTAATTAACAAACCCTTCAATCAGACAATAAATAGGCAAACAAACAGGTTGGTAAGATTAAAATATACTAAGCAAACATAATATTCTTTTGACTTTCTCCCAAGGTATCTGCAGCGAGCTTACCATATTCTAGACAATGACAGATGTGCCCCAAATAAAAAAGTACTATTCATTAGCCAAAAGCAGCTTCTTTATTCATTAACCAATAAAAGCAACACATATACAGAAGGACCCCCCACACCAAAGTATCTAAATTCTTTGAGTTGATGTAACTAATGATAGCAATTAGGAAACAGAACTGAATGATAGTGAACATGACATTAGTAAAACTTTGTGTAATACGATGAAGCAGGTATTGCCCTGAATAGCGCCTACATTAGAAGGGACATGGTAAAAACAGTAGGAACCAGTAATGCCCAGGTGACCAATACAAACAATAAGCTTACCGCCACTGGGTCCTTCAGGTGCAGCTGTGCAGCTGTTACTTGTCTAAATCCACCTGGGTAGCTGTTAAAGGAAGAAACATGTTCTTAAGCTGATCATCCTTTCATAACAGTAAAATGATTCTAACAAATTATATTTTGCTTCTGGAAACTGTTTATTAAAAATGAGTATGCATATATGTACATATTAAGTATATACAGACACACATATAAGTTGTGCTCTGACCTCCAAACGTGTACGCATACATGTATTTGTAAGCATGCATGCACACACGTTAAAAATAAATTAAGTAAGTAAGCTATGCTGTTTAAAATATTCTCTTAAGTGGCTATCACTATTTCACAGGTAGTTATCTCAAAAAATTTTCTTAGCATAATTATTTTCATATGAATTTTGTTAGTCATTTATTCATTTTCTTACCTATTCATTCTATCTAGATTACCATTTGTTTATTTAAAAAAAAGAAATAGCGATGAGCCAGGGTAATTTACAGCCCCTGCCCAGTTAAACTAACTGCATAATCTAGGACTGAGAACCTGGGAAGGTACTGGCAGAACACTTGGTCCTGGAGTCAAGTTCAGTCTCCCTCTTCTAACATTGAGACATGGCCTTATGGCTCAGGCTGGCCTCTACCTCCTCACACAGCTGAGGAGGATGCTCAACTCCTCATCTACTGCTTCCCAAATACTGAGACTACAGGTGGGTATCAACAATCTGGAAGTTCACAGGCGATGACCCTGTTCAAATAGGCAGTAAATTCATTAGGAGTTATGTGTTGGCTCCAGGTAATGAATTACCTATTTCATAGTGCTCAGACCAAATAACAGACCTAAATGGACAAACTGGAATCAACACAGCACTAGATCCGGACCTGGAAACCAGACTCTGCCAGTGGCTCCCAGTACAATGCCGAGACACTAGTTTATATTTGTATGGGAGCTAATAAAAACTGTTAATTGCCCCACCTAATTTTACAAAATTCTGAGTCAACAGAGAAAATCGTATTTTTGAAAGTGTAAGAAACTGACAATTTATAGCTATGAGAGCTTATCGCCCTAAATGAAAAAAATTAAAAGTTTTTACAAAAAGAAGACACAAAAAGAGGAAAAGAGGACAGCCAGTGGATTCTAAGAGAAAAATTTAGGATTACCCAAATTTAAGTTACTTTCAAGAATTTCCAAAAACATTTTAAGATGATTGAGTAAGTCATACATTAGGACTGCAACCTAAAACAAATATATTAAATGTCTGCTGAGAAAGATGGGCCATTTCCAAACTGCTACGACCTACTTGTTTCATGGAATTTCAGTTTTAGAAGAAGAAACACCCGTCTAGACGTCTATTCCTATGGAAAACTACTTTGTAATGTCTATGCTAAAGATTTTCTTTCTATTTTTACCACTGGGCTGGCAAATTCTAAACCACAATACCACTTACACTATATTTCAGGACTTGGACTTTCTCCTGAAGGACCTGGAAAGCTAATGTGAATTCCAACAAGCAGGGGACGGCCTGAGTAATGTGATATGCAACTGATTCTCACAGGTGAAAAGCAACCGCGTGTCTTACTTTACTGAAATGCCCCGGAGGGAGTCAGGGAAAACCATCGATATGACAGCCATGAGTTCCTCATATAAATTAACTCAACATACACTTTCTAAGTGTTCCTTTTTCTGTGCATGAGAGGTGCAGAGGCACATAAGGCAGGATCCTGTCCTAAAAAGAGTGATGACATGACTTTTGGTCAGTCATGTTAAAACATTTCAATGAATTTAGACAAAGTATCAACACTAGAAAAAAAAATGAGAAATCAATGTTTATAAATTATTTGTTGAGGAAGAACTTTCTGAGACAAGAAGTGTTGGGAGCAGTGAGATCCCAGATCCTGAATTTCTTGTAATCCCCTGATCTGAGTGCCTACAGCTGCTCTGAGCACGAGACCTTCAGGAGTTCCTGATGGCAGGAGAGTGGTTTCTGGTGGGTTTGGCTGGGGCGTGGCTATCTCTATATAACCTGCCCCTGAACACAATAAAGGGGGAATTCTTGGGGAATTCAAGGATGACCCGTGTCTCTCTCCGTGTTTGTGTATTTTAACCTCCAGCCCCCTTGCCTAAAACTCGTGAACTGGGTAATAGCGCACCGAGCGCAGACACGGGGGCGTGGTGCGCAGCAAAGAAGTCAGAAGAATTTCAAAAGAAAAGCCAGATTAAGTCATAAAAATTAAGTAGCAGTAAAGAACACCAATAAGTTTGTAAGAAACAAAAATTTAAAAATAGACTAATATTCCTAACAGATTAAAAGCACATAAACAGTGATAAGGAAGCTGGGCAGCACACTCCTATACACCCAGCACTTGAGGCAGAGACAGGAGGATCAGGAGTTCAAGGCCAGATTCAGCCACAGAAGCATAAGACAGGCCTGGGCTTCATCAACGTCTGTCTCAGAGAACCCCAAATAAATTATGCATTTAAGACGTGCTTGGGCAAGAGAGGAAAAGAACAGACTATGATGTCAAAGGTGAAAGTGCAGTCAGAAACGGAAGAGGGATTATGATGGAGAGTGGACGATCAGGGCTGCAGATGCGGCTCAGTGGTCGAGTGCAGGTCCAGAGGTTCAGACGACCCCTTCTGGCCTCCGTGTGCACTGTACCCAAGTGCTCCCTGTACACACATGCAGGTAAAACATTCATACACATAAAAAAAAGAGTGGAAGACCAATATTTATAACCATAACTTCGATGACAGTACAGGTTAGATCAAGTAAATTTCCCCTTCACCAGGAACTATGGATTAACTCAATATAGAAAGCAAAATCAGGATGTCAAAATAAAATGGTAGAGATAAACTCTAAACTGGAACAAAGCTCATCTCTTAGCACTGGATTAACACAACTAAAACATACAAAAAGAAGAGACATAATTTAACAAGGACATGGGAAGAAACTTAGGAGTTTTGGCTGACAGTAAATGTTATGAACCACAATACTGTTTACGGCCTTAAAGAAAATTTAGTTTACAGAAAAAGATGGGAGGAAACTGTCCTCCTTGGGAAGCCTCCGTACACCCAGTGAGTACATTTACTGACAGGGAAGATGGGAGCTAGGAGAGTTCCCTGTGCAGACGGCGCTGCAGACAGAGAGAGGAACTACAGGAAGAGAGGGTGACAGTACTATTAAAGCCACACATCTGCACTGTGTCCCTTACAACGACGTTTTCTTACCCAGTGTGTGAGGAGTACACTTTCTGCTCCCATTTGTTTCCAGAAAACGCAATGTGTCTTGTGTTTATTATGACAACATGATCGCCACAGTCACCTGGATTTCAAAAGAAACAAGGCAGAAAGACTCTGAATGAAAACATCAAAGCCTTAAAAAACGGCTTGATTATTTAGTTACCACAGTACAAACACCACATTCAAAAGTAAAAATCACAGTGCAGCACCACAATCCGTTAACACATTTGTTTCATCTGATAGACCACGTAAGCACAGAAAGAGCTGGCAGGCCATTTGGAAAATCTCAACACTGGTAGAAAAGTAAAGGAAAAACTTTAAAAGATGACAATAACGACAACACATTCCTTAGAGGAAACTCTTCTTGTTCCTCTTGCTCCTCCCACTGATAACTCTCCGGCTAAAATGCTTTAGTTTAAACATTTCTATTATGTTACCTTTAAGCAGATGATAGAAGCTTTCCCTTAAAAATAGCACAGAAAATGAAAACAATATGTACATAAAAATACAAAGTGTATTCTACCAATAGGCAAACTAGAAACAAATGTGAGACATTACAACTGATTGTTATTCTTTTCAATTTTAGAGAATAGAACACTGTGGCTTTATGCTTTAACTACCGCCACGAGGTGTTTTCCAACCACATTTAACTAGTTAAATCTAAAACGGCACTGTCAGCAATAACTGCAAACATATGGACAGAACAGATGATTCGAAAACCTAAACACATGTACGGTATGAGTTCCCTCATGAAAAAGACCTTCAGGTTTGTGTCGTTCTGAAAACAGAAACGTCAACACGCACGTTTCCACGTGAACCACTGCTCATAAAGTAATCAGCTAATCTGGAACATTAAATCACCATTCTATTAGAAGAAACAACACACTTCAAAAGATTCGAGAACCATATTTTAAAATGCCACTAAAAATAATAAGCATAAATTAGTGTACTACTATAAACTCCACAAATCACATGAAAAGATTCTAACCAAAGAACAAATTTGACCACAGGTTTGTGTTTTAGGACTGAGGGTGAAAGAAAGGCAATAAGGCCGTGCTTTGCACTGCCAGGGCAAAAGGGGTAAGAGGCTAAAGAGAGGAACTGGAAAGCCCTCGGCTTGAAGGGAAGTCTGACTGTATCAAAACCTCCTAAGAGTGACCAAGTGCCAGCCACTAAAGCAGATGGACAGGGAGCCAGGAGTTCAGCTAAGAGGAGGGTGTGAAAATGTCCTCAGCAGCTAGAAGGCCCCGGCTTCAGACTTCACAGCTACAGCAGTTCAGGTCGTTCACGGTTAGAGGATTTGCTGATGCTCTCACAAAGCTGCCGAGTCAGGCTCAGCTTCAAATATGTACAAAACATCCAGTCACTTAAAATATTTACAAAATCAAAAAGGCTGGGCATTAATTAAAACACTATAAGTAGGATGAAAACATAGTAAGTTATGTCAAACCTCTTTCTCTTTAAATCACTGTAGTATGGAGTGGCGGGCTGCTTTCCTGCCGCCCGGCCAGCTTATGCCCAGAAATAATTACACGGAAACTGTATTCTTTAAAACACTGCTTGGCCCATTAGTTTTAGCCTCTTATTGGCTAACTCTCACATCTTGCTTTAACCTATTTCTAATAATGTGTGTAGCACGACGAGGAGGCTTACCAGGGAAGATCTTAACCTGCGTCTGTGTCGGGTGGGAGAATCATGGTGACTGCCTGACTCGGCTTTCTTTCTCCCAGAATTCTGTTCTGTTTACTCCGCCTACCTAATTTTCTGTCCTATTAAAGGGCCAAGGCAGTTTCTTTATTTAACCAATGAAATCAACACAAAACAGAAGACTCCCACATCAAATCACCTTTCTACAACTTGAAATTAAAACTGATCCACAACTAAGTACCTGTGTTTAAGGGAACTACAGATTAATACAACAAAGCCACCGGTGGAAAAGACTATAGTCTTGATGACAGTATCACTGCCTGTGCCTAAGCTTCTGTTAATGAAATACATGTATCATTGTCATTTAAAATTTTAAGGAGTTGTTACTTTGCATGTGTGAAAGCAGGTACATGTGTGCCACGAAGTTCACAGAGGTCAGAGGGGAGCGCTCTGGAGATGCTTCTCTCCTCAAACCTTTCTGTGGGTCCCAGGGACTGAAGTGAGGTTGCCAGGAGTGTGCAGCAAGCACTTTCAGTCACCGTGCCACTCACTGGCACAATCTTAAACTTTTAGATTAAAAAACCTAGTTTCTTACCGTGTATTGAATGTAAACAACTCAGAATTCCTGCATCATTTTTTAAGACTGTGTTATTTGTTTTCACCAATAAGACATGAGTAATACAATTTCTCCATTTTCTCACTCACTGTCACTTTTTTTAAGGCTCACCGTGGTATTAATTTGAACGCCCCCTACTGGCTGGTACTGAACTTCCATGGAGCTGCCTCTGGTCATAGACCCTGTGCATTTTCTAATTAGCTCATGTCTCTTTAGTGCTGTTTCGGTTCTTTATGTAGTCTAGTACAAGTCCTCTGTTAACTGTGACTTGTTTTACCCCCTCCTCACAAACCCTACTTGAACACACTCCCCCACAAAAGACACACACACGGGGGGGGGGGGGGGCGCGAATAAAACAAAATAATTTCTTTCTTTTTTTTTCTTTTTTTTGGTTTTTCAAGACAAGGTTTCTCTGTGGTTTTGGAGCCTGTCCTGGAACTAGCTCTTGTAGACCAGGCTGGTCTCGAACTCACAGAGATCCGCCTACCTCTGCCTCCCGAGTGCTGGGATTAAAGGTGTGTGCCACCACCGCCCGGCAACAAAATAATTTCTAAATGGCAAGTCTGTTTGTCTGTTTCTCATAACATCTTGCAAGGTCACCTGACAAACCAAGCAGTTCAAATGTTTACATTACATTCGGATCCCACAAGTGTCAACTTCATAGCCATTCCTAGACGTCTGACTATTTGTTACTCATTCCCCCCCACCCCCCAAAATGTGTACAGTGATTATGAATACCCAACACTTAGCTAACTGATAGTTACACTGCTAAATGTTGGAGATGAACTCCCTTTAAAAGACAATGCATTTCTCAACCACTGATTTAGGAACTTGACTCTAGTGACATCCTGTGGTCATAAGAAGCTTTGCTGATGTAGTAAACATTCAACACAGTGAGGCAAAGAGAAGTATAATCTTTAAAAAGTCAAGTTTCCAACTTCATAAAAAAGCTACTCTCTATTCTTAAGGAAGGATGACCTACAGGTAATCATGGCAGCTCTTCCGGTGTCCCAGAAGAATGTGTACTTGAAGCATTTAAAGAATACCTAAGGAATGATGACTCCCTTTTAAAGGGAAGAACTGACTGAGGAGACTGGTGTCTGTTGTCCTTGGAGATAGAAATGAAGTGCCTATGACTTGTTTGAGTTTACTTTCAATTTCTTATCACTGTGTTTTCTAAAAACACAGTCTCAGTGAAGCTGTTTACAAATACACGAACAGGAAATAATGTAAGTGCTAACTAACAACCACACAGAAGACAACTGGGAATCTCCTATGTGAGGAAGCAGGAGCCCAAGTTTCTGTCTCAACTATACTATGACGTAGCTGAAGGACAATGAGAATGTCACCTTGCTTTTCCTTCCGTTTTTCAACTACTTCTTGGGAAGTAAAACATCTCACGACATAAGAAATTGTACACATTTGCAATTCTATAAATCCACAGTTCTTGTTCACCAAATACTTTTTTTTTTTTGATTTTTCGAGACAGGGTTTCTCCGTAGCTTTTGGTTCCTGTCCCGGAACTAGCTCTTGTAGGCCAGCGCCTTGAACTCACAGAGATCCGCCTGCCTCTGCCTCCCGAGTGCTGGGATTAAAGGCGTGCGCCACCAACGCCCGGCTGCCAAATACATTTTTTTAAAAAAAAGAAAAATAGCCATTTACTTTTAACAAAAGCACAAATGCTGCTTGTTATTTCTTTCAAAATTCAGTTGCTCTCATTATTTATGACTTCATATTTGTAAATTTCCTTAGTTGCTAGAACTTGAGTTGCCCGACACACACCTTCACAACTGTGGCTATGGAAAACAATGTTCTATTTCTTCTCTCAAATGCAAACAGTGCTGTTTTTTGGAGGTCTACTGAGCGTTCTAGTTTCTGTGTTTGCATTTTCTGTTAAGTGCCTTCACTCTTTAAAGTGCCCCTCAACTCTGGTACTGGAATACTGTGTAATATTCCTGCACACAGGAGGACTGTGCTATATGCTCTGAGAGATAAGGTGTATTAGATGAACTTAGTTCACAGCTGAGTTATAAGTTAAAATGCTGTGGGTCAAGAATCCAGTGTTCCAGTGTTAAAAAATACGTATAAAAGGCTTTACAGAAACCCACACAAACAAGGTTAGATTTTGAATGGACAACAGAAACTCCCCTTGAAATGCTGTGCAATATTCAACAATCTAGTTATGGTGACTACAGAACCAAACTCCCACGAAGAAAAGAGGTGACTTATTTATAAAGAATCTGATTAAAAGTGTGATGTACAAGCTACTATCTGGTCGAGGCCACATACTGCACGAGGTGCTTGAACATGGCCAAATCCTTAGATTCGTATTCTACACACAGATTTCAGAATATAGGGTATTCTAATACTCTACTGAAAGTTTATAACAGAAGGAAGATTAAGAGGTTTAACAAATTAGAAAATTGTAAAGCCTTGCTCTTAGCCAAGTCCAATCATTTGAAATATTTCTTTCTTGCTCTAGCTCCATGGATCTCAAAATCTAGTTGCTCAAATGCCAAGGCCCTAGATGAGAGTTTTTTAAATTTTTTTTAAATATTCATGCAACAAGCATTTTTTACACTCCACTACTATAGGTACTTAGAATTCTTGCTAGTTTTTTAAATTCAAGTTTAGTGAAGAAAGGTGGAGAGCAAGTATGTTCACGTCAAGTGATATATAAAAATTATTTTTTAAAAAACAGCAAAGTAGGGTTCAAAGGGTGAATGGGCGGCTGGGCAGAGGGCTTAAGAAAGGCCTTGACAGGACAGGAATCACTGGCCAGAAATACAAAAAGATACGAAGGGAAAAAACTGGGAAAGAACATGCAGGCAGAGAAAAAGAGTACGGAAGGGACCCAAGCACAACTATGCTTACTAGTCTAAGAAAGGAGACAGCAGCAGGCCTCAGAGGACTGCTCAGAGGACAGATGGAAATAACGTTAGAGGTTCAGAAGCCACATTCATAAGTCCTGTAGGGGACAGCTTTGCCTTTTATTCTGGAGTTCTGGAAGATAACTGAGCCTAGTCTGTGCAGCAACTATATATGAGCAAGACAGTGGAGAGAACAACAGTTCAAAGAACACACACAGACACAGACACACACACACACACACACACAGAGAGAGAGAGAGAGAGAGAGAGAGAGAGAGAGAGAGAGAGAGAGAGACTGACTGCCAGACTGCAGGACTACTGCTTCCTAAGTTTTAAACTAGGTATATTTATTATGCAGGGTGTGGGGACTCAGAACAGTCACAGAACTCAGAAGTAGAGAAGGCTTCAAACCAGAACATCCAAGAGTACACAGATACTATTAATTAAGGCTGGTTTGGGTAGGGAAAATCCAGGAGTAAGAAAGATGTCCCTATTGGGCAATTTACTGAAGGTGACTACCGGGTACCCAAGAGGACATGCTGAGCAGAAACTGGACACATGAATGTAGCATACAGGTCCTAACTAGAGACGGGTATTTGAAAGGATTTACACATACATAGTTTTTAGAGCTCTGAGACAGAAATCGGTCACTTAATGAATGAGAAGCAGTCCTGGGCTGGGCGACAGGATACATCCACTTTTTAGTGAGAGGAAAATTGGGATATGAGAGGAAAACGCCTTCGTAAACAAAGTCAGCCCAAAATGCTTACAAGTCTAACTCTTGTAAAATGAAAACAGTCTTATTGTTTTAGAAATAGCATACAGAAAGCAAATCTTTAATTCAAGAGCGAAAGGCAACCTATCATATTTAGCTAGCTCTATGTTTCTAGGGAAGGATTTTTATAAAAGTGGACGGACTCGTGTTAAAAACTCTCTACTCAAAGAAGTCACTTGAGAAGATATGTGTAAGACGGGAAACCCAATTTACAGTACAAATCAGGACACTGTGAGAGTGGAAATAAGGGCTACTGGTGATTTTCTGTTTGGTAATAGTGCAAAATGGAACTGCCCTTGAAGAACTGTCCTTATGGTTTTTCTATAAGTTATATTCAATTTAGCACCAGACCAGGACTGTCAGAAGGACTAGAATACAGAATCCTCATATACGCCCAGAAAGGAGCTCTTAAACACAGTCCAGCCACACTTCACAAGGTCCCCTCTGGAACGGAAACCATGGCTACTAATGGCAGTTCTAAGACAATACTCACTCAGTTGATGGTACACTGGTTTATGTAATCCTTGAAGCCTTTGTGACGCTAGAGCCGCAAGTTTGCCAGGGGGCTGCATTTTGCCATCTAGGAGATACCACATTCGAGCAAAAGTGGCCCATTGCTTGGAAATAACGAAAAAGGTGAAGAAAATTCTATTTAGAATGGAAATAATTAAATGCATTTTCAAATGCCATCATATGTATTCTATAATTAATACCAACAATTACTTTGAAAAACAGACCATGACTAAAATTTGTATGTGTGTGCATTTTGTTTCCACTATCAGCACTAAAGTCTTTTCTCATTATTGCACTGAGATAGTAAGTATATTATACAGAAAGTTGGGTGGCTAGTTGGCAACTGAAGGTAACTCAAGACCTCAGTTGTAGGAGAGTTAAATACAATTGCGCCATCAGAAAAGCATAGCTGAAGCTTAACATTCCTTTGTGTGTGTGTGACACTGGGGATACCAGGCAAGCACTCCACCACCGTGACACATCCCTAGCCCCCTTTTGATGCCTTTGAGTCAAGAGTTTCACTAGTTATCCAGTTTGACCTTGAACTCACTCTGTAGCCTGCAAAGGCTTGAACTTATAAACCTCCCACTTCATCCTTCCAAGTATCTGGTATTACAGGCTCGTCTTCAACAGACATCTTTATGTCATGCCAGAAAAATCACGCTCTTCAATATCTCCAAACTAAGAAAACTATCTCTATTCCAGAAAGATTTTGACTAGGTGCTTTGATTATGCATATACGAACAGGTTGTATGCTAGAAAAAAATACAATTCAGCTTGGAGTTTCATATTAGTTACCATACACTTGAAACTAGCCCATGCACATGCAAAGACAAGTTGCCCCCATTCCAAGCAGACTAACACATAAAAGCTCGATAAGCAACACAAATGCTGAGACAATGTCTACTTCTGTCAAAGCTTTAAAATGTTTACCTTCACCTCCTAGATCTACCTCATTACACACAGGTAACAACTACACTTACAAGAGCTATACTTTAAGTGGCATTAGGCTAGGCTTCATTTTGGATTAACACACCGAACACTAATTCTTTCTCTTCTACCTAAAACCTGCTTCAGTTTCAGTACTCCCTATACCACAGCCTTCCAGCTGCCCAAACCAGAATTCTCCAATGCAATTCTTGTTCTTTCACCCACATTCAATCCTTTAATGCATACTGTGGGCTTCTCAGCACTCCTGCGTTTTAGCCTGACTTGTGCATGAGTATCTTGCGTGGTATAGTAGAATAGCAGCAATCCGAACGGATTTTCTCCTTTTGTCCTTCACAGAGCCCCGTCTGTGAACATTCTATTTTCCTCCTGGCAGCCTGGGCGCTTGGTCCTTTTAAAACCTAAAGACTTCTTGGTCAAAGCCCTCCAAGAGGTCCTCATTCTTTTCTTCTTTGGAAACAGTTTCAAGAAGAGTAGGCTGACTTCAAGATCGCTATGAACCGGAGGAGGCTGGCCCTGAACTTCCAATCTTTCTTCTGGAATAACACGCGTGCACCATAACGCCAGGTTTACGCGGTGCTGGGGATGGAACCCAGGGCTTTCTGCACGTCAAATACGCACTGTACTAAATCGGCTACAGCTCCATCCCCGCCAGACTCCACTGCACTAAAAATAAACATGCTTCATGTCATTCAACGCATTATCTCACTGAAATTCTCTCCGCGGACTCTCGGCGGAGAACAGAAGACACGAAAGGGGCAGGCTGAAGAGAGAAAGAAGTGCCCAAAGATATCAAAGCGCGGCCTGAGTCACAACCCCTGGAATGTGACTCCCTAAGGCATTTCTTAGCCACGAGTGTCAGCTTCCCTGACGGCTCAGCTTCTGCACTAAATCCCCGCGAACCACCGCTCTTCATTTTCGCCAGCGTAATGACCCCACCATCACTCCAGAAACGCACGAGCTCACCTGAGGCGCCCTAGAGAAGCTGGACATGCTTCGCGACTTCCGGCGTCCTTTAGTTTCCACTCCCCCAAAAGGGAACCCAGAACCAACAGTCCGGCCGGAAACATACAATACTGAGCACAATGGTTCCTAACGCTGGCGAGTACTCATCTGCTCCTCCGCAACGCTCCGGTCCCGGACCTCCCGTAGCCGTGTCCTTACGAAAGAAGCAAAGAGTGTGGCTACTAAGAGAATCATTTCCGAAAATGATTGGCGGAAAAACCGATCTAGGACATTATTCCCGGCCAAGCTAAGCGGCAGGAAACCGGAAGTGCGCGTTGCGCGCGGCTCTTTTGAGAGCTAAAACTTGAGTCTGAGCGCGAAGAAAATGGATCGGTACTTGCTGCTCGTCACCTGGAGGGAAGGAAAGTTTCGATCGGTGGCCGGTGGGGAGAGCCAACCCGGGACTGAGGCGGCGTCCTTGGAGAGCAGCGAGAAACAGCCTCGTAAGCTCTGGGCTGAGAAGAGGCGGGAAAGACCCGAGGGCAGGCGAAGGGACTTGAGTTTATGGTGAGGTCCCGCGGGGAGGAGCATAGGTCAAGAGGTCCCAGGAAGATACAACTCTCTGAAGAAGTTTTAGTAAGAACCGAACAGTCTTATCTAAATAGGAAATATATAAAATTAGGGGTATTAAATCCCAGTGCCCCCAGGGCTTGGCAAGTTGAATGTTTACCTGGTTGAATCCCCTGGTGGTATTGTAATCGAATTTCTGCTTTCTGGAAAGGTATGCATTTAGGAAGTACGTAAGCCTCTGTGTTCCATCTTGAAGAGAATACAGAAAAAAAAACAAAAACAACAACAACAAAAAAAAACGATAGACTTCTGCAGATGTCAGTTACATTTTACGGAGAAGACATGTCACACTTTTTTTTAAATGACAAATTAAACGATTTTAGCTGCTTTCTTTTGTTTTTGTTTTTTTTTTTTTGATATCTCTGTTTAGTCTCTGATGCATTTTCCTTGTTTTGATCAAGCAGACATCTTGAGGAAGAAATGTGTCCGGTTCTTTTGGAAGAAAGTTTTGGTTTCTTGTTAACGACCAGCCTTGTACGAATCAGGAGCTTTGACTATTTTCTCAGCTTGCTCAAATTTATTTTATCTGCACTTGAGTAGCATCCTGATCCACATGTATTCTCTATCCAACATACTAGCCTTCAGATTCTCTGATACTGAACTTGAAACAGGCCTAGGTTATGCTAACTCTTGAGTTAGGTGACTGAGTTAGGCCCTTGCTTTTACAGACTTGACAACATCCAGTATTTATCACCTCTTGAAGAGAAGCATCAGTGATTCCATCCATCCGGAAGATAGTACATTTCCTGGTAAGTATAACAGAATTACAAATGCCTCCCTCCCCCAATCCGGCACAGCATTTTATTGGAAATCAGTTAGTCTGATAATTTAGGAGTATAAGAAATACTTGTTAACTTTGAATAAGGCACAGGGATATGGAGCAATCTTAAGGAAATACTCACTACTTTACCATTTCTTCCTGATATTTGAATGTTGTAAGTTGTTACAATGTTACTGTGGACTCCTAACTAGAGTTTTGTTTCCTTCATGATCCTCCCCCTATCTTTAGGTATATATAGCATAGGGCAGTGGCCTTGTGGAGAGGTTCTTGCCTTGAGTAAAGGCACATTATTAAAGCTCCCACTCTGCCTTTACCACTTATTTGTGGGTTTTTCTTTTCTGTCCATTTTTACTGATTTTCTAAAAGACAAAACAACTTTGTATTTGGTAAAGATAGTGCTCTTCTCAGTTCTCATTGCTTTGTCTTTTTTTTTTTTTTTTTTTGGTTTTTCGAGACAGGGTTTCTCTGCGGTTTTGGAGCCTGTCCTGGAACTAGCTCTTGTAGACCAGGCTGGTCTCGAACTCTCAGAGATCCGCCTGCCTCTGCCTCCCGAGTGCTGGGATTAAAGGCGTGCGCCACCACTGCCTGGCTTCATTGCTTTGTGTTTTTGAAGTAGTTTCAGTTTGTTTTTTTTTTTTTTTTTTTTTTGGTTTTTCAAGACAGGGTTTTGAAAGAATCTTTCTTTTCTTTAACTCTATTGGCACTTTACAAACACATTTATTTGCTTTGATGATTTTCATTTCTTTTGCTTCTTCTCTCGCTGATAATAGCCCTTAAAGGCTCAGCAAATGGGAATATGAGAACAGACCAAATCCTAAAATCTGAAGTAAATGTCTGTAAATACCAGGAAGAATGTCCTCATTGATAGCTGTGATAATCTGCGCTTTTCCTTTCCTAATTAGAGAACCTCCAGTCTCTGGGGACAACTTTCACCACTGAGGAATGCTTTCTAGTATGTGCAGCACTAGCCTGTTGTCCAAGTTCTAATGGTCCTAATTTCTTAAGCTGGTAGAGTGTAGATAATGCTACTATTATAGCAGGAAAGGTTTCCCCCATTCATGCTTCAAAGATATATGTAAAAGAGATCTTGGGAGCATTCTAGATGGTCTCATAAAAGTATTCCCTCTGTTTGTACAGGCAGAGTTTCTTATAAGACTCTCCTTTTGCGTAGTAATGTAGAGCTCTGCAAGCGACTCAAGCTGAAGTCATACATGACCATCTTAATACAGTACCCAATTAGATGTTACAGTTGTTCCATGACTTGTAATCCTCTCTATCAAAGCTAATAAAAACTCTGCGAGGGGCCTTTGAGATGGCTCGGTGGGTAGAGTTGCTTGCTGGTGTGCTTGATGACTTGAGTTTGCTCCCCAGGAACCATGGAGGAGAGAACCACTGAAAATTGTTTCCTTATCTCCACACAGATCTATGGCACACGTGTCTACACATGCATAATATAATTTAAAAAAAAAATTAAAACACTGATGGCTTTTAAATATTTAGGGAAGTGAAGTAGTAAAGGCAGTCTTTAACTGTGTTGTGTAGGCTAAAACATGAGATGCACTGCAGTTAAAGCATTTTATTTCTTTGTAAAAACTTTATTGAAGACAGCCGGTCAGCACTTCCCACTTTGTCATTGTATAACTTACACGGATTTAGCATCTTTTCCAGGCTTTGGTGACTCACACCCTAGCATCAGCTCCCAGTGTTGTGAGATATCCCCCCATCCCATTAATGTGAAAGATTTTGCTGGCACCATCTTCCTTGGGACAGACATCCTTATCCTTTTTATCACACTTGTCACAGTAACTGATCTAGAGCTCTAGTTTTGTTTTGTTTTGCTTTGTTTTGTTTTGTTTCTTGAGACAGGGTTTCTCTGTGTAGCTCTGGCTGTCCTGGAACTTACTCTGTAGATCAGGCTGGCCTTGAACTCACAGAGATCTGCCTGCCTCAGCCTCCCAAGGCTGGGATTAAAGGTGTGCACCACCACCACCCAACTAGAACTCTACTTATATAGATTTGAGTAGCTCTTTCAGCACTAGCAATTTTGGTTTCTTGCTGTACTTTATCTTTCTCATTACTTACCTTTTCTAGTTAGCCATTGAAAATGGCTACATGACTTTACAGCAGGAGACCAGGAAGAAACAAAACTTAGAATCCCTTGCTGTCTCTGTATAAACTGAGTGGTAGATGTTGTGACAAGTTGGCAAACTGAAAGTGGTAACGTCATCAGTCACTGGTAGGGTGCACACTTTCGTTTGGTAATGGTTTGTGTACTGATAAGCTGGGTTGGTGGAATTATGCAGACATCTTTGTAAATAACATCAGTGTATTTGGACTTCTTCCTAATTGTAGTCAGCAGCCATTAAAGATTTTAATTCAGGGAAGATGAGATCATCATCATAATCATCTTCTTCTTCCTTCTTTTAAATAGATGTGGGTATAGGGTATACATGTGTGCAGGTGTGTGTGTGTGTGTATGTGTGTGTGCTTATTCTCATGTGTATGTGTCCTAAGGATCTCCCTTCTCTACCTCTCAAGGGTTGGGATGATAGGTGTGTGCCACACCTGCCTTGCAGGCTTTTTTGTGGGTTCTGGGGGGGGGGGCGGTCTGAGCTGCACAATCCTCCCAGTTGCATGGCAGGTGTTTTCTCTGTGAGCCCAACCTCCAGATCTGCTTCTGAAGTGCTCTAGCTGTCGTGGACACAGTAGAGAAAGTTACAGCAGGAGGGTGAGGGGAGGCAGACAGTGTGTAGGAGGTAGGTAGATCTGAAGGGAATTGGAGGGAGACTCCCTGACTTAATGTTGAGTTGGCTTACGTTAGGAGAAAGGAGTCATAAATGACATTAGAAGTACGGAATAAATGTGTTGGTGGCATTTACTAAGATGGAAACATATTCGTAAGTGTGATAACTTATTTAGAATGTGTGGATAGTTGCCTGGTCAGATATTGATGTCAGATATTGTGAAAAAGTTAAACAGATATTATTTTGAACTGCAGGAGAGTAGTGCTGGAGGTGTAGATATCTGATCACCCACGTGTAGATGGAAGCCCGGAGATAAATGAGATTGTCTGTAGATGATGGCAAGACAATGAAACTCAAAAGATTCCCAGGATTCAGAGAACAACATTTTTAAGAGACTGTGAAGGAGGAGCCAGAAAAATCAGTGCGACAGATCCAAGTGATTTAGGGAACGTCCTCATAGGAGTCACCTTTGAAGCTCAATCTCTCTCTCTCTCTCTCTCTCTCTCTCTCTCTCTCGTATGCCGAGAAATTAAATATCCACAAAACTGAGAATTAAGAATTTAATACAGTCAGCTATTGGTGACTGTGAGCACAGCGTCAGTGGCATTTTAGAAACAAAGAAGCCCGCTGCATGCCTTTGACGGGCATGGCAAAGCTGAGGAGGAGGTCGTGGACAGGCAGAGCTTTCAGGGACTTTGTGAAGAAAGCGAAGAAAGGGATGCAGCAATCGCTGGACAAGGGCAGCTGGGACTCCATTGGGAAGTGCCGCTTTGAGAAATAGTGCTGTGGTTTTCAGTGGTGAGGGCGATAGTTTGGAGTGCCTGGGCTGGATTATTTTGAAGGCTAGCCTTGTATGGGGAGGTTGTGCCTCTTGCATATTATATAGTTGCTGTTTTTGGCAGGAAGGAGTGAAGGAAGACCTAAAAGCAGAGTGAGCAGAGTGGTCTTTTTCCTGTGAGAACTTATTGCTAGATGGCTTCCAGTGAGGAGAATAGTATTCCGCCGAGCTGTCTGGAGGAAAGTTGCCTCTGACATTCGTGTTTCTCCTCGCTCCCACAAGCTGAGCGCATGCTTCACTTTCCCCTCCCAGCCTTGAATCTGCTTTCTCTACAGAGCTCTTGATTCCCTTTGGCTCCTCTGAGATATGCTCCAGGGTGACCTTTGAGGTGTTTTTGTTGTTGTTGTTGTTGTTTGTTTTATTTTATTATTTTTATACTATTGCATTTCCCAAGTAGAACATCTGCCTGTGGCCGGATAGAACTTAAGCCTGCGTGGTCTTTGAAGAAGGATTTGTTTGTACTTAGTAGCCTACCTGGTTTTGTGTGACCCAGCCATAATCAAGTAGTTGTATTTTTTTTTAAATATTGTAGTAGATTTTAAATGATGAGCAAGTAATGTGGGTTTTGTATTATGATGAATTAATGCAAACTTGCAATTTTGTTCTTTAAAGAGAGTGAAAGATTGAGTTTTTACCAGAGATTTCAAAAACACACATGTAAAAAAGTACATAACTTGGAAAAGTATAGACTATGTTTCAGAATTGCATAATTCTCTGAGCAGTGATTTATTACGATGACTGCTTTTTTATGTCTGCCCTTCTTCTAATAAGTGTGATTTCTTTTCAAGCTTGTTCAGTGGGCGGCACACCTCATCCCAGGAAGTGGTTTTTTGCAGTACAAGCCATATGCGGGTTTTACCAGGTAATAGCTGTAAGAGAATGCCTTTCCTTCTAGAAAGAGTTCCATGAATCCACTTTGTTGAATGCCACCTTTTGATTTGTTGATTTTGTAATCGTTATTGTATAACCTATGCTGTACAATATTGTATAATATAATATTGTAATAGTTATTTGTATAGCCTGTGCTACAAATGACTCCATGACTCCTCTGCTTAACCACCATCTTCTATTAGTTTTGTAGTTCTGACTGGCAAGAGATACATTTCGATGTGGAAAAAGATAAAATAGAAGATGTTCTTCAGGCGAACATAGAAGAATGTCAGAGTGCCGTCGAGTGCTTGGAAGAGGATGACAGCAACAGCAGGGAATCCCTATCCCTGGCTGAGTATGTTTCAGTGCTTACGCTGCTTTCAGATAGTTCGCACTGGCCAGTCGTTTTCAGACAGAAGAGAAAAGATGGAATATTTTAGCAGTCATAGTAGGGGAACTTTAATCAACTGCAATATTTAATACTTCATTTTTAGAAGACACTAGGCAGTTTAACCCTGTCATCTACTCAGTATCTGAAAATGTCATTTTCATTTGTGCAATTGTTAGGATGCTGTTTGCACTGGCATAGTCTTTTCTTGAAGCTCAATCCTGTCTGTTCCTGTGGTAGCTGGACTAGAGGAATTAATTAGTGCTAACAGCTAGCACTCAGACTGAAGCACATTGTTCTTCTGTTCTCTGTGGCTGAAATGTAGGACTCCCCTTCCCCAATTTATATGCCTCTTCTACATTTCTGATACTGTTTGTGCTCCACAGAATTTCTGAGGAGTGTCAGTGTGACTGACGTCACTTGTAAGCTTCTTGACTCTTGTTAGAATGTAAAAGCAGTCCAGGTGCTAAGTTATGATAATCACTTCCTAAGATTTTCCATTTTTGACTCATTATTAAGCCCTTTCAGTTCAGCCTTTGTAGTGTGACAGAAAATGCTTTGGCTTTATTTTAGTATTCATAACACACCTATAACTTGCATAGGCTCGTTCCTTTCTTCTTCCTGACTTCAGGTTGTATCTTTCACTGTTAGTGAAGGCAGCGCAGAAGAGGGAAGAACTGTGGAATTAGCAGGAGTTAGGAACGTGCTCTGGTTATATGAGGCAAAGGCGGGGACTTAGCTCATCTGGTTCTTTGTTTACCCATTCATCAAATGTGGAAGTTCTCTTAGGTGCTTTCTAAGATGGCACCATTGAGCCTTAAAAAGATCTTATCAATTCATATTTTATCAATGAAAAAACTATCAGGTAGTTTTGCATGTGGCCTTATTTCCACAAGAGGGAGCCTGAAAACTATAGTTCAGCACAGGGTGCTTTAAGGTTTTTGTTTAGACAATTATCACCTCATGACAAAGGATTTAAATACTCTGATCTGGTATAATAAGTTATTCTGAGAACAAAATTTCACCATATGCATAAAATTTATATGCTTTTAGGAATGTGACCACAATTTCCTATTCTTTGTGAAAGCTTAGAAGTAACTTAGGAAAAAGCAGTGTCCTTTATTAAAACCTAATGCTGGCTTACTTTGGAGATTAGAAAAGTGCTTGGTCTATTATTTATATTGAGTATCTAAAATATAAATTAGGGCTTCGTTCCCGTTATTGTTATCGTCGGTTCTGTTTGGTTTTTGGGTGTGGGTAAGAACTGTACTTGCAGGCTGAACTCTAGCTTTCACACACAGTTACATGACTTTAGGACTCTTGTTTAAAGGAGAAATACTAATCTCAATGGTACATGGGTTTGTCAGCAGACTAAAAGAAGGTGATGTGGCTGTGTGGCACACAGGTCGTTATTATTGTCTTTTTGATAATATAGTTTGTGTGTGTGTGTTTATACATATATATGCATATCTGTGTAGGGTATTTTTCTCTAAATCTATTCTTTTATTGTAGCCTATATGAAGAATCAGCAGAAAGTTTACATCAGTTATCAGACAAGCTTCCAGCTCCTGGTAATGCAATAACTTTTTGATCATTTGTGTTTTCTACTTTATATGAATGAGTGATGAGTTAAGTGTATTCTGTAGAACATTAATTCTGTAAATTCTGGGGAGTTTGGATAACGTTCTTTATGGTGCAGTTAGCGTACACATCACCAACTGGAGTGTTGTGCAGTACAACAAAGCTTCTTGAATCAGCATTTTTTTATAGGAGCTAATTTTTGTTCCTAAAATGGAAAGCATATTTTATTTAATACTACATGGTAATTATCCTTAAAACTCTTTTTTGTCCTAATATAGTTTTCTTTGTATTACTCAAATAGTCATTGGTAAAATTTGGCACAGTTGGTATTCACAAATACTTTTGCAGTTTTTTTAAATGAATGATTTTATTATTGAATATCATTTATTGACCATATGTTTGATGTCTGTGAGGTATGTCATCCATCGTCCTAGGGACTGACTATACAGTGGTGTGTAAAGTAGATAATTGTAAAGGATCTCAGAGCTTACACACAGGAAAAGTCTTGTTTATATTCAAGGAGCTGGTATTGAAAGCCAATTTTTACTGCAGAGTCCTATATGGAAAACAACTTAGGGTTTGTTGAGATGACTCAATGGTTAAGGGCACAGGCTGCTTTGTAGAGGACTTGGGTTCAGTTCCCAGCACCCTCGTGGAAGCTCACAGCCATCTATAACTCTGGTTCCAGGAAATCCAGCGCCCCCTTCTACATGCGCCAGTCATCCACATTCATGCAGACAAACATACACATACTTTAGAAAGAAAACAACAGAATGTATTCACAAATAAACATTTTTGTAACTTTTTCACACAAGGATTGAACCCAGAGCCTCGTACATGCTAAACTACTCCCCAACCCATCATATTTCTTTGTCAGATTTAAAATATGTACTGAAATATTACATAGTTGCTGTTTTTGTCAAGCGCCTTTGATGATCAAATTTTCATTTGGTTTCCCTTTCATTTTAATTTTTCTGATCCTTCAATAAATGTATAACTTTGTGTCATTTAAACTGGTATGAAGTAAACCTTAGAATCTAATGATGCTAGTATAATTGGTTATACGCAATGTTTTATTGTCCTCTAAGAGAAATGATTTATTCGAGCATTGCAACTTTATACTCATTCATTCCCTTTTGGATAACAAAATTAAATGTAGGAAAATATAATGAAATTGCACAGGTTTTTTTTTTTCCCCTGTTGAGTACAATAGCATTGATGATCTCCAGAGCAGTGCATATAATTAACTTCTGCTGGAGGATCGGCAAGCAATCACCATATCGTTCATTGTTTTCTACCGTGTGCTAGCTATTTCCAAATAATATGGCATGAACTCAAATGATGAGTGCTTAAAAATTTGGAGCTCCTGAAGATGTGTATTGTTTTGAAATACTCCTTTAGCTTCCAAATAAGCTTAAAATCCAGTTGCTCAGAGCACCGTCTAAGCCACTTTAGATCTAACATCTTTGAAAAATTCTGATTTTCTTTTCTCTAGGCAGAGCAATGATAGACATAATACTATTGCCTTCTGACAAAGAGCCTCCTAAATTAAGAGAGTGCTTGCCTGCTGTAGGGGCACTGAAGCATCTGAAGGAATGGCACGCAGCGAAGGTTACCATAGCAGGAGATCACCGTGACACGTAAGCGCCTGTGGTCATATGTCATTGTTCTGCTCAGATCTGCTGCCAAGTTTTCAATAGATTGAGTCTTTGTAAACTACTTTAATGTGATGAGGTAGTGTTTTCTGTCGCACCGTGATTGGAAAATTGTACCTTTTCTGGAACCTAGACTTTCCTCCTTTCGTATATCCTAGATATTTACATATTTGATAAATCCTATCAGTGCTGATGTATAGTCAGTACCGAGCATTGGTTCTCCAAATTCACTGTGTACTTTCCAGCAGGCTTTCAATACCAGTGAGCACCAGGGTGACCGTTACGCTGGATTTGTCCTGTTCTGTCTGCCTTCTGTGGTATAAGCCAAGGTAGAAATAAGTAGATATGGTTGTATTTATGACACATTAGTAGAGGTCAATTATGCATTCCGGTTTTGATTCCAAAGTTAGTACTCAGACTGAATTTATGAACCTCATGACTTTTTTTTTAAATTTCACAAATCAAGCACTTAGTATAATTCTGACTAAGCCAGGCAGAGCAGTTGATGGCTGCTGAGTTAAGAAGGTGAGAACACACTAGCTTCGTGCATGGAAGTATAGGCAGAGTACGATGCTAACAGTCAGCATCGCCCGTGATCAAGTGGTGCCCTGGAGTTCATAAAGCCCACGGAGGAACATTCTGCAGTTCTGCATTTGAATCCGAGGGACTGACATCGAGTCTGTGCGTACATCTGACACAGTTAAGCCGGCAGTAGCAGGAAGGTTTCTGTTTACATAGTAGGGATGATGGCTCTGAATTTGTGGGAATATGGCAGCCCTTCCTCAGAGACTGACTTATTGGGTAATTCATATTAATATACAATTGCATTTACCCCTCTTAGACTGTAGCGAAAATGTAACCGTTAAAAATAAGAAAAATGAAATTATCATCGCTTAATCGTCAAATTGGTTTTTTGTTTGTTTGTTTTTTAACAGTAATTGTCAGAAAATTGCAGACTGCCTTTCAGCTAAGGTTGTGCCTTTCGAGGAGTTCAGAAATGCCATTGACTCAAGGGAACTGTGGAGGGGAGAGATTCAGATACGGGAAAGAAAGGTAAACAGGCTTCTGGCTTTCACTGCGTACAGCAAAGTAGGCATTTCGACTTTGTTTCCAGTACAACTGACGTCAACACCCGTGTCCCTCGGGAAGGTGTTCTAGATTGACACCAAGTGGAGTTTTCTACAATGATCGAAACAGTGCATCTGCTCCTGGCGGTGGCCAATAAGCTGCATATTATCTGTGACTTGTGCTACCCTTAACTGAATCTTTAATTTTATTTGATTTTAATTATAGTATCAGCTGTTACTATGATTATGTTTTAGTCATTACTGTTTTATAGTGTGGCATTTTGAAAACAGTATTGGACACTAGCCAAGTTCATATTGTTAAACCAAGTCCTTTAATTTTTTGCTGATGTTATCCACCAGAAAAGTATTGGGAGCAGTCACCTATAGTAGTATTCTTAGGTGATCCCTGCCGTGCACAAACCAGCTATTGTAAAAGCTTTACTAGACTCTGGGTATATCAACTCTGTGGTGAAAACTGTCGCTTAGATTTCTTTAGTTGTTGTAAATTTCTGAGGTGAGTGTTGGTGGTTTTTCTAAGTTATTTCTATTTTGTTTATACTCATGTGTACATATTAATATATGTCAGCTTTTTAGATAGGAAAGTTAAGACTGTTTCTTAATTTTGGGATAGTGTGCCATCATCAATAGGCTCTTGCATTCCGATTGGTCTTTTGTTTTATTTTTTGTACTTTTTCTCCCCATTTATCTTTTGTATTGACTTAAAGAAACATCCAATAAAACAAAGGGAATAATGTGCCTAGTCTGTCTAGATTAACATAGTGGCCCTCCTAGTTTTGGGAAGATTCAGTTTTTAGGGAAATCATCTCTGCAAATGGTGTTATTAGGAATAAATAAATAAGTAAATAAGCCAGCATTCAGCCAAAGTGGAAGAGTTGGCCATGTGAGCAGGAGCATTGCTTTCGTTTTCGTTTTCTGAAGTCATGTGCTTGCATGTAGGCAGACCATGCCAGAGTTCTCACTGACTCTTTTATTCCTTTAGTATGAAATTAAGCACTCATTAACCCACAAAACCTGGTGTCACTCCATAGCTCTCCGCCTGCGGTCGTTCTCGTGGACTGTAGAGTGATAAACCCTGTGTCCTCCATAGCTCTCCGCCTGCGGTCGTTCTCGTGGACTGTAGAGTGATAAACCCTGTGTCCTCCATAGCTCTCCACCAGCGGTCATTCTCGGGGACTCTACAGTGATAATACCTGCATTCAAATCCTGACTTGGTTCCAGTTTTGAGTGACACCTTGGTACCAGAGTTGTGTTTTTCTCAAAGACAGGGTGATAGTAATAATAGGGTTTATTTGAGTTATATTATTTAGGATGCAAGACAATGACACAGGACATCCATGTTGTCCCATCTTTACTGTCACGACTTCTGTGGTAACAGCATTTCTCATCACCCACATACAGAGGAGGTAAACGCTGCGAGATACTGTACTAAGTACATGGGCAGCTTCTGTCTGACCGTGATTTACAGACCAGTAGGCAGCCAGGCATTGAATGTGTACCAAGGAGGGTGCTTGGTCCTGTGGGCTGCATGAAACAGTTAGCATACTGTTGCTGACTAACCAAGGATCACTGCAAGGTTTTTTATGAAAAGTTGATATCAAGTTAATAGAATGATATGTACCAATAGGAAGAACTACCCTTGAAGCCTATGTATCAAAAAAAGTTCCTGTTTGTATAGTTTATATTTAGAGTAAGGTCAGTTTCTTCTAATACAATATACCAGTCTTTACAGATAACACCTGTAACTGAGTTCTCTTGCTTTCTTTTCAGTTTGGATTTGAAATTAGTTTTCCCGAATTTTGTTTGAAGGGAGTTACACCTACAAGTATTAGTATGCATAATTTAAATACCTGCTTTCTTGCCAAAAAGATAGTGCCATCAAAGGACAAGAATATTCTGCCTAAGGTATGTGTATATACATTTAATTTTACCTGCTGTCATCCTTTTCTGCAGTTCTGTTTTATAAAATACATTTGAATCTTATGATCTATTTGAATAATATGCATAGTGTGTTCACTGATACAGCTCATCTAACTCTTAGAATTGAGTGCTTTGTGTGATGAGTACTGCATTCTTCTTTTTTTAATCGGGTAATTTAAGTCAGTATAAGCTTGAATTGGACTGGAATTGGAGTTTATTCTCTCACTCCTCTCCTTGCAAAGTTACTATGGAAATGAAATGAGGTAATACCGAGATTAGCATCTGATGCCGACCTGGCATAGTCTTAACGTGTGGTATTAGACACGCCAGTTCTCTTCTCATATCTTTATAGATTTATGCTTTAAATGCAAGCAATTAGAAGACGTAATAATTGGAAGAATGCAGCTAGTTTTTATTTTTTAATATTGTAAAACAAGCATACGAGGAGGTCCTTTACGAGCACTTATGAAATCCATTTGAAAATACCCAACTTAAGTGTGTAAAATACATAGGTCCTGAAATGATAGGATGTCAGATGATGCTTAATATTTTCTGATGAAAGGGAAATAGAGAGAAGGATGTCATTTCTGCTGTGAATTCATTTCCCAATATTGTTTACAGTTACTTACTGTAAGCAACTTACCACGTGTTCTTTTATGGAGTTTTCATTTCTCTTCTAAACCTTATACTTAGAAGACTTAGTGACTTCAGAGTCTCTTCTTTGGCAGTGTAATGTTCAAATACAATTATCTTTAAACCTTCTTTTTCTTTGCTTCTATTGAGAATAATGTTCAGGTCCAACCTTTTCAATGAATTAAAGTAAAATTAATTAGGGATAAATATTCATACCCTGTATTAGTTACTTTTCTATTGCTGTGATAAAACACCATGACCAAGGCAACTTATAGAAGAAACAGTTTATTCGGGCAAGGTCCGTGATAGTGAAACAAAGACATGGCAGTGGGAGCAGGAAACCAAGGGCTCTTATCTTGAACTGCAAGTAGGAAGCAAAGAGAATTTAAAAAAAAAAAAAAAAAAAAAAAAGCCCTTCTCTAGTGACACACCTCATCCAACAAGCTACACCTCTTAAGCTTCCCCAAACAGTGCCAGTAACTGGGGACCAAGTCTTCAGATGCCTAGACTTTAGGGGACATCTTATTCAAATCATTACATGCATGCATAGGGGATGGGGAGGAAGAGATGGGGCGGGAAAACTAAAACCGTTTTTTCTTTGGATGTGTTTTCTTTGTGCTCCCTGTGAGGCTTTTAAATTAATAATCACTCATTTCTTTGCTTTTACTTCATTTACTGGGTTTAACGTATTACACAATTTGAATTCCTTTTCCAGGTTTTCCATTATTATGGTCCTGCTTTAGAGTTCGTGCAGATGATAAAATTATCAGACCTTCCCTCCTGTTACATGTCTGACACCGAATTCGAGCTGTATCCTTTTGCTGATGTGTTCATTTTATTTTACTTTCACTGGGTTGGGTAGAATGTTTTGGTACCAGCAGGTAAATGTGGGAGGTTTTGCATTTTTTTGAATTTCATTGTATTCATGGGTTAATGCTCATGCCCAAGTGGAAATTTCTACCCCTCCCCATGGAGCTCCTGGGGCAGGGAGTTCCTGCTCTCTCCACATTCTCCTCTTAGAAATCTTTCCCGGTAGGTAGGCAATCGGCTTTTCTTTCACTATTGATTGCATGCTGTGGGCAGGATTATGGAGTAACACAGAGGTGACCGAACCCGGCTTCTTTGCTGCCGTTACACAGTGTGGCTTTAGTTGAATCTGTCTTTCCCATCACTTTCTTGATAACCCATATGTATATTTTATTGGTCTTCTGTCTTGTTTTCTTTTTTGTTCTTTTATTTTGTTTTAAATGTCTTTTATAAATAACTTTACTTTTTCTGGAGTCCAAGATATCTCTCAGTGACTTGTGTTATTTTCTTGATGCAGAACAGAACAGAACTAAAGGATTATGGTGTGTAGCCATGACTCTCGGCTTCTCCTGCTTCAGTGAGAGCCACACTTTTCTCCCAATTCCAAAGTTGCAAGAATCTACCTGTCCTAAAAAAAAAAGTCAGAAAAGCACACATTAAGCCATTTCTATGATCTGCATTTAGATGTAGGATCATGCCCTCAGATATCTCAGTAATCTCAGTATGTTTTTCGTGCTCATGGTTTCAAGAAAAGTTTTATAATGTATCCCCCTACCTCTTCCCCATGCCTCAAGTACTATGTTAATGCTTCTAGAATAGGCACAAGGCTTCCCTCAGTTTGGATCCTTGATGCTTATGAGCGTCAGAGGAGAATGTTAGGGCTGCGTGGGAAATCTAGAGTAATTTCTACACACTTCAGACTCACTCAGATGGCTCTCTTGGCATCCGTATGATTGATGTTTGAACACCAGTTGGATGATAACATCTTTCTGTACTTGAGTAACTGGAAATGCCACCATATGTATCTGGAATATTCAAAGCACGTTTTGGGAGTGGAGCACTTGTGTGTAGGTCAGAGTTGTGAAAGGCATGGGCTCCTGTACCCCTAGAGCCACTTGACCAGCCCAGGACAGACATTTTATATTATATAATTGCTGGTTTGAAGCAGAGCACTGACATGGCATTCTTGAATTTTTTTTAATGCATGATTTTTACTTATTTCTTGTTTTTATAGTTTATGGTAATGATAATCAGGGCTAATAATCAAGAAAATAATATGCAAGGGAAAGATTAATTGGTAATTCTTATATTTAAGCTTAATGAATGGTTTCCAAAGAATTATTGGAGAGTGAAATAATCAAACTTGTTTTTCCAAGTTGAGTTATTTCCCGGTTACTGTTCTCTTATTCTTTAACTCCCTAGTACAGAGAGGTGACTGGAAACTGCGTGAGGCAGAATTCCATGCTGCTATTGGAACAGCTCTCTTCTCTGTGTGGCAAGGTATACAAGACTTTTTTGAATTTGTTTTTAAATCCTTAATGACGTGATAAAAAAAAAGTAACTCTAATTCTTGCTCAAATTTGGTTTCTTTAACATAACATAGCATGCCTTTGGCAGTAATTCATGTTAAGATATTGCTCAAGTGTTTTGTAGATAAAGTGACATTTGATTTTATAGGAGACTTTCAGAAATAAACCTTATGAGCAATGATTTCAAGAGTTATTTCAAACTTTAGAATGCATCATTAATTTCCTCTTTGGTAATATCTCATTCCAGCTCTGGGACGGTATTTGTACACCTGTGTGGTCCTTTCATAGCAGAGGTTGAGGTGAAACGACGTAAAACATCATTGAGTGGTTATATTTTTAAAAATTACCTCTATATTCCGGTTCTGCCGAAGAGATTTGTATCTATTTTAATAGTTACATGTGTATATCATATGATACATTTGATGTCTTTTGAACATTTTTTAAAAACTGTAAAAATACCGAATCCTAAGTAGAACCCTGTATCTATATCATTTTAAAGAAGAAAAACACAAAAGTTTTTATTCCTTCTCGAAATTTTTGTCAACTGTTGCATTTCTATAGGAATGAGTTTTAAAGCTTAAAATACTGTCTTTACGGAACATTTCTTACTCCTTTAGGATCAGCTTGTTAACAGATGCTCCTGAGAGGAAATAGTGATTAATATAATTTTAGCAGTTTTCCCCCATGGTGTTATAGTTAGACCTTGGTTGGAATTCCCTTAGAAAACTGATACATACTGTAAAGTGAATGAGATTTGGTTGTAAGATGCCTTCCTATATGGTCCCTGAGGATTTGGGAGATTTCAGTTCCATTTCCCTGTACATTTAATAGTGTTTGGATCGTGTGACCGAGTTTTTTGATGACCCAGCCTTTGATGATGTCAAGCCAGAGTTACACATGTGACTGTGATTTGTTTAGTGCAGATATGAAATAATCCTGAGTCTATCTAGTTATCGAAGGCCATGCTTAAGCCAGAAGGGAATGAAGTTATCTAGTATCTCATCTGCAGCCATTTTGTTTTAAGCTTGCTTTTGGGACCATGACTGTAAAATGTCAGCGTGTGGTGCACAGGTGAGGTGTGTGTGAGGCCTTTGAGACTTTTCTCTGTATGCAGCAGTGGGGTGGTGCTGTCCTAGTTAGGGGTGCTGTCTCTGTCATCAAACACCATGACCAAAGTCAAGTTGGGGAGGGAAGGGGTTTATCTGGGTCACACTTTCATCCATCACTGAAGGAAGTCAGGACTGGAACGTGGACCGGGCAGGAAATTGGAGGCAGAAGCTGCTGCAGAAGCCATGGAGGAGTGCTGCTTATGGGCTTGCTTCCCCATGGCCTCCTACTTCAGCCTGCTTTCACATAGAACCCAGGACTACGAGCCCAGAGATGGCACCACTCACCATGGGCTGGACCCTTCTCCAGTTGTTGCTAGGAAAATGTCTTATAGCCGGATCTCATGGAGGTATTTTCTCAATTAAGACTCCCTCCTTTCTGATGACTCCAATTTGTGTCGAATTGACATAAAACTAGCTAGCATAGGTGTCCTGTGACTTACACAACAGAGCTCTGAATTTGAAGCTATTTATTGGGTTATAAATTTTCTTTACATTTTCTTAAAAAAGCAATGAAGAACTGCTTCCTTGAAGTTGAGTGCTGTATATGTAACGTTTTTTTTAAAAAATAATTTTACTAAAACGTTTTTGTTTAGTGTTTAAGAAATGGATTTTCTTGTGACATTTTCATATTGTGTGTGGTTATACTTTGTTGTTATTGGACTCTTGTTTGTTTTGTTGTTGTTTATCAAAAAAAACTTTGTCCTACAGTGTGTCAGATGCTTGTTCAGATATTGAAGACAGCAGGTAGACAAGACCCTTCCTCGGTGCCTAAGTTCTAGTAATCTGTGTGAACATCAGGAAAGATCTTGGTTTAGTCTCTCATCTGTCTGTCTTTCTCCTTGATTAGCAGACCTTGCAGGGAAGCCTTTCTTCGTAGAGTACACCAGGCTATTAGAAAATCTAATGGCACTACTCCATGGTTAGGAAATCCTGTTTTTAAGGGAGTTTACAAAGTTTGAAGTCTAATTTCAGTAGTGATCGCTCGTTAAAGAGGACCTGGTACAAAAATCGGATCAAGATTTGAAAGTGAGGCTTGAAATGTGCTTCTAGCCAGCTCAAGTCTCAGGAAGTTGTCTGAGGGTTAGGGTGTGGTGAGAAATGATCAGATCTAAGTCTGTTATGATCAAATGTAAGCAACTGACATATTTATTATAGAAAATTCAAACTTGGGAGATTCAGAGATATATGTTTTCATCTTTGTTTTAAATATTTGTAGCAAATGTTTAATCACAATTAGGCTGTCTCAGAAATGGGCCACGGCAGCAGGTCATGACTCAGTATATATGTTACGTCTAGAAGCACCGATAGGCAGCTAGCTGTGAGGGAGAACTTCCCTGGCATGTTCACCTTTCCCACCTTCCAGCCGTGGTGACTCTTCTCCCGTGGTCTACATTTTGCACAATGATGTCTTATTTATGAAAGAACTAAGTTCTAATATTTAGAGAATTCGATTTGTCTTTTATATTTATGATTATTTTCTGTTGCTAAATAGCTGTACTTCTAATTGCTAATATTTGCATAATAGACACTTTTAGAAAAACTTTTTCTATAATGAAAACATTTTTTCCTTAATTTTTATCAATAATTAAGAATGCATAAGTAAAAATAATAAATAGCAACAGAACTAACGTTGTAAGATGCTAATTCCTTGTGACGTATTCATGGAGCTAATCCATTTACATAGGGCAATTAAAAACAGATTTTCATTAGGTTTAAGATATTTGACTAATGCGTTGCCTAAATTTCTCTGGAGTTTTTTAAAATTAATGTCCTTTATTGGAATGTGCTGGTTGATGTAACTACATTTCTAAAATGGGCGATATAACTTCCAAGTTGTAATTTGTTTTATTTAGTCCTTAATCAAACTGAGAATTTAGATAAATACATTATAGTGATTCTTTTGAGCAAATATTTAATAAACATCTGGATGCTTTGCCTTGAGAATACAAATATGAAGTTGAATTTGCTTATAAATCAGTTGGAAGCTGCTGTGTGTTTTGGGAGAAGGTCTAATTTGTTACCACTGCATCTTACCTGCTAGCATTAAATCTCTTATTTCTGGGAATGAAAGTTTTTTTTTGCCCTTGGATGTATTGTGATTTTTAAGCCACAAAAATAATCAATACAGTTAATGTTTCTAAAGTTTTGGTACTAGGTCTCAAAGTTAGTTCCTTGTAGTTTTGTAGATGAACAAAGACATCATACCAACAACCTAAATGTTCCGAAAATAAGAATAACAAAATGTCTTAGTTACATTTCCTGTTGCTATGGTAAATACCCTTGCAAACACACCTCGAGGAAGGGTTCAGCTCACAATTCAAGGATACAGTCTATCATGATGGGAAGCTTGAGGCACCAGGCCATATTTCATCTAGAGTAAGGCACGAGAGAAGAATGATTGTGTGTGCTCAGAGTGCTTGTCCACTGCACGCAGTCCTGGACCCAAGTGATACCACCCAGTTTTAGGGAAGGTTTTTCCACTTTAACCTAATTAAGATAATTCCTCACAGGCATGTTGCTAGCCTAATCCAAACAGCTTCTTACAGGTGTGTCCAGAGGGAGGCTTGCTTCTTATGCATATCTAAATCTTGTCAAGTTGTCAGTCAACCCTGACCATTAGAGTTTTCAAAAATAATGACCTCAGTAGAAAAGAGAAGATAATAATATAATTTTGGATCTGTCTTTATATTTTGCTTATTTGCTTCTCTCTTTTTTGGGCAAGGGCCTGGGGGGTCTTCGACTTTGCAACGACGTCCTCGAGAGAGCCATACTCAGTAATTGTTAAATGTGTGAAATGTGACTTTCGCGTGACATTCATTAACGGTGGATTTTAGTCTGCAGTCACAGTGGGTACTGTGCTCTTCCTTCAGGTCGGTGCTCTTTTTGTGTTGCCATGTACGGTCAGTAACGGACTGACCCCACCTCTCAACCAACTCTCTTCAAGGAAGTGGAAGGAGTACATAGCTAAGAAGCCCAAGACAATCAGTGGTAAGTACTACGTCTTTCAGTTGTTTTATTGGTACATAATATCTTTATTGGAAGTTACTGTTTAATACCTCGAACCATGTCCCATTAAGAAGGGCAGTATTCTAAAGGCAGAACTCGGGTTAATTGGGTAGCTACTTATATTGAAGATTGGATTCTTAGACACAAAATTGGTGAAAATAAAATGGTCCATTTATTATACATGAGCCTATATGTATAATTTTCCGAAGACACTAGAGCTTAATTATTTAACAGGTTACTTAGACCACACAGCATCCTAGGTGTTTTAGCAATATGACTTTTTAAAGAAAAGGTTTATTTATTACGTATATAGTGTTCTGTCTGCACGCATGCCTGCATACCAGAAAAGGGCATCAGATCTCATTATAGTCAGTTGTAAGCTGCCACGTGTTTGCTGGGCATTGAACTCTTGACCTCTGGACGGATAGCCAGTGCTATATATCTGAGCCAACTCTTCAGCCCAAGCAATATGGCTTTTATAATAACTCTGTACATTGGTTATGTACTTGTTTCATGTTACAGATAAGGGTGTCGGGGCTTAGAAAACTTAGAAAGCCTTGGTGTGAGTTCTGTCTCTGCCTGTCACTTGTTCTGGGGCTTCCCCCCAAGCACTTTCATCTCTAGTAATCTAGGATGTTCAATGTAGGGGGCACAGAGGTCCCTGTGCTCACAGATAAGCACTAGGGAAACCAGGAATGTTATAGGGTTGTCTCTTTATAGAAAGATATATATATATATATATATATATATATATATATATATATATATCCTTTTATATATATATATATCTGTTTCCTACCCAGAGGGCTGGTTAATAGCCTGGTGACCTCTGTGCTATCTGTATGACTGAGACCACACCAGGTCTTCCCCCAGACCCTTAAGAGGTCACATATAGTCAGATCTACAGAACCCATCTTTCTGTCAGCGGTCACATACACTTTACAAAGAGTTTCAGTGTAATCATGTTTTAAGCTTTATTGTGTACATGGGACTGAGTTAATTATCAGGAAACCATTTTCCAAATTGTGCTATACATAAATATACCTAAAAGAAATGGCCAGTGTCAAACCGTAGAAGTCTAAACCAACTCCAGCTACTGAGTCGTGCAGACCGGACTTCCTTCTTGTCTTCATGGCTCATTAGTCTGCTGGCCTGCTATTCTGCTGGCCATAGTGTTTCCGGAGACCTCCACAGTTCACGTTATTAGTAGAGCCTATTGCACAGTGCTAGGGCATGAATAAGTACGGGTTTAACTGTCTGAACTGCTCATGGGGAATGGAAACAGCTGTGCTTCAACAAAATCAGGTTTACAGAGCAGCGGATAGTCGAGTTTCCCTCATGTTGCACACTGCATTTCTCAGCACTGTGACTAGTAATATATATAGCATTTGCAGCCCTTACGTAAAGGGAGTATGTCCTGGGCAGCTCATCACCGCTTGTTTTCGCCTTGTAACTTTCTACAGCTTTAAGAAGCCCCTAAGTTGAAAGTCCTAATTCTAAGGTCGGTTGATGGCTGAGAATTGACACGGGTTTGTTTGTTTGTTTTCCACGTTATTTTTATTATAACTAAGAAAATACCTTGTAGTTTGATTTCAGGTTTTAGAATCACTGCCTGTTGAGATTAGGGATGAATAGTGGAAGCTTCTGAATAATCATATGACATAGATCCCAGGATACTGTTTGCAGGTTGGTGATTACTGATTAGTCCAGGTCATTAGCACTGATTAAACTTGCTCCTTGCAGGAGTTTTTCTTTCAATCTAAGAAACAGCTAAGAGGAATAGCTGATTAAAGTCTCTCCTAGTGTGACCCTTCCTGAAGGGACACTTGTTACTTATGATATTGACAAAGCAGAGAAGCCAAGGTTTGTGGGGGGAGGGGGAGGCAACTTTTGATTATTTCACTAACTACTGGATCCAGGAACTTCATCCCCTGCACTTACATCACTAACAGTGGCTTCTCTCAATGGCCCACGTTAACACTTCAAGCCATCCCCAAACTATAACTGTGTTTCTTCATCATTGTTCTAGAAGGCTCTAGATTAAAGCTTATCCTGTTTCCCAAAACAACTTCCTGGTTGTATTTCTTTGTGACTTTGTCAGTCATTTTAATTAATTCATCCATCCATCCATCCATCCATCCATCCATCCATCCATCCATCCAGTCAGTCAAACATTCTTTGGTTCATTTACTTAGACATGGAATGAGATACTGTCCACAGTATTTTGGGGATTGCTGCTGAAGGAGATACACTTTATATTCCACTCATTGTTTTCATGCTGCTGCGAGAAAAGAAGTGTTGAGAAGTAACTGTAAATCCTAATATAGCTTTGTATTTAGTAAGAGTTGACTGGGACAGTCCTGAGGACACCGCGTGAAAAAAGCAAGATGTGCATTGATTAGATATTATTCATGCTAAAAAGAACCCCTCAATATGCGTTCATCATTTATACATATTTGTGACATTTTAATCTGTGGTTTACTAGGACTGTTTACATGCTTGACTCACATTAAACAAAGTTTTGAAGTTCACATTGTAGAAGAGACCAGACCCTAGATCTTAATCCTAGATTGTCCCATAGCCAAGTGTCTTACTGTTTTCATGCCTTTCCTCCTAAGCTGTTTTCTCAGTCAGGAGCAGTTCTGCCATCGCACTAACACTGCCAGCAGACTCTTGAACTACTGGCCTTTGCAGTGGTGTGGGATCTGCTTGCTGCTTCCCGCTGTTGAATATTGTAAACTTGTCTCTGGTTGATACACACAGGTACTTAGAGATATCTGTTAGATTGTATGTGGGTTATGTATTTTCAGATAGTAATAACTGCTGTTTCAACAATGACAATGAACCTGGACTCACCCATGAACCATGAGTGAGTTCAAACTCAGTTTGAAATGCGCTTTAAAGTCTAGTAGCAGAAATGCTTCTAAAAGATAGTAAGCCTAAGTGCTCGAAAAGCATGCTATGGAGAAAACCGGGAAGGATATTTACAAACTAAAGAAACTGCCAACCCTTTTTGTCCGGGAAGAAATTTCTTTGTATACAATTCACATGAAAGGGCAGCCGAGTAATGAAAAGTGCTCGGGTTTTCATGGAGGCATGCTATGAAATTGTTTAAAAAAATCCAGTGATCATCATCTTGTCATAGAGATGAGATAAAAATTGTTATCTGTCAGTGTTAGAGACCTACTCTGTGTTATGTACATTGCATTTATTATCTTTGATTTTTGGAATATTGGAAAGTGATTTTTTTTAAAGAGAACATCTGTCTTTGTTGCAATGACAGAACTTAGATATCTAGAAATCATGAAGCTTGTCTAAAGTCCTCCACAGTCTCCTTTGCCAGAGATTCTACAGAAAGGGATTTTTACAATGTGGCCTTTTGTATTTCTTACTTGACATTTATGCAAGTCATTCTTAGCAAAATAAAATAGTGTCTGATTATTTTAGAATTTGAGATGTTTGATAATTTCAACAATTATAAATTTGTGTTACTTCATTTATGCAAAGCTGGAATTCTTTTGAAAGGGAAAAGACAGTAAGTGCTTTGCATAAAAAAGTCTTTTTATTACTGAGAAGCCTAGTAGCGTTTTAAAGGTGGTAGACTAATAGGGACTGGTGACACGTCTTCAAGTGGGGACACGCGTGCCTCCCTCACATGCTTCAAAATAGTGGACTCAAAGGGATAAGGTCAAAATGACAGCACATAACTGACTTATAAATCTTTACCATCATGAGAAACAGTAAATTTTAAATACATTTTAGTGGAAGAGACAAGATATTCTTTCAGTCAGGAGCCTTCTTCTGGATGGGTCGTGATATATGCTGCATAGTGAAATGAGCAGTAAATTTGAAGGTTGAATTAATATCTGGTGTGTTCTTGAGTCAGTGGAATTAAGTTAGAAACCAGCAACAGCAATCTGAGGACTCCCTGAAGCATTTGGAAGTAAACATGTTCCTAAGGATCTTAAGGGTTAAGGAAATTAGAAAATAGTTTTTTTAAACCTGTGTTTGTAATTATGTATCTATGTCTGTGTCAGTGTATGTGCATGTGGCAAGCTGCAGGCTTGGTAAGAGACCCTGCCTCAATATATAAAGAGGAGATCGATCAAGGAAGAGACCTGATGTCAACCTTTGGCCTTCATACACCTGTACACACATGCATGTCCCCCCCCACAATAAATAAATAAGTAAAAATCTTATATGACCTTAGTTCATAGACATTTACTTTAAGTAAAAATTATCTTAAAATGGAAAACATCCAAATTTAAGAATTTAAACTGTAATATTTGTATGCACATTGTCTAAAATGGAAAAATAAATCTCTTAAGTTAGAATGTACCAAAATTCAAAGTCTGTATGTTTTGAAAAACATTTAAGAGTATTAAAAAATAAACATGCATGAAGAGACAGTAACTCCAACCATGTCTGAGCCGGGACAGATCCTTGCAACTCCGAAAGATGATCCAGTTAATAAGTGGCTAAGTCTCAGATAATATACCCCTGCTGAAGATGTGTGGTTGGATGGCTGCGAAAGCCCATGAAAGGTTGCTCAGCATCACTACTCTTTTGAGACATGCAAATGACAACAGAATGTGATGTTAGAGACACTCATTAGAATGGCCGTTACTGAAACCCGTGAGTATCCTGTATTGAGGATGTAGCAAATCGCACACATTTTTGTTGGGGAGGGTGATGCTGAATAGAACATTTTGAGATTAAACTTATACTTAATCATACAATCCAATCATTCTGTTCCTAGCTATCTACCAAGGAGATATGGGTATATATTTTCACGTAAGATTTGTGAGCGAATGATATATATATATATATAAATAGACATAGACAAAGACTACTCTCAGCCTTAGAGAAGCGTCTATTTTCAGTGATCAGGGCTTAATGCAGAACTCATGGCTGCTTAAGAGAACCAGTAATGGGTAAGGACTTAGCCCTAATTGATCCATTTACTGCCCTTGCCGTGGTAGGGAAAATCATGGAAAAAAAGAAAGAATTTAGAGCTGGAAGATAGAAAGGCAGAGGAAGCCTGTAGACCCAGTGCAACTTGTGTGGCCACAAACTCACAGCAGTTTGTGAGTGTGCTTGGCTTGCACAAGACAAACCCTAAAACATTCAGTTGTGTGTGGGGAGGCAGGATGATTGAACCCTACCCTTGCTGACGAACTTTGGCTGCTGATGGACTCTGGGAGATGGGGAGCCACTGCCTTCAGCTGTGTAAACTCATCAGGTTCCAGTGAATTGTTCTAATTTCTAGGCCTTACAGGTGACTCTGGCCAAACCCAGAGAGACGAAAAACAAAACAAAACAAAATCCATCAAATATGAAGAAGCAATTAGTAGGGAAGAGGTGGTGGATGGGAGAGGACGAGACCCACAATGGTCAGATTACCAGCACCTGCTGTTACCACGCTCAGAAGGCTTTTGTTGTTTGCTTGTTTGTAAAGCTCACTGAGTCCCCTTAGAAGTAAATGTAGGGCTTTGTTCTTTGTAGTTCAGTGATTCCTAGCACCAGCTACACCCCAGAACAATCCGGTGTCCCTGGACAGGTGTGCTAGTGGAAGCACCTGGGCTGATTCACATATGTGTCCCCCATGTTACATACGTCTCTCCCATGTTACACAAGTCTCCCCCATGTTACACATGTCTCTCCCATGTTACACACGTCTCCCCCATGTTACACATGTCTCCCCCATGTTACATACTTCTCTCCCACATTACATACGTCCCTCCCATATTGCATATGTCTCTCCCATGTTGCATATGTCTCTCCCATGTTACATACGTCTCTCCTATGTGACATATGTCTTTCCCATGTTGCACGCTTCAGCCCCAGCTGGAGAGTCAGTTACTGAAGAGAATCACTCAAGTGTTCCAGGACTGAGTGAGAATGGAGAAGTTGAGTTTTGGGACTTCAACCTTTACCTGGAGAAAGATCACTTTAGAGTAGTAAATAGGTCTCAAACTTAAGTCTCACAGGGATTGAGGATAAACACTTTGTAAGCTCTGCAATATCCTTTTGCTGTTTTGCAGTAGCTAACATGTTTCCTGTGCCTATACAACAATAAGGAAGTCATTGTTCATAATTGGAGGCCCTGGGATAGCCTCTGAATACATTTTCTATTTATTGTTCCTTTCAAATCATATGTTGTAATGGAAAAAAAAAGTATGTAGATTATAAACCTGGTGTTACTTATTTGAAATGGCTGATAGAATTTGTAAATCACTGTTTTGTAATTTCCACAGTAGGAGGCTGCATACAGTTGTAAATACAGCTATCATCTAAGATTCTTTCTATAACTGAGCCACTGGTATTTTCTTGAACAGTCTTATTAACAGCTAAAGTGTTTGCTCACTTGTTCAAAGCTTAGTGGGGGGTGGGGTACAGTGAGGGATCAGTCTTGGCTATATGTGATTGGAAGGTGCTTTAAGAATGTGAAGTTAGTAGTTTTCTGTTTTTCCTTTTGTGTGTGTGTATAAGTGATCTCAGGCATGTATTTGTGGCCCTCTATTGGCCCTATGAACTATTATTTCAAATTTGATTTTATAACTAAGCAGTGATATCATTGTTATAAAGAGTATAGCTTCCTAAGATGCCTACAATGAAGTCTAGATTATATGTTGATATTTATTTGGCATGATTTTTTTTTATTTGTTTGGGTTTTTTTTTTTTTTTTTTCAAGACATGGTTTCTCTGTGTGGCCCTGGTCATCCTGGAATACACTTTGTAGACCAGGCTGGTCTTGAACTTGGCATGATTATTAAAAGAACTGTTTTTATTATTTTTGTAATGGATTATTAAAAATTGCTACAGGATCTCCGGCTGCGGCGGGCAGTGGGCAGGGATCCCAAAAGCAGCCAGTCCCAGGCAGGGATGGTGCACGAGACCACAAGGCAGGTCTTTGAAGGTGACTGGTCCCCAGTGAGCCATGTGGCGGTGGGCAAGAGAGACAGAGATAGACAGAGGCATGCATGCCATGCTGAGTGAGGTTGGATATTTATTTTGTAGTTATGAAAGGGAAGGGAGAAGAACAGAGAGGCGGGGGGGGGGGGGACAGAGAGAGAAAGAGAGAGAGAGAGACAGAGTGACAGAGACCGAAGCTGTTTCTCCACTGAGAGAGAGAGAGAGACTAAGGCTTCAAGCAGGAAGGAAGACCTGCCTGCCTCAGCAGATGGGGGATGGGGGAGGGAGTAGGCGTGGCTTGTCTCTTAAAGAGACAGGCCAACCATTACAATTTTTCCTTTCTTAAAGTTAATATATAAAATAATTGTCAGTATGTCAGGTTATGTTAGTTTGTCAGTATGTCCTACCCAGTTGTCTGAGATGTTTTTATGTTTGCTTATATTCATATGAAATACTGTTTTTCCTTTACATTGGATTGATTTTATTTTTGAGTTGTTGAACTTTGAACAAAATGTGAGTGCTTGGAGGTTTTAAGACCCACCAAGAAACTTATTGATATTAGATGGTGGCTTCATTTTATTGCAATAGAAGTCTGAGAATGGAGCTCAGTGGTAGAGTGCTTTCCTTGCATGTACTAGGCCTGGGTTTGAACTCTAGCACCGGAAAAATGGTATTTTTTTTGCTAGTGAATTTCTAATCATAGAATATACCTTCACTATGGTTTATGTTAATTTGTAATATTTGATGCAATTGTCCCTTGGTAGTTTTTTCATTTTCCATTTTATCTGTATCACATATCAAAAATGCTTTTATGTCTTGGTGAAGGAGCGTGCAAACCAAACATTGTTTCATTGATTGTGCAAGTACAGCCTTTAGAAATAGAGATTGTTTTTTATGGTATGTTCACCTCCCTTCTTTAGGAAGAGTGATCAGAACTAAATAACTGCTAATTGTGAGTCTGGTGCTTCCTGCAGAGTTTACGTGAGGGTTATTAAATGAGTCTTCAATTAGCACCTGCCACCAGTCTGAGACAGCATGTTTTTAGTGACTGCAGTTGTTGTGCTTGGAGTTGTTAAAGTCAATATTTTTCTTTGGAGGAAAGTTAAGTTGCTGTCATTGCAGAATTCAGTGTTTACCGGGCTAGCAAAGTTCCATACAAACACAGAACGTAGGCGAGAGACACATGCAGCTTGAACTGTTAGTTCTAGGGTGAACCATGAATTTTAAGGTCACTCTGTCTTTTGGTAGAATCTTGTGTTTCTTTTCTAATTACCTTAATATAAGTTCATTTCTAGAAGAACTGTTTATGGATAGAAATGGTGTCTCTGTTGTAATCTAATTGCAAAAATTATTTTATACGTATCTTGTTTAGTAGTAAGCACTCACAGATCATATGTGTGGGATTTGATTTGCTTTGATAAAATTATTGTAGTGATTTTATGTCAGTGTTTTTTGCATATGTGTATGTACATCAGTATAGTATATATATTATGTTCAAGACCCTCTCATGGGGTGTGTGGTTTTCTACTGTAAACAGTCAGCTAGGACTGGAGAAAAGAGTGCTGACTGCTCTTCCACAGGACCTGGGTTCTATTCCCAATGCCAACATAAACATCTGTAACTCTAGGGCAAGGGATCCCACATCTTTTGACCTCCATAGGCACAAGACACTCACACAGTGTACACACAGGCATTCATGCCAAACACCCATATACATTTAAACAAAGAAAAGTTCAATTATGGTATCTCACTTCCAAAATTCTGGAAATTGTGCAGGGGAAGAAATGCACATGGTTACCACGGGATGACTCACAGCTTGCTACCTCATTTCGTATACATCCTTCTGCTTCCTCTGTGCTTGACTGGTGACTCCTGAGATTCCGCCCCTCTTCCCAGCATGGTCCTAGTCTGGCTTTCTCACCCAATCTCTTCCTCCCCAGCTATAGATTAGTCAACTCTTTGTTAACCCATAAGAGTTATACATATTTACAATGTACAAGGATTGTTCCACGGCATCTAAGCACTCTTTGAGAGTCAGTGATCACTATTTCAGAACTCCACTTCCGCGGCCTTGTATTGCCCAGGCACGGATTCTTTTTAGAGAATGAACGTTCTGTCTTGACCACTTTAAGGCATCGCTGGATTACCTCTGATGTCTTGTATAATGCAGCTGCTGTATAAATAAGAAAGAAGTTTTTGCACGTTTAAATGAACATGTTGTTTTCCCTCCAATATTTTCTCTCTGTAGTTGATTGAATTCAGAGAAGCAGAGCCAGGGGAAAGTCATTTTTCTGTTCTCTTCTCCTTTCACCAGATGAGTTGTGTGTGCTTGTGAGTTTATTCCACTTCGACAAAATGGAGGGTCTGTTGAGACAGGCAGACCCTGGAGCTAGCTGACCAGCCAGCTTAGCTGATTGGTGAGCTCCAGGTTCAGTGAGAGAGACTGCCTCAAAGTAATGTGGGGAGTGACTTCGCTGCCACACATATGCTACACATATGTGTACGTATATACACCCATTGTACACACACGTACATACCACATGGATACATATACCCCACATACATGCATGCATTTCTTTCTCTCAAACACACACACTCTGGGAATCATGGACATGTCTATATTAGAAAGACACTATGGAACATGAATAAGTCAGAGCAGAAGAATGAATTCATGATGATTAGACAGAACAAAAAGTTCTCTTTTTTTATTGATTTTATTGAGCCATACATATTTCTCTGCTCTCCTCCTTGCCTCACCCCTCCCCTTCAACCCTCTCCCTTGGTTCCAATTTACTCAGGAGATCTTGTCTTTTTCTGCTTCCCATGTAGTTTAGATCCATGTATGTCTCTCTTAGGGTCCTCATTGTCAGGGTTCTCTGGGATTGTGATTTGTAGGCTGGTTTTCTTTGCTTTATATTTAAAAACTACTTAGGAGTGAGTACATGTGATAATTGTCTTTCTGGGTCTGAGTTACCTCACTCAATATGATGCTTTCTAGCTCCATCCATTTGCCTGCAAAATTCAAGATATAAATTTTTTCTGCTGTGTAGTACTCCATTGTGTAAATGTACCACATTTTCCTTATCTATTCTTCGGTTGAGGGGCATTTAGGTTGTTTCCAGGTTCTGGCTATGACAAACAGTGCTGCTGTGAACATAGTAGAGCACATGTCCTTGTGGTATGATTGAACATCCGTTGGGTATATATATATACATATATATGTATACACACACACACACACACACACACACACACACACACACACATATATATATATATATATATATATTGCTGGGTTTTGAGGAAGGTTGTTTCCTGATTTTCTGAGAAATCACCACACTGACATCCAAAGGGGCTGTACCAACTTGCATTCCCGCCAGCAATGCAGGAGTGTTCCCTTTTCCCCACAACCTCTCCAGCATAAGTTGTCATCAATGTTTTTGATTTTGGCTGTACTTACAGGTGTAAGATGGAATCTCAGAGTTGTTTTGATTTGCATTTCTCTGATGACTAAGGATATTGAGCATTTCCTTAAGTGTCTTTCAGCCATTTTAGATTCCTCTGTTGAGTTCTCTGTTTAGGTCTGTACCCCATTTTTTTTTATTGTATTATTAGAACAAAAAGTTCTTATATTTTATTGCTTTTTTGACTTTCTGCTTCAACAGGTCTCAACTAAATGGTCAACCAAATAGTCCCAAATGTATCCAGTGACAGCTTGTTGTATCATAAAATACCATGGGAATGTTCAGGCATTCTCTCCGAGGGGTCAAACAGTTGTCAGGTGATGAACAACATTCCCCACTCTTACCCAGGTCATTCTTCTTCAGTTCCAGATGTTGCTGTGAAAGGAGAGTACTCCAGCTACTATCTCCTGTTGCAAGGCAATGGCAAGAAACGGTGCAAAGTCACATTGGTTCACTCGGCCAACCAGATCAATGGTTCCTTTGCACTCAGTTTCATTCATGGGAAGATGAAAACAAAGATGGAAGAAGCCACATTGAGTATGTATTAACTTAGCTAGAAGAGACCCACTCCCACGCTTATTTGTATTGCAGTTAATTTATGTGGTTTCAGGTGGAAGGAATAATAATGAAACTCTATGTTTCCCATTACCTTTTTTTTTTTTAGCGCAACATTTTTTATATACATATAAAATATTTTGGTCATATGCTATCCCCTCCTCCAACTTCTCTCAGATTTTCTGTACCACCTCCCTACCCACCCCAAGTTCATGTTCTTTCTCTCCCAAGCTCTAAAAAAACAAAACAAAAGAAAATAACCCCCCTCCCAAAATAGAAAATCAAAACTAACAAAAATCAATAAGGCAAAAAAAAAAAAAAAACTCAAGCGAAAACAAAAAACACAAAAAAAAACATGGAGTCCATTTTGTGTCGGCAATCTACTCCTGGCATGGGGCCTGCCCTGCAGTGTGGTTGATATACCCAATTGACACTCCACCAGAGAAAAACTGGGTTTCCTCTTCCAGGGGTGGCACTTTGTGTCCACTTCCCTGTCTCCATGCTGGAATTCTAATATGACCTTTTTATAATTTTAAATGAAAAGAATTAGTTCCTTTACAATATACAAAGTAAAGATTAACTCTTAGCTTTCAATTTCAAATACCAAATTGTTAATGTTTACTGCTTTTAACACTAAAAACAATTTTTTAAGTTCCCACTTATTTTCTCTCATGCCTCGTTTACTTCATCTATTTTGTTTTTCTTTTTTCTCTCAAGTTCTATATTTTGGTTAAATTTGATTCTATATTAAGTTCTGCATTTGGTTTTATATATATATGTGTGTGTATGTGTGTGTGTGTGTGTGTGTGTAGTGTGTGTAGTGTGTGTGTATGTGTGTGTGTATTTGTGTATGTATTAGCTATGCCAATAGGTGTATTACTCACAGACAGAGAACAGAGGGACAGGAACAGCCCAGGATCCATCACAAGCCAGCCTCCCAAGACTTAGCTATATGTTGCACATGGAGTCTTGATTCTTGACTCCTTGTGTCCTACTTATAACACAGTTGAGGACACTTGAGGGCGTCCTTCTCTGGGTTGCATGCTTCAGATATCACATGACTCCCTAAACATGAGTAGCCTTCCCTTGAAGGTGAGAGAGGAGCAAACCCCAAGTTTCCCTTTGTGTCTCCTGATAGTGTATTTCCTGTACATTTTTTCTTTAGTTTTGTTTTTTTTTTGTTTATTTGTTTTTTGTTTTGTTGTTGTTGTTTTTTTTTGTGTGTGTGTTTTGTTTGGTTTTCTGAGAGAGGGTTCTCTATGTAGCTTTGGAGCCTGCCCTGAATCTTGCTCTGTAGACCAGGCTGGCCTCAAACTCAGAGATCCACCTGCCTCTTCTGGGATTAAAGGTATACATTTCTGCCTTTAGTTCTGATTATCTGAGAACTACATGCAAGAAGAAAAGAGGATGAGCCTGGGTTAGCCAAGTCAGTCCTGGGACTGTTGCATAGTTTTATACTAGATTCATTATGCGAAGAAGTAAACAGAGGAGGTCAGGTGGGCCCGTGGTTCATTGTGTGGGTTATGGGAACCTATACTTAGAAATGAGAAACATTGTCTTTGTTTTCTAAGCAGGTAGAAGACATGTCATGTAGTGAAGTCTACTCTGGTGCCCATATTCTCCCAAGGAATTAAGAATCAGATAAATGCAGAGGTCCACAGTAAAGCACTGGGTCAAGCTCCTGGAATCCAGTCGAAGAGAGGGAGGAGGGATTATATGAGTGGTGTGTGTGTGTGTGTGTGTGTGTGTGTGTGTGTGTGTGTCTGTGTAGATTATGATGAGAAAACCCACAGAGACAGCTGAGCTGAGCTAGTGGAAGCTCACAGACTCTGAACTGGCAGCTGGGAAACCTGCATGGGACCAAACTCGCCCCTCTGAATGTGGGTTACATTTGTGAGACTTGGTCCTTTTGTGAGCCCCTGGCAGTGGGAACAGGATTTATCTGAGGTCCAGGAGCTGACGTTTTGGAGCCCACAGGGAAACTATGGTGGGATACCATGCTCAACCTTGGTGCAGGAGGGTGGGGCTTGGTCCTGCCTCAACTTGATGTGCCAGACTTTGTTGACTCCCCATGGGAAGCCTTACTCTGAGGAGTGAATGGGAGTGGGGAGAGAGGAGGAACTGTGGTTGATATGTAAAATTAATTTAAAAAAAAAAAACGAAAGAATCAGATCAAAGATTAAAATACAGAACAATTTAGTATGCTCGTTTCCCTGTGTTTAATTGTTACTTTGAAGTATGTGAGATCAAGAGAGATGAGTGGCTGGCGGTTATGTTTCTAGTCATGTCCTAACACATTTCCTAGCAATTAAGTTTTAATTGTTCTTGTAGCATATCATTAATGTTGACTTTTTCTTTCTTCTCAGGTTTTCCTTTTGACTTCTCATCACTCCCGAGTTTTTCTGAGGAGCAAGTTTTGCAAAGAGAGAAACAGTTAGCCAGCATCCAGGTTCTGGCTTTGAGAGAATGCATGAGTAAGTACTACCAGTTTGGGCGTTTGATTTTACTATGACAGTGTTGGTATGTTTAATGTGAGCCTCCTGTGTTTACATCTTGTTCCCGTCCGTGTTGTCTTTTAGGATGATGCACAGAGCTGCGTGTGTTTAGGGAGCTGGGTAGATTAATGGATTTGGACCATCCCGATTGTCGGTATATCATTGGAAATATTTTAAAAACATATTTTGCCAGGGAAATTTGTATTTCAAATTTGTATACTCTGAACCATATCTAGAAAAGACATAGAAGTTTGTTACTCCACTTACTGCATACAATGTAGTTTTGTTACAAGGAAGGTAGAGACTGAAAATGGAAGAAAATGCAAGTCTAGAGAAATTAGTATGGTAACTACAGTGCATTGATTCTTCAATTTAACCAATAAATGATAACCGAGCATCGTTCACAAACTGAAGTTAGCATCGTGGGTTTCCTTAGCTGGGAGGCTTAATACTTTCATAAAAGGGATCAGATGTTTTTTTCTTCCATCATTAATATTAAATTGGTTATCAGTCTGAATTTTTATAAATATTAAACATGCATTGTTGCCTAATATCAATATGTTTTAAATCACTGATATATAATTGCTAAGGAACTCCTTAAATTTATGATATTACCTTGTTCTCAGCTATTAAGGTCAGGGTGCTTTCTTACTCTGCTTTCCAAACCGTGGCGTAATTGGCCGTCTCCATAAGTCGAGGCCAGCTCCAGTGGAGTTTTAGTTAATAAAATGAGGGACTGATTCCTGAAGCACATTGCTTATTGTGTATCTTCCATGGGAAGCAAGCCATTCATTTAGAAGGCCTCCCAGCTGACTGTACGGAAAGGAAATACACCGAGGCTTCTGATTTCCTCGCAGAGTCTTACAGAAACAGATGATCACAACTCTGTGAGTGTACTGTTAATATTTGTGGTCACAGGAAGCTTGTGTTTCCTACCTTGGGTTAAATCTGTCAGGACTCCAAAAGTACCCACGTCCGTGAGGTAGGGTGTTCCAGGGCCTGCGTCATAAAGCTGATGTTCTAAAGGTGGGGTCTATCTCTGCCTTCCCCCAGCTGCCTGGCAGCATTCGTGTACACCAGGCTGCCCTGGGTGTAATGTCATACGCCTGAATCCCGAGTCTGGAGCCTGGGATGGTGCTTCTCAGGCAGTAAGTTCTCAATGTCTGTGGAATTCCTATCAGTTTCTAGGATGGTGGGTTTATTGTAGAAGAAAAATGTGATTAATCTAGAAGGGTTTTTAAAAGAAATGTTTTGTATCAAAGTAATTTATAGATACAGTGTGAAAGTTCAGATGATACTCAGAAACTTCGAATGCAGAATGGCAATGACTCTCAGACTAAACCGCCCCCCCCCCGACGCCCCCCCATCTTTCTGCCTCTCAGACCAGTCTTCATCTCTGCCTGTGGCCACAAGCGCCTAGCTCAACTTTGTCTCTGTGTCCACAAGCAGCTGTCCCCATCTTTCTGCCTCTGTGTCTGCAGTGGCTCTCCTCAGCCCTCCAGCTAGTTCAGGCCTTCTTGTTTTTAGATACTGTGAAATTATGTGTATCCAGTTCATTTTCTTAACCTCTAACTGTGGCGGATAAAGAGTGAGAGTCTCTAAGTCATCTTCACTTCCCCTTTCCCTTCCCAGTGACCCTGAACAGTGAAGGCTTGGGTTGGCTAACATTGTCACAGCAGAGATAAGTTTTCTGTCGAGCTGTGGGCCGTGTTATAATACAGTGCTGTCTGCTTGCTCTATGCTTAGTAATCTAACCCCACTGCCATCCACTGCAGTGCTCTTGTGTTTTACTGGTTTGAGCAGCTCCCTGAAGGTGTTGCCTCCAGAAGCCTGACTCTGATTGAGAGTATGCCCCTCACCTCCAGTCCCATAACCCATTTTCTGAGCCGTATATGTGATAGGCCATTTTAATAGAATATTGTCAATTTTTCTTAGACCTTTAGTAATTCCTTCCCCACTTCTCTTCTTTCTATACCTCTTATAGAGTTAGATATTGATGTTTCAGGAAAGAAAACTTCTCTGATTGATTTTTGAGACAGGGTCTCATGTGGCCTGGTCTTGAAGTAGATATGTAGCTGAGGACAGCCTTGAATTCTTGCATCTTTCCATTTTAGCACCACTTCCAATATGCTAAGATTACAACATTACTTGTCCACACCTGGTGAGGAGTTCTTTTGTTGTCGTTGTTGTTCCACAATTGTTCTTTAATCAAACCAGCCCGTACTTATTCTAGTATCTTCTTTAATCAAACCAGCCTGTACTTATTCTAGTATCTTCTTTAATCAAACCAGCCTGTACTTATTCTAGTATCTTCTTTAATCAAACCAGCCTGTTCTTATTCTAGTATCTTCTTTAATCAAACCAGCCTGTTCTTATTCTAGTATCTTCTTTAATCAAACCAGCCTGTACTTATTCTAGTATCTTCTTTAATCAAACCAGCCTGTACTTATTCTAGTATCTTCTTTACTTTAGGAAAATATGAATTCTGTCATATTTTCTCTTGTTTTCTACAATGTTTTTGTTTCTTTTGAATTCTTTTTGATTGCTTTTTCTTCTCTTTTTTTTTTACCCTCGTTTGGCTTCCTCCCTCTCTCCTACTCTGGCTTGGCTTTCTCCCTCTCCCCTCCCCTCCCCTCCCCTCCCCCCCTCCCCTCCCTCCCTCCCTCCCTCTTTCTTTCTTTCTTTCTTTCTTTCTTTCTTTCTTTCTTTCTTTCTTTCTTTCTTTCTTCTTTTCTTTTCTTTCTGCTTTAAGAACCCAACAATACCTCTTCTCCCAAAGTTGCAGCCATTTTAGGAACAAGCTGAAGCAATGTACAGATAAATTATAGGTGAAATGGTATGATATTTTAGATTATGGCGCAGCTGGCTTTCTCATCCATATACCAAGTCTTGAACTTAGCTATTGGGAAACTGCCAGAACTGCCATATAAGAGAAGCTTCCAGGACGTCCTGCAGAGAGGCTACCCAAAGACTGCTGGCTGTCAAAGCCTGCTTGGTCATGTCCAGCCCAGTAAGTGAGTGGAGCAAGAAGGAGCTGCAAGTCTTCCTGGGTAATAGTAGCATGAGAAGTGCAGAGCCCCTTCTTTCAGCCCTTTCCAAGACCTGTGGTTGGTTCCCATCCATCTGTTTTCTACTGCAGCTTTTACTTCCAGCCTCTAGTATATAGTACCTGGCAAAAGTCACTGGAGGGTGGAAGGGGAAGGATTTTGTATTCTTATTTGAGCCTGCCTTTACCCTGATCTTAGTACCGGCACCTGGGGCTCTTCTCTCTCTGGGTGTTCAGTTTTATGTTTTGTTCATAGACTCCTTTGTGGCCCACTGGCCACGTATGGCCAAGGATAGCTGTGACTGTGGCTCAGTATAGACTCGTAAATTTCATAGATGACAGTCTTGCATCACAGTGTCACAAAGTTGAATACATCTCTGGGACTCTAATCCTTTCAGTGAGGCATTGTAGCCACTGGTATTTTGGTGGTAGGACTTGGGATCTGATGTCTAGAACCATAGGGCTTTTGTTGGGCTTATGTTTAACCCCATCTTTAGCATGACCTTTCTGCATACCTGAAGTCCCGTAGTTTGGAACTATCACAATAAAACAAACCTGGAAGGAGCTGTGCCTGCCTGTCTCTGAGGCTGGACAGTGGAGTGGGGGGCAGAGCTCGAGCTCTGCCTAAGCCGTCATGTCCAGTCTGGCTTGAGGCCAGTACTTCACTACAATTACCCATACTGCTCGGTAGCGTTGTTTGCAGGCACCAAAAGTGATCCCTCCTCTCTCCTGCTGGCTCAAGTTTACCACTTACTTCTGTCTTCCATAGCTTGTTCAGAAGGGTTGCTGTTTTTTCTTGTTACCATTGCTTAATTTTTCATTTCTGACTTTCAAATTGGAGAAGGAAGAAACAGGAATTTCTATGCTATTGTATTTAAAGAAAGTTTTATGGGTTTTAATTTTATATACTGTATTAGTCAGGGTTCTCCAGAGTAGCAGAACTTATTGAGTGACTTAAAGGCTTCAATCCAGCTAATACAACGTTGATTGACTGTGAGTGAAAAGGCCAAGAATCCAGTAGCTGCTCAGCCCTGAGGCTGAGTGTCTCAGCTTGTCTTCAGTATATGGTGGAATCCCGAAGAAGTAGATTTCCATGCCAGTGAAGACAACAGCAAACAGGCAAAGAGAAAACGCTTCCCTCTGTAGGCTTCCATCAGAAGGTGTGGCCCAGATTAAAGGCTGTGTCTTCCCGCTTCAAGATCAGGACTAGAAGTGGATCTTCCTACTTACAATTAAGCAAAAATCCCTCACTGGTGTGCCCTCCATTTTTGGATTTTAGCTAATTCCAGATGGAGTCAAGTTGTTAACCAAGAATAGCTATCATATCATACATATATATGTAAGACCACTTTTCATGCTCTGTGATATATCTCTGGAGTCTTATAGGCTGGCCTTTCCTGTCTGTCCACTCTGTTAGCCAAGTACTTCCTTTCCCTCATCTCACACAGTAGCTCCGAATTGTGCCATTACCTACAAATAAGATCAAGATGGAAATGTGGCTACACAGGAATGTAGATATTTGTTTTACTTTCAAAATATATTTGACAAAAGTTGTAGACAGAGGAGCTACCACTGCAGGTGCTCACAAATGTTAAAGTGGTTAATTGTGTCTGTTGTCGTGCAGAAAGAAGAAAGGCTGCCAGTCAGCCTGAAGCAGTTTCTGCTGATGAACTCAAAAGTCTGTTGGTGTTGACAAGGGAGCGCTTCCTAGGTCATTTTGATGCCCTCGCCCCTAAAGCAGTTTTAACACAAACAGACAAAATGAAATCTGCTGGTATGGTAAATGGTAAGTTTTTTTATTCCTTTAAATTTTGGTGGCAGTGGTGGTATGTGTGTGTGTAGCATTTTTATTAAATTTTATAAGCTATATTGGCCAAGTCAAAATATATTTTACACATTTAAAGAATGATATGTATTTTTTTAACATGTGTATATCTGAACTTTACTTACTAAGTATGACAGACTTTTTTGCTAACACCTTTTATCAAGCATGTTTAGTTTAACTGTTCTTTAGCACAGGAGGAAGCACTCTGTGGTCTTATTCATCTTGCTAAGCTGCCAGAATGGCTAGGTCTCAAAAAGTGAAGAAAGTGATATGTATGCAGTGAGTTGGATACAGGCAGAACCATGTGCTGAGACCCTTCCCAGCTGCCACTCGCTGGGGGCACAAGGTCGCCATACTTCCTAGTAGCACTGATTTGAATAAATACATCTACATGTAAATTGAACTGCATGTAAAACTAGTAAGGCCAATCAGTTTCATATCCTGGCACAGTTGTATTCATTAGCAATCTGGAATGATTTGTACTGGTTCTACCTCTGTGGAAACACCAGCAAGCATAACAAGTGACAGGTCAGGATGTGTGGAATGCCATAATGTAGCCATTTTATTGACTCACTGCTGAAGTTGCTGAAGATTCCTAGGGGATGTGGTGCCTGTGTAAGGCACGCGGAGTGTCTGCTTGGCACTTCTGGGCACATAGCGAGGTTGCATAAATGAGTTTGTTAGGCAGGTTGTAATCCCTTTTATTATTTCAAATATTTACTATTATGTTGCTTTATGAAATAGATCAAACCAACAATAATGTCACTTTTTCATTGTGATTTATTCTTGTTTTGGTCTGTAAGATCGTAATGGCTTATTCTCATAGCCGCATGAACTGATAATACTACCTTCCTGTTTGCTGGAATTTGCGTTGTGAAGGTCACTTTCCTTGTTTTTCTAGTTGTATTGGTTCTATTTCTTTTTCTTGTAAAATAAGATATTACAAAAATAATTTTCTTGATCTCTCAGGGAGCCTTTTGTTACATTTTGTTTTGGGGCATGGTATAGTATCTAGAAAAGCAAATAAAATGTTCTATTTTATTTTACTGTAAGAATTATGTTTAGTTATTACCCCAAAATCCTGACATTTGTTAAGATTTGTTTGCTTTTCTTAAATATTAGACTGTGTCATCTCATCCATATTTATGTTATATACTCAGTTAATAATTAATTTTTTTGTAATATTTAGGGACAATTTATTGTTTGCTTTTTAAATGATAACTTGAATCAGCTTATGAATTCAGGAGTGTGCAGCAGTGCAGAACTGGTATTGATTATTTTCTGTATATTTTTATTACCAAGCCATGTCTCCATTAAGAAGCACACTGCTTTGCTGTAAAGCTCATTACCCTATCAAATGGATTTCACCACTGTTAATAAGAAATGGGAAATGGTGTGTTTTGAGGGTGTTCGTTGAGGACATCCAAGTGTAGGTATTAGAAGATACTTCAGAGTAATCAAGGTTAAATAGTTTACTAAGTAGAGAGAAAATAAAAGGTCGCTCCAATTTTTATTATAGTTTAGAAACAGAACAGATTCTGTCAGCAGTGACTTAAGTAGTGAAAGTCCAGCAATTTTGATTCATTTATTAGAATGCTGTATAAATTGTTTAAAGTCATTCTTAAGACAGGTAAGCTTAAAATAAAAAAAAAAAGTAGTACAGTTGGTAATTTTGCCATTGTTTGTTTAAGCCAATACTTGCTGATGAGAATGGAAGCTGTGCCTTTAGGTCTTGTTAGGTTCCAGGGTTCTGGACAGACTTGGGGTAACTCACGACAGCATAGTAACAGCGAGATGGCCCTCACCTCTGCTATGGCTAGAGTCAAGTGATACTGAGTTTTAGTGAGTTGAGGGCATCTCCGATTAACAGATAAGGAAGGATTACTTCACAAGCAACCTTGAAAACGTTATGAGCATGTATTAGTCAGTTATTAGACTTTTGAGATTGAGGTAGTCCTTTTCTTAAGAATAAGGTTTTTCATTTTACTTAATTCTGTTTGTAGCATGGAAGTCACGGTGTTCTTGTGTGTTCATCATAGAGCGGCTTCCTTTCATTTGACTACTTTTGTTAAGAATAGCGAACTTGTGCTTTCATTCCATGTGAGCCTTAATAGACAGATTCATTGTATTTTATCAGTGCTAACTCATACAATGTATTTGAAGAAGATATTTTATTTTTTATTTTCATTTCCAATAATATTCTCAGTGATATTTTATACAGTTCATTAGTCATGGCTTTAATAAATGTCTCAGTTGAGTCCTTAGCCTTTACACACACACACACACACACACACACAGTGTATACATCTATCACCATTTATTTATCTGTTTATTCATTCATTTATCCATCCACCCACCCGTCTGTCCGTCCATCCATCCATCCTTCCATCCATCCATCCATCCTTAGCCAGTCTCACTACATAGTCCAGCTTGGCCTTGAACTCACTATAGCCTATGCTAGCCTCCAATTCTGATCTTCCTGCCTCAGCCTCCCTAGTGCTAAGACTCCGGATGGGTATCACCAAGCACACCCCAAGTGAGCTTTACTGTTATGTTACATAGAGCATTCATTGTGTTAGTGTTTCTCATTGCTGAGGTATATTTTGCTTTCTTTAGTTGCCAGAACAGCGGAATCTTATTCTTCAAGTCTAATGGAAACCAATCCTCTGGAATGGCCAGAAAGACATGTTCTTCAGAACTTAGAAACTTTTGAAAAAGCTAAACAAAAAATGAGGTAATATTGGAGTTTTTAAAAATGCATGTTCAGTATTTTCAAATGAATATACTTAATATTTTAATTAATATTTCAGTAGCTTGTAATTTCATTGCAAATAAAAAAACAGGTGCTTTCTTTAATAAGTAGGTAATCAGTAGAGTAGTGTATTGATTAAAAGGGAAAGATGTCTTCCTTTTCATTATCTTGGTACCTTCCAAGTGTGCCTAACTCGTGAGTAATGTCTGTCTAGCTTTATAGACATCTTCTATAAACATATATGCTTACTTTCCTTTTTTATTGCTGTGATAAAACACTGGCTAAAAACAACTTGGGGAACAAAGTGTTTATTTGACTTACATATCCCAAACATAGTTCGTCACTGAGGGAAGTCAAAACAGAAACCCAAGCAGCGCAGGAACCTGGAGTCAAGAATAGAAAGGAAACGGGCCGTGGAGGATGGTCCTACCGTGGCGTGTTTCCCTTGCTTGCTCAGCTTGCTTTCTTACATAGGCCAGAACCACCTGCCCAGAGTGGGTAGGGCCTTCTCGTGGCAATCGTTAATCAAGAAAATGACCCACAGGTTTACCTGCAGGCCAGTCTGATGGAGCGAGTTTTTCAGGTGAGGCCTCCTCTTCCCACATGAGCCTAGCTTGTGCAAAGTTAAAAGTTCACCAGCATGCACATGTGAATATATAAGGTGAACCATACAGGGGCGTGTAAAATGGTTAGCCATGTTTGTCCACATAGGAAGTAGGTACTCTCAGAGACAGAAGTGGGTACCCAGCTGACAGGGTTACCTTTGGTCCTTGGCATTGTGCATAGTAGTCACTCAGTGTGTAATTGCAGGATAGTGGAGTACAAACTCCCTGACGTCTCTCTTTCATTTGAGCTCCTTTTTATGGAGAGATAATCAAAAGAAAACAAGTACCCAGACTTGCAAACAGTGGCACAGTTCCTGTATTGTCAGAATGGGTCATTAGCACAGGGAGGGGTGGTCCAGACAAGCAAACAGTGGCCCGGCTCCCGTATCTTCAGGATGGTGACTAGCACAGGGAAGGTGGGCTGTAAGCAGGTAGTATTTGTATTGCTGCTCTTTATCACTCTCGATTTGTGCACAGTGCCACTCTGACCCCAAATCTGTGGCTTCCTGGAAAGGGAAAGAGACAGTCTCTCGGTGAGGTTTCTCCCTCGTTGACATTGAAGTGCTTGCTGTAGCTTAGCTTCTCTTGAAATTCTCTGACCTCTGCACCCCTGTTCTATTCTTCTTGTTCTTAACCCTACTGTGGGTTTACTCTCAGGAACTTCAGCCTTGTGGTTTCAGTTTGAGCAGAGAGTTTAATGTGTGTGCTTAGTTTGTCTGGAACCAGAAGTGTGTTAGACACTCAAAGTTTGAGTCAAGCATTGCCTTTCTTTCTTGAGTCCTTTATAAATGCTACAGCTCGGTGTTATGTTCCTTTTCTAATCACTAACGGCCATGTTAAGGCTTCTGTAGAATGTGTTTTCTGTATCTCCTTCCACCCTTACGTCCTGGCTTCTGCTGAAAGTCAGACCTGTGTAGTAAACTGTGAGCCGCGATTGTGGGTTCGCAAGTCAGAGTGAGCCCTGTTCACTATATTACAGTGATATTTGTAAAGTCAGTCGTCAGGAAGGACTGCAGGTGCTTCAGTGGGAAACCACATCAGATTCCTGTGTCAGAGCAAAAGCTACGTTAATGTTTTTTTTTTGGGGGGGGGGGGGGTTCGAGACAGGGTTTCTCTGTAGCTTTGGTGCCAGTCCCGGAACTAGCTCTTGTAGACCAGGCTGGCCTCGAACTCCCAGAGATCCGCCTGCCTCTGCCTCCCGAGTGCTGGGATTAAGGGTGTGCGCCACCACCGCCCGGCAGAATTTTGTTAGTGTTAAAGCGGCTTTAACTAGGGAGTCATCTAATGGTGAAAGTCAGAGAGCACAATGCAGTCTTAGACTCACTCAGCAACCTGTGCCATGGCATTCACCACATCAGAGTGGGCATGAGATCCTCGTTTTATTTTAAAGTTGCGGAAATGTTATGACAGAATGCATGCAGACGTTTAAAGCTTAGTTGCCAGTGTTATTTTCTAAGCTGAGACGGATCTTAGTAGAGCAATTCATCACAAATTGGGCTTTTAAAAGCTGCTTTGAAATGCTTGTGTTTGGATTCTATATAAATGCAAATCATACATTTCCCATTGCATCCAGGCTGTAATGCAGTTGTGATTAGTACTGATTAAGGAACATTGTAAGATACTATTAAAGAAGCTCCATAGAAATTAAATTAAACTCACAGTGCAGTTCCTGCCCACCCAGAGTATGGAATTCTGAGAAAATGCTCACGTGTTCTCTTGCTAGCCTATTTTTATTAGACTTCTATCCCATTTAACAATAATGGGACTAGACACGGGAAGTGGATCTGCCCGCGTGTGATGGTCCTTAGTGTAAGAGACACGGGTCTAAAACTTAATGCCAGTATTTTAATCATAGAGTTATTCATAAAAATGTTGATGTAATTTGTGTAATATGTAAAATATAATCAAGTTGGGCTGGCACAGTGGCTCAGGGGACAAAAAAAGGTATTTGTTGTGTAGCCTGAGGGATTGAATTCAGTCCCCACTGCCCACTTGGTGGGAGGAGAGCACTGACTTTCACAGGTTATCCTTGGATTTAAATACACACACACACACACACAGATGAGCACACATATACACATGCGTGTGCACATACACACACACAATAAATCAATGAATATAAAAAAGTTAACATTTTAAGTTGCTTTGGAGTTGAGTGATTAAATTCATGGTGACATAGTGATTTTTATTTATGCTATGGCGGTAGAGCAGTTCAGAACATAATGAAGCGGTTCCTGTTTCCTGAGATGAGACCATGTTCATCCGTTTACTTATCTATTTATTTACTTAGTTATTTAATGACTTGCTGTGTGGTTTTCTGGTTTATGGAGTGACAAAGACAGAGGTGGCCCTTACTGGAGTCAGTCTCAGTTTTGAGCTATTTTGTCCTCTGTGTTACCCCACCTGCAGTGTAACTGATGGTATGTTGCAGTCTCTACCTGAAAGAATAGGAACAATGGCTGTTTTTAGGCATGGCTGCTGATTGCATTTTATAAAGTACTTGTTAGGCGTTACTTTGTTTTGCTATAAGACCTATTCCATTTTTTTCCCAAGGAAATTTGTGAAGATTAAGAACATATTGTAGGTAAAAATCGTTTCAAAAATGCAAAGTCCTGCGTGTCTTTCAGATGTAATAATAATTCAGTGTGTACTCATGATGTTGTAAGCATGACTCAAGGAGACCTTGGAGAGAATTTCCATTACAGTCTCATTTCATGGCCACGCTTTAAATAATCTTTTAAATTTAGAGAAAATTGGAACATTCAATTCTTGGCCTCCAAAATTTATATTGTGGGTTTTCAGTTTAAATTTAAATTTTATAGAATTGGTAACTGTATACTACTGAATAGTTAATGTGTTATTTTTAATAAAGAATATAATCATGATTGTTTCTGTAGTAGGATGATTAAAACAGAAGCCGCAAGTTTCCATGTGACCTGCAGATTATTTAAAATCTAGTTCACAATTAAAGAGGCTGTAATTAGTTTTCTGTAGATGTGTAATTCCTGACTTCTTTTTGTATTTGTAGTGGGTTTTGCTCTCACCATCGTTTCCTGCCTATGGCGGATTTGAATGTACCTTTAATAAAACTATACAAATTATTTTCCCAGAACTGGTTCATTACCTCGCTCATCTGAACAGTTGCTGGGCCATAAAGAGGGTCCCCGGGACTCAATCACATTATTGGATGCTAAGGAACTGCTGAAATATTTCACCTCGGATGGATTACCAGTTGGAGATCTACAGCCATTACAGATTCAAAGGGGGTGAGTTATAGACCTATAATTTGCAACTAATTTCTAAAAGTCATTTAAAAATAACATTGTGTTTTTCCCCATGTAGTTAATTGATGCTCTGAGCTGAGGCAGAATCCCCGCACTGTTTATCACTCGCCTTAACAGCCACACTTCTTCAGTCACCAAATGTCCTTCTGTTGTGTGACCTTGAATTTGACCAAAACAAAGATGATGAAGGCAGCTCAGTACAGCTCCCGTAGAAGTCAGTGGCAAGGGCTTCTACTTCGTGTGGGGAAATACATTTAGTTTTTTTCTTGCCTTTGTTTCATTTATCCTTATTCTGAGTGTGTATAATGTGTGTATGTGGGGGTGGGGGGATCACAGGTGTGCCACGGTGGGCACGTGCAGCTCAGAAGACAACTTTCTGGAGTCAGTTCTCTCCTGCCACCTTTGCGTGAGTCCCAGGTGTTGAGCTCAGGTGATACAGGGTTGCTTTGCTAGCGCCTTTACCTGCCAGGCCTGGAAATTCATTGTAGGAAGTTAGGCTTTGACTTGCAAATATGTTTTTTTTTTTTTTTAATTTCTCTCTTCTGCATTGCTGTTTAGTTTTGATTTTGCCACCACTTGGCATGATGATTGTCAGTTATGACTACTAATGGCCAGAGTCGCACCCTTCCTACTGAAGGAGGTGAGAAAGAAAGGTTGTTATGAAGCTATGACATTACCAAGTACGAACTCAGCATCTGCATAAATAATTTATACTCAATTGACTTCTGAGACAGTGCTCACTCAGTTGCTAGTTAGCAAATGCTGGCTGCTGCTGGCATTGGCTACAGGTGAATAAAATTGTAGCATCAATTTCTTGTGATGCTTTCATAATTTGCTTACACTCCAAATTTCTTTTTCATTGTTAACCCATCATTTTAAAAACTTTCTAAAGGACCATAAAGGCCCTTTGTCTTACTCCAATCCCTTCTACCAAGCTAGTTTTGAATGCACTGATAAATATTTATCTTAAAGGTAAATTTTGGAATGGGTTTTTGTTATTTCAGAAATAGAGAATTGTTGTCTTTTGTGGATGTTACTGGAGAGAGAGGGCAGAGCATTGCCGACAGTGGAGGACTGTGTGAGTGGGGTCAGAATGACCTAGTGCTCCCAATGACATAAAACTCGCATAACTTTGGGTCCTTTATTTTCTTGTGGCTTTGAGTTGAGAACCCCATTAGTGTGAACTCTGGAAGCAGGCCTCACACAGCTGCTCATCTTCTCTCTGGTCATCGCACTGTGGTCCTTGATGGACCAGCCTGACTCCATTTAAGATTAGAAGCCTTCTTATTACAAGGTCAGAAGAAGTTCATTCCTGTTTTTTGTAAAACTTGGATCTGAAATTTTCTGGAATTTGACATGTTCCTGATAAGATATTTTGTTAAATAATTTGGAAATGTTCTGCCAAGTTCCTACATAACCAAAAACCTTTGGAACCCTAGCCTTGCAGTTTTGGGGGCTATGTAAGTCCTACTGTCTCCTATGTTCAGAGCTGTTTTCTCACCCTGCTTCAGGGGGACGGCCCTGTCTGACAGAGAATGTGGGCCATGGTCTTTACTCTGGTTGGTGGAATCAGCAGTCCTATCAGATAATTAGTCCCAATGCAGAGATCAATGTACTGACCCGGCCCTGGTGACCTACCTCAGCCGTGCCCTTTGACTGCAAAAGTGGCTTTCAATTACATAGTAGGAGAGATATTGCTAACGTAAAATTCTCTGTGAAATTTACATGTTTTCATTTTGACATTAACTCATTCTGTAACTTAGGCTGATCACACACTTATAATATGGTCAGACTTGACCTTGGTCTTGCAATCCTCCTGCCTCTGCCTCCCAAATACTGAGGCTAGAGGCACGTGCCACTTTGCCTAGCTCTTAGAAAACTGAATGGTTCTTTGACATTAGGAAAGAAGGGCGTCATTATTACTGTGGCTTCACTTAACATAGTGGTTCTCAACCTAGGGTCACAACCCCCCTGGGCCCTTTCACAGGGTCACCTAAGAACGTCAGAAAACTCAGAACAGTAGCTAAATTTCAGTTATGAGGTAGCAACGCAAATAATTTTATGGTTGGGGTCAGCACAGCATGAGGAACTGTATTAAAGGGTCATGGCATTAAGAAGGCTGAGGACCACTGACTAAAGATGAACGTGGAAAGCTGAGCTGACCTGGCTGCTCTTGCCTATCAAGGCACCACCCAGTTACTGTTCCATTACACAAAGGAAAGCCTTGCTCCTCACATAAACCAAGGAAATAAGAACATTAACAAAAACATATTCATCACATTTCTTTTAGAAAAACTGAGATGAGTGATAATTAAATAAAAATAATGCCCTGGGAAGGATTGAAATAAGAAATGATGAACAGAAGAGTAAAATGCTAAGTACTAGAGTCCTGTTTTACAGATTATTCATGCGAAGGGTCCCTCATCAAAATAATGAGGCCACTGCAATTTACTAATGATACTTTTGTAGAGCACCTTAGAGGTATTAGCATATGAGGGTTTTTTTATTCATTAATTGGCACGTGTTTGACATTTAAATGTAATAATGTAGTTCTGAATGTAATCTTTGGTGGCTGAAGGGCAGCCCTTCTTACAAGGTCAGGAGTGGGGTGGGGTGGGGTGGGCAAGTGTATTGTCTGTTCTCTGGATTTGCCTGCCTTTCCATTAGTGCACCTGTTCCCAGCTCTGTATCCAAGCCTCGGTTTCACTGTGCGCTTCACTATGTGAAGAAGACCCAGCGCTGCTTCAGACTTTCCCCGTTTCCATGTAGCTAGATCTGAGTTTGATTCGAGTTTCAGGACTGTGACTGAGGCCATTAGACCTAACTAATCAGGTTCTAACTTATCAGGGAAGGGAGGCCCGTGACAGGATAAGCAGTGATCTTACTCTGATTGCAGCAGCCTCTCTCTTCTCCACAGTCACCGTGGTCCTACAGGTTTGGGTGTGGAAGGACTCGGGCATTAATAGCTTTTGATAACTCAACATAAGATTAGTTCTAAAGGCCTGCTGATTGAAACATATGTCAGAAGAACCAAATTTGTCACTTAAGTTTCTAGACCTTTTGATCCTTGTAAAGTCGCTGATTCTCAACATCAATGGCAGGCTGTCTACACTCTGAGTTACAGTAAGAAGTAAGCACTTTCCTTGTTAGCAAAGATTCAAGTTAATCTTATTCCTCTCTCACAGTGTTTTAACCAAGGGCCAGGTGATACATTTTAGGGATAATGCTGCTTCCTGAATTTACATTACAAAACATTTTCCTTTTTGATTTACTCATTCTCATAAAAATTTGTTCTGTGAGTACCATTGTACTTTTTAAAATGGAGGCACAGTAAACAGATGGGGCAAAGGACATAGCTCTAGCCTGTTTCATTTCCTTCTTAGGCTTTCTGGTATACCTTAACTCCTCCCACGTAGCAGGATCTTGCTCTTTATCCCAGACTGGCCTAGGCTGGCCTCAAACTCAGGCTGTCCTCACACCACTGCCTCCAACTACCTAAACATTAATGCTTTGTCTTCATTAGGGTTTCTGTTGCTGGGATAAATTACTGCAACTTTGGGAGGAAAGGGTTTATTTATTTGGCTTACCCTTCTGTATCACAGTACATCGCGAAGGAACTCAGGGTTAGCTCTTGAAGCAAGAACTGCAGAAGAAACCATGGAGTGCTCCCAACTGGCGTTTTCTCCATGAATTGCTCAGCCCACTTTCTTAATCTGGGACCCACTGCGGGTGGTACTGCTGACAGTAAGCTGGACCCTCCCACATCAATCATTACCCAGGAACATGCCCCATCTGATGGAGATACTTTATCGTTTGAGATTTCCATTTCCCAGATGACCCTGGCTCATGACAAGTTGAGGGAAGCTGCTCAGGACACCATAAAAACAGTCACATGTCGGGGAGGCAGTCATGTTTACCTCCTTAGGAATTTACCTTTCTCTGTCATGTAGCAAACCTTAACCACAAATGAAACCTTTGTATTTCAGGGAAAAAACTTTTGTCTTGACACCAGAACTTAGTCCTCGGAAACTTCAGGTCTTGCCTTTTGAAAAAGCCTCCGAATGCCATTACCATGGAATTGAGTAAGTGTTTATTTATACTTTGGTGTTTTGTTGTTATAGCCTTTTTGATTTGAGTGTGGAGTGTAAGTGAAATAAAACGGCATAATTTGATAGAGATCCACATCTTTTTAGTTACTTGGTATTTTTCTCAAAATTTCTGTGTTCCGTACATTATTAATATATATTTTCTCTGTGGGTCACATTAATGTTCCCTGGTCACTAATTATACTGTAATTGCTTAGAAACTAGTAAGTAAGATGAGCTCTGGATTTAAAAATATTAATTATGTGTACATCATTATAACATTTCAGTTGCCTTTTTGCTTTTTACTTGACCATTTAATGCTTGGGTAATGTAGTTTGATTGCATTCACCTCCCTTGCCCAACTTCTTATGTTTCTCGCTCCCTCTAATCCCTTCCCCTCAGCAAACTCCCTTTCCACGGCCCCTGCCCCTCTCTTCCCTTTCTGTGTGTTTTCTTACCACTAAGTTTAATTAGTGTTGCTTACAGAAGCATTTGTAGCAGCTATTTGAGCACCTTACCACTGAAGAAAATGACCCCACGCCCCCCAGCAAGCATTACTTGCCAGTGGCTCCTCAGGGAGGGTGGGACCTCTCCTGAATCCATGATGGGATGTTGCTAGGTCCGATCTTATGCAACTTTCGTGCTGGGGGCCACAGCTTTGTGGCTTGTTAAATCAGATGGCCATGTTGTGTCTAGAAGACCCATTTCACAGCTCTTGTATTCTTTCTGCCTTCATTTTCATGATGTTCTCGGTGTGCAATCGAGGTGCGTTTCAGGGCTGAGCACTCAGCAGTTGGTTTCTCTCAGCACTTGACTAGTTATATTTTGTATTAAATACTGCCCACACAGACAGAGGCTTCTCTGAGCAGGGCTGGCAGCAACACTAATCTGTGGTATAAGTATAAGCGTTTAGAAGGCAGTTCGACAGCACAGATATTTAGCAAAACCACAGTGGTGGCTTCCTTCTGGTATCTTTGAGCTCTGCAGCCATTAATTCTTTTCTTTCTTTTAATTTACTCTTTGATGATTTCATGCATGCATACAATGTATATTCATAAACATCTACATTTTACTTCCCCGATCTGAAGCTCCCTAACCAGGGGTTCATAGTGAGGTACCCTATATCTGGCTCTGGGATTTTCATTTATAACCTTGTCTTCTGGAAGCAGCAGCATCCACCCATGCAGGGTACTTCCCATTCAAAGTCTTTTTAAATTAATTTTTTACATGTTTTACAAAGCTGTGGGTTTTTATATAGTTTTTTTCAGCCATCCCCAGCTTGGTTAGCAGCACCCCTACCTCCTTCGTTCCTCCGTACCTTCTCCCCCATCCCTACTTACACCTTGCCACGCCCGAGATCACACCCAACTTTCATGTCACAGTCTTTCCTTTGTGGGCGCTACCTCCAGTTCTGTTCTTTCAGAAACACATTCTTGGCTTCAGTTTTTCTTAGTGTTTACTTCTTTACTTCTAGAGAACACCTTCTGGCAGTGTTGTTTTTAAGCTTCCCGACAAAACTAACTCTCTGCTATGAAAAATGAGGATTTAGCTCCCCTTTTCTCGTTGGTTTTTTTGCTATTTATTTATTTACATTTTGTTTATTGATTTACTTTGTGTATGTGTGTGTGTTTATGCACATGCGTGTGCGTGCAGTTGTGTGGCTGTGGATGCATATGTAGAGGCCCGAGGATATAAAATCTCTTCCTCTATTGCTCTCTGCCTTATTCCCTTCAGGGTCTCTAACTGAAACAAGAGTCAATGATTTTCATGTAAGCTGATGGCCATTCCCATGCCTGAGCAATCTGTTTTTTTGTTATTTGTTTTTTTTTTTTTTTTTCATTCCTTCTGGAGTTGGGGTTACAGGCATACACTGCCTATGGTAGTTTGAATGTGACTAGCTTTCATATTCTCATAGGGAATATTTGGAGGTGTGGCTTTGTTGGAGTGGGTGTTGCCTTGTTAGAGGAAGTGTGTCACTGTTAGGGCAGGCTTTGAGGTTTCCTATGCTCAGGATACTGCCCAGTGTCTCAGTACACTTCCTGTTGCCTTCTGATCAAGATGTAGCCAGCACCATGTCCACCTGCATGCCACCATGTTCCTGGTCATGTTGATATGAACTAAATCTCCAAACTGTAAGCTACCACTTCAATTAAATGTTTTCCTTTGTAACAGTTGCCCTGGTCATAGTGTCTTGTCACAGCAATTGAAACCCTAATTAAGACAATGCCATACTTAGCGTCTTACGTTATATGCTAGGAACCTGAACTCAGGTCCTTATGAATGCATAGCAAGTACTTTTGCCCACACCGAATTATCTCCTATATAGGGCTGACTGACCTAGTTTACTAAACACACAAGGCTGATCCTGAACTCTGCCTCTTACATGCTGGGTTTAAAAGTATGTGCCACCACATCTGACCCCAAGTTTTTAAATCTATATTTAATTCTGTTCCTTACACTATGCCCATTGAGTTCTATCTCTCTCATTCCATTTGATAGGTTTAGAGCCTTCTACTCTATTTTAACATTTTATTTAGTATTCATTCATGCATATGCAATGATCCTAATCTATTAAAGATACCCAAATAAGAGTTCTAGATATTTTTATGTAAGCTCTATTTGTATTCTCACAAAGTATCTCTGCTGAGGAAAAGCTGTGCTAGTAGCATCTTCCTTGCTACATCGACAGAATATCCCAGTACACAGATGGTTGGGGCTTCCTTGGCCTCGTGAGCTCACGGAAGCACTGCTTTGAATACACAGCCGTAGTTTCACCTGAGTAGCTGGCTGGAGTTTCTCTTGTAGGAGAGCGTTGTAGATCATTGCCCCACAGTGCTGTAATACAGTTGTGTCCATCTTGTGCTTCAGCTCCCTCTTGTCTCTGTTGTTTTAATTTAATATAGGAAAAAGATTAATGGTGCATCTGAATTTGTAAACAATGTTATTATTCCTGTTCATTTATTAGACTATTAAATGACTATTTGTGCATTAGTGCCCAAACCCTCATGGCCTTTTATTTACAGTATCATGAAGCACATTCATTACAGAGTAGTTTCCCTCTGTAATCTCCCTAGTCTATTGACAAATCGAGCTATGTTCTTTTTCTCTGCTATAAATTTGTGCTTATTAAGATGGGAACATTGAGACAGAAGGAACCATTCTGTAAAAGAGGGCCTCCCTTAGTCAGAAACATGGGTTTGTTATGTTGTTGTGTCCTTTTCTTTCCTTAATTTTTTTCTTTTTTTATTTACTCTTTGATAATTTCATGTGTGTCTACAGTGTATGTTTGTGCATACAATGTATCTTTATACTATCTACTTTTCACTTCCCCATTATGACGCTTCCCTGACCAGTGGTTCATAGGGAGGTACCCTATACCTGACTCTGGGATTTTCATTAATAACCTTACACTTGAGTTCATAGGGGGAGGACACATACTGGTGCTCAGTATAGATAATGACACAGAAATAAGCTTCAGAGTAGTTTAAAACTACAGAGAAACTTTTCTTCATTGTCGAGATGTATTTTTGTGTAAATCACAAAACAAAATAGCTTATGGGTATTTTTTTTTTTTTCTGTTAAGACCTGGCTTAGTTTGGGTTACTATTGCTCTGATGAAACACCATGACCAAAAGCAAGCTGGGGAGGAAATAGTTTGACTTATGCTTCCGTATCCATACTCCATCGCTGAAGGAAGTCAGGATAGGAACTAAAACAGGGCAGGCACCTGGAGACAGAAGCTGATGCTAGGACTTAGCGGGCTTGCTCCTTATGGCTTGTTCACCCTGGTTTCTTATAGAACAGGGGGCAGTCTGCCCAGGGGTGGCCCTACACACAATGATCCCTCCTGCATCAGGCTTACCTACAGTTCCATCTTGTGGAGGGATTTAGCTTATGTCAAGTGGACATAAAACTAGCCAGCACAGGACCCATAAAACATTTAGCTGTTCTTTTGTAGAAAATATGAAACTATTAATCATTTTTCCAACCATAAATATTTCCCTAACGTCAGATATTGTATTCTGTGTCTCTCCTTTTACCAAGTCACCAAGTCATAGTGTCTTAAAGGGCATTTTAATGGCAGCGCAGGGAGCATGTGCAACGTCCATAATTCAGTTGAAGGGCATTGGGAGCGCCTGGGATTTTGAGACAGTTAAAAGTCCACATCTTAGAAATAGAACACTGTAGTACAAAAATATCCTTAGAGTCAAAGGATCTGTTTCTCTCCACGCAGTTCTATACACAAGCTAATCTGCTAACATGGTGCTTCTTCTCCAGAGCCTTCACGCAAACTCACGGTTCTTAACTTTCCTGTATGTTTTATTTCCATGCCAGGATAGTGTCAGTAGCTTCAGGGTTCCTGCTGATCACTCAAAAATAAGTTAGGCACAGACTAGAAAAACAATCAAGCCTGGAAATCTGTGATCTAGCCTAGCTCTCCCACCGGTCAGTCCTCTGGGATAAGAACTGTTTTCTCATAGTTCAGGTAGTTTAAACCAGAGTTCCTCCAGTCTGCACCACACTTTAGGATCACTTAAGCAGCTTTGTATTTCAACTATATATAGGATACATAATACAGTGTTGTTATATATATGTGTGTGTCTGTGTGCGTGTGTATACAGAGTGAAATGGTTACTACAGTCACGTTAACGTAGCCATCATCCACACAGTTAGCTCTTTTTTCATGTGTAAGAAGCATTTAAAGTCTAATGATAGCAGATGTTCAGAATAGAACACGTATTGTCGTCCTCATTCTGTACCTTAGATCCCACAGAACTCTGCCATTTAGGACCCTTGGACTGACAGCACCGCCCCCTCTCCTAATCATGGCCTCTATTCCACTGTCTATGTATTCTTTCTTTTAGAATCGCCTTTAAACCCTTTGTCAGAGAGTCAGTGACCGTGATGGTCTGGGTGTGTGTTTCAGCAGATTGTCAGATGCAACCATGCATTGACTAGAGTGTGGTGACCTTATACCGTAACCTAAGAGATACTATACCGAGTGGTTACAGTTAGGCTCCGCAGTCACCCAGTGAGTGTAAGTTCTGATTCTGCTACTTAGGCTACACGTGACTGGTGTGTTGTAAGACTCGCTGTGGTAGAAAATAAATTTGATGATGATGGGGGCTGATTGGCATTTTCAGAATCTGACCCAATTACACCTCTCAAATAATCCTGATAGCGCCTCCTTCGGTAACTACTACAAATCACATTTTGCTGCAGACCAGGGAACAGCAGCTTAAAATAATTTAGCCAATCACATAGCTAATGGGTAAAGGAACCAGGTTTTAAATTCATATAAATCTATGGTCTATAGTCTTTGAAATCAAATATGTGTCCTGATTGAAAAATGAGGTTCTGAAATCCTCATTGGGCTGTCAGGCATCTGAGGAGTGATGTGTTCTGTGAGAGATGAATTCTGGTGTTAGGCACCACGTTAGAACTCTTCAGGTGGAGAGGGCAGGTGGCAGAGAAAGGTTTGAACGGTTTCTACTTCATCAGTCTCCTGGGTGAGGCCATTTGTGCTCCGTGATGCAGTTAGGAGAGGGAAGGAAGGGGGGAGCTTTACAAGGTCATTGATGCTCTCCCTGTGTGTTTATCTGTTGTGCTCAGCACAGGAGATTGAGTCCAGAAGCTTTTGCACAGCTAATACGTCATTGATTCACCGGATTAGGTTTAACCAGAAACCAGATATATAGGTAACCAGCGTGTTTGAAAGAAAGTGTGCCCATCAGGTGAGGAGTGAATTGCAGAAAAAGAAAAAAGCTTGAAAGTGTTCTGAGCTGTGAGGCGAGGCCGTGTTGAACTCCTTCATCCCTATAAATCTTTGTGTTGAAAATAAACTTGCCCTTTCCAGCAGGAGTCCGTTTCCCACTGCTACACTAGAGTCATGCAGAGAAGTTAGGGGGTGGCTAGAGTTTTGAGAGGCATTAAAACCACAGCCGTGCTAGTTTGGAAATTGTCCAAAGGATGAACTTAATCTGTTGCCACAAAAACCCAGTCCAGAGGACTCAGATGGCTTCACATTTGTGGACCTTTCTGTTGTGTAGCAGACTTGAAAAAAGATGAGCTGCAGAGCAAGTGGGCCATTCAGCCAAACTTCCAAAAATTCTCAGGAAACTAAGGGCTTTTAAGTCACCATCTTGCTGTTTTCTGTTAGAAAGGGAAAGTCCTGTTGTTCTCCTGGACGTTAATGCTCTCTCCTCATTTTAGATACTGCTTGGACGACCAGAAAGCTTTAGAAAGAGATGGGGGATTTTCTGAACTGCAGTCTCGTCTTATTCGTTATGAGACCCAGACCACCTGCACCAGAGACAGTTTTCCGGTCCCCACTGTGCTGAGCCCTCTTCCGTCCCCCGCAGTTCTGTCAGAGCCACGGAGTGTCCCCGACGGAGAAGCACTACAAAGCGAGCTCCGAACTGAAGTTTCTGGTTTGAAAAGGAGATCTAAAGATCCGAGTTGCCACTACCCCCAGAAAAGGTGACCTGTCAAGTGTGCAGACGTGGCTTCTCCAGAGAAGTGCTTTATTCTCTGGAGGGTCGCTTTTCGCATTCGCCTCATTTTTTTTTAATGCTTCCCTCTGCATAGATTTTTAGATTCCTTCCTTTATACTAGGAAGTTCGTTTATTTGAGTGGTTAGCTGGTTTTGCTTATAAGGTATAAAAAGAAATGACTTGGAAAAAAAAATTCTGTTACTTTCTATGCCAATGCACAGTCCATGAGCACAATGGGGCCTATAAAGCTGATAAGTCAAGACCAGTAGGGGAAGGAGGGCTCAGTGGCACTGTTGAAGGTGGTATTTGAAGGTGGAATTTCCTGACTCTCTCTCTGTGCCATCGCTGCCTCCATTGGCCCTCAAGCAAGAGGCTCCCGGGTCCCCATTTAAAAACCACTTGTTACATGTAAGTAAAGTGTTAAAGCCTACATAGTTAGTATATTTTATGGAACTTTTCAAGATACCGTTTTTTTTTGTTTTTTTTTTTTTTTTTTTTTTGCCAGCTAAATAGTTCAAATATATTAGAATTTTGATGTTGATTAAAAATAAATACTGAATTTATAGATCTTTAGACCATGTGTCAGATTTAGGCCCTTGAAATAAAATACACTGTAAGTTGTAGCTATACTTAAACCTTTAAAACTAACTATAAAATATGTAGAAATAAAGCTTTCAAGTCTTTTTGAACAGGCGAAAATATGAGAATACTATCTCATGGTATGGAATAGCTAAATGATTCTTAGGAGAACTTTGTTAGCTCGTGGCATTTTTTATGTCCGATTAAATTACAAAGCAAAAACCATTTAAAAGATTTATTCTCAGAGAGGAAAGTATTCTGTGTCCGAGAGGAGAGGAGGAATGGCTCCGCTGCCTGTTTTGGAAAAGGAAAACATTTCCAAGTCATCGCAAAAGCAAATAGAAGTGTTTTAGAAAAACTGAAATAAGAACCTTTTTTTTTATTCTACTTGTATTTGTTTTCATTACCTATTTTGCACAGATAGTTGCTGAGATATTATAACACAGAGCTTTGTGGTTTCTTAAAATTCCTTAATGAAATATGAGTGCATAATGGGGTGTTAAGTGGGTAAATGGAAGGGGTGTCCTCGGGTTGCTGCTGCTTCCCATGTTGGCTACAGAGCTAGTTCTCACTTGCTTTCTGTTTTAATTACTGCCCTAGCTATTTCTCTGTTACTCTGGTAAAGTACCCCGAGAAAGCGAAGTAAGGGAGGGAAAGCTTATCCCAGCTTGCGGCTAAGGTCTACAGCCCTTCCTGGCAGGGGAGGTCACAGTAGTAAAAGCTTGAAGCAGTTGCATGTATCACATCCACAACCGGAAGCAGAGAGCAATGAACGCACCGTGCTGCCCAGCCCCCTGATACAGTCCAGCACCCCCAACGTTTAGATGAGTCTGTCCACAGCACTCGGTGCAGTCATGATAACCTCCCACAGGCACGCTCAGAGCCATTGCTCAGGCGAGTCAGGATTCTGTTGACAATGCTATCACAGTGACTAATTCGCAGAACTGAAGGAACAATAGCTTCATTGTTTGGTGTAAGTTATTTAGTGCAAACTAGCAAGATATTTTCTCAACTTTGTCTTTGCATGGAAATATTTGTAACATTTCAAGCAAAAAGTAGACTCCATTGTTGATTCCTTTCATTTTTACTTTGCCCCTCCTTACAGACTTACGAAATCAGAAAGTTCTGATTGTCTGCTTTCTCAGACAAGTTGCAGTAGTAATCGTTACCGTCACGTGGGGACATCCCGAAAGCCTCACACAGAGCGGTCTGTGTCAGTGCTTCCAGCTCCTCGTCGCGAGGCTTCCAAAGTCACCGCAAAGACCGGTGCAGGACAGAAGAGCGCATGCGCATCAAAACCACCAAAGCAAGTTAAGGAATCGCGCTCACAGAAACACACACGGGTAAAGACTTCCCGCTTTCCATATGTGAAGCCTTAAAAACATGCCTAGCTGGAGAATAAAACAACAATTTATAATAATCCGATGCAAGAAAGATGAAGAAGGCTGGAGCTCGGCCCTGGAGGACTTGCCTGGCATGTGTGAAGCCCTAAGTCCAGTTTCCAGTGCGGCCCGGGAAGGACAGTAGATGATGAGAAAGGGGGGCGGGGTGTCAGTGATACACATTAGACAGAAATTGATTATCTGTTATACAAACTGGCATGCCAGCGCATCCAAATGGGAACATTATAAAGCTTCCTCTCTATTTTCTATGTTCGACATTTTTCTTATAAAGAAAATTTCTCTGCCATGTATACATTTCTCAGCTGTGTATAACTGACATTCGGGTTTCAGGTCACAGGTTGTGATGTCAATCCTTTTCACCACTTACTCTAGGCATTTCCCGCTGAACGTGAATCCTGTGATGTCACAGGCATCTTTCTCAACCGTTTTGTCAAAACAGCCGTGTTCCTCTTAAGTGCAGGCACATGACGCTATGATTCACGGCTCGTTTATGATCAGACCCTGTTGAAACAGTGGCAGCCGTTTTGAGCCATGTCAGCCGCGTGTTCCTTTTTGTTGCAGATGCTGAAGGAGGTGGTGAAGGACACGCTGAAGCAGCAGCGCATCACCGAGGCCCACGAGTGCTTCGCCGCCTGCAGCCAGAGGCTCTTCGACATCTCCAAGTTCTACCTAAAGGTGCGGTGTCTTCTCTGCTCGAGGGGCGTTAGTCTGTGTTGTGATGTTTCTGTCAGACGTTATTGTGCAGGTAGCCCTTGTACTGTTACTGTACACTCGCTGCCACGCTGCTTTGGAGGACACAGAACTACTGGAGTAAAACTGCTTTACAGTTGATTTATTTGACTTTAGCCTTTGTGTATAGAAAGCTGCTTCATCCAGAGGCTTTAGTGTTTTTCCTCAGACCTTTTTCTAATTTGGAGTTTAGGCATTAATTGGTAATTATTTTATGATAAAGCACTATATGAAGCCAAAAGGCAAGTATATTATTTTAGAAGCGACCCTTACTGGCCAGATGAAAAGAGTTTGGGGAGAGGGGTTCCTCAGGTGATAGTTTTATTTATTTTTCTGTTAAATCATGTGGTTTTGTGTGTTTATTGTATGTGCATTCGAGGCCAAAGATGGACAGAGAGGCAAAGTCTCTTACTGAACTGGAGCCATGTCATTTTGGCTTTCATGTCTAGACAGTGAGCTCCCAGGATCCTCCTGTCTCCACCATCTAATTCTGGAGTTAGAGAAATACCCATCCATGTTTGACCTTTTACATCAGTGCTGAGGATTTGACCTCAGGTCCTTGTCCTTACACACAGACATCCTTTTCAGTTGAGCTGTCTTCCAGCCACTGGGTCACAGTTGGATGTCGGTTTTCTGGAACTTAAGTGCTGGTTTATCCTCTCTGCCTTAGATGTAACCAGCAAGGATAGGTAGATATTTGGTTAAGATTACAGAGTGACACATGTACTCAATTCCTTCATTTAAATCTTCTCAAGAAATGCAGTATTCCTAGAAAAATCAAATGAAGAAAGAGGTAAGAAAAAAAACTGTAGAAAAATACCTTGTTGGATATTTTCAAAAGCACATGACAGCGTATGCCGAGTAAATGTAGCTCTTAAGAAGCCTACCTGATTTCTGCTGGAAATACCAATGAGACTCACGCTGCTTCAACCAGCAGATTCTGAGATTCTCGGTCTCGGCAGATGCTGGAAACACTGGAAATGAGAGGAAGGTGGAGGAACTAAACAAACCCATAAAGTGAATGACCTTCTGCCACAGTGGTGAATATGGGTCTTTAAATGGTTCTGTGCCCACACCTCTGTGGCAGTAAAGTCTTCAGTGCAAAGACAATATTGGGGTACAGTGAGCAGCCAGCTGGATGTCTCTTCCCTGCCTTGTGAAGCTCAGGGCTCCCATATGTTCAGTGTCTCTCTTAAATAGAGGAGGACGGCCAAGGACTAGCCAACTTCTGTGGATAGCTTCTGACTCAAGTGAGGCTAAAATGTAAACTAAAGAGTACTCTTAAGAAGTAGAAAGTGGGGGAAGTTATAGAATCTCTAATTCTCCCGGAAGAAAACTGTGCCCATAAAGCCAGAACTACATGCTATCACCAAAACCATGCACAGAGACTACAAAGACTCCTTTTGGTTTGAGGAGTAAGAAGTCAGTAGAAGGGCCTTCTAATAGATGGGCTGAACAGCTGGGCTGGGGATTTTATAAAAAGTAAGAATCAAATGAAAAGAACTCTAGAAAGAAGGGAAACTGGATGCTTGGTCGAGAGAGCTGTAGGTTTCTCTTATATAGCTTTCATCATATAGGGTAATGTTCCCTCTACCCTACTCCCCAGAACTTTTATCATGAAGGTGTGCTGGATTTTGTCAAAAGTTTTTCTGCATCTTTTGTCTTTAAGTCCATTTATGTTGAACCATCCTTACATCTCACGGATAAAACCAACTTTATCCCTAGTGGATAATATTTTTGATCTGTGTCCGTATTTGGGTTACAGGTATTTTGCTGGATAATTTTGAATCTATATTCATCAGGGATATTACCTGTTGTTTTCTTTGTTGTGTTCTCACCTGGTATAACTTTGCTGTCCTGCTGCCCATCTGCCCCAGGGCTCTCGGTTGTTTGTTTTTTTTATAGGAATATTTTTATTACTGTTTTAATTTTCTCAATTGTCATAAGTCTGTTTAGATTGTTGATCTCTTCTTAGTTTAATTTTGATGATGAAGTCTCAGCAACATGGCTGCCTATACATGCTGTACACACACGGGGGGGGGCTCTCTCACTCACACACATAACAGTTAAATAAAAAGGAAAGGAAGCCATAAATTTGGAAGAGAGCTGGGGAGGGGTTACATGGAAGCGGGAAATGATGTAATAATATGTTATTATCACAACAAATAATAATAATAATAATGTTCCCAGAACCGAGGAACTTGGGCTTCTTGCTGGACAAGACACTGCTTACCCAAGTCAGTGAGTGAAAGTGACAGCAAGCCATTGGAGGGAGTGTCACAACTTCCAAGCATCCAGAATATTTTCTGGGTTTTCCCAAGAGAAAGGGCAGTTGCATATTGAAAGGATTGAGAATTAAATGGTATTAAAGTTCTCCATGGTATCTTAGTACACTGGAACCAGTAAAAAGCACCATAAATTTACAAGAGAGTAGGGGAAGGAAGGGTTCCATGGCAGGCGTTGGAGGAAAGATTTTGAGGGAAGGTAACCTATCCAGTATTGATCCAGAGTGACCTGTTTGGTCTATAATCCAGAGTGACCTATCTGATCTATAATCTAGAGTGACCTATCTAGTTTATAATCCAGAGTAATTTATCTGGTATTGATCCAGAGTGACCTATCTGGTCTGTAACTAGAGTAAATTCATCTGGTATTGATCCAGAGTGACCTATCTGGTCTATAACTAGAGTAAATTCATCTGGTATTGATCCAGAGTGACCTATCTGGTCTAGTCCATTCAGATGTAAAGACTCAATAAAAGGCACTTCTAAACCCAGAAGAGGTTTAAAATATATCTTTTATGGAATCTGCTAGAAAACCAAGTTGTGCACATAAGAGGCTAAATTAAATAAAACAAAAATTGACTCGAATGAGGAAAACAAGTCCCAAATGGGCTGGCCTAGGGAGAAGCTGGACAGCTGGGGCAGGCTGTGGGAGACCAGTGGTGAAGAGAGAATAATAATGTTGGAGTCAAACTGCGCAGCAAACCGCTGAGAGATTGTCCACAGCAAGACACTGTCTTAAGATGCTTTGTTACACGTTTAATCAATCCATTGTGAGGGAGGGGAAAATACCAGAGTTCTGTATGTGAAACACTTGTCAGTGGGGGAAAATCCCCAATAACCAGGAAGTTTCACTCCAAGAAGTACAGGAGGCTGAGTGCAAGAGTCATAGCCATAGTATACAAATCGCCTGGTGACGTCACAGCCTTTGCTTTGGTATAATAACAAACACGAACCAGTTATGGACCCCACTGTGATGCAGCTGTGCGGGGGAGGAATTGAAGATGTTGTGCATAGGTCTAGGTCTACCCGTTAAACATCCATGCTATTCGTAGTCATTCTGAAATTACTAAATCGTCAAGGACCAGCAAAGCATGACAGGTGGAAACATGAAGGGATAGAAAGTAAGACTATGGTTGTGTTCCTCTTCGCAGTGGAGTGAAATAGCCAAAGAAGGAAAAGTGCATGCTTATCTGAACAGTTAGTAGAAACTACATGTTCACTCTCCAGATTCTAAAGCGTCAACAGCAGAATGGTTAGGGTGAACATGGGACGGCACTGTTAGAAACACAGGATATAGGACGTGTGTGTGTGTGTGTGTGTGTGTGTGCGCGCGCGCGCGTGTGTGTTAAAGGGTTTCTATACTCTATATAGGGTGAGACTACCCTGTTACGTTGATTCTGGGAATACTTCCCTTAATTGCAGTGGCTCTTCTAGAATTATTTAGGGTGATCTCAAATAATGTAATTGAACAAGGCTCCAAACGCTGTGTTTTATTAATGTCTAGGATCTTAAAACATCAAGGGGTCTCTTTGAAGAAATGAAGAAAACGGCCAACAGCAATGTAATGCAGGTAAATAAGTTATTTTCAAGAAGCCACACTCAGTTAAATTGGTATTTTGTCTCAGGGTTACATTTACAGTAGAAAACAGATGGTCTTTTCAACAGCATCCTTCTGAAATGTCCTAGATACCTAACAGTGGCTCGGGCAAAGTATGTAATAGCTTCATCAAAAAAGATTTTCTCCAAAAGATATTAAAGGAGAAAAATGAAAAAAATAATCAAAAGAGCTAGGGAAAAATACATTTTGATTAACTGTTTTCAGTTGATTTAACTCTTGAGTGACCCTTTCTAGATGTACTTTGAAATAAAGATAAAAAAAGTAGGGTGAGTCATCACCTGGTCCACTGAGGACAGTCACTGGGCTCAGATCTGGATGTGGACATCAACATGCATTTATCTGGAAAATAAAATATCTTTAAATATAAAGGTTGAATGTTGCCTTTTAGCTTTACAATTATCTGTGTTATCTTTGAAGATTTCTCATTTTAAAAAAACAGAGTTGCAGTTTAATAAAGATATTTTACTATTGACTTACACAGAAGGGTAACATAAAGAGGTGGTCAGGAAGAAAAGACACACCCAGAGCACATTTAGACGTTGTGTGGAACTGCTTGACCGTGGGTATCTTGCAGAGGGTGGTTCCACAGTTGCGTCTCTGTTTTCTTCCCCAGGTGATTGAATGGGTGTTGGAAAAGAGCAAGAGATAAGCTGTTGTTCTTCCATTCCTATGAAGACTGCACACCTATAAACTTAGAGAATAGATGGTACATGTGTAAAGAGGACCCTAGTGTCCTGTATTTATGTGGTTTTAGTGATGCTCTGTTAGTGTATTTGTAATTAATGCACTTCTTTTGCAGCTTCACAGTATTTTAATCTATATTTTTATATATTTTAAATGTTTTAACTCTTGGTTATTTAATTGTTCAATAAACAGTAATATTCCTCTACTTACTGGGTTGTGTATCCTTATTATTAGGTCTATTAAGTTTCTGCCCGTGGTAGTTTGAATGAGAATATTCCTTTCAGGCTCTGGCATTGGAATGCTTAGTCCCTGGATGGTTGTGCTGTTTGGGGAGAGCCAGGAGGTGCAGCCTTGCTGGAGGAAGTGTGTCGCTGTGGATGGGCTCTCATACTTCACAGCCTTACACGGTTCCTAGTGTATCCTCTGCTTTCTGATTGCACTTCAACCTGTGAACTCTCAGCTTCTGTTCTGCCTGCCAACCCTGCTGCCTGCTGCCTCTGCTCCACCATCATGGACTCTAACCCTCTGGATCCATAAGCCCAGACAAATTCTTTCTTCTATAAGTTGTCTTGGTCCTTCTGTTTTATCATAGTAAGAAGAAATTAACTAGGACACTATCCTTCCTATGTATTCCAACAGCAAAGCTCAGTCTGCTCCAACTTAGAAATGTTCTCCTAAGGCCACTATTTTCAGAAGTATTGTTTATTTGGGATCAAAAGTGGAAAAAAATGACAATAATTGTAAAAATAAGGCTTATTCTTTAATGTAAATTTCCATGGTAGAAAGTTTGGGAGAGACACAGAGAGATGGCTTTGTACTTAAGAGCACTGTGTGTTCTTCTAGAGCACCCAGGTTCAGTTCACAGCACTCATATGGTGGTTTATAGCCGTCTGTAACCCCAGTTCCAAGGGATCTGATGCCTCCTGGCTTCTACAGGCACCGTACAGATGTGGTGCCCTGATATACATGCAGACGAAACACATGCATATCAAATAAACCTAAAAAAGTTTTTTTTTTTCCGACTTCTCAGACCATGAAAGAATCATTTAGAAACTATGTTATTTAAATCACTGCTTGGCCAATCACTTAAGCATATTGCTAGCTAGCACTTACATCTTTGACTAACCCATTTCTATTAATCTGTGTATCTCCACGTGATTGTGGCTTACCGGCAAGATCCCAGCGTGTTTGCCTCTGGTGGCAGCTACATGGCTTCTCCCTGACTCCACCTACTCTTTCTCTATATCTTTTCCAGCCTGGTTATATTCTGTTAAGCCATTGGCCGGAAGCAGCTTCTTTAGTCATTAACCAATAAAAGCAACACATAAACAGAAGGACCTCCCACACCATTTTCTAAATACTAATATTTTCCAGTATGCATGTGTTATTGTTTTAAAATACTTTGAAGTTTTCAATCATATGATTATGTGTATTCATGTGTCAGTTTGTAGCCTGCTTTTCACCCAGCAGTACAGGCAGCCTCTTGTCTGTGGTTTTGTTTTCTGGGGTCTCAGTTGACTTTGATCTACTATAGTCAAAGTTGAAAATGAAAGACGGTACTTGAATTGTACATAGTTGTTCTGTGTGCTGAAGTCGTGTGTCATCTTGCCGTCATCCTTCCCAAGACACCAGTCACTTTTGGGCACCTACACTGTGCATTCCACCCATCCATCTCTCATTTAGTAGCTCTCGTTTATCAGACTGGCTGCCGGGTACCAGTGCTGTGTCCGGTCAGCTGTGGTTTGCTTGCAAAGGCTACGGAGCCCCAAAGCAGTGTGATGCTAGTAGTCTGACTGTGTCAGAGAAGTCGTGGGGGAGAGGGGGGGCGCTTTCTTTCAGTGGAAAGGTAAAAGACATCTTAATGGGGCAGAAAAGACAAAAAGCTCTAAGGTTGCCAGGGTCTGTGCTGGAAACAAACCTTCTGTATGTAAAGAAAAAGGGAGAGATGCAGATTTTGCGCTGAGAGCAAACCTATATGTAAAAAAGAAAGAAATGCAGGTTTTGTTGTTGCATTTTGTAAAAGTTAGGATCAAAGTAATTGCGTGCTTAGCGAAGTAATTGCGTGCTTAGCGAAGTTGGAAAAGTTACTAAGTTTGCACAGGAAAAGACCACAGCATACATAAGGATTGGTACTATCCACTGGGCCTCTTGGGAAAATGTGTTCGGCGTATTTTTCATATTCACTACATTTGCTATGAATATAATACTATAGGATACTACTTTAACAGTGATGTAATCCAAGTGAGCCAGAATTTAATCCTTCATTATTAAACTTAAAGTTTTTCTATAATTAAAAATTTTAGAGCTCTTCCGAGTATGTCACTGATGGTTATTACTAAATCGCATTTTCTAGGAAGTAAAATTTCTGGGCTTTAAGCATTTCCATACATCTCCAGACAACTTATGGAAGGGTCTACACTCCTCCTGGTAGAATCCGCATTTGCTTTCTGTGAAGTGAAATAGCTGCAAGTGACATTTTGGAAACACGTTAGCAAAATTTATATTGTTCATTCCTGCCTTTTGCCCATTTTCATTTTGAACACTGACTTTTTTGCTTGCTGGTTGAGAGGCATTTTTACGCGTTGAGGGTGTTGGCCTGTTTCCCTCGTGTTTGGTGCTCAGAAATCTTTAGCTCTTAGAGAGTAAGTTGCCATTTTTTCCTTTGTAGTCTCTTTCACTTCTCGAAGTTTGCCTAATGTGTGTGTGCTCTGTTTGCTCATGTGAAATTAAGGCTTTCAAAAGGTGTCCTTGAAGCTACTGATGCGAAATTCTCCCCTTTTATATAAGCTTTTACATCATAGAATATTGCAAGGAAAGAGGGAATATTTTAAAGATTCTCTTTGATCAGCAGATTTGTCTTTTGAAATATTTCATAGCAATAGGCTTTTCTAGTGTACATGTATCAATCAGACTAATAGACATTTATAATGTAAAAGGGACTAGATAGCTTCACAGAACAGTAGATTAACAGAGGCAATCTGGAGAGATTTATCTAGAAACAATAATAGCTATAGAAATGAAAACTCTTATGGCCTGTTTCCTAATCTGAAAGCAGATAATAGTGCCAACTTCCCGGACATGTGATGCTAATCAACATTTATTGTGGACTACTTATGTACCAGATATGCTTCTAGATGTTTCCATGTGTCCCACTGCTGACATGTGAGGTAGATATTCCCTTTTAGGGATTAGAAATTGAAGGACAGTAAGCTGAAGTACAGTGTCTCATAGCTCAGAAGTTACAAAGCCAGAGGCAGCTTCAATTCTTTGAATCGCAATTTATCCAACCTTTCAAGTTGACATACACGTCATTTTGTTTTCTTTTTTTTGGCTCCTGGTTTTCTATCATGCTTAATAAGATTATATGCAGCCAACATATATAATGAATATATGCCAATAAGTAAATTTAAAATTAAATTAAAATTAAAAATAAGCTTATGTAATAATGGTAATATAAACATTTTAAATATACATTCAAATTTGAGTAAAAGCTGTAAGTTGATATGACTTAATATTTCTTTTAAGTGGATATATGTAGCGTTTCAGGATTTTGAGTAACTTTTGTAGTGCTATTTGAAATTTGACAAGTATAAATTATGTCAATCTGACCAGTAAAAGACAAATGCATAAACAACAGTGAGTTGAATTAATTACTTATTAAAAGTGCTTGATATAGGCAAGTATTTTTTTTATCAACAACCACAAAGATGAAGGATTTACTCCCTCAAGTCTTGCCATGGTGATTGAGACATCTTGCTTAAAGGCACACCACACACCAAACTTTTCTTTGAAAAAGACTTCTTCAGAAACACAGATCTTGAACAAATGTATTCCTGTCCTTACAGAAACATGCATATATTTCACCACATGCAAATATTCTCTTGATCTGTATATCTGTCCAAATGGGAATATAAATGATAAACTGTGTGAATGACCTCACACCATATGCAAATATTAGCAATCTGGATCATAGTCCTGTATTTAAAACCACAAAATACACAGAAGAAAATAAAACCCTTCACTTTTGGATAAAACAAGGCTTCCCTAGAAAAGACACAAAATGTGTAGACTTTAATACATTATAACTTTAAAACATTAATACTTTAAAACATTCTATTTCAGCTCTTGAGAATATGATCAGGGAGAATTTGTGTACAATGCACAAGAAACTCTTAGGGCTTAATAATGAGATATAACCCAGTTTTTTAAATGTGCAAAAATTTTGAGACAAACATTTTGCAAGACATCGGAATGGAGATCAGCCATGTAAAGATGTTTAGCATCATTAATCAGATACAAATTAAAGCTGTAAACACCCCCTAAGAGAGAGAAAATTTTCACACCAACAATTCAACCTTGTGACTGTCACAGTTGGGCATCTTCATGCTGTTGGTAGGAATGGAAAATCATCGACTACTTCCTATGAAGCTAAGTTTATGGTAATCATAGGAACCAACAGTTCTTTAAACCCAAGAAAAATTAAGGTGTGAATACAAGGAACTGAGTTAGGATACTCAGACCCACTTGGTTCTCAGTAATCCTGAATGGGAAGTATTGGTAAGTCAACTTTGCGAAAAGTTTCTACTGTGAAATACCACTCCATAATGTAAAGGAATAGACTCCTGCAAAATGAATTATGCCAAAATATTAATCTGAAAAGAAAATGCCAAAACCATGAAATTAGGAAAATGGCCAAAATGATCACAGAAAACAAAGTAGTTTCCTGGTCCCAGATGTTGGAGTGATTGACTGGGAACAATGATGTAAGTGTTGTAGGTAGGTCCTGGATGCAATGATGACACTGGTCTTGTTTGTTTTTTTTTTTTTTTTTTTTTGGTTTTTCGAGACAGGGTTTCTCTGTAGCTTTGGTGCCTGTCCTGGAACTAGCTCTTGTAGACCAGGCTGGCCTCGAACTCACAGAGATCCGCCTGCCTCTGCCTCCCGAGTGCTGGGATTAAAGGCGTGCGCCACCACCGCCCGGCGATGACACTGGTCTTATACACTGACCAAACAGAGCTCAGCACACTGTTAGTCATGTGCCCTATAATGGTGAACATGTGCAGTAATGGTCCCGTAAGATTCTGTCCTTGAGTGGCATTGTAATAATTGTGTGAATACACAGTGTTTGAGTAATGATTAAGTCACCCAGCAGAACCTATCTCTTGCTTGTTAAGCAGCATAGCATTTTCTTACAGATGCTGTGTGGGCTTTAAGTATTGTCTAAGGATTTAGCTCAGGAAAGTCAGTCAGTCTGCCTTGATCTCCATTTTTAGCACCATTGCCTTTAGAAAATTTCTATCTCGTATGCCCAGAAACCCTTGTTACAATGCAGTATTGAGTTAGGTTGGGCCATATCAAGCTGCAAGTAAGGATCCAGCCAGTTCTCGCTCTCTTCATTGGTGTTTTCATTTCTGTAATGACGTTTGTGAGGCTGGGTAACTTTGTTAAGAGAGGTCTATTTGACTCAGTTCTGGAAGTTCAAGGGCATCAGCATCAGGACCTGGTAAGGACATCGTGCAGAATGGCAAATTAGGGGCGACAGCATGTATGAGAAGAGCTTGAGCAACAGCTCCAGGCTTGTCCTTTCTACAACAGCTTTCTATAGAGAAGTAACTCAGAGTCCCAGGAGAGCTTGGTAACACTTTTGAGGCCAGTGCCCCCACTGCCCTAAGGACTTTTAACCCAACTCCACCTTTTAAAGCTCGTACCACATCAATACCATAAGGACCAAGCTTCCAACACGTGAACTCTTAAGGGATAAAGCACAAACACCTACAAACCACAGTGCCCTCAAAACAGGGCCAGTTTTATGGAAATCCGTCAATAGCTTTCCTGTGGCTGACTGTGTGCCTGTGGTGTCTCCTCATCACCCACAAGAAAAGCTCCCAAAGGTATCTGTTGCCACGTGAGTTTTGGGAGTAGAGTGGTGGTATGTTGGCCAAAGCCTCTAAAGAGCCTGGAGGTTGTACTGGCCTTTGTCCTGTATGTATTTTATATGCAGAGAGAATGGAAATTACTGTATCCAGAGGAAAGAATGGAGAACACTCAATAGTGTCACAAAGCCTTGGGTCTTCCCATCAACATAGGTAGTTTTCATTTCCCTAACCCTTACCTCTAAGCTAGACATAGGGATCGACGACCCAGTGTGAGCTGGAACCTAGAATTTTAGGACCTCGTCACTTCCGTTCTGCTCTGCGGGAACCTTATCCTGAACAGAGGAAAGAGGTTCATACGGAGTAGCACCAAGGTCCCTGTCTGACAGCCTGCAGCAGCTGAAGGCCTGTGTGTGCAGCATGAAGGACTTCCCCGCCCTGTGCGATGCTCCACCAAAGACAGCCACCTGAGTGAGCCCAGGCAACTGACGACAGTAGGGGGGTGAACCAGCCTCCCCCAGCAGGCCGCACAATAGTGAACAATAATGCCTTTGGGTGTGCCAAGCCCCTAGGTTGTAGTGTGAGACTCTTTGCACAAACATTAAATTCTATTCACATCCAAAAATGACCTGCAAGAGAGAAGATGGCAAAGACTTCGGCCACCAAGACTTAGTTGAAGACTGAGGGAATTGCTTACTTTCTGGACTGTCTTTTTTTTTTCTTGTGGGACACAGGAAGCTTGCAGAGGAAGAAATCCCCATCCTCCAGTGCTGTACAGATGGGGATTATAATACTGAACAGCTGCAGTTAATGGAGCATTATTGAAGGTCTTTCTTGGTCATTGCCTTTGGGTTCTTGTGAGAAAATGGGCTTTATTCAGCCAAGAATTGTAACAGAAAGTGGCTAAAAATATAACTGGCTTTCTTTTCTTTCAACATTCCTAGGCCCCAGTCCAAGCCAAGACAGAATTGCAGCCTTCAGGCCAAGCGTGAGAGCAGGGCAGTCTCTGCCTGAGCCTGGAGGCATCCCGAGAGGCTTTATTCTTGGCTTGCCTCTCCCTTGCCCAGCTGCCAAAAAGCGGTAGATGGTCTGATTTCACATCAGTTCCCCTTGCCTTCTATTGTCCTCGCCGGGTCTCCCTACCCTCCCACATCCCAGCCCCCTTCTGCGCTCCTTGATGCAACACTGATCAGGGTCCTCTGTCTGGCGCCTTAGAGGCTCCCCCCCCCAAAAAACACAGTCTTGTTTGTGACCAGGCTTTAAGAAAAATGAACAGAGAACAAAAAGCCAAAACAGAGGCCCCTGCTGCTTTTCTGTTATCATTTAAATGTGAAGCTGTACCCTCTGTGAACATGGTTTAATCATTTAATGAGCTATTAAACTTGCTTCCCCGAGTGAAATCAAATTTAGTGTCATTTGGAGGACTGTAGGTAAAATAATAATTGATTTATGGTCACATATTCAAATAGTTCTATTATTCAAGTTTTCATATAAACAGGCTAAAAATAGTATTTGCCATTCTCAGAATTTTTTGTCCAGAGAAAGAGCCCTTTTCAAAGAGGAACATTTTCAAGTGCACATTTAAGAAGTTCAGGTAACATTGAAGGGCTTTAGGTCACACCCATGATCCCTGGACCCATTGCCCAGCAGTAACCTAAGGCAGGGGGGCTGTTACTTTAAAACAACAACAACAACAACAACAGTGTCTCCTTCCAGATATCCTTTTTCAAGCAGGAGCATCTTATATATGTATCCATTGCTTCTCCATGCTCAGACCCAAATACTCTGCACCAACTATTGTGTGTGGGTGTGGTTTTGAGACAGGGTCTTGTCATATGTAGTAGCCCAACAGCACAGATCCCTGGAATGCCCTAGTTGAGCCCAGGTGAATACAGTAGGGCTAGGATGGTACTTGTGGCCCTTCGAGAGAACCTCACAGGGGATTTTACTGACTTCATCTATGCCAACACTGACAGTTGCAAAAACATTCACATGCATCCATTAGCCAGCTATCAGTGTACATGAGTGTTGTAGTGATATCATTCACATATTGATCTTTTCCAGCTGCTTACAAATGCTGCAGAAAAGATCTTTCTACCATAGTTTTTGTGCAGTTGTGGGAGCAAAGGTCATAGTCATAAGGTACGTGTTTTAAAATTTTTATAGGTTTTTCAAATTGCTCTCTAAATTATTGTCCATTATTCTTACTGGTGATTTTATCCATGCCAGTTGTGACCTTCCATTGCTAGATATCTGAGGTTTTAATCTTGAGCTTTTTTAAAAGAAGAAAATGAAAATTTTCAAAAGTCCAATTAAAAGCTGTTTTCAGCTTATATTACATTAGTTGGTTGCTGTCAGCCTTGATTCGTCTCTGCTTCTAGGACACTCTAGTGGAAGAGCAATTGAACTTCCAGTATTCAGGGGTCATGAGTGAAGGGTAGACAAATAGAAGTTTGGGCGTCAAGAATGCAAGACGCTTCAAACAACTCTAGCCACCCAGCAAATGAGCGGGTCTGCCTGGAGAGATAAGGACTGCTCTCCTCATCCTGGAAAAATTTCAATTTCAGGCTGGATGGACAACACCGAAGTGCTCAAAGAGCGATCCCTGAATACATTGGCATGTGCAGCAAGGTCCGCATAGCCCACAATACAGCGTCTGGGATACAGTATATGTGTGAGATGAGTTTAGGTGGCATGGACTTCAAAGAAGTTTTAATCGGTGTCTGCTCAGTTTTCTATGTCAACATCACGTTAGCAGTAAATCACGCACCTTAATGTACGAAGGTGGTACCGCTGGGATACACTCTGCGCAGAAATAGGCTTCACGGTTTCTAGGTCTTTTGAAATCCCAGACTATGTTTCTTTTTTTTTTTTTTTTTTTTTGGTTTTTCGAGACAGGGTTTCTCTGTGGTTTTGGAGCCTGTCCTGGAACTAGCTCTGTAGACCAGGCTGGTCTCGAACTCACAGAGATCCACCTGCCTCTGCCTCCCAAGTGCTGGGATTAAAGGCGTGCGCCACCACCGCCCGGCTCAGACTATGTTTCTTAATCTAACCTCAATCTTGTGGAAGTTTCAATTAGTACAATGACTTGTAAATACCAGTCTGTTATGTTTACTGCAAGAAATTACAACAGAAACCAGTCGTGGTACAACAGAGAATTAAAGTATTTGGAGCTTGGTGCAGGGGTCACATTTTAGTTAAAAATGAGAGCCTTAATTATAGGTAAAAACCTATCTGAAGCTACATTCAGATTAATTTGGGGGGAAATCTTAATATGTTGAGGAATCTGTCAACATTTGCTGCATTGGGATGGATCAACTCTGTGTGTTTTAAATGGATTCCGAGATATAATTAACACAAGTATTGCTAGTGAAATTCTTTTACCCCATCAACACTTCTATGATCAGTTTTGATGGGAAAGGAACACGGTCTGTGTTCACACAAACACCACCCTCTGAGACTGGTCAACCCATGATGGACTTAAAATATAAAGTTATGCATTGGAGATCTGAGGCAAATATTTATTTAGTTTATATATAAATTGTACATGATGTTCATGGGGCTAGAAACACAGGCAGATTTTTAAAAAATCAATTCAAGATACCACCCCCAAATCACTTCTACACCCCATTGATGCCATTCATTAAATACCGCTGTCTGGGTAGTTCATAATCATAATAGTTGTATAGTTTGGTTTCTATTATTTAGTTCATATTATGAAAAATGACATCTCTATCCCTGGCCTTCTTGAAAAGCCAATAGGAAGAGTAGCATGCATGTGTTACCAGACCACTGAATTTACCCTCCTGCATCTGAGCAAGAATCCATTAAGTAACATTGTTCATCTGCACTGGTTTTCATTTAGGTACAAGCATTATCAGTTCTATAATTCACAGAATAAAGAACAAAGCAAACTGGAAAAAATATTCTCCCAAATAACTAATTTGATTCATTGACCAAGACACAAGACAGACTTAGTTGGTGTCATACACAGCAACACCTAAGACAAGATGAAAAAACACTGTGTAGCCATTATTTAAAGATGATGGTTAAAATCCAAGCTGAGAAATAACAATGAATATGTAAATTGACTCATCATAGCCACTCTGATATAATATACTTTAATTAGGAGAAAAAAGTCATTCATATACACAATTCTCTTAGTAAAGTTTTCTATTTCTTGCTAATAACACATTTTAATTTGCTTCAGAAAATGCATTGATCTTATTCAAATATATTTTTCCTAAAATATAAATATTTAAATTAAAATTTTAAAAATGGTGAAGACCGTTTTTGTTGACTCTTACCCAGATATTCTAAAACTTAGGCAATAAAGAAACAATGTCTGTAATTATGACCGTTTTAATTTGTCTATAAATATATAATAGAATCTTTGCAACTTGAGTAATTAACTCAAACTTCATGTAGTACCGAGCACCTTAGATTACATATTGTTGAACGAAACTATTGGCATTAATATATGTCTCATGTTATTTACAATACATAAGTATAGTTCTCTTGTATAACAACATTCCAGTGATTTTTGAAAATATATAGTGTGAAACTGTGCAATATAATTTACAAATGCATCAGCGCTTTCCCACAGTGTTGAAGCTGGCCTTCACTCCTCAACATTGTAAGATTAGAAACCAGCCAAAAGACCATGTGCTGTGGTGGTATTTCCCAAAGCATTTTCTTCACAGAGGCCCCATTACAGAGAAGTACAAGGCATGGAACTCTCACCCCCACCTTGAAGGTTGTGATCAATGAAGACCACGATTTTTGAGGAAGCTGGCAACCCCAACAAGGGCCTCAAATGTCTTAAGTTGCTACTTAGCCAATATCTTTTGTCACCAAGCTCCGAAATGACCTCCCCAGCGAGAACACTGTTCCGTGTCCCTTGGTGATGGTGTTGTGATATGGGATGCACTTTGGGGAAATGATGGTTTAAAATACTCAATAAAGACGCAAATCTGAGGCTCTAACCACAGGCATTTAGGCAGTTTCACTTTGCATAGGCATCTGCTGAACTATGACCCTCCCAACACATAGGCAGAACACAGAGCGTGTGGTACTGTAAAGCTAATGGGGGAAAAAAAGAACTAAAAATTCATAAATTCTATGGCTGATTTTCAGGGCATGTAAAACGTAACTCCCATGTCAAATAGGTGTGGTTTTTAGTGAATTAATCTTCGTTGAAAAATGAAAGGTTAAAAAAAAGCATTATGTCTTAGTAGGCTAGATATTGCCTCAAAATATGCTTGTAGAAAAATATCAGGTCATTTTATTATTCCCCTGGAATTCCAAAATGAATGTTGGTGCTATCTGTAGGTAGATCTGATTATACTTCTGGTTCTGTGTGTCTGAAACAGCATCATCAAGACTGAGAGACAGTCTCCCTTACTTTGAAATGCACATATGTGAGCACAGGCAGAAACAAGGGCCATTGAAAGGTGCGTCCACTGAAAACTGGGAAATGCAGACAGTTAAATATATCAACTATGTGACCAGTAGTTGTGTGTGTGTGTGTGCACGTGCGCGTGTAATGGCAATCTTTAAAAAAAAAATGCCCAGAATTTGATCTCTGTAAATAAGGGTACCAATTGTGGCTATGAGGCAGCATCCACGGTGTAAGTGTAGTCTCAGAATTCATCATCAGAAAAGCTTCGCAGCAGCAACAGCCCACTTTGGCTCAGATCCTGCCAGCTTAGAGCTCAGGTCGGTATCCAATGCTTTATTTCATTTCTGCTCAGCCTATACTAATAAGAGCACTTTGGAGTCACTCTATGCCAACTGAGAGAGAACTCATTAAGAAAATTAAGTAACAGATGCTTCGTTCTTAAATAAAAGGCGGGTTTCTTTTTACTCTTTCTCTTCTTTTTCTCTTTTCTTGCCTACCAACGAAAGTCTGCTCAACTTGAATCAGAAAATAAATCACAAAGAAGCAAGGGATCAGTGTTGCCGGAGGGGATAGAAGAGTAGGTGAAACTATCCATTTCTCATCTGCTCGGCCCTGGCTTACTTGGGTGAACCAGTTGCCTAGAAACTGGTGTGATTAAATCTGCATATGCTGTTGTAATGGCCATGTCCTTGGTTGTTATTATTCAGAAGATGTGCTGTGTATATTCATTTGCCCTCACCCCCTTAACCTTGTTCTGCTCTAAGAAGTTCTATTCTGACATCCCTGGTGGTGTTTCCTTTAGGGTGTCCTTTGTAGTTCCTGGAACTGACAGAGGAGCCTGGGATGTTATGTGGGACTCCTGAGCCCTGATGGCCGGCTGTGCATGCGCCGTTTGCTGCACTGCCTGATGTCGCACTCCTGTGGCACTGCAGTCGCCCCTCTGTTCAGGCCACCAAGCCCAGTCTTGTAATCTTGGCAGACAGAAAGGAATGGATGATGAAAACGATCGGCTTGGGGCATGAGTGAAGGTCCAGTTGCTGAAAAGTGAAAAGAAGAGAGCATGAGAGATTTTCAATTAATGCTTGATGTAGCGTAGTGATTTTCATGTCAAGCCAATCAATACACACTTCTGACTTGGGAGTGTTAAATAGAGCAATTCTGTCCTCAAATCTTTGTTCTCAATGAGTTAAGGGAATGACTCTCCAAACTTATTCCTTACATCTCCCATATATTTTTTTTCCTAAACAAGTTCTGACGAATTTAGCTATAACAATTTCGTAACTATTGATGAGCCCCTTCTTCACTGTCTAAACCATTTATTTTCAGCTCCGCAATAGTGATGTTTATTCCGACTTTTGTACAGCATGCAACAGATTTCAGCTTTCACATCTCAAGTTGTTTGGTTCGTGGTTCTGACAGGTTTTTTTTTTTTTAATGTCTAATCTTGGCCAATTCACTTAAAATTCTTCTTGGCTCTACTAATATTACAAGGTAATTAGAGTATTGAATAAGATCCCGCATGTGAAGCGGGCCTTGTGGATATGGAGCTCATGCTTAGCATCCCTGCCTCTGCCACCCTCCACTCTGGAGCCATTGTGGGCATATCCATCACGTTCCTTTGATGGTGATGGCTTAAGTGTGTGTGCAGTGTGGTTCCTGCATGACCCAGAGCATGCCTGTAGGAGTGTGTGCACAGGTGTGAGGTGTGTGACTGTTACCTTAACCAGGAATTGGTTACCTTAGATGAATATTGCTTTATAGTAGCTCCTAACTTTTGCTCCTTGTCTGTCCCTCCCCCAACTCAGATAATGTCTAATGTCTATTCCCTGACTACCCTTAGCCTTTGGACCCTGGCAGTGCCTGTTTTACATAGCTGCCCTCATCCCCATCACCTGACCCAATGCCAAGGTTAGATCAGCTGCTCAGTACATCTTTAAAATGAATTGTGCATAGGTTAGAGCACCCAAGGATTCTTTTGATAAGAATTTAATGCTAACCTTATAAAGCATTCTTCCTCTCGCCTCAAATATTTATGCCAATTTCTAATGAGAGATGAAACCAAAGGAAAGAGCTTGAGATAATTGGACCTGTTTGACACCACTGAATCCAGTCCTGCTTTCTCCAGGATCAGCTACAGCAGGGGACTGCAGCTACCACCATGGGCAGCCAGCTGTGTAGCAGCAGAGAGGCAGCCTAGCGTGTCCTTACAGGTGTGCTGCATAATGAAGCAAACGAGGTCACGTGGTCACAAGAAACCCACACTTACAATCTCCCCTTCTTTGCCTCCGAAGTCTAAGTAGAGCATCCTGATTCCGTCATCCGAAGACATTTTGAGCTTCTCATAAGGGGACTGTATGATTGTCTTGGGAAAGGCACCCTCCTGAGGCTCAGTAGAAATAGAAAATCCATTGTCATAATGTATCGTCAGGCGGCATTCCTGGTTTCTGTAGGTGCAGGCTGGGGCAGGGGGAGACATGGTGGAGATCAATCCGTAAATCCATTTACTCAGGTGCTTAGTTAGTCTCTTCAACCCAGTGTCCACCCACAAATTTCTTGTGAAAGCAAGAAAGAAAGGAACAAGGTCCCTACACTTTTTGAATTGACTTTGATGTTATAATTTAGCCATTGTCAAAAGCTGGGATTCAGTGCCTGTTTTCTGGGCTCCAGTCGTTATCTGGCCTTCTGACATGTATGTCAACAGGAAGGGTATACCAGACCTCCTATGACCAGAGAGGGGAACCTGGCCTTTCAGCCAGAAATAGCAGATATTTTATTTTAACAAAGTAAGCGACCTCTGCATCACCATCATTAACACCAGCACCTCATCATCTGCATGAGTATGCATGCTAGCACACACTCACACACATACACACACATGCACGCAAACACAGTCCTGTCTGCTATGGCTTGAAAGAGGTGAACACTCTCTTATTTTACTACCTTATTGTGTTGTCAAAGTTGTCACGTGCAGCCATCCTAAGAGGTCATAAGTGAGCAGTTTAAAATAATCTACCTTTTACAAAATTTTACAAAAAAAACCTTTTACAAAAGGGCAGGTCCTTTAATTTCCCCTAAGATTTTGGGCCCAGGAAATGCTGCTGCAGACCAGTCTGTGATGTGGCGCCTTCCATAAGGAATGCTTCTCTCTCCCATGGCCCATGAGATGTCCAGAAATTTTCAGGGGTGTGGGCATGAGGAACAAAAGTATAAATCTTATAAGAAGACTAAGTGCCAGCTTTTGCCAGAAGGCGGAAGAGTGTTGCCTTGTAAGCCTATTACCAGGACAGGGAGGGGCAGTTGCTAGACCTCCCCCCCCCCACTTATAAGCTCTTCTTACAAAGGGGCGACAAATGTATCCTTTAAATCTTCATCATAGATCTCTGGAAAAGCTTGTCAATTATCAGACTGGGTTTAGTTTGCCTCATAAAACACTGTCAACAGACTTCTGTAGGTCAATTGGTTCAGGCCTTGATCCGTACCTAACTGAATTTTTAAGGAAACCAGGACATTTGCTGGGGTGGAGCTGCGAGCGGCACCATCACATAAAGGTGTCATTAATTGAGAAACCACTCTGTGTCACCAATAGCTCTGCTCCGCTTTCTAAATATACCGAATACAATTTCACCACTGACTTCAGAGGCTGAAATGTTTCACTAAGATTAGAGGGCTTTAAAAAACTAAAGCTCAGAGAGGAGACTGTCACCACCTGTGATGTTTAGCTTTGAAAGTTCAAGTCCTTTCTCCTCTGTTTCATCTTCCTTTCCCAATAGCCTGGCACTCAATGTAGAGAGGGCTTTGGGGCAGCACCTTGACAACGAGTTTCTCAGCCTTCCTCTCTCATAAAGAGTAACATGTGATGACATCTTGATAGGGGATACTTTCAACTTTGGGGGAAGAAATAGGATCTCGGTTGGCCACAAAATTAGGTGCCCATTCAAATGGAGCGCTGATGAGTCCATGTGCCCTTCTGTGGCTTCCTCTAAGTATCTTTATTTTATGCTATGAACTTAACTTTTACAAGGTTCTCTGACATGTCCACCAGGCTCCGCTGTATGCCACTGTGGTCTACAGGATGAAGACTCCCCACAGAACAACTAGAAAACACACACCAAGATTTTCCTGGACCAGTTTTCTACACAGAGGCATGGATGGTTGACCCTCTTCTCCCTCCAGAGATTCAGGTTCCTATGATTGTGTGGTGTATGAGAATTCAACAAGTTTCAGGAAGCAGGGATGCTACTAGGACATGGGGGCACTCTTTGAGGAGTGCTGGAGTAAGGTATCACTTCTCAAATACCCAAGAGTGCTTTAAAAGATGGGGTACACAGAAGCACACGGTGGGGTTTTCCAAATGGTTTCTAAATGTAGTACAATTTCTAGTGCAGAATGCACAAGATAACCAGTGCCTTTTATGTCATTTTTTTAAAAAAAATAGTAAGTTACCACGTTGCACAGGCATGCCACAAACTGATAACCTTCACAAATGCTGGAATTAGAAGCATGTGCCACCGTGCCTGACTTGATCAGTGTTCGTGAGTGATTATCTTGAAACTAATTTGTGTCCTCAAATGCTTCCTGTCATTGCTGATGACCTGTGGGGAGTGTTCCTGAAAGTTGGGTGCCTATGATATCTGGCAAGAAGGACAGGTTGTGAACATGAGGGTTGGAAAAGCCTTAAACCACTCAAGGGCTTAGGGTAATCACGTACTTAATGGAGCAGCCGTGAAGTTCAAACTCCATGGAATGATTTTAGGAAAGAGTGAGGATATCCAAAAGGATTTGCTCTGTTTGTTTGTTTGTTTGTTTTTTTTGAGGGGAAAAGGGGATGTGTTTGTTTGTTTCTTATATTCTACTTAGCGTGTAGACACTGTCTCCCTCAAAATGTCAATACTGATGACATACTAGCCAAAGAAGAATAACAAAGAATCATGTAAACTGAGCCAGCACAACGGTAGCAGAGAGGTGAGGGAAGTGATGAATGATACAGCCCAGCTGATGCTTGGATGCTGTTTCCAGAGACTCGGAGACTGAGGGGAATGATTCTGTTCTCATTGGAGCCTGGTTTACCACGGTCATGTGTTTAGTTTATCCCATGGCGATGGAGAACATTTTTGGTTAACCGATTCCACCTAGGGAAGGCCACAGACACTGTTCAGTGTCTGTTGAAAACAAATTCCATCACAGCTAGGTCACAATAACTAATCACGTAGCTTTAAAGCTCATACGTGCAGGAAGCATGAATAAAACCATACTTTGAGCTTAATTACATGTGCTGAAAGTGTGAGACATGAAAATGGGCAAGAGGGAGGACTCAGGATGGGAAGCCATTGCTATCTTGGTGACCCTGTCCTTTGTTGTCCCTTGCTGGTCACCAGATTTACAGCATCCTGGGAAGTAGCTCTTTGCCAATTTGACCATGGAGCTCGAAAGGTGGCACAACTGAGGAGCTGTCTGTGACGATGGACTCCTCCCAGCCTGTCCCTGCCCTTTCATTCATGCCAGAGATAGAGCTCTGCTGAAGTTCTTCTGGAACTTTCCTTCTGCTCTACCTGACCCCCCTCCCCACTCAGATGCCTTTCATTCCTATTGTTTCCCACAGACCGAGTCCCCAGTTTTGAACTCAGTCCAGTACTAAACATTAGTCTTTAATAAAGCACTCAGATTCGGTTTCTATTCTTCATAACCAATAACCCAACTAGTTTATACCCCCAAATTTCCTTTCTTCTTCAAGTCATCTAAGGGGTCATAGGTAGGAGGATGGGAAGTGATCCTCCAAGTTACCTGCTTCTCCTTAATAAAGATGAGACGGGACATACAAGAAAAGCCTCTAGTTATATCTTAGGAGGGCGAGCAGTACCTAATTGAAAAGAATTTAACTCTCAGTTTTAAGCATCATCAAAGACCAGTAATAGAAATAGCTGTGAGGCCAGAGCAGAAGCAGATTCATCTTTCCGGCATTTGTCTGTCAGTGGGACATTGGTAGCTCACAGGCAGCCGTACTCACCAGTGGTGATTTCTGTAACAAGCTCGGCTGAATTGTGGCACCCCTGCACTATGCTCCTCGTCCAGTGGGAGAGGTCCCTGCCGATCTCCGCCCTGAAGAGATGTGTCTCAATTCCTTGCTTGGTGCCAGTTCGTGTTGCAAAAGACAGATCCATGGCAGCCTGGGGTGAGCCTTTCCCTGGACCTGAATGGATGAGCCTAGAGAGGAAGGTGTCAGGGAGAGAGGGAGAGAAGAAGAGAGATTAGTATTAAAATGCACTTTTTAGAAAAATCCACCCAGCACATCACCTAGGAAAAGCCCCCAACTGACGCACTGCTCTCGTTGTGATCTCAAGTCAAAAATGTGACTTCCTCCCATCTTCTCTTCTTCAGTGGCAGAGTGGAGATGATAATGATAAATCACCTAAGAACTGTGCATTTGGCAAACTGTGCAGAAGATTCAAATAATATAATATGACTTATGCACATTTCACTATGCTTAGTAAATAAATAGATAAATGGGTTGGAATAAAAATGATTGGAATTCTGTTTAAAATTCTCTCCAGCCCAATTCCAACCCCACGTTCCTGCTTGGTCACAAGAGAGGAAAATGAATCTATCATACTAAATGGGCATGAGACTCAGTTTGTCCCATTTCATCGCTGAAAGGATACAGCTGTACTGAACACACCTCTGGGTATGCACGCTGTTCTGCAGACAGGCCCTAAAGACAAGCAAGCAAATGGGGACCCCACTGAAAAAACAGCAGTCTGTTTATCTGTTCAAACTGGAGAAAGAACTAGAGATGTCAGACTTCTGAGGAACAGGCAGAGGATTGCCCTTTAGTGGGTATTTATGGGCAGCTTCAGAAGTGTTGTTTTTCAACCACACGAGATTTTCACGCTGAGTTGAGAGCCTCCCCTCGGCATAAGATGCAACCTCTATAGTAAATAATTGCCCGGAAGGCCAGACTTAAAACATAACGGATCAAAGTGTGCCGAGCACCACCACTGGCTCCTACTTCGCACGGGTCCCCTGAAAACACGATCTCTCCCGCTTGACATTTCAGCCTCCTCTTCAGAGTACCTCTCACGTCAGTTATGCGCAGGGCAGAGCAGTGAGTGTAATTTCATTTCTCTCCAGGGTATTTGGATTTTTGCCCTTATCTCTTAATATGAAAAGCAACGCTTTGCTATTTGCTAGAAAAATGCCAGGTGCCTAGCCACCTATTGGGTGAGAGTTACTTTCTTAGACATAGAATGTGTTGCCTTGAGGGTTAAAATATGTGTAATGAAAGGTGAAGAGTTTCTTTTCTCCACCATGCATAAGTAGTAGAGAATAAAAGCATCAGTGGAGGAAAGTGGATTATATCCAGTGGAATCCCCAGTAAGAAGTCTGTGTAACTCGGAGGCACTTTTATTCATTTATAAAGCTAGGGATTGGCGGGAGGAAGGGTTTGCCCAGCCACTTTGAGGAAAGAGGTTATTGGGAAGTCTGATGACCGCATTCCAGTTAAGGAAGGAATCTCACTGAAGATACTAAGTAGCCCGTAACTTGCCTAAGGGGAAATGGCTGTGCGTGTGGGTGGATGAGGAGAATTAACATATACAGGCTGAGTCCAGTTTGTTCTGGCAGGAGGAGGCCATTTTGGAGTGAGAAGTGAGCAAAAGTGGCTATGCTGTGACTGTGCACTCAAACTCAAGAAGGGACATTAAAGAAAAGAGCAAACATTGTTCTAAATTCAGGTACCGGTCTTGAATAGATTGTGGTAAAAATTCATCAGAAAAAATACCTTTTAATACATAGGTAGATATAGCCATCTATAAGAAGCAAGAAAATACATTATGTTTTAGTAGCTCAAGATGGTGTGTTTGCGTGTGTGTGTGTGTGTGTGTGTGTGTGTTCAGGTGTGTCTGCAGGTCAGGGGACAACCTCAGCGATGTTTTGAGGCAGGGTCTCTCACTTCCTGGGAACTCACTACGCAAGCTAGAATGGCTGGGTAACAATCCCAGGACTCCTCTATGTCCACCCTGTTCAAGCTCCGGAATTACATGTTTGTGTCACCGCACCTGACTTGTCAAGGTGTTTTCTTATCCAAAGTTGTTTAAGTTTCAGTTGCTTTAAGACATAGATTCGTCTATTCTCTCTTAAAATCTTAATATCCGGATTCGTTGAGCACAAATGCCAGGCTGCCAGTTGAACTGAACGGGGGCATTGGCTTGGGAGTCATAAGATCCTGTAATCAAACCCCAATGATTTATATTTTACATATTTTAAGATTTTTAAAGAATCATTACATCATAAGGTAGTGTTTTGAAAATTAAATAACACAATTAATAGATTGTTACTTGTTCAGAAACCAGCATGTGGCTCATACTCAACCAATATTTTTATTCCTTACACTTAGAAGTTTAATTCCTGCCTCATAGGACTAGGGTTAGATACAATAAAAATTTTAGAAGCATTTAGTTCAGAGTCTTGTTGGGCTAAGTAAAGGGCTTCCCAACAGGTTCTTTATTTTGTAGACCATTCTTAGTAAATAGCTAGATTGGGGGAACTGAATGTCAAGTAGAAATGAGAGTGGACATTAAGTCATCATTTGAGCACTGAAAAGGTGGGGCTAATACCTTCCCACCTGAGGTTTTTCTTCCCATCCTGCCAGCAGCAGCATTTTTGTACTCCTCCCCAGATTCTTCCCAAAGATCCCTTTTCCTGTTTTGCAGTCTCAGGGGAATTCAGAAATAGCTACTATTTATCTTTCAATTATTTTACATTTTAGGTTATTTGTGTATCCTTAAAAATATAACCATCTGTCTCTTATCTGTAACAGGAATTAAACTCTAGCAACCCAGGAAATGCTTTATCCTAAAAAGGTAACTCTTCTACCCAGCAAGGAAAATACACTGGCACCCTGAGACAGGTTTTCAGTTGTCATTTAAGCTTCCTCTGAAACTGAGCAATCCAAGGATGATTTTGTTCCTCGTTTATAAAATGAAGATCTGGTCCCAGGGTTGGAAGCAAAACCACAACCTCCGGCAGTGTTTTACATTTTTATTAGTTAGGAACATAAATAGATAATCAAACAGCAACAGAAGCTGCACAGGACGATAGAACACTGTGGGGAGAAGCAACAGATTGAAGCCCTAGGTAGAAGAGGCAGAGTGGAGAGAGTCAGTGACTCGGCTTTAACCTCCAGCTCGGCTGCTCACTGGCAGGCTACTTTCTTAAACTCTCCTCAGCTCAGTTCCCTCAACTCCAGAGGAAGGATAAGAATCTTCCCACCTCACCTCAATAGTAAATAAGGTGTCATGTTCATGCTGCATGTAGCCTTGGTCAGCACGGAATATATTCGAGTAGCCATCTGCGCTGGCTAGTTTTGTATCGGAGAGGAGGAAATCTCAAGAGGATGCTTCCGTAAGATCCAACTGTAAGGTATTTTCTTAGTTAGTGATTGATGAGTGAAGGCCCCATCCATTCTGGGTGATGCCATCCCTGGGCTGCTGGTCCTGGATTCTATAAGAAAGCAGACTGAGCAAGCCAGGGGAAGCAAGCCAGGAAGCATCCCTTCAGAGCTCTGCATCATCTCCTTTCTTCCTGACTTCTTAACATGATGCACAGTGATGTGGAAGTGCATGGTAAATAAACCCTTTCCTCCTCAAATTTCTTCAGTCATAGTGTTTCAGCACAGTAACAGTAATCCTAACCGGAACACCATCATTATCATTACAACGTAAGTTAGAGCAGGGGAGGAGTATTTGTGTGGTTACTCCCTGCTGTATCCTGAGCACCTAGCACAATTCCTGGGCAAGAGAAGACCTCAGGAAATATTACTACGCGACTGAAAGAAGAGCCAGGTGACCAAGAGGACACCCACATAATGAGTTGTGGCTAACAACATCTGTACACGACCTCCCCTATCCTCATTTCCTTAACACTCAAGCCAGAAATGGCAAATGGCCATCTACGAACTTGGCGTTGTAGTGAGTCTAGAGGGAATGAGGATGAATTAGTTCCTGAGGATGCCTGATAGCTACCTCTATCTTTAGCCATTGATGTTTTTTAGTAGTGACTTGCTGGCTTAGAGAATTAAAGTCACCGCTTTGGATGGCAAAGTAGAAGTTCATTTTTTTTTCCCAAAAAGGTGAGACGCATTAATCCACTTATTGACATGGATTACATACATACATACATGTGCGCACACACACACACACATAATGGGTTCCTAGGTGAAACATTAAAAATACCCTCAAATTACGTCACAAAGCCTGGGACTAGTGCAATCAATCAATCATCCATCAGTAAAATGATTGCTGTGTAAGCAAGAGTATCTGAGATGGCGTTCCCAGGACCCCTGTAAAAGTCAAGTGTTGCTTGGCATGTCTATAGTCCCACGACTGGAGAGGAAGAGACAGGAGAATCCCTGGGCCTTGGTGGCTAGTCACCGTAGGAATGCTCCTGAGAGCTAGGCTCAGTCAGAGGTCCTGACTCACAAAATAAAGTGCATGCAATCAAGGAGACACTGGATGTCCACCTTCATCTTTCACAAATAGATACTCACATATTCGTGTGCACCTGTATGCACACACGTGCATACACCCCCCCACACACATACACACTACTTCTCATGCCCAAAGTGTAGCTTACATGAAGCTTAGACTAGATGCATGGTGCGACCACTTTCAGGCCCAACCTTTTATTCCAGATTAGGGGAGCTTGCTTTAGAATACTGTTCTTGTAGGAGATCATGACAAGTGTGTCTCCCTCAGCCAATGAGAGACATACTAGGCTACATATTTATTTCAGAGTCCTCAGACATGGCTCCTAGCCTGACTTCTTTTTGAGAAAAACAAATAAACAAGCAATCAAAAAAAAAAAAAACCTGTCTCATAAGGGATACTTATATACTAATTTAATTCCAGATAGGTGTTAGAGAATGTTGCATAAAATGTTCCATGTACAAACATTATTATTAATATCCTTAATTAAGGCAACAACAGTTGCAGCACACAGATTCAGCCAAATTAGGGAAATTACATATTAGGTAACTGGGTTGCTAAGCAATATTACATACTCATTTTACTTAATTGCTGTAATTAGCATCTCCCAACAGATGCTACCATGCAAACCAAGGAGAGAGGGGGAAGGGGAAGTGAGAAGGGGAAGGGAAGAGGGTGAAAGGAAGATAGAGGAAGGAGGGGGAAAGAAGGAGGAGAAAAGGAAGAAAAAGCCACTGGTTAGATCTTTTAAAATTTCTGTTGACTCTAAGAACTTTCATCCATTGGTCACCCCAGTGGGGCCTATCAGTCCATAGACATGTCAGAAACAGAGCAAGGACACAATCATTGACAAGGGTCAAATTGGGGGGGGGGGAGAGGGGTGACCCTGGTCATCCCCACCTCCAGGAAGAGATGATTCATTGTTACATCTTCATTATCTAAATTTCATTCATCAGAATATGGTGGGGACAGTCACTCATGACTCTCTTCCAGAGAGTTTGCAGTACTAAGAGATTGTGACTAGCCACAGAGATGCACCTAACACAGGAGCATGAATGGGGTGGCAGTTCAGAGCCCACTGGTGACAATTTCCCAGTATTAGCTGAGTGGAGATGAGAGGGTGCCCTCCACACGTTTTCTCAATTGCCCATGACCTTTCACAGCCTGCTCTCAGAGGCAGTATGAAGAGCGAGAAGGTGAGGCTCACAAATGAAAGCTTGCACCAATGCCTTTGTTTCTACAGCACTTCCTTGAACATGGTATTTCCGAATTCACCTACATGAGTCTATGTGTGGCCAACTAGATGCCTAGGATCTCATATTTACAGTTCAGAAATTGTTCTAGAAGCCAGTTCTATAAGCCTACAAGGGTCCATACTCTTTCTACATACTTGAAGGAGGCGGGGGCAAATTCCACCAAATAGAGAACACAAAACTAAAATGCAAAAGTAAAGTGACTTCAGGTAATCCGCGGGTTTCTTTTATTCATAATATGCTCCTTGCCACAGCTAAACAAGACTTGTGACCTAATGGATCGTCTCATTTCAAAATAGGTCAAAGCTTTAGGAGGCTGTCCTCTAAAGTGAACTATCGTTTGATCATCTAACACTGTTAGAACTGCGCTTTTTAAGACATTCCACATAATTTCTGTTCATCTCTTCATATTGTCTTGTACCATCTATGTTTCAATGAGTTCAACATGTGCCCCAGTGCACAGAACCCACATACCAAAGAGTTCTTTGAGAACATCTCCATGTAAGTCAATGCCAATCAAACTGAAATCTGCTCTCTTAGAACTGAACCCTGTATGATCACCTGACCAACCAGTTTTTACAATGTCTGGCTTTCTCTCTCCCCCAATTTCTTTTTTCAAAAATTCTGCTACTGCAATCTCTTCCTACAGTTTTGGTTTCTCCATGCATGACTCCAGAGGAAGTCCCCCATTGGCCACCTACTTGCAGTATTGTGGCATGTGGCATTCAGAGCTAGCCTTATGATATGTAGAAGATATGAATCTTCTACTTTTTCCCGTACTTCCTGCCCTCTACAGACCAGCCAACAACTATTCTTAATCCTGGTCTTCATATCTTAATGATATGAAGACACCAGGTATCTCCAACACAGGATAATGTTTTCTTTAGGATGATGTGGGTCAAGCTACTTACAGCCATTCACACTTTCATTTGAGAGATATTTTCAGGTCCTCACAATTGCTAGGGTTGTTTACTGAGCACTCATTGGCATGTCTCATTCTTATGCTTTATATTTACATATATAATCTCAACTAGTCTTAGCAAGAAGTGTGGGGAGCAGAAGATACCACTGTTTTATAACACAGATGAAGAAACTTGGATGTTGAGGTACGATGATATTTCCCCAAGAACATGTAAGCGAGGCCTCCAGACTCATGCAACTCCTTTTGTCTAATGCCGAAGCCAGCCACCACTTTCAAGGCTGGGTTCATGGGTTGGAGACTAAACTTAGCTAAATAGTGAGTTTCCAGTCTGTCCTGAAGAGCTCATAGTTTAGTAGACAGGAGGGCAGGAACCAGACACTGCAGAGATTGCCAGCTCCAGATGGAGTGGCAGTGGGAGAAAGCACACCTCACACCTGACAATTTGACCGGGTACAAGCTACAGCCTAGAGCCTTTAATCCTTCCATGCCACCCTAGGGCAGGCCCATGGAATATGCCGCATTCCCAAAGAGTGATCATGCCTTCCAGGCTGAGCATGAACACCATAGTCTGCTTCTAATTTACCATTTAACAAATGCAATTGTTCACATTCCCAGGGGCAAGAGTTTCTAAACTTTTGAAGGTTGGCCTGAGGCTACAACTACTTTTAGTACCGGAAACCAGGTTCACTCCTAAGGCAGCAACACCTACCCAGCATGCAAGGTAGCAATGTTCCGTGTTCCTGGCTCCCAGGTGGCAGGAAAACAGAAGTGTGAGCTCATCATTTCCTCCTCTGCCTGCCCTACACCCTTCTGTCAGGCCCACAGGTCAGCAAGCAGGGCTCATAGCGGCGTCACTCTCTTTGCAAGCTTTGTGTTTCCGAACTTCCATCAGCCACTGGGACTGGGTGAGCAAAATGTCTTCATTAAATCTTCCCTAGAATGCCAGAAAAACTGTGACCTTAATCCTCACTCTCTGTAGGCTCATGTGATTTACCAATTACAACAACAACAATAATAAAAATCCTCCTAGTGCCTGTGGATTAGTGGACCTTTAAAAGATATTCAGCAATCTCAAACAAACTTTAGCTAAGCAAAATATACTTTCTCAGGGACTCATAAAAAGTAGAGAGGCGAGAATAACTAAAATTACAGCATGATCGCAAAAGTCCTGAGTATGTTGTTGTAAATCAGAGGCACCTTGTAAATTCCCCAAGCCCAGAGAAGCCACAGAAGCTTGTCAGTGGGAGAGATGGCTGATTGTAAACTCTGCATGGCGATAGACATCAAGAACATGCTGTGGACCCTTCTGATACCAGTACTCTTTTATTTATTTATTTATTTATTTATTTATTTATTTATTTATTTTGGTTTTTCGAGATAGGGTTTCTCTGTGGTTTTTGGAGCCTGGCCTGGAACTAGCTCTTGTAGACCAGGCTGGTCTCGAACTCACAGAGATCCGCCTGCCTCTGCCTCCCAAGTGCTGGGATTAAAGGCGTGCGCCACCACCGCCCGGCCTGATACCAGTACTCTTAAAAGCAATCAGTTTTCATATCTATTTGCCTCTCTCTCTCTCTCTCTCTCTCTCTCTCTCTCTCTCTCTCTCTCTGTCTCATCTATCTATCTATCTATCTATCTATCTATCTATCTATCTATCTATCATCTATCATCTATCTATCTATCCAACATCTGTCTCTAATTATCTATGCCTGGGCCTTTAAAAAACACCCAAGTCGGGCAGTGGTGGAGTACGCCTTTAATTCTAGCACTCAGGAGGCAGAGGCAGGAGGATCTCTGTGAGTTCAAAACCAGCCTGGCTGGGCTACAAGGCTTCAAAGCTACAGAGAAACCCTGTCTCAAAATACAAAAAACAAACAAAAACTCAACCAAATAAATCAGTAGTGAAGTAGGTGAAGAAGTCACTCAATTTAGAAGAAGCCACTTTCCTATTGGCTGTGGTGCCAGCTAGTAGACAGCACCTATGACAATCTGAACAAAACTCCCCAGCACCGCTAATGGGTTAAATAAGGCTGTTCAGGTCATTGCTCTGAGCAAAGTGGTGAATGCATGAATGCATGCATGAATGAATGAATGAATTGTGCACCATCTTTAATTCACACGCTGAAGTTTTCACTGCCTTAGTATGATCAACCACATTTTGGATTAGGATTTCTGAGGAGCTATTTCAGGTAAATATGGTCATAAAGAATAGGGCCCCAATCCTCTTATGGAGAGACCCTGAGGAACTGGCACCATCCCAGATGTGTACCAAGAAAGAGGCTGAGTGAGGACACTGAAAGAAGGCAGCTGTTCTAACCCAGGAAGAGAACGGTCACCAGAAATGACTGCACTGGCACCCTTCCCCCGCCTCCCTTCTGACTTCCAGCCTCTGGGATTCTCGGAGAATGAGTTCCTATTATTTATTTCTCCAGTTTAACTGCAGGTTGAAGACTCCTTATTCAAAACTCTAGACTCAGCTTTGTGAGCACTAACATGATGTCACAAATAGAAAATTCCACATTGTGATCATGAAACAGTTTCATGCACAAAACTATTATGTGGAGCTCTATCGCCTAAGGTTTCTGTCCCACCTAGTCCCGCAGTCATTCAGTTCCAAAGAAACACACAGAGGCCTACATTCATCATAAACTGGTTGGCCTATTAGCTCAGGCTTCTTTTTAACTCTTACATCCTACATTAATTCATAATTCTTGTCTGTATCAGTCATGTGGCTTGGTACCTTTTATCATCTTGCTTCCTCTGCATCTGGGTTTTGACTCCAAACTCAGCCTTTCCTCTTCCCAGAATTCTCTTGTTCTGGTTGCCCCACCTATACTTCCTGCCTGGCTACTGGCCAATCACCGATTTATTAAAGCAATACAACTGACAAATCTTTACAGGATACAAGACCATTGTCTCACAGCAGAGTTGCATTGAGGCTATGTGGATAATATGTACATATAACACAAGTGAATTTCCACTGAGGCTATGTGGGTAAGATGTACATATAACCTGTCTGTGTTAGGGCCACCTCCCCTAAATATCACATGATCAATATGCAAATGTTACAAAAATCTAAAATATATTTCTCATAACAAACCCTCAGCTTGTGTGTTGTATTGACTGACTACTATATTAACTATATTGCAACTTTCCTACTGTGGTAGACATTATTAACCACCTCTTTTTTTGTCAGACAAGGAAGTGAGATCAGAGAGAAGTAACGAGCTCATAATCACACAGACCTTAAGCAGGGCTTTACTATGACACCCTGAGTCTAAGCCCAGGTCTGTCAAACCACTTACCTCTTTGCCAGCAAATATAACTGGTTCGTGAAAGTATTTTGAAAGACACTTTTCATTTTCATCATTCATTTAATTTCAGTTAGCATGCAAGATAATGGTCTCCTTTGAGCCCTTATGTGCGCATGCTCAAGAACTGCTCATAATCACCCACGCTGCTCCTCTATCCCAGTCTCTCCCCCACCCTGAATGCTCCTGTTTCCTTCCCAAAAGATCAAATCTAAACTCTGCATATGAGAAGATAAAGAAATATTTTTGAGATTTTGTATTTGCTTACTTTTTACTCCTTTGATAATTAGCTTTTAAAAGATGTCTTGGGTGGTGCTATGGTGACCGGCCACCTGCACAGCTTAGTAGCTCACAAGTTTGCAGTGCTTTTGAAAGGTAGCAATATACTTGTGGACACCAAGTAAAGAAAGGGTGAAAAATCGTGTTTGAGCACTTACTATGTGTCAATCCTACTCTAAGAGATTCTCATTGCTGTAATAATCACTGCAGTAAATCAGGTGGGTGTTGACAGTGCTTCTAGTATTACAGACAAATGAATGATGTAAGGCAAAAAGAGAAGGCATTTACTTAGAAGGACGAAGCTGGCATTTGGAGCCAATTGTAAACTTCTAGAATCTGTGGCCTAGAAGGAGCGTCGGTGTGATGAGAGGATACACAACAATTTGTCAAGCTCTGAGGAAGATTGTAAACACCAACAAAAACTGGCTTAATACCACCCGCAACTACATGCTCCCCTCTCACTGGGGCCCAAGGCACTGCTTTCTCTCCTTAGGAGATGAGATTGAGTGACAGGATGTGCAGGATTAAGTTGTCATGACAGTTCCTAATTAAGGATGCGTCGTGACCAGTTGTCACATGTTCCCGTTATCATGCCTACCCACAGGATGGATGGACTGTCTGTTCTCAAACTGTAAGCCAGAATAAACCATTCTTATCTAATATTTGGTCACAAGAAGAAAGAAAGCATCTAATGCAGGAGGTAAACGAAGATCTACTTGATGGATAAGAAGTTAGCGAAGCAGTCTGCATTTCCAAGCTGGGGTAGTGTCTACGAGGAAGGACCCCGTCTCCCCACCACTCACAGAAATGATTCTGCTGAGAACTTGAAAGCCTCAGCCCAGCTCCCCCACACCTGAGTCTCCCTTCACCTCTAAGAGTCTGTTTTGTGTGTAATCAGAGAACAGCTCCAGCTGGAGGGAACCCTGACTTCCATGGCTCATTTGGAAGCCCTGCATGGATTTGCATAGAGACACCATCTCCCGAGTCAACCGGGAGGGGAATGGCCTTTGTTTTCATCGTCTGGTTTATGAATGTCTTCACATGGAGTTTTCACAGAGACACTGAACAAGGTAAATGACCTACAGCCGCTGGTAGCCAAGGCGAAAGTCTATTAAAAAACCTATTTCTCCAAAGCACATTGCCCCATGGGCTTTAGAGAAAAGACAACCCACCGAGTGCATTTACCAAATGAGGGCTGGGAGAGACAGGAGGGTTGGTTAGCCTGGAGAAAGGCACTGTTCTGGAAGGAGAGAGGCTAAGATGGAAATTCTCGGCTCTTACATTTCCAGACTACTACTCAGAAGCACGGTGTGAGCTGCCTGCTGGCTGGAGGGGAGTGAAGTGGGAATTAATGGCTGAATCACCTTCGCATTCTGAACTTCCCAACTGCTAGATGGAGTTCAGAGTGATACCCATGGCCCTGGCTTTATCCCCACAAGTGGGCGGGCCTTGTATACACATAGAATGAATTTCATTTTGCACCTCAGTGATTAGCCTGTGTTAGCTGGGAGGATGTTGGCGAGCTGAGGAAGCACGTCCTGCCACTGGCTCTTTTTTAAGGTTAGTGGCAGATGCCAATATTTTAATATTGTGTTCTATTCTCACCAATTACATTTATATACGTGAAGGATTTTTCCATTTCCATTCTCACACCAGATAAAACTTTATGGCTTTAGATTTCTTTGTGTGGTTTGCTCACAATCCAGGCCTGGCATCTGTGTCACCTGTGAACGTGCACCACTTCTTTTCGGCATCCCTGCCCTGGAAGCTTCTCATACACCACATTCAGTTTCGGAGCCTCCACCTCTCTCTCTGAAGATGCTGACTTTAAGCAGCATCTATAATCTGTCTGTTGCCTTGGCAATGGCCCTGACCTTGGAGCTGCTGTGCCTGCTTATGCAGCTAGCATTGAGACCCCCCAAAGGTAATAGCTGTTCAATGGTAGCTTTAACTTCTAGAGAATTCTCCACACTTTTTCATAGTGACTGCCTCACCCTGCAAGCTCAGAAATAGTAAGCAAAGGCTCCTTATGCCTCACATTAAAAATAATATTTTTAAGATTTTCACACTTTTTAATAATAGCCATCTAAAAGACGTGAGGGAATGCGTATCTGTGGTTTGCATTTCTCCAAGGATTAGTGATGTTGAGCTGTTTTTAGACAAACATGTTGTTTATTTGTGTATCTTCTGAGAAATGTCTCTTTGGGTCTATAGCCCATTTTCTAATCAAGGTGTGTGTGTGTGTGTGTGTGTGTGTGTGATGTTGTTGAGATGCAGGGCCTCCTTGTATGTTCTGAATTCTGACTATCACCCTTTTGTCAGATATATAGTTTTCAAATCTTTCCCACATCCTCTAGGCTGCCTTTTGATTTTGTCGTTACCATTTGGAAGCGCTTTAGTTTCTTGTAATCCTGTTTATCTATTTTTGCTTTTTGTTGTTCGTGCTTTTTGTGTCATATCCAAAAACTATAGCTAAGCTCATGTCCAAAAGGTTTTCTTCTAGGGGTTTCTTGATTTTAGATTTTACTTTTAAATGTGCTCCTAATCTATTTTGAGTTGATTTTTCTAGGTGGTTTGAGATAAGGAACCAATTTCAATCTTTTGCATATGGATATCCAATTTTTCCCAGAAACATTTACTAAAGTGATCTTTCTTTCCCCATATGTCTTCTATGATTGATATCCTTGCCAAAGATCAAATGGGTGGATCTATTTCTCCATTGTCTTCCATAAGAATGCATACTATTGGGTCAGTATCATTTGCTTTTGGGTACCACTAGCTTAATTATGTACTTGAATTCAGCAAATATAAGGTCTCCACATGCTCCTCTATAAGGAAAATGTAATGTGATGTGTAGTGATATTTCATTTGTATCTTAATAAATAAAACTTGCCTGAAGCTCAGTGCAAAGCAGCCACCCTAGTCAGTCATATAGGTCAGGCAGTGTTGGCACACACCTTTAATTTCGGGGCCACACTAGTTAGCCACAGAGGCCAGGTGGTGTTGGTGCATGCCTCTAATCCAGCACTAGAGAAGAATATAAGGTGGGAGGAGTCAGGAACTTGTACTCTTTCAGTCTGAGGATTTCAAAGAGGTAAGAGCTCTCTAGTAGCCAGTTTGGCTGCTTTTGCTTTTCTGATTATCAGGTTGAACCCCAATGTCTGTCTCTGGGTTTTTATTATTCGTGCTACAGTGATGTGATGTGATATGCGTGTGTGTGTGTGTATACACATAACTAAATGTTATTCTTCTTTTAAAAAAAGAAAATCCAGCTAACTAGAATAAGTCAGAAAAGGGACAGATATTCCATGATTCAACTTATGTGTAGACTCTAAAATGTCAAATTCATAAAGTCTCATGATTATTACCAGGAACTAAGGAGAGGAAGAAACTGGTAGGTGTTGGCCAAAGAGCACAAAGTTTCCCTCATGCAAAATAAAGAAGGCAGGGGGATCTTTCGAGGTGGTAAATACGCACCATGGTACTGATTGGAATGATGGTTTTAAGAATGTGAGCATCCCTCTGCATTCCCCCAGTTGCATACCTTACATATACAGCTTCTTGTGTGTCAATCACAGCCTGGTAAGTCAGGCTAAGAAAAGCTGTAAAGCGTGTGGGTAGCTAGTGTACAGCAAAGATGCCGAGGAACAGGATGAGCTGGTGCTACTTCCACGGCAACATCACACACAGGAGGAACTTACTTGAGGGAAACTCTTGCGGGTTTTTTGCTGTGTTGTCAAATAAAGACTCTTGCTTGATGAGTACATTTGGACCCCCGGACTGGAAACACATACATCTAGTTTATTTACTAGGGGATAGGATGGGTAGCCAGGAAAAATTTCAATCTGGGATGTCACACAAATAATTTGGTGCCTTAATGACAGATGGTAGTCTACTGTCTCCACACTGCTTTGTTTAATAACAGTAACTTACCTGGCTAAATAGGTGCCAATATTCTTTTTTTTTTAATATTTATTTATTTTTATGTAAACAATATTCTGTGTGTATGCCTGCAGGCCAGAAGAGGGCACCAGACCCCATTACAGATGGTTGTGAGCCACCATGTGGTTGCTGGGAATTGAACTCAGGACCTTTGGAAGAGCAGGCAATGCTCTTAACCTCTGAGCCATCTCACCAGCCCGGTGCCAATATTCTTAAGGCACTTCCATCCCTGGCCATACCATTAGGCAACACTAGAATGTGTTGAAATGATTCTAATTGATTAAAGCACTATCAAACTCACAACACATCACCCAAACCCATGGTCAAGGCTACCTGGTAGCAAGAAGTGGATATGAATGCACCGGGTTGAACCAGGCTTCCTTCCTTCGCGGCATGCTGTCGTAGATTAAAAGATCTTTCTCGGTCAGAACAACGAGGGCTGGTTTCCACTGTTTCTCACTCTCTCCTGGCACCTGAAATAGAAAGCAGAGAACTGTGCAGCAGCTGGAGGACAAGGATGAGTGGGAGAAGAGACGTCAGCCGCCCTTCAATCAGAGAACCAAGCAAAACGTGTGTCTTTTGGTTCAGTCTTCAACAGTTGAGATGGAAGGAAATAACTATAGCATGATCCTAGCGATTCCTGTTCACCGAAAATATCTGGTCCAAGGGCCCTGGCATGTGCTATCTGTGCAGCCAAGGAGGCACACAGCTGTTGCACATCTGCCATCAGGTCTCACCTGTCAATCAGAGCTGAATCTTTATGTCACAGTGGGAAGCAAAGGCTTGGGGGGATCTGCACGCACATGCTCATCTTACGCTCTGGTACAGCACAGTGATTATGAAAGCTTTTGAACAAATATCCAAAGGCACGGAAAAAAATCCTGCACGTGTCTTCCTCATTTGGGTGTGAGACCCGCAGTCTCAAGTCTTGCTCTTGAATTGCTCCTCTGCTTTAGGTATCACTTCAAAATTTCTCTTCTCCCATTGACTATTAGCAACACTCAGTGAAGAATACTTACTTAACTCAAGAGCCAGTATGACCGACCAGGAGCAGGATAGAAAGCACCAATTGGGTAATTGAACCAGATGCATTTTTGCATCCTTCAATTGCTGAGACCTGATGAGATCACCATTCATTTTGGGCCAGTGTTGATTTCCCTGAACTCCCTAAATTCTCTTCTGTTCATGGAAGTGCTCTCTGTCAAGTTTGAGTTTGAGGACCCAGATTAATCTTGTGGAGAATGTAGAATCCCAGTGCCCCCCCACACCAGATGTGTATTTATTGAGATGCCCAGATGATGTTTATGCTCCTTAAGTTATAGAAGCACTGCCCCATCTTAAGTCAAAGATTTTCTTTCTTTTTTTTTTCCCTCAAAGATTGTCTTTGATAGTGGTAAGCTTCCCAGTGCAGACAGTCATCTCGTAAACCAATAATCAAGGTCTACTAAGAACTCAAAGGAACCTTGCATGAGCTAAATTCATATTACAGCTCATTCCCCCATGCATTCTTTTAAATATTTATTATACCCATGTGCTATGTAGCAAGCTTGTAGAAGTCAGAGGACAGTTTGCAGGAGTTAGTTCTCTCTTTCTGCCATGTGGGTTGTGGAGATGAAATTTAGGTTGTTGGGCTTAGAGGAGAACATCTTCACCTGCTCAACGACCTTGTCTCTCTGTCCCTTTCTTTCTAATCATATATATCATATTATATAATTTACAATATATATTTTTTTTCTTGAGACAGGTTCTCACCTAGGCTGGGTCCTCCTGCCCCAGCATCTGAAGAGCTGAGATGACAGGCTGAGATGATGCCTGGCTTCATTGTCATATTAAGTGCCAGAGTTGAAATCTGCACAGAGTGAAAGGCACATACATGTGTCTCCTTTTCACACCAGAACCATAGTCAGCGCATGGCCAAGTATAGAAAATGTACAACGAGGGGCTGGGGTTCATTTTCACTGTAACTTGGTGATAAATTTGGAAGCATCTAGAAGATATACCTCTGAGCATGTCTATCATAGCATTTCCAGGGAAGTTTAACTGAGGAAGGAAGACCCTGTTGGAATGGAGACAGCACCATTCCGTGGGCTGTGGTTCAAGACGGAATGAAAAAGACATATGAAGTGTATTTCCCATCAGTAGTTGTTAGAGCCTGCAAGTAGTCATCTCTCTCCTTCCTGCCTGTGGGCACACTGTGACCAGGTGCTCTAAGCTCCGGTTGCCATGCCTTCTCCAACACAATGGATTGTGAGCCAACATGCAACCAATCCTTCGGTTGCTTTTTTCAGCTATTTTGATCCAACAATGAGAAAAGTCACCAACATGCCACACAAACACATAGAGACATTCTTCATAATCTCGTTTTAAATATCTATATTCCCAAGAACCAAATGTCTGTCAATAGGTGAATATATAATCAAATGCTATATATCTATATAATGGGAAAAGAGGTAAAACAAAAACAGAGAATGAACTATTCATGTACACCATAACATAGATGAATTCAAATAATTTTGCAGAGTAAAATGAGCTATATCTAAACTATAAATGGTGTATAATTCAATTTACGTAAGATCTAGAAAATGTAAAGTAATCCATAGTACAGTCATTTCTTGAGGGAGGAAAAGAATTAGGTACTGTTGTTTGGAAAAAGCAGCCTCCAAAAGGGTAATACATTATAATAAAGTTTTTATTTTCATAGGACATACGCACAGAAGGATTATCCATCAAGAATGAAATTTGAAGTAGTTTTGTTTCATTAGTTAATAATAAACCATGAAGAAGCCTTGCTAATTTAATTTATTAAATATTATAATAAAATATTTTAAAGAAACACAGCATCTCCCAAGACTGCTGAGAGGAGAGTACTGATCAAAGACGCAGGTTTTACTATTTAAACAAGGTCATAAGATCATCTCTGGGACTCACGGAACCCTGTTCCCAGACTGCTTAGGCAAGAGCAGAGACAGGGAATCAATCCATCATAAGAAAGGGGCTGGAACCCACTACATTTTCAGCGGTCTTCCTTCCCTCAGCACACTGGCCAACAGTTGATTTCTTATGAACCATCTTATTGACCGAGTGTGTGAAGGTCAGACGCTAATGTACTCTAACAGAGACTTTTGGTGGCTCTATTAAAAGTAATGTTGTGTCTTGTGGGATTTCATAATGAAGCCAGCCTCAGGGCAGAGCACATAGCCATTGAGGGAGACATGTAACTTGGTTTTAAATCTCCTCTCATTGAACGGCATTACAAGAAGAGCAGGTGGGAAGCTCAGCGGAGTCACTACACAGGGCAGTGCCAACCAGAGAACTTGGCCTCTCCACAGCTCGCTTCATTTGCATGCCACTAATGACACAGCACATTCCATTGGATTTCTTTTTTTAAAAATATTTATTTATTTATTATGTATACAATATTCTGTCTGTGTGTATGCCTGCAGGCCAGAAGCACCAGACCCCATACAGATGGTTGCAAGCCACCATGTGGTTGCTGGGAATTGAACTCAGGACCTTTGGAAGAGCAGGCAATGCTTTTAACCTCTGAGCCATCTCTCCAGCCCCCTCCATTAGATTTCAACTTGTCCTCTCATGCAATAAAAAAAAAATCCTATTTGTCCTATTCCATATCTACCTGTGGGTTCCGGATAAACAGTGAAATAGACCTGATACCACAGACCTGTTTGCCTGGGTCGGACTTGTTATAAGTTTGCCTGAGACTGAGGGTTGTCCACTAGCTGCCTTTTCCTGCCACTTAAAAACAGAATGACAGCCTTATTGAGCGCTTATTATATACGGGAAGAAAGGATATCCCCCTTCTTTCTGCATGTTTGTCTACCTTAGTCTAATTAACTTCCCTTCAGGTATAGAGGTAGCAGTAATCTGATTATTCCAACCTAGGAATTATATTCAAATCTGCTTTAACAACAGGCATGGTTACACTCACCTGTAGCCCTAGTCTGTGGTCTGTAATGAGTCTTTTTCTGTCTCATTCGCCAGCTCCCAAATAACGACATGCAGATGTATTTATTATGGGAGCTTGGCCTATAGTTTAGGCTTATCCCACTAGATCTTATAACTTAAATTAACTTAAATTATATTAATTTACATGTTGCCACATGGCTTTTTACCTTTCTTTCATTCTGTGTATCCCACTCCCTCCATGTTTTGTTGGTGTGTGATGCTTGCTTAGATTTCTATCCTCCTTCCTTTCTCTCCGCCTAGAAGTCCTGCCTATACACCCTGCCTAGCTACTGGACATTTAGCTCTTTATTAAACTAACCACAGTAATATATCTCCACACAGTGTACAAATATCCCACATTTCCTCCTTTTTGTCTAAATAAAAAGGAAAAGTTTCAATTTTAACACAGTAAAGTTATATACAAAAAGGACAATTACCAAACAAGAAATACATTCACAATGTCTAGTCTGTCTTTGACAAATTTAAAGAAAATATTACATTATCTTTCCTATTTTAGTGAGTCCAAAGTTTTGCACCTAATTACTTTTTATCTTAACATATATTATCAACCCAAAACAATTTTTTTAGACCTCAAAGCATTCTCCTAGATAAACAACCTAAGTTTTCATGTCTCTCAACCATGTATATTTTACACCTCTTTTGTGAGTTTCTTTTCTGAATTTGTAACAAGGAAAACTGTAAACTATAACCATCTAGTCTTTTTTTTTTTTTTTTTTTGGTTTTTGGAGACTGGGTTTCTCTGTGGTTTTGGAGCCTGTCCTGGAACTAGCACTTGTAGACCAGGCTGGTCTCGAACTCACAGAGATCCGCCTGCCTCTGCCTTCCGAGTGCTGGAATTAAAGGCGTGCACCACCACCACCCGGCTAACCATCTAGTCTTCAATCTCAACACAGACCAGAGAAGGATATACCAATCACCTGAGTAAACAAGAAATGCAGAGCAACCAACTTCTGAAACTATAAAAATGACAGACATTTGTCTGCCTAGACAGTCACTCAAGGTTCCTTTGTAACATTAAGGCATCTATATTCAACCTGCAGGCCTAGAATATCTGACAAACTTTTCTGTGAAGTCTTGGCTGGATAGTCTATGCACGGCTGCAAGTGCTTTGTAAATTCAGGTCCATCTGAGTTTGGCTGGACCATCTCAGTTAGGAGCTTTGAAGTTGTCTTGGATGTGGAATTTTGAGGAAGCTATAACAGAGGCATTCTGAGAGGCTGCATCACCTGGGCTACTTGTCTCCACTGGTGTCTGGTCTTTTTTTTTTTTTTTTCTGAAAACACATAAACTTTTGAAGGTAGCATATATATCTATATTAACACAAGTACAGAATGTGCAGTGTGTATAAGTCACCTAAAGAAGATTTTTTTTTTGTCCTATGTTTTGGCAGGTAAAGTCATCTGTCAACTTTATACGTCCATTTGTACTGTATAATCAACCTCTTTCCATGCCATCTGAAAAGATGTTATGTAATAGTGAGTTATGAGAACTGTGTAGCCAACAAGATTTGTCATGTCTCATCCAGCCTCAGAGATGTTACCATGTCAAGCTTATACATCACATCTCTTGTAGGCTTTCTTGGCTTTTTCTTTCACATTTGCAGTCAAGCTCCTCAGGAGCTCTCCTCTGGATTAAATCTGATTTTTATTAATTTTGAAGTGAACCATAGCTTTCCTGTGGAAACAAAGGCATAACCTCTCCCCCCAATGCACCATATTTTCTGACTTCCATTTTGAAGTTAAGACATTCTTAAAATATATAGGTTGGTTTAATTTAGCAGTTTCCATAATCGAATGTGTCTGAGCCCCTATTATTTTTGTGCATTATCATTTAAAAAATTCAAAGTCAACAAAGCACCATACAGGATCCAGATATCCTGTGTATTTCCCATCCTTATGTGGTTTATTGTTTTTATATTACTTTCTTTAAAGACTTTATTTTATTATTTTTAAGCTATTTATTTCTTCTATGACTGTCTATACCAATTTTATTTTCCTCTTTAGCCTCTAAGCACATTTTTAAACAGACTCTATGTGTTCAGAGGTTTTCTTGGACTGGACCTGAGTTTACAAAGCACTTGCAGCCATGCATTTGCAGCGCTCTCTGGCCACATGAGCCAAATCTTAAACTGCTGCGATGCTGCTGCAGCGCTCTGGAGGCTGGCTCTGTCCCCTTCGGATCCCCGAGGGTCTAGCCTCATGTCAGCAGCACTGTACAGGAGCTGCTTTTACCACCCCAGCTCTGGGAATTTGCTGAGTCCCAGTGGCAGGCATTTTCACCTAGTGCACTGGCTACTCAAGCACTCTGCTGCATGGCAGGATCTCTTAGAAAAGACACACGTGTTCTGAACTTTTTTTTTTTTAGCTTTCTCAGGTTTTGTGTGTATGTGTATGTGTGTGTGTATACACATATATATATGTGTGTGTGTGTGTTTATGGACATTGGGTGCCATATGCCAAGTCTTCCTCTGTCCCATCAGTCACCTCCCAAATAATAACACAGGGATTTATTAATTATGAAGGCTTGGCCTTACCTTATGTTTGTCCCACTAGCTCTTATAACTTTAATTAACCCATTTATATTAACCTACATTTTGCCTCATGACTTTTTACTTTTCTTTCATGCATATCCAACTCCGTCCCTGTCTTGTTGGTGTCTGATGAATACTTCAATTCATCTTCTACTTCCTGTTTCTCTGCCCTGAAGTCCCGCCCCTCCATCCTGCCTATTTGGCTCTTTATTAAACCAATCACAGTAATACATCTTCACACAGTGTGCAAACATCCCATAACAGTGGTCACCACGCTTCCATCAAGTCTCTGCAATGGCAAAGCCAGAGTGCATGTGCTTAACTGACCCTAGCTTGGCCATTGCCTCCCTTTGCAGATTAGTATCCCGGAATGCACATCAGGTGAGCAAGACATGCCATTTAGGCCAAATTCCACAATGAGATGAGACAAACCTGTGTCCCATCGTATGCATGCACCCTAGGAAAGCTATGAATAAGGCCTGACACAAAACAGCAAATTTTAAGACATTGTAAGTTTTTTTTTAAAACAATTATCTTGTTTTCAAGCTGAATTTTATACAGAAAATGCTTGTTAAAATGTTGGATCTGCTGATAAGCCTCTATCAAAATTTGGCTCCTTGTTCAGGATTGTTAATAAATGATTTTTTTAGTAAACCCTCCATATGGATCTAGGTCAAAAACACTAACAAAGAGAATGGACAGATCATCATATTATCCTAAATCTTATTCCAAACCTCTATGTAGGCATTCCGAGAGAAGGACTCCAAGATGGCTTCTGCTGTGTATCCATTTTGCCATTTGTGTGCACTCAACCTGACTGATTTCACCACTAGAAGCTTGGTCCTTCCAGAGAAGCCTCCATGGCCCTCAAATCCTCTCCATCTCCCAGACTCAGCTTTTTGCGTCTCTACCTGCCTACCTTGGCAAGTTTCGTCCCTTCTTATTTGGCCTCAGCCCTTAAAAACCGCCTCAGCAGCCATCCTGTTTAAAGTCAAATATGTGTTTGTCACTCACGGTGAATGCCCAGGACCACCTGGAAACATCCTGGGCTTTCCTGCAGGATGTGGCCACTTCCTTGGGATAAGTTTAAACATTGGCTGCTTGAAATGAAGACCTGTGGTGTATAGGAAGAGACTTTCCTTCTGAAACTTAACAATGGCTCACTCTCAAACACATAAATACTCCCTTTGAATCTTGTTTGCTCATTGACTCTGCTTGTTCTTGTCCTGGGAAAGTCCAAAGATAAATTTTAAAACTGTACTCTGCCAGCATTTCACACTATTACTGAACTAAGGTGGGGATTGCTTGCAATCTATTAACTCTTTGCATCTTCTAAAAACAGTACTAAGTTAGAAGGGCAGCTAAGAGAGGAAGCCTTAGAGAGAACTTTGTACATTCATTGGATTGATTCATGTAAAGCTAGAGGCTTAAGGGTTTGCAACAGGACAAGAATTCTCTTTATCAAAGAAGGGTAGGAGGTGGGGGGACTTAATAGCCATGACTAGCACAGCGATGTGTTAAATCGTATTTCCCGATAGTGACCTTAGTTGAAGACAGGGCCTTTATAGATAGATGACTTCATCAAGTTAGGCTAAATTGGATTCTTTATTAGTTACAATGCTGTGACAAAATATCTGGCAAGAATCAAATTCGGGGAGGAATGGTTTCTCAGCTTGCAGTTAGAGGAGGCACAGTCAATCACAATGAGGAAGTCATGGCAGCAGGAGCCTAAAGCAGCTGGTTAGTCATGTTACATCCTCAGTCAGGAATCAGAGAGCAGTGAAGGAACTGGTACTCAACTCTTCCGTGTTTCTATTCTGTCCTAGACCTCAGCCCATTCACGCTTTGTGTGGCTTTCCCCATCTCAGTGAACTCAATCTAGAAAATCCCTTACAGACATCCCCAGAGATTTGTTTCCGGTATGATTCTAGATCCCATCGAGATAACAATCCCTAATCCAAAATGTTATACATATTGAGGAACTGTGGAGGCTGTGTGAACACTGAGACTTAAGAAGGATGGTGCATCTTCAAACGAAAGATCACCAGCAATCTCATGGTGACCAGCAACTAATGAAGGAACACAAGACATAATCTGTCCGACAGCCCTTAGAGAAAAACACATTAGTCAGCACTTTGGCCTTGGATTTCAACTTTCTAAAACCGAGAGACAAGTTTCTGCTGTGAAGCCATCCAGTTTGTGGTTCTGTGTCCGGTAAACCTTAGCAAGCAAATGCAAGCACCATGGTATTTTACCAACCCTTCGAGGCATTGATTACTATCCCCACTTGGCAGCAGAAGAAATCATGCTTCTGAAAACTCATTTCTTGGCCAAGGTTAAAAGCTTATCATTATAAAGCCACCGATGTGCACTCTTGTAGCTAAAACTTGTGCTGTTTCCAGACCATAAACTGCCTCCCACAAGAAAAAAAAATGAGGAGTGATGTGGGAATATCACGAAGACTGTGGGCAGAAGGCAGATGGGAACCCAGAAAGATGGTCCCCTGCAGGCTGGAGTACACAGGATCCAGCTCACAGCAGAGGAGCCGCATGCCACACCTCCCCTGGGGCCTTCCTGTCTGTCTTTCTTTCTTTCTTTCTTTCTTTCTTTCTTTCTTTCTTTCTTTCTTTCTTTCTTTCTTTCTCTTTCTTTCTCTCTCTCTCTCTCTCTCTCTCTCTCTCTCTCTCTCTCTCTCTCTCTCTCTCTCTTTCTTTCTTATTTCTTGGCACAGGGGTTTACAACCTGAGCAGACTGCAGTTTGGCTCAACTTCCTAAATTCCTTTCTTGGTGATTAAAGCTCTTTATCCCTAAGCCTCCCATCTGATTAAAGTCATTCAAGACTAAGGTGTGAATGACTCACCAGCCTTAAGGGATGTCTCTATTTATAACACAAAGAGAGAAAAAAGTAGTTGCATATGTTTACTCTTCATTGAAAAAAAAAATCCAAAGGATAATAGGCTGATCTTGCCTTCTTCACTGAAGGAGGCGAAGTGTCCTGAGTTTGCATTGCCATTGTTACGTTGTTGCTGTAGCACACCATTCTCTTCACTGGGGGTGCTTACTCCACTTCCATTATTTGCACATCCTCTAAAAGCTAGTTAGCTTAAGGGGTTGTGCATTTTTACAGAAAACACACGTGACAAGTTCAGCCGCATAGGACACTCGGGCAGAGTAGGCGAAGGAGCGATGGCGGGATATTTAGTACTGCAAAGGTTTTCTATATAGTTGTACCAATAGGAAGCCAGTAGAGCTCATGACTGGAAATATGAGATACAAAACACTGATTTCCGCAGGATGTCTGTGACTGTGTTAACCACGGACTTTCATAGACAAGAAGTCACAAGGCAGGATAATGTAACCTGATTACATTGTAGAACCAGATGTAAGAAGACCACTGAACTCTGGATTCTCCTGCTTTGGCCTGCCAAGGGCTGGGTCACAAGCTTGTGCCACTCCACTTGGCTCAGCCTTCCAATACTTCAAGAGAAGATAGGGATATGGACACTTGCATGTGAATTTACATTTTTAGAAATTTGTGTACTATTTTCCTATTTTCTGTCTTTTGTTGTTTGCTTTGTTTTTGTTTGTTGAGACAGGGTTTCTCTGTGTAGCCCTGGCTGTCTTGGAACTCACCCTGTAGACCAGGCTGGCCTCAAACTCACAGAGATCTACTTGCCTCTGCCTCCTTATTGCTGGGATTGAAGGCCTGGTCCTATTTTCTGGATATGGAAGTCAGAAGCCCTAAAGAGAAGGTATAGGCAGGACTGGTCTTATTTGTAAGCTTCAGGGGCGTTTCCTTAACTTTCACACTTCTCAGAGGCGCTCTCATCGCTTGGCTCCCGAGCCAGCATGTTGCTATCTTTTTTCCCTTGGCTCTTTATCAGCATATATTCTTCTCTCAATTCTGACATGCCCCCACAACCCGCACTGTGCACAAGGATGCGCAGACAATCCAGTACGGCCTCCAAAATCTTATAATTCCAAACTTAAACCACACTTACACAGTCCCCTTTCCGACCTAAGGGTAAAGTGGTACAATCACAGGTTCAAGGGACTAGGGTGACGTCACTGGAAGCAAGGCTCATGCTGCCTACCTGAGTCAGCAACTAATTCAAGTTATATAAATAGTGTCTGTAGTAGAATGATAGGGAGTCTGAATCATACTTTATTTAGACTTCTCTTCTGTGCTGCCTCCACATATCAAAAAGGAACATACGGTAAGTAAACAAGGCCAGCAAAATATCAAGAACTGTTGAAACTAGGGCATCGGTGCCTGAAGGCTTATTATTTTTTATTTTATGTAAAATTTAAAGATTCCCATATAAGGAAATTTAAAAATAAACCACATGGAGACAAAGAGAAATACATCTGCCGGGCAGTTACAGTTCTCAGACTGTTAAATGTTCGTAACTGTCAAATGATTAGCACTAATCTGCTCAGAAATATAAAGCACAAACATACACAATTGCCTCTAGGGCCATTAATTTTATGGAAAAACTGCCGGGTGGTGGTGGCGCACGCCTTTAATCCCAGCACTTGGGAGGCGGAGGCAGGCGGATCTCTGTGAGTTCGAGACCAGCCTGGTCTACAAGAACTAGTTCCAGGACAGGCTCCAAAGCCACAGAGAAACCCTGTCTCTAAAAAGAAAAAAAAAAAAAAAAATTTATGGAAAAACTGTTTCTCATTGAGTCTATATTTCTAGACAAGATTGCCATGTGGATCAACTGGCTTATGGACAAAGGCGTCACTCTCATGAACGGAAGTGGAGATGGTTCAATTTGCTGAGGGTGCAAGAAGAACAGAAAAGGGGCGGGGGACGATTCTCTAGGTTTCGTTCTCGAAATTGAACTCAATCTTCACACATGACAAGCATATACCTTACCAGAGAGCTACTATGCCCAGCCCATATCACTTTTTGTGTGTGTGTGCATGTGTATGTGTGTGTGCGTGTGTGTGTGCATGTGTGTGTATGTGTGCACATTTCATTTAGCAGATTCTGGTTGAGGAATAGGGGAGGTCCTACCTGCCCTGCTCTCTCAGGCCCTTCCAGGCACATGTCAAGTCTTCCATTCCTCTAGAGCATGGGTTGAGGACTTAGAAGCCAATAATCCAGAGGCTCTGCCATGGACAGCCTTCATCTACCCATGGCTTCAACTCCCTTTTCCCTTTACCAGGTATTAGCTGTCCATGCCCAGCTTGCGGACATGGATGAAGGACTGCCTCTCACCTGCAATGCTCATGGATCATTAAATTAGACTCCTCTCTGCCTGGTAGGGGAAGCTATTTTATACTTTTATTAACTCCAAAGGTCCATTTGAATTACACTGCCTATTTGGTTAACAAGTTGTCCTTGTTACAGCCTATGTCCTTACCACCTCGGACACCTGGCCTTTAAAGGGTGCAAACAGGGAACAGAAATTTTCCCCCCACCTTAAGGAACCTTTCGAAAGGCAGATGTCATTATCATTAAGTCATAATGAAAAATAATAGCAGGCTCTTGGAAAAACAGTTTTTGCTTCATTATCCCATTTTCGGAGGAGAGAAGAGTGGGTGTATTCATAGGCTTCCTTGTCCACTTCCCCCACTTTTCTTCAGGAAGGAAAGATGAGAGTTTTTGAACAATAACAATGCTTAAAGTGTAAGACTCTTCAGTCCCATTAACACATTGCCTTTCTGCCAAGTCATAGCCTGACTCTATGACTCTTTAGTAATCTTGGGCACCCCAACATTATTGATGTAGTGAAGAAACATCAATGTACTTGTTTCCAGTTGAATCTATCATCAGTTATTACGGAATGACCAGACAAAAACACACAAGAGTTAAGTTTAGAGAAACCTCAGAACTATATGTCAAATGACTAAGAAACAATCAAAGCCCAGGTTTACTTTTCTTGCCTTACCCTCCATGGAAACCACCCTACTGATACTATTCACCTTTGACAAGCACAAGAGCATAAATCTCTTTAAAAATTGTAAAGAATAAGTTGAATTGAATTATTCTCTCCCTCCCTCCCTCCCCCCCCCCTCTCTCTCTCTCTCTCGCTCTCTCTGTGTGTGTGTGTGTGTGTCTGTCTTTGTGTATGCCAATTAGCTCATATAAACCTCAAAAGACTAATCTGTATTTTCTGTATTTTCCCGTCAGTCTGTAGGTCCTGGGTATTGAACTCAGGTCAGCAGGTTTGGCAAGGGCACCTTTAACCACAAGTCCTCTCACCAGCCCCCTGTACCCCAAGTATAAATCACACCTGCTACTTCTAGCCTGCAGTTCAGCTTGTTTCTTTCCACTGTGACTGATTTTGAACAACGCAGTCTTATCTTCCCCATGCTTCAGCATCCTCATCTCTGAAAAGGGATAATAAAACTCCCTCTCTGGAAGGCTCCCAGGATGAATTCAGACAGTGTAAAGGGGGCTGTAGTGGTGTCGATCCATGGATGAGGAAGTTCACAAAGCCCACTGTTTCTCAACATTTTCTCTGTGGTTTACTTGTGTCTGATTTAGCAGGGATGCTGTTTACAAAGCCAGACAGTTTCTCCTCCTAGGATCCATTATTGGAAATTGCTGGAGGCACAATCTATATTTATAACAGGAAGCCTGGGCATGTCTTCTGTGTAAAGACTTGGGAATATCCATAGTGTCGATTGCTATCATCATTGTCTTTGTCTTGGATACAGTCTAATGATCTGGATCCTGGGTGTCCTTGTCTCCACAACAGTGGGTACCAGTCAAAACTGGATTTTTGAATCCAGCACTAGTGAGTCCTGATAGTTTAGAATTAAGAACACATGTCTCTGTGTCTACACTTTAGAGTATCCCACCACATTGGGATACACTGGCCCACACACTCATTTGGATCCTGGGTGACAACCCCTTTGTTATGTAACCATTCGGTCATTGTCTATGATACTGAGATAAGTGCTTGTTGACAAGGCCTACACTAAGGCACACACACCCATGTAAGAAAACTTTCAGGGATTTCCTCTCCCTCGCAGCCTTCTGGTATTATATTCATTAACATTTGATTACTTTTCTGTAGTTTTTCCTAATTACATTCATATATGCTTCTGCATTTTTGCTGTTTTTACCTGTTGCAGAAATATTTTTTTCTACTTTGGGTAACTGAGTCAGCTCTGGCTACTGTAACACATGGCTATAGATTAAACAGTCTAAAAAGAAAACGTTTGGGAGTCTGCGAAACACAAGGTCAAGCGATTGACTGCAAGGGCCAGTGTGTGTTGAGGACTTGCTTCCTGGTTTGCAGATGGCTGTTTCCTTGCTGCGCTCAGTAGCAGCGTGCTCCTTCCTAGAACAAACAGGTCAGGAAGATAATTTCAAGCATCTTTGAATAGCACACAAAAGCTCGAACCAATCAAACAAAGCATAAAGAAGCAGTGTTCAAAACAGAGAGTCAACTCTTCCAGGGTTTAAATCCTTCCAAACATGACATTTGTTTGGAAGAACCCTGGCTTTAGGAAGTCTGTTATAACAGCTCTCTTACAAAATTACCGTGACGTTAATTAAATATAGTCTTGGATTTGTCAAACCAAGAAAGCAATGACTCTGGGGAACCCAAAAGACCATTCTTTTCTCGAAGAGCAAAGTCTTCTCTAGCTTGCTTCAGGGTGCATCCATTCATCCCCTATGTGTTTTTGAGCACAGATTGTGTGGTAGGCACTGTGGAAAGTACCTCAGATAGTAACAGGCAGTCAGCAAGGGGAATGAAGAAACAAGAAGAATGAAAAAGCCAACCGAACCGGTGTTATAAGGAGATAAAACGTGTGCCTATGATTTAAATGCACTGAAAATCTAATGAAAATGTCATGTAGGAATACTTCATTTACTGTCCAATGGCAACTGATGCTCTAATTCTGTGGAGAGTTGTCTAAGTCTAGATGAGATTCTGTCATCGTAATATCAGTTATCTTATTTACGTCAATTGCAATTGTAAGACTACTTTAATATCTCTAAACTAGCAGTAATATTTTTTTTTCAAAAAAATCGACTGGGTTTACTTTGATGCCTGTGCAGGTTAATTTCAACTCTCAATTTGAATTACCTAGAAAGGGAATTTCAAGTGAGGAGTTCCCTCCACCCACTCAGTTTGGCCTCTGGGCCTGTCTGTTAGGGATGGTCTTGACTGTTTATCAAGGTGGGAAGACCCACCCTGAGTGAGAGGAAGTATTTCATAGGCTTGACCCAGCAAAAAGGAAGGGGATGCCTATTCTCCCTCCGTATTTCCCTGTGGGTGGGATGGGAGAGTTTCTGCTCTGACTTCCCTGAAATGATGGTTGGTACCTTGGTACTGTAAGACACATAAATCCATTCCTCCCTTATGCCACTTTTTGTCAGGGCCTTGAAGGACGCCAACAGAAATGAAACTAGGGCAATGATCTAATCTATGATCTTTGGGAATATTTATCCGGCGCATTTGTAGTCTAAAACACCTTTAAAATTTGGAGTTTAGACAAGCATACAGCTGTGATTTCAAGAGATACCAGATTCTTAGAAGGAAGTTCAAATCTGATTGACGGTCAGAATCAAGAGAGAGAGCTCAGGAAACCAGGCTGAAGACCAGGGTTGTTACTATAACAACTAGACAAGCAGGGCAGCATTGTCCCAAAAGAGAGTGGTTGTGGAGAGTGACCAAGATCCTATGATATAGTTGAAGCAGCTGTCTGTCACCCTGTGCATATAGGCGACACTCACATAGTCTGGACCAAAATGCCCTCTTCACTAGGCAAAACTACTCAGCTGTCTATTTGTTTATGTTCTACCAACACCTCATACTGGCTTAGCTTAAGTAGTTAATAATATCTACTTATACAATAGGTGGGACTCCAGTAAACACCATATAACAGCGTTCCAGGAATACATGCTATAAATGTGAACACAATGACCTATGACACTTCCACGAATCCCCTTGCTCACCGCTGATCTGGGAAAACCCACTCATGTGAAAAATATGGGAAACCCACTCGTATGAAAGTATGGAAGACCCACTTGTATAAAGCACGCCCACTGTCTTACCACGTCCTTCACTGAGTTAGTCTCTGCTACTCTTCCGTGACCACAGGTTGCTATCTAACTTGATGACACGGCTCTGGTTCTCAGAACGAAGCAGTCATGGGTGGCTGTTCCCTAGGGAGAGCCTTGCAGAATTGGATAACACATGAGATGTGCCACAGCAATCTGGAACTCAGCATGTGGAGTCTCAGACGGGCCACTCGTAGATTCCCTTCTGAATGAAAATTCGTCACCTCAAACTCTACTTCCACAACAGTCTTTTGTCTTTCCTAACAATTCGTTTCTTCCTCAAGTATCTTTCTGTGTGCTATGCATTTACTAAACACCGATTTAATCCATCTTTTCTCATTAGAGCCCCTTGTCTCTAGCTGTGTTTAATGGCATATATGGTCTTCTAGATTAATTGGCAGAGATGCCCAAGAGTCCCAGGAGCGTTTGGTCTCTTTTGGGAAGGAATGTCTAAGAATATCTCACTTGATACCTCAGAAAGAGGGGAGGGTGAGGATTGGGACAGAAAGCACATTATCCCCAAGGGGATAGGTTGTAGATACCCTGCGTCTGGAATCAATTCCCCAAGGGATTAGGTTGTTGATACCCTGCAGCTGGAATCAATAGCTGCTCTGACACCTAATCTTCAGCACCATTCTAACTGTAGCCCAAGGAACTTCTGCATCCTTTGCAGCCTAGTTACCTGAGTGTCATGCGTAGTCCTCTCCCGTGAAAACTCCATTCTCTCTTTTTATAATGTGCAAACAGGTGGAAAGACCCACGCTGAAGAAGGTGACCTCCTTGGTGTTTAAGTATTTTTTGCCTCAGTTGTTATAAAGATTCATTTTTATCAAATTAAATTGCAAGAAAGATGGTTCAGATGATGATGATGGTGACCACTTGTTTAATTTTGCTATATTTGCATAATGAGAGCATGAGGAGTCAATCTCTTTCTACTGTTTCTATAACAATAGTCACTAATTATCTCCAGTTGGCCCTGTTCATCAGAGCAGTATAATCATCTATGAACACAGCACTTCCCCCCCCCCAAACAGAATTTAAAGGCCGAAAACTTTGATCGGAAGCTACCAGGACAGCAAAGCAAAACAATTCACAGAACTATAGTCCCACTTCACTAGTAAGTAAAGAATTTTAAAAATAATTTATGCCACTAAAGGTTGCCTATCTGAAAATCTATAACCCTCCGTGTTACAAATATTCACCAAGCACATGCTTTGTATCAGACACTGTGCTAGGATCTAAGCGTGATTTGACAGGCAGAATCAGATCAGCACTTCTTCGATGGTGCTCACGATAGACCACCAGCACATAGGAAGTTAATCACTATAAACTGTGGTGACTGCAGCCATTTATCACGACGGTTGTTCAAGAGTTCTAGAGAGACAAATCCATGGGCTCTTTCTCCGGAGGTGTTTTTATTTTGAATTTTGGAATTCCCTTTAAATCACATACCTCTGGGGCAGGTGTGAACAAGGTCAGCGTGTTTGTGAGGCATACCTGGACTAACAGGTGCATGGGAATTCTTGGCTTCCTGTGAAGATTTCTGCAAACAGAGCATTCCTCTGCCTCTGCGCTTTCACCCACACCCTGTTCCCATGGCGTTTTTGGTCAAATGTTTATACAGCTGCGAGAAAGAAAAACTTGGGGAAGGAATAAAATCAACATTTGAGACTTAAAACAAAAGCAAAACCAAAAAATAGTCCAGGCTCTGACTTTGATTTTTCCATCGTCTATGGTTTGAAAAAAAAAAACAAAAAAGGTTTTGATTCACAAAGAGGCTAAGTGAAGAAAAACATGGAGTTAAACTGTGGCAGAAGGGATGCTGTTCAGTGTAGTTAACAGAAGCGTGGGCACTACCTGAAATACGTGTCTGGAAGAAACAGGCCTAAAGCCTCCCCAGCCAAGACACAGTGAATGACTTGACGCTGTCTCAGTGCAACTAGCAATTCCCAGAAGCCCTGAGAAGGTAGGCTAAGCCACTCATCCCAATCCCTTATTTCCAGAAAAAAAGAAATGTCGAAAAGCCAAAGAGAGGATTCATTCAATATGGCCACATTAGCAAGAGGAGCAAACGAAGGAGTCTAATGTCCTCAAGGGTGTCTTTGGGGTATGCTATGCTTCCAGGAAAAAATTTAGGAAGAACTGGGACAAGAGGTCCATATGGCTAAGCAGTGTGCTCCAGGTGTGCTGTCTCTCACTGCCTTGCTTCTGGTTCGGCAAGGCACCCCAAAGAAATCCTTACCATGCCTTTGCTCAAGGGGATCGATGTGGTCCCGAGGAGATGATTGCTTCTGCTCAAGTGTACAATCTCACCATCGTGGACAGCTCCCCCTATCCTGCGGGCATATGTGAGACTATTTTGCAAGCTTCTGTGGTTCCTGGATCCCAGAACAGCTGATCTCAGGGCCTTCGGTCTTAGAGATGAATGAGATACGTTTTGAGTGATGAACATGTTGAGCCCAGAGTTCAGCAGGCTACTCAAAATAAAGGATGCAGGCAAAAACTAAAGATACTGACCATGCACTTCTGTTCTCTTTAGTTATCGTGTAGGCCCAAGTGAGAAGTTGATGCTTTTGTGTTTGTTTGTGTTTGTTTCTGTTTTTTCCCCAGCGTTTCTCTGCAGCTTTGGAGCCTGTCCTGGAAACTAGCTCTTATAGACCAGTCTGGTCTTGAACTCAACAGAGATCTGCCTGCCTGTCTCCCGAGTGCTAGGATTAAAGGCGTGCGCCACCATCACCCAGCTGGAGTCAATGCTTTTTAACAGTAGCAACTTCTAATCGCCTATTTCAACGCTAATCTTCTTCTTCCCATTGTGTCACAGAACGCTGACATCTCATACCTGATACTTTTATCACAGACTCTTGCACCCGCATCCAATAAAACCCTTCCTACAGCTCTTGCCATCCTGTCCTCTCCAGAAATGGACAGAATGAATAAAGGACAAGTGCTCTCTGACACACAGAGTTGTTATAGTAATAGACCAAAAAGGAGGCAAACACGTAACAATCAAATGTGATAAACAGCCGTGCAGGTTGTGGGACAGAGAGTGACACATATCAAATAAGCTTCTAAGGTTGTTAAGTCTGAAGGGATTGATCTTACGTGAGGCACTTATATCTTAACGTTAGGGTATTTATATCTTAACAAGGGGCAAACCCTCAGGCCGAAGAAATGAATTGTTAGAGATGGGATTTTAACAACAAAATGCCTCATGAGAAGTTTATTTGGGGTAGGGGCAGACGATTATTTACATGGAGTTTTCCTGATCCCATTAACCAACTCACCTGTGAAACTGCTGGAAGGATCTATTCTAAAGTTGGCCTAAATTCACAAATACAAAAAGTCTCTGTCTGAACGTGGGAATATATTGAGCTGCTGAGAGGTTCCTTGTTAGGATAACATCAGGCAGTAGAGCAAGGATGGACCTTCATTGGTCCTTTGACCCAGTGCTGCATTGTTTGAGGTTTTATGATTAATATTTTACTGTGAACACAAGGAAAGTCTTTCTCTGCTAAAGAGCTTTTGTCCTAGTGGCCGTCAAGTCGTGATAAATGATTTGAAATTTACGAATTTTTCCAAGCTTTGAATGCCCTATTCTAGCACGTTAGAGGATTGTGTCTGAATCTCATGGAAAGAAGTGAAGGCCGCAGGGACCAGGGATAACAAGAGTTGCTGTTTGGTGATATTGAGCTATGCAGGAAGTTGAAAAGTTATTTTTTAATATATATATATATATATATATATATATATATATATAAAATGAATGTATTATGAGCACTATATATGTATACATATGGGTGTTTTGCCTGCATGTTTGTCTGTTTACTGTATGGGTACTATGCCCATGGAGGCCGGAAGAGGACCTCCCTAGGACCAGAGTTACAGATTACTATAAGCCACTATGTAGGTGCTGGAAATCGAATCTGGGTTAGGTCCTCTGCAAGCACAGACAGTGCTATCAACCATCTCGCTCGCCCAATAGTGCATCCAGAACCTACCAAAAGAACCCAGAATGATCTCATCAGTTCAATCTTAATCATATGTGCAAAGATTCCCCTCCCCCCACACAAAAGGTAACATTCACAGGGCTATGACCTGAATATCCTTGTGGGGCATTACACATGTGTTAAGTAAAAGCCGACGAGAAGAAGAGAAAGGGTGAGGGCTGTATCTAAAGCATCCAGCAAATGAGCCCACTGTAAGGAAAACTCAAATCAAGGTTTATAGGCCAAGAGTGAGAACAGGCCTTAAATCAAGATTTATTAAAGGTGAGAACAAGCTTCGATTCTGATTCTTTATCGATTACCATTTCAAACACTAAATGTTTCTAATGTACTATGTGGATGGCGTGTGATAACAGGAAGCTGTGTAGTTCTGTCGCATCAGGATCTTGCTGCTACCTCTTGACATAGTGAGACAGACAAAGCGACGCTGCATGCTCATGCAAATCTTGTGTCTCTGAAGTGATTTGCTGCTTAATGGTTGTGCTCCAAACACCAGTTTTACATTTATGGCTTCATTCGAATCAAGTGTGAGAAACTGACTATCACTTTGACGGTGATACAAACTCTGGGAAGAATGAATACAAGCTTCCAGTTCGCCAGCGTTTGACTGGCCACTGTGGGGAAAACCACTTCTCTTCATTTGTTGGAGGTTTTTCGATACTAGTCAGTTTAGTGCTGAAATCTGCAATGTAAGGAGTGGTTAAAGGTTTACGGTTACTTTGTGTGTCAGAGATGCGTTTAGATGTCAAGAGAAGAGTCATATAGCTTGTTTTTTAAAAAAAATGATAGCCATTTCTCTTTATATATGATTTTTTTCCTCTTTGTACAACTAACAGCTATTAACGAGGATCTCTTGGTACAGCTAATCTTCCGTTTATTGATCTGGCTCCCAGTTACGTGGCTATATAGAGCTTGTTAAAATTCATCAAGCTGTACTAATAGCATATCCATACATTATATTTTTAAAGCTTAGCAATTTCTTATTGTTAGTAAAATCAGGAAATGCAGAGATGCAAGAAGAAACACATTAAAAAGCATCACCAATTTGTAGTTCCTTGAAATTCTGTTGGAATGTTGCAATTTACTTATTCTTTACCTGTTTGCCTGTTTGTTGTTGATAAGATGACTTTAAATCCATCAAGAGGAAGAACCCATCTTGGCTGGGCCTGCAATGGGTTTGACTAATAGAATGCTGTGGGCTTCAAGACCATATGCCGCTTAGCCTACAGGGAACTTAAAATTCCCTTAGCTGGGAGCCAACTGCTGTGATAAGGGATGCTCAGGCAGCATAAAGGGCACATGGTGAGCCAAGTGCTATCATTGCCAGCTCCCAGTTGAGCTCCAGTACTCGACGATCATAGCCCCAGCTAGAGGCATGCGAAATAGAAGTCCCTGACAGTAAAATGGTAGCCTAAAGAATCATCAGGGATAAAGGAGTGTTGTGATTGTTTTCAACCTATGGTCCTACTTTAAAAGGATATAATCAGAGTAGAAATCCTCTGGGTGTCTATTATTTTGTCAGTTTCCCATAACTTAACCTGTATTTTATTTTTGTTGGCATAGTATGGACACTCTACAGACTATGTGATTTTGTGGTCCAGCTTGAAGCTGGCTGTGAGGTGGTGTTAACGAGAGAATGAAGAGAAACTGAGCTCAGTTGAAAGGGAGTGAGGCATGATGCAGTACTGAGGGGCGACAAAAGCAGAGTGAGACCCCAGTCCAGCCATGCTTGCAGCCTGTCCCATCAGATCAAAGGGTATTTCTGAGTCTGAGGCCAGAAGGGCAATACATGGCGCCACTGGGATATACTCAGAGCTTTGTGCCCGTGAGGTCCGTGCAAACAGAAAGGTCATAGCAGCAAGGCAGGCTTTTCATGGGGTTGGGACAGAAGGTATCTGTTCACTCTGCAGGCACTAGGCATGGATCAGACATGTTGATAGACATCTTCTCTTTGAAGAATAACCCCAAATCCCAGCAAAGAGATTCACAGATCCTGTAGCAATCATTAGATTGGTCTCTAGTGGGGAAAGGGATGTGCTCGATGTGTGAGCGGTGGCCGTGAGAGGGACTCACTGCACAGTCAGTGGTGGTGAAATGTGTTGTTGGAACTCAGCTCTCATTAGTCTCACATGGTTGGAAATATCTGAGGGTCTGCAGAGATGCACTTGCGTGAGATTGAAATCATCTTTAAAGGAAGCTGAACTGGTGTTTTACCAGAAGCACTTCACCAACATCCCTACCCTAACCCGAGCTTGAGCCCATCTCTAGCACAGCTGAGAGCTTCACCACGCCTCTCATGCTAAAAAACAAAGGACTTTCTTTTTTAAAACCCTATACAAAACCAAATACACTGATGGATGCCTGCAGCTCTGAGGGGTAATCCCGGCTACTGTCTTGGCTGAATGTGGAAACAACTAAGGGAGTATTCTCTGCACAGCTATGAGGCATTTCTTGATTACTTCAACTAGACTGGGAAGACATGACCTGAATGAATGTGGGTGGGGCATTCCAGAGGTGGTCTAGATATGAGGTTCCAGGGAACAGTGCTTTTCCTTCTGGTCTTGTTGCCGTCTCCTGACACTGGTATCTTTTGCCAAGTTCACCTACTCTTTTGCCATTCTTTATTGACATCAGAATCCAGCTTCTTGGGCCTTCTAGTGTGGACCAAAGAGGACTATAGGAAACCTCCTCTCTAGGGCTGTATTGGGGTTGGGAAGGTCCCCAGTCTTGTGGATTGAGCATCCACTGGTTTCACATCAGCCCCAATATGAAGACAGCCATTGTTGGTGGACTGACCAGACTGTCATGAGCAACCAGGTGTTAGATGGATCTTTGCTAGGCAGACAGACAGGCAGGAAAATGATGCTCTTGGTCAATTAATGTGTTCTTCACTTAAACTTGTAAGATGACCAACTTCCTGACTTTTTTCCCTCTCTTAGACAACCTTACTGTTTCTTTTCCCTCTCTAAAACAAAGAACTGATGGACTTTTCCCCAAAGTAGGAAACTCTTGTTGTGACTCTGAAATCTAGGAGGTAGGGGAGTGGGTTCATGTGATGGGAACCAATCAGCCTTCCGTTCTTTCTCTGGATTACTCAGTCCCCAAATAGTGCAAGTCAGGCAATGCAGGAGAAGGAAGGGAACTCACTGCATCCCTAAGCACACAAAAGCTTTGGCTTCACCAGACAGAGACACCATCTTTCTGTCCCCTCCTTTTCCTGTATGCTTTGGTGTGTGTGTGTGTGTGTGTGTGTGTGTTGTGTTTCTGCTTTCAATAAAATGCCCTGAGTGCTGAGATCTTGCTTTCCCCACTTACCTATTCTTTAAATCAAGGGAGAAAAAGTGTCTGTTCCTGCAATCCTAGGCAACCTCACCATGACACCATCAGTGTAGGAAGACAAGGCTGATGAGGCCAAGAGATGAGCCAACCTGGAGTCTGCCTGAGGGCCTAGCAACAAGTACTGTCAGAGGTCTGATGATGTCTAGTCAATGAGGGTGACCATACAATGTATATAAGGTTCTTCTCATTGCTGGATAAACGAGTCTGCTGTTTGCCTTTTATCTGACTCCCAATGTCTATGCCATTAATGCTGCATTCTTTCACTCCTCTCCTGAGGGAGTCGTTAGGACCCAGTAATATATCAGTATAAAAAAATCCAACCTAAGAGTAATTAATACTCTTCCTATTGGTTCTATTCTTCTAGAGAATGCCGACTAATAAAAGTGGGGGCAGCTTCATCCAGTCCTTACGTTCCACTTTGATTCTCACCACCATCCTGTACTTTGCCCTGTGTTCGAGGGAGTCAGACCTGGCAGACCCACACGTTACTATAAAGATATCACAGGTATGTTTATTTCTTGAAAATGACATGCCAAAACAATTGGCTGGTATTCTGCTTGGGCTCGTGTAAATGAAACAGCGAGTCTGACTTAATTATCCTGACATGTCTGCAGGATGTGCCCACTACTGTATGCATGCACCCACTCGGCTCTGTCACCCAGTCTTGTTATAATATGCTTAGCACATTAGCACAGTCCTGTTATAATATGCTTAGCACATAATATACATTGGCACATTGCTGTCTAGAATAACAAGGTGGAGCATTATGTTGAGCTCCTGATGTGCTTCCCACAGAAGTGGAAAAGAGGGCTTGGAGGGATAACATAGGGTGTTTAAGATGTAGGTAAGAAAAAAGAAAACGAAACCCCAAATAAACAAACAATAGAATTCAGTTGAATTCCACTGTGTGAACTTTTGCCAAAATGACTCAAGCTGGGCTTCTGCGTCTTTATTTTGGTTATTTGATCCAAGAATCACAGTAATGAAGACATTTGAAATCACCATTTGCAGGCATGTATGGTGTGCATGTATGTGTGTGAGCAGACACCAGTCTTATAAAGTCGTACATTTACTACATGTGATAGAAAATCTCTTATTGTCAACTGACGTCCCCAGAAGAAGAACAGCATCCACATTAGACATTCTACAGTCTGACTGACTGATTAACACATCAACAATTGTGGAGAACTGGAATGTTGCTGGGCTAGAAACAAAGGACCTTAGGCTATTTTAACCCCCTAGGTTTCTGGCCTACCTAATAACAAACATCCTTGTGACTATTAGGTAAGTCATTTTGGGGAATGTATGAACAGACCATAGTTTCTAGCAACCCCAAAGCTAAGAGTATCATTCGTTAGCATGTATGAGCTATGGAAGAGGTTGCTCCACTTTGTTGTAACCAGCCAGTCTGATGTTTCCATCAATATATTTTTAAAATGTCTTAATTTACGATTTCCTTTGTGCTGTGACTATAAAATTTCACAAATTAGTCATATTGGAACACTATATTTGGGCTAATTTAAATATATGTTGCTGGACGTACATTTGGCTGTAGGATATACCATCTTCTGATTGAAGGGAGAGCTGCACTTTCTGTGTAGATCACGTCAATGCAGAGTTCCACAGTTTGGTCAAACACCAGTTAAGGTCAAGGCATTGCTGTGACCATCGTTTAAGATATGATTAGTATTTAAATAAACAGACTTTGAGCAAAAATTACTCTCTGACATGTGCACAGATCTACTCCAGTGGCCTGAAGAATCCTCAGACTGAAAGGAACTCTGTCTTTAGACTCAAGACTTCAGCTTCAACTTTGGCTAGAATTTCCAGTCCCCCATAATCACATAAGCTAGCTCCTTAAACGATAGTTCCTTCTCTCTCTCTTCCTCCACATCCTGTTGCTTTCGTTTCCCTGGAGACTCAGGCACTCCATAAACCACATCCTACTCCGTATTATTTAGTGTTGCGAAAACTTCTGTTTCTGCCTGCCAATTTCAGGACCCCACTAACAATTGTTGATTTTTTACAAAGCCTCGCTGTTGCTGTGTTATTTATACACAGAGCTCTCCCACAGGAGAAAAATAATTCAGTGGTTCTTGTTTAGATCTGCAGCCTTGTGGGCTATCGTCGATGTTAATTTGAAAGCATTTCCATTGCTTCTGAAATCAACCCTGGGCCATCCAGCAATCATTCTCCATCATCCTGTTTTCCTCTGAGAAGCACTGGTCAGAGGCTTCTCACCACGTGATCCAGAGCTAGCATCATCAACATCTTGGGGGAAACTTGTTCAAAATGCAAATTCCTGCCCCAGAAAATACCTGAATGGGGCCCAGTGATGTGTTTTGAATAACTAGGCTGTCCTGTTGACTCCAGTGCAGTCCAAGTTTGAGAATCCCTGACAAGGAGGGCATTTTGTGAAGTCCTATGCACTCCATGTGCTTTGAGGAAGAGGAGGGACATCCACTGGCTCCCATGTCACTCACGGGCTCCATGAAATTTAAGCTTCATCCCCAAATCATTTCCAAAAGTTTATGCCCCAATTTCAGTTTCGCAATCAATTCACTAACTACTAGGTGAGAGCAAAGTTCTTTCTAACAGAATGGAAGAGTGAATGTGGGGTCCATTTCCCAGTGATGGCTTGTGGCCAGTGATGCAGACACCAAGGCAGCTCAGCTAAGGGCTAAGAGTCACAAAAGCACCCCTGCTCTTCTGGGCTTGGAGCCCAGGGTCTGTGAGTAGCAGGTCCCTGGTCTAGAGCTTTAGTGACAAGAGACGAAGTGGAGTATAAGGAAACAAATTAAGGGGACTTGTGAGGTGAGGCCACAGTGTCTAACTGAACCCAAAGATCAGAGAGAAATGAAGCCGGGCCCACTGAGAACGGGAAAATCTTCCATAGTTGGAGGAGTCTCCTTTTGTCACTGTCTTCTCTGAATCTCCACCTCTGTGTGCGGCCTTCCATCACTGCGTGGTGGTGTCCCCTCTGCTTTCCCGTGCTCACCCTGGTACTCCCAGCACCAGGGTCTCCTTCAAAGGCCACTTAGAATGCTGCCCACCTTTGTGCTCTTCCCTGTTATCAATCTCCTTTTTCTTTCTTCCCTTCTTTCCTCTATCATCATCACTATTATTAAATTATTATTATTATTTTGGTTTTTCAAGGTAGAGTTTCATTATGTAGCTTTGGCTGTCCTGGAACTCAAATCTACAGGCCAGACTGGCCTTGAACTCATAGAGATCCACCTGCCTTTGCCTCCTAATTGCTAGGATTAAAGGTGTGTGCCACCACTGCCCAGCTTATCTTTTTTGTGGTCATTTTGCAGGCCACTGATTAACCCAGGAATGGAAAACCTATGACTTTCAAATTTATACATCTAACTATTTTTTAAAAGAAGCACCAGAGCTGGGTGTGGCAAGGCCTGTCATCCCAGCATTTGAAGAGACTAGTAGAGAGGATCAGGAGTTCTAGGCCACCCTTAACTAGATAGTGAATTTGAGGCCATCCTGGGATGCCTGAGACCTTTTCTCAAAATTATTATTATTAGCAATAATAATAATAATAATAATAAATAATGCAATAATAAAAACTTCCCACAACGGAGTAAAATATCCCAACCAATCAGATAACAAAACAACATTAAAACAATAGCAAACATTAAAACAACAGCAAACATTAAAACAATAGCAAACATTAAGCATGGGGGTGGGGGTGGGCTGAACTTAGTTTAGAAACAACTCTTGGACAAAACATAACTCCAGGTCCTCATCCAGGCAATTATTTCTAGGAGGATGTGCTTTGACATTAAACTGTGCATATTATAGAGACTGTGGGCATGTATATTCCACACATCACACGTCATCGCCCAGGGGCGGGATCTTAAATTTCTATGTAGAGGTTTATCCTGTATTTTTGTCTTCTGCCAACTAGTGTGTTGTTGGGAGCAGTGAGATCCCAGATCTTGAATTTCTTGTAAACAACTTGTTTTCCCCTGATCTGAGTGCCTACAGCTGCTCTGAGCACGAGACCTTCAGGCGTTCCTGATGGCAAGAGAGTGGTTTCTGGTGGGTTTGGCTGGGGTGTGGCTATCTCTATATAATCTGCCCCTGAACACAATAAAGGGGGCATTCTTGGGGAATTCAAGGATGACCCATGTCACTGTCTCTCTGTCTGTGTGTGTTTGTGTATTTTAACCTCCAGCCCCTTGCCCGAAGATCGCGATCTGAGTTCTAGCCCACAGAGCGCAGACACGGGGGTGGAGGGGCACGGTGTGCGGCAGTGTGTGGTCTTGGATTGGTTGCAGCATATTCTTGTGTCCAGATTCATTCCTGTGCGAGGCGTGTGCTGCAGGCGATGCATGGATTTTCTTTTACTTTTACAGTCGCTTGGGTCAGCAGAATTGACCCAGCTGTTCTTTGCTTTGAAGCTTGGAGGAGTAAGGAGAGGTTGATTCTTTCTTGTTGTGGAGGAGCATATGTGCCGTTCTGCTTTCCGGACTCAGTGTGCTTCTCCTAGTCACAGTTCGGCCTACAAGGATTTCTACTTCTCCCTCCCAGGAATTCAAATTCCAGAGAGGCGTAGGTTGATAACTCCAGCTGATAATTCCAGGTGATAACCTTAAAGTTATCAATTGGAAACGTGCTTCCCAGCAGGCCTTATACCCGGTACCACTGTGGTTCTTTACAAGTCAATCTGTGAAATGCCCTTGGCTAGAGCCTAAATATTCATACTAAGCTGTGCATTCAAGCCCTTTATGTCTAACAATTATTAGCAACTTTGGGTTGGTGAGTGCCCAGGAAACATCTGTTGTTGACTGTGATCAAAATGATAAGATTTTTTAAAAAAGTGAAAAAAGCCCAGCTGTGGTGGTGCACACCTTCAATCCCAACACTTGGGAGGCAGAGGCAGAAGCCAATCTGGTCTACAGAGTGAGTTGGAGGACAGGCTCCAAAGCTACAAAGAGAAATCTTGTCTCAAAAAACTAAAAAAAAAAAAAAAAAAAAAAAAAAGCAAAGGATGATAAGATATATGAGGCTGGAGAGATGGCATGGAATTATTGAATTCCCAGCACGTACATGAGAACCAACTGTCTGTAACTCTAGTTCCAGGGGATCAGACATTCTCTCTGGCATGTGCTGTGCATGTGGCATACATGTAGGTAAAACACATAGAATAACAGATAAAGCAACCTCCTCCTCCTTCTTCTTCTTCTTATTCCTCCTCCTCCTCCTCCTCCTCCTCCTCCTCCTCCTCCTCCTCCTCCTTCTTCTTCTTCCTCTTCTTCTTTTTCTTCTTCTTTGATACACCCTCAATGCTAGTGTTACATAGTGAGAACTTTCTGGGATGATTATTGCATGTTTATTAAAACAAAGTCCAAGCGAGGCCAAACCTCAGTATTATTGTTGAGTAAGTCTGCACTGTAAGTCCCAAGAGCAGGGTATGGTTTTATGCTTCAGGTGAGTGAGCATCTTCAGAATGTGAAGTGAATTGCTAAAGGAGCCTCCTTCTGGGAGATTACAGCCATGTAGGTGAGACCTCTAGGATTAGACTTCCTTTGGACTAAGGAAGGGAGCCCCTTCTGGGGAGGCCAGCTTTTGCCAAAGTAGAATCTCATTTGGATTTTATCCTTTCATATCCCCGGCATCTGAGAAGTATTGTGGAGTGCACAAGCAATGCACCTTCACTCAGTGGCTGTCAGAGGACGCCACGAACCGAGGAAACACAAGCAGATAAGAACGGGACTTTGCAGTGCTCTATACAATCAACTCAAAGCACAGCAATTACCCTGACCCCGTAGTATATATCAGCCTAAGTCCTTACACTGCATTTTTGTTTTCCTTTTTTCCATTTTTAACTGAGATGATCAGGTTTGGATTATCAATTGTGACTGAACCGGATAAACTTTTCACCTTTAGGAATGACTGATGAGGTAAAATCTCTAATAATTTCTTTAAAAGACAGTTGAGCAAAGTGGACACTTTCTGTTTCTCACAAAACAAGGTGATGGTGACATTCAACCCGATTATCTATAGTAAAGTGCTTTAAATCATAAAGACTGACAGAAATAACTCGTACTTTAATTTGCAAATTGAGTGGCATAAAGCTTAACAAGAATCCACCAGGACATTCCAGTTTAATTTAGGAAAAACTCAAGGATGCTTTTTATTCCACCTTATATACTGATCAAGACAAATGAGATAAGACAAAAAAAAAAAGACGAGTAAGATGTAATCATAATGGGGTTTGACATATTTTGTACCTAGAGAACTCAAGAGAGACCACTGAAGACTGTTACAAATGGTAAAAGAAGCCAAGTTGCATAGGTACAAAACCAATTAACGTATAAGAATCACAGACTTCATATATTAAGACCAGCAGCCTATAGATATTAAACTTCGAAAACTTTCAAGCATAATAGCTAAAATAAATTTTAAAAAACTGTAGCTGTAAATTCACAGAAAGAAAAATTTAAACACCTAGTTGAGGGTTGCAAAGAAAATATAAACACATACTCAGTTCTTGGAAGAGACATTCATGTCTCATCTTTAATACCAATGAATCTACCATTGAATTTTATATGCCAATAAAAATACACATATGGAGGTCGCAGATGAAATCAAGCACATGTCTGGAAGCCACAATGTAAAAGAACAGAAAGAACTAATATGAAGCAAAGAGTCAATGCTATGGTCAACAGAAAGGCATGGGAAAAATGAAGAAAAGATTATTGATGTCTTTAACAAAACACAAGATTTAGTACTCCCTACGAATAGCCAGAAGCTGTACCATCCCGTGGGTATCCAAGCCTGTAGAATTGGATGCTCTAATTGATGTTTATGTATATTTTGGACCCTCAAGGGGCTACATGGTTAATTAAGGGGTAGATAGCCTTCCCCTTCAACCCTGTGATTTAGATAGAATAAAAGGTCTCTTTTGATAACTTGTAACCATAGGTTTCAGGCTCAAAAGGATGTGGAGTTGGCATTTATACTGCCTACGCATTCCAGAAAAATCCTAAGCTATGTGATTGGCATTGACACTGGCCTGAGCCATTGAATAGCTATTGGTCTATTGGTAACTTGATAGATCCTCCCAGGTTACATCCACTCTATAGGGACATGGCTTTGACCAAAGCTTGTAGAATTCTCACAATTAAACAAGTGGAGATGAACTCACATTCTAGCATTTCAAAACACACAAAATAAAAATCGACCATGAGAACAGGTTAGCAAGACAAAGCTTACAGGAAGGCTGGATTCTGTTCCCACCCTAAATTCATCTCTAGTTCAGCTACTGATTTTGTAAGCTCCAGTACTGAAGATATGAGGTTTTAAAGAGGTAATTCAGTTGAAATAAAGTCACAAGGTTGAGCTTTAGTTCAATATAGTGCTTCTATATGAAGAGATTAGATATAGATAAATATGATGTATGTGAACAGCAAGAAAGAGAGCTATGTGTAATCCAAGAAGAAACCACACTGGTAGATACTTTAATCTCAGACTATCAGCCTCTAGAACAGTAAGAAGACAAGTATGTTAAGCCTCACAATCTGTGGTGTTTTGTTATAGCAGCATAAACTGCCTAGTCCAACTTAATAAGAAATAATAAAAGTACAGAGATTATATTAGAGTCCCTCTAAAGATATTTGTTTATTTATTTTGGCCTCCTAATGTTTTGTCTTGGCCTTTTTTTTTTTTTTAAATCATGGTCATTTGTTCATATATTATAGTTTCTGATCTTGCATTTTTGTTAGATTTCTGTGTGTGTCTCTACATCTGTATGTGTTTCTTGTACATTTACTTTGGCTCTTTCTGCTTGTTTGTTTATTTTGCCCTATTCTGGTTCATTTTTATTTTACTTTACTTTATTTTCAGATGTCTGTTGCATTTCTAATAAGAGAGAGAAAGAACGGGCGTGAATTTGGGTGGGTGGAGAGGTGGGGAGGATCTCTGAGAAGTAGGGCTAGGGGAAATTGAAATCAGAATATATTGTATGGAAAAAAATCTATTTTCAATAAGAAATTTTAAAAAGAAAATTGATTTTTGTAAGAATTACTAAGGCAAATGAAAATAATTATAAAACCTTTCTTCCCAAAACCACTTTTTATTCAGGAGGAAGAGCAAAAGGTCTCGCATTACTGTTGTACACTGCATATTCCATAGCCTTGAACATTGTCTATATACAGAGATGGAAGCACTTCTCTCACTATGGTGACTGATATTCCTTGAGTCATTCAGAAAGCATTCAAAACCAAGACCCATGGCAGAGCCCTGCTGCTTCCTTCACAGGTGATGGCCACAGCATTCATCTTTTACATCTGAATATCCTCCATCAGGCTAGACTAAAGTTCACAGCTCCTTGCTATTCTGTTTCTCTAGGTAGCCACACAAGAAGATACAGAGTAATTTTTACCCAGAGTAGCTCATTTTGCTTTGCAAGCACATTTTCTCCACTACGTATGACTGAAATGTCTCAATTTGTTGTTTTCTCCATTAATCAGTTTTTAAGTACTTGAGAACAGGGGTCAAGTATTGCATTTGCAGTGTCCTCAGGGTTCTGAGCAGGGTTGGCCCTAAATTAAGTGGCAGGCACTTAATTTAAACCTCGGATTTTGGGGGAGGGAGATGCAAAGCACGGTGCTTAAGCAAATAGCTCAGATTGCCATCAGTCTTAGCCATTGCTCAGTTTAAAATCACCCCGTTGTAATTTGAACTTCATTTATAGTCACTTTTGGCTACTTGGAGACTTGTTATGCTTTTACCAAGCAGAAAGAGAAGAAAAATCAGCAAAATAAAAGTGAGCAAATAGCACTTAGTAGCTGTAGGGAAAATGCCAATTATTGAAGAAACTGGAGATATCATTTTAGATTTTTCAAAGTATTTTTAGACTTTCCCCCCACTATTTCCAACCATAATCTCTAAATAAAATTAAGTCAGACAAGGAATAATTATGTCTGAGAACTGAGGTGGTAGATAGGAAGACAAGACAGATGAATTTTGTTTGAATTTCTTGAATGAACTCAAAGTTTTTCCGTTTCCACGTTTATCAGTGGGGTTTGTCAATGATCATCCCTATAGAGATTTTTCAGAGACCCTCCAAACAGAGGATGACTGAGTTGCTCTGATTTTATCAACGTGTTCCTTGTACTTTCTCTAGCATAGTGACATCTGAGTCCATCTCAGCCTTATTACTCCCAGTGGTACGGATAATTAACTTTTAAATTTTCCCTCCAGGATGGACTGTGCACGGGAGGAAAATGATCTTGAATAACTGGGGCTCCCACTGCACATGGTCCGCACAGGCACAGCCACAGCCACAGTGGCTCTACCTATGAGATCTTCTTTCCTCAGACGCACGAATAAGTATGCTGTGTACATCCTCTCACTCAGCCGTTACAGTCTTTAAAGTAGCTCTCGTGACCATTTCTCAGAGAAGAACGTCAGTTTACAAGTGTTAAAATAGCCTTATCAGGTCATGACATTAGTGAGTCAGAAAAACAGAGGAGTAATTCTATTGTCTGGACTTTTTTTCACCATAGCATATATCATTTTATATCTGATTCTCCTGGGAATGGATCCAAAATACAGATTCCCAGGCTCCAGCCACCGAGTTATTCTGTCTCAGCAGATTTTGGTTAGAGCCTAGTGTCCACGTTTCTGCCCCATGCCATCATTCTCCAAAGATCATTGTTAAGAGTCCTACACGACACTCTTGAGAACCCCACTACCTTACACCAACCAAGTACTGAAATGATACAGAGCAGTGGGTGTTCCCTCAGTGACAAAGAATGAGTAAGTGCAACAACTTAAGACATTTCTGAAGAATAACTAGATGCCATTTTTTTTTAAACTGCTGTCTCCATGGTGGTGAAGATGGGGAGTTATAATGGTGAGAAGGACTCAGACATCACTATGCTAAACACATTGAAATGGGTTCGTTCTATCAGGATGTCTTAAAGCCTTAATGTTTCCCAAATGGCAAAATGTAGCATTATCTCCAGTGGTTATTGATTCCCAACACAATCTTTTTCACATGTAGATTCCATTTTAAAGTGAAGAAACAGTTGGAAAAGCAGCATCTTTGAAAATAAATGAATAACAATAGCTTTTGCGGGGCTCTGAAGCACCCACAGTGCTTTTGCACGCATTGTTATGGCCATTTGTTTGTAGGAGCTCAGAGAAACTGTGTTTTCTTTCCCTAAGACGCAAAGGCTTGAAAGAACAGGATCGAAAATTGGTCTTTTACTCATGGTAGTACAACAGGTGCTCTTCCCCTGCCTTATACAACCAGAGTGCACAAATACAAGTGCAGAATCACTCATCACCCTTAGACTCTCAACCTCTCACATGAGGTGGTTGGAACAATTTTGTCCAAGGCAAACAGCCACCTGTCTTGGTAGCAATATTGAGATGGCAGTGCTCCTCTTGGAAAGACTGTATTCTAGTCTTGTTGTGGACCCTCTTTGTTAACTTAGGATGGTCTTCATGGTGCTAAGAAAGCACTTATGCACTGAGCTACTGCCATAACTCAACAATCACTTGAACCAGCTTGCCTTGAACTAGGAGGCGGGAAGAGGCTCTCTGGATACATTCACAAATTGGATGCAACCATTCTCTGGCATGTTGTGTCGTCTCCCAGGATGCACTGGAAAGAAAATGTGCATACAGCTTCCCACTGGGAAATGGTTGCAAAGGTCAGAGGAGCATGTCCTTTGGTGCCCTGGATCTGGCTGGCATGGTGCCTTGAAATGTCACCAATGTACTTGTGGTCAGTGCCACATGGCCACGCCTGGAGGTCTTAAATCTACTCTGACTGAACAGCGGGGCTAGATATCAGTTTACTTTTGGGAATAAAGCCCTTTACCTGGCTCTTCAAACATTGCAGCTCTTCTCCTCATTTCACAGTTCATAAAGTACTCTCTGATGCGGAGCGAATATGTTTTAATTTAAGAGAAGATACATGGAAGCATCCTCCCATCTATAGATTACTGATTATTCCCCCATAAACCACGGCACCTATTGTGCAACACAGCTTTCTAATTGCTCGTGTCTATCACGCTGCCTGTGTAGTCGTAGTGGCTCCTCCCCACGTCCACCTCATTGGGCATCAGGCATTAGCACCGGCTTGATGTGTACACTATGTAACTCATTAGCTGCACATCAGTATCCGAGCCAAGAATTAACATGTTGGATGCAACGATTTGTGTGCTCTCAGGTCAGCATCTCAGCCGAGGGTGCACAAATGCAAAAGTTGGCAGCTTGGCTTTGGCTCTTGGGTACACAGAGTACATCTTGCCTTAAGTAGTCACTGGAGAAGGTAGGGAAGATGGGATCGCCTAAAATTTCAGGGAGGAAAAGAATCGATTTGCAGGACACCCAGTTATCAACTTGCCCTTCTGTTCACATGAAGAATTAACTGAACTTATCCTCAAAATAAGAGAAAAAGAGACAACTGAATATCCACATGCCATTATCATGTTTCCAGGAATGAAATATGGCTCCGCTGGCATCCAGTGAGCAGCCACAAGGCCAGGCTGAAAGTTTAAAGTAGGTCTGCTTAACTCCAAGTGTTATTTTTATCATCCAAATAGCAGAAGCTGAATAACATTAAAGTGTCAATGCAGGCATATATAATGGTTATGGCGTGTTTCTTTTTCTTAATTCATTATTCCCTCTGCTTTTACTTATTTCCTTTCTTTTCTTCATTAATGGGATGCAATAATGAACAGTCCTTTAAAAACAGTTCTGTACAGCCTGGAGTCTCAGATTCACCATTTGAACACATTGTTTGCACAGTTCTTTTTCTCCCTCCCTCCCTCCCTCCCTCCCTCCCTCCCTCCCTCCCTCCCTCCCTCCCTCCCTCCCTCCCTCCCTCCCTCTCTTTCTTCCTTCCCTCCTTCTCTTTCTTTCTTTTTTTTTTTTTCCTTTCTTTTTGGACCACAAACCCTAACAGGAGCAGAACATCCAGGGTAGAAGTTTTCACACATTCCAGGCAGGTCATGGTTCAAAGCAGACACTCACTGGCACATTCAGGTTAGGACTGTCCATATCCCCTTTTGAGCAACATGGCAAGTTGTATGCTCTCAAAAATTGGTGACTTTAGAGACAATGACTGACCTGAGTCAGCACTGTGTTTATAACATGTTTTTCATTCTTTCCTTCCTTCTTTAAAAGCTTTGGTTAATTTCTATTTAGAATCAGTTTGGGTTTGAATGAAAAATGAACAAAGAAAACAGCACGTGTGGAGTCCTAGGATCTGACATGGTTGTATTTTTGTAAGATCCCTTTAAAAATAAAAGGTCTAGACAATCAAATTTCTGGTTGACCCAATTCAAAGAGCAAATTTTGTTCTCAATGGTCACACACCTAGGGATAGAATCCCAATAAACCCTTTTTACTGTAACAGCCAGGAGTGACAGAGTCTGTGTCTGTCCTGGGAGGGAACAGGGCTCCTGAAGAGCTGGGCAGTCAGTTACCTTAAACAGAGGTCTATGCTCACCCACTCAGGGAGCATTGCTTTGGAGGGAAGTAGTGCAGAATTTTAGGCATTTACAATAACCGATGAAGACTAAATCACTCTATTAGACATCAAGACAATGTTTCTTGTGCTCCTAAGCTTATGTAGTCCTTAAGAGTTATAACACTAAGAACAATTTTATGAGAAGCAAGATTGGAGTGTTCGTGTCTATTAAAAATAGTCCAAATCTATTTTTAGCACCATTGAAAAAGTCTTAGACTGTATTTCATAAAAAGCAATGCAATGCATCTCTCTCACTTCTTAAAGTAAAAATAACCTTGATCTTAAAGTTTTATATATGCTGGGGAAATCGAGAATTTTTGTCGAACAGCTCATGAACACGTTGGCACTCCAAAATAGTATCGATACTATGAAATTATAGCATCCAGCTTTCTACACCTTTTGGCTGACATAGCTTGTTGGTCATCCTTGCTTGATTCAGCAATATGCCAAACCTCATTCTCTTTTTCACAATTGACCTCTAGGTTCCTAGCTCTGGGAGACTGGATCTATAAACTAATAAAGAATAGACAGAAGGAAAGAAAGAAAATATACATTTGGACCAAGCGAATGCCATCTGACTCTAACGCAGGTGCTTATACTCTGTAATAGATTGTCTTTGAAGCCATCCAAAGAATTCTGAAAGTGCAATTGGCAGCATAGGGATGAAGGTGCAACTGTCTAAAGAGATGCTGATAGAAGCAGTCTGTCACCTGAACACACACACACACACACACACACACACACACACACACACACACTTTTTCCAGTGTCCAAGTCATGCAAGATCAATGGTTATTCTTTAAATGAGGCCATGTATTTCTGTGGCTTTAAGCTTCTGCACATGCTAGACTTGCTACCCCGAGACTTTCTATCTCATCTTTAATATCCAACTTAATGACCTTTCTTAATCTCCCATATGAAGGAAGCTAGTTTCTTCCTTCGACCCCTATAGATTTAGCATAGAGGTATATTACCACATGAAGTGTTCTGTATTTGAAATGCTTAATTTGAAATGTTTGTATCTCTTCTTTGTTTGTGGGTCCTCAGGGAACATTTTTGTATTTCTAACTCTTGACCTTGGCCATTATAAACAATGGCTGTAAAAAAGGTTTCTGTTTCCTACATTCCCCATGTTCTTTATAACACTCCTCACTAAATTATTAGTTCTTTTACATATCATCCATCTCCTCTGGCATAGCAGATGCTCCAGAGCAGTAAAGATCTTGTCTATTCTAGTAGCTATTATGGTCTGTGTTGGTTTGAATGTGATTGGCTCCCTATACGCTCCACAGGGAGTGGCACTATTAGGAGGTGCGACCTTTAGTGACATTTAGCATATTAATAACTAAATTCTAACTGTATATTTTCATTTAAAAACACTGATATGGTTCTCAAGCAAAAGGATGTCTACCCCTTAAATGATGAGAGATAAATTAAAAAAAAATATTCTTGTATGGTTCCAGTTTGGTTTTAGAGAATTTATACCCTGTGTAAAAGGTCAGGTGGAGAAAGTCTCTCTAGGTGGCAGGAATCGCATGAAAATGACCTTTCAACCCAGTTATTATACACAATAAAGCGTCTGTGCTTGTGACAGGTCGAAAGCATCCAGTGAAGGATCAGATGGCAGGAGCTGGTTTCTGCATTCCTGACCTCACTCTCTCCAAATAATAGCAAGGTCCACATGAAGCTTTCAGAAAACCGTCCTTGAATGTGAACACAAGGTTCCCCAAAGAAACTGCACCCTTTCTCTGAACCTTCTGCAAGGCTGCTGAATGAATGGACAAGAGAGGTTGGGGTTCTGCAGACCCACATGTAATTATCCTTTATCTTGGGCTATCTTTAGCTCCCAGATTATCCCTTTCCCACCTGTGTCTGATCTCACATCTTTGTGACTATCAAGGAAAACCTGGAAATGTACTACCTTAGCAGACCGCTAGCTTCCACCAACCAAAAGACTGAAGAAGATGGTCAGATGGTCCCTGAGGCTGGGACAGAGGTCCCCTTTCGTGGTAACCAACTCTGATGTCCCTACTAATATATCTGAAAAGAACCATGTTCTATGGCTTTCTTTGTTCTGTTACTATAAAAAAAACTTCATGAAACTGCTTCCACTTTGGAACATGAAATTCAGAATGACCTAAATCTCTGGTTCCTGGACTACCATCACTCATACTTGATTTTAGAGTGAGCTCTTATCCCCGATGAGCTGACAGCTGTGTTTCTTGGTTAATTTAAGTGTAGCAAAATAACCACTATTTTAAGGTTCTTTTTTTATTTAAACAAGGAAAGTTTAAATGAAAGTGGTAACAATGGCCTAAATTCAAGAATGAGAATAAACAGGAGCTGGGGGAGTTTCTAAAGAAATCATTAAAAATCTCCAAATTCTCCAAGAACACTTGCTCCTTTAACTTCTGAACTCCTCATTGAGAAAAAAAAAAAAAAAAAAAAACTTAAAAACCACTAACTGCGAAGACATGTTTTATGTCTTTGTTAAAAATTCACTTCTAGGCATACATTTAGTTAGAGTTGCCTAACTCAGTCAAGTTTCTGGAAACTTCAGAGGAGCTTGTGCATGCGTTCTGGGAGAGTTCTAACAGGGCCTGGCTTATTGTTACATCTGTGTACACATAAATTTCATATTCCTCTTCAGATATCTGGGATTTAGTTAGTTACATAGCTTTGACCTTTGACCTCTTTTCAAGGCCTTCGGTAATGTCATTTATAGACATCTGGGAACTTAAGCTGTGAGCCACATAGGACCCACATGAAACTTTCAAACTTTGTCATTCTTTGGGGCCCACCTCAGCTTGGTATCGCCCTTTCAGTTTTCGGTCAAAGCCACCTTCATAGTATTTGTGCTTCATTTTGACAGGTCTATCGCTGGACATACGCTTTGTTTCTTCTTAAATGGATTAGGAATGAAGATGACACACAGGAACTGGCAATTCTGCCCAATACTGGTTCTGAAAGTCTGGGTTATGACATCAGTTCTGGAGGAAGCCTTGCTGACGGACCAGCTTCCGTCCTCAGCATGGCTGTGCTGTGAGATCTCTCTAGGAAGTACAGGCACACACTCCACGCGTGAACACCAGGTTTCTTTTCATAAAATAGGCACAAATCCAGCGGCAGTGCTGATGATGGGAGCTCTATGGATGCGGAGCTCCAGGTAGAAGTTAGAACACTGAATGGGTAGGCCTGGGGAAAAGGTCAGTTTTACAGAGAACAGCCCAGCAACCCTTCCCTCTGCACTTCCTGGAGGAAAGTATCTACAGGAGTTGAGCAGCCTGCACAAATGCAGGGATTTCTAGGGGTCCCTGTACAAATCCCACTCTGAATATTTTTTTTTATGTGTGTGCTCCTTTCTATTAAGATGCACAGCCCAGGAGCTGATTGCCTCATCTGCTGCATTAAATACATTGCATGCTATGTGGAAGCCTGTGCCAGACAATACATAAAGAGTATTTTACTCTCAGGAGAGTGAATGGGGGGTGGAGTGGGGGAAAGGTGGAGAAGGCGGAGGATGGGAGGGAGTGGGAACTGGGATTGGTATGTAAGATGAGAAAAAATTGCTTTATATAAATAAATTAAAAATTATTTCACTTAAGTGCATAACTTCTCTTTTGAAGATGGCATCAATCAATCAATCAATCAATCAATCTCTTTTCTTTTCCTTTGCTAAACATATTATTTAATATATTGCTTAACAAAATTTAAAATGCAATATAGGTAGCAATACAGAAATATAAAACAATACAAAAAGAAGAAAGATGAACATGACAAAGAGAAGAAATAGATAAAGTTGTCAATACGATTAATAGGAAAGAAATAGAGGTTGAAAATTCCATTTTTTCTCTGTATTCAAATACTGGTTCTAAGCAAATACCTTGGGCTCCCCGATTGGAGCAGAGAGCATCAGTTGGGCAGACTGTGAGCCAGGCATATGCTGTATTGGTAAGTGACAGAGGTGGCCTGAGGTGTCTGTCCTACCTGCTTTTTATCTTTGGTATTTTTCTTTCTACTTCTTGAAAAAGAATGAATTTTCAATAAAATAACATATTACTTTAAAATTTTAAAAATGTTGTCACTTTTCAATATTTAGGGTATTGAGTTTTGTGTGCTTTTAATCATTTTTTAGATTATAGTATAATTGCATTATTTACCCATTCCCTTTCCTCTTTCTAAACCTTCTCAAGTACTCCACTCTTCCCATTCTCAAATCTATATTTCTATCTATCTATCTATCTATCTATCTATCTATCTATCTATCTATCTATCATCTATCTGTCTATCTATCTATCTATCTATCTATCTATTGTTGTCACACATGTATGTGTATTTCTAAATATGAAAGTACAACCTGCTCTGTCCCTAGTGTCCTTGCATGTAGGATTTTAGAGCTCATCGTCTGATATAGAATTGGAGTGCTTTTCCTGGGGAAGATGATTTCTCCCACTCTCTCCATTTCTTCCTTGTCTGTAATGTCTCTTTTTTTACAGATACAATACCTATGCATTCAAGACCTTCAATAACTTTCTGAAAGTTACTCCACCAGTACGTACCAGAGGGGATATTATATTTAAGATCTAGGTAGGTTGGGATTCAGAGCCCACAGTACTCTTGTAACAATGCACTGTAGTTTGATTTCCACCCTACTTCTCTACCCCTTACATGTTCGTTCAATAAGCTCTGATCAGCCTTGTTGAGTTCCACTCTTATTTCTAGGGATCACAAATGCACCTCATCCAAAATGACTGGGCCATGAGTTCAGTAGTTAACACACATCCAAGTCAACTGAGCAGCAGACACACACACACACACACATACACACACACACACACACACACACACACCAGGAATGTTTCTGTGTTCTGCGCCCAGACATTATTGATCCAGTTTATCTTAGTCTTTTGGAAGACCCAAGCATACCAAAGTGAATGTTCACCTGAAGACTTTGTGAAACACCCAGATGGGCCTCTGAAATCTCTCTTCCTTGGTGGAGTTCTCCAACACATTCCCCCTATACTGCTTCTGACAGAACTCCAAATGCTCCGAGTTTCCTTTATTTTTCACTGTCACAAATGTGGGGTACCCGTGACCAATAATGCAGCACTGCTGGTGATCAGCTAATGAGGGACAAGAAGATACAGCAGAACCTGAGATGCCTGAACTTAAGAAGAATCCAATTCTAGTCCACACAATATTTGATCTATTTTCTGCAAAGCTGAGAAAAGGAAAGTATTGACTGGGGAAAGGAGAAGGGGAGCAGAAAGACAGGGATCCCAGAGAGTTGGATGAACTGAACACCTACGCATTTTATGAACCAAAGTAGACCATCAAATACATTAATGAAGGGATCTGTAGTTCTTCTATCCCAGGGCTGCTACTTTGGAGACCACTGAGGACTGAGATGGAGTGCCAATGCCACTAGGGTGTGACGGTTCTTGGTCATTGGGCATCTTAACCTGACTTTCGCTACATCTCCTGAGGCAACTTAAGGTTTTATTCCATCTTCTTTCATTTCTCACTTTTCTAAGAAAGCTTTTCTACTTTTGACTATTCCCTCCTGGGAGGTAGGGATGTCATCTTTGCCTACCTCTGTTCTCACCAAAGTTTCAGGTACCCCCCTTAGATTTCCCTTACAGTCCTCAGTGGCAGAAGAGCAAGGACAGGATCGTGCATTCGCATTATTCTGAATAGACATGATTATGCTTTGCATGCGTGGTGAAATACAAACCAGGTAACCAATTATACCCGGCGAGGAGGTCAGAGAGAGTGAGTTTTGGGCTCACGATTATTGCTAACTAGTTTCAGGACTATGATTAAGTTCTATAAATCACCAAGTCATATTCTGTTATTTTTTTTGTGTCTGTCATATTTTTCTTTTAACCCTGCAGATCTAGAAGGAGTAATGGTACTAGAGAGCATGGGATAAACAAGGTACACAAGAGTCATACTTTCTGGGGCAACGGCAATCGGCAAGCAGAATCTCGTTCCCGGATTCCCGATCTAAAGCTTTTATAATTTAAAAGAATGATGCATTCATACAGAATGAAGATCAGGCATTCAAAGATCAGCACACCTATATTTCATTCAAAATGGAGAAACTTGACATTTCAAGTAAAGCAGTCCTGAAGTGACAAAGTTCAGGAGCTGGGTACTTCTCCATGAAAGGGGGAATTACTTAGAACATAGAAATGAGAGATAGAGACAGAGGCATAGTTTGCAAAGTGTTTTCCTAGTGTGTAGGAAACCCTGGGTTCCATTCTTGGCACCGCATAAGCTGGGCATGGTAGTGCCTGCCTATAATTCCAGCACTGGGCTGGTGGAAGCGGAAGGACCAGAAGTTCAAGGTTTTCCTATGCTACATACCTAATTGGAGGTCAGCCAGAGCTACAGAAGAACCCAGGAAGATAAAAGAACATAGAACTCCAACTCCAGCCACCAAATTTTGGAAGGCCACTTTGAAGACAGAATATAAATTATATTTTATTCCATACACTGCCTTGGTGCTGCAGCCACTGCTTATTGTCTTTGCAAGGTTACAGTCTGCACAGCAAAAATGCTTCGGCAGATAGTGCCTGTCTGTGAATTGCGATGATATTGATGCAAGCGAAGTTATTTTGACAGGCTGGCTGCACCTCAGCTCCTCACCTGCATCTTAATTTGGGATGGATTCTAAAACTCTAGCTGTGCTTGTATTTCTATTCCCGATTCTAAGAAAAAGTCAGTGTAAAGAATGTCAAGTTTGCTTACCTGATAACCCAGGAGACTGATTCAGCCCCCAGAGCCCGGGAAGAGCAACTTGAGGGAGTTTCAAAACGGAAATGGAGGAAGAGTATGTGCTGGGGTGAGCTGCTATGATTTGAATACAGTTGAAAGCAAACCTAAGCTTCTAAAGTAGTGGCTGTAAGCCTCTGGCATGTCCCAGAATTGTCCACTGTCTTCACCTGTCCCTCATTTAAAGACCTCAGAGACAGCTGATAGATTTCTTTCCTTGTGGGAGTGATCCTAGTAGACATTGTTGCTCTCCCACAAAAATGCCTTTATTGGAAAGCCTCACCTGATGTAGGGTGCTCAACACGCTCTTTCCTTCTCTGTAGAACCCACCTTAGGTGGCAGATAAGTCCTCGCTCCACCTCAAGGTTATCATAGAGTCAATGCCTGGCTCACATAAGGAGTAAGCATCACTTGGCTTATGGTGGAAGACCTCTGGGTGTAGAAGTGGTACCCAGAGCTGGGAGGCTTAGGTTGGTTAGATTTTTAGCTGCTATCGTGTTCTTGTTCGGCTTCTTCCCTCCTTTCCTGTTTGACTCACTCCATCAGGGTTTACTTCTAGGACCTCCCCTCAGCAAATCCCTCCCTGAGACTCAACAGTTCAGACTCTGTGATGAAAGAATCTAAATAATCAATGAACACAAAGCCCCATGACTACTGTAAGATAAAATGTCACGTTGCTTCAACACCTCCCATGATCCTTGGTGCATAGTGGTGAGTTCTGCTCTCCTTTGATACATCCTATATCCAGTGGAGAAAGTTTCCCAATCCATTCTGCTCAGGTTAGCTGGAACAGATTGAGGACCACTTGATCCTTTAAAGGATTTTGCCTGCATGACATTTGGGTCATAACCTCCTATGGAATCACAGGGCACCATCTCTCTCGATCCTTCTAAGCCTGCTTTACACATCTCTGTCGATGATCTCAGCTCCCTAATGCATCCCAAAGGTGGCCCTGTATCCTGTGTGATGTCTTTCACGCCTAGGCCATGACGGTATGTGGCTAACAGCTGCCCATCTGTTCAGGGAGGAATATTGCCTGTTTAGTCTTATCACTCTGTTCTGAGCAGGGAATCCCTCCCTCACAAGGGTGGGATGGGGGAAAGGAAGCGCTCAGAAAAATGAAACACTGAAATAAAATCTCTCAGAAGATTGTCTTTTTTGTACTCAAGTTAGGTTTCTCTGGACTATATCTATCTCATAAATGATGGACACTCTATCACGTCTAATATCAGATGACCAAAGCTAGCAGAGTATTCATTATTTATGAGGTAGATATTGTCCAGAGAATAGTTATACAAACAGGACCAGAGAGTCTTCTATCTTGAGTTCTACCACGTTCTCTGAAGGAATTTAGTCAGGCACACAGTAAGATTTATGAGTCATCCTACAAGGGGTGAAATGCCCACAATCCCGCCACGGTCACATGGACATTCTGGGATGTCTCTGCCTTGGTGATTGAGAATGACTCACCATTCTCAACCGTGCCCTGTGAAGTCATGAGGAAAAGCAGCATATGTTCATGTGTTCATTCTGGCTGCCTCTGGCACTCACCCACTCATCCCAATTTAAATCTCTGATGCTTTATGCGAGAGAATGGAAGTGTGTGTGTGTGTGTGTGTGTGTGTGTGTGTGATGTGTTGGGGGTGGGGGCTGTGACTTAAAACCATACCGGCTCATTCAGCTTAAACTGCTAAGAAGGGAGATGCCCGAGCTGCTAACAGGTTTCCCCCAGTCTTGTTCCATCTCAAACGTGATTCATTCAGGAACTTGAAGACTGTTTTTTAAAGCAACACAACAGGCCTATTAGTACTTAATTGCATTACCAGTCTGGTTCCCGGTGTAACCAGCCTTCTTGATTTAGGGATGAGGCACGGGGGCGGTAGCCTGCACAGTGCTTCCACTTCCACCGCTTATTGGATGGGCGTTCCCTCAGGTCAGAAACTATTTTGTTCCCTGCCAGAAGTGGTGGGAAATTCTGACTCAGGTGATTTTCAGGCAGATGGTAAGCTGATTTATTTAGAGACTCCAGAAATATCGCTCCATTAATTACACGGTTGAGAACTTGATTACCAAAGAGCTTGTCTGACGCTGGCCAGGGCTGGTTCACGTTTACACTTGAGATTTTTTTAATCTATCTGGGCAAGGCAGCTAGAAAACGTGATGGTGGAATGGTTGTCTGGAGCTATCTGGTGAGGATACTGCGGATAAATCTCTACTGCCGAAACAAAAAACTAATAAGGACGCAAATTAGGTGAGACAACAGAACAGAGACCAACACACACATCCATCTCAGGACCTGTACATTTATTTACATAGAAAAAGACACAGAGGCAGACAGATGAATGAACACAGAGATAAGAAGGGAGGGAGGGAGGGCGGGAGGGAGACAGCTAGATAGTGGCGATAGTGAGATTGAGGGAGAGGGATGTGGTTCTGCCATTACATATAAAGGCCGGGCAGTCAAACTGACTATGAAAGCTGAAATTACAGCATGTGATGTAACGATTAGTTTGAAAAATAAGGGTGATCCCATGACCTTCAGCAGTTTGCATCAATATCTTATACATTGTCTTCTTAGTATTAATAAACCCATAGGTAAATGTGAATATTTCATAGGCATTCTTTTAACAGTGTATTATTTAAAGGGTGGAAAGGTCAGGAATTAGGATATATCATTACTTTGTACACATAGCATCTTCATCTGTAGCATTGTGAGCAAGACTTCCTGCCTTCTTTGCCTCCTGTTACTTCTGAGACAGAGAAACCTATTTTATGCTGTCTTGGAAGACTGTCTTACCCTTTCTAAGCTTGCATCAGGTAACAACATCATATCCTTTTTAACCTCTTTTTAAAATATATTTAATATAATACATACAATTCTTTTGAATCGACATCCCACGGTGTTGGCCTGTCTGGCCACGCTCTTTCTGCCTGTCTTCTAGTGTTAGGATTACAGTAGAGCCCTACAGAGCCGATTCCTTTATACTTTAAACGATGTGAAATAGATCTATAGGCTCCTTCCATGGGACCCTTTCACCGTAGTTACTTCCTGTGACCACTGCTACTGCCTTACCTGTGGCTCTAAGTTTATCTTAACCACTTTCTGGCTGCCCACTAACAGTGCCCTGAATGGCAACAATGTCAACATGCTTAGAGGCTGGTTTTTATTTTTATAATTCCATCAATATTTGGTTCAAATTTCAGTTTCCCAGTTATCATTGTTCTAGTCTTTTGTGTTATCACTTTTCAGTCTTTTATCACACAGCCCGTCTTTGCTGGACAGGCGGCCTCTTTTATTGCCATTCTTGGGAAATGCATACAGATTTAATACTTGTAGACAAAGAGGAAAGTCACCTATGCTTTTTCTTGTCCTTGTGGGGACTGACTGAAATCTGACCTTGTAGAGAGGAACATGATGAGTCACTACTCAGGAGACACATCTGCCATCTACTTGATGATCTGTGGACTGCAGAGCCTTACTTCATGGTAATTCCTGAAGCTGTTCATCCCTAAGGTGCCAAGGCAACTGCAACTCCCTAGTCATTCCAATATACCATCTGTGTGTCTAGAAACATTGTCTTCTCTCAGCATGTCCCATCAAAGATGATTCCCATCTCTCTAAGACTGTTCTTTACACTTCAGTAGCATAAAGTTAGAAAGGGAACAGTATTATTGTGTGGGAAGCCTAAGGAAAGGCTTAAGCAGATGAGTCTAATTAGCTGGCGTTGTTGGGGGTGTATGAAGAGAAGAATCTTTGATTTTTTTTTTCTCCTAGCGTCATAGACTGCCATTTGCAGTAATCGCACTGCAGACCATGACACAATCACAGTGGATAACAGTAAACAGATGAGAACAAGATGACAATGGATGGAGGAGGCAAGGGCATAGACGGTTTTATAAGCCTTTACGCTTGTAGAGGGGCCAAATTGTTATTACATGTCTCTTAGTTTTGAAGGTGTCTTGATGGGTGCTGCTGTGGTGACGGTAGGTTTAGGGAAGCCTTACTCCCAAAGACAGGCACTTCCTGGGCCACTTTACTAGCCCAGTCTAGTGGAACGTTCTAGAAAGAGAAGCTTAGCTTTCTTTCTTTCTTTCTTTCTTTCTTTCTTTCTTTCTTTCTTTCTTTCTTTCTTTCTTTCTTTCTTTCTTTCTTTCTTTCTTTTCTCTCTCTCTCTCTTTCTCTCTCTCTCTCTCTCTCTTTCTTTCTTTCTTTCTTTGAAGAGTGATCTCAGAAAGGTTTCACAACTTTTCAAGGATTACCTCATGGGACTTGACGTTATTAAAACACATCGCCTGAAAGAGAGCAGTCACATAGTATGAATAACGAATGTCCTCTGTGCCGGTAACACCACGAAGAGGTCCAGCTCCAACGAAGCTGCATTGGAAAGAATCTGAAAGGATCATAACTAAAGCTGAGAACCTACTTGCATCTCGAAATCAAAAATGGGCGTTTTGCTTTGCTATGTTGCAGTTTTGCATTTTTAATCTAACATGGAATCACCCGCAATTAAGATTCTAAGGCAATTAAAATTCCCAAAGCAAAGGGCACACAACAGACTTCAAAGGTTCCACTAACTCCATTTATTATTGTTTCTCTATATACCCAGAGAGTGAAAACATAGCTTATCTTTCTAATGTGATACCTGAAAACACTTCCATGTACAAATAATTGAAAATATCATTTTAAAAGTTTTGTTTTTTTTTTTTTTAGAAATTAAGGGTGAGGTGAGTTTCATATTACAAGTTAAGGGTAAGACTTGGTATTTATTGGTCTTGTGACACCATATATAGGAGGCAAATGAAAAAGCTTTACTTTGACTTGGGCGACTTGTCCATGGGGTTTGGTGCTCATAGAAAAACACAGTGCAGGGACGACACAGGACCCACACAGCAAAGAGCCAAAGAAGATGGTCAAGATTTGTAGTGGTCTTGACAATACAATGTCCAAGAAAGGGTACTAGGACCTAAGGATTGAAGAAAAATAACTGTACTAGATAAATGGCAGGCACTTCTTTCAAAGGCCAATCAGAAAACGATTTCACCCCTGTGTTGGCCTACTGCGTCATGATTTCTGTATCTTCATTTTGAGGGTGACTTTAGATAAAATTACCTTCTATCCCAGGGATTGCATTTTTTTTTTCTTCCTTAGGAAAAAGAAGTTGGGTTAGGTCAGCTCCGTGTTCCTTTCTCTCTGTTTTTCCACGTGCATGCTTCCTACCGTTCCCCAAATCAGATTTAAATCATGATGTAGCTTTCAATATCTTCCATTAGGAACTGAGGAGATGGCTCAGTGGGTAAGAATGCTTGCTGTGCCAGTACAAGAACATGAGTGGGAATCCCGGCACCCGCATAAAAGGCTGGATGCAGTTGAGTGCACCCCCAGTAAGTCCTAGAACTGTGAGAGACAAAGACAAGGTGATCACCAGGGCTTAGTGGCTACTCCAGGTCAATAGGAAACCCTATGTCAAGGGTGAGAGAGACAGAGCAGGTTACTCTGGCTTCTACTAGCATCCATAGGCACATGTACCCTTCTGCCACATGTACACACACACACCACACACGTTACATTATATATATATATATATATATATATATATATATGCTATCCATGTGCTGAACAACCTCTGTCCTGTCCTTTGTCATTCTCACATGAAATAGTTAAACTATTTCACGCCCCACTCTTCCTATTCTCTCTGGCAGTGCAGTGAATTCTCTCCCGTCACTGGAGATCTCAGAGTTTCTCAAGAGCCATCCTTCAACTCTCTCGACTGTCTCAAGAGGAGACGAGTGTTAGCGTTTGGTTTTTCTCCCTGTGTAGAGTCAAGGAGGTCTTAGAATTTGCACTGAGCAGGATTTAACAAAGGAAATGGAGGTTGCTTCACATTATGTTAGTTCACATAAGCCTCGCTTGTAAAACCTTGAAATTAAATGGGATTTGTATAACCTTGTCATGGAGCTGCCATTATTCATCCCTAAACCAAAGCTTAACAGTATAGAGAAAGACAAAGGACATCAATTTAAGGTAAATTGCAGCTGGATATATATAGGATCCCATTTTATATCTTTACAAATACCAAGCAAATTCTCTGATATTTGTGATAAGGAAGGCGCAGTATTAAGGATTTGCCATTCATTGTATTTGGCTAAAAGCCATCCATATGAATCTACACTAGAATTTGGTATTAAACATCAATTCCAAAAAAAGAGCCTTGTTTGGATTTGTTCCCTTGGACTTGATGTATGGTAATTTTTTTTGAGAAATTTGGAGTTAAAAGCAATAAAGGATATTCTTGTTTATAATAATTGTCCATGATAAGTCATGATTGCTTTTATAAATACACTGAAGCACACACTCAAGTAGACATCTGCAATGATTATTTAAAATTATATTGTAAGAATAATGGCATTCCCCAAACAGAAAGAGCTCTTTATATTCTCTTATTATGGCTCCACAGGAACACCCAATAATGGCCTATTAATGATTTGGGGTAAGCCAAAGGCATCACTCAGCTTTTAAGTGAAAATAGTGGAACCTCTGGAAACATAGCCAGTGCCACAAGGACGGACACCATGGCACTTTTCAACTAACCGAGCAGTAATGATTTTAAATACAGATCATGCTTGAGGGGATGGTAGAGCTTCATCTTGGTGTTTGAAAGGTGCATGTGCTCGATGGAACCCACATACATGCCAGATCCAGCTCGTGCCTCTTCACATCCTTCCCTGAGCCCTGGGATGGCCCCTCACAGCAACAGACCACATCAGGGGTTATCCATTGCCTCTTGTTTCCAGGCAGCCTCAACTAGGGGGAATAACAACACAAGATCAGTAACCAGGAGTTGGCATGAACTGGCTTTCTCTACTAAAGACTATGCTTGGGAGTAGCCAGCCTTTTCCTACAGCTGTAATGCTTGATAGATTCAGTTCCCGCTCCTACCCATGCTCTTTCAGGTCGAAGGATAGCGTAGCATCTCACTGCCAATTCTGGGGCACTTCTTTATGTGTTTCCCAAATCTTGGCTGCATTAACTACCCCTGCTTTAAGTCCTTCTAGGCACTAACTTGAATCACTATCCCTCTCTGCCAGGACACTGAAGGTATCTTTTTTCCTCCCCTAGGACCACTCATATTAATTCAGAACCTTAACCAAATGAAGTCATGATCCATCACAATAGGCTCCTTCTCTTGTCTTTTTATAAAGGGCATCTGCTAGTTCCATCACTTCTGTATCAACACACGCTTCATTATTCCAATTTCTTTCATTAATAAATGCCCCTTTGGGGGTTGGATCTTAGTCAGTAGAGTGCTTGCCTGCCACATATAAAACACTGGATTTGATACCCAGCACCACATCCCAGAGGATGAGAAGTTTGGTCGATCCTTGGCTACATGACAAGCTCATCACCAGATTTGTCTGTATGAGACACAGCCTCAAAAAACCAGAACAATCACAATGACATTCTCCTCAAAGAAAAGTCTGTACCCTTCTGGGGGCACACATCTGTCATATCAGCACTTGGGAGACCGAGACAGGATCATCACAAGTTATACACCAGTATGGCCTGATGTGGCATTCCCCTCTGTATGCTGTGGATATGTTTTTATCACCATTGCTTAATAAAGAAGCAGGGCAGAATATAGACAGGTGGGAAAATTAAACTGAATGCAGGGAGAAAGAAGGTGGAGTCAGATGGATGCCATGTAGCTGCCAAAGAAGCAAGAGGTAACAAACCAGGAGACTCATGGTAAAATATAAAATAATAGAAATGGGCTAATTTAAGATATAAGAGTTAGTTAATAAGAATCTTGAGCTAATAGGCCAATAAATATGTAATTAATATTAAGCTTCAAAATGGTTATTTCACAAACGGCTGCAGGAGCTCGTGAGCAGGACCTGGCGGGTGGAGTGAAACCCATCCAGGGGGACCAGTGGATTGAAAAATATTTGTAGCTACAATGGCCTATACAGAAAGACTCTCAAATAGACCTTCCCACCACCAAATAAAACAACCTCTCTTTATTTCTCAATGGATATAACTTAGTTCATCCCAAGCTCAGCGCAACTGGTGCTCAAAATATGAGACAATCCAATTAGATTTGATATTAAAACTTCTATTGGAAAGGATGGGGCACAGAGGCTTCAACTTAGAGACAGCCAAGAGTAAGGACATGGGACTGGAATTTTCAGGTCAAGCAGAGGTGAGTCCTTTGAGAATAAATCATCCAAGGAGACAAACACAGAGATGGAAAGGTGTGACTGATGTCATTAAGTGAATCCTGGGCACACTTGAAGCTTGTCCTGGAACACAGGCTGCATGACACTCCCTATGCTCAAGCCGAGTTGAGCATCTGTCACTTGAAACTCTTACCTAACAGGCCTCCCCCAGGAGAAACACACCTGAGAAAGTAAATGACGGCAAGTGCTAGCAACCGGGACGTTACAAATGCCAACTGTCTAGATTTCTTGCGCTGTTTTCAATAAGAATACTGACTGGAGACGCATACATTTATGTCAAGACCACAGAAATCAGTGTGCAGAAATGGTCCATCGCCGCAGATTTCCTCTCTGACCATCCCATCACATTCACACAGCTGGCCTGCCACTTCTAGTCACCATCTGAGCCAGCAAGCTTGTGGAAGACCCTAGGTTCGCAGGTCTTATGATATGGAAGCTCTTAATACCTGCACTGACCTTCCGTTCTCTGACATCTACGAGAGAGGGACAACACCAAACCAAACAACCCACTGTGCATTGGACTTTGCGGTGCAGGCCCACGTGTGCACAGGTACACACAAAGAACAATGGTGGGAAAGAGCTGAATGATCCGTTCAGACGTTGTTACCCAGAGCCACCTGACTGGGCCTTCTCAGATGACAGGACTCATGGCAGGAAAGCTGCTATTGCAACATCTCTATTCCCATTTAGCATCTATCAGAAGGGGAGTCAGGGGAAGGTCAGACTGTCTCAGAGCCCGGAAACACTAGCATGACCGTAGGTTCAAGGGAGAGTAAACAGATGTTAAGAACAATGACCAACAAGATCAAAAACACCAATGACAACTTATACTGGAGAGGTTGTGGGGTAAAGGGAACACTCCTGTATTGCTGGTGGGAATGCAAGCTTGTATAGCCCCTTTGGATAACAATATGGAGATTTGTCAGAAAATTAGGAAACAACCCTCCTCAAGACCTAGCAATACCACTTTTAATTATATATATATATATATATATATATATATATATATATATATATATATATATTGGTTTTTCGAGACAGGGTTTCTCTGTGGTTTTGGAGCCTGTCCTAGAACTAGCTCTTGTAGACCAGGCTGGTCTCGAACTCACAGAGATCCGCCTGCCTCTGCCTCCCGAGTGCTGGGATTAAAGGCGTGCGCCACCACCGCCCGGCATAAGCAATACCACTTTTAGGTATATATCCAAAGGATGCTCAATCGTGCCACAAGGACATGTGCTCAACTATGTTTATAGCAGCATTATTTGTCATATCAGAACCTGGAAACAACCTAAATGTCCCTCAACCAAAGAATGGATAAGGAAAATATGGTACATTTACACAATGGAGCACTACACAGCAGAAAAAAAATAGTGACATCTTGAAATTTGCAGGCAAATGGATGAAGCTAGAAAACATCATATTGAGTGAGGTAACCCAGACCCAGAAAGACTATTATATATACTTACTCATAAGTGGTTTTTAAACATAAAGCAAAGAAAATCAGCCTACAATTCACAATCACAGAGAACCTAGACAACAATGAGGACTCTAAGAGAGACATACATGGATTTAATCTACATGGGAAGTAGAAAGAGGACAAGATCTCCTGAGTAAATTGGGAGCATGGGGACCATAGGAGAGGGCTGAAGGGGAGGGGATAGGCAGGGAGAGAAGCAGAGAAAACTGTATAGCTCAATAAAATCAATTTAAAATAAAAAGAACAATGGCCAAGGCTCAATCCTTCAAGCCTTCCTCTTCCCAACACATCTGAGTGACAGTGTTAACGTTCTATGTAAAACCTTTTCCATGGTAGCTGCCCTTCATGACACACAGCCATCATCATTATTATTACTACTATTATTATTGTATGCCAAAGGGCTATTGTTTTCTAAATCCATCATTTATATGAAGGCCGAACAGTGATGCAGTCCGCATGGGTGCTTTCTTGCTTCAGAGTTCCTGCTCACTACACTATTTAATTGATTCGCTAAAATGTCTAATCTGGGACTCATAAAACATATTTACAGCATAAATTAAAGCTTCTGCCATTGCAACCCTCGGTTTGATTTTCATCTTGTACCAATTGTCAAGCATATGTATAGATTCTTACACACACACGCATGTAAATGTGGATTGTCTAGAAGATTAAGAAGATTGGTAAAATAGGAATGCAAATATAATACATAAATTTGCATATATACCATTGTGGAACCCAAGATCTTGTATGAGAAATATATTCTAATAGCTAATCTTTTTTTTTCTTTTCAAATTTCTTTTTTTTCTAATAGCTAATCTTAAAACTGCTTACTGTTCCAATATTATCATGCATTCATTTAAAATACAAACTTTGCCACCCCTGCCTAGACTGGCAGCCCATACAAAGTAGGTGGTCTTTAAGAATGGCATTTAAAACCTGCTTGTTTAAAAGTACAAGTACAAGATCATGTGGAAATGAATCAGCACATAGTAGTTGCTCAATAAACTCTCATTATTAATATCATTGCTGCCATTTGTAAACATATGATTCCTAGAGGATCTATTAATTAATGAGCAAGTTCATTAAAATCCACACAAACCCCTTCTGAGCAATCATTTCTATTCCTTTCCCCATAGATGCTGTATTATCAGCTTGAGTTACCACAGAAATCAAACTATTCATTAATTTGCTCATTGCGCAGTTAGGGACCACATGTAATTTGCCGCATATTTGAAAGTATGCTAGAGAATAAATGTTGATTAAGACGAATTTGGCACATACTGCCATGTTATGAGGTCTGCTGGGATAGACGAGAGAGTCAGTTCACTGCCAAGGAGAGCATCAGCCTACAGAATGAGGTAGCTTCGATGGGAAAACCTAGGGCCAATCGACCCAGAGACGTTCCCCTCACCTTTTCTGCCAGCCAGCCAAGATGTCTGATCTCACGACTGCCAGCAATGCCCGTCTTCCCCAGCTGTTCTCTGACATCAGCAATGACTCGCGTCAGCAAGTCACTAACGTTGGTGTGGATGGCACTGAACCAGGCTTGGGCAGTGGCAGAGTCCTTTGTCCTCAGGATCACTGTGTGCTTAGCATCCGGAGAGTGGATTTCAAGCTGCCTGGAGAAGCAAAGGGAGATAGAAGGTGACCCGGGAGCTCCTTCTGCATCAAAAAGCTGCCGTTTTAAGGCGAACACCATGTTTATTCTCGTCATTTACCTTCGTGGCCATGCCTTCATTCGGACATTCATTTGTTCAGATCATCACCTGGTGCCCAGGTGCTGGTCTGTGCCTTCAGAGCATAGCATAACAACTCTATTGCAAACACCAGGTACCTTAAATGAAGGATGTTTCAGTTTCCTGTGATGCGGCCGAATCTAAGATACTATTCATTCTCTTGCAGAGGATTTTTAGTATTGCCCCTACACCGCTGCTGCTGTGGTAGCAAGTAGACTGTGGTGACCAACCACGTTCTTAACCCCATTGCCCAGTGTTCATCAATTAGGATGTTTAAAAATAAAAATGACCAAACTTTGTATTTTATTCTCTCTCTCTTTTTTTTTAGACATGGTCTCATGTAGCTCAAACTGGTTCCCAAATTTCCAGGTAACTGAGGATGATGTTGAACTAACTCTCCGCTGCCTGCTCTGCCCTCTCAAGTGCTAGGCTTTTAGGCTTGCTCCACTACTCACCAGGTGTCAAAGTTCGCATTCTTTAGGAGCCTTGTCTGTGGCACACTTAAGTGTGACGGCACCACTGGGCTCCTTCAGTGAAGGAAAGGGTGGTGTGAAGAAGGGGAGCAACGGTGTGAACAGGGATGGGCTAATCTTAGCACTTCTCGTAGTTAAACCAGAACGCCAACGCATACGTCAGAGTTCCAAGTGGACCCCTGGAGTTATTGAGTGAATGATCTGTCTAGAGGAAGCATGATCATTGTGGGATGTTTCCAATAGCTTCTGGGGAGGTCTGAATAAGAACGGTCCCCATAGGCTCAGAGATTTAAAGGCTTAGTCACTCGAGAGTGGAGGTCTTTGGTAGGATTAGAAGGGCGAGGAGGTGTGGCCTTGATGGAGGAAGAGTGTTCCTGGAGGAGGGGTGGTGACAGCTGTGAAGCCAGATGTGAAGCCAGAGTGTGGCATTGCTGGTAGGCCTGACCTTGCTGCCGATTAGCAGAATGTGGGCTTTGGGACTTTGGATTAGAGTTGCAGCTGAACACTTGAAGCGGGGCTTAATGGGCTACCCTAGTAGAAGGCATGGAAGACAGTGGTGCTAAGAGCAATGTAGATTATGACAGCCCTGATCAAGAGCTTAGTAATATTAGTAAGTGGCCCAGAGACCGTTCTCGTGATATTTTTGGCAACAAATGTGGCTACTCTCTCCCCTTGTCCAAATAATCTACCAGAGGCTGAATTGAAGAAGAGATTTTCAGACAGCTTAGTCTTGACCGTGTCATGTGGTTTTCAGTAAGGACTCTTCTATGCAGATCTGTAACGAAAGGGAGCAAACTGGACAAGAGAAATACCAAATGTACAGTTTGAGGAGAAAAGGAGCACTGGAGAGTGCACTGGAGCTAAGTCCAGTGCCCAAGGAGATAAAAGGTTTAAAGAAAAGCCTGATGCTAAATAGAATAAAGGGAGTGGTGACCTCGAGACAAGACCCCACCCACTAAGCTTCCTACCTGTGAAAAGGAATTAATGTAAAGGCCAGGCAGCGAAGGAAACCATTAGAAACAGAAAGCTGATGAGGATATAACTGATTGAGGGGGCCACGTTCCAGCTCCAGCAAGCGACAGAACATGGCAGCTTTGGCCACATGGTTCTGGCTTTAGTGCCAGGAGTATAAGGAAACGGTTGTGGAATCTTCCCACAATGAAGAAAACCTGCCGAGGCCAGGCGTGCGGCAGGGGTATCCTTGCACTCAAGCCCAGAGCAGCCACTGTGTGACTCGGTGGAGGTGCAGCCTGGATTTCCTTCGGGACCCCAGGATGTAGGAGCTGAGAGAGTCGAGGATACCTGCCAGGGAGAGCTGCAGACCAAGTATGGAACTGGTCCAGGAGAGAGAAGTGCGTTGCACTCAACAAAGCTGAAAGGAATTAGAGGCCTTTAACATCAGACATGGAGATGCAGAATTTGGAGTTTGCTCTGTTAGGTTTTGGTCTTGCTTTGGTCCGGAATTTCATCACCATGCTCCCCTTCTTCTCTTTTAGAATGGTAATGTATATTCGGTGTCAGAGAGCATTGGAAGTATGCGCTCTGTTTGCGATTTTGATTTTGCAGGGCGCAACAGTGAAAAGAACACCATGAGTCTCAGAAGAGACTTTGAACTTTGGATGTTTAAACAGTGTTCAGATTGTGACAGACTATGGGGACTCTTGAAGTTGAACTGAAAGCATTTTTGAATTATGCTGTAGTGGCAAGCCTATAGGGGTCAGGAAGTGGAATGTGATGGTTTGAATAAAAATGGCCCCAATAGGCGCATATATTTGAGTGCTTAGTCACCAGAAAGTGGAACCCTGATACGATTAGAAGGATTCAGAGATGTGGCCTTGTTGGAAAAAGTGTCATTGAGAGTGGGGGTGGGATGAACCTTTGAGGTTTCAAAGGCCCAGGTCAGGCCCTGGTTCTCTCTGCCACTCTGGGGCCTGCAGATCAGAATGTAGCTCTCAGCTACTGCTCCAGCACCTTGCTCCTTGCCATGATGATAACGGACTAATCCTCTGAAACCGCAAGCAAGCCCCCATTAAATCTTTCTTTTATAAATGTTGCCTTGATCGTGGTGTCTCTTCACAGCCGGAAAACAGTGACTAAGACAGTTGCATTTTGCTTTCAATTTGTTATTGTGATTGGATTACAGGTTTTTGTGAATGTGCACAAATAAAGTACAGGAAAATCTGGCCTGCCTTCCACTCGGTTTTCCCTGGTGATTTTATTTTACATACTACACATTGATATCAAAATGAGGACACTGGCATTAATACAGTGTATATGTCTATGCAGTGTTATACTGTGGAAATGTGTGTAAAGACCACTGTAATCCTGCTACAGGACAAATTCAAGTACCACAATTATTTCCCAGCCAGCTTCTCATCACTCTCCCTTACCACCATGTGTTCTCCAGCTCTGTATATTTAATATAGTTATTTTCTATTGCAAGAAAAATATTATATTTATTTTTATTTACTGGTGTTGGTATTGGGCACCTCAAAACAGAATTAAATTATCTATTTACTAGCTTCCTTCCAGTGCTTAATAATTACACAGCTGTCCGCTACGAACCTACCACATTCCGGCAAAGTTTTTGATCCTCTAATAGGACAAGAGCAGGGTGTTCCCAATCATCCTGTGACTTATATCGTTAACCTGTTTAACACAGTTGACAATTGAAGTTTGGAAGGGCAGGGAAATAATTTACTCAAGGCTACACAGTTGGAGATTCTGGGATTCTGACACATGTGATTCTATGAATTTGCAAACATTACAGCACCTCTGCTGTAGATTAGGGAGCATCATAGGGGGAGGAAACTATGAGCTTCCATAGTCAGAAGACTGGTACTCACTGCCTGGGATGCATTCAATAGTGCCCTACTTAGCTCCTGCCTTGAAAGAGAACGAGTTAGTAGATCACAGGAAAGTTAGACATCTCAAGGCAACCTGGCCCCATCAGCATTTGAAACTGACCTTTGGGAGAAAATCATTCAACTCAGAAATCCGAACTGTAGAAAAGGAATGATTTGGAAAGTGGGATGTCTCTGAGGAGTTGAACAACAGTTAGTATTCTTGGTAAGAAATTTGAAGACAAGCCATAACAGCCTGAGGGTTTCATGTGATGAGGCGGGCATGGGGGAGGGGGGTTATCTGACAATGAAGTCTGTCCCCACCCAGGAGAAAAACAATGCTACACCTCTTAGGGACTTTCCAAAGAGAGGCAGGAAGTCAAAGGTGGGCATAGGATTCTAGAAAAAAGTCGAGGAGCACGCTCAGATTGTCTTTCAACTTCTATCACTATTTATTGTTCTAGAAAGTTAAAATGTGCAGGCTCTTCACATAATGATACTTTCTTTTGAAAATCTGGTCACCTGTTTTAAATGTAATAACAGTTTGGGACGTCATCTCTCTCTCTCTCTCTCTCTCTCTCTCCCTCTCTCTCTCTGTATGGGTGGGGAGGGTGGAAAGGAGAAAGAAAGAGAAAAGAGAGGGGGAGGGAGGGAAGAAAAGAGAAAGAGAGGAGAGGTGAGAGACTGATGAGAGGGGAGGGAGGGAATGTGAGAGATGGGGAAGGAGGGAGGGAAGAAAGAGAGAAAGATAAATCCTAGAGTGTCTCTAGGGAAAAAGTTTAAATACTGGGTTCCAACATGTTCCCCAGTGGCTCTCAAAGTGTGTCCAAATCCGGTAGCACCAACTTACTGAGAACTTTCTAGAAATAGACACTATTTGGTTCCCTTCTCAGCACTATTTAGGAATCCTGAAGGCAGGTCCCAGCAACCTGTCAGGAAAACTGGATACAGTTCTATTTGAGGAGGAGCCGCTCTGTGGGCTCGTAAAAGTCTGTATAGCTGGTGCCAGGTCCACTTGCTGAGGTAGACGTGCTGAACGGTGAGTTCTTGATTGAACTATTGAATTAATGATTGAACTAATCAATTGGTCCTCAAATAAGGGGAGCAGAAGACCCAAAGCAGAAAAGGAGCCCAAAGCTTTTATAGTCAAAGACAGTAGAAGTTCCCTATGAAAGTATTCCTTAGAAACCCGAACTACATTTCATTTGAAATATCATTCGGTTAAATACAGATGCTTGGAGCATATCCCAGACTTATCAAGTGAAACTTTCTTGTGGCTGAAGCCCTAGTATATGCTTTAAAATGTCCCATGGATTATATGGACTAAATGGACAGCAGCCCCCTAAGCCTAGGCTGCAGCCCTTTAAGAGACACAGTACCTCCAGACAAGATTGGGCATGTTCAGCATGATGTGCGGAGACACAGCTAAAATTCTGGGCCATTTGAGGGCCGGCACGGAAACCGAATACAGTAGAGGCTTCCTAAAATATGCACATACATGAAGACAAACTAAACAAAATTGCTAAATAATGGAGGAGACAGAGTACCAACTAAGCATCTCTTGTCACCAAATGACACTTCTGGCACTGGGACTGGGCTACATCTAATTGAGTTGTTGACCAATAGCATTCCATGGGAATCGTCAAACAACCCAGGCTGTTGCCAAGGTTGCTGCCCACAAACTGACAGCAAGGCCCTATTGCTGAAGAAGACTCCTTGAACAGGGAAATGTAGAGCTGGTGCCTACATATTGCCTTCACCCCTATGTACTAGGCTTTGGTACAGCCAGGTACAGGAGAGTGCCCTATAGGATCCAGAAAAGAAATGGAAACACGAAGCCAGCTATGAACCCTTTATCTATAATGGTGTCTGGCTTGCAAGGTATTCTAGGGAATGTAGGTAAAAAGCTCATGGTCGTAACCAAACAATATTGGATTTATTGATTTAAGGCCCATTCCCAGTCTTGCTTGGGTGACCAAGAACCAGAGACTTTATTATATTATATTATTATATTTATTCTTTAGAAGTCCGTTTGTTTTCTAATAATAGACAGAAAGGGAGTAGGTCCACCTGGGAGGAGAGATGAGGAGGAGCTAGCAGGAATAGAGGAAAAGGAAACTGTAATCAAGATAAATTATATGAGGAAAAAAATCTATTTTCAATAAAAGAGAAAAAGGCGAGGGCACTACAGTATCTACAGGTGGCTTTCAGGACAGAGCCCATAGAAGCGAGGATGTTGGGAGAGTACGATGGCCATTTGCCGCTGAGTGACAACATCCCTCAAAAACAATTGGTTTTCCTCACACATGTTATCTCTCAATTTCTGTGGGCCAGGAATTGGTGGGCAGAGTGTTGCTTGGCTGAGATCTGATGATGGTGGTTGTCTTGTCATTAGGAGGGACATGGCTCTGGGAACATAGTGGAGCAAGGCAGGGTCCACTCAGAGTTGGTACTGGGGTGTTTCTTCTGTCATTCCCCCTTTCTTTCCTTCAGTCAGTTCAAGATAGGATACTGTGAAATACAACTGGAAGTGATGACAGATGGGTGATTTAGTTTCTGTAAGCCTGGGATGTCTTCGCCCTCTAAACACCGGCAGAGACAGCGATTATGTTGAAACTGGTGATTCTGATGATAATGACTATAAACACCCTTCACAAGGTGATTTTGGGGAACACTTTGTGACTGATGAGTCCTGACATTAGCAATTATTGTTTACACTGGCAATATTTAAGATCCCTGACTTAGATGCTGGGAGATGGTGGCACACACCTTTAATCCCAATATTCAGGAAGCAGTGGTAGGTAGATCTTTGAATTTGAGGCTACTCTGGTCTACAGAGCGAGTTCCAGGACTGCCAGGGAGGTTACGCAGGTTTTGTTTGTCTCTAAAAACAAACAAAAACCAACTAACCAACCAAACAAAAAAGATTCTTGACTTAGTAAGTGAGAAAGAAACCTGGTTAGGGAATAAAAGATGCTTGTGTTTTCTGTATATAGGGGCATTTGTGTTAACTTTCTCTTATTTAACATTATTCAAAAATCTAAAATCATGCTTATTTGTTTATTTATTTATTGTGTTTTGGACAAATGCAAGCCACAGAGTATGTGTGGAGGTCAGAGGACAACTTGCAGGTCAGTTTTCTCTTTCTACCATGCAGGATCTGAGGATCGAACGTATCATCAGGCTGGATGGCAGGTGCCAATACCTGCAGGCCCTCTCATCAACCCACCTAACAAGACTACTACAGAGGTAAAATATGAAAACTAGCCCAAAATGTCCTGCCTAGCAAGTGTCTCAGATTGCAAACTGAAATTCAAAGCAATGATTTTTTTTTCTTTTTAAAGAAAATACAGGACTCTAGCACACCTACAGAGTATCTAAGGAGTGCCAGGTGGTATAAAACCGAGTGGGCTACTTGGTTCATGTCTCCAAAAACCATATCACCTGCAGTGCATTGATTAGAGTGTGTTGCCACAATGCAAGTCCAAGTAGAACCTTAAACTGAATTGTTTGGAAAAGGAATCCTTGTAGGTATAATTCAGGCAAGATGATAGGCATTCTTTGATTGCATTAACTATGCCCTGGACTGGGTGGGTGGGTATAGTATCATAAGACACAGAAGAACAACAGTGTGTTGGCTCAATGGATCAAAGGTACCTACTACAAAGTCTGGCAAACTGAGCCAAACATGCACATGAGCACACAGAAACACACGCACACACTAGCAATAATTAAAACACAAAGAGGGACAGACAAGAGGCAGAGACCAAGAGCAAAGAAGGCGATGGAGAGATGCAGCAATGCGGCAAGGTTTTAGGCATCCAACAGGGAGCTAGGAGTTAGAGATCGTGTCCGTCTCCATCCTGTCCTCTAGAAAGATACCGCTCTGTCAACTCATTGATGTCAGTTCTCCATATTCTGAAACCCGAGGTGCATCCATTTCCATCACTTCCAACTACAAGTGATGCATGCTTATATCACATGACCGTCTCCCTGTCCATGGTAGGATCAGGAAGGTTCTGAAGCTTAAAATCCATGGAAGCCCCAAATAGGTCAGTGAGAACTAAGTCTATCATCACACTTAGACTTGAAGTCTTTGCGACAAAAATGACCATTTTCACTACCATCCTAACCTCTCTCACCAAAAGAAAAAAGGGGATCCATTGGAAACAATCACAAACACAGTCTTGGGAAAATGCTGGGCCGTAGTAGGGCTCTACTTGGCCACTAAGCGTGCCCTCTATTTCCTCCTCCCAGGACGAAAAAAAGAAATGAGTCCTTTGCTCACTGTGAGTCCTACATATCTGGAACTGGGGATGAGGAAGGAGGAGGGAGCCGAGGAGCAATCAAGCCAGGAGGGCTGATAGGAGCTATTTTGAGTAAGCCAGTCTTTCATAAACTCCTATTTTGTTCTCCAGTTGAACTGACCACTGCTTGATGAATTGTGTTTATCTGTAGTTCAGCGATAAAGTTCTCTTTTAATTCCCCGTTGAATAGAAATATTTAGGGCAATGCCGCAGCTGTGTTTATTCACACACTCTGCCACAGTTATGTAAATACCGCCTATGGAACTATTTCTGATAAAGGCCCCATACCAACCCCGAGGAATTAGATGCTCATTCTAGATGTCTGCCAAGATGAGCAGTTTCCATCCAGCTTGGCACGGCCGTGAATGGTATCACAGCTTCTCAGAGATCATTTGGCAAACCTCAGGATAGAAGAAGCCCTTTCTTTCCTCACCCTTGCAAAGCTTCCACGGAGCCAAATACTTCCCAGCATTCTCTACTTCTCTTGCTCAGAGACTGACATGTACAACTTGAGGTCTCCTCACACTAAATTAATTTAGCAAAAACAGAAGTTGCAACCTGGAAAACTCCTCTGATGCAAAACTGGAGAAAACAAAGATGAAGCTATTTGCTTTGGACAACCATGAATTTCTAAGATGTAAAGCACATGACCAACATGGCCGCTCCCAGGTCTCAGATCCATAGTTCCTCTGGCATGGAAGAACCACTTTCTAAAAGACAAATATATGGGTTACTCTCTCTGGATGCCAGAGTTTTGATTTATTTTTTGAAGGGACACTAGCCTGTGGCTCTGGCACGCCTTGTCCTTCTCCCCCATTCCCTCCGTCTTGCTAAATACTCTTAGATTACATCTGTAAACCTAGCCGCCAAGGTCTGTTTCCTTCTTTGGCCACGCCCTCCCCTGAGACTGACCACCAAAGTCCAGCAATCAAAGTCCCCTTTAGCTCACCTAATAAACACACTGAATTTAAATTAAACACTTCATCTTAATATGGGGCTTCCCCCCTTTGGCTTTATAAACTTCCATTTTCCTATGTGTCAAGTCTGTCTCCTTTCTATGCAGAGGCAGCCCTTTGTCCCTCCGGGACACGTGTCTCTCCTCCCTTCCCCTTCTCCTTCGCGCCCTATCTCCTTTTAGACCTCCCCTTCTTCTCCTCTTAAAAATGACCCCTGCAAGGTCATTTGCTGCTGTTTTTCTGCCTGAGTCAGAAAGCAGCTGCTTTAACTTTTCTTCCCTGCTTAAGAAAGGATCTCTGAGGAAACAGGTGTGTGTGTGGTTTGTCCCTACTCAAGGCTTGGGAGGAAGCCCCCACTGGGCAAGGGGGTGTGCTTCTCTTGCTTAGAAACACGAGACTGAGAGGTAAAACTTAAACTCGAGGTCTCCTGTGGAAGTCATTTTTATTTTTACCTTTGCACTTTTTTTCATTTCCCAAAACAGTCTTCAATGTAACCAGACAAGAAAAGAAAGTTTTCTATTTACTTTTTATTTTGTTAAAGAAAGGCGTGTTTAGCAAGCTTTAACAAAGCCAGCTGTGCAATGATTTCTGAAGTAAAAATTAGAATTATGCTAAGAAATAAATGTATTTTATTCTTACTTAACACTAAAGAGAAATAAGTGAGAATAATAAACATATATTATAACTAAAAGACTTAAAAGATAATTTTTTTAAAGGAAGCAACAACATTGAAAATGAGGGCTAGTACTTGTTCTGTGGGGCTGCAAACCTCACAAAAAAAAAAGAAAGAAAGAAAACAACCACAAAAATAAGTTTTTACTTTTTTTAGACCGTTCACCCAGCCACCCTAGGAACTGGATCATATGGTATCCACTCCATGGGTAAGCCATCTTATTGTATGGTACTCACCCCAGGGGTAATATGCGGCCTTTTGGAGGGCGTCATCTAGGCTCATCCAGTCAGTAACAAAGCACATTGTACCTGGAGTCAAGTTCATCTGACTCTAAAACCAAGCTTTAGCCATTATACTGGTATCATTTAAATATGACAGTACCACAAAGGCTCATGGGTATACTAGGTATTTTCTTATTGCTGTGAACACACACGTGACAAAGGCAAGTTAAAGGAAGAAGCGTGTGCTTTATAGTTTGAGTGGTAAAGAAACGGAAGGGTGAGGTGTCTGGTCATATCACATTTGAAGTCAGCAACTAGAGAGGGGTGGATGCTTAAACTTACTTAGTGTTATTCAGACAGTCCTCAATCCTTCACCAGGAAATGGCACTACCCATACACATTTGAGACAGCTCTTTCTACCTAGTCTAGCAACTCCCTCCTTACATGCAGAGTCTGTCTCTTTGGTGATTCTTGTCCTTGTCAAGTTGACAATCAGTATTAACTTTCACAATGGGTGGAAGGTTTAGTCTCTGTGTCACTTCAAGGTGCTCAGGATCTTAAAGAGAAGGAACTATACTAGATTTTTTTTAAGTTACTGGGAGTTTAGCTTCAAAGAGGATTGTGGGAGCTGGGTTTCTAAGTCTCTTTCTGTTTCATAGTTCATGTTTGCAGTTGCTCTAATTCCTGCCCCCACCACGAGGTGCCACCCTTGCCAGAGGCCCAAGCAAGCTGAGCTATCTGTTCTTGGATTTGAACCTCCAAGCTGTGAGCTAAATAATCTTTTTCTCTTAATGAAGTTAATTGCTTCAAGCATTTTCATAGTTGGAGTTTTCTTTGGGCCACCAACCAGCTCCCAAATAAAGACACAGAGACTTATTATTAATTATGAATGCTGGTCTTGGTCTAGACTTGTCCCACTAGCTCTTTTAACTTAATTTAACCAGTTTCTATTCATCTTTGTCTTTTTAACTTTTTTTTTCATTCTGTAGGCCCCACTTTCCTGCTTTCTTTGTATCTGGCTGGCTGGCCCCTGGCATCTCCAGAGCGTCTCTTTTTCTTCCTCTGCGCCAAAATTCCTCCTCCTACTTATTCCCCCTGAGCAGAAATCCTGCCTATACTCTTCCCTGGCTATTGGCTATTCAACTTTTTATTAAACTAATCAGGTGCCTTAGGCAGGCAAGGTAAAATGGCAGCACATTTTTACGTAGTTAAACAAAGGCAACACATCTTTACACAGTTAAATATTCTGCAACACAAACAAATGTAACACATCTTTACATGGTTAAACAAATATTCTAGTCCACAACACATTTTCTTGTTAAGCTGACTAGTACATGTCTCATTCTTTGGAGGTCTATAAAAACGCCTCATTTAAAAGGGTGAGGACCATGTTGCATCCTGTTTGCTGCTCTGCATCTTTGGACCACCATTCTGGCAAACTGGGAAAATATTCCAAATTACAAGTAGAGTTTCACCATGTCATACGGTGGAATTCAAGTTGTATCTTTCATTGCTTCTCTGGGAACTGGGCCATTCATATAAACCAGCAATGCCCATGAAGATGACTATGTGACAAGGGAGTGTACGGGCTCCATCTCTGGGAAGATGTGGTGTGGAGACAGCCAGCTCTCAGTGACAGGGATTGGTCGGTGTCACATGTTTGTGGGGCAAGCGGAGATGGCTGTGTGAATTGTGAGAGGATTGTAAGGTGGGGTGGCAACAGGGATGTAGTCATGGGATCGCCTGTTGTGCTTCTAAACCTGATTCTTGGAAATCTTCAGGAAATACAGGAGAATTCCAATCCCCTCAAAGTAGACTTTATCCTGTGGTGGAAGTCTACACTCCCCAGCCAAGAATGTAGATTTAGGAAGCAGGTTGCTATGATGAAAGCTAATGAGATCATCTAAAGAATGTGTCAAGTGTGAGCAGTTAATATGGGGGGGGGGAGCTAGAGTTTGTGCTGTTTTTCACAAAATCCTATTTGGAAAACAAGTCATGCATGATAATAGCCTTCCAAGCTCCGAAGGAACCTGACAATGTCTCTCATGCTGGTTAGATACCTGCTTTAGAATGACATACAAATTTATAAACTATGTGAAGAATTTCAACGTGTTGACCTCCCCTAGGGAAATTGTGTCCTTATCAAAGTTTAAGGGAAGGAGGCAGCTAAAGTCAGAGCTAGAGAAAACATTCCACTTTCCCACTACTCATTTCATCAGTACTTTACAAAATAATCTGTGATTTGTTCTTGTTCAGCTGGTTAGAAATCTTATTATGCAGGTACAATGCCAGTGAAATACTTTTGCCTCTTGGTAACTTACGCTGATAAGTAATTTTCCCTATAGTGCAATCCAGAGTATAAACATCTGCCATCGGAGAGAGCATTTTCCCATCTTTTGAATTAGATCTGTATTGAGCTAGGAGAGCTGAATTCAGCAAATAGAAATGTAATAAGCCTAGTTAAATATGAGCGTCAGATAAACAAGGGATAATTCTTACTATATGTCCTAAGACATATAGAGTGATGGAGATGGAAAAAGTACACAGATGAAAACATGAATAGAGAATAAAGCATAATCTTTTGATAGATACACTATAGGGCATAGAAGGGTTAAATGCCAAGACACTGCCTGGGTTACTAGATTAAGTAATAAATGAAAGACAATGACATTGATGACAAAAATTGAAAATTTTTGAGAGAATCAGCAATTCTCAATTAAAATGGTTACCTAACATTATGCTATTTATCAACCAATTTACCCCACATGATTTCGTTGGCCTAAAATAACCAGTGTATGACCTTGTGGGCCTTCTCCAGATTAGATGCAGAAGCAAATGGCCTTGCAGGTGTGGAAGGCAGGACAAACAAATCACACAAAGATAAGGGAACCAGGACAACTATTCCCAAGGGCAGATATTAGAGATAATATCGGTGAATATCATCTAGTGCATTAGTGGAAGATTTTATTTTTAAAGAATGAGATTGGCTGTCTGGATCAATTATCAAGTTGTAACAAAAACATCCTTTCATTCCTAAACAAACCACTTATTTTTCAAGGATCTGGTACCTTCCAGATCTGGCATTAGGTACATGGAGAGAGAACTCAGCGTAGATATTATTTCTGAAACCAGTGAGATGACTTTCTGTCCATCTGGCACCAGAAAACCCTTTCTTATGCTTCCAAATAATGAGAGAGTATAAGGACACAGAATCTTGTGGCTCTCAACAAATTACTGAAGCAATAATCAGCCATGTGAAGTTGGCAGCTACTACCTGCAGTAAGAAAGAGAAGCTCTTTCCAGCCATCCAGTTTGGTTTTTCTCAGGTCTTTCGTCATGGTAACTGAACACTGGCTGACACATTGCAGAAGTCAGAATATGCTATCCTCAGGGTTCATGTGTTTTTCAACAAGGATTTCTAGTGGCTCCTATACACAAGGAGAAGATGGCTCCAAGACGACATCAAAGAGAAGGATATGGAAGAGAAGGAGGTGAAGATAGTTTGCCTTATGAAGGGACCTGGGGAACTTGGAGTTTGGAAGTGGAAAACACCACAGGAAAGCTGTGTTAGCAGTCAGGAGGTTAATACAGAGGGAGAGGGAGAAGGAGAAACCAAAGCCACCTCGACTTCGCGCATGAACAAATGGAAAGAACAAAAGTCAGAAGGAACATTCTGGAAGGTCGCAGTTAAAGGTACAAAGTCTAAATTTTGGAGGAGAGAAGCAGTTTATGTGTCACACGTGCAGGCTGTAGTATGATGAAGCCCAGGTTTGGGGAATAAAAGAGTGGAAACCCACAAGGCACTGAATGTAAATTCAAGCTCATGATTTTCCAGGGGAGAGGCCCTCAGCTGGGGGCCAGGGCTACTTCCTGTGTTTGAAAGACTCACTGAAGTACTCTGTAGATAGATGTCTCACTGTCAACATCTTGATGACAATGACAGCTTCATAATTGCCTCCTCTCCGGACGCCTTTGCTCAAAGGCACTTTGACCTCTCTTGTAGACAGCTGTAATCATTTTCATTACCTGGCAGATTTAAACAAGTGCAAACAAATAAATCAACTACTCATACAAATTGCTGTTTTTCAAACCTGCATCTGAACTATGAAGACAAGTTTTATATCATTATGCGATTTGGGGGCTGGTTGTAAGAAAAGGCGAAAATCAGAATCGTGCAAGAGTTCATCTCATGGTTTTTAAAAGGTCACATGACACCGAAGTCAATCTTCTTTATTTTCCCAGTCAATGCCAAGGTATCAGACAAGTTGGGAAGACAGGCAGTCCTGTGGGAATCAGTATAATGCATAATGGTGGGGTTAGGTTCATTTTATTTTATTTTGGCTATATCAGATTTTTGTTTTGTTTTGTTCTAATGCATGAAGGTTGTAAGTTAGAAAAATTTTAACGGGTGAAGGAAACAAACTCAAAGCTTTCTAATTCTTGATATGAGGGACATGCAGGGACGAGACTAAGGATGTGGTTTCTGCGCTTGTTGCCAGGGAGATCCTAGGATGTTCCTGTGCCCACTTCTGCCTTGCAGAATCCCAAAGCATTTGTTCACTCTACATTTATGCCATGTGATTTTACTTCATATCCAACACCATGCCTCAGGCAGTCCACAAAGGGAGTGCTCACCAGTTAGCATGAACTGCTTTCGACCATCACTTACATATGCCCCATCCCAGCAAACACACTGAATGAGGCCAGCCTTGGGAGTAAGGCGAATAATCATCACCTTCCTTACAATCAACTCACTCACTAACACATAGTCATCAAATGCCTACCCTCTGCTTAAGAGCCCGCCAGGTGCAAGGACACAAAGACAAATGGGATTTGGCTCCAAGGTGTTTGCTGTCCACAGACCCTGGAGAGGGTTGAGCCCAGGACAGGCAAAGAACGCAATTGGTTAATGTCCTTCAAGGAGATACTGACTTGGTCCCTGTGCTGGCTACAAGTTAAGGAATTCACCCTCTCTGCAGTTTCTCATTGAGAGAGAAGGGAATTGCAGCCTAAGGGAGACAATGATAGCATAGCAACAGTAGTGACCTCACAGCTCACTGTAGATAGAAATGCAGACACCAGGTAATCCAAAAAAGGACTAGAGGCAGAGAAGTAAGCATCGCAAGGAATGCAGTGCTCTGAGCCACAGACATTGTATATGTGTGCAACTGAATCGTGTATATGTATGCAACTGAATTGTAAGAACTTTGGGAAGTTCTTAGAAGTAAGCAGAAAAGACGGCAAGGAAATTGAGGGACCAATGTCAGAGTCGGAAAGCACCTATGGGCAGAGTGCCATGACTGAGCTTGGGCTGCATTAGATCATGCCCAGAAAGACTGACTGGTAGAGAAAGAACAGGCACATAGAGATCATCTGGGACATCGATGAGACTGCCAGGCCCACAGCAGCAGAAAAACAAACATTCCCTGGGAAAAGAAACAACGTTTTGCTATGATCATTTGATTTCTGAATCAATTCTTGGGTCTGCTGAATATCCACAAAACACCCTGTGGCCAGGAACAGAAATGCAGGGATGCAGAGTATGTTCAGGAAGAGGACAATCATCCCATTCATCTAGACAATGATTTCTATAACTTCAGTTCATTTTGAACAGCTTCGCTAAGTGAAATTGAAATAAAGTCAGTTGTACACATTTTAAATGTGTATATATATAATATGAATGTATATATAATATGCATATATATATATATATATATATTGTGCTTCACAACTTGCCTTTACCCACACTTTATCTTGCTGCAGATTAGTTCACATTTTATCTAATTCAATAAATCAAATCACAGAGTATAAGTTTGTTCACACGGCTTGATTGTTCTGGGTTTTTTTATGTTGAGGCATGGCTGATATGTCCTTCCCTTTTTGTCCCCAAGCAATAACCCTCCGTGTGAAGGCACTGTGACTTTCCTTTTGCCTTTGGCAGAGCTTGTGAGTCTTTTCAAGTTTGGGGGCTTCAAAACTAATATTGCTAGTGTTATTTTATTTTTAAGCACTTTCTAAGATGTATTTATTTTATTTCACATGCACGAGTTTTTGCCTGCATGTATATGTGCATCATGTGAGACCTGGTGTCCATGGTATTCAGAAGAGGCTTCAAATCCCTCAGAACTGGGCTTATTGATGGTTGGGAACTGCTATGTGGGTGCCAGGAACAAAACTCTGGGCTCTGTAGGAGCAGCACACTGAACCATCACTTTGGCCCCATAAGTTTTTGTTTGGACACAGGCATTTGCTTCTCTTGGGCAAACAGTTAGATCTGGTTACTGCTACTATCAGTTGATAGATTTACTTAGCATTTGAAAGAATTGCCAACAATGTTGGAGTAATTGTACCATCACCCATTCTCAAACAGAAGCATGAGTTTAGAGTTCCTCCACATCATTGCTACTAGTCATGTTAGTTTTAAATTAGTGTGTGTGGGATGGCACATTGTTATTGCTCTAACCTTTGTGTCTGCAGTGACGAGCAATGTGAAGTATCTTTACCTACTTGCCATGCACCTGTCATCTATGATGAAGTGTCTGGATGAGTATTTCCTCTTTTTTAAAAAATTATGTAAGCATATCCTTGGGTGTAAATATATGTGTGCGTGCGTGTGTGTGTGTGTATATATATAGACACATACATACATACATACATATATATGGGCCATGTGCATGCAATGCCTGCCGAGGCCAGATCCCCTGTAATTTGAGTTATATGCAGTTGTTGACTGTGTGGGTGCTGGAAAATAAACCTGGATCCTTTGCAATATTCAAAGCACTCTTAACTGCTCAGATATGTTTCCAGACCCTATTGCTTCTTTTTAAAAGTTGCACTGAATTTTTAATATTGGGCTTAGAAATGTATACGTACACAGATATATATGTCTACACACAAATATACACACATATATGTGTACATAATAAATAACATGTATATTTATGCATATACATACACATGTATATATTCTCATACAACTCACTTAGATGCAACGAATAGTGTTCACAAATATCTTCTCTAAAATCTGTTTTAACACTTTTAAGGATAAAACAGATTTTAAAAATGTGATAATGAAGTATAATTTATCTACATTTTTCTTTAGGTATATGATTTGGTGCCTCACCTAGAGCCTTTGTTAAACTCAAATTCAAAACATTTTCCTACAGTCTTCCAAGAGATCTTGTGGTTATCGGTTTTACATTTAGGTTGCTGAAACATTGGAACTAACTCTTGTATGCAATGCAAGATGCGGACTTAAGTCCACTTTTGCATGTAGAGGTGCAGTTTTCACAGTGGTGTCTATTAGAAAGGTCACTCTGTCTCCACTGGAATGTCTTTTCAGATCTTAGAAGTCAGTTGTCCATTTATGCCCGTGTCTATTTCTAGACTCCCAATTGGGATTCGTCAACCAGTTTGTCTGTCTTAATGTCTAGACTCTACCGTATTAGTTTCTTCAACTTTATAACAAATCTAGAATGATGTGTTTGACTCACAGCAAGAAGGAAAGAGTAGCCATCTTAATAGCCAGCCCATCTGTTCTGTGTAGCCCCATTTCTACTTGACACCATTGTCTTCCTACTGGAAGTCTTTCTTTAATAGATCTCTCTGCTCTTTAAGCATCTGTAAGTCTGAATGTCTTTGTCTTACATTAGACTTTGGAAAGTTTGTTTGAGTACATCATCATTTTCATCCCCAGAAGCCTGATTTGCATCTCAATTTAAAAAAATAACTTCGTGTTTTTATATAACGAGGGAACACTGTTGCATCAATTGTTTTAATGTCCATTTTGGGTAATTCTAACATCCGTGCCATTCATATCAGTCCTGGGTCAAGGTTAATTGATTGTTTTCCCCTACCTTGTGACTGTTTTTGCTTCTTTGCATGGCTGGTTATTTTTTAGTAGATACCACCCTTTGTGAATTTTAAATCATCCAGTGCTAGATATTTCTGTATTTCTAAAAATATTCTATAGTGCTCTTTCCCATGACGCAATTACTTGGGGGAGCATTTGATCTTCTCAGGAGTGCTTTTCAGATTGCCAGGCAGGGCCAGCATGGAGCTATCCTGGGGTGGCATGGTCTCTTCTGCGGGGAGCCTTCTGTGAACTCTACTTAACACCCTGAGAGTTGTAACATTTGGAGGAGAAAGACAGTGGTCCAGACCTAGAGTGCATCCCACTGACACATCTCAGTCATGTGTGTAGGAGTATTTTCTTTCATCTTATATTTTTATGGGTTTTATATTTTCTTTCACCTTATATTTCATCTTTCCTCACACATGAGCTACAGACAACAGCTCTAAACTTCTAAAATCTTTGTATAATTCTGTCTTCTTTCTAGTATCTACCTTGTCAATATGAGCTGTTTGGTCTTCCTACATACTGAGCTCTGTCTTTCCATCTCACAGGATCTGTATGGCTTGACTGTACATTCTTCTCTTGGGACCATGGTCTGACAACTCATTCAAGGGAAATGCTAGGTCAAACTTAGGATCTTTTTCTCTCAGTCACCCAGACAAGGTTTGACATTGCTTATTGCATATTTAACTTATTTCTGATTTTTTTTCAGGTAGGAAGGCAACTCTCTCTCTCTATCTCAATTAGAGTAGAAGTCTGATTCTCACCTTTTAAGATAAGCCTTTAAGATACAAGCGTGGCAGCCTTTGTGACTGTGAAGGTATGACGATATTAGTTACCTAATTAGATTCCATTCACTTCAGGGCAGTTTGGAGGTATTACTGGTGAGCTGCTGTATACCTGGCACTATGTCTATACAGATGAATCAGCCCCAAAAGTCTCTGCATTCCTAGCATCCATTTACAAATACAGATATTTAAAAGGCACCAGCTATAGGATTGGCATATAATCCATGCTTCTTTAATATTATCTCACTTCTGGTGCCTGCCAACAATGACCTCTAATTTTGCATGAAGGAAATAAGAAACTCAAACCATGCCCTCTTACTAATTGTAAATAATCTTCCTAAAGACTTGGGGGCAGAAGTTGAAATCTAGGGGAAAATACTTTATGCTGATGAGTCGTTGATCTCACAACGGTAACACAAACGTCAGGCAGGAGCAAACAAAGCTCCCAATAGCTCCACCCTGGATCTGAGGGATCAGCAGCAGGCTGGGGTGAGGATAAGACACTGACAGCAATGTGGGGATAGATTTTCCAACCTTGCGATGGGCATTCCATAAAAGGTTTGAAGCAGTTTGTTGACTTTTCATGAAGCCTGGCATTCTGCCTGGCTCTAGGCAAAGTGGATGCTTTCTGGGGGAGAGATCAGTTTTCCCATCTGCACCGAAGGAATGCTTTCTGATCGTTTGTTAAAGGTTTATTTCCCAGGCACTGAGTGAATTTAATTAATTCCCCCGTTACCATCTCTTTCTTAGTAAATTTCTCACACACGTGAATTCACTGGGAAATTGGATTTCATCTCTATAAAACAACAACAAAAAAAGACATCCAACCAAAGGAGGGGAGATTAGTTTGGTGAAAGCCCCATGACCTAGTCAAAATGAAAATGCCTGTCAAACTGTAATGGGATGAATCATATTAAAATCTGATGCCACAGGCCTGGAGACTCAGCATTTCCTACAGACCTCCAGGGAGTGTGGAGCTGACTCTCCCATAACACACCTTTGGGGAGCAAAGTGCTATAAAAGGCAAGATGCCCTTCACTGTATTATTTTGGTCTGAGTTACTGTTGGAAATGGGGACTCCTTCTCCACTGGACCTCAGTTTAACCTAATATAAAATGCTCTCTGGCGAGCTCCTAAAACCGTAGCGTGTTCTATAATGTATGGGTGGACCATCCCTGTTGCTGTTCATCAATTCCCTCATCCTATTGGCAGACATTTATTAACAAGGTATTACAGTATTGGGTTGATGTGGGAAGGTCATTGGTTAATTAATAAAGAAAACTGCTTGGCCCGATAGATCAGAACATAGGTGGGTGGAGTAGACAGAACAGAATGCTGGGAAGAAGGGAAGTGAGCTCAGACGCCATGCCCCTCCTCTCCAGGGCAGATGCGATGAAGCAAGCCGCCAGGTCAGACATGCTGAATCTTTCCTGGTAAGACTGGTGCTACACAGATTACTAAATATGGGTTAACCAAGATATGAGAGTTAGCCAAGAAGAGGCTAGATACAATGGGCCAGGCAGTGTTTAAATAAATACAGTTTGTGTGTTGTTACTTCGGTGCATAAGCTAGCAAGGCGGCCGGGAGCTGGGTGGCAGGAAGCGGCCTGCAGCTTCCTACTACATTGGGTAATTAAATATATACTCTCTCCAACCCAAGTATGAGAAATCAATTTAGAGAGAATCACACACTAATAATGCAATGTCGTGTGTACTCTTAGAGCTGTTTAAGCAATAGGGAATTTAAGGGACCATGGAGTTCTGAAAGTAGAGGGTGAACTTTTTTTTTTCCTCGTATGAAACCATGATGTAGTAGCCACAGCTGGAGTTGTAGTGTAGAAACTTTGTTGTGGCTTTTCACAAGTTGGCCTGTGAGTTGCTATAGGGTGAGTCAGTAAGCATGATCTCTTTCCAGAGTTCAGTTTACAAACTGCAGGGAGGCTGGACAGTGTCAATATTCTGGATCTCCGCCTAGAGTTTGCAACAGAATCACCAGAGGGCTTATTAGATACAGGTTACTGGGTCCCACTCCCAGACCTCCTGCCATGAATTTCCATTCTTTAATGAATTTCCGTCATTGTTAGCATTGCTGGCTTCTGGCCTGCATGCATGATTTCAGGATCACTTTAAGGCATTGTGTTCTGCTTCCAGGAATGACAATGAAAACATACGGTGTTGCACTTTGCAATGGACGATCAGAAGGTCATTCACAATTTGGTGGAGGAAATGGCCTTTCCTTCCTTTACCTACACAGCGAGGTTAGGGGAACTCTGAAAGTGTTTGAAGATAGGGTACAGTGGGAGACAGGGCTGGACTCAAACCCTGCCCGTCACTTACTGGTTTGGGTCTTAGTGTAGCAAGCAATAGGAACATGATATGAGTTCTGGAGATAGTAACAGGAGCGATTCCATTTTGACCCCCTGAAAAATCTCCTATAGGAGCAGATGGCCCAGATGATCCAACGTTTCAGAGCACATTTGTTGCAGTTTCCTGTGAGTTCTACATCCAGAACAGCCTCAAGACTGCTGCCTGAGATGATTCAGCTTCACAGAATACTCCAGTAAGGACTGGAACCATAATTTTAAATTTTCCTTGGGTCCTCATAAGATTATCAGTACCCCAAATCATCATGAAGTAACCTAGAAAACTACACCCACATTCCCCCAAAATGGATTATGGATTTTTAATATATTGGTTACAAGTTGTTATGGATAATAGGAAAAAAGCTAAACAAAGGAGATTAGCTGGATTCAAGGTTCTGTTTTTTTTTTTGTTGTTGTTTTTTTAAAAAAAAAAAAAGGCCAGGCGATGGTGGCACACGCCTTTAATCCCAGAAGTTTGGGAGGCAGAAGCAAGCGGATCTCTATGAGTTCAAAGTCAGCTACAGCGCAAGTTCCAGGATGGACTCCATAGCTACTGAGAAAGCCTATCTTGAAAAAAACAAAAAACAAACAAACAAACAAAAAAGAACAAAGAAAGAGAGAGAAAGAAAAAGAAAGGAAAGAAAAAAAAGGGTATATAAAGATAAGATAGAAAGGTAGATTATTGAATCTACTCTGAAAAGAAATAGGGAGAATATAGACAAAACAAAATAAAAAGGTAGATTATTGAATCTACTTTTAAAAAGCAACTATTAGTTTTAAATGTTTTACATTGGTTGTACTTTTGTATATTGTATACAAATTCTGTATATTGATACAAATTTGAGATTAATTTTGTTAAAACATATTGTACATACATTTCTAATCTGGTTCAAGGTATTGTACCTATACAGTTCATTTAACAATGTAATGCAAATTTCTAGTACTTGAAAATTATTTTCAACTGTTTAGGACAATAAAGAAATATAGGTTAGCAGTTAATCACCTAGTGTAATCGAACTTGTAGTCATATTAGGTATGTTTACAAGATCAAACAAAGATAGAATTTAGATAGATTGGTCATCTTCAAACATTTCAGAAATCTACAGAATATGACATTTAAAATGTTTTAATAACAGTAGAAAAAGACAAGATCTCCTGAGTAAATTGGGAGCATGGGGACCATGGGAGAGGGTAGAAGGAGAGGGGAGAAGAAAGGAGGGAAGTGGAGAAAAATATATAGCTCACTAAAAATAATAAAAATAAATAAATAAAACTTGGAAGAAGTGAAAAAATGCATGCTTTATAGCTTTATAGCACAAATAAAAAAAATAAATGCCAACAAAACAAAAAGATGTTTTAATAACCTAGGTTCTTCTTTTTTATGACAATGAGATGTGTCTGCTCCTGGCAACACCAATCTACTTCAGAGAAGATAATGGGCACTGAAGAAACTCCACATGGAGTTTACTTTCTTTGTGGCAAAAGTAAGCCACTGGGCAAGAAAATACCCATGCCTAAACTGCTAACAGTATGCTGTGTTAATTAGACAAGCAGGACACAAAATATCCTGCTTCACAGAAAAGTCTGTCAGATATGCTAGGCTTGTAGGCCGAAGAATGGATGCCCCAATGCAGCAGAGCAACTTTGGGCGACTGCCCAGGCAGCCAGGTGTTTTTGTAATTACTCACAGTTTTTGGAACTCACTTGCGTGCACTACCTGCTTACTCAGTAATATTTCTTGGGTCTCTGAGGGAGTTGAAGATTAGATAGTTATAGTTTACCAGACACAGAAAGCAAGTTATGATAGAAAGTAAATTAGGTATAAGACTGTGGACTCACCAAGATAGAAATATTTTCTCTGAATTTGTCAAATGCAAATGGACTAGACATTGTTGATATATTTATTACCTGTATATATTGTATATAGTCATTGTACTTATTGTATATAGTTTTCTTATATTAGTTATAGCCTTCTTTTTTAGACAAAAAAGGGAAATGCAGTGGCATTTCAACTGTATTTTTATTTTTTTATTTTTTGGTTTTTCGAGACAGGGTTTCAAGCCTGTCCTGGAACTAGCTCTTGTAGACCAGGCTGGTCTCGAACTCACAGAGATCTGCCTGCCTCTGCCTCCCGAGTGCTGGGATTAAAGGCGTGCACCACCACCGCCCGGCTTCAACTGTATTTTAATAAATAAACACTGCCTAAAGATCTGAGAGTAAAGCAGTCCCACTGGTCAGCCTTACAGACTGATTATGGTAGCACACGTCTTTAATTCCAGTTGCCACCATAGTTGCCATAGAAATTGGATGATGTAACCTTTAATCCCAGTGGTGCACACCTTTAATCCTAGCCCTAGAGAGGATTATAAAATGGGGGGTGGGGACAGCTCTCAGACAGTCTTATTCTGAGATTCCTGGAGGCAAAATCGCCATTTCAGACCGAGGTAAAAGTCAGTGACTTTTACCAAAAAAGTTTGCTTTTTGGATCTTCAGGTTGAACCCCAATTTCTGACCCTGAGTTTTTATTAATCGTGCTTCAATTAACCCTACTCTACACCTGAGAAAATGAGATATGGCCTCTGGGAAGTGGATGTGGTTTTGTACTTTGGGGGTATTGATTCTGCAGAATAATTTTAGAGGAGTATTTCTCATGTCTTTTCAATGACTAGAAGACCCCATAGAGAATTTGCTACAGAGTCATAGGTCTCTTTTTGGGGGGTTATAAGTCTGTGGGTCTAAAGTGGGATCGGAGTGGGGTGAAGAATCTGTAATTTTAACCATTGAATATCTCCTGTCTCATTTGGGGGGAAATTTGGAATCACAATTTGGCTCAAACTGTGTCTCCCACAAACTCATATCAACCCAGGAACTCATAGTGAGATCTGATTTAGAAATAGAATCTTTCCAGATAGAAGCAGTTAAACTGAGGTAATTCTGAATTAGATGGGCCTGATCCAGTGCTGGAATCCTCAGGAGAAAGGAATAGGGCTTACAAAGACACAGTTGGGGCAAGTGTGGAGGCACATGCTTGTAAACTCAGTACTCAGGGCTGGCTAAGCAGAGAAAAAAAGAGGCTAATCTGGGCTATAAAGTATTTCAAACAACAATAAAAATAAATAACAGCAATTGAGAGAGAGAGAGAGAGAGAGAGAGAGAGAGAGAGACTAACAAAGGGGAGTGATGTAGAATGCACGTGTTGCAAGGAGGTTTGAGAAGCTGGAAAAGGCAAGGAAGATTCTTCCCCAGAGCCTTTCCAGGAAACACATCTCTGCCAACACTTTGATGTGAACTTCTAGCTTCCAGAGTTATGAGAGAATGCACTCAGTTATTTTACAGTTCCCACTTGGTAATTATTTATTATAAAATCCCAGGAAAATAAATATACCTGCCACCTGGCAATTTCAGGGAAGCAATCATTTACTTAAATTGATATTTAAACACCCCTACCCACATATATACATATATGCATATGTTTATATATATACATACACACACACACACATATATATATAAACACACACACATATATATACATACACACACATATATAAACACACACACACATATATACACACACAACAGTTGCTTCTGAGGAGTTGGACCAGGCTTTTGAATGCTGTAAAGATATATTTTTTTCTACCCATTGAAACATTTAAATCTTGAGCTATGTGCAACTACTATTTTTACAGTTTAAGTCTGTGTTATATCCTACAGTTGGTACCTAGCTTATAGAACTGTTTTGAAGGCTGTGGTGACTTTAAGAGGTGGGGCCTGGTTGCTGGAACTAGGGCACAGGAGTGAGCTTTCTTTGCTTGCTGGTCCGCTACCATATGAGAAGTCTCCATTACACAGGACCAGCGCTATATGCTCTGCCATGCTCCCCTGTTGTGAAGGACTGGACTGAGCTCTCTCTAACATTGAGCCAACACAAACATTTTCTCCTCTAAGATATTTCTCTCAGGTATCCTGTTATAATGATTAGAAAGTAACACATATTTTATTGAAGAAAGTAAATAAATTATTAAATATTTTAAAGTGATCTTCTAAGGCAATATAGAGTTTACTTGGGACAAGGACCATTAACTTATCACTTCAGCAAAGCAATAAGCAAATCATATGAAAGGCAGTATCTTGAGGTCTCCTGCAAAAGGGTAATTCCAAGCATGAGTCTTGAGGGTCAGGGTAGCTTGAGACATGGACTGTAAAGTTTCTATGGTGCTGGAGGGACGGCATGATGCGGAGAAGCAAAGCTGCTACCCTCACCGAGTTCAGAGAAATACAGCTGTCAATCAAATGAAATCACAGGCAACCATCACCCACAGCTTGGAAACAGCTGCGCTCAGATGACACATTGACACTCCAGTCGGAGAAACTTACACCACCTTTTTGCTGAACAGCATTGGGTTGTGGATTTTCTCTTTTTTAGTCGGTATTTTAAAATAGTTTTGGCAGTTCCATAGATGATATAGTGAATGTGGATCGTGTCCCTCATTACGTCCTCTTGTCACCCTCCCACTCCACATCCCAAGTCGTCCTCCTCCTACCTCTGCAGCCCTTCCTCTTCAATGTTCTGACCCATTTGTGGGTGAGTAGGGTGCTCGGACGAGGTTATTCCCCAGACTATGGGCAACTTGATCACTATCTACACCTCTGGTGAAATGTTTCCCCTTCCCCCAGACCCTATTAATTGCCAATAGCTCCCCCAAAAGGAGCCCCATAGTTATCTCCATCCATGATGGGATGTTGGTGGGCCCAAGAGTCTGCAGTTTTGGATTGGTAATCATAGCTATTTTGAATTCATGGGTACAATAGCTGCGTGTTGTCCAGAAGAAAACATTATACTGTGGAGTTTGTACGGCTCCCAGAGATAAAGTGAACATTCACAGGCTACTGAAAAAAGTTATTTTTTTTACTTACATTCCATATAAGTTATTGAATACTTTAGCATCCATTATCTCATTTTGCTTTCACATCAATACTGCAATGATGAGATTTTTTTTTTTTTAAAGAAAAGCCTGAGAATTATTATAATGGAAGTCAACTCAGGTAAAAATATGAGAGAAATGGCAGAAAGAAACAAGAAAGCAAAAATTTCAATATTCTGTTCTTATTAAAGATTGATGGCCCTTAATGGAATTCATGGAACGTGAGAGCAGAAGAGAAGCTTATTGGAGGGGAGGACAGAGACCAGCAAAGGGGGGCTGGGCAATGGAGGAGGGCACGCACTCTAATGACATAGCTGTATGACAATGCCGTAATAAAGGTCACCGCTTCATAGGCTCACTTAAAACAGAGTAAAATCATCAGTGCTCTTGCCTTCAAATACAGATTAGGGAGGCGGAAGAGATGCTACAAACACGCAGACAGGTTTTAGTGTCTTAGCTGTGGCAGGAGGTGGCTATGCTATTGTTACACCTACATTTGCTGGGGCAGACAGAGGCATTGGTTCTTTGTAAACAAAGATGTTCTCTCTGGATCCAGAGGGAAAGGCTTTCAGCTACAAACAGTAGCAGCCTCTAAAAGCAACTACTATCGTTGCAATAGCAAAATACACCTTTCACGTGTTCTAAATGTGAAAAGACCCAGTGGCCCAACCACCGGCATCTTTGGGCCATGCTGCTTCACTTGAATGCCTCTAGCAGTTTAAGGCTTACATTTAAAACCTTATAGAGTGAGAAAAAGAGAGGAAAAACCTGCCATCTGCCATATTGTTAGCTGTATGGCATTTCTTAGTGAAAATAAAATAACTTGATTGAACTCTTAGGATAAACATAAGATGCCAGTGCCGATGGTGTGGTCATGATGTCTGTGTTTATGGTGTGCTCCTGAATGATCATGAGCTTTTGATCAGTTAGTATAACCCAAGTCCATGAAATAGCATGTTATGTGTTCCAAATGTGCTTTGAGATGGCTGGACAGGGATCGGTTTCATTCGGTTAGCTGAAGATTCAGACTGTGGGAAGATTTTGATATTATGACACTATAGTCTCCAGAACATATATGCTCATCTTTGTGACAGCCTAGAAAGGGCAAAGCCCACCTCTGTTCATATTTCATCAGCCAGAATTAGTGAAAGACCCTATGTAATGGTTTGAGTAGTTTTACTGACAAACCGTGATTGGCTTCACAGGTGCTACTGATTATTATGGTTCAAATGGCTCCCATGGGCTTACATATTTGGATATTTTGTCCCTAGCTGGTGGAACTGTTTGAGAAGGATTAGGGGGTATGGTCTTGTTGGAGGAGGTTTGTCACTCACGGTGGGCTTTGATGTTTAAAAAGCCCACATCACTCCCAGTTAGACTCTTTCTGTTTGCTAACTAAGACAGTAGTCTAAAGTCTTCTCCATTCCTTCTGAGTATTTGAGGGTGACCAGTTCCTTATATGACATCCCTTATCGCTTAGGTCACATGACTACTTTCCCTTCCCTCATTATAACCTGGCTGAAGAGATTCACTGACTACTATTCCATAGATTAGTTCCAACAAATTTCTATCTGGAACTCTCAGTTGTTGAAATGAGTAAACTTGTATCTCTGGGGACCGTAAGATGAATCTGAAATAATTGCAAGTATGTTTTCTTGAAGTTTCAGGTTTTAGGGTTTAAATCTCACATCAAATGCATGCTGCAATGATTTCTGTTCTGCCAACACCCAGAGTGAAGTGTACACACCTCGAAAGCACTCCTTATTCAGTTCATTCACCTGCTTTCTGTATTTCCTGGTAAAATCCATTTTATTCACTCAGGGACTTTGAGAGACAAGTAGACTCTGGTTTTTTGTGAAAAACCAGACTTCATAACACACACCCGACTGATGGGTGAATTCGGGCTCAGGGATGTAAAATAAAGTGTTCATGATCACAAAGAGTTGCAACCCAAACCTCTGTCCTTCTGTTTTCAAAACTAAATCTGCTTTCTTTACAACACAGCAGGGTCAGACAGCTAAGTAAGTGGTGGTTCTCAGCTGTTAAGAACACCAGTTTTAATGGCGTTTTGTGACTTCATTTAGTTCAATCCTTATTGGTTCCAGTTAGCTCTTCCATGGATTCAAAAATTATACCTGTCTCAAAATAGAATCGTTGATCCCCCCAGGAGGATACAGAAGAGGAGGTTGGAGTGGTAACATCTGTAGAGCAGGATAGAAATAATCAAAGCACACGTTCTGTGTTGCTGACTGCGCGCGAACATCACCCTGACAGCTCAGCACCCACGTACGGCAAGAGCAGGGCTGAAAACCTTGGAAGTTGGCAGGACTGGTGGACTCCTCTGATATCAGCAGGACTATCTGCATTCAAATGTCCACACTGGATCAGGCCCCCTGCTTGTTATGACCCACTTGTTTTCCCGTCTGACAGCAGACGTATTGGGGTGTTTCTCTATGACCGTATGTGGCCTTGTTAGGATTCTACACCTCCGTGTGGTGTAGTGTCGTGATTCAAAGCCTACACCTGTGCCTCCTGGAGAAAAGAAAGATGCTGTTTGCAAACTGACCCCATTCTTCAGAGTCTCAGCTTCACAGATGCAAGATCAGACAGAAACTGATAAAAATCATGCTGTTTTCAAGGACCGAAACCGTGTTTTATAATTGTTAATTCATTAAAAAAAAAAAAAAAAAAACAGGCTTCTCTTATCTAACATTTGTCATAACCTAAAAAATTCTTAACATTTCTTCACACTAGAAGGATCTTTTGATATTCTGAGCAGTGAAAGATAATTTATTTTCTACGAAAAGGGAAACAAGACGAGATGACACTTGCTAAGTGTTTATGGTATGCTGTATGTGAGACAAAGGCCGTTTTATTTAATTTCGCTATTGTACATACATAGCGGCATTATCAATCCTTACTCCACATTAAAAAAAAATTCCAAGAAGCGAGTGGCTAAAAGTTACTCAATGATAATAAGTGAAGCAGCAAGTCCTCAAGCCTGGGGTGACCTGGCCTGAAAGTGAATCATCTTTTCATGACTGTACAATGCAAGAGATTTAAAAATAAATATTGTTTGACCTCTTGAGAAAACAGCTCCATGAGTTTTCATTTCTGGACCTAGTGTTTCGTTTTATGTGTTCCGTAACAGAGATGGGGAGAGCGTTTTACTCCAGATGGAAAAAGAAAGCACACCACACAGGGAGAAGGGGTGCATAATTTGTCACTTTAGAGGAAAGTGGATTAGTACTAAGTTTTGTGGCCGAGACGTTTGGCTTGAATTGATGCATCATGGCTGGGCTTATACACCCTTCTCCTTCCATGTCTCTCTCACCAGGTTGTCCCTTTTGGTGGATATTTCACTATCAAAGCCAGCTTGGTGTGGTGACAACAGCCTTCTTAGCTATGTCTTCAGCTGTGCGCGGCTTTGTGATGATGGATAAGTCCCTTTTAGGAGATCTCTTTCCTAGAGTACAGTAGACCAATCCAAGCCCATTTAGAGTTCAGGGACCCTGACCACTCCCTGCTATATGACCATTCCTATAACTTCCAGTTTAGCCCAAATTAACTGTCTTATCTTCCAAGCCTTTTGATGTCCGATTCCCATCATTGTGGTTAAAATGAATCTTTTTGTTGTTCTTAAGAAGGGTTCTAGCCAGACATGGTAGTGCACACCTTTAATCCTAGCACTCAGGAGGTCGAGGCAGATGGCTCTCTGAATTTGAGGCCAGGATAGCCAGAATTACATAGAGGAACTCTGGATAGACAGATGATAGGTAGATAGATAGATGATAGATAGATAGATAGATAGATAGATAGATAGATAGATAGATAGATAGATCTCATTTAGCACAGGCTAGCCTGAACTATGTAACTTGAAGCTAGAATTGAACTCCTGATCTTTTGGCCCTCATTGCCAAGTGCTAAGATTACATTCTTCACCGCACCCAGCTTTAAAATAAAGCCTATAGAAACTCTACTGGGGGTGTGACTTCCCATTATGAAATGGGAAACTACACACAGTGAGTTGAAGCTGTCCATGGTGATGTTGCCAGTGAAGTTAGTACTTAGACTGATCCCATGTTCTTTTTTTTTTTTTTTTTTTTTTTTTTTTCTGGTTTTTCGAGACAGGGTTTCTCTGTGGCTTTGGAGCCTGTCCTGGAACTAGCTCTGTAGACCAGGTTGGTCTCGAACTCACAGAGATCCGCCTGCCTCTGCCTCCCGAGTGCTGGGATTAAAGGCGTGCGCCACCATCGCCCGGCCCATGTTCTTATAACTAACTAGTCAACACGTGGATTGCCTGCATCAGACCTATCATCAAAGAGGCAGAATTCAATAAATTTCTTTGTTTTTTGAGACATGGTCTCACTCTAAATGCACTATATGCTTATGATTTTTTTTTTTTAAAAAAACTGTTTTGCTTCCAGCTTCTTCCTTTATCCTTCTTTGCCTTGCTCTGGATTCCAAGGGCCCAGATTCTATGGACTAAATGATGGTATGTTGGCTTCCTGGGCTCTAGCTTCCATCTGTGTGTAAGCACTAACAGGTGATGAGAACAGGAGAGGGAATGTTAGAGCAGCAGTTTGTCCTTGACCCCAGATGGGGCTCTCCTGGTCCAGAGCAGTAGCCTCCCAAGCCTGGGAGTGGGACCAGCTTCTTCCTGATGCTAAGATCTGGATATGCGCTGTTGCTTGCAGTATAGCTGCCTCCTGTTTTACTCTATTCAAGTAGGTATCACTTGTCCTGGTAAGGCAACAGTGGGCTGGGGTCCACATACAGAGACCTCGTCCAGGTAACAAGAACGTCCCCACCTTGAGTGCTGTTTAGGGAACCCGCCAAGGATGACTCCTGCATCCTAGGATTGGGGCTAATATTCTCTTGATTGCCCTTCTGAATTCAATGAGTAATGTCTAATGCTCCTGTTAGATCTGTCTGAAACAAATGTGAAAGCAGAACATGACATATAGCATAGAACTTAAAAAAACAAGCTATTTAGGAGTTGAAACTTAAAGAGACAGAGAAAGTCGGGTATGGAGACACACGCACGTCATCTCAGCACGCAAGGTGAGAACGTTGCAAATTCAAGGCCAGCTTGGCCACAGAATGAAAGTCTGTTCCCCAAACCAAATGTAAACAAAACAACAAAGCTCAAATTCAATAGGCCAGTAGTGTCAAACTCCCATTTGAGCGTTATTTAGGAACGAAGGTGGCACCAACCTTATGTGTTAGCAGGATACTCTAAATACATCCATGACGATCTGTGCCCCACCGCTTTCCCCATTAAGGCAAACAAATTTCTGCACACGTAGAAAGAGGGAACAAGGTCTTGGTGCATGAACCCCCCATTCCACTGTTGTCTCACCTGCACAGGTGGTACCTGTGTGAATACCTGCAGAGGATGTCTGCAGAAGGCTGTGGGTTATTTCCAGAGCCCCCATTATCTCAGCTGGAAAACCCTAGAGCAGCTATTTGCAAACCAAATGGAGTTCAATGAATGGATCAAGAGCAAAGGGACAAGACCTGTATTTTGAGAGTCAACATTAGCAGAAATCCTCGAGCACCCAGATGGTCAAGTTCAACCTCTTCGAGAGCTCTTACAACAGTGGAAACTGAAAATTTCCTGGAAGGAATGAACTCATGTGGACCCGTGGACCCGTGGGCCTGCATATTGATGAAATCATGGAATCTTGTTTGGCGAGGCATCTGAACTCTTTCTCAATGCAAACCAGAGATCATTTTCAGCTAGTGCTCACTTGTTACAGAAACCTTACTAATTCATATCTCGTTGATTAAAAATGTATGCTAATAGTGTGGATGCTAAAGTTCATTTATGAAGGAAATAGATTTTTCTTAAAAAATAACGGGGCTCGGAAATTTTTTTTTTTTTTTTTTTTTTTGGTTTTTCGAGACAGGGTTTCTCTGTGGCTTTGGAGCCTGTCCTGGAACTAGCTCTGTAGACTAGGCTGGTCTCGAACTCACAGAGATCCGCCTGCCTCTGCCTCCCGAGTGCTGGGATTAAAGGCGTGCGCCACCACGGCCCAGCAATGTTTTTAAGCTCATTAAATTGAACCTTTTATGCGCTTGTTGTATATACAAATCTGCAAATTCTGCTAAGATTTTTGTTGAACAAAGCCCAGTGTGGTGTGGTCATTCATGTTAATTCCTCCTTCCTAAGAGCCCAGTGGGTCTAAACGCTCACAGGAGGAGACAGGCAATATTTCAATAGGCTTTGGAAAGGCAAGCAGTCGTGAATGAGGCAACTGATTCTTCAGAGAGGAGGAAGACGAGAGGGAGCTAAAAGCTAAAGCACACACAGAAAGGATGCCAGCTAGGAGTATTGGAGCTGCATGACCCAGAACCTCCCGAGAGGATTAGGGCTGAAAATAAGAGTCCTCAGTGCGTTCTCTATGTTAAACGTTGGGACTTTCAAAACAATAGCAGCCGGGTGGTCTCTCACTCTCCATTCCCCATCCACACTCAAAGAAAGAGTAGGTGATTCATTCTGGAGTGAACGAATAGATGCAGAAAAAAACCCTTCTAAACACATACACGTCAGAGTCAGAGTTATCAGAGGTAACTCTACATCTCTACGGACGCACACGGGCTTTAATAGGCTTTTCAGTCTCCCTCCATCAAAATAATGAACCGATAACAAGGGACCAGCAGACGTTTGAGGAAAGCCTCCAACAGGAAAGATGAAAATGCTTCCAAAGCAATCAACGAACAGAAAAAAGGACCAAAGAGTACAGCAAAACCTCAGCTAATTAACAGTCTCCAAGAGCTAACAGAAAACACGCTGGGGACAGAACAATGCAAAGGGAATGCCAGACAGCCAAAAGAGTCACACTCGGATGCTAAAATGTAAACAAAGTGTACTTAAATGTAAAATCCCAGTTCAAATACTGTGACAGAGCAATAAGAATCGCCCAGAAAACGTAAGCAGGAGTTCTGGCATCCTGAGATGTGAAAAATGACTGTCAGAACATGGGGCGGGGGGCACGGGTAGCACCAGGAGCTCCCAGTTGCTAGGGACACTAACAACTGAGTAATGGCAACAGATTCCTAGGATTTCAGATGGGAACTGCTAGACAGGCCATAAAACAAACGACGAATAACCGCTACTTAGAAACCAATCTTTTAACTCCAATCTATTTTAAACTGCCTGTTTTTATTAGCCCCATCATTTTTGTACGTATGTGGTGTTAGTGGGCATAGGTGTTTGTGTGCCGAGTGTGCACCTGTATATACACATGTGTGCATTCGTATGTGTAGAGTCCAGAGGTCAATGCCAGATGTCTTCATCGGCTACTCTCTACATTTTCCCCTCTCGTTTTATTTTTATATAAATAAAGCCACACTTACACTTGATACATTCCTCCTTTCTTTTCTCCAGCGACAAAATATTTCACTTGGCTTTGTTTAGGTGATGAGCAATTCGGTAGATGGGCGATATGCAGATGATAAGAGAGATAAATATACAGAGCCAAAATGGTAGTTTTGGAGGAAGAGAAAAGTGCACAATTTTAGATCAAATACGTTACTTTTCAACAATAAAATAGTGGTGGTTTGAAGTAAAGATCTTGATATTTTACCCACACTGGTCTCCAATTCCTGAGCTCAAATAATCCCCCTGCCTCAACTTCTTTTGTAGCTGGGACTGAAGACATGAATGAATTAATTTTAGCTTTAAATGTTAAATATTTAACTTATTCTTTAGGCTGCAATTGAAAAATTATAACATTGATTCTTTTTTCTTTTATTAAAAATATATTTTTTTATTTTTTTAATATGCTATGTTCTGATTATAGTTTCCCTCCCCCTACTCCTCCTAGTTCTTTCCTACTTCCCCTCCCATCTGGCTTGACACCCTTTATGTCTTTGGTTAGAAAGCAAACAAGCATCTGAGGAATAGTAATGAAATACAATAGAATACAGTAAGATAAAACAAAAACAACAAATTGGAATCTAGCAAAACAATCAAACAAGAGAAAGAGTCAAAGACAAAGAACATTGACTCATATGATTGAATATATATATATATATATATATACACACACACACACACACATATGTATATGTGTGTGTGTGTGTGTAGCCAAGTACAAGGAACTCCACTAACATGCTTCAGGAAGATTCTCGATCTAGAGTTTGAAAAATCATCTTTTCCACAGATACAGAAACCACTCTGCCATTAACACCTGGACCTATAACTGAAGGATATTAAAAACTATTTGCTTGGGTTTGAAGACAATTGCAACTTTGCAGAAAGTGGAAAATCCACACAGGAGTCACAAAGGAGCCAGGGGTTTGAACGTCAAAGTGCTGAATATTTAAAGTAGCCATAGGCATTTCTTAGGAAGGGGAGTGGGAGTGGTAGTGGGTAGCAGAGGGAGGGAGAAAGTCAGGTTGAAGACTTGGGATTTAATTTTATTCTTTGTACTGGGGATCAGGCTGAGGTCCTCATACATATGAGGTTAAGCAATCTTTTACTGAGCCATGTCCCTAGGTCTTTTTTAAGTTTTCTATTCGGAGTCAGGGTCTCATTTAAGCTGATAAGGTTAGCCTTCGAAATGGTTGTGTAGCTCAGGCAGGTCTTGCAATTGTGATCCTCTCCCTTCAGCCTTCCAAGCAGCTGTGCTACCGAGCCTGGTTGAGGACTTGGGACTTGACACATAGATAATACTTAAGTTCTTTGGAGACTACAAGTTGAGAAATTAGAATGTAGGTCCTTGCTAAAAGTCAGCAATTTCAGCAGCCTTAAAAATCTCTGTGAAAGAATGTTTTCTTATGAAATAAATCTCTGCTCAACAGCTCGGGGACATGACCTGGAAAATTCTCTGATCTCTGAGTAAAGAGGAAGAAATAAAAAAAACAAAACAGCAGCAACACTATAATAGAACTCCTCGGCTCTCCATGTACCCAGTAATGAAGACATTTTTACTGAAATCTACATTATGATATTGTTATCCTAGTAGGAATCAGAGATTGTCACCATTAAGTCACAGGTCATCACAAACCATTAGACGTGGCTAGAAAGTCAAACCATGTTTTCCAGAAAACATCTCTGTCTTATATAGGCAGATAAGACAGAGTATCTTAGACTGGGAAGTTCAAAACACCAGAGCTTTAATGCTGACGGTTCTGGATCCAGGGGAGTCTGAGATCAAGGATCTGGCTGATTTGGTGTGTAGTGTATATCTGCTCTTTATAGATAATGGCTAGTACGTGTTGTCATGTAGCAACAGGCTTGAATAGGCTTCTTGGAAACTCTTTTTATGGGCATGAAACTTAATCATTAGATCTATTCACTCCACAAAAATTTCATGTCTTAATAATATTAAACAGAAGATTAGGCTTCATCATATAAATTTGGGGGAGATAAGAATTTAAGAGCTAAGCCTGATTCCTCAAAATTCACACCTTTCAGAGGTATAAAGTATGCTTACACCAGCCCAGTAGTCTCCCAAATTGTAATATGTTCTAGTATCAATTTAAAAATCTAAAGTCAGAGCTGAGCTCATGCCTTTAATTCCAGCACTTAGGAGTCAGAGGCAGGCAGATCTCTGTGAGTTTGAGGCCAGCCTGGCCTAAAGAGCTAGTTCCACGACAGGCTCCAAAGCTACAGAGAACCCTGTCTCAAAAACAAAACAAAACAAAAAACTAAAGTCAGAAGTCTCATCTAGATATCTAACTCAGACTCAAGTGAGATGGAGACTCTTGTTCCATTCTAAGACAAGTTCCCCTCCAACTGTGAAACACTGAAACCAAGCAAGAGCCATGTTTGAAAACAGTGGCAGAGCAGGCTTAGGGTAAATGGCTCTATTCTGAATGGGAGTCCTGGAAAGGAAAACAGTGATAGCTGATTCTACTCAAATCCAAAGGTAACAAGGTTAACTGTAAATGTAAGTTTCTGCCCTTCCTGGTCCTGCAGCCATTCAGTATGAAAGAAGCACACAGAGACTTATATTAATTGGAAACTGTTTGGCCTATTAGCTCAGGCTTATTACTCACCAGCTCTTACAACTTAAATTCACCTATAATTCTTATCTATGTTTACCCATGTGGCTTGGTACCTTTTTTCAGTAAGCCATTCTCATCTTGTTTCCTCTGAGTCTGGTTAGTGACAGACTCTTTGCCTTTCTTCTTCCCAGAATTCTCCTAATCTGGTCATCCACCCACACTTCCTGCCTAGATGTTAGCCAATCAGCATGTTATTAAACCAATACTAGTGACAAATCTTTACAGCTTATCCCACAGCACATAACATCATATTGTAAGTCTTCAGAATATCTTTGACTCAGAGTCCCTTTCTCCTCACATATTTAGTTGGGGTTTGGGTCCCCAGTCTCCAGAGTACCCTGTCTCTCATGGCTTTCCTGAAACAGACCAGATGGAAGGTCTTAGGAGTTGAAGTCACTTGCCTAAAGCTTTATAGTGCATACTTTGAAATGTAGGTGGAAGTAGCCATGGATTCACAATGTGGGAATGCAGAGCCGTAGACACTTGAGTATTATCTGGGGCAATCAGGAACTTTAGATCATACATTGTTCAAGGAACAAAGCTTTGTAGTTGTTCTGTTCTCAAGGTCTCGACATTCTGGTCCTACAAAAGCAAGACAGCTCCAAGGAGCTCTTAAATATCTTTGAGGTCATTCTTTATCTGTCTTGTTGAGTAGTAGCTGACTTTCATCTTTCTCTATCAACCTCCTTACCAAAAGTTCACTTGGCCATGCCCTGCGTATTCTTTCTGAATATGCTTTTTCAATCTTACAGCACAGCTAGGCTGAGAATTTTCAAAAAATTTAAATTATTGTTCCCTTTTGCTTATACATTTCATTTTTTAATTTCTTTCTTTCTTCTTGTGTTTTAGTATAAGCAGTCAAGAGAAGCCCTGACACATCTTCAGCACTTTAAGTATTTCTTCCATCAAATATTTCAGTTCATCACTCAAAACACTTTTACAAGAGAGTAGGATGTGAGTACAACTCAGCCAAGTTCCTTGACATTTTTTTAAGTCTCCTTTTGAAAGACAATAGTCTTTTGCATGAAGGACTGACCTTAAACCTAATTATTTCCTACAGCCTCTACCTCTCTTTTTAATAAAACGTTTTTTATTAATTCTTCGATATACAAAATACATAAAACCGTATTTTTATTATATTCACTCCCTATTCTTACCTTTTAGTCCTCCCACATCCATTCTGCCCCTCCCTACCCATTTCCAACTTTGTATCTTTTTTGTTTTAGAGCCCACTGAGACCTAATTGTACTGTCCATATACTCATGGGTATGAGCTCATCCACTGGAGTGTGGAGCACTTTTAACCAAAACCAATTCTTCCAACCCTACCAGTTGTCAATAATCCCCCAGTTAAGGGGTTGGGGCTCATGATTTCCTTTTTTCCTCTATACTAGTATGTTAACTGACTGGATTTTGTACAAGGCTTATGCAGGAAACCATAAATGCTCGTGATTACAATGGTCGTGAAATGTCCAGAGGACACCCTTTCACCCTGGACTTCCCCAGCCTGTGACTCTTATTCTCTCTGCCCCCTCTTCCTCATGGTCTCTGAGCCTTGGGTAGTGGTTGTGACACAGCTGTCTCATGTGTGGTTGAGCACTCTACATCCCGCCTCCTAATACTACTGAAAGGATGATTAGGTTTCAACATAAGACTTTGGAAGGCATAGAAATATTCACTTCTGCATTTAAAGAACCTGAGAGCAGGGGAAAGTAGTAATAGACAATAAGTGATGGCATGAAGATTGGAATCCATCCTTTCTAATTTCAATTGTGTTTTGCTCTCCCCTCTCCCCGTGATATAGCATAGAGTTCATTTGGACCTCCAACTTAGATATTGGAAATGTGCCCATTTCATATAGCATAGTTCTACACTGATTTTACATTTTCCTCCTGTTTTCAAATGTAATGTAAGCCAGGATCTCTGAGCAACAGATTCCATTATGAAGTAGTTATTAGGTGCCCAATCAAGAACAATAAAATAGAAACAAAATAAGAAAACATGTATTTGGCAAGCCTCTTTATAGAGAAGTCATCCTGGGGAGAAAAGGTAGACATACGTGCCTCATGAATCTTTGTTCTGAATGCAATTAAGGCGGGAAATTGTCAACAATACTCAAAGTTTAATGAGTATTGTGGGGAGTTCTACATAAGGTATGGGGTCAGGAGGAAATAAATTTAGGCTAATAAAATGCTCATGCTTCTGTTGTTAGTCACTAAAATGTTATTTCTCTATAATATGGGGCTAAAGTATTGGGGAATCATCTAAAACTCCAGCTGAACAAAGTGATATGAAAGCCACCTCGGAGAGCCAGGACTAAAAGGTGATTCAGTTTGATAAACAAAGCCAAACTCTTCTCTGTTCTGACTCTCACCAGAAAAAAAAGAACCATGGAAAATAAAGAGGTTTAATTAGCCATGAAAGGATGAGGGAACCATGCAGGGAAACCACAAGTTATTAATGTACAGCCCAGAGGAGAGGGAGTTGGCAAGGGAAAATATTACAAAATGGCCTCCTTGAAAAGGCTCTTCCCATGCTGGGAAGACCAGCTTTGTCTTTCTTACTTGAAGCACTTCAGATGTATCAGCCCATCTTATTGTTGGTTTTGAACTCATCAAATAACTACAGTGGTATCTGAATTTCTCGTGTTGCTAGTCCACATAGAAAAAAATGCCTGCTTTAGTTGCCTTGGATGTTAGCAATGTTGGTGGAACTTGGCATTCTGATATGCCTGCTTTATTTACATGTGTCTTCCTACTCAGCCTGTCCACAGCAAGAGTACATCAAGATCCTCCCTTGCAATCAAGCCTGTTCGCTTGACAGCTGCATTGATCACTTAAGTGGATTCCGGCTATTAGGTTAATGTGCGCCGACCTTTCACTGATGAATCCATTCTTACAGGCCTCTAAGTCAACTTTCTGACTCTCTGTGGCTGGAGTTCAGCCTCTGATGGATGGTGACATCACGGATGGCGCTTGGTGGAAATAATTCCAAGCGTGCCCTACAGGACTCCCCAGATCCCACCTCTCCGAGTCACTGTGCCAAGTTGGCATTTCCCCTTGAATCCTGAACAGCACCTTGGCTCATTTCTCACCTGAGCACCGTGCACAGAAATACACAGTGATTCCCAGAGCAGGTTGAGTGTATATCTTTGTACTTTACCTGTGAAATATACAGTGGGTTATGCGGTGTACTTCACAAAGTGGTGACTGATACCTCATAACACGGCCTGTGCTGACGCAGCTGCGCATGCCCACTAGCAGGCTCGTTAAGGCATTGCCCTAGTTTCACCAAATTTTCTATGTGTGGGGATAGAATGTTGCTTTTATCTATTCACTCAGATTTAAGACTGTCTGGGGAAAAGATGTCTTCAAAAGAGAAATTTGAAGATGTAAGACTGCTCCAAATGGACAGATAAGTATGCTGTTTATCATATATTAGTGAGAACACTCTGGAATAGCTACTTTGTACTGATCGAAGTCCCTGAAAGCTAGGACAGTGGAATGAAACGTTGAATGCCTCCCATTTCAAGAACCGTGAAGTTCAGGAAGCCGACAGGTGGGTATGTAAGAAAAAGTTGTCAGTCAGGAGGTGCCAAAAAGTAGCCAGAGCTGCATGGAAGGCATAGCCAGAGTGATGCCCAGGAGGGGTCACTTCTGCTGGGGCTTAAATAAAGGCCACTGAGAAGATGACAGGGAAGTGATTGCCAGCCTTCCACAGATTGCATAAGGATTGCTGGAGCTTAAAAGCTGAAAGTGTAGGGGCCAGTGCTGGGCAATTAGGGAGGATACAAAGCTTACTGGGGTTTTTATGAAATAATGAAATAGAGATATTGTTATGCAGGGGAGAGAAAACCTGTTTGAACAAATGGATAAATGCAGGGTGTCTTATTCCATTGACTAGGAGGGTGGGGGCTGGAAAACAAAGCATCAGAAAGGATGTGGCTCCAAATACTCTGGGGGACTGAGGATGTGGCCAGGATGAGGATGCTGGGTGTGAAGGCCAAGAGTTAAATATGGAAAGTAAGGACCTTATGAAGAGGCAGCCTTTGAAAAGAATGTGCTGTTCTCACTGATAGCCACTAGCAGTGAAATTCTTGTGGATTTGGTGCCTGCTGGGTGACCTTTTTCATAGTAAGAGCAGCAATCTTTCCTGCTGTTCTACGACTGTTTCTGTTTGAGAAATTGAGCATTAAAGGTTTTAATGCAAACCTTTAGCAACTGTGTGTCACCTACTGAGGGCATCAGCCCCTGAGATGTTGGTGGCATTTGTCAATCCGCTCTCATGTTCTGGCACCCAGGAGGCCATTAACTCCTGGCTGACAGTTCAGGTGGACTGTTCTGTCAGGTGTCGAAGTCGGGGACAATGGAGGTAAAGATCCAGAGACCGGTTTGGTGTCAGCCAAGGCTGGGCAAAAAAGCCAGCTCTTCTGCTGGTTTTAATTCTGAAGCCCCAGCAAAGCTCATAAAAATGGTGATGGAGTACACAGAGGATGTTCAGTTCAGTGCTGAGTTCTTTCCTGATATGATGTAGGTGTGCCAGAACCAAGATGTCTCATGCCTGTGGCTAGACACAGGGCCCACACTCTTCGTTCCTCTTCCCTCTTTTACATTAGCCCTATGTACTGGATTCCATTATTATCTTTTAATGATTGGCTAGATTTTTGAGTGTGAATTTCTTCCATAGTCCAAGGGTTACTCATGGAGAGTGTTAAAAAAAGAAAAAGGAAAAAAAAAGAAAAAAAAGAAAAAAGAAAAAGTAAAAAAAACAAAAGAAAGGTATTTTAGGTATGATTTTATTATTAATGTTCTTGCTTCAGCCCACTACAGCCAGAGGACATTGTTTATATAATTTCTACCTTATGGGACCTACTTTATTCTCTTTGTGGTGTACTCTATGTCCAATCGCGTGCATGTTCTGTGTGCATTTAGGATCACATGGGATTGCAGGTGTCATGGTGTCATGATTGTGGATTCCATGTGCATCTAAATGGAAGTCCATTCTCTAACAGCAAGATACAAATTTTAGGATATGTCTAGGAACGTATTATTGTGCTAGTCAAGTCTTCCATGTCCTTACCCATCCTTTGTCTTCCACGTGACTCATCTTGGACTGAGAGTGACATGTATAAGTTACCTTACCCTATCACACTTCTGTTTTGTACTGCTCTTTCTGTAGAGTCTGCTAGCCACGCTGCTGCTGTATTGTCATTTGGTTGTGTTTCAATCTCTCAAAGGCTTCTCGTGAATTTTGGTCTTCAGCATAAACCAGCCCTTCTTTGTTCTGCTCTCTGCTCTTCAGCCTGCTTTTTACCTTGTCAAAGATCAAGATTGAAATCGGTGCTTTCTGTCGCTGCTCCTTTGCATTAGGCTTGTGGGCTCCTGCCAGGCAGTGCATCTTGCCCCTCCAAAATCACTTCGTATTAGGAGTTTCTTGTACTCAGCAGAGTTGTGGTTTGCCAGAATTACCTTTCTGACTGACAATGTTATATTCTTCCCAGCATGTAAACGCAGTTCCATCAAACATCGCTTTCCTCTTCCTTTCTTTTCTTTACTCGGAGCAAGTCTCATCCTTATCTTTTGGGTGGTAGCAGTTCAGGACCTATCTGGACATAATGCCCCTGCCTGTGCCATCTCTCTCAGCTGGACCCTCATTTTTAGTTCTACCCCGTTGTTTCTCATATCCCAGCAGGACAGGCTCTGCCTCTTCCACCCAGGATGCCATGCAGATAACTCATCAGTGGTTGACTTAAACAGCAGTGGTATTAAGCTTTAAAAATCCATTTTCCTCTCTGGATAGACACACATAATGGAATCTCCAGTATTATTAAAATCTGAGGTTTCTCAAAATAGTCTTAATAATTGATTGACCTCATGTTGTTCATAGGTCATACGTGTTATAGCCTATAAGTCTACTGCTAAAAAGAACAATAGAAAACAAACTTGATGAACTTTTTCTTCAAGGTATCAATAACTTCTATGATGTTTCTGGAAATTTCTATATCTTCCTCTATTTTTTTTCTCATAGTATAGGGACAACAGTAACATTACAGATAGCCGTTAGGAGAAATATCAAGGATTAAAATATTACACATTAAGCAGGTAATATGAAGGGCAAGGCAAGAAATTCTGTGAAGCCCCTAGGTATGAACAGTAGGAATGAGAAAGAGCATCCTTCCCCTTGTCAAAGGATAAATTGCTTCTGGGTCCTGCTACTTAGAACGCAGCATGCAGTAAGTAGCATGTGTTCAACAGTAGCTACTAGGTTTTTTCTTTTTAGCAATGTAAGAACCTATCTTTAAAATGTAAAATTTCACAATATTTAATATGACAATGAATTTATTTAAAATGATGGTTAGAGTATTAAAAGAAATATGTATGAGTAGAGTATACCTACAAGTTGTGACTTTGCAATTGCTGGAATACATAAACTAATATAAAATTTGGTATAAGATGAACACACCACAAATTGTGAATTCATTGAATCTGAAACCTTGATGCTAGATTTTGGGAGAATGGATTTATTTGATGAGGTAGGTAGGACCCAAGGGAGGAGGAAATCAACTCCCAGGGAACCCATGGAGATGGAGGGAGAACAAAACAGAACAGGGGGAGAAGAGTCATCAGGAAAGGACCACCTCCTCGTTCCACCGGCCCTGACTCCTCTCTCAATGCTGCTTGCTGCTTCTGTCTTATGAGCAGCCCATCCCTGTGCTGCTATGAGGTCACTGGGAAGAGTGCTGGGGAGGAGGGCTGTGGGGTATGTCAGGTGGCTGGAGCCAGAAGGCCCCCAGCAGTTTCCTTAGAGTGAACTTCTTGGGTTGAGAACTAAAACCCACATAGAGTAAGGAGGCAAGGAGTCAGTTTCCTCCCTGCCCCAATCACTTTGGCTTGTCCCCATTAGGAACGGTGAACCTAGCCAAGTACCTCCCAGTCGTGGGAGTCACAGCTGTCCCACAAATGGTGTAAAGAATGATGAGTAGAGCTGCTTCTATGTGGATGCAAAGGTCACCAAGAGTCCCCATTTGCTGGCTCACTGCGCAGTCTCTTTCTCTTTCCCTCCTCCCTCCTTCTTCCTAATTTTCTTCTTTGATATCTTTTCCTACACAGATTGCGTATTGTGCGGTCGTGTACCTTCAGAGTGAAAAGTGACCGTAAGCTTATACTCCACCTTTGCTGTCCTCCAGAGTGCCCTGGATTAGGTGGAAAGTCCGTCCTGTGGCGTTCAGAGTCACTTATGGATTTTGGAAAAGTGCCCAACAGTCTTGGAGTGATGCCATTTCTTATCCCTTTACGGGAGAGAAGAGTTTTGAGCCTTCTGCCATCTAACCCTCCTAGGACACCATTGAGGGTGCTGGGGCTCAGGTAGATTTTTGCCTTTTAATAGCATGACTAACACATGTCATTGCAGTGCTCACTCGTTCCAGTGCTAAGCACTTCATAGGCTTTCCTCCCTGAGCCCTCACAGGCTTATATCTATTTCAATTTTCCCCATCTTATAGACGACAAAGCCAAACTATGGCAGTTTGAGGAGCTTACCTAAAATCTCATAGACTCATAATGAACAAACCAAGAAAGATACTGGGATGCTGATGTTGATTCCAGTTCTCCCACTCTACCTAGAAAGTGGGTCATATGCATTTACCTCCTGATGACAGAGAATGCAAGGAGCCCTGGGTGGAGTACAATCTCCTCCTTACAATATGCACCTTCCCCATGCTTGGAGGGTGGGAGGACCTTCCTGTCCACTCATGAGAACCACGGAGTCTTTCCAGACACGAGCACAACTTGGCAAATTCTCTCATCACCTCAGGAGGTCATGGAAGTTTGCCCCATTACCTGTTTTCAGGGTCAGCCAAGGTCATGCTTCGGGTGACATAACACATCTTGAGGGGGATGCTTTTCCGGTCCCTATGGAAGGAGAAGGACTGGGATGACAGAGGGTCTGCGGAGCTGCCCCCTAATCTAGGCGACTCAGGTGGCGGCGTTTCCCATCCAATCTCAGAGACAGGGGATCCTTTCTTCACATAAGGCGTGGCTTCTCTCATGTACTTCACTGTAAACGAAAGCACAAGAGGCACTTTTAGGAATACTGGGGTTGGTACACCACACGTACAACATATAAGTAACATATGTGTTGGGGGATAATCAGCAACTGTCTAATTGGACTTTAGGCCCACTCACCAGGAAGGAACACATGACTGGTCCTGTAAATCCTGCAGGAAGAAGGTAACATGCTTATCTTTGTACCTATTAAGTAGTGCAGTTTGCATCCTTCATCAAGGATGCTTCCCTTTTCTTACTATGGAAGGCCACTACAGAGACCTACAACTTGTCAAAATGTAGAGAATAAGTGGGTGTCTATTCCCAATCAGGCCATCTGCAACAGAACCCCTAACCTGAGGCTCATGCGACAGCAAAGAAGGAATGAAGTTACTGTAAAAGCCACAGGACCAGGACAACTGCCAGCTAGTGTTAACTGTATGTGGGAAACTGCACCCATGAACTCTCAACAATGTGAATGTCTTCTCAAGACTATACCAACTGAAACATCAACACGGATGGGCAAAATTCCACAAGGTCTTACCGCTAGGATCAAGGGGAAATTGCTATAGGCAATTATGGCTTCTGGGGAGGGAGAATCAGTTCTTTTTAGGGCTGGCCCCCAATAGGTTTCCCAATCTTAGGGGTCAGCTCTGAACATATGTACATGAAGCAACACTAATAGGACTCAGTAAATTTTGAGTGTGTGTGTGTGTGTGTGTGTGTGTGTGAGTGAGTGTGTGAGACAATAATAAGTCTAGAATTTGGGAGGAGGAGTTAAAAGAACACAGACGAGTTGGATATGGGAGAGGGAGGGATGTGGATGATGTCAATACACTGTATTCATATATGGAATTCTCAAGAAAAAAGAATAGCAAGTTACATTTCTGAAGAATTTCTGTCTCTGAAAGAAACTTAAATTAAACATGCTGTTAGCATCAAGTCTCTTAAATTCTGAACAAGATTTAGGATTTCTGTTCCTTTCAACATAATTATCCTATTATTTAAATTATGTATCAACGTCAATCTTAGAACTTGCTGAAGAACAGTGTTCTTCAGTTGGAAATTGCATGTGGCTTTTTAAAGTTGTAACAAAGTCTGTCTTTTCAGATTATAAGTCATATTCTGGATGAAAGACTGAAAACAGTGTACAGATGATGTGGGGTGTGGCCTTGGCTCAAACACATATGATTCAATGCAGGTGTAAAGAATTCAGTAGCCACACCCCTGCCTGGGATACTCTTGCTATGCTCAGAAGCAAGGTGTACTTTTCAACATAATGGTACTAAAATCATGTACACAGAGACATGAGTATAAATGTCTATATTCTAGTGGCAAAATCTGAAGTAGCAGAGTCATTATTTTTCAAGACTGAGAGCTTGAAAAATAACAGGTTAAATACATTGTAATTTCTATAGGTTATAGATATGGTGGATATAGAAATGTTGATGGAAAAAGATTTGCAAGATCTATGATTAGTGGAAACACAAAGTAGACAGGACTCTATATACTACAATATCTTTGTGTATAAAATCACATATATATCATTTTGTGATTCTGAATATATTTATATGTAGTTTATACTAAAACATATGCATATTTATATATAACTGCAATTATTTTTTGATATGAACTCCAGAAACTATTGATAGTAGGTTTGTTTCAGGGAATAGAATGAAAAGCCAACATGATAGAAATAGACTTTTGCTATCTATTTGTGCATTTTTTGGTTTAACCATATTGATATATTGCTTTTGTAAGAATAAAAAGAGTAATAAGATTGAATAGAGCACACAGAAGTTCTTCTCTTTCTCTTGTTTGCCTTGATATTTCACAGTAATTTGTCTGTCCTAAATTTAAACATTGTTTCTTAGACATCTTTTGGGTTAGCAGGGCAACCAAGTTTTCAGGAACATGAAGTATGGAGTTCTCCATCTCTTTCTCTGTTAGCCCCATACTCTGGTTCTCTGTTACGTAGTGAAGAGAGATTATAGCTAAGGCCAATACAAGTATCTGTTACTACCACTGACAATGGATTCAAACGAATGAAGATTTGGTGATTACTTCATCAGAACTTGAACAAGTCAGTTCACGAGCTATTGCTTCTGTGCAAAGGGAGATTTAAGGAGAGCAGCATGTAGTTTCCACACTCAAGAGCTATAACATGAAGATGACTCTAGGAGACACTTATTGTACCCTATCTGGATCCTTGTCCTACATCCTAGTTGCTGTGAATTGGCTGCAGCATATCACCGTTCCCCTGCTCCACAGACCTACTCTGGGCATAAGAGAGGCTGTAGAGCCTGGGAGGCTGCAGAGTTGCTGACCTCACACAGGATATCTGCTTCTAGGAAATCCCACTGCGGAAGTACAGAAGCCGCAACATGGAGTAGAGTTACCTAAGGTTTATAATAGGAAAAAAGAACTTAGAAAGAACCTGTAGGTACGAAGTCAGGATTTAGTAGGAATCCAGAGACCCATGATCCTCTCTTCCACCCCATCAGCAAAGATCACAGTTACAGGAGGAGTGAGAGCACTCACAAACATGTATTGTAAGGAATGCATTATTACCGAGCATCCCACTTAAGGAAGAGCACAGACATGACTCAAAACAATTTAAAAACCTCATGGAGACTGACTTTAGCTACGCAAAGTTGAAAGGAATGAGACTCTTTAAAAATATTGTATTTTTAATCTTCTATAATTGTGTGTATGTGTGTGTAAATGTGGATAAAGTTAAAAAACCAGAAAAGTGATGAAGAAAAGGAAAAAATGTGCTGATGGAGGTGGGAGTGACTAGGGAAATAAAATATTAAAGAGAAAAGGAGATGGAAGCCTTACATGGGAGGACCAGGGATCATAAAAAGATGGGGAGATGAGGGAGAAGAAGAAGCTTCTAAAACAGTCTTGACTCAAAAATGTCACAATGATATCTAATACCCTGAATGCTAATTTAGGAAATAAAATATGGCAGCCTTCCTGTCCCTGCAGACACAGTAAAAAGTGTTTGGCTTGTGTATATATAAAAAATACTCATTGTTGTATAGAAACTCAGGCACTAACTGAGACAAGAGGAAGATTTTTCTCAGAATGCGTTCTTATCTGTCTGGTTGGAGCTGAGAATGAGTGTTTCAGACTGAGACTTAAGGATGCTGAGTGAGGAAGTGGTGTTTGAACTTAGCCTTAATGTAGCTAGCACTTTAAGAAACAGAAGGATAATGAGTGTCCTTTACATAATGCGCTCTGATTTGCAACCCTGACTGTAGTTCCCTAGGAAAGAAAAATTTGGTCTCAGCTTGCAAGAGGGATGAGAAACACAGTTGTAATTCTCTTAATCATGGGCCAAGTATTGAACCAGGTTGTTTATGTTTGTCCCATAGTTGAGCTTTACAACTACCATTTAAGGACTCACTTTATAATTTGGTAGGGAAACCAGGGTCTATAGAAGAAACATCCTTCATTCACTGAGTCCATGTACCCACAGGCAATAAAAATAAAAGTATATTGCTATTCTTTTCAAAAAAGCTTTGTAGAGCTATTCTAATTCTGCCAAACACGTAGGTTATCCTTGCAGTCAGTGTTCTTATATCCATCATGCCATCGGTTATCAGCAGTTTGTCATGTAAGGGCTCACACGGCTGGTAAGTGACAGAGCACTAGTGACCTTGTTCAGAGATGCCCGTCCATGAAACCTGGCTATGCCATGTAGGTGGAAGATGCTTAAAAGTTGATAAGTTTGGATTTTAGTTTAGATAGTGGCAATGATGGTTTCCAGTGAGCAATATAAAAGCACAATCACTAGCCAGTTGTAGAGTGAATTCCTAGAAAGTGGACTGGGATACCCTAAGGGAAAAGATATTAGACATAGGTCAAGCAGTTCTAGGGTCACAAAGCATTATTACCAGTAACGCAAGCAATATTCTAAATGTCCTGCTTAAACATGAAGACTTCTAGAAATATGTGGTTTGGTCCACTTGTGAACAGAACTGATAAGCATACAAAAGTCTTAGCTGAGAACCAATTATTTGCCATGTTCCCACTTCCTTTGTGACACAGGATTTGAGTAATTTGCACAGGAGAGATGGCATAGCAATGCCTTGAAAGTTGACCTTATGAGGGATAATATCTAATGTAGAGTGATGCTCTTAACACGCCAACAGAGTGAAGACAGAGAGGATACACTAATGCGACCAACTAAAATTTTGTTCATTCACCAACTTGTATCAGTTTATTTTTACAGACAAAGGATTGTGCAGCCTGTGAATGCCGAGAAATCACCCCTGATTAAAAGATAGTCAAGTCAAGGAGAGGAAGCAGGTGACGGGGGAGAACTAGGAGACGTGAAAGCTTGTGTTAAACTTCAAGCCTGGTTTAAGGAGGTGCCACAATATACTGATATCTAGCAGCCCCACAGAACCAAATTATTATTCTTTACAGAAGAAAACAATTTCATCCTAGGCTGCAAGACTGCTGAGAACCATTTCTAAAGGCAATGAGCTGGCATAAAAAATTAAAGAAAACATTGCATACTAGGAAACAAGGTACCATGAAGAAAAGCAACTGATGTAGCAGCAGCCATATGTACTTAAAAACCGTAAGAGGGCAGTTGAAAGAAACAAAAATTTGAGAGAATCTTCCAGAGACTATTTAAAGAAGTGACCTAACTAGTTAAAAAACAAACAACATATCTAGTAATATAATAAGAACCACAAAAGCAAAATTAGCAAGTAATCCTCAAATTAAAGCTTCATTAGAATGATATGTCAGAAAGAGAAATTAGTGAATAATGAATTAGAAGGAACTGCCCAGAGGAAATGGCTCAGAGACCAAGAGTGTCACACTGTTTTTACAGGGAACCTAAGTTCCATTCCTATAGTACCCGTGCTTGGCTTCTCACAACTGTCCAGAGCTCCAGCTCCAGGGTGGTCGGATGCCCCAGTCCTCCATAGCTACATGGACTCCCGTACCCTTACCCCTATACAAACACATGGGCATATACACAATTTTTTAAAAAAAATATGTGAAAAATAAATTACAAACAACGTAGCACTAACTTCCAAAAATGACAGCAAATACGGTTTGAATGTTAAGAGGCAGGAGGGATGGACTGTAGATGCAGAAGAGGAGAGCAGAAAAAAACGTGGCAGAGAACAAGAGTTTCCCAACTGCAATTGTGCAGATCCATAGGTTTAGGGATCAGACTTGGTCTTTGCTGAATGAGACAGACAGGCTTCAATATCAAGTTGAATAGAAATAATGTACAATCTATTCTTTATACTTTGAGTTGGCTTAACAGTTTGCTTCTCCCTCAGAGTGCATGCCTCACCTGAACCTTTCAGCTAGCACCTCTGGATTTTCTAGCATTGTGAGGATGTCTCGGCAAAATTCCGAAGTGAATCCTGAGATTTCTGGGAGAAAAAATGCCGTGCTTTGCAGAGGGATGGCCCCACAGACTGTGTGTCTGAATGCTTGGCCCATAGGGTGTGGCACTATTAGGAGGTGTGGCCTTGTTGGAGTAGCTGCCATCTTGTTGGAGGAAGTGTGTCACTGTGGAGGTGGGCTTTGGGGTATCATACACTTAAGTTATGCCCAGTATGACACACAGTGTCCTCCTGCTGCCTGCAGATCCAGATGTAGAATTCTCAGCTCCTTCTCCAACACCATGTCTTCCTGCGTGCTGCCATGTTTCCCGCCATGACGTCAATGGACTAAACCTCTGAACTGTAAGTCATCCCTAATTAAATATTTTCCTTTATAAGAATTGCTGTGGTCATGGTATATCTTCACGGCAATAGAAACCATAACTAAGACAAAACAATTTTCCAAATCACAGAAATAGTGGGTGGTAACCACTACTGCTTCTGAGGCACAGCTAGGCTCATGGGGTGTCTTCCCACACATGCTGTGAATGAGAATGAGCAACATGTCCGTGCTTACAGCTCCTGGTCCAGGGCTGGAGAGACAGGTTCTTGGAAAACACTTGCTGCGCCAGTATGAACGGAGGGCCTGCATTCAAGTCTCCACAACTTATGCAAAGCTTGGCGAGAGACAGAGAGCATCTGTAATCTTGGTGCTGCAATGGTGAGATGAGAGGTAGAGAGAATCCCTGAAAGTTGCAAGGCTAGTTAGCCTTGACGTAATGCCAAATAACTAGAGACCCTGCCTCAAACAAGGCAGAAGGTAAGACCAATACCCAAAGCTGTTCACTGACCTTCACACACTCATATTCTCAGGTACTGAAGTGCTTGAGCCTGTCCAAGAACGTGCACACACAGGCTCACACACACACAGGTACACACACACAAACACAGCCTTTGTTTAGAAGTCCTGATTTAAAAAAAAATCACATTTCATTATTTTCCTCTGTGCTAGGATTTGCTAAGATTCTAACCCAGGGTCTCTTACATCACAGGCAGGCAAATGGTCTCTACCAAGCTACGTGCCCAGTCCTTGGATTTGGCTTCTGTTTGATAGGCAGGAAAACCAAAGAAAGTTGTTCCTTTGTAAAACAAAGAAAAAGGAATGGTCCCTGGATTTCTCCAGCAGGCCCTGATTTCTCACCAGAGGAAGTAAGAGTCATCACAAGTCCCGTTAGCTTAAAGAGTCCACAGAATTTCTACAAGGTGGCTAAGCACTTGAGTCCTCTTCAATCCCTGATTGAGACCTGAGGCTCAGGACCCCCGTGTGGAGAGTAAGAATGATACGGACACATTGGGGGAGATAAGGTAGTGTCCCTGATGAGGACAAAGAGTATGGGCGAGCTTTCCCTGGTTCCTTGAGGCTTGTATTCTAGACAGTGAAACACAACCAAGTAAAGGCAGTGTCATATAGAGTAAGGAAAGTTTTACCTACATCTGAGGTTGTCTGGGGCAAGTGCCCCAAATGAGTGCATTGAATAGAGACACATGTTATTAATTTAGCAAGTTCAGAAGGAAATAAGAGCCCTAGTAGGGCTACTCTGCTTCCTGAAGGACCAGGAACTCTGGCTTCTGCTATCTTCCCCAGCACATTCTTACTTGAGCACCTGATAACCCCAAATGGCTGAGTTCCACCCATCATGACCCAAACCCCACGAATACAAAGGTAAAACTTAGAAGAGTACCACGCATCTCCATTTCGTTTCTGTTCGTGTGAAGGCCCGGCCTGGCAATTCTACTTACAAAAATTCTTCGGCTCAGGGTTGCAGGTGAGTTAAGGCTGTGGGGCCATGAACCAGCTGGTCACATGATACCCACAGGAAGAGAAGAGAACACACGTGAATGCTCGCACGCCAAAGTGCAACTGGGTCTCTCCTTCCCTTCAGTGTCGGGCCTAACCCATGACACCCTTATTTCCTGGAGGCTCTTCTCGCTGTGGTGTGCAGAACTAGGAAAGCCCCTTCCAGGCAGGCCTCCAGGCCAGCTATTCCAGACAGTGCCTCATTCCTTTCTCAGGTGATTCCAACTGTGTTAACAGAACAATCCACACACCAGCCCTCCTTCCTTTAATTCCACCTTCCCGACACTGACGAGTCATTTTTGTTTACAACTCACTGGCCAATGCTTAGTCACATGACTACCTCTAGAAATTCCTTATTCTGAGTAGCTTTGGCCACTCAGCTGAGAATCGCTGTGGAGGGAGGCCATTACTGTGGAAAAGGGAGGCCAGGTTCTAGCTCCCTCTTAACTCTTGGGATTTACCACATGGATACATTATGATTCTTTCTGAGTTTACATTGTATACATAGAAGGCTTAGCCAGAGCTTCAAAGACTGTGATGTCTCTGCTAGGGATTTCATGATCACTAACTTCTACCGATGCTACAACCTCTGTGGCACAAGCATAAAGTCAACCCTGTTTTACCAATGACACAGCACTAGAGGGAGGAGTTAAGTCACATTCTGTAGCTTCCAGTGGTAGAAGTTGGCACAAGGACTCAGTAAATTTAATAGTGTGCCCCAAGCCCTTACTTTTAAGCATAAACTATACTATTTCTCACATTTCTTTAGAAACTGGTGTGTGTGTGTGTGTGTGTGTGTGTGTGTGTGTGTGTGTGTGTGTAAGTCAATGTTTTTCCTGTCCCGGGAGAAAACATCCAATTAACAGGCTGTTTCCTGTAACATAAGAGAGTTTGATTTTGTAAGCCTGAACTATTAAACTGTGGCATTTCAATAAGCACCTTTGAAGACACCAAAATATATATTCATAATAGAGGGTTTAACCCAGAAGAACTAAACAGCTAGTGTCTTGCATAATTATACCTCAATGGGCTTACAGACACTAATTTCAGGCAAAGAGCTGTTGAAACCAATCAAGGAGCAGTCAGGCCCAGTTCGGGGCACCTAATAATCAGAATTAATTAATAAACCACGGCCTTTCTGGGCATCATGAATTAAAATCTGTGCTTGAGCAATTAAGATTCCAATCTTGAGTTGCAAGAAAAAGAAAGAAGCGGGAAGCGGGCCGTGAGAAGCCGACTTCGGTGCCGCACCAAGTTTCTCTCAATATGGTGGTAGTTTTTCATCTGAAGGACAAGCAGTGGGGAGACTCTCAAAAGCACATTCAGGAAAGCCCAAGTTTGTTAGGGCCCTAAGTTGCCACAATGAAATCTTTGTTGGAAGGGCCAGATGACATTGGAAAGCAAAGACAGACCCAGCCATGCAGGAGGAAATGCTTCAGGCAAGTCTAATCAACTCTCCTACCAGGCCTGTTTCTAAGGAGCCAGGAAAGTGTGCTTGATATGTTCAAGTTTTCTTTTTCAGAACAACAACAACAAACGAGATTCAGGTTTGGGAGGAAAAGAAATATTCCACGGCCCCCAGGGAGTGCGAGCTCAAAACGCGAACTTTCTAACGTGATTGACGGGAGAAGGAGATCAGCTGATACTGAGAAACTCAAGGATTCAGACCATCTGTGAATCAGTCAAGCTGAACCCCAGGCTGTTGGGTGTGGATTATGCTGAGAAGGTGCCATTTCAGACGACACGTTTGTAGGTCACCTTACATAAGATGCAAGAGGAAGTCATTTATATTTCCAAGAAGACCTAGGAGTGATGAAAGAGGCGATCTGACTTTCTCTCCGACTGCAGCTAATTTCTCAGTAGGCTGAAAGCATAGAGGAAAGAGAATTGGGCCTGGGAGTCAGGGACCTGGATTACAGTTCCAGATCTGGCACTAACTAGCTTCCCAGCCCCGAGCAAGTCACTTCACCTCCCAGATCTCATTTTCCTCACCTGCCGAGGGAGAAAATGAGGTCTCTACCTTTTAAACATTGTGTGATGCCTTGAGACGCTGTCTCCTCTGAAAATACACACACAAAATACGCCGGGGAGCTGGGGAGATGGAATGGTCTGGAAAGAGCGTGCTGCATGTGCTGCATAAACATGGACCTGAGTTTTGGTCCACAGCATTCAAGCCTAACACCAGGAGTGGTAATGCATGCTTAGACACTCAGGGCTTGCGAGGTGGAGACAGAAGCATCCTTAGGACTTACTGTCCAGCCAGTCTAGTGAAAACAGTGAGTTCTAGGTCCTAATAAGAACCTCTGACTTCAAAACCAAGAGGGTTGGTTTCTACAGAATGACAGCAGAGCTTGATACAGGATCTCCACACATATATGCAAACTCATGTTTGCAAAGCCACACACACACACACACACACGAGTGGGAAGACAGAGAGAATACATTAGTACAACTTCAACTCATTATTCATATCATCCACAAATAATCCTGCTCCATTATGTACCAACTTCTAGTTCCAGGGCTAGGGCCCATGCAATGCATCTTCTGACTTTGTGAGCATTCATAGGCCCCTGACACACCACAAGCTAAGCTTATGCTGAGATCATTTGCTCAAGTCACTGGTCCCCTAGTTTGACTGCCTTGCCACTGAGATATATTCCTAGCCCTGACGTCATTTTAAAAAAACCTGCCTTTATTCTTCAATAAAACAAGATTGTTGCCCAGAGTACCAGGGACACAAAGAAAGTATCCTATTCCAGGGTAGCCCTGTGGTCACCCAGAACATATTGGTGACTTAGTCGTCACTGGGCTCTCCCTTTAGGGTAGATTGAGTATTTGAGTTATCACAGTGAATGAGGTAGGTAGGCTGGCTGCTGGCCCTGTGGAACCCGTGTGTAAGGTGGAGAAGGGCATCAGACAACAAAGAACCATAGGGGTCACTCTGAAAGTATAAAACATGACTAGAAGGTTTTGCTGGTCTTTCTAGATTATACAGAGTTGCTCACCCTCTGGCTCTTACTTGTTTCCTGTCCTTGTCCTGCCCCATGTGGCCCCCATAGTTCACATGCACACGGTAAAGACCTGCCTAATACTCTGAATGTGTCAAACACTTGTCAGTTTCTGCTCTTTACATAGGCCGTTTCCTATTTGGGGAAAACTCTCTATTTCCACTAAGCCTCAGTTTAGGTTAGACTTCCTTTTGTGAAGTGGTCAGACTCTTCCAGACACATCTTCTTTCCAATCCCACCATGCAGAGGGCCAACCTCCAGACTCACAGCTTCTGGATGGTGAGTCTCAGAGCGATGGCTCATTGCAACTGATGGCCCAGCTATGTCAGATGTCCTAAACGTTGTGTGGCTACGGTGGAAATCACATCATTAGACTCTGGATCCAGACTATATAGTTTCACATCCCAGCTCTGCTGTCTTCCAACTACAGGAGCTTGGGGAACTTTCCCTAATATTGCCATGCTTCTATCTTCTGTAACGCTAAGAGTAAAAATAATGCTTACCCCCAGAGAGCTATTATATGGTTTGCTAGCACATCCAAGGACTTAGAATTATGTATAGGACATGGTAAGTAATCACTAGAGTTTGAGAACTATAACTCGGTGAGCTGTCTCTTTACATCATGCCATAGCAATGCTCATAAAAGTCTGGGTATACAGCATGGAATTACTTAGTAAATGGAGAGCAAGTTGTATCTCCAAGACACATTTTTTTTTTTTCTCACAGATTTATTCTGTAGAAGGAAGAGTACACCTGATCTTTTCTGCAGGCAAAGTAGCAGAGGACAGAGATTATCAATCACTCCTTGAAGGGTGCAAGGCCCAAGAGTAAAAGCAAAGGTCAGAGACTGAAGAATTGTGTCACACGGAAGAGCAGATGGCAGGACTTTTCTGCAAAGAGCCAGATAGGATTTTTTTTTTGATTGTATGGCCACAGAGCCTCTGTCACAACAGCGTCTTGCCACAGTACCACAGAGAGGTTATGGGCATTGGTGTAGCCACAAACAATAGTCTGGATTTGACCTACAGGCTGTCATTTACCAACTCTGACTACAACACAGTAACTAGCAGTTATTCACTGCTTATCATGTTTTGGGTCCTGGTCTAAACATGGGAAGCATATAAGCTCATTTAGGGCAGTTCTGCAAAGTAAAGCCCACCATTCTGACAAACAAGCAAGGAAACATATGGAAGTTTCTTGCATATTGTTGGCAGGAATGACTGGGGTCCAGGAGGATGAACTGGGGCAGTCTCCCTCCAAGGTCCCCACTCTTAAAGACTCCAGACATCTCTTCCTCATACACATACACTGGATGCTGCTTCCCACACAACCCTGTTTTTCTAGTCATCATGAAATGTTTTAGAAATCATGCTTGATAAAATGATCTGTCCTGTCAATAATGTCCCAGGCTCAGTAACTTATCAATAAATATACCGATGTGGCTTCCCAAGGCCGGGCAAAGAAGGTTGAGCCAGTGCAGCATCCTGTATCCCATATATGAAGACATAAGACTAAACAAGGGGTACATGAGGACAAAAGGATAGCTAGGCTGTTGGATAGCCACAAACAAGGATGCCGTGTATTAAATAATAGGGGTAAGGCACTATAGTGAAGACCGTGAGTGTTGGGGGGTCTGACGCTGGAGTTCAATTTCTAATTCTTCTTTTTGCACCCTATGTGGTCCCGAGAAACTCACTTGAGTGCTCTCTTCTGTTACTTATTATCTGTCTCACAGGACTATTAGGAAATGAAATACACTAAGAAGGTATGTGTCAATCACCACTATAAGGAGTTATCTCTGTTAAACAGGAAAGGTTTAGGAGACATAGATATCTGTGGGCTGGGTTAAAATTACTTTATTTATTTTGTTTTGTAGAGGAAATAGAGTCTTGATGAGGGAACAGAGATGACAGAGGTCAGATCTGGGCTTAATAGAGAAGGGATACGCCGAGGTGGTGACAGCCCCATTGCTACTGACATTTAAGCTGAAACTGGTTGTCATATCTCCCGGCCATGTTGCAGAGACTCCTGCTTCGTAGAAGAGTTGATTATTTCTCAAATCCTTTAAGCTGTCACATGCTATGCTGTGACTCCTTGTGGAATGTAGTTTATCAAGTTACTAACCCAAAGCCTCTGATAGAGAGGTCAGTTTGCAGTGCATCGAACATAGAGTCAGGTCGTGCGCTTCTTCACTCTCATGGAATCAGCTGTGGAACAGCCGGGCGACTTGGTAAATCGAGTCTTAGAATCCCCATCTATAAAATGAGGGAAGCAATGTGTTCCTTAAGGTAGGCATTACAATGTAGTCATTCTGTATATGAGTCTCGGGTCAAAAGATCTGGGCTTAAGTCTCAAATCGTCCTCTGAAGTGAGGAGCCTCTTTGATGATGGGCTGACACTCTCTGTACCTCAGTTTCCCCACAGGGCCACAGCAGCACCTGGAGTATCTCACAGGATTACTCTCAGGGTTGAATATGAAACAGCACCTAAAACATACTTGATGCTCAAATTTAAATATTACTATTATGGTATTAGCATAATCATTGTTATGACATTTCAGTAAAATGAAAATACATGGCAGGAATGCACCATTAAGCACAGAAAGCATTATAACAAAGAGAAATACACGTCATGTCAAAAAGGGTTTTATTCTAATCCCAGCACTTGGGAGGCAGTGGCAGGCGGATCTCTGTGAGTTCGAGACCATACTGGTCTACAAGAGCTAGTTCCAGGACAGGCTCCAAAACCACAGAGAAACCCTGTCTCAAAAAACCAAAAAAAAAAAAAAAAAGGTTTTATTCATCCTTGTCTAGGCATGCTGTGTGCTCAAGGGGGTCCTAGGGACCCCTGACAGCCAAGTGCCCGGAGAGCGTAGCAGATATGAGGGCTCATGAAACCAGACAATATTGTGAAAGCTGCTACCCTTCAATGCCCACAATTTCATCTCATGGACATGACCACCCCCATCCGACATGAGCACAAGACCTTTCAGGATCTGACCAGACCATTTGAGACTTCCACGTCCCGGGAAGTGAGACTCTAACAACTCCCCAAACGAATCGCACTTCCTCCCCAAACCACCTCAACACATCAGCACAGTCACAGAGCCGAGGTCTTGTGGGACTCTCCAGAGCTGACCTCACTGGCCATTGGCACTGGGTTTTGTTTTTTTCTAAAGGTCAAACTCAGCCTGGTCTTGCCTAATTCTCTCCCAGTAGACTCATTTCTAAGAATTAGATTGGGATGGCACAGGAAAGGCCTAAGTAGCTCTCTGGGACTTGGTGATAAAACAGAGAGAGGGAGGGAGAGAGAGGGAGAGAGAGGGAGGGAGAGAGAGGGAGAGAGACCATGAAACTCTGAATCTCCAGAAGGTTTATGGCACTGTGATCAGATATGGTAGGAGAGACTTCTTTTGCTCAAAGAACACAAACGACAGTGAGCACTAATAAGCAGATACAACCCGTAACAACCAGTCAGTGCATATTCCAATTAACAGTATAAAGACAAACTGGGCTTCTGAAGCTTCAATGCCTCATGAGTATCAGACCTGAAATTTGATGCCACATCTCATAATCTACTTTGTAAGTCCCTTTTATTAAGGTCACTGTACAAATAGTTCAAGTACCATGGGGGCATGGGTTCAATGAGCAACGAGCTACTGTTTTGCATAGAAAAATATGGATAAATGTGTCATAATAAAGTAATAAACATATGCTATACCATTTGCGTTAGAATGTGAATTATCCAAGTTGCCTACATATCACACAGGAAGACCCTAAAGGTTACAAAAGGAGGGCAGAAATCTCTCTGTGATACGAAATAGAATAAACCGTGGAGAAAAATCTGTATTATAAGGCAGAAAACAGACATCACAGAGATCAAACACATTACTATCTAGGAAAACAATACTTCTGACAACATCATGATGGAAACTTATGCTTGGGCATGCACATTCCTAGGGAAGGAGCAGGCATGGTGGGGCACACCTTTAATCCTCAGGTGCATCTGTGAGTTTGAGGTCAGTCAGTCTACAAAGCAAGTTCCGGGTCAGCCAGCCAGGGCTGTGACACAGAGGAGCCCTGTCTCAAAAAACAGAAAAATGAAGAAACCAAAAACAGATTCCAAGAGAAAAAAAATCATCAAAATTGACCTAAATATAGAAATAGAGGGAACAGTTTTAACTTTATAATGTATGTATGTATATACACACAAATATATACTTACTTTATACACATTTATATATAATATATTTATATATAATATTTAAATGTATCTATGTGTCTGTGTGTGTCTTGCTACATATCTTAGGCTGGCCTTGAACTTATGAACCTCCCGACTCAGTCTCTATTGTGCTAGAGTTGCAGGCTTACACCGCCACTCTTGATAAACTCACAGTTCTTAAAGGGATAGTGTCTTAATTACTCTTCCTGTTGTTGCGATAAAATACTCCGAGAAAAGCAACTGAAGGAAGGGAAGGTTTATTTTGGTTATAGGTCAGGAGTATATTTCGCTGTGGCAGAGACTGAAGGCATCAGGAGCTCCGGGCAGTTTATGGCACTGAGTTGCCAGGCCGGAAGATGGAAGAGCTGTGATGGGTGCAGGCTTATGCTCAGGCAGTGGTCTCTCTGTCTTTTGCAGTCCAAGACCGGAGCCCAGGGAATGATTCCACTCCCTATTAGGATGGGTCCTCCCAACTCAATCTCGATTATCCTCATCAATATGCTCAGGTTTGCCTCCTAGGTGATCTAGAGTCTGTCAGACTGACAGTCATCACTAACTATCAGAAAATACCAGAACTACATACATTAGTAAGTTTCACCAAGTTCCTAAGCAGTGCACTGAAATCTTAAATTATTTCAGAAGGTAGGCAAAGAAAGAACATTTCCAGTTTCTTTATAAATGCGGTATGGATTTTATATTAAAATCAAGATGGGGAAAAATTGAAAATAAACAATGGCCAGCCAACTTCACTTAAAAATATAAACTCAAAAAAGCTGAAAGTTATCAGCAAACTGAGTCTAACAATTATATAGGTGCTAGTTCAGCAAAACCAAGTTTGGAAAATAGTCAGAATGCAAGATTGTTGAATATTAGAAAGTGTATAGTTACAACTTAGCATGTTAACAAACTAAAATCCCCAAGAAAACTAGAAGCAGAAGGTAACTGCGTTAGTCTGCTAGCGAGGAACTATTGGGAAAAAAAATAGAAAAATTCTGAAAAGCAACAATAACAAAATGGAGAATATTGAAGATGCATCTACGAGTCTTTTCTCTGCAATAAAGCCACGCTCTGTGACTCTGTGCACTAAATTCCTGGTGATGGAGATCAGAAAGAGCACTTGTGGCTTAAGGATTGAGATGTCAAAAAGAGTAAATCAGTGAATATATGAAAAGGTAAATGAGAAGGAAGGAAGAAGGAACAAGGAATAAGAGGATGAACAGCAAGGAGTTAGGGAGGGAACCTGGGACTGGGCATCCGTAGAACTCATTGAGCTAGGCTGGGGAAATGGCTCAGTTAGTGGGAGCACGGGTCGTGTGAGCATGAAGACCTGGATTCGGATCCCCGGAGCCCAGGTAAAGTGGAGCATGGTGAGCATGGCTGTAATCCCAATACTCCTGTGGTGAGATGGGAGGTGGAGCCTCAGTAACCAAAAGATGATGGACAAAGTGGTGAGCAACAATAAAAAACCCCACCTCAAAGACGATAGTTGGAAGAGCTGACATCTGAGGTTGCCCTCTGACCTGTCCTGTATGAACTCACTGACCTCTTTCAAATAGTGGATGCTAACGGATCCTATGGAAAAGAGCAACATAATTTAATTTTCTCACTTCTCACAAATGTGAGGTTGCTATTTCCCTCGTGCCCTCCCTCTCTTACGCACACACACACGCGCGCACACACACACACACACGCGCGCGCACACACACACACACACGCGCGCGCACACACACACACACACACACACCGAGACAAAAAACTCAGTATGTTTTTCATCGTGGTTGACTTCCTAATTTTCAACCTTGTTGTTAGAAAATCATTTATATCCTCTAAAATTCTTGTTACCTTACCTATAAAATTAGGCCTTTCTATAATCTTATTTAATGAAATAAAAAACGATGCGGATGAAACAAACGGAAACTAAGAGAACAAAGCATGAGCTTGTGGATGACATAAAACCACTTGAGCGCTGACATGCAGAGTTTGAGATGCGGATAGCGTACCCTCAGAGAGGCTATGTAAACAGGCCTAGAGTCCTTACAGTAGCTCCGGACAGTGGTCAGAGCTTTCCTGTGGTCCCAGTAGAAAGATAACACAAGGTAATGGTCATGCTGGTTGCCATTGCTGAGTGTGGCATCAATGTCCAGGCATTAGCATGGGCAGTACCTTTAAATTCTCACACAACCTATGAGATAGTTCTTCTGTTCATCACATTTTACATACGAGTACTAATTGTTCCCCAAGACCCAGTAGCGCCAAAGTCGTAGTGTTTGAGGCAAGCCTTGGTGTGCCTCCAAAGCCCTTCTTGTCCCTTCTCTGCTGTGCCAATCTGCAAACTTTTACCACCAAATGAATTGGTTCTGTTTTTTAGTATATTAGGAAAGACTCTTCTCTGTGTGTATGTGTGTATTTGTGTGTATGTGTGTGTGCGTATGTATGTCTGTGTATATGTATGTGTGTGTACGCACACATGCGTGTGTTTGAATGTAAGCACTTTGTCCACTGGTATATCTACTTAGCCCTTCTCTTTTTTAAAAATCTTGGGTAACATCCAAATACTCTTTAAATGGAATCTCGGCTTTATATAAGATAATATTCTAATTACTTCCTAGAAACGGTTTCTCCTAGCTCTGCTATCATTTCCAAACATTAAAACATACTTCAGTGAATCATATATGGAGTTCATCGAATTGTAACACTGTGAGTGAATCATACATAAAGTGAATTTTATCTCAGAGCTTTGAAATATGTGACATTATTCATACAGTGAATGAGATGCGTGCAATCCTGAAACTTTCAACTATTTCTATTGCCAAGCAAAAGTCAGAAGAGCACTAGCGTGTCTTAACCTTAGTTTAATGTCTGTTTCTCTTTCCTTCCTCCCTCCCTGCCTTTTTTCTTCCTACCGTCTTTACTTTCCGTCTCTCTTGATGGCCCTGTTTTCCCCTCTGCTGTAATCTGCTGGCCTAGTCTGTCACCTGGGTAACCTGTCCCTTTAAGAGACAAGGCCCGCCAATTCCCAACTCCTCTCCAGCTCTCTCTCTCCTTCTCTTTCTCTTTCAATCTTTCTCTCTCTGCCCTTCTTCTGGAGAGGCAGCTTCTGCCTCTCTCCTCCCCCCTTCTCCCCTTCCCTTCCCCCTTCATAACCCACTAAATAAACTCTACACTCAAACTCTCTCTGCATGGTTCTTTCACCAAGGCCCCAGGCCACCCGCCAGGAGACCTGCTGAGGCCTCAGGTGACCACTACTGGCCATCATGGGACCAGTCCCCCACCACCATCTCTATAAATGATAACACCCTCCCTCTTTCTTTTTGGAGGCAGTGTCTTAACTATGTAGCCCTGAGTGACTTGGAAGTCACTAGGCCACCCCGGCTTGCCTCAAACTAGCTATCCTTGTGCCTCAGCATTCCATCTGCCATGCGGAACTTGCACACATTTCTTTAATACAACGACACAAAACTATGTACCCACTTGGCAAACAACAGTAGCAAAGAAATATTCCACATTATGAGACATAAGATACACACGTAACCACAGCCATTCATTGTCCTTTAACAGAGTCAGTGAAGACATCCGTGGATAGCTCAGGTCTCCAGTGAACACATGGATACCCCGCCACACTTTATTGTAGAAGAAGGAGGTTGAATCTCAGGCAGGGTTACCTGCAAGACTTCCTACGCATATTAAGCTGTGGAATGAGGATTTGAACCTCTAACTCTCTGACCCAGCATTAGCCATTACTTGTCACACAGACTGGCTTTACCACACAGCTGCTCTTTCTTCTTCCGAGTACCCAGGAAGAAAAACATCTGTAAAGGCCAATGGAGTAAGATACACACTGCCATTTCTAGGAACTGCTTGGGAATGGAGACTCCTAGACTCCATAGTTCCAATAAGCTGAGTTATTTGTCATCCACAGGAAAACTAAGAGCACAGTTTTCCTGAATATTCAGTGTTGCCTCATGTGTGTGGATCCTCACAGGAATTGTATTTTTAAAGTCAATGAAGTAAGTACCTTAGGTCTTTATTACCTGTAAACTACTCCATAAAAGAAGGGCTATTATTTTAAAAAGGTGACCCTGGGACAGGACAGTGCTAGGGCCTCTAAGGAGGAAGAATATCAAAATGGGTCTCAAGCTGCAGTGTGTTTGGATGAAGAGGCTCGTATCTATCTCTCACGTTATAATCTTTATGCCGAAGGGCATCCGACAGCTGAATCATGAAAACCTGTCGCTTTGTCAAATTCAGTTGAATTTAGCCTACCATAGCCCAAACCACTTCCCTTGCTTTCCAGAGACACCATTTTAACCATGAGGGAGACAAAAGAGAGTGCCTCAGCGATGTCAGATTACAACTGGGAGTATGCGTATGCGCACACACCCAATAAAGTTGTCCCTTTTAATGCGGTGGTTGATAAACAAAGACCATATGGAGAAGGTGGTAAGACTCAAATTCCCACACAAGAAGTCACGTGTAGTTCAGTTTTTCCAAGAGAATGGCAGCCAGGCCCGCACAGCGCACAGCTAGGATTCTATCATCGCATCCCGCAGAGGGCGAGTTGGCCTCCGTACACAAATGCATATTTCAGAAGAAAACAGAATCATCAGGATTCATTATTCGAGTTCTTTCTTTGTGACAGAGGCATTTTGCATTCAAAACCCAGTCCTCGAATCCAGACATCATTCCCGAAGATTATTCCCTAGCACTACCCTGAAAGGATGAGGCAACAATATAAATTTCATGCCCTCAAGCAAAGAGTTCAGAAGCCTCGAACAGAAACGATTTCTCTTGCAGGAAGCTTTCTCAGACAAGACTGACACCCTTCAAGGAAATACCAAGAGGTGCAGTTTATTAAACCATCCCAGTGACTTTCAAGGCACATTTAGAGCAAGGTGTACAAGGAAATCTTCCCAAAGTGACTGGGAGCCTCTGGGCATCAGTTTTCACCCTGCTTCCTGCAGAAGCAGCACCTGCTCTTTCGTGCAGTGCAAGTCACCTCTGACAGTGGCTGCATTTGCGGAATGCAGAAAGGCTGGGGCATGTTAAAGCTCCTGATCTGTCAGTGGGCCCGGATTTCTACAGAAAGATGAGCCACGTAATAGTGCAAATTGGAGAAAATTCATGTTTCTGAAACATAAATCACCACTACTGTTGAATTCTTTTTCAATGCATAATCTTAGACGTTGTAAAAATATATCTCTCAGCCTTAACTTACTCTCCTCTCCTTCATTTTCCTCTACTTCGGTTATTCTATTTCTGTTCGTAAGCCGCATGCAAGGTCATGAAGCCTCCACTTTAAGTCCTTCACTCCTCTAAAACCAAGTCAGCGTGAATGCAAGAAAGTCGAAGCATGTGTTTGGTCTCATTTAGCTCACCAATTCTTGGGGGAGAAATGGGGAACTTGGTTCATCATCCTAACCGTTAATGAAGGATACACTGCATATATCTAAGGGTGGTTTGCAGTTTATTTTTTAATCAGCTGATTAATTCTCTGGGTTCTTATAAAAAAAGTGAAGCTGAAGCTGCTCATGGTGGTAGAAGGAATCAGAGGCAAGCGGATATCTGTGAGCTCAAGGCCAGCCTTGTCTACATGGGGTTCTAGGCCAGCCTTGTCTACATAGAGTTCTAGGCCAGTCTTGTTGAACAACAGTAATAACAACAATACAAACAAACAAACAAACAAAAAATTTCAAACCAAAACCGAAAATCCAAACCAAAAACTACAGAAGTTATTATTCCAAATCAGTTTTCCTCACAAGGGGCGTGCATGCCTGAAGTATTTGAGGGAGATTAAAAATCTTACAGTTTAGGGCATCCCCTTTAAAGCTGGGCACGGGGGTGATTTGCGCTAGCAATTCCAGTGCTGGGAAAGTCAGACTCAGTGGGAGCTCTGGGACTTGCTGGCTAGCCAGACTAATCAATCCAGTGAGCTCTAGGTTCAGTGAGAGATTCTGTCTCAAAAAAAAAAAAGAGAACAAGATACACATTTGTATGTGTTCTAAAAGATGCATGTGCACTCCCGTGTGTTTGTGTGTGCATGTGTGCTAAAGATGTCCCTTTTAACGGACTGATAAACAAAGAACTATATGTAGGTGTACCAAACAAAGACTCAAATTTCCATGCAAGATGTCACATTATGTCAAGCATCGAGTTCAACATTCCTGGCACATAGACCACAGAATCCAATTGTCCCAGACTGTAACAGATAAGGGAGACAGCCATCTCCATTCTGTCCCTCTTCTGATCTCTTAATTATTACTTGTCTTTATTTGTCTTAATTTACTGTTTGCAAAGCCGTGAAAGATATGCCTTCAGATAGTTATTAGAATCTAGGTTAATTAAAAAAAAAATCTCTGACTCACCCAGGAACTAAGGACCTTAGTCCAAAACAAAGAGAAAGCAGCTGCTATTGATCTGTGATGGGCTCCTTGACTTTGGGGATCCCTACCTTATCCCAGCAGCACCCCAGGCACCCTCTCCCAGTGAGTCATAGTGGTGGTTTGCATCACCCCCTTACCCACTGGGCTCTGAGATTCTTCTTCAGGGAAGGAAACTGGCCTTTCATTCCTGTTCTTTTCTAGGGCTGAGTTCACAGTGTTACTCAATGAATATTTGATGAATGTACAGATAAATAAATGAATGAATACAGGAATCTATTTTCAACCATAAGCTCATCTTCCACAGACGGACTGCCGCAGGTGAGAAACATACCCTGTGCAGAATCTCTTATTACTGTGATGAGCATGAAACATTCTCGACTGAAATCTACTTCAAAATGTTTTCATGCATTAGCGTCCTTCAATTTTTATCGGCATTAAAAATATTCATATAATAAAATGTCACTTTGTTATCATGTTTGCATAGGAGATGACTTATTGCGTAAGAAATGAGAAAGAGGCAAATATTCTATTTTGGCGAAGGTTGCAGTTTTTCATCTCTTCCAGGAGTCCCATCTCTGGATGCAGACCTTTTCAAATGTGCAAAGGGGACTGTAGGCTGGGCATATAGGTCTCTGGTTTGGGATAGTTAATACTCAGGGTTTGAAGGATCCTGTGAGACTGTGACAATCAGAACTGTCCGGAGCTGGCAGCATGGGCTCTGGCTCGTCAGAGGAGCCCTGCAGAGCCTGCAAGTGGGCTGGACCTCACCTGCTGGAAGAGCTGAGCTTGAGTCTGATGCTCAGTTTAGATGCCCTTGACCTTCACTTTAAACCTAAATATTGAAGAACCATTTCCCCCCATGATAGACAGAAGAGTTTTCTCGAATTATTAAGTGGTCTGGGGACTGCTAAATCATTCACACAAGGACAAAGGGCAGCAGGACCTGAGTCTGGGCTTCGTTCAATAGTAATTTCCTACTGACTACATCGCTGAAGCTTGCAAGGGTTGAATCTGCCTTCTCTTAGTCAACTTTCCATTGCTCTGACAAAGCTCTGGAGAGGATTAGCTTAGAAGGAGAAAATGGCTCTTTTTGTTTACAGCTTTTAACTTTCTAATCCACAGCTAATAGTGTGTGGTGCAAACAAAATGCCCTTTCCCATGGCCAAGAAGGAAAGATAGAGAAAGAGCATGGGTTCCCACAATCTCCTTCAGTAGCACGCTCCCAATGACAGGATCTAAGCAGGTCTGCCTCCCCTGGGTTCCACCAGTCTCCAATAGAGCCACCCTGGGGATCAAGTGTTTAACACACAGAGTTCATGATACACTCTTCTAAACCACAGCAGCAGTCAAGAAAGGGATCCTTAGGGCTCCCGAATGACCATAGGTGCAAGTCTTTCTCTGGCTCATCACTCTTCAGGCATCACTGGAGAAATACCTTTTTCCCCTAAGAAGGGTGCATCGGATTTCCAATGCAAGCTAGTCAAAGGCCTGCAGGAGGCTACCCTGGAAAAAAATGAGGCAGGTTGATTAGAATGCTAGGATTCTGATCCTCAGGCCACTGAGGACTTCACTGGTAATGGAAATGCGGCTTAATGTTCCTTTCAGTTCGACCTAGACGATATGAAATATTACCTGCTTACACCAAGCCTAGGATGCAGCCCATTGAACCCCAGTCAAATGGGCTACTATCCATTAGGACAGTTCCACCACACCAGCTGAGAAGTAAAACCCAGAGCCCTTGCAGAGAAGTGACCTGAGCCAAGGAGTGCTCAGATAACACCAAGGACCTGGGGAATTGACAGAAACTTCTGGTTATCAGTTGCTTCTTTGTTCCCACTTTGCCACGGCACATCTATGATTTCAGTTTTGCTGAAAGACATCCTCGGCTTATAAACAGTGCTGAGGCTGCTGAGCACCGACGCTGCCCTTCTTCACACAAGGACGTTTCCAGCCTTAAAGGTCTAGGTAACTGACTCACATGTCAGATGGCAAACAGCCAAGAAGAGTGGGCGGAGCAGAAGGGAACCAGGTGGACATAGACTTTTAGTTACACAGCTCCTGACACAGATACAGTGCCAGGGATTGCTTTCTCAATTCCCAAATCTTTCATCTTTCTGAGAGATTTCTTCTTCTTCTTCTTCTTCTTCTTCTTCTTCTTCTTCTTCTTCTTCTTCTTCTTCTTCTTCTTCTTCTTCTTCTTCTTCTTCTTCTTCTTCTTCTTCTTCTTCTCCTCCTCCTCCTCCTCCTCCTCCTCCTCTTCTTCTTCCTCTTCTTCTTCTTCTTCTTCTTCTTCTTCTTCTTCTTCTTCTTCTTCTTCTTCTTCTTCTTCTTCTTCTTCTTCTTTCTTCTTCTTCTCCTCCTTCTCCTCCTCCTCCTCCTCTTCCTCCTCCTTTTCCTCTCCTCCTCCTCCTTCTCCTCCTCCCCCTTTCCCCCCTCCTTCCCCCTCCTCCTCTTTCTCTTCTTCCTCCTCCTTCTCCTCCTTCTCCTTTTTAATATTTGTCTTTTACATGTATGGATGTTTTGCTTGAATGTATGTCTGTCTGTGGGCCATGTACATCATGTACATGCAGTGCCCACAGAGGCCCCTACCTAACCCCCTGCAGCCGCCAGAGTTTCCAGAGAGTTGTGGGCCTCCATGGAAGTTCTAGGAACTAAACTCAGGTCCCCTGGAAGAACAGCCAGTGCTCTTCAGTCCTTTTTATGTAAATGACTCAAAGAAAAGAACATTTTAGGGGCTGGCAAAAGTCAGTAACATGAAGAGAAAGATGTATTAGATGTGTTCCGTCCATTGTCCTTGAGCAGACCTCTCAAAGTAGGCCAGGCATTTAAGGGCTCCGTGTGTTCCACAATCCTTCTCAGGGCAAGTGAATATGCACAATTAGAGTCTTACTTCCCCTGTAGCACCCTGGACTTGTCTTTTTAATTGTGCTCAAAGCCAGGGGCAGGACATGTCAGCATTTTTTTCATCCCTATCTGTCCTCATGAGGTTCACTGTGTCAAAATCTAGACTCCAAAAGGGAAAGAGATGTATGTTCGTTCACTTGGGCAGGTAACGACAAGAGCTTGTGTCTGCTGGAATATCCTCAGATGTGAGCAAGAAATCGGTCACTGTGTTGATGGTGCAGGTTTGGGAAAAAAGGAGGGGATAGGCTTCAGTTGAAGGTCACTTTGACCCTTGGTAGGTCCATCTTCTTTTTCTCCATTCCATCTCCAGAGCCAGAATGCCAAGGCACCTCAGAATTATTGGTGTGACCCATCAAGAGTCAGCCAAACATATTTTGCGCTATTATCTGTATGTGTGTTGGTATCATCAGCATGATTAGGCCTCATGAGCCTCCATTGGTTCTGATGTCATGAACTTTCATTGGTTCTGATGTCTTGAGTCTCCATTGGTTCTGATCTCTCGAGTCTCCATTGGTTCTGATGTCTTGAGTGAGCCATGAAAATATTGAAAGCCTATTTGTGTTCACACTACTGCTCACTAACTCTTTCTGGGAGTGGAAGAGAGGAAAAACACTTAGCCGTTACTTATCCAGATTTGGACAGTGGCAAGTGAGGTGGGTGTTGGGGGTCTAGATGGGGTTCCTTTGAGGTAGTAGGCTGAAAATTCTAGAGCCGATCAAGGTGATAAGAAAAACTGAAGACACGAGAAAGACAACATTTTGCCCCTGTTGTTCAACATAAACTACAGACTATAGTGATATTTTATTTATGAGCTAGCAAATAAAGCAGAGTGCAAAGCTAGCCACTTACTCAGCCGTGTCAGGAAAGGCAGTGGTGGCACACATATTTAGTCCCAGCAGCCATGCTGGTCAGTCATAGAGGCTGCGTGGTGGTGATGCATGCCTTTAATACCAGCACCAGAGAAGACTATAAGGGCATACAACAAGAACTCACTCTTTTTTTTTTCAGTCTGAAGATTTCATAGAGATAAGAACTCTCTAGTGGTTGACTGCTTTGCTTCTCTGATCTTCCAGCTTGAATCCCATTATCTGTCTCTGGGTTTTTATTATTCGTGCGACACCAGACATTACAAGACGTTCACTTCTACCAGGTGCTTGTGGTTTCAGAAGAACTTGCTATGGTGACAAGGAAAGTGAGCTCCGGTCGGATGAAGGTCTGCTTCAGACCACAACCAACCCCCACCTCCCCGTGACCACAGAAACAAGCAGCACACTTACAGAGTGGCTTGTCTAACAGGAGTACTGAATAGAGAAGTAACTTGTTAGCTGGGTGTCAAAGTCTTCCAAGGCCAGGCATCTGTCCACTCTTCTAGTCGCCCCTGCCTTCCTGCTGCCCAAGGCTGTGTTCTAGCTCCTCTCCTAGCTTCTAGGCTGCATGGACAACGGCCCCTCATTATTTTCCATGTTGAGATGACTGCTCTGACTAATGTTCCTGCCGTCATTCACTGTTTCATGTAATCCTCTTCTAAAGCTGTGACATTTTCAGCAGTCTGTGCATCTATGTGTGTGGGGGGAGGGGCGGTCTCCTTCATAAATGCAGTTTTATGACCACCCCAGGGTTCTGCCGTCTACTAGATTCTTACAGTGCTCACTCACGCACCCAGTTTCGTTTTGACTCCCTCAACCCTTTCTTGCTTGCTCACAAAGAAACCAAATCATACAGGTAGTTTCCAAGGCTCTAAAAGCCAAAAGCTATTTCCTCCCCCTCTTCAAACAAATGCATACTTTGTATCTTAGAAACAAAGCTTTATTTACTCTTAGAATAAAGCATCGCTTCTAAATTCTCATAGATGCCTGGACTACCATCAAGCCTTCCAGAGCTGAGTAGTGTAGCAAGGTGGAAGAATTCAAAGGCAGGGGGCAACACAAGGAGGTCGCTATGGAAATAATATCACCCCATGATTGTTTACACAGGAACAGATCCAGATGGGTTAGGACTGTGGGACAAACTCCCATATGAATTTAGAACAGTCCTATGCTGCGTGGTTTTGACTGTTCCCAACATCCAAACTTTGAGCTTTCCTCCCTAACACAGCTCTCTACTTGGTACCCTTCTGAGGGTGCATAATCTTCCAGATTCTTACACGGAACCCGACGACAGATTTAAGCAACATTAGAGTAACTGCCATTATCAAGTTCCCCAACTCTTTGACCTTGTGATCTGTTCCTATTCTAATAACCTGGTCTGGTCTGTGTTTTATTCCTTAGAGCTACTGCTATCCTGCTTCTATTTGCTGCTGATGAATCCAGCTCTCCAAACCACCACCAAACAGTTCATTATGGGCTCAAGTGGGCAGGTCAAATTACTGTTTTGTTTTTGTTTATTCCACCTGACCCATCACAATGACTTCTATTCCAATACGGGTTATAACAAGCATTAGAAACCCACATAAGTACTATGAAGGGAATCGTGCGGTTTCTATTATAAACTCACACTCTGAAAATACCTTGTGCCAAACGTCTACTATGCAGGGGAGATCTGTGAAAGTCATTTCTGCTTCAGTCGGACACTTGGCTAATCAAAAGATGCCGCTGAGTAATCACGGTAATCACAGTGGCCGGTGAGACGTGGATGGGAGACGATAGCTTATTTATTTGGTGAGAAGGAGGGTGACTGATTGTCATTCCTTCCAGAGGAGTCTCAGTCTACCAATCATCAAGTATTTTACAAGAGCATTCTACAGACTGTGTTCAGCTTAAGTAGCAGATTAAGGGACTCACGGATGGCATGAGGAAGAATTTTCCAACCATAATTAGGGGATTTAAATACTTAGGTGTATTCCCGAGGCAGTCTTAGTAACCCTTCTGCTTCAAAGCTCTTAGGAATGTGTTTGGCAGTTTAGATGCTCTGGCTTGCTGGTTTCCTAGTAAATTCCAGAAAACACCAGAAAGTTGTGGAACTCTACATTCCTCTAAGTGTGCTTTAAAGGATTATGCAAATACCTGGTTAAGATTCTACCAGTTCATGACCTCATACCCAGACGCCATGGTCAGCGCTAACTGGACTCAAATGGCTTGTATAAGAAAAAAAAGATATGAAGTTGAGAGGGAGACGTGTTGTGGGTGCAGGGAGGGTTGAAGTGAAGGAGTCTGGGATAAGTATGGTGAAAATACAGTGTAAGAATGTATGGATTTTTAAGGGATAAATAAAATACTATTTAAAAGATTACATTGAATTAAAATTTACTTTTGAACATTTTAAAAAGGCAATAAATTACATTATTACAGTTCTCACATTAAACCAGAAACACTGGAGAACAAGGTCTAGGCTCTTGCTCCAAGGTTAATTCATTTTTTTTTAAAATTATAAATTGATTGGCCTAGTATCTCAGGTTTCTTATTAACTCTTATAACTTGTATTAGCCCGTAATTCTTGTCTGTGTTAGCCACGTGGCTTGGTACCTATTTTGGCGAGGCAGTCACATCTTGCTTGCTCTGTGTCTGGCTTTCTCTCTGTCTCGGTGATGATTGCAGACTGAAACTCCCTTTTCCCAGAATTCTTGTTGCCCTGCCTATATTTACTGCCTGACTACTGGCCAATCAGCGTTTATTTAAAATACAAGTGACAAGGTACTGACCCTTGCCCCACAGCATCCCCCCCCATTTTTTAAAACAAGAACTCTGAATCTCCTTTGTTTAGCTTTTCTACTGACCATTATCCATAACAACTTGTAACCAACATTTTAAACAAAGGCAAACATCCATAATCAATTTTTTTGGAATGTAGGTGTAGTTTTCATTTTTATAGAGACCTAGAAATTAAACTTCTCCAAAAACCTATGTTTAGCTAATTGTAGTGGCATCGGTTAAATCATATTGACCACCTGCAAATACTTACTAGCATTTGGGCTATGATTTTTCTACTTCTAGACAATCCAAACAAGATGTAGAGACTCACATAAGATTTCAACCATCATCTATAAGTTTCAGTTAAAATTCTTGCCTTGCTGAAAAATCCTTATACTCTGAATGGCTACTTTTTAATGTGTGTGACACAGCTGCACTTAGAAAGAAATTATTTAAATATAACTTCAGTGCAATTTTTGTATATGGTATTTGTTGATGCCTAATATAGATCTCTCTTAGAGTGTGTCATGATTAAACAAGCTTTAAGACTACCTGTTAACATAAAGGTAGGCAGTGACTTCAAAACTCTTTTTCAAGTTGATGATTTTATTGCACCTGTTCCAACTTCTCATAAAAATGATAGTTTCATATGAAAGAATATGCATGGTGTTATATTGCTACTAAATGAACAAAGTAAATTCATCTGACTTCCACATAGCATGGTATTTTAAATATTATTACACACAGCTAGTTGTCTTTGGGATCTATGAAGATCTGATTCCAAGATTAATATCTGTGGGTTACGTTCCTTCTAGAAAATGTAGCATTTGTATGCAACTTCTATGTGTCCTTCATTGGGTATTTCAATTTATTTTATATCACTCATAATACCTAATATAATCTAATTTTTTTCTTACTGTTTTATTTAGGGAATAATGACAAGAAATTATCAATTATCTGCTATCTTCCTCAGTTGCTTTCCACTTTATTTTTATTTATTATTAGTGTTTGAACCATTTTATACACAGCAAATTTTGGTCATTTTACCAGTTACTTTCTTACCCTCCTTCTCCCCATTGAAACTCTTCTGCTCAATAAGTCCCCTCCGACTTTGAGACCTCCCTCATCCCCACTTTATTTTCTGAGACAGCATCTCAAACAAGCCTGGAGCTTTCTGATTCAGTTAGACTAGCTGACAAGAAAGCTCCAGGGATCCTCCTGTTTCTTTCTCTCCAGTTCTGGAATTACAGACCAGCACTGCCACATCCAGTTTCTACAGGAGTGCTAGGCATCCAAACTTGAATATTCATGTTTGTATATTTATTGTCTGAGCCATTTCTTCAGTACCCAGAAACAATCTTTAAAACTGTGATTTGATTTAATGAATTGTAAATGCTTGGATATAGAAAGCCAAATGTAGTATGTGTTAAATATTATTTATATCTTAAAATGACAGAAAATATGCATACCGAAGCTATAATCTAATCTATACAAAAGTGTCAATTGAAAGTATTTTTAAAAGCAAAAATCAAATGACATTTCCTCAATGATTGAAATCCCTCCTGTTTTACTTTTCTATTGTTGTGACAGAACACATGACCAAGGCAATTTACAAAAAGAAAGTGTTTAATTTAGGACTCCAGGTTCTAAAGAGTAAAGGTCCATGACCATCTTGGAGGGAAGTGTGGCAGTAGGAAGGTAGGCATACAATATCTGGGAGCTTACATTTTATCCAGAAGCATGAGGCGGGGGGCGGGGAGGGGGAGAGGGGGAGAGAGAAAGAGAAAGTGAGAGAGTTCAGTAATAGACCTCCCCAAACAAGGCCACACCTTCACACCTTCTAACCCTTCCCAAACAGCTCCACCAATCAGGGACCAAGTATTCAAATACATAACTATGGTGGCCATTCTTATTCAAACCTAAACAACTTTCAAATACAAGAAAGTACGTGAACGTGTTTGATGAATCTGGAATTTGCTAAGACCATTCTATTTCTCTGCTCACTCTCAGTTGGCTGCTTGCAAGAGGTGTGCATACATAAGCAATGAGGTGACACACAGCCTACCTGTCATATGCACTGGTTCAGATATAGGCGACTGGATTCTATTTTCAATTCTGTCCCTCAGAGTTGCATGTCACTGAGCATAATTGACTTCTCAGCTTCAAATTTTCTCATCCACCAAACACTACAGAATATATCTAATAAAATCATCACAAAAAAAACCCAAAAAACAAAATTTGAGCACTAGGATTTCTGAGTTAGAGGCCAGCTTAGTCTACAGAGCAAGTTCCAGGACAGCCAGGGCTACACATAGAGATCCTGTCTCAAAGAACCAATCAACCAAACAAACAAACAACCAGACAACCAGCAAACCAACATATATAATGTGTCATTGTTTGGCTCACAAATGTCCCCTAAAGGCTCAGTTGTTAAAGGTTTAGTCCCCAGTATTGCAATATTAGGAGATGAGAGAACCTTTGAGAGATGGGGACAATGATAAGGTAGCTCAGTTGTTTCTGGAGGTGCAACTGAAAGGAACTGGGAACCCAAACTTTCTGAATCCTGGCCTGGAGGGGAGTAATGCCCTTCTCCACTTGTTCCTATCATGCTGGTATGCTTTATTTAAGACTCCAAATAGCAGAATTAATTTATTGTGCACTAGAGCTTCCAAAACTGAGCCATTCATATATTCATTAACTCAAGTCCAGTGTTATAGTAATAGACGCCCTACTAACACAGAACCCTAGAGCCATGTCTAGCACATATTAAATATCTTCTAAGTGACAATTTTCCCTTCTAGGAATGAGTTCTTGCTACAGCATACTGTCAGCATGTTGGGAAGGTGGCAGAAATACAAACAGATAAGTGCATATCATAACGTAGCTATCCCTGCTACAGAAGGGTAGAGAAACTCACAAGAGACAAGCTTCCTAGAACTAGGGCGTGGTCGGGAATCTGAAATTGTAACTTGCATTCATTCACCATGAAGGAAAGAGATAACTTCATTCTCCGACAAAATCTGGGTTCTTAAAACTGGAAAAAAAACCCATGACAAGGAGCAGAGAGCAAATGGCTTTGGAACTCTGTGACCCTCGCGACTCTAAGCTCAGCCTGACAATTCTTCAAGGGACCTTGAACAACATTCGGGACACAAAGCCAGTTAGAGCTCTGGCATGCCCTGACAAGGTTCAGAAGACTATGAGAAAAGTGACAGCGCAGCATTAGTGAACTTTCTTCCATGTGCCTACTGGGGCAGCACACGGGTCCTGTTTCCTTGTGTCACCTGCTAGGAAAGAGTACCTGTTTCTTGCAGTTCTCAGGTCATCTTTTTCTCTCTCCCATTGCAAGGAGCTGAGCTCTTTAGCCCAGGCCACTTTGCAGATGTGGAACTCAGGGCTATTTTTAGCTGAGGTTCCCTTCTAGGGAAGGTGGGGTAGAGAAGCGGCTTGAGTGATTTGAAGGGAGGGAGGTGATGGATTTTAAAGAGTCAGCCACAGGACAGGTAACCTGCTCATAACACTCCAGGAGCCTTTGGAGCTTTGTAAATGATATTCTGTTTTTTTTTTTTGTTGTTGTTATGTTTTTTTTTTTTGTTTTTATGAAATGGAAAACAGATAAAGGATAAAAGATATCTAAAAGGGATGATATTAGTGAAGATGGACAGATGCGGAATGACAGAGCTACATAGCTGCCTTAGGAAAGGATCTAGGGGACAGGGACGGGGATATGCAGAAGGAGAAAAGCCGAGAGTCAGTGGGGGACCACTGAAGCCTGGGGCTGGGGAACACAGGGCACAGAGGGAGCTATAGTGATGTCATTAGAAGGAGAGAAAGAGCAAGGAATAAAGGGAAGTTAGGCTACATGGCAGCCGCTAATGGGCTGCATGGGTAGCCCTGGCAATACATGAACCCCTTCTGACTTTAGCTGCATTTGGGGTACACAGTTGCTTCAAGTTTTGGGTTTCTCAGCTCCACTTACTAGGTCAATCATGGAGGAGACCATGGGAGGTTGGAGACGAAGAAGGGAGCTGGGTGACGTGAGGTATCACTGGCTAGATCCTTGCCTTCAGACCTTAGAGGCTGTAATTAGTTATATTCCGAACACTTGTACTCCTCAGTCCCAGTTGTCCATGACTATTCTTCAAGAACCAGCCAGGAAGCCCTGTGTCAATCTCTCTGCCCTTGAGCCGAAGTCCTACTGAACCACCTGCACCTTTATCCTCTTTTCCAGACAAACTCTGCTTTGTGAGAAGCCCTCAGGGGGGAAAAAAGTCAATGGAAGTCACTTGATGGCAGCAGTATCCATAGCAGAAGAAGAGAAGACATCGGTGGGAAGGTTCTACAACACTCAGAACTTTAGAGCACCAGAGGGCAGAACAGTATCTCAAAGTGTCATTCCCTCATCCTAAGGCAGTTACTTTATCATCTCAGACAGCAGGACCTTTCTTAAATGTTTCCATAAGATAATTGCTCAATATCAGTAAGCTAATGTCCACCAACACTGCTAATAAATTAGACTATTGGTCCCAAAATTATAAAAACGCTATCACTGTTTACATTATAGGTTAAGACCTGCATGCAAGTGAGGACATAGCGGTTTTTTCCTTTCTGGAATGGGGAGAACACACACAATATTGTGCATTATAAGTCTGTTTATTTTCATGTGTATTTTGTGATTTTGGTTTTCTTTAAAGTTTAATAATGTTCCATTTTTATATATGTTAGATTTTCATTATTTATTTATCTATTAATGGCCATAGAGGATGTTTCAATTTCCTTGCTACTATAGCTGATTTATTACTATAGTTAGGTAGCAATAACCAAATATCTCTATGATAACTGTCTTAGTACATGCACAGGAGTGGCATACATACACACACATATACTTACTATAGAATAATACTTAGAAGGGAAAACAAGGAAGGGTGATAGGAGGGGATGAGGAGGGATGGGACTCAGGCAAAGGACATGTGATTCATGAAAGGGGATGTAATTATTTTGTAGTTTTAATTCTGTATTTTTTCTTTTTTGTAGTGAATAATTGTATAAGAAATGTAATCGATAGTGAAATTGTTAAGTCTTAAGTGAAGCTCCAACCTTCAGCATGTTATACCAATCGTAGAAAAGCTCACTGAAATATACAGAATCTGGGGCCAGGAGAGTGTTTGAGTGGCTGCCTTATCCTTGGAATGTTTTATTTGGGAGTGAGTTCATTCCAATAAAATAAGTTTTATATTTTAAAAAGAAAAAAGTACTAAGAGCTAGGACTGTGGACTGGTAATAACTTCATCTCTTCCATCAGAGATGGTGAGAAGTGAGAAGATGCTTGAGAGGTCAGTGTTCATCATACTAAATGCTCTACTCTCTTCCTTCTTCCAGCAGAAAAGCTCCCCATGCATTTAACAGGAGCACATACCTTCTCTGTTCGTTGGTGCTGAAGGAGCAAGCTCTATCATTCATACCATTGTATAGGGACTGCATGTTTCCCAGATCCTCAAAAAGTCTATTCTGGACACATTCCTAAGACATCATTACCTGTCACTTAAAAATATGATGCTATTTCAATGCTGTGGTTATCACCTCTAGTTTCCTAGCCATTGTAAGAGGTATTGATGACCAGGGAGTGGACATTTTTCTGGGTCAGGAATCTATTTGCTGCCACAAAAGTTCAAAAAATTTCTACTTCTGATACAGTGTGCTCAAAATATGCTGTGTGAATTAAACTTGTCTTTCAATTTCACATCACTTTTAGGTATATAATTCCTTTACTTCTTCAAATAGCTAAATGCAATTATGAATGGATCTCAGGAATACACGAGGACGAAGCATTTTGAAGTAGACCCTCTTCAAACAATTGTTAAATGGAAAATCAGCAGAAGGAAAGCAATTGTGTCAGAGTTTGTTTTTCCGCTGCACATAAGCAAAAGCGCGAGCTTTCAAAGGAATTAGAGCCATTATCCGGGGAGTTGCTGTCAGTGCGGCGGGATGAAAGCTATTAAAGAGCCACGAAGTAGGAGCGCATGGAGCTGATTGGAATCGATAGTGCACCTCCAGTAGGGGTTTGGAGAGGCGCATTCTGGCGATGTGGAATACGGCTGGTAATTAAACAGTCATAACAATCTGAAGCTGGAGGGCTGACAGGCTCACGGCCTGGCGTTACCAGCGCTGATGGTCTAATAGTCAATCTGTAGTGGTCCTCCTCAGCTTAAATAACATTTGCCAGAATTCTCAGTCAACACTATTCACTCTTTATTAGGCATTCTACTGAAGGAGCGGTGCAGAGCCTGTTGTGACCCTGAGGTTGTGAGGCATGGGAGGTTCTCCTGGAGAGGGGTTTGAGAGGGTGGAGCAGGAGAGAACAGAAATCCCACCCAGTAAGAACTCCCACTTGCTGGCCAGTTCAGCGATGAGTAATATATAGTCTGTGGGTCCAAGTCAGACCCCTCTCGTCATTTTAATTACCATAAATTTAAAACCTGACCAAAAAATATGGGACCAGAACCAGAACCAGGCTGATGTTCTTGAGTTCATGTCTTTTCTATGGCATCCATGGGCTGTGCTGACAGAGACTAAAAACATCTAATGCACACAGGAGGCTGGCTGGGAGCGTGAGGAACAGGCAAGCGGATTCCGCACACATTGTCGCCTGCCCTTTACCTGAAAGATGACAGAGAGCAACTTATTTTACTGCCCAGATTATTTTTTCTGACCAGTTTCTGACCTTAAAATAATGACCCTCATGGCAACTGCATGCAGAGCTGGTGTGAATGCTGAGCTATAATCACATTCAGGGCTCAGGCAGCGACAATGTGCAGTCAATGCTGGTCACGGTGTTCAGAGAGCAGAGTGCTTATTGGCTACACGTCCCCACAGTACCCGAAGTACTGCAACAAGACCTAGGCTGGGTTGCAGGAGACCCTAACGACTACAGTTCAGATTCAGGAGATAGCCAATGAATGTTTTGACCTCCCCAAGTCAAACTTGCCGAATTCTCAACACTGCGCTGAGCAATTCCCCATCTCTGTTCTCGGTTCGTCGATCACCAGGCCATTGAGGAGCCAGCCTACTGCATGTGAGTTTGACTCCAGGCCCCGCATTCTCTCTGCCATATCATCTGATCACAGAGGCGCTATGGTGGAGTAGAGTCTTAATGCCTGGGGCAAATCTTTCTGAACATTACTTTGTGATGGTATTACAAGTAACATAGGCATTCTTCTGCTATCTCACCTGTCAGTTGCCTTTGTGAATTAATTTGTTAAGTAAAATTAAGTTTACTAATTGATCCCAGTGTGTTGAATAGTACTTTTTTTAAATTGTACTTTTTAAAGTTCAAGGTATAGACTTAATATAAAATATGTTACTCAGCATGGAAAAATGAGTGCATGCATATGTAAGTACTTACACTTGTTTAGAAAGGGCCTGGAAGAAACTGGTAATTGAGGCTGGTTCTAGATGGGAGATGGGGTGAATAAGAGATAATTAAGGCCAGGGCTGAGACTTGGAACCTCTGAATTATGTATCCTGTGCACACATCAATTACTTAAGCCTAATTTTAGATCATTTTTATGTAGCTATAACCATAGTTAATATCACCCAAAGAGCCTGAAATGGAAGCCTTGTTGCTTTCTGAATAAAGCTGAAGGAGCAGGACAGAGACCATGGCCAGGTCATCATCAGCTCACCGGACAGGTGGACCACGGAAGATGTGTTGAAGTCAAACCTGCTTTGTTACATCTATTCTTCCCACCAATATATTTTTGACAGGACTCTGAATATCATAGCATCTGCTCCCGGAACACCACGACATCAGGTAAAAGAACAAATACAGAGACTATAAAAGCTGCCCTCTTAACACATAGCAAACACACTGTCAAGTCCATCAACTGTGCCAGAGGATGTTTCCTATGTAAACTATCATCTTCATACACTCAGAAATCTATTCACCCCAACTGAGTACCTACTGCACCATGGAACGCATTCTAATGGATCCTAACCATTTGAATGGTGGTCTTAAAAGGGGTCTCACAGTGCGTTTAGTTTTGCAAATGGAAAACTTAGCTCTTGAATTTCTTCAGTATACTGGCCTTTTGTGGTTTTTGTCACTAGGACGAGTCAAGGTAACCCTAAAAACAGGGCCCTTGATATCTTTCTACTTCAATTTCACCTTATGAAGTGGGAAAAAGTCCCCAACTTTCATGGGGACCTAGAGATTTAAATAATAGACCAAGAAAGGGCGGGAAAGTGAGGAAGCCAGAGGGTCTGAGAGACTAGGTATGCATGAGAGAGCTCTTAGCGCCGTGCCTACCTTGGGTTGGGTTGATAAAGAATAGCTCAGAAGAAGAAGTATCAATATTTCCAGCTAACTGAGTAACCTTTGGTTTCATAATCCATCTGAAATTATACCCTGTCTATTTTAGGTTGCTCAAGGGGAAAAGATGAAAACGAAGGCTCAATTCTTCATTTGTTATCCTCTTTTACAAGGTAACAGCAGCAACAACAAACCTAACACAGCTCTTGTACACAGTAGCCATAAAAACTTAGAAATACAGTTAAGGGCAAAGAAGTAGAAATAGAAAGAGTGGGACCAATCCCCTCACTTTGAGGCCAGTTAAGAAAATGGGTGGGCTGGGTTTTGAAGAGAAAAGTCCTAGGATGTTATGTCTTCTTTAGGAAAGATTAGCTCTCTTTTCAGGCAGAGTCAGAGGTATATAGAAGGACCTAGGCCAGTGGTTTTCAATTTTCCTAACGCTGCTACGCTTTAATACAGTTCCTCACATTGTGGTGATCCCAGCCATAAAATTATTTTGGTTGCTACTCCATAACTGTAATTTTACTACTGTTATGAATCATAATATAAATATATGATATACAGGATATCTGATACGTGCCCTCTGTGAGAGGATCATTTGATCTCCAAAGGGATTGTGACCACAGGCTAAGAACCGTTGACCTAGGTGGTCATGTAGACGGGAGACACAGGGATGAAGCAAAGGCAGGAAATTGGGGCCCATTGAAAGTAACCTGGTCTTAGACCACTCAGTCAGTGTGGACCAGGCCCAGAAGAATCCAGACTTGCAGATGTTCAGGGCACAGTTCTTTTCTCTGACATCCGCAACCCCAGCCGCTACTGGATACCATCGGCTTAATTCTGGGTTATGATTATGACTCATTGAAATGTTTAACTTGCTCTAAAACGAACTTTCTCTGAGAACACACAGCATTCCCTAGTGCCAGATAATTTCTGTAAAGGGGAATATGTGATTTTAGTTCATAGAAATGGGGACTTTAGAAGCAGAGAACAGTGCTTCAAAACAAGAGCGTCCTTTGACAGCCCCGGAAGCTGTTTGGCTGCAGTGAGGATGCTTATCGTGCCATGAGGGTAGGAAAATTAAAAGTTGGAAAGCTTGCAACCTTTCAGGAGTTTTACTGCTGACACTTAATAGGCCGCCGAGGCTGTCTTCTTTCTTCACAGTGATGACATGGCTTGTGGGAAAATCAGCTGCTTTTCTCAGCTCTCCTTTGCTTATCAAATGCCTTCCTGTGGCTTGCATGCTAACTCACTTGTTTCTGTGACCTTGGGCCATTGAGAGGAAGACTGGAACTATCATAGTCTTGATATTTAACAACAACAACAGCAAAATAAATAAATAAATATTAAAAATTTAAAAAAAGCAAAGTGAAGTTAGCTGTCTCTGGCTGAGTTCACAGTGGAAAGGAGTTTTCTGGATATTCCTTGTATTTGAGGAAAAAAAGGTAAGATCCTCATTTTGAGGGTAAGGAATGAATGGTTTTCCTTTCCAGTTCTTCAGGTCAGTATACCATTGATTTCATCTCCTTGTTGATTTTTTTTTTTTTTAAATTTTGAACAAAGGAAGACCCTGGAAGTAGGTAGCACACAAAATATTTTTTAGAGACACTTACTGGCTACCCCATAGGGTATGGTATCTGACTTGACAGACATAAATCCACTGTCTGCTTGTATCTTCAGGGAGGTGCCTTGTGAGTAGAACCCGCTGATCTGTACTGTAGCCATTAGACAGTATCCAAAATGCCAGGGATGGCAGAAGGGAATAATTTTATCTAACAGGCCCCGACTGGGAATACAATTACATGTATCCAAAGTATTAGAACCACACACAATAGCTGGGTAAATAAATAAGTGATGCTGAAATTGATTTCCGGATCATCATGTGGCCTGCTGTTTTCCTCTTGCTAGAGTGAGTCAGCGCACTCCGGGGATCACTTTGCATGAATAAGACTGTCTAATCAGTGTTGGAAATCTGGCTGAGCCTTCCCATCGAGGGCCGGGAGCAGATGCTTGGCTGGTAGAAGATGCCATATGCACAGGTGTCAGCGTCATTTGGCTCCATAAAACCTCAGCCTTCTGTTCAACATTGCCCCATAGAGCTGCAGGGTTCACACTCCCAAGTCACGTACTCCAGCAACAGGTCCTTCCTAGGCTCCCACCAAGCCAACCTCACCCTGTCCCTCTTTCTTCCACTGCCTTCCTAAGATTGTTGCTGTTCTTTGCAAACATTTGGTCCCTTCTGAAGAAGGACTGGAGCATGGATAGTGCTCACAAAGTAGCTCTAACCTAACAATAGAAATAACCATATAGTGTCCATTTTCTCCATCTCTCTTCTAGGATTCTTATTGATAAGACCCCTCAGGGCCATGAGAAGTTGGTGACATAAGATCACAGCCCACAGTACTTAGCAGTGGCAGACTTTGTTTAAGCTATAGGATTTGGTAGTCACTGTGGCGAAACAGGCACAGCCTTGGGGAAGAGTAGGGTGGTATAATTACTTTATTGAGATTAGTAGTTTAACATCTGAATTTCTTATTGCACTGTAAGATCTGGCAGGAAGGTACCATACCTGTCTTCCTTAAGGCTACAACTCCATGACAGTAAAGTTCTGAGAATAATAACAACCTTGAGGTTTGTTGCAAAGGATTAAGCAAGATCAATGGATGTAAAGAACTTAGCCCATTGTTGAGAACATAACAGATATTCAATAAAGATTTTGTTGAATGCAAATAGCAGAGGAAGAGAAGGAAGAAGAAAGTTGGTAACCCAAATTCAAGCCTGACTTCAAGTTTAATTTGCTCAGAGATACTGACAGGTACCTAGTACTTGCTGGGTACCAAGTTTTATATAACTTTATCTAATGCCTATGACAGTGACACTAGTTACTCTCATCATTACACCCTTACAGATGAAGAAGCTAAGACCCTTGGGGAGTCAAATCCCTGATCATCAGAGAAGCAAATGGCAGTTCTAGGTTTAAACCAGATTAATCCTTGAGCGAGAGGAATGATTTCTATGGTGTATTAGGTTAGTGGAACTTGCAACAGTAGAACCTGATTGGATAATTCAGGCCATATGACCAGCAATATAGTAAGCAATATAGTTTTAAGTTTTATTTTTTAATTGCTTGGGAAGTCTTGTGGAGTAAAATAATCAAACAAGCAACAATTAAAAAAAAAACCCTAGTGTGGAGATTTCCAGGTTATTGAAGGATGGTGGACTACATGGTAATATAGGAGCTTGGGATCTGAGCACATCTCAACAGTTTTCCCGTCCAGCCTGGGAAATAATTTGTGATGTTTGAAGGAGAGGACACACAACGGAGTCAGTTAGGCAAGTGATCAAAATAGTTAGGGGCATTAAGTTGGAAAGAGTACAGAATCTGACTAATCTGTGCCTTAAGGAAACAGTCTTTACCCTGGTGGAGGAGAGCTGGGATTTCACTCTGCAATTTGAACAATATGAGAATGTATCTTCCTTGCCACAAATGTGCCTCAAACCCCAGAGTCAGCTAGGAAATCAGCACTTGGAGCACAAATCAAGGAACCTCTAGAGACAATCCCTATATCCAGGAGGGAAGCCAGAAGATCGGAAGCAACAGCACAACAGAAGCTGATAACCAAGGCAACAAATCCTGGAGATTTGTTGGGACAGAACTGTGTCCTTTTCAAAAATTCGTATGCTCCATTATCTCAAAACAAGACTTTTTGAAGATAATATCATTAAGGCAAAACACAAATAAAATATCACTATATTTCCCCCTTTTCATCTAAAATAAAAAGAAAGCTATAACTAATATAAGAAAAACTATATACAATAAGTACAATAACTATATCTGATATATACAGGCAATAAGTACATCAAAAATGGCTAGTCCATCTGCATTTGACAAATTCAGAGATAATACTCCATTATCTATCTTATCTTGGTGAGTCCAAAGTCTTGTACCTAACTTACTTTCCATCATAACTTGCATTACCATCTTAAACCACATTGAGACAAGGCCATTAGGGTAGACTCTGGTCCATAACAGTGGTTAGTGTCCTTATCAGCAGATGACATCAGGACACACACAAGAGGCCTCGGAGATACACTCCTGCAGGAAGACTGTGGAGACACACAGAGAGAAGATGTTCATCTGCAAAGTGTGGAGAATGGTCTCAGGAGAACCCATTCTAGACAACGCCTCTTTATCTTGGATTTCCAGCCTATGCAACCACCAGGATTCCTGCTGATTAAGGCACTCGGTCTGGGGAGTGTTGGTATGGCAGCCTCAGCAAAGCAACCTAGGCACGTGAGTCATTCTGAGGTTCTTCCAGGAGAGAGGGAGGAGTGGAAGGGGTCAACGAGAGGTAACATGATCACATCACATTAGCAGTTCCAAGGTCCTTCTCAGCATATTCTAATAGTGTTCTTGTGGAGGATTCTCCTTTGATAGTAGCCCCTTGATGGGTGAATCATAATGGATTGGAGATAATGATAAAAGCCCCAGACAAAAGTTGATAAATATTCAGAAGGCTTTCCATAATCATAAGACTTTACAACAAGCAAGTATCAGAGAAGGGAACTCCAAATCTATCCTGGATCTATCAAGAAAAGTCAAGAGCCAGCAACTCTAAGTTGACCTATAAATGCTATAAAGACCTGGCTTTTCTTAAGATGGCAACATTCTCTGGTAGAAACATTTCCATGATATTACATTGGGAGGTGAGGATGCATAGGGCATATGAACAGTCCCCACAAGTTACTTAACTCTATCAGCATACATTTTTATTATGCAGGAACTTTCTGTCTCATACTGGGTACTCCAAGGCTGGCTAACTACTTATGAATATGCTAAAACAATATGGAAATGAGGAAGACTTAGAAGTTGGAGCAAAATTAAAAGCATTTGATTCCCATAAGCCATGGTGATTACACAGCCATACCTAGACCATAGGCATATGTAACTTTTACATATCTTAAGGACACCTGCGTGAGGGATTCATTATCTTTCACCTGTGTCTTAATGTACTGACATTTTTAAACCTTAAAATTTTCTCAGTAATCTGTGACCTGAAACTTAAGTATGACGTGGTTTGACTGTTCACGCACATGTCAGTTAGCATGGTGGAATGATGCCAGCTAGCTAGCCCTGTGCTCGCTCTGAAACTGACTTGCTCTGGGACCTTCCACATGTCGCATACCATCTGATCTCTGATTTTCTTACTTCGGACACAAAGTATGAGCCTTCGAAGTGAGTCTCTGAAGGCCAGATGGAATGCAAAGTCCTTCACACATGCTACCCCATTTCGCCGTCTCAGTCTTGGTAATTAATAGGTATTATTACCTTCATCCAACCCCACGGTGCTGTGGAGACCTATTTAGTGCTCTAAAGAAATGCCTAATATCTGAAAAAACATCAAATAACTGGTAGTTGGCTATACATCGTTTTCAGTTTTTTTTTAAAAAAATCCATGACTTGCGTAGTATATGTACATTCTGCTGGGTTTTTCTAAGAAAGGAGGGAACAGAATTTGCATTCCAATCTGACCCTATAAAATGATCAGTTTTTAACAGAAGAATCTAAATGGAAGCAATCTCAAGCAGACTTAATTGGGGGGAATATTAAAGTTCAGAAGTCACTTAAGGGGTCAACAGCTTAAAGCATTGACTTCCATGACTAAGGGAAGATTTAGGGCCAGCGTGTGTCAGGAGGACCTCATGAAGCCTGGCTCTCAACCTTCTCTCCATTTCCTCCCTGATTCAGAATTTTTCTCAACCTCTTTCTCATTGATCACAAATGCATTTTTTTATTTGTAATCCAATTAGCTCTTAATTCAGACCTAATTCCAAGTCTCCCAAGAAAGCATCATGCATGTGACCAAACCAATCCAGTTGATGTAGACGCCAGGGAGTTACTGTGTTACCGTCAATAAATGGGAACTACATAGTACATAGTATGCTGGCGAATGAAACAACCGGGCAAACCAATGCCAGGGTACGAATGCTTATGTCTCCCTCTCTATTCATGTGTTGAAATCCTAACACCCAAGGTGATGGTGTCAGGAATCAGGAGGGAAGAACTTCCGAGAAGCTCTTAGACTATATGGATGGACCCCTCATGGCAAAAATAAACCTCTACAAGAGCCCCGAAACCCTGACTTGTGTGAAGGTCCAGACAAAGGCACCATCTGCACACCAGAAAAAGAGCCCATCACATCATGAGCATGGACTTCTCAGTCTCCCAAACTGAGACAACTACTTGCTGCATAAGAGCTAGGAGCAATGCAAATGGACTAGCACCCCAATTTCTCAGGACCCAGGAAAGTATAAACAATGCCCACTAGAAAAGCCACACTTCAAAAGACATTTGGAATGAAATGGAAGAAGACGCATAGCATAGGATTTGCATTGTTAGCGAAGCGCACGCCTTTAATCCCAGCACTCAGGAGGCAGAGGCAGGAGGATCTCTGAGCTTGAGGCCAGCCTGGCCTACTGAGTTTCAGGCCAGCCAAGGCTACACAGAGAAACTTTGTTTCAAAAAATTTAAAAGGAAATGTATATTGTCTTCATTATTTAAAAAGAGAAACAAGTTACTTTTTGTTACAGAAAATAAACCCTTGAGGCTAAGTAACTGTCTTTCCCCCTTCATCTAGCTTTTTTTTCTTCTCTTCTCTTCTCTTCTCTTCTCTTCTCTTCTCTTCTCTTCTCTTCTCTTCTCTTCTCTTCTCTTCTCTTCTCTTCTCTTCTCTTCCCTTCCCTTCCCTTCCCTTCCCTTCCCTTCCCTTCCCTTCCCTTCCCTTCCCTTCCCTTTTCTTTCTTTTCTTTTTTCTTTTCTTTTCTCTCTTTTTCTTTTTTCTTTCTTTCTTTTTTGTTGTTGTTGTTTTGTTTTTTGGAGACAGGGTTTCTCTGTGTAGCTCTGTAGACCAGGCTAGCCTCAAGCTCACAGAGATCCAGCTGCCTCTGCCTCCCAAGTGCAGGGATTAAAGGCGTGCGCCGCCACTGCATCACTGCCCAGCTCTTTTTTCTTAATATAACACAACTATTCCTCCATGACGACCAATCTTTCACCCTTCCTCTGCTCTTTAACATCCTCACCAGACATCAAACAGAAGCTTCAGAGCAGCATGAGAGGATGATGCACACGGAAGTCCCATATAATTTGCAAAGCTCAAGACAAACACATGCCAGTCTCAAAGAACTGCGCCTGTCACCAATAAGCTCTCTATTAAATTACAGAAAGGCACAGCACATATTTATATTTATTTTCTCCCAACACATGGCGTCTCAAGAATTCCAGAATCTAGTCTCTGTTCTGTTCCAGTGAGAACAGCTTAGCAGCAAGCTAAAGGTGTGAAGCCAATCTTGCTTTATAAGAAAGGCTCTTCTGTTAGGCTGCCTAACTGGGTGGGACAATGGGTAGTGTAGTCCCTCTGCCCGCCAGGTCTCCCTTGTGAGACCATAGCCAGGCAATTGTTACTGCAGAGCTCTTGCAATGCCAAGAGAAAGAACAGAGCTTAAAACTTTGACACAATATTTGGAGAATTCTATATATTGTGTCAAAGTGCTTTTGAAACAATCTTTTTTGCCTATTTCTACACTCAGTTTCTCCTTCCACTTCCTTTCCATCTCAAACCTTACTCCTGGTAGCAGATGGAGAAGACAGTTGATTACAAGCACCCACAGGGGTGTGAAGTGGGAAGGGAATTACATAAGCCCACCTGTTGAACATGATCCCCCTTAATACAAAAGAAAGGGCGTCCTGCAAGCTAGGGCTGGGGGTGGGGGGTGGGGAGGAGACAGAGGGATGGTTTCCTGGAACAAAATCGTACAGACCAACTTAAACACACAGATGTCCTTTTATCTAAAAAGGGTTTTCCCCAGGAAGCTTGAGTTTCCCTGTACAGGCAGAGGCACATGTGGATTCTTTAGCAGCACACTGGGGACCCTAAGGAGTGGAAACTACTATTCGTGGAGGAGGTAGAGTGGACTTTGATGTTGGATGGGAACTCTTTGGACCCAGTGAAAACCAGAAAAACAAGAGGACAATGCATCAGGCAAGTTCTGGGTCCCCAGTGTTTGGATTGGGGAACGGAACACATCTAAAAAGTTGTCATAACAAAACGACTAATGTTGGGTTCCACACCCTCCTGACATTTACCTCAGCTACTAAGTATTAAATATTTACAAAGCACTTGGGCTTGCAGAGTGCTTCCTAATTCTTTTTTAAAAAAACTTTTTTCCTTCTGCCCAGATGGAGAAGTGTTGCTATCACTCCTGTTTAATGGGGAGAGGAGGGGGAGATCATAAACGCCACGTGACTTATTCAAACTGTAGCATCAACAGGGAGTCAGAGCCGGCTCGAGTAAGCATGATACAGTGTGCACAACCCCAGTCGCCAACCGTAACCAGTCTTTTCCCAGGGGAAGTCAGCCAATGGCCCTAAGAGAAATCCAACAGGAAGGCAGCTGCCGGTTTCCTTTCTCTAATCTGTTTTGCTACAGGCAGGGTGCTTAAGCTTTTTAATTTAAGTAGCACGGGGAAAGCTAGAGAGGAGGAAGTGTGCCCTGCTTAATACACACACACACACACACACACACACACACACACACACGAAGCTGAGCACCTTCACTCTTTACTTCCAATGTATGGCCCCTGGCTTTAGGCGCCATCAGTCTGTGGTAGAAAACAGCCCCTGTTGGGAGTACTTTCCTGTATCTCTGGGGCTTTGTGTTCCATTGGCTTAAAAAGCAATCAAACCAGATTTTCATGAAATGACATGGCGTGTGTATCAATCCAGGCTTGTAAAATACAGAGCAAGTTACTGTGGGAGGTCCTTAGATCACTCGTACTAGAATCTAGAGACAGTCAGTTAAATGTATGTATCACACTGATCTGAGGTCATTTATTTTTCTTGCAGAATGCAGGATGATTGAGCGAGAAACTGCACCCCTAAGACTTCCTACTTCAGCTACACAACTCCTATACTGAACACCTTTTTACCACAAAGAACAGACACTCTCCGACTTTAAGCTACTGATTAATTATTTCAAGCCCTATAGGTAGCATTTCATCAATCTTTTCCGTGCAGGAGCTTCATATGGTATCCTTACAGTCTAGAATAATAGATTTGTTTCTTATACTAAGAAATAGAAAACCCCATAAAAGTGTTGGTGGTGGCTCCTAGCACAGCTCCAATTTCTGAACACTAAGCTATGGCCCTCTGTGGACCTTACAGAGGGGAAGGTGAAAGAGACACATCCTTTGAGGGTGCCAGGAAGGAGGTGCAGGGCTTGGCCAAATGCAAATCCCAATCTTCAGAAAAATGCCCATGAAGAGAGCATGCACAGAAATCCCCCATTTTGCAGAAGGCAGTCAAAGCAGCGTGAGGAGGGATGGGATGGGGGTAGACGACAGGAAGCTCTGCTGAGGCCCTGCGGAAGTCATCAAAGAGGCCTCCACTTCCCTGAGAACAAGGGCAGAGCCATGCAGAGCAGCCTCAGAAGAGCCACAGAAGAGCAGGGTGGAGGAGCAGTGCTGTGGCCTCACACTCCACCCAAGCTGGGAGAAAGCTGAGTCTAGCAAACAGCATGTTTCAGTTTTAGTCTCCTCTCATTTACTTCATGTCTATTAGATAACACATACATGTGCACACACACACACACACACACTCTAAAGTGGCTCAGAATGAAATGACTAATAGGCTTCTTAGGATTACTCTTGTTTCATAGTCAGTGAGCACTGATCAGGGTTTTGGAGACCTTGAAGAATCTGTGAAATCTTCCAAAGGTCCTGAGTTCAATTCCCAGCAACAACATGGTGGTTCAAAATCATCTGTAATGTGGTCTGGTGCCCTCTTCTGGTCTGCAGGCATACACACAGACAGAATATTGAATACATAATAAATAAATAAATATTAAAAAAAAAGAGTCTGTGAAATAAACCACAGAATTACTTTACTGTTAAGAACAAAGACCTCTCTTAGGCATCTGGTGGGAGTTGGCTTTTTGCTCTAAAGTATGAGACGAATCTATGAAGGGCTGTCACTGCTACTGAGAAACTGCTCAAAGCATCTTGTATAGTTTTGTGTATTTAAATCTCTAAATCCTTATATACATCCCAGTCCTGAGAACAATAGAATTAAACAAAAGAAAAAAGAAAATGCTACAAGCAGCTGTCTGCACAGTCTTCCCTAGGTAACTATCATTGCCCTAGCTATACTTGCAAGACAGGCGAAGTCTACAATGTTCCTAATATCTCTGCTTGTCAGTTGGATATCTCTGGCTCTTGCATTGCTAAAAACCATGATACAAATTAAGAGGTGCATTTTCCTCATTGAACGGCAAGCTTCCCCTAACATTCTTGAGGTATAAACTGTTGACTATACCAAAAAAGTGGAAGTTCTTTCTGAATATTTCTACTCAGCTGTTCCACCAGGAAACCTGTGATGAACAGAGAAAAAGCATGTTAGGTAGTCCCCATGAAGCTAGGTTGTAGGACACACCTCTTAAAGACAGACTGGCCGTGCTTCGCCATCGTCTGGAGCCTCGTAATTGCATAGAACATTGAGTTAATTACAAAAACAAGAACAACACCTAACTCTTGGCTTCCTGACAAGTGCACCTATACTTGACCAGCATCATCTCTCTTAAGTGATGCCAATATTGTAGACAGGAGTAAACAGCAACGTGAATGGAAGGCTGATGGGGGTGGGGCCAACGAGAAGACCTGGGGTTAATGGATTGGATGTCAGCAAAGCAGGCTGGAAACCTAGCAAGTGGAATTTGATTGGTAGCAACTGCTAACGTATGAGTAGCATATTTCCCTTGACAAGGCATGACCCCCTTAAATTTATGGATAAAACATTAAACAAACAACATCCAGTCTGATGTCTGAGGCTCTTCGAGAGGAGGAGGTCATTCTTGTGCATTCCATTTCTGGCTACTATATTGGCAGATGATATTAAGCTTCCTAAAACTCTTGGTTGCTAAGCAATGACTCAGACAATCTAGAGGACATTTATTTTGCATCTAAGAATCTAATATGAAAAATGTCATGTCTCTGTGTATACGGTATCACATACATAAGTACATGTGTGTTGACAGGCAGGCAGGCATGCACACTGTGTATGTGTAGATATTAGAGATTAATGGTGGGTGTCTTCCTCAACTGTCTATTACCTCACTTTTCAAGCCAGGGTCCCTTGCTAAACTTAGGGTACACCAACTAGGCTAGACTAGACAGCCTAGAACTCGTTCTGTAGACCAAGCTGGCCTCAAACTCTGAGGTCTGCCTCTGTTTCTCAAGTGCTGAAACAAAAAGCCAACACACTTGACTCTAAATAGAATTTTTTAAAAGAAAAATATATTATTTTTCCTATCAGAGAATCCCTCAAGCAAAAAGTCAAAATAATGGAAAAGTTTATGTATTTGTTTCTATTTCGCTCCTCTTAATTTTATTAGGATATAAATCTGATTAACTTAATTTTTGAGGATGGTACAGGTGGACTCATTCTACCCAAAATTAAATTAGAGGAGAAGCATCTGCATGTGCCTCAAGAAGCCAACGGCTTTATTTCAGCAAATGAAAATCACTGGTGGCCTTGCAATTCTTCAAGACAGAAACCATGTCTCCACAGGGAGACACATGTAAGTTATCTCTCTTAGCTCTTGTTCCAGCCCTGGAAGCTGAGTCACCTGCAGAGGACAGATCTTTCCCTGCTCCCTCAGAACACACACACTCAGAACCAAACTTTTGCAATTACTCTCAGTGTGTTTGATGTGGTCTGAGCTCAATGCCATTTTACCAGGCTGGACAGCATACTGCCGTAAATGTTGAGGAACACAGAAGGTGGGCACATGTTTTCTTTCCATTTCAATACTTTTGTTTATATAGTGTTGGTAGTTTTTTTTTCTTTTTTTCCACCCTGGGGAGAATTTAAAAAAAGGAAATTATACAGAGATGCCCATGGAGATTAACTTAGTGGATTTAGTAGTGGACTCTTAAAAACCAAACAAAAGCAAGCAGCGAGGGCAAGCTCCGAGTAGTGATGACCAAAGCTCCCAGTGTCGTTGCCATGTTTAAAGCAAACAACTAAAGTAACACAATACCTCTTTTCGTGAACTGATTTGGCAGAGTTCTACACTACTGGTATCTCAAGCTCACCAGATTTCTGGTAATATCCTTTCTTTGGCTACCCAAATAAAGCGGCTGGCTGGTCTCCATCACAGCACCACAATTCCCAGGTACCTTCTGTCCTTGGTATTTTAGCTGGCTGACATTTATGAACTCCGTTACCCAGGCTCCCTTGTTCTCTGAGTTCCATGCTGTCTGGGTACTTTGAGCCCACAGGCAGGTAGAAACAAAGAGCATAGCTATTATTTCAACAGTCTCACCTACCTAGACACTGTTTCTGACTCCGCCTGCGCAGAACTATAGGAGCTAGCAGTGACCCCTCCTTCTATGGCTCCAGTGACTTTTGGTGACAGAGCTTTCCCCCTCTGAATTGGTCTCCAGGCCTCTGACTTCCACGGCTTCCCATTATGGTTGGGCTCCTCACCATCTTGATTACTGCCCCTTGTCCAGCCTGGGTTTTGCTGTGGCATATGTAGGTATATCTGTTTCCTGTCAGGACATTGCCTTGTACAGCCAGAAGTCAGAAAAGGCCAACATTTTCCTGGGCCTTCAAAAGATTTCAGGGACAGAACTATATTTTCTTATCAGGATTTGTTTCTCCCCAATTTCTCAGTCACCACAGGACCCTCTGTGGTTGTACCTCACCTGTCTTCAACATGTCATGTAGCTAAAAATGGTCCTGAAGTTGTGGTCCTTCTGCCTTTATGTCCCCAGCACTGGGATTACAGGACTGTCATCAGCAAACACAGATTTAGGGAGCGATAGGGACAGAACTCAGGACTTCATGCACATAAGTCAAGCACTTTGCCCACTGAGCTACATGGAGCTACACTACACAGTCAGGGGATTGGGTCTTGTTCGTACTTCCTTCGTCTATGGGGACTGTACCCCTTCCCTCACCTCTTGCAGAGCAGGCTACCAAGTGAGCTTTGCTTAAGGAATGAGTGACTGATGCAGAAGAGTTTCTGTTTAGAGCACGACAGGAAACAAGTTAAAGATAATTTTAGATGTGATGCAATTCCTTAGTCACTCATATGACAGGGAATTTCAGGTTTTCCTTGAGTATCACGCAGGGTCACTGTACTACACCTCTCCAAAGGTTTGTCCACACTTCCTCCCTTGCTCCTTCATTTTAGTTCCTCAAAGTACTGTTCTAAGTTCTGCCGTGATGTCGGGCACCATTGCTTCATGTTTCCTCGATCTTAACTCTACAGGCCTGCCCAAGGGTCTATCTCAGAGGTTGCCCATTGCTCATCCGTCAAATCCACTGGGTTTCAAGACATTTTTATGGCAACACAGACGTGTCTTCTTATCTACAGCTGTTTCTTGCTGCTTCAAAGTATAACAGTTATAACATAGATCTTAGAGCCCACAAAATCCAAAGTATTTGCTAGCAGGCTCTTGGCAGAAAGACATTACCATCCCCCATTTTAATCTTTCACAACTACAAAACAAACAAACAAACAAATAAACAAAAAAGGATGCTTTTCTAAAGAAAAGGTGCATTCTTTCCGTAAGACTAATAGTGTCAGTTATCACCATAGTAAGGTGGATTACATAGCCAGCTTTTAAAATAATGGTTTGTTTTTATTATTGAGTGCAAAAAGCTCTCCATATTAGTAAATATTAGAGAAATGGTGCTTTCTATATTTAAACTGTCTACCCAAGTCACTTTCTCTGTAGGTTTTATCTCTTGGGAGATGTATGGGCCTGTAGTCCATTAAAATCTGCTTTATCCATGTATTCTATGGCAATGAGTGCTTTTGAACAAAACTTGAGTTACTTAGACGTTGTTAGGAGAAAACAATCCAGACAGCCGATAGCTCAGAGTCAGGTGTTTTGTTGAAGCAGTGGGCTTGCTTTTATTTATTTATTTCTCCCACAGAAAGCTGTTTCTGGTATATTTTCAAGTGAAATGTAGTCAGGTGAGTATGTAGGGTTTATAGGTAAGGTCTTAGTTATCATTCAAAAACCAGAAGTTGTACGTAGGCATACGTATGTACAGATACCGTTACAAATATATGTACATTATACCTAGACATGTATGTACATAGAATATACTTATGCACAGATATGTACACATCCAAATGGAATAATCCAGAAGAGTGTGCTGTTTGTCTTTGAGTAGAGAGAGATTAAAAAAATGATTATTTTCTTCCTCTTTTCTTTTCCCACAGGAAACCAGTTAACACATTACTGACGACTTTGTGTTCGGTGAACTCTAAAATAGACACTCTTATCGGCATTGGAAATACGTGGTGCCGGTTAGAGCATATCTGTGGGACTCTCTAAACAACCCGAACCATTCACTCCCTTTTCCTCATGCAGTCAGACATCCCCTCAGATAAACTACAGCCTACTCCTAAAACAAGTTCTGTGGTAGCAACTGCCAAACATCCTGTTCAGTCTGCTGATGTGACGGCTCCTACATCCTCTGTATTAGATCAGGAAGTCATTGGGGGTGGGCTTTCCCCCACTTCTTTTAAAACCTATTCTAAAAATACATCTAGCCCCATAAATAGAAATGACGGACTATAACAACAACAAAAAGATGTGCCCCTCTTCCTTCTGTGATCTGCAAACTGAGCCTGAAGCTTCTATCTGCTAAAGTATCCGGCATGGGCGGTAATGGTGGAGACTGGGCGGTAAAGTGATTAGCTGTCTGGGAAAGCCAGCCTCAGGCTTCAGGAATTCTGTTTCTGGATCATGCTTGCAGTGGCTTGTGGAAAGCGAAATACATTAGATCTCCAATTTACCCTTCATCTCAGGGCAGAGAGTTTCTGCAAAAAGTAAAAACCTAGAAATTCCTTCCAGGAGCAAAGTGGTTAATATTTTGGTACCCAGCAATGATGATGATGAGATAGATGCACCTGATGCTGCCCACTTTTTGTCACTGTGATCTACAGCGATCTGGTTTCATTAAACATGGGAGGATGGGAATGCAAGAGGCAGACAGATGCAGGCATCTGTATTCCCGGCCATGTACCTTCAAAGCTGTTGGATCTGGGTAGCAAGAACCTATTGGAGCTTATGTTTTCTTTTCAGCATGCAAGAGAACACTAGCAACATTAATGTGACTTTTGCTCTTGTTAGGAACAATGTCTCTCTCTGTCAAGCAGTGTGGTACCTGGTGCTCCATATGGAATAATACAGTCCAGCTGCTAACATAAATGCACAATACACTGCAAATACAAGTCACAAGATATAAACAAAAATCAGTGTTTTTAACACCGGTTATCATCATCATCTTTTAATTTGTCTGGCTTTTCAAATACTGAATCAGTGGCAGGTCTTGAAAAAAATTAGCCTGGAGTCTTCCAGGGATTAAGTAGGAAGTCTGAGCTATACCCTATTTCTGGCTAGTTCTTTTAACGACCTGTCCCCCCCCCCCCCCAACTTTTAAAATGAGCTCTTGGGCAAACATAAACAGTAAGTAGCAGGGAGAATAGTCTTTATACTGTTTGTTTCAGGTCTAGTTGTGACCGAGAGTTTTTTTTTTTTTTTTGGTTTTTCGAGACAGGGTTTCTCTGTGGTTTTGGAGCCTGTCCTGGAACTAGCTCTTGTAGACCAGGCTGGTCTCGAACTCACAGAGATCCGGATCCGCCTGCCTCTGCCTCCCAAGTGCTGGGATTAAAGGCGTGCGCCACCACCGCCCGGCTGAGTTTTAAACTTCCTCTTTCATTGAATGCTAGCAGTCAACTTACTGAAGAGTTTTCTCATTCTGAAGATGTCTACTTAAATGTATCGATTTTCTCATGTTTCAGTGCTTAATCAATATACTTAACACGTACGACAGCAGCTCTTCTATATAACCACTATATACAGAACTGAAGTGTATTCTAAGTTGCTGGTCATGTCCTGTGGTTGCCTATGTACAGGGAAGAGGTTTTTTTCTTGTAGTTGCCTGTTGCATTGTTGGGTTGTTATGAAAGTCTGCGTATAAATGTTGATCAAGACGTGCAAAGAAGGAAACTGAAACAGGCTAAGAGGCAGTTAGGATCAACAATCTGCTTAGGGTTTGGAGTTGCACATTATGTCTGGGTGTGGCTCAGCAACTGCTCGGCTCTACGCTGCTACGTGGTTGCTGTGACCTGACCCAAGTCCTCATAATTTTTGATTCTGGTTTTGTTTTGGGGGAACAGACCGCCTGAGTATTTGAGTCAAAGAAATCACATGGTTCTTCCTAAGTTTTTACTTTGTGAGCCTCTAGACATCAGGGTTTATGAAGCAAGTGTTCACCTTGAAGCTTTCTGTCCCTGATCATTCTAATTGCTAAGTATTAAGAAAGCACTGGTGTGGTAGCAAGGCAAGCTATCCATACCAAATACAGATTAGTTCATTTCTAAGTCTAGTAACCCTCCCTTCTCTCTCTCCTCTCTTCCTCCCTCTACCTTCCTTTCTTCCTCCTTCCCTTCCTTCTTTCTTTCCTCTTTACTGACCATCCTTTCTAGACTCTATAATTTATTCATTCATCAGCATATGTTTCATAAAAACAGAAACTAGCTCCTAAAACAATCCTTTACCTACCATGGAGCTCATTTAAATAAATGAATACATAACATCTCATTGTTTTTTTTCTTACTTTTCACTAATAACATGGCAGAATTATTACTCTATATTACTAATATGAAAAGTATTATTGTTTGGAAGTAAATTATTTTTATAAGTCCCATTCCATGGGTACAATATTATAATGTATTTAATGTATTACTTTTTTTTTTTGAGATAGAATCTTACTAGGAAGCCATGGCCAGCTTTTAACTCTCTATGAAGATCAGGCTGCCCTTGAACTCAAGGCAATCCTCCTGCCTCTGCTTCCTGGGCAGGTTGCCTAATGCAGTGGTAAGAGCATCTCAGCTTTGTTGGAGTCTGTTGTGGGATGATCAGGAGAGTGACTGTTAGGGCTACCCGAAAATTCAACCTGTTAACATTTTCTATGGAGGAGAAGGTAAGAATGGTGTGGGTATCATATGAGGGAGCCCAGTGTTGTCTCAGAAGAAATGGGCGGTAGGGCTAGGTCAAGGCTACAGACCCTGGCTTGGAGACCGGAAGCCTAAGCAAGAGCTTACCTTAGGGGAATGAAGACAAAGGTAGAAAGAGAGCTTGTAGGAACAAACACACCTAGGGAACTGTGATGAAGGCTTAGATGGATGGAGCAGAACGGTTGGAGGGGACATGTCAAGCAAGGAATCCTTAAAAGATGAACCGGAATCACTTGTTGTAGACAGATGGTCAAGGATGGACCAGCGATCTAGCTCTAGTAATTGAGCGACTTTGTTTTCGATCATATCAGCCTTTTAGTTCACTGGGTTAATGCCTTTGGGGAAAGAGAATTGCCTGGGAAAGAGACTGTAAATGCTATAAGCCCTGGTCTTGCTTTCCCCGTCTCTTTCACTCCTTCTCCAAAGCTGTGCTTCCATAAAAGAACTCTGAGCTCTCCTGCCATGCACCTGCTTACCTTCCTTTCCAACCTCTCTGCATAGTGTGTCCACCCCTGCCCCCACCCCCAGCTTTTCATCCCACCTCATTTACACTCCTACCTTTAACAGCACCCAGGGGTCACTTCCCTTCCAACACCTCTCATGATAGCGCTGCTCCTCCTTCCTCCCTGCTCCTCCCTCCTCCCTTCACCATTCCTCGCTGTACTCTTCCAACCTTAGATACTGAGAGCCAGGGGAGCAGTTACAAAATAACTCGTAAACCAGAAAAGGTGTTTTCAAAGCATGATGGGAGGTGTGACCAGCTGCAGGCTGAAAGCACCCTCTAAATGACTCCTGGGCTAGAGTGGGAACTAGAGAACCAACAGGTTTGAGCTTTTCTAAGAGATTTCAAACTCTAAGCGATGTGCATGCATGTGTGCACGTGCATGCATGTATATGTGCATATAGTCTCCCAAAAATATTCCCTCAAGATAAAAAGATGTATTTGTAATCAGGGGTGGGATGGTGGGAGTGGGGGATGTGTGTATGCTGGTGCAGGGGCAGTCAGAAGTGAACACTGGATGGGTTGACCTGGAGACCTGGAGTGATGTTACAGGTGGCTGTGAGTTGAGCCATCCCTCTCCAGCCCCTCAAAAAACATCAAAAACAAAAACAACCCCAAAAATCTCTCTGAGAAAGCCACCACAAATATTCTAGGTAATAACTTCTGCTCTGTAGATTGCTTCTTCCTGTTTATACTTGTCCCACAGTGACCTAATCATTTATGATGTCTATTTTCCGGTGTCTTTTTGGCAGCTGCTTGAAGGTAAATCCTAGGGTCTGTTCAGCATTCCTTTGTATTGTAGAGCAACTCCCTAAAACCTTCCCATCCGCAGGACTGAGTCCAGGCTCTGTCGCTTAGCAAGAACACAACAAATGGTCCAAACCCATGCATTTTTCCTTATAATCATTCATTGGAGCCAGATTGTGCCTATAAGGTGAAATCATTCGGTGGGCTCCTCAGTCCCTCACAACTCCTGGCTTGCTTTGAAATTCCTTCCTCGGTGATTTATTTGTCAAGCCGGTTTTTCTAGGTGTTGCGAAACTCAGATAACAGGCAAAAAATGCTTATCAACCATTCATCAAAATGGAATCTCATATTCACCCCTTCTAAATTTTTGTCCTCAGAGGCAGGCCACTTTGCACCAACTTGTAAAAATGCTGCCAGTACAATTTGTAAAATGGTGTCTGACTCTCTGAAGGAAGCTGCTGTAGACAGAGGGATTGATTAAAAAATAATTGGATACACTAGGGGTGTGTCTGGCCTTTGGTTTAAACGAAATTGATTAAGTAAGGGTCACAAATGCTCCTTTGTTTGGGCAAAGATACTGAAACATATGGGGGAGAAGAGGAAAGGATGTTTCCCTCTGTCACGAAATGTCAGGTGGAAAATGAAAGGCAGGCTTCCATCTTCCGAGCGGAACCAGGTTTATGCACGAACAAAGGGAATTCTGATTTAAGTATGGGAAGGGCTCCCGGCGAATTTAAATGAACCTTTCATCCTGGAGCCTCTGCTCTAATATGCTACGCCGCAGGTGTTGAAAACTCACAGAATCAGCACGCAGCTTAAATATGACAGCAGGTTCCCAAGGAGAGGAACCTATGACTCTGGATTTCGTCAGGTTACCCGCCTACTACTGCCAAGAGAACAGGTTGGCTAGGACAGAGTGATGGCCCGGGATGGAGAAGTTTCACTGAGGTAAGATAATGCAGGGAGGCTTCATATACCAGCAAAAGGCCAAGTGAAGGGCTTCAGTTATACCAAGGAGGAAATATGTATGTGTGTATGTGTGTGTGTGGGGGGGTAGAATTTGGGAACAACAACAGCAACAAAAATCCTCTGAAGTTTGAAGAATTCATCCAGGCCAAGAATGTGTTGCCCACATTGAGATGGCATCCAGGAGACTATGTGAAGGTGTTAAGTAGTAATGAATGAGTCTATGACATGACTGCTGGGGACAGGAGATCATTTGACACAGGAGGGCTTCCATAAAGCCTCTGGAGTCATTTTTTTTTTTTGTACCTATTTCCACTTCTTTTTCTTGCAGCATATTCTGATATCCTTATGACTTAAAATTTCCAAGATACAGCGTATGTTCAAGAAGCCTGTCTCTGTGATTGTGGCTGCACCTGTCGTGGTGACAGCATTGGCCTTGGCATTGGGAGAAAACGTCTGGTCTTACAGCTGGCCCCAATTTTATCTTTATCTCTGCACATTTGTCTCATGATCCAAGGCCTCTTTCCAATTAACAATTATATAAAAAGAGGAAACAAAACCAATTCCCCAGCTAGCAGCTCCATCAACTGCCAGTTACAGCACCCGGAGTCACCTTTTAACCTCTGAAGCTTCCGCTTCGTTTTTCATAACATGGCAATAATAACAATAGGAGGACTAAGAGAAAAAAAAAAAGCTCACAGAACAGCTGGGTGCCGTGCCTGCACTCAGTGGGTACCCAATAAAGATCAGACATTAAGGCTGGGTAGCTTCTCCAAGCCATTCTCTTTCACTCACCTTATTATATCTCAAGGCATCCGTAATGGCGCAACTTTGCATGTACCCCCATGAATTAAACATGACATCGGCAATCTTGGTCTTGCAGCCTGGCACCAGTTGTTGGTGCCCATAAAGCTTCCTTACAAACTGATTTATCTCATTAAAAGTAACATACACAGTACGAAGGGGAGACGATCAAATTGGAACAGATAATTAGCAGACGGCAAGACTAAATGAAGGGGACAGGTTTAAATGGTTCATTAGACCTAATGATACTGAGAAAGCCAATTCACTCTTGGGTCGAGCACCTTGGCTTCCAGAAACACTGGAGTTAGTTCATTCACACACACACACACACACGTACGTACATGTGTGGTGTGCTTATATGTGCTTTCATGTATATATTTTATATGTTTTTCTGCACATGACTATAAACATAAATTTAATAGTGACATCCCTTTATACATATGATTATTGATTTCCTCTCTGGTAAGTTGAAAGTACCCTAGCCATTTTTATAAGAGTTGTCCTCAACATAGGAAAAGGAATAAAGTAATATGTTCCCTTCCAAGAATCATTTTTAGGATTATGAAGTCTGATCACACATGGGTGTTTCAGAGCCCTTCACTCACACCACATTTGGATCATTGGTGGCTATGAGAATTGAAGGCTGCTGTAGATCCTAGAAGACCCACATATACTTCCCTTCTACACTCTACCTTCTATTTATCAAAAGAGAATCAGTTCATACTGCAGACCAGCTCCACCATATGCCCGGTTCCTTGATGCCCTCAGCACAGCTTGGCACACCAGCTTAGTTCTTAGGGTAAGACTATGCAGCTTGACACCCCTTTGGATCGCAACCATTCACATCCTTTCTCTTCCTGACTGACTCCGCTTCGCTTTTAGTCCCGCCCTTCTGTTCAGAAGAACCGCCATTAGTTGCTGTCTAACAATTCATTGTGCCTGACTTTGTCAGACACCTACATGGGGAGAAAGTGAACCTCTGTCTGTGGGAGGGACCGTGTCCCTGTAAACAGTTGCACATGTCCATTGAGTTGTGGAGAGTAAGTGGGGCAGAGTAGCATTGGCTAAAGGTAGAGTGTCAGGTTGGGTTGAGGGGGAACAGGCGGGTGAATATCCAAACAAACATCAGACTGTTACACGAGAGGAATTTCAGCCATGAAAAGAGTCAACACCCAACATCTTAACCGTGACAACCCATGAATCTTACTTTCCACAAAAACAATGTACCTAAGAATTCAAGGCATATTATTAATTTTTATAAATAAAACTGAACCATCAAAACCTAGGGGAAACATGCTGGACTAAGGGAACACTGCAACTTATCTTGTAAGAGGAAACATATTCGTACCAGTTTGCCCCAGCGGTCTCTACTTGAGAACATAATGCTTACTTGTAGCAGATACGTGTAAAATTCAAATTTGTAAATCGACACAACTAAAAGAATTTCCCTAATGTCTTTTATGTCCGACCTGCTTACAGTGAGTAAGTCCACATTTGAAAATTTAAATGAATAAATGACAAAAGGATATGGGTCCTATGGACTTACTCAAAAAACAGTCAAAGACTTAGTCTGAGGTTGAGGATATCAATCTAGTTAAGTGTCCTCTCTCTCTCTGTCTCTCTGTCTCGGTCAGGATTTCTCTGTGTAATAGTCATGGCTATCCTGGAACCTGCTTTGTAGATCATGTTGGCCTCCAACTCAGAAATCCACCTATCTCTGCCTCCTGAAATCCACCTATTCCTGCTTAAAGGTGTACGTCACCACTACCTGGCTAAGTGTCCATTTTCTTATCCCTAAAGTACGAATAAAGATTGTTCCAAAATTATAAAGTGTCTAGGAGATTAAATGACCTAATGCATACAAAGCACAGATATAGAAGTATGGATGAAGACAAAGGAATGACAGGGAAGTGAAACTCACCAGGGTGCTTATGTTATTCACTATATCATCTCTGGCCAGGCAGAGACAACACCATAAGAATAGAGTACGGATGGCCTGAGAGGGGACTTTAACCGTTCCTTTCCTTTCCCAATATTAGGTCAGATGATTGCATTATTTAATATATTTTGGACTGTGGGATTGCAAACGAAGGGAAACACATGAGAAGCAAGACTATGAGTCAGCGGTAATTAAAGGGGGTAAAAAACAAGGGCACAATTTTGACTTGTACGTGGAGGAAGCTGGCCTAAAAACAGATGCTCTAGAAAAACACAAGTCGTGATTAGGTCTGAGCATCAAGTCTGGTTCCCAGCTGCCTAGTCTGGTCAACGGCCTTGAGTAGACTCTATAATGTTCTGTGAAAACATGTTTATCCTACTCTGTGATGGGTGGGGAGATACAGAGAAAAAGATAGGAAAGAGACACCCAGAGGGAGATGAAGAGAGACAGACAGAGACATACGACAGACACACATAAACACACACACACAATAAGGGGAGGGGAGATCCTCTCAAAGGGTGATTTAGAAAGAAAGATAAGACGATGTCGGAGTATCCCTACCAAGAGCACTGTGTCCTGGGTGTGGCTTCAATTCCATAGTAACCTCAGAAGACATTTGCTAACTGAACAGGAAGTGGCGAGCGGTCAGTGTAAGTTTAACAGAACCGTCTTGAAGGGTGCAGAGGAAGAGAGTATGAGCCAGAATGTGCTAGGCAGAGAGTTCACACTGTACCTTCTGAGCTCTGCATGCCGGGCAGAGAGTTCACACTGTACCTTCTTAGCTCTGCATGCTAGGATCTGAAGGTTATGACCATAAAAAGAATGAGGCAGAGGAAGAGGAGGACTTGATCTAAAAGTTCATATAAAAGATGTGTGAATTCAGCAGGAAAGGGGTATGCTCCGTGAACAGGCGATCCAAAAAGGGAACTTACTTAGAAGAGAGTGAACTTTCTGTGCCAGAAGCCTTCAGTCCTTAGATAATGATGAAATCAAAATAATAACAGCATAGCTGTGATGATGAGAGCAGCAAGCATGCCAGGGTGGTAGTAAACATGGGTAGCACATGTTGAACAATTACTCTACCCCAAGTCCTGCTGTAAGACCTTTATAGCTATAATTTCACTTAACCCTCACAACGACCCTGGGAAGAGGCTTAATTTTAACAGCCACATTACAGACGAGGAATATGAGGTTGCTGAAATGGTAAATATTCTAGAAAGGTCACATAGGTAGTAAATGATGGCACTGAGACCCAAAGCCAAGATAAGCTGGCTGCTTGGATCTTAAGAACAATGCTGTGTCACGTCTGAGGATTGTTATCTTGCGAAAGGTAACAACCTAAAAGAATTGGCTACATTAGGGGTATTCTTTCCTTTCCTAGCCCTCCTAATTAGGAAGTTTCTGTCAATAGCAATGAATGTGCTTCACACAGCCAAGTCCTTTCTTTCTACCGCCAGTCTACTTTCTCCTATTCCCTCACTTTGCTTGAATTCTCAGTCTGGTAGTTGAGCATTATAACGGGTACTTAGACACTGTTTTTTGCTAAAAGCATTAACTCTTCAACTGGGGCTACAAGGAAACTAAAAGCAGGATTAAAGCCTGGAATCTCTGCCTTTACTTTGTAAGCCCCCCTTACTTTTGAATCAGCCACGTGCCTAACTCGGCACATGGGTATATGATTCATTCAAGGGGGGGGGTCTGTCCCCAAACCAGGATACATCACCTGTCTCAACCCCCTTCAAGATCCAAGGTTAAAATGCCTCACAATCAGCTATTCCAATGGTCCTGCTCAAGTACCCAAAAGTCTCCAGTAGACTTATGATCCTACTGGATTCCAGGAACAACAGAGCCTCCCAGACCTATAGTCCCATGATAAGATCACCAGACAATCAGGGATAATCAGCTTAAGGGGACCAGATTGTTTCCCTCAAGCAATAAAGACTTCTACCCACCTATTATTACACCAGAACTGCAGCCACACTTTGACCAAGACTTCTTAATTATACATAGCCCTTGTTTCAATTTTTCTCTGTTTAAGTCCACAGTTCATATCAGTGTCTTGAAAATAGATCTGGGGGTATATGGACCTCCGTCTTCTTCCCAGTGTGCCACACTGATATCCTCCTGTCCACCATTCCGATTCTCTGTAGGCAGCTGAGCCTTGCATGCAGCCACTAATATATCTCCTGCCTTTTGCTTTAAAACTTCATTACCATGTTGACTTATATGTTTGCTTCCTGTTTCTTAAACTTGTGTGTGAACTCCATATGGCCAGATCATTGGCTTTCTTTATCTCTATATCATCAGCACCTACACCAAAAACCTTGTGTGATGACTAGAGAGGTGTGAACGAGTAGGTGATGGCTAAGACAGTAGAAGAGGGCGGGTTGAAGCTCTCATTGGGGTGAGATGTTCTGAAGAGCCTATTCCCCAGCAGCCCTGGGGAACTGTCAACAGAGCAGACAGGGTGCTTAGAGAGTGAGAGGAGAGAGGGGAATTAGCACCGAAAAAGCAGGCTATAACCAATCCGTGCAGAGTCCCAAAAGCCAAGACATTTAGCCTGAGTAGTAACATAAAAACCACCTGTCTTCAGGCAATCGAAAGGGTTGAGCTAGCCCTCCCGATAATGCCCCAGGGTAGAATTACTTCCACCTTTTAGGGCCTTTAATAGTTGATCTGGATGGAATTCACATTCCGCCCAATTCCCTGGCTTGGGATAATGGGACTTTTATTTGCCTCAAGACAATTGACTTAAACTCTGAGGTGGAAAACAAGTAAAAGCAAGTGCTACGTTTACAGCATCCTAGGTGATCGGACCAAGTGAAACAGAAGCCTAAAGGCCCAGGTTCTTTTTTGCCTTAGTGGTCAAGCTACCTCTCATGCTGGCTTTCTTGGCCTAGGAGGAGCCTGTTCTATACTTTGTGTGGGCAACAGGATGTGCCAAGGTGTTAGTAGCCACAGAGCCCTTTCCTGTGTGATGTCACTGAGAGAAAAGATAACAGCACTGTAGTGAGTGTTTATTATACGTTTACCATGTGCATGACTTGGGCTAGGCACACTGCTTAACTCATTCCTAATCCTTTGGACAACAGGGCAAAGGCTCAGTCAACTTCTTAAGGTGATACTTTGGCCAGTGAGAGAGAAAGACACAGGAATCAAAACACTTCTCTCAGCATCCCCAACCTGCTCTGTTGTGAAAGGACTATATTCCTACACGTGGCTAGAGGGGCTGGGCTTTAGCTTCCAGGGCAGCTGAACCATGGTTAAGGGCATCTCCCTAAGGTTGAAACAGACTTGAGATGGGATAGCCTGGGTCAAGGAGAGTAGAGACAAAGAGAATTCAGAATGACATTTGAGAGGGTCCTACTAGAAGCAAAACACAAAATGAAATGTATCCCGGAGCCTGGCCTGGCCACCAAGGGTAAGGGATTGTGGAAACAAGCGACAAGCTCAGACATACAGCTGCATTTAAATATCTGAAAGGTGCCCAGAAGAGAATGGATTTACTTTGTGCTTCCAGACAGCAAATCCAGAGGCAAAACCACTTGATGTGAATTCGTGACCTCAATCTTGACCCCCTGCAGTGTGCCTAACTGTATCACTAATTCCCTCGGCCATATATTCTCCCAAAATTGGTCCCCCTGCTTTAAGGACAGCATTCTGGTGGGGTTATCCTTTTCTTTCTAGTCATGGTGACTGTGACCAAACAGATGAAAACGAAACTAATCTGATCTTTCCCCCCTGGGGAAGATGGAAACAGAAAGGCCAAATTCCAAACCGTTTCTGTTTTTGACTGGGAAGCAGGGATAGGTGATTCTGCAAAGCCACTGGCAACGGTGTTTGTCAGTAAGTGGAGTGGTCATTCTGAAAATGTGATGATTAGGATAAGCAGGCAAAATACGGAAACAAGCAGAGATGGGAAGGGGAAAACAGGCAATGAAAAGATGGATGTACAACATTCAGTGTCGTTTATGTGGGGACCCTGGAGCTAAGCCTTCTCAGGAGAACTAATAAATATTGCTGTTTTGCTTACACAAGTTTGAGTTGGATTCTGTCCCTTGCAGCTGCAGGATCCTAGTGGGACACAGTAGCATTAGTAAATTCTAACGTGTGCCAAAGAGAAGAAAGGGATTTTTTTACCGTTAAGAGATATATTTCGGAAGGGTATGGATGATGCCAATATGATTAGCTTTATTGAAATGGTTGGGGGTTCTGATCACACCTAAATTCTAGAAGAGCCCACTAGACAAAAGAGAAGATGCTTTTCACTTGTGCCCCAGTTACCTCTCCACGGGCCATTTGCTTCCGTATTTCCCTAGTCTATTAACTCATGATGTGATCTGTTGATGGCTCACTTACAAGACCTCCTGGGTGGATTTCACAACCACTCTTATTAAGAAAATAGGAAGGCAGCAAGAGGGCATACCTTTTTCCCAAGCCAAACCACTGTATAATTAGTATACAATGAAAGTTGCAGTTTGGGAACATTGCCAAAAAAGACTCAATGCCACTTCTCCATTATGAACCAAGCTAACCTTCATACTGTGTCCCCAAAGAAGCAACAAAGTGATTGCTTGACTTTTGTAATGGCACTGTATGTGTAAAAAATCCTTCTCAGGCCGGGCAGTGGTGGGACACGCCTTTAATCCCAGCACTCAGGAGGCAGAGGCAGGAAGATTTCCATGAGTTCGAGGCCAGTCTGGTCAACAAGAGCTAGTTCCAGAACAGCCAGAGTTGTTACACAGAAAAACCCTGTCTTGAAAAGTCAAAAAAAAAGAAAGAAAGAAAAAAGAAATCCTCATCTTTTCCTTCTTTGTTACTCACTACTGCTCCCGTGGTCTTGGTTTTACACATGCCAGAGCTAGCCTCAGTTTAGGAAAGTTCTTTAAGGGATAAGAAAACCACATCCTATGTCTGCTTGCTGATTCCCATCCTACTATAAAATCCCAGCATGGAGCTTCCTCAGAATCAGCTCTAGATGAGGAAGAATTTCTGACATCTTCCAGTTGTGTCCACAATGGGGATCAAAAGAACTTACGCAGAGGTCACAACCAATATTTTGCAAAGCTTTGATTTTTCTCAGAGTTCACACTATGCATGTTTATGAGACTCACATGCACTAAGCAGTTTATGGTTTAGCTTCTTTTTTATAATATATTCAAAGCAGGCATCAGAGCTCCGAGAGCAGCCAAACAGCAGCATCAGAGGAAACAACCAACTCAGAAACGTGCGAGCATTTCGCCAAGTTACAAATGTTTCAGGTGTGCTTTTAATTCCCAGCCATTAATTCCCAGCTGCATTAGGCTGATGGTTGCTTCGGAAACTTTTCAAACAAACGAACCTCCTTCCTCCCCTGAAAAGAATACTTCTTGGTTAACGGAAGTGTTGAACATTACAGTGAATGCAGCCTGCATCTTTGAGCCGGCATTAGCATCCTGAGGCTTCCACAGTGGTCTCTTGATGCCCATAAGGGTTAGAAAGACGACAGCTTAGGCAGAAAGTGCAGCACTCCACTGTCCCTCCCCTGTGCCACTCGGCAGAAGATCCAGCACTTGGCCCACCCCCAAGTGCTTACTGTTCTACAAATAGGCTGAACTGCAATGACTATGGTCCAACTGTAACTCTGCCATCTTTCATTCTGGACCAGTTCTGTAAATGCTCGTTTGGTTGACCCTTCTATGTGCCTCACACACCTGGAAGGTACTGGAGGGCACACGGTGCCTTCACTCATCTCTGAAAGTCAAGATTTTTCAGCATCTATGAGTGCTCAATAACCTTGATGTTTAACATTATGTCAAGGGTTTTAAACTCGACTTGTGTCTAGAACGTACTGAACCAGAGGTGGGCAAACTTTCTGTGTATAGTCAGAGGGTAAATCTTTTAAGGTTTACTAGCCATTTGATATGAGCAATTTGCACACAGGCTCTAGCATTGAGAGAATTTTACATGTGGATACTGAAGTTTGAATGTGGTGTAATTTTTTATGTCACAAAATTATTATTTGTCATCAGCTTAATAAGATAAAAGCCATTCGTTGCTCACAAGCCGTACAAAGTAGGTGGTGGAGTCTAGCGTTCCATTTCCTTTGTAAAGACCTTACACATTAACGCTCTTCCCCTTTGACGACAGAAACCGAGAACTGAAATCCAACGACTGTTGGATTCCTCAGAGAAGTAAAGTCACAGCAAACAAACCATGGTCCAGAGCACTTATATCTCATGGTTGTGGGTGGAGTTCTGAAACTCCTGTGGTACCCATGAAACCGTCTTCTGGGGCCCCCACATATCTGCCTGCATTCAAGAAGACTCCTCTAAAGCTTACAGCAGTCAAGAAGGAAAGTCAGCATTGCTAATGGTACCCAAAGTTTTCTGTTCTTAACATAGCTTTCTCTCAATGGAAACAATTTTATCATTGCTTAGTCTCCAAGAACCAAACGGCATGAGGAAAGAAACTCCCAGCTTAGCCTCACTATCCTTCCTGTATCAATTAGGGTGAAGACTATCTTAGAACACACAGGAAGTTTTTAGAAGGCAAGTGTATTAATATTTACATTTTGCATATAAAACTTTCATGGCAAAGTAAAAAGGCACATGGGAAACACACCGGTTATTCTTGATTGCCATCTTGATGGGATTTAGAACGAATGAGTCACCATGGAAACAAACCTTGGAGCTTGTGCGGGGGGGGAGGGGTTCTAGATGGGACCAACTGAGTTGAGAAGATGTACCTTAAATCTGAGGGTTCTAGCCCAGATTAAAAGGAGGAGTAGGACTGGGCGTTTGAGCATTCATCTCTCTTGGTTTCTTGACAGAGGCTGCAATGGCCTCCTGCCATCGTGCCTTCCCGGCCGTGATGGACTATAACTTGGTGCTGTGAGCCAAACAAACTCTTCCCTTCTTAAGTTCCTCTGTCAGATATTCTGTCATGGCAGCAGGAGAAACAGGTGATCCAAGAGATCCATTTGAGCAGATAGGAAGATGATTTCTTTAAACCACGAAGAATCACCCTAAAAGTTAGTTCAGCAAACAGGAAAATGACTGAAGAGTGCAAACTAGACATCAAAAGGCTCTTGACTCTGTCCTGAAGCAGACTCTCCATGAAGGGACTTACAAGTAGGACTTTGGGGGTGCTTCTGATCTACCCCTCTTCCTTCACATACCCCCACTGTGGCAGAATTCTAGTGAACAGCAGCGTATAGCTGAAAAGAACTCCAAGACTCAGGTTTGTTTTTTCTCAAGACAGGGTTTCTCTGTAGCTTTGCAGCCTATCCTGGAATCAACTCTAGTAGACAAGGCTGGCCTTGAACTCACGGAGATCTGCCTGCCTCTGCCTCTTGAGTACTGGGATCAAAGGCATGCACGACCACTGCCAAGCTCAGTTTTTATTTCTAAGACAGACTCTTGGGGAACCCAAGACAGTGGAGAAGACAAGAAAAAAGCAAGGACAAATGGAGAAATGTTAGCTTCTTACTCCCATAGTTATAGCAAGCAATAAGCACGGCCAACCACAGGTAGAGAGCAGGGCACAAGTGGTGGCTTAGAAGTGCTGCTCAACCAACAGTTAACTGAGTTGTCCCAGCACCGTCACAATTGTCCCAACTAGATCCCGGCAGCACCAGCATTCCATTCCTGTCCCCACAGGAGCAGAAAGGAAACTATATTTCATACAAGATGATGGATACAAGGCCTGGTCTACAGAGGGAAGATAGGGTCTGGAGACAGATGTAATCACAGTCCTCTAAATGATTTTCAATCATTTAGGACAACACACAAAATTTACACAGGAAAAAGAAAAATAGAACACTTCATTTATGTGTATGTGTGTGTGTGAGGAGCTTGTATGAGGTAGGGGTATGTGTGTAGGGGTACACACACATACACACACACACCTACGTGTATGTGTGGAGGTCAGAGACTAACCTTCGGTTTCATTCTTCAGGTGCTGTCTACTTTGGTTTTTTTCTTTCTTTCTTTCTTTTTTTTTTTTTTTTGGATAGACGTTCTCACCAGTCTGGAGCTTTGGCTGGTAAGCCTCAGGGCTCAGCCTGTCTCTGCCTCCCTAATGATGCTGGGATTAGCGTCATGCACCACCAAGGCTGATATTTTCTGTGGGCTCTGAAACAAGAATTCAGGTCCTCACATTTGATCAGCAAGCATCTCTGAGTGAGCTATCCCTCTAACCTGTGAACATTTTCTCTAACAGCCAAGCTTATCAGTATTTTTAATTGGAGAGGCCTCCTCTAGATCCATCCATATCCATAGTGTGACCATCATATAGTAGACACAAGGCTGGCTTTTCCAAGTCATTGCTTCCCAGACACCTTTCCCCACTGCTCTGAGCTGTTATGACTGCAGTTTTGAATAGGTGCAGGATGCACGATGGAGCAGCCAGAGACCTGCAATAGGAGGCTTTCATTTTATCAAAACAGTAACTCAGATCACGAATCACATCAAGACTGGCTTCCAGCAATCCCTGTGCTTTTAGCTCATGGGTTGCTGCTTCTCAATAAAAGTAAAGCCACTGGAAATGATTTGACATGATTCTTTACCAAAAATATCTCTGATACATTAAAAAAAAACAAACAAAAACTTGTCTTCCTCAACTTCCCAGAAGCTTCCTACTGCCAGGGAAACAACACCCATGTTTTGAAGCCATCGTGACTATGGATCCCAAAGAATAGAATTTGGGTACTCTTCATGCCCTGGCCTTATATTATAGGTTAAGAACTGGATTCCAAGAGGTACATAAAGGAACACTCAGAGCAGAAGTTGGCCTAGGACGTGAGAACAGGAGCTGGCATGGTACACAGTGTTTCTGTGAATGTCCTTCCTGTCGCCACCGCTCTATTCGCTGACAAAAGCCCTGCTGTTTCCAACCAATTGCAGGTCCGGCACAGTGTACTTCGCTAGGCTGGCAGTCCTGCAAAACCAGCAAAACAATTGCTGGGATGGAACCAGGCAGGAAACCCGCTTCCTTTATCCTCACATCAAGAAGAAAAGAGCGATGGCAGACAGTGAAAGGCTGTGCGTTCGGGCTGATCCCGTGTTGTCACCTCTTGTTACCTGCGTGAAAGAAGGGGATTGTTTGGGTTTGAGGACTGCACAAGCTTCTTGATTTTCCAGTCCAGCTGCTGTTCACCCACAGGCTCGCCCGTAGGTGGCCGGAGCCACCTGCCATATGTTTCATCTATCCCCTGGTTCAGATTACAATGCATACTGCTTTTAGCTTTATTATCTTGACGATTGCATTAACACTTCTCCCGGTGCTTTGGTACAGCTCAAGCTATGGCCTTGGGGAACAGATACCTTGATGATTTTCTGTGTTTCTGCACCACATTTATGGTCCATGTGTTTGGTACACGGTGAGCACTTGTGCTTGATGGAAACAAAACAAAGCACTGAACAATAGTTTTATCTTAATAGGATAATAATAAAGACTGATAACATTTATTGAAAAATTCTTTTTTAAAATAACTACATAAAATATTTGAGCTTTGAAGAATGCTTACCAACAATCTCAATGTGTAGGATTAATATTAATAACAGTATTAGTAGATGAGAAAACTAGATGATCAGTCCACAGGTAAGTTCATAGGTGGGACTGAACCAGCCTCCGAAGCTCCATCTCTCCCCATGACACTGACCAACCTCAGCAGCTTTGGTTTGTTGGCACACACAATGTAATGGCCTGAAGCTTCTTCTGATATTTAGACATTGTGAGATCGGCACAACTCATCACTTCATGTGCCAATGATAGCTCTTTGTAAAACGCATAAAGAGGATTGCAGAATAAGGATACAATCTTCCTGGAGTACTCTGGGAAATGGTTAGCACACTAAGCCTCCAAGAAAATGGCAGCTAAGTGGCTAGTTCCATCCTGGGATTCAAATTGTTCTTCCTGGAGGAGCTGAATTTGGCTTCCTTGTATTCCTAGTTAGTTGGTCTCTGTCCTGCCCTCAGGGCCAGGGGGCAGAATACAGAAATAACTCTCTTTTCATAACCACGTAGTTGATCTCTGGGAGTTGCGTGGGTATCTGTTTATATACCAGAAGCATGGAAACCAAGAGCATCATTTATTTTTAGCACATGGTATTTGTAGGTCACTTAAAAATGCAACTACAACAAGATTAAGCAGAAAAAAAAGAAGTTTCAGGGGGATCACAGTACAAAGACCAAAAGGAAGGTGCCTTGTTTAAACGATCTGAAGGTGAGTAGGCCTTTCTACACAAGACACTGAACTTGATCGTCATTTTAAAACCAACAAATCTGACTTTATAAAATTTTATATTTTTCTGCATGAAACAAAGACTGTAAGCAAGGCCAAAAGACAAATGGAAGTGTAATTGCACTGATGCCAGGCTGGTTTCCTTAAACTATGGAGGATGTATCTGCAAGAGCCAACCCAAGGGGAAACAAACACAGAGTATAACTAAGGAAAAGAAGTCAGGAGTGGGGATGTGCTCCAGCAGTAAGCCGTGAGTTCGATCCCTACTACTGTATTAGGCATGGAGATGATACAGATACACAGTCTGAGCGTTTGGGAGGTAGATGAGGTGGTAAGGAAGATGGGTTCTAGGCAAAGGAATGGACGAGTCACGTGAGAAGATAGCAAGCCATCTTCCCTAGTTTTAAATCTGCTGAAGATTTTTTTTTTGTTTTTTTTTTTCCTTTCTTTCATGGGGGTCTGTGAATTCGGATTTCTGTGTTTTGGCAAATCGGGCAATATTTTTTGCATTCCAGAAGAAGCCAGCATGTCTTACTGATTTGAGGCAATAACTGTGACAGTTGGGCATGCTTTCAACCCTACTGACCAGGGGTGAGTGCAATAAGATTAGACACAACTAAATACAGCTGTCGCCTTCACCACTCAGAAAAAGTGATTTTGAAAACTTGCTTGGAGGCAGAGTTTTTAACCACAAATATTTCCTTTTGGTTAAAACTCTATCAGGTAGTTCTCTTTAGAATGTAAATTATACTGGTACACATAAAATAAATTAGCTTATTTTTTAATTAAAAAACAAAGAAATGAGGGAAATAAACTTGTAGTCATTGCTAGCGGGGCATATCCTAGTGCAATGATCATGGTGAGCGCGTGACTGGTGATGTTCTCAAAGTCCTAGCAATATATACGCTCTGATGCAAAGCAAATTTTATTTCCGGGGGTACTTGCACACAGACAAAAATGATCCCTCTTCAAGCATCCTCATTATCTAGTTTAAAATAGCAACATATTGGATTCTATCAACTGTCCATCAAAACAAGTCTAGTCAATTAAATTAGGATATACACAGACTCATCAAGATAATTAAAACAGGACATCCAAGCAGTGATAACCAGGCAGCTGTTAAATTCTAACCATGCTGTGGAAAGATACCCAAGAAATACTGTCAGGGATAACAAATGCTCAGGAAATGTGTCTGCTAGGTCTCATTTACTTAAATAAACTAGAAGCTGGGTGTGGTGAACACAGTAAAAAGTAGATGGGCTAAGGTGGGAACAACATGAGCTTGTGCATAAACCTGGGCTTCTTAATAAGTTTCAGAAGACCTGGATTGTAGAGTGTGACCTTAGGTTAAAAAAATCCATAAATAAATAAATCGATAAAGGAATAAATGAATAAAATTCACAGCCACCACAACTTTCCTCCTCTAAATGCCATGGCTTAGAGGTTGAATATCAGATAGAACAGTTCAAGGAAATGCCATGTCTCAAGACAGCATTCTGCTTCTGCTCCCATGGTGGTCATCGGGAGCCCCACTTTTATTTTTTAAAAGTGTTTCCTATTTTATCTGTCTGAATATTTATGATAAAGCTGTTTCACAAACACAGAGATATTATTTCTCTAATCAAAACAAATGGACAAGCAAAATATGTCTGACTGCTCTGTGGACGGCAAGAAACATTGTGTTTAGCATTCTCTCTCCACTTTTCCCGCCTGGTTCCCCAGAACTTGGTGATTTATTTAGGTTCTCAAACCTGCTCATTGCCTTATGGGCTGAGTGTCTTCTTTTTAAGCATTCTCTTTTATGAACACTCTTTTTCTATTTTTTTGGTCCTTTGTGTTGTACTTTGTTGCCATGGTGACAGCAATTATCAGCATCAGCTGTTCTGCTGACCCTTTAGTATTTTTATTCACCTGACCTTAAAGTTCAAGCGAAGCTGGACTGCAATTCTCTGGAGAGCCCGCCGCTGTTTCTAAAACTGTCTGTACAATCCCTTCCCACCGGAATGTCCTTTACAGCTGCAGGCAGTATAGTATAGGCAGCGTTCATGTGTACGCCTCGTGGATGTGTTACCAGTAATCCAAAGAGCCTGCGTGTGAGGTGCGTTCCTTAATGTGTGCAAACACTCCCGGAACCCTAAAAATACTAACAATACAACTGAGTGGGTTTCAGGGGTGCACTTATACAGAACTTAGATCTTACAGTCAGTCTGCTTTGGTTCAAAGGTGCCATCTGATGCTGTGTAATCTCTGACAACTTTCTTAGTTTATCTGCGGCCCAGTCTCCTCCTCCTCTCTGAAACAAGGCTAGTAGGTATTTAGAAGATTGTTTTCTGCCTAAATATATAAAATGTCTAGAGCCTCTGCAGGAAAAGGTCAAAAGCCTTAAAGTTTCTGCTATCTGGAAGCTTCTCTAAGCAGCATTTTAATAATAGACTGGTCGCTGACGTTTGTGTTTTTCTGAACCTAACAGTGTAACACTTTATGAATCCCCAAAGGTGATTCTGGTGTGTGTGTGGGAAGACACCACACTCTGCTCCTTACCCTCAATTCTTGCAGGGATGACTTTGGGTAGACAGCCTGGCTAAAGACTACCCAGTCATGCAGGGCTCCTCTTCACAGACCTGGTGGTTTTACTGTGACTCTGCCCAAAGGGCTCAACAATATACTCAAAAGCTACACGATTGCCTTCATGTTCTATGTGCAGTGCTAGAAAAAAAGTTAGGTGTTTTTGTCTGGGAAAGTGGCCACAGAAAACAGCAGCAAAGCCAGAACCACATGACCAGGGGCAGGCCCTCTCCCACCTGTCACATGCTTACAGCAGCACAGGTTTCTGTGGAGCCGATTGTCCTTGCCTACGGAGTTCCAGTGGCTCAGTGCGAATCTCTATAACTAATAGCCAGGATCCTGAGATCGGGAGTTATTGACACATGGTAGCTGCACCATCATGGCTTCACCAAGGAAACATTTTAAAGATGACACAGAGTACCACTCACTACTCAGTCCTCATATTAATACTAAACTTAATCCCTTCTAGTTAGCACTCAACAATGAATGCTATAGACTAATGGGAACATTGTACTTAACAGTAGAGTATTTCTTATAGAATCAAAGGAACTTTGTTCCTTCTCTGTATTTTAGAAACATCATTTTCATGGCATCAGGGGGGGCACATCTGTGTGATGTGTTAAGAAGGGATATATAGAAAAAGTCCCCTCTACCAGGCAATGCATCAACCTCTGAGCCCACCACAGTCACTCTTGCGAGACTTTGTCCAATACATTAATCTTCAGCTGGTGTGTAGGTTTTGCTCCCCGGAAGCATACTGATCTGATCTAGTTTCCTTCTGTTGCTGAGATAAAACACTCTGACCAAAAGCTACTTAGGGTTTTTATTCCATCTTAAACCTCGAGGTTACAGTCCATCACTGAGGGAAAACTGGGTCGGAACTCAAGGCTAGGACCGGAAGGTAGGAACCAACAGCTGCCTTCTGGTTCACTTGCTGACTTGCTCATTGGATCAAGTTCTTATACAACTCAGTCCCATGCACCTAGTGATGGTACTGCCCACAGCGGACTGGGCTTTTCTGTTATCAATTAACAGACATGCCCACAGGCCAGAATGATGGAGTCAATTCATTATTTGATACTCTCTTCTTAGACGACTACAGGTCATCTAAGTCGACAATAAAAACTAGCCAGGACATGATTCTGGTCGAACTATTGACAAATAGCCAAGAAAAATCAAGAACCATGCCCTCTACATGTCCAGTCCTTTCTTATAGGCTAGGTCTGCCTGATATATTTATGATAAGAGCCAGGCCTAATAACAGACTTTGACTTCTTTCCAGTGCTTTATTGAAAAATGTTATAACAACATGATTTTCAATATTAAAAAAGAATTTAAAATCTGCAATGTATGTATCTATCTATCTATATCTTAAAATTCAGATGTTTAACTATAGACTCATTTATCTTTAAGTTATCTATCCATCAATCAATGACTTCTCCATTAATTACGTACTTTTAAATCTATCATATATTTTTGGTGTCTATCAATCTACGATGTACCCACCATCCTCTAATTTAAGAGTACCATCCTTGCTTTCTTACAAATTTCCTTCTTGCTAGTAATTCTTATTTGTATATGTTTTTGATTTTTGTCACTGGGATTTAGAACCTGATCAATGTTCTAGACTAAATTATTATTATTAACTTGAAATTATTGCTTGAGCCCAGGATGGGCTAACATTTCAGTTCAGTAGTTCGGGAATGAGAAGGACTAGGAGAGGTACAGACACATGATCTTGGGATGACCAGGGCCAGAGTTACTTTGGATTGTGTTCTGCTGTACTGCAACATCATAACGGAGAACTTGATTGCTCAGTGGAGGGGTGGAGAAGATAACACATGGGCGGTCAAAGCCACCTTGGATACAGTGACGCCAGATTTGTCTTCAGTAGATTAGAGCCCCAAACTCAGCATACCCAGAAAGGAAACTGCTCTGTCCAAGAGGAAGGTGGACAAGACTTGGGAGAACAAAGAAGGTGAAGAGACCCAGTCAATAATTAGAATATGAAAATCCAGGCATGAGATATGGATTCATTGAATTTGAAGTGGGATATGTCTCTCTCTTACTTTGTGACAGTTTCTGTTATCTGAAGAATGGAGGAACCATTGTTCTCTTGGAAAAATCTAGTTTTGTACTAGAACAGACTAACAAGAGAACGCATAAAGTATTTTTCTTCCTTGTCTTACAAAGGTTTGCATTCCTTGGCTCTACAAGCAAATGCAGCTCAGGTTGTATAGATTTCAGTGGAATTTCTTGGTCTCCCAGGCCAGCTGCCAGTCAGTTTGTTTAAGATAAAGCAAAGGGGCTTTAAGAAACCCCTTTGGGTTCTAAATTGTTTCCTAGGGAAGAATAATGTTTTCAGTTCTGGGCCCTGACTTGAAAGCAAAAAAATACATGTTTTCAGTAGAACAAAATGATGTGTTATCTCCATTGTGACTGAACCTCAAACATAAGTATTACATTTACGTTAAGCTCTCTGAGCTTCTTTTATACCGGGGTGTGGTCCTACTAAGTGAAACTTTCTAAAACATGCTGCTTTCAGTTCTTCTGAGCAACATCTTATCACATGTCTTCTCTCTCTCCTCCATCTGTCCTGTCATCTGGATAGATTGTTGGATAGGAGCTAGGGGCATGCTTTAAAAAGTGTGTGTGTTTTCATTTTTAAAAATGCTGAAATAAGCATCTCTTGGCATCTAATATTTCTGGGGTCAATAAAGGTGACATAAAGATGAAGAATGTCCTATAAATGGAGAGGTGACATAAAGGTGAAAAGAGCTCAGATTGTGTGTCCCTTGCAGAAAGGAAGCGGGAGAGAAGCTCTTCAATTGACAAGTTGTTCTCTGGAATAGGATAGGACGCTCTCATTGAAGAACACTAAGTATCCGATGCTGGAGAAGTCCTTCGAAGAGAACAGGAAGTAGAGAAGAGAAGTGAATGGGCGACAAGAGCACCAGGGGAGGCCTCGTAACCAGGCGATATCATTCGCTCGAAGAAGCTTCACCAAGCGTCAGATGTTGGTGGTGTCAAGATCTTTCAGGAACTGCGAGAAGACGACAGCCCTGCCATTCAGACATCTAACAAGCCACCAAGGACCCTTGTGTGAAATAAGGACCTTATGAAAAGCAACTGAGCAGCGTTCACTGAGATCTAAGATCTAAATGGACATGGGGAGTTTTAGGGAAAACTTCCTTGAGAAGTGTAGAACGGGTCTTGGAATAACTGATACATACATGAGAAAGGGAACCATTCTCGAAGAAACTTATAACGTGCTGGAAGCCACAGTTCAGAAGTGAAACTTCTGATGAACTACTTAGGTTTCAACTATTTGAAGAAACTATTTAGAAACCTTGCAGAATGTCTTTTGGTAGTAGTTAAGGATACAATCTTGTCTGGCCCCTTTAAGAACCCTTAAGCTCATAAAAGAAAAGCTTGTGGAAAAACAATTGTGATGGAAGAAGACAAGAGCAGTAAGAAAATGATTGCAGCCAGTAACCCCTGTATGGTTCCTGCACCGAACAGGGGCTTTATCTCTCCTAACATGATATTCACAAGCACTCTGAGAAACATGTTTCTCTGTAAAAGATAAAGGCACAGCAAGGATAGTAATTTACTCATTCAGAAGTAATTGCTCAGGACCCTCAACAAGAGTGTGGAGGGGGCTGAGCTCCCATCAAGGTCCCATCCTCAGGACTTGAGGTCATATTCTTTAACCACAGAACGCTTGGTTGCCTATGATTTTCTGCAGGAGAAGCATTAATATTTGTTGAAAACTCGGTGCTAGATTAATTTCCCCTGAGGTTGATATGTGCTTGCGCTATGTATGGAGCAATGGAGATACAGGCAAGCTTCTTCAGATCTGTCTGTCTCACGCTGAATCCTATCTTCCTTCCAGTTAATCAGAGGGACGGGAAAGACGAAGTAACCAATTGCCTGAGAGGTCTCAGACAACCCAAGAAACGCAGAGAAAGATGAACTGAATGGAAACGAAGGAGAAAGAGCGCAGCTGCTCTAAAGGAGGAGAGAGTATTCTAGGTGTATAAGGAGTCGGGGGAAAGATGTAGAGCGGCTCGCAAGCAGACGGTCATAGATGCTGTGCGGTTACCCCACGGGTAGTCACAGGGCTGCCTTGGGATGCTGTTACGGGTCTGATGGACCACCAGGCTCTTCCATGCTGAAGGATGTGAACAGGAGGCTCTGAGTCTAGGGGACACTAGAAGCTGTTTATGACGGGAGAACGGTTCAGTCTTATTTGCATTTAGACAGATCTCCCTGGCAGCCCTATGACACACAGAGTGCAGGGGAGGCAATAATTGGATTCCTTGAGCCGGGAGGATTGACAGAACCCCAGTGAAGGAGAGAAAGGAGTGCAGGATGAATCCAAGGTTTCTGGTTTGGGAGCCTGCTTGGAGATTACAAAAAAAAAAAAAAAAAAGAAGAAGAGAAATAGCAATTTTCTGGGAAGAAATATTAAGTTCAACCTTGGCATGTTGAGTTTGAAAAGGCTTTGGTACCAAAAGAAACTATATATGGGATAGTTCATAGATAATTCTGGAAATCTGGGAGAAATATGATGTGGGATATTTGTCATTCTACACCTGTTTAATACTCCCAGAAACAATATGCACAAGGGAAGGCAGGCACATGGCTACTCGGCCCGTTTTTTTTCCTTGTTGATTTTGTTTAGTCGTGGATAAGGTAGTTACATGCCTTTTTGTGTCTACCGCCTCCTCTCCTTCCTTGTGTGTTTGAAATGTACAACCCCCCTCCCACAATCTTAATCTAAGTGATCCTAATTCTGTAACAACTAACCACATCCCACTGACCCTGGCTCCGGACAAAGTGTGAGCTTTGAGGCTCTCTGTTGTGGTGAGTCCTGCTCCGGCCCGAGGCACGTGAAGGCAAGATCAAAGCTCACAGTGCAAATATGGTTCTGATTAAAAACAAACTTTCTGCTTTTGTTGTGGGGCGAGACAAGTTCTCCTTGATAGAAGTTGGTAGGAATAATGAATAATGGAGGCATTTAGTGAAAAGGCAAGGACAATGAAGGCAAAACTAGGAAGACAGAAGGGAAAAAGACAGTAGATAGAAGGGGGGAGAGAAAGAGAGAGAGAGAGAGAGACAGAGAGAGAGAGGAAGGAGAAGCTAGACAGAGATAATAAATGAACAGAATGTCTGATAAAAGAATGGAGAGAAGGGGGAAAGAAACAAAGAAAGGAAGAAAGAAAGAAAGAAAGAAAGAAAGAGGGGAAGCAAGGAAGGAAGAGAGAAAGGGAGAAAGGAAGGAAAGAAGGAAGGCAAACCAAATGCCCCAGAACAACACAAAGATTCACAGAGCAAGAAGCACAGTGCTGGTGTCTTTCTTGCACTGAGGGCCTGTGCTATGGAGGAAGGAGCAGGACATCTCCATTCTGGTCTTTATCTCGTCAACAGCTTTTAGGGCCTGAGAATACCCCTGTCTCTTCATCCCTATTCCCTAAAACTGACATGTACCACTAGACATTCCCTGAGCAATCGTCACAGCTGTCTAACCTAACCAATGCCATGGTTGTTCCCAAGAGAAGCTTTCTTGCCCTGTCAGGCCACCTCCTTTTTCTGAAGGAGAAGGACATCTCAGTTATTACAGAGTGATGAGATGCAGGGAGGGCATTTGACCTATTCCTACAAATCTCAGGGCTCAGGCCGTGTCCACCATGTCCACCACAGAAGCAGCTTGTATATTGTGAAATTAAAAATGCAGATGCAGAATTACCCAACTTTCATAAATACATTAACGCTTATATTTCACAGATTATCTTCTTTATAACCAAAATAAAAATACATTTAAGAACAACAATCAGCCTCAGTTAGTGCCCGCTTATAAAAATGAAGCTTCGCGCTGACCAGCCCACCCGCTTCTCCTCATAAGCCCCATCATTTCAGCATCCCCAGGAGGGTTGCACATCGTTCGACACATGGCAGATAATGAGAAAGTATTTGCTAAATGAATAAATGCAGACATGGATGGATAAACAGTCTCCATGTCCTTGGGCTCTGCAGAGTTCATTATGAAAATAATAAGGCGGCAATATGTTCTCTGAGAAACATGCGGATTCAAATCAGGCCGGCTGGCAGGAGAGATCCCCAGAAACCATCTCCCACTAACAGATCTAAGGGAAAGACATAGAACTTAACAAGAACAGGATTAATCTTCTGGTTCCAACCCTAAGTAGTTGGTGCTGGGTCTCAACAAGGACACGTTTCCACTCCCTGGATATAGAATGAGGAAAATCTCGACTTGCCAGAGGCTAGAGCTCAGGGGTTTTGAAAGAGTGTCTTCTGTTGATTATATCTTCTGTTGCATGCTTTGTAGATGTTTCTGAGGAGATTAGCAGCTTTAATGAATCTATTTGCCTGATGGATAAGAAGGAGTCTCAAACACTGTTAGATGTGGGGTTTTAAATAATACCAGAAGATGTATTTTGGTGCTGATCATTAAAGTAGCCATTCTTCACCCAACTGAAAAGTGTGTCATTGCCCTCGGGTTATATTTTTTAATTATGTTAATTTGTATGTGTGTGTACTTGCATATGCATGTGTATGTATGGCCCAGCTCACTTATAGAGGTCAAAGGACAACTTGTGGGAATCAGTTGTATTTCTCTGTCCACCATGCAGGTCCCGGGAGTTGACGTCAGAGTGGTAGGTTTGGTGGCAAGTACCTTTACTCCCTGAGCCCTTCACCAGCCCAAGTTTTCTCTTTCAGCCATGGCCTTCGCTAGGTGCACTCTCCTTGGTGTTAAAACAAAAGCCAAGTGGAGAAAGAAGAAAAGGATGAGTTGTTAAATATGACTTCATACCCCGCAGAATGAGAGTCGTTTCTTGAGATTTCCCATGGATGTGCCCCACGCAGCCTGTGCCAGCCTGTGCTGCCGACCTCCAGTCTTTGGAGAGAAGACAATGCATCTCGATACCTACCTTCCTCGCACCATTCTTGAAGAGGATTAATGAGTTAATAAGCATTAGCTACTTTGCAAGCCACGGGTGACTACAAACATTATTAAGAACACATTTTCCCTACCAAAGTGGTTCCAGCTTTGAACAGAAGGATAAATCCCAGGAGAACGGCCTGCTTCTCATCCAGGAAACAGGATACCAGTTCTCAGGTAATAGGGTGCTTGTTAAAATGGTCTGTGTCGTTTGTCCAGTCACTGGTGATTGGGACAGGCTTAGAGAATGCGCTATTAAAGTAAGGGCATGCAATCAGCCGTAGCCTTAACAGCAGGAGCAGAAATGTTTGGTTTAGACTTCGGTTTCTCTCAGCTAACTTCCTCTAAAGTCTAAACTTACTTAGTTGTTTTGCAAAACACAGTTCTGTGAATGTCTCCTGAATCTGGCCACATCCAGACTTCATGTACCATGAATATAACCCAGTGAAATAGAAATAATGATATTTATTTGGCACATTTCGGGCAGAGTGTGAGACTTCTGCCAGCAGGGGAAATAGAATTATTAAGCTCTCTTTAGGTTTAGACACGACTCCTTCCTGTTCTCCGGCACATTTCATCTGGACTATATATTATTTACTCTTAAAAAAAAACCGAATTATTTGAAATAGCCAGGTAGCTAAAAGTATATGAAATGAGCTCTCCTACCCAACAAAATAATATTCTATTTTACAACCTAGGGTGTCAGGAACTTTGAAGAATTAGGAAGGCAGAAGCAGGGAGGATTCAGGAGACATTATTATTGTAATTCTGATAAGTTACTGCTATGGATCCTAGGTTGACTGTGGACTTACAATCCTACGCCTTAGTTTCCAAAATGTTGGGACTATAGGTGTGTGCCAACATGCCAGCCACTTCTTAAGGTTAGTGACCCTTGAACGAGGAGTCCTGCCTGCTAATTTCATCAGTATTCCTGCATGTTGGCAAATCTCCCCAATTCTCAGAACTAAAAGGATTCATCTGACAGGGCTATGAAGATCAGGTATTTAGATGGACAAAGGGAGGTGGTGCATGTCCTTGCAAACTATTGTAGATACCCAGGAATGGTATGATGCACCTCAGAATAAAATTAGTGGTGGTGGGAATTGTAATAAGACATGGTTTCTTATGTGCGCCAGACAGGAAGTGAGGCACCAAGTCCTCCTTGCTGTCAAATGTCTCCATCTCTGTTGACACCCAGCACACTCGTGAGTAACCACACCCGGTGCGAATTGCTACAGTCACAGGTGAATAATGATCTAGAATTACAAATTGAGGAGAAATTGAGTGAGCCTGAGAGCCACATGAGAACCTTAACAAAAATGACATATGGAATAGGGTTTTATTCATTAAGAAGGAAGAAAATATCATTCTTCGTGAAATGAGATGTGCGCATGTCTGGCAGTTTTAGCACCTGGTAAGACACGGGTTCATCCATCCCTTCCTCAGCTCATTTATTCCTCAAGTTTCTGGGCGTGTCACTCTCCATGAGGACTTTGGATATACTGTGTACCGAGGGAACCCTTGGAACCATTGAAAAAAATGGCAGAAGGGAGGATTTTAGGCTTGGGTTGAGTCCAGGTAGTCGTGAGGATTTCTATCTAAGAAATTTGAGGGCAAACAAAGGACATGATCACAACCTCTAGTAAATAAAATAAGTCTTGGCCAAATAGAAGCAATCAAAATATGAGGGTTAAAACATGGGTTGGGAGGGAGCTCACTAAGTTCTTGCCAAATAAGTGTGAAGGCTTGAGTAGATTCCCAGAATCAATGTGTGAAGTCAGTTGTGGGGGCACACACACACTCTTGAAACTGCAGGAGGGGAGTGGCATGGAGACTTTGGGATTCTCTGGTCAGGCAGTCTGGCCTAAATAGCAAGCTCCAAGTCACAGCAAAAAAGAGACCCTGTCTCAAAAAACAAGGTGGAAGGTTCCAGAGGAATGACATTCAAGGTTGACCTCTGATGTCGACAACACCCCCCCCCACACACACACACACGAAGCTGATGACAGATAAAATCTGGATATGACATGGGTTTGGGTGTGGAGAAACAGCTGCAGATTTGAGAACCACGGTCAGGTGAAAGAATCTTTGAGAGATGGCCAGAGGCAGATAAGAGTGCCTCACTGGCTTAGGAGAGGGAGGAGATGCCAGTTGTTGAGGCAGGGAGAGGAGTTAAGTGTGTCAGGAGAGTGAAGGGTGGTTTGGGTTTGAAGAATGAAAGCGTAAGAAGTGTCTGGGTCACACCTTCAGGAAGGGTCAGTGCTATACCCGAAGTACAGGGCAAAGGAAAGAAAGACCAAAAGCCCTTCGTACATGTGGAGAATTGAACCTGTAGAGGTAGAAAGATTCCAGATCAAATCTCCTCAAACACCTACTGGAGACACAAGGGAGATGATGATGTAGATGACATCACAGGGACAGAGAGTGTGACAGAGTGCCACCAACGCAGTGAGCAAGCATCCAGGAAGGGCTGTTGAGCAGGCAAGCATGCTCCCAACAGAACCCCTCTGCCTCTGCTTTCACCTCATCACCAAATCCGCTTGTCTTATACACAGACTCAGCTTTTCCTATCTCATTTGAGGAGACCTTTAAGTTTTACCTGTGCCTGCTTCTTACAGAAGAGTCAAATGTGAAACTCAGCTAGCCTCAGCACTGGGAAGCAGATGTGTGTCGGTTATGAGAGGCCTTAAAGGAAGCTGGGGTGGGCAGGGCATCAACTCTGGTAGAATGTATTTGATTGACATCGCAGAATGCAAAGGAGTTCTTCTAAGCGATCAGTCAAAGTCGCTTATGTAATTGCATTTCCAGAATTATCAGAACCACAGAGGGCAGGGTTTTCAAGAAACAAATGTTTTCTTGTTTTCCCTCACACATATTACTCCTGGGTACCAAATAGGAGGATTCTGGAAGAAGACAAGCATCCAATGAACATCAATCTCATGACCTCTTCACTGCATTTGGTTAATAACCAAGACTAAAGACTAAAGAACCTTTCTGTTAATCAATGTTCAATATATAAATTTTTGAAAGTGATGAGCTATCAGACCAATGTATTTCCTTTTTATAAATGTAAACATAAAACATATCATGTTTTATGTTCTGATTTTTTCTAACATTCATTAAAAATAAATATGGCCACACACACAATATATATATATATATATATATATATATATATATATATGGAGAGAGAGAGAGAGAGAGAGAGAGAGAGAGAGAGAGAGAAAAGCAAAGGCAAAGACACAACTTTGTAGGTCCAATTTGAGCCTGACTAATTAAAGCAAATTTCTTCCTGCCCAGTGTTGTGCCTTGTGGAAATATTTAATCCCCGGCTTTCCTTTGAAGCCAAAGCTCTTCCTTCAAACCAGATCCACAGTGAATGAGGCCTGTTGACCCGCAGGCTATCAGCAATGTCTGCTGAATCAGTGGTTCTTCCCTTTCAAAGTAGCAAGTGGTGGAGAGCGACGAGATAATGTCTAGGGTTGATCAAGGAAATGTAGCATAAGCACATTATTAAAGTGAGGATGGTAACCACAGGAAGAGCTAAATATGGAAACTGCTCCAAGTGGTTTCTTTGGGATGTGAACTAGAGACGGGGGAGGGAAGATGAGACATGACGGCCAGGGCTGCTGGTCACACTCGGGTTATAAATGTCCTGGCAGACCACGTAACAGTGGTAAAGAAAAAGCAAAGACTAAATGTTCTTAATATGTATATGCTTACCTTGATATCTGTTGCTGTATTTTGAATTGAGAATCACAGTATCATGAATGATAGGATCTCTTCAATTTTTCCATTTCAAAAGGCTGAGGCGTCAGTTAAGGGAGCTGCCCAAAGTCATGGGGCAGGGAACTAAAGCCAGAATGCAGCAGCTCTACTAGGTTTGCATTTGTTCCCGTCCACGTCTGCTCTTCTGAATCTCACCCATCAAAGTCTGTATGTGTGTTCATCCAGGGATGTTCAATCAGTTCTAAAGGCCCTCCTGGAAAATTGCTATGTTACAGCCATGACTCCCTAGACTGTATGAAAGTCCAATGCGAAGAATGAACAAGGGAAGAACCAGTAGCTGGGTGAGGGCTTGACGCTTCCAAAGTGAAAGTTGGTTTCAAGGAGGTAGAGGTTGGAGGATCCTATCCTAGGCATGACTGCTCCATTCCTTGGTGTGGTGACTTGGCCAGGGGTATCTGTTTTCTAGGATTTTGATGTTAAAGTATCACAAACCAGTGTCTGGCTCAACAGAAATACATAAGTTCATGGTTCTGCTGGGTAGAAGCACAAAGCAGGTTGCCAACTGGGCTAGTTCTGTGGTGGAGGAATAGGGCATGATCCTGAATTCTTCACATGGCTAGCTTGGGACTCACCCTCTCTCCTTAGTCACATCATTTGGTGTCCTTCCATGAAGGTCTACATATCCCAATAGCTACTTTATATAAGGATAGCAGCGATATTGGAATAAGAGCTTACTCTACTCGAGAAAGATGTTATCTTAACTAATGGCATTTACAGCAACTCTTCATCCAATTAAGCTAACTTTTGAGGGACTAGGGATCAGAGTTCAATGCATTAATTGGGGGATGGCCTGACTCAGCACATAATACTGAGAGATAACCAAATCCTTGAAATGCTGCACCTAAATATTTACAGGGATGACAAAAAATATTGTTTTGCTGGGACTATATCCTAGTGAAAGTTAAAATTAAGTGGATACTAAGATTTAATTCTTAGAAACTCATTTCTTATTTTTAAATCATCTGTTAAATTAACTGGATAATGCTAATTATAGCTTTATCTTATTTAAATGAATGTGCTCTCTAGAATGTTCTAGGATAAAAGGATGCAATAATAATTTAAGCTGTAAATAAATATGAATGCATCTATACTTATGCATCTGTAATACTGAAATATATCATGCATATAAAGTCATATTATAAACAGAAAAAAATGTTATTTAGCAGAGTCCTCATGCAATATGAAAATATTCACTCAATGGCTTCAAAAAGTTGAAGCCTCAAGTAGACATTTTAGGCGTCCCCTCTATTTTAGCTGTGGAGATGAACAAGTCTGAGCTCCTCACTTGGGAAAACGAACATAAAAATTTAAAATGCCATTTCCCCTTTCATTCTACTATGGTATTTACCTTTTGCTTTTCACTCATAAAGAAAATCAAGGGCAACAGGTGCCCTTTGCCTTTGGCTCAGATCTCAGCGTGCAGGTCTCTTGAATACATACAAACACACCTTCACAGGGTTTTTAAGAGGGACAGAATTTCCTCTTCCTGGGCTAATTAATGGGTCTATAATAGACAACTGAGAATTTATCTCGTCAAGTATAGAATTTCTTTTTTTTTTTTTTTTTTTTTTTTTTTTTGGTTTTTCGAAACAGGCTTTCTCTGTAGCTTTGGTGCCCGTACCGGAACTAGCTCTTGTAGACCAGGCTGGCCTAGAACTCCCAGAGATCCGCCTGCCTCTGCCTCCCAAGTGCTGGGATTAAAGGCGTGCGCCACCACCGCCCGGCTCAAGTATAGAATTTCTCATCAAGTTATTGAAAGCTAAGTTTCCCAGGTGCCTCTGATTCTCAGTCTTCATGGGTCCATTTTCAGTGGCTGGCTTTATTCACTCACGGTTCACTGAGGCCTTTGACAATTAAAGGCAAATTCCAACCTAAACGTGAGTCTCTTTCCTTAAAATGCTGTTTGGAAATAGGGCTGTGTTGTTTAAAATAAAAGCAATGTTCCTGAGTGGTCTCACTCAGTTCACAGTCAGTTCAAATTAAATCATAATGATAAAAATGCATAACCAAAATACATAGTAAAACAATCGTCTTCTTTTGAAAAAAAAAAAACACACTCCTTCTTGCTTATCTGTTTTCAAATCTTTCTTCTTCCTTCTACTTGCCCTGACAGAGGCCTGGATTTCCCCTAAAAAGAGCATTTCATAACTTTTGGAAACAGGCTCAATTTGTTACCAGTTTCAAGGGCAAAGGCAAACAATTAGCCAACACTTTGATACCACGTGGGTAGGCCAGAGACTTGATTCTCCGCAGCCTCACTATTAATTCTGCCCCATAAGCTACTCCAAGAACTAGCAAGCCATATCTATGAGCATTTCTAAGAGAGAATGCTGGGAGTTCCAGCTGAGTGGCCATGTGGCCATGGGGCCTGACTTCCCCCAAATAGCAATAAGGGTAAAGGCAAGACCCCCAACCATAGGCAGACTAATCAGATCTCTCGGAAGACTTTGGAATTGGGGTACTCTGGGTATAGAATGGAAGGGAGGGGAGTGTTTAAAATGTCTCTCAAATAAGAATACACACATTGGTGCATTCTTTGACCTTTCCCTAAATGTAACTTATTGCCTGCTATTGCCTGAACACTCTGACAGGTCTTACAGGGTAGTAGTTTAGAAGGTAAGCAGAATAATTGAGATGAAGGAAGACATACACATGGGGAGATGGAAAAGTAGATGGAGGATACAACTGCAGTGTGTACCTGATGGCAAGCAGACGGTTTGGGTTTTATCTTAAAGGTAAGGTGAAAAGGCTCTCTGCATCAATGAAGAAGCTAACATGGACAAGAAAAGTTCATGGGGTCTCAAGACAAAGAATTATAGGCAACTGGTGAAAGCTGGAGGTGGGGTGGGGTCTTCTCCAGAGAAGTGCTCCCCTGCCCAGTTGGTTATCCAATACCAAGTAGTCAGTCCTGAGATCATATACATACAAGTAACATTATATAGCCTGACCAGGGAGTTATTTATGTATTTAAGAAAACACACACACATACATACACACACACACACACACACACACACAGAGAGAGAGAGAGAGAGAGAGAGAGAGAGAGAATTAGTTGAAGGAAAAGAAGTCATGAATTTGAGAGGCAGAAAGAAGGCACACGGGAGAGGTTGGAGGGATGAAAGGGAAGGGAAAATAATGCAATTATATTATAACTTCAAAGAAATTAGTATTAGAAGGATTTCTGGAATGTACCTTAACAAAAGACCTCTGCTTTTCTATCACTAGTCTTTCAAAATTATCACGTTGACCAAGAGCAGCAGACTGAAAGCAGCCTGTTTTCTACTCCTTTTGTTACTCGACTGAACTGACTGTTACACCACAGTTCTTCCTCACTCTAAAGGGGGACAAACTTTATGGGAGTAGACTAGAGCCTCCCTGTAGGTTTATTTCTTCAGGTAGATATGTGATTTTACTAATATGCTTATATTTCTGCATCCACTCCCTCCTTCTAGAAGGTTCCCAGCCAGCCTTATTATGTATTCCAGAAATATCCAGAAAGCATGTATATAGGAGAAACGTGCACCATAAGTTTAGCCAAGTAATCAGGGTATGATGTGTTAAAAAAGAAAAAGAAAGGCACTCAGGATATCTGAAAGAATCACCTTACTGGCTATGGGGGGGAAGGCTGGGAAATGTTACTTCTTTGGCTTAAGGAGAAGGTGGGAGGAAGGAAAGGTGCAGAGAGAGCCAATTTTTTTTCAAAGAACAACATTATGTCCTCAGGAAAGAGATCCAGTGATATGCAACACACCTGTGCTTGCCCAATGGCACCCTGATTAAGAAATACGGTTAGTTATCATCTTCCAAGGCCAGGTTTCTGAAACATTAAATATGATAAACTCCCAGTGGGGTTTTCCACAGCAACTGCTGTAATCACTTGTAATCTCGCTATTCCACAGATGAGCGGCGGCAATCTAAGAGGCAGGACAAGAGCTGCCCATGAAGAAACACTGCTTTCTAACAGAATCTCGTAGGATTCCAGCTAGTAAGTGTTCCACTCAGGGGACTAACTCCAGCTCAAAAGCATTCCCTTCCAGTGTCTTGAGCCTCTTGGAACTGCAATTATAAACATTTGGGTAAGTGGGGTCCAAGAAGCTGTGCAATTGAAACCCAGCCAACTTAACTTCAAACCCTACATTTTTAACTAGCCTGAAACCATTGGTTTTAAAAAAAATCCTACTTATAAGATTCTAGAACACATTAACAGCCCAAGAATTAATCTGAATTTTAATGCTGCTAGCAACAACAACAACAACAACAAATCATTACTGTAAAAAAAACTTCATATTTTTCTTGAACCACATGAAAGAAATTTTTTTTATAAGTATGGCTAACTCACAGTGTTTTTCTTATTGTTAAATATATGCTTCAACATTCTAATCTAGGTCAAGCATGATAATATTTTATGCTCTAAAAGGGAAAAGGCCCTTGAAATTTGTTTCGTTACAGCAGCAAAAGGGCGAGGTCCAGGGAGTGAAGCTCTCTTTCCACATGGCTTTCTTTCCCTGTGGGAATCAAACTGGAAGAAGGAAAGACGCACTGGTGAATTTGGTGTTAGGAAGGTGAATTTTATGGCTGCTCAGCAGAACACTGTAAAGACATCAAGACATCCTTTAGACCATATTATGTCTGAAAGTATCACACAAGTCAAGAATTTATGAGAAAATGCTGAAGGGTTTGGAAAAATGACTGTTTTCTTATTTACCCCCCCCCCATTCCCAGATACCACTAGTTGACTAATTTATAACAGCTGGCTTTTCTCAGATTTTCAACCAAACAATTCATAGAATAGAAAAATTAGTAGACAGGAAATTCAGAGTGTAAACTCTTTCTTTCAATTCCAGCACTTTCTATAAAGCCTTAAGCTACTTAAAGAGTCCATTTATCCTTCTACTTAACACATATTGAATGCACACTGGATTCTAGGCAAACGTCTCAAGGAAAATAGCTGTGACCAGGCAAGACTGACAGAGTATATTGTATATCTTCACACACATTCTATATAATAAAAGTATGTGCTATGATATGCTAGAAAGAAATTATGGTAGAGATATACAGAAGGATTCATGTTACTGGCAATCTCGCTAGTTTTAGAACTACAGCATCAATATGACAATTTATGGTTTTTCAGTTTAATAGGTACACTAGACTTTGTGGGTAACGCTATCTTTTTTACTAGTGATTTAGTTAGGGCGAATTGTAGATATACTATCATCATTCTTAGCTGTGGCCCCCGTTCCTGTTCTGTTCCTCTCTGGTCTGGTCTCTTTAAGATTTTGAGTAGCTAAGACTCTAGAGAAAGCGGCACTCTTACCTGATGCTTCGCATGTCTATCCCCAAAGGGCCATTTAAAAACTACTGGTGTCTTGGGTGGCTCCTTACTTATCGCATTGACTGTTTCCAGACGTAGTAAATGAAAATGCAGTTCCGTTTTACTTACAGGAAAACAGCAAATACATCAGCATGAGTATGTGTCTTGTGAAATTTCATCTGAAGTAATACTGTTCATTTCTTTATAGCAAATAACTCTATCAAGTAACCATACACCTGACGATTTAGGGAAACCTACTAATGAGTTCAGTTGAATGAATTCCTGGGACTCATTACAAATTCTCATTGACAAAGTGGACAAGTTACCTAGGTACCAGCATTCACAAGGTTGGTGTTGTGCTTGCTTGCTGTTGATGCAATAAATGCCATGACTTAAAGCAATTTGTGGGAGGAAGGATTTTATTTGGTTTATAGGTTAGAGTCCATCATCAAGGTAACTCAGAGAAGGAACTCAGGGCAGGAACCTGGAGTCAGGAACTGAAGCAGAGACCAGAGAGGAATGAACAATTTCTCTCCAAGGCTCGCTCAGCTTCATTATAACAAATCGGTACTGGGGGCGCCAGAAATGGCACCTCCAACAGTGTACCAGGCCCTCCAATCAAGAAAATGTGCTGCAGAATGCCCACAGGTCAGCCTGCTGGCTGCAGTTCTTCAACCCCTTGCCCCAGCTGATTCTAGTTAGTGTTGAATTGTCAAAAATTAACCAATACAAGCCAGGCGGTGGTGGCGCACGCCTTTAATCCCAGCACTTGGGAGGCAGAGGCAGGTGAATCTCTGTGAGTTCGAGACCAGCCTGGTCTACAAGAGCTAGTTCCAGGACAGGCTCCAAAGCCACAGAGAAACCCTGTCTCGAAAAACAAAAAAAAACAAAAAAAAAAAAACAAAAAAAAAAACAAAAACAACAACAACAAAAAAATAACAAAAATTAACCAATACAAGTGGCAGGCATGAAGGTTGGCGCTAGTAGTATAAGTAGGCAATGTGAGCTGATCCCCACCTATCTCCTGAATACAACCAACTTGAATAAGCTTTATGCTCAGATCACTCTATACTGACCACCCAGCTAGAGGTAGTGAGGGAATTTATATCTGAGTATTTAGCAATGACAAGTGTCATCATTAGACACCCACAAACAGAAATACTGCAAGAAGTCACGTGCCACTCATTTCATTTCTTCTGTATCAGATTCTAAATTCCAGTAACTAAAAACACGTGTTTCTTATGCCCAAATCTTCTTCCACCCAGAAAGTAACTTAAGCTGTTCAGCTCATCCTAGATTTTGTGGCTTCTGTTTATTAGATGCCCCAGCATTCCCGATTGTCTTACATATTGCTTCACTGCTTTCTAGCTCATGGGTGGACAGTTTGGCCAGCACTTCTCAACCCTAAAACACACACACACACACACTACCACCACCACCACCACTACCTGGAGGAGCTTTTAAACTTCCTGATGAGCCCCAGACTAACTACAAATTGGATTTCTTTGGAAATGACCTGGTCAAGAGGAATTTTAAAGCTACCCAGAACTTGTCAAGATGTTGGTTGACTCTGCAAGCCAGGGCTAGTGATCAAGTCTAATGTCTCCCCAGGGGAGGTTTCTTTTGCCCTCCAGAGGATATGTGGCAACACTGGGAGGCATTTCAGTTTATTAGAACTGGTAGAAAAGGATGATACTTGCAGCTGAAAACCAGGATGCTAATAAATATCTAATAATTCCTAAATGACACCCGTCAATCAAAACCTATTTGCCCAAAACATCACTAGTGCCGCTGTGGCTGGGCTCAGTACCTACCCTTTCAGTCCAGCTCAACCAGCTTCTTTATCATCAACTCCCAGGAACAGTACAATCAACTACTAACTACATCTGAAAGATTCCCTGATGGCTACATGTTCAAATAAATTAGAAAGCTAGTATAGAATATTGCCTTGCAAGGCTTCCCAATGATTGTATAATCAGTCCTGGTCTACATCTGCCTTTTATAAAATACTTTACATGAGAATTCAAATGTGCTTAGGGATGTGCACAATAGCTCCTTCATCATGATTTCGTCTGAACACGTTTAGATTAGGAAATGAGAAAGATGAAGTCCCTTCCTCCCCCGGATTCGTGTGCTGCCATCTTTGTATTCAGGATAAGGCACCTGGCTGGGAATACCTGCAGTGCTGTGCCCGGGGGCATCCTTTTGTTGAGCATGCGCACGGCCTTCGCAGTGACACTAACTAGGAATATCAGAAAGTTAATATTGTCTAAGAAGTATATGCCTTGCCAAAAAGGTGGGTGGAGATTTGGTTCTTTTTACCCAGCTTCTCCAGCCCCCAGTCTGGCTCTGCTGCGCTTCAGGGGCCTGAGTGTGTTTCTGTGGCTGTCATCTGTTCATTCCCTCCATGGTCTTAGGTCCTGCTGTACTTTTATTACTCTCGATGATTTTATCAAAGAAAATGCTCTTAGACTTACGTTCTGATCTCAGAGTCTAACTCTTGGGGTTCAAAAAGATGGAACCTTTTTCAGATATTGGAATCATCAGGAAGACACAGCACACTCAAGGTTGCGAAGATAGAAAAGAATTTTAAGATAACTAAGTGAATATTAGTTCAAAAAATATCTTTGAAAAGGTATTAACATTCTCTGAGAGTCAAGCAAAGTTATTGCACTCACAGAACAAGATGCTATATAGGAAGTAGTCAGAGAACAGGAAAATTGCTTTGAAATGTAGAACTATAGATTACAGTTGAAAAAGAATCGATATAAGAGTGGTAGATAAGATTATAGCAATACTCCTAGGGGAGGTGGCAAATGAAAATAGGAACAGGGGTATCAGAGGGAAAAAAGAGTAAGATGATGACAAAAATCAGGTGGTTTTTTTTTTTTTTTTTTTGTGTGTGTGTGTGTGTGTGTGAGAGAGAGAGAGAGAGAGAGAGAGAGAGAGAGAGAGAGCAATGCAGGGGCCCAACATTCAACTAAACAGATTTCCACACTTAGAGAGCAAAGCAAATGGAGATTGCAGGAAATCACAGGACCCTGCTCTGGAGCTGAGGTGTAGCTTGGCAGCAGTAATGTTTTTATAATTGGTATCCTGATGTCTGAGCTTCCTTCTTGTTTTTTTTTTTTTTTTAATTTCAACAAAAATACTTAATTCTCCCTGCACCTCCCTAAAATGTTACCAATTTTGTTTACTACTTGGGATCTAACCCTGTCCCCCAAAGTGTAAGCATGCAGGTCCTGAAATCTTAGCACCTTCTTTACACCACCCACTTTTTCAGACCTTGGAACTGTGTTGGGTGCTGGCTTCCTCGTGTTCAGCAGTGGTTTCTATGCCTTCCACACCACACGTGTAGCTGTCACTCACAGCTGCCGCAGAGAAAGCCGTCTTTGCTGAGACCGCACATTACAGAAGGAATGTGAAAAGCTAATGTTGGAAAGCCAGACTGGGAATTTGGGTGGTATCTAATGAGATGTCACTGTATTTCCCTTAAAATTCTAAAATATTCCGTGACACTATTGCACATTGACTATACGACTTTGCCCAGGTATATATTTATTAAAAAAAAAAAACAAGTAAAATATTTACTAATAAAAAGTATAAGAAAATTCACTTTTGACACAAAATGGTGGCTTATTAGTTTAGAGCAATGGCTGCTCTTTCAGAAGACCTGAGTTTAGTTCTCAGACTCCATATTGGACACCTTGTAGCCACCTGTCACTCCAACTTCAGGGGATCTGACACTCTCTTCTGACCTCTGCAGGGACTACATACATGTCATACATGTGCATGTATACACACACACACAAATAAAAGTGAAATTAAGTCTTGAAAATAAGACAACTATTTGGAATACTGCAATTTTACCACTTATTGAGGATGAAATCAAATTCACATTCTATTGAGATATATTTGTTTATTTCTACTTAAAGAATGAAATCTCTCCCAAATATTTGATACTGCAGGACATAGGGCATCTTCACCATCTTTCACACATTTTCATTTTATGATCATCAATGCTGAATGCTGATTTGCATAAATACATAACGCAAAACTGCAGGAGCACTTTTTTAGAGTCATTTCAGAAATTGTTAAAATTCTGTCCCAGTCTCAAAGCAAAATTCATTTAAGAATTACTATGAAACTCAGGTCAGTGGCTCAATTTTAAAAATCAAACAATTTTACCCGACATGATGCAAGGATGCACTAATTTGAAACGCTCATGCTGAGGAACAGGCGGCAGGAAAATGCTCAAGTCTTTATTTCCTGTAATTCAACCATGACATTTCTGTAAGAGCAGAAAACCTCATCTGGTGAAAATGCTCCAATTTATAATATACAATAGTCTCCAAAGGGAGCGGACACGTTCTATGCAGCATCACCTGGCTTTGCGCGATGGCAAATCGCGCATGCTATGTGGGTCAGACCGACGGTGCAATAAAATTCCGTGGTAAAAATGGCGAGCCTTGAAGAAGCACCCCAGATTCTTCACATGTTGGGTTTCATTCATTTTTGACTGTTGTGCGTTCAGAAACCGTTCACAGACAGCAGATTTTCACAACGCTCACATTCAATGAAATGACTGCCAGAGAAAGTTGTGAGCCGCAGCTTAAGAAGTTGGACCTAGCCAGACAGGGGTAGTGCACACTTTTAATCCTAGCCCTCAGGAGGCAGAGGCAGGAGGATCTCTGTGAATCTGAGGTCACCCTGATCTACAGGGTGAGTTCCAGGACAGCCAGAGCTAAACTGAGAAACCCTGTCATAACAAACGAAAAAGAAGTAGCAGCAACAGCAGCAGCAACAGCAGCTAGACCTTAGGACACCTGCCTAAGAATGGATTTAGCTGTTTAGCACCCATATATGGCTCGGAAAATTGATGATCAGAATCTCCAGAGCAAAGTAAACATTGCATAAAGTTTAGAGTATCAGTGACATAAGCTATTAAACATGAAAAAAGCAAATATCATTATTGGAAACATTAAAGTAAAAATGGCATCTAAACTACTTAAGGCCAGGCGGTGGTGGCACATACCTTTAATTCCAGCACTCTGGAGGCAGAAGCAGGCAGATTTCTGTGACTTCGAGGCCAGCCTGGTCTATAAGAGCTAGTTCCAGGACAGGCTCTAAAGCTACAGAGAAACTCTGTCTCGAAAAACCAAAAAATAAAGAGAGAGAGAAAGAGAGAGAGAGAGAGAGAGAGAGAGAGAGAGAGAGAGAGAGAGAAACTACTTAAGAAAACATTGCTAGCTTCTTATCTTATCCATATTACTTCAGAAACATTTTGGGCATTGTCTCTAACATCTTCTTCGGGAAGAACTGCAGAAATACACTGCAGCAAAGCGAAGAAGTTAACCAAGTGTTTGTGTGGCTGTGCAGTGTGTCCTGGGACAGACACAAGGCAAAGACAAGAGCGGTCTGGCAGGATGGATGCACATGCACCAAACCAAGACTAGCCAGAGAGGCAGGGCCCCAGGGCGAAAGTAGAACAATATCGGCATGATCAAAATTTTGTAAACATTGCTTGATTCGGTTTTTAGTTTTTAAGATGAGTCCATCAAGAAATGACAGTCTATCCTAGCAATAGTGGAGAGGGTGCCTGAAATGACCTTCCCCTGTATTCAGGTTGGTGATCAACTTAATTGTCATCAGAGAACCTTCATCCTTCATCTGAAGGAAGTGGATGCAGAGATCCACAGCTAAGCACTGGACCAAATTCCCAGAGTCCAGTCAAAGAGAGGGAGGAGGTTTTGTGTGAGCAAAGGGTTCAAGATCATGATGGGGAAACCCACAGAGACAGCTGACCTGAGCTAGTTGGAGCTAATTGACTCTGGACTGATAGCTGGGGAACCTGCATAGGACCGAAGTAGGCCCTTTGAATGTGGGTGACAGTTGTGTGGCTTGAGCAGTCTGTGGGGTCACTGGGAGTTGGACCAGGATTTATCCCCAGTGCATGAACTGGCTTTTTGGAGCCCATTCCCTATGGCGGGATACCTTGCTCAGTCTTGATATATAGGAGAGGGGCTTGGTCATGCCTCAATTTGATATGCCAGACTTTATAGACTCCTCATGGGAGACTTTACTCTTTTTGAGGAGTGGATGGGGGGGGTGTTGAGTAGAGGAAAGGCGGGGGGAGCAGGAGGAGGGGAGAGAGGGAAAACTATAGTTGGTATGTAAAATGAAAAAACTTTTAAATAAAAAATTAATAAAAGAGTGAAAATAAAAAAAGAAAAAAAAAGGAAGAAAAAGAGGGAGGGAGGGATGGAGGGAGGAAGGAAAGATGAACCATGGCCACAACAACAGCTCCTGTTTCTAGTTCCTGCCTCGAGTTCCTGCCCTGACTCCACCACTTCACTGTAAGGTGAAATAAAGCCTTTCCAAAAGGAGAAGGAGAAGGAGAAGAAAGAGGAGGAGGAGGAGGAGGAGGAGGAGGAGGAGGAGGAGGAGGAGGAGGAGGAGGGAAAGGGGATGGGGAAGGGGAAGAGGAAGAAGGAAGGAAAGAAAGGAAGGAAGGAAGGAAGGAAGGAAGAAAGAAGAAAGAAAGAAAGAAAGAAAGAAAGAAAGAAAGAAAGAAAGAAAGAAAGAAAGAAAGGACAGTCTATTTGGGATATGAAAGCAAATGTGCTTATACCAATCCTCGAAGCATGGGGTAGATACGAACATTCCACTACATGCTAGGTAAGAAGGGGTGGGTAAACGCAGACGAAGGGATGCTAGGAGCATGAATTGTTTTAATTTAGAAGTTTTAAAAAAGATGAGGCAGAAAACAGAAAGGAGGTATAAGAATCTTGTGAACAAAAGCGAAAAATCATTAACCTGGATTTCCGTTTGAGACGGCAGTGTTTGAGATGCAAGGCACCAGCACGCCAGGCAATTACTGCTGTTTTATCTCCCTTTGCTACTGTGGTCATGCTCTTGTAGCATGACTATCGCTTCTGATATCCTTAATACTTTGGTTCTTATGTAAATGATGTGGTGACGCTCTCCTCTAGTTTTAAGTTATTATTTTATAAGATACATATGTGATGTCTGTTAAAAAATAGAAAAAAAACTTTTCTATGCTGGTCTCCCTTCTGAAATGTTCTGCTTTAGAAAAACAGTATACAACTTCAATCATTCTACCAGAAAGGTGGCATCTTTAAAAAAAAAAAAAAGCCTAGAAGCCTGTGAGCAAATGAAAGGATGAGGGAAATATAGTATATCTGCACAATGGGATTTTATTAGTCAGTAAAGGTGAGTGAGAATGCCGTCTGCATATAACTCGAGCGCATCACTCTAAGTAAAATAAGTGGGACTCAGAAAGAAAAACATCACATATTGCTTCTCATACACGCAATCTGTTGATGCAGCCACCCATGTGTGCATGAATGCATCCATGCATGGGTACATATGACATGAAAGCAGAGAGGGTGTATTTGGGGGGAGGGTAGAAACTGCAGGAGGGGGAGGAGGAACGGGAAAGAATGGTGTGGTAATGTGAGCAAAAGACAGCAATAAATATGCATGAAGATGACAGAGTGGAAAGCTATTTTGAATGCTTAAAAAATGCAAAATTAATTTTAAACAACACAAACACCTCCAGCCCAATAAAAGACTGAATAACATGTCATTATTTTCTTGCTGTTGAATATTGACTACATTCCATATTTCACAGCTTCCAATGGCTCTTTTCATGTTGTTCCTGGCTTTGAGAATGTACCTTAACATCCATCTCTGGAGTCTTCAAGTCACTGGATGTTTGTGTGGGAACTTAGCTCTCCCAGAAACTAGTTACAACTACTTCTGTCACCCAGCTATGGCCATTTTACATTATCTGTCTGAATATTTTCTTAGCACAAGGCAACATTGACGCTGTAAATTCAAATCTAAGTATGTATTAGAATTGATCTGTCATTCAAACCCTCAAAGGCAATAATCTTTCACAAGTGCCAAATTTGAATTTGACAAGTTTCCTTGTCACCCCTCTCTATGGCATGGGTTGCGTTTCCTTCTTACCCAACAGAAAGAGGAACTCCCTTTGGTGTCGAGATTTTAAGCAGTCAGTTATCCTATGGAACTCATTTTAGGAAATTCCTTCTTTCTTATAGAGACACAAATGTGACACGTGTTTTATTGGGTGACCTCTTGGATTCCATAAAATACAGTACTAGCTAGCAGAATAAAAAACAGAAATATAAACTGGCTTAATAGCAGTCATAGAAATACATTTATATAAAATTTGCTTAAAACAGATACTTGCATTGTAAGTATCAGTAAAATAAACTTTTGGTTTCTTTTTGGTAACAAAATATTCCTGTTTCTATAATTTTTTAAAGTCTACATTTTGCTCTGGAAGGTAAATCCTGTGGGCTTTCTCTCTGCAAAACACTCTACGTGTTTCTGAACCATGCTGTAAACCAGCATTCTACCGCAGATCCCAGTTTCCGGCTCAAGACCGCAGCAGTCTCCACTGTGGACTGGTTGGATGGTGGCGAACTGGGGTTACTAAAACTCATCAACTGCACGAGCTTATGTGAGATCACCACCCGGGTCCTTTCTAAGTGTGAAACTCACTAAGCATCTGTTACACCAGCCATTGGTACCTTGTGCTTGGGTAAACAGAATTTACCCAGCACGCAACTAAATTTTTTAGCTTAGATGATTGAACTCTATCTGAAACCAAGACTCGAATAAACATGGGGAATCATCTGCTCTTTATTAAGCCCCAGGCAACGGATTTACTGCTGACCATATAGACTCACTTTACCCTTCATGACAAACCAAAGAGTAAAATTTCACTGCCTGGGAAACTGAGATTCCTTGTTAAGTAACTTGAGCGGGCTCACACAGCTAAAAAGCGATAGGATACAAAGTTAAGCCTAGGCGGAATAAATTCAAGGCCCACTCTCCAAACTACTCACTACAGAGGGGAAGAAGACGGTGAGGGAGAAAAGGAAATCCTTGAACATTGACACAAGTAAACTGGATTTCAAGACAGCAGCACTCAGCAACCAGTCAACCAGTCAAGTTTTCAAGAAATCTTCCCACATTTATCAGAATGCTAGAATGACTCTTAAAGCCCCAGGATGAGCAGTAGTTTTTTTTTTTTTTTTTTTTTTTTTTTTTTTTTTTTTAAATACTGAAATAAACATGGGTCATCACTTTATTTTCCATTACAAATTCTCTGAATCTGGAACTTTTCCATCCATCTAGGCCATTTTGAGAGGCTCATTTGCATTGGTCTGTTAGGACTTGGATGTCGCAGTGAGTCATATATATTTCCGCTTAGGTCTTACTCTGCGGGCCAGAGCTAAAGGCAAGTGCTATTATAGATCAAGGCCAGTGAAGTGGGTAATGAGGTTTGGTATATAAAACGCTTGGTATAAATGCAAGGGAACTTCTGGCTTTTCTTTAACATTAACGGCTTTGAGATGCATCATTTAAAATAGAATGCTTAGTAGGCCAGTAGCTGTCGGAGCGTAAGTCTCCTCCACTGAGCAGACCACTGGAAGTTTCGGCAAGGTACCTTCCGCAGACATAGTGCTGTGTGCAGGGAGTTATTCTTAACACGAACTCCATGGGCTACTGCTAAAACACATAGCTGAACAGGAAGAACATGGCCCACGGTTGCACAAGTCAGGGATGGAAGGGCTGCTCCAGTCAGCTTCATAAAGGAGTAGGGTCTGAATCCTCAGGCTGACACAGAAGCTTAAAAAAAGAAGCAGCTAAAATACCTAGGCAGACGCTTCATCTCCCCAGGTCAGAAGCATTCTTGCATAGTCAGACTTGTGGGCCCCACACAGAGGGGAGGTGGAGAAAAGCGGCGATAACTAACACATTAAGAGATTAATTACATTTCCCTGCAACGCTGAAGATCATATCTGGCTTGACGGTCTTCAGCTGTCTGTAGAGACTGGTCTGTGTTGAGTAAGTTTTCCCACCTATAAAGGCCCTTCTTCATGGGGGATGGAGCCAGGTAGAGTGTTATTCACCTTAATGTAGTAGTGGGAGAGCTGGCTGAAGGGATTCATAGTGAAGGGTTACCTAAAACCCACCAGTTCTCCCACCCCTCCCCCATCTCTCTTTCGCCTCTCCCCCCACCACTTTCCCTCTTCTTCCATTTCTTCTTCCTCTTACTTTCTACCCATCCCCACTGTTTTTATTTTCTCTTAAACCTATTTTAATAGCCTAATGTGTGCCGGGCACGATTCTGGAGTCATGTTGGTTTTTATACGAATTCAGGCCAGTTTGCTGTTGCTAAGTTCAATCACACCACCGTCAACCTTTGAAACCTTGATTGCTTTAGATCCCTGGCATCAGGGTTCAGGCTGACATCTTCCTAGCTTTCTTCTGCCAGAGAATAATTTCTTGAGCTTGTTTGGCGTGCACCAGGGTGCGCTGAGAAACTATCAGAAAATCAAATGGGAAACGCCATCACTTCACAAGATAACATGAGTTAAGCCACGGCTCTCTGGCATTTCTACTTCTCCCCAAGAAACCAAAAGGACTTCTAATATCAGCCCAAGTATTCTTTGGAGATTGACCCGATCATAAAGTCTTAGTGGGAGCAAGCTACTTTTCTGACCTAGGCCCAGCTTGGGAGAATGCTTCTAGGTGTGTTTAAGGTGGGAAGCTGAGCTAAGGTGCTTCCAAGTTGGTTCAGTCCTCTAAAAGCTTGACAAACACATGTGTTCGGGTTCTCCTCTTGAAGCGCAAAACTGATTGTGACATTTAACTCCAGTGTGAGGTCTCTTCAGTTCTCTAAAATTCCCTAGCTCTGTCTCTAAGGTCTGCAGGTCATACTCTGAATTTAGCCTTGGTGAGCTGCAGCTGCTGCACACGCTCTTTGGGGATTTTCTCTAAGTATTTGCCTTGGGCAGCCCTCCCGAAGGATAGCCTAGGTGATCAGAAGAGGGACCATAGCATATCACGATGGTTCATAGACAGCGCTTTTCCTCCCTGGAAGAATCTATGTTGTCGGTATCTGGTACTAGTCAACTAGTTGGGAAGGGATAAATATGCAAATGAATGCAAATCTTTGTTGCAGTGATGGAGCGAAGGATTATTTACAGAAGTGGAAGACATTCTCAAAGGACTATTTGGATATTCTCCCACAGTGCAACTTCAGCAAATTGGTTTGACCATTAAAAATAATACCCCTCCTCAAATACGCCTCCTCCCTCATCTCCAGGGCCTGTGAACAAGTTCCCAGACATGGCAAGGGAGAATGAAGGTTGAAGATGGAATTACAGTTGCTAACGGTTGACCTTAAAACAGAGAGTTCTTTATGAATCATCTCGGTGTAACCAGATAAACACAAGTGTCCTTGAAGTGGAAGAAGGCAGAAAAGGGATGGGAATGATGTGAGAAGCTCAACCTGCCCTCAGAGGCTTTAAGGAAAAGGGGAGATCAGAAGGCAAGGTTTATAGGCAGTCTCTCAGATGGCAAGGAAACAGATTTGCTCTGAGAGTCTTCACAAAGGGGGAAAGCAAGCAGGCTTACCTGGTTTTAGCTACTATAGACCCATGCCAGATTTCTGACTTAAAAAGATGATAAAATTGGGGACTGGAGAAAGGGTTAAGCATGCGTGCTGTTTTTGTAGAGACTTGGTTTAGTTCCTAGCAGCCATGTGATAGCTCACAGCAGACTATAACTCGAGTTCCAGGAGATCCAACACCTTCTAGACTCTACACCAGGCACAAGCAAGGTCCATGTATGTACATGCAGGTCAGTCACCCATACATGCAGGCTACATGTGCACATACATAAAATAAACATGAATATCTTTTTTAAAATTGTAAGATTACAAATTTGGGGTTGGGAGGATGGTTCAGCAGGTCAAGGTACTAGAGTCCGAGCTAATGACCTAATTTCAGTCTCTGAGACACACATGTTGGAAGAACAGAACAGACTCCTGCAAGACATCTTCTGACCTCTATCCATGAGCAGGGGCATGTAGAAACACAGAGAAACAAGAAAACCCACTTTTTAAAAATGTAATAATATTATAACTTTGTGCCCTTTTACTGACCAAAGTTTCTTGTAACTTATTAGCTATGAGCTAGCAGATAAGAAAGTGGAAGACCTAATTAAAATTATTCTCTCGCCTCTTGCAACTTCACTCTCCTAATCAAGAGTTTTTTTTTTTGGGGGGGGGGAGATTATCCCTAATCTGCTTATTTCCTAAGGCTGTTGAGATCAAAGGCTGTCAAGCCTTGCTCGAATGCAGTTCAGCACTAACTCATTGTGTAAACTAGGGGTGTCAGTTGTGTCGCTTTGACCTGAGTTAATCCACACAAAGGGCTAAGAAGGGGATGTGGCATCTTGCCACGTACATGTTAACCATTACTGCATGGGCAGAGGACTTTCAAAAAGGTTGATTCGTATTCTCTGATAAGGTGGTATGGGCCCTGTTAAAGAACACTGATTCTCAAGGAAGAGGATGGCCCATGGCCCCTTTCTAGCTGCAGTCAGAAATACACAGAGGCATTTTTGGATTAAGTACCACGTGACTGGTGTTACGTTACAGAAACCAAGGATCACAGATGGCCTGGGTAGTCTTTCACAGTGAAAGACTTTTCTAGATCCTGAATGATACCATACGGGCCTCTCCATCCTCAATTGTGGATTTGACAAAATGGATTCAGTGGACATGAAACAAAACAAAACAAAATAAAATAAAAATAAAAACCAATGATATCCAATGAACTATAGTATACCCATAAAGTGTTCGCAGATAAGAGCCAAGCTAATTGGTGTGAGGAGATACAACGAGTAAGGCAACTTATAAAAGGAAGCATGTTATTCAGAGGCTCGTTTACGGTGTCAGAGGATGAGTCCCTGATTATCATAGTAGGGAGCATGGCAGCAGGCAGGCATGGAACTGGGGCAGTATCTAAGAGCTTACATTGTATCCACAAGCATGAGGCGGAGGGAGCATTACCTGGAAATGAAGTGCAGTTTTAAAAGCCCATATTCTGCCCCCCAGTGACACATCTCCGGTAAGAAGACCACATCTCTTCATCCTTCCCCAAAACAGTTTCACGAACTGGGGACCAAACATTTAGATACATGAGCCTATGGGGGCCATTCTCATTCAAGCCGTCACATTTAACAAAGGAATATTCTTAACATTTGGATTCTTTTCCAATCTTCCCAGAAAAAGCACCACCTGTTTGTGTAATCCCCGTCTTCTTGTCCCACTGTCCTTATTCCCATCACCAGAGAAAGGGATCACAGAGCGACTTCCCAAATGAGCTCCCTGTTCAGTCACTCCTGGACACAGCTGAGAGAGGAGCCTCTGGGCCCAGTTCTTGTCAAGAACTGTCCTTGGCTTTTTCTTCTGAGTTTCTCATTTTCCTGGTCCAATTCTACAGAGACCTTTTCAACAAGTGGTGTTTCTGTCCACCCCTACCTCCATACGTTAACACAAAACTTCCAGAAACTCGTCTCCTTTATCTTGACTATGGATGAATTAATTTGATGGTTACTTCCGCTACAAAAATGCTGACCAATTTCATTACTATTTCATGCATACATGAAATACAAAGGCTGGGAAGGTACCAGTTCAGCAGGAAAACTGCTTACCTGTAAACATGTTATCCCGAGTTCAGTTTCCCAGTGCCCAGGTAAAAACCTGGGGATGGCAGAACACTTCCGCAATCCCTGCTCTGAGAAAGCGGAGATGGGAGGGTCCTTGGAACTCACTGGTTAGCCAGCCATGGAAAATCAGCGAGTTAAGGTTCAGAGATGAAACCCTGTCTTGAGAACTATGGTGGAGAGTCTCTGAGGAGCAGAACTGATGTTGAACTCTTGCTTACACACATGCACACAGACACATGGCACATATATACCACACATGTACATACACACACAATATAACCAAACTCAATTAAATAATAAGAATAAAGGGATTCCTTGCATCCAGAACTGCCTAGGATGGCTATGCAGGTACCTCCTGTTCGCAACACGGGATTTTGGTCACATTGTAGTCTATGTGAATGATGCCCTTTAGGATTTATGGCTCTACCTTACATGACTGCATATGGGGTATCTGCTTCCTCTCCTTAAAATGAGAAATAAGTTCATGCTGAAAAATTTTCTGATCTTAATTTTAATGAGCACTTGGTTAACATATTGGTTTACTTGCTATGCCTGATTCACAATTTGAATTAGAATTGGGGCTTGAACTCCTGGTCAGCCACGTGTTCAACTTCATCTTGTAGAGTTCTGTTGTCTCATAGTAGCTTTCTTTTGATAGCTTGATATCTATCAACAGATAGATGCTTGGTGCATTTATAAAACCCCGTCCTCCTTGTCCATCCCATCTGAGTATACTGCACAATGGCTGTTTCCTGCTCAGGGTATTGTCAACCACTTCACCTTAGGTAAGAAATGGAGAACATGCCAGGAGCCCAGTGACATCAACTGGTTCACATACATGGTTCCCTGGTAAAGTTCAGGCCATCATCCTTACCTAGGGATTATTTGAGCTCAGAAATCAGGTAGACTTGGATACCTCCTAGCTATGTTATTGTTGCTTTACGTAGATACCATAAGACTTTAGTTTCTCTAGGAAAGTGAACAACAATAGTATCGGCCGCATGGAGTTGCCAAGCAGATGAAAGTAGAACTTGGCACAAACGGAATGAGCTCAAGAAATGTGAGCTATTGTAAGCCTTTTCCCCAGGTTATGTTAACTCCTGTGGCTCTGGAGAAAATGGTCTCTCAGTATTAGAGTTTAGATGTAGATAGATAGGTAGGTAGATAGGTAGACAGATAGATAAACAGACAGGCAGACAGACTGACAGACAGATGGATTGATTGATTGATAGAGATAAATAGATATCAGAAATCAAGAGCCAAAATAATTCTTTTTCTAAAAAAATCGAATGAAGAAATAACTCCAATAAGATAGAAGAATGAATCCCTGGTTTTGAACGGGCATTTCATCTGCATCTTATTTAAACTGTAAAAACACAGAGAGAATATTTGCATGCCTTGTGTTCTCCTTGCTGCACAGCGTCAACCCTATGAAGTAAAGAGCTGACACTTGCCTTGCTGTTTCTTTGCACAAGAAGACACAGAAACTCTGCTAGGTTATGGGAATGTAGAAAGTTCTGGAGGCGGTTTTAATAAGCCTCTTCACTGGGAACCCTTTCTTGGCACCAAATGATGACAGAGGGAGGGCTGTGATGCTTGGGTTGATGGTGTGGGCCCACTACTGCCTCACTGAGGACCCTGGAGGAAACAAACATTTGGCTTCAAACAAGAGGCACTGTGAGTGGAGACTGAGGGTGAAGCTCAATAGTAAAATGCTAGCCTAGAGTGTGCAGGTGACAAGGCTCCAGGTTTGGTTGGGTGAGGTGGGAAGGAGGGCAGAAGTAAGAAGTGAGGGTAAAGAGAGGGCATTATTTTAACTCATACCTCTTCCATGGACATCTCTTACTTGCTGCTAAGTACTGAAAAGTTGGACTAGCGATGACTAGGAAACCCCAAGTCTCCCCTAGGTGTTCTGACTGCAACACACGATGCAGTGATCTTTAGTGTCACTGGAGAGCTTTTGACAGAACTCATTTTTTAGTTGTCTTTAACAAGTACACAACCCTTTCACACACACAAACATGCACATCCATCCACACACACATAGACACATAGACACACATACACAATACACACATACACATATATGCACACATGCATACACATAGCATACACATACAGGCATAGACACACATACAGACACATACACACATACATGCACACACATACATGTATACACATACATACATATACATGCATACACACATATATACATATACATACATACACACATACACATAGACACACACGCACACACATACATACATACACACATGTACACACAGGTACACACATACACATGCATACACACATACACATACACACACTACATACCTGCATACATACACAAACACATACACACACACACACACACACACACACCTTTTTCTAAGTTTATTTTCAACTCCAGGAGTCACTTTTTCTTCCTTTTTTTGTGAAAGAGTCACTTCTAACTTTGTCAAGTTATTATTCATTAAATTGAAATCAAAGACAGGAATATGGGATGGACTCAGGGGCAGTGCCTGACGTAGAATACGTTACCTCCTCCCTCCATATTATCAGTAAGGACCACAAACTAAACAGATGACCAGATGCTTATAGTCCAAATTACACTCTCCCCGGATCCTACCTGTCCCTTGTCACCCAAACCAATAAAACACTTGAACAAGAATTTTTTTTCTTGTTTGCTTATGTTAATCATCAAGCCAAACCAAACAGCTTTCACTTTCTGGAATCAGAGGTGGCAATTAAACATGAAGACATCACAAATCCTCTAGGCAAACAAACAAACAAGCAAACAAACAACAAAAGCCTCTTGGTGTTCCAGGCCAGGAGGCAGACCACCACAGCACATTGAAGCTGCATCAGCTGTCATTGGTGTCTCAGTGTCACACGCCAGCACCACAGTTGGGTGAACGGGGAACCATTACATCTTAGTTTAAGGGTTGAAGTCAATCACGGTATTATAAAGTCTAGGTTGGAAGACTGTCTCAATCACTGAGTATGTTTATTAACTCTTCCTGCATGTATGCCGCTGGACACTCCAAGCTACGGAGAGCCCTCTACATAAGTAAAAAACCTCCAAACAGCTCAGTCTGTTAAAATGAAACTGAGAAAAATCAATAAAATTGTTCCACAGTGTTAGGACAGGTGAAAGTATGCAAGGAGCTACAGAGACAGAAAAAACGAGCTCTGGGGAAAGGGAGGCTGCAGAGTTCCTTCTTCCCCCATATTGCCACAAGCAGGGAAACTGGTACTTCCTATTCTGGTCCATTGGATGATTAGAGCATGAAGACTCTAGATCTTCAGATATAGTTTCTAAGGTTCTTACGTTCATGGGCAGGGACTACTGCTTACAAAAGTTAATTTCACATTACTCTGGGAGGCACAAGCAGAAAAACAAAACAAAACAAAAAAATCAAAAAACCAAAAAACCAAAAACCAAAAAACAAAAAACAAAACACTTCACCAGCTCTCCACCCAAAGGAACCTGGAATCTGGACTGACCGGCTGAACACACTGTTGGGGAAGTGAACTTGTGCCTAAATCTGCAACATCTTTCCCAGCCTTTGGCACTACTTAAAATTGCACAGCCTTACGGACTCTCCAGCCGGAGGGGAGGGAAGTGGAGAAGGATGGTTGAGGTTAGCATTCAAACACTGTCACCTCTCTCCGGTTTCTTTACCTTTCAAATCTTCACCACTGGATTACTCAGGCTGCGAAAATTTTGCCAAAGTAGAAAAGTACCAGAGATGCCATGAGTCAGTGGCCTTGCTTTACCATGTGGGCAGATGCAAATTCCCGGCTAACACACCATTTCCAGTTCCACTCCCCAGACTCTACACTGCACTTGGGTTGTCCGAAGATTTTTTTTAAAAAGATATTGAAACCACGTGCACCGATATGTACGAAGCTTCCAACACCATGTACTAAGCACCCCATTCAAGCCAAGAAAACCCAGGCAGTTTAGTCTTTCAGTACAGCACTCTGGGGCAGAGCCAGGGTGGAGATGAGTTGCCCCCAGGTGGTAAAAGTTGTCAAAAGTCCATGCCTGCCACTGCTTTGGCAAAACATAGGCACTACTGGCAAGTGTGTGAGTGTAAGGGTGGGTTGAAGAAGGTTCACGATGCGGGGTAAGGCCCGCACAGCGTTAACCCCTTACCTTCCAGCAGTACTTCCTTGCCTGCACGCTTCAGCGCCTGCACGGCTTCATCGTGGGTGGCGTCCCGCAAGTCTGCTCCGTTCACCGACAGGATAGCATCGCCCACATACAGGGCTTGGGTCTGATCCGCTGCCAGCCCCTTGAAGATCTTGCTGATGAGTATGGGCATCTTATTTTCCTTGCCCCCTTTGATGCTGATGCCCAGCCCGCCCAGCTCCTGCTTCAGCACCTTCACGCCCCTCTTCTGGTTTGAGATGGACTCAGGCACCTGCTCCGGGAGGTCAGTGAAGGCTGTGCGGACCCCGGCGGGAGAGTCCGGGGGTTGAGTGACACCAGTAGCCGGGTGCCCTGTCCCGGAGCCCCTGCAGAAGGAGCCATTGGTGGCAGTCCCTATGCCGTTGTACGCCGCAGCGCCCTCCTCGCAGCTCAACACCAGGGCGTCCTCGCTCAAGTTCACCAGAACTTTATGCCAACGATCCCGCACCAAAACTTCCAGCAGTCCGCTCCGCTGCGCCCGGCCGCCTCCCCCGCCAGCCGGCGCAGCCACAGCCGCCGCCGCTACCGCCATCTTTCCAGCATTCTTAAAATGCCATGTGATTGCAAACGGGGGGAAAAGTGGAGAAGGGGTGCGAGTGGGAGGACGCAGGTCGCTGGGGCGCGGGAGAAGCAAACGCCCGGCAGCGCGCACCCAGGACTCCACTTCCCGTGTTCGCGGCCGCGCTGTGCGCCACTTGGCAGCTGCTGAACTGGTTCCCCCTCGCCTGATCCTGGGCGGGGTGGAGCAACCTAAAAGAAGAAGGAGAGCCCTCGACAGGGGAGGAGGGAAAAAAGCCAGCTGCCAGTTGCCAAACCCCAACCGGAGAGGAGCCGCGGAGCCGCCAAGTGCGGTGGAGAATCGGTGGGAGGAGGCAAGGGCGGGGACCTGGGGCCCCAGCCGCTCACCTGTTCGGCCACGGTAGCGTCACACTCCCACGTCGCGCTGGCTCAGACCCGGGTGCCTCAGTTCTCTGTAATACCTTACCGCAGCTCCCCCCAGACCTACCAGGTCCTGTGTCGCTGCACCTACCTCGCCCCCGAGCCGGTTCTTCTGAAACAGCCTTTCTCGATGGGTCCCCACACTCACCTTTAAGAGGTGCCCGTTCTGCCTCTGTACCCTCACTCAATTCTCTTGAGCCAACTTGCCTCAGTCCTCACTCAGCTACTTACAGATCCCAGTCTTCCTCAAACCGAAGCTTCCTAGTCTCGACTCAATTCTTGCTTATTTCTCCTTTCCTGTAGGACCCTGGGGAGGAAGGAAACAGTGGAGAGAGGTCCTAGGCTGGGCCAGAAGCCAAGGGAAAACTGTCAGAGGAACACAGCATGAAGTCTCATTAAACCTGCATACCCCAGTCCTATTAGACAGAGCACTTGCGACAGGGGTCCTCATCTCCAGGACAAGGGTCTATCTCAACCTCCTGTGCCAGCGCAAACCTTGTTGAGGCTCCCTCGTTCTTTCTTAGATGCCATACAGGAAGTGTCTTCTTTAGAAACTCAGAATGGGTTCCCCGAAAATTGCTTGCGTGTCTCTTAAACTGTACATTCCCAAGGTGACAGCGTTGTAATTCTTGGTTCTCTTCCTAGGCCAACCAGGAAATGCTACCGTAACTGTAACCCAAGCCATAGCGGGACATCGCAGGGTTCGTTTACTATGGAACTTCTTAAGTACTTCCCCTACCTTAAGCGGGTCCCACAACTCGTTTAAGGTATGTTAAGTTTTGTACCTACTTGACTTCCCCCTGCTCGCTCTCCATTCTCTGGAAAACAAAAGAAAAATACAACTCTGTGATTGGTCTGGAGAAAAATCAATTAAATATCATAAGCATTAAAAATATATAAATCTGCCAATTCTGGAAGGTGAAGTCTACTCAACAAGATGCCAGGGGGAAGTGGGTCTTTGAGAGCATATATGTCTTCACCACAGGGAAGGGTACCAGCAGCAAACAGCTCCAGGCACTCTGGAAGGGGCTGGAGCTGTTTGCTGCTGGTACCCTTCCGTGTGGTGAAGACATCAGCACTCGGGAGGCAGAGGCAGGCGGATCTCTGTGAGTTCGAGACCAGCCTGGTCTACAGAGCTAGTTCCAGGACAGGCTCCAAAGCCACAGAGAAACCCTGTCTCGAAAAACCAAAAAAAAAAAAAAAAAAAAAATCACAGGATTCCCCTATGGAGTCCCAGGCAGGGACACAGAACTCAGGGAAAATACTTAAGAGACTTTCTTGGGAACGTGAATTCAAGTCGCTGAGGCTCACTGACGGCCCTTGAATGGATCTTTCAACTCTCTTGCTCCTATAATTTTAAATCTGCTGTATTCCAAAAAGTGTTTTTAATGTTTTCATGCAAGCCTGCCCACAACAGGGACGCAGAGACAGCAGCTGGGGTTTCTTCCGTCCTTCCCGTTAGACTGGGACAGAGAGGGGCGCTAACACAGAGGATACCACTATTCGGAAGAAACCTAGCAGACAGTGATTTGGCCTTCTGCTTTGGAGACTGAGATCTCAGGCCCATGATCAGTAAATGTTTACTTTTCAATTGCAAAACCACAAACAAAAACAAAACCCAAACAAACAACAACAACAACAAGCCTAAGGTTGAGCTAGGCATCAGAATGCAATATACAGATGACGAAACAAAACTAACCAGTCCCTGGACCAGAAATAACTAACCAGTCCTCTAGGCACCAGAATGCAATGTACAGATGACAAAATAAAACTAACCAGTCCCTGGCCCAGAAATTCTCCAGTCAGCATACCAGTGCCTTGTCTCTGCTACCCAGCAGCGGAGGAATGCCAGCCACACCCCAAAGTCATTGACTTATTACCCATTAGACGTGGCAGGCCGTGGGATGGACCCTCCTGCGGCTCTCTATGCTGAGCACGTTTTCTTCTGTGTGAGCAGACTTACATGGAAAGAAAATCCGGTCCTGGTTTAAAGTTGCATCAGAATGAAAGGGGACAAATACAGCGCAAGGCTGGAGGCATGCATGTGGCTTTGCTAGTGGGATTGTAATTACGGTCCCTGTCCTAAGTACTTTGCACATATTAACCCAGTCCTCTGGGCACTACTTGAGGGCCATTTTGGTAATGATCCCTCGTATTACAGGTGAAGAAGTGGAGGCTCAGGCTTACTAACCAACCCGGCTCATGTAATTAGTACATGGCAGACAGGACTTGAAGTTTAACCATTGTCATACCTCTGTTCAAAATATAGCCTAGCAGCTACAGCCCCAGTGCTCATCTGAAGGCAGGGTCTTCTTTTTCTACTGGGGAGGGACAGCTCTCAGGTGAAGGCCCTGCCCTTTGCTAGGAGATAGAACTGGCATTTCCTTCCGACATTTCTTTCTTCACAAGCTTAGAGGGCACCTTGCCTATCTCCAGTTGATAGTTTTTTTTTTTTTTTATACATGGCGATACTTGAAAATGGCCACCGTCTGTGGTCTTGCTAGCTGAGAAGCCTGACTATATCACTCAGACAATGCCACACATCTGACTTCTTGTCAGTGTTGATTCTCATGTCTTATCCACCTTGATATTTTTCAGTGGGAAGGGTCAAGTGGAATTTTATAATCTTCATAACTGAGGGAGAAAATCCCTTCCCCCATGGCCCCTGTGTTAACTTTCTATCATTGTAGCAAACACCTGAGATCAATCAGCTTCTTAAGAGATAAGGCTAATTTTGACTCGTGGCTCTGAGGTCACACTTCACAGTTTTGACTCTGTTGCTTTGCATTTCTGGAGAGGCTGGATATATGAACCAAAACTGTTCACCTCATGGCCAGTGAGGCAAGGGCAGAAAGAACAGTCTGGGGATCACTGTCCCCTTCAAGGACTAGACAGAACGGCTTGATGACCTCTCAATACAGTGAGAGACCCTCAAAGATTCTGCTGCCTTTCAATAGGAAGACATTTATAACCAAGGCTTTAAAGCATGAGACATTCTAGATCTCAGTTAAATCAGACCCCTGGAGGTTACTCCTTTTAAAAACAATGGCCACTGGAAAGGCCACTTTATAAGTTCAGCATTTGAGGCACAAGGCTATAGAGCGAGTGTGTAGCAAAGTGGAGCCTAATTATTGGTCCTCAAGGTCATTATTCTTCAAAAGGCACCTGAAGCCTGCCCTCATCCCTGAAAAATAAGACTTCATTCACACTATACTCTCCCCGGTTCTGTTTATTCTTTCTCCCCTATAGACTGACTTCCATTTTCCATCCAGCCCAAAGGGTGGTTTCTCAGTTCCTGTTTCCCTTGGGATGTGCATTGATCTAGATGATGAGTGGCTGTAGAACTGCCAGAGGGAGTCACATGGTCCTCTGTTCCAAAGACGCAGGATGCATGACGGAGCATCAGCATGTGGCCAGTAAGCCGTGGCCATCTATTGACTGCACAAATGTGAGTGCACCTACACTATCCCAGTTGGTGCTGTGGTGCACAGATATAGGAGGAATACAACTGACAAAGGCCAGCATAGGAAACTTTCATGGTAGTGAGTGACCCAGTCGGAGTAGGACAGACTCTAGACATAAATTCCACATAGAGGTAAGGCAGGGGGAGAAGCAAAGCAGGAAAGTGAAGAGCATCTGGGGCAAAGGTCTGTGGAGATAAGATGGAGGCTATCACTGAGGTCCTTGGGAGAAGGTGAGATTTGGACAGAGAACAGGTTGCCGTGGTGCTGAGAGTGAATGAGTGTGAAAGCATCTGGCCTCCAGGTTCTGAGTCTCAGGGCTGGGTTAGAGATTTACTTTTCAGAGATAACGTATGAAAACAGTGAGGGTGAGGGGAAGGGAATGAGGAAAGGGGAGCCTCGAGCTCGCAGAGGAGGTTGCCGGGGAGAAGCAACGGTTAGTGTAGGGTGACTGAGGGAAAGCCAGGCTTGTCTAGTTCCAGTGACCAAAAGGGGAGCAGCATGGCTGTGACTGCTCAATGTAGAAAGAGACACAAGAGAGGAGAAGATGAACCAGATTCCAGAGGACCAAGGAGGATTGCAGTACAGACTACCCTCCTTGCCATTTTTGAACATCAACAATGATGTGCTTTCAAATGAAGGAACAAGCAGTCCTGATTTCAAATGTTATATTAGTTTCTTATTATAAATGTCTACTTGCCAGAAAACAATATTCCAGTGTTTGAAATTAGAAAAAGTCTGTACTTTTGACATCATTTTCTAAAGAATAGCACTAAGAATTTTTAGGGTCTTTCTTTCTTCCTTTTCCTTTCCCCCCCCTTTTTTGTATGTATTTTCCAAAGAACAGAGAACAGATACAGGGTAGACAGTGAAAGAATAGCAAAGCACTTTGATTTATGAGGTCATATTAGGGAAAAGGATGAAAGAGGAATAGGGGGTTTCAAAATGCATCCCCCCTTGAAGTGAGCCAGCCCGGCAAACGCATATCAACTAAACACTGGGTACCAGATTTTGTGAAGATGTAAGGCAGGTGCTGGAGGCAAGCACACCCAGGGATGCACAGATGATTAAGACAGGAAGACATACACATGCAGCACATGGGGAGAACAGAACAGGTTGCTGTGGTGCTGGAGTAAATTAGTGTGAAAACAGCCAGCTTCCCGATTCCAATTTTCCGTCTGGGTTAGTGATGCACATTTCAAAGATGAAGTATGAAGACAGCAATGGTGCATGAGCAGGAGGCAGGGCAGCTTCTCTGGCGTGTCCCAGTTGGCTAATGGGTCCTTCATCATCTAAAAGGCATCTGGAGACACCCTTCCTTGCGTACCTGGGCAGGTCCTGGGCAAACTAGAAAGTCCACTCCCCAGACCCTCGGCCAACCAGTCAATCAAGTGAGAGTTATTTGATTGCTCCTAGTGTTTCAATCTTTTCCCAGGACCACCCAAGGCACCATTACAAAGTACCTTGCTATTTATTCATCTGTTTTTCTCTTATTGAATTCTGTTTTTGCTTTCTTGTCTGTAACAATGAATAATTAAAACACACTTCCGATTAATATTTTAATTTGTGTTTCATTTTAATGAAATCCACCTTTCCTTAATAGTTGTACCTCTTATCTTCTTTGTAAACTGTAGAATGATATCATTAGATTTCATTTTAAAGACCCTTGAGCACAGTGGTAAAACCATGAATGTATAAAACCCTGAGAGGCATCAGATAGCAACACATAATAGAAACTTCAACAATATTAACTAACTATGAGAGAAGCAGGAAGAGTAAGAAATCCAAGACCTACCACATTCATCTTTAAAGTAACGTGAGATAAAATTTGAAGAAATTATTTCAGGATGCTTCTAAACCCTCCCTCATGTTCTAAGTTGGTTTTTACATTACTAGAGCAAACTTTGCACTGGGGGAAGGAGGTATTTCTGCATGAGAGGGACCTGTGTCTGACATCATCTTCTCCATCATCTTTACTTTCTTTATGGAGACATTTCTGTATACCCCGCCCTCAATACACGAGAAACAGCAAACTTCCTTCCTCACTCTGCCTCCCAGCCTGATTGCCTATTTCTGTTTATAGCTCACCCAAGCCACTCCTTCCTGCATGGTTTCCTCCCAGACAACATCCCACTGTTAACTCAGTGCTGAGCTTAGTTAGAGTCCCTCACCGTGGCCATGTGTCCAGTGCCTTCTATCCCAGTGCTGAGCCCTGAGTCCATCACTGTGGCTCTACACGAAACGTCTTTGGGATTTCTCCTCTCCTCCTTCCATCGTCTACCATTCAATCTACCTTCTTGCTCTCCCTGGTTGATTGCCTACAACAAACCTCAGTCTGGAAACGTTAATGGAAATTCCCAGAAGATTCAGATAACCCAAATGTTAACCATTCACCATAGAAAGATTGGGAGCCCACTGCAGAACTTATCTAAGTTCTGGGAAGCCATTCACTTCTGGAACTTGAGGGAACAGGTGAGGCAAACAAACACGTGATAAAAACATGAGTGACCCCGAAAGGCTGAAGGACTTTCTTGTGATCTCTTGCATACGATAGAAAACCAAATAGGAAAACAAATATGGAGTGAAATGAAAAGACCGTGCTTGAGACTCTTGCACAGTCCAGGTAGAAGACTAAGAATTAGCATTTGTATGAAAGGAAAAAAGAAAAATTAAACAATTTGAGCAGTCTGTGATAGTTGATTGGACAAAGAACCTGGTAGAGAAGAGTTCAGTGAAAGTTTAATTACTATTTATTAAATCTTGACATGATTGAACTTTGTGTAGACGATATATACTATTTATTAAATATATACTATTTATTCTAGGCAGTTACTATATGAATAAGTAATATTATTCCCATATTACAGACAAGATTGTTGAACTCTCCCGAGTTACAAGTCTTGCAAGTATTTGAAGTGATGTTCAAATGTTCAAACATAGGTCTAGCTTCTACATTTGTTCCACTTTCAAAATTTGTGTTCATAAAGTTTGCAATATGTTAATGAGCATAGGTGTTCCAAATGGTGATTGAATTTGCCAGTAGGTAGTGAGGCTTACTTTAGCTCAGTCATGTTTTAGGGAACAATGGAATTTACAGTCGGTGGTGGCAAAGAAGCATTTAGATTTTTGAGGGCCTGCATAAGGGCATTTAGTTATTTGCTATGAGTTGAATGTTTGTGTCTCTCCAAAATTGATGTGCTAGAATTTATGATCCAATGTGGCAGGCTTAAGAGCTAGGGCCTTTCAGAATGGGTGGAGGCCTCACAACAGGACCAGTAACCTTATAAGTAGACAAACTAGTCCAGAGTGAAGTCATAGGCAGATTTGATATCTGCCCTAAAGATGTCATCTCTGTTTCTAGAATGGAAACTTTCACCTCTTTACTGAGTGATAACAGAGTGTTCATCTCTCTGTCCCTTCTGTCCGGCCAGGATATAGTGTTTCTTTTCTCTGAAGGACACAGACACAAGCTACTTGGAGAGGTGAAGACATCAACAGGAACTAATCCTCTCAGCTCCTTGGTGTCCTATTTTCTAACATCCAAAACTGAGGGCAGTGATGGTGCACGCCTTTAATCCCAGCTCTCGGGAGGCAGAGTCAGGTGGATCTCTGTGAGTTCCAGACAGGCCTGGTCTACATAGTGAGTTCCAGGACAGCCAGGACGATGGACAAATGTGCAGCTCCAGCGGGGGATAACTGCAGATGGGACTCCAATCCCAGAGAGCTGCTAAGGCCAAGCAATCCTTGTGAAGCCATGAGTTGGAATGAGGGTCTCTGGAGCCTTCCAGACTGAAAGGCCATTTTAGCATGTCTGAAGGGCAGTTGTGCTAAAGCCTTGAGGTTAAAAGTGTCCTCTGTTCGGTTCTAGACACCCTTGGAGCCTTGTACCACTTTCTTCTTCTCTAGCTTTCCCTTTGGGATGCGAACGCCTGTCATATGCATGGCTCGTCATTGCATTTGGGAGCAAACGCTTGATCTCACACATCTTCAGCTGGAAATCGATTGCTATAGTCTGAAACACACGCTGAGTGTCACTCATACCAAATTCAGATGAGGTTTTTGAAGATGCTGAAGGGAGTTCAAATTCGGGGAGATATCCTAATGGCATGAATGTAGTTTGTGTGCGAGAAAGACACAAGTTTGGGGAAATGGGGTGAAGCTTTTATAAAGAAAGGCTGGAGGGAATGACAAAGGTTTTTTTTTTTTTTTTTTTTTCCCTGTAGGGACATTGTTTGTCCTGGTCGGAGAACTCAACACCAAGAAACTATCTTGGAAACATGCCAAATCTTCACTCTTGGACTTCCCAGTCTCGAGAATTGTGAAAAACAAATTTATTCTTTACAAGTGACCTTTTCATGGGCATAGACTCTAAGCAAGTGGCATAGCTGTCCAGATGAAGAAAATATCTCGTTTAGAGTCCAGCACGACCGTGGCAGAACACTTCCTGGGTAGTGGTCAAAGGGGAACCAAACTCAAAAGACGATGTTTGAAAAGTGTCTTTAGTAGCACGTGACATCAAACCAAAATGAGGGGAGAGAAACTTTCAATGATATGCTTAGTTTTTCATTGCTTCTAACTATAATTGAACTAGCATTACAAGGAAATATCTTCAGGCGACTGTCAGCTATGGTCACCTAGAGGCAGGGGACACATTTAAAGATAAAGGTCAAATGTGTATGAAATGAAAATCAAGGCTCCCTGATGTATCACAGGACATTTTTTTTTTTTTATAAACAATATGCACTTGACTAAGTTCCAAAAAAATCTACTGCCTGGAAACCTCACCTGATGGAGAAGGGGCAAAGCAAATCAGAGTGAATGAAAGTCCTTTATCAGTAAAAAAAAATCCAAAGCAGATTCCATTTCCTGTCAGCCCTGATAGAAATATATTGAACAACAGAAGAAGGGAATCTGTTCAAAACAGCAACACAAGATTCATCTTTACCTTTCCTTAATCATATCTGTATCCCCCAATATGCAAGACATGTATTTCAACATGTTAACCAACTTATTCATCTTGCTACAGAATAAAAAATATTATTATAATTACTTTCCCAACAGCAATAACAACAACAGCAAAAACTACTAGGAAAGCTCAAAATACCTTTGCAATGTGTGTTGTTTATGGGAAACAGCAAATCCAAAGTGTGTGGAGTGTCCTAAAGGCAGTCTTGTTCTAGCTGCTATCCAAATCCGTGCAAAGACAGATTCAGATTGTGAGACAATTCTATCAAGCCAGAGGCATTGACTTCTTTCAGTATATTGTCTTGGAGAGCAAAAAGCAAGATAGAATTGTTCTATATTTAAGAAAACTAAAGACAAAAAAGCCCAAATAAAATCCAAAATCTTGGGTCATCATGAAGAAATCTCAGAGTTTTTACACTGGTGTATTTGCACATTAAAAACTTGAATATAGGCTATATTTTGAAAATATAATTGCATATAAATTCATTACATTCCTTAGATGTAACAATGGATATTGTGTTCATGGAAGTCTTTGTTTTTATAAAATGTGCGTTGATGTTTTCAGGCGTTCTGTGATATCTATAAGTGACTTTTAAATAAAAAAAGAGAACTATCATGAAAATGTGGCAAATGAAGAACTGACTTTCAAATACAGACAGAAAGAAAGAGCAAGAGACAGTCACAAAGCCACTGTGGTAGAATGAGCAACATGAAAATCTAATAAAATGTGAATATATCTTCCAACATTCTGTAGGCTTATTATATTTTTCCAAATATAGCTGAGGATAATACAGAAATATGAGACTCACTCAAAAGCTTTAAATGATTCTGTTCACAGGAAGATCATGGAAACGCAAAGTTTACCAACAAAATTAGCACGTCAAAGAAAGGCTGGATTAACATAAACATTTTAAAAAATAAATTAAAATTTGAAAAACACCTTTAAAAATAAATAGAATTGGCAAACTGTGTCCCTTGGACCCATTGTCTGATCATCCACGTAAAAGTTTACTGTAACTCAGTCACACACTTCACATATTCCTTTGTACCCTGTCCCCTAGGCCTTCTGAAAGATTACAAACTGTAGTTGCTTCTCTCTGCATTGCTGGCATTAGTTCACACAAGCAAAAACAACTTTAGATTTCAGGCACATTCTTAGTAAGAATGCAAAAGCACTTTACTGCCTTTTATTTTTGTTCCAGAGAGTCTAGTTACAGACAAATGTGTTGGATGTTTTGTCCTTCTATCACCCTCCCTCCTTCCCTTCCTCCCTCCCTCCCTCCCTCCCTCCCTCCCTCCCTTCCTTTCCATCTTTCTTCCTTCACATCTTTCAGTTTTTCTTTTTTAAAGAGAGCGTTTTGCTTGTCCAATAGAATTGTCCACTTAGATTCTGTTACAAAGCTTCGTTAATCAGAGAATTTGAAATTCTGTCAAACTTAATGTCATTTTAATTTTTCTTTGAGAAGCTGCTGATGGAAAGATGATGATGATAGACTGACTGACTAACTGGGAGCTTTACATTATATTTATATATACATATGGGTTAGACAAATACCCATAGGCTCCATTTGTAATTGTATACTATTCAGTTTTCATCTCAAAAGGTAGAAACTTTCACTCTCTTGACATGATCTATCTTATAGCTTTGCATTCATTCATTCTTGGTTGGTTGAGACACAACTAGAGAAGCTATGTCTCCGCTTGCAACAGCAACTAATGTGAGCTGCATGATAATTAACTACCGTGTTGGGTAATAGGCCGGGATGGCAAGAGATGTGCACAGCTGGAATGCACAGCTGTGTAAGGGACAGCACTCCTGAAACGTCTTTCAATAGGGTTGCCATTCAGGGAATCACAGAGCCAGAGTTGGAAATTTTGTTCAAATCATGAGGACAAATTTGATAACCGTCATCTATCCCTATAAATAAAACCAAGGACATGCATGCTATAAAAGACTACTGCAGGAGATTTTGTTGTTAGCTTGTGGATTTACACTTTAATGTAAGTAACCAAATTGCCATCTAGATTTCAGCAGGTGAGTTTGTGTTCTGATAGGACAATATTCTGAGTTTTAAGGCCTGCCCACCCTCTTCACACAATCAGGAGGGTGGGCAGGCCTGAAAGGTGTGCTTTGTGGAGCTTGCGAGCTGGCCTTCTGGCCTTCTCCATGGTACGGTGTTTCAACCTACACCATGCTTGTACATTTGGTAGAGGTAAACTATTTAAACAAAGGAGCTCAGATGCACCAAGTTCTTTCATAAAACTTTTAGGAGAAATCTCTTTGCAGTTTCCCGACTCCCTGTTGTCAAGAGCTAAATACTTCCTCAAGCTAGCAGTAAGCGCAGACAAAATAAATGAACATGACATATTAAACAGCTTCAAATATGGGATTTACGGGACATAATAAAGCTTGGTTTTTCTCAAGTCTATAAGGATTTTGAGTTCTCTGTGCTTTTTATTTCCTGTGTTGTAGGCAATCCAGGGAAGAGTATTTCTGGGTAAGTGCCTAGGCTTTGTGTACTGTAAATGCTTGTGCTAGTTTAAGTATTTTACAGGGTGGATTTGTACACTCAGAGACTATGGAACCTTGGCTCTGAACAGCCTTGGGAAGTAAAGCTTGACCCTCAGTCATCACCTGGTCATCTCAGAGAGGATAAGAAGTTACAACTCTCCCAAGGCTTCTAACTTCTAACCCTTACACTGCTCTGGCATTGGGCAGTTTCCAAGAGAAACAGCCTCCCTCTTTTTCCCTTTCCCGGGTATGTCTAAAAACATTCAAATCATGCAGCCTTTCTTGGGTCCTGTGATTTTACATCATGTCAGCTCTGGAAGATGCTCTCAGTCTAATAGTAACATGATGATCTTGTTCATTGACCCTTGGAACACTGGGTCAGAGGGTCAGCTGTTGGCAAGAGGATGCTCAGAAAGGTTGTGGGAATTCACCGCGGCTACAATAACGCATGGTTTCAGAGTCAGATGTGAGCATTTGAAGAATTGCAGCTTTGCAGGACGCCGTGTCCATTCCACTCTTAATTCTGACTCTTGTGTCCCTCTCACCTTTGCCCTTGGCGTTATGTAAACATTCCGATAATTTCGGTAACCACTATTGACTAATATGTAAGCAGCCCGGGCTAGACGCTTTTATGAGATTAGAAAACCCATAGAACTCAGTTTCTGTTCTCCGGGGATGTGTAATTTGGATTTTATAAGAGAAGAATTATGTACAACCCCCAGAAAGTAGAAGGAAAACGAAGAATAATAGGTCTCATAGCATGTGTCAAACACAGAGCCGAGTGCTGTGCTTACGTGATTTAGTCCTCCCAACCACTCTCCAAGGCAATGGTTATTCACTCCACACCGGAGGAAATTATTGAATAACTTGCCCAAGGTCACAGCTTGCTAATGACAGAGCTGGAATTCAACCTGACTTCTGCCAGATGTCAAAGTCCTGTAGTTTCCCTGAGCCTTCTGGATCACTAAGCACACACAGGGGCCCACTGGGGTGGAAACTGAGCCCCCTGGACATGCAGAAAATAGGAAAGCATGGAGTCTGTTCAAAGGCATGGTCAGAGATGTGAGGAGTTGAGTTAGAACTTGATGAAACAGTTGGATTGGGTTGGTGCCGACTGGCTGATTTTTAAGGAGGCTGGGCTGGGTGGGAATGGGTGTGTAATGGCGCAGTGATTGGTTAATGCTGTGCAAAAGCCAAGGCACTCTGAGAGGTCAAGCAACATCATGTGTAGTTGCAGACATGCTGTCCAGCATGCACAATGCTCTGGGAGCTATATTTAGAACTGGGTTTCTTCGTTCTGAAGGAGAATTTATTGCTTTTGCCGTGTTCCCTGGGTGCCTGCTCTTGGTTACTCCCTGGGATGGATGAAAATCAAGATGTTGCAACATCAGTAGACAAAAGTTGGGGTGTTAGACACGCTTGTTTCAGAACAGGGCTTCGCACATGCTCTTGAAAAAGAAATTGGAATCTTGTTACCAACGAGTTTTTATTCGATAAATGTATTTAAACACCGAAAGATCTTACCTAAAAATTTATCTTCTGGTTTCTTTGGGGCAGGGGAGGGTAAGAAACTAATCAGATGCAAGCAAGGCCAAGTCTCCAATTCCCAGACCAACAATGCCTGTTAAGGATGCTTCAGGGATGCACGGAGTAAAACCTTCCTTCATTCTCAAGTGACTTCATGATGGATGAGTGATGGGTATCCTCCCCACACTTTAGACTAGAAAACTGAGGCACGAGGCAGAATAAAGGAACAAAAATTTCTTATCAAGGGACTTATTTTTAACATTGCTACAGGGCTATTTTGATCAGTTTCTGCCGCCTCCATTACCTTATCTGTTGTCCTTAGGCTCCTGAAAACCTCTCATTTCTAACCAGCCCCCTTCTACTTTAATGTCTCTGCCCCACCCCGCCCTGTGTGTGAGAGACTCTATGTGTTTCTTTTGGGGTATTTTATGGGAGTGTAGATGGGAGTTTGTTTACAAGATTGTGTACCCATTGTTAGTTGTTACACCACTGAAGAAAACGTCTCTTCACTTCCTATCAACTATATAGTTAATCTGCTATAGGTGTGGAGACTGATGAGATTCTGCTGCTACCATGACAGGGTGTTAATAGATGCAATCTGATGCACGTCTCATAGCTGCTCCTGGAAGTCCATGGTCCACACCACCCCCGACCATTTCCACTAACTCTTTTGTGATGTTCCCTGAGTTTTGGAGTGGATGCTATAGATGTCCCAATGGTGCAAGTTCCACCATCATTTATTGACTAATTATAAGCTTCTGTAGTCACCACTGGCCACTGCTAAAAGAATCTTCTCTGAACAAAGCTGAGAGCCACATTCTGTGTGCCTAAATATAGCTATTTAGAAGGCAACTTGACAGGCACATCATAATTGGAACCTGGTGCTATGGGACACTTTCATCTACAATGTTGTTTTCTTCATAGGTGTTTTCAGCTGCATCTGACCTGCTCTTTTGTATGTGGTCAAAGTCAGCCTTTGAAATTGGTCCGTGAATTCTTTGCTAATCTTTGCAAAGCAATGTGGGGGGCTGATGTTCTTTCTTGCTCCAAAAACAGGATCTAAAGGGAAACTCTAATTGTTCTATTATAAATGTATTTTAGAGGTGCCTCCATGAATGTCAATGAGGGAGAGACAAGAAACATTGTTTGTATATATATTCATATGTATATATGTGTATGTGCATGCATGTGTGTGTGGGTGGGTATGATAACATGAAAAACTTGTTGTTTAGGGAAGGCATTGACTCAAATCCTGGGTAATTATGTATATATATATAATATTATACATATAATATATATATATACATGTGCATGTAATATATGTATATCCATGTATATCCATAACATACATATAATATTTATGTGAGTGTGAATGTTTATGTATGGATGTATAAGATAACAGTTTTTCAACTGAATGCAGTAATCTTTCTACTCAGAAACCTGAGGCAGGACGTTCACAAATTGGAGGATTTTCTGGGCTATATAACAATTTCAAGGACCAGCTAGTATGATTTTGTAAGGCTGTATCTCAATAAAGCCTGGGAACATTCACAGTGGTAGAGTGACTGCTTAGAAGACCCTAGATTCAATCCTTAGCATTACAAATAACAAAACTAGCTATTGCTATTGGCAGGAATGTTATTACTAAACTATAGTCACACATGGCATCAATGCTACCAGTTGGTCAACACTTCACAGATTATAAAGTATTTCATGACATGCTGTATCATTGTCCATCATAGTAACTCTGATAATTACAAAAGCTTTGACCTTCCTTGGTTTCATATGTGCAGAAATGGAAGAGCAAAGATTTAAGTCCAAGGTCTGACACTATGGGATGGTGGACTTGGAGTTAGAATACACCTTTCTGGGCTCCATTTCTTTTGCATACATGAGCTGCAGTTTAGGCTGGGAGGTGTTGATAGGAGCTCTGGGGAAACAGTCAGAGTTAGTCTTGTGAACAATACATGGTGCCAGTTGAGATGTGACTGAAGCACATTATAATGTTGCAAAATATGGACCTCTGGTGGGGTCCCATGCTAGTGGGATGAGCAATTGCCCTGCCTCATCTGGAAGCCTTGGGCAGTAAAAGCAGGGTTGTGTCTGGATGTGTGTGCTTAGACCTCTATGCTACAGCTCCTTAGAACGTGCCTCTAGAGCTGAATACACACAGGCCTTGGTGATAACAGAAAAGTTCATATCAGAAATGGTTGGTGTCAGAAGGGAAATGGATTACAGGAGGAGGTGAGGCAGGCCAGGGCAAAGCAATCTAGAATCCTCAGACAAACAGCAAGATTCAAATATGGAAAAGACATAAACCAAAGACAACCCACTGAAAAAGAAATAAAAAAGCCTGATACATTTTCAAATGGATCTCAGCTTCACTCATACTCAAAATTAAAACAATAAAGCATTATTTTTAATATCCCTGGGAGGTTTCATAACACCTAATCCTGCAGATAATGGGGTAAGATAGAATGCTCATTCCTATCAGTGGACCACACATGAAAGAACTTGTCAGCAACATCTGTAATGCAAATCCACTTTGACCTTGCTATTCTATTTTGGGGAGTTTTGATGATAGATGTACTCACACAATTGCACAAAGATACTAGGCAAGGAAATTCTTTGCGATTTTCTGTATTAATAAAAACCTGGAAACAATTTATGTGTCCATGATAGGGAAGATCAGATAAAGACTTTTAAGTTGTATATGAAAAAATTAAATCACAAACCCTCCTCCACAACAATAATTAATAACATATCCTATCAAGTGTGTTGCATACATAAGGAAATAATACCTAGCATATATTAATATGTACCAAATAATAGTTAACAAAAACTAAGCAGATGAAATTTAGAAGTTGTAAGAGATTTTTTTGCATAAAATAACAGATGATATAGGCATTCACGTATATGAATGTGTGTCTATTCATTTGCCTCTATATTGTCTCTTTACATATGGAATTCCTGAAGGGATGCCTATGCAGTATGGGGAGGAAATTTTGGCTTTTTCACTTTACTGACTTAGAATTTGAAGTTTTTTAGTAGTGAAAATGCCAATGGACAACTGAGGGTGTGGCTCTTGAGGTACCCTCCGCCTTTTCTTTGAGACAGTCTTTCACTGACCAAGTAGACTGGTTATCTAGCAAGCCCCAGACCTGCCTCTGCCATCTCATTGATGAAACTGTGTGTGCTGGTTACCATGCCCAGTTTTGTTGTATTTAGAAAAAAAAATAGGGTATGACAATTGAACTCAGGAAGTTCTTCCCCAACTGAGCTGTCTCTTTAGACCCTAAAATATTTAAAATTAACTAATAAGTGAGTTAAATTAACAAAAACAGCTCCATGCTAGGAAGTGTTATCAACATAAATTCTAAATATCAAGAATACTGGCAATATTGAGTTAAATCAAAAAACAAACAAAAACAAAACCTGATACTAGGAAATGCTATTAGCAACAGACTTTAAGAATCAATGGTCCCAGCAATATCCTTAACAATAATAGTAGACACCTGCATGGCCTTTCCTCGTGCTAAACAAGTTATATTCATGTTCCATACAGTAAGTTATTTAATTCTGAAAGTAACGATGCCAAGTGGTTACTGTTTACACAACCACCTTAGTTTTAAGCTCTGTGACTCAGAGGTCAACTTTTTCGAAGACACAGAGCTGGTTATGTCTGTTTAGGTGTGGGTCAAGACCTCTGCGCTTGACCTCCATCCTACCTCATCTCTAAAAGGAAGGTAGAAGGCTGCAAAATCAGAGGTGGGATGAGAACTGATCTGGACACTTCAGCTCAGAGCCGGTGAATTGTCATCACAGCCTTGGACGTTCCTGTGTACACACTTGCCAGGCACAAAATATCTGGTGGTTACCCGAATGGAATTGCCCTGAGAGGAAGAAAGGCAATTGCCCCACATGAATTTAACTAACTTCATGAATGTGTTAGTCAAGAGTTATGGAGAGAGCTGGGCAGTGGTGGCACATGCCTTTAATCCCAGCATTTGGGAGGCAGAGATAGGCAGAGCTCTGTGAGTTTGAGGCCAGCCTGGTCTACAAGAGCTAGTTCCAGGACAGGCTCCAAAGCTACAGAGAAACCCTGTCTTGAAAACAAAACAAAACAAAACAAAACAAAACAACAACAACAAAAGAATTATGGGGAGCTATATCATAGGGATTCAGTAAAATAATACTTTAAATAAGGTAAATGCATTTTCGCTCATGCCAAAAAATTCTAGAAATATTGACAAACTAATTTGGACTGCATGAAACCATGGACCAGTATTCCTTCCAACTCATTCCTTCAGTGTGGTCTTCATCTTCATGGTTGGGGCAACCACTGGAGCTCTGGGTAGAACATCCTCATTTCAAAGAGACCTGGGCAAAGAGAGGGGCAAGAGTGTTTGAATTCTAGGTACTTAAGTGTGCTTCTTTGAACTGCTTAAGCCTGGCATGATGGTACAAGCTGTTAGTCACAAAATGCAGAGGTGCAGAATCGCGAGTTCAAGGCGCACTTAATTAAGCTACCTAATGAGGCAAACTGGGTCGCATGAAACCATCTTTAAAGACAACGAAAACTGCTCCGCGGTGGTCTCCATACCCCTTTAGGTATCACCATTCACTTACAGCAATGAGTACCGGCAAGTAAGGAAGTTGGGAAAATTGTCTTTAGACGCTTGTTGGCCTGGGTAATGATTTAATGTTCCATTACGAAGGAAAATGGGGAACATGGATTTTAGAGTATGGAAGGGGCAGTTCTCCAAAACCATTATCCAGTCCTGGGGGTGGCAAAGGAAAGAGTTCTTATTCTACAGACACGCAATGTTAAAGGTCATTTTAGCTGGAGCTTTGATCCAAATAGTTGACAAAGAGCATCTGAGGACTGCGGGTGCCTAAGGGTCCAAGGTAGGTACTTAGATGCTCAGCAGGCATAGAGGACTCTAAGAAAGGATGGAAAAGCCCAGTTTTTTTTTTTTTTTTTTTTTTTTTTTTTTTTTTTTTTTTTTTACAAGGGTCAGATGTGAATGCTGGCGATCTTGTTAGAGCTTCTGTACAAGAAGACTTCAACAATATAATTTCTGCAAGGGCTGCTATCTTCTCACATTCACAAGGAAAGAATATTCTAGCACTCACCTTGTCCCTCCACGCGTAAACAGCCGAAGCTTCTGAAGCAATCAGTTTGCTTATTACCAGTTTTCTAATCTAGATTTAGAAAGGAATGAACTCCTTAACTCAGAGACGTGCCAGAGGGCAGCAAGGGAATAACATAATGAAAAGTAACCGGAGTTCAAGGCTGAACGAAAAAAGAAATAAATTTCCATCAAGCAGTTTGGGGTCTCCAAAGAGCAGATAGACTGTCCTGGGTTTTAATTGGCACCCCTTTAAGGTCCTGCAGTGTTCTTACTCTCAGGTAAGTGGCAATCTGAGAAGGTGAGAAATTTTGTCTACCTTAGAAAATGTCAAGGAGTAGCCAGCAACTTGGACTTTAAAAAAAACAAAATAGTGCCAATGAATAGCCCAGCTAAGACAGGGCCTCACAGTAGAAAACTACAAGAAAGAATCAGGAGTTTGCAGTAACATGACTGAAAACAGGGGCTAGCTATTGGTCCGTGGGACCAATGGGGTCAACCACCTGCTTGCATCACCTGTTTGCATACAGACTCTTTTTGTATCCATGGGCATGAATCTCTCTTTCTCTCTCCCTCTCCCTCCCTCCCTCCCTCCCTCCCTCCCTCCCTCCCTCCCTCCCTCTCTCTCTCTCTGATTGGAAAGTAGAACCTTGTGCATGCTAAGTAAACATTTATCACCATTGAGTTATGTCCCAAGCCGTCTTCACATTGTCACATGATTGAGATAGAATCAAAACAGAAAAGTTTCATGACTTAAGACAATAAAGCAAAATTCAAATTCCAATGTTTGTTAATAAAGTGTTATTGAAACACACAGCTTTGGTCACTGAGTTCCGCATATCACACAGCTCTTCTCAAAGTAGTTCTGACTGAAGCATGGGCTTCGTAAAGCCTTAAACACTTTTCCAGCTCTTTATAAAAAAATGTGTTGCTGAATCCCTATTTCATGTGCTTGATTAAAATCTAATTAAATAAAATGCCTCCTCCTCATATTTAAAAATTTATGAAGTCTACAAGCCTAGTCTTTGAGTCTCCATTTCCTCATTGTTCAGTACAAACAGTAATGTGCTGCTCAGACTCTTATTAAGAAGGATTACTGATGTAAAGCACCTATCATAAATCCCGGAGCACAGTTCATCAATGAATGGCAACTATTGTTTACTGTTTTGTCATCCACTCTGTGCCGTTTAACGCTGACCTTGCTGTCTCTGCCTCTCCTGAACTTCTCAAGTTTAAGGAAATGTCAGCCTGCGGTTTCAACCTAGCACCGAGAGTTTAACCCAATCTTTACTTACTTAACATATGATATTTTATCCAAGTTTCTTTGTCTCTGGTTTCTACTATGACTCATGATTTTCTTTTTTTTAATCTATTTATTTATTTTATTTATTATGTATACAGTATTCTGTCTGCGTGTATGCCTGCAGGCCAGAAGAGGGCACCAGACCTCATTACAGATGGTTGTGAGCCACCATGTGGTTGCTGGGAATTGAACTCAGGACCTTTGGAAGAGCAGGCAATGCTCTTAACCACTGAGCCATCTCTCCAGCCCCAACTCATAATTTTCTTGAGAGGAAGGGCAATGGCACTGATATCTACATTTATAGTGCTTATCAGAGAGCAAACCATAGTAATGTGAGGGTTTTAGAGCGCCCGATGCCACGTTGGAGGGTATTACATCCTAATACTTACTCTAAAACTGGATTCATCTTTGTATTCTTATTATTGGGATTCTTGACAAAGACGAGCCTCCCTTTCCTAGGCTGTTTATTTTGGACTCTTAAGGGATACTGCTGAGATAACCTTTCTCTCCAAATCCGTATAAAAATCCTTTCTCTCCAGGGATAAGAGGGTGAAGAAAGAAGTGAGAGTCTAGTGGAGGACCTCCAGATGGAAACGCAGAACAACAGTGGGCGACAGTCCCCTTCAGTCCATGGGCCCTACTGATACAAGCATCACATAAACGCTTCTCATAGGGCGTGGCTCTGAGTCATACGTAGAGCTGTTGTTTCCACATGAAAACCAGGGGTGTCTTTAGTTAGCTAAGTCCCAAAGTTTATGCGGAGTATTGGGAAGGTCTTCCTGTTCCTCAAAGCACATTGGCATTATCTTTCCAAATTCCAGATCCTACATAATAGGTGTGTGAAGACAAACACACACACACACAATGTTGTTAAAACATTCTGTATTACCACTGCCACACACACCACAGACATAAATATTCTTGACTTAGGGACTCATGGCAATGATTGAAAAACAATGTGTGTTCAGTAGGAATCACAGTTCCCCTTTAACGTTCGCTCTTTTCCTGAGCTAGCAGCATGTGGTGTGATACCCTGGGGATGCTGGGGATGTCGGCAAGCCACAGTTCCCAATCAATCATGTAAACATGTAAGGAAAAGTACTGACATTCTGCAGTGTGCTGTGTCACCGAGCTGGGGTGTTTGGCATGTGGGTTGTGACACATCTCAAATTATTTTTATACTCTACAAAGTATTTATTGATATATTGCAGCAAGGGATATATTTGGATATGTGTGTTCTCTAAATTCTTACTTTAGTTTTCAATTTAGTTTAAAAACTTTTATGATATGTTAAAAATGGAAAAAGAAAGCCCCATAAAGTTCTTGTGTTTAATCTTTGCCATTTTCATCAGCCAGTCCTTACTGGAAATGCTGCTACGGTGTAAGTGCTGACCTCTGACTACAACAGGTAGAGGTAAGAGCAATCGTTTTTCATAGAGATGATTCCATGTGGACTCCCTGTTTATAGAAGGAGTCACCAGAGGGCAGTAAGAAGGAGGAGGATGAAAATTCACATCCGAAGTAAAGAATAAATTTAGGGAGACTCAGGAAAGGAATCCGATAACATATGCTATGTCAATAGATTACTGAAGGTTAAATTAGGTGCAGTAATCATGGAATAACATAGGGAAGAACAGTTTTTGCAAAGGAGAACACCAATTGCATGGATGTGGGACCCTATGCGGTGAATTATGAGCATTACAGTTAGCATGCCCTGGGGTGGCAGTCATCTCTCAGGGGAACTGGGTTAGAGGAAGAGAAGTAGGAAGGCAGATGTTCATATGTCATTTCTGTTTGACTTTTGGGGGGTGTCATTGCAAATATGGCTGAAACAGTCACATTAAGGCCAGAGTGACTGCTCAGGACGGCCATTCAAATTTCTGTTGTACTCCAGGCTGTCTGTTATAGGAGGAGACACCTTGTTTGTTCCTGGTTGCCCAGACTCCTAAAATCACCATACAGAAACTATATAAGTTGAATTACTGCTTGGCCTTTTAGCTCTAGCTTCTTATTAGATAGCTCTTATATTTTTCGTTAACCTAGTTCTAATATTTTATATGTTACCACAAGGTTTGAGGCTTACAGGCAAGGTTTCAGCTGGCGGCTCATGTCTTTCTCCTCTGGCAGCTCCATGGCTTCTCCTGACTCTGCCTTCTTTCTCCCAGCATCCAGTTTAGTTTTCCCTGCTATAGGCCCAAAGTAGTTTCTTTATTCATCAGTGGTAATCACAGCATCCAGAGGGGACTCCCACATCAGCTGTCTGCCCAATATCATTCAGATTTTCTGATGTTCCCTATAGTAGGTCACAGCTATGGATCTGCCATGTTTTGTTCTGACATCTACCACCTTTCCTACACCTTCATGCATGCTGCTTGTTTGCTGTCTTGGGGTACTCAGGAAACAATGAGACGCCCACCGACAACATATGCTTCGCTGTACAATGGTCACTTAATGCATCTGGAAGAGAAGGGAACAGACTTTCCCTGGTAGTGCTATAAGCAAACTATGGTCTGGGGTTAAACAAAGACCCCCACAGAATAGCATCTCCGCTTTAAAAGCTGAGAGTGATAGGGAGTGTCTTAGTCCAATATGTCCTACTACAGGAGGACGAGAAACCAAACAAGTGTACATATAAGGCAAGGGTCATAGGAGAACACAGGTCAAATATCTGTAAGTCAAAGAGGTTGCCATACCGGGGACTGAACCTTGATCTTCACACCCATTAGGTGAGCTCTCTATCACAAAGTTATATCCCTAGCCCTCTTTTGCTTTTCTTTGGATGCAGGCTCTAACAGAGTTGTCCAGGCTGGCCTTGAACTCACTCATTAATCTAGGCAGGCTTTCAATTTATGATGCTCCTGCTTCAATGTCTCAAGCAGCTAAGATGTGCCAAGAAACTGGGCTCCCAAGTCTGATCTTAACAACACCTGTGCTTTTCTTACGCTTGCCACCTGTAAAACTTTGAAGGAAAAAAAAAAAACGAGTTGTGTGAGTCCCCCAGTTTTAGCCAGTCTTTCAGTGACAGCTTCAGCAAATGAATGAGTTCATAAACATGAGTTAAGGGCATATACATCAGCAACAGGTGGGAGATGTAGCAAGGAAAGCAATGTTCCCCTGACTCAAGATTCTTCAGTGATACATTTCCATTAAAGTCACTGTCCTCTCAGGCAGAAGGCAGAGTTCCTCGAGAGGCTAGTGAGTTTGGAAGAAGGGAAGTCCTTCCACAGTAGGATAGGCTCCCCTCTTCCTCAGACCTTTGCACTAGTACCTGCCTCCCTACAAAGTCCTCTCTGAAAAGAAAAGAACTTCCATCCCCTTGTGGAGGGCCCTGAGAGTTCCCACTACATGATTTGGAGGACAGCTGGCTCCTCACTTTTAGCTTTAGGAATCTTATTTTTTCTGTGTATACAAATCACATCTATGATACAGTTTTATCAATATATATACCTCACATTTTTATCTTCCCCTGTCTTAGTCACTCATAAAGCAATGCAAGAGAAAGCAGCATTATTTATTGACTCTCTCCAAACCCACAACAGGAACCAAAGGAGTTTTCCAAAGATACACAGAGTTGGCATCTGTAGAGGAGGAAGCAAGCAGAGAAGCCTATGTTAGAGTCACTAAGTGGAGTGACAGACAGTGATGCTGGATTCCCCTCTGTATGCTGTGAATATCATTGGTTAATAGAGGAACTGCTTTGGGCAGATAGCAGACCTATAGAAGAACAGAGCTAGGTAGGGAAAACTAAATGGAATGCTAGGAAAAAGGAGGAGGAATTAGAGAGAAGTCATGTAGTTCCAGGAGACAGATGCCGGAACTTTAGCCGGTAAGCCACAGACAGGTGGTGATACACAGATTAATGAAGATGGGTTAAATTAATATGTGAGAGTTAGCCAATAAGAAGCTAGAGCTAATGGGCCAAGCAGTGATTTAATTAATACAGTTTTTGTGTGATTATTTCAGGCTAAGCATCTGGGAACCAACAAGCAGCTCTCTCTTCCAACAAGACAGCCTGAATGGTGGTTAGCAGTGTTCTGTCTTGACACAGAGGTCAAGGAAGATGAAGACTGAAACAGTTTTTGTTGCACTTAGAAACTAGATGGAGATTGGTAACCTTGGCAACAACCTTGTAAAAGTTTTGCCAGTAGAGTGGGAAATGTCACAATGTGGGATGTTGAAGAAGGAACAGAGACGGTAGTGTGGGTATCTCTTCTATCTTAAGACAAAGTGAAGTAGTTTGGAGTGAAGATGTATTTATAGGATAAGTTGTTTGTGTTAATGCAGAAGATGTTGGAGATATGGAGGATTTATGATGAGGATCCATGGTAAACTGTATTCTCATGAAAAGAATGACCCCTTGCTCCTCCATGTAAGGTAACACATATATCCATCCTGCTGGCTTTAGGTCTGACGACTTGCCATGTCTTAGACAAGAGAATTTGATTGGAGCTGACAGACAGCATCAGTTCTCTTCTTCTTCCCTTTTCCCATAGCCCCCCCTGAAATCAGAAAGTGTGTGAAATGGAACTGTAACCTGGATCTATCTGCATTCGCCTCCTCCCTCTGATTCATAATGCAACTGAGAACTACACGTTTATTATATTTATCTATTCATGTGTTTGCATGTGCGTGCATGTGTATGTGTGTGTGCATGTTCCTCATAGACCATCTGGAGGTCAGAGGTCGATTGTCTGATTCAGCCAAATGTGTCCAAGGGATCAGACTCAGGATGTTAGGATTGGCAGCAAGCACCTTTACCTCCCCGACCCATGGTACCGGTCCAGGAGAACATATTTAAAGTTAATATTTTGAAGTTTGCTGTTAAAGCCAACCTGATCAATACAGATCTCAAGTACATTTAGAGGAATTTACTTTCAAAAATGTACTTTCTTATGCTGAAGAAAGCTTAAAGGGAGAAATGACAGCAATGGCATAGATAATTGTTCCCAGGGCAAAGCAAGTTCTGTCAACCAGGCGACATGATAAAGGTGTCAGATCCTTGACTAAAGTCATTATGGTCTTTTCATTGACTTTTACTTAGGGGGATGCTGATTGGCCAGCAAGTCTTGCCCTTTCAGTAATTCATGGTTTCTTTTAACATTAGAATCAGCAGATAACTTAGCTGTCCTGCTGCAGAAATTCCTCATGAAGAGATGGAAAGAAGACCGGCCTGTGGCTTCTTGCTTGCTTGCTTAAATGGAGTTTCCATTGCTGTGATCAAACACCATGACCAAAAGCAACTTGGGGGAGGGAATGGTTTATTTTTATCATGTAGTTTATAAGTCTATCACTGAGGAAAACAATAGCGGATACTCAAGGCCGGAACCTGGACACAGAGACTGAAGCAGAAACCACAGAGATGTGCTGCGTGTTGGCTTGCTCCTCATGCTTTGCTCAACCTGTTTTCATATACATCCCAGGACAACAAGCTCAGGGGTGGCACCACCCACAGTGGGCTGGGTCCTCCCACATCAATCATTAATTAAGAAAACAACCAACAGGCTTGCCTACATGTCAAGCTAAATGGAGGTATTTTCTCACCTGTGTTTTCCTCTTATCAGATAACCGTAACTTGTATCAAGTTGAGAAAAACCAAGTCAATACCCTTGCTAAAATGAAGTTTTCAATGTCATGGTTTATGTCTTGCAGGTCCAATATTCTGAAAAGTTCAAACCATAACTGCAAGGTCTGCTTACTTACTGATGATTTATTTACATTGACATATCAATTTATACAAGTATCCTGAGAAAAGGCTAAATGGAAATCCTGCAACTTCAAAAAAGTTTTGCAAAAATAGGGCTCAATGAAAATTTGTTGAGTATGCCTTCATTCACTCATCCATCCATTAATTCATTTTTATAATGTACACTTCCTGCTCATGACTCTAGTTCTACTGAGAACACTTATGAAGCCACTAAATTGCTTGGTTACAGAGTATTGGTGCCATTTGTGTTTTTACTTTCTGTATTCCCCTTTCTTCTCTCTAGTGTCAAATCTTCCCTTCTGTACCTGGCAGAAGCCCCAACCTTAAGAAAAATCACCCTGAAGCCATTGACTCTTTCTGCCTTTAAAATGTGATGTCCAAGGGGGAAAGCTTGATGGGCAAATAAGAGGATCCCCAAGATAGGTGAAAGGAGAGAGATATTTTTGTATCTCAAGATCAAAAGAGGTCTGTGTTTGCTATTTTGTGCTTTGGCACTCTCCTTAAGGAAGGGACGCATGTTGAAGTTCACAGTTCATGGTGGGTAGATATATCATGAAGTTTCCCAGTCTTAGGAAGAGGTTCCTGGTCTTAGGATGAGTTCAGACCTCACCAATTCATCAGAGGTAAGATGATAACAAGCCTAAAATGCAAGGGGACACAAGGATTACTGCGGGCTTGGACTCCAAGGCTGAGATACTGGTGATCATTGAAGGTTAGAAGGCCATCTGGTTGCTTTTTGTTGTTGTTGTTCTATCTCCTGGTAGTTCTTAACTATCCCATACTCTAATGTCGTTCTAAATAAGAAGAGTCCCTGGTCATGCTAGTGGCTGAATCTTTTGCCAGCCTGTCAGGATTAGAAAGAGGCATACAAAGGAAATGCTATTTTTATATAACATTTAGTTTGTGTGTTCCACCTCATACAATTCTTATTTCTTAGCATCCCTCTATTTTGATGTGATGAAGCTATTTTTTTTAGAATCTTCATCACCTTCTAAAGTACCCAACTTCCATGGATATATTGGTGTAAGTGTGTTCTCTTTGGGAGAGGAGTATAAAATTGTCACCTCTGGTATCAGGCGAACTGTGTGACTGACGCTGTCTTATTTGGAATGATATCTTCTACTCAAGAATGAAAGCTCAGTTCAGAAGATCTATTAGTCTAATAGCTCATGTGTGTGTGGTTACACTCTAGAATTATCTGGAAAAGCTAACAGGACAAAACTGGGCCATGCTTCCTCTGCTCAAGGCCAAACGGGAAAGATAGAAGTAAATCTGGAACACCATGCAACATTAAGGTCAGCAAAGACAAATATTGACTTCTGTCCAAAGCACAGGAGAGAATCCAAAACAAGACCTACAACCAGAGGTCAGAAGCCAAGAAGAAATCAGGTTGAGCTGGGAGAAGTGGGAAAACAAATTGCAGAGAGATGTGGAGAGCTTTCCGTGGAGGTTCTCAGTGCTTGGTGGGTAGGTATGAGTTCCAGTGTTTACACCTATATACTAACTTGTTCTTTAATTTAGTTTTTAGGACAAAAGAAAAAAATTATCGAAGGTTTATGAAAAACACATGAGCAGAAATTCTTAAAAATTTCTTTCATTTGGCTCTCCTTCCCCTAAAAGCAGAGAAGAGACCAGATTTTTATGCTTAGCTGGTGGATCGCCAAAATCAAGTTCTAAGAATTCCAGCACTTGAATAAAAAGTATATATTTTTTATTTTATAAACTTGACTAAGTTAAAACCTTGCAAATAAATTAAAACATTTCCCACCAAAAATAACTAGACCACAAGTCTAGATATTTAAAAAACTATTATGCAGTTAGAATAGACATTAGCTAACATACCTATTTCCCCCACTTTCTGGTGGATGTTGTGTGTGTTATGAATAGGCAACATTGTAGGCTTAAAGATCCAAAAACAAGAAGCCCACAGTTGAAACAGCAGGCTCTGAGTGTAAACATAAAGGCCATCTATTTTGAATGTAATCTCATCCAAAATTTCAGTGTTTTTATTCAAAGAAATAGTGAAAATATTAAAATTTATGTGGAAGCATGGGAAAAACTTTGGATAGCCAAAATAACCCCAAGCAAAAAAGGAATAAAGCTGCAATGAGTGATGCTGTATTTGTTTTCAAGTTAGACTACAGAACTACAGAAACAAATACAATGGTGCACCAGCACAAAACCAAACCTGTTCCCTCGCATCATCCCCTCCAAGCATAAGAGAATACCAACGAAGAGGGGTGCACAAAGAATGTGGGAGGCAACCAGTATGGAGGAGGTCCAAGAAACGCTGTGTTTGGGCACTCCAAAGCCATGACCTTCACGAACCCACAGCAGCTGTCATTGCCTACACAGTGCCTGTGCAAGACTGAGCCAGTAAACATCCAGTGAGAGATATTGACTATGACTATTGAGATCCTGCCAAGGGAAGCTAAAGTTTGTGGAAGGCATCGGGGGAGGGGGGACGGGGAGGAGGGAGGAAGTCATTTTCTTCAGTGATGTAGCTGCTACTTGAGTTTCATGCTCTGATGGGTAGCTTTGCTCCCATGCCCATGCAAGTGGCCTTGGTTAATCTCAGTGGGTGGCAAAGCAAAACAAACCCAAAGATATGAAGGTGGAATGGAGACTTTGTTGGAGGATGGTGACAAGGCTTGGGCCAGTGGACGAAGATAAGAGTGAGCAGAGGGTTGGTTTGAGCAACATGTATTATGTACATGGATGAAATTAGCAGAGAGTAGTATTTTTTTAAATAAATGAACATTTAAATCAGTGGACTAGAAGACTCAGACAGAATACCATGTGATTATAGCCATCTGATCTTTGTCAAAGATCAAATATAATTTATACACCAGAGACAGCATCTTCAACAACTGGTGCTGGGAAAACTGGAATTTTGTACAGGTCAAGGAAAAAAAACCAAAACAAAACAAAAAAATAAAATCCTTAACTCTTTAGTGTTTGGATTTGTTGATGGTTGCTATAATTTATGAAATTACGGAATTATATTGTAAGATCAATCATCTTAGAAAGAATTTGCCTCCAATTATTTAACATAAGCAATCAGAAAATTAAAAGCTGAAAATGACTATTGAGCATATCCTTCGCTTACACCTATTTGGTTACATGGAGAGCTCTCATATCCTTCTGAGGCTGACTTCACACGCACTTACCCCTTTCTCACCAGTGAGTCATGTTCCTACACATCCCTTCACCTGACGAGAGACAAAACTTGTAACTTTCTCTTAACCAAAAGTTGTTAGTAACCAAATGGGATGCTGCTTCCTTGGTTGATCTACCAGGTCTAAGTTCTCACCTTTCCAGACTAGAGAGATTCTTCTGGCTTTGAAAAGAGAAGTCTGCCATATTGTCAACTGTCTAAGCAGAAAACCCTGGGGGAAGGAATTGTGGGCAGTATTTAAGAAGTAAGTATTTGTCTAGCAAAAAGACATCAGAAAGTTGAGACTGTCATTCACATAACCACAGGAACATTTATTCTATCAAAGAGGAGAAGCCTGGAAGTAAGTTCTTCCTCAGGTAAGCCTCCAAATAACAACAAAGAAAGCTGGCACCCTGATTTGTTGTGAGACCCGGAGCAGAGGCTCCAGCTAAGGTGTGCCCATTCTTTCATGCCTCAGAATAAGTGAGATAAAAACTTTATATTGTTTGCAGGTATTAAGTGTGTAGCATTTTTTCAAATAATATACCCTTCTTAACATACTTTGATCTTCAAATGCATGTGCTTACAGACTGAAATATTAAAATGTGTGTGTGAGCGCGCACATGTATGTGTATGTATGTCCTTGGGTTCGCAATCCTCACGGACCCCTGGGTGCTCTCAATGCTCCAGTCAGATGGAACATTCATTGTTTTCCAGCCCTGACATAATGTTTCAAGATTCTGCGGAAACACCCATTATCCTCCTATGTGTGTCTGAGACGGCCTCCTTGTCTTTCAATCTTATTGAGAACAACAGCTTCAGCTGGGCGGGTATTGCAGTCCAAAATTCCACACTCAAGAAGCTGAGGCAGGAGGATCAGGAGTTCTCATCAGACTCGGCTACATGAGACCCTGGGGGCAGGGTATAGTAGAGGAAAGAAAGGAACCATGATGGTTTGGTTAATTACCAACTTGGCAGAAATCTGGAATTGCTTGCAATCTGGGCCTCCAGGCTTACCCGTGGGGGGATTTCCTTGATTATGTTGAGATGGCAAGACACTCTTTAAGATGCTTGTTCTCCATATAAGAGAATACAGAGCTCAGAGCATCAACATGTATTCGTTGTTCTCAGCTTTCTTGATTGTGGATGTCATGTTCCAACTGCCTTGACTTCACCGCCGTGATTAAACTGGGGGCTGAGATAAATCCTTCCATGTTAAGTTGATTTTGTTAGAGTACTTTAGCCTGGTGATAAGAAAGTACACTAAGAAGCAAGAAAGGAAGGAAGGAAGGAAGGAAGGAAGGAAGGAAGGAAGGAAGGAAGGAAGGAAGGAAGGAAGGAAGGAAAAAAAACAACTTCTCTGGCCGTTTTCTTTGAGCTGATTACCTGGAGCTGATTACTGTTTCCCTTTTTGTCAGCAAGGCTCTGGGAGAAGTCTTCTGTCACAGTATTTAACTTCTCTAACTGAAGATTTATATAGCAGCTTATTTTCAGTCTTAGGACTGCTAAGAGAAGCAGGTATAGCCCATTCATCTCCCATGACTAATAAAATACATAGACACATGAATCACCAAGTCTTAATAAGTTACAGCCCTTAATCAAATCTAATGAACTTTCTTGATGTCAGAGAGTCCATTGCCCAGTGACTTTAGATCCTAACTTTGACATAGAGAGGAGTTTGGATAGTATAAAAAGTCCACAAACCAATCTAGTTAATATTTGAAAACAAACCAGACTTCTATGGGCCTAGTGAGATGATTCAGCCACTGAGATTCTTACGGAGGACCCAAGTTCAGTTCCCAACACCCACAATGGAAAGCTCAAAACTTCCTTTAATTCCAGCTTCTGGAGATTCAGCACCTACTTCTGGACTTCTTGGGTGGCTGTCTTCACATAAACATACCCTCACACATGCATGTCATTATAAATAAAATAAGCCTATTTGAAACAAATGAAAAATATCACTATTATCCAGGAGCCAACCCTCAACATTATAGATTATCAGATTTTTCAAAATATTCAGCCGGTTTTACTGTAGAAATGAACCAGATAGACTATCACACAACAGTTTGGCTGTTGACAATAATTTAGGTGATTTTCAATGCTCCCTCCGCTTTTGACCTTGGGATGCCATTTTACCAAATGAGTCTTTCCACCCTGTAAGAACACCATGGCTAGAAAAGAGACAGCCTGGTGTCTGCAAATGCCTGCCACTAGCAAACGACTCCCATATAGGCTATTTTATTATAGACCAAAGGTTTCAGAGGTAACTTTTAAAAAAAGAGATAGTTGGATTAAATTTATTTCTAGAATATTCTTTTTGGACGAACTCTTTTCAAACAAGTGTCATGAAACAGTTTATTTTTAGATTTAAGGTAAAAGAGCCGTACTGTACTTGGCTCTCTGCGAAATTTTTACATCCTCTGTCTTCTGGGATGAGAAGGCTATTAGTGTCACTTTCCAAACATCTTTGATTCTGTAGAGAAGATTTTTAAGAATTCACTTTAGTCACAGGGGAAAAAAAATAAGTCACTTCAAATGTCATATCAAATATCTACTATCCAATGTAATACTGCTTGGATATAATTTTTAAAAAGCCAAGTACTAGTTGGATAATATTATAGAGACCGTAATACTCTCTTTAATGTCAGAAAAGAAACTGAGAAATGTCTTGTCTTTTGATAGTCTTTCCCAACATAGACTTTTCAAAGGAAATTTTTATTAAATACTAAACATATAATTTAATAATTATTTCTTCTTCCATAGAAACCAAAGAGAAATAGCAGAAAATAACATTCATAAGACAGGTGTTGAGAATGCATTATTCCAATAAGGTCTATGCTGTTAATAAATATGAAAATCTTTCTCACGTACAGGAACAATGGTGTGAAAACAATGGGTGTTAACTTTTGGCTTCCACAAAAGCACCATGCTATTTGCAGGAGGCTCTTAGATCTGCCAGAATAGGCTTTTCCTACTGCAGCGCATTTTCACTGCCATTGTGAAAGGAAGCGCATATAGCTCTTGTCTAGGAAGTTTTAATTGTGGATTAATAAATAGGAGACCCGCGTATGTTGTTGCTAGTCATTAATGCAAAGGTGAAGTTGTTCTTTCATGGCAGGTGGGTCAATTAGCATCTTTAAAAGGAGCCATCATTAAGATAACAACAACAACAACAACAAAAAAAAAACAACTTGGGTTTGCTGATGAATAATGATTTCATCTCAAAAAGCACTTTAAAAAACATTGACTAATTAATATGACTCAGAAGGCTCAAACAAAAATATGTTCTCTGTTCTTAGACTTTTGAACAGAAGTATTCTGGGGGGCGGGAAGGAACGGTCAACTGAAAAATTGTATGTGTCCTTTGTCAGTGGTAATGCCACTTACAGTACAGATGTTTAAGAGTTGTTTGTGCCAGAGTGAAGATAACTTGTATTTTACTGTGGAAAACATATTTTTAAATGCTTTTAAACCTTTATTTTACTAGGAATCTGGCTGGAATAGGCAATTTGAAAATCTCTTTAAAAAACACTGTCAGTGCTAGTTAAAGTAAGTCCATCTTTGTTTTCAAGGGATGGAAGAGTGTGCTAGGAACAGTGAGACCGTGAATGGATGTGGTGGTCCTGAGAAAACTATGTGTGTGTGTGTGCGTGCGTGTGTGTGTGCGTCTGTCTGTGTGTCTTTGTGTCTGTGTGTGTAACTGTGTGGGTCTTGATCTGTGTGTGTGTTTTGTGTCTGTGTGTCTGTCTGTATGTCTGTGTCTCTGTGTGTCTTTTTGTGTATATATGTATGTGTGTCTGTGTGTGTGCCTGTTTCTGTCTGTGTGCCTGTCTATCTGTGTCTCTGTGTGTCTTTTTATGTATCTCTGTGTGTGTCTGTGTGTCTCTCTCTGTGTGTCTGTGTGTGTGCCTGTTTGTGTCTGTGTGTCTGTCTACCTATGTCTCTGTGTGTCTTTTTGTGTGTCTGTATGTGTCTCTCTCTTTATGTGTGTCTGTGGGGTGTATTTCCTCTCTTACACATATACGGTATTCAGTGTACCACTGGCTAGGAAGAAAATGGGCTCACAAAATCCAAAAACTCGCAATGAGGCCAGTGTTTAAATCCCTGACTCTCAAATATCATCAGCTGAGTGAGAATGAGTGAAATGGTAAGTTCACCTGCCTTAGCTCAGACTCCTAGAAAAAAAACAGCGCTCCTTCTGACACACATAGTGTTCATGGCTTTCGGAAGTCAGATCCAGCAGGGTGAAGCAGCTATCGTAGTATTTCCTAATCTCTCTATTGTGGCCCTAAATTCCCCAGTGTTTGGTTCGTTCCCAGAAAGACGGTGGTTGGCATGGTCACTAGATCTCCTCAGCACACATCACCTAAAGAGCTGTAGCTCACACCCACAGAGAAGAAAGTCCCACTTTCTAAGTGTCAGCAGAGGTCCCAAGGGTCAGCATCTCATTGACCCCTGGCATCATAGCTATTCCTCAACTGATCCCTTTAAGCCAAAGAGAGAATTTCCTATGAGCAGGGCAAATGATGTTCCGCAGTTTTACTCTGTATGGATCATGAGGGAGGGAGCACTTGGTTCTCCAGCAGAAAGGTGTTCTGAGGAGCAAAAATTAACACTAGTAAAAATGCTGCCAAGGTTACCAGATAATTATTATTTATCTATTTTGTCCATAATCTGGTAAATCAGAGGCCAATAGTAGCCAGTGGACTAGTGGAAGAGAACTTCTACATCTCTATCTTGCCCAGAAGCAGGAAGAAACTAAAATGTTAATTTTTTCTTTTTCTTTTTGTTATCTTCTTTTCTCTTTCAGGATACACTTTCAGTTTCTTTATAGCCCTGAGTGTCCTGGAACTGCTCTGTAAACAAGGCTGGCCTTGAGTTTACAGAGATCTGCCTGCCTCGCCTCTTGAGTACTGGGATTAAAAGTGTGTGTCACCACGCTCAGCTTCCTTCTTTCCTTCCTTCCTTCCTTCCTTCCTTCCTTCCTTCCTTCCTTCCTTCCTTCCTTCCTTCTTTCCTTGCTTCCTTCCTTGCTTCCTTCCTTCCTTCTCCCTCTCTCCCTCCCTTCTTCCCTCCCTCCTTCTTCCCCCTCTCCCTTTTTTCTTTCTTTCTTTGTTTCTTTCTTTGTTTCTTTGTTTCTTTCTTTCTTTTTTTTTTAAATTTTTTTCCCTTTCTTAAAAATATACAATTGTTTTCTTCAAAGAGTGTCTTGGGTTGTTGTCCTATCCTCCAGCATTTCCAAGTCTGTTTCACATTCTGTAAACATCAGTTGACTGAATACTGGAGGAACTCACAGCATAGCCCAGTTTAAGGCACCTTTCCTCTCAGCATCTCTGCAGCCCCTTCAGAAAAGAGGGAGATGAAACAGAAGGGAAAAGCATGGGACAATTGGACAGACATCAAGAAAGCTTTGTCCATTACTCAGATGCCCAGGAATTAATTTAACTGGGAACATAAGAAATTAGATAATAGTCAAGGGGCATTCTAGGTGTGGTAGCTCAACCCCAGCATCAGACTGCACTGTGGAATATTATTTTAACTATGTAAAGGTGTGTTGCATTTGTTTAACTAGGCAAAGAGTCACTGCATTTGGTCATGCTGCATTTGTTTAACAATGTAAAGCTGTGTTGCTGTGCCTGCCAAGGCACCTGGTTGGTCTAATAAAATGCTGAACGGCCTATGGCTAGGCAGTAGAGGGACAGGTGGGGCTGGGGGTGGAGAGAATAAGTAGTAGGAGGAATCTAGGTACATGTGTGTGTGAGAGATGGGGGGAAGAGTGGAGAATGAGAGAAAAAGAGACACCTGGGGTCACCCAGCCAGGCAACTGCCAGCCAGGGAGACGTGGAGTACGACATACAGAAGGAAAGAGAGACAAAAGGCAAAACATCGATAAAGGGAAACAGATTAAATCAGGTTATAAGAACTAGTGGGCAAAGCATAAGATAAGACAGAGAATTCATAACTAACAGCGTCTCTACATCATGATTTAGGAGCTGCTTAGTGGACCACAAGAAAGCCTGCTGCAGGGATGCCGTGGGAGGATTGTGAGTTCTATGTCAGCCTGGACTACTTAAGGCCTTGTCTTAAAGGAAACAAAGAAATGAGCAAAGCCACAAGGGACCATGAGACTGAACAGAACCGGATGCATGTGCTCTGGTAAAGGATTTAACACTCTGTTACTTAGTAAGTGATAATGAAAAATTTAGCTACATTTTTTTCTTCCTGGAGGATTTTAAAAATGTATCTGAGAAAACTGCTCCATGGACCATCTTGTGAAAGCAATTGTGGAAACATTTTTCTCATACTCTATTATTTTTTTCTACAAAAAATTATCTATTTCTGTGTGTGTGTGTGTGTGTGTGTGTGAGAGAGAGAGAGAGAGAGAGAGAGAGAGAGAGAGAGAGAGAGAGAGAGAGAGAGAGAGAAAGAGAGAGAGAGATTCTCTCTGGGCTGAAATGTTTCTGCAATCATATGCGTTCAGTAAGTCCAGCTTATTTCTATTCATTTAGCCTAATAACCACTCATATTACTGTTTATATACTGTTTATAAATGTTGAAATCTTCGAACTTTATTTGGCTACATTTTTTTCTTCCTGGAGGATTTTAAAGATGTATCTGAGAAAACTGCTCCATGGACAGTCACCCCTGTCAGTCATCCTTCTACCTAACTCCCTTTCTTCTTTTCTGTTGCTTTCTGCCTGTCTGTCTCTTTCTATCTCTCTTTGTCTCTCTTTCCTTTTCTCTTTCACACAACACAGGTTAACATCCTGCAAAAAGAAGCTTTGATTTCTGCATTCCCTGCAGAAGACCAATGTTTCTACCTTACAGAAGGAACAAAATATCAAAATTAGTACCTGACTTCTAACTACGTGTTTGATGTTTCCTAAGCTGTGTGGCTTCCCCTATCTTCTCCTCCTGCTCCATTTTCTCCTCCATGTATGAAGACTTCTGGCCCTCGCTAATCTAATAACATTAATCACAAAATTTTTGTTGCCTTCAGACACAAGACCCATTCAAATCTTGCAATATAGCAGCTGGCTGTCTATGCATCTTTATTTCCTCAGTGGAGAGGTCAGAGGCTTGCTTGGGGTCATGTATTTAAGGACTAGAGTTAAGACTTCATTTTTACTTTAAGCAAAAAACAACAGCTGTATTGTGGGAATGATGGGCTTGCTGAAGAAAAAGAGCGAAGCTCCTGTCTCTTTTTTCCTCTTGTTATTTGAAACATGGTCCTGCTATATACCACCGGCTGGTCTGGACTCTATGTATAGACCAGGCATGCCCTGAATAAACTTTCTGTTTCTGACTCTTTAATACTGTAAATTTAGACCTATGCCACCATTTCTGTCCCTGCCTCTTCAAAGGCCCCAGTCAGCTGTTCTATATGCAACTATGTTCAGGTTTTTACTTACCTCACTTTTCTTCTATACATCATTGCTCTTTGAGGTACTAGCAGACAGAAAAATAATTACGTGACTCACAACAGACTCAAACATTTGGAAAAACAGGGGAATACTTTATCTGGAGGGGGAGGAGGGGTGGAAAGACTAAGGGAGAAGAAGAAAGGAAGGATAAAGTTCACCAAGGATCATTTGAAGAACCATAGGAAAGTATATTATTTCATGTCTACTTAATATATGTTATATATGTGTATGTATATGCATGTATCAAAAATTTTGATGAAGTTATACCACGTAGGGTGATAATATTTCCCCCAAGAGCTATGTTTATTTTAAGAGACCCAGTGTCAGCCATAGGTAACTTTCCTTTAAGCCGGTGATGAGAGGAATCTAAGAAACTTTTAAGACACTATAGAGAATCTCTATTGCCATTGAATGCTGTGGGACAATGGTTTTACCCTGTAAAGATTTGTTTCTTATACTTGTTTAATAAAATATTGATTGGACAGTAGCCAGGAAGGAAGTATAGGTGGGGTGACCAAGCAGAAAGTAGAGGTGGGGCAACAAGAATTCTGGGAAGAGGGAAGCTCAGTCTCCCAGTTGTGATCCCACTGCAGAGGAAGCAAGATGTGACTGCCTCGCCGAAAAAGGTACCAAGCCATGTGGCCAACATAGCCAAGAATTATGGGTTAATATAAGTTATAAGAATTAATTAATAAGAAGAGTCCGAGATACTGAGCCAATCAGTTTAAAATTGATGTAGACTTTTGTGTGATTCTTTGGGACTAAACAGACATGGGACTTGGTGGGACAGACACCTCTGTCAACACTTGGTTTCTTCCCAGAACTAGAAGTTAAGAGATTATTGCTAAAGACACTACAAACTTTGGACATAGGACTTTGAGGGTTCAAGAGGGAATTGACCTGCCTGGGTGCCCTTTCCCTGAGGATGGGCCATCACAGTATCTGATGGTGCTATGCAAGTTGCCAAGGTAGAGAAGCAACTGGTATACCTGCCTCGCTGTGTACCCTGTAAACTGAAAAAATGACTGGAATGGCAACTTATCCACAGTGGGCAATAGTGACACTAAAATCTTTGGGGTAACCAATAGTTATCTAACTGGACTTAAAACTCACTCAGAATAAGACCAACAAAAGATATCTCTGTTAGCTAAGATAATGGGTTTTTGAGAAGGTTGTGAAATTATTACTTTAGGATTACTGAAGGTGTGTGGGTACAAATTTGCTAGTCAGTGAGTGATTCTACTGTCAGCTTGAACTAATTGAATGAGTTTAATAGTTATCGATTACTAGGGGAGATAAGAGAAGGAAGGGTAAGTGGAAGAAAGAAAGTAAAAGCTGTGTTGAGTATAAGGTGTGTTCGGCCTACAGCATTGCATTGTGTATGTTTGCATTCATCGTGTGTGATGGTTAATTCTCTCAACTTGATTGCATTTAGATACACCTAGGAGATTAACAGAGCACACTGCTGGGGTGTCTATAATTATCTTCCCAGACAGGATGCGAAAGTGTCTGGGGCCCCAATGAAATGAAGTAGAGAAAAGGAGAAAAGTCAGCCCAGTGTGGGCAACCCCATACTCTGTTTGCTGCTAGGGAAGAGGTGTCTACTCCACAGACAGTCACACCACTATGATCTTCTGCCCGGTCTATGAGGGATAAGCAGCCATTGTCTGAACCCTATGAAGCTGTGAGCTCAGATAAATCCTTCCACCTTCCAGTTTGTTTAAGTCAGATGTTACAATCACAGGTACAAAAATTAACTAATATATAATGCAAATAATGTAATTTGTGGGGTATTGGTTATCTTGCTTCTAAATGGGATTTTATCTTTCCAGCTACATTCTAGGGTATGGCTAAAAGAAGGAGACATGGAGGACCTTGAGTTGAGTAAAAAGGAATACAGACCCTGATGTTTTGCAGTCTGGTGATAAAGAAATGAACATGCAACTCTGCACTGTGGTGTGGTAAACATGATACATATGCTGCCTATGTGTGGGCCACATGAGTGTTCATGGCCAGTAAAGCCCACTCCATGTTTTTAGGCAGATGGCCTACATAAAACAACAGAAAAGAAACCTTGACAAATAGAATGAGAGGTTAGGGAGACAGCTCATTAAGTGTAAGTATGAGGGCTTAATTTGAATGCCCAGTAATCATATGAATTCTAGGTATGGTCCCATTTGTGATCTTAAGGTTTGGAAGCATGGACAGGAGAATATAGAGAGTTCATTGACTGGTCAGCCTAGCCAAAATGGTGACTTGTGGGTTCAGTGAGCGACTGTCTCAAGGGAATAAGGCAGCAGCGAGAGATAAACACACCCGATGTCCCCTTCTTGCCATTTGTGTGCATACATATGAATGTGATCAGTCACACACACGTGCATACACCACACACACAGGCACACAAAATAATACAATGACAAATAACATTGAATTGCTTTAATGAATGCTTAGGAATACTCTTTTCTATTTGAGAGAGGTTGATGCTGAACTTTGGATTTCCAGGCAGTTAATTGAAAAGAAGTTCAACTATTGATCACTTTCTGACCTTGGCCTCTGGCTTCAGCTATTGTTAGATTTGTCCTCTTTTCATTTGAGATGTCCCTACCTTGATGGTCTTACTGCAGGCTCCCAGAGAAAGCCAGTTCCCATAAAATCACATGTGAGGGTTGATTCGTCTCCCAGAGCACACTTCTTCTGCCTAAGACATAATCAAAATAACATTTCAAGGTCGCCGTGGGGTAGGATTGGGGTTATTACCTGGGAATGGGAGTGCGGCTGTAAATTTGTCAGGCACAGGCTGAAGCAAACATCTCAGTAAGTGAAGTCACAGCTGCCTAGGAGGTTAATTTCAGTCTGTGTTTGCATTTAAGGCCCCAGTATCACCTTCAAGGGAAGACAAGAATAAATCCAGGAAACCTGGACTCCTGCAGTTTCCACCGGGTTAGATGATGTTCTAGAGAATTTATTGAATTAGAAAGGTTTTTTTTTTTTTTTTTGGTTAGGTTTTCAGCCTTTTATTTTTCTTTCCGTTTTTTATGTTCACTTGCAATCTAAACAACAGGAAGAAAAATGGTTAAGTCTGAAAGAGGGTCAGTCCCTGGGATTCTTCCTATGAGTCTCAGGTAAACTTTATGTTTCTGAGTTTATTATCCCGGAATTGCTTGGCCCTAGACAAAAATGATAGTGGAGACCACGTATCTCTTGATTAAGTTGTCAAATTCACAGGCCGATTGACCCGGTGATATGATTTCAATTACTGCTTTTGATGCTTCTGGAATTTGTGGCAGCAGATAAGGTATCCTGCCTTAAGAGACAACTTCTATTGCTGAGGACGGAAGACAGACATCACTGCAAGTGTATGGTCTCATATAAGCCGATGTAGTTAGTCCTGCCTCGTCCCCGCAGCTCAGTTGAGTTCATCTATAGGTGGTCTTCGTGTTGGAGCTTTCACAGTTAGCAGAGATGGTTTGAACTCCAAACCCCCAAACCCTCTCCTCCCGGCCTTAGACACTGGGGTTGCTTTCCTGTGGCTCAGTTACTGCTATTTCTGAGGAAATGATCTTAAAACACTTAGAATGATTCTAGAATGAGCAAATGACCCTACTTGCTCAGGACTATGTTATGTTGATGGGAGCTGCTGACAGAAACTGGTCAGGTAGGTCAGGGACCCCAGCACAGAGGAACTCAGAATGCCCTTGCTGGAGGCCAGAAATGCCAGAAGAGAGTTTCTTTTCCTGGTTTCTTATCTCTTGCCTGAAAGCTTTAAGTGAGAATGTGACTAAAACCAAGACATCTTATGGTTGGGCCAGCTGGACTAGCCAGCTTATCTCCTTCCTCCTCATACCTCACCCCAGTTTCTGGCATAATTCCTTTTAAAAGGCCCCCTGATAGCCACTCAAAGGAACCTTGTCCACAGAGACTTACTCCTGCTCTACAGAAACTCTGCCTTCTCTCTTAATATAGCTTCTATGAATCTCTAATATACTTCTCCCTATAACCCAGCCTCTGTGGTCTGTAAATCCTAATCTTTGACTTCAGAAGACAAGAATCCAAAGACCACAAGCTTAAGGATGCATTGCGAGCTGTTAGGTTTTCCAATATTCTACTCACCCCAAATCTAAGACTACCTGAAGTGAGAGGAAAGACCTTAATCAAATGCAAAGATACCCCCTAAAATTCTGTGCCCATGCTACTCCCAGTGAGAGACCCCTTGCCAATGGAATAAGGCAGAGAGCGAGAGGGGGTACCCAATGTCCTCTTCTGGCCTTTGTATGCATGCAGATGGGTGTGGTTGGTTACACATACATGCATATACCACACATATGTGTACACGCACGTGCATGCGCGCGCACGTGCACACACACACACACACACACACGCACGCACTGAAGTCTTTCCCAATGTGCTCATGTTTAGTGAGCCTCGAGTCTTTGGGAGCAATTAAGTTCAGATGAGGTCATGTGTGCAGTGTCACCAAGATGGGATTAGTAATTAGTAGTCTCATGATGATAGTCTCTCTCTTCCTATCAAATAAGAGCATGGAGCATGTGGATGAACTGGAATTGAAGAGGGCTTTCATCCAAGTCCAAAATGACTTCCACCTTGATAATGGAACTTTTTCTCTCTTTGTGCAAAAAGACACTTCCCTGTGGCCAACCATGAGAAATAAATGTCTTTTTTTTTTTTTTTTTTTTTTTTTTTTTTGCCACCTTCTCTATTGGACTGCATTAAGAGCAGCCCAAAGGAGATGAGCCCATGAATCTTTGGATCTTGAGATACAGAGTCTACAGAACCAAAGGACATGCTGGTCTTCACTAGTCCCAGACTGTTCAATGTTTAAAGATCTTCCTTGGAGTGTAGAAAGGTAACATTGACTTGACCAGAGGAAAGCTACCTGAAGCATATCTGAGTCTTTTAGTTGAGCCCTCAAGAAAATAATAGCTCAAGGTTGCTACTCATTTGAAACCTGTTCATGGCAAAGGAAATCTAGTGGAGAATTATAGATCTCTCCAGCAGAAGCATTTCTGTTGGTGCAGCCCTCCGGAAACAATACTGGGTGGGGATGGAAGGGATTGGCTCTGACTGTACCATGAAAATCACAGTGTTTACAACACTAAGAGGCTCAGCCTGTAGGGGTCTGCATTCCCTTTACCAGTGAGTTGGGTAAATAAGTAATATCAAAAGTTCTTGGTGGTTTTAAAATTCTGAGTCTGTATTTTTTTTTTTTTTTGTACGATGTTTTTGGTCTTATTCAATGATAATAAAACCCCTTCTCCCATGTTCTTTTTTTTTTCCCAAACAAGAAGAAGCTGGGTGACAATCAACTCTGAAATAGAAATTAATTCCATTAGCATTTAAAAATCTCAATGGCAATATTTTCTGAACAATGGCTGCCATTGATGGCGTGAGTGGGCCATTGTGCCTTCTGCCAGCTGAACAGACACCACTTTATTCTTAGCAGCTGTGATCCCTAATTGGAAAGGGGACTGGTCCAAAAGTGATAAAAGGGAAATCGCATTACAATTTGCAAAGAAGCTCGGTGGCTTTTGCTGCCCTGGTCCTGTTCCTCCCTGGAGCTACTCACTGAGGAATGCGCCCTTTGGACTGTAAAGACCTACAATGGCTTAATTTTGACTCTGGGGTGCTTGCCTGAAAAAGTCTCCCTTTGCTCTCTCTGCTGCTCAAATGGGTAAAGGGTCTTGTCCATAGACCCCGCTGTTCCTCGAAACATTGGGGTTTCATAGATACAGGCTGTTTTACACTCGGAACTGAGTATGAACTAGGGCATTGCTTCTGTAAGCAGGTGGCAGCGTTCTGGGAGGGAGGGATGAGTTAGATTCACTGACTGATGTGGCCATTGCTCTGATGCACGCCGCCTTTGACAGGAAGCGTATTAAGCTTACGCCCATGGTCCTTGCTTTCCTCACTGGAGACTTTGCTTAAATTTATTTTCAGCAAGGCTTTCCCTGTCCAAACACACATACTATCGTCCCACCCCCATATCTCTTACCATATGTCTGATCTATTTCTCATTACAGAGTGTCCCCTTCCCACACCCCATGAAAGACAATATGACACTCATTTTGGCTTACTAGTGGATTTCAAATTTCTAGCAAGATGCATGGTAAGCGGCATGTACTCCATCTGTGTTTGTAGAGTGACTGCCTTGTTGAATGGCCTAGAAGAAATTACCCAATAAACATTTCATGGATGCCGGAATGAATTTTGTAGGAAGAGGGCCCTTTGAATTCTTGCTGGTCTTTTTGATTTTTTATTCTGCCAGAGCACAGAGGTAAATTGGCCTGCCATTTGATATAATAGTTCCCCAAATTGCACATTTCCGGAGTGTTTCTTCCTGTAGAGGTGATGATTTTGCAAGGCCCGGAAAGCAAGGCCTTTAGATCAGGTGCTCTGCTAGTGTCTGCCTTGTAATCTTCAGGCTCTGACAGAGCGCTCAGTCTTTCCTGGGCAGATTATAATTTTTCCTCAATTCCCCTATATTCAAGTATTTTATGCATTAGACTTGAGAAAGACCAGACAATGTCACTGAAACAATTCCAAGCCTAGCTGCTCCTTCTAGCCACACAGGGATGTGACATCTGGGCATCCTCCTAGATGACAATGTCTAAAGTTTGGAGTTGGACCAACACTGGGATAATCTCAAAGTTTCTCCGGCTGACCCTAGGTCAAGTTGACTGTCCTACTATGCCATCTCTTCTGCTGCCCCAAGTGAGAACCTTGGAATCAGAGGTAATATATGAACTAGATCTGATGCAATGAATGACCATAAACTTAAAGCCACAGATATTTGTCCTCCCACAGTTCCCAGCGCTAGAAGTCAATTGCTGGATAATAATATGAATGAAAGTAACTTCTTCAGACCATACTGACATCTTCTTTCCTTAGCCTACACGAGGCTTTCGTGGGATGGGAGACCGGAAAGTTTGGAGGTTGAGGTTCTAATACCATGCCCGGAGAAATCTCCTAGGAGTCAACCAGGATGACTCCAGCTTAGATTCCAAGCAATGGCGGAACTGGCCTTCTCCTCTGACCAGATTGGTGCTTGACCCAATTTTCATTAGAAAGGGGCCATCCAGCAACTTATAAAAGCAGATTCAGAGACCCAGAGCCAAACATGAGGCAGAGTTCGGGAATCTACTGCGGAGGAGAAGCACTGTAGGAGCCAAAAGGGTCAAGGAAACCACAGGAAGGCTCAGACAGTCAAATAACCAGGGCTCATAGCAGCTCACAGAAACTGAACAGACAACCAGCGAGCCCACAGATGACTGACCTGGGCACTCTGCATATGTGTCACAGTCGTGTAGCATGATCCTATTTATGGGACTCCTAACAGTGGGAACTGGGGCTGTCTCTGACTTTTTCTTACTGACTTTTGGGACCCTACTTCTCATAATGGGTCACCTTACCCAGTCTTAATATATGGGAAGTACTTAGTTTTACTGCAACTTGTGATGTGGGATTCCCCTCTGTATGCTGTGATTACCATCAATGAGTAAAGAAAACTGGCTTGGCCTGATAGGGTAAAATAGAGGTAGGCGGGGAAACCTAAACTGAATGCTGGGAGAAAAAAGGACGGAGTCAGAGAGACACCATGTAGCCCCACCAGAGACAGATTCCGGAACTTTAGCCAGTAAGCCACAGCCATGTGGCCATACATAGATTAATAGAATGGGTTAAATTAATATGTAAGAGTTAGCCAATAAGAAGCTAGAGCTAATGGTCCAACCAGTGATTTCATTAATATAGTTTCTGTGTGATTATTTCAAGGCTAAGCAGCCGGGAACCAATAAGCAGCTCTCTCCTCCTACATTTTGTTTATTTTTCAAGATGGTGTCTCCGTGGCTTTGAAGCTTGTCCTGGAACTAGCTCTTGTAGACTAGGCTGGCCTCAAACTCACAGAGATCTGCCTGCCTCTGCCTCCCAAGTGCTGGAATTAAAGGCCTGTGCCACCACCGCCTGGCCAAATGAGGGTATCTTGATAGACCACTTAAGTTTGATGTTTCAGCCCTTCATTTATAGGCTGGAGATACTGACAAAACACTGTTGAAGGGGCTAAATTAAATGTAAACAAGACATGAAATTCAGTAGAAGAGTGAAGTAAAACACAGTCTTAAGAAATATTGCTGATGGGAATCCAATTTGTGGAGCAATTATGCAAATGAGTGCACAGCTTCTTCTGCAGATGGGAATTAATCTACCTCAAACTCCAGCTATACCACTGTAGGTCATATAACCAAAGGACCACATCCTACCACAAAGACACTTGCTCAACCATGCTCACTGCTGCTGTATTTATAATAGCCAGAAATTGGAAACAACTTAGATGTACCTCAACAGAAGACTAGATAAAGAAAATGTGGTACATTTACACAATGATGTATTTCTCAACCATTAAAAAATGACATCATGAAATTTGCAGGCAAATGGATGGAACTAGGAAAGAAAATCATTCTAGCTGAGGTATCCCAGACCCGGAGAGAAAAATATGGAAATATGGTATGTACTCACTTAAAAGTAGTTATTAAGGCTCTAAAGCCACAGAGAAACCCTGTCTCAAAAAACCGAAAAAAAAAAAGTAGTTATTAGCTGCTAATCCAATGATAAACTACAATATATAGAACTCTGGAGGTTTGGTATAGAGAAGGGGACTAGAGGATGCCTAGCTCTTGTTAGGAAAGGGCAATCAAATGGATGGTTTGGGATGGATGGTTGTGGATGGATGTGAAATGGGATGATGAAGTTGGGAGAGGGAGCACACAAGCAGAGAGATGGCTAAAAATCAGGGGCATTGGAAAGATAGTGTGGAAACCTAATACAGTAGAAGCACCCTAAAATATCTAGCTATGTGAAGCTATATAAATGAAATCACTAAATATTAGGAGCAGACAGTGCCCCGTTTAGTTATCTTTTGTCACCAAACGAAGCTTCCTTCCTATACTTAGGATTGGGTTACATGTAATTGAGTTATTGGCCAAAGGAGTCCCTTAGGAAACCCCAAACAACCCAGGCTGTTGCCAAGACAATAGGTTACTCCCCACAAACTGACAAGTAAGATATCATTGCTGAAGACAACACCTATACTATTCGTGTAATATGGAGAAGTCCAGCTGATGACCCCCCCCATAGAGCCATCACCCCTACATTTTAGTATCTTCAGTACAGGAAAGTACTCTGCATGCTACCACGCCAACCACAAATCCTGTGACCCATAGTGGTGCCCCTGACTGAAAGATATGCTAGAGCACTGGTGGTACAAAGTTTGTGGGCATAACCAACCAATACATAATTCGACTGAAGGCCACTCTGTGAGATGGAACCCCCACCTGACACTGCCTGGGTGAGAAAGAATCAGAGAATAGATATCCCAGCAACCTAGGGTAAGGCTAAATAATGCTAGTCTGAACAAAGAAGAGCAAAATGTAGTGATAAAATGAGTCCTAATGACATTCTGCTATACTCATAGATCAGCGTCTTGTTCAGCCACCATTAAAGGAGCTTCCTTCTGCAGCAGAGGAGAAAAAATACAGAGACCCACAGCCAGACATGATACAGAAATAAGAGACCTCTGAAAAATTAGCCCTAAACGGATTGTCTCCATGAACTCCTTCCTCTCAGAGCTTAGGGAACTTCTTAGAAGAGGAGGCTGAAAGAGTGTAAGGATCAGAGGGGATGGAGGACACCAAGAAAAAAAATTCCTCTACATCAACATGAACAAAGCTCATATGAACTCACAGAGACTGAAGCAGCAGGCACAGGGCCTACATGGGTGTGTACCAGGTCCTCTGTGTATATATTACAGCTTCCAGTTTAGTGTTTGTTTTGTTTTGTTTTGTTTTCGAGATAGGGTTTCTCTGTAGCTTTGGAGCCTGTCCTGGAGCTAGCTCTTGTAGACCAGGCTGGTCTCGAACTCACAGAGATCTGCCTGTTTTTGCCTCCCAAATGCTGGGATTAAAGGCGTATGCAACCGCCCAGCCAGTTTAGTGTTCTTAATCAGATTCCTGAGTGTGCAAATGAGTGGGTCTTTGATTCTTAGGCCTTCTCTTGGACTCTTTTATTCTATTGATTTTTCTTGTCTAATAGCAGTGTGCTAGTTTTGTTTAATCTTGTTATTTTTTATTGTTGTCTCTTAGAAGCCTGTTCTTTTCTAATGAGAGACAGAAAGGGAGTGGATGCAGATGGGAGGGGAGATGAGGAAGAACTGGAAAGAGTGCAAACTTTAATCAAGATGTATTATGTGAGAAAAGAATCTATTTTCAGTGAAAAGGAAAGAAATAAAATAGAACCTCAAATATTGTATGATTGATTAATTCAAACAGAAACGACACAATGACAATATACTTGTGCCTTCTGTGATAAAATTGAGATACTGGATGACATCTTCAGTGATAATTTATTGCATGTGATCACATTAAAATATTTCAACACGACATAAGATAATGATGAATTTCTGGATCTCAATATTACTCAAAGTGTTCTTTGACAATTTCAATTGCTGCTGTCTCAAAAGAGGCACATTTTTCCGAATTTTAATTAATTAAATATACTAAGAATTACAATAATTCAAGAAAAATTCTTTTAGCTTGGTTTTTCTGTCAGTAGAACACCAAATTATGTAAAAATCTTTAGCATCAGGGACATTATTAAATAAAAATGAGAAAAAATATGTACTGCAAAGTATGTGTGCGTGTGTGTGTGTGCATGTGCGCGTGTGTTCGCTGCTTGTGAGGGAATGCATAGATCCACTCCTGTGTGATCACCAGCATAGGCCAGAGCAGGACATTTGGTGTCTTCTGTAGCCCTCTGTAGCTTTTTTGCGATGAGACAGAATCTTTTGCTCAATGAGAAGCTTGTAATTTGTGAGCTATCTGGTTCTTCCTATCTCTCTTCATGTTGGGGGTCACAGGTATGTGGAGCCATGCCCAGCTTTTTCTGTGGGTGCTGGGATTCAAACGCAGGTTGAATGCTTGCAAGAGCAGGCGCTCCTTTTTCACAGCCCCATCTTCCATGCTCTAAAAAAATATTTTCATAGGAGAAATGCTTGTCAATTTATTAAGTATATCTTTAGGATACATTCTAGCCTTGACTACTTCTGAAAAGTACAATATAACTTAGGTTAACTAAGTTTTGTTTAGCTTTCCACTGACTTCCAGACTTTTACAATAGAAAGAATTGGACAAATTTTCAAAAACTTTCAAATATGCCTTCAAATTCTGAAGATACGTGTTTCAAGCAAGGTAGAACACACTTTGCTTGTTGGCTTAAGGTTTACTCCTAAAATATAGTTGACTCCTAGCAATCGGATTTAGGAATGATGGTGGATCAAAACTGGCTGTCCCAGAGGATGGGGAACTACGCTTTTCCCAAGCCTGCCTTAGCCTCTTAACCCAGCCTTCCAGGGAGCTCGATAGGATTAGTGAGCTAGACTCTAGTTCCGCTCTACACTCCACCTGTGTTCTGGCTTCACACCTGTTTCAGGGACAGCACACCTAATAAAAGCGAATTTGGAGAGAAAGGGTGTATTTACCTTACAATGAGTTACATATAGTTAGTCCATCACTGAGAGAACATTAAGCCAGGACCTTGCACATCTACAGTTGAGGGCATAGAGAAATAGACACAGGCAGCAGACAGAGGGAAGAATGAAGCCTGTGCCCATGAATAGTCCTCACGGCTCTGGTAGGTAAGTATGCTACAGCCTACTGCTTAACCATTGTTCCATCCACAAAAAGTCCTCCTCATAGGCTTTCTCTTCTTTTGTGGAGTTGCACGCTCCAATTTTTACCATAATTTAAAGACAAGTATCATAAGCCCTAAAGAAATGGCTGTTTTGCCTTTTGTTGTTGTTGTTGAATATCCTGGAAACCTCTCAAACCTGATCCATTTGGCCAGTGACAGTTGCAGTGGTTGAGGTGCATGGTGGGTTACTTTAGAAAAATTTAATCTTATCTACCTATTTTTTTTGACAATTTCACACATGTATATAATGTTTTGTTTATATCCATCCCACCACTTCTTCCAGCTTCTCCCAGATTCCCTTCACAATTCCCTACTCAATTTCATATCCTCATCATTATTTTGCTATTTATTTTGTAACCTATTGTATTCAACTAGCTCTGCCCATATGTATGGGCATGGGCAACCTTCAGACTACATCCCTGAAGACACCTGAATCTCTCTCCACCAGGTACCATCAATTGTCAAGTGCTATCAGCTAGGGGGTGAGGGTTGGTAATACCCTTCTGCATTCATGTTGGGATACTAACTGGCTTAGTCTTATGAGGCATCCATAGCTTCTTTGATAACAGCCATATCCAGAAATGCTCTTTTGCTCTACTTCTTCCCAACTTCTGGCTTTTACAATCTTTCTGCTCCCTCTTTCTCAATGTTTCCTAAGCCATGGGTGCTCTCTCTCTCTCTCTCTCTCTCTCTCTCTCTCTCTCTCTGTGTGTGTGTGTGTGTGTGCACGCGCACGCGTGCATGCGTGATATACATGTCCAGTTAGAGCTGAGCATCTATAGTCAGCTATCCTTTATACTTTGAATAATTGAGAGTCTCTTGTTAACCACTGTCCACTGCAATAATACATTTTCCCATGAGATGTGAGAATAGCACCTATTTATGGGTATAAGGATAAACATTCAGATTAGAATACAGTTTGAAGGCGTGCCCATTTAGCAAATTAGCATTAATAGATTCTCCCATAGTGCATAGAACCTCCCTTGTTGTGGGCAATTGGTCAGGTTTTCAGGATCACATATGAGTTTCAGCCTGTGGAGTGGATTTTAAATCCCACCCAAAGGGTTTCTTTTTTTTTAAAGGATTTCATTCTTAAAAAACCCAAGAAGGCCCATCTGGATTGCATTCATTCTATGATATTTTGCAATAAGGAACAGCCTCCCAGTCATGTATCCTAAATGAAGGCCAAGCTCAAGTCAGGCTGCCTGTCCCACCCAGGGCCATCCTGAACCGGTTCCTAGTGGAGAGAGACATTGATGGACCAGTCCACTTGAAGGGCTCCTGGCTCAGGTTTCCCAAGGGCAGCTGCTGGCATTCAGGCATCTGAAACCTTTGAATAGAGCCTGTGAGATCATCTGTCAGACTTACAAGCGAAGCTCTGCAGCTCTTATTTGGGGGATAAAAGAGCATTGGGAGGGAAAGGCTAGAAAGAACAAGACATGACAGAGAATCATGACAAAAAGAAGGGCAGATACCTGTGGTCTTTGGTGGCGGGAAGAGGAGCACATTTTATTAAACAAAAGGGAACCCCCCTCAAGTTAGTATGCATTCAGACAAGTATTTTTTGGAGGAAAGTCTGCAACAATGCCTGACTCAAATGAAGGCCAGGAGCGCTTCAGAGTGTGAGCTGTGTGAAAGCAGAGATTTCCTCCCTGCTCTTGCCAGGGCTGGAAAAATCACCAAGAATCCAGAAAGTACTCCCTAAATATTATGGTATTAAAGCAAAGAGTGAAAGGCATGGATGCCCATGAGTGTAAGCATGAGAGTGCTCTCTCTCTCTCTCTCTCTCTCTCTCTCTCACTCACACACACACACACACACACACACACACACACACACACTGGGATTTCCTTAGTGCCCTAGTAGCCATATGGCTCAAATTGAAAGAGCTTACAGGCTAGAAATAGCCATGCAAATAAAGCTTTCAATTCTCAACCAAAACTAAAAAAAAAGTAAAATAAAATTCTATTCTTATTTTACATATATGGGTGTTCTGCCTGTAAATATGTATGTGCATAGTATACACGTATGGTACCTGCAGAGGCCTGAAGAAGGTATCAGAACCCCTGGAACTGGAGTTGAAACAGTTGTGAGCCAACATGGGTGTGCTGGGAATTGAACTCTGGTCCTCTGGGAGAACAGTTAGTGCTGTTAACTCTCCAGCCCAACCTATTCTAAACTGCCTAGTAACAATTACTTTCTTCAGTTGTATCAGAGTGAGTTCAAGATGCCTAAGCAATCATAAGTATCAAACAATACATAGTATGTAATTCTCTAGTCCTTTCTGTATTTTCCTAGAGTCGTGGGGAGATTGGCTGTGATAGAAAACCACATAAAAACAACTGCTTGCTCTTCCACATTAAAAACAGAGTGAAGTAAATAACATGTCCTTTCAGTCTCCCAAAACATAGGATAACCAGTTGACACACAGCTCATGAACTGAGAGCATGCCTAGGTTACTCCTCCGACATGCTCTACATTAGGGTTCCAATTCTGTGATGCTATGTTTTAATTTAAGATTTTTTTCTCGTCTAAAAAGATGCAAATAATTTCTGAATAGTGGAAAATTTAACTGCAGAGTCTAAATTACTAGTCTTAGATTTAACCTAGAGAAAACATTTTAAAAAGTGACTTGCCAAGGTAAAAAATTATTTCTGATTAAGAGAGTGTGTACTCACAAAGCCAGAGCAGCGAGGACCTTGTCTAACCCAGACATTTATTTTTTAAATTGTGTTGTAATTGAAATAAAATTACAATTAAAAATAAACAAATTTAATAAAAAAGAGATAGAATTATGTAATATAACTTTATCTCCTCTTTCTTCCCTCCAATCCCTGCCATACCCCTTCTCTCAAGTTGGTAACCTCTTTGTCTTTGATTATTATTGTTACATACACACATACATACACATAAATGAATGCATATGTACACAAATATATAAATACAACCTTCTACATCCAATTTTATGTTTGTGTGTATCTAGTTTCAGGACTGACCACTCTACAGTAGACAACAAAAAAGGGGTTCATCTCATGGAGGGGCACATTTTCCTTCTCCTAGCAGTCATTAATTGCCTGTCTTTCTTTATCTAAAGTTAGGATCAAACAAAAATTTCCCCTTTCCGTATTAATATATCTATAGATATTGCCATTGATCTGGTCTTGCTTATACAGCTATTTCTAGGAAGGCTTAATTCACAGCAGACTTTCTGGTGTTCTGGCTTACAATTTTTCTATCCCCGTTCTGCCTAGAAATTATTTTACTTTACTAATTTTTCTTTTTCTTTTTTTTTTTTTTGGAGACAGGATCTCTCTCCATAACTCTGGTTGTCCTGGAACTCACTATGTATGCCTGGATGGCCATGCACCAATAGAGCTCCATCTGTGTCTGTCTCCTAAGTGTTAGGATCAAAGGCATGCATCCCTATATCTAGACCACCTAGAAATCATAAATGAATGCTCTTTCTTGAATATCTATACATTCTCAGCTTCTTGAATGCTCGTTAATAATAGTTTATGAGTGTTCTCTTATAAACCCCTTCTATACTCCCTGTTACTTTTTAGTTTAAAAATTTCATTAGTTAATTGTGCAAGGTGGTCATGTATGCCTTACAAGAGTATAGAGGTCAAAGGACAACCTTTGTGGAGTTGCCTCTCATCTTCCAGCTGTGAGACAGGGTCTCCTTTGTTTTCATGGCCATACTGCATATACTCCAGGATAGCTGGCTCATGAGCTACCGGTTATTTCTCCTGACCCTAAGCTTTTTATATCTGTTCTGGGGAATGAACCCAGATTGCCAGGCTTGCATGGCAAGTGCTTTTACCCTAGACCTCTCCCTGGTCCTGAGTGATATTTTTAATTAAAAACAATATCATCATACTTTTGTAGTAATTGGAGATCTATATGATACTAGTAATGCACAGAGCATAGCAAACACTCAACAAAGGTTTGTTGAAATAGCGAGTCCGTGAGTAGACTAAAACGTGAAGTATAAAGATTGGGTGAGACGTGAGTCCTGTTCCTTTTGACCTCTTGACCTTTTGATTCTAAAATGCTCATTGCTAACTTCAGACGCGATCATTCTATTTCACATCCACTGCCCAGATCTTTTATTCTGTCTTACACTTGATATTGGTGTGAGGGAATTTGGGGAAAGTTTTGGCAGTAAGATACAAGCAGTTCCAGTTTTTAATATATAGCTTGGATTCCACACTTCTGCTTAGCTGATGGTAGTTCAGCCAAGACACCAGGAGCTGGGATTCTGTATTTTCTCTTCCTAATATCTACCACCTGGCATTGTGGTCCGACTTTTTCTCTACTCTAATGTAGTTTCCTTTTGTTTCTCCTTGTTCCATGTTCCCATCTCAGGAGGACTCCTATCTTCATTCTTGATGATCCCTGCTTCTTACATTTGATAACCATTTTTTTTCTTTTTACTCAGTATCCTCGTATTTCTTAATGGACAGAAACATTTTAGATCTTTTATTTTTATTTTTTAAAAAAATGTCTGAGTGATTAAGGATTCCATTCCATTCCAGGTAGCAAGACTCTGGAAAATAAAAAGGATGTTTTCTCATCAACGAACGAGCTTATTATGCCCCTTTTCTCTGTGAATAGAAATCTCAGGAAAAACCATTTGGACCCAGTGCATTGGGTGATGGATCAAGAAACTGCAAAACATGTTGCTGCTGTTTCTGCATTGATCTCCTCAGCCTGCGATTCTCAGCTTCAAAAGTGATTTTCTGGTAGTCAGATGAGTGCTCATTCTCCAGTTTTAAGTTTATAATGTAGTAGAATGACTGGCAAAGGCGAAAGGGCGAAGGGTTCATGCAGCTTAGCTTTTAAAGGGCTTGCAAGCTTTAGTGCCTAGCAACTTTGAGTAACACCTCTCAGTCACAGAGTGGTGATCCATACACCTTTAGTTTCAGGGCAGAACTGGAAGCCACCTGAATCGCCTGAATTAAGCCAGTTTCTCTTAATAAGGAAAAGAAAAAAGTGTAAGGTAGGGATGTAGAAATCCCCACTGCACACTTTTGTTTCTATTTTGATGCGTGTGGTTTGGACACTCATATATTTCTCAACATCTGCAGTCATTTATCAAAGACATAAATATGTATATGCCATTATTTAAGGTCAAATGGTGCTAGAGCATCGGAAGAAATAAATTGGGGGATGGAGAGTCTCCTGTCTGCCAGTTGTATTAGACACACTAGAATGGAAGCCTAATCCTGTGGTTTACTGACTGGAACACCTCGTGCAAGTTTGTCTTAGCTTGCTCTCTAAAGCAAAGATAAAAGAATGTCATTTTATAAGACTGTTTAGAAAACAGACACCGTGAGAGTCACATGTTAATATTCCCAGACGTTCCAATGTCCAGAAGGCAGGTCTGAGATGAAATGAAGAAAACAAGACTTTTCAATGAGTTTTTTTTTTAAAGTAATGCTATATTTAAAATGCATTTTGGAATACTGAGATAATTTCTATTCTATCAGTGTTACAATGTTTTCTATGTAATAAAATTATAGAAGAACTTTACTGTTCAAAGTTCCTACTGACAGAAAAAAGAAAGGAAGGAATAAAGAAAGAAAGAAAGAAAGAAGAGAAAAAATCAGAAAAGAAAACTAGCTCTGTTAGTTCCACTACTTAAAAATGTTCCTATTCATTTGATCTTTGAGACTTCTTTCTCACATAATATTAGTAGGTAAAGATGAGATGTTTTCGGTTTAAAAGACTCATGGAGCTTCCAGAAAATATGTCTAAGACTTACTATCTTTAAATGAAATGACTGTTTTTAAAGCTATTGTACATGCAAGTCCTTTCATTTTATAAAAGTTAGCTCACTTTTAGGAGCACGCAGGACAAGGAGGGCAACATTTCCTTTTCACTAAAAAAAGAAACACAACTATGTGGTTGCAGTAGCTACTTTACTGCTGTAATAAAACACCAAGACCAGAACAACCATGGAAGAAAGAGTTTATTTTGGCTTATAGTTCCAGAGGGACAAGAATCTATGATGGAAGAGTGGAGGCATGGCAGGCAGCATGGTGGCTGGAACAGCAAGCTGAGAGCTCACATCTTGAATGGCAAGCATGAAGCAGAGAGCAACTGGAAGTAGTGCACATCTTTAAAGTCTCGAAGCTTGCTTTTGGGAGCATCCTACCACCAGCAAGGCTACACCTCCTACGTCTTCCCAAATACAGCTGCCGAATGACTGCCACGATGGTCTATGTCAAACGTCTGTGTATTATAAACCAAGGACAGTGCATGGATTATTAGGTTTTCACAGCTATATCTAGGATGAATTTATCTGGTAGCCCTTTTTGGTCTATTATCTTTCTTTGGTCAGTGTTCACCCCCAGTGTTTCACATAATTTAGGAATTGAAGCTGTCCGCTATTTACACTGGAAAGACAGCACATTCAACATCACGCTGTTAAAATAGAAAACCCCGTGGTCAGTGAGTGAAAACAGACCTGGATCTTTCACCCTGCACCAAAGTGCATCTTAAAAACTTAATTCAACACTGAAAATGTTGAAATTGCTAGAGGAAAATATAGGGAATATGCATAAAGAAATAAATATCGGCAACACTTTTTGGATGGGACTCCAATAGCATAAAAAATAGCCCGAAGAATTAAAACTGAAATAAAGGTTTCTACACAGCACAGGAAGCAATCAGCAGAACAAACAGACATCTTACACAATAAGAGAATATGATACACAATCAGAAAATTGATGATAGCGGTACTTCAGAAAGTGCTTTAATATCTGGGCTATATAAAGAACTGCAAAAATAAATATACAGAAGATCTAATCAACAAATGGGCTAATGAAATAAACATATCGTTTTTTTTTCAAGTAAGGAAACAAACAAACCATAATAGGACTAATGAACAGAAAAAACATCAAAGAAAAGGCTCTCTCTCTCTCTCTTTCACACACACACACACACACGAGAGAGAGAGAGAGAGACAGACAGACAGAGAGAGACAGAGAGAGATCCCACTAAGAAACAAAATTGGAAGCCATAATATGTAAGTAAAAAGACTCCAGATGAGCTAGGCAGTGGTGGTGCATGCTTATAATCCTAGCACTTGAGAGGCAGAGGCAGGTGGATCTCTGTGAGTTCAAGGTTAGCCTGGTCTATAGTGCGAGTGCCAGGACAGGCTCCAAAGCTACACAGAGAAACCCTGTTTCAAAAAAAAAAACAAAGAAAAAAAAAAAAAGACTTTTAGACAGTGGTAAAACTTGAACTATCCCAGGGGCCCCCGGCAGTAAGACCAGGATCTACCCCTGGTACATGAGCTAGCTTGTTGGAGTCCATTTCCTGTGGTGGGATGCCATGCTTAGCCTTAAGTAAGGGGGAGGGGCTTGGTCCTGCCCCAACTTAATGTGCCGGACTTTGTCTTGGGAGTCCTTGCCTGTGCAAAGGGGTGGATAGGGAATGAGCTGGGGGTGGGAGGAGGCAAGGAGGAGTGGGAGGATGGGTGGGCGGGAGAACAGTGGCTGTAATATAAAATGAAATTTAAAAGGAAAAATTAAAAAAAAATCTTCAGATAATTTTCAAAATAAGAAACACAGTAAGTACTTTTAGAAGGCTTGAACACCCTTAGCCATCAGAGAAATTAAAGTTAGAACTGCTTTGTATTCCATTCACTCCAATATGTATGGCTATCATCAAGAAAAGAGGTGCTAACAAATTTTGGCAAAGATATGGCAATGAAGAACCATTATTCACAGCTGGTGGGAGTATAATCTAGTGTAGTCATTATGGGAATTGAAATGAAGGTTTCTCTGAAAATTAAAAATAGAATTATTCATTTATAACACCCCTGAGATGAATCCAAGACTGTAAGTCCTACCACAGAGATACCCACACATCCATGCTCATGGCTCTATTATTCACAATAGCCAGGAAATAGAACTGTGTAAACGGCCACCAGCTAATCCATGATAGATGATAAGAGTGTGGCGTAGACAAACAATGAAATGTTATTCCATGTGTGAAGAAAAATGACATAATGAAATTCATAGATGAATGAAATGGAATTAACAAGAATTATATTAAGGGAAGTCACTGAGACTCAGAAGGAAAATTGTTGCTTATTCTCTGTCATAGCCAGAGCCTGCTTTACAGTGTTTATATTTACATGTGTGAATGTGATTCTAGGTGATAATATGAGAAAAGAGAGAATGGAGGGGAAATAGAGTCACTGAGGTGGGAACTGATGACAGGTGACATGAGTGAGGATGAGATCTCTGGGTGAAAGGGCACCAGGTAAGGTCATGGGATGGAAGGGAAGAGGTGAGGCAAAGAGTCAACAAAATGACTTTTGCTGGGAAAAGATTTAAACCAAATGCTGTGCATGCTAATTAAACTTTTTCTTTTTACATTTAAAAACAACGTCGACCTGATTAGGGCATGAGTAAGAAATAAATAAAAAATCCACACCGTTGACCATAGCTTTTCATAATCCTGTGATTCAAAATAAGAAACTTACTAAATCATTTGAAAATGGATGTTCTTGTCATTATTAAGGAATGATGGGAGTGGACCAAGGAAGAGCTGGTGGAGTCAGCTGTCTGAAAGGGGAAACTCATGTGCCCCCCCTCCCTGAGGTGGCTGAATGAAAGTTACAGTGGATTAGCTCTCTCTACTGCAACAGGTGACAGTGTCCTGTTCAACACAGTTGCTGAGAACACGTCATCAGTAAGAACACAGCAGAGTCAGAGGGATCATAGCCAACCAGAGCCAAAAGAGTTCAGAGTACATATATATATATATATATATATATATATATATATATATATTTTTTTTTTTTTTTTCCTCACAAACTAATCTGTTAACACTAAATTTTGTTTGCCTCTGAGTGCTGCGGCACAATTAAAGTGTCTCCCATCCACCCGTGGCTACTTGTTTTAAGGGTGCTAGCTTTAGTTAGGACCACCTACAGGACCCAAAATATTTGACAGTGAGGGTAAAATCCACGTACTCCTCTGTATTTTCCTAGAGAGATGGCTTGAGCCCGAAGGTAGCATCTGGTCAAATATTGGAAGTTGATGAGAGAGGGATGGGTTGATGTGGAGCTATTGGTAGCCACCAACAAGATTGCGAGGGCCTCAGTAGATAGAAAGCATTGTAAGTGTGCGTGTGTATGTGTATGTGGTTTGTGTGTGTGTGGAGGGGGGTCCACTTTGAACTTGGTTCACTCAGTTTCCTGTATATCAAGAACTTAGGATTTAGACCTGAAATTTTGAAACACATACTCTTCAGTTTGATATTAGCCAGCTCCATGCACCCTAGAAAAAACAGGAAACAGTAAACACCCAACTGTTGACACTGTGTGGCCCATAACGTATGACTTCTTCAACTCTGTGATCACAAATCTGGTGTAAGAGTAGTTTAAGAGATTTTTCCAATGCTGAAGTGGTCAGTGGGAAAGTCTTGTTTATATTCAAATATTAGTACCAACCCTGGATTATGGTGAGTGTTGAAATACCAGAATTTTGGCTCCATTTTAAAGAGTAAATATTTCCCTTTCATCTTTATCTCCAAGTAGGTCACCTGTTTATGAATAAGAGCATTTTGAGTCATTCCTTCCTTATTCAGATACTCCTACACTTTAGTAAGTCACACATCTGGGTGATTACTGATAGGACTTAAGCAAGTGTATATTCTTTTTAAGTAGAAAACCACAATCTCATCACAAAACACGTTCTTAGAGAAAAAAAACTCATCATTTTATGTAATTCAAATGATGATCATTGGTCACAGTTAAAATGTGAATGTTTTTCATTCCAATCTCTCCTTAATAGTAAATCACTTATTTAGTACATAGTTATCAATGGGTGATTTTGTTTAGGACCTCGAAGGAGATATTAGTGATTCATGTTAATGAGTAAGAAGAAAATAAAATCAGGGAAGAAATGAAAACAGAGGATCAAAGCCATTCTAATAAAAGGTTCAGATTCTTCCATCAAACCTTTTCCTAATCAGCCCCTTATTTTAGTTTCTGTCACCTTTATTTTCACAAGGGAATTACGGCTGTACTGTGATTTGTTCAACAGTTCTCACGTGACTTTCCTAAGATTTAGTAAAGCATTAGTTACACCATCCTCGCCCATCACTTAATACGGTTAAAGCTACAGATGAGATGTTTGAAGTCCTCCACTAATGTGCTTATCAACTTACCTAGGAAGTTGGTGGGATCAAAACACTTTTCTTTAAACTCTGGATACACTTGTATTACTCATCTTACATGGTATCTGGCTTTAAAAGCATGGTCAAATCTTAAGAGTGTTGCCTGGACCCAAGTCCTGATAGTCTTATGAAAGTTGGGTTGCCTTGTTTCTGTTGTGCTTGCGGTGTAAGCCTTTGAATCAGTGAAAGAAAGAACTTTGCTTGCATTTTCTTTCCGTGATTTCCAGTTGTGTGACCCTAGGCTGATGATCAGTGAAAAGAAGATGATGGTGTTTCTTAGCCCATGGTATCATCTCAAGAAGCTTGAAAATGATCACTGGGTAGCACTTTGCATTGTTAGGAAGCAGCTGATAAGGTACTCATCACAGACAAATCTGATGTCTGAATGAATTCCTCAACAGTTCTAAAAGAAACCATGCTTACCATGGAGAAGATGAGGGCACCTGGAGGGAACATGGAGGAACAGTAAATGATCTTGGGGATTCTGCAAGTTGGGGGCCTCAGCATTTGGCTTCACATTTAACCTTGGAAACAAGAAAAGATGGAGAGACAAGAGTCTGGTTGAAAAAAGGATGGTGGGAAGCCAAAGCATTTCCCGTTGCTTTCCAAAGACCTGTAGCCAACCACCAGAGTCACCAAAAATGGATTTGAACTTCCAGCACCCAAACATCTGTTGACTAATTAATAAGTACCATGAAGTCATCTAATTGCAACATAACAACTGTGTGAGAAGACTTCTAACAACTGGTTGTTGAATGAACCTATGAATTGTGGTGACAGCGTGAATACGCTATATGATCAAGTTTGAAATCAAATTTTCTCTTCTTTTGATCCCCAATTTTCCCTTCAGTTTGAACTGGTCTGAAAGCAAGAATCAAATACTTAAAGTTGATGAAAGGATGGTGGGTTGATGTGGAGCTACAGAAAGCTTATAAGGGCTTTAAATTAAGCTGATGTTATTTAGTCCTGGAATTTGAACTCAGGTTTTCCTGATTCTATTTTCCTTTCTGTTATGAGCTTTTATACTGTCTACTTCTATGAGTAGCCTTGGAGGGGACCTAATATAAGTAAATCTTTGATCACACAGCATAGGTGGCAATACTAATATAGGAAGCAATAGGGACCATATTAAGACAGAACCATAGCTTAGTTATTTCTCCTCCTAAAAATGAGGCATGGGCACAAATGAATTCTCAGGAAACAAGTTTTTCTCTGTAAGTTTTAGTACTGACTCAATTTGTGTCATCTCTTCTCCCCTAACACCATTTTTACATACCTTTAACATAATTCTGAACATAATTTTTATCTTTGTTTGAAAACTGGAACATCAAAACTTTGCTGGCAATGTCCTTTTGGATCTTTCTCTCATTTTCTCTGTCTCTCTCTCTCCCTTGCTCTCTCTCCCCTCCTCTGACTGGATCTCATTGTATAGTTCAGATGGACTGGTACCTGACTTGCTGTGTGAGCGAGGTTGACCTAGAACTCAGGATCATACTGTCTCCATCTCCTGGGTGCTGGGATTATGGGAATACATCCCCGTGCCTGACCCCTGCTTCTCTGTATCTTTACCTCCTCCCTTGGATTATAACCATCAATCCAGGCCTATGGATTTCCCTCTTACACTTTTCCTTTTTTCTTTCTTCTCCTTTTCTCGCTTTGATGATCCTTTGTGGCTTACTGATGGTAATATTCCTAATGCACAATCAGATATAGAAATGAGTATAAAGTATGACCAATACCTTTTATGCACAAAACGACAGGCAGTTGTTAGGGAGGGTGCCATTTATTATTATTTTATTCAATGTTATCATATATTTAAGGTGTATACTAGTTCAATGAAGGTGGCTTGTGTAAGAACAGAGTCGTCTCCAAGTGAGAAACATTATAACTCATCAAGAAAGGCAATTTGCAAAGACAGGTGGAGATCGTAAAAGTGCATGGTAAGAACTGGAGCCAGTCTCAGCACAAATTAGATGGAGGCAGATTTTAGAGGCTGGGAAGATACGGAGAATGACTGGGAAGATATGGAGAATAGTCAGAGCCAAAGCCCAAGAGATATCAGGAGTAAATACCAGAAAGGAAAAGAAATGAACTGCTCCAAATGTACCTATGACAGCTTGGTGTTCTAGCTAGTCTTCAGATTACCACTATCTAATTTCTATGCCATGAAGATGTCCTTTCCTACCCATGCCCAGGTTTTCTTCTCTCTCTCCTTCACAGTCTCCTCTGACTGCTATTAGTATTGGTTGGAGGGTTGGTACACTGGATGGCTAGTAGGAGCTGGGAGGGGAATGAGCTCAGAATAGTCATTTCTCTGGGTAACTGTGAGATGTTGAATCCCTCTTCCTAAAGGACCATCACTTGCCAGGGACCTGCCAAGAGCGTGGTTCTGGTAGCTGCTTCCTCCCCTACTTCTTCAGAATTCTAGTCACATAGTTGGCTCTTCTAATCCCTGCCAAAACTTTACAAATGGTTTTTGTATTAAATCCTCTTCAATTATCAATCAGGACCCTCTGTTATCTTCTTAGCTGGTCCAGGCACTATGTTTTATTTTCTCTTTTGGTAATGGAATAGAAGTTAGTTTTTCTATGCAGAATTGAAGAATTAAATAATTCTCCAAGTATCTCCAAGATACAACCACTTGATTTTGAACTGTTTTGCCTTAAAAAAATGAAACAAAATATTTCTAGCTTTTTTATACATCATTGGGTCTTGAGTGTTCTCTTGAACACAAAACTGAATAGAGATGAAAAAAAGACTACATTTTCTTTCTTTTTTTTGTTTTGTTTTAATTGTTTCATTATTTTGGTTTTTTGAGATAGGGTTTCTCTGCGTTGCTTTGGAGCCTGTCTTGGAACTAGCTCTTATAGACCAGGCTGGCCTTGAACTCACAGAGATAAACCTGCCTCTGCCTCCCTAGTGCTGAGATTAAAAGCATGTGTCACAAACACCTGGCTGGAATAGACTACATTTTATACTGCCATTTGACCATAAGATTTAAATTTATAGGGTCATGAAATTTTAAGACTCTTACTTGTACTGGTTTTCACATTGTGTTTATTGGATGCCCAGCACTTCCAGTTAGAATCTTCTGGGTTTAGGATACCCTCATTGGCTTCTTCAAGAACCAATATAGTTTAATTATTGTTTTCGTTTATATCCAATGGACAGAACTCATAAGAGTCAAAGTCTTTAGGTTTCTCTTGTGCATTCCAATTTTTGTTATTTTGAAATATATGTGAGAGAAACAGCTTATGAAATAAAGGTTAATTTTGATTTGTGGTTTCAGAGGTTTTGGTCCCTGCTGGCTGGCCATGGTTCCTGGACTGTGGTGAGGCAGAGAATGATAGTGGCAGGATGGTGTAAATGGCTTGTGATGCTCACCTGTGACACAGGGAAGTAGAGAGCAGTAGGGAGCGGAAAGGTGTGCCTTTCCAGGTCACTTGTGAGAGCTAATTGTCACCGTCAACTTGACTGCATTGTGAACCCCCTGGGAGACGATGCTTCCTATGACTGGTAGGTGTTTCCAGAGAGGAAAGACTAATGGAAACTGGAAATAGGATATAGCCTGGGATGACTACAAAGGGGAAAGGATAATATGAACCATTCACCAGCCTTAATCTCTTTCTGTTTCCTGAGTCCAGAAGCATGCTGGCTAGATTCTTTATGTTTTTGCTTTCCTATCTACAGACACTATTTATTACTATACTCCAAAAGAGTCTCCTCTTTCCTTTCGTTTCCTTCTCTCTCTCTATTTTTTTTTAGCATTTTGCCATACCAACAAAAAATTAACTAATTATACTCTGCTCATTCCTACCTCCTAAAGTCTCTATGATCTCCCAAGATAGGATGACCAGCTGGAGAACATGCCTGCCACACAGGATCCTATGGGGAATATTCCACATTCAAAGTATAATACATTTGTTTTTCCATTAAAATGATGCTAGAATTAGACCCATGGAATTACTGGGGCTACCAATGAGTTTTCATATATTCAAACTCCGGTATTGATTTAAGCATCTACTTCTTTAAGATTTTCATTCCTAGTAAGTATAGCCAGGGAGGAAAAAAAAATCTGGTTGAGGGCCCAAAGCTTTTATAATTTGATCCTTGATTTAGTTGTGTTTGGCTAACACCCAATAGTTTTTTTGTGTGTGTGTATGTGTGTGTCTTTGTTGTGAAAAACTGAAGCAACTGGAAGCCAGAGGAAACAGCTGTAAGCTTTACCCTAAATCCTGGCATGGAAAGCATGTTCTTTGTGTAGGACCTCTCTGGCTCACATTAAACACAGATGGTCCAAAGACTTATCTATGAAAGGTGGACTTTTACTCAATTATGAACAGTTAAGCAGTTGGTTCTGATGACTTTCAATCCCTTGAATAGTACTCTGTTCTTTTCTTAGAGCTTGCTAGGCACATCTTAAGCTGGAAAATGTACTTGTGTAGTGTGACTGTGGCAGTAATGTTTGAAAGCAATTGGTCTAGGTAAAGCATCTATATATGGATATGTATGCTTAGTTTATGTAAATACATAAATACTCATATAGCACAAGCATACCAATTTATTTAATGATGTAATTTTAGTTGATAAGGAATTGAACATAACAAGCCAATGACTCAATTCTGGCTGCCTAAGACAAGTACAAAGAGCCTTTTCAAATGATCACTGTCAAATGACTACCCAGATCATTCAAACCGGTAATTCTGAAATTTGGATTCCAAGTTTCAAGTTCTAAGTTTTTTTTGTTTTGTTTTGTTTTGTTTTTTTTTTTTTTTTAAAAAAAACTGCTATAGGTTAGATATTTCTGAGATGTCTTTGAGATTCACCGACTTCTTAAAAAGAAAAGATTCATAATTTTTTAACTTCATGTAAGGTTATATTTGCTTCTGATATGATACGATAAATGTGATGGGATTTCCCCACTCAGCAAACAATTGGAAAATTCTTTGAAAATTATGTGGTGGCATTTTCTGCACACTAAACAGTAGACATTGAAGGAGTCCCATCTCCACACTAAGGAAAACTAGGAAAATGAACCTCAGATCTTCTGGATGCACTTTTTGAAAGACAGCACAGGGAGAGGCAGTATGAACCTGAGCACAGAAGGGAACGGGGCTGGAATTTTAGTGGGAGACGTTTGTATTCTGAGAGGTAGAATACTAGAAGAGAGGAGGCACCTGGAGAAAGAACTCGAGAAATTGCTTAAGACCTCTCTGAGTGTTGAAGCTGGGCCAACAAGTACCAAAGAAAAATAATCTGAAGAGTACCCAGAGTCCGCACAGGTTAGGATATGAGAGTTCTGGTCAATCACAATGAAGAGTTCTTGTTGAAGCTCCGGGGAGTTCAATGTAGACACTAGGCAGTCAGACCCCACAAGAAAAACAAACTCGGTCTGGAGTCAAGGATGTGCTCAAACTGCCCCAACAAATCTGGTAAGAACAACTTTGAAAAGCTCACTTGTATGTACAAGTGACTTCAGTGTTTGCCATGATTCCGCACAAAGTCTTACAGAAAAAAAAATTGTGTTTAACCAACACAATTTCCAGGATCAAGTAAAAAACAAAACAAAACATGAAACAGAAACAAACAACAAACAAAAGCAAACAAACAAAACCTATGGAGAAATAGAAAATTTGATGTAACCCAAGTGACACACAATTGTTACTAAAAACAGACCCCAGTTGGAAAACAGAAATTTTGAAACAGATTATAAACACCTTGAAGACTTAAACAATAAAAGACTAATGAGAGGAGTGAAGGAGTTAAAAATAAAACTATATATGAAAGATAAATTTCATTGCAGGAGATTGACAACTGATTAACATAAAGAACTTCTGAGTTTGGTCATCATGACCCCATTACACAGTTCACTTCAGATGTTGCATTTTCATAAACTTTTCTCTTTAAATTTGGTGGTTTCTGAACATGTTATGAGTTCTTTCTTTATGGCAATGGCTTTTATTCTCAAGACGTTAGCATAGGAGATATGTAGGTCACGGCTGCTGTGTTCGCTGTGTTGAGTTTCCACAAGTCTATCAGCTTCCCAGACATCCTGCCCTTTAGGACACTGGGCAAGACAAACATGTTGGAAGGGCTAAGGTCCTTGCCAAACCTTCTAGATTTCCTTAACCTTATCCACACTTCTATAAATAGTGTCTCCACTTAAATTTTTCAGTATGTCTGTCTTTTGAGGCAATCAATGTAATTAAATACCGGGTTTTCCTTAAGAGTTAAGCTGTGTTAACACATACAGACTTATCTACACCTTTTCATTAAAAAAACAGAAGCCTTCGGAGGTAATTTGGTCTTAAGGTCAGGTGGACTCTTCTAAATGTCACTTGATGACTGTGACTTTATACTCCAGCATATATTTCTTTTTAAAAGGTAGTCTTGTCCTTTTCCTACCCTCACACCATTAAAACAAAGAAAACTCAAGGAGTAAACTAATCAGCATATTATTTAACCTGTCTTTGTCTCTGTTTTTCTCTGTAGTAAGTAGAAATCATTGTTGGTGAGGCTTTGAAGACATTGTGGTATCTATGTTTTGGAGAACTTGGAGTTTGATTATTGCTACATAAATTTCTTTTCTTCAAAAGCTTGAGGGGTTTTCTTCGGTATCCTAGTCTCCTTTGACTTTCATTTAGTTATATTATTTGACTTTCATTTTTCTCAACTATTTCAATAAGATAGCATGTTTGCACTTCTAATTTGAAGATATGCCTTCATCAACCTAAGAATTCTCTACTTGGAAGTTATGGAAAGTGTTAATTTCATAATACATCTTAAGGCAAGCTTCCACTGTGTTTGGGGAAAGTTTTGTTTGAGCACTTTGATTAAAAGAGAAGAGTAATTATTACTGACTATCTATTCTTCTTATTTAATTACATAAATCAACTCTTGGGGTTACTATCTGCTGTTGACTCTGAGTCCACCTTGCTTAAGTACAAAGCTCTGCTTTATTTTATAATTTTCCTCAGTGATTGTCTTCCATAGTATTTTAGCACTCAAATTAGGCTTCCATATGTGTTCATATTTGAGCTTCTCTTTCATCTTAGTTCTTGACTGTTTAAAGCAGAAATAAAGACAAAATCATGGGAGAAACTGCATACCCTGGGAGTTGGGAAATGACTCATAAGGTTTAAGCCGACATCATTGCCTGGATGAGGCTCTGAGAGAATGAAGTTTCAGAATAACTTCATACCTTTGAAGGTAAAGCATAGACATAGTTTGACATTATTATTGTTATGTGTGAAAAACCACACACACACACATATATAATATATATATACATACATATATACATATATATGCAGCACATGAAAAAGAAAAAGTGCATATATGGAAGCTATTTCTTTTTTAAATACTCATAATTCATCCTGAAATGTATATATAGATAAAATCATACAATAACTTGTAAGTGTAGTCATGTGCCTACTGCTTTTCAGTTTCAGTTTTGTGTACTGATTTACCTTTCTTCTTTCTCTTTATGTTCATTTGGTTATGCACGCATATCATGTATTCTGATCAAAGCCATCCTATATTCCTTCCCTTCCAACCCTCAAATCCTTTTCTCATTCCAATGACACTTTTACCTCCCAACTTAATGTGAGCTACCCCTCTTTCTCTCCCTCTCAGTGTGTGTATGTGTGTGAGCTTTAAGTCCATTGAGTCTCCTTAGTGCTGCCAGTATGCACATGGGGTGAGAACCATTTATTGAAGCATGGATAGCTTTTCGGGGGCTGCATCCTGAAAGAAAAACCTGTTCTCCCTCAGTCAGTAGCTACCAACTGGCAGGAGCTTTGGAGTAGGACTTCACGATCCCCTTTGTATTCATGCTGATATTTCGTCAGGCTTGATCTTGTATAAGTCTTGTGCAGGTAGACACAGCTGCTATGCGTTCATATGTGCAACAGCCCTGTCCTGACCAGAACACACTATTCGCTATAGACATCCATTATCTCCAGATCGTAGAGTCTTTTTGTCTTCTTTCCCACAATGACCCTTGAATCTTTTGGGAGGGTGTGTGTGATATAGATGCCCCACTTAGGAATGACTACTCAGCACCCCTTTGTTCCCTAGTTATGTGTCTCTTCATGTTCTTCTGAAATACCCCTAATACTGTTAGTTTTAAGTTTTAACCGAATTGGAAAGTTTTGATAAATTACGAATGTGAGATGACAAAATGCTGGAAATTCCTACTCTTGCTCTCTAACTTTCTCTGTGAATTTGGAAGTATGGTTATTTGCTGTGTGACACATACGTAGTGGATTTAAGGTTCAAAATATGAATGCATTTCACAAGCCCTAATGAAGAGGAGAGACTGGCAAGATAGTCATCCCTTGTAAGCCATTATTCTTATAACTACATAGCTTTCTACTCCATGAAAACCAGTAACCATATTAACAGTACTTTGCTATTGGAAGACCAGACTGAGTTGGCTGAGACATTATTAATGTCTATTACTGTTAATAGATGTATTAATATAAGTGTCTGTTAAGCATAACATGAAGAATTCAGCGGTAAATAGGGAATCACTAAGTAAACAAGCTCTATATGTAGTAGAGTAGACGGCATTGCTGACTCCCAAATTAGGAGGAATGTGATAAATTTCAAGAAAAACGATAGAAATGTTACTAGAAGTCTCAAAAGCTAGAACTCAGTAGACAAGAAATTTTAGGAAGGAAATCAGATTTATTTAATAACAACTCCCTGAAAATGAGAGGGTGACAGAGATATTTCCCCATTCCAAAAACAATCTCAGGAAACTCAGGTGACAAGGTGGCTTTTAGCAGGGAGAGGGAGTACAGGGGCAAGTGGGCAAAGAGCTGGCTACTGTTCACAAAGTGAAAGTGTGATATGAGTGCAGAGGAACCACAGAGTTAGCTGCTCCCGGAGACCCTCTCCACATTCACAGCCAAGAGATCATTTGAGCAAAAGAATACAGAATGTGGATAATTCAAAGGAGGAAATTTTTCAGATGGATATTTCATGGGGAGATCAGCCATCCAGATTATGTTTGGCAATGTGAAATAATTGGGCTGTTTTTATAACGATTATGTAAAATGGAGAGATGGATTGAGGCTAAGAATAGGATTGAGGAAAGGGAATATTGGTACATTATAAAAGAGGAGGAGTCAGATCTTATTCTGTAACCATCAAGAAACATAGTCCTGCCGGAGAGTAGTGCTACGCGCCTTTAATCCCAACAATTGGGAGGCAGAGGGAGGTGGATCTTTAGGTTCAGGGCCAACCAGATCTACAAAGTGAGCTCCAGGACAGCCAGGACTTTTTTTTTTTACAGAGAAATCTTGTCTCAAAAAACCAAAGAAACCAAAGCAGCAACAGCAACAATAACAAAGAAAGAAAGAAAGAAAGAAAGAAAGAAAGAAAGAAAGAAAGAAAGAAAGAAAGAAAGAAACGGTCCCTTGAAGGGAGAGTGAGACGTTGAGACTTGCTGAATTTTCAATGAGGAAACACGGCAAGACGTGTGTCAGCAGTCATCAATAACAGCCCTTAGCTTTGACTCATCTTACTGACACAATGAGTACTAAGTGAATGGATGGGACTGAGAGGGGAAATAGGAATGGTTTGTTAATTCTAAAGGTGAAAGTGTTGGCTACAGCAGCTAAGAATTATTGCCTCCCCCGACAATTTTTTTTTGCTGTCTTTAAGGTTAGAATTTGACACGCCAAGTAGTGTCAATCTATTTAAAACAATTTACTTTCATTACTAAGACAAAATATCCATGACAGAAATTCAAGTTTTAAATTATCGAGAGTCATTTGACTCCTAGGTCTGGAAGCTGGGCATCTAAATAGCATGCTTCCAGCATCTTCTAGGCATCCAGCAAAGCCTTCTTGCTGCATCATAATATGATGGAGGGAATCATATGACATAAAAGAGAAACCATGAATACCCGAGTCTCTATTATTCTGATAAAGTCATCATAATAAGTGCTGTTATGGGGCCCCATCCGTAGCCAATCCTAATTAGGAACCACTTCTAAACATCGTGAACACATGGATTTGTAGGTTAAACATTTTTCTGCTTTCTTCAAAGTGCAGCTGGTGATTGCTTTCTTTATCTTTGGGTATTTTACGAGTCCAACACACCTATCATTTCTGATAGATGCATGCAGATGTGAAAAGTTGTTTTTAAGAGGTGGGTATCAGGGAACTTGATGGAGTTCTAAGCTCTTTCCATGACGAAGCATGTGATGATGATGAAGGGCTAGTAGGATTAGGCTGGGACTCAGCCAAAATTTTCACTGAAGCCTGAATTCTGGTAAAATAGAGTTTACCAAAATATAAAATATAGTTTGTCTTGAAATGGCTCTCCATCTGACTTATACCTAACATTTTCAATTACTTTAAAAATATTTCCCTAGTATTTTGTGGGTAAATAAGATGTCTGTACTTAGGCTAAAATCTGCCTTGAGATTTGAAGAATTAAATTGGAGTCTGCATTCCGTAGGAGATTAAACTCTTCCTAGGATTTTAGCCCATAGAGCTTCAGGGAGAATGGATGTTCACTTTGGAATATGTATTTTCAGAGAGGTAATCAGAAGTTCTGTTCACTGTATATTTTTAAGATTTACTGATGTCTTAGGGAAGAGGTATTTCGGTGTTACCACCTGCTTGGCTTTTCTTTCTGTTGAGTCACTTAGTGAGATGGGTATTAGAAGCCTCTCTTTCTTTCTGTTTAGTCACTTAGTGAGCTGGGGTATAAGGAGTCTCTCTTCCTTTGCGTCACTTGTCTGAAAAGACAGCCTCAACCTCTTCCTTGAACAAAAGGGAGAGGAAACCAATGATGGTGAGACAGCAGTTTGCCAGGCAGCAACTTGGAGGAACTGGAGATAGTGTCGTACTTTCAAGAAGCTCTCACTGCTCTGGCCTTAAAATCTCGCGACACCTTAGGCCCTTCGGTTCCTCTGTTATGGCCAAATATACGCCTGTAGTCAGTCCCACTCAGCTTCCAAAAAGGACAGATTTTATACCTCCTACCTCAGCTCCCCAACCAGAGAAGAGTAGAACTCATCCCTACCTGACATTTGTTCCTATGGAAACCCAACAGGGGACAGGAAGGAGAGTCCAAAATTATGTCTCTTTTCAGGGGCCAGTATCTATTAGGCCTGCGTATGCGTCTGTTGGTTCTTCCTCATGGTGGTTTTTAACGTAATGAGCCTAGCTCTTCCCCAGATTTGATTCATGCTTTTACAAAGCAATAAGCAAAAGATTTTCTTAAAAAAGTGGTTTCCTGCAGTCTGTTCCTCAGTAAATGTAGGCTTCAAGATCCTGTGCTGGGGGAAGAAGCACTCTCGTCCAGCCATCATTTTTGAGCTGACACCAACTGAAGACATTGGCTTGACATTGCAGAGTTCTAGAGGGTGGCTAGAGTTTGCCTGACTTATTTGTTCCGAGATTTTTCTCTGTGTCTGCTCCTGGAATGTTGGAATAAAGTAATATGGCAAAGTGGGTGTCACATATGGCAAAGACTGTAAAGGAAAGAAGGTGACTGGCATAGTCACCTTGAAGGTCTACTGTTTCCCAGTCTGATAGGAGATCCTATACACACACATTTGCACATACTTGTCATACACATCCCAACTACATACATACATATAACACATATGCCATGCAACTACATACAACATAGCATCATACTTACAGTACATACCCGTGTTTGTATATACTCACATCTGACAAACAGATACCCACACACACATAACAGACAATATGAACACACAGCATAATATCATACACACATACACACAACTATATCTATATGTTAAACCACACACACACACACACACACATACAGAGATACATACAGAAGCACAAATTAAATCTTTTTTAGTTTTATTTGAGACAGGATCTCTCTTTGTAGTTCAGGCTATCTTGGAATTAGTTTTGTGGACCAGGCTGACCACTGAGATTCTCCTGCCTCTGCTTCTCAAATGCTAGGATTAAAGGCATGAGCAGCCATGCATAGGCTACAAATTAAATCTCGACAACAACACTATTCAAATAGGTGCTGCATTATATATAGAAAGCTCCACCTTTTATTAATATCTTTGATATCTGTAGTTTTAAAAATAGTTTAATTTTCCAATACTTGTGTATACATCATGTAAAGTTTATAAAAAAATGTATTATAATAATATGAGACTTTTTTCTACCTATTAAAATTGTGGAGTTAGCATTCCACCAAACTGATATATCAAATAAAATAAAGTTTATCAGTCTTTTATGTAAGAAGATAGTCAATCATTAGTTGTTTATTATATTAGTTCTACTTATTAGTTAAAATATGTCATCATTAGTTAACTTAGCTATGCTTTCTCATTTGATATTTATTGATACCATTTTTCTATGTAATGCAATTGTTAACATTTTAAATAATTTAAATTTGCTTTTTATTATTTTAAGCTGTAAATTGGAATTATTTGAGTAAAAGGCAAGTGTTATATAATAATAATATATAATCCCAGTTGGCAAACTGACCCACCAAAGGATCCCTACAGGTGAGCCTACAAACCTCAGTGGTAAATGAGAGGAGCCCTCACTCTCTTGTTAGGTCAGACAATTTCATTCTTTTTTTTTTTTTTTTTTTTTTTTTTGGTTGTTCGAGACAAGGTTTCTCTGTAGCTTTGGGTCCTGTCCTGGAACTAGCTCTTGTAGACCAGCCTGGCCTCGAACTCACAGAGATCTGCCTGTCTCTGCCTCTGAGTGCTGGGATTAAAGGCATGCACCACCACCGCCCAGCCCAGACACTTTCATTCTTATTCTTAATCTTTACCAGCCCCATGGGGGGCAAAAGATAATATCTTATTTTAATTTGTGATTCTTGATAACAGTTTTAAGGCTCTTGATACTTTGTTTTGTTTTGAGAAAAAAATTAAAACCAGAACTTAATTTCTCCTAAAATAAAAAAAGTTATGATGACTTCTATTATCCATGACATATTTGGAAACAATTTAAAATCAAGGGACTTGAATAGAACACTATTGCAGATTTTTGTGTGTGTGTGTTATTTGGGGAACCTTTTCCTTTACATGGAGTCGTGCTGTGTATAATTGCATATAGTCACAGCAGGGGAAAGACGTTCTACAGAGATAACGTTTGAAGCCAAGATTGAAAGGCGTCCCTCATGATCCCTACCACTTTGATTTTACGTGGTAATCGTTTTGTAATCATCCACACATGGCTTGGATGTGGTGTTGATGGGAGCCACCATGTCCCCTGCTGGGTATTACAGAACTGAGCTTTGGGAGAGATGATCAGAGAAGAAGGTTTATTGAGTTGTCACAATTTATCAACCTGACAAGGTCTCTTTTCGTTTACTATTGCCTTCTTTCTTCCATTAAAAAAACATCTTTCAGTATGAGGATCAAACAAAATGTGGACAGTGGAATGTAATAATAATAATATAATAGCAATAATAATGATAAAATACCTAACTTTGCTACCTGTAAGGAGATATATTTTAACAGCATTCATTAAGTGTCACCCAGGATATGTCTCTCCAGTTATTCTCTTCCATGGGCTTCAAATTCGTGTCCTGAAAAATGAGAGAGATGTGTTAGGAAATAGAGATATTTATGGATCTAGTCTCAGACCAATATTTAATTAATTGATTGATTAGTGTGTGTGTGTGTGTGTATGATGGTGGTGATATGTACGGGTGCTACAGTATACATGTGGCAGTCAGGGGACAACTTCTGTGGAATCCGTTCTTCCTTCCAAATGGATTCTGAGAGTCTAACTCAGATTGCCAACCTTGTATCTCAACGCCTTTACCTACTGATCCATTTCTTTGGTCCCAAGCCCAGAATTCTATGTTTTCTTTATGGGAGAAGGCAATCTTAAAGATTACATTTCAGTTGATGTAAGCAAAATACCTTCAAATCTAATATCTCCACTGCATACCTATGAATAACAGAAGATATTGGGCAGGGTGATCATATCATAGACTATCTAGCTACTGTTCTAAAATTTTAATTTCAAAGAGAATAAGGCAAAGGTCCTGAATATGCATGTTGACCCTTTGGTATGTTAGAGACACATGTTTAATGTATTAGGTTTCTAAGGTTTTGAATGTGATTTGAATTGGAGCTGTGTATTAAAGTACACTCTAGTTTTACATATCTAATATCTTTGTCCTTACCTGAAAGTAGAAGGGACTGCAATAGCTAATATTTTCTTAGGCTTGGAAGACTTCATATCCCGCTTCCCAGTTTCTGTAGGGAATTTTTCCTCACTCCTTGAGATTCTTACAGGATTGCCAATCATATTGTCTTTCCCCTTACCTACTGTGGTGGCTTCAAAGAAAATGGCCCCCACAGAGAGTGGCATTATTAGATAGAGGCAACACTTTGTGTGACCTGGTTGGAGGAAGTGTGTCACTGTGGGGGCAGACTGAGGTCTCCTCTGCTCTAGCTGTGCTCAGTGTGACTCACAGTTGCTTCTGTGGTCTGCAGATGAAGATGTAGAACTCAGCTCTTTCTCCAGCACCATGACTGCGTGCACACTGCCGTGATTCCCACCATGATGATAACGGACTAAACCTCAGAAACTGTAAGCCAACCCCAACTAAACATTTTTCTTTATTTATAAGAGTTACCATGGCCATGGAGTCTCTTCACAACAGTAGAGACCCTAATTAAGACACCTACCTTCCTCACCCAAATTCACTCATAGAAAGGCAAGTAAATGAGCTAATCTAGTCCACTCTGGGACTTTTGTACTTTAGCTTTAGGGGAGCTTTTGTTTTGATGCTCAAGCTGAAAATTTAGGACTGTTAGATGAGAGAACAGTTTGGTTGAGGAGCAGACACTCAGTGAAAGGACATACAGACAGAGGAAAGGCATTGGCTCAGCAGAAGATGACAGGTTCAGGGTTAGCATGCACAATGACCTAGGTTCAATCTCAGCAGAAAATAAAACAATGAAAGCTTGTAAGGTGGACCTTGCCAAAGAACACTGCTGTCAACATGTAGAAATAGCTGACTTGCAGGAGGAAGGAATAAGATCAGTCTGAAAGAGAATTTAAAGTGAGGAGACAAGAATAGATGGTGAGATAAGAGAACTCTGAAGCTATTGGTTGTGTCCCTGGATTTGTTTTCCAGTGCTCATAGTATGAAGAATTCTACCACAAGCAAAATAATAATAATACACACACACACACACACACACACACACACACACACCAGGGTTTTACAGATGCTTGTCAGGCTGTACAAACAGGAACAGAGTGTGAGCTATCTTGGACATGTTTTGTGTTCTTCATATGCCTAACACCTATCTTCTCCCCAATAAGGAGATTGTCAGGGTTTCTTTTTTTCTTTATCTAATTTGTTTATTCTTCCTTCGCTTACTTATTTACTTATATAACACTGACCAACGTTACTATTCGCTAAGATACTTTACATTATTCTCTCAGGGATCCTATGGGAAATAACAATGGCCCTATCTCACTGTTGTTTTTGTCGTTTGATTTAATCCATATAATGTGTTAAGACAAAGAAGTGGAACAGAAGTTTGGGGAAGAGTAACTGTGCTTTCACTTTGTTTAGATGTTGGTTGGGTTATTTATTTATTTTTTTGGCTGTTGTTTTTTGTTTTGTTTTGTTTTGAGCCCGAGTTTCACTGTGTAGTCCTGGCTCTCCTGGAGCTATATAGCCCAGGCTGACTATAAACTCAGAGTAATTTTCCAGACTCAGTCTGCATTTAGGATTACAGGGGTGAACCTTGCTGCGTGTACTTTGCAGCCATTACTACTCCAGTGCCCTTTCTTTACTTGTTTCCCCGTTTTGTGATGGATGCGGTGCCTCCATTAATCTTCCAGAAGAGATCTTCCATAGCCAATGAATTGCTTCTGAGTATGTCACTGACTTTGTTTTTTGTCTTCCCTCTACAGTAATGGACTGGATGTTCTCTTGAACAACAGGGATTATTTATGGTATAAGTCCTTCAGTGTCATTGTACACAGAGAAAAGTATGACGCCAAGGGCATTCTCTACTCTGGATGCCAGACACAACTCCCATTAGCAGTACAACGTGTATGACTGTTGCTTTTCCTGGAGCAGGGCTCCACCGCTGCATAGAGAGGAGCCTCTATCTCCCATCACATCACCATCCACTCCTGCTTACTTACTCTTTTCTTTAAATAACTTTCCAAGTAAGAAAGTGGAAACATTCCATTGTTTATCTCTGACTAATAGGTCCTTTATTAATAATAGGCATAAGGTCTTCCAAAACCGATAAGCAGAGTGTGCTTTCTCTTCATGAAGAACTTGGTTTTACAGGAAGGTCAAAATGACCATTAAAAAGAATGAATTGTGATGTTCCGAGGTTCAGGAACTCTGATTCCTCTGCTTCCAACCCTGAGAGCCCTTTTAGGCGAGCAGTGGAGAATCTATAACCATAGCCAGTAATTGCTTTGCTTTTCATATTTACTCGTGTTCAGAGAAAGCCTTCAGATATAGTGGTATAACTTAGTGGATATTTTTCTAAGTTTGGGAAAATTCACTTAGGATATTCAAAAACCCACCACATAATTGTTTCCTCAGTTTTCTCTAAACTAAAATGGTGAGCATCATAAACTTAAGCCCCTATTGTTCATTGCTCCTGCAAATCTGAGAACTACACGCATAATTTTATATAGAATACAGTAGAACACTGGGGGTAATTTTGCACCTCAGGGAAGATGAGCAACATCTGAAGATGTTTTCATTTGTCTTACCAGGAGAGACAGTCCTAGGGTAGGCAGAGACAGGATACGCAACTCACCACTCTGCGGTGCTCTGGCTAGCCCCCACTACAAAGGATTATCTGGCTTAAAGCATCGGTTTTGTTGAGACTGAGAAATTCTACACTGGAGGTAGTTTCTGTGGTTCATAACAAAAGAGAAAACATTTCCATTTAAGCAGCTTTGTAGAACAGATGATCTTTTAGTCCTGTTTTGTAAGGAAAAAGCTTAGAATTAGGTTAAATAAAATACATCTAAATAAACACTCAAAGATAGCTGGGAAAAATTCAAGTCAGGTTAGATTTTCATAGTCCATTAAAAATTTTTCAAATTTTTGCTATTATAAATTATATCGTGTCTTCCTTCCCTTTCCTCCCTCCAAACCCTCCTATATACCCCTGAATGCTCTCTTTCAAAATTAGGGCTTTTTTTTTCACTAATTGTGGTTTTACACACATACACATACACACACACCCACACACACACACACGTGTCTAGGTTCCCCGTGTCAGTAAAAACATATGATACGTGTCTTTCTGAGTTTAGCTTGTTAATCATGATCTCCAGTTCCATTCATTTTCCTGCAGATGTCTTTCTTCTGAATGGCTGAATGAGATTCCTTTGTGTGTGAGCATCATCTTTTCTGTGGGCTCAGCTGTTGACAGATAGCCAGGCGCGACTCTAAGTCTTACCACAGAGACCCTTGGATAAGTCTGCTCACTGCTGCATCATTCAAAATGGGTGATGATACTTCTATCCAGTCAATTTTTTATTCTGTTGGGTTTCTCATGGGCATTCTCATTGAACATACCCCTGGCAGCGTCCTTAAAATACTCACCTTGAGGCTTCTGCTGGGACTTTTATAAAACACCACTCAAATGCTGTTAATGCCACCTCAACATATCTGAGGTCTCAGGCAAACTAAAGGAATGTGCGCAAAAAGCGCAGCCTGTTAGGATTTGAAGCAGAGCTTGGGTGTTGGGAAGGGTGTATCCCGAAGAAAAAGCTGTTGTTTGAAATTTCCACCACAGGAGCATAGCTTTCAGGGTTTAATTAGGCCTGTGCCTGCCAAAACAGAGAGCTTTCTCAAGTGGAGAGGAGAAAAAGCCCTCCTTGTTAGCACCCACCTATCTCTGCTGAGCAATGTTGTGACTCACACGTCCGGGCATAGCTGGGGCTCTATTGAAATTCTGAAGGTGAACAATGCATGATAGAGTGCTGTGGCCCAGAATTTGTTCTATTATCTAAATTTTGCAAACTTTAATATGCCTCCCAAGAAGTTGTCTTTTTTTTTTTATTAAGTATCACAAGGAAACGAAAGAGGAACAAAAACTATGGAGAGAAGAAAATAATTTTTCCAAATTATTTCAAAGCTGTAGTATGTGAGTTTGAATTCATAAGCGAACCTCTTTCCGTATAAATTATATTTAGAGAAAAATCTGTTTCTCCTTGTCCAACTGAATAAGTATCTATATTAATGTGAAATAGCAACAAATTATTAGACACTGAGAATGCATATATTAGCTTCTGTGAACTTGCAAAAAAATCCGACAAATAAAAAATAGAACAACGGAGCAGGATATTGGACTTGGCAGTATACATGATGGAAGTCGTATATTATGCCTAGTTCTGGGGAGCAAAGACACCACTAAATATCTCACCTTTAACAAATGTGTTTTGCGGACTGAATGAATGGTTATGTACCATCAAAACACATCCATTGATGTCTCAATCCTCATTTGATGCTAGGGGGTGGGTATTAATTAATTGCATAAATAAACGTTTTCCATTGTGACATTTCATAGATGCATATATTTCTGAGATGGCTTTCATCCTCCATCACCGTCTCTCCTTCCCTCACACTCTCCTCTTTCCCTCCCGTTTTAATTGTCTCCCTTATACTTCCTCTCATTCTTTTTTCTTTGTTGTTGTCCAATCAGATTGTCATCTGAGACCACACATACGATCCTGGTCTTTTTGAATCTGTCACATTTTGCTTGGCGTGTTGACCTTCCGTTTCATTCATTTTAGGGAAATGCCCTGATTTTGTTCTGTGTTACTGTCAAAATTTCCCTCTCTCCATCGTGTGTGTGTGTGTGTGTGTGTGTAAGCATTTGTTCCTATTCTTTCTGACTAAAGATACAATGTGACCAGCTCCTTTGGGCCTGCCACGTTGAACTCCCCACCACTACAGACTGGGCCATTAGCTGTGAGACAGAATAGACTCCTTCTGCCTTCAGCAGCTTCTGTCACAGCACCCGGAAAAGAACCAAGGCATGAAATTAGCTGTCTTGTAAGAGGAGACGTAGAGTTTACCTGTCTCCTCTTCACTGTCTTTACAAGACACAATAAGATTGCTGTCTCTAATGGGGAAGAATGCTCTTACCAGACAATACATTTGCCTGTATCTTATCCTTGGGATCTGCAGACTGCAGAACTAGGAAGAACTAATATTTGTTGTGAAAAACATGCAATCTATGGATTTTCTCCTAGCAACTCACACCAACTAAAACACTCCCTCCTGATCAACTCTTCATTATTTCTTAAAAACGTTGCAAAAGCTTTCAAACAGTTATCCATCCACCTGCTGTGTCTTTAGTTTCTCCTTTTATTGAAAATAGATTTTTTTCTCCCATACTATATCCTGGTTGAGGTTTTCCCTCTCTCTACTCCACAAGTTCCTCCCTACCTCTCCTCCTACCCTTGTCTGTCTGTCACTAGAAAACAAACAGACAATTAAGGGATAATAATAAAATAAAATGCAATGAGATAAAACCAAAACTAACATGTTAGAATAGAACAAGATAAACAGAAGGAAAAGGAAAAAAGCCCAAGGGGGAAAAAACACAATAAACAGACTTAGACATAGAGAACAACTTATTTACGCACTCAGGAATCCCATAAAAATGCTAAACAGGAAGCCATAATATACACACAAAGGTAAATATTTGTGTGTATGTGTACACAAAAAATTGTGTGTGTGTGTGTGTGTATGCATGTGCGCGTGTGTGCAGTTCTAAATTTAAAAGGAGATAAAATTTAACAAAAGGAAAAGCCTTGACAGGGCATTATGAGACAACTAGCCTCCAACGATGTTGCTGAGTTTGTTTTCTCCTGGGCATGCAGCCTACCTTTAAGAATAGTTTGTTTCCTCAGTGAGATTCCCTTGGGAGAAAACTAAATTTTCATTTGTAAGTGGTTATCAACTGGAGATAGCTTCTGGGCTAGGGGCATGTGTCCGCTTCTCCTTTGAGTGTTAAGATCCCTTCTTGTGCAGACCTATGCAGGCCCCGTGCATGCTGCCGTAGTCTCTGTGACCTTCTGTGCATGTCAATCCTGTTTATTTACAAGACCTGCCTTCGTTTTGCCTTCTTGGTACCTTCCATTACCGCTGTCTCTTACACTCTGTCTACTTCTTCTTCCACTGGGTTCCCTGAGCCCTGACAAGAGGGATTGGATCCTGTTTAGGGCTAAGTGTTCCAAGGTCTCCGCATACTGTCTGGCTGTAGGTCTTTGAATTTTTTTCCCATCTACTGCAGGAGAAAGCTTTACTGATGATGGCTCTTGCTTTCTCTCTATATTAAAGTAACTTAGGGTTGGTTACTTATATACATCTGAAATAAATGCTTTTCCTGATATTATGACTCTCATCTTGGAAAAAGTAATAATTTAACATATTCACATATTTAGAATTGAACGGCAAATAAGAGCCAGAGAAATGGCTCTCTGGGTAGAGTGTTCACTGGGCAAGCATGGGGTCCTGAGATCAGATCCTTGAGTACCTACCTATGCAGTAAATGGTGTATGGCATAGATGGGGGAGGATACTGGTGGATTCCAAGGGCTTGCTGGCCATCCAACCCAGCTGAAATGGGATTTTCAGGTTCAGTGAGAAACTGTCTCTCAAAAAAAACTCGAAGAGGAAGACATTGGCCTCTGGCCTCCACATGCTTACATGGGAGCACATACTTCATACACACATGTAGATGTTACACAATAAAAACATATACAAAATAACTAAGTCACTACACAACAAATACAAAATCAAACTGAGGAGGCACATTTATTGTTCAGGAACCATGATGTAAGCCCATGCTGTGTCTGCAAAATATGGACCTTAAAATTTGGGAAAATTTAGAGATTCCACAATGGCTGAAAGGAGAGAGATCATGGAAAAATCACTGCTTTAGAAGCCCATGATCAGAATCAATTTGTCAAATGACAAATTTTAAAAAAGAACAAAGCAATTGGAGAAAAATGGTTTTTCTTTTGCCAGTGGGGTTGCCAATGCAGAGAGCTTTCTGGTTAGAGGTGGGAGCCAATATCCCCTTTACCTTCCCAAGTTTAGGTCATTTCTGAGAGAGAGAGAGAGAGAGAGAGAGAGAGAGAGAGAGAGAGAGAGAACCTAAATATGGATAATATGGATGGATGATCTGGGGGAGGTAAAACATGATCAAAATATATTTTCGTAAAAACCAAATTGGTTAAAGGCTGTGTGCCTTTGGAAATACTGAATAGAATTCAGTAAGTTAAATAGCCAATAACAGTTATTAAAAACTTTAAGGCAGTCGTGGAAGTAGTGAGCTAATCTTAAGAAGAACTCATGGAATCAGGCAGACAAAACCAGAGTGAGGGCTCTGAGTAGACTCTTCCCTGGGCAACAATGTCACCACTGGCCTGTTTATGTGAGATGCTTCTGAACCCCAACAGCCTTTAAAAACACAAAAGGCTGACTAGTTGATCTAAAGATCAAATTTGAAATATTCAGATGAGAACACTGCCCAGAGCAGTGAGCTCTCAGAATTACTGTGGAGACAGTTTCCAGTCTGCTGAGAAGCTTGCAGAGACCCAGTCCCTAGGCATCTGGGATCCTCTCTTGCCTCCACAGGCACTAGACATGCATGTATAAGGTACACGTACATAAATGCGTGCAAACACTTATAAAATTAAAAAAAATATACAAATGAATAAATTTATAAAAAGGAGATTAAAAAAAAAAACTAAGCAAGCACTGGCTAAATCCAGAACTGTGAATGATAGTAACCTAAAATTACTGAGTAAAAGTAACTTGGAAATTACTAAAAGGACACGTGGGGGGGAGGCAATGGGGAACAAACCCATAGAATATTAACAAGAATCCCTAGACTAAGGGAAGTAAAAGAGTTCCAGGTTTACAGAGAATAGCACGACCTGTGCCAGGTCTGCTAAAGGAAGAATATCGTCTCAGAAAAGGAAAACTAGATATACCAGCAATTGTGGACATGGTCCAACTGGACCAATAGCAGCAGCAAGGGCAGAAAGAGGACAAATGGACCCATACCTTCTTTTCTTTTTCTTACTATCCCAATGAACACTTTTGTGTCCCGATGATTCAAATGCGGACAGGAGGAGTCTCTCTCTTAATTGCCTTTGTAGCACGAGACTGTCTTTGTACAACGCTGTAAAATGCACACCAAATAAAAGTGAAGAATGAATGGAGAATCATGCATGTAAGAGACACAGAAAATGCTTGGAGAACACAGTAGCATGCGAGAGACAAGTCTAATATGACACAAAACATGCTCACTAGGTGAGGGGGTATGACACACAAGAAAAAACCTGGTTCAGATGTCCAGGGCAGAAAACAGAGAAGGAAAATTGGCCACCAGATCGTGCCCCATGACTATTAATATCTCCCAAAGTTCAATTTATATGGAACAGGGTATTTTAAAGACTGTGTTGAATAAACAATTGGATAACACAGCAGGTGGCTGATAGCATTTTGCTTACTTTTGGATAAACTGTGAATCTCGAAAGTATCTTAAATATTTGATTATTAAACCAGAAGTTGCGGCCCAAGAATACTTCCACATCATTTAAAGCCACAGTCAGAGTTATTTTTGTGACACTCACAGGAACTGTTTTTCTCCCAGCTTCACAGGGAGGGGAGTAAGACAGTTTATTCCCAAGTAGCGTCCACAAGTGAGATCGTGTCTGATTTAAGCAGTGGACACTCAGCAGCAGGTCACTTCCTCCCTTAGTTTGGGCTCAAGTTATACCAAATAGGGTCACAGTGATTATTAGCTCAGAGGGTGATCGATATAGGTTTGTGGAAGAGCTGGATGAGTCACTTCCTGAAGTCTGTTTCAAAGCTGATTCCTCCATTCTGCACGGTCTCTGCACCGTAGCTGCACACTTTGCTGCTCCGCTCAGTTTCCGTTTTCACAGACACAGGTGCTGCGCTGTTGCCCATGACTCAGCGAGCACCATGAGGCAACCATGACACAAGGCAGCCAAAGATAGATGCTATCTTGACAGGACATATTCCTCTCTCCTGTGCGCTTCCGTCCCGCCCATCAGGCAACAAGCTGTGCAGTCACACTGCCATCTAAATGCCGGGCATGCAGAAGGCAGAGCTGCCTCACTTAGGACACTGGATGGATTCTTTTACAAAGTATATAGCTTCTCATTCTTTATACTGTGTGTATACTAGTTTACACAAAGCCTTAAGCCAACTTAAACCACCCTACTCAAGCCAACTCAACATCTCCTCACTCTTGCCCATCTTCGATCTCTTTAGGAATCAATTGACAAGTGCCTTGTCAATCACCTTTTCAAAAAAGGTTCTGATCTATAGCTTTTGAGGAGAAGCTTCTCTACTTTTGGCTTCAAGAAAATGATGGTGAAAAGCACAACATATTATCACTCTAAACTATTGCACGAGATGGAGACAGTTGCTGGTACTTGTCCCATGGGAGATCTTATTACTGGTGACAAAATGGTGTATTTTTGCCAACTGTGCTCAGAGGAAAGCAGTTGCAGTGAACCTTGTTAGGGTTTATGAGGCTCCACTTTGAATAATCAAGTAAATTGCCAATTTCACTCCTTAAGTCAGTCATGTGGGTGTCGTGCCAAATGCAAACTTGATTGTTTCTTCTTTTTCTTAATAGAGAACATTGCTGTGGTCCAGCATGCTTAAACAGAAACTAGATTCTTACCCGAAACTAGCAAAGTCCTTCTTAAAAGTTTTAGAGACTGAGCCAGGAGTGGTGGGGCATACCTTTAGTCTCAACACTTAGGACACAGAGGCAGACTGGTCTTTGTAAATCCAAGACTAGCCTAGTCTACATAATGAGTTACAGGACAGCCAGAGATACACAGTGAGACCCTACCTTAAAAAAACAAAACAAAACAAAAAAAAAACCAGTGGAAAAAAACAATCAAACAAAGAACAACAAAAAGAATTTTAAGGAGAGACTTGACTATATAGCAAATTCCATGCTAACTTAGGCTAGCATAATGTCCTGCTGTAGAAAAGAGAAAAAGATTAGAGACTGAATGATTGAAACTTTATTCCTACCTCTCTATATATAGCGAACAGTAATGTAGCAGAACCCAATTCTTCATCTTAACATAAAATTTAAAATAATGAATAAGCAGCTTATTGAGTGACTGATCTCTCATCCCATCCACGCCATAGGACAAGGATTGCCCGACTCAGTGAGGATGCTCTCAGAGATGCTAGTTGGCTGAGTACTCAGGTTTGTGTAGTTAACTGTCTAGCCAGCAGTGACTTTTAACTCAGATGTGATTTAGACTTATCTACCATAATTCTAAGTGTGATGGGCAAGGCTCTCATGAGAAGGGAGCCATTAGACAATCAATCCTACCTTTGGCAGGATGGAGAAGAAGTTATGATTCGGAACATCTCCAACCACTGTGGGGATGAAAGTCCTGTCCTAGGATGGTAGACAAGAAGATGGAGAAAATGTGGTCCCTGACCACATTATCAAGTGTACATCTTGTACTAGACAGAAAAAAAATGTAACTTTTATTCAGAAAAAGGTAATTTATCACCATTCATGAGAAATTACCTTTCCAAGTAGCATCAAATGATCTTCTTATAAACCAATCACTGTTGTTACTAAACTAAGAGAGATTCAGGAGAATGATTGAATGGTGAATAGGATGTAGATAAACCTTAAATATTTCACAGAGTCGATACTCAGATCAATGTATTTCTTACTTGGATGTCCTTGACATTAATGATTCACTGCACTTCTCTACTGCCCTAAATGCCAAATGTTCAGCAAAATGATAAAGAAAACAAACATTGTGGTTTGAGGGACTCAATAGGCTTGCTCTATTTACGTTAAAAACTCCTCTTTTGCCACAGTCTAGTGATGCTAAGGACACAAGTGCCATAGCCTAAAATCAAAGGTTTCCATTAGCTGACTTTTCTCTCTGTAGAAGTGAGAATTGACCTGAATGACAGCTGAAATAAATTTCCTGTGGTATTGGCCTTGGATGCCCTGATGAAAGGCACGTCCCGACAGTCCTTGGCTCAGCCCCAGGAAATGCACACTTGTGGCCTTAGAGGCATGACGCTGAAGAACCACTTAGGGGATCTGCCAAATGCACATGCAGCAGGAATGAGCCTGCCTCAGATAGCCTTGCTGGGGCTCTGTGATTGCAGCCCTTTTAAGGGATCAGAGCAGAGGCAGCAAATTCCATGCTAATCCACCCTTTCAGAACAGAAACATTGGCATTTGCTATTAGTTCCTAAGCTCTGGTGAGTCAAAAATGTGTCATAGATCTTGCCTTTTGCCTCTATTGCTGGCCAGAAACATACTGGGCATTGTATCCAATGAGATTAGACTGGTACAGATCCAGATAGCACACAGTCTTAATTATACACATTTATAAGGTAGCACGCCCACTTGAAACAGTCTAGATTTCGTCTGAAATTTTTGCTTCAGATATAAAATGTTTGGGACAACTACCCATTTCCTCTTATATGCTTGGTTGCCTATTTCCATAACAATGAAGAAAGTTTCATTTTTGTATCAAGGGTTGTAATTTTTTTACTCAAAGAAATGTCATAAGCTCAGGCTTATAAAAACAGAATAGTAATGAAAAATGGAAATCCAGAAGTGAAGTTCCCCTTATCTCAAAGTGAGACTCTTTAGATGATGTCACAGCCCACAACTTGAATACTTGCCCAAGATTCTTCTGTGAATTCTCCGTACATTATGTTGAAGTCACACCCCTTGCATCTTAGAATAAAACCTTACATCGAAATGAGTTCTCTTCAGAGATGATCAAGGCAGGAGATACTTAGGAGAATGAGCACAATCCAGTGACCTCTTTACACAAAGGGACAATTTAGAACATTGGGACAAATACACATCAAAAAGACAACATGTTCAAATGAAGATAGGGACTAACATGGTGCCAAAGATTGCCAACAAAGCACAAGAGAGACGAAAAAGCAAATACTTTCTTCCCTGTGGCCCTCAGAAGGAAGCATACTATAGACACATTGACTTTCAGTTTCTAAAATCAGAATTCATGTGACAATACATTAATAAATTTCTGTTGCTTGTCACCCAGATGTCTTTTTGTTATAGAAAGTCTATTGAATGCATCTAAGCATTGATATTCTTATACAAATGCAGGTAGACATGTAGTGATTTCTTTTTTTTTTTTTTTTTTTTTTTGGTTTTTCGAGACAGGGTTTCTCTGTGGTTTTGGAGCCTGTCCTGGAACTAGCTCTGTAGACCAGGCTGGTCTCGAACTCACAGATATCCGCCTGCCTCTGCCTCCCAAGTGCTGGGATTAAAGGCGTGTGCCACCACCGCGCCAGCTACATTGCCATGTAGTGATTTCTTATTCACCATAAACAAGACGTTGAATGACTTTAATTGTACCTACTTGGAAGGCAGAAAAACCACAAGTTTAAGGTATGCCTAGGATGAGTTCATGATAATTCTGGGGAACTTATAGTGTGACCTTTTAAAAATATAAGAACTTAAAAGATAAAAGAGAGGATGGGCAGTGGTGGTACACTCCTTAAATCCCAGCATTGGGAGGAAGAGGCAGGTGAATCTCCAGGTTCAAGATCAGCCTGGTCTATACCACAACTTCCATGACAACAAGGGCTACAAGGCTACACAAAGAAACCCTGTCTTGAAGAACCAGAACAAACAAACAAGTAAATAAATAAGTAAGGTAAAGGAAATGAAGCTATAAAGATAAAGATTGAAGATATAGTTCAGTGCAGAGCGTTTGACTAGCATGCATGAGGTCGTAGGTTCTATCACCAGCACCAAATGTAAGAAAAAAGAAAAAAAGAAATTTAATATTGTGGTTACTTTCATAGGTTTTCCTACTGTTGTTAGTGGATATACCTCTGAATTTGAATAGCCTTCCACTATTTTCTAGATGCCTGGATAATTCTAAGCACAGGCCATGTTTATGGGGATAGAGAAAGGATTGTAAGAAAAGCATGGGTAGCCCTGTGCTTGACACTGTCGAGATTCCAGGAAAAGACATGGTGAGGGTGAGATACTACATTCATGATATAAAAACTTGGGGCCAGTTCTTCCTAAATAAGCAGGATGATATAAATATGCATCCCGTCCTAGGTTTATTGAATGTGGCTTTATGGTGATCATATTCTCTTTCCTCTAGCTATGCAACAGAGACCCTTCCCCATATTCATCATTCTCCTATCCATCATTTTCCTGTGCAAACATTTCCACTAAACAGGCTTATTATGATGGACATGTTCACTCCCACATCCACCATGCTAAGTCCCATGCCTGGCTCATAGCATGTGTTCATTAAGTTGACTAAACATTTTACATAGTCAACAGACATTTCTGTGTGTCCATTGGGAGTCAGGAATCATGTTTCAGCCTTTTTTTTTTTTTTTTTTTTTTTTTTGGTTTTTCGAGACAGGGTTTCTCTGTAGCTTTGGAGCCTGTCCTGGAACTTGCTCTTGTAGCGGCTGGTCTCAAACTCACAGAGATCCACCTGTTCTGCCTCCCAAGTGCTGGAATTAAAGTGCGACCACCTCCCAGCTGTTTCAGCATTTTTGTATACTGAAAGAGTTAACATTTCTTCAAATAGCTTACTCCATTTGTACTCTGACATAGTAATCAATTAGCTGTGAATCAGATTGAAACAGGCTTACAGGACATCATCCCATATAAGGTCTAGTTTTTCAATGCATAAACCCAAGGCTCAGTTGCTTCTCTAAAGTCCTCAGGTACTTGGAAAAGCACCACTGAACAGTCTTTTGTATCTTTTCTCTTATTCACCATTCGTTTAGTTATTTCTTCAAGTCTTCCATCGCTTGATTTTTTTTAACTCTTACCTGATAAAGACAGCCTGCTCTTTATCGTTCATTTAGTTATTTCTTCACGCCTTCTTTTTGCTTGATTTAGTTTCTCTTTAATTCTCACCTGATAAAGATGTCCTGTTAATGATGCAATGCAGGATGTTTGAGAGCAATGACATCTTCCATGGCCCAACTGTGTATGATTCAAAGACCTAAGATGCTGAACATTCATGGGTACAGAGACTGATCTGCAGCAGTGGCTCTGAGTTTGTTGTCTTACACAAGTGTAAATTAATAACACATATTCTTATTGAAGAATGCGGAGCAGAGACAGGCTTTATTAAAAAATTCCTACAGAAAAGTAAACTGAGGAACTGGGCCAGCAAGATGATTCACAGGTGAAGGCTTTTGCCTCCAAGCCCCATGACTTGATTTTCACCCCCCAGAACTCACGTGGTAGAAAGATAGAGCCAGCTCCCACAAGTTCTTCTCTGGCTTGCAAAACACACACACACACAAACACACACACACACACACACACACAGCTAAAGTCGAAGGAAATAAACATACAAAAGTGAGAAATTAATGAAAAGTCAAACCCAAATTCTCTTCTCTAGGGCAATGGCAGAAACTGGCAAGGCCTGACATCCTTTCTAAGAAGTTCAGTGCTGTCTGTGCTGTAGGGCCCATATGGGCAAGGACAGACACAAACATCTGCCATTTAACCTTCCCTTCTGCCACTGAAGTATGTATACTGCCTACACCCTGTGGATCTACAAACTGAAGATAAATCTGATTGGCTTTCCCAGGTCATGGGGTGGTGGGTAGACAAATACCATTTTGTATTACGGTCTGTATTTTTTTTTTCTTTCAGGCTTAAAACTTAAATGCTCTGGTAGAAAGAGTGTAATGATCTGATTTCACAACCATAAGAACATTCAACCCTATGGGCCATTTGATAACCAGAGGGTACTTGTAGCTTGGTAAGAAGATACTATTATTGTTTTTTTTGTGATAGATCTTATTAGGGTAGAGAAGAGTGGCCTAAGATGTGATTTGGGATTGGTTTGGGATCTGGGAGCTGCTATTGGCACCTACTGTCTGTTGAAATACTCAGATCAAGTCCGAACAAGGCCATCAGGGGCCAATAAAGGATCAATGGCCTTGTAAGGCAGCACCTGGCAAGTGCCCTGGCTAATGGCATCCTGAGCCTGAGTCAAAGGAGCTTCCTGTAGCAAGGAAATCAGGCCAGCCATGGTATATGAGTCACTTGGGGGAATCCCGTGGTCAGTGAGGGCCTCTGTCAAGCTTATCTGTAAAATCTTCCTTTCCGGAGGAATCAGAGTCCACCTCTCCTTACCTTGGTGCTTGCTGGTTTTGTCACATATACACATATAAGGATCAGGAGAGTATGTGTAGCTAACTGAGAGTAGGGCTGAGCAGGGACTATGGCAAATAGTTTCACTGTTTCTCAAGGACTCTTCTGAAAGTGACAATCCTTTTTAAAAAAGTTATTGGCCAAACATTATCTTTCTGGTTGGGTAGGAGAGGATACACGTGCTTCTATAATGCTCAATAATTTGTGAACCAATCATGATCTATAATTTGTGAGTTTGAAGTAGTACTAGTTCACTCATGATGGCTGCTTACGTAGAGAAGATGTGTGTCCAGGACTTGAGTTCCTTCTTGAAGGAAGGCTATATTCAGTAACATTCATTACTATGTCTTAAAAGGCTCAGCCTAATGTCATCTTTCCCAAACTACCTGACTTGCCCTATGTGCCATTCTGGCTTTTCATTTCCATTCAGGACTGTGATCTATTTTGCTGGTCTTGCTTCCTCTGCAGCCATTTGCTTCCAGACTAAATGTATATTCTTCAGAGATAACTTGTATTATGTGTTAGAGAAGAGTAGATCCCTTATTCTTCTCACATTATACAACACAGTGGCTCTCAATCTTCTATAGCCTAGAGCATTAGTTTACCATAGTCCTAGGATCGTTACAACTTCCTTATCATGAAGGTATTTGGGAGTCTAAAATTTGGCTCACATTCCTTGAGTTCAAGTCCTGTCTTTGCTAGTTACTGTTTGGTCTTTGGGCATATTACCATCTCTAGGTCATAGTCTGACATCTATGAAATGAGGAGAGTAACAGGACCTACTCTAAAAGTTTGAGTAGAACATGTGTGTACATTGAGAAGGAGAATGTTGGCTACATAGGATTCATTCACAAGTGGTTATGGAATTGGGGTGATTTTGTTTACTGTTTCTTGGGGTAAATTTCTGAGTGTCAGAATCTAATGTGTTCTCAGCTTTTAATAGCAAGTCTTATTGACAGGATGCTGGCAAAACATGTGAACTGATTGTTATAACTCTCTCTACTCTCCTTCCCTCTCTTCCTCTCTTCCTCCCTCCCTCTGCCTCCCTCTTCCCCCTCCAAGTGTGCATAAGTAATCATGAAGTCTATGATGTTGTTTACTTACTCAGCCAGTTTCTTTAGTTTCCTCTGGACCACTAAGAAAAGATGTGAGCAGAATGGTAACAAAGATGGGAGTTTATTGCAGAATAGAGATGGCAAGGTGGGAGGAGGAAGTGTCCCATTAGCATTCAAGTCACTTAGGAGGTCTTAATATGGTGTGCACGGCATACCTTCTCTGTTAGCTCGGAGTTCCTCCTGGGTCTCACTGGGGCAGCTGCTAAGTGAGAGTGATCTTTCTACTTTTTGCAAGCCCTGAACTGATTCCTGCAGGAGACGTTTTCCTTGGAATATCAACTCTAGTGATTTTCAGGTGTAGTTGCATTTTCTACAATTTAGCAACAGTAAGAAGCTTGTGAGCTCATCGTAAAAGAAAAGACGGTGCATCAAAAGCAGATGCAGGGATTGAGCCAGCGACCTGGGCTGGAGTAGGCCTGGGATGGTGAACTCCACAGGAGCAGGACTGAGCCAGCGACCTGGGCTGGAGTGGGCCTGGGATGGTGAACTCCACAGGAGCAGGATTGAGCCAGCGACCTGGGCTGGATTGGGCCTGGGATGATGAACTCCACAGGAGCAGGATTGAGCCAGCGACCTGGGCTGGATTGGGCCTGGGATGGTGAACTCCACAGGAGCAGGATTGAGCCAGCGACCTGGGCTGGAGTGGGCCTGGGATGGTGAACTCCACAGGAGCAGGATTGAGCTAGCGACAGGCTAGAGTGGGCCTGGGATGGTGAACTCCATGGGAGCAGGAGACGATCCACACCAGGGACATTTGTGAAAGCAGGATTGAGCCAGTGACCTAGGCTGGAGAGGGCCTGAAATGGCAAGCTTCTCAGGAGTGGGAGCAGATCCAGACCAGGCACATTTGTGGAGGTAGGACTGAGCCAGTGTCCTGGGCCAGAACAGGCCTGAGACAGCAAATTCCACATGAGTGAGAGCATATCCAGACCGGGGACATTTACAGAAACAGGATTGAGCCAACAACCTAGGGTGGAACAGGCCTCAACATAAAGCCAGCTACACTGAACCTCATAGAAGAGAAAGTGGGAAGTATACTTGAATACATTTGCACAGGAGATCACTACCTAAATATAACCCCAGTAGCACAGACACTGAAACAATTAATAAATGGGACCTACTGAAACTGTAAAGCAAAGGACACGGTCAACAATACAAAGCGACAGCCTACAGAATAAGAAAAGATCTTCACAAACCCCACATCAGACAGGGGTCTGATCTCCAAAATATACAAAGAACTTAAGAAATTGGTCATCAAAAGAACAAATAAGCAAATAAAAAATGGAGTACAGACCTAAACAGAGAACTCTCAACAGAGTAATCTAAAATGGGTGAAAGACACTTAAGGAAATGTTCAACATCCTTAGTCATCAGAGAAAAGCAAATCAAAACAACTCTGAGATTCCATCTTACACCTGTAAGAATGGCCAAGATCAAAAACACTGATGACAACTTATGCTGGAGAGGTTGTGGGGTAAAGGGAACGCTCCTGCATTGCTGGTGGGAATGCAAACTGGTACAGCTGCTTTGGATATCAGTAAGGTGATTTCTCAAAATATTAGGAAACAACCTTCCTCAAGACCCAGCAATACCACTTTTGGGTATATTTCCAAAGAATGCTTAATCATGCCACAAGGCCATGTGCTCAACTATGTTCAAAGCAGCATTGTTAGTCATAGCCAGAACCTGGAAACAACCTAAATGCCCTTTGACTGAAGAATGGATAAGGAAAATGTAGTACATTTACACAAGGGAATACTACACAGCAGAAAAAAATAATGACATCTTGAAATTTGCAGGCAAATGGATGGAACTAAAAAACACCCTAATGAGTGAGGGAGCCCAAACCCAGAAAGACAATTATCATATGTGCTCACTCACAAATGTTTTTTTAAACATAAAGCAAAGAAAACCAGTTTATAAATCACAATCCCAGAGAGCTTAGACAACAATGAGGACTCTAAGAGAGACATACATGGATCTAACCTACATGGGAAGTAGAAAAAAACCAAGATCTCTTGCATAAATTGGCAGCATGGGAGAGGGTTGAAGAGGAGGGGAACTTAATAATATCAATTTTAAAAAAGATGATGCAGGGGCTTTTCTTTTGGTTTTACTGTAAAAGCCTTCACACTCCAAGGAAGTCTTGGGGGTGTAACTGCCCCAGAGCAGAGAGATCTAAACAACCTACTTAGTGTACAAATTCTCCATGGTCTGAATGCAAGAAAGGTCCCAAACACTTGGAGAATTACCAGGAAAAAGCCCACAGTTATAAATGGCGATGACGTACCCCCAACACCAGTGGATTAATGCCTGAAGACCAGGAGCAAAATTCATGGAGGTGAGTGGATGCTCTCTACTCGTAACTGTTGTGACCCCATACCCTCACCTCCCCAATGTATGGTCACTCCATCAATGCCCCACAAATGGAAGATCACTTTTTCTAAATAGAACTCCTGAGTCACCCAACATTAAACCCCAGTAACAAGAAAAGTGTGAAAGAGATAGAGTGTAGTATATCTCACCCATTTGGGCTCAGAGATTGACACCATTGTATTGCTACTAAGGAAAGTATCTAATGTGTTTGCACCAGCATCATTTGTCAAGTAACTTTTTTTTTCTTGCTGTGGCTCACATAAACCTCTAGAGGCAACTAGTTCAAGTGTAGGCCCTTGAGCCCAAGAAGATCTCAATGGTTGGTCTCTTCAGTGGTGGTAAGAGGAATGGATAATTACAGCTTAATTAACAGGGATTTAACTCAGACAAGAAAAGCTCCCTAGGACCACTTTCCTGGGGCTGTGGCTGTCTTGGTGTGTGGTACACACTTAAGGATTAAACTCTGTGGAGAGCGTAGATCCTTGGGTCGACAGGATTAGAGGAGAGAGAGATGGGGACAGGGCAGCCATGGAAGTGGACTGGTTTTCGTAGCATGGTCTCTGTGGATCCTCTACACTCATTCAGGATTTGATGGGGATTTTTGGAAAGCACTGATGGAGATGTGTGGGACTATGTGAGATAGTGATCGTGAGGCTAGGGTGTGTGTAGACAAAGCAGGAGATTCGATATATAAGTTTGAGAAAGAGGTTAATTGGCAGGGAGTGGGGGATTTTAATTTGATTCTGTAGTAAGGAGCTGAGGGTGGCAAAATTTCTGGTCTTCTCAAAGAGGCTAGATAGCTATTGTGTAATCACTCTTTAAAAGAAACTGAAAACCCATAGCACTCAGGATGTGAAACCAGGCTAAATGGAGGATGACTGAAAGATCGAGAAATATTTACCCACAAGAAGCAACACTTCATGGGCCAGCAGTCAATTTTAAGTATTCAAAATTTCTCACTTGGAAGAAAGGAATACATTTATATATTAAAGCCCCAGGTCGACCTAGGACTAAGAGGTAGGGACAGCTATTAATTTACTCCACAGAGCAAACAATAGTAACTGAGAAGTTTGACGATCAGATGAACTGGGATAGAAAAAGTTTAGGTACAGGTTAACCAGACAATAGAGAGATCAGCTGTAATTTAGCAAGTTGCTTAATTTTTCTGTTTTACTTTCATAATTATTATTTTTTTTATTTATTTATTTTTATTAATTAATTTATTTAATTATTAAAGATTTCTGCCTCTTCCCCGCCACCACCTCCCATTCCCTTCCCCTCCCCCAATCAAGTCTTCCTTCCTCCTCAGCCCAAAGAGCAAGCAGGTTTCTCTGCCCTGTGGGAGGTCCAAGGACCACCCACCTCCATCCAGGTCTATTAAGGTGAGCATCCAAACTACCTGGGCTCCCACAAAGCCATTACGTGCAATAGGATCAAGAACCCATTGCCATTGTTCTTCAGTTCTCAGTAGTCTTCATTGTCCATTATGTTCAGCGAGACCGGTTTTGTCCCATGCTTTTTCAGTCCCCGGCCAGTTGGCCTTGGTGAGTTCCCGATAGAACATCCCCATTGCCTCAGTGTGTGGGTGCACCCCTCGCAGTCCTGAGTTCCTTGCTCGTGCTCACTCTCCTTCTGCTCCTCCTTTGGATCGTGAGACTTCAGTCCAGTGCTCCAATGTTGGTCTCTGTCTCTCTCTTCTTTCATCGCCTGATGAAGGTTAATATTCAGGGGGATGCTTATATGTTTTTCTTTGGGTTCACCTTCTTATTTAGCTTCTCTAGAATCACGAATTATAGTCTCAATGTCCTTTATTTATGGCTAGAAACCAAATATGAGTGAGTACATCCCATGTTCCTCTTTTTGGGTCTGGCTTATTAAATGTGGAAAAACTATCAACTGTGAAGTTGTTGGCAAGGGTTGAATTATGTAACCGTTTATTACTTAGATGTTTACATGGTATGGTTGGTGTGTATGTATGTACATGTGCACGTGTGCATGCACACGTGTGTGTGTGTGTCTGAGATTTCTTGTTTGTCCTGACCTGAAGTTCTCTGATTCCAAAAGCTTTTTGGGGGAGGGGGGAAAGTACACTGGAAGAACTAGTTTTGTCTTCTATACTCACTATATGTCATCCTTGGTGTTGTGAAAAGGGTCCCACAACATTCAGAAGTGTTCTAGTTTCCTGCAAAAATGCTTTGATGTTTTTCCCCCAATCAAAAAATTCCATCTCTAACACAGGGAGAGCATTTGACACTTAGCCTAACAGCATCACCCACAACAGAAACATGCCCTTCTTTGTTGTGCAGAATGAAGAATGAGATTTTTTTTTTTTTAACAGAGGAGTTGAGAAAAAGACAGAGAAGAATGAGCCCTGCAACCCTGTCCCCTGGGTGACAGCACGATTTGATTGTGTTTACATATCAGCCTGGTGTTTGGGAAGCCTCAAGCCTAATGGGGCACGTTTATCAAATTGCAACCAGCTCCACTTATGCACTGCCTGTGATAAAGTACCACCATAGAGTGGAGTGTCTGTCCCTGAAGAAGATGATTATTTCCCTAGATAAAAGCTAACTACCAGATGCCAAAGCAATTCATCCATTCAATGACAAAAGAAGAAAAAAAAGGTTCAAGCAAATCACTTCTTTGGTGTAGCGTAAGGCAAACAATGGGTTGATTGACTATCTTGCCTACAAATGCAGCCATGGCAAACCTAAACCAAGGGTGAGGTATTCATGGGATTTTTTTAGTTGAATGTCACTGTTACTGTAAGGCTTTCTTTCTGCTTTCCAATTTGCTCCCGAGTTACTTGTAGGAGTGGAAGTTCAGTGATCGCATCATCGCTAAGAGAATGGGTTTACTTTGGGGAATTGTGCTTTTCATTTCAAATCTGCCGGCACTGTAGAGTTTCAAAGAAGGACAACTTATATGGGTGGCGGAGGTTGGCCTTATAAAGGAAGAAACCCTATCCCGATGCCAATTTTGGAGCAGACATCTCGAAATCTAAGGGGAATGGGCATTTGAGTTTTGTTTTGTAGCTACTAGCCAGCTGGAGCGGAACACTCCTGAGCCTCAAAATAAAAGACTATTTGATCTAATATATTTTTATTGAGTTCTTTGTGTGTGCCAGGTGCTGTGTCAGGCTCTTAGGATTTTGGTTAGCAGCCTCATGCTCCCATTGATACTATAACACTAGGAGGGTGGGGGCAGAAAAGCCAGGAGTTAATCATAAAAGTTTTATTCAGATATCAGGCCCAGACTTTTATCTTTGGGTGACATGCGATCAGTTGTTAACCTAATGATGCTGCCCCTATAACCATAACTGGTAAATGATGGTTCTCCCCTCTTTGAGACCATACCCTCTATCCTACAGGATGTTAGGAATAAAACAACTTCTGGTTCTGACTGATGTCCTTTGGGGGCAAAACCCCCCCAAATAAACAAACAAAAAAACCTCTGTGAACTGGCGAGAGCTTTGGAAATGAGTGAGTGTCCTTGTGTAAGGCTCCTCCAGCGAGGGCTTCTTTCCCAAGGCCCGGAGTTAGTCAATCGCTTATAGTTTTGCTTTTCCAGAAAAAACACGTGAGGTGAATTGCCTTCAGTTCGTAACTGTTAAATTTCATGACAACATTCCGTGAATGGCTTGCCCTGAAACTGATACCGCCGTTTACTGGATTGTACCAATTAAGGTGTTTAAGGAAAGCGGTGAAGAGCAGCTGTCCTAAAAATCAATTTCTGATAGACAGAGCTCATTCAGTGCTGTTGATATTGATATATGACTACATTGTTAGAGATTTGGGCATTTAAGAGGGAGGAACTTACTGATAAACAAGTAGATCCTTGTGACGTAACCATGGGGATAAATTCTGTTACAGGCATGCTTAGATGATTTCATCATTATGCAAACATTTTAGAATGTATTTCCACAAACCCACGCAACCGTGGCATCATGAGGTTTTATAGTCTTATAAAATTACCTCAGTGTATCCAATTACCACTGAACAAAATTGCCATCATTGTGTCTCCACCACTATATAGTTGGCCACTGTAACTTCAAATACAAACAGTATGCATAACAAATGACTCTGGGGTCTCTAGTACTTTCTCCAAGAAAATGTGTCTGTAGTTCCAAGCCATTAAATTCTGATAAATATTTGTACGAGAGCCTGTTGAGAAGGTAAAGGAAAGGAAACGATACGAGTTCAATAATTCTTTCATCTCTTTTCTACTACCCGTCTTTTGTTCCAGGTACTAATATTTTATGTGTTATCCTTAATGTAGAGGTTCATGTGAATAGCCAACCTATTTTCTTCTAAAATAATTGAATAAATCTCTATTATGTGGCAGGAAAAAAACACATTAACAAATATTTACAAATATTCCCCAAACTTCTGACATCCTTAGAAGATGTTCACACTACTTAGGAAGCTGTCAGATTTTTTTTTTTAAAGCTGTGAATTAATTGGGAGAACAGAAATCAAAGAAAGTCTGAAAGAAGCAAAACAAGAGGACCTTTTTACAGGAAAGGGTAGAGAGCAAAAAATAAGAGAGCAATGAACCAGGAAGCGGAGACCTGGGGGAGAAACACTGAGAAAGTGGAGGAGGGGATACATAGACAGGAATCCCGAGTGGGAGGAGTGTTGGTTAAGAAGCCCTTTATCCCCAGTCTTCTTTAGTAGGCTACAATAGAGACATAACGTACGTTTTAAATATTGTGGCTTCTGGACAAGCCCTGCTCCTCTCTCTAAGGAAAACTGTGGCCTCCCACTGGCTTTATAAAATTTAACTTTCAGTGAAGCAACTAAACCGTTCAGCCTCTTTCTCTAGGTTTTATTACAGATATTTCTTTAACGTTGGTATGAAGTAACAAGAAATCTCAGCATTTTGAAGTTGGACAAATCTGGTTTGAGTCTTGATTGCTTGCTTACTGCGGTTTCTGCTGGGGCCAAGTCACGCCACCTGGTAGGTTTCACTCGCCTTCTCTGTGCCGTGGGTAGAAAGGGTCTGATCTACATAACTCTTATCATCGCTGAAATAAAACGTCTACCAAAGAGCTAGAAAATGTTGGGCTTTCCCCATATGAATCCTTTCAGAAAACAGATAGATAGCCCTTTCAGAACTGAAAAATCAAAGAAAATGTAATGGGACTGTTGGAAAACATGGACAGCCATTTCGGTTTCGTCAGAATAGTCGGCTATTCCAGAATAGCTATCAGGGATGGGGAAATACTCCTGGGTAGTCAGCGTCAACCATGATGCTCTTTGACTGGGAGATAGGGGAGTTTATGCAGAGAGAGTAGAGGAAGGATGCTGAGACCCATTAAAGGTGCAGCCAATCTTTGGCAAGAACTGGCCCATTGGGAAATGAATGGTGAGACTCCCTTCCTCTCTTTTCCACCCTCCAATTTCCCCGAAGCTTCACTGTCGGTCATACCTAATTGGAAGCTGTTTGGAAAAGGAGTCTGCTAAAGTCAGAAGGCTGAGACATGGAGCAGACTTGAAAAGGGTCCCGAGTAAATGAAGTGTATTCATAATGCTCACTTCCTTTTGTGTGTCCTAATAGTTTAGACATGAGGGCGGGTTGGGCCTCTATTTTATTGAGATATATATTTTTATCTGCTCCCCTCCCTTCTGTTTCCCTCTTCTTCGACCCTCTTCCATGGTCCCCATGCTCCCAATTTATTCAGGAGATTTTGTCTTTTTCTACTTTCCATGTAGGTTTGATCCATGTGTGTCTCTCTTAGGGTTCTCATTGTTGTCCAGATTCTCTGGGATTGTAAATTGTAGGCTGGTTTTATTTGCTTTATGTCTAAAAGCCTCTTATGAGTGATATTTGTCTTTCTGGGTCTGGGTTGCCTCACTCAATATGATGTTTTCTAGATCCATCCTTTCTTTGGGCCTCTTTTTATGCAAGCGTCATAGACTGTGCCTCATCTCTGGTATAGTTCTGGAGTTGCAAGTCAGTACACGTCAGTCTCCATTTAAAGGACTAGCAGAGAGAAGACAACTGGTCTCGCAGCTAACTCTCCACGAGGGCTAGTGATACAAAGGACTTGCTATGCTGGTGGGAGATCAACATGAGCTCCTGTCTTAACAGTAGCTTTTCAAGTTTGCCTCTTGGCATGAAGCTGACTTTGGCTGATGGCACCACATAAACAGGGCATATGCCCAAGCATGCAAGTCAGTCACAACTTGTTAGATACATTTTCATTTTCCAGCCCATGACCCACAATGGACAGGGCTGATGCTAGAACATTCTTTCAGATGATTGATTAGATATTTTTAAAGTAGATAAGTAGAAGGTTGATTTAGGGGAAAAATGATACTTTGATATCACTTGGATAAATGGTTGATTCATTGTTTGTGAAATTCCTGATCTCTGAGTCAATAATGTCTTTTGAACCTTCTGTAGAGTCTTAACAGTGTTCCTCCTGAAGGGTATATTCATACACCAAGCCCTGATATTTATGAATGCTATCTAATTAAGTAAAGGGTTGTTAGGGATCTAATTAAGCATTCCAAAATAAAGAGAATATCCTGGTTTATCTGGAAGGCTCCTTCCTCTAATGGCAAGCATTTCTGAAAGGGTCACATAGGCTTGGCATGTGGAGAAAAAAGCTACGTGAGGAGCAAGGCAGAAGTTAGTGTAATAGGACCCGAAAGTCAAGGAAGTGGATATTTGCCAAAAATCTGGAAAATACATTGAATGTATTTTCCTCTGGAGCCTTTAAAAGGTGTGTGACCCTGGATATAGACTTCCAGTCTCCAGAGTTGTGTAAAAATAAATTTCCATGATTACAAACCACGAGGCACAGTAGTTTGTCTCAGTAGCCCTAGAAGCTATCCAAGCTCCCAAGAAACCATCTGTGCTAACACCCTGACTGCTACTCACCTTGAATTTTAGTAACTTGAGAAGTCATGGAAGTAGAGCCGATGCTGTTAGACTTGAGAATATTGTTTTCACAGCCAGGAACTGGTGCATGCAGGAGGAATGAATCGGCTAATTGCGGATGTTTTTTGTTTCATCATAAGCACAAGTTCATCTTCCTGCTTTCTTAAATCTATCTACCTCTTCTTCTGGTGCCACTGCCCTGTGCCGTGCGGGGTTTATTTGATCTCTTGTCTAGTTCATGATTCTTCAGATTTCAGTTCATCGGCACCAAAGTAAACACATCTGATCTTGCCATCTCTCTCCTTTAGATCGCTTTGGTAGGATGAAGGAGAAGGTCTGTGCATTTTGTTTAAACATGTTCACAAATTCCTTGAACTCCATTGAGCAGAGATTCAATGAACAGTATACAACAGAACTGGTGGTTTATGATTTCCAGGAATAGGTCATTAAAAGTTACATGGGTTTTATTTTTTTTTATTTTTTATTGAAAAAAAATTTCTGCCTCCTCCCAGCCTCCCATTTCCCTCCCCCTCCTCCCAGTCCTCTCCCCCTCCCCCCACTCCTTTTCCCCTCTCCCCACTCCTTTCCCCCTCCCTCTCCAGTCCAAAGAGCAGTCAGAACAAGAGGAAACAAGGAAGAATAAGGATTGAGAGAAAAATAAAGAAAGATAAACAGATAAAAAAAAGTTACATGGATTTCTTCTTGCTTTCTAACTTGACTCACCTACTCTAGTGGAAGACAGCCCTTATTTCGTGAGGATACTCAACTGGTACTATGGGATGGGTAGATTACTTAGAGAGGAGCTAAGTGAGACCTACAAAAACCAGCTTAGAAGGAATGTTGAATGATGGTATCACAGGGAAGATGTAAATTAATGTAGCTTTAATTGATCTCAGTTGACTTAACTCCAATAACTTTGGCCACTGCTGGGAAATTCATTGTTCGCTTCTCTCTAGCTTTGCTGGAGCTAACACACAGTCAGAGGTGTTATGTTAGCAACTGCTTGCTGCTTCGAGGACCCGGACGCTGATTTTGCTAATTCTCCATTGGAGTGAGTCTTGTGCTTGGCCCAGCCCCTAGTTGTAGCGGCTTAATCACCTGCTCTCCTTCAACTTCTACACAATCCTGTTTTTTGGCCGCTGAAGTTCTCAGGCAAGATGATGACCACCTGTTTAATCCAGAAAAGCCTACCCCTTCATTTCATTTCTTTAGAGAACAGTGGGTTCTGTCTATGCGGATTCCCTTCAGCTCATAAGTCAAAATTCCACTGAAGCCTTGCCTATATTTCGGCAGGCTCATCCTCATTTCTAATCCTTCTATGCCAAAGATCTCTTCACAGGTAATATCTTTATTGTGAGAGGTTCTGAACTAGAAGTTACTCCTAAGTTCATGGAGCTTCAGAACTGAAAGAATGGCTGCTTTATATGCAAAATTCAAGGTGTGATCCATATAGATAATATATATTTATTTAATCTATTCCTGGCTTACTGTTATTTCTTCTTCATCTCTCCATAATCATTGTATTTATATTTTGGAATTACTGGCAAGCTTATAATTTGAAAATTGCAGTTCTAGCTTCTGTATTTTTCCTCTTTTCTCCTTTTTTTTCTACTTTCCCTTTGTATCTCCCATTCCCTCCACTCTCCCTCCCTTTCTTCCTCCTCCTTCTGGGTAGCTTCATCATATTACTTATGACTGATATTCTTTATTTCCTAACATCTTAGTTCCATATAGCACTCAGCAGCTAAGATTTAAAGCGGTCACATTTGTAATCACTCAATTTCCTCCGAAGTCGATAGTCTGGACAGAGGTCAGCAGAAACACCTTCACTCTGATCCATGTGGAATCAGCAGGGCACAATGAAGGGCTGGAAGATCTATTTCTTGTCACTGTTGCTGACCAGTTTAGTTGGGTCATTGGAACCCAAATAGTGGAAGGAGAAAACTGAGCTTTGTAGCAAGTTGTTTTTTCTCTGCCACATAGGTGACAGCCATAGCACCACATACTTTCCCCCCAATCAATCAATCAATGAAAATTAACAATTTTAACAAGTAAGCTTACCTCTTGAAGAGATGTGAGATTGATTTGCAACATAGCCTGAGCTCTGTGGAGGCCGGTGCTGTACGGCTCCTCAGTACAGAGTTGAGGAATGCACAAAGTCTCCCATCCTAACTTCGCCTTTCTCCCAAGAATAGATTTTTCTCTCTTGAAACCGAATAGAACTTTGTGACTACTTCAAGCCAAAGCAGAGTTGAAGGGACATTACACCAATTCCAATGTCAAGTGGCCAGTGCTTCTACATCGCTCTCTTTAATATCTTTGGTTTTTGGATCAGCGGCATTCTGAGAGGAGGCCCAATCTTTAGAAAGGCCCACACAGAAACAACAACAACAACAAAAAAAAAACCATATATGCCCACACTCCTAGGCACTATCTAACATTAACTCCCCTGCCATGTGTGTGGCCTTTAGAAATGGATCTTTCAGCTCCAACTTGAACCTTCTACACAAATGCCACATTGATCAGTTAAGTCATCTCTGCTGAATTCTGTCAACACTATTGACTTTTGAAGAAACTGGGTGATTGTGATTGGTTGAAGGCACAGAATATCAGGACAATCTTTTGATACAGTCATATAGACAATGTAAAGGTTTAAACTGGAATATGTACCTTAGACATTACATGGGTACACTTAACTAACTAATGATCTTGGTTTCCCTTTAGAGCTTCTTCTGGAGTACTTTAGTGTTATTTTTTTAAGGTGCATCTTGAATATATAGGTAGATCTTAAGATAACCCATGTTTCCTGTTCCTGAACTGCTTCTTCTATCTTGAATTGATTCCCTACATTTGGTACATGCATACATGTGCTAAAGTCCTGTCTTTCTGGAAAGAAAAAGAAAAGAGAAACTAAGCACAGATGAATCACCACCTTTCCTACCTCCCCTTCCTGATGCCTTTTACTCCTTTGACCACCTCACTTCATTCTTTCCCTGCCTTTAACAAATCGAACACAGGTGTCCAGGCCCCAAAATGCTAACACTACAATCAACAGTGTGAGTTTGATGACTACCTTAATCGCCATCATAGGACCTTCATCCAGTAACTGATGGAAGCAGATGCAGAGATCAACAGTTAAGCACTGGGATGAGTCTTAGAGTTCAGTCGCATAGAGGGAGTCAAGGCCATGATGGGGATACCCACAGAGCTCACTGACTTCGGACTGACAGCCGGGGAATCTGCATAGGACCAAACTAGGCCCTCTGAATGTGGGTGACAGTTGTGTGGCTTGGGAAGTCTGTGGAACCACTGGCAGTAGGATGAGGATTTATCACTAGGACATGAACTTGCTTTTTTGAGCCCATACCTTCCTCAGCCTAGATACAGGGGGAAGAGCCTTGGTCCTGCCTCAAAGTGATATGACAGACTGTGTTAACTTCCCATGGGAGGCCTTATCCTCTCTGAGGAGTGGATGGGGCTGGGGTGAGGAAACAGCAGAGGAAGCAGGGGGAGGGGAGGAAAGGGGAATTGGGATCAGTATGTAAAACAAACAAACAAAAAGATTGTTTTAAATAAAATAAAATAAAATAAACAATATAGACAGAGTTCTTATTCCACCTGGAACTCTACATCTCAATGAGGAATTCCAGTCAACAAAGACAGAAATTCCAACCAATAAGTAAATAAGTGCACAGCTGGAATAATCATCAAGAGCTTTGTCATTTGGACCTGAGGGGAATTAACTAGTGCATGACCATGCAGAAGAATGGGAGATGGAAACAGATATGAACAAGACTACTTTTTAGATGGAATGTCCGGAATAGCCTCTCCAAGAAGGTAAAATTTGTATTCTAGACAATAAGAAGGAATATCTCACATTCTAAATGCAATGCATCCTAGGCAAAGAAAGCGGCAGACACAATGTCATGAGGTGGGAAAATATATTGTGCTGCAAAATAGTGAGGGAGGGTTTTATGGCTGTAGCATAATGAGTAAGAAGTTTAATAAGTCAAGCTTGGAAGAATAAGCAGATATCAGACCATATATATATATAGAGAGAGACCGTAATAAAAGAAATTCAGATTTAATTCCAAACACAATTGATAATTACTGAATAACTTAGACACAGAGGAGTCCCATGAACTGACTTGCATTTTAATCCCCCATTCTTCTGCTGTGGAAAGAGTAGACTGGACTGGCAAGGAAACAACCAGTCATGAGATTATGAGCCTCGGTTTAGGTGGTAGCAGAAAAAAAAAATGAGGTTAAAAAAATATATATGTTGCTGTAAAATGTGTAGTTATAACGTCTGAAGCTTTATGGTAACTTGGGCGAAGGTGATGAAGAGAAGGGAAAATCTGGTTTAGTAAACTTTCACTCTCTTTGGAAGCCTTTGAGGCCATTGCCAGTTTGAGCAGGAGGGTATGTTCACCTTCTGCTTCCTTCATGAATTCTGGAATTCATTTCAGAGCTGAATAGATTTCCTAGGAACAAAACACAGGGCCCAGGTCAATTCAGCCTTAGAATACGTTAACTTTCAACCTGCTTCTTATGTCATTTTTCATGTCAGTGAAAATTACACACACACACACACACACACACACACACACACACACTCAGAGGAAGGAGAGGTGAATTGTCCCAGGGGCTTCAAAAGAGAGTGAGGACTTAGGACATACTGCAGCATGCCACGTATACAAACTCCCTTCTCTTGCGTCTGTTTCTCTCTATAGGTCCCACATAGCAGGGAGTCTGTGTCTTGTATCCACTCCTCTTCTCTGTCCCCGGCACATTGCAGAAAGTAAATTCAGATATGCTGAGTGAGTCAAGCTTCAGGTTTTTGACTCATTTGTCAAACACTTTATTTTCATAGAACAAATATCAGAATTCTAGCCTCTGCATGATATTAGATCCTTCATGGTCAAGCAAGAATTCCATTGCCTGGCATACAGTACAATGACCTTGAGGCAAATTTACTTGCTCTGTTTGGTCTGGGAAGCTTGGCCGCTATATAACAAAATGTCTATTAACAAGACCAGTTGGGAATGGGGTGTTCCGACGACTAAGGCAGGAAAAGAAAGGACTTTTGTTCTGCGCCATTTGGGAAGTCTGTTCTGCCTTGGTAAGGACCGTGCAATGAATATGACTTTTGTCTCAGTCACAACGACAGTACTTCTCCTGCCCTGTGAATGCAGTAATGTCAAGGTTTTATTCCAATGTAATTATTTTGGAGAGGAAGCTTTGGGAAGAGATTGAGTTAAAAGTGTTCTGGGACAAGGCCAGAGCTTGAGATGCTCCATCTTAAAATAAAAGAACAACAGGAACTTATTTCCCCTCCACAACTGATCTTTTCTCTTAAGAAGACAAATAAAAAAAAAAAAGTGAGAAGAGGGAAGGGTAGATACAACCAAACACATTATTTCCCTGTATGAAAAATTGAAAGAATAAATAAAAAATATTAATTAAAAACAACAATTCACACACGTAAGAAAAAAGGAATATTAATGAAAGATCCTAATTAAAGTATTAAAGCTTCCTGCAAGCCTCAATTTAAGTTTTGCTCTAAATAGACTAAGAGATTTGGACTTAATCAGAACTGCATTTGCTTTATTTAATTAAGAACATGTAGCTTTTCACCAGTCTGCAGAACAAGAAGAAAGAAGAGGTCTGTGGGAAAAGGAGGTAGGAGGAATGGGTTGTTCCCTATCTTTCCCAGCAAGGCCTTAGTGAATTTATCACGGTACTAGAACTGGAAGGATACTATGATAAAAGGAGACATCATGTGATTTTAGCAGCAATGAGTTGATCTTTTTTTGCCAAAAATAGACCCACCTGCTTATGGATGTCTGGCATTCCTTTAACTTGGGGCAAAGTCAAAAAGGCCAGCTGTTCTCTCTGACACCCTTCCCACAGGCTGGCTGAGGCTCAGCATTCCAGCCACGAACTTAAGGCTAAATTTTTGTTCACAGTCTACCGTAAAGCATGCCCTTCCCTTTCCACATCTATCTCTCAGATATTTCACTACAGTTGAAATTGCCTAGACACGTTCAATGTCAGATGACATAATAGGAGAATCCAGATTCCCTTATTCCTTTCTCAACTCTATGACACTGGTCAAACTCCTAACTGTCATTGCAGTAGCTTCCATCTATGTAAAATGTTAGTAAGAAGTCGATTTAGTAAGACTCTCAGGAGATTGAAATTAAGCAAATATAAAACAGTGTTTAGCAACCCGAATGTCAACCAAAGTGAGAGCAGTTAAAAGACTGTAGCTCTAACACTCATATAGTATCACAGAGTATAGCTTTGGAAAGAGAAGACATTTTTCTGTATATAGTGACATGTGCATAGCATCCAAGACATGTGAAGCAATAAACACAAGATGTATGTAATGCTTATAGTACTCTATAGTTTAGATTTTAAAAGAAAAACAAATAAGCATATGTATTTACTTATAATTTCACTACCACTAACTAACCACTGAGCCATCTCTTCAGATCTTTACCTTATTTAATTAATTTAGAATCATCTAAAATCACATACAACTTAAATCCATTTCAAGGAGAAAACAGCATAATAAAGCCCATTAATTTCTAAAAACTTACTAATTATGAATTCTGTTGTCTAACAATCACCAGAATTTCTTTGAACACTTTTAAAACACAAATCTCCAAATAGGGTTGTACATCTCTAGGGAAACAGACTCTAAGAATACAAAGAGCTTCAAGGGTTTCTTAGATTGACTGCTGTTGACTCGTTTCCAGTGGCAACAATTAAATTATTGTTAGGGATAGTTTTTATTTAGATTAAGATAAAATTACTAAGTAATTAAATTAGTATATTCAGAAGATAAAATGCCCAGAACAAGTAGATAAAATTAAAGTAAAAGAATGTGTTTAAAATCCAGCAATGTTTATTTCTACTGAAAAGAGGTGGCATGAATTTGTTCATAGCACGTGCTATTCTTTATAAAGCGTACACATTTCCTCAATTTGCCTTTTGAAGGGACCAACAAGTACATGTGTCCTAAAAGATAGAAACTCTGGGTTCTGGAAATGTAGTATCAGTGTTTCTTCTCAATCTGAAAGGAATTAGGCTCCTTAGAAAAACAGTGAGTTCTAGATGTTGGGCAGAAAATATTCGAGATGAAGCTGAGATGTCATGATCAAAAGCAAGATTATATGAGCCAACTTTAAGAAATCCCCATAGGCTAGAGTTGGTGAGAAGATAACATTAAAATATGTCAGATATGTAAAACCAGAAAGGTCTTTGGGAGAGTGTTGGACTTCGGCTTACTCTTCAGAAAATAGAAAAATAATCAGAAAGAATGAAGTATGTATCCCACCTCTTATTTCTTTTTCTTTTGTTTGAGATCAGCACATAATTGAGAAGGGGAAACTCTTCCTTTCAATTCTTCTGGCTATCAAACTCCAAAGGAATGACAGAGTTGGTTATATCTCCACTCTGCTAATCCTAATGAATGCTGGATCTAGAAAATGATCATACATGGCCCCACTAAGTAAAGGGTGACAGGAAGCATAATAATGAAGGGCTATCAGACAGACATTACCCAAACCTATTGATCAGTTCTGATATCAGTGAATAGAGAGAGCTAGGAATCATGGATTCCAGAGATAAAAAGCAGGCAAACTGTCAGTCCTTATGATGGACACTCCCTTTGTACACAGAGAATAGACTCTGTGCTCTAACCACACATTTGTACTAACTATAGATGGGAATATGAAAAACTTAAATAACGGTAGAACATCAGCATAGCCATTATCTGAAGCATTCTATAGTTTAAACAATCTGCCTCATTTTCAGCACAGAGAGAGGATCACGTTACATGGAAGGAGGCAGAAGGGAGATGTTGTGTGCCTCCAAAGACTAAAAAGACCAGCACCAATGAATATCATTGGATCCTCATTTGATCAAACCAATAGGGAAAGTGCATTTTGGAGACAATTAGGTCAATTTGAGTGTTGGCTTTGAAAGGTTTCTGTACCCTGATATTAAGTCTCTCCGCCAACACAGTCATCCAAATCAAGCTGAATTAAAATAAAAGACCAAGTTTGTTGGACAAAACATTCCATGGCGAATTTTCTCTGAGATGTGACCAGAAGATAAGACCATGACTTCAAACACTTGGTAGCTGTGGGGTCTTGGACATGCCATTCAGTCTCTGAGACTTATTTTCCTCTTCTGTATCCACAGGGTAGTCATTCAGTGTTTTGGGGATACCTGATTCTGACACAATCCTTCAAGCACTTAGTGCACAAGCTTCTTGGGGAACTTCCCTCTGCATCAGAAATTTCTCCCTTCATTAGAGGAGAAGTGGGAGGTGGGGCTTGTATCTTGCTCTGTGGAAGCTTTGTTAGCATAAACTTTTGTGTTCTACTTAGTCAACTGGAGCAGAATATTGGCCAAGAGGATTCTACCCAGTTCAGAGGGAGTAAGCTGCAAATTGAGCTGTTTTAGATCAACTCATTTTACTTTTCTTCTAACACTGCATTTCTTCTCCCAGGGTGTCTGGAGGTATTTTATCTAGTTTAAACCTTGTCTCTGGAAATGCCTCCTTCCCCTTTGTGTGCATTACCCTTGAATTTATGTAAAAACAAGCAAGTTTATGTCCGGTTTAGTATAGCAACCTATGCTAAGGTTATAAAAAACACTTTGGGCTAATAAATTGATATGTAAACCATTGCGTGAGGCACCTTTCAAATATGCACCCACGGGCACCCAGCTGATTATTTACTACCGTAGGTTTTTATATTTCCTGAATCATTGGACAGTCAAAAGCTCGTGGTCCACGGATGGAAGAAGGGATTTTGTAGGTATTCTGTTCTTAGGGAGATGCCAGAGTTCTCACATTCTGTCTAGGGGGAGTTTTGTGCCCAGAAAGCAGAAGGGGAGAAGAGGCAGTTCTCTGGCAGCAAACAGTGTGAAGAAACAAGAAATACAACAATCAAGGGCATATACCAGGATGTCTATTTAATCACCACCATAGAGACTGTTGTCTTCTTGAGCTGAGCAGTGCCCTTAAAACCAAACCAAATAAGAATGTGGAAAGGCCGAAAACATTACCAGCAGCCTTGGCTCAACAGTCCCTTGGTATTGCTGCCATCTAATGGTATGCGATGGTAATACAGGACAAAGTGAAGCCACCACGTGCTTGGTGGCTTTTTTTTCCCCTGAATACCAACAATCCCACAGTTACAATAGACCTACATTCAGAAGAGGAGGGTCTATAATATGACTTTAGTGGTAGAAACGATATGATATTTATTCTTGAGAAGGTCTGTCTGGAGTGCCATGTTAATGTGTCCCGAAATGGCTGTGACCAACGGAAGAGGCTCGGTAGGGTAGACTAGTACACACTAAATCCCAAGGAACAACATTGACGGTTTCATGTGGTAGCAGATACTCTGATGGCCCTTAGGCTGCAGGTGGAATTTTTCATCAGGACAGCTGGTCAGCTCTGTCCTGCCAACCAGCTCCCAAATAACCGCACAGAGACTTATTAATACTTAGAAATGTTCAGCTGATAGCTCAGGCTTGTTTCTTAGCTAGCTCCTATGACTTAAATTAACCCATTTCCATTGATCTATGTGCTGTCCCAGGCGTATTTACCTTTTCTACATACCTCCCCTCCTGCTCACTCTGTGCTTCATGGTGTCTCCTAGCAACTCCCTTAGCTCCACCCCTCGTCTTCCCAGCATCCTCTCAGTTTGGCTTTCCAGCCTAACCTCTTTTGTACTAGCTGTCTGCCAGTCAGCTCTTTATTAATCCAATCAGAAGGTGCCTTAGCAAATACCACCTTCATGGGGTATACCATTATTGTTCCACTGTATTTGGGACTTTAGCGCATGGTAAAGATTCCTTCCACTAAGGTCCAGCTATCAAAACATTGAAGTACAGCAATCAACCCCCGCCCCATGTGGCTGCCCTAATTAACTTGTTAATCACCTCATCCTAACCTGGTGTTTCTCTTTTTACCTTTTATAAACTGCCATTTTCCTATGGGCCATGGCTGTCTCCTGTCTATCCAGAGGAAGTCTTCATCTCTCTGGAACAAATATTCCTTTCCCCTCTTCCTTGTTCCTTTCCCCTTCTCCCTTGTCCTCTGTCTCCTTTCTTTGTGTTTTGTCCCTGAGCTTTGTTCCTTTAGGGCAAATAAATCTTCAGGCTGAGAACTTGGTCTTGAGTTATCTTGTGTTGATACTGTTTCCTTCTATTAATATGCTCAATCTAATATAAGCACATCAGAAAAGCTTATAAAATTGAGGTTTCATGAGGCCCAATGACTGATATCAAGCAGATTAAAATCTCTGCCCATAGTCTAAAAATTAGAGAAAAAAGTAAAACATAAACAGGTAACTTTCCAGGTTTTATACCTTAGAGTCTAGGTTCTCCTGAGCAGGTCAGGTTTGAGTGGTACCTGAGCATTCTGGGAATCAGGCCAGAGCCATGTTTACCTGCCCTTGATAACATATCTACTAACTTCACACTAAGATTCTTGGAGCCACTGTGAACATAGCTGTCTCGGGGTGAGAGTAACTCAATGGCTCCTTGTCATAGGTGCAGATCGGGGCCAGAGCCTCCTCTCTGGTCTATGAGCCTATCTGAGCAGACTGGAGTTGATACAGAGCTGGTATCTACACCCAGCCAATGGCAAATGATCAGCCCAACAGTAGCCTGTTTGGAGAGGAAAAACATTTGTGGATGAGTTTTGTTAATAGCTCAATTAGAAATATGTTAATAGCTCAAATAGAAACAGGACTTGCCATTTAAAATGACCTTGGCTTTCTTTGATTCATTGGGTAGGGAAAGTCCTATAATCATTTCCCTGAAAACATTATCAAGGGGAGAGGAAGAGATTAAGGAATTACCTTAGGATTTCAACAGGTTTAGAATTAGCTTCCGACTTTAAAGTCTTTGTTGGCAAGCAAATGCAGAAAGACCCAAGAGCAATCATCAATCCAAAGGTCTGAAGAGCAATGTATTTGGTAGTCCTTAATCTCTGATTGAAATACCCAGACCATGTTTAAGGTGGATCAGCAAGGTTACCAGGCAAAAATGCAGGGCCATGCAAGGGATTCTGTATAAATGAGTCGTGTGATGTTGAGTTTGTGTGCCTCTGAGTGTAGTGAGGTTTGGAAAAACACCGATCGTATATTAGGCATCAATTTTTCAATACTCATCCCTGGAAATTCTGTGCATGGAAGATGCTTTGTGGGAATTTCTAGAAAGTACAGCAGAAGAAAGCTCACCTTCTCCGTCGAACCATTTGCCATATGAAAGTCAATGCAGTGGTCATGACCATGTTCCTAAGCTGCCCCTTTCTAAGTATCTGTAGTGTTCCAGGAACTCTGTGAATATCATCTATAACATTCAAAACAACCTTTATTATATATGAAGATACTGCATCTCAAGTAGGTTAAAAAGATTAACTAATGTCACACACCATGTAAGCTGCAGAGATGTTTGTGTAGACCACAGTGTGTCTATTTTCCTAGCAAATACATCAACACATCAATTTCCCACATTTCAAGTTATGAATTGGGAAGAAACCCAAGTGTTTCTTCATATCATTCTTTTCTGGAAAAAGCTCTTACCATTTTGGGAGTGTAGCTCAGTGGTAGAATATTGGTCTAGCCTATGCAAAACTCTGGGTTTTATCTCTAGCCCTGGAAACAAAACAAAGAAACTAACCCATGTGTTTGTATCTCCTCTTATAAAGGAAACTCAACACTGCTTTTCAGTGGCTGGAGTGGAGTCAATATCTTCTTCAGGTGGCAGTCTGTGCTTTTGTGGGGGTTCTTGAGGAAGGTTACAGGGAGCTTCGCCATTAATAATGCAAACTGTTCCCTTCTTGGAAAAAAAGTGGTCATAAATTACATTCCTCTAGGTGCACGTGAGAATGGTCATTTCTGGCAATATAAATTTTGAACATCTCCAAATGAATGCGAAACCACCTACTCTCAGTAATCACGGCAGTGGAAGGGAGTGATGGGGCATTTAATTGAAAATAGCCAACACCATCCTGGTCGCTGATGATTATTTTTGGAATATATTATATAATTTGGACAGGGGAAATATTCCATTTCCTAATTATTTTCTGAGGCATGTATAAAAATGATTTTGCACCTTCTTGCTTCATTTAGGGAGGAAAAAAGGGGGGTACATGGCACAGACTCTGGGCTTAGAGAAGAGAAAGAAAGAGTTAAAATGGTTGTTTGGAAAGAGAAATATAAACAATACCCAAACTGTGATGAATCTTACTGTCACTTTCTGTGAAGTGTCCCTCGATTACCACACACACTTCCTTTTTTCAACAAAAAAATTATTTACTTATTTATTTTTTGTTAGTGCTGAGTGATGATTGAACCCAGGGCCCTGTACTAGTCTAGGAAATATAATAAATTCAGTATCAATGTAGAACCTTCCTAATGCTGTGACCCTTTCTTTAATGCAGTTCTTCTTCTTGTGGTGACCCCCAACCATAAAAAAATATTTTTATTGCCACTTCACAACTGTAATTTTGCTACTATTATAAATCATAATATAAATATCTGTGTTTTCCAATGATCTTAGGTGATCCTTGTGAAAGAGTTGTTTGACCCCACGGGTTGAAAACCACTGATATAGAGTGACTTGAATGTTTTGTTCATGAATAATATGTTTGTATTGCAAGTGCTGTATTTTTGAAAGTGTGTTGCTGTATCAATTATATTTATATGCTTGTATGTATAAACGCTCCTCATTAGGGAAGCGGTGGTGTTTTCTTCCCAGAATAAACTTGAACCAGGTATGCTATTAACATCACATTCTCTTAAGTTAGGGAGATCAGTAGTCTGTCCACTACTCCTCCACCCCCCTCTTCCAGAGACAGTGGAAATTACTCTAGACCGTGACTATAGAATCTGTCCAATAATAAGCACGTACACATTTTCTTGGTATTTTCTGTGGTTTATCAGAGCTAAATTACCATGTCCATAAGCATGGCATGGGTTCAGACATTTCAGACTAGATTTAGAACCCCACTTGGTTTAAGCCTCTTCACAGGAATTCCTTTGTCATGTCCCCAAGGAGTGTGGCTTTCCCTTGATATTAAAAGTCTGTAATTATTGCTAGGAATGACAGTCCCTGTTTGAGCCTCCGAGAATTACTGCGGCTTTTATTTCATGGGAAAGTGTTGGGGGTGGATGAATGGACTTGAGTAGTTTACGTTAGTTGTGATTCTTGGCACTGAGGGTGGTTATTGACAAAATGAAACCAGAGAAGACAGCAGCCTGTTGAATCAAGGACAGGAAGGTGCAGTAGTTAGAGCTGGGCATGGAACAGTCAATAAATACAATAACAGTATAGGGGGCTTGCTGTAAAAATGGACTCAGACATGGATCTTAATTAGAGCTTCTATTATAAATAAATATATGATATTTATATTATATCTATTATAGATAAATAGAAGCCTAGTGTCCAGGAGCAAAGTCCTGAAATCTAGGCTCGGGGTGATGGATAGGTAGGCTACAAAGGGTAATGGGAAGCTAACGTTTAGTACTGCATCAATGAGCTCATCAATGAAGAGTTGTTTGTTTGATTGTGAGGGTAAAGAAGCCTTAAATTAATACCTGGCTATTTCTCACTTTGATAACTACTCGACATGTATATATCCTCCTGGTCCTTGCAACAGAGACCAACACAAGCCGAGGGAGCTGGTGCAGGGTTTCCTTGGTTTCTATGCTCTAGTGTGTAGAACATGTGTCAGGAGTTCTGAACCACACAGCAGGATGAATCTGTCTTCTCCAACTTGGACAATTTAAACAAATGGACTTAGAACAACTGTGTTTGAATTTTAACTGTTCAGGAGGCAGAACTAGAAAAAAGATCTATCCCAACAAGATTGGGTAAATAGCAACTTGCCCAGTTACTCTTTCAACAGACATTTATTACAAACGACAGCTAATTCTCCACTTTGCTGTGCCTAAGATGTGTGGTGATGAGTAAAACCTGCCATGTCTTCGTTCAATGGTTCCATTACCTGCAGAAAAATACCACCAGCTGGGGACCAAATGTTTACTCCCTAAGTTTGGGCAGTACCTTGAAGACAGATACTTCTATCATTTCTGGTGTACCTGGATGCAACTCTCTGTGGTTCGTGTTGTAATGTCCTTACGCTGCCCAGAAGAAAATTAGGAGTGCCAGAAATGGGAGTGTCTATCATCCATCAAATCTCTGTGCTCCAAATGGTCTTCTCTTTAAGGAAAGGAACCCGTGTTGCTGCTGTTCATTTCTTCCCTCAAATTCCTGACATCAGAACTGTTTCCCCATGAGGAACTATCCCTATCTATCAGACAGCTGTGGATCACATAAGCAACAAGGTGTGACTCTATAGCCTCATATAAAATGTAAGGGATAACATGATGTCCTGCCATTACTCCAAACTTTTGGATTCACTCTAACACAAACTTGTTTCATTTAGATATCTTTAAAGAAATCTGTTGGATCCTTTATGGCGTGTGACTTAAGCTACAAATGTCCCGGAAAGAGAGAATATGTTAACATTGCTGTGGTTTCCGTTTTGTTTACATCTAAAAGTCAGAATCTATTGGCTTGAGAAAAGATGGGTTTGAGTTGCTTAATGTGAGAGGTCACTCGAGATGAATGCGTACTAGACTTTGCAGTGTCTGGTCACACAGTCAGGACCGTTTCATGTTGGGGAAGCTATTGTGCATATGTGACAACTTTCGACCACATATTGTGTGGTGTTGGGCTTTTGCTTCTCTTTCAAGTTCTAGGGCTGGTCTGAGAACGGAAACATGACCCTAAGATATTGTAGATATGTCAATGATTACCGAAGGGGAAGAGACCATTTCATCTCATGCCGACTCTTTGGTTAATAGTCAAAGTTACATTTCTCATCACCATGGCAACATACCCACCAGAAGCAGTTCGAAAGAGGACGGGCTTGGTTTTAGTTGATAGGTCAGAGGCACAGTCCATTGGGAAGGGGAAGCCATGGCAAGAGGAACTGGCTGAATGGTATCAGCATGTATTTGAGGTGGTTGGTCACATTACTGCAGCTGTGAACCCCAAAACCTGCTACTCGAGGCTCATGTCCGTCCACCTGCTAGACTCTATGGCTCAAAGATTCCATCACCTCAAAGAAAGTGCCACCAGCTGAGGACTAAGTGTTCAAATATAAACCTGTGGGTCACCTGAATTCCAGTGTTAAGGAAGATGCTGAAGCTGAATCCAGACCTAAAGAGAAAGGTGGTAAATACTTCTTTTCTGTGGAATGGATAAGTGGCACAATGTTAACTCTTCCCCAGTGGGAAAATATTTTATACGGAATATTCTAAAGCTATCAAAACATGATTTGCTCTCTACCGCGTCTATAAAATTGTGAGCTAAGATTAAATTTCTGTTGTAAGAGAGGAAGCTATTTTCCTGTTAAGAGGCTTTTCTGAATTATGTAAGTGCAAAAACAGTAATAAAATTTTATTAGTATCGTGTGATGTTTTCACACCCTTAAAATCCAACCACTCAAATAGCTTAAGTGAATTACTTTAGCAAATAACCCAACCATAATGTTCTAATTATTGTTAATGCTTGACAAAGAAACCCTGCAGACGTGTGGCTGGCGATGGCTGAGCATAGGGACTCTAAACTCACTTGGTGGTTGGATCATATGTTTATGAATAACATTCGTTTTGTGATGTGTGTGTGTACTCCAGATAGATGTGTACTAGACCTTCCAGTTTTTAATACACACACACACACACACACATACACACACCTCACAAAAATGAGAGTATGATGGTATATGAAGGTGGTTGTGTGGGTGTGTGCAAGTTATGTTGGTGCATATGCATATGTGTGTGTATGAAGGAAGGTCAGAGGTAGATGATTGTCTTACTCAAGCATCCTTCATTTAATTGAAAAATGATGTTATAGTTTCCTTCTCTATTGATGTATGCAGTTTTACCATTTTTCTTTTTTTTTATTTTTGAGATTAAAGCTTTATTAGAACATTGCCACCGTCCTTTTCTTCCCTTTATCCTCTCACATATACCCTTTTCCTCTCTTCCTTCAAATTTGTGATTCCCCCACTAACTGTGAGTGCATCCACCTTGTTTTTATACCAGGTCTCTCATGGAATCTGGAGTTCATGGATATGCCTAGGTTGGTTGGCCAACAAGCGCCAGAGACTCATACTCAGTGCTAGAATTAGAGAGGTGCCACTGTGGCACTGTACGTGGGTGCTGGGCAGCTGCAGGTCCTGGTGCTTGGCAGGGACTTTACCAGCTGAGCCCTCTCTCCAGACCTCTCTGCTCTCCCCTTTTAAATATATTAATTTGGGGACACAAATTTTATAGCTTTGTGAAATATAACAAAATATAAAAAATGTTTAGTATTATAATTATCTGTATTCTCAATGAAAGAAAAAAATCCTTTTATGGAGAGGGGGAGCAATCATAATGATCAAACAGGTAAGGAATTGGTTTTTGCTCCAGATTTGCTGACAATGAGTAGGTAAAGATTTGATTTACTCATGACAATGAAGAATGAGTAAGGAGTGAATGACATTTCTTACCATGTACAATAGATGAATGATTCCCACAGGACAGACCACAAAGCCAAAGTGTAATTGGACAGCCAGCCAAGTTTTCTGGAGCAGATCAGAGATAATCACCTTTAGGGGTTTTAGTATCATCTGATACTTGTATTGTGACCACAAGCTGTAAGAAATGTTTCTGTCAGAATTGTGTTTTATATCCCAATGTAGAGCAGAAAGGGCTACTGCCACACAGAATGGAAGCAAACATTTGTGTAAAGGTTCTCATCCTTTTTTGGCCTGACTAACTTTGACACCTTACTCTGATATGTCTTTGAAAAGAGCTGGTTAGGTGACAGATGGGAACAGATGCAGAGACACACAGTCAAACGTGACTCAGAGAGAGAGAGAGTCTAAAGGGTAGGTCTCCATTCAATCCCTTCCTTCAGAGCTCAGGGAATCCTGTGGAAGAGGAGGCAGTAAGATCATAAAAACCAGAGGGGATGGAGGACACCAGGAGAACAAGGCCCTCTGAATCAACTAAACAGGGCACATATGAGCTCACACAGATTGAAGAAGCAAGCACAGGGTTTGCACATGGTCCTATGCCTATATATTATAGCTATTAGTTTAGTATTTTTATGGGACTCTTGACTGTGGGAAAAAGTGGGCCTCTGACTCTCGTGTCTACTCTTGAACTCTTTCCCTCCTGTTGGGTTGCCATATCCAACTTCGATAGTACAGTTTTTACTTCATTTTATTGTATCTTATTTTGTCCCATTTGGTTGTTGTCTCTTGGAAGTCTGTTCTTTTCTAATGAGAAACAGAAAGGGAGCGGATCTGCAGGGAAGGAGAGGAGCAAGGAACTGGCAAGAGCAGAGAGAGGAAAAGCTATAATCAGGGTATATTGTATGAGAAAAGAATCTATTTTCAATAAAAGAGAAAGAATTAACAAAATAACAGCAGTTGCTTATAATCGATTCAAGAGAGCTTGTTAGTGGGCTGCAATTAATACTCAATACTCAAACAGACGAAATGACTTGGAAATTTTCAATAATCAATTGTTTTGGGATCATATAGGTACTTTTTGATGGTTATAATTGTGAAGTTTGAAACACAGCCAGCAGGATTAAATCATGTAATTATGTAATTGTGAATGAGAAGTTTAAATTTGGGTTTCACCTTTGGCCTGTGTCTTTTTTTTTTTTTTTTTTTTGGTTTTTTGAGACGGTTTCTCTGTAGCTCTGGTGTCCGTCCCAGAACTAGCTAGCTCCTGTAGACCAGGCTGTCCTCGAACTTCCAGAGATCCGCCTGCCACTGTTGGCCTGTGTCTTGCACATTGCTGAGAGCTAGTTCGATATAGAGATCAAAGAATCAAGAGTCAGCTTGTTTATACCTGAATCCTGGCTCTGAGTTCGCTGGGTGAATGAACACGGGAAACTTAGTCAATGTCTCTGCCTTTCAATATTCTTATCCACAAAATGAAAGCTGTACTGCCTTTTGGACGTAATGTTAGCATTTATATAAGACTCACAAGAAATCTTTTCATAAATATGACTATTGAAAAAATCCCATAACACTGTAGAAGTCAGTAAAATTTTTGCAAATACAGGTTCATGCGGTCGGGCTGCTGTGAATTTGAGCAAACGCATATCGTATGCTGCTTAGCCTGCATCTGACCCTGGGTCCCGTCACTACAGAAATCATTACCTTTCCCACTTTGTGGTTGAAGCAACTGAAGCTTAGAAAGTTCAAGTAGAAGAGCCGGGAAAGTGTGGAACTGGGGTTCTAGCTCAGTGTGCCTGCCTTAGACCCTCAGCACCTACTCTTGATTATAGGCACCTGACTTCCTCCTTCCCCAACTCCACATCAGTGCTGCTTTCCCATGATCCACCTGTGTAATACAAAAGCGCCTGCGCTCACTTCTTGCTTTCTGCTCCCCGTGCTGCTTTCCTTAGATCAATAATGTTGTTTGTAACTTTACATTTATTTATTATTGATACTCTTTCTCCTATGGTACAAAAACTCCAGAAGGGCAAGGCCTTTGCATTGCTCACCACTCTGTCTCCACCACACAGGCTGGTACCTTCAGTATATAAAATATATATAAAATATATAAAATATGTCCCTTGAACACAGCTGGATGAATAAATAAATTAATTGAGGTAGATGAAACAGAAATAAGCCATTGGAGACCATATCATTGATTTTCGAGTTTCTTTGAGGCATTGTGTCTCCTGAGAACTGAGGAACTGAAGTTCCTCACACGCTGGACCAGGTTTTCTACTTAATTTCACCGGGGTCATTGGAAAAGTCCCTGAAAGGCTTGCTAGGCTTGCCTTTATTGATTAAACAAGGAAAGGGAGTCCAGGCATCAGAAGTCTCGAGTTGCAGTATCTGTATTACCCACTAGATGGCACTCCTATCCTACAGAAGTCAATCATCCACACTGGTTCTAGCCATGCCATTGTACTTTTCTGGTTTTGTTTGTTTGTTTTGTCTTTAATTTTGGAAGACTGCCTCTACCTTTGCCATTTTTTGGAAGTTCTATTTTCTGTATATATCACCCTTTTCATTTTATTTCTTTCTCTTCTGCTTAGTCTGGGGGTAAGTTATTATAATAAATAACTTTATTTTTTGTTTTGCAAAGAAGTTTTGTGTATCTTCAAACCCAGTGAAAGCACGATAATATTTATTACATATTTATTCCTCTAAGTAAATACAAATATAAATGGCAGTGACTTAGTTGTTGAGGTCACCCATGTTCCTAGGTAAGGGTGGAATGTTTGCCTAGTGGGTACAAGGCTCTGAGGATAGGTTAAATAAAGATTTTAGGAGTTGTGAGATTTGGAAGTGTTAGGTTGTTTCAAGAATGCTTATGGGCTGTGTTTCACTAGTTTTACATAGTGATAACTTAGTTTTGTAAGATTTTGAAAGATTGGAGTTGCAGATTTGCCCGACGTAGAACAGGCGTTAGTAGAACAGAAGTAAAGTGGGGTCAGCTGATTTGACATTCACCCTCTTCCACTTTGCCTCATTGGTGTCTCCTGCCTGACCCCCTAAATTGAAAATGCACTGGAAGAAAAGTGTTAATTAGGGTATCAATTAGAAACGTGGAAGAGACGATTACCGACCACAGAGCAACTTAGAGGAAAGGGGGTTCATTTTGGGTCACAGTTGACAGACACAGTTCATTGTGATGGAGAAAAAGGCTGCAGACTTTGGCAACAGGCAGCTTGTTTACATTCCCTACCAGGAAGTAAAAAGCAGTTAAGCTAGAGTTACACGCCATGGTCCTATGTCACCTTGACCCCCCCTCCATCCAAGGGTTTAAGAACCTCCCAAGACAGTGCCACCAAATGAGAGTCAAATGTTGAGATTATGGAGACATTTCATTCTCAAACACAGAGGGAGAAATCCTCCTGTTGGACAGATTGGCCCAACTGGTACAGCTCTACAGATGATACGCTGGTGTTGTAAACCCAGTGCCACGCACAGTTCCTTTGATCATAGCAACTGGCCACAGAGGGCTTGTGACGACCTTATTTTTGTGACTTGCTTCCCATGACTTCCAAGTCATTTTCAAGAGGACAATGTCATGGCTCTTGAGTCTCCGAAGAAATGAAAAAAGTCCTTTCATTTTCAAAGTACCTAATCTGAGTCCAAGTTCAGTCTCGTATCCTAATCAGGGTTTATCGCCCTCCTCAATCTTGGAACCATGGTAGATGTCATGGCCGTGTTGCTGTGGCCTTCTCACTGCCCTTCTTGTCTTTCTTCTCCAGAATGTCACATCAGTAAGGGGAGTGTGGGGGAGAGAGTGAGAGAGGGTCTCACATGGCCAATGAGGTTTTACCTTTTTTTAAGTTGTTTTCTGTTGTGTCGGGTGGTCAAATGCCGTAAGAAGAGTGAAGGCCCACAGGGTGCTTCTGTTTACCAGAAGCTTTCCATGAGTCTTCACAACAAGAATGCCTTCCATGACTGTCCTTAAAGTTGCTTGTCACATTTTGTCTTTGTTCCAATACCTGCCTAGGGGCTTTTTAGGAAGCTAATAATTTTAGAATAGTTTTAGCTAATAGGAAATCTCTCCTGGCTCCGGGCGTCTCACTGTTGGTTATATAGGCTCATCTCACTTTGTACTGTTTGGATAGACCCCAAACCTCTTCTCTGAGATTCTAGAATAGCAAATGGTGGAAGATACTTGTTTCCATACTTGACTCAGTTGATTAGAGCAGCACATTTTATAAAGGACTGTGCCAAATATTGATCTGTGTGGATTCCTGTCTTGTTTGTCGTCCTAGAAACAGAACATTGACATCAAGATATGCTATTTTTTTCTTTTTTTATGGTTTTCAAGACAAAGTTTCTCTTTAGCTTTGGAATCTGTCCTGTCCTAGCTCTTGTAGACCAGGCTGGCCTCGAACTCACAAAGATCTGCCTGCCTCTGCTTTCCGAGTACAGGGATTAAAGGCGTGCACCACCACTGCCCGGCAAGATATGCTATTTTTTTAAAAAAAAATGTATTGCATTTATTTATTATGAGTGCATGTCAGGTTTGTACATGGATGTGTGTGTGTGTGTGTGTGTGTGTGCATGTGTAGAGGTTGGAAGATAACTTTTAGAAGTCAGTTCCTTCTCTTCCTTCATGTGGGTCCTGGCGATCAAGCCCAGATAGTCAACTTTGTTAGCAAGTGCACTCCTCACCCATTTTGCTAACCCCAAGCTGTGTTATCTTTACAGCTCATGCAGAACCACCATCATCTTATTAGCTGGTTTGCTTCTCTGTTGCTGGGACAAAGCACTGGTAAAAACCAACTTGGGGAGAACACGAGTTTATTAGGCTTATTTGTTACAGTCCATCATTCAGGGAGGCCAAGGTAGGACCTCAAGGTGGGACCCTGGAGGCAGGAACTGAAGAGGGACCACAGAGGATCACTGTCTACTGGTTTGCTCCTCATGGCTTGCTTAGCCAGCTGCCTTATACAGCCCAGGGACAGCACCACCCACAGTGATCTGAGCCCTCCTTCATCAATCAACAATCAAGGAAAGTCCCACAGATGAGCCCACAGGCCAATCAGATGGAGACAATTCCTCAGTTGAGCTTCCCCCTTTCCAGGTATGTCTAGACTTGAGTAAAGCTGACAAAAGCTAGCCAGCACCCTTATTATAACAAGATTTATTTATTAGGGGTATTTTAAACTCGGGCTGAAAGAATTATTATGATTTTAAATATTATGCCAAAATCCTGACAAGGGAAAGGTCTCCTATTACAGACAATTCAAGCTGTATCTCCAACACTGAGCTCATAATGAGGCCTCTATTCCACCGCTTGCATGATGCACAAGTCTAATTTCCTGGCTCAAGAGGTCTTTAAGATTGGGCCGAGCCAAAACAGATCACTAAATAATGAAGCTGGTTAAGCAAAGAACAACCCAATCATCAGGTTGTATCTTAAAATCCAGCTTTTTTTTGAGACACCTGGCTCTCCACGAGTGAGTCTTTTCCAGCCAGGCCTCTGTTAAGTGCCCTGCTAATGGGTTCTAGTGCCTCACTTTTGGGAAACCTCCTTCAGGAGTGTTAGCATCTGTCCCAGTGAATTTTGTACTCTGTTACTAGTACAGACCACTGTCAGTATTTGGAGGCCCTCACAGTTTCTGCTGCTAAATTTGTGGTGTTAACCCTAGTAAATTCACACCTTTTGTTTCTTTTCATGTGTGCGTATCAAGTGGCCTCATTAATTCAACCTTTGAGTTAGAATCACCAAATAGACACCGTCTTTCTTCGGTTGAATTGTATCCTACAAATTTAGGGAAGGGGGATACTGCAATTAAAGATAAAACACAGGGGAGTAAAAAAAGTCCCATCACAGCAAACCGAAGATATCCCTAGAATTACTTAGAACACAGGGAGTTGGGTTTTTCCAAGTTCTCTAAACCCAGGAGGCACAGAGTGAGTGTGTCAGAAACTCTGGTGTAGCATCCATGTCTGTAACTCAAAGATAAGATATCCCCTGGCAGGGAAACGACTCAATCGTCTGTTTGACTTCCTTTAGTTCTGTTTAATTATCCATCTTCACGACTGTTTATTGAAACCCAGTTTGCTGGGCACTGCTGTGCTGTTTCTTCTCACCTCCAACCTGCCCTGAGCACTGCAAGTCTTGTCTGTGTAAACTACATGACCCCGTGCCCTTGCTGACTGACTTGGGATCAGCTCAACCCTTGGAAAAAGAAGCACGACTCCCACCAGACTTGCTCGTCCACCCATCCATGTCCACACATCTGGACTGTCATTAAATCCATCTTGATTGATGGCTACTCCCTGTTCTATGCCTTGTGACTCGGTAAATGTTCCCAGGTGTTCCCCGCTTCGGGAGGCTGCGTCGTCCTGTGATTTCCCTTCATCTGGGTTCCTTCTTGAAATGGCTCCTCTTCTGAAACCCTGTGATGGCTCAGCTCCTAAACTGACTGATATTCTAGGACCCCAGCACATGCTCATAGGGCATCGTTATCATCCTGATTGTATTAGTGGTAGTTCAATGCTTTTCATGGGTAAAGTCTCATGAATGACGGTAATATCCGAGCTGTAATTTAGTTCTCAGTGACGGCATCACCTTAAGGACACAGGTCGATCAGATTAGCATTCAAAACAGTGTTGTGTGGACATGAGGGGTGCTGTTATGTTACATGGAACTTGTATCAGGATTGGAGGTTTTAGGAAGAGGCTCTGGATTTGGGGAGAGGGTCTAGATAAGGAGAGTGATTGGTGTCTTAATAAGGTAGAGATGTAATCGTACTCTGGGGGTATTCTGGGAAGAAGGATGTGGAGACCTGTGGTTAAGGAAGACTTAGGAAGGGTTTGCCACGTGATTCAGTGGTAACCCATTTGTCTAGCCATAGCAGCAGGCTTGGATTAATCTTCAGCAACCCTCACCCCTCCACCGACACAACTACACAGTTAAAGGAAAAGTGAATGAGCATTTAATAGCACTAAGATGGGAGAGACAGAGAACAAGGCAGACAATGGTGTGAATAAGCCAGAGGCCGACTTTATATCCCTTGGTAATCAGGTTCGAATACAACCCAAGACTGGAAGGAAATACCTGAGGAGTCTTCACAGTGTGGAGGGAGAGTTTCAGAAGGGATGATGTCACCTCAGCGTGGAGAGTGGATCTGGGGAAAGCAAAAGGCAGCTCTTCCAGGGGCTCAGGGGAAAGATACAAGCGGTGACAGGGGTTGAGTATTGAGAGAAGCAGATGAACCACGAGCTTCTTCATCTATTTCCCCTCTAACTTCCTCAGCTGCTCTGTTGGACCAACTCCCCAGCTCTCTCTTAAGAGGCCCAAAGAAATCCTTGGGCTGGTGAGGCAGGGATTCAGGGTATGGGAGGCTCTACACACAGGCCACCATTGTCCTCTGGGGTCCGTGTTTTTAGACTATGTGGTTATGTAACTGGTGTTGCATAAACATTGGCAACAACGAAAGATTTCTTAATGTACAATAACCAAAAGTTAATTTAGATTGAAATGTGAAAAGAGTCTTCACACCCGTGCTGAAACCCATAACTTCACGACAGGCTGGGCTCGAACACACAGCAGGCACACTTTGCACTGTGCCTGCCATCGGGCCACAGGATACTGACGAATGCTGTCTAAAACATGCCAGCTTAGAGTTGCTACTGTATGCCATAAGTTATGGTTGCTTTGTAGTGCATGCAACATTTGCTGCCTCTATAGTACTGTGACGATTTAATTACATAAAACAAAGACTTTTCATATTTTCTTCCTGTCCTTAGTCACCATGTACCAAATCAGTGTATCTCAGTTTGGATAGCGTTACAATGTTTGAGTCACTGATTTGAGTTTTACAATATCGTTAAATAGCTTTTGGCTTGAGAGTAAGAAGGATTTCCCACCTTTCCTGAATTGGCCCTGCACAGGCTTTAGCCAGTTTGTACCACATTTTTAGGCGAAGTGGCATTTTCAGAATTAATGATAAGTTATCGACCAACTACGAAAAACCTTGAAAATGCTCTGCAAAGTCAAATATGCAGCCAAATAGAATTCTTGATGCAAAGCATCTATCTCAATAGTATGCAATTTTAATTTAGTTCTCCAGAAACCATAAAATTATACTTACATAGAACATTTTGAAATCAATTTGCTTATAATTTATTATAATTAAGATGTGTGCACCTATTTTCCACATTCAGACACCAATTTTTCCTACACATTTCTCAGTGCCTAAGGGGATAAGAAGCCCTGCCCTAACCTGTGGCCTGGTGCTCATTTTCTTATCCATTTGTTGGTCCTCAAGGCGAAGCAGATGGTTCTGCAGCAGGGGCAGCACAGAGCACAACCCTTCAGGGTACAGGAAATCTGAGCCCAAGAGGAGAAATCATGATTTGAAAGGAAATGAATGGGGTATCAAATAACTCTAACTCTCCAGAAAGTGTGAAATATGCCCAGGGTAGTAATCTGGGAGGGGAAGCAAGATTTGCCAGTGTGAGGAAAACAGAAAACTGTCTTGTTTGTCACACATTGACTTCAAACTTCTCAGTAAATACCCACTCACACAAACACATGAATGCATTCAAACTTACATGTGAGTGAATTAAAATATTATGTGTATGTACACAAGCGTGTGAAACACACGTACATCATTCTTTGGTGTATATCTTTTTTTACACCCTATATGAGCAGTGTGCAAGGACAGACAGATACACTTTCCTGTACGCAGTCCTCATAAAATTTGGGAGACTATAGATAGGTACGATACAGATAGACATGACCCTGCTGAACCAGGAAGTTGTTAACATACCACTGCGGAATGCAAAGGCTTTTTAGAATATTTTCTCTGAGCTGTTGTAGGGATGACTCTGGAATTCAGTAAATGTCGTTCTATAGTAGGTTTTCTTTTCCTTCCTTCCTTCCTCCTCCCTCCCTCCCTCCTTCTGTTTCTCTCTCTCTTTCCTCTCTTCCTTTTTTGAAGAACTGCACTGTCCCTTACTGTTCAGCATGTTGTGACATGATACTAACAGTTATATTATTGATAAAAGCAGTGTTCAAGCAGAGAGTGAGAATATGAGCTACACTTTCTTTGCTACACTTTTGTTGTCAGTGAATCTCTGTTTATTAGACACCATCTGTCCATGCACACGCATATATATGAGTTGGATGATCATTAAAATTGTCTTTTTAAAAATATTTACTCTTTCTGTTTTAGAAAACATAGTTATATCTTAAGATAATTCATCTTATATACTGCAGTTTGAAAACAGTGTCTTGGAATTCAAATTATTAATATGTATCTAGTTCTTAATGTAGTTATTTATGCTGATAATTTCCTTTAAGATTCTTGTTTTGTGTTTCTATCTTAGAAAGGCTTTCCTGATTCTGAGAGCAGAGCAATTTTACCTGTAATTTGTTCTGTTTGGTTTATAGCTTTATTTTTTAAGACTGAACTTAATCTACATTGAGTTAATTTTGATAATCAGTAACATTTGATGGGGGAAATCTTTGTGATTTAAATCCATTAAAGATTTGTTTTTCTCTGTGACAGGCAGTCAAAATGATGTGGCGTGAGTGTCCCAGACTCTGCCTTCAGAACTACCTGGGCTGTGTTAATTTACTTTTATGATTACTTGGTGGGGACCAGGATGGCATATCTGACATTCTCCTTATATTTAAGGATTAACCAATAATTAAGTATTTAGTTTTATTCTTGTGCTGTCTTAACTTGAGAACATTTTGGAGTGGAAGCCAGAAAACCTAGGTCATTTTATATTTGTTTTTTTGTTAAGCATGCCATATCACCTCTTTCCTGTATTTCCGTTATGAGCAAGAATTGCTGATATCATAGAGTTGGGTGTTTGTTTTGTGTGATATGATAACATGTTTCTGTCTCTGCATATATGTATATATATGGATGTGAGGGAGGCAGGATGGAGGAAGAGGGACAAGGAGGTAAGCGAAAGGGAGCTAAAAAGCTTTGCAAAGTAGTTGAAGGTACATGGACACATTTATTAAAGCGCTCTTGATGGACTGGGAACATAGCCCATCTTCAGGGACCGGATTGTTAGTACATCCTCAAGTTAGCATTATTAAACCGAGAAAGAATTGCCCTTATTATGCAGCTGCTCGGTTTCATATAACAGAAACTGACTCTGGTTAACTTATGCAAAGAGGTAATTTATTGGAAGGAATGGAGTTGTTTGTGGGCTATAAAGGGGGGACGGTAAGAGCATGGATTGCACAGATGTGTGTGTTGGGGGCTGTGAAAAGAGAGTGTGATTTCCTTATATTAGTAACTGATAAAATACTTTTGTCGAAATACTCACCTACGCCAAGGAATGACATCTAACTGTGCCTAATATTTTTCATCATTTTGTTTCAGATCAAAATTTTGGAGAGAATATTTGTGGTTCCCTGGTATGTCATGTTCTGGCCCTTTGGCTATAGGTACGCAGGATGACTCAAAGTTGTAAGACCATGTCTAGACAGGGGAGAGGGAATTCTCCACAAGGAAACTGGAATGACATTTGGCTAAGAAGGACATGATTTTGGGTGGCTAGGACAAGCCACAGTGCAGGGTCAGATCTGTTTTGCATTATGGGAGCCATGGCGTGGGGGGGGTAGTCATCAAGATGGAAGTCCTAAAATAAAAGCCACACCGCTGTTAGCATTTCTTCCTTAACAAATCTCAGGTCGTAGAAGTCCAGCCCAGAACGCAAGGGGGAGCATCCTACTTGAGATGGATGAAATGGGTAGGGGGATCAACAGTTCTCTTCTACTGGGCCTGCTGAGGTTCAGACTTGGGGAAGAGCTGGTGTCAGAGCCACTGTATCCAAGTCCATGGCAAAAGCAGTTTGGAATTCTCCAGAGACAAGAGAGGAGGACGAATAACCAACTGCTTTCTTGCTGTTAATGCCCACTCTTTTCTGTCTTGGCAAAATAAAGTCCCTTGAAGTCTGTTACTAAAATGAAGGGAACATGAATTCATAAGACTTACCTTTGTGTGTGTGTGTGTGTCTGTGTGTGTGCGTGTGTGTGTATTCTCAAGGGGAGCTGATCCATTAGTAACAGGCAGACATGCCAAAAGCAATAAAGAGGCAGGCTCCCTGGGCTAAGCAGGCAGTAGTTACAGGCTTTCCAGGAGAATCTTGCTCATTCATTAATTCTAGCCTTGGAAAGAGGCCAAGCTGTGTGGTTTCTCCACAGCAAGGGGCGAGATCCCAATGATTAAATGTTCTTTGTTGCCTTGCATTTCACTTTTTCTAGTAACTTACTTTGAAGAATGGAAAACCGAGTTTTCAGGGCTTTGTTGTTTGCTGAGGCTAAGGCTAGCAGTAATTGAAGCCAGTTGAACAAGGAAGGAAATGGGCAAGGTAAACCTGGGAGCACAGAGGAGGCCCAGGGACCGAGTGGTGGCTCAGTATGTTGTCCATCCTGCTCTTTATGATGTGTAAGATTTAAGCTACATCCATGTTCTAGGAAATTCATACAATATTTGAAAAATATGTTCCTTTCTCCAGTCTGTCTGGATAGTTTATGCTTTGTTTTGCAGACAAGACATGGGACCTGAATGATAAGAAGTGAGTTTGCCATCAGATATTGCCAATATATTGTTTACAGTCTCACCCTGTGTTCACTCACTCTAGAATACATTGTTTTGTTTGAATGGTTGGGCATTTAAATTATTTAACTAAGTCAATATCCCTATTTTATCTGCATGGACACATCTGAGTTGTCTTGAGCAAAAAAAAAAAAAATGTTTCCATTAAGTGATGTCCAAAACTTAACAATGAACTAACTAGATTCAATACCTGGAGTGGTGATTGCTACAGAGTAGCTGATTGATGAATGCTAATTAAAATGCATAGAAAAATCAGGTCAAATTTTTCTATGCATTTTAATTGACATAAACAATAATGAAAGAGAATACATGGTTAAAATAGTCGTGACTGAAGACCCTATGTGAGAAAAGTTCCACTCCTTAAACAGTTCTTATCCAAAAGACCATGGACTTGTGGGTGGAGAACAACTGATCTTTTAGGTTGAATCGAATTGAGTTCTTACACTAATACCTAGTTATAGCCTCAGCTTCTTTAAGCTATTTTTTTATGCTTGCTTTAACTTGATTCCTGGGTAGAAGAGTAAGACTGAGGAGGTGATTAGAAATTTCAGAAGTCGATTCAGGTTCTGGATTCTGCTCTTCTTGAATGTGTATAATATGCAAAACAATAGGGTAGCTCTGGGGCATCATGGCTGATTCCTTCTAGCAGAAGGTTGCACACGCACATACACATATACATGTATGTATATGTATCTCTCCTCTTTTCAGCTGATTAAAGCTTAACTGCATCATTGTTTTCCTTTCCCTCTCCAGACCTCTCATATGTCCTTCCCCTCTTGTTCCACCTGAAATTCATGGCCTCTTTTTCTTCATTATTATTACACATAGATGCAAATGGATAATACAAATAATAAATGAAACCTGTTGAGTCCATTTAGTGTTGCTAAACACATAACTTTTCAGTGATTACCCTTTTGTATTGGATAAAAATTTTGGGGGGTCTTTTAAAGAGTTTTGTCAAGATGCAACTTATATATCATAATTTTACTATTTTAACTGCATAGTTCAATGTTTCTAGTTTATTTAAAGCATTATGTAGCCATCACCACAAATTCAAGTTTTAAAAATTTTCATTATGTCTCAAATAAGTTTCTCATATCTTCTCCCGTGCCATTCATTGCCAATCACTAATCTGTTTGGTTCCTACGTATCTGGGTATTTCATAGAGATGGCATTGTATAGCATATCATCATTTCTGCCTGAAGTCTTTCACTAGGATAAAGTTTTCAACGTTCATCTGTGTCATAAAACTGTATGGGTATCATTTCTTTGTGTTGCTGAATAGTGAGTGTTAATGTTTATGTATTCATCAGTAGTTGGCCACTTGGGTGGTTTTTACATTTTGGATTTTACGAACATAACTGCCTAAAGCATTTATTTACAAATTCTTTGGGGGAACATATGTTTTTAGTTTTTGAGTATATATGTAGAAGATTCCTAGATCCTATAATAATTTCACATTCAACTTTTTGAGGAACTGCCAAGGGCTCTCCATATTGACTGTATCATTTTAGACTTCGATTTACCATGAATTTTTTTAAAAAAAGGAAATGAGAATCCACTGCAAGCTACGAAGGAGTCTATGTTCATCCAAAACAGCGTGCTTATAAGATGCTTAGCACAGTGTGAGCCTTGGGCCTCAACTATTCCTTAAAGTTAGGGCTGTGTGTGTGACCCATCCAGAGGAAAGCAAGCCAAGAGGAAGAGAAGCTCAAGGTTTTGCCCAAGTGTATACTAAAAGATTTAGGGAGATTTGAGACTCTTAGTTTGTGTTTATCTGACTTCAAAGATGAGCTTAGAGCATCTACATAGTGAGGTCTTATTTTCCCTCTTAGTTTGGGAGATGAAAATGAACCCATCTAGTATCTATGTACTAAGAAAACTGCATAAATCAAACTGGGGTGCTTTGAGATACCTGCTGAGACAGGATGAGATAGTGGATTACACAAGAAGTTGATCCTTAGTTCTGTACTGACTTGAATGTTCAAGATGTGAAGCATAAGAATAAGTGTAAGAAGAAACTTCTGTTAACTATAGAAATAGGTCCCAAGTCTCAGAAATATATAGTGAAATAGAATATCTATTAACATGCAAAATTTGGTGTTATCATCAAACAATGATTAAGTTGAGTGACAACGTTTGGTGTGTTATACGCAGTTATCACAGTAGCTTTTCTGAGATGGTCTATAACTGTGCCCATTTCACAAACCAGGGAGTCTGCCATTCAGAAATATGAGGGGTTATCTCTGGCCACACAGTTATGGAAAGTGACATAGCTGGGACGGAAATATCACTCTGGACAGGGTTCATCTGCACAATGCGATGGAATTCTTCAAAAGGCATGAACCGCTAGGAAATTTACTCTAAATCTATGCTGTAAAAACATGGTTTGTGGTTACTTTGAAAAACAGAGGTTTTTGAATCTATGTCCAGTAAACACAATTTTAGTCTTCAACTTCAAAGTAATATATGCATAGAATTACTACTTAGTATCGACAAAGGCCCCACACTTAGGTCAACGTTTTGGGAGTAAAGTATATTCCAAAAACTGTAGAATCATGAAATATTTGAATGTATGGTCAAAGCCTTTGGTCTCAGTAGGGTCTTTCATTGTGGATTTTCTGAATGAAACACAGGAAGGGCTGTCTGAGAAGTGATATGATTCAGTGCAGTATCACACAGACTAAAATAAGTCTATGGGGTATCTTGGGTCCTTTGCTTACATCCTGGAGAGATAGCTAAAATCTTTTAAAGATTTTCTTTAAGGCTTTGATGGATGACCTTGTCAACTTGATGGGATTTAAGTCATCTTGTAGACAATCCTGTGAGTGTTTCTGTGAGGGCCTTTCCAAAGAGGTTTAATTGATACTTACCCTAAAGTTGGAAGAATCCTTCTAGGTTGGGGTCCCCAACTCAGTAAAAAGGAAGTAAGTAGAACCAGTGTGTTTGTCATGGTTGTCTGGAGTAACAGAACTTATGAAATGAATCTCTCTATATAGAGAAAGGGGATTTATTAGAATGACTTACAGGTTGCAGTCCAGCTAATCTAACACCAGCTATCTGTGAATGGAAAATCCAAGTATCTAGTAATGGCTCAGGCCATGAGTCTGGATGTCTTTGGTATAATCAGAAATCCCAAAGAAATAGTCTCTAATGTTAGTGAAGGAATGGACTTGCTAGCAAGGCAAGAGCAAGCAAGTAATGAGAAAAAGCTTCCTTCTTCCATATTCTTATATAGGCTTCAAGCAGAAGGTGTGTGGTACGTCTTCCTATCTCAAGATTTGGATTAGAACTGGATCTTCCTACAACAATGGTGTGGGAGGTCCTTCTGTCTCTGTATTGCCTTTATTGGGTAATGAATAAAGAACTGCTTTGAGCCTATAGCAAGGCAGAACTTAGGTAGGCAGGGAAAGCTAGGCTGAATGCTGGGAGAAAGAAAGGTGGACTGAGAGAGGTGCCATGTAACCCTATCAGAGACGGATGCCAGAACTTTAGCCTGTAAGCCACAGCCACATGGCGATACACAGATTAATAGAAATGGGTTAAATTAAGATGTAAGAGTTGCAAATAAGAAGCTAGAGCTAATGGGCCAAGCAGTGACTTAAATAATACAGTTTCTGTGTGGTTATTTCGGGGCTAAGCAGCCGGGAACTAACTATCAGTCTCCTTCAACACAACAAATTAAGTAAAAATCCTTCATAGTGTACTTTCCTCTTTCAGAATTTAGTTAATTTCAAATGTAGCCAAGTTGACAGCCCAGACTAGCCACCACAGCCAGTATTTGTACTTTTCTGCTTCTAGACCAAGGAAAAAAATATGATCATCTGCCTCAAGCTTGTTCTACCCTGGCTTCCCTGCCATTCAAGGCTACATGAGCTCAAACAAGTCTTTCCCCTCTTAAGTTGCTTCTGAGCAGTATTTTGACACAGTCAAGAAGAAAGTCACTAATTCAAGGCTGGTCTCAGTGCTTGGCTTTAAGGTAGTGTTGGGACTGCCCTGGACCAGTGGGGAACCTAACCTCAATGAGTGGGGTGATATGAGCCATGATGAACTGTATGCTCTAGCATGTAACCTCCATGAAGGGAGGGTCCTGACTGTTTTAGCTTTCTGAGTCATGCCTTCTTTGTCTACAACTTCCTGGATTTGTTTGGAGGGTAGCATGTTTCTTTGGAGGGTGATTGTTTCTGAAGACACATAGTACTCATTAGCAGTGCAGTAACCATGGGCAGCTCTGCTGTGGGAGCAATAGTGTGAGAAACATGGGCTTTGGGGTCAGTTAGGCCTGGGTTTGATGTAAAGCTTTGGTGCTTGCATTTTTTTGTCTAGAGATTACTAAAGATGTGTAGCTATTTTTGTTTTCACAGGTATAGGATTCTTTCCATTGTATGTCCAACTAAGATCCTACAGCAAAAGCATTAGGAGACATTTGGTAACCTGTTTACATGGTTGCTGTATAAATCCCATTCTTTCCTTTATGTGTTGGTTCAGAATTGTTCTCCAATGAGGGAGAAATTATCTGTCCTTATTACCAATTCTCCCCCTGACAAATTTTTATTGAGTTCCTTTATAATAGGATGAGACTCCAGGAGGTATGTTCCTGGATCATGCCTTCTTCAGAGCAGTTATCTTGGAGCTAGAGATATAAATGGGAGGTTGTCTTTGCTGTCTTGTTTTCCTTCTAGTGAGAGAGGGAGACACATGAACTTTGTGAACTTGCAATGTGTCAGAGCTAAATTCTTTATGCTGGGAAGAGTTGGACTTAACATGACCAGTGTGCACAGTCATAATTAACAAGCAGCAAGTAACAATTATGCTTACACATAGAATGGGCAATTTATGACTATTTTTGATGTGGAGGGCAGTAAGCAAAATAAACATGATTTACAAGTATTTGTTGGGTTCACTTATTTTAATATTCCCCAGATGCCCAGAATATAATACATGAAATATATATTTTTGATTATACACAAGATGGTCTGGCTGACTTTCTATTTACTCCCAGTATTCTGTAGTCTCTTGTTACCATGTACTGATAATATTTGATGTAAATTTATCTTCTCCCCTATTAAACAACAATAACAACAAACTTAACACAGATAAAACAATATAACAGGCTTCTCCTACACATCTTGGAAGCATGTTTGCTATAAGGAAGTGAATTACAGCTATAAAATACAAAAGTACAGACACCAAGCTCTAAAGCTCCATTAATAGTAATGCAGACTTTTAGTGTCTTTCAGATCCCCTCCAAACTTGTTTTAGGTCTGTTAATATTTTTCTCAGTATAATGATTGTGGGAAGTTTGCAAACCAAGTAACAGTATATGTCTGTTCAAGGTTAGGAAAGGGATTCCCATATAATCGGTGTCTCTTTTCTTTAGATCAGATACAGTTACTGGCTTGCACAGCTATGACTCTCTCTACGCCATTGCTCTAATACTATGCTGCAGATATTAAGAATATATGTGATCCAGGGGCATTAGAAAACAACCTGCTCATTTGCAGAACTTGAGAGTCACGCAGTGCAAGCAAAAGACTGGCTGAGTGAGTCACAATGCCGACAGAGGACAACAGGCCTCGATGTCCTCAAAGTGCTACTTCTAGAAAGACAGCTAAGTAAGCATCCTCTGTGTTCCCAGGTGACAGTTGGTCTTCGTGAAACTACTGCATTGCTTCTTTCTCTGCTGCCACATGATGCAATTTGTATTTTCTTGCCTTTCCCACATCTTAACCCGCAGCTCAGATAAAATCGTTCTATGTGGCACTCCCCTTTCTCTGTTCTAAATTATATCCTTAAAAAACCACTGCTCTTAACACCAAAAGAAAAAAGAAGATAGCCCAAGCCTCCCAAGAGAGACTGGGAAGCACAAACTATGACAGATTCAAACATTGATATTTGACAATAATAGCAAAGCCACAAGAGTTGTTAAACTTATCTGTGTTTTTTCATAGGGAACTTCTGGGTCTAATTCAGTAAGACCTTTCTAGGAACTGACTTTCCCTGAATGAAATCACTTTGATTGGGATGGATTTTTAATTTGTTGGGCTATAATGAGCACAACTATTAATATTTTGCTGTGGGGTATATTATCTCAAATCATCTAATAAAAATACCTTTCTTCTTACTTCATGTGGTTTGTCCCACACTGAGAGAGTGTCCTTTGTGTTATGATTCTGAATTAATATTCTTTTCTTCTTATATCTTTAAAACTGTGGCTTAGCAATGGTGAGACCATTTCCTTCTGCCCCCAGGAAAGGGTATGTGTATGAGAGAACCTCATTAGCATCAGATTTAATGCCTTCAGTCCACAGAGAAAGACCCAGGTCATAAGTTGGCTGTCTACTTTCTTTCAAACCTTATAGTAATTATGGCTATAAGGTTTTTCACACATAACTAACCCTTAGAGATCTGAGGGGTAAAATTACACCCTTTTAACCCACTGACTACTTAGTAATACAGATAGGATAATACCCTAGTTTTATAGACTGTCATCTCAATGTTCTTTCTCCAAGTTAGAATCTCATTCCTCTTGGAAGGTTTTGTATTTTTATGATGTAATGTGTTCCTGCAAGTTGGATGCTTTGTCTTGAATCTTTAAAGCCTCCATTTATTCATTCATTTTCTTTGTATGTTTTCTAACATCCTTTCTAATCTCCACAACAGTTTTGTGTGCCAGGTGTAATACAGAACCTAAGAATACAAAGATAAAGACAACATAAGTTTTATTTCTGAGAAATAGATGACATTATAAAACAAATAACACAATTCAATTCATTAAGCATCTGAGCGCTGTGAGAAATCAAAGCAGAAGTTAACCAGTTGCTTGCCAGAAGCAGGGACATTAAAACTTCCTTCTAGGAAATTACATTTAGAAGGAAATATAGGAAATTGCCAGGCAGGTAGGATTGGGAAGAGGGGAAAAAACAATCTGAATAAAGAACTTTGACAGACAGTAATGCTACCAGGATGACAGGGATATATAGGTCATGATGAAAAATGGGTTCAAGATGTAGGTGGAAACATTTCTCTAGGGAGGCTCAGGCCTTATGTGTAACTTACAGAGTCTGGTGTTCAGTGTAGAGGTTGTTCTAGAGGCCACCAAATACCATGGCTTTGGACTTCCTACTTAGTGTTGCTATGATAGTTGGGCTCTGACTTGGTGAGGAGTATCAAGCTGAGATCCAGAAGGATGACAGACATTTGTATGGCAGTATGAGCTCTAAGTTTAGTGGGTGCTTTCCAGAATTATCTGGACCCAGACAATTAGTAAGGAACACAGAAAGGAACTAACTTAATTCCATACAGTGATCATGAGATGAGGAAGTTAAACCTCAAACCTGCATGATGCTTAAGCGAATCTCCCTCCTGGAAGGATTAGAGGAGACACATGATCAGAAAACATGTCAGAAAGGATAGTTATGTTCTCTCTCCTTCTCTGCTCCTACCATAGTCAAGCCTGCACTGCCGTTTCTTACCAGAAGTTAGTTTTCCACTCTCTGTATTTCATATAAAAGGAACTTAAGAACACATACTTTTGCTGAGCATCACGCTTATAACATTCACCTTAGCATTGCCCGCAGAGGCAGTTCGCTCCTTCCTAGTGCTCCTTTGCACTCAATTGCACACCATCACAGTTTTACCTCACTAGTTCTTTGAGTTTTGTATGTTTTGGTTATATTTCCCCTTCTCTACTAACTTCTTCCAGATCTGCCCCTACTTTCCTACTCACCCAATTTTATGCTTAACCCTTTGTCTAATTTTTGCTGCCTGTATGGTCATGGATGTATGACCTTCTGTGAGGGCATGATCAACTTACCAGCACCTGCCTCCTCTAAAGCTCTACATCAAAATTGTGCTCTCTCTCTCTCTCTCTCTCTCTCTCTCTCTCCTCGGCAGTTATCAATTGCCAATACCTTTTTGGCTATGGGTGGGACTTAGCGCTCTCCATGTTGGTAAAATTGTTAGACTTATTTATTTGTTGACTGCAATCAGCTATTTTAATTGTTACTTTAGTATGACCTAGACTTACCTGGGGTCCTGCGGAGAGAGTCTCCATTAAGGATTGTTTAGATTAGATTGCCCTGTGGGTATTTCTGTGGAGTATTGGTTGACTGCCTTAAAGGAAGTAAGAAGAGCCAGTCTGAGAGTAGGTGACCTCATTCTCTGATTTTGAGACTTGGACTGTGTACGAGTAAAGAAAGAAAGCAGAGTACTAAACACAGAGACATTCGTCTTTCTCTGCTTTTGATTATAGATGTGATATAACTATTGTCTTAAATACATGCTGCCCTGATATGGTAGTTTGAATGAAAATGGCTCCCATAGGTGTCAGGGAGTGCCATTATTTAAAATGATTGAGACACGAGTTCTTGTTGGAGTAGATATGGCTTTGTTGAACGAAGAGTATCACTGGGGATGGACTTTGAAGTTTCAGAAGCTCAAACTAGGTCTAATGTCTCTCTCTTCCTGCTGCCTGGGGATCCAGATGTAGAACTCTTGGCTTCTTTTTCAGCACCATATCTTCCTGCATGCTGCTGTATTTCCTTGCCATGATAATAATGGACTAAACCTCTGAACTGTAAGCCAGCCCCAATTAAATGTTTCCCTTGATAAGAGTTGCCAAGGTCCTGGTAGCTTTTCACAGCAACAGAAACCTCTAAGTCACGTGACTTCCCTGCTGTGCTGTAACAGTAACATTGAATTGTGTACTAAACAAGTTCATTTCTCCCTACATTACATTTTGTTAGCATTTTTAAAAGTCAGCAGCACAAATGAAATTAAAACATTGCCAGTACATTCTCATATTTCTCACTCACTTCATGATAATCTTTGTAGGAAGTTCTTTTTTTTTTTTTTTTTTGCCTGTACAATGTATAGCAGGTACTTCAGAGGTTCTGTGACTACTGATTGATAATAGGTATAAAGGGAAGGGATGCAATGAATCACATTAAAGGAAGCAAATATGTACTGTCAGAAGCAGGGTGGCCTTGTCTCCAACCTGGCCAGAGGGTTCATGACTTTTTATCACGGAGCTTACAGTAAAACAAGCAAACATCAAAGGATCGAAGGGACCAGAGAGACTCAATACATGTAAGGATATTCCTTTTTTTTTTTTTTGGTCTCACATGAGAATTGTTTTCTAAAATCTTTAACCTCAAGGCAAAACCCTGGATAGAGTCCAGAGCTCTGGTTTGACTTTTCATTTTCTGTGTATATTTATGCCCAATCTATGGCAAGGTGGGTCGTGCTGATTCAGCAAGTTTCTGAAGTCTGAGAGCTTGCAGATGGTGTAAAAACAAATCTAAATTGTTTTCAGGATTTCCAGACAAGCTGAGTCCATGTTTTTATGTATTATATGCTTATCAAATGCCTCTTGCTTTTCTGGTACATAATTATATCAAGTAACAGCATGGAGATAGTTTAGAATTGGTCTTGGGTGAATGCCAAGTTTCTTATTATTATTATTTTGCGCTAAAACATGGGCCATTTTATTTCTTTAAATTCCACAATCATTTAATTAGTGCTATGTGGTTTACTTACCATTAAGTGTTATCTATGCTCTTTCATGGATGGTTTTCCATTTAATCCCCACAACAAAAAAATGTGTTGTTGCTTTCTTATACACAGGGAGACGGCGGCTAATACAGAGAAATCTACTTGATCAAGGTCATATGGCTAATAAAAGATGCAGTTCAGAGTTAATTTATGTTTTCCTTATAACAATTTTGAATTATGAATTCTACAAGGCTCACAAAAATAAGCTTCCATTTAGAATTCCTTATTTATGGAAATAGTGATCAAGAGATAAAAATCCTTGGGTTGTTTTTATGAGAACATAAGCTACTTAGCCCCTAAACCCCATCTTTTTAAATTGTAAAATGGGATAAGCAATGCATAACTTAGAAAGTGCTTCTGCATTTCTTTAAAATTTTATTTATTTTTGTTGTATATGGTATATATCTATATTGTTCTCTATATAATATACATACATATTACCTCTCACTCTGTGTGTATGTGTGTGCATGTGTATATATGTGTGTGTGTGTACGTGTATAGGCTAGAGGACAACCTTGGGTGTCACTCCACACCCCAGCCATCCACTTCCATTTTTGAGACAGGGTCTCTCATTAGTATGGAGGCCCCTATGTAGGCTAAGGGGTGATCCCTAGGGACCTGACTATTTCTGCCCCCACCATGTCTGGGATTATAATCCTGAATCACCATGTCTCGTTTCTATGCATGGGTTTTCGGGCTTGAACTGAGGTTTTCACACTTGTTTGCTTACAGAGCTACCTCCCCAGTCTGGTGATTTACTCATTCTTTCATCTATGTATATGTTCGGTTTCTGATAATGAATTATTAACAAGTGAGACCCTTTCTCAAATCACTTGGTGAAACATCAAGCTGCAACTCTGAGTTTCTCCATAATACAATAGTGACTGAATGCTTTGTGGTCAGCTGCCCCCTCCCTTTTGCTTCTATTTTCCATCCCAAGTAAAGCGAAGTTTCTGGTGACATTGGGTTTTTCTGCGTCATTAACTTCTGTTGTTCCTATCCTCTATTCTCTCATTGCTTGTTGCCCTCACAGTTCCTTCATGTAATGAAGAGGGCTGAAATTTCTTTTGTGGATACTATTGATCATCTATCAGTCCTTTCCGATATCTGTATCATTTGGGCAGAGACAGGCCTGTACTTGGACTCCAGCTATTAAGAATGAGTTTCCCTTCTGACCAATCAGAAAGCAGCATTATGTTGGCACAGTGATTGGCTCAGAGATGGGAAAGTTACAAACAAATGCAGCCAATTAGAAGACACACAAACATTTATTAGCTAGAGTCGTTGGAAAGAGGCCTGCCTCTTTGGCCACCACCAGTCTTGGTAAGCCAATAACAGCCCATAAACTTGAAAATGCTGAAATGATTTTTGCTTATTACAAATGTGTTTTCATTAGCACTAAAGAGTGAAGCAAGAACTCGATTAATAGGCAATGTTTCAATGAGAGTGTTTTGATGGCCTGGACCTAGAGATTCTAGCACATCTGCTGGATAAACCAGTCTCAGGAAACTACAATAATTCAACTGTTCTGAACATTTCTATTACTTGAAATTGAAGAGTCTGATAACACTTGGACTATACACTGCTCTTTAAATTATGGCTCTATTTCAGGCATGTGTGCTCTTTGATATAAAGTTTAGGAATATAGTATCTGCTGAAGTCACTATGTCCTGCACATATGTCTATTATCTGAATAATTTTGGTAATGTTTGTACTGATTAATTATGCATATCTTTGGCTAGACCAGGCAGAAGGTATACTTTTATTTAAATTTAACAAGAAGGCCCGGGATGCAATTTGTTGTACTCAATTCCGAATCTTTGCTCAACTGCCTGTATTGAAATCAAATCACTGGAAGCAAAAGCAACAAGTTGTTTGGCATTATGAACAGTCTGTTGTACAATCTGTTCTCCAGTGGGATCTTTTTCATTTTAATTTTAACTGAATATTAAAGAGGCAAAGTCACAGATCATTTGTTCAGCCATGATTACTGCTGTACCAGAGGCATGCTGGAAAGACAGAGTGCTGACCACACGGGGCCGATACTCTTCTTGCAGCCTCTTAACTTTGGTCTTCTATTTTCTCCTGACTTCTCTCTCACTTTCTTTTCCTCCCTTGAAATATTATGGTAAAGTGGACGTTGGCAGGACACTCACTTAAATGATTACTACCTTTTTAAATCTCCAGAGCCCTAACCAGTAAGAGGACCACAGATTAAAGACTTCTTTTTGTTGTGGTTGCTTTACATCATGGTGTCTGTCCCAGTTTTCCATACATGGAGCATAAGCCAGACCTGAAGAGATCAGGATCTCATAACAGACAGTTTGGGTTAGGCTATCAGACCCACTCTTAATGAGGTTTGTATCTCTAATAAATTACCCAACTTCTGTAAGACTCAGTGTTACCGCTCCATAAGAGGATAAAATGCCTACCAACATGGACAGCTGTAAGGAATAAATGAGTCGATGTATTTAAGAGTTCAATACTGAGCCCACTAGAGAGCCGTTTCCCAACAAAAGGCTGATTATGCATCATCCCGAATACTTTTATTCCATGTGACTAGGAAGACAGGATACCATGTTTATCCACTCATCCTCCAAGATTCAACATAAAGACTGTAATCAGTTTCAAAGGGGCTTTATTTCATCATTCTCTGTAGTTTATCTTTCCTCCTTTTACTTTAGCGAATATATTAGTTACTCCATAAACTTTGCTGGTTTCTTTATACACAGGCACGTCTTTGCTAACTTTATCAACAGTTCTTGGACGTGTGTATGATTCACTAACTTTAAAAAAAGCTAATGACTGTATACTCATGTAACTCACAATTGGCTGCCTTTTCTGGCTCCATTGATGAGCACTGACCGTAGAGGGTCAAACGTGAAGGAAGAGATAAGATAATTGCGTCAGTCCAGGGGAGATACGATGATGGCGTGAGCTGGCTCAGTTCCATCTCCAGTTCTTCTTTGTACCTAAGGCTGTGCTTTAGAAGAAGAAACGGGTCAGTAAGAAATGAAAAGAGAATGAAAAAGAAATCAAAGCACAAGCCTTCCTGTTTCAAGAGGACTAATTCAAGTAGGGTTTTATGATCAATATGATATGGCCCGTAGATGGCTCCATTTTCCTAAGGAAAGTCAAAACTTAGGTATTTCCTGGAAGGTAGTTTTTTTTTTTTGTTGTTGTTGTTTGCTTGTTTGTTTTCTTTTCTGTACATTAGGACTTCCCAGACTGAGGTAATAAGTTCATAGCAATTAATTAACATTTTTTACTTTTTTTGTTCAGTTGGTTTCATATAATTTGGATACACTTGTAAGACAAATAGTTAATTTTGAACCACTATTTAAGAAGCTTTCAGAATCTTGAGTGTTCACTGAAAAGTTCTGTAGTTTCATTATGTTGAGGGACCCCTGAAATGTTCTTACTCACTCAGTTAATGAATGACTACTTTGTCTCAAGAGCAGTACTCTGTGTGTCAGGGAAGACGAATTTACTGTGAATGGAAGTCTTATCCTAAGATGCATCTCTAACAAGAGCACTGGAAGACATGTGTGTGGACAATTATTAATAATTCCTACATGCAAGGTACAGTGACTTAGCATGTTATACAGAGTCATGATGGTCTGAGTTTTTTTTCCTGTATTTATAAAAAATCTATTACTAGAATTAGTGCTGGAGGGACGACATGAACAAACATGGGGCCTTTAGTCTTGATCAATTCCTCCCAGTACATGTGATTATTTAGAAAATGGGGTGAACCCAGTTCACAGTCTAGGCTCATATAGCGTATTCATCTTTCTGAACTTGGTTACTTAAAATAGTCTTAAAGGTGATACAATAAAATTGAGAGATATGTACAGGGAGGAAACCCTGGGCTATGGTCACCCACATAGTAACAAAACTGGAAGCAGATGGGACAGATGCCAAGGAAGATTTGAAGGCAAATCACTTCTACAGAAACAAGAACTTTGGTCTAAAACCTAGGGCTATTTAAATTCTAAACCCCTAACATTTATAGTGTGTGTGTGTGTGTGTGTGTGTGTGTGAGTGTGTATGTGTGTGTGTGTGTGTGTGTGTGTTAGGGGGTAGGCTAGCAGAAACAGAAGTCTTATGAACACATGAAATTCAGAAATTATATAAGAAATCTCCAAGAAAAATATTAAATACTGTCTTGTTCTATTTTTCTACTCTGAAAAATATACTATATTTTTCAGGATTATCTGAGAGAACAATATATTTTATCTGTATCTATTTATATTTATTTCTTAAGGCATATATGTTGTAAATTGCATACCTACTCAAGGATATGTGCTTGTACATATACTGATAGTGTATATATACACATATCTATCTATCTATCATCTATCTATATCTATTTATATACATATATATCTTATCTATCTATACATATACATTGAGAGAGAGAGAGAGAGAGAGAGAGAGAGAGAGAGAGAGAGAGAGAATAAACTTTTTAATGGGAGATTTGCTTGCATGACTTTGGGGCCTTCAAGCACTCGTGATCTTAGTTAACAAGCTGGACAACCAAAGACATAGTTGCAGACAGACGCCAAAGCCCTGGGGACTTTGAGTCCTGACAAACTAAGAAAAAGATAGAATCAACATTACACCTTAAGAGTCCATTTGTCACTCTGTTTTCTCTTCTGTTCAAGCCCTCCATGGACCGCATGATACCTTCCACACAGCAGAGGGTGGCTCTTACGCGCTCAGTTTCCACCCTTAGCTGCTGATCTCTGCTGGAAACCCTCCCCCAAACACAACCAGGAGGAAACATTTTATCAGCTAAGCATTATACGAGCCTGTCAAGCTCACAAACATTAAGTTTAGACATCAGACCCTCTCTGAGGACAATGTGGATGACAAAGTTACAGTTTAGAATTTGCCACATACTTGGAATTTCCTTGTAGTAGTATATGAACATTTATTTTGTGGCTCTTTGCCCATTGCCCTTCTGCCCCCAGACTTGGTTCTATTCCCAGACTTATTTCTACCCATCTTCTAAGGACCTTGATGCATGTATAGAAACTCTATGCTTTACATCCGCATCTAGGGCTCTCACACAAACCAGCCTCTTCAACCATCTCAAACAGCCGAAATTCTAATTACCATAAGTGGTACTTAACGTAATACAGATCTCTGGGCACCGTGTCTCCGGATAGTGTAGTACAGTTGAACATATCTTCTTTCTCTACATTATATTTCTTTAAGGTTATTGTTACCGCCATAGCAATTTACAGCAAAAGATTTTCCCGAAAAAGTCATTCCTTGAATGTATTGTATCAAAATTTGTTGACATGTTTGTGGACTATGTAAGTTCCTTGAAAATAGAGCCAACATGTAGATTCATACACGTGTTTCATAGCAATTGCTTGTCTTACACAAAGGATATGTTTGATAGAAAAAGAATATGTTTGATGAATATTCATTAAGAATATATATGAATAAATGAATGAGAAACCATACTTGCATTGTGTTAGGCTGTGTGTAATAAATTTGAAATGTATCAAGTTGTCAAGTGGTTCCCATCTGGGAGCTCACACTAATATTTGGATAACTGGATAAGAGCAGATGGTTCAGAAATGTGTTACCTAGGCAAAGACTGAAAAGGGGTCAGTCCTGTTTATATTAAAATTTCCCCAGAATTATTTTGTTTTGCTTCAGTTCTAGGACAAGCTCAAGTTCGGGGTGAGGCTGGGCTTTTTCAGGAACTGTCCCTCAAGCCTGCTTCTGCAGCCTTCCTAAAAGCAACAACTGGAGCTCATGTTTAGACTTCTCAAAGTGTTTGGGCTAAGAGATCATGTATATGTGAAGGTAGTTATTGCCGAAGGGGCTGCAGAGGCATGGAAGTTAAGAGAACCGTACTGTGTGGACCTGTACCACAAGATCTTTCCATGCCCCTTTCCCATATCTTTGTTCTCTCTGGGAAGCACACTCAGATGGCACACAGCATATCTTTATTTTCATATCTCCAGCATTGCTTTCTTTATGTACATTACCGAAACCATCTGTCTAAATTGTGGCAAAATCTGCCAACTCCAGATTGGCCTCATTCGTCATCTGAGAACACATAAACAGAAGGATTATGGAAAAATAAATAAATCTTGGCCCGCTCAGGCTAGTCTGGGCAGGTTTTCTCTTCATCAGTATCGTTGCCAGACATGAAAAGACGCAGGTTTTTTATCTTTAAAGCATTCAGAGGAGTTTTTATGCTGAAGTAGATAAGAGTTTCTCAGTGACTCATTTGATCCCTTATCACACTGCTGTGCTGTCTCAACTGGAAACCAAATGAAAAATTGTCACCTTAAAAAACCCACCTAGGCCTTTGAAGAGTGAAATTCTCCAATATCCCCATAAGCACATGCGAGGGTAAGATGAGCGGAAGAGCAAAGCAGCTGGGCTATTATAACCACAAATGGCTATTCGAGAGATTTTTATTTGTTCTGTGCATATACAAGTTGTGAATTAGCAAAGAACACACGCTCTCTGTGATATCAGCCCTACATTGTTGAGTACCAGAGGCTGAGAGGCTGGTCCTCCAACATCTTAAGGCTTGTAGTCAGCATCCCTGCTAAGCTGAGGTGCGTGACTCCAGGCTCTAAAAGTGGTAGAGTCTGAGACTTATTGCTCTGGGTTTCGAATCTCAGCAGCCAAAGACCCAGCAGTGAGCGTTACCATTCCTTGGCCACCAGGATCCATAGCTCTTTACTTGTGGTGGATCTCAAGAACTCTAATGATTACTTGTAGTTCTTGCTTTCGTCTCTTCCTGGTCACCTTTCAAGGCCTCCTTTCTCCACTTGTTCCTGGCTCCCTGCAACACCTTAGCTGCCTTCTCACTGACATTGCGTAGGTCATAGACTATAACATCCAGGACATTTTGCTGTTTGTACAACCCATATTGTCCACCCCCTGTGATAACGGTCACAGAGCAGTCACTGTTGTGCCTAATGTTTCAGCTGTGGTTTTCAAGAGGCTACTCGCTGTCTTCTTTTGTCCTTTTGAAATTCTGTCCTGGAACTTCCATATTAGGTACAAAGAATTTTGTACCCTGCACAGTGAGAGGCCAAATAGAGAAAAATTAGGTGACTTCAGCTACTTACAACCAACAGTTGCTGTAACTGAGGGAGACCAACTTGGAACCTCGAGTCAACTGCCTCCTGTGGGCAGAATGAAATGCCACAAGAGTGGGCCAAAGGAAATGAGCAGAATGCACAGCCAATGACCACAACCCCAAGCATAAGCAATACGGTGATACTGTCATTAAGTTTAGATGGTTTCTTAAGAAGCAACAAACAACTGATACAGGCTTATACATTTTAGCACTAAAATGAAGACTAGAGGTCTTTTTCTAGGTCAGAGGGTATCTTCATACCCCTACACTTGTCTACCTATACACACACAGAATAGGCACCTATAATTAGAGCTTATGTCCCAGAGGTCCTTTAGGAAGAATTCTCATCAATTCTCCTTGGCATACACGTGGTTATGGCATTTCTGTGTGTTACCAACTATGCCATTTGGATTCAGTCAGTATCTATAGATTCCTATTGTTGAGATAACTAATGTTGAATGTTAAGTAATAAATAAGAAAGCTGGATGAATCTTGCATGGAAATCACCTTCAGTGTTCTACCTAGTGAAAATATGAATACAAGTGAATATTTGTTTTTTAAAAAAGAAGCAAATTTGTCGCACATAAGCAATAATGATTTTAAACCTGTTAATATATATATTCATAAAATTTGGAACTTCAAAAAATTTTACAATAAGAAAAATTGTTTTGTAGTATGACAGTTGAGTCTACTTTGGAGATAGAATTTTTTTAAAAATGCATTTTGAGCTAAATACTATAACATTTAAATAGCCTGATAATGGAGATTTTTATTTTGCTCCCCAAATTTGTAAATTAGCTGACACATTAGAGTTCTAAAAGATAATTGAGTGCTCTGATTACTTCATTTAAAATTTTATATGTCTTTTTAGAAGTACTGGAGATTGTGCCCAGGCCATCACACATGCTAGGTAACTGTTCTTGCATGAACTACATTTTTATTATTTTTTAAAATTTGTAGATAGGTCTACTAACAAGCTTAGGCTAATTTCAAACTTAAATTGTCTAGCTTCAGTCCCATTACATCTGGCTTGCATATGGGCCTTTAAAACAAATGTGAAGGTACTTATTTACACATAAAAACTCAATATTGACTTTGTTATCTTAATATTTTAAGAGTGGGAATTAACACTTAAAACATATAGGATACACAGCTTTGGTTCAGACATGATCAATACTTTTCATGATGGGAGTCTTCTTTTGCATGTTTAAATTCTAATGGTCAATAAAAATTATAGATGTCTATACATTATTAGAAAATCAAAACAGCAAGTGTTAAATAGAGAAGGGAAGAAATCACACAAGGTCACATTTAGTTTATTCAAGTCAAATTTCAAAACATGGGTTTTACAAAAAAATCTTCTTAGAAAAATAATTCTAATTGTTTTGGGTCAGTGGAGACTTTTCTTTCGGCTATGTTGGAGTGGAAGAAACATTTAATAACGTTAATGCAGTTTATCGTCCAGAGTCAGCCAAATTGATCCCCCATGCAAGGCTGTGGGAACAAGCTTTTGTTTCGCATTGTTAAAGTGCAATTTGGTAACCACAGGCAAAACCTGGCAGCTGACAGACTGAGACCTCATTGTTGCTAGGCTGTAAAGACAAAGTTGTAAACTTTAGTTACTGCCCCAAACAGTCAAAACTATACTCCACACGCTTGAACAGTGGCCATGTGTCTGCGACAACAAGCATCTGCTCCTATGATACACATTTGCAACAGCAAGTTAACTGCTGTGGTCCACCTGGGGCCTTGACAAAGAAGGGGCTATAAAGAGATATATGCAGTTTCCTTTCCTTGATTTTAACATTCGAAGACTAACAGTTCAAAAACAAGGTGCTGGCTATCTTGGCTTCTCCCAAAATTTCTCTTTGACTTCTCGATCGCCCTTTCTGGCTTTCTCGCTTTCCTCATGAGGTCTTCTTCCCGAGGGCTCACATCCCTGCTGTCTCTGTGCTTTTCCTAATCTGTGGTGTGTCCAGCTATTGTGAGAGTTTCTTTGGTATAGAAGACGGAGAAAGAAAAGGTGTGCCATGTGACATGATACTGCTATTTATTTAGAAATAAAGGTTAGATGTGAGTTGAATGCCGTGGAAATGTCAATTAATGAATTGAATCCACAAGGTCAGTAGTACGTTGCTTTACCAAATGTGAACCTGCCTTCTGTAGGTTAGCTGGATGGTAGAAGCTGATCTCGCAGGAGGGGACAGTAGTGGACTCTTTGCACTGATTGAGTTCAAAGGTTGTGCCCTGAACCAGGCTATTTCTTTAGTGCCATCAACCAGTGCCCAAATCACAACACAGAGACTTAATATTAGCGATGAATGCTCGGTCTAGCTTAGGCTCGTTTCTGCCTAGCTCTTTTAAATTAAACCATTTCTCTTTATCTATTTTTTACCGTGGGGCTTTGTACTTTCTTTCTGTATATTTTATTTTCACTGCTTTGCGTGTCTATCTGTTTGCTGGCTGCCAGGCTTCTTGCCCATGTGGGGTGTGACCCTGTCTTTTGCCCTCATTCTCTCTTCTTCCTTCTTGTTTTTCTCCCAAGCCTAGATTTCTCCTCGTATTTATTCTCTCTGCCTGCCAACCCTGCCTGTTATTTCTCTGCCTAGCTATTGGCTGTTCAGCTCTTTACTAGACCAATCAGGTACTTTAGCAGGCATGATGAAACAAATGCAGGACAGCCTTACTAAACACACACCCTTACATCTTCATACAAATGAAGCATACGCAAATGTAACACACATCCTTACAGTAAAGGTAATATTCCACAGCATTAGCAAGTGTAGCACACTTTTACATGTTAGATATTCCATAACAGTGCCCAGGTTTTCTGGAAATGCATTTAACTCACATGATGAGACAAAAGTATTTTGTTGCAGTTATGGCATGTTTACCACTAGCTCCTGGCAAATTAGAAAGAATCTAGGACCTTTGTATGTGGAGGTCAGAGGACAACTTTTGAAGATTAGTTCTCTCTTTGCACTGTGGGGCCCAAGAGTGGAACTCAGGGAGTTAAGTTTGTAAGCCATATGCCTTTGGCCATTGTAGTTTAACTGGTCTAGTTACTCTTCCCTTTCAAACTTAGATTTGTAGTAAAGTTATACAGGCATGTATTTTAGAGTTACACATCTTATAATGTTAAAAAAAAAAGATAGTTCTTGAATCCTGTTTTTTTTTCCTATAGCAACTACATCATCTACTTGACCTAGATATTTTAATATTCATCTGTTTGAACAGGATTATTTAATATTTAAGAAAGTGCAGATATCTCACACTAGTGACTTAACAGCACACCTGAGAGCTGTAGAACAAAAAGAAAAAGATTCACCCAGGAGGAGTAGATGATAAGAATTAATCAAATTGAGGGCTGAAATCAATAGAGACAAAGAAAATAATCAACAAGATAGAAAAACCCTTCTCCAAACTAACCAAAAGGCAGAGAGAATATCCAAATTAACAAAATCAGAAATGAGAAGGAAAACATAACAACAGACACTGAGAAAATCCAGAGAATCAGTAGGTCATACTTTGAAAACCTGTACTCCACAAAAATGGAAAATCTAAGAGAAATGGACAGATAACTAATGTTAAGTCTAGTCTTATAACTGAAGGTTGTGGCTCCCACAAATAATACTTATTTATGCTTATATATGCTAATTAAGAGAACAGACAACCTTGTCCTTCAGTGAAATAGGATAGCTCATCTCCTTAACTAGTATGGTTAGAGAAGAGACTTCAATGTGTGTGTGTGTGTGTGTGTGTGTGTGTGTACTTAGATATGAGTGGCTGGAATCAACGAATAATCTTAGAGTAATTAAAACCACAGGTCCAATTTCTCTCTTTCCCATTTTCTCTCACATGCTCTCTCTTTTTTCTTTTTCTACATCCTCTTTTATTTTGATACACATATAGGATTGATTTTTAGCTATCTGATTTCTCATAACCATGTTTTGAAATCAGGAAGTTTTTGGTAGGGATGAATCTATCCTGTTAACACTGGAGCTCAAGCATTGGCACTTTCAAGAAAAGGGTCTGTCAGACGTCCTGGTTAAGGTCTCTGGCAGGTATGTGGCCCATCTGTCTAGCCCCATCTGTGTTTTAGAGTACCCATTGGGAAGTCAGGTGTGTTCTATTAGATCTGTTTTTATATACTACTTGGTCTTTTTCCCTTGCAGCTCTTGATATTCTTTCTTTGTTCTATATGCTTAGTGTTTTGATTATTATGTTCCAAGAAGATTTTTTTTTCTGGTCCAGTCTGTAGCTTCTTGTACCAAGATAGGCATTTTCTTCTTTAGGTTAAAGAATTCTTTTTCTATGATTTTGTTGAAAATATTTTCTGTGTCATTGACCTGGCTTTCTTCTCCTTCCTCTAATCTTATGATTCATAATTCATACATCTTGTCTTTTCATAATGTTCTATATTCTTGGAAGTTTTGTGTCTTTTTTCTTTTTATTTAACATTTTTTTGATGGAGGTACCTTTTCTTCTAGTGTATTGTATCTTCACTGCCTTGGATTTTCTGTTTCTTATATTCTGTTGGCAGGGCTCACCTCAGAGGTTCCTCTTACATTCCTAAATTTGTATTATTATTTTTTTTTGTTTTGTTTTGGCTCAGTTTGGATTTTCTTGAGTGATTCAATTTCCACTTCCAGGACTTGAACTGTTTTCTTCATTTCATTTACTTGTTTATTTGCGTTTTCATAGACTTTATTAATAGATTTAGTCATATCCTCTTTAAGAATTTTGAGCATAGTTATAATAGCTTTTTTGAAATCCTTGTCTTGTGTTTCAGCTATAATGCATTTTCTCAGGGACTACAGAAGTAGGGTTGCTGAGCTCTAATGGGGGCATATTCTGAGAGTAAATAACCAATATCTTGTTGAATGGGGTCCGATGAACCCCATCCCTGACACTGCTCAAGAATCCAAGAACCTTAGACTAGATAGTCCAGGAACCGAGGGGAAAATTAGATACTACTGTTCTGCTAAATAAGTGTAGCAATAAAATCACTCCCAATGTTAATCTGCTCTTGCTCAGTCATCACATGAGAAGATTCTTCCTGTAGCAAATGGTAATAAAGATAGAGATCAGCCAGGTGGTGGTGGTGCATGCCTTTAATCCCAGCACTTGGGAGGCAGAGGCTACAGAGAAACCCTGTCTTGAACACACACACACACACACACACACACACACATTCAAAATACAGTTTTTTATTATACTATGAAATTTTAGGCCTAGGAACTAATGAAAATGCCCTTTTCCATTTGAAACCTACTTGTGAGCTTCAATCAGTATGCTGATGTTCTCTCTCTCTCTCTCTCTCTCTCTCTCTCTCTCTCTCTCTCTCTCTCTCTCTCTCTCCCCGCTCATCTGTCTCTTTCACCTTTACTCCCTTACTTGTTCATCTGTTTGTGGATACAAGGGATGAATGGAAGAGGAAACACATTTTGAATCATTGTTGACAGAATATGACTTTGTGGTGTCTGCCTTACAGATTTTTGTTGTTTATTTTCTCTTCTTCCTCTTCCTCCTTACCCTCTACCCTTCTACTTTTGTAGGTTCTTATTAGCCACTTCTGAAGGATTCTGGCAACTTCTCCATTCCCTCCCAAGGGCAATGCTAGCTGATTATTGCTAGTCCCTCAGATACTAAGCTGACTTATTCTCAGTCGTTTGTTCTTCACGCAGTTCTCCACAATTTCATGGATATCTTTTTTTAGAAGTCTCTTTAGGACAGAATCTGGAAAAAAGACACCAGTCTAGTTAGTTGTCTTTCCCTAAATGCTCACTAGGAAGACTGCAGCTTTAAGTCACGGGTTAGCAGGCCACATGCAGCTTGCTCATCCACTAGCCTTGCACTGCAGCCTGCATCGCTGCAAGTGTGCAGACTGCCTCTTCGGAAGCCCCATACAGAGCCCTGTCAAAGTTCTCTTTCTCAGTCAAAGTCACAGTGATGGTGTGACTTTGGCACAAACCCAAGATCTGGCAGCAGCGACTTCCTTTATCATCTTTTGCATCTTATGTACTCAGTGCAGAGGTAGTTTCAAGGGCACAGAAGAGAAGAGTGAGAAATCAGGAAAGAGTCTTCTGAGGGAGGTATTCTGTAAGGCTTTGCACTTCGGGACTCTATAACCCTTCTCTATTCTGAAATGCTAGCAATGTTATTTGTTCTGCTACCTGCTGAACACTTGATAAAGTAGTTGAGTTTGCTGAGTGCTGTCATCTATGACTTTGAGATGAGACTCTCCCCCCCCCCATGATCAATAGAAAAATTAACTGAAAGGAGTCAAACAATTTCTAGGACACTAGAGGAATTTTGCAAAGGTTAATTTCTTTCCTCTACCTCCCTTCCTTTCTCATACAAATACAATGACACTGCTTTTTTTATATACTGATGAAAGAATAGGGAACAAAGTTATTTCACAAAATAGTGAAGATTGTCCTTTGCTTCATGATTCAGTAACACATTTACAACAAACTCATCTCTTACACAAGTATTCATTTTGTATCCATAAAGTATCAGGTATAAATACAGGTGGCAGGGGAACAAAATGACCAAGGGATATGCAGTCTGAGTGAACACCTCTTTTGTCCAGAACCACATCCAGCATACTGGCAAATGGGAAAGATTATGCTTATGTGTATCTATGAATTTTGGTCCCTAAATGATGTAACAGATTAGGAATCAAATTCAGGACTCACAAACCTTCAGATTTAGATGAAAAATAATTTCTGGGATGTTGAATAAGTGAACACAGGAATCGACTTTTCCCAATCAAAGCTTAGTGTTGTTTCCTATGTAACACTGAAAAGAGCCCATCAGTCTAGTAGGCATGACCCCAAGGGGATTTGAGGATGAGCTTCTCGGTGTCACATGGTAGATTATGCTGGTTTTGACCTCTTAATGTACAAGACTAAGCAATGTTCTCTTTTTATCTTATTGTTTTCCTTGGGTAGCTTTTAAACTGGAATTGTGAGAAAGTAGGTATTTGATTAGAAATCCCAGTGTGGTGAGTGACGATGGACCCTCATGGAAGTGGGCTGCCATTGTAACTCCTGGTTTACTTGTGTGAGAGGCAGCCTAGTCCAGTGGCTACAACTGTATAACATTTGGAGTTAGTGCATGTTACACTTCCCATGTAAACTATTCATCATAGGTTTACATACTTGGGGTTGGGAGGACACAATGGTTTTAAAAGATAATCTATTTTATTTTATTAAAAGATATTTTAGCATAAGTTTAAAGAAAGGACTAAGAGAAAGAAAAGTTCTCAGAAGGGAGATAGAACACAGAGAGCATGGATGTAGGTTCTTGAATAGTCTCCTACATGTCATCTATATTAAATAAGATCAGAAATTCTATAGCAGAGGACTTATAAACATGATACTTTCTTTAACTAGAGAAATAGGCTAATAACATTTTATTTTTATAAAGCAATTCTAGCAAAAGCCCTCATTAGACACATATTTCTTGATAATTATGCAATAATTTATGCAAAGAGATGAGAATTTGAGTACAGTGATGCATTCATTGTTAATTTACTGAATCCATTTCCTTTGTGTCATGTGACCAGGAACACCACAGCTCACTTGAGGCTAGCTAAAGTAGAATCCTATCTTATGCAGAATGGAAAAATTAATACTCATGAATATGTATGAGGAATCTTTGGATATATTTTTTTATTTTAACTATAGTAACTACTAAGGTATGAATATTTTTTGTAACAATTAATCTTTTAGGGTCTAAAAATGAACAATAGCATAAGAGTTCCTCCTTCTAATTTTTGCATAGATACCAGAATAAAAAGATTTTGTCTTGCTCTAGGGAAAGGGAGAATCATTCATAATTTAGAAGGGTATTTTTTCCTACTTATTTCCAGAGTAGGAAAAAGTAACCAGCTGTGTAATGAACTTCCCAGTCATCTTTATGTTAATTATGGTTCTTTTTATATCTTGTTTTGTTATCCACATGCATATAACCTTCTCTTGGAATATTCCATTCTGCTACGTTTTTATTTGGTTGAGCAGGAATTACAAATGAGAAGCATAGAGGGATCTATTGTCTCTTAAAGAATATTACTTCCTTTCAGACTGAGACATCCCAGTGAATATGTCCTCTTGCCAGGGGTATCTGAGAATTTACTGATTTTTCGTCATTGCATTGAACATTAGTATATACAAATGAATGTATCATAAGATTTTAATGGCTTTCTCCAACTTTATTTTTGACCTCAGACAATAGATTTCTCAGTTTAATTTAAGGGTGGTTTAAAATTACTATTTCTTTTGTTGTATGATAGGGCATTTCTTGGGTATATTCCCAAGAGTGGTATTGCTGGGTCCAGGGGTAGGTGGATCCCGAAATTCCTGAGAAACCGCCACACTGTTTTCCAAAGTGGTTGCACAAGTTTGCATTCCCACCAGCAATGGATGAGTGTACCCCTTTCTCCACAACCTCTCCAGCAAAGGCTATCATTGGTGTTTTTTATTTTAGCCATTCTGACAGGTGTAAGATGGTCTCACCAAGGCCAGCTGGCCTGGGTCTGAAAAAGCATGGGATAAAACCGGACTTGCTGAACATAATGGACAATGAGGACTGCTGAGAACTCAAGAACAATGGCAATGGGTTTTTGATCCTACTGCACGTACTGGCTTTGTGGGAGCCTAGGCAGTTTGGATGCTCACCTTACTAGACCTGGATGGAGGTGGGTGGTCCTTGGACTTCCCACAGGGCAGGGAACCCAGATTACTCTTAGGAATGATGAGGGAGGGGGACTTGATGGGGGAGGGGGAGGGAAATGGGGGGTGGTGGCGGGGAGAAGGCAGAAATCTTTAATAAAAAAATTAAAAAAAAAGAAACAAAAAAAATAAAATTACTATTTCAACGCACTACAGATTTCAAAGACTTGTATTCTGGAAGACTGACTAGAAAGGACAGAATTCAAAGTATATATCCTTACTTTATTAAGAACACCAAATTAAAGGCAATTTCAAAGATCAGTAAAAGGGAATATTGACAATGTCAGAAAAATTATTACTCTACTTAGCTAATATTTGAGAATACTCATATAATTTGACCAACTAAAATAAATAAGACATTGTTGGCATGAGAAAGTTTTACTTGAGATATAAGGAGACAGTTTAAGATTATTAAATTTGGAGAATAACTAGAGCAGCAAAATATTATTTTCTTTGTTGTGGGATATGATTCTTATACTTTAATATAATTCAATAAAACTTTATTGAATTCTTACTGCTTTTCATACTCTTTGCAATAACTAGAATCTCATAATATTTAAATCAAATTAATGACACATAATCAAATTTTTAATTTCATACTAATTGATCTTGCTTAAAGATAGGAAGGAAATTTTGTCTCTCATGGTAACTCTGCCAACAATGGGATCACACTCACCCACCTCATCACCCTGGGACTTCTAGGATTACTGTAGTATGATCCAGATTCACCAGGTGACAAGAATCCTTTGTCATTTTCCCTCCCTTTGAAAGAAGTTCTATAGGTTACATGAGCTGAAATACTTAATAGGGGCTTTGGTTATACAACAATACCAATAATTAAACCCACAAGTAAGTAAATATTGATGCACACATGACTTAGAAAGGAGGTAGATAAAGCCTCTTTTCTGTTGCAAAGATTAAAGACCATGCAGGGGTCTACATTATTTACATGCACATCTTAATAGTCTTGCCTCCCTTAGAGAACCACAGCTACTGACCAAGCTCATCTTCTACTTAACGTTTTCCATAGATTCCCTGCTACATGAATACAGGGAATATTGTTGTTTTAGTGGCTCACGTAGGTGCCAAAACTTACAGACATGAACAATGCTTCTGCATGGAATCCTCTCTACTTTTTCATAGAGCTATATTCTCCTCTCTGTATACAGTCTTGAATGATCATCAGAGAGAATATATTACTGCTGTTTGGGTTACAGGAGGATGTACAGTGTAAAAATGCACATGGAGAGAAGCAACCAACTAACAGCGCAAGGAAAAAGAAAAAGATACTCCAAGAGAGGAAGATTTTGAAGTGATGGCTTTCTCTGCAGAGCCTGAGAATGCTTCCTACAAGGCAGTATTTGAGGATGATAGACAGTTTTTTTTTTCATTCTATCCTACATTTTTTTATGAGTAGGTGTGAAAGGCATGGTAGAGTCAAAGAGACTTTCTGATGTGTTAAGCAAATGTCTTAAATGTAAATCTAACAGATTCAACTGACAAAACTTTTCAAAAGACTGTTATGACTGTAGGAAGCTTAAGAAAATTGCTGAGAAAGAGCAAGGGAGCAAGCTGGGGTAGACTGGGGAAACATCTTGATGAATTTTTCTATAGACTATAGATAGTTCATGAACACTACAGAAACATAATCTGTATCAACAGCAATGTGAGTGTCGAATCAACATCTGAGGGAATGACAGGGAGGAGGCGTATTGCATTAGTCATGCTCATTTGACTGTGTATAGGCTGCCCGTTTGACTTTGTCTTGGTAGAACAGTTTCTTAGTTCTGCCCCAATAAAGCAGGTTTCAAAATATATAAAATGTTTACAATGTAGGGATATTTTACAAAATATAATGCTATTTATTATGCACTACTATTCCATAGATAGGCTGTTATATGTTACTAATTTTACAAGTAGAATATCTGCTATATACACCAGATTTGATCATTTTTAAACAATACTATATTTTATTTTGTCAAAGTTGAAATAGATTTTCTATGCACATCTTATTAAATGAAACACCTCTCGTGTATTGCTAATCATTTCTATTATATTAGACAATATAAAATAATTTGCATGCCTCAGTGGTTTCAAATAATTTTCTTTCTTATGTATTTCACATAGTCTTTGTGGATCACTTAAAATTCCATTACTGCTGCCTTTAACGGATTTGGTTCTGTTTTATATGTTGCTTGATAACTAGCCAAAGAACACTTAGTATCTTGAACACATTTCTATCGAGCGTGGAGGAAGAAGAGAGAAGAGGACAGGGGAAGAAAGAAGAGGAGTGGGGAGGGAAGGAGAAGAGAGAAGAATAGAGAAGAGGAGAGGAGAATAAGAGAGAGAGATGATAATAGGATGGAGAAACAAGAGAGAGAGAGAGAGAGAGAGAGAGACAGAGAGAGAGAGAGAGAGAGAGAGAGAGAGAGAGAGAGAGAGAGATAAAGGAGGGAGGGGGGAGAAGGAAAGGGGAGGAATGATACCACAGTGGAAGCAGTAATAGTTCACAAAACTGTACCAATATGATTTCATCAGTCAAAGATGAGTTAAGTGTTCCAATGTCATTATAAAATGACTAGGAAAGGACACTCACATGTAAAGGGCAGTGTATTAGTGGTAGAGATTGAAAACTGTCTCAGTCTGCCTTTGCTGGCAATAGCATTTTCCAGACATGCTCAAATGATACTGGCCCTGTCTGAAGTAATATTCACCCAAACTTCTACAAAGTCACAATGATGGGTTGAAAAATGCCACAATATCCTGCTTGTCATATTTTGTTTCTGATTTCTTTGATACTTGCAAATTTTAAAACCCCACCATTTGGCCATTATAGGTTACATATCGTGTGTGTGTGTGTGTGTGGCAGTGCTGTGTCAGGTGCAATGGATAGCAATTTAGCTAAACTAATAGTATTCTTTCTCTCAATCTATTTTCTTAAAGTCCTATATCCATTGATACATTATCTTCTGAGAGACTATATAATTTGGGTCATCAGTTTTATAGCATGGTAAATTATTTTTCCATTAAGATGCTTGAAGTGGCCTATCTATCTATCTATCTATCTATCTATCTATCTATCTATCATCTATCTATCTATCTATCTATCTATCTATCTATCTATCTATCATCTATCTATATCTATCATCTATATATTTTGGAAAGTGGGGAATAAAGAGCAATCATACAATCCTTGAATAACTCAAATTTTCTGACTCGTTCTTTTGCACTCCTTTTGCCAGAGTAAATAAAATGATTCTGCTTGGTGGCAGAAGCATATGGGACATAAGTGACAGAATCATAGAACTCCTTTGCAAGTATGACAGTGAATAACTGGAAAGGAATATAAGCTACCACATGGATAAACCTTTCAACATCAACTTATTTTTGTTGTTTTTGTATGCTAATTTGTAACTGCTAAAATATAAAACTGATTTTCTTGAGGAAATGTATATCAAATATCTGTATTCAAACATATTCAAAAATAATTACCTGGTTCTCACAATCTTGTAAGACTGATCAGTAAGTGATAGCAAAATAATTTTGAGGAACAAAGCATCATTGGAAAATGTATTGTACAAACAAAATACATTGAGTAATAAATAATAAAATTTTAATATCTAATATCTAAAAAAGAGTTCTTGTTATTCTAGATTTTAACCTGAATTTGTGTTTTAACATTTTGTTTTAAAATGAGAATAACGGACTTTGACTATCAGTTTGCTCCTTCAATGGGAAATAGTGAATAAGATTTGTTGTCTGTTCTAGTTTTGACTAGTTCTTCACCATTAAGTCAGTACATAGATGTTGTATAGATGTAACCTTATTTTGTGATGCATGTCAAATAGAAGATAAAATGATGGTAAGTGATCAATGGTAGGTTGTACTTGGGTAGGGTATACTTTATCTGATGGGACAGTGGGCTCTATGCAAATAGACAGCCTTCTAGCACTTTTAGTAAGCTGGGTATATAAAAATAGAGAGGTATAAGTTGTGATAAATCTTCAGACCATATTTTAAAACCATCATCTTACGAATAACTGCCTATGAAAATTCATACTTCTCCTGGGAGGTGCTAAAAGAAACTAGAACAAACTCAGGGCCACGGCTACACTCTTGTGTCCCATCCGATGCTGCTGTGGAGATACACATATGGAGTATTTGGCAGTGGTCGTGAGTCTGGGACGCCTGCCTTGTTCAGATTGAACCTTAGAGAGCCAGAGTTGGCAGGTGTTGAATGAGTCTCTCTAAATACAGATGCAGTCTCACAATTTGGAGCACTCAGGTGATTCATCAGAAAAATGGAATCACAGGGACTCTGCATAGTGAACATCTGTCCTCAAACAGTGAGAAACACCTCCAGGAAATGCTGAGCTCTTCTAAGGTATCCGTTCCTAAGAGCTGGGATAGGACTCAAGGGCTAGGAAGCCATGTTAACAAGTCACTAATAAACAACCTTTTTAATACAGCACAGCTGCCTGCTTTGCTCAAGTCAGCTGAAATGTCCGCAACAGCTCAGTTATGATTTATCATTGGTCTGTCGTCCCAGGCGTAGGAAGCTGGAACTCTTCCTAAGCCTAGAAAGATGAATTAGTGGGATTTCTTTTGACCTAACTAAATCCTATGGGGAAAAGTATGTAGTCAATCTCAGGAGTGTGAGGGGGTCGTGTAAGAAAAGGATTGAAGCTATCTTTGTACCCCACTTCAGATTGTATTTTATTACCACAGATTGGAGATTAGAAATCACCCAGAAACTGTATTTCTTGAATGGCAGTAGCATAAATCACCTAGCTAAAATTGAGTAGAAAAGAGAATGGAAAACAATCACACACAGATTAAAACAAAACAAACAAAACTTCGCTTAGATGGGCAGTGGTGGTACATGGTTTTAATCCCAGTACTTGGGAGGCAGAGGCAGGTGGATTTCTGTGAGTTCGAGGCCAGCCTGGACTAAAGAGTGAGTTTCAGTACAGCCAGGACTTCAAGAGGAAATCCTGTCACTGTAGCCATAAGTCACAAAACAATCCCACATCAGTTTAGAATTATATAAATTATTTAATTTGGAATTAAATAAGAGGGTTATTTATTTAAGGGGAAAATTTTATATGTGAATGGCTAGGATGTGTTACTGTTAGGGAGTATATTTTAATTCCTTCTCTGAGATGGGGTCTCATGTAGTCCAGGCTGACTTTGAACTCATTGTATAGTCACTGGTGATCCTGATATTCTGATGATCCCATTGTCTCTACCTCCTAAATGTGGGGCATACCAGCATGTATTACTATACCAAGTTTATGTGGTGCTGAGGATTAAGCATATGGCCCCACACATGCTGGTGGGATACTCTATAAATGGAGCTGTTTCCGTGATCTTTACGGAATATCTTGTCCACACGGTTGGAAAAAGCTTATGTGCTCCTCAGGCCTGATCTTATTTCCCTGACCTTTTGTCTTCTTCCATGGCAAGCATCTTCAAATGTTTTAAAGTGATGATCTATAATATAATACTCTTTATTTTCTTGTGCTAAATACCCAATGAAACAACATAAGGGGGGAAGGGTTAATTTGGGCTCATGACAGGGAAAGCATGGTGGCAGGCAGCTCCATAAAGGGAGAAGTACTTCTCACATCTCAGAATAAGGGGAAGCAGAAAAGGGAGATCCTGACACTCAGCAGGATTCTTCTTTCCCCCTTCTTATTCTTTCTGGGACCCTAACACAGAAGTGGGTGTTGCCCATATCCAGACAGTTCTTCATCATTTAGCTATTCCTGTCTGGAAAGGCCCTCACAGACACACCCAAAGCTATGCTTTAGGTGCTTTTTAATCATATCAGTCCAACAATCAAATGAACAAAGTCAGCCCTTGTTCAGTTGGACATCCCCAACACCTTACTTTAAACACAACGCTGCAAGCCTTGTCCCTTGAAGTCCTATGTTCACCTCATAATGAAATAACACATTTAATTCATTTCTAAGCATCCTAGAAGTCTTACCAGATGTAATACTCTTAATAAGTCCAAAGACAAAAATCTCTTCTGTGATTCAGGCAATCTCTATAAGCTCCTATAAAATAAAAAATCAAGTATATCCATTAGACACACAAAGTCAGAGTAACCTCGCTTCAAAGATGGAAGGATGGAGATGCAGCAAAGGCAGATTGTCTAAAGCAGAACCAGAAGTCAACACTAAAAATTCAAAATCTTACAACTCTGTATCTAGAACCTGAGTGCTATTTTAAAAAGTGTTCTATACTAATACTTTCTGGCTTAGAAAGTATTTGGTTTTCCTGGATATTTTTATTTGCTCATTTGTGATTTTTCCTATTTAGTTTGATATGTACACATCACAATACAACCCCATTCAGACATCAAGTATTCTGCCAACTTTTCCTCCCTGTACAATTTCTCAGCATCAATAATATGTTCTAATGTAGTCAGGTACTCCTTTTGGTTGCCTCATATATTTTTCAGTTTATACTGTCGTTCAAGAGATTCACGGAGCCAGGCAGAGGTGGCGCACACCTTTAATCCCAGCAGAGGCAGAGGCAGAGGCAGGCAGATCTCTGTGAGTTCGAGGCCAGCCTGGTCTACAAGAGCTAGTTCCAGGACAGGAACCAAAAACAAACAAACAAACAAACAAACAAACAAACAAAAAAAGAGATTCATGTTATTTCCTCTATGGTGGTCTTCTTGGCTGCTTCTTTGTTCCTATGTTCAGGACTCCCCAGACAATACTCTGGCTTGGTTGCTGAGTTGGCTCTATAATTACAAAAACCTGCTTGTTGATTTGTGTATCTCTGCTCTCCCTGAGTCTTGCTTGATGATGCGCTCAAGCAGTCGGTACCATCTTCTCTTTAGAGAACGCTAATGCTTACACACAGAAATACCTGTCCCTTCCTCATCTACAGAACAAAACCAATGAAACCTTCCTTGAGAATAAACCTTCAAAAATTTGTCAGTCCTCAGTCTTGAGCATTTAGAAATAGCTCTGAATATTTGCCCCAGAATGGATTTTCTGTCAGCTCTCTTTACTACGCTAACCATATACTCCACTATTTAAAAAATACTAGTTTGCGTTTTTCCTTAGAAATCAGTGATTAGTAAAGGATGTTGGGTGTTTAAGGAGGCTAATGAGGGGAAGGGTGGCATGAGGAGGTTCCTAAGGGTGGGTCTTGTCCAGGCACTCACATATCACAGAGGAACATAAAACTGAGAACCTCACACAACCTTAAGAAGCTTTATCAAAGACTCCTTTTACTCTGGAATTCATTCACTTTTAATTTTAGAAGGAAGTCTGTTCCCTTCTACTTCAGGAAGCTTCATGAAGCCTTAGTGTGCCTTCTAAACCTTTATCAATTAACTCACATGAGTTATAAAACAATGACTGTGAGAAATCTTTCTGCAATTTTGGATTTTGGTCCCAGCAGTCCCACATGTGGGTTATCTCTGTAAAGAAAGCAGGACCTTTGCTTTGTTGCAAGGCCTGGAGTTGGAAGTCTCCGAGGAAGACAGTGGATAATTGTATTATAACAACCCTCTCTTGAGTTCTGTATGGGCTGCGCCAGTCCCTTTCCTTCATCTTTTCGTACCATTATGCATTTCCAGCTTTTAGGGAATCTAGGGCAAAAGTTGCATCATGTGCTTTCCAAATTCTCTTAAGATTCAGTCTTTGGGGATTCTCTCAGGCATTCATTAGCAAACTGTCTACTCTGCATGTTTGATTATTTTGTCTTTATTTTCTTTTCTCTTTTTCTTTCAAGTAGTTGCAGATTTATGCCTGAAAAAAAATCTTTTCTTGTTGCTTTAATGGAGTTTTGGAGGAGAAAAAAGTGAATTGATATATTCAATTTCCACTCATGGTTAAAGTCTCATTATGTTTATGCATTTTCATCTAGTACAATTAACCAACATTTAAATTCTGTTTGCCCTATTTAAACCACAAACTTCAAACCTGTATTTGCTGAATAATCACAAAAGAAATCTTCTCCTAAATTTTTTTTTTTATTATACTTCAAATGATTTTGGTGCCAATACAAGTCATTAATCATTTAAGTCTATGTGTCTTCAGTTGTTGGGAGTTTGCAGAGAGATTTCCAAATAATTACTTTATGAAACATAAAATGTCCTGCCAGGGGCTTGCTGGCTCCACTAAGAGGGGGTTTCCTCTGTCCCTGAAGAAAAGCAATGACGTCATAGATCTTGTGGTGCTGAAGACACATAGTGGACCATTCTGTAAGGGAGTGAGTGCAATATCACAGGAAGTACAAAAGAAATGTCAGATCTCAGGGATCCTAAGGCTTTTTAATATGTTAAGATAATATCAAATTAAAATGTCTTTCAGCCCATATGATTCTCTGTATCTATAAATTGGAAGATAAGTTCTCTCAGTTTTGCATTCTTTTTGTTTTGGTTTTTCAAGACAGTGTTTCTCTGTAGCTTTGGAGCCTGTCCTGGAACTAGTTCTTGTAGACCAGGCTGGCCTAGAACTCACAGAGATCCGCCTACCTCTGCCACCTGAGAGCTGGGATAAAAGGCGTGAGCCACCACTGCCTGGCTCAATGTTGCATTCTTTAAATAAGAATCCTATTCCCAAGAGTGATATTTCTGGATCCTGAGGTAGATTGACTCCCAATTTTCTGAGAAACCGCCACACTGATTTCCAAAGTGGTTGCACAAGTTTTCATTCCCACCAGCAATGGATGAGTGTACCCCTAACTCCACATCCTCTCCAGCATAAGCTATCATAGGTGATTTTGATTTTAGCCATTCTGACAGGTGTAAGATGGTATCTCAAAGTTGTTTTGATTTGCATTTCCCTGATAGTTAAGAAAGTTAAACATGTCCTTAAGTATCTTTTGGCCATTTGAAATTCTTCTCATGAGAATTCTCTGTTCAGTTTAGTACCCGATTTTTTAATTGGGTTATTTAGAATTTTCTATTTTGGAGATCAGACCTTTGTCTGATGTCGGGTTGGTGAAAATCTGCTCCCATTCAGTAGGTTGCCTTTTTGTGTTATTATTAAATAATGCTGCTATAAAAGTTTCTTTCAGTTTAATACCATAATTAATCACAGTCCTCTTCTACCCAAGTATTGGCTACTAAAGAATGTGCTGAGTATAGCCTGCATTTAGAGTCTTTTTCCATTTTTCTGTATGTCTCACATTAGTGTGGTCATACATGAGGATGTGTTGGAGATGCTTTATCTCTGAATACTGCTTGTTTTGATCACAGATCTCTTCACCTTAGGCACATGATTTCAGCCAAATATACAGTCGCTCTCTGCCTCTGTTTCACAATCTGTAAACGGGAGACCATCTTGTAAACTTGCAATGTTATGGTAACTGAAAAGAATTTATAAATGTAAAGTACTTTAAATAGGGCTTTAAACCAATGACCCAATCGCAAGTTGGGAAGGAAAGGGTTTATCTGGCTTTCACCTCCACATTGCTGCTCATTATTGAAGGAAACTAGGACAGACACTGAAACAGTGATCGAACCTGGGGGCAGGAGTTGATACAGAGGCCATGGAGAGGTGCTGCTTACTAGTCTGCTTCCCATGGCTTGCTCAGTCTGCTTTCTTACAGAACCCAGGACCACCAGCCCAAGGATGGCTCCATTCACAATGGGATTGGCACTCCCCAATCAATCTCTAGCTATTAAAATGCCCTATAGGCTTCCCTACAGCCTGATTATATCGAGATATTTCTTCTTCTTCTTCTTCTTCTTCTTCTTCTTCTTCTTCTTCTTCTTCTTCTTCTTCTTCTTCTTCTTCTTCTTCTTCTCCTTCTCCTTCTCCTTCTCCTTCTCCTTCTCCTTCTCCTCCTCCTCCTCCTCCTCCTCCTCCTCCTCCCTCCCTCCCTCCCTCCCTCCCTCCCTCCCTCCCTCCTTCCTTCCTTCCTTCCTTCCTTCCTTCTATTCTCCCTTCCCTTTTCCCCTTCCCTTCCTTTTCTTTCTTTGCCTTCCCTTCCGTTCCCTTTCCTCTTCCTTCACTTTTATTGATTCCTTCTTTATTTCACATCAGACATTCTATTCCCACTTATACTCAGTTCCCCTCACATCTGCCCTTGTTCTTGCAACCCCCTTAATCAAAACCAATTTTAAAAGAAAAACCAAGAACCAAACCAAACCAAGAAACAAAAACAAACAAACAAACCACAACCAAAACTAAAAGGAGAAGAAAGCCCCTCATGGAAGCTGTAGTGTGAACCATTGATTCACATAGTTTATCACTTTTCCATTTGCCTTTACCTGCGAGTATTCATTGCCTTGAGTCGCTGGTCTGACTCAAGGTCTCTGGTTTCTACACCATCGATATTGTGCTCTCACTGGGGTTCTAGGGGCCGTTTCTTAATTGAGGCACCCTTCTCTCAAATGGCTTCAGCGTTTGTCAAGCTCTCATAAAACCAGCCAGGATACCCACATGCAGAAAAACACATGTGAAAATAAAGTAAATCTTTTTAAATGCTGATGATTGATTGGAGGAAAACACTTAACGTTGATCTCTGGCATCTGCGTTAAGTACATGTGCAAACATGGGCACACTTACCTGCATGCAAATATGCATATGCATGTATTCACACAAACGCATACACCACACACAAACACACCCCCACCCCCACCGAATATCAAAAATGAAGTGTTATCTATTCTGTTGTTATTACTCAATCTCAGTGTCTACCCTACCATGGTTTCTAAGTATTTTTAAACTTCTTTTTATTGAACATCAACTATGATGGGAATTTGATTAAAAATATTCATGACATTTCATCTATATGTTGTAATCATGAGCCAGTTTTCCTAAAATTGCATATGATGAGCTAAAACATCAGCCTTATTATTTTTAAATATGAATAAATGGGTTTAATAAGCCCAAAGTTCCACAGAGATCAAGGACATATTTGAGATTACTATAGACCTTATGAAGTCCATGTGTCTATCCAATGGGCTGGCCTATCTTCATGTGTGAGAACTAGACAATAACTTAAACTCCTTTTTTATAAAATAGACACATTATTTTCCTCAACACAAGGTGTCATGGGAATTAAACGACAGCGTAAGGTACTTACCTTAAAGTCTTGAAAGAAAAAATATTTTAAATTGACAAAGAAAACAGAATACAAAAATAAAAGAAAGCACAAGAAACACACAAGAAAAACAAAACCCATAAAAACACAAAATTGATAACTAAAACATGCATACAAAAGATAAGATTAAAAAATGATCCAACAAAGCAATATGAGACAAAAAATAAGTCTTCCTGTCTTACACAAATTCACAAAGTGATTGTCACACTGATTCTTAAAGTAATGGAGGAGACTTAGTTTGCTTTGTTTCTTTTAAATATGGTTTGTTTAGGGTAAAATTACTATGCAGAAAATATTTCAAGAAATATTTGGTTGTAAAATTGCATGTTAGGCTGCCTATTCGAAAAGTCATACTTTGAAAGCAAAGAACATTTATAAGACAGTAATATTATAGGGTTTCTATTACAGGCCAGTTATCCATGTTATATAATTTGGAAGACATTTACATAGTAGGTTTCCCCTCAAATAATTATTTCATTAGCCTAATTGAGTTTTCATTTCCTTAATTCTAAAAAAGAGATGATAAAACATCAGTGGTTGAATAAAAACTAAGAAAATGCCTGTTGGAGAATTTGATTTTGAAAATTAGGATAATTCCTACACAAATAACATATATATGCAAAATATGTAAAATTAGGTATGACATACACATGAGTGTTGGTGTGTGTAGTATTATAAAGAAATAAAACAAATGCATGAAAGTTTAAAGCAAAGAAATCAAATGTAATATGTAAAAATTTGAAACCTTTGAATGATATCATAGGGATATTTAGCGTCTAATGGTCAGTAAAGCATTTACATGAGAAATAAAGCGTAGCCAACAGAATAATTTTAAAACCACAATGAATATCCTACATTATCAAAGTATCCAAGAAAAATCCTTAAAATAAAAACACAAATTACAGAAGCTTCAGAAACTATATGCTAATACATTTGGCATAGCATTTCTGTCCATAATAGTTATAGAACTCTGAAAACTCAATAGGAAAAAAGTATTCTAATTAAAAAGTAGATAAGAGATATTGAGAGACATTCACCAAAGAAGAAGAAATACAAATGGAAAATAAGCCCATGCAAAGATGTTGAATATAATTAACCGTTAGAGAAATGAAAATTAACACCATGTTGAGATATTACCATGAGCCTGTCATAAAGGAAACATACGGGGAGTATTTTTTCCTGGTAGTAGAGGGCTTGCTTTCCACATGCGAGATCCTGGCTTTGATCACAAGCACCATACAGTTATGTAAATAATGACTACACCAAATGTACACTTTGTTGTAGAAAAACAGACTTCTCTTATGTTGCTAGTGAGAATGTAAGATGATACAATGTTCTAGAAATAAATACACCTGTTTCATAGAAAGAAAACCTGTGAATACCCCAAGTTTCAGCAAATGTATCGGTGAGCATTTTTCTAAGTTAAATTAAGTTTTTTCTTTAAAAAATAATCAGTACACCATTGTTCATAGCAGCTTTTGGTATAATAGCCTCAGTTTGGGAACAATCAAATGGTCGCTGGACAAATAAATAAAGTGTGGTACAAGCACACTAGGAAATGTTACTCTGCATAACAAAGGGATGATCTTTGAATCAAGCCACTCCTTGATTCAAGAAAGCAGCCACAATCACTCTGGAAATCTAGATGAATTTGTGAAGTGATCCAGACAGAATCCAGGAGCCAATGTGTGCTAGCTAAGTGCTCTTCCGCTGGGCGGCAACCCAAGCATGACAGCGAGTGTCCTGAAGATAAGGAGTATTTGTCTTTGTACTGGGCAGAGCTTGCGTTTTGCTGTGGTTTCTTAAGTATTAATTTCTAACTGAGAGGACAAAACATAAATTGGCCACTAACATTTGCCGTGAGAAAGAGATGACGATGCTCTTTGCAAGGTGCTGTGGGAGAAGAGCTTCTCTACACATCCTGCCGGGATTCAAACAAAACCCAAAGAAGCAGAAAGCAAGGGAGAGTTTAAAATTCTGTGCCTCTTTGTATTCTTTAAACTTAATTTATTGGTTTATACATAACGGCCCACTGCTTCTTGTCCTATTATACTTATTTTACATTTTTAATAAACCCACATTTAGCTTTAATGTTGGGCTATGTAAATATGATATATACTCATAAATACTGTATTATGACTACATGGCTACAATATTTTGTTTTTCTGTAATGGCCTCTCTCTATATCACTATGTCTGCTCCCTGCCTGTCTCTCCTCCCTGACCTCTTTCTTTCTTCCCCTGTGATTGACAGTGGGACTATTTTTTTGAGACTTCCCTTTCCCTTCAACACACACTAGTATCTGTATGTCTTCCCTTGAGAGTCACTCAATGTTACTACAGGCACTTCCAGTTATGTGCTTACAGACTAAGGATCCCAACATGGTAACAACCTTGTGTCAGGGAATGCTATTTTACTTTCACATCAATTTTTTATTTAGTGCTCTGTTATTAATCTGAATTTTCACTCTTGCTTCTTTCCAAGCCTTTTACTATTGAACTCAAGGTCTTTCAATGTACATTATTCTATAGGTTATAATATCCATATCTTTCCAATTAGCCTCAGTTCCTTGAGGTGAAATCAGAGCATCTCAGGAAATAATCTCCCTTTGTATTTTTATCACCTACAGAATACACACCTTAAATGCTAGACTTTCGTCAGGATTGTGTGAATAAACAGTTTACTTTTATGGGTAGATCAGAGTGGCCTATTTCTATCACCTTCCTGCAGGATCTTTGGGAAAGTATCTGTCTTTGTCAGAATGAATTAAAGATGACTATATCAAGACTCCTGCTTCTGGTGAGCCTGTCTCATGCACTTTCCTGGGGAGTTGGCAGGACCTGTGAGTGTGGTTGATCAATAAACCCATGATGAGGCTTTGTAGCATAGCAAAGGTAAAGAGTTTTGCAGGGAAAAATAAAGCATCCTAATGAGTCGACATGGAATTAATCAAAGAGAGACTCCCCCCTCCTTGGGATGGCTTCACTCAACCAGGTAAACCCTTAAAAGAGGCTAGAAACGATCAAACAGAGAGTTTTCCAGTTAGCTCTCGGTAGTAAATGTTCTTCTGAGATAGGATCATACAATTCCAGCTAAAGGTCTTTCCTGCGGTTGATGGAGAGTAAGAAGGAAGAGATCTCAGACCCTTAGCAATAAGTAACTGGATTCTGTCACCAAGAAGAATGCACACTGATGGGGACTCAGTTCCAGATGAAAGCACAGCCTGGCTGATACCTCGATTTCAGCCTGGTGAGACTCCAGTTACACTCTTTCTAGACACCTGATCTACAAAAGGATCACAGATGAATGTTGTGTTGTTCAACAACAGGAATGCCAGCAGCTTGATAGAGACAATTTCTCCTTACATTTTAAGTTAAAAGACTATATTTTAAATTCTGTTCTTGAAATTATAAAATACCAAGCCTATAAATGTGTAATTTCATTCCCTAGAGATGAGCTCAGAAAGCTTACACCTAATGGGCAAGCTGGAATTTCAGGAGATACTATGCTAAACTGATTTTGTTGTTGTTGTTGTGTTTTGGACAATTTCCCAGCTATTCTTAATAGTTTATGTTATGTTTTGCACTTAAAACTTTTTTTAAAAATTGTGACCCACAACTTGGCTTAGTGGTTAAACTTGTTTGATTAGCTGTAAATTAAATATTCTTGCCCTAGACTATATACAATAATAAAAAAGTTGGCACAGAGTTACCAGTTGGCTTATTATCTCTTTTCTTGTATCCTTCCACTGATACTCTTTAAAAAGTACCCATTTATTTTAAACTTGCCTTCTTCAGCTAGTTGACATTTAGAAGTGGTGGTAGTAGGGATGATCATTGTTAAAGCTATGAAATATGAAAAACAATGACACCACTCCACCAGCTTTGAGTTCTGGATATTCTGGAAGGTCACAGAAGTTCATTTATACCTCCACATCACTTGTACATGAATGGATATCAAACACCATATATGACAGAGCCAGGAATAGGAACATTGACTTCAGAGTCAATCACTAGGAGAAACACCTGAGTAAGTTACAATAGAAACCTAATAGCATTTTCACCAGAGCAAGAGTAAGTGATAAACCCTAAAGAACTCAACCCAGTCAGGTTTAGAATAAATTCACCTTCATCTCCATTCTCATTATTTTTAAAGTCCTGTCAAGTGGATAAAGGAACTGGAATGGTATTACTCTGGTGAATGAATTGAGATAGAAAAACAAGGCTAGTGTTGAGCCATGCCCATATGTCACCTCCTTCCTTAGGGAGATAAATCTCATTGGCTGCTGAGGTCAGTTATACAATATGAAAGCTCCATGGCAGGTAAGGAGGCTGAATTAGAAACAGAACTCCTCACATTATTCATGACCACAGAATTGGGCCTCCCTCCTGGGAGAAGCCTTAGGGAATCTAAGCAGTGAGGCCTAGAAATAAAGCCATAGATCAAAGAATAAACACATTCATACTCATGAATACTTTTAAGTAATCCATAAAACAGTCTTTACAACATACATGGTGCTTAATTTGAACATCCTGTTTTTGAAACTATAAAAGACCAGTGAAATAAATGTGATAAGAATGCTAGGAGCTAAACACACACACACACACACACACACACGCACACACAGGCACATGCACACACACATGCACACATACTCACACACACACTCATAGACACACACAAGGCAGAGCTATACTGGAAAGCAACATGTAGTGGCTCAAGTATTCTGAGGCAGAAAGAAATTAAAAATAATTCAGAAACTAAAAATTTGAAATAGTGGGAACATAGATCATCAACAAATCTTCTCAATTTATAAACTTCCTTTTATGTTGTTTTAAAATTCATGGTGAAATTGTAACTCAAAAATGGAAGAAAAGGGATTCTATTTGGGTAAATGCCTTTATAAGATTGGCCTCTGGGCAAGTGTGTAGGGTATTGCCTTGATTAATGATTGGTATGGTGCCACCCCAGTCAGGTGATCCTGATGGTATGAGAAAGCAGGTTGAGCAAACCGTAAGGAGAAAGCCAATAAGCAGAATGCCTCCATGGCCTCTTCTTCAGCTCCTGTCCTAGGATCCTAACTTAATTTCCTGCTTCAACCGCTCTAAGTTATGAATTTTGAACAGAGAATTATGAGCTGAAATGAACTCTTTCCTTACCAAACTGCTTTTGGTCACTGTGTTTTGTCACAGCAGTAGAAACCTAAGACATCTTCCATCTTTTCAGTTTCTCTTGGAAGCATTCTGTCAGTCATCCTGACTACTTGGATGCAAACTTGGTTGTGTGGATATGTGCTTTTCCAAACACAGGAAAGCACAAGCTTGCATCATATTTGGAAATGAGAGGTTCTAGTTTGGTCTCACATCTCTCCTCAGAGGAGGTCATGAAAATTCAAAAATTCTGCTACATGGCAGACATGCAAGTCTGGGAAAATATCAGCTCAGAACAAGAGAGAGAAAGAGGAGGAGAGGATGTTTCTAATGAATGAAGCCAAGATGGCTAAAATAAGCTCAATGGCCTAAGAAGTTGAATAGTATCATGAGGAAACTTATATTTTACACAGGGAGGGACATGAAACTAATACTTTATACATTCTTTATTGCCACATAACATTTTCCATTCTCTTTACAAGACAGAACGGCAGAGAGAGAAATGGTAATCCTCACACCAGTTACTAGCTGAGATAGACATCCAATTGCGACTTGAATACTTAGTTATTTTTCAAACACTAAAAATCCCATATTGACAGCCTACAGTACAGTAAAGTTATTACCATTTGTAATAACTGGGTTAGCACTAAGTTTTCCAGAAAATCGATTAGGAGTCAGAAGTTAATGTGTGAGATGCACACATAGCTATCTGGGAAGAAGTGGCAGAGAAGCGAAGCAAAGAAAAGGGCATGCCTATACAGAGATAGATCGCTGCATCTTTTGCTACAGACTACTGTCCGCTTAACTCTGTCGTACTGTCTCACAAGGCCATCTGAAAAGCACTTGAAGCCTTTCTTAGGGGAATAGCAGGTTGCCATCACTTCGTCAGCTATTGATGGTAAAACCTTGCCTTAGGATTGATTCTGCCCCATGTCTGGATTCACATATGTAGACACCGAGCCGGCTGTTTACTCTCCTGCTCTGGAGGATCTTAAATCCTGAAAACAAAGACTAAAAGCAATGACGTGGGGAACTGGAAATTCACTACTGCGAATGTGAAGCTGGTAGGAATTTGTGACAAGCTGTTGGTTGTGGTTGTGGTGTGATACTGGACAGGGAAGATCAAAAGAATAGAAAGTGGGGATTGAGAGAATTGCAATACACTACTTAATAGAAATTTTGTAAGGAGTTCCTACGTTAACATGTGTAAAGCTTTTAGAATAGTGTGCGGCGTATGCCAGACAAAGCCAATATATCATTTCTGTTATATAACATAGCAGACTGAATTAAGATATAAAATGACCTTGGCCCTCTTTGATTTATCTCCCAGTAATGGACGTTAAGTGATTTTGTAAATTTTTTAATTAGCCCTGACAGCTATAACAACATAAGGTTTGTGTGGAACCCAAATGTGTTTCTTACTGTTCTGGAGGCTGAAGGTCTGAGACCTGGGTCAGGATATATATCTCTGGAAAGTTCATCTTTTAGGGTTCAGACTGACAATTTATTGTTATTAGTCACATGGTACAGAGCAGCCAGGTAAGCTTTCTGTACGGTTCTGTAAGGTTCCTTTTGAAGGGCACCCTGAATAGCTTGCTTTCAAGGCCCCACACCCTAACTCTGGTATATTGAAATTTAGAATTTGATCACATACATTGGGGGTAGCAACACAAGCATTCTTCTTGAAGATTTTATTAATGTGGGTTCACCTTGGGTAAAGTTTGTTAAATCCACCACAACTCCTCCTTGGAAATCCCCTAAGTCTAAAAGTTAATTTGCTTCTACTAACTAGACTGATTAGTTAATCCCCTAAGTCTAAAAGTTAATTTGCTTCTACTAACTAGACTGATTAGTTAATCCCCTAAGTCTAAAAGTTAATTTGCTTCTACTAACTAGACTGATTAGTTAATGGTTCTTGCTGTGAGAAAAAATGGTATAGTTCCTTGGATACACTAACTCTGAGGGTTACTTTCCAAATATTTATTTACTACTAATAGATCTTTATTGTATGATGTTATTTAAAAATAAATTAGAAGATTTTGTACCAAGTGAAACACTGCATGGGACACTCAGAGAGTTTTATTAGATAAATAAGGGATTGACTTAAGGAAGAAGAGAAGGTTGTGTCATTGTAATGGACACAGAAATTATAAACCTTATGTTTGAAGTGAGCATGTGACATGCCATTGGTAATTTAGACCCCATCTTACTCACGAATAAATCTTATTTGTGGACCGGGTAGGACAGGAACCTGTCTACACTCCATGCTCTTCATGGTCAGCAACTTTCTGTTTCATTGGTGCTTACATTACGTAAGTTATTAAATGCTCAGAGCTGTTGGCTTGCAAGAAGCTATACATTAAAATTGCCATTTGTGGAGAGAAAAACAGGGGGTAAATACTAAGGTATGCAACTTGCTACAGACTGGGCTACCTAGCTGTTAAACTAGTAGGAGAAGACCAGAACTTTCTCTTTTCTTCCAGGAAAGTTTCTCCATGTCCCACTGCTTCTGCCCTAAACATCTTCTGCTACTGTGCAGGTGGCAGGAGCATAACAACATCGTCCTGTGGTTTGCCACGCATGTGGGTGAGAATCAGCCCAATAAAAACTCAGTGGAAGTGTTTGAGCCTGAAGAAAGCAAGGTGCCTTTTTTTCCTTCCTTTTCTTTCTTTTTTTTTTCAAAGTTTATGTGTTGACAGTGTAAAGAACTGGTACAAAGGAGGTTGTCTTGTTTCCAACTTTATAGGCTCCATCTGGTCAGGAAGGGAATAAATTGACCACATCCTCTGCAAATCTGCGGTGCTGCGTTGGAGCCATGCAGCCTTGTCACGATCCCTCACAGTAACTTTCCCTCACCCGATCCGGGACATTACAACCTGTATAGAGTGCACTCATTTTCATAACATGTGTAGCCATTAGTAGAATTTTCCAGTCACTAATTATCTTGAGTACCCTGTAGGGAAGGAGTTACATAATAAAAATTTAAGTTTTAGAGGGGATGTTAGGTTTGGTGGTTGATAAAGTGAGGGCAACACATGAGATTTAAGCTATTGAATGAGAAAAAGTTTCCGCAAAATATTGTCTCTGATGCTTTGGCAAGCTTTTGGGAGCATGTTTCTCATACTGATTGCCTTACGAAGCCTTAATATGAGTGGATGAGCTTAGTCCTATCCCAAGCTGATATGTAATGTTTTGTTGACACTCAAGGGAGCCCTGACTCTTGCTGAACAGAAACAGAGGAATGGATTGTGGGCTGGAGCATAGAGAAGGTGGGGGGAAGGAATGGTAGGAGAGGAGGGATGGAAAACTGCGGTTGGGATGTAAAATAAATGAAGAAATTTAACTAATTAAAAAAAAAGAGGATTCAAGAAGCTTATGGGGCTGTACACATTTATTTTGAGATAGTGAAACTTATGGATATTCTCCATCACTCCTACCAGTACTGGGTCTTATGCATCCCTTTCATTGGGCAGGCCCTGGGTTTATTATATCCATTATAATAAAGCAGTACCCACAGGCGAAGTCTTTTCCTGGGCTCCGAACTATTCCGTGACATCATCAGAGCCTGTCAGATGGTTAGGGATTGACATCCTAGTGCATAATCCATTGGTCAGAGGATATTGGCATCCAAAAAGGCACAGGAAAGTGGGACTAAGCCTTTAACGAGTGGGGTCCAAGCTAACATGTCAGTGTCACATGTGAGAGCTATTAAGACTTTCAGTTAGTGTCTAGGAGGTGGGGGGAGGTGTTGGCGTTAGGAAATGAGCTAAGGTGAAGTTGCAGTATTTGTGCACATGATCTTATTTAGAAATAGAGACTTTTTAGCTATAACTAATAACTAATCTCTGATGATATGAGAGTGCATTATGGTGTTTCCTCAACATAATAACTTGTAAGCTATGTGAGGTCACAGATACACACAAGTAAGTTGATTCCAGGTACTTATTAATTATTTTTTTTTAAAATTCATAGCTTCACACTACAGACTAGGCTCCCTGGAAATTATTTTGCAGCCAAGGCTGGCCATCACCTTTTGCAATCCCTGCCTTGATGTACTGGTGTGGCCATGCTCAGTACCTTCTACGTACTTAGAAGTAATGAGTTCACAAACACCAAGATATTCAGTGATCTGTAGAAGCCAGGAAGATGCAAGGAAAAATACATTCCAGCCTTCTGGGACAGTTTGTCCTGCTGAGATTTGATCTTAGAATTCTTGTCTCCAAAACTATGAGGAAATACATGCTGTTACTTTGTTCCATCTACAGTAGCCTTAGAAAGATGAGACAGGGGTAGAACAGAGCTCTAACATGTAAGAGTCTGTTAACTCTTGCCATAGTTCTTGGATGTTTAGACCTGGCTCTACCACTTGCTAGGTTACTTTCTAAAGACTGGACATGATAACCATCTAGATCATAAAGGAAATTAGTTAGAAACATTGTGTTTCTATGCCATTACTTCGTAGGATCAAGAGACTCAGATCTTGAGGATCTGAATAGATTTATTAAAGGAAAGCAGTAGCCTGAGACTTGACCATCACAGAGAATGTACATTCTTTCACAACCTGGTTTATCTCCAGAGATGGTTGGCCTGAGGTTGTCCTCCCTATGGCAAATGTAGATTATATAATCTACAAAGAAATGGAGCCTTAGGTGTTTGTACTTACTGTGAAAAAAAGCTAACGACTCACAATGGTAGATAAATTACAGAATTCACAAAGACATTGATCAATTTGTAAAGTGGGAATTCCAGAGCAAGCATGCAACAGCATGGTGATAGTTGCTACAGTGGAAAATGTGATTTGGTACAAGTTCCCAGCCTTAATCCATTGCTTCCAAGGGAATGTCACTGCAAGCTTACAAACTCTACATTCTGCCAAGCCTCTCTTCATTTGTGTAAATGTGCTTGGGGAGGGGCAGGAAGTGCCCAGAACTTTTGAGTTGCCATCTGATTGGCGTTTCTAAGGTGAAGCAGCCACTGAGGACTCTAGGATGCTGTAGTGGACCTTTTTACTTGTGGGAGACACACAGCAGCCAAAGACAAATAAGTACTAGAAAAAGACCCATCTCATGGCAAGACCAGTTTGTGCCTGGGCTCAGTCTTGTACTTGTTTCTCTAATGTCTGACTATGTACCGGTATATGTTTGCTAGTTTATAGACTATGTTATTACTGAGTCTAGAAATCTGGAGGAAAAAAAAAACACCTGAATTTAACATCTAAAGTTAATCCCTCAAAGAAAATCTCAAAATCTCACATATATAGTGATATTTTATTTATATTTAAATAAATAAAGCTTGCCTAAAGATCAGAAGGGAAAAGCTAAGTCACTAGCAGTCAGGCAGTGGTAGCATATCCTTTTAATCCCAGGATTTGGGAAACAGAGGCAGATGGATCTTTGTGAGTTCAAGGCCTTCCTGGGATACATAAGATCAATGCAGAAACAAATCCAGCTGGTGGTGCCTCACATCTTTAATCCCAGGACTAGGGAGTCATAAATTTTTAATCCCAGCACTAGAGGGAATATAAAACGAGAGGAGAGAGAGGCTTAGGCTGCAGTCACTCAGCCTTGGTAGAAGTAAGACTTCTCTAGTGGATTGGCTACTTTGCTTTTCTGGTTTTCGGGTTGAACCCCAATATCTGACTCTGGGTTTTTATTATTCCTGCTACACACATTGTTACATAAAGGAAAATTCAAAAAGAAATAAACTGAAGGCATGTATGTGATAATGGGGATTTAGATACAATTTGGCTGTCTTTTGCAAGGACTGGATTGGTACAGTGTGGTGGATGTACGCTGTGTATATTATGTAATGTCAGTAACTGATCAGTCAGATACACATTAACAAGGAAGGATGTTCAGTGTATGTTCTTTAATTCAAATCTGTGAAATACAGTACAAATAAGCCACATGAATTTTATATTAAAACTATATGTGCACTAAAATGATAAGTCTCATAGAAATACACAACGAAGAACACCTGTTAAACACAGTGGTTATTTGGGAGAGGGAAATCAGGGTGATAAGTGGAGATGAAAAAGACAAAATAAGCAAATAAACTAATGAAGAAAATGTACTGAAAACAAACCAAGAAATGGGTTTTCCTGAACCAATGGCAAAAGCTTATTATCACCTGGGGAAAAGGGTGAGTTTGACCGTTAGCAACTGAAGTTCATTACAGCAATCCCTTGCAGTTTATATGACAAGATCATGCTGTCTGTAAATGAGAAGAGGAACTTGGAATGTGCCAGTTGGACGAGTAACAGGAATTGTCCGGGGACCAGCCTCTCTTTTCCGGAGAAAACGATTCCAATGGACACTTGGCAGTCATAAGGCAGTTGAAGTTCCCACATCCGTCCTGAGTCTTCATTGCATCTGGATAGAGATGACCTTCACATGCTGTGGGATCTGGGTCCTAAGAAAGTCCTTGATTTTTTCAAACTCTGAGGGATTGGGTGCATTTGTCGAAGACCGGTCCAGTCTTCAGACAACATTTCAAACTGTTCCTCCTTAATGCGCAGGGGAGTAAAATGGGAAGAAGATGAGACCTAGGGGGTCTCTCAATCGCTTTCTTCCCTATTGCTCTTTGAACGGAGTCCCCCGTGCATAAAATTTCTAAGCCAGAGTTTGGGGAGCCGACGATGAATCTGGACTGTATAGTACTCTCCAGTACGTCTTAACATCTGCTTCTGTGGTTGTACCCAGAGGGAAGGAGATGTTTGTAAGAAGAGCCAAAAAAGCTATATAGCTCCTTAGAGGCACAGGGCCATTTTCCTGAGGACAGAGTGCTCAAACAGAATGAAGTGTCAGAAGCTAACACGGGCTATGCTGAATCCCCAAAGCTCCGCATTTATAGGGAGATTTGCCTTAACCAGGTTGAAGGAACATATGGGAAAAGTCCAGGCCAGATTTACGCGATGGAAACAATGAAGCTTCTCGAAGAGCAAGCTGGACGATGAGGAAAGGAACAGGAAATAGGAAATTCCACACCACAAGTTCTTTCATTTTATCCCACAAGGAAAGCTGAGCATCCTGACAGGGAGAGTATCCGCTTTTCATCACCCCATCCTTGGTCTCACTGCAAGGGGCTTAACTGGTTTTGTAGCGCAAATAAGTTTTATTTATTTTTAAAATTGAATGACTTAAATGTGGTTTATTGTGACCAGGAAATGGGTTATAACGCTATTTTACTTTGATTGATGCTTATTTAAATTAAAAGGGGAGCAGAGCAAAATATCTTTATATTTTATTTGCAGATTATGTTCATTTATGTAATAAAAATACTACGTATTTATTTGTTGGACAACTTTATTGTTTTTGTAAGGCCATGGCTTTTAGCAACCACTAAAGCAAAATATTAAAGCTAAGAAATGCTGTTAACTTTAAAATATGCTACCAATTTTTAAAAAATTGGTCGAATAAAATATTATAAATGTTCTCGATAACTTGTACTGGTTGAATAAAAATTCAAAATATTCTATATATGTTCAGTGAAATCACATACTAAAATAATTTTTATTTTGTCTTTTTAATAATTATAATAATGTGTGGTGCAAGTTCCATTTCTGTTGGACATGAATACTCAATAGCACACATGACCAAAAGGACAGATGCATGTTAACTAGTAAGGATAATTAGCTATTGGTCTCTAAATTCAGATTCACAACAACGAAATAAAACATGTCAATCCTCAGCATTAGTCATTTTCAGAACTCAATACACTTTGCTAGCAATGACGCCACTGGCTAAATTTGTAACCTGAGCATAAGTCATTGCCCTGGACCTATGTGCTTTTATCCTTAAGGTCTTCTGTCTTATTTCCTTCTGTTCCAAAGAATTTATTTCAGTCTTTTCCCTTGTGGAAGCCCAATCGTCACAGAAATGATAGCCTTCCTTTCCTTGTATAAAGATGCATAAGGAGTTCAATTTAGCGGGGTGGTGCTGGCACACACCTTTAATCCTAGCACTCAGGAGTCAGAGGCAGGCAGATCTCTGAGTTTGAGGCCAGCCTGGTCTACAGAGTGAGTTCCAAGACAGTCAGAACTATTACATACAGAATGTACATATATACATTCATATATATATGTATATATATACATATATATATATATATGAAAGAAAAAAAGGTCAACTTAAACTTATTGGAAGATAAGGGCAGTCTATGAAGGCATATATACACCATATGTGTATGACTTTTTTTTTTTTTTTTTTTTTTTGGTTTTTCGAGACAGGGTTTCTCTGTGGCTTTGGAGACTGTCCTGGAACTATCTCTTGTAGACCAGGCTGGTCTCGAACTCACAGAGATCCGCCTCCCTCTGCCTCCCAAGTGCTGGGATTAAAGGCGTGCGCCAAGACTGTATAGTTGTTAGTTTATTAAAATCTTTCTGTAATGTTATCAAAGACAGGAAAATGTTTTTTAAAGTAAAAGTAATTAGCTACTTTATAATATTTTTTAAAAAAATCTTAGTATTTATTTATTTATTTATTGAGATTAGTTCTGACTACGCTGACTCAGCTGGTCTAGAACTTGTTATGTAGGGCAGACTGGTTTCAGACTCACAGAGATCCACCTGCCCCTGCCTCCCAAGTGCTGGAATTAAAAGTGTTCCTATCATACCCACTTGTAACTGACAATTTTGTTTGCAGTTATATTTGCAGAAAATAGGGCAGAGGGTTTAGTATCAGGCTTTATTTTTTTCTGGTATCAAGAAAGCCGCAAAGCACATACTTTTTTTTTTTATAATTTCTGCTGTACTAATGACCACATGTACATGATCAAGCATTTGAGACATTATCTATTGCTTTTCCTAAAAATACTTAGATGTAGCAAAGAAGAAAAAATAAATAGGAGCTAAGTCCAAGATTAAAAAAAATATATATCTTTGAGGAAATCTGAAGAATATTCATTTTATTGAGAAAATAAAATATAATAATACAAAAGAATAAGCATCACCTAGAAGTTGGACAAGGCAAACCAATAGCTGGGAAAGAACCCCAAGGTAAGAATCAAAGGTCCATGCATTTACACACTCAGTAGTCCCATAAACAATACTAAAGTGAAAGCTATAATATAAATGCAGAAGACCTGGTACAGACTGTGTAGACCCTATGCATGTTGCTTCAGTTTACATGAGCTTTGCTCTGCTAATTTTGAGGTCTTTGTTCTCATGGTGTCTTCCATCCCTTTTGTTCCCACACGCCTGTCTCCTCCTCCATGAGATTCCTGAGATCTAATTGGAAGGGCTTGATGGAGACAAGTTATTTTAGACATGTGTTTCCCAACATCTCTCTGTGTGCATCATGTTTAGGTATGGGTCTCTGTATTTCTTTCCACCTACCGCAGCAGGAGGCCTTTACAATGATGACTGCCTACCGCACAGATTTATGAGTAAATCAAAATATCCTAAGGAGTCCTTTTATTTTATTGTTACTTTTTTTTGGTCCACTATTACGTGGTTTTTCCCTAGGTCTCTGGGCTCTCTAGTCTCTGATACTTGGTCAGGTAAGGGTTGAATCTTGTGGAGTGGGCCTTAAGGCAAATCAGTTATTGCTTGGTTACTTCCCAAAGCTTTGCACCTTTGTTGCCCTACCATACTTTGCAGGGAGAACAGATTGTAGATCAAAGGTTTTGCAGCTGTGTTAGTATTTTTATATTTCATTTTTTGATAGTCTTCATAGTAACTTTCCATACCAAAGACACTAGAAGATGAAAATGAAGGTACTTGTAGGTGTCAGCTCAATCTCTCCATGTTCAATGAGTTGTGTGGGTGTTGTCCTGAAGGGTATTTGTTGTTAGGATTTGGTACTTATTAAATTGTCCAGTTAGTGCAAGTTTATAAAGTACTACATGCTAGAAATAAGATAGTGTCAACAAAATAATACTGTCAATTAAAAATGGATCAGACAATGTCAAAAATTAAAAAAAGAAAACACAATACCTTATTACCTTAGTAATTTTGAGCCAGCCCTTGTTGTTGGGGGTGGGGAGAGTACATAGTCTCTACTGAGTATTCTACATTTAACATCTTAGCCTTTACCTGTAAGATCAAAACTTCCTGTCACTGCTGAATGTTTCCTCACTAAGAACCACCGCTCTCAAAGGACAGCAAAGTGTTAAGGTCATGCCATATTGGCGTTGATACAAATACCAATAGTGTGAAAAGGGAGCCTTGGACAGAACATAGCTTCCCTGTGAGCATAGTCAAAAGAAAGAAAGTACCTTGGGAAGAACAGTGAGTCACCTGTCGCTGAGGAAATTCCCTTCAGAATGCTATCCTGTCAAAGCCTGGGCAGACAACTTGAGCAACAGTCTGAGCAGACACTCCCTCTTATCCCAGCAGTCTTCCCCTACCCCTTCCTAATTCTCCTTTCTGTACTCTTGTCAGAGTAGATGGTGTGTATATAAATGCCTGGGAATGTCTTTAAACGTTGTAACAATTCCAGTGTCATAAATATGTGCTAGTAATATTTATCCAAAACTAGTTTACACAAATAATTAATAAGGGAAATGTTAAAAATGGGTTGCAAGTAGACAGAAGTCCTAAATATAAAATGTGACCCTTTATTACTGCCTAAGTGGATTTGAAAAGCATTTCTCCTAAGAATTTAGTGGAGCATTTTGCATCTATTTTCTGTAAGTGATCTTTTCACAAGTATTCTTAGAAAATGAGTCAAGGAAAAGATTTAATAATTTAGTTGATGGTGAATACAGAAATATGTGAACACTTTAAGAGCCACACATAATTCAGAACGTATAATTCAATTGTGTCTCATCATTTTCTTGCTCTCTTCATGCCCAGAACTGTAGCTATATTGAACATACCTTTCACCTCAGCTCTTGGGAATAGCGATTTCAAAATCTTTTCATTTTGCGGGTGAGGTAGGGAATCTGGGCAAATTTCATAGAAGCGCTAAACTCGCAGGATGATGTTCACATTGGCATTGGTCTTAATGGAGCTGAGGACTTACATTTTTGGATAATTTACTGATGAGTAGAAAGAGTGGTTGACAGTTACTCTGTACTAGACTGTAGGAGAGCATCTTTTATTTGACTTTACCTGCTAGGTAGCATAAGGGTCATTCCTGGATTAACAGATTAGGAACTGGGCACTGAGAACACACTGACACCACGTGACAATGAAGTATCTGCCCTCTGACACAGTCACAGCATCCATTAGCCATCTGAGCACAGATGTGGTCTTTGTGGAATGAATTATCTGGCTACATTTTTTACTTCATTTCAGGAGTTAATTTTTGTCTTTAAAATGATTTATTTTCTGTTTGTGATTATAATATAATCAAATTACCCTCTTCCCCTTTCTCCCTCCAAAACCTCCTACACATTCTTCCTTGTTCTCTATCAAGTTATTTTTTTTAATTGGTTGTTGTTACATAGTGACATGCACACACAAACTCGTACAATTCTTTCCAACATGATTTGATAATTTATTTTGAATAGTAAAAGAGTTGTTATTTCTTGTTGGCCTAAATTTGTACTTCCATTAGATGATTTTTTTTGATTGATCACAATTTTTGTTTTGAATTTTATGTATGTTAGGTGTATGTGTACATGCTTATGTGTGCCATAACATAGGCATGCATGACAGAGGAAAATTTGCTGGAATCAGTTGGTTCTCTCCTTCCATTTTGTGGGTCCTGAGGGCCAAACAAGTAATTGGGCTTGGAAGCAAGCACCTTTACCCACAAAGCTGTCTTGCTGGCCTACATTATTAAGGACTCTCTAAAGTAATAGAACTTATAGAATAAAATAGAATGAACCCCCCCTCCCTTACTCCTCCCTCCCTCCCTCCTTCTTTCCCTCCCTCCCCCCTTCTCTCTCTTCTCCATATATATGGGATTTATAAGGTTGTAGTCCAGTTAATCCAATGATGGCTGGCTATGAAGAGAAGGTTGAAGAATCTAAATTTTTTTTTCTGTCCCCAAGGTTGGATGTCTAAGTTGGTCTCCAGAATCCCAAAGAAGTAGACTCTCATACCAGTGGAGAAGTGGACTTCTTAGTGAGGCAAGGGCAAACAGGAAAAGAACAGAATCTTCTTTCTTCCATTTTCTCATGTACACTTGCAGCAGAAGGCATGGCCCACATTGGACATGTATCTTCCCACTTCGAAAGATCTGGATTAAAGATGTGTCTTCCTATCTCAAAGATCTGGGTTACAAGTGGATCTTCCCCGATTAAAATTAAGCAAAAATATCCCACTGGTGAGCCTCATTTGGGGATTTTAGTTAATTCCAGATGTAGTCAAGTTGACAGCTAAGAATGGCCATGACATAGCCCCTGGTTTTATATTTTAGATAAGCATCAAGAAATCATGAAGAAGGGAGGAAGGGGCATTTTAGATATGAAGCTCTGTGTAAGACAGTACAAGAAGCAAGCTGTGTTTGGGAAGATCAAATAAATCAGTAAAATTCTGTTAATAAAAGAGACCCAATGTCTTGACCATCCCAGAGCCCAAAGAAATAACTTTTATTCTGTTTCATATGTTGTCACGAACTAGATGAGCTCTGAGCAAAAAAGGACTTAATGACTTGTCAAGCCCACTATAACTGGACAACATCAGTTTGCAGTGAGTTTCTGGACTGTTGAAAACCTTGGAAATACATAACTCTAAAAAGCATCTTCATTAGGAAAATGAAACGAGTAAATATTCTTTTTCTTTTATGAATATGAAAATTGTTTAATTTCAAGTAATATTTGACTGTTTTTAAATCATCTTCAATTTGAGAACCCAAACTTCACATCATGCCACACAAGGCCTAATCAGTCTCTTTCCTGGCAGGTCCTGCTTTAATCCTAATGTATGTGCTACCACTTTGACATGCAGGGCTTGTAAAATCCTGGTAACAAACTTAATTGGGTGCCGAGAAAACAATGCTTCAATTTTGTCTTTGTATTTCTGTTTTGCTTCAAATGAATTTCTGTTCTTTTCTACCTGGACTTTCATACTGAAGTTGACTCCAATGCCCCTTCCACTGAACAACTTTATTTCAGTGAAATTAGATAGGTAAGGACCTCTCTACCAATTTTAAATTTGGTAATAATTTGAATGGCAGTAGGAGCTACCATTTAGAAAAAACATATACTAAAATAGAGAAGGGAATTTTCAATTGTTTTCAACTATAGTCAAATGAATTTCACAAGGCATTTCTTATGCTATTTCATTTATTTCGTACACATATATTTCATATCATATTTTAGATATTATGGTGCACTTCGTGACAATATGCCCGATTAACTTTTGCATGAGTGTTGTGTGGTGTGTGTGTGTGTGTGTGTGTGTACATGTGTGTAGGTGTACTTGCCTGTGTGGGCAAACATGGAGGTCAGACATTGATGTCAGGACATTTTCCTCAATCATTCTCTACCTTGGTTTTCCTTCCTGAACATGAACTTCACTATTTTAGACTAGCTGGTCAGCAAATCCCTGAGGTAAAGTCATGTGTGCTGTGCCTGGCACTTACATGGGTATTGAAAATTCATATGTGAAGAGTCATGCTTTCTAGCAAAGACTTCAATTACTGAGTGAGATCAAGTCTCTAAAATTTTAATATTAATATTTTTTTCTCCATATGCTGTTTTAAAATCAATGTTTAAAATTTAAGGTCTGTGGTCTTATCCTTTTTTCCCCCAGAGTGGGAAAAGGAGACACACAGAAGACATAAAGATATACAAAGGTAAGACTTTGCTTGGCTAACAAACTTTATTTCTTAACTGATGTGATCAGTTTTCTAATGGAAAGGCACAATAAAATAATACGCGATGAAGCCCTGATCTGAGAATCCTGGGCTCAAGTTCTTGATTAAAAGCCACAACTTGGTTATGCTGACTTCTTGCACAAGACACCTGCAATTGTTTGAAGTAATTAATACCATTGTTTTAAAAAATAATAGATTACTTATCTATTGTATCAACAAAATCATAAATTTAGCAAGTAGAGGAATCTGGAATTTTCCATCTCCTTGCTGATAGGCCCATGATGGATATCAGACAAATAGCCATTAAAAGTGAATTAATGACTGGCCATCAAGAAAAGCATGAATTTTGCCATTGCCTATGGCGTACTGTCACAACAAAGTCCAGCCTATGTAGGAAATATTACCTTGTCCTCATATTCCCCTCAGTCATAAGAACCCGGAACACTGATGCTGTGCTTGCTGAAAACAAGGAAAACGATGGAGGAAAACAGTTTCTTATGGATGAAACTTCTTACCACTCTGGAGTGTTCTGAAATGAGGCAGGAAATGATGGAAGACAGAATTTTATCATACTCTGCCCACTTTCTCACAGGGCCGGCAGACTGTTGAGCCTCTCTGGGACACCACCATATGAAGAACAGCTGCAGATTAAATGTGGAAAAGCTATGCGCAGTCTCATTGGGAAACAGTAAACACTCAACGGATCTATTATTATTAAAACCTGTGTGAAGAACAATGACTGTTTACACAAACAGGTCAATGAAGTTCACTGAAGCTCTCCTTCCCAGGCAGTTCCTGATGTTTGAGTATCATAATCCTTAGCTCTGTGCTTCATCCTGAAACAACTGAGTCATAGAAACTAAGAGCAGGAAACAAGAATTAAAACTACAGGAGTGTCAATGAACTAAAGTTGAACTATCAACTATTTTCAATCCAAAATAACAAGGCACTGGGAGATAACAGTTGCTTTGAATTATCTACTTTTTGTAATAAAGTACTTACTGGAACAATGAGGTACTATTCCGTTGCACAAGGTACACATCTATAGCTTTTTATCCAGTATAGATGTTCTGTTCTAATTCACTTTAAAGAGAGTTCAAACCCTAAATATCGGTCAGCAAATTAAGACTTCCCGTTTTGGTCTAAAAGTGAAATGTAACTATTTTTTTAGACAGTTTTCTGTATTAGACATCTTCATGTTCATTTACGGTGCTTCAGACCTCAAAGGCTAGGGGATGCCAACTAAGTTAAGTCATCACTTGGACAGATTAGCACTCACTGATACTCACATGTGGATGGGTATTTAGGCACTGCATCAACCCTACATTGTATCTTCTCTATAATAGCAAATGAGGGTGCAAGTCAGTGATGGCTTGGGCAATAACACGAGGGCACACATTTAGAGACAAGCTGACATCTTACTTACAGATCCCTGGAGACAAAGAATGTTGGAAGGGAGATGGGTGAGTTCAGGATATAAGAGCTAGCTAAAAAAAAATAATGCTTAAACTATTGGCCAAGCAGTGTTTTAATTAATACAGGTTTGTGTAATTATTTCAGGTCTGAGCAGCCAGGAACAAACAAGCAACCTCCGCCTGCAATAAAATGTACCCAGTATGAAAAAGAATAACTGTAATTTTATCTAATTTGAGGACATTACATTTTTCTTTGTTTTTAAATCAAGTCACACGGTATCTGATTTTCTTAATAATCTTGGAGTACAGGGGAATCCTTAGAAATCTTTCCAAGTGTATTTATTTATATATTTGTATGAGGATAAAAGCCTTTTTAAAAGAGGGTGGAGTCAGCTGCTGAATACTCTGCAAATACATTGACAAAGGAAGTGGACTGGATTATACCTTAGAAACAACTAATAGGAAACAGCCTTTGAGACATATGAGTAAGAAGATGAAAGCAAATAAAGAGAAAGTCGAAGAGAAAAGTTGGAAATGGATGATTGACAAAAGGAAATCTATTGGAAACAGAGGCTTTTATACTGTGCAAAGCAAAAGTGGAATTCATTAGAAAATGGAACAAACTCTTAAATGTCAAAAGACGGACCAGTGCAACAGGTGTAGTGTTGGAAACAAGGTGCTTTCAAGTGGAACGGGGCTCAGATGGGAGTCGGGGCGTGGATGAGCTCCAGCAGGTGGCACACATATTGTGCTCTTTAACTTGGGAGGGAGGAGGCAGGGTAAAGCACTAAGCTTTGTAATTTTGGTTAACTTCCTTTTGGAACCTTTATGTGGTCAACTTTAGTGACATTTGTTTTGTATGCCTATTATTTTTTAGCGCGTGTGTTTATAATATGGTCTCTACTAATACATACAAATAGTCTAAAATGTTTCTTTTGGATTATGGTGGAAGATGATAATTATCTATTAAGTCCCCAGCTTTGCTATCGAATGTTTGTTAAGAGTGCAGTGGACAAAGTCCATGTTGATGCCTGTGAGCTGAACTGCCATGGGAGATCATACTGAGGTGCCTGGCATCATGTGGACCCTGGAGCCCACGTGTATGTCTCTGGGCTGTGTGGTCACCAGAAACCATGTGTAAATCTGTGATCTATGCTCCTGCTGACTGTAATGGGCAAGGAAGCTACTTTTGCCAAGATTCTGATGACTGCAGACTCATAGTTGAGAAAAAAGGATATGGAAGGCTTCTATATAAAAGACAACGACTGATCCCAACTCATCCCCCCAAACAAACCAAAAATAAAAACTGAGTCAGAAAGTCATCAAAGAGAACTCTTAAAAATTGTGATAAGTATGCTAAAGTGTAATTAGCATTTATGACTTTTGGCTGGGTGTGGTTAGGGAAGGACTCAGTTTTCTTTACTGGCCTGGTCACTGGAAGGTTGACCATGCTCCAGTAAGTATATGGGTAACACAAATTGAACTTGTGGTTTTTTTTTTCTTTTCTTTTTTTTACTTCTTTTTTTGGGTGAGGGGGATATGTCACAAGGGTGAAGAAAAGACATGGGAAAACTGGGACGTGAATGTGCTTGGGGTTTGTGATATCAAATTCACCGAGAGTATGGTGTAGATGAAATATGAGCTGATCACCAGGCCTTCTTCCTTTAGGACATTATTAATGAAAAAAAAATGTAAATTTTGTATCCAAAACTGGAATTGTATAGCACAGAGAATACTAGAAGAGCTCATTGGAAGATCAAAATTCAGGTAGGGACATCTATCAACCAATATTTGAGTTATTTAATTTAGCCTTGTCAATTGACCCAAACTAGAATTACTAGAGAGGAGTCTCAGTGAAGGATTGACTACATTTACCTGGCCTGTGGCATGTCTGTAAGGGATAGTCTTAAGTGCCTTCAGCGATGTGGAAGATGGAACTCTAAAGGTGGAGGTGCCTCCTGGTAGTAGCTCAGCTAAAATGACAGAGATGAAGGAAGGTATTCTTTTACCTTTCTTGAGCATCTTTCACACTGGCAACATCTCCTATCCTATGCATGCCTTCACTGATAGTATAACCAGCTTCATTTTGTTTCTGTTGTGACCCGAAGACCTCTCTAGGAACCAGGGCTTCAACACAAGTTTAGCACTGCTAAGGCGTCCAAACTAATGAATGAACAACTACCAGTTTCTTGTCCCTTTCTGGTGTGAGATAATTATTGTTGATCAACTCCAACCACGTTCTGAAAGCCAATATAATAAAACTTTTTAAGGTACATGTTTATTTTTGCAGTCCTGTTACTCAAGAGAAACATACCCACTAAGGGACCACTTTGTGAGAAGCAGGAAGGGAAATATAATCAGGAAATTGCCAGCATACAGCATACATTTTAAAGTGATGTGTACATTCAGATTTTTCTCTTTTTTATTTAGCGAATTTGATGCTTGAATGCAAAACCAGTTGATGAGGTAGCAAATCACAAAGTGTTTTGAATGAAGACACACAGCTTAAGTAATATGTGATTTCAAACCCATCAGAGCATTATGACTTTGTAATTCATATGCTTTCTAAAAAAGTTGATTATTTGGTGGCCATGGAATCCTGAGAGGGCAATTGAAGTGCAGCTTAAGTAATATCTTACCCCTTCACATACGCAAACAGATGAGTTTATCAAATCTCATCCCAGGAATAAATATATTTATGAAAAAATTCCACAACCTCACATTTTTCTGCATTTAAGGTGGTAACATTAGTAACATCCTCCAAATGATTGCAAGCTGGGGAGAAGTGGAAAAAGATGTGAAATACTTAGGACTCGGGTACATAATATGTCTTTACATGTTGTCTCTAGTTATGATTAACATAAAGGTTCTTTCATAAGGAAACATAATTGCCATATTGAGCCTAGGAAGCAGTACTAGGAACTTGCATTGATATTTTAAACTTTTAAAAGTAAAGAAATGGAGAAAAGCCAATGCAATCCAAAGCCAAAAGAACAACATAGGTTGTCTTAAAATACACAATTTTAAATTCTTCTACAGATATGAATTAAAAAGTCAATACAGTACTGTCATGTAAACAGACACATATACCAATAAAGTTAAAAGAAAGTTCCAGAAATAAATCTAAGCAGCTAAAACCATTATTTATTTTATACAAAGGTGCAAAAATACCATTGGAAAAAAGAGTTTCTTCAACAAATGATATAAAAAATACTACATACACATCCACACACAGAAGAATGAAATCAGATCCTTATCTCTCACCTTTGCCAAAAATAAATTTGAATTAAAGACTTTAATGCAAGATATGAAACTTTGGAAGTACTTAATCCCAAGACCCAAATGAGGAGCAGAAGGAGAGAAAGCACGAGCAAGGAACTCAGGACCACAAGGGGTGCACCCACACACTGAGACAATGGGGATGTTCTATCGGGAACTCACCAAGGCCAGCTGGACTGGGTCTAAAAAAAAGCATGGGATAAAACCAGACTTGCTGAACATAGCGGACAATGAGGGCTGCTGAGAAGTCAAAAAACAATGGCACTGGGTTTTGATCCTACTGCACATACTGGCTTTGTGGGAGCCTAGGCTGTTTGGATGCTCACCTTACTAGACCTGGAAGGAGGTGGGAGATCCTTGGACTTCCCACAAGACAGGGAACCCTGACTGCTCTTCAGGTTGCTGAGGGAGGGGGAGTTGATTGGGGGAGGGGGAGGGAAATGAGGGGCGGTGGCGGGGAGGAGGCAGAAATCTATAATAAATAAATAAATAAACAAAAAAAAACAAAGATGAAAATAGTTTATGATTTAGGTATAGCAAAAAGTATATTCTAACAGCTCAGAAAATAATATACCAGAATTGATTAAAGGGATCACATGATGCAGAAAGTTCTGTCAAAGAAAAGGAAAAACAAGCTGAGTGAAGCGATGGACTACAAACTCATAGAAAACCTGCATCAGAGTGAAGACATATCTGACAGAATATTAATTACTAGAGGTATATTACTATGCAAGACATATATGGAACTCTAAAAATTAAAACCCCAAATCAACCTACTCAGCGAATGTCCACATGAAAAGACTAGTCATTAAAAGATAACATACAAATGGTCAATATTTGAAAAACATCCAGCATTCTTAGCCATCAGGAAAATCCAAGTCAGAACTATATTGATATTCTATTTCAGCCAGCTCAGAATGGCTTTCATTATGAAAACAAACAACAAATTCTGGTGAAGATGTGGTGAAAGATGAAGCTTTCTGCCCTGTTAGTAGGAAAAGTGTTTTCTCTCAAATATCTAAAAATAAAACAGCCATATGATCCAACCATACCACGCACTCAGGAATATGCCCAAAGCATTCTGCAGGGATAATTGCACACACGTGTTTATTTCCACACGATTCTTAGCAGCCAAGCTGTGAAATCAGCTGAGGTGTATCTCCACAGACAGATGGAGGAACACCAATATGGTATATATTTACATTGGAGTTTTATTCATAAACATACGCACTGAAACCATGCAATTTTCAGGAACTGGATATCATGTATCTTAAGATAAAAAAAGCCAATCTCAAGAAGACAGCTATCACAAGTTTTCTGTCATAATACGAATCCTTTATTTATATACATACACACAGGCAGACATACTTATACACATACCTACATGTACACACACATACACACATACGTATTTACACTCTCTCACACAAGATACATAGACACATATATAAACATACACATATCCACACTCATACAGACATGCACATGTACACACAGATATACATATACACATATACATTCACATTCACACACACATGCACATATGCATGCAAAGTACATTCTCTCCCTCTCTCTCTCTCTCCCTCTCTCTCTCTCTCTCTCTCTCTCTCTCACACACACACACACACACACACACACTGAAGAGAATTACTTGATAACTTGGAGAATCCTGAGAAGAGAGAAGGCATGGTAGAACAGGAGAGAAAAAAGCATATGGTCAATTCATATGTTATGCTTTGATGAAAATATATAAAACTTTTCACTTTCTATAATGAATAAATGTCAATAAAACTTGAATTTTTTTCTTTTCAGCAGGCTTAGTCCATATTGTAAGATGTATACATGATGCTGCCATCATATGTGGCTTTGAGAAAGCAGCCTACAAATATTTTAGTACATTTCTGTATTTATACTATTGAAAAAATACAGACTTTCTGAGCTATGTATGTTTACTGCTTTCCCCACTTTTGCAGTGTCTATTTGCTATGATATTTAGTCCTTGGTTCCTATGAGGGGGCTTGTGAGTCCTATTACTTAGTGAAAACTGGACAGGGATTTTGAAAGAAAATATAAAGAAAGAACTACAGATCGTTAACCAGAGTTGTGTTGAAATTGTTCATATTTAACTTTACATCCTTATAGTTTATCACTAGGACAAGAGATATGATTTCTTTGCTTTCCTTTTCATATATATTGTAAGCAAAATTTCTTGGCCTTGTAAGATCCTCCTTTACACATGTTTTCTCCTCACATATAAGCATATAGGTTTAAAGACAAACTGAAAATTCATGCCCAGGATCTTGTCCATAACATACTCAACAATTGTTGAATACACATATAAATCATAGGGCAAAAATTCTCTAGGGTAAGATGAGCACCCACTTATCTCATTATTTTGAGAGTTATTAAACTAGCTCAAATTTAAATCAGAGTCAGTTTTAAGATATTTCGTTGGTATATACAAGTATTCTGATTATTCGCTGAATCTCTGAAGATGATTTTTGTCCTACCATTCTCTATCATTCTGACATCAGATCAGGCTATGGGTTGCTTTTGAGCTAGCTACTTTCTATTGTGTAACGATAAGCAACATTAGGGCGTTTAAGGATTATTTCATAGTTCTGGCCTTCCTTATTCCTTTACATTAACCACCAGGTCAGAATATTTCAAAAGAACTAGTTCCTATGACTTGGACCATAGAATGAGGCAGTAACTAAAATTTACATTTTACATCATTTACATTTACATCAGGAAACAGACAAATTGTTATAAAAACATTCTTTCATCAGTTACTGGATGAAGAATTCTTGATCTCAACTGGAGTAGTCACCAATCTATAAGTATAGCAGAATATCATTAGGCATCAGTATATTGACATTTACTTTCCGTTCATGTTTGGTTCTATCTTAGGTCTTTGGGCCATCCAGCCTCTGGGTCCTGAGATATTATTTGTAGACAGCCATTTTACACTTGTTTTTGCAAGTACCTCAGGTAAAGCCATAGGGAATTTGCTGGCAAGATATATATCTGTGTTTTTTTTTTTGTATATTTCTACAATAAAACTGGAAAGGCTAAGCTTTTATACTAAATAGAATATTGGAATTTTATAGATAACACCTGGAAGGTAGTTTTTAGTAGTACTAAAATACATTATATGAAATTCTCAGATTATTTAATTTATATAAACTCAGAGTCTGTCAAGTCTGAGTTTTTTTTTATTAATTAATTTATTTAATTATTAAAGATTTCTGCCTCTTCCCCGCCACCACCTCCCATTCCCTCCCCCTCCCCCAATCAAGTCTTCCTTCCTCCTCAGCCCAAAGAGCAAGCAGGTTTCTCTGCCCTGTGGGAGGTCCAAGGACCACCCACCTCCATCCAGGTCTATTAAGGTGAGCATCCAAACTACCTGGGCTGAGTTTTAATTGCTGTGAGAAGTCATGTGGGGTCTGGAGAAGTCTGGAAAGACGACTCAAAGTTAAATTTATTTACTGCTCCCATAGAGTTCAGTCTCCAGAACCTACTTTGAATGGCTCAAAACTGTTTGCAACTCCAGCTCCAAGGAATCTCTCCAGCCTCTTTGACCTCTGTAGGCCCTGCCGCATGTGCACAAATACACATGAACACACGTAATTAATAATAAAATAACTCTTCAAAAAGTAGTCTACTATGGTATATATAAGTTGACATGAAGACACAGCTTCCATCGCCAGCCTGGGTGGTGACTGGGGGCTTGGGTTGAGCTGTCCAAGGATTTGAAACATAATGGGTGGGTAGTGTTCCCCAAGGAGGACTGGGGAAGGAACTGTGTTCTGGAAGGAAGAGCAGAGCTAAGTAGGCAGACAGTGTGTGCATGTGGATTTCTGAGGACTCCCCGGCGTGAAGGGTGATTATCGGGACTGAAGAAGAGGTAAATAAATCACAAACTGTGAAAACTCTGGAGTTGTACCATAAGGCGTTTGTCATATTCAAATGGCACTGGATGGGGAAAAAGCCCGTTTTTATTATTTTATAAAGTTCTCTCTGCTCACCATGTGGCAGCTGGATTGGAAAAGTTATAATAATATGACAAATAAATAAGGGCTGGTTATGAAATATTTAAGTGACATAAAGCTGGGTGGAGTACTTGTAATAATAGGTGACAAAGACAAAACTAATAATGAGTTCTCCATATTTGGATACTGAACCTAAGTATAGGATACAATACAATTCACAGGGGAAAGTATGTTGAACTTAGCATTTGAGTGTGTATATGTATGTGTTTCTCATTGTGTGTGTGTGTTTGTGTGTAAATATTTTGTAGTTAGTTCAAGAAATGTGTCAGGAAGAAAAACAAGTTAATATAAAACTTTAGCATTTGAGTGTGTATATGTGTGTGTTTCTTATGTGTGTGTGCATACAGTTGCAGTTAGGTCAGAAAACACATGAGGAAGATAAACAATACAAAATTTCAAAAGTAAAGGGGAGGGGGCAGGAGATATGGCTTGGAGGTTTAGAAAGTTTCGAGCACTTTCCATTCTTGCAGAAGATCTAAGTTTAGTTGTCAGGACTGACAACCAGATCTAACTCTAGTTCCAGGGAATCTGATGCCCTCTTCTAACCCCCACAAGTACCAGCTGTGCATGTGGTACACAGATACACACAGAGGCAAAACATTCATGCACATTAAATAAAAAAGCCTATTTTTTTAACGGAGCAAAACCTGTGGTTATGGAAGTGTTTGTCACTTAGTTTGCATAAATCCTACCTAAGTTAAAAAGTTATAAAGAGCAGCATCTCTGTATTTACTGACGGACGCAAAATGTCCCATCCATGTAAATCAATTATTTCTCTAATCTGCCAACATTCTTGCATTTCCTTGCTAGCTGCTCCACCACTTGTTCATTCAAACCGCAAGTCTGTCCATCTCCAAGTTTCTAAACTTCAACCTCAGAGACATTTAATATATTGAACCTCTGTCCAAGCTTTCAGAATGCATTCCCACCAGGCTTCAGTAAAGCGTTCTCTTGAAATATTTTCTGTTCTGTCTTCTGGTTTCTAGCACACTACCTGATGTGGAACATTTACTATCACAAAGGAGATGAGTGAATGGATGGATGGGTGGGTGGATGGATGGATGAGCAAATGGAAGAGTTAAACTGAGCAGCAGTGTGAAAGAGCGAAGGCAAACACATAGACATGTATTCCACATCAGACAGCAGGATGGCAGCTGTAGCATGTCTTAAAAAGAAAATATACAGTCTTGTTATTTTCTGCTCAGGAAAGTGAATGGTCCATTAGCAACGCTTTCATCCTGTCTACAACCTTCAAATCATATGCACACTCCGTTAAGATTTTCCCTCTTGAGTTCCTTCGCCGCCTCCCCTGTTTTCTCTGTTGCCCCTCTTCTCTGTAGTCTGTGAGGGATCTGGGTCCCTCCCTGGACCAGTTACTGCAGTCAGCCTCCTGGCATCATCACAGCTGGGCATCAGATGTTAGTGCTGCAGGAGGGAAAGACAGGTTTTTTCTTTTTTCCTCCTCTGTGTGTTCAGGTTAGGAAGCAGACACTGAGAAATCTTGGATTCTAAACTGAGAACCCACGATGAAAGTTCTGTCAGGAGTGAGCCCTGGAATTGTTGACTGATTTTCCTCCTCAGGGCAGCCATTCCTAGATCCACCACCATGACTGAAGGTGCTTTATTAACTAGTCCAGTCTTTGCTGGAAAAAATCAAAATCGAAGTCTGGAAACTCGTTTTGTTTCATGCAAAATCGTAGCAAACCAAAGGCTCTGCTTGCACTGGAGATGCAGTGAGTTACTTTGATGATTTCTGACACTCTCTTCCTTGTCTTTATTTCCCATTTCCCCAACTTCCCTGTTCTCTATCTGCTTGCTCCCTGCTTAAGCCTTTTTATCTCTTACAGAGATATTTGCTCATCGAGATTCAGTGCTGCTTTACTTGTAGGAGTTAGGAAATAGAACCGGCAGAGAGGCCCCTCAACTGATGAACAGACAATGAAAATGGGCTACATCTATACCATATAATTTTACTCAGCTATAAAGAAAAATTAAATTATGGTATTAGCAATTAAGTGAATGAGGCTGGAAAAGAATATCAAGTGAGATGACCCAGGAAGAGAAAAATGTTGAATGTTCCCTTGTCACATGTAGCCCTTAGCCTGGAGTCTCTAATGCTGTATGTTTTATATTCTACTTTTTAAAAATTAAATTCATTTATTTTACATCCTGAATACAGTTTCCCTTCCTTATTCTCATCCCATTCCTTCCCCATGCCGGCATTCAACTTTTGTCATTAAAGTAGAATACAGAAGTGCATTTGCTGAATATATAAACCATATGTTTTGCCTCTGTGTAAAACCTCTGAGAGAAAACGGTGAAAAGGGGATGATTTTGCTCACAGTTTTACATTTTAGTTCACAGTCACTTCTCTCCATTCCTTGTAGCTGGTCACAGAACATTGTAGTGGGAGCCATGTGGTAGATTATAAATGTTCTCTTCATGGTAAGGAAGCAGAGAAAGACAAGGAGGACCAGAAACCAGATAGAACCAACAGACTTCTTTGCCATCCAATGACCTAATTCTTCCAGCCAAGCCTCACTTCCTATCGTGTCTCAGCAATGTTTTCATATTATAAATCCATTAAAGAATTGGGTTTTTAACAAAATCATTGTACGCATGATCCAATAATTCCTTCAAATCCCATAGACTGGCAGGCAAGCTGTTCACACATTAGCCTTGAGGGAATAGTTCAGATTGGAATTATAACACTGGCAACCATGCCTTTTGCACATGAGCCATCAGGGAATATTTTAGATTCAAATTATAATACTGCTTCAGCTTGTCATTATCCACAGAACCAAGCTAAATTAAATTTGTTTGGAAATGGTGAATTAGAACATAGTTTCTATGGGTGGGACTGAATTTCACACAACCCACTTACCCTCAACTACTATTACTTTACAATAAAGAAAAAAAGCACCTTTAAAATGTTTAAGCAATCAAAAAAGTCTCCTAGGCTACTTTCATGATTGACTTTTCTTTTAACTAGACACATCCATTCAATTCTGGGCAATGAACAAAAGCTGGGGCATTGTTGGTGAGAATTTGGAGCTTTTAAATAATACATAAAGGGATGTCTGACCATTTTGTCTTATTTTGTTTTTGTTCTGTTTGTTGAGAGCTGTACATAAGGCACTGACACCTTGGGAAAGGTAAAGGTGTGGCTGTGTGTAGTGTTCTGAGTAGGTATATATCCTATGCTGAAACATCAGAAGATGGAAGAGAGATCTCTCACAAATGATTGAGGCACAGAAGACTCCCATTTGGCATGGTGACCCAAATAGTCCTTCTCATAACTAACTGCACTGATTTTCTCAGAAAAATGTAGGAAATAGGAAACTTTAAATATCTAAAATGGGTATGGGCTTCCAAAGTAGATTTGAAATTATTAAAAATTCCTCTCTGTATTTCACTCTTGCTGTGCCTTTCTCTGTATCTCTGCCTCTGCCTCTGCCTCTCTCTCTCTCTCTCTCTCTCTCTCTCTCTCTCTCTCTCCTTCTTCTTCCATAGAAGAGGTATTCCATTATTTTATCTCACCCAGATATGACACACACTGCATAGCACAGACTGATGTTAGATAGATGATAGATCTCTTTCCTCTGTTGCTTGTGCCAATAAAGCTCTTGTTTTTCCCCCTCAGATGAAACCTTTTTCTATAAAATTATCAAAACAATTGGGAGAAACACAAATGCCCGTGAAAGCTGTGCCATCACACTAACCTCAGAATTGCCACTAAAATAATCAGAGGATGTAGAACTAGGAGATTTGTTTACATAAGCAGAAGTTTGACAGACTTTGACAAATAAGTTTCTTTATTTTTGTGTTTTTATTTTTTTCAAGGCAGGATTTCTTTGTGTAGCTTTGGAACCTGTCCTGGCCCTCACTCTATTGACCAGTCTGGCCTTGAACTCCCAGAGATCTGCCTGCCTCTGCCTCCCAAGTATAATACTACTCACTTCAGAGTGTTGAATGAGGATTAAATGAATGGATGAACGGATTAAAAGGCTTACAAAATAGTAAGTAAATTGCACAAGAGTACTGTTGAATAGCTACATGCTCAGAAATAAAGAAATTGCTTTTGTCCCAATTATTTGCTGTCAGTGTGTCACTAGGCTAATCCACACCAAGAGAACACTAGGAGTACAATGTCTATTTTACCATGGTTCGGGGCATGATGGATGAAGTTTTGCTCAAAGAATAGTGGGAGAAACGGGTGCCAGTTGTGCAGCACCCAAGAGCTAATGAGGAGCAGCAGTGAAATGGTTTGGGTTCAACTGTGAGGAAACGTTTAGTCTCTGTCAGAGTTTTATTACAGAGAAGGTGCAAAGTCAGAAAACACTTAACTAATCAGGTCATATGATCATATATGTGTTTTTAAATGACTGTGAGAAGGGGTGAATAAAGAAAAGTTTAGGAAAAGGACATATTTAGGATACTATTTCAGAAGGTTTTGTATCAACAACAAGTACAGTATTGATAGAAAGAAAAGAGGGAGAGGAAATGCCTGTGTAAAACCAGTCCGTTGAATAACTGGATTTGTGGATCAAATGAAACAGTTAAAGTTGTTTGCAGTGTTAGATTTGTGAAGTGGTTAAATAGTTAAATCAAGACAGGAACTGTGTATTTGAAAACATATGTTGATGTCTTCCACATTGATGTCACCAGTGTGAGCATGTTGCCTAGAAACATCTCTTAGGAAGGAATAAAAAAGAAGAGGGTTTGCAACTCTTAGGTTTGTGTACATTTGCCATTAGACTGTGCATGAGCACCAAGGAAGCAGTCAGAGGGTAGGAAGAGGTCAGAAGATGGTAGTGAAAGAGGAAACCCAATAGGTCAACATTCCCAAAGAAACATGCTCACAGGAATATTCAATCATTACCACTTCAAAAGATTCTCCGTGAAACAGTTGTTAATGTTGACAGTGACCTAGTCTCTCCACTTTCAAATGTCCTCCCCTCTTCCCAAATCGCCTCCCATTTTCCGCCTCCCTTCGCTTCCTCAGTTCTCCTCCAAGCCCTTCTGGCAATCAAAGGAAGGATTCTTGACATAACGCCTGGGTGTAAGTGAGTCTAGTGAATTCTCCTCACAATGATTTGGAGGCAACACTTCTGCTACATCCTTCAACATTTTCAGACAAAATATGCAAATGAAATACTATAGCTAAAAAAGTCTGAGTGTCATTATAATATTTATTTTCCAGGTACCTGAATTAATGAGTGACTGTATTGCTTTGTGTAAGTTGGAGATGTAAGAATTCAGCTGTGTAGAAGTACTCCTAAAAGTAAAGGAAAACAGTCTTGCCCGGTTATCTCCTTGTTTAAGGCTTGGTTCAGTCTTATACTTAGCTGTGAGAGTTTCATATTCGTGCTTCATGCAATCTTCTTAAATGCCAGCCTCTTTGTGGTTACTTGAAAGTATATACCAAATTCTTTGTAAATTCTAAATGCATCTACTCTTTCAATGTGGGGATTCATCATCAGAAATATTGAATATTTTCACTTAATCTGTACTGCTAATCTCCATAACCTACTGTGAAGATATATTTGATCCTTAGTATCTAGTCAGACTGTAAGATCTACTGAAATGTTGCAGTTACTTGGATTTAAAAGAGTGATTTGTATTTGAGAAGGACAGTGGACACCACTGCTGTCTCTTAACCATAAAGCCTTTATGCCTCGGATTCCCAATACCATGAGATTCTAATTTTAAATGAAGAAAGTGGATTTTTAGCTACTCTTTAATAAGATATGTCAGCAACTTTACTTTTGACCAGAGCTTCCAGAAAGTCTCTCAATATCTCTTCCATCTTCTGACCACTAGTTATATAAGTATTAACACCCAGTAAGCATGCCCGTTATACAAGTCACCAGGAAGGTTACAGGAAGTGTTATACATTCATCCCCTTTGCTTTGTCACCTTGCCTGGCATTAAACTCAAACTTTCCCTTCCATAGCAATAAAACACAAGGTCTGTGTACTGTAGGGAACTCAACAGTGATCTTTGTGTTATGTCTTTGTATAAATAACAATGTCCTTGTCACAGTACTTTGTGCAATTGACCTTGTTCTATTTTCATAAGTATAAATGCTACCATAGACTAGATACTGATGAATCATTCCACTGAGACACCAAAGGTCAAAAGTTGTTTGGTGGGTCCAAAAAACAGCACCATAAAGCTGGGTGTGGATAATCAACTGCTTGATCATAACTTGCTAAGGGATTGAAAAGTAAATTTTCTCCAGATTAATGGCACTTACTAATTCTAGGCTGATATCAAGAAGTATGAACATATTAGGAAGTGAGCAAAAGGGAATATTTTGGAAGATGGCATTTCTGTGTTTTATTGCTGCTTGCTTGGTCTCCTTCAAGAAGGAAGTGTTTTTCCATCTTACCATAAGACAATAAAGAGGATTTTTTAAAATTTTTGTTTATTCTTAATTTATTATTATTTAGATTTCTTTATATTATACATATGAATGTGTATCATGTGAGTGCCATGGGCCTCACCAGTGGATATTAGAAGAGAATATTAGAAATCCCCGAACTGGAGGACCAGATGGTTTTGAGTCACTTTGTTGGTGCTGAGAATTGAACCCAGGTCTTCAGCAAGAGCAGCAGTGTTTTTAGCCACCAACTCACCACCCCAAGCCCCAATAAAGGAATTCTCAAGAAGACTATTTAAGTGATTTACATAGCTTCTGTGACTTTGAAAAACTTGATTTTTATGAACCAAGGGTGGAAAGGTGTGTATCATAAACCATAACTACTTTGTCCCACGGGCATCACCGAGAACAAAATGATTTGGCTTCGTGGAAGGAACGTTGGCAGGTACGTCTCAACAACTTGACTACCTGGAAGATCCGTGTGACACCAGCAGCCGGGAGGAATGCTTGGGCCTCTTACAGGAGGAATGTTGTAAATAACGTCCTAAGAGAAAATCCTAACCATAACATTGGAATTGCAGTCAGGGAAGTTTATGGACCTCCACAAGCACCGGGTGAAGCAGATGGAGAGCAAGTGCACACCTGAAATGAAAGGAATCCAGTACTACTGGAAGCTCTTCAAGTCCATGGCCAGCTGGCTGACTAGCCAGGAAGCTACACCTGTGATACAGAAGAACCAACACAGAAACAAACTAAAGCTGACTGTTGCCCAACTTTCTTGTTATCTAAGGTATTCAGGAGTCTGTCGTGATTAACTAAAGGGACAGGTAAAGTTGAAGATCACTTAGAAATATAAAAATACATTCAAAAGGACCTCACTTTGTACATTACTTACATTACTAAGGTTCTGGAGAAATTTATGTGGCCTGCCTAAGATTTCAATGAAGGGCAGAGAGGAACAACTTAAACAGTATTAATTGTCAAGGAAAATGGAATGACATCTTCTAGATGCCCGTGTCTGCATATCTGGAGTCTGTAAATAGATTGCATTAAATATAAGAGAAGAATATAATTTCTTATTCTTTACAACAAGGAGGATATCCTGGAATAAGCAGCATTATCTTTAGAGTCTTAGCTGTGGCAAATAAGAGAGAAGGAAGAGAAAAGAGTCCTTATCAGAGTGATGCTAGATGAGAAAACCTCGTCTGTCCATTGTTGGCTTTGAAGTTGTTTGGGAGACATGAACCAGGGAATGAGGGGAGAGTAGTTTCTATAAATTGCAGAGCACAAGAATGAAGTTTCCTATAAAGACTACAGAAAAGAAATGCAGCTTTACCAACACAGTGAGACTCATTCATGACTCCCGAGTGCTGAGCAAAAGAGTACAATTAGCAATTTTTGCTTTTAAAAAAACGTGTGTGTGTGTGTGTGTGTGTGTGTGTGTGTGTGTAGGAGCATGTGGAAGTCAATGGACATTTCCTTTACCCAATTCTCTCCTTCTACCTTCCTCTAGGTACTGCAGATGGAACTCCTGTTGTCAGACCTGTGTGGCACTTGCCTTTACCCAACAAGCTATTCATACAGGCTCTGAATTTGTGCTTTGAGTCACAAAGCTGCTACTAAATGGCCATACAAATCTCATTCAGGCAATGCAGAGATCTGATAAAGTCGGGCTTACAGTTCTCAGTTTGTCTGAGCTGCATGAATTAAGGGATCCTGTGGTCTGTCCAACTGTATAAGAAGGAGACTTCTCCAAGTAAAGAACATCATGTATTTTACCTTTCTTTGAGCTTAACTTTACTTACAGAGTAAGCCTCTTCATAATTGTATCAAATGGATTGGACTATTTATTTTATAACTCAAATTTCTACTAAGGAAAGTGGCCTCTTCTAAGAGTCAGTCTCATTCTATTGTAGCTTTCAAAACAGTTTTCTGAGCCAAGGACTTGACCGAGGAGAAATGGAAATGCCCACTATTAAATTGTTTGGGTAATGGCGTCACCCCTCTTTATGAGGTTGGCTGACTTGTGCTTATTTATAAAGGAGAATAATGAATCATTGAGTCCCAGGAAATCAAGGCAAGAAAATCTCTGGATCTGCCTTTAGTAGAGGGTATTGTGTTAATTTACAGGTTATTCATCTCTTCTTTTTTTTTCTTGAGAGAAGGAACATAATAGCAATTGCTAACAACAGAAAAATTGAAATAGTTGCTAATTTGATAACCCAAGTCTCCTCATCATGACCTCATAGAGTTGTTCCCAACATCATAAATGAGTGTTATTTCTTATGTCCTGTTCTTGAAAAAATATTGTTTGAGGCAATATTGCATACTCTCTCTCCATGTCCAGATGCTCAAGCTGAGGGAGAATCTCCTTGATCTTGCCATGTGTGCACACATAGCTAACCATCCTACATGCATAAGATCTTTCCAAATGGTCAACATGGTTGCACTGTCTCTCCATGCATGTCTTACCATCTGAAGGTACAGGATTTATGCTATTCTCCATTAATTCAAAATTTCCATAGCCCATTGTAGTAGGTGTTGGATCAATCAGATAAGTCACTTTTGCCACTAGTCCTGGTATTTATTTGAACATATTAGAGGATCAAAATATTTAATTATGTAATGTATTTCCTGTACTTGGCAAGGTCTATGTAAATGTTCTATTTGTCAATTCTTTTTATTATTACTTATTTATTAAAGATTTCTGCCTCCTCCCCGCCACCGTCTCCCATTTTCCTCCCCCTCCCCTAATCAACTCCCCCTCCCTCAGCAGCCTGAAGAGCAGTCAGGGTTCCCTGCCCTGTGGGAAGTCCAAGGACCTTCTTCCAGGTCTAGTAAGGTGAGCATCCAAACAGCCTAGGATCCCACAATAATTTTTTAAACTGGGAAGAGGGTCTTCAGTACCTGTCTTCCACCTTTGTGTTGCAGTATAAAATCCTCACTCAGATTTCATAGCATACCACGAAAACAGTCGATAATAATTTTTCACTTATGTAATAGAACTCTGGTGGAAGAGAGTCATTGGAAGGATTCACTTGTTCTTCTTGTAGTCTTTCTCATTTACTTACCAGCAGGGAAAGAGAAGGAGAATATGATAGTCACTTTTCATTTTCTTGAAGTTGAGCAATGCCATATCCCTTTATCTCTAGCCCATTAGCAAGAACTAGTAACAGCATAACACCTCTATTTCTGGCCAGAAAGAAAAAAACAGTTCCTAAATTTGTGTCTACTTCCCAGTATCAGCTGTGTTAAAAGAGAAGCATGGATTTTTGATGATCGATTGCAGCCTCCCCCATGGAATGCAACTTATATTTTATATAAGTTTGTATGTATACATGCACATAAACACCTATCACATAAAGTCAGTCATATATTCTGTCAGCCTCATATCACTACGCTAAAGTGCAATGTGTTTTATTTTACAAGCAACATATAAAAACTTGAAATTTGTCCAAATCTCTCATTATCTGATAAACCATTTTCCTCAATTCAGGATACAAAATATGCTCACATCTGTTATAAATTCAATTATTGGCTTTGATTCTTTATGATTTTCCTCTATTGGAGGAACCATTCCTAGCCTTTTACTTTGACAACAACAATGTAACTTCTTTGGCTAATAGATGTTAGAAAACACGCAAGCAAGAGCTTAAAACGTATTTATGCATTCTTTCCCTCAGGAACCTCTAGCATCAGGATCCTAAGAACATGGCACAACTCTATGGTCTTAAAAAGACCAAAGATGTAAAGGATGGAGTTGGTAAAACTACCCACCACTCCGTAGTGAGAAGTAAAGTGTGCTTGCAGCATTCGGGGATTCGTGGCTGAATCAGTCAAATCTACACATCTTATGATCAGTCCAAATGTGTACTGAAGAATGTTTATGGAAACACTGCACACCACACAGCACCACTGTGTTTTCAGTTAACCGATAAAACATTTAAGCTTTAAAGTTTGTACTCAAGATCCATGGTAGCCATAGTATCATACAACTTCCCGATTTTGCACATCCTGGTAGGCATTTTCCACACTGGGTTTTTCAAGAAATCCTATGGCTTCTATAATAAAAATTATGACTAATTAATTTCCCTTCAAATTCAAAGAAAATGTCAGAGGTCAGTCCAGTGCTAAAATTGGATTGCTGTCATTAGGTTTTGCGGTTGGAGGTTATTTGGTATACTCCTACCAATTCCTATAATAATCATGAGATTCTGGATGCTCGGGATCTAAGTGTATTTTATTCATATTTACTTCCATATCCAATATCCCTCAAACATAGTACCATGCCGTTGAACTGCAACCTTACTACTTGATGTTATAATGGGCTGTCCCCCAAACTGTTTGAGAGTAGAACATCTAGGAATCCATGTGCTCCCGTGGGGCCTTTCTTGCCAGCTACATATTTCATACTCAGAAAAAAACTTATAGGTGAAAGTCAAGGAGCAAGATGTTAGTGCTTATTTGAATTTTATTTTCATCTCTGTACATCTCCCCCAATCTTTATGATTTTTTTTGTATACTGCCTCAACTGATTGTTAGAATTTACATTTCCTCAAATGATAAAAGTTTTGTTATATATTTACTTCCATGGGTTCGTATATCTACTACTACACATGTGGTTGCCCAAACAAGAAGATATATCGATACCAATGTAGTATCCACATCATTGAGCAGAGAATTGAGTGCTGCCATATATAACATTATATCCCATATTTCATTATATTATATGAGAGATAATTGTTTTGCATTTGTACCTGTTTCCATGTTTGGATGTAGCTGCATGTGTGTGTGTGTGTGTGTGTGTGTGTGTGTGCCTGTGGAGGACAGGGTCTCTCAACTGAACCTGGAACTTGCCCATGGAACTAAATCTAACTAACGATCTTGCTCTGGGGATCCCAGGCTCTAGCTCCTCAATCATGCCTGCTTTCCTTGGTTCTTAGGATTCAGTTTATTGCCCTACCACTAACAAGTGGTATATACTCATGAAGCTATCTTCCCAGCTGCTGCAAAATTATTTTTGAGTTCATTAATTAAATAGAAGGCAAGTTTTATGGAGCAGCAGGGCTTTAGGTGTCGTTTGTATCACAGACCGTCAGTTCATGTCAGTCTTCTGGCAAGGATCTTGCAAATAGATACCAATTATCTAGTAAATTGGCTTCAGGTAGGTTATGCCTTCACAGTTTCAAACTCATGCCTCATTCAGTTGCTTTATAAAAGTATTTTGCTCAGCAGTTTCTACTTTCCTCTATCGGCCTGTAGCTAAAGACGTTTTTATTTAAGAACCTTTATCACAGATTGGCGTTTTAATTCCATACATTTGAAAGCGAAGTCCAACATGAAGTTATGGTGACTGGTAATGTACAAGGCGGAAACTATATATTAGGGTTCAAAACCAAACACATTGAAAAGACAAACAAAACAAAACACGAGCTGAATCCGGAAGCAATTATTTTCATTTCACAGTGAAAAATCTGTGCATGCAGGTGTCAGGAAGGCTAAAGAACGAAAATGATGGGGAAACTCTTGCCAGAAAGTGTAAAAATGGGTCATTGGGGAAGATGAACCACACTCTGCTTCTTCCTCCAGGATAGAATAGCCGCTGGGAGATGCTAATGTTTCCTTTTGGAGCTAGCTCGCAATCAGCTAAAAGTGCCAAAACTAAAGATGAAAGGAAAAACATGTAGACATTAAAACTGATTCTCTTTGCCCAAATAAAACAGATGGCTGGACGAAGGTCAAAGAAACTGACCTGAAGACTGAATGGGTGGTCCCAGGAGAGCCTGTGAGTCGTCATGTTGACTAGTCCAAGCTTTTGAAGGAAACTAACTATTAAAACAAAGTAATTCAGTTTGCTGTTCTCGGTGGCTTGCTATCTGACAGTATTAATGAGAAGGACCTAGAGAAAGCTTTGCAGTTGAATGAATGGTTAGGTGAAAAGCAAGAAAATTAAGCATGGTTAAAGGAGAAAAATTTGGACTAATTTGCAGAGTGATTCCTACTTGATTAAAAAAAAAAGAGAAAAAAATTTTATGACTGTACACAAGCAGGAAACAGAGGACACAAGAGCCAGACTTCATTCCATTCTTATGGTGGGCACTGGGCATCTCAGTGGAGGGTGAGATGGATAGCTAAGAGGTGCATCCATTGGAACGAGAAGTCAGAGTTGTGAGGAAAAGCTATAAAGACCATCAGAGAGCAGAACTACTGAAGGCTGGATATTGGAGGAAGAGTTATGGCTTCCAATCAGAAGAAGCATGAGAAAATTAAGATCTAGCTTTCAGTCTAGGATGCTGGATAAGGGAGCTTGGGTGCTTGACATGTTCAAGCTAAGAAAAATAGAGCATTTTAATTATCAGTGAAAACAATAGATAAAAGAGTAAGGTTCTAAGTCCAGATAATAGCAGGGCAAATCAGAAGGGACAAGGGCAGAAACCATAGACTTGAAGCTTTAATAAAAAGCTTTATTGTCAGTTCTGAGAAAAAAATTTGGTCCATAGATACATTTCATTGTTATCTAAGATTAAAAAATAAACATTCTTTCTTCTAAGTAGATTTTGAAAGTTCTCCATACAAAATGATGATGACTATGTTAATTAGTTCCATTCAAAATCATATTTTGAAATAACACGAACATATAATAAATGCTTTACTAATTAAAATAATAAAATATTTTTAAAAATTTTCTGTGCATTGAAGAAATGTTTCTTATCGTTTTCAAAACAACTTCCCCAAACATTTTTAAATTATATATTTAAACCCAAAGAAATTTGAATTCTTTCCCAGTATTTCAGAACCAGTTGTTCACATAAAAATTCTGGACTACATTTTTTTTTAAATTTGCAAATCAGAGCATCATGTTCAAAAACTCGGAGCAATTAGTATAAGAAATTGTATCCCTATTTCCTTTTTTGAATTCATGATAGATAAACAAATGAGAAAAATAGGCTGATAGAATTTTAAAATATCTGTTTTACTGATGACAAATCTGAAGGGAAAGAGCTGACCCAAGTAAGCAGAAACTAAAGCCCATAAATATTAGTATCTACAATTACAGTCAAAGAATATGAGTAGAAAAACACGGGCCTCCTCAGTGAACTCCTGACTCTGTAATACTTGTTATATAGTAGAGCAAACAGAAAACTATCAGAAAAGAAAGAATAAAATGTCTGGCCTGTGAAGTCTAGGTTCTCCTTCGAACAAGAGCAAAGCAGCCATCAGTTAAGTCTCAGAAAACCTGAAAGAGAGCCTGGTGGGAAACCAGGTGTTCCCTCTATATGGAACATCATGTGACAACTATAGGTCCTTGAAGTGGGAAGTCCTTCTGTATATGTGTTTTTTTTTTTTTTTATTGGTTAATGAATAAAGAAGCTGCTTTTGTCTGCAATAGGGCAGAGTAGAACTAGGCAGGAAAGCTGAATTGGATGCTGGGAGAAAGTAGGCAGAGTCAGTGAGATGCCATGTAGCAGCCAGAGGAGAAAGAGGCTAGCCGCCAGCTGGAACCTTGCCGGTAGGGCTCAAGTCTTGTGATAAAATATAAAAAAAAAATAGAAATGGGTTAACCTAGGACGTAAGATCTAGCTAGAAATATGTATAAGCTAATAGGCCAAGTGGTGATTTAATTAAATCAGTTTCTGTGTGGTTATTTTGAGTCTGGGCAGCCAGGAATGAATGAGCAGCCTCAAACAAAGGTCCTGACTCTCAAAACTGAGAGCTAGTTCTCTTCTGGATCTCTAGTCCTTGTTGCTACATCTTAGCCAGCATCATCCCTCATATACATGATCTGTCTTGCTTTTCTGTCATCCATATGCAACCTTCTGTATTGTTAGGTATTACCAGTGTGATCTTTATCCCATCACATAACACGTGGGTGAAGCAGAATGAAAGACAGCTCCTTTCTCTGATTGCTAGTAGCACTAAGAAGCAGGTACTAAAGCCTTCAGTTTGGCAGCCTTTTATAAAGACAATAGATATGGACTGAGCAGCAGAGGAATGTATGGTAACAACTATTATTAATATTAAAATTCTACATAAAAATGATTAGCTGTGTTGTGAGATGGGGCTTCACAAACATATACTGTAGACTTTTCCAACTAATCACAAGAAAGCAGATGATAAGTGTGAAGAAAACAAAACAGGAGAGTCACCTAGTTTTTTTTTTCAACATTTCCATCACTACTCCTAGGAAAGGGAAGATCACTGAGGGATGCTCCAGACGCCAGTCCCTTCTTTGTGTTTTCATAGCTTCTGTCCTTCTTGCATCCCGATGGCCTCTACGATTATATTATCTTGATGGTCTGTGTCCAAAGCAAACAATCAATTTTTATTAAATATATGAGCAATAGTTAGGCAAGATATCTGAAGAAAGAATCTGTTTATGAAAAGTACAAAAAGCACATTGTATCACTGAATAAATGAGCTTTAATTTTTTTTGTAAATCTTCCATGAACACAAAGCAAATTGACTAAACCTTTGTCTGAGACACTACTGTTGTTCACACCATAACAGTATTGATCTATATCATGTATTTACTATGTTATATAGGTTGCTTTATAGAATAAACTAGATGATGATGCACATACAGGCATATTTCTCTAAAATAATCTATGTTCAAAAGGAGGCAGATCGAAAATTTCATGTACGAGATTAATGCCCTTGCAAAAGTGACCCCAAAATGTTTCCTTGTCTGCTGTGCATTGTCAAGACCCAGCAGGAGCAAGGGCATCCATCAGGGCCTTAATCTTTGAACCCCAAACCTCTAGAATGGTGGTAAATCAGTTTCTCTTCTTCATAAGCAGCCCAAATGGTAGTAAGAAAGACTGAATAAAGGACTATGTCAAAGAAAGCAATAATAGATTGACTAATACTGAATGTCTCAGCAAAATCAATTGTTAGAGTGAAGTGGTTAGAAACTGTTCAGGGTTACTATTGCTGTGATAAAACACCGTGACCCAAAGCAACCTGGTGAGCAATGTTTCAGTTGGCTTACGTATACTGAATCATAGTCTGTTGATGGAAACCAAGGTAGAATCTCTAGGTAGGAAACTAAAGGCATGAGCTGATGCAGAGGCTCTGCAGGAGTGTTCTTTACTGTCTTGCTCTTGATAGATTGCTCAGTCTGCTGCCTTATGGAATTGAGAACTGACAGGGCAGCGACCCCCATACACAATGGGCTGGGCTGTCCCACATCTATCACTAATTAAGAAAATGTACTGCAAACTTGATTCCTTTATGGAGGTATTTTGTCAATCAGATGACTCTAATTGTGTAAAGATGGTATAAAAGTCAGCATGATAGAAAGTGATGGGAAAGCTGTTATGTAAGATGGAATGGTTTGAATCATGGTGGCAGAAGGGGTCGTAGTTAGAATTGCCTGGAGTTTACAAAATGTTTTGCCTGAAGAATATTCATATCCTCTGATGGTTACATATATGGGTTCTAAGAAATTATGTGTACATGTTTTGTCTAGCCATATGGTCAAACAGTGTGAAAAGATGTGACTGAAATATATTTGGAGAGAGAATACAGTTATAACAAAATGCATGAAACTATTTTTGTCTGGCCATATGGTTGAACAGTATTCCCAGTGACTCAACAGTGAAAGGGTGTGGTTGAAGTATATTTGGAGAGAAGATACACAGTATAATTATTTATTTTTTTTCTGTTCTATGTAGTATCTTCGAGACTCTTCTTTGGTCCTAGTACTTTGTTTTTCTTCATATCTACAAATAACACTGAGAATGTTTAACATAACAGAGGTGCCCATTCATTCCCTTAATCTTTAATGAACAAATGCATTACTATGGAACATAAACTATGTCTTAATTTTTTACAACATTGAGTAATAAGACCACATTGAAGGCATGGAGCTTGCTTTGTCCTTGTGGAATCTCCTGCATCCAGAGTAAAGAAGTCACAGAAAGTTGCAGAATAAACAGATTCCTATTCATTTTTTCCTGATATTTCTGGTCTCTGAATCTGGTTTCAGTTAGATCGAAGGAAGTAAACGAGCAAATTAGTGTATGTTTCTGGCACAGTTTTTCTGTCGCTTAATCGACGAAAAGTTACTCTGGGAAGCAATTCATACTTCTTATTACCAAATGATAGTTGCTAACACTGTCAAATTCAAAAATCATATAAATCAGATCTTCCCATGAACGCTTGGTCATTATAAGATTTTCCCCCAATTTTACTGGTATTTTATTTAGCAAGTCATGAGAATGCCAGGGAATACATCCAGGCCTTCAACCATAATCTTCTAGTTCCAAAGAAGAGATTACTGACTCTCTGTTTAAATCTTGTTAAAAGGGTAAACAAATTATGCTTTGAGCTGGTTCAAATTTTCTGCAAGTTAAAAATCACCTTTTAGGATCTATCTTTTTCCTGGGCTGTTGCCAATGTTGACAAATCATGGGCATAAGCTGTCAATCTGCCTTCCAATCCGTTTCCACATTTGGAGATGTGGTTTACAAAGTTATATCTGTCTCCAAATCTTCTTGTTAAAGGGAAGATTTTGTTAAATTGCTTATCTTAAAATACCCCAACCTGAAAATAAGTTTTGGAAAGTGTTCTTTACACCCCCATCAGACTGACACACACTTCTGCTGCCAAAGCCTTTAAACATAGTCCTTCCCCATCTCCTTTTACTGTATGATACTTTTATTTATCCTTTTAATTTTTGAGTTTTTTGCACTCTCTCTGTCTCTTTTTACTTTTTATGAGTATGAGGAAGCAGATAGTTTTGTTCTGTGACTGCTCTCCTAGAAACCATGGTAAATTGATATATCAAAGAGTAAATCCTCTCTTACTAGTTAAACCATCTGTATTCCTTTCTTATCACAGTGAAAAGGAGACCAGGTTAGACATTGGAGTTTCTCTTGCCACAGACTAGGAGAGTAGCAAAGCATCTTGGTGTGTCTGTTTTCTAAAGGAGAAAAAGAAGGTGTGGAGTATGATGGGGGGGGGAGGTGGGGAGGATTTGGGAAAAGATACAAACAGAATACACTGTATGAAAAAGAATCTGTTTTCACTAGAATGTACAAAAGCAAAGGGGCTAATGTATTTCTTCATTATGTCACCTGTTACTGACCTGAACTCTAAGTCTTTCAAGTTACAATGCCAGAGTTTTCATGCCTTAAAACCAAGAAAGGCAAACTACAGTCTGCTGTTAGGATCTGAAGATGAAAAGTCTCCCCGGGGTCTTGCTTACTTGCGGATGGGCTTTTAGGAAATCAAGTGATCCTCAATATTTTTACAAAATCAATTGTTGAATCATTTGATGGATTCATAATATACTGACATTGTTTGGAGGTTGTTAAAATCGGAGATGGGGGCTAGTTGGAGAGAGTAGGTCACTGGAGGTATGACCTTGGAGACTATGACTTCTCTTGTCCTCTTCGTGCATCTACCTTTTCTACAACCCATCAGCCACGAGATAAAGCAATTCTCTCAGCACATGTTGAGAAAACACAGCATTCTGCCAAAGCACCATGGGGCCAAAGAGTCACAGAGTGAAACTGTGACAGCCAAATGAACCCGTTCCCCCTTACCATGCTCATGCCCGATATTGTGTCTCAGCAGTGTCTGCATGTCCAACATGCCTCCTCGCCCCACGTGACATGGAAGTTGTGTATCTGGGTAAATGTATACAGTGCCGTGGATTATACAGATACAAAGTATAATTGCAGTATTTCCTGATTTTGTATTACTAAAGAAAAACTGATTATTTTATATCTTAATGATGTTAACTTGACGTTGTCTGAGGCCATTAGGGTTGTCAATAGATTGTCTTCCATCCACTCTGACTTCAATCTGTACAAGTGAAGTTTATAAACATGAAGCAGGATGGAAGTCAGGGATGGAGAATTACTATTGAGGATGTTAACTGTAAGAGGTCCATGACTATTTAGACTTAGTAAGAGAGTTGTTGAATCCAGATGTGGGTCATTATATAGCTGCATGTATGGTGAGGAACCTTACTTCTGTGGAATATAGTGGAGAATGGTGGAGCAGGATACCCGACATTCTCCTCCAACATTTTCCAGCATCCCCACGGGCATGTGCATCCTGTGAACAGAGACTGCTCATTCATTTCCTGACCTCCAAGACTTGAATAATCACACAAAACTATAGTAATTACAACATTGTTTGGCCAATGACTCAGGCATATTTCTAGCTAACTCTTACATCCTGAATTAACCAATTTTTATTAATGTGTATATTGCCACGGGGCTGTGGCTTAGCAGAAAAGTTCCGGGTCCTCCTCTTTTGGCAGCTACGTGGCATCTTTTTGATTCTGTCTACTCTCTCTATATATATCTCTTCTAGTCTGGTGTATTCTGCCCTGTAACAGGTCAAAGGAGATTTATTCATTAACCAATATAAGCAACATATATACAGGACATCCCTTATCAGCATGCCCCCCAAATATGTGCATACAACATACACATAGCTACACAATAAAAGTAAAAACAAGGTAAAATAAATCTAATGGCATGCTTCTTTAGCCCACTATGCCCAAAATAATAAATATAAGTTTATTATTTTATTATTAAAAAACATAATCATTGTACAGATGATATAGTCTTTCTATTTTTTTTTGTGCAAAGCTTTTAAAAATCCAGCATGTTTTTATATCACCTGAATGCCCAGATTCAGACTAACTTCATGTCAAATGACCAATAGCAGATTTTGATAATGTCATTATTATAACCTATATAAGCATTATTGCTAGTAGAATGTTAACGTGTTTATTCTAGTAAACTTGAGAATAATAGTTAGGTCTATCCAGAATATCCTCAACGTATGTGTGATATGCACACATTATTTTAAGAGCTACATTTTTAAATTTAAAAAAGTTTCAACATTAAAAACTGTATGTTCATATCCCTTTCCAAATTATGAAATGTGCTGCAATATATTGTTTATATATATTTATAGTTCTAATATTTATCACTGCTATATTACATTTAGGTTAAATTATTTGAAATAGACTTTCTGGCCCAGGATAAACTAAAAACTACAATGATAAAAACATTAGAAATTATCTCTGCTGAAGGAATAACATTTTTATTGACCATGCCATATGGTAGTGGTAATGATTGTATTCTTGAATCTCAGCACCATTTCTATGGATGTAGAAGATGGGGAGTGATTCAAAGCCATCTTTATCTATTTAACAAGTCTGAGGTCGATCTAGGCCACATGAGATTCTGTCTCAGAAAACATTTATATGGTATTTAATAGTTTTTAAACAATTTCGTATTTTGTAAAAGACCTATATTTATTATTTTAAAGTGCTGTGTGTGTGTTAGTGTACACATGGGAATGCAGGTACCTGGGGGGCTCAGAAGACTCCCCTGGAGCTGGCACCTGCTCCAACAGGATCAACTCTATTATGATGTCCAGGCAAGGATGATCAGAGACTGCTTTTCTGAGTGTTGCAGCTGGTAAGAGGAACGGTCAGCTACTTGATCTGTAGCAAGCAGTAAAAGGCATGGGGCCCGGGGGGGGCATTTCTCCCCCACCCACATATCCACATGACAGACGAGTGATGGGGACAAAAGCCTCAATGCTCACAACTTCAGGGCTGGCTCACCCACACCTCTGCCAGCAGGGGCAGCTCTGATATGGTGCCCAGTTGGTACAGTGCCCATTCTCTAGAGTGTTGCAAATGGTAGGGGGGAGGTTCAGCTCCCTCACCAGCTGGAGATGGGAGGGGCAAGGAGGAAGGGCATCTTTTCCCAGTTTCCACCACCACACTGTAGACCAGGGAGGCAGTACCAGCTATGCCCCTCTCATCTTCACCCCTGTCTACAGGGTTAACTCTACTGTGTTGTCCACACAAGGGCTGTAGGGCCTGTTTAGCTGAGTGCTGAGAACTTTGAATATTTAATGGCAGACTTATTGAGACATATTGCATGTGTTATGAGTTCTCATGCATGCTAGGGCATGTAATTTAGTGCTTTCAGTGTGTTCATTGAGTCATGCCATGCTTGTCACAGTTTAATTTTAGAAGGTTTTCACAATTTCATCAGTAAATCCTGCGATAACTAAACATCACTTCCTGTTTTCTGTTCTACTCATTATAGCCAATCAATTACGTGTTTTCTATTTCTGTAGACTATTTAATTCTGAACACTTGATACACAGCATATGGTCTATCATGACTAATTTCTTATACCTGCTATAATATTTTCAGAGTTCATAATTATGACATTTTTAAATACTTCATTAGTCTTTATTTACAACGATGTAACTTATTTTCTTTGATCCTCTGAGACAGGGTGTTTCCCTGGAACCCAGGTGGGCCTCAAGCATCCATATTCTCAAGCTGGTCCACAACCACAGAAATCCTTTTGCCTTTTCTTTTCCCAAGAGTTGGACATACAGTAAGAGCTAACATAGCCAGCCATATTATATTCTTTTGTATAGACATATGACATTTTGTTTATATATTCATCATTTAATAAACATGTTTTTTGTATTCCAATTCTGCCTTATATTAATACTGTTTCCATGAACATTTAAACGGAATTTTGTGTGCATAAAATTTCACATATGTTTTAAAGTATTTTGTGTATATACACCAGAGGAGAGTTATTTAGTAAAATGCTAAGCCTAGCCAACATTTTGAAGAAGTAGAAAACTCTTTCCCAACATGCTTGAATAACTAAAATCCACCCAGGAATATGTGAAAGTTCTGTTTTCCCTACACATTCCCCAGAAGAGCTGGCTTTGGTCTCCGATCGCAGTTCTTCCTCCTCTGAGTGGACATCTCACGGTTTTGATTTGAGTTTTCCTAGTCGTTTTTGATGTTGTTTATTTCTCTGTGGTCTCCTGGCTATTTACATGTCTACTCTAGAAAACTTCTATTCAAATATAATGACTGCTTTTAAATTGAGTTGTTTGTCTTTTGAGCTGGAAAACCCTGAATTGTAAGAATGCTTCAAACAGTCTAGATTGAATTCCCACTTTAAGCCTACCATATGAAAATTAATAGATCTCTCTGGGTTTTATGCTTGTCTTAATTAGACAACAGCAATCATTCCTCTGACAAAGTGATTGCCCGAGAATTTCTGTATTGATCTATGTCTTCAATAGTAGATACATTTGATAGAAGGAATCTGTTGAACTTGTTTACCATAGCTAGATTCACACACTCACGTTCACTAGAGAACTCTCAGTGTCCTACATACTCAGACAAGATCATTCACCTTTCAGATAATACCAGTCAATCACTGTTGTAATAGGTGATTTTGCATTTCCTTCTAAATATCTAACAAAAAGTAGTCAAAGTTTCTGTAAAGGGCAAACCAATACAGAATTAGTCTTTGTGCACTATGCAGTATATTTTCAACTATTCAGTTTTGTTGTAGAGAAGAAGCATTCATAAGCAATATTTATATATATGTACATGGTTGTGTTACAATAAAACTTTATTTACAAAGAAAGAGATCCAGGCGGTTTGCTTATCTCTTATAGGTCAAGAATGGTACAATAATCACCTTCGTGCTTATGGAACATAGCAATATAATAATAACAATGTCATTAATAATAATAACTGTCAGTAAAGACTCAAGAAGTGCGATTTTACTTCAGTGATTTAAGTTATTCCTGCCAAGATACAGATTGGTTTAGTGTATTTGTGGAAGACAATTATGTTTTCTTTATAAGTTTGTTTTTCAATTGTAATAGTGGCCACTACTAATGAGTGATGCTTTTAATTTGAGGGGAAATTCTTTTAGATTTTATTTGTTGTGTTATTTTATATGTGTGAGTATTTTGTCTGCATGTACGTATGTGCACCATGTGCCTGCTGTGCCTATAGAAATGAGAAGTTACTGTCAGATTACCTGGGGCTGAATTTGAAGAATGTTCTGAGACAGTATATGGGTAACGGGACTTGAGTCTAGGTCTCTCTGCAAGAGCAACACATACTTTTAACTCTCCAGCCTGGTTTTTGAAAATTTTTAGGTGCTTAATTTTTTAATCTCTTTATGAGGCATTATGATTTCTGTTATTGCCTCTCTCTCTCATCTCTCCATTCACCTCTTTCTTCATATATTTTTGTATTGCTTGTTTCCCTTGGGTTTGGCAAGGACCACCTTGGGATTGGAAGGTTTGGATTGGAGCTCTCCACTGGAGCTTGGTAAGTTCAGCAGTGATTATATAACTGAAGACAACGATTACCCAAATCTTTCAGTGGCCATCAGCAGCCAACGGTTCATCAGTAAGATGTAGATTCTATAAGTCTCTTCCCATTCATGACTGACCTTTGAGAGGGCCTGTCTTGTCCAGATCCAACACAAGAAATTATGAGGGCCTTGAATTCATGATTATATAGGTTATAACCAAATCATAGGATTTTGATGCCATTCTAATTTTTTTTTGGTTCTTACATCTTGTCCACAATATTCTATGTGGTTTAGAAGAGGTGGTGTACATGATTCATTTAATATTGAGCCTGTATTCATTTCTTATTCTTGGGCATCTATGAGTCCCTGTACCCATCACCATTCTATATGAAAACATGCTTCTCTGATAAGGCTTGAGAATAACCCCTAGCTAGAAACATAAACCAAGACAGTCAGAGGCAGTTTTGATTAATATTCAAATGCAAGAGCTGGTTGGGGACATTCCGTATTCAAACTACAGCTGCTACACTAGTTTACACGCCTGACACACTGACAGAGGGCATCACCTTCCCCACAACAACACCAGCACTTTTTGTCATGTTTATCATTGATGATTGACAGTCTGAATGGGATGAGATGGAACCTTGAGGTAGTTTTAGTCTGCATTTCCATAGTGGCTAAGTATATTGAAGGCATTTTAAGTGTTTACAAGGGATTTGTATTTCTTCTTTAGAAAACCTTCTGTTAAGCTGCACAGCACGTTTTTAAAACCTGATTTGTTGTCTTGACATTTAGTTTTTTTAAATTTTTTGTTGTTTTTCTTTTTTAAAACTATTTATTTATTTATTATGGAAATATTCTGTCTGTGTGTATGCCTGCAGGCCAGCAGAGGGCACCAGACTCCATTACAGATGGTTGTGAGCCATCATGTGGTTGCTGGGAATTGAACTCAGGACCTTTGGAAGAGCAGGCAATGCTCTTAACCTCTGAGCCATCTCTCCAGCCCCGACATTTAGTTTTTATAGCTTTGCATAGTTTAGTCACGGATCTTCTGTCTAAAGTACAAGGGTCAAGTACTTTTTCCTATCAAGTACATTTTGTGGACCACGTTTCCACCTGACTTATAGTTGCTTTTGCTGTACAGTGACATTTTAGAACTATGAAATCCTGTTTATTGGTTGTTGATTTTATTTCTATTGATATTTCCTATACCGGTGTCTGATTCAGATTGCCCCTACCTGTGAATCAATGCTTAAAAGTGTCCCAAACATTCTCTCTATCAGTTTCATAGGGTTGGGCTTTCTGACGATGCCTTAGGTTCAGTTTGATTGAGTTCTGTGAGGATGGATGATGAAGATTTGTTTCCACTTTTTCTGTGTGGATATCAAGTTTCCTGAGTACCCTTTGTTGAAGATGCTGTCATTTCTTCAATGTGTACTCTGGAAATCTTGGTGAGTACTTTCCATGCTTCTGTGTCCCCTTATATTCTATTAGGCACTTCAGTGTCAATGTTTTCTATACTTTGACATATGTTGTGTGATTTCATTGCCTTAGATTGTATACAAACTTGTAATAATAGGCTTGGTACATGTTGTGTATTTCATAATACTAGATTATATTTCTTTATTTTTCAAATAGCATTGAAAGTAAAATTCATATGCTTAGCATTTTTACAAATATATCTAAACAGGCAAGAATCCATGAATGAAACTAGATAGTTTAGAATGAACCCAGGTAGTTTCGAGCTTCATTGAAGTGTTATGGAGAGAAAACTTTTACACAGTGTTCAAAGAAAGAAGATAAAATTTAATTTTATTGATTAATATGAAACAGTAGCATAGAGTCTCTTCTTATAGGCACAATGATAATCTCTAATTTGTGATTTGTAGTCCAGGTCAGTTAACTTCTCATTAGTGAAGTTCAAGTTTCTTCCCAGGCTGTGATCATTCATGCTCTAACCCTTGGTTTCCCAAGGACGCAAATTTACCTCCAGCTGTAGGTGGATATGAATTGAGAGATGTTGAGAGAAAAATTCTGGGCCAGTTTTGGCATCATTTGTGAACTCAGGATCTGGAAATGCTACCAGATAGCCTGGAACTCTCTCAGGACTTGAGATTAGAAAAAGTCTTTAGAAGAGCTATAAGCTGCTTAGTGTGTAACTCTTGAAAGTCCCTCATTCCACAGATAAAAGTCTCAAATAGTACAGTTTCTACCAGCTGTAGAAGATACACAGGTGTACAGGCCCCACTGAGATATCTGCACCATAGACTCATCTACTTCTAGGATTTACAAACGTGTTATCAGTCATTCTGTCCTGAGATTGCAAAACTGAGTACATATGTGCAAGGACTGGGTGCCCAGATGTGTTTTGCTGGTCATGTGTGCTCTTTTAAGAACTGTTTGGCCTCGTAAAGGGACGCAGATGACAAATGTTCTCTTCAAAAATTAGAACGGGACACATCTTTATCACTGGGCATCCAGGAGTGTGAGGAAGGTGGAGAGTAACTGTCTCTCTTATTCAGCCCTAATTCCCTGCTGCAATACTTGGAACCACTTAGTTCTTTCATAGGTCGTTACTTGGTGAACTTATACTACTGGAACCACATTAGTTCTGAGACAAAGATAATCAACTCTTCTCTGGGTGTAGTTTTGGGAAAGAAAAAGATGAGATGGATTGTATCAAGAAATAAAGAAACTTAATGGTCCAGGATCTGGATCCTAGCCCATTGTCCTTCCTGTCATGTGATGTTGGCATCTCTGTCAGGAATCAACCCCAGTAAATGAGATAGCAGCCACAAGGACTCAGTTACTAGGGAGATAAGATAAGAATGTCTTTAAAGGTTATGATACTTAGTGAATAAATCATTTGTTTTGTGCTGTACTTGAGGATTTTAATACATAGACTGATAACCTGGTATGAATTCTCCTTATGGAAACAGTATTTTCCAACTCATTTTTTAAATTTAATTTTAGCATATCACCCAAACACATTAGCTGAACAGCAGTGGGTAACGATTGTTTTCACAGGAAATTGGCCCTTCCTCTTTCAGTTTACTTAAAAGGCTAGGGGGCAGGGAGAGGTGTTTTCCAGTGTATATACACACGAGGTAGTGTGTATATTTACACAGTGCACAGATGTCTCCAAAGCTGCATGTGTTTGCTGCAGCATCTGGCTTCCTGTGGTATCCTGACCTCTGCTCTTGGACAGCTGGATTGGCTCAGAGTCACAGGCAAGACTTACAAGGCTCACAGAAGACCACATTTTCAAGCTGTACTCTGTTTCTCCGTCCAGCTTTTCCCCAGAAGGAGTCAGGGAAGGTTACCACCTAGGGCCTTGTTTTGGTAGCCCTGCTTCCCTGAAGAATTTTTCATGGTTGAAATAAGTATACACTGACGATATGGTTCATGTGAAAAAGTCCTGTTTGGAAACCCTCCTTCCCATCCTGCCCATTAACTCACCCCTTCTAAGGCTCTCGTCAGGGATCTGGGTCAAAGTGAGAGGCTTAAGACAAGACAGTTCCCCACTGGGGCCTGGAGTAAAACAACCCCGAGAACAACCTTCACCTCGGGACAGTGTGAAACTGAAAGCAGTCATCCATTGAGCTGGAGCCACCTGGGGGCCTGCTGCTGGCCAGATGTGAGTCAAAGGAAGCACAAATCATCACAGTGGAGCACGGTCTCCTCTCTGCTCCGAAGGGTGTGCTCATGTGTCTGTACGTATGTTCATTTGTCCTAAGAGAGGAAGATTATACCTCTAGCGCCTTTTCATTTTCTGATCTTTTACATAGCAGTCACTGCAATTTACAAGCAAGCTGCTCACCATTTCTCTTCACAAGCAATCAACAACTCTCTAGCCCGGGAATACATGGTCTTCAGGGATCTAGGTTTTGTCCCTAGTGCACAGTCTCTTTTGCCAACTGCTGACCTAGAATTTATCATTTATGGAGAGCAATCTGGTCAGGCAGAGGGTTGAAGGATTTACATTTCTGTTTCATTTTTCTCCTTTCTAGGAACTCAAACACAAAATGAGACCTTGCAGTTTTCTATGCTGACACCCATCTCTTTCGATCCTTTCTTTTCTCTCCTCCCTTCACAATCTCCTTTCTCCCCCTCTATCGCTTCACCCATGCCTCTCTTTTTTCTCTGTCCTGCTTGTCCTTTCTCTCCCTGTTCCCAGAATGAGAACACTTTTCTCTTTTGCAGTCATTCATTCCTAATGATTTTGATATTTTTCAGATCTGCAAGCAATTATTAAGGCAATTACTTAATGTCCAATTTATCTATTTTTTGTTTACTGCCTGAAAAAATTGTTTCCGTTGACTCCTGAGCTTCCACTATGCAGCAATGTCAAGACTCTTCTCTATGTTTATTCTGCTGAGAAAATGAATGGATTTTGACACAGACTCTCCCATCACCCCTCTCTAATCCTCTGGACTCATAGATCTGCCCACACCCACCCTTCCTTTTATCTCTGGCATTATGAAAACACTGACGCCTCGTTCTGGCTCGCTTACTCAATCACTCCAGGTGATTTCCTCCATCCCACCTGGAAACATTTCCAGATACCTCTAACACTGAACATTTCTTTCCTACCTTTGCCTTTCTTCCTTTCTCTCCCTGGCATCATTCTTTAGTTCTGTTGAGAATGTCATGTGTGCACACAGCATCTATGTCATTTCTATCTCCTCTCCATTCCCCAATTACTCCCATGCCCTCTTCTTTTCTAATTTATGACTCCTTATTCTCTCTCTCTCTCTCTCTCTCTCTCTCTCTCTCTCTCACACACACACACACACACACAATCTCTGTGTGTTCATGTGCAAGCCCAAATATGTGTGCATGCATGTAAATACAACCTGCTGAGTCTACTTAGTGTTGCTTTTATGGACACGTGTTTAGGACTGATGACTTTGGAATGACCATTCTATCAGGGGTCATCTCAGGAGAAGACTGATTCCTCCTCCCTTAGGTCCCGTTCACCCAGGTGAGTCATTTTGATATTCTCACCACCTACTCATATTGGCATGTCAAATAGTGCTGTCATTGTGAATGTTTTGTTTAGAAAACCATACTTTTAAGAGTTCCTAAGTTTAACTTATTATATATAGAAGATATTGTCTCACAGAAGATATCCTGATCCTCTGACATCTGTAATCTTTCTGCCCCTTCTTCTTCAATGCTCCCTGAGCACTAGGAACAGAGGTTGTACTGTAAATACATCAGCTGGGACTGGAAACCCTATGGTCATTTGTTCTCTGCATTTCAAATAGCTGTGGATTTCTGTGATGGTCTCCATCTGCTGCAGAAGAACTTTCTTTGATAGGTTCTTCAACACTTCACAAGGATGTAGAAAGTGCTCATGAGGTACCCATTTCCTGCAGAGTGTTTTGCAATTAGTAGCTGTTGGAGGAAAAAACACTTTTCTTTCTTTTTTGAAGAATATATATTTTATTTTTATTCTATGTGTGTGTGTGTTCATGTAGATGGGTACATGTGACTACAGGTACCCTTGGAGGCCAGAAGCATCATGGGAGCTGGACTTACAGACAGTCGCGAAGAGCCTACTACAGATGCTAGAAATTTAACTCAGCACTCCTGTAAGAGCAGTGTGTACCCTCAGCCAAGGAGCCATCTCTCAGCTCTAGCCATCACTTTCCTTCAGCAGTGTAGCTCCTGGGAAGTGGCCTCTGCTCCATTAAACTGCCCCACACCCACTCACATGCAAACAACCACAGTTAAACTCAGTAGAGACAAAAAGACATAAAACTAAATAGAGTACACTTGAGTAAAAGAGGAGCAGGAAGGGAATAAGAGAATTGTGAGGGGTGAGTATAATCACAATTCATTGCATGTATGTATGAAATTGTATAAATTAAGAAGAGTCCCATAAAATAGTAAAAGAAGGTGTTGCTTTCTGAACCTCCCCCATAAAAGAAGGTAATGAAGAAATGTCTAGTAAATTATTAGAAGGTACAGAGAAGAATGATGACCAATTTCTTTTCAAAGATTGCTTCTAAGAGTCAAGGGGTAAGGGGAAGCAATAAATGGTCCAATTATGATGCAAGCTGTAATGTGACATTATATCTCTAGTACTGCATCCATAGAAACTGTGCCCTTGGTTGGTTTGGGGACAAAAAGATAGTAGACCCCTAAATGGAAAAGTCCCAGGGAAAGTGAGCCAAGCTTTAGAGACACATTCAAGATGCAAAATCTACTTAAAGATGAATTGCCTAAGCTAAAGCTTCAAGATTCTGGAAAAGAAAAATTGTTGTCTTCATAATCTTGGGATAGATTTGGTGGACAATGTACAAAAGTATGAGCCATCTACATAATAGAATGAAGGAATTAGATGCTATTGAAATAAACTCTCTCACATCATAAACCACTAAAAACAAGTAAATAAGCTATGGACTTGGAAAAAATACCTATGATACAAGTAGCCAATAATTATATATCTGATAAAAGGAAACCCAGAAGGTTAACAATAAAAACCATTACACCAGAAATCGAGCGCTTTCCATAGACTTGGCACATGGTATACAATACTCCTTAATTGAAATGCTGTCTTGACAAATTCACAGATATCTGTTGTTATAAACATAACCAGATTTACTCCATTATGATGATTATTGTGTAATCATTTCAAGATTTTAAATGTCTTAAATATTAACAATCATTTCAAGATTTAAAATATCCTAAATATTAACACTCTAGTCAAGTTCAAAATGTAAATGCCATCTGCTATCCTACATCAAAAATCTCAGAAACATCTTCGACATTAATTTAATCATCATTATGTTAAATGTTCTTCCTCAGTCTCCTGGCTTCTGTGACATCTGTTAGTCACAATATAGTTGGTTAAAACAGATGCATGAATGAGATCAGCCCTAAAGACCTTTGGCTATCCTTTGCTTAAAGAACTAAGATCTAGGGCTGGTGTTGAGTTGAGGGCTGTGCTCTCATGGTTTTAGTGGCTTTCCATTAATGGAAACATTTGAATGTGTGTGGGTGGACAGAGAGAGGATGGAATCAGATGTGGTTACTAAGACAAAGCAAATACTATGTGTGCAGTAGAAACCAAAAACAGATCCTTCTACAGGGAAAGTGGGTTTTTAGGCTTTAATTGTTATGTTAAGGCTGGTTCTGCAAGATATGAAGGAATGATGCTTGGATATATTCAGCTGTGGTAGGCATTGGTAGCATATTTTTGCTAGCTAAAGATATAAGTTCTTTTAGTTCTTGCTTACTATTATTATGAGCTCAATTAACTGTGGAATGTGATTATGGAATCATGATGCTGGTAGGGCAGAAATTTTAAGTGAAACAGCAATCAGAAAATATTTGAGTTCAGTAAGCAAAGTATGTATACTGATTGATAGTTTTAAGTAACAAGAGCAATGTTATACTGTTACAGGGAGCAGGGTCCCTTGTTCCGGCCACCCGGCTATCTTACATCCAAAATAATCATACAGAAATTGTATTAATTAAATCACTGCCTGGCCCATTATCTCTAGCCTCTTATTGACTAACTCTCACATCTTGATTTAACCCATTTCTATTAATCTGTGTTCACCAGGAGGTCGTGGTTTACCAGGAAAGATTTAACATGTCTGACCTGGTATCGCCATGGCAGCTCTCTAACTCTGCTTTCTTCTTCCCAGAATTCAATTCTGTCTCCCTGCCTCCCTAAGTAATGCCCTATCACCAGACCCAAGGCAGTTTCTTTATTAACCAATAAAAGCAACACAAATACAGAAGGACTTCCTACACCATTATACATTGTGTGATTATTATCAATTCAGCATTTTAGGAATTTGGACCAATATTGGATGGTAAAGTTGAAAACAATGACATGAGATAAAATTCTGAATATCTTATTGGTGCCTCTGTAGCACCTAGACATTCATTTTGTGATGCTTTTTTGCTAGGTGTGTACCATTCTTTGCTTGATTTGTTCATCTGGGCAATGACTTACTGGGGTTCTTATGTGCCCCCCCCATCGGTGTGTGTGTGTGTGTCTGTCTGTCTGTCTGTCTCTCTCACTTTCTGTGGCTTAAGTCTTGACTATTTTATGTCATTTTTTCATCTGATAATCTGGTACATTCCAGACGTGTGATTTAGTCCAATGTTGCTTTCCATGACTTGGAAAGAGTTGGCTGTAAGCTATCACACGCCAGTACCAAGTTGGCTGTTGATTTACCCATACACAAAACTGCACTTGTGTTTATGTCTTTCCTATGAAAGAGGCTGTTACATTACACTAACTGCTCAGGAAAAGCTGATGAATGAAATGCACTGTATCATCACAGAAATAGTATGTGTAGCCATTCACCTCAGTGTGTTTTAAAAAGTGTTTTCACAAACGTTACGCTCTTGTTTGGATTTAACAACAGCCTAGAGTTGAAAATGGATGTTATTTATGTATTTTCTGGGTAGAAAATTAAGCTTCAAAGTACTTTAGTTGCTTCGTAATGTTATAAATATCAGAGAATTGCACTTAGAAGCACTTTCCCCTCTCTAGTGGACCATTTTAAGAAGACAACTGTCTGTAATGCTCTGAGTTTACTCTTGCGGAATGGAGAACTACACTGCTAATCCTTATGTGCCTACCATTTAGTATATGTCAGTGAGCTGTAATCTCCACGAGATACCTTCATCTTATGTCTCTTGTTGGTAACATTAATTGTGAATGGCACACTTATTTTCTTGAATTTTGAGTTGCAGTCAATAAATAGGTATTTTCATAGGACAAGGGCAATGTGTACACACTGTGAATGATTAATTTGACCTCCAGTTCTGGCACATAAAAGCTACATGTAACTGAGTCATCAAACCTTACCAAGCCTCCATTTTCTTATGAATATTATTCAGAAAGACATACCATTGCACACACAACATTCATGTACTTAAAATCTATCAGTTGAAGCAGCTCTGACCACTGAATTTATCCTCTTGATGAGGAAAGATCAAAGGAAGAACACATCTAGAACCCAAAAAATCGTGTCAGCACATTCATGTATACATTAGGTTATAACATAACTGAACTTAGAGATCACTGAAAATACTAAAATCATACAGAGGATAAATTACCAGACATATATAGTTCCTTAGCAAAGAGTCACTATTAAAACGGAAAAATAACATAATTTGTACATGTACCAAACTTTTAGAAAGACAAATTCTTACTCCTCAGTTGAACATCTTTATCTTTGAGGTTCCCCAATTTTCTAGTCAGTACCTGTACATGCCTATACTTAGGAAGTATGCTTGAGAACACTCTTAATTCTCTTCATAACTGCAGATACCATCAGCTCTGTGCTGCACGGATACAGAAAAACCACATTTGTTCATTAGGAAATTTTTTTTCAAATTTTAACAGTCTAAAAGCATTTTTATTATTTTGAATTCTATGGGAAAGGTGAATAACTATGTTACAGGGTTTTTACATATCACTCCATAATAGCAAATGCTTTCTTGTTGAAAAAAATGAGTGCTAATGCTTAATTTCAACTAATAAAAATATTTTATTATATATGTTTAGATGAGTTTGGTAAGCTTCCTGAAAATAGACATTTTATTCTTCATGTAAAAATATATGACATGCATCCTAAGAGTATTGCTCATTAGGAAATTTTTACAACTATATTTCATTTCAACCAGCGTGCCAGTAAACGGTGAATTCCTATTCCATAGAGGCACATGACTTTGGGGCATGCTGCAGGCTTATGCTAAGTCAGTAGTCTTTGTAAGCTGTTATGTTTATTTAACAATCCTCTAATGTTTATCACTAAGTGTAGGTTACTGAGTTGATTGAAAGTGGCTTTATTTTTGTGCTGATACAGTTTAAAAATAGGATGAGTTAGAAAAACACAGTGGTTGCAAAAGACTCTGTTTTTCAACTTAGGATGCTGTTTTGTAGTGATTTTTGCATTTTATAGGAAAGCTGAATCAATTACTAGATCATTTATTTCATAAAATATTTGAACATAATATACTCTGAATCTTGCAAGTAACTAGTAAATCCATCTGAAACAGTGGGTGGAGGGCACATTTCCTGGCATCAGAGACCCCTGGGTTATAAAGGTAGTGGCACTGCTTGAAAGTTCTCTCCCCTTTTCTCATGTCTATGTTTGTACCAGTTTCTTACCCTGCAAAAGGGAGACTACATATTAACTGGGAAACGACACAGTAAGTTGTGGGCTTTGGAGGAACGCCCAAGCAATTAGGAATTAAAGGTGAAATGGAAAACACTGAGGTTAGCCGGGATATTTCCCACTGCTTGACTGAGATGGTAGAACAATAGTTAACAGTGTGAGGCCAAGAGTCTAAATGAAAATCTCAGCTAAGTGCCATACTCCACGATATTCAGGCCAAGCTACAGAAAGAGAATAAACAACACTTGGAGTAGAATCCGAATCTAATGAGCAATCTATACACCTGTGCAGGAACCACAAGAAACAAGCAGGTGGTCCTCACTCCCTACTCTCTTTTCTCTGTTCTCTTTTCGCTGATTGACTGCAATTTCCTTATCCCATGAGTTTAGTCTACATGGTGAAATTGTGCTTGCGATAATGAGGAAAATTTTCAGATGAGTTGTGTGATTGTACCAAGGTAAAGATGTAACTTAGCAATAACCACATATACCAAAAATTCAAATGTAGGTACCCAGTCTTTCTTGACCTGAAGACATCCGTCTGTAGAATCCCCAGAAAGACTTTGATTGATATTTGAGTCCTTGAAGAACTTTTATTTGGATGGGTAAGTATTTGGTCAGTCTGTGGAGGATCTGCACACAGAAAACTCACTGGAAAATGCTCACAGTTTGGGCACTTCTCAGTAGCAAATAGAAAGGAACTACGCCATGGCAGGAGGTAGGCTTCCAACAACCACCTCCAGCAGCCCTGGTAAAAGCAAGCAGTATTAAATGAGACTACAAATAAACTTAGGATCCTGTTCTCTTTCACTGTTGTTCTCTGAACGCCTCATTTGACATCATTGTTTCTTCCTCCTGTGTCTGTACTGACCTCTTTCCATTCGTTGCTGCAAACTTGCTCAACCCATCAATAATCTCCAAGATCTCTCTGCAATACTTAACTCTAATCTATCCTCCACGTAGTATCTTTAAAATGAAAATCTGGTCGTCTCAAATTTCTTTCAGTGATTTCCCTTGAGAGAGTCAGCTCTGAGCCCCACAGGCATTCGTTCCATTACTTACCTCTGCTCTTTGCTCCACCTGTGTGCTCTTGCTTCTTTATACCCCTGCCCTTCCAGTCCCAGTGCACTGCTTCTACAATCTGCGGAGGTGCTGCGCTGCTTTTTATTTAGAGGGACTATGCACACCCTCATCATTTTGTTTAGGTGTCCCTTGTGTCCTCTTCTCTCCTGCCATGACTCTCTCTCCTCTCTCTCTCTCTCTCTCTCTCTCTCTCTCTCTCTCTCTCTCTCTCTCTCTCTCTCTCCCCCCCCCTCTTTAAATTAGGCCTATCTCTTTTTGTGGCCCCACATCCCCACATTCCATCCTCACTTGCTCTGTGCTCTTACAGATATCTTCAGCATCTGTATTTATCATATGACACATTATCCAGCTCTACTGAGAGTGAATGGGGTTACTTCCAGCTTGATACGTTGATAACTCTAAAAATTGGAGTGCAGCTTCTTTTTTGTCCCTGAAAACATAGGTATTTGTCCTTGAATGGCAAAATAACATACGGAATATAAGACAGAATTTTGTTGTTGTTTGATTGGCTTTTTTTTTTTTAGTGAAAAATGAGTCATACAAGTGGTAAGTTAAGAGAAACAGAGGAAGAGAAGGATGGAAGGAAAAGGGTTAAATAGTAAGATGGAGAGGAAAAGAGGGAGAGAGGGAAGTAAGGAAAGGTGAGCTGAAACGATCAGGGAATGTTTTATGATGTTGTTAATCACAGGACTACAATCTGCTTTCCAACGTGAGAATATTTTTCTTCTTCAGAAATTTCAGGCTCTGTCCCTTTGCTAGTTTGGGATGATGCTTTGCATTTGGACATTAAAGAGGCTACAGATCTCTTTTTCTGTGGTCAAGCTTTCAAAATTCTTTTTGCAGTTTTGGTGATTGAACCATTGACCTTGCACATCGTAGGCTAGCACTCTGCCACTGTGCTGTATTCATAGTCATGGCTAATATTTTTTTTTTTCTAAACATACAAGCAAGTAACTTCTGCTGTCTTCTGTCTGCGGTATCAGTGGCGCTCTTTGAAGTTGCCGACGAGGAGACATTTAGATGCCACAGTGACAATTTGGGGCAGTGGAGAATGGTTAAACGAACTAGATGTTCTAGTTGGCAAGTGGGGCACATACTCTGTTACCACAAAATGAATAGCATTATGATCACATCATACCACAGCCATGCCATTATCACAGAGAGACTGTTTCATGGCACAAAACTGTATGCAGCTTCAATTCTATTCCAATTTGGATTGAGCTGTCTTCTCTCTCTTTCAGGCTAAAAGTAAATTGTGCATAGGTAGATTGAGGTTTTGAAAGATTTATTTCATTTGGGATTTTTTTTGTCCAGGTTTGATATAACTATCTCTGTGTCTTACCAATAGAAATGAGCATTAATTCCACAAATTCATCTTTTTTAAAAAATGGTTTTTTTATAACTATTTTATTTTATTCTTAGATTTAGTTATTATGTATATAGTGTTCTGCCCATATCCCTGCAGGCCAGAAGAGGGCACCAGATCTCATTAAGGATGGTTGTAAGCCACCATGTGGTTGCTGGGAATTGAACTCAGGACCACTAGAAGAGCATTCAGTGCTCTTAACCGCTGAGCCATCTCTCCAGCCCCCCACAAATTCATCTTACTCTTGAAAATCTATTAGGTTTAAAATAATTTATTTCTTTGCCAGAAACACCTTAATGATTGGAAATGTGTAGATGTAACATTTATTTAGTAGTAATAAGAGGGAAGAAGATTGGAGATTAGAGTAGTCTCTCCTCATCCAAAGCCTCATTCAACTCAGTCCTCTGAGTTATTGGGTTCTTGTTTTCTTTCACCCAGTTAAGTCAGCAATAGGTTAAAAATACTGAATGGAATGGGCAGGGTAGGGGTGGCACTGTCCTAAAGTTTGCTGCTGAACTATTGGCAGCAACATTCTCTGGGAGTAAGCAGGCACATATCCAGCTGTGTACCCAGTGGTGAGTTCATCAGGATTTAATATATGTTCCAAACGCATGGCCACACAAATGGTCCTAGTTCAACTCTGTGGGACACAGAGGAAAGTACAAAGTCATGACTGTGGGAAAGAGAGGAAAGAAGGGTACTGGCAAGGATGTTGGTGAGAAATAAGACAAAAACGGGGGAAGCCACCAGAAAGCACTATGTACATATAAGAATGTGTAAAAGAGCAAATTATTAATCAAGATGTTACAACTAACTATAGTAAATGGAAACTTCTTAGAAATTGTAAATTTTAATGGTATAGCATTCTGATTGCATATGAATTCTTGCATCATCCTACTCCAGTGATCCCTGAAGTATGCATCCTTTCTCCAACGTGTTCACATTGAACAAGTCGCTTAATGGATTTTCAGATAAACCATCATGAACTCCTGGGGCCTTTTCTCAAGTAACTCTCACTTTAGTGAGGAATTACAAGGTTTGTGGTGGTAGATACTCAGATATACAAATAGAGAAGATACGAAGCTCTTCCATTAAACATCATTTCCCATCATATCAAGAAGGATAAGTACAGTCTGATAAGCTACATCCAGAAAGACTCACTAGCATGACCGCCCAAAGGAGCTGAGCAAGGATGACACCAACTGACAGTCCAAACTGGAAAGGGAGAAGACCACAGGATCTCAGCTCTACACAAAGAACTCTAGGCAGCTGAGGAAAGTGAGGAGCAGGAGGGATGGTCTTCCCTGGGGACATATACACCAATTGTTTTTCCACTGCCAGGAAAACATATATAGAGATATCACTATATGCAATAAACAAGATATATTTAGAAATGGATGTCTGTGTATACGGACATGTATATATGCATACAATAACAATTAGTAGAAAAGAAGCCATGAATTTGAAGGAGAGGAGGAAAGGGTATATAGGAGGGCTTGGCAGGAGAAAAGAAATGGGAAAATGTAAGAATATTATAATTTCGGAAAAGTAAAAGAAGGCATTCTGAAGGAGGTCATGTTCCCAAAATTTATTATACATATCCTTACTATTGTTCTACTTTAGTATTAATTACTGCTGATCTCCCACTATGTCTATTTCATGAATTAGTATTTTCATAGACATATATGCATATAAACAACTAAATGCTCATTTTGTCAGATCACTTTTGTTAACAGCTTGTTTCCTTCCATAATTAAACTGGGTTGTTTTCAAATCAAAGCTATCTATCCAATCATCCACTCTAGGATTGAATCAGTGGAAGGAAAGAAGTAGCAACCTTGTGAATGCCCAAGTTCATAGAATGAACTTTTGAATATAATCTAGGTCCTAGTGTGAGTGATGATGGTCCGGGATGACAGGACCAGGGACTCCTGCACAGCCTCAGCCAAGTAGAGCAGAAATCTCCATAAAGTTCTACAGTACACTGAACTTTTTTGTGAAGAGCTGAACTGGAAACTATGTAATTAAAATTCTGTTCTAACTTTTTTGAGTTTCTAAAGAAAATGTTAACAATTTTTTCTTAAGAGACCTAGATCCAGAAGTATACCTTTCTCTGTCAAGAAGTCAGATAATAAATGTTCCATTTCCAGTCTGTGTTATTTAATCTTTAATAGTTAACCCTGCCATCTAACAATAAATAATTGACAGGCACTACACAAATGAGGCTGTATTCCAGTAACATTTTATTTGCAAAACCAGAGGATGATGTATTTGTAAGCAAATGGGTCTAAGAAAATGAAATCTCTAATTCAATTCTGAGGGGTTTTTTTTAATTTATTTTTCTCAGTGATCTCCAAACAGCATTGTATTATAAGTAAGATATTGGGATCAGTTGAGTAATTAGTTACTCAAACGTGTTATAATAGAATTATGATCCCTTTAAGTAAAAAGGTAAAATTGGCTTAAAGAAGTGAAGTATTTAGACATCATTTCCCGTTTTATGTTTAAATAAAATGAAGGTTTTAACTTTAACATAGTAAAATTACATATAGCAAAACAGGTATCACAAGAACTATAGTTACAATATTTAGTCTATTTACATATCACAAATTAAGGAAAATACTTTACCATTTATCCTATCTTTGTAAATCTAAAGTTCTATAACTAATCTATCTTTTATAATTGTAAAACTGTCTTTTCTCAACTTCATCTAAAACGCCAGAAGGATATAATATCACCTAAGAAAACAGAAAATGCATTGTAAGCAACTTCTAAAACTCTACAGTTGACAGAGACCTCTCACTGCCTGGACAGTCACCCAAAGTTCTTCTGTAACATTGAGGTATTCATCTTCAGCCTACAGGCCCATACTATCTGGTAGACTTTATCATGAAGCAGGAAATTTGAAGATCTTTTCTGCCTTGTAATAGCAAAGTCCATCAGTTATTTTCTTCTGTGTCCTGCAGAACATCTGGAAGACTCTTATATGAAGCAGGAACCCTGAAGGACCACCTTACCTTTAGGCAAGTTCAGCAGTCATTTTTCTGTGGTTTCTGCATGACCGCTTCATATAGCATAACATCAAGCAGTTCAGGAAAGAGCAATTTCTTGCCCAAATGACTAGCAAATTCCATAAGGAATTTTTTAATATACGCAATTCTGAGCTAGTGAGGGATTATTTTATGGTGTTCATCACCAATAATGGACTGAACCTCTGAAACTGTAAGCAAGCTGCTTGATTAAATATATTCTTTATAAGAGTTGCTGTGATCGTGATGTATCCTTACTGCAATAGAAACCCAAACTAAGACATATGCATATACAGCATTATATTTAAATTGTGTGTGTGTGTGTGAGTTTGTGTGTGAATGAGTGTATTTTTGAGAAAATCTCATGCTTCCTACTCTGACCTTCAGTTCACAGTGTGGCCAATGATTACATTGAACTCTTAATTCATCTACCTCCCAAGTGTTAGAATGACAAATTTGGGCCATGACTGGTAGACTGAAACATAGTTTTAAGGCACAAGTTAATATGATAAAAATGTTTTATGCTTACATTATATTCCAAATATAGGTTGCAAAACACCTGAAGCTATGAATAGAATTTAAAATTATTATATATAACATATAAATAATGTAGAGTTATAATATACATAGTAAATATGATTAAAATGGTGGTTAAAAATGGAGGTAGAATTTAAGAGATTAGTTGAGTTAGATATTGGTAGAAGTCAAAGCCCAGGTTGAAACATATCTCTCCTTCTCCTGTTATCTTTGGTGGGGAATTTTGCTTCCCTTGTGCCTGATTTATTTTGTTTCTTCTCAAAATATAGAGATCCCATACAGAGACAGAACACACTGCCACATGTTCCATCCAGGAAGAAACGGCCTGTGATTCTTTGGGTAAGGTCATCGAAGGTCCTTGAAAAATAATGAAGGAAATGAAGACTGCTTTACTCTAAGCCCTACTTTCTAAGCCTGGTGCAGATTGTCTCGTGGCTCACATTCGTAGATGGAGTGGCTCCTGGTTTCTGGGTAAGTTATTTGTGAGAAGGAGATATGCCAGGTCTCCTTGATGTCTGGCTTCTTCACTGTCACTGGTTTACTGGTTCCTCCTTTTCACTCAAAGTCAGGCCTTGCAAAGCCATTTGGAAAGCATCCAAGCTTTTATTTTTGAGAAGATACTTTTAACAATTGGCTGGCTCCCAGGAAATATAAGTGTAGGGGTGGATGCCTCACTGTCCTTGAAAGTGGTTAAGAATTCAGACTTAGAATCACACCCCAGACTTAACTTACCCTGTGTATGACAATTTCAATCCTTTTTGCAACTCAGCTTCCTTGGTACGCCCTTGTATTAGAACACAGTGAATCACAAGGGGTTCCTGGGGAAACACAACTCATTTGGATTCTTATCCCCACCACACACTGTTTAATGCTGAGTCATTTCTCTTACTATAGCCTTGCCAATCTTTCCTTTGAGTCTGTCATTTGGAGAGTATACTCTTGTTCTTGAGATTATTGCGATCATACACCCAGCCCAGGGGCTTGCATGTTTTCTCTTCCTTTTTTTTTCTTCTTTAGATTTCTAAATTGCAGGGGACATTATTTATTTATTTGTTTGTTTGTTTGTTTATTTATTTATTTATTTATTTTTTGGTTTTTCAAGACAGGTTTTCTCTGTGGCTTTGGAGTCTGTCCTGGAACTAGCTCTGTAGACCAGGCTGGTCTCGAACTCACAGAGATCCGACTGCCTCTGCCTCCCGAGTGCTGGGATTAAAGGTGTGCGCCACCATCGCCCGGCCATATTTATTTTTATCTCATATACTGGGTTATGTTTTTAATCATGCAGTTTCTTATTTGTTTCTTGAGGAAATTTTATCTGATACACATATAGTGTCATCAAAGAAACAATAATATTTTATAACACTGTACATGGAATAGATAATTTCTTATGGTCTGCTATGATCAGTTTCTCTGTTAAAATATGAAATTATGTCATTTCTATAAGGAGGGTGGTAATGTCATGTTACTTTGATTTTAATGAGATCTGTTCCAACGGTGGAACCCTTTGAGGGCTCCTTTATTAAACACCAACCCCGGCTGTTTTATGTTATGCAGGTGCTATGTAAATGTCAAATATTAATGTTTTACTATCTAGTAAAAGAGATGAAATGAGATTCCTGTTACTGCTTATTTCAAAGGCCAGAAAAAAGAATGTGTCATTGTCCTTTTGATTATTCAGCTGCTGAGTTACTTTGCCTTAAAAAAATTGCAGTGAAAATAAATGCCCAAAATGCTGTCATGTTCATAATAAAAGTAACATGCTTAACACTTAGAGAACACTTATTAAACACGAAGATTTGCCCCAAGCTATCTTCATGTGATGTCCTCTCCAAGCCTCACCAAATGCTGTGAGAAGGGCAACAGCCTTAGATTCCCATGGCAGACAAAGAAACTGGCATTTCCAAATGCTGCATAACTGACTTGGGACTAGAAGCTTCTGGGCAGCTGAGTATAAGATTAAATCCAAGATGATTGAATATAGATGTCAATTTTTCTGATTGCAAGAGGCATAGGAAATAATGAAACCTGGAGAGTGTGGAGAAATTCTGACCAACTAACAAGAGTGGCTTCTGAGGACTGTCACACAGAGTTGTCAATGGTTTTGACATCTTGGCAAGCATATATCTGAAAAGTAGGTAAAATACATGAAAGGTCATTTATCAAGAGAAGGCATCTAAATGCCTAACACACACACACACACACAATTACATCACTAGTTATCAGTGAAATACAAGTTAAAAGTATAAAGATATGTGATTTTGTACCTTTTAAAATACATACTAATGAACAGACCAAAGACAAATGACCCCAAATATGTGAAGTATAGGGAACCTTCACATACTGTTAGTGGGGATGTAAATGAAGACATTACCAAAAAATATGGATTTTCCTTAATTATAACACAACTGGCATATGTTATAACATCCCATGCTTGAGTGTATACCCAAAGTCTCTGAAATCAGAACACCTAGGAGGCATTATTCAGAAAAGTCATAATGTACTATCAAGCGAAGCACCCACCAATGGATGAGTAAGTAAAGAACCTTCTTCTACATATGAAAGAATGCAAATCAGTATAAAAACTATGAAGTTCCTATAGTTTGGGACAATTTAGAAGACCTAGAAGCTCTTCTGTTAAGTAAAATAAGTCAAACACAGAAAGACAAATATTTTAGGATCTCATTTGTATGGAAATATATAAAAGTCAAAGAGGAGTAACAAAGTAGAATGGTGGTTTCTAGAGATTAGAGATAGCTGTAGAGTTGCAGAAGGGTTAGTCCAAGTATCTAAAATTTTGGTTAGAAATAAATTTTTACTCTACCACATGATTGTTTTTTTGTAATAATGGTGTATTGTGGAAGTTACTACTCTTTTTAAAATTAATTTTATGTGGGTACATGTTGTATATGTGTAATATATATGCACATGTGTGTATGGTATATATGTTCATGTGTGTTTGTGTATGAGATTCTGAGTGCACACATATCACTGCTCTCCTGCAGAGAACAGAGGATAACCTTTTGTTGTTTGTCTTTCCCTTCCATCCTGTTTCCAGACAGTCTTTTGCTGTCCTCTGTTGTGAATGCCAGGTTGACTGGCCTGCAAGGCTCCCCAAATTTCCCTTTTCTGTCTCCCATTTCTTTAAAGGTATCTGGGATTACAAAAACATACCACCACATCTAGACCTATAAGAGTGGAGATCTGAACATTGGTCCTCAAACTTGTACAGCAAATATTTTATTCACTGATCCATCTCTCTGCTCCAAATAACCAATATGTTCAATATGAAGTGTTCTTATCATCAAACATTAGTATATGAACTAAACATTTAATTATTCTTATCTAGCCACTTTACAATGTATGTATATCAAAATAATATGTTCTAGTTAATAACTATACACATTATTCTGTGGATCCGAAATAATAGAATAAAAAAGATAAAACTTCGTACATTCTATACCCTCTCCTTATTTTTTCAAGAGTTAGTGATCTATGTTTATAAAGATAGCTTTAGTTAAACTCAATGAGTCACAAAACACAACAAAAAGACATGGATGTAGGAAAGTGATGGAGGTTATAGTAGTGGAAGGGAAATATGAGAGGCTCAGAAGGACAGTCACCATAAGGCCCTCTGTGTGTCTGTGTGTGAGTATGTCTGTGTGTATGTCTCTATATGTGTAACAATGCATGTGTTTTGTGTGTTTGTGTGTGTCTCTGTGTGTGTTTGAGTGTGTCTGTGTGTATGCATGTCTATGTTTCTGTTTGTGCACACATGTATGTGTGTAATCGCTAAATGAACAAATTCAATAAAAAACATTTAATTTTAAAGCAAAGTTTTACTTGATCTTTTCTTATGAATGCATTTATATTTTTAGTTTACAACTATTCTAGTGAAAATGGCTTTAAATCAATGAATGACACTGGAAAAATGAATTTTTTAAGTAAAAATTTATAAAATTCCTGTGGGTGGTAGATGGATGTTTGTTATTTGAACAACACTTACCTGTCTTATCAAAGGATTACACATTCTAACTGTAGTAGACCAACTCTCTAGCATATATCCAAGCTTGTTCTAGTGCTAGACTGTTTAGTCCAGTAGATTAAGTTATGGACTCTTCCAAACAGTGTTATCTTCCCTCTAGCAAAATTAATTCATGTACTAAACACTTGGTTCCAAGTATGATGGTCTATCTAATGTCATATCATACATAATGGCTGAGATTCACCATGGGTGGTCCTCAATGTCTTGACTCTTGTGCAAATAAGAACTTTGGACAGTGTTACACAAGGAACAAGATAGGCGGTTAGGGACCAGAAACTTCTTTCAGCCAGTGTTATACTGATAACAATTGTATCATTCACTAAAAGTCCTGGTATTTAGATTAGCAGATATGACCCTAAAGACATATACTGCTCAAGGAAACAAAGTTATTTAATCTTTAATAATTAATTTTAATGCATCCAATATATACCTAAAATTCTGGAGATTCAGGGAAAGCTATTTATCAAACAACCACACACTGTGCATGTTTTAAATCAAGCGTGTTTCATGCTATGTTGAGCAAATATAGAGCTAGCAACCCTTGGAGGACTGGGATGCATGCAAAGCTAACACCTGAATGGATCCAACACTAGCGGCCCTCACCTACTTCCTGGATTCTGTGCTCTAGCATGCATAGCTACTACCATCCATCCATTCCTGACATTGTTTAAATGCTGGGTCAACATTAAAACAAAAATAGGCAGGAGATAGGTTTCTTTTCTTCTATTTTTGAATTGTACGTGTATGTGTTTGTCCATGCCTACCACTTATACGGGCCTTGAATAGCAAATTTCACCTTGAAAAGTATGACCAAAGACCATCTGCATGCATGTGCTACTCTGAAAAAATAAAAGAATTCTTTTACGAAATCACACTCAGTTTTAAATTGGAATTTAATTTTCATTCTGAGAATCAAATAGTGAGATCATTCAGGCTAAGACCAAAGTATACCCTGTGTTTTAAAACATAGAGCAAAAGCAGTCCTTTGAGGGCTTACTTTTTTAGAATGAATTTTGATGATTAACTCTTGAATAAATAATGCTGACACAACCAAACTCCTTTGTTAGAAAGGAACTAGTAATTGGAATTTCCCAGTCTTTCCTAGGTCTTTGGCCAGGGACAAAGACAGCGGTAGCTTTATTGCAGTGTTAATTATTTAATTCCATTTGAGTATCATTTTCCTTAAACAGGAAATGTCTGAATCATAATTGCCCTATCACAGAGTATGTAACCAAGAAATACACAGTAGGAATGTGTGATAATAGAAAGGAAATGTGCCTTTGTGACAACTTGAAATAAAATTACTGAGCCAGATGATTGGACTTGTTCTTAATGGATGTTTTTGTATAACTGATGAAATCACTCCTTTCTCCAAACTGTCATGTTTTCCTACTGCATTGAAAGAGACCCGACTTTCAAAGCCTGTGTTGATAGGCAGCCCTGTTCTCTAACCAGACTACACAGTAGGCTGGTTTCTGGGCTTTTCTACTTGGATGAAAGCTTGCTGGGGCTTTTTTGGGTCTCTTCCATCAGTCTCAAAACCATGAGACTTGCCTGCATGAAACACCTCAGGGCTACCTGGACAGAAATCCACAGATTCGTACGGTGTGACTTTGTTTATATCCTAGCAGCTGTTCAAAGGAGAACAGCTTGGAAAGCAGATTGACATTCGTCATTTTTGAAGATCAGTTATGTGATCGGACTGGAAGCTAACATGTACTCACCAGTTTTTTTCAAGGATTAGGTGGATGAATTTGCTTTTGGATGTGAAACTAGATCCAAATCATTGCTGCTCCCTCTTATGACAAGTTTTATCTTTGACTCTCAATATTTATTTTAATGAAAAATAGAAATAGTTGTTTCCTTTAACTATTTTTTTGCTTCCAATTAAATGCTATGAAGCAATGAATTAATGTAAAAGTTTTGGACATTTAGAAAGTAACATTTAATAGTTGTTATTATAATTAGAAATAATTTTTAAATTTCAAGTTTTTCTGTCCTCATAACAATAGGTGTTATTCTCTACAGCACAGCAACACAAAATTGTGGTTGAGTAAGCATTTGTTACATTCAATTCAATTCCCAAGTCTGAATGAGCAATAAAACTGACACGTGTTGTTCCTGCCAGGAAATACACTGGCAAGGCTCAGATTGTTCACATGTGTTATGGTCACAGATGTTGGGAAAGGCCTAAGAGAGAGACGCCAGGCCTTTAAAACGGTGCTTTGGAAGCTATCCAGCGCTCAGCTGCACTGAGCTTGCAGTAAAGCCTAGGGCAGGAGACTCTGGTTTTTCAGCCGCTCAGTAGCCTTCATTAAATCAGACTTCCACAGAGTCTGGAAAGACTAATTTATTTTTCATCACAGGTAAGGACCCCAGAGTTAACAACAGCATTCACTTCGATGAAGTAATGACCAACACGAAGCATTACTATAAATGAAAGGAAATAATGATTCTTGCTAATTAAGAAAGAACAATAGGTAGGCAAGTAGTATTCCCAGAATGGATTATTTGGAAGGGGTTAGGTGGGGCCTGGGGAAAGCACACATTGATGACAGTATTGTTCATATAGTGACACCACAGATCTGTTACCACTGGACCCAGAAGTTATAGAAACCCGCCCGAGTCAAGGGGAGGACACTGTCGTGTCTGGAGCTGTAACTTTTAGGTGTCCCTTAGCAAACTTACAGTGGCGCTGTTAGTAGGGAAACGCTCTGACCTCACTTTCATTTCTCTAATCTTCTGTATCTATTTGTCTCATGAGGCAAATGGCAGGGATATCTGGGTGTGGAAAAATGTTTTGAAATGCGTCATATTTCAAAATTCTCTTCCAACTTAACAGGGAGTTACTCAGGACTGAGACCTCCCCCATGAAGTGACACGCTGGGCTTTCATAGCTCTCGGGTTTACTTTTGTATATAGAGGTACATGCTACTAGCTCGGAGGCTGAAATTGATGACAAGTTATTCTTTTCCCTCTCACGTGACAAAATGAGAAAATAACTTAAAGTAGAAATGAATTATTTTGGCTCATTGCTTCAGAGATTTCAGTCTGTGATCATTGGGCCCGATCATTTGGAGGAATAGTTGAGGCAGAGCGTCATGGTAGGGAGTATGTGATTGAACAAAAATTGCAACTTCCAGGCAGCCAAGAAGAAAGAGGGGTGGGACTCTGTGGTCCTAAAGTCCTATTTAAGGTCACATTCCTAGTGACCTAACCTCCATTAGTTCCTAAAGTTTCCACCATCTAACAGAACGTGACTGGCCATGATTTCAGCCCATGATCCTTGGAGGAACATTTAAGAGTCAAACCACAGTGCCCTCCTTAAATGTAAGTCAACTTCACTTTTCTATTTGTAGGTCTGGAGTAGGTGTCATTGGCTCATCTTTTCTTTCAAGCATATGGATGTTAGATGCACAAAGAGAAGTGGTGATGGTTTAAAATTTAGTACAAGGGTAGAATATGATTTTATGATAGGTCAACCTTTATGATTACAGCTCATACAAACATTACTATCTTGCAGAAGTTTTAGGAATGTTGTCGTTTCTATGGAGACCCCAAAATGTGAGCCTATTCCTTGTTTGAAGGTCAGAGAGTTTGAGCTAATTATTGTTCTTTCAAAGTTGTTAACAACAGATGTGGTTACAAAACAAGACCTAGGGTGCTTTGGACATTAAGATGCCCCTTAGAGGTAGATCTGTTCCATCCAGACCAAAGGTCAGAGAATCCAAGCATGCTTCTGCTCCTTTTGAAACAGGAGGTTTGACATAGGAAGCGATTGCCTACCGGATACTTGATCTAGGGTTTGTTTACTGCCCAGACATTAAATGCTTTTCTCAGGAATTAATGGCTTAATGTCTCAATATTGAAACAAGTAACTGTTCTGGTTGTCCTTTGTATTATATTAAAGCAATCTTTTGCCTTCTTAGTATGAGGGTATAAAAATGTATGGAAAATTAAACATAGGTGGATTCTGATTTCAGAAGGAAGGAATTTAGCATTCAGTATTTGCCAAGTTACCCTCCTGTTACTGTCCTGTGTCTCTGTGTTTCTTTCTTATCTAATGTTCTTCCTATCTAATGTTTCTATTTCTCATGCCCCTTTCCTGGAATGTACAAACTTGCCACAGCAAGGATGGCCACAGGAGTCACCCCAAAAGGGTACCTCACAAATGGCAGCCCAAAACGGTGTGACTCGTGACAAGTTTTCATTTCATTTTTGCTTTGTTTTAAACTCAGAATGATTAGGTAGAATTGAAGGTAGATCTATTATATGCAAATTGAAAAGTATTTTTATGGCCCAGCATTGGTATACATGGTGTAAACATGACTGGCTATTTTCTCGCAATCTTCAGACATCTCACTCACATGTTTCCCACTTAAATATTACGTTGAAGTAACACCTTTAAGGAGCCTGCTAAATTACAATGGGGTCAAAAAGAGATGACCTTATGTGAATTATTATTTATTTGATTTGTTTTCTATACACTTCTTAGATTTATTTTATTTAGGTGTAAGAGCATGTCATATACATGCAGATATCTAAGGGGGCCAGAAACAAACTGGAATTGTAGGCAATTATGACCAACTAGCAGCGAGTGCTGAGAAGCTAACTCTGGTTCTGTGAGGAGGTGCTCTTGACCTCTGAGCCATCTCTTTACCCTCCCTCCACAATCTTTCCCAGAAGAAACTGGGACATGAGGTTGGTAAGGTGACATGTAATCAAATAAATAAAAGATTTGGCAAGAGATTCCAAGCAGCCAGAGGACAGCATTATATCTTGGGGAGTTTTCATTAATAAAAATCAAAGTAAATACACCTGGGCAGTTTCCTTGAGAAACCTCAGGTTTTCACACTGAAAGTTCTACCCTCAGAAAACCCTCAGGTCTGAATAGACATCAGTGGTTGTTTAGCCAAAAACTGGGCTCCTCATTCTTCGTTACTCAGTATGTTCTTAAGGGACTCACTTCTGTCCCTGTTTCATTGGCAGAAGCATATTATTTGGACACTCTTGTGCTTGGGGGTGGAGATGGGGGGGGTAAAGATACATACACATCCTGCTAGAAACAGAAATTTGCACCCTTTCGCCAAATGAATACAGTCTACAATGGCTAGTCTTAAGAATGTTTCATCATCCAACTACAGGTGGCTTGGCAGAAGGAGGAAGCCTTCGGGGCTTTGGGATCACTTGTCATGGAGACACAGAATAGTGGTCATTTGTGTCTCTTAGCATTAGGCAGCATTTAGATTTAGATTCCTATTTTTATTAACATATATTAGTGCTACAAAATAATGGATTTGATGAAGACATTTTCAAACATGAATTTTTGATTGTGCTCGTCTTCCTATTACCCGACCCCTTACTGCTCTCCACCTACTCCTGGTTTCCTGATAGTTGGAAAAGACTATGCAGAACATCTGATTTAGCCCTCCCTCCTGACACTGGCTCAGAGTCAATATCTTTGTCTTAAATGTGAAGTATCAAATGTCCAGGCTTGGGTTTCTCTAGGATTTTCCAGATTAAAAGTAGCAGAGGTAACGCAATGGCCCAATCTTTCTATCTTACAAGACCATTTCTTCTTTCATGGACTGAAAATTGGCTCTATGTCCTCTTGTTATGTCTTCAACTGTTATTTAATATCTTCACTTTTAAAGTGGGGCCAGTAATATAGAATACGATGAAAGAAAATACTTCACAGTATTCCAAGCAAAGCTTCATTTTCTCAGATTATTTTTCTTAATTATCTTGGTAGTTTGACACATGAAAACATGACCCTATCACTGGGTTCATCTTCCAGTTAATGGGAAAAAAAATCAACTATTGCCCTGGGAACACAATTGTCTTGAACATAAAATTGATTATTGACCATTTCATCCAAGTTTTCTTTGGATGTCTCCATTTTTTAAAAAAGAAAAAAAAAAAGTCTCCGAATCGTAGCTTGTTAAGGTAAGTCTGGAGGCGTAATGGAGGAACTGGAGGTATCAGGCATTTTCTACAGAAAACAGGAGGCTCGGGTTTTAGAAATGGAGGACAGAGGAAAATATCCACTCCTGCATTCTCCTGGCTAGTCCCTCCAGCCAAAGAAAAATGACACCATTAAAAATTTGGCTTGTGTGTCATCCAAACACAATGAGAGATATTCTCAAAGAGAATAGCTAGGAGCCATGTCATGCTTAAGCTAAATGACTTCCTGTTTGAACAATTCAAATGCTGGAGAGAGCTAGGAAAAACAAGTGACAAAACTTGCAATAATAAAATGAGTCTTTGTCTGCTTGCGTATTGCTGTTCTCCCCACTTTCTACTTGCTCCAATTTCAGTTCACTCACTGTCACTGCTACTCTTCTTAAAATGTTTCCTTGCAAGGCACATAAATGGCTCCACTATTCGTTCTCCCTTAAGAATCTATCTGGCATGAATATACTTTTCTTTGATGTGGGTTGGTAAGAAAGACAGATCCAGAGAGACAGACAGGGTGAGACTAAAGGTAAGGGTGGGGGGGGGAGTAAATAGGAAAGGAGAAAAGAAGAGTGTGAAGGAAGGGAGACAAAAAGTGGGAAGAGGAGATAAGGGGAGGAGAGAGGAGAGGAAGGCAGTGACTTTTCTTTTTTTTCCTCTTTATTTTATTCTTTTTTAATTAAAATTTCTGCCTCCTCCCCGTTTCCCATTTCCCTCCCCCTCCTCCCACACATCGCTCCCCACTCCCTTCCCCCTTTCCCCACTCCTCTCCCCCTCCCCCAACTCCATTCCCCTTCCCTCTCCATACTGAAGAGCAGTCCAAATTCCCTGCCCTGCGGGAAGTCCCAGGTCCTCCCACTTCTATCTAGGTCCAGCAAGGTGAACATTCAAACAGGCTAGGCTCCCACAAAGCCAGATCATATATTAGGATGGAAACCTAGTGCCATTGTCCTTGGCTTCTCATCAGCCTTCATTGTCCTCCATGTTCAGAGAGTCCGGTTTCATCCCATACTTATTCAGTCCCAGTCCAGCTGGCCTTGGTGAGCTCCCAATAGATCAGTTCCACTGTCACAGTGGGTGGGTGCACCTCTCATAGTCCTGACTTCCTTGCTCATGTTCTCCCTTCTTCTGCTCCTCATTTGGATCTTAAGAGCTCAGTCCGTTGCTCCAGTTTGGGTCTCTGTCTCTATCTCAATCCATCGCCAGATGAAGGTTCTAAGGTGATATGCAAGATATTCATCAGTATAGGATAGGGTCATTTCAGGTTCCCTCTCCTCAGTTGCCCAAGGTACTAGCTGGGGACATCTCCCTGGTCATCTAAAAGCCCCTCTAGAGTCAAGTGTCTTGCCAACCCAGCTTGGTATTGGCATAAAAACAGAGAAGTAGATCAATGGAATCGAGTAGAAGAGCCTGATTTTAACCCACAAACCTATGAAAACCTGATTTTTGATAAAGGAGCTAAAAGTGTTCAATGGAAGAAAGAAAGCATCTTCAACAAATGGTGCTGGCATAACTGGATGTCAACCTGTAGAAGAATGAAAATAGATCCATTTCTATCGCCATGTACAAAACTCAAGTCCAAATGGATTAAAGACCTCAATATCAGTCTGAACATACTGAACCTGATAGAAGAAAAAGTGGGAAGTACTCATTTTCATTCTTATATATTGTTCTATGCCACACTACATGTTTGGTGAGCCACTACACTGCATGTTCTTTTCCTTCATCAACATATGGTTAAGACTCAATGATCTAATCTGTGGCCTTCCATAAACATGACATTTCTAAACACAATAGATAATGGAGTCACACTAGAATGCAGAGGCATGACTCTAATGCAGTGCCTGGATTTGGGTGCATTTCCTTCAGTGGATAAATCAATAAGGATAGATTTTCTTCTCTATTTCCTGACACTATGATGTGGGGAACAATTCTACCATGGCCAAGTTAGAAAAGGACCTACAATACAGTTCTGTTTCTAATTTATGTTTGGGAAGAGACTTAGACTTTGTAAACTAAATAAGCCCATTGTGATGTCAGTTCTAGCAGAGTGAATTAGCAAGACATTATTGCTATTGTGAAATTTCTTGCCATTTACACATGGATGAATATCTTTTTTGCTTTGGAGTATGTTACGTTCTATGGAGATAGGGCTTGCTAGAATTAGGTGGGAGTCTAGTTCAAAGGCTGCCTTTTAAGAGAGCTCCCTTCATAGTTGTCTTTTAGCCTCCCCTTTCTTCTTTTAAAAGGTACTGTTTCAAGGGAAATACCATAAAGGATTCTTACAGAAGTAAATTCTCATTTCTATAAAATATTTATAATCCTTATATAATATTCAGTTAGGCTCATCATACTGAAAATTGCTGTACAGGAAATTTCTAATTTTGCATTCTTTTCTTTTGACTCTTTTCTGATTATCTTGAAAATTACAGAGAATATGTTCTCCCAGATAAGCAATTGTTCAACAGACAGAATGCCAAATTCTAATTTTGGCCCCACCAATAATGAAAGAGATGAATTAAACCGTTTGTGCAACTTCCTTGGACCATAAATCCTCTTTGATAAGCAGGTGATAGCATTAGTAGTTATCTAAAAGAATTGTAGAGATTAACACAATTTAAATTCTTTAAAAAATGATAGGAAGCAAAGAGCAGTAGTGTATATGGATAAAAATGGAATAATGAAGTCCATTGTTTGGTGTCAACTAAAATGGTAATATAAATAAATAACAACAAAGCAAAAGTGATAATGTCTTGAAAAATGCCAATTCTTGTTATCATCTATTTGGCAAAAACGATCTGTAGATTGGTAAATTCCCTGAAAGTAATTACTTTGCATTTGGTTTGGTTGGTTTTGTTGAGCACCCATTTATTTAAATATTCATTCACAAGATTGATCATAACTTGACCAAGTGCCTATTCCTTTTTCTACTCTTCCCACTGTTTCTCAGGCTTTCCTGTGGGAACTAGATGTTTGCCTTGTCTATTAAATGGTTTTGCTTTTAGAACACCCAAGACAGAAACTGCAATACGAGAAAGAAATGTCTTTAGTTTCAGATGAAGATCTACCCATTCCACGGCTCATCCAAAGAGAAGATGGAGGTATTCTCTGACACATTTGCTGTGTACATGAAAGCTTCATGGTAGAGGTGGATGGTATCAATGGGTCCAGATATTATTTCATATGTCATGTAAAGATCCCCTTTTAGAAAACTGTATAATTAATTGATACAGGTTTTTTAATACACAAACTAATAACATGGTTGTTTTATATAATGTATATGGGCTAAACATAGTAGCTATGTAAATGCTATATTTTCATGAAAATTGTGAAGTAGTGTTTGTTTATGGGCATCACCATAATCACATGAATGATGTATTGCACTGTGATGTCACACAGCTATACTGCCACCAGGTACCTGTACCAGGCTAATTTTTGGCAGGTGGGACACCACCCAATTCCCAAACCATGACATGAGACTTCTTATTAGTTATGAATGCTCTGCCCAGCTTAGGCTTATTTCTGGCTAGCTCTTTTAACTTAAATTAATCTGTTTCTATTCATCTAGCTTTTGTCTCTGAGCTTTTTACCTTTTTAAAATTTCTTTCTGTAAATCTTAATTTCACCGCTTCTTGTGTCTACTGGCTGGTATTCTTCTTGTGCCTATTGGCTGGTTCTTATTCTCTCCTCTTTCTCTTTCTTCCTGAGTCTAGATGTCTCCTCCTACTTATTCTCTCTGCTCACCAGCCCTGCCTATCCTTTCTCTGCTTAGCTATTGGCCATTCAGCTCTTTACTAGACCAATTAGGTGCCTTAGACAAGCAAGGTGAAACAAAAGTAACGCATCTTTATGTAATTAAACAGATGCAGCACAAACACATGCAATAATCCTTATATCATTAAACAAATGCTGAAGAAACAAATGTAGCAACACACCTTTACACAGGTAAAGTAATGAACATGCAGCATGAACAAATGTAACCCATCTTCATCCAGTTAGAATAATATTCCGTAACAGATAGTAGAAACGTTTTAGCTGTTAAAATCTCTAGTTTTTAGTTTACTATTTGAAAGCTTCATACCTGCATGCAATATTTTTGTTCATATCCTCCCCATCTTCCTCCCTCCCTCCAATTCTTCCCAGATCACTCTCTTATCCCTTATCCAATTTTATGTGTTCCTCTTTAATTAGTGAATACAAAATTAATGCTACACAAATCCACGTGGATACAAAGTCCTATTATATATTTCATTTTATTATCCAATAAGTATATGAAGATTAGATTATTTACCTGATTTTACCGGCTTACTGTAAAAACAGAAAACCAAAGAAATAAACAGAATTTACTAAACTTTCACAATGAGCTGCTGGAAAAGCTCGAATCAAGACTCTTGACCTTGCTCCTTTGTCAGTTTGTCTTTCATACTTTTTAATTAAAAATCTTATTTTGTATTATGTGTAATGACGTTTTGCTTGCTTGTATATCGGTGCTCCCTTGTGTATCATGTGCCTGGTACCCGAAGTCAGAAGATACCATTTTCTCTGATAGTGGAGTTATAGACAGTCATAAACCCACATGTGAGTGCTGTGGATTGAACCTGGGTTATGTAGAATAACAGGCACTTATTTTAACCATTGAGCCATCTTCCTATACCCTCAGTTCCTTTCTCTTTAGAAATCATATCATCTATAGATAAGTCACTAAAGTAATGGCTTTTTTCTTTCTTTTTTTTTTTTTGATGGAGTTAGAAATATCTTATAATGTGTTGTCCCAGTTTTTAAGGGCACCCTGCAAGATCAAATTTTGGCAGTGCCTTGCTGCAGAGAGATGGGGGCACAGGATACAGTTCTGGGAATTTTCTTCAAAAGGCAATCGACAGGAAATAAATTTGAAATGACTGTCAACTGCCTACTTGCCCAGGCTAAATGAAGTCATTTGAAGGTATAATTTGCTTGTGAACCAAATTAGACTGCAGAAATGGTCGAAGAACACAAAAAGGGAGGAAAATTGCCATAGCAAAAATTGGCTTCAAAACTAGCTATTAAACTTCCACTTGCAGTTAATGCTTAGAGTGTGTGTAATACGAACCTTTGTAATCCCACATTTTATATTTTGGAGGAAAAATGCACTCTTCATGTAGAGGGCAATGCCATCCATTGTCGACATTGAAAGCGCGCAGTTGTAGCTATAATTCCACCTGAATTCTGGACTTCTTTGTGACGTTTTCCATGGAAGACTTGAAGATCCAGGTAAGAACATTAAAAAATAAAAGACCAAGCTTAGACAATTTGGTCCCAAACATTCTCCAATCTTGATCAGTTTTAAGGCAACATTGTAAAGAAGGTACCGTCAGGCTTTGCAGCCAATAGGCTTACGCTATTTTAAATCTCGAATTAAAGACTTTGTAGCCACGTGACCATTGGTTGGTCATTCAAGGTTTCTAATCCCTTTTCATCTCAATATGAGATGGAGAAAACCTTGGGAAAACTCTCAGGACCTCTGAATTCTTGTGTTGTTTGTTTAGCATACCAGAAGACTGCATCCTTGTATAATATACCCTAAAATGGTTTCAAATGGAGGTTAAATACTTTTAGTATGTAAGTGAGCCACAGACTAACTTCCAAAGTTCGGTGTGAAAAGGGAGCTCCCAAGGCTTGAAATGTTTGTGGGCAAGGTAGGGGAGATTTACAGAGTGTGTACACGGACTGGAAAGATAACTTAGCTGAGAAAAGTGCTTGTCACACACACCCGATAGTTCCAGTTTGATCCCTGGAATCCACTTTATTTTTTTAAAGGAAAGTTATATGCAGTGGTATGAATCTGTAATTACAGCATTTCCATTTTGGATCATTTTAGATATCACAGAACGATGTTTGAAGCAGTATAGAGACCCAGACTCAGCAAGGTGAGAGGGGACAGACAACAGACTCCACGAAGCTGTCTTCTGACCTCCACACAGGTGCCTCAGGTCATATACGCTGTTGTACTTGTTTGTCCATACTCTCAGAACACACACACAAAGATACACACACACAATGATAACAACAGTAATACTAAATAGCTGGCATAAGGAATTTACTATGACAGTCTGCCTGGAGATTTCTGTTGTAAGTAGTCTTCCCGTTCCCCTCCTAAGGAAGCTGCTCTGAATCCCTGAAGTGATCCCAGGAGGAAGATGCTAGTTTGGCCTGGCCTATTGCCAGAGCTGGACATAAGTCTTCAATCCTGGATTATCAGTGTGTTACTGCAAAGCTGTTTCCTTTTGCAAATGTGAGTCAGCTACTTACTCAGCTAGTCCCTAAAGAAATGCTGACATCCGGAACTAGGCTTTTGTAATTCAGAGGCAGAGCAGCCATTTCTTTGCAGTTTCCTTGAAATCAGGAAACACTAATTCCCTGTGTGATTTCTAAGGATTCAACTAAGCATCCAGTGGTTGCAGCTGCTTGAAAAACATTCAAGGTCATCTGCCTAGTAAACTGAAGATGATGGAGAACTAGTTTTCATGTCCATGTTCTTTCCCTCTTCTCCATAGTAGGAAAAGCAGCACATCAACTGATAATAACCATACATGTGCATATACATCGTATACATATAAGTGCATATACATGCACGGGTACTCATACGTGTAAACAAATACACATACACAAACATATACATATATCTATCACACATATATATTACATATGCATATATGAAATTTGTTGTGGAATGTTATTTTAATTAGGCAAAGATGTGTCACATTTGTTTACGCACCTTTGTTAAGGATGTAAAGATGTGTTACTTTGGTTTTACCTTGCCTGCCTAAGGCACCTGATTGATCTAATAAAAGCTTATTGGCCAATAGCGAGGCAGGAGATAGATAGGTGGAACTGGCAGGCAGAACAAATAAGTAGGAGGAAAAATCTAGGCAAATGAGAAGAAAGAAAAGAGATCAAGGGAAAATGAGGAACACACCAGGGACTGGAAAGAAGCCAGACAGCTGCCAGACAGACGACAAGAGTTCTAGGGAAGTAGGACATATAGAGAGAAAGGAAGGAAAGAAGGAAGGAAGGAAGGAAGGAAGGAAGGAAGGAAGGAAGGAAGGAAGGAAGGAAGGAAGGAAGGTTGGTTGGTTAAAAAGCCCCCAAGGCAAAATGTAGATAAAGAGAACCAGAGTAAGAGCTAAGATAAGGCTGAACATTTATAACTAATAAAAAGTCTCTGTGTCAGGATTTGGGAGCTGGTTGGTGATCTAAACGAAAGCCTGGTACATGTATCTAGCATCAGCATGCATGTATGTGTGTGCATGTGCGTGTGTGCATGTTCGTGTGTGTGGGTGCATGCATGTGTGTTTGTATGTGTGTGTGCATGTGTATATCTAGCTGCTAATATACAGAAAACAAATTAGCCTCAATATCCCTGAAAATATCCAGGATAAACATGAAGACCTAGTTTCCAGGTAATTTGCATTTTCGGTTCCATCTTCCTAATCTTTTCCCCTCCTAGGCAGCATCAATTTGACAGATAAAGAGTGCCTGTGAAGATTTAAACTAGCAGCAAACACTGGCACCCTTAGGCTTGTGAGAGATGGACCTTCCGCACAATCACTTTCCTCTGAGCATGAAATAATTTGCCAGTGGAATAGGAATACTCAGGAAGATTGTGATAAGTAGAATTATGTATAAAGAAGTATTGCATAAATGGGTGTATAGACTAGTGGGAGAGGGCTTGCCTAGTGTGCACAATGCTCCTCTCTGTCACACCAAATAAACCCAATATTTGAAGGATAGGAAGAAGCATTACTGCTGTGAAATAAGCTAAGTATCTGCTTCATTATTCTTAGCTTTTTAATATAGGCATATATAGATACATATATACACATTCACATACACACAAACACACACATATATATGTATATGGCTTTTTAAAATTTTGATGTATGGATTTTCTCTTTTTGTGTGGTCATTTCTACATCATAGACATCTGTGCATTATAAACTCAATTGATTTTAAATGAAGCTTGTCATGAGTTTATCAAAAAAGACTAGTTTCATTTAATAGTTAAGTATTCATTACTATAAAATAATAAATAGCCACAAATAATGTCATAAACATAAAATAATAGCAAATCTAATAAAATGATGAATCACTGCTCTATTGTACTTTAGTTCTGTGGTTCTGGAGCAAAGCGTCATGTTAAGTCGGATGCTTAACCTAAATTTTATACTAGAAAACTCATCAGAGCTTGAAAACTTTCACAATTGGATCCAATCGTTTCCTTGGAATGTGTGAAGTGTTACAAATACCGCCTAATTCTTTTTGAAGCTCAAGGCAAAGGCAAAAAGTCTTGTAACATACTGGAATGATTTGAATGATTGTTCCATAAAATGGCTCGGATTTGCTCATCTGGCTTCAAGTTCAGAGGAATGACCAACAAACCAACTTATGTTCTCAGCAGCGAAGACTCTGAAGGGTCTGAACAGATGCTGAAGGCTTACTCCAGGCCAATGCACGAGGGTTTTTTTTCCCTGTGGTTTCTCTTAAGTGTTTGCTAATATCTACCACATTGCATACTCAATGTCCCTTTTCAACTGGTCTGCTTGCTCATAATATAATACAGATGATTTTATCTTTCTCAGAGCCCTTTTGCTACATTGAACTGAAGTCTGCAGGGCTCAGACTCCTATAATAACATCCACGTTTCTTTGAGGACAGGAAACTCCCTCTCAAAGGTTTGCTCCTTAGTCTTAACTTCTAGAATACAATATCATATGGAATCCCACTTAAATAATGCTCTATTTTTCTTCCGAGTATTCATTTAGGCTTCTGCTAACTTATGGATTTTAGCTCACTGTACCTTTGGTAAACACAAAATGCCTTTCCAATTAGAAGACAATAGCATCACTCATATGGGCTAGGAATGCCTAACATCTTTAAGTAAACAGAACTGAAAGGCTTTCCTTATTTGGTTTCAGATGCAGAGTAAACAGTTTTGTAATAGAGGCAGAGAAAACTCATATGGTTTTATAACCTCAAGGAGAAAAAAAGGAAAGTTGTAGACAATGTGTGTCTGACTCTGACTTTGATGTGATTTTTATTGTCTGTTTTTTCCCTTGTTCTTATTGAACAAAATCATATGACAGATTTTTGTGCTTATTTCTCCTCCCAATTTAAAGTCTTAATTGCAATGAACATTGACTTTCATTTTAGGAGCAGAAAGAAACTGAAAGAATTCTGATAATACTTTAGAAGATTTTATTCAACAGTTTTAGAATGGTTGTAATTTAACTGCCAATAAAATCTGTAGCATTTCCCTCTGTTCCTGGCCTTATGATATCTTAATCCTGGGCAAGTGTCAACACTACTGATGAGAGTCCCCAAGATCTCCCCTCTACCTAATAGGGTCGGGAATATAGATGCAACAAGTTATTACGCTTGACTTTTTATATTCATTAGGAGTCATGAGAGAAAAACTGCTAAATGTTATCCTTGTGGGTTAGTTATATACTCTCAGTGACAGATAGCTTTTTTAGTCTAAAACAAAACACTAGTGTTGCATACTAAGACCATGATGTCTTTATCAAAGAATTTCATCATCTTTTTAAAAAGCACGTCTTGTCATGTGTTTGGCCTTTGATAAAGACAGACTTTTCCTTAGGATATCCGGAGGGCAGATAACTAGAACTGTGTGTGTGAGGTTCAGGCCAGCTTGCCATGGCACAATGTTGGGGCAGCGGTAATCGGTCTAAGATGGAATTGATACAGTTAGAGTTAGATAAGGGCTGGTCAAGAGGCACATACAATCTTTACCAGAGATGTTGAGAACACTCTTTTCATGTGATCCTGCTCTTTGTCTGCCCCCTATCAACTTTTATCTAGTCCCATGTCAAGTGACAACATGATAGAGAACAATTAATATATGAATCTGTTCATGTATGACATATGAACGTACACAGACATGCAAGCTGAATATACAGTGATATTTATTGCATTCTAGTTAAGAGGAGCACAGAAAGCCATTTTACAAACAAAGTCATTCTAGTGGCCAGAACTTTAAATAGTGACCTTGATCGTCCAGTTTAAGTGGAAAGAACAGTAGCCTGAGATCATAGCAATATAGATCATGTAGAAAAATGGACATAAAAAAATAGTGGCTAGACTGGTAATTGAGGCACTGAAAGAAGAACAAGAATGTGTGTGTGTGTGTGTTTGTGTGTGTGTATGTATGTGTGTGTGTGCACACGCATGTGTGTAGCTTGTTCTGAGAATGAGGTATTTGCGCAACCTACTTAATGTAGCTATGAAGGGGAAGAGGCTTTCACTGACTGGTTCTCCCAACAAGAAAAGAGTCACAGCACCTGTACCATGAAAGAACCAGACCAAAGGACATGGTAAACTCATGTTAAGTGCCCTAGTATTGGCACACTGGGCTTTGAACCAGAGTAAGCTGTTTGATTGAGTTGTGGCTGTGTACTAGGTACACATTAAGGATTCCCACTATGAAGCCTTAACTAGTTACCCCCCACATAGTACTTTTAAGGCTTTGAGCAACAGAGGTCAAATCTGAGCTTCAAATATATAATCAGTCCTTTGAAAACCAACAAGAATCTTGGTGTACATTTTCCAACCTGAGAATCAATTCTTTGAGGCATAAGTTTGCATTTCTTACCAGTGAAGCTTGGCCAGGGCCATGGCTTGAGACTATTTGAGTTATTGATGTGAGGTTCTATGTAGTATAACATAAAAATTCACTATCCCATCACAGAACTTTTGTAGCAGTGTTGGGTACTTTGGAAATATTGTGGGTGCCTTAAATCAATAACCACATGTGTTATTCTACCCTTAAATAATAGAATACAAGAGTCCCAGAACTCTGCTGTGAACAAAGGGGCTTGGTGGATCATCATTCTTGGTGAACAAATTAGGGAATTTGTCTTTCTCACTCTGATATAACTCCAAATTCAGTGATTTCAGAAACCTTGGCTAGAACAGTGGGAAATCTTCAGGAGGCAATATAATGAGAATCTCATTAAAACTCACTCTTCAAAAACATATTGTCAAAACGCTCAGGATCAGGTGAAACTGACCTGCAGATCAAGGAGTTGCCAACCTGGTAAGTGACTGAGTTTGTCAAGATAAGGAGAGATGGGTCTTACATGGGAAGTAAATAACATTCTTGCCATCCAAGAAGTCTCTTGGAACATTTCCTGAAACTTTCTTATTCATTTTGATAGTAAATGAGCTATTCCAGGTGACAAATCTTGAGAAGATATAGTAGCAACTCAGAAATGAAGGTCTGGATCCTCTACTAGGTACAGCATTGATGCTCACAGATATTATCTGAGGGTGAGGGGAATCTTGAATGGCTGATGAATGTAGACATGATTAAATATTTGCTGTCTTAATAATGACTTCATCTTTCGGTAGACTCCCAGATTCCAGGAACCACAGAATGCCCTTGGAGCTGATTGTGTGTGGACCTGATTGGCATGTGTACTACCCTGGAGTAGATTCTATAGTGGTCACCTTAGGCCCATTTCGTGACTGAAGAACTAATTTTCTTAAGTCTTGTCAGTGTTTGAGACAAATATCCTAAGTTATTTTCTTTGTTCAACCCAGCAAAAGAAAATGAACTTGTTCAATTATTATCCTCCCTCTCTTAACAGTAACTAGAAGATAACGTTCATCACTCCTCAACTCAATTGGAGGTAACTCTTAAAAGTCTTGATAGGTCCAGCTATCTCCCTGAGATTGCAGGAGACTTTATGACAGGTTTATCACACTTCCACATCTTTCTATCTTGCATCAGGATTCCTTCAAGTCCTACAAGTATTAATCATGATAGCTCCAAATAGTATTCCTTAAAATAATCTTTCCCTCTGATTCTGCAAAGTTTAGAATGATCTTGTGGTTAATAAACCATGTTATTTCTGTTCACACTACGGCATGTGTGTTGTGAGTGTGTTTATGCCTGAATATATGTACACCAAGGATCTCAATGTTGCTTCAGTAGAGATATCATTAAAGTAAAATATTCAGGAAAAAAAAAACTGCTTGAAAGGCCTATTGGAGAGATGTATCATGAGTATTCAATCTACAGGTGACTTTTACATAAGGGTTTATGACATGTGATCTGGAGTGGGTAAGAGCACTTGCTGTACAAGCGTTAGGACCGGAGTTCAAGGGCTCATCTCCTGCATTAAAAGCTAGGCATGGCAGGGAGAGACTAGGCTGGTTGACCTCCAACTTAGCAGCAGGTTCAGTGAGCAATTCTATCTAAAGTAAATGGGGTGAAAAGTGACAGAGGAGGATTCCTGGAGCCACTGAGATCTTTGCAAGCACAGGAGCATGTGTAATCCCCCACCCTGTCTCTTCCTCTTTATCTCGCACACTAATGCACAGAAACACACCAAAAATAATTAAATAGATACAAATAGAACAAAAAGATTGTTTGAAAGACATGCATTGCTGGACAGGTTCCATTTTCACGAGTAGTCAGTCAACACAATCTAATTTTGTGTGTTTTTCTCATATGAGAGAGAGAGAGAGACAGAGACAGAGACAGAGAGACAGAGAGGGAAAACACATTTAAGTTTCATGGGTTGAAATAAGTTGGGTGGTGGGAGAGAAACTGGGAGGAGTTGGAGCAGAATCATATATATGATGAAAATATACTGTATTATATTCTCAAAGAATAAATAAAAACATTATTAAAATATATGCTGAGCAATGTATAAATTAACATTAAGTTATTGTCATTGTATAACCCCATTTACAGATATTAAACAAATTATGTTTGTAATAAATGGAACAAATACAAGTCCCGAGCACAATCTTCCTATGTTCTCACCTTCAGGCCACCTTTGGTAATCTCTAAGCTATGGTACAAACTCATAACTCTTTCAACAATATTCTCTGAGCTGAACTTGGATTTTCATGTTTTTACCTATGATTTTCTCTTCCATCTAAGCTTATTTTCTTAAAAGAGTTTATTTATTATTAGGGTTATATTTTCTTTCATACCATAAAATATCCATTTTTTTCTACTTTGTAAGATATTTCCTTGCAATCATCTACTACCTCTAAGCCTTTTATCCTGCTCCATCTATGATCCCTTAGCCTTGTGAGGGACTATGGTATACACAGTTCCTTTAGAATTGAGCATTCTGCAATCCCTTATTTTCTGCATCATGGCCAGTGGTAGGGACATTGGTTAAAAATCACTTAGTGAAAAAAGAGATTTCTCAAATGGGTGTTTAGAGGTGCATTGATATATAAGTTTAATAATAACTCATTAGGGATCTGTTAAATTCTCTGTCCATTAGCAGCATATTGGCAGTAGCTGCTTGCCTAGGACCTATGTTTTTGTCTTGGTAATAATGTTAGGTATGGGTTTTATCTTGTGGAGCAGGACTAAAATCAAATCAGAAAGCAATTGGTTACTCCCGTGATGTTGCATAAAGGAGCACTGTATCTATATCCCAACCTTTGCCTCTTCCCACGCCAACACCTCACACCCCCACACTGCACAACTCTTCTTCAGTTATTTATTGCTACATGTAAATACATACATATATTGGAAATGGAAAACCTATGAAGAAGTTTGGCCTTAGAAAGAGACTAATTCCCCCACTCTTAGCAGTTACTGACTACTTGTGCCGAGATTTTAAAAGAAAATTTTAAGTATTTGTGCATGCATGCTGGCTGTACAGTCCTGAATGGGGAATTGAATTCCCTGGAGCTGGGGTTACAGAAAGTTGTCAGTTGTTCAAAATGGTTCTATGAACCAAGCTGAGGTCCTCTGAGAGAGCACCAAATGTTCTTCTCCATTTATTCATCTCTCCTGCCCCATACTATTATTAAATTTTATCCTAACTGAGCTATCCATCTGCTGTACTTGTAAAATATAATTTTAAAGCCTTAATTATATGAATTACAATCAGAAATAGTGGCCATCAAGTAATACATAACAAATTCTTAAGCAACAAATTGCTCTATGAGACCCCTTTGGAAAGGTAAATTTCTGAACATGAACACTGAGAGAGGTCAAAACCTCATGCAAAAGCCGGGAACAAAGCAGTCAGGACATAACTTTCATAAGTTACACTCTTTGTAGTTGATGATATAGTATTTGAAAAACACTCTGATGCATGCAGTGATGTGGTTTGACGCTTTCATACTCATACCTGTTTAAACATCAGGTCAATAATGGAACTTGAGTGAATCAAAAAGAAGAGACAGGCCAGGAAGATGACTTAGTGGGTAAATGCACTTGCTGCCCATCTTAATGACCTGAGTTTAATTCCCTGCACCCATATTGTAGAAGGAAATAACTGACTCTTGCAAATGTTTATCTTCCTTCTTAAAAGTATGTGTGGCACATACATACACAAACACACACACACACACACACACATGAAGAGAGAAAGGTGGGGTGAGGAGAAACAGATATGAACACACAAAACAAATGTATTATATTAAAAATGATTTATTATCTATTAAGCATCTCACTGGGATACTGCCACTAGCCAACCAACCATTTGTTTTCTGTTAACTTCATTACTGAGACTCAAAACCAAGGCATTCTGTATGCTTGGTAACTATTCTCTCACTAAACTCATCTTCAGCCCTAACCAGAATAATCTTGAAAAGAAAGCTGAACTCTACAAAGGGAACATAGTCAGCATCCTGGGAGACCCTGCACAGATGAAGACAGCGACCTTTCCCACTCTTACATGAAGGCAGAACTCTGAACTCTTCAACTCTCAAGAAACCTCTGTCAGCAGTGGCCATGCTCCCGGTTGCTCCCTTGATAACCTGGAACTGCACAGTCAGTCCTAATGACTTTTCTTTCCTACTCATTTGTCCCTAGACTTCATCTGATGGTTTGCTCAAAGTAGCAAGTACAGGCTCATCAGTGTGTGGGGCTGCTTCTTGATTCTTGGTGTTCTGAGATTTGAACATCACTGTATTTACTTCTTAACAACTGGAAATTACATGGAGACCCAAGAAAAATATTTCCCTGATTTTGTAGTGCATCATTTTCTTCCCCAAGCCTTCATTTTGCTGGTGAGGCAGAAAAAAAAGGCCAGGGTTGCCCCTCTTATGTGGGAAAAGCACAGGATTTTAAACAGCTTCTTACTACTGACATGGAGTGAACCTCATTTTACACTTTTTCCCAGTTATACCCTACTAATTGATTGTTAGCTAAATAAAAGATTGCTTGCTCTTATTGGAATTTAAATGAGACTGCTTATAATTTTTGTTATAATGATAACTTGGGCCTTGTGGAGTGTTTTCCTTCCTTTCTAATTACATATAGTGACTTCTATGTTGGCATGCATAGTTTTCCCAACTAGTGGGAACTTTGCATACCATAGAGTGGTTTCTAGAAGTGCTCTTCCAAAATGCTGCAGAAAACTGAAAGTCCGAATCTGACATCCTGATATACTAGTAATGTTAAAAGACAAAAGACAGAGTATGTAACTGCAGATATTTTTCTGTTGAACGTTGATTGACTTAATTGTAACTTTAGACACTTTGTTTTCCGATGATTGACTTTCCTAACGTGAAATAATGACATCATGATATCTATGAAATTTGATTGCTCACTTTCAATTATGCCTCCTCTTAGTCTGTATACATCCTTAGTGATTGCATTTATGTCCTCAACTGTTGCCTGATTATTCCTGGTTAGAACATGACATTTTTTTTTGGGGGGTGAGTCTTCCTCTAAACACGTATTTAAAGCCATAAAAACATTCAGTAAAAGAAAAAAAATTCCTGTATAAAATTTCATTATCATGTATCTCTCCAAAAGCTGAAGCCATTCTTCAAAAATATCTAAGCTTCTGTAAAGCTCACTAGTCTATTGATGAAAATGTATTTTTCATTTTGCTTTTATTTTTAAAAGAAAGCATCTCAGTGGGTCTGGTGGGTTTTAAGAACACAAACTCCCTAACACTTCCTGATGAGGGCCACCTGTTCACCCCTTCCCAGGCAGAGCTCTTAGGAGAGTCCTGTCGTGTCCCCACCCCCCACCCCCGCCCCCATGCATCTTCTGTTCTTCATTATGCAGCCTCCGAGCTTGTGAACACCACTGGAGAGCTTCACCAGCTGGCACTTCCTGTTTTAATTGTCTGAATCTTTTCCTTTACTAGCTTGGAAGGATTTTATAAGCCTCTCCCAGGGTGGTCAGATGTAACTGTTTTTCCTAGGGAAACAGAAGATCCCCATTCAAGGAGATCCCTCCTTTCATGAGGCCCCTCCCTTCCTTGTTGCCCAATGCTGGATGAGAGAAGTCTCCAATATGTTGTGTGTTAGTCACATTGCATCACACTCTGGAGAGAAGCTCTCTGTAACTCCCATGTCTACTTCACTCCACTGTCTCTGTTCCTTTAAGAGTTAATTTTTATCAGTTACTAATTTAAAAAAAAACACACTTTTTCTCAAAAGTTTAGTTTGTGTACCACCTATAAAAGGTTTGGTAATATTTAAATTTAAATGATTACATGAGAAAAGCATAATATTAAGAAAAGGACTAATGTGTGCCCTTATCCTAGTGAAAATAAGTAATATATAATATGTGATAAATGGGGGTTCTAAGAAGTTCTCGTGTATTTTTCTTTGCAAATTAGTACATTGTTCTATAACTCACGTACAACCAATAGCCTTTAAATTTATCTTTTAGCCACGAGTGTGGATCACATGAATCTTTAAGAAGTTAAGCAGTACACCCCAGAACCATGCATATCTGAATATAAATTTTATATTTAATTCAGTTACTTCTGGGGCTTTTCTACAAACCTGAAATTCCTCAAGACTTCTTGATAGTTCTCCCTTAGTAAAAAAATATTTTTCTAAGTTATAGAAAAGTGTTATTAACATTATGAATTAACTAAAGCAGCATTCTTTTTTTTAAGAGGAGTCATTTTTGTATTATTGTATTATATAAATAATTAAAAGCTAAAAATGAATGGCTTTGGAGAATGCAGTCCAAAGTTAAAATTGATACACCTATATAAAATTATTTGAAATTACGTTACAAAACTAAATTTTCAAGTCATACTACTCAGTTTGAGTTTAGGTCATACCTTAGGTTATAAGGCCAGAAGAAAACGCTCCCCCACATTTTCATAAAAGTATATTTTTAAATTTCAGTGACACTGGCAAGATAGTTCCATGGGTGAAGGTGTTAACCACGAAGCATGATGACAGAAGTTCCATGGAATACACATTATGGAAGATGAGGCATGACACCCGCAAGTTGTCCTCTGACCCCCACATGCACACCACGGCATGTAGTTGCCATACATATCCATAAACACATACACAACAAATAAACCATTGCTTAAAACATACATGCGTCTAAATAAACATATATAATACCCCCACTGCACACACATAAAATTAGCCATATTCATGTATAATTCTATTTTTTAAAAGACACTATGCTGTTCTCCTTTTTATTTACAAAATTAAATTTATAAACAATCATGGTAATCAAGTTAAGCTCATGTATTCCATTGTTGAAAAAGATCATTGTACAGAGATGTATACAAATAACTACAAAACCAAGCTTACTGTTATTTATTGCATATGGAATCAACCTTTAAAGGGCTTATTATGTTGAACTGATGAGTGAAGATATATTGGAACTGACCAGACAGAAATGAAAAGTGAACAAATAAAAGTTTGCCTGTAAAACCATGTAATTACAGAGTTAAAGTTCATGATTTAATTTCCTATTTGTGCATACAAATTGATATTCCTTTAATCAATACCAGAGAACTTACATCCTTGCTCTTATTTTTAATTTAAAATAATTTTATATTTACCCATATTAAGAGCTATAACTTATACATAAATTTTAATACTATAATTTTAGTTTCTCATTACCATTCTCCCTTTTAACTTTTCCCCCTTATATTAAAACAGAATTTTTTCCCTATATAGTTTATACTGGTTATGGTTTTCCTTCCATCAATTCCCCCCCAGTTTCTCCCCACCTCTCCTCAAATCTGGATCTACTTCTTTTTTGTCTTTCATTAGAAAACAAACAGGTTCCTAAATGATAATATTAAAATAAAATATAATAATATAGAATAGAATGAGATAAAACAAGCTAGCACATCAGAATTAAACAATATTAACTGAAGGGAAAGACCCCGAGAGACAGAGGAAGCTTCTCATCTTTGATGAGTTGCGTAGGTGTCTTCATCTATGGTGCTTTACCTACAGCTTGTGGGGATCAACCTATAGTCTTGGCAACAGGCTGAGTTGTTTGGATATTCCCATGGAAACCTTTTGGCCTACAACTCAATTAGTTGAAACCCAGTCCCGGACTGGAAGTTTCATTTGGTAATAAGAGGTGCTCAGTTGGGCCCTGTCCCCCAACTCTCCATTATTTTGTGACCTTAGTAAGATTATCTTTATATATGTATATATTTTAGGAAGCTTCTACTGTATTAGGCTTCCATATTATCCTCATATGTGCCTTAATTTTAGCTGTCTCTCATGTATTCCCTTCCATAATCCTCTCTTCCCTCTCCTCCCTACTTGATCTTCATATTCCAGCCTCCCATTAGCCATAACTATTTATTCCATTTTCACTTCCTGTTCCACCCCAAGTCCCTTGCTCTATATTTAGCCTCTGTGGTTCTATGGATTATATAGTGCCTATTTCTTAATATTTTCTGAAACCCAGATGTGTTTGAGAATTTGAAACAAGCTTTGTTTGTGCTCATAGGATCATGCATATGTACATAAACATGTGCTCATAGGATCAGGCATATGTACATAAACATGTGCCCATAGGGTCAGGCATATGTACATAAACCTGTGCTCATAGGATCAGGCATATATACATAAACATGTGCTCATAGGATCATGCATATGTACATAAACATGTGCTCATAGGATCAGGCATATGTACATAAACATGTGCTCATAGGATCAGGCATATATACATAAACATGTGCTCATAGGATCATGTATATGTACATATACAGGTGCTCATAGGATCATGCATATGTACATAAACATGTGCTCATAGATCAGGCATATTGTACATAAACATGTGCTCATAGGATCAGGCATATGTACAAACACATGTATTCATAGGATCTCACTATTTGCCATAAACTTCCACTATATTGTATGGTCAGAGGTCCAAGTGCAAGTCACTCAACCATATACTGAAATCTCTGAAGTCAGAAGCAAGACTTCCTTATTATTTTGATTTATCTCAAGTATCTGCTACAGAAACAAAGCAACTGACTAGCAAAATTACCTTGCTTTATGTATGTTTCTATTTAAGCCCAGCTTAAAACCACAGCCAACAGTGCGTACTGTAATTCACAAGAGAAAGAAGCAGATGCCGTGCATATTTTGTCTCTATTTTCTCAATAGGGCACCTCACAGCTTTCTTGTGGCTAGAAATAAGACAAGGCCCTCTTGTGCTAGACCTGAGTCCATTTCATAAGAGGAAATTCACCAACAGAGAGAAGAAAAAAATGTGAAAACATAGCAGCAACTAGATCGCAGAGAGGACAGACATTCAGAATGTGAGAAACCAAACGGGCAGCATCAAGAGAGCCTGACTGCTGAGCCTGCTAGACAATTCAAATTTGTCTTCCAGCTCTGCATTGTCTGTGAATGGCAGTGGGGGCAGAGTATGTGTGGGCTTGGATCTTCCAAGCCACTCTTAGGGGGTAGTGAATTTCCAGACATGCAATCTGAATACTGAGGCTCGATTGTGTATAGAGAGGATAGGTATGTTAAAACCTAAAACTAAAGGGGGCTACAAATATGAAATCTACATACGTTCCATGCCAGACTTGATATACCAAGAAACTCCCTTTGTGACAAGTTTGCACAAGGAACCTAATCACTGTAAGTTGGAGGGAGGCTATACTCTGGTTAAAATCCAGAAAGTCCCATCCACACACAGTGTTCCAGCAATGTCTCCCACACTCTTCTTACTCAGCTGCAGCTTCTCCAAGGTCACTCCCCTTGCTGCAGGGCAGGAAAACACTTCTTCCTTTCAGTCTGACTTGTAACATAGAGGTTCAGAACTGACCACCTAGGGGTCTAAATGAGATATATGTTTCTTTACAAAGATAATGCTCTCTTGAGAAAAAGTAGAGCCTTTCTTGCTTAAATTTGCAGCATTTATCTTAAGAATGAATCTGTTAGGATGGAGGTTTCGAGGTCCATTCCAGGTTTATAACGGGATTCATCTGGCCAGTGTTTCGTAGATGGAACTGTATGCTGGTATTATGACAGAGCACGTACAAGTCTAGGGAACAACTGAAAACCTACAGTGTTCAGAACTGTGTTCCAGCTGCAGGAGCTGCAGGAGCAGATATGACCATGATGGGGTCCTTGCCCTTGGGGTTCTCATTTGATGGAAGAAACACCCACTTAGTGTTTCTTGGTTTTTTCCTTTGTGTGTGTGTATGGCAGTAATCACATGTGGGAGGTTTCCATGTGTGTAGGGTGTAAACATGTGCTACTGGCACAAGCACCTCTGCATGTATGGGGAGACCAAAGGCTAGATCATCTCTGACTCTATTACTATTTTTTTTTTAATGGAGCCACTCTCAAAGAGAATCTTTCTCTACTGTTCTCTGCCTAGTTCTTTTTGAAGCAGAGTCTCTGGCTTAACCTGGAGCTCATAGTTTTCCGCTAGGCTAGCATCCAGCAAGTTGCAGAGTGCCTCCTATCCCTGTTCCCATAGTGCCAGGTTACAACCATGCTGTGCCACGTACAGCTTTCACCTTAGATGCTGGGATCCAATCTCCAGTCCTATGTTTGCGCAGCAAGGGACCTTAACCGCTGAGACATCCCTCCAGACACCTTTATACAATGTTTCTAATATCTACACATACCCTTATACAATGTTTCTAATCTCCCGAGAACCTTTATACAATGTTTCTAATCTCCCCGAACTCTTATACAATGTTTCAAATCTCCCCGAACCCTTATACAATGTTTCGAATCTCCCCAACCCTTATACAATGTTTCTAATCTCTCCGGAAGCCTTATACAATGTTTCTAATCTCCCCCACACACTTATACAATGTTTCTAATCTGAGAACTACTTCAAAGATAATTGTTGCCAGTGTGAGAATAGATTTATAAAAGAGAAGAGCATAATGAACTTAGGTCTGAGGGGCTACAGGTTTTAAAGGCTTCAAGGAGGGAACAATGTGGCTGAGACTTTAAGTGAAATCTCAGCAGTACTTTGAGGGGAAAACACCTTTTAACCATTCTTCCTCTCTCCAACCCCCATCTTTGTATTTGTTGCTGGGGATAAAATTCTCAAGATGCCCAAAATGTCAAGTAAGGGCTCTAAAGTGGGTAGGGTAGCTCTTCATAATATAGACGTGGTGTTGACACATGGCAATTTTCTCCATAAGGTATTCCAAAAAATCCTTCATAAATGCAGTTTCCATGGGAAATGACCCCAGACTGCAGGATGAAAGGAACGGGAGAGTGTAACACAGAAGGAGAAGAAGCGAATAGGGAATTATTGAGGTTACTGTTTGTGATAATCAAGGTTCTCCAGAGACTAACAACCAAGAATAGCCATCAACTGCTTAAGGTGACCAATAATATTCAAATCCCTGGGGAGTGTAAAAATTGACCTTAGACTATTAACTAGATTGTCCTCTATTTCTGATTAGTTTGTTGAGAAGCAAAGGAGTACTGGGATATCAGAGACGGACCTCTGTAGAAATCAAGGATCAGGAAGGATTATGTTGGAGGAATGGCATTATCACACAGTAAATTTGGACTGCTACAAAATAGCATACTGGGACTGAAGCAAAATTCAGGGTAGCGGAAATGCTGTATCACAAGACACCAAAGCTCTTCCCAGCTGCTTGGATTGAAATGTTGAAACCAGTTAGACTATTAAGGTTACAAATGTAACCACTTTTCTTTCTTTCAGTCTTTCCTTTCTATCTGAAACAGTTTCTTCTTTCCCTCTTTCCTGTTTGTCTAAGTTCAACCCCATTTCCAAGACAAAGAAGATATTGGATATTTGCTAAATAAAAGCTAGACTGTATACTGTACACAACCTTGACACACAGTATATGAATTTTCTAGACATTTTCATGTGTTTATTCAACAACCTTCCTGAGTGATAGGCTCTATGTTGAACCAGACAATGAAATAAGCACACAAGAACCTGAAATGACTTTTGTCAGGAACTTATAGTCATTGAGCCTATTAGACACTTCTTACATCCAATTTATCTTTGGTTTCCTTAGTTCTCCTAAATATAACTTATCTGTCCCAGCCACCTCATCAACCCTCAACTCTAACACCACACTAAGAACGTTGTTAGGATATATGATATTAGTATACTGTTATTTAAGGTTTTGACTGCTGTGATAAAACACAATAACCAAAAATTTATTTCACCTTATGGTTTTAGTTCATCATCCAGGAAAGTCAGAGCAGAGACTCAAAGCAGCTCTCAGGGGCCAGGAGCTGATATAGAAGCCAGGGAAGGATGTTACTTACTGGCTTACTTTCCATGGCTTTTTCACCTTGCCTTCTTTTACGATCCAGAACCACAAACCTAGCGGTGGCATAGCCCACAGCAAGCTGGAGCCTCTTATTACAACATCAATTAAATAACATAAAAATAAAAACCACTCTTGCCCACCAGCCAATATAGAGGGAGCATTTTCACATTTAAGGTTCCCTCTTCCAAAACAATTCTAGTTTCTGTCACATTGACATAGGACTGGCCAGCACAATGATTCCCTGCACTTATATCTGCTGGCAGCGAGATGAACAATGAGAGTCAAGAAGGAAACAGAGTTCAGCATGATTTAGTTTGCTGGGTTGGTTTGAACCTATGGAGTCTGACCCCGGGCAGTTGATCATTGGCATTTTTAAACTGGGTAAATCTTTGGAAAAAGATTTCTTCCTGACAATTACCAACACAAAGCTTAGGCCATGATTATATTGAAATTCTTTTGCAAAGTACCCATTACTTCTTCTACAAGAATGGGTTCTATTGACTGAGAAAAAGTGTTCAGTACAAGGGGATTCAGGTGAAGCCTAGCCCTACAGAATATCAACCAGGCTGTAACAACATCCAGTCCTAGGCCTCTTAGTGGGCAACAGGTATAAATCTCTTCTGTTGAGAAAATCTTGTGTGTTTAATATTTCTGGTTTCCTTGAGACCAGGTCTCCTACTGAACCCTGAACTAAACTGGCTGTTTACGTTCCTGAGTGATCCTCTTGTTTCTGTTCCTCACAGCACTAGGGTTAAAGAAGCCTTTGGTCATATTTTTTTACATGAGTGTTGGGCATTTGTGTTCAGGTCCTCATGGTTGTGCATCAAATGCTCTCACATCTCTGAGACTTCCCTCAGTGCCTTTGATTTCAGGGGTGAGCAATGACACTGATTGTTCTAATTGGCATAAGAAGTCATTATTTAGGAAACTGTGAATTCTTCATAGCTAATACTGTTCAATATTCATTGGTTTCCTCTCCATCTCTCAGTTGGTGCTTCCAGGTTGTCTTCAGTATGCGATTTAATAAAAGAAATTTTGTTTCTCTCAATGAAGATCTCAAGAAGAGAGTCAGTAATACATGAGTGCTTATGAAATTAACAAAACCGACTTTATAAAAGCAAGACAACTTATGTTATGATAGGCTAGACAACAGTTTTCCAAAGGTATCTGTGTCCTGATTTATAAATATTATTCCTTATAAGCAAAACCTTATTTCTTAATCTAATACCTTGAAATGGGTGTTAATCTTGCTGAATCTGGGCACAGCTCAGTAGAATCACAGGACCTTATATATGAAGGAAAGGAGGATACTCGGAGACAGATGAATGTAATGATTGGAGGCCAGAAAAGAACAGTGCAGGTGCCGAGTCAAGGAATGTGGGAAGCTTCAATGGCTGGAAGACACGAGAATGAATTCTCTCTTGGAGCTCAGTGGAATATACCTCAGAATCAGCCTCACTGAATTCTAAGACACAGTTTTAATTTATGAGCTGTAGAACTATCAGACATTAACGTTTTATTTTTCTTTCTGTTTTTTGAGATAGGCTTTCTCTGTGTAGCTGTGGCTGTCCTGGAACTCACTCTGTAGATCAGGTTGACCTATAACTCACAGAAATCCCCCTTTCCCTGCCTCCCAGGTAATGGGGTTAAAGGCATGCAACCACCACCAGGGGACTGTGTTGTCTTTTATCACTAAATTTACACCATCTAATTCTAGGAACTGTAAGAAACAAATGATATGTAAGGTCTAAACTATATTTTTAAATTGCTCTTAAGTTTAATTTCATTTCTACCACCCCATGAGATCCTAGGAAGTTTTGAAAATGTAAAGAACACCAATTCATATTTCATAAAATTCATGTCTTCATTTATACCAAAACATCCAATTTCTTTTTATTTTGAGCTTCATTAAAATTGTAATTATCTTTCTTATTAACAGTTGCATCTTATTCTTCCATATGGACAAAGCATACATTTATCAAAGATTTAAATTAAGTTCCCAGTGATCACTCCGCCATTTTAAATTTTTTCTGGTCATAAGAAAATTCTGCAATGAATATTCCATGTAATTGAGAATTTGTGCAACTATAATATGCTTGTAAGGATAAGCAAAATTTATCAAGCTTCAGTAGATCTCAGTTGTGCATATCTTCATAATTTGGATAGATTTTTCTTTCTGAGAAATAAAAATTGCAGATATGACTAATATAAGCAGGAGTCCTATGGGGTTCTCAATGCCAGGAGTGATGATCTGATAATATATGAAAGAGATATCTGATCATCCTTAGATGGTAGGTGTAGACTATTCAGTTATACCATTGATTGAATTGTTAGCCCACACCCACACAGTTTTTAGATTACAATGGCTTCACACACATACAGATGTGAAAACAACAAGGAATTGGCAGCCTGGAGGGTGATGTGCTACTACACTTTGATGGTCAGCAGTTTAGGTGCACTAAATATGTTTCTGACTTATAACACTTTCAATACATAATGCACATATCAGGATGTAATTCAATAGTGCAACTTGGGCCATCTCTCTGGGTCGATCTTTATATATGTGTGTCTATATCACACCCATATATTTATAAAGCAATGAAGCTATAAGACTTTGAAAGATGTTAAGACTGCTATGCTAAGTGGAGTACATATGACTTCGCTAATACTTGATACCTGTTTTAGAGTAGAGATGAGAGGAACCTACAGCTTTGAATGCAGTGTAGCCAATGTATATTGGTCCTTCCAGGGTTGCGATCTAATCATATTTTACTTCTCTAACACATGCCAACCAGGTTCTTCATGGTAGTAGAAGGCAATATGCTTCCCAGAGAACTTGCACATTGGAGTCAGACAAATCCTCAGAATGTGTCTAGAGGTATGATTTTATATTTCTGAGATGTGTTAAGACAATTTGATAATTCTGTCTCTGTTTATTTATATCAATGTCCAATGTTACCTTTCTCTAGTTTATTATCCTCACTTTCTTCCTCCTCCCATTTTTCTACCTGCAGTATCATAATATATTCATCATTGCCAATGGCCTTTAGTTGTAATAATTCGGTCAAGAAACATATATATCCCTAATTTCCCCTTCTGCTTTGATATTAAGCACATAATCTTCAACATTTCATATTGGTATGGATTATGCTTAAACACTTTGCTGAGTAGTACAGGATGATATGTCCAAAATCACAATGTATATAGAGCATGTGCCGTCAATACTATATAGCAAACTACAGATAAATATAAATGAAGTAGATAGGTATATTTTGGATACAATTTCCCTTTGTGCATTCCAACCTTGCAAAGGGAACTCATATTCCCTATCTGCCTTACAGAGTGGGATACAGAGAATCCTTTATAAAACACGTTCTACTTTTGAATTCTGTTTGTCAGAAATTGATGGTCAGTCCAATCATTAGAAATATCTGAGAAATGCCAAGAGGATGAGCTCATTAGATGCACTCACCTCTTGCTGCGCATTTTCTTAGTCAGTTCTTCTTGCTCTCATACCAGATAACTCGCCTTCTATCAATCTCCCCTTGTGTTGTATCTGGAAAGTCACGAAGTCTGGCTTCAGATGTATCTGGACTCAGTCTGTCTCTGACACTTATGGGCTGACCTTCGTTCAGTCTCAGCTTCTACTATGATAACCTACAATACTGTATCTCTGTCTGGACTGGACAGCCTAAACTCCCAGCAGTGAGGAGGAGGCTGGATGAGATGCCTCTGGGTTTGTATAAATTGCTCTCAGACATCTCCTATGCAAAAAATAATTTGTTGAGTCATGTCTGGAATATGGTCAGATAAAAACTATATGATCACTTTTCTGTTTTAAAACAACCTGTGTTTATGGATGGAGGCTCACACGTTTTTACTTTTCTTATTTTCTGTACTACCAACACAATCTCGCTTTAAAGAATCTACAGAGACCAAAACAGAGAACCAGCCTATGAGCTCACCTATGCCATGAATGCTGTCATTGCCAGTGGATATTAAAATTACCTCATATGTATACCCGACTTTCCTTAAGGGTCCAGCCTGTATCATTTTAGGGACAAGACAAACTTGGCTATGTTGCATTTGGCCCACCACACATATGCTTTTACATCCCAGATCTAATATTGTCTCTACCTCTTATGGGGGCAGCATGTTCTCAGTACACAGTCACTTGAAAGAAAATCTGAACTTGCAATGCATGAATAAAATAAGAGTCCAACATTTAAGTTGTGCAAATCTATATGAATATGTCAATAATTATATGCCTCAGTTATGAATAGTCTCATAGATGTGGGCAGAGGGAACATTTGAAGGTAAGGCAGGAGCATACGGAAAACAGATGTGGAGCCCAGATTTCTTAGTCCAGATGAAGTGCTGTGAATTATTAGCTGCACTGACCCATCCATGAACCTTGGATGAAGATAATGAGAGTAAAAATCAGAATTTATTGTGTGTTTAGTATGTGCCAAGCAACTGTCCTAAAAACTTAAATAGGCATATTTTGTACCAATCAAGAGTCTGGAAAGTAGGTACTTGCCCATTCATGATGTCTCCAGGTTGTGAGTTAGGTAAGGTGAGGCATGGGCTAAGAACTTCCATCAGCTGTGGAAGTCTCCTAGCTGAAGTTCAGATGTGATAGTGCAGAATTGACTGTAATACTGGACTCAAGAGCGATATTAGATTACGTGCAAAGGGTAGGAAGTTTAGAAAGAACAGAAATCTATACATAACAGCAACCTTGCTATCAGCTTTCCAAGATGATACCCAGCTTCAAGTGAATTTTTGCATGAAGAGTGGAATATGCAATTGTAAGAACAAAGACAATGGGAGGTTAAGAAAAGTGGTTTGGTGGAGGAACCAATTCGATAGTTTCAAGAAACTGTTCTCACCTTGTGACACGACAGAGCACTGAGCGAAAATCCTGATCATACAATAGGAGGCTGCAGACCTCAGGCCTGAAACGGAAATGAGTGAAAGACAGTGGGCAATGTCAAGGAAGCTGCAGCTACGGAATTAGAACGATGCTGACAATGGTGGTTTCTTGCCGCAGAGCGTCAGGGAAGACCAGCTGAACGAGTAGAACAGCCAGAGTTCGTCAGAGGCCTGCCCGCTCTAGGCGATGTTTCAATGCTTTTGTTACCTGCTTTGTTCTCCTCTTTTCTAGCAAAGGATCCAACAGAAATTAAAGGAAAATCTTAGTTGCAAGGTCATTGCTCTTAGTGAATGAACGGGATCTACTGTCCGATGAACCTGCTACAGACATAATTTAGTTGCCATCAATAAGAAATTTACTTATTTTAAAAAATGTGCAAATGTTTACGTTGTCCAGAAAATCTTTGTGGCTTTGGAGCCTGTCCTGGAACTAGCTTTTGTAGACCAGGCTGCCCTCGAACTCACAGAGATCCGCCTCCTGAGTGCTGGGATTAAAGGCGTGCGCCACCACCGCCCTGCTGAAAATCTTAACAGGTTTATTTATAATTGTCACTAAGTTGAACTGTTGAAATCTGTTCACTGAAACATTTTGCTTGTATTAATGTTTTATGTCTTGCACTTATATTAAAATTTCAAACTCTAAAATGAAAATGGAAAAACTGCTAGTACCTTATTTCTGTTCCCTGTTTTTCCACTGGCAATCAAATACCTTTGACCCCATGGAAAAAAATATCTAGAGTTCAGAACTATTGATAACAGGAAGAAGAGGGAAAAAATTTTGAGAATGAAATGTTTCCTCTCGTAGTGGACTTTAGGCACATTCTCCACTTATCACTAACTGAGCTGTCCTACATTTGAGCACATATTTTTAACATTGTCTGTCTTCTGTGCTGTTCCTGTATGTTTACTATTAAATTACATTGAACTATAGAAAAGATAGTTGTCCTTTAATTTAACAAATTATAAATTACATGTAATTGTCAAAAAACCCAGAGCCCATTGCCTACCTACCTGTGGTAAATGATAATAAAGATGCCAGGTAGAAATCTGAAATCTTCACCTTTAATACAATTTATATTTTATGTAGTAATAATTGACAGCAATATTAATGAGGGAGAGAGAAGAAGGAAAAGGGAAGATATTTTGTAGAAGTAGCATTTACATGTCATCATTGCCACATTAATGATTTTTAAACTCCCCTCCAAACTATTTGGGCAGGCAGTGGTGGTGCCTGCCTTTTATGCCAGCACTAGGGAAACAGAGACAGGAGGATCTCTGTGAGTTCAAGGCCAGCCTGTTCTACAGAGAAAGTTCCAGGACAGCCAAGAATATACAGAGAAACTTTGTTTAAAAAAAAGAAAAAAACTATATATCTCAAAACTTTTTAATTTTAACTATATTTTTTAAAGATTTATTTATTATCTTTATTTATATGAGTAGTCACCTGCATGCATGGCTGGCTGTGCACTACATGTGAGCAGTGCCCACAGAGTTTAAAAGCAGGCATCAGATTCCCTGAAACTTGATTTACAGGTTGTTGTGAGCCACTATATGGGTGCTGGGAAATGAATCCTGACCCTTGACAGTAAAGAAAAATGCTTTAAACCACTGAACCGTCTCTCAGGTCTCAAAAATTTTAAAACATTTTAAATTTACCCAACAATTCCAGGGATAACATCCTCTGTTCTCTGAAATGTGTTACGTAAAGATTCTCCGAATTTAAGGTTCACATTCCCTATTAGAGCAGATTTTATTGGTGTCATTGCAAATGCCTTCTCAGGGTGTTATTCATGAGCAGATGATGCTGTGTGCTGTCACCTCGATGTCCTCCTTTGTCAATCAGAAAGATGAAAGCCAGAAGGAACGTCCACTTACAAAGAAAAGTCGGAAATTTTACTCCATAAGAGGAAATTCATGCTTGGTCCTGTAGATCTAGTCTGCTACTTAACGGTTTGAGAAGTCATAGACCCTATAGGAGAACACACCATCATTTTCATAAAGCACATTATTTTCAACCAGTACTCTAAATACTTACTCTTAGACCTGCAGAGGAATGTAGCCTTCAGCCTCATCCAGGAACCTTCTTTTTGCAGAACATGGAGACTATTACAGAGATCCATAAGGGTCAAAATGCAGAGAATAAGTGAATCTTGGGTGCCCAGCCTCACTTGATACAAGTACAGTGTAATCCCGACACCCAAATATGGAAGAGTGGGTGGAACGGTTCTAAGAGCCAGAGGCCCAGGACATCTGTTAAGAGCTAGTGTCTTCCAGACATGACATGGAAATATCACTCACAAAATTTTAATAATATGGCTGGCTACTTAAATAAAACCTGCATAATGACAATACTAGCTGGCATGCCAACATGAGTGGGGAAAAATTCCCAAGGTCCCATCCAGAGATAAGTAGCCCCATGCAAGAGCTGCCAAGAGGAGGATCAGCTTTTTCCAGAGACAATCTCCCTGTAGATTAGCAAAGCCCAAGTGGTCAGCCTAGATTAGCAAAGCCCAAGTGGTCAGCCTTAAACACGTATATATGAGAAACACTAAATCGACTTGGTAGGTTGTGTGTGTGTGTGTGTGTGTGTGAGAGAGAGAGAGAGAGAGAGAGAGAGAGAGAGACAGAGACAGAGAGAGAGACAGAGAGAGAGAGAGAGAGAGAGAGAGAGAGAAAGTGAAGAAAGTGGTCTTGTATTCTTGTATTTGAGGGAGAAAAGAGCATTGGGGTAGCTGGCTGGAGAGAAAGAAGAGTAGAAATGATATAAATACAGTACTCTTATATAAAAATGTCAAAATAAAACAAAATAAAAAAGGAAAGCATAGCATCTAACCTCTTTGGTTGGTGATATTTTTCTCTTTTCTTCTTCTTCTTTTTTTTTTCCTTTTCATGTCTAATACCTACAGGAGAGCTGGTAACTAAATCTCAGTGACAAAAGACAATACATGGACTAGAGTCTAAGAAAACACAAATAAATTCTGCTTTTTATTCCTACTAACAATAGTGTTATGATCAAAGTGCCAAACTGTGTTGTTAGTGAACCATCCAAGCCAGTCTCTCAAACCTAAATAGTTAAGTCAGCATACAGACTTGAATAAGAGAAAAAAAAATGGCTATAAATAAATACCTTTAAAATGTTAAAATAGAATTGGACAATGTCTTGATATCAAAAGTTATGATAATGCAAGTGCATCTAAAGTTGTCAGTAACTTTCATACAAATTAGTGGAAATGTGTCTCATACATTTAATTTCTGGCAAAGGACGGTTTGATTTCCACAATACGTTAAAACAAATCTTTTGAAATCTCACAAGGCATTCTTATATGAAGGCGAGGCTCTCTGTGACTGTAACTGTAAAGATTTCTGTGTAAAGCTTGATGCAACTGTACCTACTCACAAGACAGAAAAAGCCATGATAGCCCCTGTGTTTGTTCTTTCGGTTTTATAGATAGAATACGTGGAATATTTTTCCCAAGAACACAGTCAGTGCCCTAGAAGCACTTCTAAGTAACACGCAGAAAGTCAGAATCTGGGCTCTCAGTCTTTTAAAAAGGGATTTAAAATTTTTTACATGCAATGCAATTTAATTATATTTTTCTACTCTCTCAACTCTTCCCAGATCTCCCTCACCTCCCTACTCACGCAACTTTATAAATCAATTTTCTCCACGAGTGCCGCTAGGTATATCAACCACGTTCCAGAGCAGGTTCCATGCCCCAGAACTGCCAACACAAAACAGACTCCATGGTCTATTTTGTGCATACGTGTGTGTGTGTGTGTGTGTGTGTGTGTGTGGTTTGCTCTGACTTTATTGGGCTCTGAGTCTTAAGAACGAAAGCTCCCATTGGTATTACATAATGGTCCAGAATCATCATCAGCCAGTGAGATACAGCGCAGCATCCCACATCTGCATTCTCATGAACTCCCATGTTGGCTCGTGCACACTCGCAGGAGATCCACTAGAGAGCAGCTCAGATCTCTGTGTACTGACTGAGTTATGAGCTGTATCTCCTGCGAGATAAGAATCTAAGCTAGAAAATGCTCTATAGATTTTTTTTTCAGCCTGTGTCTCTGCTTCCTTGATTATCTTGTCAGGTTGATCAACCGGCTGAGTTCTTACATGCCTGCAAAGATGACAGTTCTCCTCTTAGTTCTTCATGGGTTTCCTGCCTGGTGGTCCTGTCTCTACTCTTCAAATTAATTCACACACAAAAAAGAATCATCTTGGCTCATGCTATAAAGCTCAGAGAACCAAGAAAAATAGAGACGAGAGACACTCCAGCCAGCTTCACTAATGGCTCCATTTCTTTGCTTTTTTTGAATATTTGTTGAAATATTATTCAACAAATAATATTTGTGTTGTGATTTACAGTTTAGAATAAAAAGGCTTGCACATCAAGAACATTCAAGTATAAATAATTATATTTTCAAATGTAAATATATATTCACATGTAAATGCTATATATATAGTATGTGCGTGTCCTAGAAATGAGATGTTTTCAAATGTTGTCACATTTGCTGAGGATTGTACCGTCTCCTAGGTTCTTCTAAAGTCCCACGTTTGCTGTGATTTGTTTCATTGCCCACACATAAAGAAACTGGGACCTGATGTTACTCTGCAATGAACTATTTTGTAAGGAAAAAACCAGGTTAACAGTTGCAAGCAATAAGGCCTTACCTGTCTATCAAGGATGTCTGATGTTATAGTCATTGGTCATTTATGGATTAGAATATTGGATCTATATTTAAACAAATGATTCAGTATGTAGTAAATGAAAGCATTTAACTATATCAATACATATGCACTCCAAATGGTTAATGCATGTTTGTGAGTGGATATCTGCAGAGAGGATTTCATACAAAGAGGATCAAAAAGAATCACTTGCAATCACTGAGTTGACTGCATATAGACATTAGTTAGACACTTCTGTGGTTTAACTTGGAGTGATCTAATTGAGAGCGAAGCTCCCATTCCGAGCTTTCTGAGAACAGAGGTTAATCCGATGAGATAACCTAACTTCAGGCTCAAGCTCCCACCCTCATTAGCCTCACAGACTAAAGGTGCTTGTTGCTATTTTTAGACACACACTTCATCATATGCAAGGTGGAGACTCTGAGAGCCTCATCCATTTATTTGGGACCATGGGTTCAGATTTTTTTTTTTAACACTCTATAACCAGAATACAGTATAGTCTTTTTAAAACGTTTATGTTTCTGAGCATCTACCTGGGGGTAGGTGCTAGTATTACATTAGACAGAATTCTCATGGGGTTAACACTCAAACAGATTCTTTAAGACTTATTGGGAAAAGAAAATTCCACGAGCTAATATACAGTTTCCCTACGAGTTGATACCACTGTTTGTCCTGTTAACAAAAACTTTAGTGTAATTAGGTTAAACGATCTCAGAAATGTTTGCTAGTCTCCACAGTGCTCCTGCTAAAGACTACACGGCAGGTACAGAGAATCAGAAAAGATAGCAGGTCTAACTGTATTTCTATGCGAATTCTGGCTATTTATCTTGCAGAAGCTTGCCTTATTTGTGAGTTAGGTACCCTAGCTATTATCAGATAATAAAAGATGTTTAAGTTTTCCCCAAAACATTTTTGTCAGTTGAAGATGGCCAGCATCCTTTCGTGATTATGTTCAGATGTGCGGGTTGAGGGAAGAGGCTGAACAGAAATGCTTCTACATCCCAAAGGATAGGACCTTCTTTCGAAGGGTGCTTCTTTATTGACGGATGCAATGCGGTGGCCACTCTTGTTTTTGTCTTCTATATTTATGCTGTTTTTCTTTGAATAGACATTAGAACAGGAAGACTGCCCTTCTGAACCTCCTCTCTGTCAAAGGATTTCTAGGGATTTCCAGCATGTGGAGGAAGATCACAGTGTCCACGGAACTCCTGCCAAGCGACTGAAGCCAGAGACTTCCCACACTCCCTGGGGTCTCGTCAATTCTTATCAGAGATGGAGGGTTAGTGGCGGCAGCTCTTTGACTTCAGAAAAGAAAGAGGAGAGGAAGAAGACGACTGTTGGGAAACACAAATCTCTTGACCAGTGTCCAGGAGTGGGTTTGTGCACTGGCAAGTGTTAAGGTTAGTGGCTCTCTGCACAATGGGTTCATACAAAATAATATTTACTCTCTGCACATCTCATTCAAGGTGGGCAGCTGGAGCCCAGAAATTAAGCGGGATACTCTGGATCAGATTTTCCCTTGACCTTTGTTTGCTGTCTTTAAAACCTGGTCCCATTCATTGAATATGTTAGGTGCTTGCATGGCTAACATGGCCCAGCCCCCTTGCTCAGTATACTGAAGGCTTCTTGGAGGGCTTACAAAGCATTGTGAAGAGTTAAATGTAAATGAATCAGGAACACATGGATTCAATTTCCGTGGAAATTCACATGTGCTGGGAAATGAAGGGGGGGGCAGTGTCTGGCCAAATGTGCTTTGATTTATCTGACCCCAAAATACACCCCCTCCTCTCTGCTTTCCTCCCCTCAAAGTCATTTGAAAGTTTGGTTAATGTCAAACCATGGCTGAGTTCTCGAGACCCTTGCAACTTGGAAAGGTTTGGGTTCTTAGAAAGGGCATTGAGGAAGTCTTGCTCCACCTCCAAGCCCAAGGCTCTCCCACATGGTTTCCCTCTAGTTAATGGGGTTAAATTAAGGCAAGGATGTGATGATGGTAGTTCAGTCCCAAAGCTAACTACCCCTGCAACCCACGGAAGCCTCCACTTCCTGCAATGAAAATTTTCATGCAGAAGATGCGCCCTACGCAATGTTTCTGCCAATAAAGATCAGGTTTATTTTTCTGGAAAACCACTGCTAGAATGGAGGAGTAGACTTAAATAACTTCCAACCATGCCCCATTCCCTACCCTTAGTCTCCAAAGAACACTTATCTACCAATAGAGTTAATATCTATAACTGCTCCATACTCAGAGCATTGAAGATGGGATCACTTACCGACTATTTAGGGCTGTCAGACAGAGACAAGCCTTCATATAAGAGGAGCCTGGGTGTAGATGACAAGAAAACATTTTGGGGGTCTCCTTTGACAAAGGAGACTTCATTGGTCCAGTTCCCATAGTTCTTGGGGATTTATGACTGCAAAGAGAAGAGAAAATGCTGCTTTCAATTTCCAAGTTTCATCACAGACAGTGGTCAGCCTGTTATTTGTCGGGAGCAAAGTACTGTCTGCAGCGTGTGTCTGGGGAGAGCAAGCTGGATCAAGTGTTCAGGCTTTGAATTTCTTATCAGCACGAACTGGGTTTACCCCTGTCTTTCTGCTTCTCCACAGTCTTTATAGCAATCTACCATGCCCTGCTGTCATGTACTTCCTTTACCCACTACACTTCAGCCTGACTTGCAGTTTCATTGATCGGTTAAATTTCTTCCACAGGTTGTGATTTGTTGAGAGTCTTTGTTCGTGGTGACCACCAGAGGGAGCGCCTCGACTGAGGGTGAGAGCAGTGAATGGGCCTGTGCTGAATCTGGCTAATTCTGCCAGGATATCATGCAAAACTCGTCCCTTTCTCAGGCGCGCGCGAGTGTGTGTGTGTGTGTGCATATGTGTGTACAGACACTCACAACCAATATATACATGTAAGTGTGTGTATGTCTACATGCATGTATGTTTATATGTATTATCATATTATCATGTATATACTCTTTATTTTTAGTGTTTGGGATAATTGACTCTGTTTAGAATCTTTTTTTTTTTTTTATTCTTTTTTACTTAAAATTTCCAACTGCTCCCCGTTTCCCATTTCCATCCCCCTCCTCCCACATATTGCCCCCTCCCCCTGTTCCCCTCCCCCTATCCCCACTCCACTTCTCCTCCCCCTAGTCCACTCCCCCTCCCTCTCGATACTGAAGAGCAGTCCAAATTCCCTGCTCTACATGAAGACCAAGGTCCTCCCACTTCTATCTAGGTCCAGGAAGGTGAGCATCCAAACAGGCTACGCTCCCACAAAGCCAGTTCATGTATTAGGATCGAAACCTAGTGCCATTGTCCTTGGCTTCTCATCAGCCTTCATTGTCCGCCTTGTTCAGAGAGTCCAGTTTCAACCCATGCTTATTCAGTCCCAGTCCAGCTGGCCTTGGAGAGCTCCCAATAGGTCAGTTTGTTTAGAATCTTAAATACTTGATTTTCTGAGAGGCTTTTCTGTAACATGTCTGTGATATGTCGTGTCCATTGATCTCCATATCTGAAGAAAGATTCACATTCTTCCCAACATTTGCCTGCAATATCCAGTCCTGGCTATTTCCTTTACTGTGTATCAGTCTGATGTTACCCATGTGTCTGTCTCCTGTGAGGACTGAGACATCATGGGATAGTGGGTGAATGACGGCTTTAGATTTGGGCACTAGCATTAGTGCACAGAACAAACCTGGCATGCGGTAGGTGTTCTAAGCATTTCTTTGGATGAGTTATTTAAACAACAAACCTAAATGTAGATAGGATCCATTCAGAGGATTACAGGTCCAGAAGCCACTCACTATAGTAAGTTCTGAATGTCCTCATAGAGTTTACTTTAAAGATATGGTGTGCTATGCCCAGGAAATACAGCTTAGTGTTTATTTGTAAAAAGTAGGTTTCCATCCAGTTCCAAGAAGTTGTATTCACACAATGACCACCTTTATATGCTGTCTTCAAAATACTGGGAAGAAGATGTGAACAATGGGACCAATGCCATTTGTGCTGACGTTATGGAGCATGCCAGGTTGTGAAGTTAGAGACTTCCAGTCAAGCTTCACATCCATGGGCATACTGAAGAAGTGCCATCTGCAGGCGTGGTGAGCTCCCACATGATCACAACCCTCCCAGAAAATTAGGCGAATCCAAGAAAAATGTTACTCTTCTCATTTTTTAAAAGAAAGAGAGAGGGAGAAAGAACATGAAGATAGGTGGGTAGCGAAGTTGGAGTGGGTAGGGAGCTTGGAGGAATTGGGGGAGGAAAAAGAATATGATCAAACACATGAAAAGTTCATGAAAGTAAATTTAAGAATAGCATAGGTTTAGAAATGTTGTATTTTCTATTAATTTTATAAATACCTATTCTGTGGATGATCCTACAAAAGGCTTAAGTTTTTCACAGATCAATGTGAAACAAGACTTCCCCCCTGCAGAGATTCATGAAGAAATGAGGAAGAGATCTGAAATCAGGAGAAATAAATTCAAAAGACAGGTGTAAGGTTATTTCATTACTCAAACTGTGTACCATGGATTCTTTGATATTTTACTCAAGGTGGGCTGTAAGTTTTGTTCTGGTTTTCCCAACCGCCAGCATAATGAGTAAAATATGATTTAGTGTGTGATTTACGGGCAGGGCTAGCCATATAATTTGCTGGCCTCGGTGCAAAATGAAAATGTGGGGTCCCTTACTCAAAAAGCTGGAAAAATGCCACTCCGTGTAATAAAACATGAAACTTTCCCCTTTCTCCCATGCTCTCACTCGGGACCTGTCATGGGGCTTTTTATTTGTTATTTAATAGTACACTCCCCGGGGCAGGAGATGCTGGCTGGACGAATGCAGACTCTCAGCAACGGTTAGCCTCAGCCCTGACTGGCTGATTGGCTCTGCTGTTGCTGTGGGTTTTTTTTTTTTTTTTCAGACATGCACTTTGTGTTTACTCTAAGGACAGGAAGCAGGTCTATCCTTGCGATGCCCCACGCTGTAACCTTCACAGAATTGCCAATCCTGGGTTGGAAGTAAGCAGGAGGCTTGGATTGCAGAACCCACAAGGGCTGCCAGCCAAGGCAGAGGCCACTGCTGCTCTGCTTTGCCACAAGGTTCATAACTAGACCTGGATCCTCCCGGGGGGCTCGTGTCTGTGTGCAAACACTCCCTGGGTGTGGAAAGATGGCTGACCTGGAAAGCAGAGGACAGGCGGTGCTTGGGCACAAGAGAACGAGAGTCGTCATCAGTGTCTGGGTGGGGCGGTAAGAAAGCGATTGGCGATAGACAGAGAAACACAAAAGGAACGGAAGCTAGGGATCTATTCCAAGGGGAAAGAAGATGGAGATGTGAACTGCGGTTCTAAGCATCCAGGGATATGCCACTGTTTTTCACTTAAGCTGGGTATGGTAACTCATGTCTATCGTCCAAATACTTTATATTTTATATATCTAATATATTTAAAATACATAATATAATATTTTGTCATCCTATTTCAAGTGCTCAGCCCTGAAATCATATACATACAAACAACACTACTCAGTGGGTTAATATAGATATGCACAGTATTAATAAAAATATACACATAAATACAATCCACTTAATAGTGTTGTTTGCATACATGTGATTTCAGGGCTGACCACTTGGTATAGGATAACAGATCAGGAGACTCATTTCTAGAGACAAGCATTTCTCCTCTCAGCAGTCATTGGCTGGCTGCCTGTAGTTCTTTATCTAGGGGTGAGGTGCCGTGGCATTTCCTCCTGTCATGATAGAGTATGTCTATTGATTAATTGTTCAGGTCATGTTTAGGCTCATGGGTGTAGCTTCCTAGATATTTCTAGATTTTAGCAAGGCACTAGGCATCCAGTTCAAGACTGCATTTTACAGCCTCCTCAGTATGGGAGCTTGACACTATTTTGTTTGAAGTTTTATGGTGCAGGACTTCATGATACCACACACAATGTACTAGCAAACATAATGGAAAACGCTTTTTGTATGTAAAGAAGTGCATACTAAGTGAAGTATTCAAGATTATTACTCTTCCAGAAGTTGTAGAATACCAGGCATGACTTTATGGACCATGGACGAAGTGAGAGTGTGGCAGACAGAATGCTAACCCCCTCCAAGGGAGGCACTGCCTTAGCACAGACAATCTGTGGGAGGCACTGCCTTAGCACAGACAACCTGTGGGAGGCACTGCCTTAGCATAGACAACCTGTGAATAAGAAGGAAGTGGGTATGGACTCAGATGGAACTTAATTTACTATCCAGAAGACAGGGAGTGTTCCCTGAGTGTGTAATGAGTATTCTTAAATTTACAAGAGGAAAATGGAAGATGTGGATACCTTTAATATTATTGTCATATATGTCTGTATAAATAAGTATGACTCACTATAGTTGTGTTATATGGCTTTAAGGGTGCCCTCACTGTGTTGGATAGCCAATAAGGGAGATCATCTCTTGTGATAAATTTACTTAAGCTTAAAACCTCTGTCTGATCACAGCCTCAGCTAAATCGTGTCAGGTAAACAACATAGTGTCTTTTGGCTATGAGTACCTTGTCTGTACATGAGAAAAGTCATCTTTGTTACTCTACAAAGTCATTGATAACCTACTCTTCTGTGTGTGATACACTAGACTAGTGTCAGATTATCAAACTTCTTTGGGGAGAGATAATAACTTACAGTTGAAATTTGAAACAAAAACTTGAATGTTGACATTTTCTTGGTAATTATAGCCTTTTTCTCTTCGTAACATAGGAAACAGGAGTGAGGAATCTGACATGTATCTGGGGTATTTCTACAGCAAGAGAATTTGGCCCATGGCTGTGAACTTACTCTTCTGCCACATAACAGCATAGTACACCATTGAATCAATGAGGATGGGAGAGAGCTTTATTCATGAATGGGGCAGGCTGGTTCTGGGAATATAGCACTTCCTTAGCTTGAGTATGGACTTGGGTTCTATTTTCATACCATAACCATAAACAAAATAACAAAAGAGTACAAAAGACTTTCAGAACTCCCTTCTCTTCAGCCAATATTGCAAAGAAAGCTCTGGCTCTTTCTCGCAGAAGGAGTATGTGCCCTTTTGGTCTGTGTTGCTCTCCACCAAAGACTTTAGATCATTGGGTACAGCAAGTTAATATCTTTTAGTCCTAGATTTAAGCTGTGCATTTTAAAACAAAGTAGGCAGATAATGAAAGGATTAAAAGTTGTTGGCAATATTTATTGATTTATATTTTATTAATGAAATGATTGGAACAATTTCACATCAGTTAGAATGAGACCAAAATAAATAATTGTTTTTAGTTGAAGTGTGTTTTTCCAGAAGCCAGTTGGCTGGGAAGTTACTGCTTACCAATGCAATATAGAATACAAATTGAAATAATATAACATTCAGGAAATACCCAGGGATCCTTCCATTTTCAGTAGAAGGACTCTTCACAGGAAATGTTCTCAGTGAGGACTTCTACTGCAGTTCATTCCTGAAGTGCGTTTCACTCTTCTGAATCTGTGTCCTGCAGTTTGCTCCTCTCTTCCCTGGACTGTTTGTGGATCTCCTACTCTTTGACCCTCCACCAGCTCCATTCTCTCCACTTGTCTCGACTTACAGATTGTCTTCTAAGGGGCTCATCCTTGCAAGGCCCTTTGTGATCTACATCTTGCTTATTCTGAACATTTTCAATCTGTATTTCAATTCAGATACTCCCATAATTTTGTCCATGCCCTTTTTTTTCTTGACAGTTTCTTTGAATCTATTCTTCTCCACATAGGAAGACCTAAAAGCCCCTCCTTCTCTTCCTGTGCTGCTTTGTTTTTAACACCACTTTCTGGAAAATTTTATTAACTATAAGCTACTCAGTTCTACCCAATACTGTTTCATCAGTGTGTGCTTTATTAAAATTCTTTTTATATATTGTTTGTATCCTGATAATTTCATTTATGTGATATTCCATCATGATAAATTAAAATCTTTTTTTTTTGCAAGACAGATGCCTTTTAGGTATAAACAAGTTTCTGTGCTTTGTTTTTATTTATCAAGGCTTGTGCTTGAAAGATAGCCAACAAATATTGAACTCATTGGTCGGCAGGAACAATAACCTGATCCAATATTTTTGTATTTATCTGGTTATAGATTTAATAGGGGATATTGACAAATGACAATCTTGAAGATCAACTGTGTTATACCAAAGTACATCTCTTCCCTATAGTTTCAAAGTGCTTTTAAGAGCAATTAGGAGATTTTTTAAAACTATCACAGCACCATAATCCTCTTTTTTTTAAAAAAGTCAGAGGTCACCTTACAATTGAATGTCAGAGCAAGAATTAAAATGGTAGAATGGAGGGCTTTGCTTGTGTTAACCGCATCGCTGCTTTTGTGGCCTTGTTAAATGTGCTTTCTGAACCATGACAAGAAACAGTGGTGGGGCAGAAGATCTGAAGCAAGGGGCATCAGTTTAAGAAGTTAAAGGGGAAAATTTGTGGATGGACAGAAATCAGTTTAGCATACGTATAGTAACTGGTTTCTCTTTTCATAGGTAATTACCAGGATTATATTTTAATTTATATTTGGTATTTTCTAAGATTCTATTTCTTACATTTTCCAATAGATTTCATTCACGATAAGTTGTGTTTGACTCTAAAGCTTATGACAATTGTTTCTGTCGCAAAGGCTTACTTATCAAGACTCCTTAATTACTGGCAATCTCTAAACAGATAAAAATTAGTCCACAAATTGTAATAAAGAGAGTGTTACATTATCTTGAAGGGTAAAAGACAATACAAAGTATATTGATATTCTTTTGAATTAGCCATATCCCTCTGCCAAAAAAAGCTTTTCACTTACAGTCTAGAAATTTCCCTGACATTTGTAAACATAAATTTCCCATAAGAGCCATTAAAATCCTTTGTTAATTCATTAGCTAATCACAGTGGATTGGGAGGAAAGCCATGAACTTTGTGTAGTTGACATCCAATGTTTTTATTTAGTCAAAAAAGAGAGTGGAACTATGGGTAAACTACTTCATGCAACACACTTTGCTGATAATCAGATCTGGGTTGTAAGCCACAGACACAGGGACAGTAGCTGTGTGTTGACTCACTTTTACTTGCATATCATCTGGGCTACCCTACCCTTAAGATTGCTCTGAGTCTTCCGCACCATCAGATAGATTGTCCATATTCTTAAATTCCTTTGCATCAATGGGTGATTATAAGTAGATAGGAAAGCAAATTGACATGCCAAATGACTTTCACAATGAGGAGAGAATTAATGTTTTCTAGACATTTCCTACATAGCAAGCACTATGTTTGGATCTTTAATTCCTGTATTCAAATTTATATGTGTTAATATGTTAAGATGTGTTTAATACCTTAAAATACATTTATCTATAAAACATCACTAAGAAATGCTGAGTACTTAGATAATGCTAAGATTACTTAGCTGTTAAGAATATTAAAATCAGAAGATTAAATCTCTGTCTCAAGACCTATGTAATAATAATTAGAGACAGAAGTCAAGTAATTTCAGATGTCAAACGTATTCTGTCATGTTTGCTACTGCTATCAAAAGGGGGAATCCATCAAAAAAATATCCATAAGTGACATTATGCCAAGAATTTTGGGGAAAGTCGTAAAGAGGAAGAAGAAAGATATAGAAACCAGAATCCCTGCACTATGGAAAGTTTTCTGAGTCCAAACACTGAGGGGATTACCAAAGCTGAAATTTTTTAAATGTCCTCTTTATGATCAATTACTACAAAAGTACTTCTTTAGTTTAAGATGAAATAGCAAGTCAATATGATCAACTAATATTTAACTCCAGTTTTTCTTCATTATGCTTTTTAAAACAAAATAATGTTCTCTAACCATTTGAACCCTCATGTGTGAAATTAAGTGAATTCAGGCCTGTGGTGATTGTCATACCCAAATCCTGTCATGTTATGTCCTTATTTTAGAGTCCTTAATTTCTAAAAAATAATATTGCATTTATTAATGTGCTGTGTATGTGTATACATTGGGTAAAGCTGAAACACAGATTTTTTAAAATTAGTTTTGAGGCTCAGTTTTCTGAAAAATATAGACTATCTCTACTATTACAAGGGCATGGTAGAAATCCATGGTGTAGAGAATTTGTTACAATCCACCATGATATTTGCTCCTTTGATGGAGATAAAATTTTCTTTCTTTCTTTCTTTCTTTCTTTCTTTCTTTCTTTCTTTCTTTCTTTCTTTCTTTCTTTCTTTCTTCTTCTTCTTCTTCTTCTTCTTCTTCTTCTTCTTCTTCTTCTTCTTCTTCCTTCCTTCCTTCCTTCCTTCCTTCCTTCTTTCCTTCCTTCCTTCCTTTCTTGTACATTGTTAGTGTCTCTTGTCATTATATCTTCCTGAAGCTTTTTCCTGGAATCTATACAGTACAAGAAACTCAGGTTTCCCATTGACTATTAGCTCTCCTTGAAAATCTTATTCCAAAAGAATACTTGTAAAGATAAATCAAATGAAATTTCATTGACTGGTTAATTACAGCTAAATAAAGAATTCAAAAGGTCTTTGTTCCCAAGGAAATCAAAATTGAAAAGAGTTCAAAATTAATATATAAAGAACAGGAGTAAAAAACATTTAGTGGCACTCAAAGAGAGTAGAAATATAAAGAAAAGGTTTTAAAATCTCATAGGATGGAGGAGTTGAGTGGCTGAGACTTGAGTTGTGACTTCTCGGGAGGTTAGAGTCCTTTGTAAAGTCTACAAGCTTGTGAGAAGGTGTGCTTGAAGATACACATCCTTTTTAGCTGTAGTCAGCCTCTCCCAGGACTTTTTGGGTAGTGGTTCTGCCCTAAAGACTGAAACTTTGCATGTGAGCTTGGATATTGTCATTGGGTGAGAGAGCTCAGGAAATTAGAAAAACAATGGCATGCGAAGAGATCACTAAGATTATAGGACCCTCTCCCCGAAAAGGACTAATAGCCATCACCCAAATCTCATAATCCTCTTGTTGTATTTCATTGTCTGGCTCTCTACATGGGGACATGTAGGCAAGACAGTTGAGAAGCCTTTGTTCATTTCAGCAAGTTGGATATTTCCTAGGTTCACTTTAAAATACAGGAGAGAGAGAAAGAGAGAGAGAGAGAGAGAGAGAGAGAGAGAGAGAGAGAGAGAGAGATCAGAAAGGAGAAGGAAAGAACCAAATGACCCACAACAAAAGTCTCTTAAAACTAAGCCATGATAATTTAATATAACAATATTACACTTTTAGAGTTAAGAGACGTAACACATGGCAGTGAGAAGCATGTTGCCAAAGAATAGAAAAGCCTGGCCATTCCCTAAACTGTCACTAGAGGGGGAGGTTGCATGCAGATAAGGTTCAGGTCCCAGGCCATAATCTCATTTTGCAGTGAGGACTTCCCACCTCCACCAGCATGAGCAGTTTTGGTTTTTTTGTGCTGTTGTTGCTATGGGAATCCCTAAACAAGGGGTAAATATGTCTACAATAGACATAGACAATTTTATTTTTCATCTTTTTTCAGGGCACGGCAGCCCCAGAGCAGTCCCTCTGCAGCTCGCTGCTGCTCACTGGCCTGTTAAGTCTGGGGAACACAAGTCATCTATTATCGCTAACTGGTATCACAGCACACAGCTCTGTTCACACACTGTGGTGCATTGTAAGGTCTCTGCTCTATGGAGAGGGAGAGGGAGAGGGAGAAAGAAAAAAAACTGTTTTGCCCCTCCCCCCTTTCCCTAGCTTGGTCCCTCTTTCAACAACAGCTGAATCTTTAAATGTGGATACCTCATGAATCTTTCTTTATCAGTCTAGTAGACACTCAGGCATTAAGTGCCAAGAATTACCAATTTAATTGAGTGTATAGACACCTACAGAAAGAAGCATTAGATTTACCCTTTGGGGCACAAAGGTAACTGTGCTAGTTACCTGACATATAACTGAAGCAACTGAGCTTTCTAAAATGTGTAACTTTAAATGAAAACCACGATTGAACTTCAATGTCAGTGGCATAAATTAAATGTATCCATCCAAACTGTTCAGTGTATAGGAGACAGAACTCTAAGCCAGAGTAGGAGTCCTAGCCAGGGAGTTAATTGAGCAGAGAATAGGAAGGTTATTGTTAGCAGCAAGTGACTTTATCTCCTTCTTACCCCTAGAGTTGTGTATGTAATTTGCTATATAATTTAGCAGCCAGTGGGCTGTGGATAATAGCTCAGTGGTGGGAAATTTACCTAACTGGCAGAGTACTTTCTAGCATTTAAGCAAACAAACAATTAACTACAGGAACATGTGCAGATTAGCCTCTGTATTTGAGATGTCTACAGTCAAGGGAACACAGACTCACCAAAAGCTAGTCCTAGTCCAGTGGGCGGCTAGGAAGGTGAAATGAACAGCAAAGATCCCTAATTCAGTTAGATCTCTGCTGCATCAACCCCCTTTATCATGCCGAATTGCAATCTCACAAAACTAATGGGGGGAAGACCAGGACCTGAGACACAATTCTGTGAGGTCAGAACGTGAGTCCGTTAGTTTCCATTAGTTCACCATATATCTTTGAATATGTGCATAGAGTAGATAATCAATGTATATGCGTTCTGTAAATGAGAATATACACTAATGGATGATAAAATATTGCCATGGCAGATAAAGTCTGAGGATAGTGGATATGTTCAAAATGAGAGATGCTGAACACTTTCTTTACCATAGGGCAGCGTATCTGGGTGAAAAAACTAAATCCAGCCTTTAACTTAATCTCCCAGGTTTTACCTTTCATTGTTCTACAATTTGACTAATCGCTCTAGATATCAAAATATTTTAATCATAATACAAATAAATACCACAGGGAAGTAGGAATCCATGTGTAAATTCTTATGAAGAAGAAAAGAAATAACTGGCTGTGAAGCCTCTGAGATGGCTTGAAATGACATCTCTTGTGGAGAACAGCTAGTCTTTCCTTGAAGTCTTCATCATAATTTGGGTTCCTGGCACTTAGGAAGTATGGTAGTTTCTGTCTGGTATTTCCCAGGGAATGGTTCCTTGGGAATTTCAAAGATATAAAATTCAAATGGTGGAGGGATGCTTGAGTTGTGAGCCATTGTAAGGCAAGTCTCGATGCTGCTGCTGGGGGTGGCTGGTCAGGCTTGGCTTCTTCTCCCTCCCGCCTCAGGGTATCTACTTAACTGGAAACACATTCTTCGGTTGCAGCAAAAGAGGGGCGACCTTTCCCCAAATGGTTCTTGTTTTGTGATTCAGCGTGTGAGTCATTTGGTTAACAACCGTTTCCTGTCTGTCCCAGACACCCGTTGGGAAAACCGGATCCTCTGATTTGGAGAGGACTCCTTGGCCCAGTTGTCAAGGGTATTGTGAGCTTGTCAGTGAAGTGGAGGCTCTTGAGAATTTCTGTATTTTCCTGAGCTGTGGAAGAAGGCTAGAACTACATACAATAAGACAGCAAGACCTGATACTACAGGCCTGCTAGGTATCACTGTGACAGATGATTTTAAAATGTGGGCAGAATCTCAGGCTACTATACTGAGGCCTGGGTTGAGTGTTTCAAACAAACTGAATTAAAATTTGGTTTAAGTGAATAAATTTTAAGTTAAAATTTAACTGTCACTGTAGTGCTATTAAGTCACACCTTGCTGTCGCCAACGTGGGAGAATGTTCTCGATAAGGAGATGTTTTCCACCTTCTATGAGTTTGCCACTCTTGGCCCTTCCACTTTAGCCAAGGAAGTACAAGCAGGAAGACCCAGGTCAGATGACCATTCTTAATCTTGGACATACTAGCTCCCGGATCCGTAAGAACAAAGATATGTTTACTGTAAATCACCCACGTCTCAAGTAGACTGAGACAAACACAGAGAAGTCACTGCTGTGAGAACCAGCTTTCAGCAGCTCCGGAATTGAGGGGGAGCCATGGAATCGGCAGACTAATCACTCACTCGGACTTTTCCGTCTGGGGGAATAATAACACACACACACACAGGCATACACACACACATACACACGCATACACCTTTGGGGTCTTTCTATCTCTCTCTCATCTCTTTATTTTTTTTCTTACCTCTATCTAGACATATCTTTCCATATATTCTTAATTTTCCCATTATAGTTTGTATACCCTGTAAAATAATTGCTATGTGGCTGCATTCTATTTTTAAGTGAATTACTACAATATCATCATTAAATGTAAATCATGCAAATACAAGTAAAAAACAAAATGTTTTCCATGCCCCTTCCATGATTAAACATTTTATATATTACTGGTGAAAAACATATTGTCTCCAAGAATTCACACACATTCATATTCAGAAAACTTGTCATGAATTGACAGAGTATAAGCAAGCAAGGTATTTTTTTCAGTCAATTCTTTTATTGTCAGGTTGCATTTTGTGGTTACAAGAAAGAGAACAATTGCTTTATTATTTATTTGAAAAAGTAATCTTATAAAAACCTTTTAAAAGATCACCTCCAAGATGTTAGAAATATTTCCTAACCAAGCCACTCTGCCGACACAAAATAATCCCAATCAAACTAAATAAGACCAAATTAAAAGATATTCAGGTTTTAATTAGACACCTGAGCTCCCGAGTGGCCCCAAGGGGAAACGGAAAGCCGCCAATGCGACCACCAGAGAGGAAGAGGTGAAACCACGTGTTTATTTTTGGGGAGAGAAGTTTATATAGTCTGTGGGAATGGTCTTGACTTTTTCTATGCTGGGGTCAAGGTTTGGTGGGATACCTTGACTCTTTTCAGTGAGGGGTCAAGGTTAGAGGGGAACGGGGAGGGGTCTCCAAAGAGGGAGCCTGGAGGCTGGGGACTACATACAGCATAGGAGGTAATGATCTTCATAATAATCCACAGGTAAAAAATGCCCAGTAGACTGGGATAATTATACCACACTAAAGGCAGTGGGGATGCCCCCACACCCATTCACACCATGCCAGATACCAGAGAAAAATGGCCACGCCAAACATGTAAAGGCACAGCAATAGTAAGAGACATTCTGGGGACGAAGTCTTCAAGGGTCTTTCCTATCTGATTTTCAGCCATCAGGACTGATCTCCTGAAGCTCAATTGCCACCTGCTTCTTCTCTGACATGGCCACTAATATCTCCACCTTTGTTTGTTAGATGAAGCTTGTGAATCTCTCTAGCCAGAGTGTAACTGCAGACTTTTGGACATGGCCACTGGCCGTTCATTCCTTCTTATGTATGACTTTGCCTCTCAGCATCTACCCTAAGCCTTCTTTGGGTCTTAAACGAAATGACTGAGGTAGAATGGATACACCAGCAGTTCAGGGGTAAGAATTAGGAGCGTTAGCTAACTCTAATCTCCATTATATATAGGGATGGGCGCATCTGCTAGGTTTAGGTTAATCTGTGCAAAATAAAGAATAAAGCCGGGAAGCTTGTTAGTTCTATTGGGAAAAAGATGGTATGTTTCTCCTGCATACAAAAGTGGATTTTTATAGCCCTGCAAATTATAACTTGCTGGACAGTGATAACTTAGGGAAGTTGACCTTATGTTAAAGCTGGCATGTCAAGGATGCTAATGGATTGGAAAGAAATGGTTATCAACCATTTTTGAGTGGAATAAAAAGGCCCTTCCTTTGCCACACATATTTATGTTTTACTGTTTGATACAGTTTGAGTTAGGTGTTGTATTATTGATGACAAATGTAACAAAATATGTAATTTATCATTCAATTGTATGTCTTACAAGTATTTGTAAGCTGTCATATATATGAGGTATAAAGACCAAGGATAATGGAGTATAGCAAAAGGAATGTAAATGGAAATTTACATGTAAATGGAAATACATTTATGCAATGGAGTATGTAAGCAGAGATAAGCATATACAAGCTACAATGAAAACATGGAAGGAAAGATCTTAAATATACCTTCATGGCACAGCCAGGGTCACTTGTGCATTGACACTGGAGGAAATTATCAGTCTTAAATAAAATGAAATGAGAAAGTGTATATGGGGAAAGCGGCCTGGGATATGCTTCAAGCAATATTTCTTTTAAGAGGGGATTTGTTTTCTCACTGTGATAGAGATCTATCAAGGAATTCTGATCAGTACTTTCGTTTTGACGCCATGTATATTATGATTTCTTGTCTCCATCTGAAGGAGAGTTTAAAATCCCATTAGTCAAGAGCATGAGAAGTACAATTCCTGAGCCTTATATCCTGTCCTGTTCTCCCCCCATGCCTCAGTTTTCCCCTTTGAAAAGGAGGCAGCAATGAGATTACTGTAAGCCCCACACATGTTATTTTATCATTATAGTAGGTACCTTGTAGATGTGCAATATTTAATTTTTATTTCACCTCAATTCTTTCCTTATTGGTCCCAGTTTCTAAATCATTTTTGTGGGCTTCCTGAAAAACTTAGAGATGCCTAAAAATAAACCTGGTTGGCCAGCGGCTTTGTTAGAATGTGTGAGATCTCAACCCGACAACTTAGGTTTAGGCATCAGTCATTCATTATTCTTGTATTTTAGTGTCTCTGTCCCAGCTACTTAATGACACTCAGTCATCTTAGATTTGTGAAGCTATGTATAAATACCCATAAGTAATGTATTATGTTTATAAAGTATTGCAGATAAAATATTTCCAATCATTAGAGATCTCTGCAGATATAATGATAGGAGCATCCCTAGGATTAATCAGCTCATGATGGATCTATATGAGGAAGGCAGAGTGAGTTGTCGATGTGAGATATTATTTTCCTAAATGTAAAAGTAACTAAGACATAGGCATGTGAAAGGCACGGTGACATTCAGCTGATGTTTTCACCTGTATAGATGAACTTGTTTATCTGATAAACAAGTTAACTGATCTGATAAATTTTCCAACAAATAAAGGGATGCAGCATAATACATATTTTTTTTAATAATTAATGTACCTAGGTTTTATTTGCATTGTTTCTTTGCAACTGTTTCTACATTTTATATCTGAAACTTGCTGCTAGGAAACAGAGGTAACCCAGACTCAGAAAGACAGACATAATGTGTATGCACTTATAAGTAGACGTTAATTACTGAGTAAAAGATAATCATGCTACAATCTACAGATGCAGGCTAAATAACAAGAGAGGACAGGCTGGGAATTAATGGCAATGGGAAGAATGAGGTGGGGGTAGGAGGTACTGGAAGAGATGACAGAAACTGGAAGGCTTTTGGAGGGTGATGTAAAGATCTAGTGCGTGGAAACTCCCTGGAATCTAGGAGTGTGAGTGTGACCATGGCAAACTCTCCTAGTCATGGGGATGTGGAACCCAAACTGGCCATCTTCTATAGCTAGGCAATGCTCTTAGCAGTGTGACTGGGATAACAACCCAGCCACAAAGCCGTTGACCTGCTATCTGTCCTGCCTGGAAGATGTGCTGGGGTAGGTGGTGTAGAACTTGTGGGAGTGGCCAACCAATAACTGGTCCAACTTGAGGCCCACAGAAAAGAGGAAGCCTATGCTTTATACTGCCTGGATGGCCAGGAATCAGAGGCAGAAAGAATGGCCCAGAGACCCAGCATAGAACCAAACATGACTCGCAAACGAAAAATAAAGAGAGAAAAAAACCAGTTAACGAAGTGATTCCTAAGGATATTCTGCTATATTCAGATCGATGCCTAGGCCAATTGTCATCATAGGGGTATCACTCAACAACTGACTGGAGCTGATGCAGAAATCCACAGCCAAACACCAGGCAGAGCCATGGGAACTCTGAAGAAGAAGGAGAAGAAGGATTGTAGGAGCCAGAGAGATGAGAATACCAGAAGAACACGGTCCACAGCAGCAACTGTGGAGGGCTCATGGGAGCTTACAGAGACAGGAGTGACAAACACGGACCCTGTATGGGTCTGATCAAGGTCCTTTCCATGTACCTTATGGTTGTATAGCTTAGTGTTCTTGTGGGACTCCCAACAGTGGGAGTGGAGGTGTCTTTGACTCTTTTGCCTGTGTTTGTGACCCTTATCCTCCTGTTGGTTTGCCTATTCTATCCTTGATATGAGGGTTTGGTGTATCTAGTTAGGTCATGTTCAGTGGTTATCCTTGAGGTCTGATCCTTTTTTTTTGAGGGGGGAACAAAGAAGAAGTAGATCTTGGGGAGAGGGGAGGTGGGGAGAAAGACTGGGAAGCTGTTGTCAGGATGTAATACGTGACAGAAGAATAAAAAAAATATTTTAAAAGCAAACATGTTGGGTTAAGTCAATACTAATATCAAGGAAGGTGAGTTCAAGACAATGAAATCAAATCCCAGATGGAGATGATACAAGAAGTGAGCAGCTACAGCTCAGCTCCGTGGGGAATGAGACATCAGCTGGCCAAGGAACTGGTCAACCTCTCTTCTCTTCACTTTCAATTTTGGACAGTTAGTTATTTATTTCCTGAGTCTCAGCATAGATGGAGAATGCACAGAGTAACTTTGAAATTATTGGTGAAATTAAAAGACATCAATTTTCAGCACTGAATTTGGAATGGAGTGGATGCTATGGTACCCACTATTATTAGCCTTTGCCTAGCAGTGTGAGGAAGAACACTAATTACATAATATGCTATACTTAGACAAGGAAATAAAGATAATGGACATTTATAAGCATTGCCTGCTGTCAAATCACTATGGAGTTTCTAAGAAATATTTCTGATATAGTTCACTTCAATGTAAGAATGGTAGTCAGGAGCAAGTAGATTCTGAGATTATACTTGGGGTCACAGGGCATCAAACAAATTCTAGTTTATTTCAGCTTACTTTGCTTTTAACCTGCAGACTTGGTACATTATCTTACTGGCAATAAATACATATATGCATCCAAATGCTGCTATACACATAGATAGGAACCTAGGCCGATTTTCACCAGAGAGGCATCATCCAGTAACTGATGTGAGCCAAGGCAGATATCCACAGCCAAACATTAGGGAACCCCGCAGAGAGTAGGGGGAAAGATTGTAGAAGTCAGAGGGGTTGAGGACACCAGAACATGGTCCATAGAATCAACAAAGCAGAGTTCCTAGGGGCTCACAGACACTGACTTGAATATTATGGAGCATGCATGGATCTCAGCTAGATCTTCTACATACATGTTATGGCTGTATAGCTGGGTGTTTTTGTAGGACTCCTAACAATGAAAGTAAGGGTAATCTAAATACTCGGCCTGCTAGTAGGACCATTTTTATTTCCTAATGGATTGCCTTTTCCAGCCCTGAATGAGGTTATGAACCTAGTCTTATTGTAATTTTTTATGCCATGTTTTGTTGATATCCGTGGGAGGTCTGCTCTTTCCTTAAGGGAACTTGAGGAGGGGTGGATCTGGGCGAGGGGGTGGGGTGGAGATTGGGAGGATTTTGGAAGTAGGGGAAACTGCAGACAGGATGCAATGTGTGAGAGAAAAATAAGTAAATAAATGCATAACTAAGTGCATAAGTTAGTGATAATAATGACAATGATAATAGTTTCCAGGTCAAGTGTTACCTTAATATATGACTGACGATTCCTAAGAGGAAGCTGCCTTTGTTTTAACATGATCTGTGTTTTGCTTATCAGTTGTACTTTATGATGTAACAGTACTATTGCTGTTGAATTTTACTTACTGGTAAGCTCCTCGGTGTTAGACAGTGAATCTAATACTCTATTTTTCAAATGCCTTTACAGACAAGTAGCTTTCAGAAAATACCAGCTGGATGTGAATTCATCTATGAAAGCCTGCCTTCAGTTTTAAGGTGATTTTTCCTTTACGTGATTTGTTTGTATTAAACAGATTTATTTTTAACTGAGAGGATACAAATGCTCTCACTTTCTGAATCTTCCTAGTGAGTCAGAGCGCTTCACTGCCTGGACTGGCAAGGACACGTTACAGGGAGCCAGTCATACATACAGTCATACAAATCATTCGTACATCCAAGCATCCTGCAAATCATGCACTCACTTGTTCTGAGTCGTCTTATGTTGGCTGCCTCCCCAGACCCAATTGTGCCAGAAGCAGGACAGTTTTATAAGTTCCTCGGAAGAGAGCTAGTCAAATATTTGGTTCCTGTAAATGTACTGTACTGTTGGCATCGGGCAGATCAACATGTGGGCTTCCATTTGCATTGAGGGGGCCTTCCTATGGAGTGCCAGCTACTGTGAAACACGGGGCAGGAGAGGGCAGAGATGCTGGGTAGCCAAAGTGAAAGCTTACCAAATTATCCAACACTCCATCATGGTCGTGTCATCTGCCTTCTTGCGGTACCCATTGAACAAAGGAAATTCTCCTAGTGACGCAATGAGGGAAGAGGGGTTTGCACAGTCCCCTAGCAGAATATGGGAAGTTGTTGATGATGCTGATGATTTCCAACATCTGCCCTGCAGTTATTTCCCATCTATCTTCACAAACCCATAGCTTTGGCACAAACAATTCAGGGAGGCTGTGAGAAATTCCCAATGACTACAGCTGTGAATGGTCAGTAGCCAATGTGACCATGACCTGTGGGATGAGAGACGGGCACACTGTTTTTGATGAGGAGATTTGAAGTCATTGATACAATATTAATGTCAGAGCCATGGCTGTCAGATTTCGGTCTCCAGGAATGAAGCGTATGCACAGCTTGAAAACTCAGATGCACATGTAAATCAAAATCATCAGGCTTTGATCTGAATTAGATATTCATGGAGTATCACAGGACCATCTATGATTTAACAGGACTTCTAGGTAATTCTGAAGTACGCAAAAGTATAAGAAACACGGCACTGGAATGTCTAATAATACAATGCCAACAGAAATATTGCATAAATAAGTTTTGCATAGTTAGACCTTTCTGTGGAATCAAGCTGTGTTGATTCTGCATAATCCAGAGCATCAATTTATCTTGCAACAACTCAGTTGTCAAAATCTCCAACATGAGAGAAAATGAAGGAAGCTTGATAATGGGGTAGCTGAGAGGAGTAAGCTTGATAATGGGGTAGCTGAGAGGAGTAAGTAAGGAGGGCAAATCGGCACCCTCTGTGTCCACTCTTTGGAATCAGATTGTAAAATTCAACATTGTGCAAAATTATGACTTACATCAGAAAAATTTTACATAGGGGCTGAGTCTCTATTATTTTGCATTTGAGAGGAAACCAAGTACAGTCTTCCCATTCTTACAGAAGATTTGTACAAGCATTGATTGTCCTTGAAGATAACCCTAATAGCCAAGGGGAAACTACTGACCAACTGGTAAATGACACAGTGTGCAAAAAGTGCGGATTTTCTATAGACCGTGGAAATCAGAACATATTTTTTGAATGAGGAAACAAGAAATTATGATGAACATTCTTCTTCAATGAGTCTTTCTGAGTTCAGTTACATAGTTCATCGCAAAGCTGGTATCCTTGACTCTGAAGATGTATCAGAATATTCAGGTTTTAGAAAACCAAGACTTGACTCCTCTCTCTCTCTCTCTCTCTCTCTCTCTCTCTCTCTCTCTCTCTGTCTCTCTGTCTCTCTCTCTTCCGCAACTAGGCTCCCTTCCTGATTGTGTAGAGGGCTGGGACAGTGATCTGTAAGTTTTTCCCCTTTAAATAAATAACCATCCTGTTAATCATAAAAAAAAAGAAAACCAAGACTTCATAATACAATTCTTTGATCCATATTTAACAATCATTAGGAAAAAAAATGGATTATAGGCACTGATTAACTTGCCTTGTCCCATCTTGGCCACTCTTTCTCATTCATTAGGCTCCTCTCTTATTCCTCTCACCTCTGGAATAACTATCTCGTCACACTCCACAACTCAGGACTTGCTTCTTTTCTTTATAGTAAATAGCATTTTAATTTCATTTATTTTTTTTCCAGCTACAATCCAGTCATTGACTAGATCCTTACAACAGTCTAAAATCTGCTTTTACTGTGTAAATAGGAGGTTTGAACAACCAGGAATACTTCATTAGGTGGAATATTTTCCCAAAGAATTCTGCATGGAACTTAGTTTTAATATCATCATAAGCTTTCAAAACTGCAGCACAAATGGTCTTTATTTTATCAATTGACAGGTTTCATCAGGCAAACACATTGATTTGACGGAAAAAAAAACCCACCACATTTTAGTGTGACTCTTCACATCTTTGATAGTATTTTTGGAAGGTTGATTTTCTAACTGTTTGGGGGAGATAAAATAATCTTCAGTGCTTTGAGAAGGTTGCTATGAACTTCAGCCTTAAACAGTGTTCGATTCATCTTATGGAATTCCCTTTGAAACACGAGATTGCATATTTTAGCATGCAATGTTATTAATTTTTTTTTTTGCATTACATGGTTCCTGCTGAATGGAATGATGCCTCTTTTAGCACAAGCCTCCTGACAGCACACTTATTGGAGCTCTGGTTAACTGAGGCGAGTTTCTGAGAAAAGAAAAGAACATTATATCATTCTGTCATTCGGTTCATGGTTGGCATCACTTTGTTGTGTGTTCCCAGAACAGAACCTTGGATATTTTAATAAGAGGTGATTAGCATAGGCTTTAACAGTGAGAAGACGTTTGATGGAAATTGTCCCATCTTCCATCCAGGCTTCTGACTTAGTTGTTTGGGTTATGGCTTAAGCACTAACATATTTAAAATTTCCTCAGGGATTCTACACACAATCAAGTTCAAAACGCCCTGGTGCTGAGCTCTTGTAGCTCTGGATACCTGCATGACATCTGACTTGGCTGAAGAGCTAACAGTAACAACTCAGAATTGGCCTCCAGGTATGCTTTGTCCTGAATAACTTCGTTGAATGTGTGCTTTGAGCCTGTCTACAGGGAACTCGGAAGTTTGGATCTGTGCCAGTGTTTTCACAGGATTGCTTAAGTGAACCAACACACCATTGTCTCTTTCCTTTGGAGAATTACGCCTGTATTTTGGTTCTTGGCTATCTATTGGCCAGGTGCCTTTGTGGAGGGGTGGAGATTGTGGAGGGGTTAACCTGTGATCTCTAAAGAAGCCTGGTAAGACGGTAGAACATGAGTTTCTAATTTCTGCTGCCTGAAGTCACAGATGTAGTAACTTAAAGTAGACAATGCTTACTATCAGGGTTTTGGAGATCATGAGTCCAAAATGAGTCTTAAGGTGCTAAAATCAGCGTTACAAAGTGAATGGAAAACAAAAATGAGGACATGACCTCTCCTAGGTATAAGTTGAGGGGAAGGTTTATTGTAGATATGAGGGAGAAAATAGCCAGGGTCATCTGGAATCGTCCAGACTGAACTGGGCCATGAGAGGAGAGAGAGAGGTGCGGGAGAGCAAGAGCAGCAGGCCAGGAGCCAAGAGACCAAGAGTCCACATGGCCAAAATGACTCAGTGCATATAAGAATCAGAGACTGGGAGAAGGGGTGAGAAGCCCAGCCCTGGGGAAGGAAAGGTTTAGGGTAGGGATAGGAGGAGAAGTGCTGGGAGGAGCCACGGGTATTGAATGAGACCTGCAAGTTTTGGAGCTAACACTCACACGTGCACTCACTTTTCAAGGGCTTCAGCAGAGAATCCGTTTCCTGCCCTGTTTTCAGAGCACAGACAACACCCCGTGTCTTTGTTTCTGTCTGTTCTCTGTGTCTCCCCTCCTGACTCTGCTTCCATTGCTCTGTCTTGTTTTTATGACAGAGACCATTGTGATGGTACTTAGGCTAACACGAGTATTGCTAGCAATGGACATCTTCACATTTGGAGCCAAATTACCTCCATGACACAGAATATGACATATTCTCAGCTTCTTCTGATTATAATACAGATATTTTGAGAGACAAGGTGTTATTCGGCTCACCATTTTTGATGACATATCTCCAGAAATATTGCACTCAACTTTTACTCTTTCAATGAGAATTTATCAGGACAATAATACACATGCAAGGCAATCATTGGCGCTATGTAAAATATTTACAAAATGATTTATACTAATTAGTATCATTACTGCACGTCCATGCAGCAAATGCATCCATCCCAGCATTTTGCAAGAAATGCTCCTACAACCCTAATTCTTGGGTCCTCTGAATATTTGTTACCTAAATCATAAACATTTGACAAGGTCAAATTGAATTCTGCCAAAGATATTCATTGATTTTATTGCTATTCTAAGTGACCCGTGTTGCCAGAGGAAATAACATGCTCTGAGACCCCCAGGTTCTAGGCCACAACTAGGATCAGTCAGAACCAAATTTCTGGGAGGAGACGCAGTTATCCAAGTGTCTATACATTTTTAGAGTTTCTCAGACCGTTGGAGCGTACATCCAGGTCTGAGAGTGACAACTCAAGTTACTCGGTTTGTACTTTCAAGGTTTTGCTCTTCTCAGGTCTTTTCACTTTTCATGCTTGAAAGAGAGAAGAAAGCCACCTGGTGCTCTCCACATGCTGGCTGTTCCCTGGAGACCCTGGCCTAGCTACAATCCAGAGTAGCAACGCAGCAGTGGTCTGGCAATTGTTCACTAAAAGCGGGAAATAGTTAAGAAATACAAACAAAACATCCTTGCTCGAACCCCAGTGTCAGGAGAGACAGTGGTGACTTGTGCAGAAGTGAGCTTGGCTCTGTGGACATCCATGTTCCCGTGTCTTTCAGTCTAGAAATGCCCAAGGATAGCTCTGAGGATGGAATATGTGTTATCTGATGAAATGCAGACAGAGATTTTGTGTGAAGTGAACCAGTATCACTCTTCTGAGAACTTTTATTCAAACCTACTCAGGAGGCAGAACCACTCTCCTTCATCCTTCAGAGCCCTTTTCCTACACAGTGGTTTTCTGTTTGCCTTTTCTCCCACCTGCAATCAATAGCATCTTGATGTGACAGGCATACTATTACATACCAAGCTGAAGACAAACCTTTTGGGGGAGCGTGGGAAGGGTGGGGAGACCCTTTGTTGTGATACTTTTCTCATTTCCTGTGTTCTGACTCTCAAAGGCACCCTGTTAATGCCTGTGTCAACACAACATACTTGCTTCTATCCTGCTTGAGTCTTCTCCTTTCATACAACTGACTGATACTTCAAATGCAGTGCACACTTCATTTATTGTTAGCCTCTCCACATTAGAATGCTGGAAAATGGGAGTGGGCACCTGGACCACTTTTATACCTTCAGACAGTGCTGTAACCTAAGGATCTGAGATACTACCTGCAACATAATAGGTGACTAGGAAATATTTACTGGATGGATGGATTTTGTCTTCCTAAGAATCTTTTCAGAGAAGTACATCATTAATCCCATTTATAAAAGGTAGAAATTGAGGCTCTAGAAATCAATTGCCCAGTTGACAGGATGTAGACTCAGGTGAAGTACACTTCCCATCATACCTGTGAAGCATTTCCAAGGATGGTTAGCTAAAAGGACAAGATAAATCGTCAGAGAAAGTGGTACCTTCCAAATGGCAGCCTGGAGACACAGGGGTCTGAGATAGCAATGCGCCTGCCTGCCTTAGGGTTATTCTGCATGGACATGTCTGGAGCTGTTGCTGCCACCATCCTCTGCTGATGTCAAGTCCCCGTTTCTTGGTCCTCTAATATGAACCCTCTATGGAGGATACAGGGTTGCAACATCAGAACAGCGTTGTACAATATCCAAATTCACAGATACCATTCACCAGGGCCTTTGTCTTTCCAGTGTTCAAACCACCTTGGTGAACTGCAGTCACTATCATGTAAGCCAATCCAATATACCCCTTCTCATATCATAATATAGAATATATGTTGTTTTCTATATCACACACATACACACAGAGAGAACATCCTATGTCTGTAAACACACACACACATTATCAGTTTTGTTCCTTTATGGAACCTGGAATAATAATTGTCCAAACATGATTCCAAATTACATCCCTTGTCTACTATTTCATATTTATCCTTCTTCCTACCAGCCATCTGTTAAGAATAAATCTCTTAAGAGCAGTGTTGTTGACAGGTTTTCTTCCCAGCGAAGGTCTAAACATTGTATCTAATCATTCATAAGTGGCAATTTCTTAGCTCTGATATGAAATAGGAACATCTAACACAAAGAGTTCATGAGGATGATTGCATAAGAATGTTTGTTTAATGAGCTAATTATTTTCTTCCTAGAATAGTATAAATCTTGACACAGCAGGTGGTGTGTAGGTACTTACCAAGGCTTCCAGGTGTTCCTATTCTTTGCCCTTTGGAAAAGGAAATGGCATATTGCTATGAAAAAGAAACTTCTGGAGAAATGAGTCAACTTATTGGGTCAATCAATCCAGTATTTTGAAACATTTCACTTGAAGATGAAAGATATGACCTTTGAGACCCACAGAATCATTTTAGGATTTGCTTTTCCCATACTAGAGTATATTTTTGGTATCTCTGTGATTGAAAGTCAATATGGGTTTACTAAAAGTACATTAATTTATATGAAACTAATAGCTACCATATTTTTACTGATGATCAATACTTTTAATTTTTATGTGTGGTATGTGCACATGTGTATGTAGGTGCCTAGGGAATTTAGAAGATATTTATTGGAGGCAGGTGCTTGTTGTTTCCTAGCTGCCTTGCTAGCTTAGACCCGAAATAATCAAACAGAAAAAGAAACTATATTATTTAAATCACTGCTTGGCCCATTAGCTCTAGCTTCTTATTGACTAACTCTTACATCTTAATTTAGCTCATCTTTATTAATCTGTATAACACCATGCAGCTGTGGTTTACAGGCTAAAGTTCCAACTGACATCTGTCTCCAGCAGCCTATGGCATCTCTCTGAATCTGTCCTTCTTTCTCCCAGCATTCAGCCTAGCTTTCCCTGCCTACCTATGCCCTGCCTTGCTATAGGTCCAAAGCAGCTTCTTTATTCATTAATGGTAATCACAGCATACAGAGGGGACTCCCACATCAGGTGTTAGATTACGAATGACTGTGAACTGCCTGACATGGATGCTAGGAACATAATTCCTGTTCTCTAGAAAAACATCAGGTACTTCTAACTGCAGGGCCATCTTTCCATCCTGACAGTAAATAGTTTTAAAATAAACAGTTAAGAAACAACTATTTTCACATGGATTTTGAATTCCCCAACTTGCTTTGTGAATGTAGGTTTTACAAAGTGATAATAAGGTTAGAAAAGCTCAAAAGTCAGAGAGTTTATGCAAATTATTCAATTCTGTTCTGATTGTTTCCAATTGTCATTCACATTTTTACTTTAAACAGTAGAAAACTAAGTGGAATAAGCCATCTCCCTGATCACATTGCTGTATATAGAAGAGGGGATTTTTTTATTTAAATAACCATTTTTTCATTTATTTTTCATACCAATCAGTTTCTCTCCCTCCTCTCCTCCTATCCCCTGCTTTCATCTCTGCTTCAGCTTCCATCAGTTGCTGGATAGAATATCTCTGATGATAGTTAGGGAAGCCACCAATCTGCTCAGGGTAGATGACCAGTTGAGGCACCCTCTCCACCACTGCTAGGAGTCTTAGTTGGGGCCATCCTTATGGGTTCCTGGGGTTTCCCTGGCACCAGGTTTCTCCCTAACCATGAAATGCCACCCTATTAAGCCATCTCTTTTGTTACTCTCCCCCTCCATCTTGCCTCCAACAGGGCCTCCTGCACTTAGCCCGTCCAACTGGCTCCCTCAGTTCTCATCCCTCCATCTCCCCAGTGTCCCTCCCTGCTGCCAAGTTTAACCAGGGGATCTTTTCTACTTTCCCTTCTCATGCATCCCTCTTTGGGACTTCCTTGTTATCTAGCCTCTCTGGAGCTGTGGATTGTAGGATGTTTCTCCTGTGCTTTCCTCCTAATAACCACGCATGAGTCAGTATTATACCATGTTTGTCTTTCTGGGTCTGGGTTACTTCACTCAGAATGTGTTTTTCTATTTCCATCCATTGGCCTGCAAATTTCATGATGTCATTGTTTTTTTCCCACACATGAGTAGGACCCCATTGTATAAATTACTACATTTTCCTTATCCATTTTTTGGTTGAGTGGCATCTAGCTTGTTTCTAGGTTCTAGCTATTATGAATAGTGCTGCTATGAACATAGCTGAGTAAGTATTCTTGTGGTATGATTGAATATCCTTTGGGTATATGCCTAGATTGGTATAGCTGGGTCTTGAGGCAGATTGATTCCCAATTCTCTGAGAAATCTCCATACTGATTTTCAAAGTGGCTGTACAAGTTTGTACACCCATCAGCAGTGGAGAAGTGTTTCCTTTTCTCCACATACTCTCTAACGTCATCGCCAGTGTTTTTGATCTTAGCCATTCTTACAGGTGTAAGATGGTATCTCAGAATCATTTTTAATTTGCATTTTCTTGATGGTTAAGAATGCTGAGCAATTCTTTAATTATCCTTTGGCCATTTGAGATTTGTCTATTGAGAACTCTCTGTTTAGATCTGTATCCCATTTCTTAACTGGATTATTTGGCATTTTGATATTTAACTTCTTAAGTTCTTTAAATATTTTGGAGATCAGTTTTTGGTCAAATGTGGGATTGGTAAGGATATTTTCCCACTGTGTAGGCTGCTGTTTTTGTCTTATTGACAGTATCCTTTGCCTTGCAGAAGTGTTTCAGTTTCTGGAAGTCCCATTTATTAATTGTTGTTCTTAGTATCTGTGCTACTGTTGATGATTTCACTAAAATCAGAAGCAAGACAAGGTTGTCCACATCTTCATATCTATTCAATACAGTATTGGAAGTTTTAACTAGAGCAGATTAAGGGGATACAAATTGGAAAAAAATGTCAAACTTTTGCTGTTTGGAGATGATATGATAGTATACATAAGTGACCCCAAAAATTCTATCCGGGAACTCCTAAAGCTGATAAACACCTTCAGTAATGTGGTGGGATGTAATATTAATTTAAAACAAGTGTATATAAATACCTATATACAAATGATAAACAGGCTGAGAAAAATATCAGAGAAAAAAACACCCTTTACAATAGTCATAAATAATATAAAATACTTTGAGGAAACTCTAACCAAACAAGTGAAAGATTTATATGACAAGATCTTCAAAGAAAAAAACCTTTAAAGAAAGAAATTGAGGAAGATATGAGAAAATGGAAGGATTTCCCATGCTCGTGAATAAGTAGCATTAACATAGTAAAGATTACAATTTTACCAAAATCAACCTACAGATTAAATGCATCCCCATCAAAATGCCAACACAATTCTCAGAACCCAAAAGAATGACACTCAACTTCATATGGAAAAACAAACAAACAAAAAAAAAACAGAATAGTTAAAACAATCTTGTACAATACGGGAACTTCTAGAAGCATCACTATCCTTGGCTTCAAGGTCTATAATAGAGCTATAGTAATAAAAGTAGCTTAGTATTAGCATAAAAACAGACATGTGGACCAATGGAATCAAATTAAAGACCCTGACATAAACCCACACCTATGAACACCGTACTTTTGACAACAAATCCAAAATCATGCAATGAAAAAAAGAAGGCATCTTTAACAAATGGTGCTGGCTTAACTGGATATTGACATGTAGAAGAATGCAAATAGATCTCTATTATTGCTCTGCACATAACTCAAGTCTAAGTAGATCAAAGGCATCAACATAAGTCTCGTTACACTGAACTTGATAGAAGAAAAAGTGAGAAGCAGTCTTGAATGCATTGGCACAGAAGAGAGGAAATTTAAACTTGATCTCGGAGAATCCAGGTATTTCCACCAACTTTCTTCTTACAACACAGTAAAGCACTCACTGTGGTTGTTTCCTGCTTTTATTGCCAGTTTTTGGAAAATTTTGGAGATTTCAAGTTTTGCAATATTAAGTTTTTAAGGAGTATTTCATTTACTAAGAGGAAGTAGGAGATCTTATTCTAGGTGACTCATATTTTCATGTTTTCTGTAATTGGAAGTCCCTATCAAGTAGATAACAAATAGTCCTTAAAATAAAAAGTAAACTAAAAAAAAACCTAGAAAGATAATTTGCCAACTGCTAATAAAATACATACAAACATGCATTATACACTAATGTCAACACTTAACAAAGCGGGCGCGTTAAAGGCCTATTCCATTGGCCTTAAAGGCACAGACCTAGTTAATAAATACTCCTGACTCCAACTTGTATGTGTTTCACTTTAATATTCTCTGATTTTCCCAGAATAAACATTTACATTTACCAGAGATTTCTTTTTCCCACCATTGAAAATACATGCTATTCAAAGTCAGTGCAGACCACTTTCCCAAAGCTATTTTTAATGGGTTAGAAGTTGACTCAAGGCCTATTTATAATGTTAATGATGAGCGGACTTCCAAAAAAGCATAACAGTCATTTTATGACAGTTATCCCAACATTACAGTGCACATGCCTGCAGTGGACTGCCTCAAAACATAGTGTTTGCAATTTTAAAATGAAAGTCATAAAATAAAAACAGGTACTAATAACCATGTCCATTAATGATATCATGTGGATGGCATTCATTTGTATATTCCTAAATAAGTAATACAGCAATATTTGCAATGTAGCAAAATTTACCTCAGTATCAAAAAAAAATCAAAGTGATACTGGTTAAGATAATGTTAGGAGGTATATTTGAAAAGTGGAATAATATTTTTAGGATATGTTTTAAGTATTTCAGAAAAAAAGAAACTGTTTCATGAGAAAGCATGTAGGAAATAGTGTGCCTTCCTGAGTTTTCTATTAGCAAACAATTGGGAGAAGCAGATGGAGAGAAACTGTTCACAAACCAAATAACCCACCAGGCAGTCATCACTTAAACAGGTTAAGACCAGTCCTCTCTAGAACCAATTTTTGCAATGTACTTTGTCATAAAGAAACTTTATAATACCTATGTTTGAATTTACAAAAAATAAAAATTATTTTTTAGTTTCTTTCTTTTTTGTTTGTTTGTTTCTTAAGACAGGGTTTCTTGTAGCTTTGGAGCCTGTCTTGGAACTAGCTCTTGTAGACCAGGCTGGCCTCAAATTCACAGAAATCTGCCTGCCTCTACCTCCCAATTGCTGGGATTAAAGGCTTATGCCGCCAATGCCCGTTTGAAAATTATTTTAATGTAAGTACATCCCATGTAGTATTAGGATACTAAGAAGTCATTTGATGTTTATCTGGAATTCAAGTTTTACTGGGCATCTTGACCTCTGTCTGGCAGATTCACCTCAAAGCCAGTCACATGGTAGCATTATAACTGTCGGTTTTGTACATATACTTATGTATTTATGATATGTAGGTTACAAAAGAGGAAAACTTCTGAGGATCTATTATTTCTATCCATCATATGTGACCTGGGAATCAAACTCTGTGCTTCCATCATGGCTACAAACTCACCTCTGACAAGTGCCAGTTCCTGGCTCAAATCTATGAGCCATTCTTATTTAAAAAACAAAACAAAACTGTACCTTCCAAAGACAGCAGTGGGAGAAAATGTGACATCACTTCAGGAAAGGCAGTTAATTCTCTTTGTGTCTCTCTCTTTCTCTCTATCTCTGACTCTCTGTCTCTCTCTGTCTTTCTCTCTCTTCTTTCCATGCCCCTTCCTTGGTTAGGTCCATGGCCACACTTAGGATTGCCACACAAAGCTAATTTGAGAGTTGAAGACTGACATTCAATGATGTCAGATGAAGAATTTTGTATTTTCAGTTACTGAGGATTTCTGAGTCAGGAAGCAACAGAGTTAAAAGTTCATAGGAATCTTAACAAGGGCACGAGCCAATGAAGAAGAGGCTATGAGAGGACAGTTTGTCAAGTTGGTACTAGTAGAAACCAGAAAGCAGAAATGAATCACTAGCCAAGGACGTTGGCAGCAGAGCAATTTCAGAATGAAAATTCTGTGGCACTGATTGGATGACAAGTGAGAGCGATGTTCTGAGTTCAATATATTCATTGGAATTCCAGGACAGTGGAAGTTATCAACGCAGGGTATTAAGTCACCTCCACAAAAGATACAGAAAACGTATAAAGAATCAGGAGCCCAGAGAAATCAAAGAAATAGAATTGACAGTGTGTTGATGTTAATTAGAGCTTTTTGATTTCATCATTTGATTATTTTAAGGTTATTATAACTTATTGCCAGAAGCTGAGGGACTTTCTCTTTGGACTTGCTTCCTATTTATGTTGCTGAATAAACACCCCCTTTTAAAAGCACAGCCATTAATAACTCATCCATTTGTACATTCTTCCAAACCACTATATTATCCCATCTATGGGTTGACATGGATGGCAGTCACTATTAAGCTCTTAATGGTTATTTATTTATTCCTGAGAAATGTTCACTTGAATGTTTTCATTGGATATCTAGACATTTATTAGTCATTTGTTTACCATTACGCACATTGGTGGAACTCTTAAATGCACCATTTTGCTGAGTTGTTGGAGAAGAATCGAGATGAAGAAGAGCATATTGTTTGGAATTCATTAGAAACATATCCCAATAGTAGTGATTCTGTTTATTACAGACCCAAAACAAATCAAGTCATCTACAGACATGAAAAGCAGAACTGAGAGACTCACTTGGTGACAAAGTGCTAGGAAGACGATTGCTTACTGTTCAAACCCGCTTAGAAGATGAATAATAGCTAAGTAACTAACAATTTAGTAATTTAGAAGGCTGTAAATTTAGTATTGTCCCTGAGGACTGCGGTTTAGAATGATCAATGGTGGATCTTTGTAATAATTCAGTAGGAAACCAAAAGAGTAGGTTCTATATGAAAAATTAGCTCTCTGAATAGGTGTATGGTTTGAATATGATATACATACTTAATAAAATGGTTCAACAATTATCAAATTATATGGTATTTAAGAATAGTTGACGATATGATTTGGGAAAGTAAAGATGAAAAAATTAAAATGACATACACCTATGTTTTAACACTGTCTGACCTCTTTCTATTGTGCTAAGTGCTTCAAACTCTCCAGCTTCAGAATTCCGCATCGTTGATAACATATTAACTTTGTAGTGACCAGAAGCACTGATAAGCTGCACCTAAAAATGTGCAGATCAAGGTAAAAGTAGGTGTTACTGGCATTATTTCCTCATGATACCAATCCCTTATCAGGCTGCTGCCTGGGAACTGGTGATTTGTGGATCACTTTGATATATTTAATGCTGAGTAGCTACAAAGCCTCAAAAGATATTTCTCTAGCCACAGCTTAACCACAATGACAACTTTGCTGAATTTCTGCTTTTACTCAAAATCAAGGTAATTCTCCTGTTGTTAATTTCAATCCCCAACTGCCGTGTGTTTCCCTACTGAGATTTTGAGTATTGTGCATACAAGGAGTATCCTAGCACGTAAATGGGGGCATCCCTTGCTGCCCACAAAAGACCTCTGGGTTCTATCTGGAATGCCAGTAAGTTTCCTTGTTGGTTGAGTTCCAGCTCTTACAGCTGAGCAAGGACACAGAATTGCTATCTCCTGCACATTCCCTCCACCCACTGCTGGCCCGCTCACTGAAAACAATCTCTCTACTTTCTTTTCTTAGTAGGGGAAACTAGGGAGTCCTACAGCAAAGAGAGCTGACTTCATCTGATTATAACACAGCACCCACAGAATTTTATGATTAGGACGGGGAAGGGAGGTAATAGTAATTGGAATTAGCAGAGCTACTAGTCCTTGTTACCATCTGACCAGCTGGACCCAAAGCCGCAAATTAAGGACCTGACTTGTTAAGTTAAGCATTTCAGAGACCTCAAGATTCTTACTTAAATAAGAAATTACATTTCATGAAGCACGCATCTGTGCTCAGCACTGTGTTTAAGAATGATAAATGACAGAACCATCATTCTAAACACAATAAGTCTGAAGGCCTGGGATGGAGTCCATGAGCATTCATTTATTTATACTTTCCATAGATTTCTCTTATACAGAGGAAGGACTAGGAGATAGATGCTTAGCCACCTTCTGATTGGATTTGAGCCCTGCTCCACCAGAAGGAATTTCATGCCTGGCCCTGTAATCATGGTCCAAAGCTCACGGCTGGGAAGGTCATAGGCTCTAACACAGAACCTTGCATTATTATTTTCTAAATGATCATGCTGTCAAATTCCAATCACTTTCTAAATATATATGCTTATGCCCATAGGCCTGGGCTGCTCTCACCCTTGGCTAGAATAGATGGTAGTTAACTGAGAGCTGAATAACTGTTTAAAATTCTGAAAATCAGAGACTCGTATTCAGCCCTAAACGGGACAGCTATCTTAGCCTCTCCATCATGAAGCCTCAGAGAACCTCAGAAAAGGAAAGAAGAACATACCCAAAATGGTGTGTAGCAGTGATACAAGCTGTTGCCTATGAGCATGGCATGGCTCTCACTCTCGTGAGCTCATAGGAAATGTTGTTGTCTGTATTACACCTGCAAAAGATCAAGTCAACCCAAATATTAGAGTAGATGGGTTATATGATCTCCAGGCACAACCCCATATGGAGGATCTATTGGTTATGGATAGCTCCTGATGGAGGGAGAACAATTCTTTTTTTATGAGGTTGAGGCAACTGATATAATTTCCATGCTCCAGTGGATGGCTTTACACCCTTATATTTATAGGCAACACTAATTGGGCTTCATGGGTTATTGAAAATCAAAACAACCAAAATATGTAAGTTTGAGAGAGGGTAAATAAATGTAGTTATCTATATTCATTTCCCAATTTATTAATATGTGAAATCATTTAAAATTAAAAATACTTATAAATGTTCAATTCTATAATTATTGTTTCTGGTACCTGAAGAAAATATGGAAGTTAAAATCCCTTGCAGAGAAAGGACAGGACAAGGGCTTTGAATAATTTCTTGTCAGCATTTGAAGGGCAAGTTCAAGAGAAAATTACAAAGTCCAGATGTCCCTGGAGCAGACACTGGGGGGTTAACTTTATTATGAATTTCATAATGTCAATTGATTAAGGAAGTTTGCAGTTCCGACTGTTTTAGCGAGTTTCTCATCTGTTCCACAGAAGTTAACACAGCTGGGATAAAGGAGCTTCCAGAGCCTTCCTGGGCTTTCACGTTCCATCCCTGTTGCTCCACCCCTCGTTAAAACCACAGCACAATTACAATATATTCCCCCTTGCACAGACTAATGGAGGAGAAGTTCTTTTCTTCTCTATTCCTTTTCCAGGGCTCTGGAGAGTATTTGTGCTGTGGTAACATTAAAATGTAAATACAATTGCAGTGTCCTTTAGTCCTGAAGTTGCCCATTGACTCCTCCCCCTCTCCTTTTCCCACCCTTTCTGAATGGATTCTGCTGTTTAAGATTGTAGCATCCCAAATTAGCTAAAGGTCATTAGCTCATTCAAAATGCTCTGTGTGGTTGAATCACTCTCAGCTTCCAAATTAAATTTTTTGCACATGAAATTCTTCTAAAATAATTACTAGTTATAGTTGATCAACACAATGCCAACACACAACTTACTGGAAGGAGGTACTCTCACAGAGCTCCAACGGTAGGGGAAGAACTTATCAGGAACTACTGCCTGTTGAGAGAGGGGCAAATTAGTCCTCAGAGATGAGCACCCTATTGATGATGTAACCAAAGGATCAATCCTGAAATCATAAACATACAAACAACACAAAGTGGACTGAACCAATTGCATTTATATGTTAATATGTGTATTAGTTTCTCCCTCTGTGTTTGTAACAATAATAAGTAAAAAAGACTATCAGTATGAGTGGGAGAGATGGGACTAAGAAGGTTTGGAGGGAGGGAAGGGAAGGAATGATGCATTTATATTATAATTAAAACACATAGAATAAAAATATAATCTACTCATTATTTTTAATTATAATTAAGAACTTAAAATTTTTCTAAACTTATAAAAAATGATGACCAATGGTCCTAGTTGTACCTAGGTATGTTATCTGCTTGTCAAAGCATCAATGCTTCCCTAAATTTAATTTTGACAAAAATATACCTAAAGCCAAACTCACAATATTATGATTCTAAAAGTCTAGGATAGATTCCATATTTAACAGTATTTAATGTATTTCAGATGCTTTTTCTAAAATACTCAAATTACAAATTTGATTCAAATTTTAAGTGCACCGTGCATACAGAATGGAATGAATGAACAGGGATAAACAGAAGTCCTTGGACTTATTTAGGGGGATTGGGACAGAAAACCAACTATCTCCTGAGGTCTGAGGTTGGAGTTAGCAAACGAGGGCTGTGCTGTGGGAAGTCCCATATATGTGTTGCTTTTATTGGTTAATGAATAAATTGGCTGCTTTTGGCCAATGGCTTAGCAGAACAGAGATTAATGGAGAAAATTAAACTGAATGCTGGGAGAGAGAAGGCGGGGTCAGGAGACGCCATGTAGCAGCTGCAAGGAAAAGATGAGCCAGAATCTTGCCAGTAAGCACAGCCACGTTGCAATACACAGATTAATAGAAATGGGTTAAATTAAGATGTAAGAGTTAGCCGATAAGAAGCTAGAGCTAACAGTGATTTAATTAATACAGTTTTTGTGTGGCTATTTTGGGACTGAGCAATGGGATCAAACAAGCGACCTCCTACAACAGGGCTGGCATGAGGAGGATGAAGGAGTTCAGAAGAATGAACCCTGAAAAATGACTGCAGAGACCAAAACGGTCTCAGCTGTCCCTTTAGTGATCTGAGCATCATTTCTGATTTGTGCAAAGACAATCACCTTTGCGTATAACAACTGGCACTTTTGGTGGAGTCGGCAGTGTTAACCCTTAGTTTTTTCTAATTGAACTGAAAGGTCTTGTGTGGACTTACCTACATCCCTTAATAAAATTATAACTCCTCATCTGACTCAAGTGTTTTCTAAATCATTTCAAATAATGTCAAGAGGTCAGATGGCTCTATGTAATCTACCAGATTCAAATAATTCTCATTATCTTAATGCTGTAGAAAACTGGCCCATTAACTGCTTGTCTGGATGGTCGAGGAGTTTCTAATATGCAGCATCTAAGAGGTTATACATAGAATAATCAAGCATCCAGGTGTGAAATGAGGGCTCAGTCTCTCAAACAAGTAATATTATGTGGTCCTCGTGAATATGACCATTTTTTTTTTTTTTTACTCAGCCAGAGCTGGGGCAGGGGTTCTCTGCTCTGTGGAAGACTAGTATCTTCAGTATAATTGGTTCCTCTGAGCATCCAGCCTGGCCATGTGAGCCACACAGTGGAGATGTTGTCAGAGGTCTCAGTCAGATCACTCTGTTTGTAGGCTGTACACAATCCTAAAATAGACATCATTGTGTTATAATGGCACTCTGCAGCTGAAAGGATCACTTGTACCATAAATGATGGACTGCATAGCTAACCCTCATCAGTAGTTGGCTCTAAGAGGCTCCGGCTAGATTTTGACTGCTGGGCACTGGTTGGAATAGGTTGTCAGATTAACTTTTATATCAAATTCTCCTCCATTCCAAGAAAATAAAAGCTGCACACACTATGAAAATTATCCTTTCCTTCATCATTCTTACTCTCTCTTACTCCCTTCCTTTCACCATTTTTTCATGTGTTAATTAAAGAAGCATTCCAAAATCACCTAAATGTGCCACGTTCTTTGCCTGTGGGGAAATGGAAAACACATGATATTATCTCCAGTTTTACACACACACACACGGGGGGGGGGGGGAAGGAGGGAGAGAGAGAGAGAGAGAGAGAGAGAGAGAGAGAGAGAGAGAGAGACAAGAGATTGTAAGTATAAACAGTTAGTTGAGTTAAATGATCCAGTTATGGTGTCTTAGATACTTCTCTTGTTCCGTAGAAATATCCTGACAAGGGGCATAAGAAGGGGAAGGTTCACTTTGGCTTATACTTTCCAAGTGCATTCCACCATTGAAGGAAGTCCTGACAGCAGGGTTTGAAAGAACTGATCATGTTGCACTTCCATTCGGGAAGAACTGAGTAAGAAATGCTCCTGTATAGCTATTATAGCTATATTCACCCTTTTCATACAGTACAGACCCAAGGCCGAGGAACTGGTGCCAACCACTTTCGGAGTGTGTCTCCTCTCCTCAGTTTCTCTAATCTAGATTCCTCTCTAGCCTGCCCAGAGGCTGACTTTCTCAAAATAGTCCTTCTTAGGCATGCCTACAGGCTTCTTTTATGGATGCTTCCAGATCCTGTTATGTTGAAAATCAACATGAATCATCCCGTGTTGAAATAGAATCATTACATCATCTACTCATATTCTTGCCAGGTATACATCAAAGATTAATTTAAAATCTTATAATAATTGAGTCATTCAATCTTATCTAAATTCTAGAAAACTGAAGTATAAACAGGGAAATAATATTAAATCAATTTATGTTTAAACAAGGCACACTGATCTCAAATGTTTGGTATCCCACTGCTTAAATATGAGCAGAATGCAGAGTGAATAGGCCAGGGGTTTCTATAGTGTTTATGTTTGTTTCATGTTGTTCAAGTTTTATACAGATTTTTGTATACACACAAGCATATATGTATGAAATAAATCTGTAGTGTATATATTACTTTAGCACACAGCATTGCTATGATTTGGATAATATTATTATCCATTTCTTGATTGGCATATTTAAGCACAGTGAGGTTAAAGCAAGTTGCCCCAAAGCTCAGTGAACATAAAAGGTAGGTATTTTAAAATGAGTTGACCACAATGCTGAAGAGATTATTATTGAAATTGTGTACATGCTTTTTTCAAACTATATAAATAACCAAAGTACATTTTTAATCTTAGTTTTTATCTACATACTTTATAAAGATTGCTAAACACATTTGATAGGGGAAAAACGGTACGTGGGGAATTCCATGTGTGAAACTAGATTCAAAAAAAGTCTGTGTCACGACATTTCAGGGAACGTTTCATTTAGAGTTCTGTGTAGCATTACCGGTGTCTAAGGTTCAACTCCTCTAAATTGATTCTCCATTCCTCTGTTGAGTGCTACAAAGAACAGGGATGTTTTGAGAGTGTGGGGAGATATTCTGAGTCTTAGACTCACAGCTAAACCCTGGTGTCCTTCTTGGGGAGGGTTAACAAAAGAAGAGCACATCTGTTGAGTTCTCTGGTAACATCTGCCTGTGGTTGTTTGAGATGTATCTGGGTACCACGCCATACTGTTCAACAACCCCATGTCTTGCCCTTTAGCGGTCATCATGCCGTGCACTGAGATAGGAATCAGGAGAATAAGAACATTACGCATCTGCATTGGTTCAACTATGCGAAAGCGAGGCCTCCGTTTTCTCAGAAAAGAAAAGATACGGGAATTAAAGGTTGCAACTTTTCCTTTGCTGCATGTGACCTGATTGGGTTATTTACTGATTACCCGAGACTCCACATTTTAACCAACAGTGTGCAAAGTTAAGACTTGAAAAACAAACACCCAAACAAGTTCACATATTTGTAAGTAGCTGTCAGTTAGAGAGAATTCATAGGCACCTCTCCCCATATGCTTAGCGTTTTCCAGGAGCCACACATTAAACGTCTTATCTTTTTCAAAAGAAATGGCACTGACCCGAAACAGCTAACAAGCAGTTCATCTTCTGCCATCTTATCTTTACTTAACGGCTCCTTCTCCCACCCAATTCAGTGCAGCTGCCAGGAGCTTAGACATGCTTTGACTGAAAGTTACAGTAGAGTTAATAAGTTATCTATCTCTTCATGGGACACTGACAGTTTGTAGCTGATGAAGCGGCATGAAATAGGTAGAATAACATTGAACGTGTCTCAAGTGAAGACACTTCTGCAATTGGCAATCAGGGATATACCTAGTCCTGTTTCTACCTTTGGGTAACTCCTGTTGGGCCATGTTGTCTAGAGTTGAGAATCACAGGGTGCCTGTGTGAGATATCTGAATTATTTTTCTCTGGCTTTCTAAATCCTGAAAGCATTTCGTGATCTTTCTGTGATGAAGAAACACAGATTTAGCTAAGACCTCCCCAATTTCCAACAAATCAAATTCATCCCTGCATTCTTAACGAGCCAACCTTTTAAAATTGAAACCCCAAGTTTCTTTCTCCCTTGTCCTGTTTGGTCTTCTTCAGACACTCACAGGACAAGTGGACACCATCTTGGCAGTCACTCCATTCAATTGAGAAAAAGCATCAGTGTGTTGTTTAGAATATTGGGATGTTACTTTTGTTCTACACAAGTGCTAAGCCTTAAGACAGTTGTATGTGAGTATTGGGAGAGAGCAATAGAAGTTTCTTGCTTCAAGGTAAAAGTGAGGGCACTGTGGATGAATAAGAAAATATCATTTCCCCAGAGACACAACATTGGAAAAGTTTACATTTAGTGAATGAAAGGAAGTTGAGAAAGGGAAGAGAAAAAGCTTTATATTCATAACAACTTCTATCACACTTAAGACGTCTATTTGGCTATCAACCATGCCAACTTATGAGTGCTTCATTCATCTTTTTCCAGCTTCATCCTAAACTGGGCAGGAAGTACTATTTGCCAAGCATGACCCTTCTACGAACTTTTTGATTGCCATGTGCCATGGGAAAGCCAGAAGACCAAACCCCAACTGTAAAGATAATTTTGAGATCAGTCTTTTATTCTTGATTCTTCTTTACACCTGCCAGCATACTGTCCCTGGCACTTGCCTCATAGAAGGTGTCAGGATGTGATGGTGGAACTGTTGTCACTGTCTGCTATCTGGAAAGATGTAATGATGATGGTTCTCTGCAGATGTAGATGCACGATATATCCACTTTCTTCAGATCTCACTGTAGTGGGGTTTGCATCTGCTCTTCCAGGACCTGATTGACCTTCCCACACAGGGAAGAGTCCCCAGAAGGTCACTGGGTTCAGCTTCATTTCTCCAGGCACTCAAAATCTGAGACATCAAAGCCAGTGATCATTCTCTTTTATTAAATTAGTGTCCCAAATATCACATGTGTGCAAGACTACCATTTATATGGAACTAAATCTCTCTCGATGAAATTGCGTTCATTTCCTGTTTTTCTGCATGTGTATTATTCTATGAAAGAGGACAACATTCAATCATATTTTAGTTAATTCAGTTTTGTGGATTTTTTTTTTGAGAAAAGAAACCATCCATTTGCTTTCACACTAAACACAATAAATTGCTGCATCATGATAGATTTACTTGTAACCAAATGACAGTTTAACATTTGAAATTTGACTTTTGAGAATTATATATATATAAAGGTTTTAAGCTTCAGATCAATTTCTCTTGACATTTTCCCTCCAGTTTCTCAAGGAGGCAATCTAGAGTTATTACTACCATTAGAATCTGGGTCCTGTATGCAACAGAGAAGATAAAAAAAAATTGTCTTACTTTTAATGGACTTTAAAAGATCCCAGCCAGGATTCTTTTGATTGAGGGAGCAACAGGCTAAAACAACAGCCTGTCAGTACTAGAAGACTGAGCATTTGCACTCTTGTTTAGTTTTGTTTCTTAATGTGGACCAGAATGTTGGGGGTCTTCTGAGAGAAGCTGAGAAGATCATAGTTGCAGGGTGGGGTCTCGTGGGAGAGGCTGGCTGTGTGGTATTTGTAGAGGCAGAAAAGGGGGTGGGATGGGTGCAAGCAGAGATCACAGAGATCAAAGAACCATCAGGGTCCTCCACTTTCCACAGCAGAAAAGCCTTTGGCAACTCTTTGAAGTTCAATTTACCCTCTGCCCCTAATCAGGAGAGTGTCAGGGAACTTGAGTGAGAGGATTTGGGCAGTGCTGTTTTATGAGCCTAGGAGGCTGATAGTATCTTCGGAACACCTTATAAAACAAGAGTACAGGAGAAATTACTCTACTTCCTACCTACAATCTGTCCTCCTCCAGTTAGTACACAAAATCTAAGTGGCTTGGCCACTGCCCTTTGCGAAGGCCCTCCAACAAAGTGACAGAAATAGTCATGCTATGGTTATAGTTTCTATCCTCAAACCAGTGTTCCACTTAGTAATTCTCAGGAAAAAAAAAGCCCTGAACACAGTGTCACCGCTTTGCTTAGTAAAGTATCCCCCCTCAGTCATGCCCCTGTACCGATTATTTTTTCTTTCTCTGTGATCCGTTGTCAAAATTTTGTTTCTGTATTTCAAAGCAAGTGTGAGACTTACACAGTACAGTCATCATACTAATTTTTCCTTATGCCAAGCAAAATAATTCTTAATCCCCCTCCATACCAAAGTTGCTGGGAGGATAACTGTCAGCCCGAATTTCAATTTGCAACTCTTGAAAGTACAACTGAGATATGGATTCTACTGAACAGCACATGTTAAAATGAAAACTCAAGAAGCCACCAATTAAAAGGGAAATATCATGCCTCTTCTCTGTCATAAATAGGAAGCTTGACTACAAAGAGATATGCCAATTAGATAGTATGTCATTGTTTTCTTAAACCAATAAGCTTTGTTCATGAAATTAACTTCCCATTCATGAACTCCCTTTTGATTTAACCTAAATCTACAATCCTAGGTTTTTTTGTCTTTGGCTTCCTTGGTTATTCTCATGAGTTTTTTCTCTACTAGGTCTGGAAAAACAAGAATCTTACTTTAACTAGCTAGGCAGTAGGAGAAACAAAGATCTCCAGGATATGTGTGTGTGTGTGTGTGTGCGCGAGCGCGCATGCACATGTACATGAGAGGGTGGGGGGGGTTAATCTGTAACAGCTAGCGATTTCAGGAAGATACTGAAATTTCTTACTGTGCTCATTCCTGCAGAGTTGTCTATCAGGACCACATTAACAAGTTAGGTTCTATTTGTTTCAAGTTAATTCTGTCATTTGTCTTCTGGACAAGGTCCAAATGTCACTACAGTCTTAATGATGAATCCACAGCAAACGTCAGTCTGAAAAGTCACATTAGAGCTCCGTTTTTTTCAGGATGAAACCATAGTGAATACCAGGTTTCTATTTTACTTTTTGAAACTCTTTCCTCTGAAAATGCTCTCACTCTGGTTCAAAATTTTCTGGTTTTTTGTTTGTTTGTTTGTTTGTTTCTCTGAAGAATGAGACATTTAACAAGGAGAAAGGTTTAGAACTTCTCTTTTCTCTCTGCAACTCCACTAGAAAACCTAATAGGTAAATTTATTTAATTATAGAAATGTTAGTCTTAATGGGCTCTCCAATGAAATAATAAAAATGCACTGCCATAAAATGAAAGGAATTATGTGATTATAGTATTTTTCTCAGTTTAAAGTTTTAAAGAAAAATTGTGTGTGTGTCTTTGTATATACACACATGTGTGTTTGTGTAGTATCTACCAATTAAAAAGAAAATGAAGATGTAAACCATCTAAAAGAGAAAGTAGGTTAGAAGTTAGAGTAGAATAATATAAGATTTCAAAACTTAACAAACATAGCATCTGGGAGACTGTGATTGAGAGTGCTGTGTAGATTGAGATTATAATGTACTGAGAACAAACTAAAATATTATATAGGAGAACTGGATTATAAACTGTAAGTTTAAGAACTATATTCATGTATGGAGTAAATTGAGTATCTACAAAAGAGAAATCCTTGTGAGGCAGTGTCTTACCTTTGGCATTGGAAAGGATCATAGTAATTTAAAATGTAAATTGTCAGCTGCTGAGGGTATGAGGGAACAAATGAGGAAGAAGAAGACTGAGGTATTTGATTAACATTTACATTCATACTCAGAAAATGAGCAGAGAGCTTCTTGTGGTTAGAGATAATTGAGCAGCTTAATAAGCAGGCACTCCGGGGCTTTTAGGAAATGCAAGGGTCTTTAAAAAGAAGCATTGAGGAGTCTGTAAAAATAATCAGAGCTATGGAGAGAGCTCTGCTTGTTTTCCCAACATTTACTCTCATTCGTGAACATTTTATCCTCTAATTTCAGTTCACTGAAGAGAAATGAAGTGGATGGAAGAGAAATTGAGTGTTCAGAAGAATGTAGAAGGAGCCTGGGGATTAGTAGAAGAGATCAATTAATCTTTCCCTTTTAAAAAGTTAGTTAAATAGAGTTTTACATAAAAATGATTGTACTATGATGTATAGTTAGAGAAACTTCATTTACGATACAGAAGAGACAAAAAGAAATAATAACTGGTTATTTAAAAAGCTGTGATAAGAAGGAGTCCTACAATACTATGGTCTTAAAACCAATTAAAACCAGAGAAAGAGCACAGTATTGGATCCTAATGTTGCCCTTGGGTTTACTGTGAAAAATGACACGCAAGCCAGAGACGCATTGAAGTCTGGACTGTCCCATGCTGATCAATTAAGGCTCTCTTATCTAATCAGTTTTGGATATTTCCAAGCGCCAGGGATATGATTGCTACTCTGAAACATCAGAGATCATTCGAGGGCCTTGGGAGCAATCGTAGATGTTAAGAGCAGCCTGACATTGTGATTTTCATCCTTCTGCAGAAACAGAATGTCCAGACATATTGTATTCAGTGGCTGGGATACAATTTATCCCATTCTGCAAAGGTTCGTTTATATTTCACATAGCTGCACCTAAAATCATGCTTTAAAATGCTAGATCACCAGGCGGTGTTGGCTCACGCCTTTAATCCCAGCACTTGGGAAGCAGAAGGCAGATCTCTGTGAGTTCAAGGCCAGCCTGGTCTACAAGAGCTAGTTCCAGAACAGGTTCCAAAGCTACAGAGAAACCCTGTGCTGAAAACAAAAAGAAAAATAAATAAATAGATAAATAAATACTTAAAAATGCTCAATCTTCTAAAACCACAGTTATAGCAAGTATTTGGTTTGTAGAAACTGAGTTAAATTATCTACGTGGAGTGGAGAAGGGAATTGTTCCATTTTCATTTTGCTGCTGTGGGAACACACTCAGGAATAAAGCATGTCAGAGAAAGAAGGTGATTATTTCAGTTTATAAATTAGAGTACACCAATGAGGAAAATTATTGTAGAGATTCGAGTACAAACTTGAACCAGAAACCATGCCTGCTTTCTGATTTACTCATGGCTCATTCTTAACTAGCTTTCCTATACACATCAGGATAATCTGTCCAGGGAGTGGTATTGTCCACAATGAGCTAAACACTCCTATGTACATTAGCAATTAGGAAAATCCCCCATGGTCATGCTCACTAGGCCAGTCCGCTCTGGGAAATCCTTCAATCAAGACTCCCTTGTCAGCTGGGAACTAGTAGCTTTAATCCCAGCACTCAGAAGGCAGAGGCAAGCTGGTCTCTATTAGCGACAGCCTGGTCTTATAGAGAGAGTTCTCAGACAGCCAGGGCTGAAGATAAGCCCTATCTTGAAAAAAAAGAGGGGGACTCCCTTTTCATGTGGTCCTAGGCTGTATCAAGTTAGAAATGAAAACTAATAAGAATGGGAATTTTCTAACAAAATTCATGAGCATCTGCATTCCCAAATGCGTTTTCTTCATATTCACAAATAATGTGTTTCTTAGTTCACCACACAGGGGACTGAGAACCAGTCCTACCTTCTGAGAGGAGCAACGTCTTTCTCAAGCCTTAGTAAGTTTGAGTGTCTAAATTTCCCCAATCTATAAAATACAGAAAGCATATTTACCTCATCTGTTTGATAGGAAATCACAAGATGATAACTTTCATGAAACACTTGCCAAGCTGTGACTGATGTTCAGGAAGCACTCCATAAGGAGGTGCTGTTTGGGTACCACTAATTCTGAACTGAAATGCTTGTGAAAGGATGTGCAAAGCTATTGTCAAAGAAAACATCATCTTGCATTTTAAGAAATGTGGAATACAGGGCAGGGAACCCGGATTACTCTTAGGGATGATGAGGGAGGGGGACTTGATGGGGGAGGGGGAGGGAAATGGGAGGTGGTGGTGGAGAGAAGGCAGAAATCTTTAATAAATAAATAAACAACAACAAAAAAACGAAATGTGGAATGAAGTGTCAAGTCACAAGGGAACAAATACTTTTTTTGTATTCATCACCGTCACTTTTTAGCCTGAGATTTGCATGTACTCTTTCATAAGATGTTAATAGTTATGGACACGCGTATCTGTTCTGATAATAACTATCTCATGCTGAAATGTCTGCTATTCTCATGGTAGAGAATCTCATCTCTTTCTTCATCCTTCTAATAAAACTCAAAACCTAGTTCTTCAGTAAGAACGCTCAACTTTATTCATACTAACAGTACATTTAATGTGTGCTTTCATTTCGTGAAGTATTTTCTTGTTTTTCTTTACCTCCTCAGCTCAGTTCTGGAATGAATCAGTTTGCAGAATCTAAATCACTGCGTGCTTAACCAGTATTTGGCTCCTAGTTTTAATATATGGATTAACTTTAGTTGTATGTCTCAAAACATTCTGGGAAATTTAACTGCTCATGTTTTGATCATGAGACTTGCTTGTATTTGAACTGTGACTGCTTCTCTACTAAATCACCGTAATGTTTATCATGTGCTTTCTCCTACAATCTCTTACATCTACAAAGTTTCAAAATGGCACAGGACAGGATTTTATACTCATTTATTTCCCCCTTTAGTATTTTTGCCTCATCAGTGACCCTCATTTAAGACTAAGATCTTACAGTATTCATAAATCCCCAGCCCGTTTTTCATCCCTATCCTTAGTGTCACTAGTGCTTCCACTAACGTAAAGAGAGCAGACATTCTCGTAGCTTATTTTCTGTCAATGTTATATTTCCCCATTGTTTCCTTATACTGCATTGAAAAGGCATCGGATGAAAATCATGCCTCTTTGTGGAAATCTGAATTTTCCCAACGTGATTTGCTGGTTAGTTGTTTGTCAGCTTGACCCAAACTAGAACCACAAGTCACTCTTTCCTAGGAAGAGGAAATATCAATTTTTAAGATACCTCCATCAGATTGGCCTCTAAGCAAGTATGTGAGACATTCTCTTGATTAATGATTGATGGGGTGGAGCTTAAACCCCACTGTGGATAGTGCGACTGCTTGACAGACAGTCCTAGGTTAAATAAGAATGCAAGCTAACCTAGCCATGGTGGGTAAATCAGTCAGCTGTGTTTCCTCCATGATCTCTGTTTTCCCTCTTGCCTATAGCTCCTGCTGCTGTTTGTCTTAATGGCAGACTTTTATTGGGCTAAGCCAGATAAACTCATTTAGTCCCAAGATACTTTGTGTCACAGTATTTATCACCGAAACAGACAGCAAACTGCAACAGGGACCGACCTACAAAGATTGTCACTATACATGTGTGTTTCTTTTCAGAAAACTAATTTTCCTACTCCACACGCCATACACATTTGTGCTTTGCTAAACACAGCCACAATTTACTTCCATAAATTTTTAGCATTTTACAGGAATGTTTTAGCATGGTATAATAGACTTGTTTTCTCACAATTGCAGGAACAGTTTCAGTTAGCCTGGTCCTGAAATTTTTCCAGCATAAAGGAAACAAAAATTTTTAATTGATAAGCATAATTGTATATATTTTGGCACACAGCATGATGTTTGGATATATTCACTCATTACAAATTGAATCCAGATGTTTTTTTTATATGTGCTATGTTAAATAATTTGTGTCTCAAAACTACTTAAAGTTTGCTCTTTAGCAACTTGCAAGTGTTCAACACATTATTATTGACTATAACCTCTGAATGTTTTCTGGAAATAACCTGGGAATTTTGTGTCTGATGACAAGAGTTGCTCTAAACGCCTTCCTCCTCCCTTATTCCAATTTGCATTTTAAAGGAACATTTATCCTGTTCTCTGATCATTGTACTAATTTGAATCCCCATCAACAGAGATTGATTCTTTCATTACTAATATTTTTCTTAAGAGCCATTTTCACATTTTCTAAAGTCACACCTCTTCATGGTTTTCATGGACATGTCCCCCGTGAATTGGATTATTGAACTTCTTTTCGTATTCCTTTTGGTTGTTTTTATGCCTTCTTTGGAGAAATGTCTGTTCAATTTTTCTGCTCATTTTAAATCTAGGTTGTTTGCTTACTATTGATTTGAGTTCCTTACATTTTTGTCCTTATACCCTTATAAGTATGGATTGTAGATATGTCTTCTGACTTCATAAGCTGTTCTTCATTAAGTTGGTTGAGTCTTTTCTATGAAGAAGCCTCTGAGTTGATGTTATTCTTCATTTCTATTTTTGTTCTTGTCTGTGTTTCAGGGTCATAATTTTAGAAACCCACAGCAATGTCATAGAAACTTTTACTGTGTTTTCTTTTAGTATTGTTGGCTTTAGGTCTTACGTATAAGACTTTAATATTTTCAACTTGTTTCTTTTAAATGGTAGGAGATGAGAATCAGTTCCATACTTTTGTGTGAGGATATCCAGTTGTCTAACACCATTTAGTAAAGGAATAGTATTTTTGCCAAGATCAATTGTTTATAAATAGTTGAATTTGTTTCTTAGACTATCATTCTGTTTCTATTGAGCTGTGCATCTGTATGAATGATCATTCCATGTTATTTTGATGATTACTTTGTCACAGATTTTAAAATCCTGTATATGTTGCAGTTTACCCACAGAGAGTGGGTACAGAGAGTGAGTACCTGGAGTGTGGCTGTAACTCAGTGTTCACAACCAGGCTGTAGCTGGGAATATAACGGATCCTTTCCTGGAATGGTCAACTATGGCTGTTTCTCGGCAGGGGTGAATTCTTCATCTGTGTTTCCCAATCTCTGTTTGCATGTTGAGAAGGTGTTGGCTTACCCTAGTGGCTAAAGAATCCTCATCTCCTGTTGAGTCAGATGCTTGGAATCACCATGTTGAATGATACCGATAGTTCATTTGGTCATTTATTCATTGATTCAGTCATTAGAAAAGGCTTAAGAGCTTAAAAGACTAATAAATACATAATCAACTCACATAATTTGGCATGTTCCCATGATTTTTCTCCTTGAACATATGCAAGAATTTTCTAAAGGCATCAAACTACAGAGTTAGTGAGTTAAACAGTATAATTACTGTAAAGAGCTTGACGCAGTGACAGGAACCTGATAAATATTTGTGTGAAATGTCTGAAGAGCCAAATGGTAAGGACATGTGTAGTTTACTTGGGACGCTGTGCAGCTGATATTTAGTAATATACATTGAAACACAAAATCATGCCATTTCAGTCTGCTTCTTCTGCTGTAACAGATAGACCTCACACCAGCTAACAAAAACAAAGTGCACTTTTTGCACATTTCTGGCATCTGGTGCAGTGTAGCATCCCACTGCTAGGTGCCTTGATATTTTATAAGGTCCTGCTCCACCAATACTGTATTTACTCACACGTTAGAAGAAGAGGTGTGAAAAGGTTTGACCAGATTCTCTTAAGCCTTTTTATATGAACATTAATTCCGTTAACAAGAGCAGAGATCTTGTAAGCTGGTCATCTCTGAAAGGACCAATTCTCAACAGGAATGATGGAGGGACACAAAGAAGCACATGTATGAAGAGGAGAGGGAGAGAGAGAGAGAGAGAGAGAGAGAGAGAGAGAGAGAGAGAGGCAGAGATAGGGAGAAAGGCAAAGACAGGCAAAGACACAGAGACAGAGAGATAGAGAGATACAGGCTCAGACACAGAGGGAATGATGCGTTTTCTGACTCCCAGTCTCATTTGCACTTGATAGAATTGGGTTGAAATTTCAAAACTCTTAGGTCCTTATTTTCACTTCTTGTCTACCCAGTTTATTACTCTGTGAGTCTCACCTGATTTTTTATGGCAGCAATCTAAATATTCAAAGTTGCTTGGAGAGCTCAAGTGTTCATCTCCACTTCCCTACAATTGGGAGGTCTTCTAAAATGATCCACTATAATTTATTATCTCCCCAACTTAATTATTTCATAATAAGCCCTACAGATCCAAACATAATTCAGCTGTTCAAAAGTTCCCTTCATGAAAACAGCCTTCAAAGACGTTGATTTAATACTGACCTAAAAAAAAAAAAATGCAACATTTTCCTGCCTGGAATCGAAAGGGAAGTGATAGATCTAGAAAAGAGCATTTGCAAATATTGTGCACTCCCCTCTAGTACGCCTTTGAACTTCTGACTCCGAGTTTCATGAGAAAGAAATGGAATACTGGAAATTAAACTTCCTCGGAAGGATCAAATGGCAGAACCAGGTTCCCCACCTTTCAAGCACCGTCTTAGTGGAACCAGCGATGCAAGATATGATTTTTAATCTCTGGACTTACCATGTTCTTGGCCTTTGTTCAGAAATTCTCTGCAAAGGTGATAATGATAACGGACAGCTCTGAACAAAAACCCAAGAACTCGGAGGACTGAGCCAAGCCATCTGCTCGCCACGCAGGTACTATGATCACCTCCCACTGGCAGCAGCTTATGAGTACTGTCAAGATGAGCTAGCCTGAAGCGGTGACCCACAAGTAATATCCTTGTATCTCATGATGGAGCCTGACTGGGGTCTCCTACTTGATCTCCATGCATTAGGCTATGAACCACCAAAAGAGCATAAATATGAAATTTGTTTTCTCTTATACCTATTGGTTTAGGTTTGATTGCCTTTCTGATTTTCCCGGAAGCTCTGGTCCTTTATTTTATTGTCCTACAAGGAACAAATAGGAAATGAAAATGACATTATTTTATCCTTGGGTAATTAATGAATTAAGGAAGGCTTTCCTTTTTAATAGTTCCATAAAACATTGCTTAGGTGTTTCCAACACCTTCAGAATTGTCACTTTGCATACCTAAGAACAGAGAAGCCTAGGTAGACACAGTTAGATTATGACATTCTCAAGAAGAAAAATTGTCAGAAATATCTGAGCATGAGTTCAAACACAGGATGGAGATTCTCAATGAAAGAGTCATGGTGGGCACATTCATAGAAGTCTAAACCATATGGGTCAACCTTGAAAGAAAAATAAAACGTACAAAAGAAACATGCCATGTGTTCATGCAAACTGGCAGACGCTGAGGATGATAATGTGAACTCTTGTTGTTTTTATGTACAAATAGACATTTTCCAGTAATGTTAATAAAATTTTATGTTCTCTATAATATTTAAATTTGAATAGTGAAATAGATGCTTCATGCTCTTAAAAATATAAAGTTTCAAACTCACAGAAATTTGCATGCCTCTGCCTCCTGAGTGCTGAGATTAAAGGCGTGCACCAGCACCAAAGCTACAGAGAAATCCTGTCTCAAAAAAAGCAAACAAACAAACAAAACAAAACAAAACAAAAAATATATAGTTTCTTTTTCCTAAATTGTATGTGTATGAAAATAATTAGTTTCTTACCTTTCAAAGATGAATAAAAAAAGGAATCAAATGCCTCGATGAATCTATTGATTCATTCTTATGAAATAATTTTTCATCTGTGAGTATGTTCAAGAGAGGTAAACAAATTCATGACTACAATGCTAAAAGAAACTAAAAAGCATCTAAAATTCTAACGTGAATTATCTATTATAAAAGCAATATTTTGCAGGCATTTTATGTCATACACATTTTAATGTAAAATAATGATTAAAAACAACAGAGATTTTATTATCTAAATTATGTTAAAATGTGTTAATAAAATATGCTAGAATAAATGTTTCTGGGTAGTAAGGTTAAGAATTATTTTTCTTTTGAATATTTTCTTAAAAAAATCTTTTCCAAGAAGAATCAGAAATCCACAACTAAAATGAAATATTCTAGTGATAAAAAAACTTAAAATATGTAGGAAGGACTTATAAAAAACTATTTTATATGAGGAAGTATACATATCTGTGTATGCTCTGTTGACTTTTTCAGAGTTGGTTCCAAAATTAGTTTTCACTTTCAGTTTCATGTAGAAGTTTATTGAGTTTAAGAGACTCTAAAACAGGTGTATGTAATTTTTAGAAAAATAAGAAGCAAGCATATTGTTTTAAGGAGTGTAGTCTTAATTCGTATTGGAATGACCTTAAGTGAGACACTGAGGTAAATGAGTCAATGAATAAATGATCAAAATGTGTCCTTGAAATGAGTGTAGTATTTTGAGACATGGAGGTTGTTTCTTCCCATTGCTTGTGAATAAATTTCCATCTGGCTCTTTTACTGTATGAAAGAACTACAATAAAAGAAAAAAAAGAAGACATGAGGAAATTGGTATTGCTTTATAACCAGATCTTAAATTTGTTTATTGTTTGTTGTGTTGTTGGAAATATATGAACCTTCTCCATTCACATAAACTGAGTCTTGCAGTGTTTCGTGCCATTCCTCGGTATCTCCAGTTCAGAGAGCAGTACATGCCATACTGAAGCACCGTCTCTACTTTCTGGACTACCAGCCCATTTTCTGCATTTCCCTGGAGGTTGCCTTGAGTTGGGTCTGAGTGCTAAATCTAGATTTGGGCACTTTTCTAGCTGTTAAAAAGGGCAGCAGCCTCTACCTGTTTCCTTTCAGGAATTTGTGAAGGAAAAGCTCAGAACAGCAGTTTTGTGTCAACAGTATTTATTAGGCTATGGCTGTGGAAATGACTTTGTGGATAAAAGTTCTTGAACCACAAGCCTGTCCTCCTAGTTCAGATACCAGAGCCAAGTGAGTGAGTGGATACAGGATGTACCTCTGTTCCCTGTGCTCTGGATATTCTTCAAAATAAGGTGCTTACCTCATACTTGGAGCCGCGAAAAGTGATCATATATGATCTCTTATGCTCTGAGTCAATAGGACTGGCATTGAAGAAAAACCAAAAAAGCAATTCAGGGATCCTCCTATAGTTTAGTGAAGGAAATGGGGAGAGAGAGAATATGTATTCAGTAACTCAAAGGAAATTCAGTTTGTGCATATCTTCCGCTCACTGCAGACTATTTTAAAGCATTTAGATTTCACGATGATGCATATAGATAGAGAATTAACTAAGAAAATATGATCATATTTAATTAGTGTAAACAATGAGTCAGAGAAAGGTGAGGTTGAATGTTACTCAGAGTTCCTTTCTAATACTCCATGTAAGAAATCATCGTGTTCTGAACAGTAAAAATCATGGGACTGATGTAGCAATTCCAGATGTATATAGAGTACATCACATGTACCTTGTATTGAGTCTAAGCACTAACATAGACACAGAACAAAATTGTGGACACTGTGAGACCTATAGCTTATGCAACTGGGCAGTCACTGGACTTCAGAGAGTTTGGGGGAATAAGAACGCGATCTTGATTATGGATATAGAGTGTGCAAGAGCCTTATCTGTTGTCTAACTGGAGATATTTGATGTGCAGTGAGATGCAAAGGTCTGACACCAAAGAGAGAAATTTGAACTAAAAACAAATATTCAGAAACATAAGCACCATTGAAGTCAAAATAGTGATATGAAATCACCTAGAGAGAATGTACCAAGAACATCTAGACAACCCTGAGAAACACCAATGGAAGAATTCATTCAAGAAGATAGTCATTACTTTTCAAGTGGCTATATCTGACTTCATCAAAGTAGGTTTTACTTTTACAACAGGAGTAAGATGCAGGATGCTGACAATGAAGAACCTATCCTAAGAAAATGTGGAAAGGAAATTACAAGTTTGTAAGTTCACTGTACAAAGTTGAGATGTAACCCACAAGGTAATTCATGGCTGGCCAGGAAAGTACAGAGTGATGCAATATTTGATTGGTGTAAGCAGAGAAAAAATATTTTATTTTAAACTTGGGAAATATAAAAAAAACCTGAGATTTAATTGCATATTTCACATTTAGGAACAAAATTAAACTCCTTTTCAAGTTCAGTTTATAGATTTTCAAAAATCTAATTTTATTTCTTTAATTTTATTAGAAGATTTTAATTTACTTAGTGAAAATTTTACAGAAGATGAAACACATTCAGATCAAAATCAAAATGAAACTCTTTTCATTGAAATGTATGGAATGGTACAAAACCAGAATGTCATGACATTTTCTGAAATATCATGAATCAGAAGAGAAAATATGTCTGGAGGTAAATCTGAACAGTGAACCCTAGCAGAACATAATCAAGAATTTAACATTCTAACAAGTGTTCAGATGCTAAACCATTAGTCATAATTTTTGAGGTTGTCTTCTTTTTCTTTTTCTCTTTCTTTTTCTTTTTGTCATTGTAATGACTCCTCACCGTATTCTGCTATACTCTTAGGTTGGTGCCTAGTCCTACTGACAGCAGAGAAGCTTCATCCAGCAACTGATGGAAACGGATGAAGAGACCCATAGTCAAACATTAGGTGGAGCTTGGGGAATCTTGCAAAGAGGCGGAGAAAGGATTGTAGGAGCCAGAGGGGTCAAGGACACAACACGAAAACCCACAGAGTCAACTAACGTGGACTTAGAGATGCTCACAGAGACTAAACCAGCGTCTAGGGAGCCTGCATGAGACTGACTCTGCATGTATGTTACAGCTGTGTAGCTTGGTCCACGTGAGGACGCTTAACAGTGGGAACAGGTGCTGTTTCTGACTCTTTTACTGAATTTTGTAATCCTACTTCTCATACTGGGTTATCTTGTCCAACCTTAACCCTTGGGGAGGTGCTTATTCTTACTGAACTTGATATGCCATGTTTTGTGATATCCATGGAAGATCTGCACTTTTCTAAATAGAAAGAGAGGAGGAGTGGATTGGAGGGCAGGAACAGAGGAGGCTCTGGGGGAGGGGAAACTGCAGCCAAGATGTAAAGTAACAACAACAACAACAACGGTAATAATGATAATGATAACAATAAAGATTTTTGAGGTTTTAAGAAAAGACTAGGAAAAAATTGCTGAGATTGTTTACAGGGAAATGCCCTGCTAAGGGTAGAACTGAAACTAGAAAGGGTCCCCTGGCAAGAAAAGTTTTCTTCAGGAAATTATTATTTTACTTCCTTGAATAAAGAAAATATATTAGTAAGTTAAGAATCTGGAAGGGGTAGGAGGAGGACTGAGGAATGAATATGACCAGAAAACATTGCATTCATATATGTTGGTAATATTCAAAGAATTAATACAAATAGACATTAAAACATTTAAAAATTGAGAGAATTTCACAGGGCTTCAATAAATACATTGTTGAATCCAATGTTATATAGAAATCATTTGGTTCTGATTTCTCTGATCTCTGGGTTATTTTACTGAGAAATGATATTAAATATTTTTTCTTTGAGGATTGAGATAGTGAATTTATTTACCTAAAATCAAAGATTTCATTCTGAAGTTCAACGGTCAATGAAAAGTCTACTCTAACTGAATAAATATGCTCAATTCTGGGGATTGACACAGATTGGTAAACAAAACAAAATATGTAGGTAGATTCCTCCCCCAAAATCTTAAGAAACACAGATATTCTCAAAGAAGGAAGGATATTTAATGATTACATTTTTTTTTTAACTTGGATAATAGATACTCACACAATACTGTTGAAGCAAACCCCAGTCGTTAGTCTTCCAAAGATGGCGTGGGAATGCTTGGTTAGTTGTAGAGTATTGCCAGCTGTTCCTCAGAATAGAAATATCCTAGCCATCGAAAAACACTGCTTCTGCTTGCGAAGATTTTTGGAAGCAATCTCATTTTATGACCACTTTTGAAACTTCGTGGATATTGAAATCATTCTACGATTGTACGAGTTCAAAGGGAGATTAGTTGCTTCTTTTAAGTAAACGTGCCTCCTTCTATTCATAAAAATACTGCGTGAGCCAAAGTAACAAGGACAGAGCTTTTGTTTTGCTTAAATAATGGATCTATTCCAGAATCTCAAAGTACTTTGCAGGCATGAGATTTTCATTCAGTACCTTTATGTTTCTGAAGGGGACTTAATGCAAAGTAATGATGTTTCTGGAAACTTTGGATAGACTGAATAAAATCTGACAAGGCTGCCAATAGGTTTGAGGATGAGCCAAGAATAGCAAACAGGATTTCTACATCTGTGTTTTAACATCCAGACACACAGACGCATATTCATCAATATTAAATAATTAGAACAACAGACTAGAATGTCATTTAGAAAAAAAAAGTTATTGACCAAAGTCTGTCTGGGTGGGCATTGGAACAGACTTATTTATACTGGAATCTTAGTGGTTTCCTTGCCCCCCTCAAGGTGAACTGAATTCTCATATTCCTTCGAGATCTGAGATTCTCAGGCTCTGTGAACCTAAACCTCCACCAGGGACCATGACCCAAAACAAGAACGATTTGTGAAAATGGCATGGCACAGTAATTTCACATGTCTCTTTGTTCTTTTCCTTAGAGAGGTTCACTTGGCTTTGCCTTTCCTAAAACTAGCACCATTCCTTCCCATTTCCTTCCCTAGCTCCCCCTGAACAAAGACTGTGGATAAAATCATAATTTGTCTTACATTATTGTATAATTAGTCATACCCTTCCTTCTCTCGATGGATAATGAACCTAGATAAATAAAAGTGAAGTCTTGGAATAAAGCATGGCCCTGTCATTAAGTGTATGACTTTGGACAAATTAATTAATCCATCCTAATTCTGATTGCCTTCTTGATGAAATGGAGATGTTATACAGCCAATACACACATTTGTGGGGAATCAATGAACATGAAGAGTTTAGCACAACACTGCATAAAGAGTAAAAAATCTTGCTTCTCTTTTTCCTTCCCCTCGATAGATACTTTATGCAGACTCCATCCTATTCTACCCTATGTGTCCCATTGGCTGACAGCCCAGTAACTACAATTCCCATAATCCTTTGCAATGTGCCATCTGGACTTAAATCTCCTTAGTGGGGTAAAAGTTGCAGGAGATTCTGAATGCAGAAGAGGGAAGTTAATATAAGTCCTCTCCCTGGGGCAAGCAGGTACATTGCCTTGAAGGTTATAAAAAATAACAAGTCTTTGTATCTTCCAGTTCTTTTGTGAATTATGAATTTAGTTTACTGAATAACTGAAGAAACTAACTGGTTCCCAACAATTTTTGCTATATACCAATTTCTTTAAAGAAAATAATTGTTTAACATAAACTTCACTTCATAATACCTTTTGGTGGCTTTTTAGCTGAATGCCTTCTAACTTGGGTACGTATTATTCCTAGATTAATCACTAGTTGATATATTGCTCCTATTAATTATTTTTTTAAAAAGAAAACAATCTACTTTTTATTATACATACCAATCCAAGTTTACACTCCCTCCCCTCCTTCCATTCCCTCCCCTTACTCCCCCACCACAACCCCCATCCACTTCACGGAAGGGAAGGGGAAAAGCACTTTTGTTTGCAGAAGGTCCAAGGCCCTCCCTGTTAGGAATTTCCTAAGGAGAGCTTGGAAAGGGAAGCCGAGCTCTCACCATTCTATTTCCCCTTTTGTTAGACAAAGATCTATAAGGCATCGGCAATAAGAACAATGATAGTGTTTTTGGGTCTGGGTATTAATCTGAAAGAGATCCTGCATGCATTCGGTAATCATGTAAACACAAGATTGTGAGCTTAGTAAAAGACAGTGGTGGGGGAGCAAGATGCTAAAAACAGCCACTGCAGTTTCTATCAGCAGCGCCAAACAAGGGTCTCGTTGTACAAGATGGGGAGCACAGATGGCTGTTCCCTCATTAACTGCGCTCACCATTTGCATGTGGTTCATGAATGAACTGTCTTTACTCATCAGAGTTCCAGTCCTTCCCAGTTCCCCCAGATTTTCACACTCCAGTTAGGAGAATGTCCAAAGTCAGAACTTGCCGCTGAAAAAATTATTTGTAGTTTTCCTGTATTTTTCCTAAACTATGCATCTATCTAATTCCTCACTGTTCATAGCCTCCTGATGCAGTGGCCTTTCAGAGCATTTTAAGTGGTATTTATTTTGGCTGTGACTATCAGCTTAGCTTGGCAATTATATCATTTGTTGGAATTAGGAAATATTAGAAATCAAGGAAGCATTTTTGTCTCTGTGATAACCCTGTGGATCAAGTACTCATGACTTTGAAAAGTCTTATGTAATGAATATTTCCCCTTTTATTAAAAATAGATTCTTTTCGCTGGGCGATGATGGCGCACGCCTTTAATCCCAGCACTCGGGAGGCAGAGGCAGGTGGATCTCTGTGAGTTCGAGACCAGCCTGGTCTACAAGAGCTAGTTCCAGGACAGGCTCCAAAAGCCACAGAGAAACCCTGTCTCAGAAAAAAAAATAGATTCTTTTCTCATACAATATATCCCAATTATAATTTCCCCCTCCTCTAATTCTCCCAGTTCCTCCCAGCCTCTCCTCCTATCCGGATTCATTCCCTGTCTTTTATTAGAAAAGAATAGGTTTCTAGGGGGTTAGAGAGATGGCTCAGAAGTTAAGATCACTGACTGTTCTTCTAAAGGTTCTGAGTTTGGTTTCTAGAAATGACATGGTAAAACCATCTGTAATAAGATCTGGTTCCTTCTTCTGACCTGCAGGTATACATACAGACAGAACACTGTGTACGTAATAATAAATAGATAAATCTTTAAAAAACAGGCTCCTAAGAGATAATAACAAAACAGAACAAAAGATTATAGTGAGATTAAACAGAAACCATCACATTGAAGTTGGACAAAGCAAAACAACAAACAGGAAAGAATCCTAAGAGTAGGCACAAGAATGAGAGACCCACTCATTCACACACTCAGGAGTCCCATACAAATACTAAACTGATGACTATACTATGTATGTAGAGGACCTGGTGCAGACCAGTGTGGGCTCTGTGCTTTCTGCTTAAGTAAGTCTATGTCAGTTCACATGGGCTTGTCTCAGTTAACTGAGAGGGCCTTGTTTTCCTGGTGTTCTCCATTTCCTCTGGCTCAACACTCTTTCTCTCTCTTCCTCTGCTGGAATCCCTGAGTTCTGAGGGGAAGGATCTGATGGAAACATTCTATTTAGAGATGTGTGTTCAAAGGTCTTTCTCTCTGTGTCTGGATGTGGGCCTCTGTATTTGTTCCCATCTGGTGAAGGAGGAAGTCTTTCTCATCATGGCTGAATGAGTCATGGGTCTATGAGTATAGTAGAATATCATTTGCAGTCATTTTATTTATATTTTATATAGATATAAAACAATAGAGAAAGAGATCCCGTGAATTTGACAGAGAACAATCAGAATGCATAAGAGAAGTGGGCAGGAGGAAAGTGAAAAAGGAAAATGATGTGATTATATTATAATTTAAAGAAAAGTAATTTAAAAAAATATGGTAAATCTCATGTTTTGAAATTGTGTATCTTACCATAAAAGAAAAAGTCCACAAATCATAACAACATAAAACATTCCCAACTAAATTAAAAGATTTATTTAACAAGTCAAATTTTTATATGTCACAAAAACAACTTCTTTTTCATTTTTATGACCAAATAAAGTCTAGAACCACACAGTTTACTTAACTTTAATGGTGTAAATAATATCTAAGCCTAATTATTAGGAGAGTTCAGCAAAACATAATGCTTTTTATTTATAGATTACATTATTCTCATCCTATTAATGAATACATGGCCCATATATTTAAATGTAGTAACTGAAAGCTAGAACTTTTGTTTGGCCTTGCAAAGGATACTAGCCGTTATAATAGGGTGCAGTTTACCAAACCCAAGCCTTGTGGCCTGGGCAATGTTCTCTGTTGAAACAGAGCATTAGCTAAGGCAAGTTTAGTGGCCAAGACCTTAGACTGAATTACTTTTGGGGGGAGCGGGTCAAGTGTTGATGGTGCATGACTTGCACTGGTTTTCAAGTTGGCATGACCCCCCAGATCATGCTTGGTTGTTAATGCTGACTGGTTTGGTAAATGACGATGGCTCTGAGGAGCAGAGAGGACGCCTGTCCTACAGGTAAGCAGCGAACGCTCATTTCCTCACTGCAGTAAGAGGAATTGATGTCCAGGAGAACAAGCACATGAAGGACAGCTTATCGACGGGCCTCTTATAGCTTGTGAAATAGCTTGAAAGAAAGGAATGGCTTGTGATGCTAAAATGCCTCCTCATACCTTGGCATTGAGCCTCTTCCATCGTTTCTGGTTGGTGATAATCACAGGGTCTGTGCAATCAAAGTTGTAATAGAACATTTTCTTTGGAGAGAAGTTTGGGAGGTTCCCAGGTTTGAGATTTTTTTTTTTTAAGTACTAAAATGTGTTTTTGAGTCAATTAGCTTGTGCCATTGCATTACAATTACATGTGTACTGTATTTTCTTCTCTTTGAGAAATCCTTTGTTCTCTGTAAATCAGAGGAAACCCAATCTGTGTTAAAAGTGCGCTTTGGAAGACATGAATATAATTAGGTCATGAGATGGACTCAACTATGTTCCGTGACCTTTCCTATGATCACCTCATCCCATGTGCAAGCAAGTCATCACAGAAATAGGAATGTTAGACAATGACAGTACAGTCAATGACATAATGATGGCCTCACGGAAACCTCCACTAAGTTATTTTAAAATCTAAATTTTCAACATGAAGATTTGCTGATGTTAAGGTTCTTTACCCAAATTGCACACAATACTTTCAAAATTCTATAACCTGTGCCACGATCAATTACAATGAGTTGTTTTTAAAATCAGGTCTTACCAAACTGTGGAAAGCTGTAATAACTGGAAATGAAATCTAGGAGCAAATATGTCATTGGGGTAATTCAAATAGCTCTGCTGTTTCTGCATTTCATATTTTCAAAGCAGCCTTATTCAAAAAAAAAAGTTATCCTTTGGGGACAATCCAGAAAATAACTGTAAGTGGGGCATTTCTTTAGCCTTTGCAGTGTTTTTTTTCTTTTCTGTTCTGCTTTCCTTTCTAAAAGAAGAAGAAAAATATCCTAAGGTGTTTCAGTGTTTTTATCCATCACTTCTTCTTTATTTTTTTTTAACAAATACTACTTTTTTATTGTTTTCAAAGGTAGTGCATTTAGCACATCCTCTGAATTCTTGATGGCCATATGAACTCAATTCATTTTCTTTATAAAATGGGACTACCTGCAGGAAAGGAATACTTAATGTTGAACTTTGCTTAGATCACCCTGAATATTTTGTAATATTGGAAATTTGCAAGAAATGCTCTAAAGAAATAGCTCAGGGTTTTATCAGTCATTAACATATAATATACATACCATTGTATTATGATTCCCTTTGCTCGTCCTCTCATGAATAATATAGAATATGTCTGACAAACGCACACACTAATTGAAAAATATTTATGGAAAGGCAGCAAAAGTCAGTCACACACATTGAATGCATGTGCCAGTGTTTGTGTTTGCAGCTTTTCCATGTTTCAAAATATAGGGAACACCCTAGTGCAGAAAAAAGAGAAAGCGAGCGAGAGAGAGAGAGTCAGGGTTATTAGAAGTCTCTCTTCTATAAATGGTCACCAAATTAAAGTGTGAGGAGCTTCTGTGTTATTAAGCATATTATTTAATCTTTCTGTAGATTATACTGAATAAAAAATCACAAAGTATCCTATGAAATATATAATTACAATTATTCAAGATATTTAGTGTTTTTAGCTTTCTTGAACATACTACATGAAGCCATAGCTCTGACCCTCAAAACTTACACTAACTGCTAGCCTTAGGTTTGCTTCTCAGAAGACAGTCTTCTAAAAACACCAAGGATAAAGAGAGTACTGAATACCACTATATTATGTTATATTATATTATATTATATATTATCAGATAGCACCATCCAACCTGACCTCCCTTTATTATCAGACTTTGATCTGTCCATCCTTTTATTTACTAGTTTTTCACATGAATATCTTAATTCTGTTACAATATCTTTGTCCATCATTTATTTTCACTTTAAGTGGTCTTTGGAGCCTGTTCTGCCAGTTTATGGTTGACCTTAAATTTTAGCCTCCACTTCTTCTAGAAGCAGTCTCACCCTGAAGGAGTGTCAGTACAGAAATAGAATAATCAGTTCATTCAATTGTATTCACTAACTCTGTCTTCTCAATGAAAATTTAGATGCACAATCAATGAAGAGTTAAATAAAAATGTATAAAGTAGTTTTGTTTTGAACTGGGTGTGGTGGCACACACCTTTAATCCCAGTGCTCAAAAGATAGAGGCAGGAATATCTCTGAGTTCAAGATCATCCTAGTCTATAGAGAGAGTTCCAGGACAGCCAGGGCTACACAGAGAAACTCTCCCTGCCTCAAAACACCAAAAAGAAGGAAAAACATCTTCATTTTAATGATTCAACATCTTCTACATAGCTGAGACTGAGAAGCTGAAAGAAAGCTTCAGGAACTGATAAACAAAGGGAAAATTCTGGAAAAAATGCTCTCTAAAGTTTAGTGACAAAGTTTATAAATTCTTTTAAGATAGAGTTTACATACTGAAAACATGCACAACATTTAGTTAAGGGAATAATCTAGACATTTATGCTGTTTAACAAGGTTTGCACAATCCATATCCTTCAGTAGATATGCTAGTCAGAAATGCAAGGAACAGAAGACTCCCAAGTCACTATGGTAAGCACTTTGTAACTTGTTTTTGATTGGTAGTAGATAGCTAATTAATTCTCTGGGAGATCAAAAGTAGGACACTTACTGCTGAAAATGAAAGGGTTTGTGTGTGTGTGTGTGTGTGTGTGTGTTAGCATGAACAGTAAAAGTGTAAGCAGTGCTTGGGTTTATAATCTTCAACAAATACTCAAATCTAAACCTTCTCCTCTAAGTTGTTCATGTCCTTTGTGAGCATTTAGAGTATTCTGACTCAGCTGTGCTAGAGACAGAATTTTGTGTCTGTAATGTCATGTCTTCTTGCTTTAGAAGTTTAGAATATGGCTATCTGGCCGGGCGGTGGTGGCGCACGCCTTTAATCCCAGCACTCGGGAGGCAGAGGCAGGCGGATCTCTGTGAGTTCGAGACCAGCCTGGTCTACAAGAGCTAGTTCCAGGACAGGCTCCAAAACCACAGAGAAACCCTGTCTCGAAAAACCAAAAAAAAAAAAAAAAAAAAAAAAAAAGAATATGGCTATCTGCTTTAACTGAACTTCTCTTGAAGTTGTACTAACAGTATCTAACGGACAATGAGCTCAAAATTATGCCCACAGAACACTTTGTAGAATAGTTTGTGTTCCTGCTGTTTGGGGATTGCTTGTATGTAGGACAACATTTATACTGGAGCCTGGTTTTATTATGGCTGACCCAGATTCTGAGCAGGTTGCTTACTTGTTTTTGTCCCAACTTGAAGTCATTTTTGCTAACGATTGGAAACCAAAGAATAGCTCATAAATAAAGTCCATTTCCATGTCCCCAACTGTTTATTTAATTAAAAAAATAAGAGCATAGAGAATACACTGTATATATACCACACAATATTAACTTTCATCATACTTTGAACATGTATGTATTTTAACAATTGTTTTATTTTTGCAATAAATATTTTGATATTGATAAAACTTCTCGAAGTAATTGGTAGCTCCTTTTCAGACATTAATAAACACCATTTCCCTAGAAAAACATAACTTCATATACGTATATATGTATACATATATATGACTCTCACCATTATCTATCTATCTATCATCTATCTATCTATCTATCTATCTATCTATCTATCTATCTATCTATCATCTATCTATCTAAAATTGATGAAATTCTTATTCAGATATATATATTTAATGAATAAAAAACAATGAGAAAATAAAATAATTAATAAAACAAATTAGTAAATAATTAATAAAATGAATGAAGCTTACAAGCCTGATGTTTATAATATACACAAAGACATAATTATTGAAGTGAGTCTTTTATGCAGTTGTCATGTGCACAGGGCACAGTATATGTAGGAAGTCACTCCACCCAGCCTTCAGCTTAGTAATGCCTGAGGTATAGACTTTTGGATATGTCTGTCTCTAAGAAATCTCTCCTTTTGGTGCCACACAACTTAATACTTTTGGGAAGTATAGCAACCAGGCCCCACTAAAGCCTTAGCTATAAGACACTATGCATCAGTGAGATTTAGGACAGGGGAAAGCTGAACTATGACAAAGGAGCTGGCAAGTTCAGTTTCTCTCTGTTTTTGATACCCGTGAGGAAATAACACTTGATCGCTTTCCCATATCAATGTACGGGGTATGACTTTCCAATTAACCTGGCAAGTGTTTTCCTAAGACAGGCAATCAGCGTTGAAGTTAATGAGCGATTAAGTGTGGCACTGTGGAGTTTCCTCCCACAAAAGACAACAGGTGTCCCGTGTGTATGGGAAGCTTGCCTGTCCTCTCCTCCCTGCAATCCATCTCCTTCCATCTCTCTCTAATTACTCTTTTATTATCTCATTAATCTTGTAGGACTCAGCATAAGTAGATGGGGCAAAGGTGTAACCTCTCCAGTACTGCAGCCAAACACCACGTGAAGATAGGGATTCTGAATTTCTTTTTAACTGGGCTTTCTTCTTCAGGAGTTCCCATCCTGCTGAGTCAATGGTTTGGGGCGAATAATTTACTGCAAGTACATTTAGCATTTAGTCCAGCTAGATAGTCCTAGTATGGTCTTAAAAATAAGCTGGTTATATAATTAAGCTGCTTAGATCGTACAAAATATGTCAGAATTCTGTCTTGTCTTCAAGAAGACTTAATATTGGGGAAAGAGGAAAATTCAGATGATGTGACAATTAGTGTCCATTGTCTCTTTGAATGGATTTGGAACCACCTAGAAAACATACATCTGGGCATATAAATTTAGGATGCTTCCAGACATGTTTATGTCAGAAGACTTAATCACGAGTGTGGGGGGCACCACCTGATGGAATTAGGTCCTGAAGTGAATTTCAAAACAAGTCATCTAAGAGCCAGCCACCATCTCTCTCAGCTTCCTAACTGCAGATGCTGTGTGATGACCTCCCTCACACTCCTGCCTCCAAAGACTGGAGATTTTCCTGAATCTACTATCGTTCATTTGCTCTGATGGCAAAGAGGAAAGAAACTGATGCAGGTTTCACTTTAGCAACAAGCACAATTACTCTAGTGGCAACCTTTGGAAGCCGATGCAAAAAAGAAAATGGAGGTGTTCCAGGGTATCGTTACGAGGGAAGTTAATGGGAAAATAAAAGGAAGAGACTCGGGCAGGGGAAACTGTCAGATTTCCAATGTGACACTTTCAAATGACAAGATGGAAGCAAGGAAGACCCACAGCAAAACTTCAGTTCTGGTCTGACAGAGGTGTTCCTGATTTGATTGGATAGCAAGCTCTCGAGGAGTGGCCGTCAGATGGCTGTCATCTGGGCTGAAATGACCAGGTCCTAGAAAGCTTTCCACATTAACTTGCCATAGATGATGACCAGTCAAAGTGCATGCTACCAAAGGCATTGCAGGCTTGTCAGCTAACAGTTCTGCTTGCAACGGAATGAAGAGCTCCTTCTTGAAGGGAGATCAAAGTAAGTGTCTTCCATGACTTGCACAATATTTTGCCCTTTTGGGTTTGTATTAATCTCTGCCTTCAGTTATAATATTGAAATACGCTTATGAGAAATTCCAGGCAACTGAACGCTCTAGTTGTATGAATATGTGAGTATTTGAGTCTGCTGGAGGTCTTATTAAACATGTGTTGCTGGGTCTACATCCAGGTTTCTGGTTCAAGAAGTCTGGGATGAAGCCCAAGATTATGGCTTATAACATTAGTCCTAAAGAGGTGCTAATGTGGCAGGTCTCAGGATTCCACCTTAAGAATTATTTAAGCAAAGCATAGAAAAGAACCAGGCACAGCTAAAGGAGAGGGCATGGCTAAGTGCAATTTCTCTCTCTTTTTTTTCCTGGAAAGTTTTATTTCACCCTCAAATACATCCTAAGAAATTGGTCATTAGTCTTTGCCATCAAAGTTCTATCTAATCCAAAAAGAGTCAGTTTAAGTGCTTAAATATCAAGATGAAAGGGGAAAAGTCAAAATAAAAATGTTCTTGCACTGTGTATGTGTGTGATATGTATTTATGTATCTGTAAGTGGTGTATGGGCAGAGAGGGAAATCAGAGAAACTTCATCTTTCACGATAGCCACAAATAGCACAAAGTATCTTGGGGTAACTCTAACCAAGGAAGTGAAAGATCTATTTGACAAGAACTTTAAGTCTTTGAAGAATGAAATTGAAGAGGATACCAGAAAATGGGAGGATCTCCCATGCTCTTGGATTGGTAGGATCAACATAGTAAAAAATGGCAATTCTACCAAAAGTAATCTATAGATTTAATGCAATCCCCATCAAGATCCCAACAAAATTTTTCACAAACCTTGAGAGAACAATAATCAACTTTATAAAAAAACCAGGATAGCCAAAACAATCCTATACAATAAAAGTACTTCCGGAGGCATTACCATCCCTGACTTCAAACCGTATTACAGAGCTACAGTAATGTACGGGTTATGTGATATGGTTTGTCTGTATATGGTGTATGTTTATCTATGTATGTGTGGTGTTTGAGTGAGGTGTATGCATGTGTGTGTATTTTATGTGTTTATGTAAGTGTGCTATGTGTTTATATGTGTGGGTGTGATGTCTTTGATATGGTATATATAGTATGAATTCGTATGTATTGTGTGTGTGTTTGCTGTGTTTATATATGTGTGTATGTCACGTACTATGGTATAGTGTATGTATGTGGTTTGTTTTTTGTATTTGTGGATGGCGTATGGGATATATAGTGTGGTGTGTCTATATGGTGCATGATTATGTATGTACGTATGGCATATTGGTTGGGTACATGCATGTGTGTGTTATGTATTCATATATGTGTGTGTGATAAGGGCTGTGTGTATATGTATGTGTGGGGGCATTATGTTGTATGTGTTTTATGTATTTATATATGTGCTTGTGGTATATTTGTGTTTGTGATCTGTGTTGATGTATGTATGTCTGATATCTGTTTAAGTATGTTTGTGGTGTCTGTAGTAGTGGTAATGGCAGTGTTGTGTGTGTGAGTGTGTATGTGGTAGGTTTTTATGTATTTGTATGTGCAGTATATTTTTATGTCTAGTATGTTTATTGATATGTATGTGTTTATTGTATATGTATGTGCATGGTGTGGTATGATGTGTATGTCTGTGGGAAGTTCTTTTGTTGTTTATTTAATTCTTTATGTTGCCTTATGTCTTCTTTTCAGGACTCGGTAATATGTGAGAATGAAAAGGACCTGGCTCAACAGTTTTTCTTTCCCAAAATGCCAGTGAAATTACTGCGTGTTTTACCCACTTCTTAACTACCCAGGGTCTGCCTGTGCTCAGTGTATGAAGTCAGAGCATGAGGTCACTGCGTCTCCACACAGGAACCCGGCACACACCATTCCTCTGCTCTCATCTTTCTGAAAACCAGGACTCTTTGTTCTTCTGGGTGGGTGGCCTCGGGGGAGGTCATTAAGTCTTAATGACCTTTGCATCCGGGAGAGAGTGTGCTCTGCCTGCCTGTCAGACTGGGGCCCTCGCTGCCTCGCTTCTCATCCATAAAGACAGTCCTGGGCTGTGTGCGCCGTTTCTTGAAAGGGAAAGAGTGACGGATCGCACCTGCACATGATTCAGTTCCGCCCTGGCAGCCCTCTCCTTGCCGAGGAGGTGCCACAAAAGCACTTACTGGACTTCCAACGTCCCAGCTCGGATTCTGACACTTGAGCAATGCCAGTGGTTTCGTGATTCCTTCTGAATATTGTTGGTTGAGTCATTTTTCATACAGAAAATATCCTGCAGATTGCTGGGAGCTAGATAAAAGTTTACAAGGAGAAACCAGCTGATTATGTCAAGCAACTGGGGTCATGGAAAAAGCCCTGGAGATGTATCACTTTAAAGGCAATTAGTGTTACTTTTTGTGAATTTCATATGTGAGGGCTGTAGTTGCATCGTCAAAATGCATTCTGTAGAAGTTGATCATAGCCCAGAATCTGCCAGTCACTGAACAGATTAACTTAAGCATGTTTTTGAGCCATTTCCATCCCATGTTAGAAGGACCAAGTGACATTTCTGTCACAGGGCACATTCAAAGTGAAGATATAAGTGAACGTATTTTGGCAATATGTCCCATGTGATGTGCCTTGTATCACCCATCATGCCTTATGGTAATACCACATCATCTGTGTTCTACCCAGTTCTAATTTTATCATTCATATCCCCTGTTCTATTAGAAGATACAGAGATTCCTTCCTCGGATAGACTGAATGCAAGAGTGAATGTGGAGTCTGGGAAGATGACTCAGTAGGCGAAGGGCTTGATAACTAAGCATGACGGCCTGAGTTCAAATCCCAATACCAACTAATACAAAAGCCAGATGTGTATCTTCAGCACTTGGGGTATAAAGACAGTCATATCCCTGGAGCTAGCTAACCACCCAAGAGAGCCAACTGGTGAGCTAACAGCTCAAGTGAGATACCCTTTCTTCAAACTCACGTAGAAAGGGCTGGAGTCATGGCTCAGTGCTTAAGAGCCTCTTGAAGAGGACACAGGTTTAGTTCACAGCACCCTCATGGTGGCTTGCAGTGACCAGTAACTCCAATGAAAGGGAACCCAGTGCCTTTTTCTGACCTCTACAGGCAACGGACACATGTGGTGCACATACATACGCACGCCTAAGGCAAACCAGCTACAGACACAAAATAAACATATAAAAAGCTTTAAAATAAATTGGAAATGAGAAGAATATCCCTGACATCAACTTCTAAGCTCCACAGGTGCAAGTTCACGTGCACACATGTGCACACGCACGTACACACACACACACACAGACTCTGTGGATATTATTGAAAAGCCAAAATAGGAAAATCTGAAATAGTGTTCTTATATGACTAATAATTTTTTAATCTTTTGGCTTCACTGGTTTTTGGCTCCCCATTTCTTCTCTTTTGCTTATAACATCATATATAAATATATTTAAGAAATATTACCCAGTCAATTGAACACTCTGCTGGTTCCCAAACAGTTATAGGTTTGAGTCAACTGGAAGTCTGGCTAGAGCATGTATTTCCAAACCGGATACCTGAAGTCTTCCTTGTTGTCCATTCTGTCCTTAGACTGGTAAGCTCTGTGCACCAGCTGTGTGAATATACCCACAACACCCTCCTCCAACTCCTGACCCTCCCCAAACGTTTAGAAGTCTTCAGACTGCAAGACTCTGAATTGTCTGTCTGCCTACTCTAGCCTACTAGCCTTCTCTCTAACCTGAACCTAAAGCTAACTAGGTCAGATGCACTTTGCTCCACTCTGTGCTCTTTCCCTGTGGCTCGTTGATGCAAAAGTCCCTTCCTTTCTGCCATCTTGTCATTGTCTGTACGTCCCTCATTTCCTGCTTCACATTTCCCCATACCAGAATGCTTTATACCCGACTAGTATCGAGTCACCCCTTGCATTTACTCTCAGGTGTCACTTCCACGGAAACTTGTTCCCAAATTCCCAGTAAAATTCACGTCTCTCTTAATGTGCTCAGATAACTTACTTTGTACTAACCACCCCTGCTATCCATTAACTTTCTCCTGCCTCTTTCAATGTACTGGCAATTAGACCCCTGCTGTTACCATGAATGTCCAGCACAAAGCAGAGGAACTGAATGGGGGACTTCCTGGGCACACTGTGTGGTCATTGACTCTAGTTTATATTTAGAATGTGTTTTTAAAGCTAAAAGAGAAAAGCATCTTCTCTAGTTGACTGCTTTGATTAACAATCCTTAATTGCTATGAGCTAGTACCTATTTTATGTTTCCTTCAAATTTAGTAAGTTAAATATTAACCCCTGTAATTAATGTTATGTTTTGTAACCTCCATATATTTTTATATAATCATCTAACTAAAGATTTAATTTTCTAACCAATTGAAGTCATTAAAATTAGTTTATAAATATTTTTAAATAAAACAGGTACATACCTTAATTCTATGACTTGCCACAAGACATTGAGGAAAACATTCAAATGTTCTCTATCTAAAAACATGAGAGTTTCAAAGTCACAGGATTCTGATAAGGACCAGAAACAGACATGAGTATGAACCACTGAAGCTTGTATTCCCATGGATTGGATGGCAACACATGTCCATCTCTTCAACCAAGAACTTTCCCTACCAGAGGGAAATCCACACCCTTCCCTTTCTTCACTTATGAGTTAGAGTTTTAGAGCTTTGCTTAGCAGAACAAAGTGTTTCTGTTAATTGCCACCATCAGCTTGAAACCCTTCCGATTTGCCAAGGAGGCAATATGTCACTTCCCCAGAGAAAGTTTCAAATCAAACCATTTTTATCATTATTCTTTCAGACGCACATGTAAAGTTGTACCTTGTGGGTGATTTCAATGAACAAATACTTAGTTTTCATCTAGGACTACAGAAGTAGAAGAGGGTGGAAGACCGTGTGCCAGCTGCAGAAAGCAGGCTGCTGTGTGTTACAGGTAAAACCCCCGTGCTTTTGTTTCCTTGAGACATCAAGGGAAGGGGCCATGGAGTATTTATTTGTTTTGTGGTAACCTCTCAAATGTACTGCATCTGCTGTGCTCTCGGAGATGTGGGGCTCCCTTGTGATGACTCTCTGCCTGCCTCAGACAACAGACTTGTTTGTATTTCTTGGCTTTGATCTCTCCCTGGTATCTAAATGAAGCCTTTCTTGTGCTTTCGAAGCTAAGAATTTTGTTAGCTCTCAGTTACAAGATGGTTCTGCTCCTGCCTTCACTCAGCGGTGAAGAGTGGGGGAGACCCATCCTTGAATCCACTCTAATACCTTTAGTTACAGAGTGGCTGGGAGCCAAGAAGAAGTATAGCAAATTTACCAAGAACAAATGCGGTATGCAAGAGAGGGCCTTCTCAGGTCTGTGGAATAAGCTTCAACTTGTCAAGGTGTCTGAAACTAGAACTTGGTAGTTAAAATCTGGGCTAGACGGAGGGAGACAAGGTCATAGGAAATTTCAGCATCCTTTCAAGGATATATAGCAGTTTGGCGAAAGGTACAAATGCCGGGTTCAGATCTCCAGGCCACAAAAAAATGAATTATCATCGGTGATAAATTCAGTGCGTTGTCACGTTTCCAAGCTTTAGAGTTTTGATTAGTCTAACAATAAATACTCAAGAGAAACAGGAGAATCTACCGTGTCTCTCAATATCAGATGTAACAATGCATAGTCAACTGGATGCACTGACTTCAAGTCTGGGGCTGAAGGGTGTAGAGGAGCAGTGTTGTTCAGAGACAAACAGAGAGGGAGCAGAGAAACCAGTTTCTGCTACCAAGGGGGCTCTATCTCCAGAAGTTTCCATCATTTCTCTACAAGGCCATATGAATACCCACCAACATATGAATGATAATAAAATGTAGTACACATACACAGTGGGATATTATTCAACTGCATAGAATTAAATTGTGAAATTTGCAGGAAAAATGGATGGGTCTGGAAAGCGTAATATTAAGCAAGATGATCTAAACTCAGAAAAACAACAAAACAACACCACAAAACCATAATCTCCCTAACATTTGGATCTGAGACTGTCCTGGAACTCACTCTGAAGGCCTTGAAACCAGATCTGCCTACCTCTGTCTCCCTAGTGCTGGGATTAAAGACATACACCAGCAATGCCCAGCAACTATAATATTTTAATACACACAGGTAAACAGGTCTAAGTGTAGATTGAGTCTCAAATTATAAAAAAGGACACTGAGAGAGAGTGATATTAAGTGGTGAGAAAGTATGGCGTATAGACAAAAGGATACATGTGTCAAAAAAAAAAGAATTAAAGCTGGTTTCTTTCTTTTTTCAACCCTTCCATTGTTTTTGCTTTTCAGGAAGGTTCTATGGATCCATATTTCTGTGTATCATGTAGTGTTAGTCGTTTTAGCATCCTGAAGGAATGTAGCACGGGGCGTCTTTGAGTCAGTCACTGTGAAAGCTGGATGTCCTTTTAATTCCATTGTGCACTAGGAAGTAGACAGGACCAAGCATGAATAAGATCGCCACATTGACTCACTTTGAAAATGTAACTTTAAAAGGGTGCTCTAAGAGCAAATGTATGATTTTTTTCCTTCTGTTTAAAACTATACCAAATCACTGTATTATCGAAGTATTTAATATGTAAATGGTATTGCCATATATAAAATATGTTTTTAAATATTAAGAATTTCAAGGGGAAATATCATAGATACTCATGTATTCAATTGTGAGTATTTTCAACATTTTACTAATTATTTGACAATGGCATGCACTGTATTCTGATCATATACATCCCTCTCCCCACATTGCAGGCCCACCCCACTTCCCTATTCACCCAGCATCCTCCTCTTCTTTGAGATTATTCAATGAAAATGGAAACAGTTGTTAACTATACCATCGACACACAGAAAACACTCAGTGAGTTCTGTTTTCTAGGCATCAAAACACAGTAGACTCTCAATAAAGCTTACTATCCAAACGGAGCAGATTCTTTCATGCCCTATCAGAGGGAATAACAATCATTTATTACTACCAAATCTAAATGTCTGTGTCTGTGAATATTATCCAACAGCTTTTATATCTAGTCAGGATATTTAGTCTTTTTAATATATTTCTAAAGCTTGCAATGTGTAATTTGATTACAGAGCAGATTATTTACATTAGTTAGTTGGTTAGTACACAATACTCTATTCTCCTTGAGGGCAGGCCTCTGGCACTCCCCACTATTGCATGCCAGCTCCTCCATAGAATATTTGAACCCACAGAATGCTGTAGTATTTAAACCTCTAGCCCACTACTTACTACACAAAGAGAAGAACCAGGCTGCAAGGGCCCTTTGTTCCTCTGTTTCCTCTTCTGCAAAATAGAATAATTTAACTTGATGCAGGAATGGAGAATGGCATAAGACAATAGAAGTTCCCCAAACAGAATGCTCCGTGTGAGTGACTGTCAGCACTAATGGCTGAGATGAGGGACAAGTTTCAGGACCTTGCTAACTGTGTGTCTTTTAGTTGCATTTCTCTTTTGCTTTATTTTGTAGTTTGTATTGTACTTAGATCCGTTTTTCTATGCCAGTGAGAAAGAGAAAATGAATCTTCTATAAAAATAATTTAAATAGCGAAGACATAGGAGTTATTGAATCTGTCTGTGTGTGAAACAAGAACAGGCTGGTGATCTGGATGCTGCGGGACCTCACTACATTTTATTTACTTCATTTAGCAAACAGAACTTCTCAGAATGTTTGATCAACTGCCAGTTATTTTTCTTTTCTCTTTTGGGGCCTGCTACCCAGCCACCAAACAAGTACATGGAGACTTATTCTTACTTATGAATGCCCAGCCTTAGCTTGGGTTATCTCTAGGGAGCTTTTCTAACTTAAATTATCCCATTTCTCTTTAACTACATTTTGCCTTTGTGCTTTTTACTTTCCTTTAATCTATATGTCTCTCTTTTATTTTTCCTCTGTGTGGCTGAACCCTGGTACCCTCTCCTTTTCTCGCTTCTCTCCCTTCTTTCTTCTTCTCTCAAGCCTAGATTCTCCTCTCTCTGATATTCTGCTGTTGCCCAAGTCGATGGAGATCTTATGACTCTGTCTCTACAGACTCAGTCCCTTCAAACACTGCAGCAGGTAACAGAGTGCTTCTTTGCCACCAACATGACCTCAGGTGTCTGCCCATACCTCACCCCCCCTCCCCCCCCGCATCTGCACAACCTTCAGTGGTAGTAGAAGTCACTGACATTGATGCAGACCAGGCAGCTTTAGGGTCATGGCCCAAGACATGGCCCCTGGCTGTAGCTCAAACTCTGACTACTCCATGGACCTTGTCAGCAGCCCAGGCTGTGTAGATCAGGTTATTCAGATCAGGATAGTTCCTGTGGTGGCTCGGTCCTTAGGCACGTACTTAATCACTTGCTGCAGCCCTAACCTCAAGTATTCTCATGGTCTTTAGTGGTAGCAGGAACTACAGACATTGACACCGACCAAGGCTGCATTAGGGCCACGGACCCAGAGGTAACCCTTGACTACATCCTAGGACAGGATGACACCATGTTCCAGGTAGCAAGCAGGCGTCCCACATTAGCTGGTTCCGCATGACCTCTTCAGATCCATCTCTCTCCATAGGGCACGAACCTTTCTCTGCCCCCCCCTTCCCTTCACACCCCACCATTATTTGTTCACCTTAATGGTGCCCTGAGTGGGTGTGTGCAAGTTCATCTCTGGCTGCTCCATTTTAATGGCACCAACCAGGCATAAAACTTCTTCCTACCTGCTCAGAGAAAACTGCCCCGAGTGGATATGTGCCTGGTTTTATTATCTGTTTATTTGGCTAAATTTTGGTGGGTTTTTTTTTTTTTGGTGGGGTACTTTGCTTTCTTGGTTTGTGGGAGATTTATTGCTTTATTGGGTTTTTGTTTTGTTTTGAGAAAGAATATAACATTGCGTGTATAGGGAAGGAAAGGATTGAAAGTTCTTTGGGGAGGGGAACAATATGATCAAAACATATTCAAATTTAAAAAAATTAAATAATAAAATATACATTGAAAATGGATGTTGAGAAAAATAAATCCAGGATCAGTTTATTACTATTTTAATATCAAAATAATGCAATTATATTTTCCCCGGTGCTCAATTATATAACCTGAAGTTGGATGTGTGTAACACCACTTTATAAAAATTCTTTGATGGGAAAATTGGCGTGTGGTTTCAACAGAAGACACAGGAGGTGGAAGTGAGTTGAGCCCTTACCAATGCATGTAGAGATACGCTGTACTTTCAAGTAATGATAATGGCATAATACAGCAGGAACGGCAAAGGCCTTTACCAAGGCTAATTCATCCAGGTTCTCTGTAAGGGGAGAATGTCTGGCTCAGAATGCTTGCTTTGTTACAAGCCAAGAGAGGTAACAAGAGCAAATTGTTAGATTTGGGGGAGAGTTGAACATTTTAGAGCAACACTTATGTATAAAGTTTTGAGTAATGGGATAGGCATCATGAAGGACAACAGGACGTAAACCCTGCCTCTGTGTTCTTATTAGAAAACAAGATGTTTGGGAGGGGATAAAGAGGATGTGTTCAGTGACAGAGAGACCAAAGATCTGTGTAAGGATGATGCTCAGTGAGGAATGAGGAACGCTTCTGCTCCACAGTGAAACTGAAGAGCCACTTCATTCTCGCTGGCTTTTCAAGTGTATCTTGGCATGTTCAGTTTTAGAATGACCATGGCCCCTACCATGTGTCACATAAACATGCACCTCCGGGGCAGACATCCTATTCCATCGTGACTTCATCCCACACAGAACAATCCAGTTTTCTTATTTCCAGTGAGTTTTTGGCATATGTGTACAGGGAGCATTCGTAGATCAGACTTCTACATGGTGACTTGGCTATTTTCCACAGTATGACATTGAGGAAAAGGTGTGACTGGCTATACTCCGTGGATATGACAGTATTAACAAACCTAAATAACAGAACTGGAATTCAAGAATGATTTCCCAGAAGAATCATGGCTACAGTATCCTAACCTCAAAGAACTAGACCATGGCATGCCATGCTGTGCCCCAAACTCTTCATTCCCCTCTAAGAGCCTCATACCAGCTGGAGAAGTATGCAAGATTCTGAAATAGTACAGACCCCCAGTGAATTTAAATTTCCTTTCTTCAGAGTTTGGCAAGAAAGTTAGAGAGTATTTCCATCAAGACAACACAAAAAAGCAATGTTACAAATGTGCATATGCACACCCCCCCCACCACACACGCATAGGCACGCACAAGGGCACACCTACACATTACTAGTGTAGGCTTTAGATTAAGTATTTTTAAAAAATATGTCTCTCTTCAATTTCTGTATCTTCAAGACTTGCACTTTTAGACATGTATTTCTATTTTTAAGGATTTGTATTTCAAGTCACTGAAGTCACTTTCTTTACAGTTCAGACATTTTTAGGAGCAAGAATGCTTATCGGAACCCATACTTCCCAGTTTCCGACAGTGATTCAAGGCAATGGCACTCAGAGATTCTGACATTATTCTCTGAATGCCGTGACCTATACGTCAAAGAAAGTGGATGCTCGTGGACTTTTCTTGTCTTTGAAAAGTAATTCTCCAGGGACAAAGGGGCTCTTTTACTGGGCAGTAATGACAGCCACGAGGTGGGAGCCATAAACCAGACAAGCCTGGGCAGTTGCATGCTGACATTTTTCATTCCTAATATCCCACAAGTATTTAGGCTTCAACAGAGCCTCTGTGTAAATGAAAAGGAACTTTTTTGTTTCTAAATTTTGTTATATTATGTTTGAAAATTCCTACCAGTCTTCCAATTACCCACTTGAAGATAGCCTGGCAAGCTGGGTTTTTTTCTCCACCTTTATGTCCTCCCCCTTTATGTGCAGAGTGGACCACGAATAGATGGTCTGCTTCCAGTAGATGGGTTAACTTGGTACCTCTTCCTTCTCCCAACCTGGTAGTCTCTGAGCTCAGAAACCTCCGCCCTAATTGTTCAGTCTGACCTGCCCACATCCACTCCCTGATGACCAGCATAGCCTGAAGACAAAAATTGTAAATAGGGGGTGGGGAGGAAAGTGGGGACAACGTTTGTAAACACCAAAACCCTGTTAGGGAAGAAAAGAATAAGTAGTTTGCACAAAGAGGAATTGGGATGTGGAGGTGGAGAAGGCCAAAGGTCAGCATTGGCCAGAGTTAAAAGCTCCATAAAAAACTAGGAAAGCAAACTCAATGCACACATTTTCTCGGGGCAGTGCTAGAAGGAGAAGCCAGCAATGCTGGGCCATGCCTGGAACAATCTCACTACTTCCATTTATTGGTTTTTGTGTTTTCAGTGGGGGTGGCTTGTATGTTTTCATTTAGAGATACTTTTTTAAAACCGTTATCCTCTGCTTCCCCATTGCTCCCACTTCCCTTGCCACTACCAAGCAAGCTGTCCATATTCGTTGGTGCAGAATTTCATTCAGCCACCTACTACACTCTGGTCCTTCCTACTTCCTTTCGTTCTGTCTGGTTCTCTCCTTTCCTATCTTGTTTATGTATTCATAAATACACAAATAGCAACTGCTATGGAATCGCAGTCTGCAGCCAACTTCTCAACTTGTCACTGTATCTTTTTTTTTCTGGGGATTTTGTTTGTTTGTTTCCAAGGTTGCATTTGAATTAAACATTTCTCCCTTTCCTTCCCTCCCAGCAAATCCTCCCATATACCCATCTCTGCTCCACTTCAAATTCATGGCCTCTTCTTTCATCGATTGCATGTTTAAGGATATGAAAATTTCACATTTATGTTTAGAAATTTTAAGATCTTGTTTAAAAATTCACACAGTTAGAGGTTTTATCCTGTTTCCATTTTCTACCTTTCCCACATAGATCTGTGTCCTTTCTGAATTTATTTATTTGTAAGTTCTTTGAGTGCAAGGCAGAGGCCAGTCTATCCATGTGACTGTTCATATGGGGCCCTTTATTGATCCTCTATTGTATATTTGGTTTGCCTGTCTTTACTACAACCTTACTTTGTTCTTCCTTCCTGTGGGTCAACTGTACACTGTATGCCTTTGCTCTTTAATTCAAAATGTTATCAGACAGTTCTTTCTGTTTCCTTAAAAGTCTAGAATAATCTTGCAAAAGCTAATAAAAGTAAAGTTCTATGTCTTTTAAGTTAAGTTGAAACCAGTCAAGAGATAGTTTTCAGAATTGACTTCATCAATATGAGGCTTCAACCACATGCACATGACTAATCACGTAATTTTCAAGCATTTCAAATTTCTTCTAGATGTATTTAATGCTTTTAAATAACTAATTTATGCACATAGTTGTTTGCCTAGTTACTTTAAGCTTTTCTGAGAAAACAAAATTTGTCATCTTCAAGTATGTGTATTCGCTTAGAGCTAACTGTTGCTATATAGAAACAAAACTCATCAGACGTCACTAATTCTTAGCTTACGAGTTGAGCTTAAAATGTCTGAATTGTGTATATTCATAGTGGTTTATAAGACAATTAATCTCAATATGTTTCCCAGCTATCGTTTTGAGATGTGCAGTGAGAACATTTAAAATCCTTCATTCTGAAGTATAAAATACAGCACTTATTGCTTTTATCTTTAATAGTGTATTACATTTGAATGACCAAATCAATTCTTTCTGTCTATTTAAAACCGTATATGATTTAGCAATAATGTTCACATCCCTCCAGCTAGTTTTACCTGCAGTTCTTGTAAATCACCATTCTGCCCCATTTCTGTGAGTCAGATACTTTCACATTCCACAGCTCGGTGAGATACTTTCCTTTTGCATACCTCTCTTATTTGACTGGACACGAAGTCCTTTGAATTGTTACTACTAATAAGATCTTTTTCCTTTTTGTGATCAAGTAGTATGATTCTGTAGACAATAGATAAACAGATAGATACACAGGCATATGATAGATAGATGGATGGATGGTTGGATAGATAGATAGATAGATAGATAGATAGATAGATAGATAAGTGGTTGATAATGAATTGATAGACAAATCTCACATTTTCCTTACGCAGACATTTGCTGATGGACACTTCAGTTAATTTTAATCTTGGATAGTCTGAATAAAGCTGCAATGTATTTGAAAATGTATTTTTTGCTTGTATATATAGATTGAATTTCTTTTGTATATTTTTCCAGTGCTAGAATTGCTGTATTAGGTGGTAATTACATTTTGCTTAGCTTTAAAATTCTCCATATGGGTTATATTTGTCATGTACTAGAAACATTGGATTATGAAGTAACTATATTTTAAAAAGTTTAAAAACCCTCATACTGGTCATAATAATCTATATTTGCACAAAACCTGTAAAAGTAGTCCCTCTTCTTCCAATCTGTATAAACATTAGCTGTCTCTTATCCTTTTGATCATAGCCCTCCTATCAGGTGTTAGTGCGGAACGTCAAAGTTGGTGACGTCAAAGTAAAGAAAACTGACTCTCCCTTTCCCAGCAGCTAGCAAATGCCAAATATATTTGTAAATATTAGCTAACATTTCACCTGTGTGATGGTGTTAATTGTAGTACTGACAAGCTCTAAAATGACCCGGCAGACAGGACTGTGGGCATACCTGTCAGGAACTGTTGATTGATAGGGGAAGCATCGTGTTAATTGTAGGTGGGGTTGTACCCTGGGCAGAGGAGCCTGGAGTGTATGAGATGGACAAGCAAGCTTAGCAATGGTTATCTTTCTTTGTTCCCTTTTGTATGACTACGAACACATGAGAATTGGCTGCTTCCTGCTCCTGCTGCTGAGATTTCCCTGTGATGAAAGACTAGAACCGAGAGCCAAAAAGCACTACACATTCTCATCTCCTTTAAGTTGCTCTGTCAGGGCATTTATCTCATCGCTCCGGGAAAGCAGCTAAGACCATCTGCTACTGAAGTTCTGCAAAAGATGATACTCAGGGAGCTGGGGCTTTTCACCCTTTACTTGGTTTGTGTGTCTACTTTAAAATTACTGGTTACCTCATTTTAAATAGAAAAAAAAAAAGAATCTCTTTGCGGCTATTTTAAGAGCTAACTTAGAAAACTCATTATGAAAATACACATGCCATTAATGCCATCGCTGGGTGATTTATAGGTAATGTTTGGCTGGCTCAAGGAAGGCAATATGGTTAAGCTTGTATTCTCTTCAGAAATGTATTTTAATCACAGATTCCAGCAACCCATCCAATATCGAATCACAGAAAGACGTTTTTGTTTTGTTTTTGCCTAAGCCTCCTGAGTCACCATATTTTCCAGGAAACAGCAAGAATTCTACTTTCTGAATAAGCATTAGCCCCTTAAAAAGTTTCTAAAAATTATTTTAACTTTTGTGCTGTAACTAAATTTTTTAGGATTTCCAATTCTCTTTCTGTGATTTGGATATAGTGCCTCATGAAAAGCATCTCATCAAATTTTGCTAAGGTGCTATATGAAGTTGTTTCTAGAAAATTTAAGTTTTTCTTTCTGAAACAGAAACTTTTAAAAGCGTTATCATCACCAATATATTTCTTGTTATGCTATTGTATGTTTGTGATCATTCAAAAAGTCTAGAATGTTTTAAGGATTGAGGTAGATGTTGGAAACAAATTGGAAAATTTAATTTATCAAGGTAGACATACAGAATTTTGTATAACAGGTAATGATTGAGTTCAAACTTTCAAAATGAAAATAACAGTAGATGATGAAGAGGTGGAGATCAGACACTGTGGTATAATCCGCATATTAAAACAAAGGCTAGAAAGTCAGGGTCATGAGAGCTCTAAAGTTCCAGAGCGCAGAGGAAAAACAATTTAACAGGGACTCAGAGGCTGAGGCTAAATTCAACTGAAAACATCTTTCTGTTTTTCAATATTGGATGAGGAGACAAGAACAGAGAAAATTATGAGGCTGCGTTGACCTTAGTAAGATTTGGACTCTTCATCCCCCAAGCAATGGAAACTAAGTAATTTTACATGCCACCACATTTTCATGTTGAAAAGGTCCCTACAGCTAGAAGGGGACAGCAAACCAGAAAGCACACGGGTGGATGTCAGTGGAGCATTGAAAAAAGAAATGGATGCTAATTTGCAAAAAGATTCATGTGTCAAAGAGAGAAATGGAGAAACTCAAGATACTCTTGTGACATAAAGTTGAAGCCTCTACTTGATGAGAGAAACTGATATAAAGATTTGATAAGAAGATTTGTTTTGTTAAAACTTAAGGCTGATTAATTCTTCAATATTCTACATAATAGGCTTTGGCTTTTAGGTACCAACCAGCTCCCAAATAATGACATGGAGATTTATTATTATTTTTTTTTATGCTCTGCCTACCTTAGCTCATTTCTGGATAGGTTTTTAATTTAAATTGACCTGTTTTTCTTTATCTACTTTTGCCTCAGGCCTTCTTTCTTTCCTTCTTCCTTCCCTCCCTCTCTCCCTCCCTTCCTTCTTTCTTTCTTTCTTTCTTTCTTTCTTTCTTTCTTTCTTTCTTTCATCTTTCTTTCACTGCTTCTCATTTCTGCAGGTCGGCAACTGACTGACTGGCTCAGCACATCTGTTCTCTCCTCTCTCTCTTTTCTTTTCTTTTTTTCTTTTTTTTTTTTTTTTTTTTTTTGGTTTTTTGAGACAGGGTTTCTCTGTGGCTTTTGGAGCCTGTCCTGGAACTAGCTCTTGTAGACCAGGCTGGCCTCGAACTCACAGAGATCCGCCTGCCTCTGCCTCCCGAGTGCTGGGATTAAAGGCGTGCGCCACCACCGCCCGGCTCCTCTCTCTCTTTTCTTTTTCTTCTTGAGCCCAGGTTTCTCCTATTCATTTTGTCTGCCTGACAGCCCCACTTATCCTTTTGTCTGCCCAGATATTGGCAGTTCAGCTCTTTCTTAGACCAATCAGGTGCCTTATGCAGACAAGGTGAAACTGCCACACATCTTTAAACACAATTAAACAAATTCAGCATAAACAAAAATAACACATCATTTCACAGTTAAACTAATATTCTATATTATGAACAAATGTAACACATCTTTGCCTAGTTAAATTAATATTCCATAACAAATCTATCTTGGAGAAATGCAAACACAAGAGGTCTAAATTAGATGAAATTAAGTCTTCCAGGTCAATTAAGACAAGGGGAGCTACTGTGTTCATATAGCTTAGCAGGAAACCATATAGTTTAATAAGAAATCATGCATAATGGGGACACAAATACCTTGAATTCTCATTATTCTTCCACTTTTTAAAAATGACCTTATCATCAATTTGTTTTATTTTAAATTCAACACTGTGTAGATAGATGGTCTCATGAGATTGTTGTAACTTTTTGATGAAACCTGGTACTGATTGTCTCTGGTTCAATTATTTGAAGATGTGTGTTCTGAGAATTTCTAATTCACAATAATCCAAAGAACTAATTCAAAACGAATACTCCTGGACTTCCCTGTAAAACTGCTAAATCAACTCAGCATTGGTGGGGCCAGGAATCTGCTTCATAAACTATAAAGATGTCTCTTCTGGAGTCAAGTGTGAGATCCACCAAGCACAGACTGAGACATTGCACCGACTTTACAAATTGGTAGTTTGTATTGGCTGAAACCGTCTACTTGATGGATACTTAGTCTTCACTCTGATGCCAGGATGGTTTGCCCTTTATGTTGCAGCATTAGGTCATCCTTCATTATTTTGTAAAATGTTCACAAAAGTAAAAAGGAACTCGGTGCTAATGTGAGTGATTTCTTAAGCCTTCTCTCATATTGGAAGCAGATGTGTGTAAAAACCACTGCCTGTGGACATGTTTAATACTGCAAGGGCTTTTTATTTTGTATTTTGAGTTGTATTAGTTGATTGTATTAATTTATTGAGCTTCTCATCTTTGTTTTATGTTGTACATATTCCATTTTTAATACAGATGGGTATGAGAAAATGTCATTCGCTTCACATCTTTTCATGAACAGTGCATAATATAGAAGACTTGGAAAAAGCCACAGTTTGTTCCACACTTAATACGGATCGGTGAGTGCAGCCAGAACCTCCACCTCTGGCTCAAGAAAAAATTAAGTGCCCATTATTTCTCAAGCACAAATCATGTGATACATTTTTTTTCTTTCCACTATTCAGTAGTGGAAAACACAGGAGAAATGCAGATCTTCAGTCTACGTTCACCCCTAAAATTAAAACAAAGAATGGCAAATATAATGATTACTGAAACGAAATTTCAGCAAATTGATCAACACAAAGAACACTGGCTATACCAGACACATTAACAGAAAGTCTACAAACTAGACAGTGGACTCCAAGAATGGAATGGAAGAATGTATACAATTAAAAAGCAAAAAGTACTTTAAAAATAAAGCCAAGAAGTGGTTGTGCACGCCTTTAATCCCAGAATTCAGGAGGCAGAGGCAGGTGGATCTCTCTGAGTTTGAGGCCAGCCTGGGCTACAAGAGCTAGTTCTAGGGCAGGCTGCAAAGCTACAGAGAAATCCTGTCTCGAAAACCAAAAAATATTATTTTTAAATTGTATCTAAATTGTTGATTAAATAGAAGTTAAAAAGGACAAAACCAATTAAAGATATTTTTTTTTGAAAAACCTAATAACTATTTTAAAAATAGGAGTGGCTGGGTGTGGCGATTCATTCCTTTTCTTAATATGGCAGGTTGTCTGCTTATTAGTATCAGCTATGAGTAGTTGGCTATGTTTGCACTGCGTGTGAATTTCCTCATGTGGAGTGGAGCTTATGTCCAATTAAGTGGTCGTTGGTTACTCCCAAAACATAAGTGCCTCTATTGCACTCCTGGGGTTGTCTTGCCCTGCTGCTCATTGTGGTTGGTGAGGCTTGCACCTGGGTGAAATGGTTGGCTGTTTTTTCTTCTTTGGAAGCATATAAACTTTGTATTGTTAAACTTTTACATTTTGTATATATTTCTAATTATATGAATTTGCCTTAGAGTCCTCATGCCTATAATCTGACTCTTTTCAATAAAATGACGCCCTCCTACGAGACAAGGGATGTGTTCTGTGCTGTTCAGCAGAGAAACTTGGATGCTAAAGCACAGTTTACCATGTGGTAAGAGTTCAATAAATATTGATTGAAGAACTGAACCTCATTTAACTGATTTATGGTGTCTAAGACAGGCTGTGTTGCCAACATGAATCATTCCTTTCTCGTGAATATGTGCTTCCCTTTCTTCTCCCCAGTTTGGAAATGTCATTTCCCACGACTACGGCCTTTCATTCTGAAATGGGATGTGAAACAGACGATTGTTCCTAGAAGTAAGGGTATCGGCATTACAAGATGTGTGACAGAAGTCAATAGGAAATTTTTTTTTATCATAATATATTTCATAATATATTGCAAAGCAGTCCTTATGAAAGAAGAATTGGAAGATTTCGTATAAATTCAAATGAGTACAACTTTAGAGACACTAATTTCTTGCTTTATTATTTAAAAATATTCAAAAGTGAAAATACTGATTTATGTTTCCAAAGCATCAAAAATTTAAAACAATTCAATAAATTGGCGTTTCACCTTGGATTCTAATGGTGGTTTGAAAAGAACAGGTAAATAGTTACCTTCAAATCCATCTGTAGTAAAGGATGATATGAAAAATGTAACATGGTCACAAGTAGTTTTGATCGAGATATTTTTAAGGAGGGAGAAATGAAAATCTAGTGATTTCATATCCCAGAGTGATTGGAACAGCGAGATAATAGGCAGTTTTCATCTTTCTTGCATATTTCTAATACATATTAGACCAAGGCTCATCTAACACAGTTGATTACTCACTCTGACTGGTTTTATCTAAGAGTAATAATAACCTTGATTAGGTAAGTAAGTCACATACAATCTGAATCATAAATGAATCTTTGCTATACACACAGAAATATGCAAGACATAGTTGTGTGTGTGTGTTTGTGTGTGTGTGTGTTTGTGTGTGTGATACTGTCTATATCCTCAAACATTCCCACACATTCAAAGACATAAAGAGACATAAAAACACAAAGACACGTACAAACAGACAAACAAGCACACACACACACACACACACCACACACACACTAAAAAATAAAGCTTGTGAGTTTTAGAGCAGTAGGGCTCCCCCTTCAAGAATTGTAGCTCAACTTCTTGAATTAACTAAGTCAGGTAGAAAAGACAAAAACTCAAAAACAGTTTTAATGTTTCAAAACTAGACACAAAAAAGACAAACAGAATGTCCTCTGCATTAGAATAACTGATAATAATCTTCATAAAAGTTATTAATTATAAGTCTATTCCTGAAAACTAGGACTATATATATATAAACAATATGTAAACAAAATATTAAAATTCCAAGTACTGTAATTTATCAACTGTGTGATATAAGTAGGCACACACACATACACACACATATATGATGTAGTTAAACTGAAGTCTGAGGAGCTGTAATGTTTTATTTCATGGTGAAGAAATGATAACATATTGCCCATCTTCATGTATTTTAGGTTTATATCTGCTACTTTTAGGCACAAATAAAGTCAAGTATATAACTGGCAGATTTTGCTTCTTTCAGCCTGTGTGAAACCTAATGAGACAGCTTGCTCTCGGTTTTCTGTAATTCCTGTAGACATTCATCAAACTTTTAATGAGAACCTTGCATAGCAAAATAGCAAGAGCCAACGAAATGAACCTGAGACGCTTTCTCAGTGTGGAAACTCCCATCGTATTCAGATGAGAACACGCACAGACAGTAGCTACTGAACACCGTATGTGACTTATTAGACTTGACACCTCCAGATGTGACTGACACATTATCTGAACTACTTCATGTAATTCTGACGTCGGAATAGTTATGATCTATGGGGTCATCTGTACTATGATTTCTTTAATATTTTTCAATACATAGCATTTCTTCTATTATTTGAAAGGAATATCTATGTGTGTTGCATCCTTCACTGTAGCCAAAAGTGGTATAGTGAAAGAAGATTGAGAAGCCCCGACTTGAAGCTGTTGCCTCCCATCCTGGGTCTACTGATGTCAGCAGCCTGAGACTCCTGTGTGGTTGAACTAGAAGTTTTTAGGGAATTCAAAAGAGAAACATTTTCTCACTATGCAATTCTGTATTGTTTTTATTTAGTTGTTAAAATTTGTTTTACTTTAACTATTTAAACATTTTGTGAAGTTTCATTTGCATTATGTTTGAGTGATTTTTGAGTGTATTTTTCAATAAGTGTAAAGTAGTGTAATTTCTAAGTTTATGATCTTGGTATCACACACCCACATATATACATATGTGTGTATGCATACATAAATACACATATGAGTACGTACATATATGCACACATACACATATGCAATCATTGCCTACTTACCTGATCATCGTACCAATTACTGTGAAGAGTAGCTTCTATTTCCTTCCCCTTTAGTGTCCTTCATTAACAAAATAAAAGACCTCAACAGCTCCCCTCTGTGCACTTGGAAGCATAGCAGGTAAAGGTAGGCTGTTCGCTTTATCTGGCAATAATTTAAAAATCATAATTTTTAAGTCACTAGAAGCAACATCTATTATATTTACACAGATCTTCACTTTTTCTGTTTTTTCTTTTTTCATGTGTCCCTCCATCAGAAAAAGCAGAGGCTCCTTCTGAAGGAGGCAAGGAAGGAGTGAGTGCTCCTGCCCAGGAGTCCCCACAATACAGCCAGCTCAGCTTCTTTGATACCAAGCCAGAGGAAGAGCAAGGCACCTTGGCTGCTTCGCCAGAGCAGAAGCCTAGATATCCCACTTGGCTTTTGCTGCTATGGGTGAAGTTTGCAGAAGATTTTTGAATTTTATTTGGTGTATTTCTGAAAGATCCTGTGTATTTAGGCATTCCATTTTCTATTTTTAATTAATTAATTAACTCGTGATGGCAGACTTCAGATAAGTTTCAGAGTGTTTTGTTGTTGTTGTTTGTTTGTTTTTGAGAAATACTATAGTCTTTAAACACCCACAGCTGTAACTGTCTCCTCCCTTTATCCTTCCTGACATGTCTGTATCATGACATAAGATTAGAAGCTACAGAATTCCCTTTATGCCAGTGAATGAGCAAGTTCCACACCAACCTGCCGAAAAAAGGCAGAGCAAACAGCTGTTAACGATCTGGGGCTCTGATGCTACGGAATCCTTCCCTTTCTATACCGCCCAGGCTGTGGCAAGAGGGCAGTGTTTGAGTCTTTTAGCTGTGTCTTGTCTCATAATTTACAATGCATCTATAAAATAATTGTGACACAAGTCATTAAGTGCCGATGACTAGAGCCACAAGGCTTTTGAAAAAAAAATCATGGAAATACTACTTATTCAGTCTTGTCTCAAATAATTAATAAGAAAAAAAATGCAGCAAAAATGTTGTGAGGAGGAGGGTCATCTTTCTATCTCAAAAATCCTGTGTCTCTTCTTCAGAGTGGTGATAATTCCTTGTCTCCAAAGCTAAACAATTACATTAAAATAAATGGTGCATAGTAAAAGAAAGCCCACTTTATAGGGTGTATAAATACAGAAAAGAAATTCTATCATTCAGGGCAGTTGCTGACTGATTAGCCAGCGGTCACATCACTGTGTGAAGAAAGGGATGGGTGGTTTCCTGCAGATCCCCAAGGCCTGACTTCTCTGGCAACACGAACTGCTGGTCCTCCTCCCTCGACCATTAGCTTTAAACTCCAGAAGGTTGATACTCCCAGTGGGTGAGCACTGACGTACAGTCGAGTGGTGTGTCAACTCAGTGATGTGCTTTTAATCATTTTGGAATTTACCGTTAAAGCTAAAGCCTCAATTATGGGAATTAAAGGCAACTGAAGCATGGCTTGTCATCTTTACCCACACTTTTCTAATGTAAGCAATCCCATTCTCATGCCAAGCTCTTTAAAATATCACTCAGTGAAATACTGATCAATTTAGATGTCAATTGATCACTTATGTAACACACTATAGTGTCATTTAAACAAGACCAGATCAATAAGGTGGTCACAAACAGCCCATAGAGGAATATGAATGTTGGAAGAAGGTCATATGAAAAGACACGGCAGGCAGGTGGTGGTGGCGCACACCTTTAATCCCAGCACTCAGGAAGCAGAGGCAGGTGGATCTCTTTTAGTTCAAGACCAGCCTGGTCTACAAGAGCTAGTTCTAGGACAGGTTTCAAAGCTACAGAGAAACCCTGTCTCGAAAAATCATTAAAAAAATAAATAAAAGAGATGGCATTAGTTTCAGGATGGGGAAAACAAGGAGAGGAGTCTCAAATGTAGACAGAGCATGGCTGGGAAAAATCCAGATAGGTTTGTGTGGGAAATGACTTTGAGATGAATTAGATAAAAACGACTGAAATTTTGCTGACGATGTTCCTGGCACAGAGAGTTTTAGCACTGCAATACTCCTAAAGCCAATGGATTTGTGTTTGAACAAATAGAGGTTTGCAAATTGCCTTTGCTCTTTCAGAAACGAGTTAACCACCTTGAAATATTTCTTTAGTTCAAACTGAGTACAGTAATTCTTACCTTAAAAGTTTAACTAGAAAATTTAAATTTCATGACTTGTAAAAAGGTACTAGTGTCTGACCTAATTTTATCTAACACATATTAATTATTGTTTGCCTCAAGTTTTCCTGCAAAGGTGACATTTCAGGTAAGGGTACACTTCATGCCAAGGTATAATGAAGACATCCAGCCTCATGGACTAAAGAACTATTGGATTCTTGGATTCTTGCACTTTCCATTAGGAAACTGGTATTATTGGACTAGCTGGACCACAGCCTGTAAGCCACTCTTAAAAATTTCCCCTTGTATATATTCATTCTCTCAGTTCTGTCCCTCTAGAGAATCCAAACACAACAACTATTCATAAACACGGACCTCCCCAGGGGTGTGCTTGATATATCTGGTGTCCCTCCATTAAAGAGAACAGATTAACCTCTCCTCTTAGATATAAATTGCAAATAGTTTCTTTGTTAGTGTGGGACTTTGTGCCTACTTCTTCTCTATGCTGGGCTTTTGTCTTTGTAGAACTTGAACAAGTCCCGTGTATGCTGTCACAATCTCTGGGGGTCTACATGTGCATCAGCCCTGCTGTGCCTGGGAGTCACTCTTGCCTCATATTCATTCCCCCAACTCTGGCCTTTAAAGTATTTGTGGCCCCTCATCCACAAAGACCCTTGAGTCTTAAAAGGACAGATGTGATGCAGACCCTTACTTTATAGCTGAGTGTTACAAAGTCTCTCACCCTCTGTATGTTGTCCAATTGTGGGTCTCTGTGATAATTACTATCTACTGCAAGAAGAACCTTCTTTAATGAGATTTCAGTGATGCACTGATCTCTGACTATCACAATATTTGAAGTTATTTTATTGCTGCTCATTGAACAGAATTAAGTTTCTAGTTCTCGGCCTCATTAACAATGGCATTTATGGGTTCTTTCTCAAGGAACAGATTTCAAATCCAAGCAAATGGTGGTTGGTCACTCCTACACCATTTGTGTCACTATTGTATATACTGTAGGTTTATCCTCTAGACAGGTCACTGTTGTAGTTTGCAGGTTTCATAACTGGGTGAGATTTGTAACTACTTTTCTCCTCTGCAGTGTGTATATTACTTTCCATACACTATTAATGCTAGTCAATAGCGGTGAAGCTTCTAGTTGAGTGTCAGCTAAGTTCTGCCCCAGACTCAAGAACATAAGTATGTAAGGTCTTCATTAAACTGATGGCAAGCGCAGTAGGGTGTGGAGGAAACATAATAGCAATGGCAATGGCCTGCAATGCTTGGGGATTTTATGGGATCCCTCTGGTCAATAACCAAAGAAGATGTAACCCAATCTTGGTACTAGAGTTTTCACTTGGTAGCATATGATGTCTAGTTGGGGATTTGTCTTTCCCACTGTATGGTATCTCCATTTAAATTCCTTTCATTATGTATACACTTTAGTGAGTTTTTACAGTAGTAGCTTACAAATGGCTTTTCAAAAGGCCTTTAGTGCTAGTTATCCCTCTCTACATCCCTTAATTAAAGCCCCTCCTCTTTAATTTTCTTGCCATTCTTTTTTGTTTACCCTCCTTTAACACTGTGCTATTTCTCCATTCTTGGAAGATATGGAGGGTACCACTGTAGCAGACTGATGAGCTTGTAAGTGTCTATAGAGCTACCACAAGAACCCGCTGATATCTTGGTGGCAGCACTGTGGGCCCAAGCAAAGACAAAGTCACCCTTGCTGAATCCAACTTTTGACTCAGAAATCCTGAAACATTTTTTGCATTGATTTACACATTCAACTGTATGATAATTCACAAAAGCAGTAACAGTCAACTAATAAACAGTAGAAATAGAAATTTAAAAATCCTGTCTTGACTTATATGTGTCTTGAAAACAAAATAAAACAAAACTCCTCACTCCAAGTGTCTTCCCTCCACAGCAAGCAACAATGGAGCACTCACGGAATACCAGGCAGTCTGTGAATTGTACTCATCTCCAGGAAAAAGCAAAGGCAAGGAAATGAGTTGATCAAAATCACAATGCTAGCACAGTTCCCACAATGCTATGCAGTTCGCTCTGTAACTGAGCATGGTGGTCTGGGAGTACAGTTGCAGTTCTCTGGGATCAAATTCCACTGTCAGATCTTAAGGAATGAGAAACAGGAGGGGGAGGATTTAGAAAATTGTAAAATTCATCAGAATAAAACCTCGCATTGAGTTTTCTGCCTGTTCTGTATAGCTGTGGGTGATAATGACATGAAACATGTATACAGAAAAATCTTCACATTCATGAGAGTTGTGTGACAGGTATTTCCCTGTCTGGGGATACTGGAACACTGAAGAGGGCTGGGATAAATGAAAGAATAACAATTGCATGTTTCATTTTCCACCGTCTAGATGGCCTGATTACAAAACCCAGCTGACTCTCTCTTCTTAGCACTCACCCACACGTCCAGCATTTTGAATTCTGGCCAGATCACTGAGAATGAGATTTCATTTTGTTGCTCATGTCAAATAAATGATATCATGTACACTGTTTGTGCAATGCTATGTCTGTTCCTTTCTCCTCCTTCTCTTTCTTCTTCTCTTTTGTTCATCCTATCTCCTCATGTGTTTTTTTCTACCTGCCCTCACAATTGTTGGGCATTTCCTCATTGTTCAGTACAGCACTTTTAATGTATAGATGCAGACTGAGGTTACATGACGTCTATAGCTAGCCAAGACCTTAAAATTAAGGAAGAGAAGAGGAAAAAAGACTGAACCATTTAAGTCTGACTTCAGAGTATATTCTTTGTTCTGTAGTAAGGTCCCGCTTTTGGAGGTTTCCTTAATCCTCCATTAGGTGGTATCTCAATACTGTTCAGCTTTCTGGGAAGAGCTTAGATATCAACCCAGGGAAAGTAACATAACTTTGAATTTCATGAGGCAGAAGCTACAGGCTTCTGTGGGCAAGTGCAGACATTGAAGGACAACTTATTGATGCAGGTTCTTCTCTGTGCCAGTGTGGGGCCTGAATACTGCCCCCCTCTAAACTCTCATAGCCCCCAGTCTGGCTCCAAGTCTCCTTTTCACCCTCTATTCCTAACTTGGGCTCTGCCTACAAGCCCTTATCCCCTCCACCTGACTTCCAGGGCTGACTTTTTGCGGGCCTGCCTTGAGACATTGCTAAGAGCAGGACTCTCCGAATCTTATCATGAAGACTGTACCCTTCCAGCACCTCACCTAGTTGAACTCAGACACTACTTCCACAACATATGTCCAGTTCTTACTGGCCAGGCTCCTAGCATGGGCAGATTGCAATGTCAGCCGTCTTGGGACATGCCAAACTTTCTCATTCCTTCTTCCTGAATCTTGGGTAATTTTTAATTGAATCTAACATGTCTTCAGATGTGAACAACTTGTAATAGAAGTTATCTCATCAAACTATTCATACATCAATATGTCCCTGGAATTATGCTCATTGAGTGTCCCCTGAACCAGCTGGCTGGATTCCCAGGCTTCTTACCCTGAAGCAGCCTGTGATTTTCTGCCGTCAGGCCACCTTCCACAGTTGGAGTTTCACTGTGCTCGGTTCAGTTTCAGCACCTCCTTTCTAACGTATTCTGAGACCTTAAAACACCATTTGTTAAAAAGAAGCGAGTTCACATAGTAAAAATTTAGAAGGTGGCTAAAGGGTAGTGAACAACCTGCTTCCCCTCCATTTGGTTAAAGGTGCCATTGTTAATTCCCCTGCTCTAGCTACCTAAACATGTTCTGGGTAGACAGGAGAGACACACAGAATCGTGTGTATATCTATATATCTATTTGTATATACTTTTTGTTTTCTTAGACATATCAAACACTGTCCGTATCTACTCTATACTGTATTGTCCCTTTGTGTTTTTTGTTTTGTTTTTTGTTTGTTTGGTTTGTCTGTTCATTTGTTTCTGTTAACTTGGTACAAGCAAGGCTTGTCTGGGAAGAAGAACTCCCAGTGGAAGAAGTACCTTCATCAGACTGAACTGTGGATATGTCTTTGGTGGGAATTTTCTTGATAAAGGATTGATGTGGGGAAACCCAGCCCACTGCATTCAGTGCTTTCCCTGGGCTGGTAGTCCTGGGCTGTGTAAAAATCAAGTTGAGTGTCTTAGTCAGAGTTTCTATTGCTGGGAAGAGACACCATGACCAAGGCAAGTCTTATAAAGAAAAACATTGAATTGGGATTGGCTTATAGCTAAAAGGATTAACCCATTATCATCATGGTGGGAAACATGGCAGCGTGCAGGCAGACATGGCGCTAGAGAAGAAACATAAGATTGTTTGCCACACAGGGCATAGCTTGAGCATATGAGACCTCAAAGTCCTCCCCCACAGTGACACACTTCCTCCTACAAGGCCACACCTCCTAGTAGTGCCACTCCCTATGAGACAGGCATTCAAACACATGAGTCTGTGGAGGCAATTCCTACTCAAACCATCACACCAAGCAATTTATGGGGAACAAGGGAGTAAGCAATATTCCTCCATAGAATGTTCTAAAGCATTTCCTGTCTGTAGCTGATTCCAGTACTGTAAATATTGAACTCCTTAAAGGTGTCCTCTGACTCCCCAGGCTCATGTGGCATGCATATGTCTAAGCACACACAAATATATTCACTCAAATACATGTAACAGAAATTAAAAATGTGAATTGAACATAATCATACAAATATAGTCATATGTTGTAAATCTTAAAACAGAAATAGTGAACAATATATAATTTACTTTCACTATCTATCCTTTGTAAGAAATTTCCTGTATTCTTTGCCCATAATTTTAATGAAACAATTAGAAATTAACTAATTTTAATGGGAATGCCACTCAGTCCTAAGACAATGTTTCTAAAACTCTTTATGGAAAAGATTAACCCATCTTTGACCAACATTTTTGCAAAATAATCTTGTCAGTTATTAGAATCATTAAAGGTTTATGAAAGCATAGCAAAGACCAAAACAAAAACAACAAAGCAAAAAAAAAATGACAAATAGGCCATAATTTTAGCAATCATGGGGAACAAAGTTTAAAATTTCTTCTATAAGTTTTTGTAACCTTGTTCATAAATGTTTATTTTGTTCAAACAGTTTCAAGAGATCTGTCCTGGTCCATATGCCTCCACATAGAGAATCACTCTCCCCACACACAATTTTTTTCTAGGAGTGGAAAACATGTCTGTGTTGTTATTTGCTTTCCGGCTTTTCATAAACATTTGATTCTTTTGGGGGGATCTTATTTAAGTTTTTTATTTATTGATCCTAGAAATCCAAAGAAAATTGTGAAGGAAAAGCTGTTGATGAGACTGGATTATTTCTATCAACTGGAGTTAAAAATCTGGATTTCCACTCTGGACTCCTTGCTGTCAAGCAGTGATCTGAAGGCTGATGCCTGATGACTTGTCTTTGCCCTATGTGTGTTCCCCAAACCCAGTACTACTGGTAAGCGTTTCCTGATCCCCAAAATGTCTGATCACAGGATAACTTTTATTTGACTTCCTTTATTTTTCCAAAAGTTATCTGAATCCTCAATTATTTTCTTCATCGTTTTGTTTCTCCAGTATTTTATCTCTATTTCTGTTTACATTTAATAAGAAAAGAGGCAGAGAAGTTCAGAGTTGAGGCAGATTCAAACCTATGAAAATTCTTGATCTGGAGCTAACTACAGATAGTTTTAAATTAATTTTATATATGAAAATATTTTGTCTCAGTTTTAGAAGGCAGATATATAATGGACTTTAAAAAAATTCACAATTCTGAGAAATTTTTCTAAAGCTTTGAGTATCAGTGTTACATATAACTAAGCTTATCTGTATTGGTTCAGCCTGAGAAACATATCTTTTAATAAATGCTGTTAAATGTTGTGTTTTAAGAGCGTTGCAACCTCACAGTCCTCAGGGAAATATTTTGTAGGAAGCTCTACTCAACACAAAAGCGGCTTTTTATTCTCTGTGAATTTTAGCAAGACACTAATTTGAGACTTCTGACTTGCCGTCTGTTAAATAAAGACAATAAAGCATTTCAAGGAGTGCAGAATAAACAACAGGCATTGCTGGGATGTAAAAGCAGTCACCTCCTTGTAATGAAAAAGTCAGAAGTGACAAATGACTTAATGAGAACTGAATCCGAGTTTGTCGTTGAGCATATGCTGTCTGACAGGCTTTGTTTAGTGTGTTTCCCATGCCGGGACTTCCAGATCATGTAATGTACAGGTACAACATCCGTTCCAAAGTTTACACCTGAGCAAAGTGAAACAGAGTAGGTCTGAAGATAGATTAAGTTTCTTGTGCAGCGGCTGTGACTAGCAGTTAGGGTGCTGTGCCTTCCATTCAGAGTACCCAGGGCTGACATTCATCATGCTTGGCATGTAGGTGTAGTCCTGGAGCGTCACTGTTTAATCACTATGGGCACCCAAATGCCATTTGTAGTTTCTTGGCATGTTTTACTAGAGCTCTTGTTTCTTGAATATTCTAAATGTATATTCTTTGCTCTGAACTTATTCCTGTGGCTTTTATCCATGTCATTCAATCTTAGGCCAATAAATCACTTAATCAATCATTAGAATTTGGTAAGTTTCAGATGTCTGTGTATTATATAGCAGGTCACATTCCGTGGTGACTGTTTCACAGGAAAGACAGCATTGAGCATGTAGTGAAATGGGAGGGGCCTGACAGGCATTGTGAAGGCAAGTGGCACATAAACTTCCATAGTGAGCTTCTCTAGCATTATTCCCTAGGACATTTCATTCTGGTCTGTTCACCACAGCACAAGCTGATCCATCCAAACACCAGTTTGGCAATTTAATTGCCTTTCTTAAAAGCCCTCCATGGGATTAATTCCAGGACTCAGATTGCTCTTGAGTTCTGCTCATGTACATTGACTGTATGGTTTATTGTCCAGTAACTTAAACTCTATAATATCTAATCCCTTCTGTCACAGCATGCTTCCTTTTCTGTTTTCCTCTTCACTTGAATACCCGTTTTATCGTCTTGGCTTCTGCTTACCTTTTGGTAGTCACCTTCTATTGGAGGCCATGAAAAGACAAGACTGAAGATAGAAACAAAGCAAACGGCACGTAAGTCTCCCTCACTTATCAAGTGCTCATCTGCTTCATTACCGAACAGCAGCACTGATGGCAGTGCAAAGAAGACATGCTATAACCAGCCTCTGCAGAAACGAGCTGTGAGGCTTAGCATGTTCTGCCATTGCCCCCAAGTCAAAAGTCCCTATCCGATCTTCCTTCCACATCCTGCACCAAGAGAACAGCTACAGCTACATTCTATTGAACAAAATTAGCATTCTAACAATCAGGCACATGTTGAGTTCTTTATTCAACCATATGAGGCATCTCATCTTCTCTGGTTTGGTAATATCCATTATATTTGTAATACAATCAAAGCATTTAAAGATTAGGAAAAAGAGTTATTCACATTCAGCAGGCATGGCTATAAATGAGAAAATATTTAGTTTTTACAATCCAAGCATTTAAAGATTAGGAAAAAGAGTTATTCACATTCAGCAGGCATGGCTATAAATGAGAAAATATTTAGTTTGGGGGTCTTAAACATGTAATATAGAATGAAATAATTGTTCTATATTTTGTTACATTCTAGACAAGACTCTCCATACTTTATAAAAAACACATTTTATTTTTATTTATTGACTATATAATGACTAGAAACATTATCTAGGAATGATTATGTATGAGAGATAGCATGAACAAATGAGAGAAATTTTAAGTGAAAGATAGGTTGTAAATATTTGGTTGAAACTTAATTAACTGACTCTTTGACCATGGGTCATTTGCATCTTTTGTTCCACACTCCCATTAAGAATAGAATCAGCTACAAATTTTAATTTAGCTTCTAAAAGTACTTAATTATTCTTTATTTAGTGCTATGTATACTCTAAAGTTTTACAACAATAAATCGATCAGTTCCTATGGAGTTCTCAAGTTAGAATTGTGGGTTCCATATTTCTGTGTTGAGCAAAAGCAGAAGTCACACTTCAACGTTCTACACCATGAAGATATATATCTGAGAAAGTGATTCCCTCAGTCCTTCTGTTTTGTGCAATTAAACTCAGAATCAACAAATTTAGTTTCTACCATGTAAAACTTTGGTGGAACAGGCAAAAAGTAGGGGTCTGCTTTCAATTTTAACCACCTGGATTTCTTAGAGCTCATGCTTAATATTTTTCAGGCTTTCCTGTAGCATAAGTAGTGTGTAGTCCCCTTAACTCTGCACTCCGTGGGTTAGAACTATGGTGGAAGTGGGGTCAGTATAGGTAAATTTGTCCACATAAGTGTATGCTATCTCAAGAACTTTTATAACCTAGAGCAGAAATGCCAACAGGGGCTTTGAAATAGGTTAAAACATCACACATTTAAGTTGGAGAAATTACTCGCAAAGCCTTCATTATTTTGTTTTATAATTCCTTGTGAATGTGGAACATCATTCTTTCATATCTAGTCAGCATGGAATTAAATGTTTTTCTTGAATATAAATACAAATCAATCTTCTTAAAGGAGTTCTGGGGAATGTGATAAGCACCAAGCTTTGTGATCAGCCCTTTGAAGTTATGTTTGACATTTTGCAAGTCACTTAACTGTTTGGAGCTTCCGTTTCTCTTTTTGCAAGAGTACTGACCACCCACTGAACCTAGGGACCTACCTGTAGCACTACAGAAACATGCCCATGCTTAGGGTGAAAGTGTCTTATAGTTCCAAGGAGGCATTGTGGTCTGCTGTGGAAATAGCTCAATTAACCCCCAGGAATCCAGGGTCTTGTTTTGTTCTCTTTGTGACAGCAAGGGGCTCCCCCATCTCTCTGATGCTCAGCTGTCCTCATAAGGCATTTCCAGCATCACTCACCATGCAATGCCTCTTAACTGCTTTTATTAACCCAGCTTATGTTTGTTCCATCCCTCTGCCTTACATCTCTCCATTTTCCTTTCTTGCTGGCTTTTCTAAAAATATAGATTTTATATTACTTAACTATTTTTAATGTTTTTAAAAATTGATTTCTTGGGAATTGCACATCATGTAACCAATCTAACCCATCTCCTAGTCCCTCCACATAGTCCTCTCACTCCCACAGCATCCCCTCAAAGAAAATTAATAAATATTTATTAAAAGCAAAACAAATTGGCAAAAGAAGAAACACAACACAAAAAAAAACTTCCCTCCTCTGTCTTTCCTGCCTCTCCAGCACCTCCTCATTCATCTTGATGACATTGGGAGAGGCGGTGTGTCATGCAGTGTACCCGTTTGTCCTCTCAGTTTTACTTGCAAATGTTCATTGCAATGGGTTTTTGGTCTGCTTCAAGGTGTCTGGCTTCTGGTACATCACCAAAACTAGAATCTCACTGAAACTCCTCTCAGCTTTTCCAGCTGTTGCTCTGAGTCATGGAGATCCTGAGTTATGGCTCAGCTAGACCAGTCCTTTCAAGCACTCTAGCAAGTCATAGATGGGCTAGATGTTCGGGTGGACCAACTCAAAGCCCTGAATGTGGATCTTGGTGGTAGCTGATTTGGTCAGTCTGGGATTCTGGGACTGCCCACATCAGTCAAGGTATGGAGCCAGCCCTACTCTGCCATGGAATCTGACATTGGAGCCAGCTATCCCATGCCTGTGGTGAGGGGTGGTACTAGCTCTTCTGATGTAGTGACCAGAGAGGGGCAGAGCCAGCTTTTCCAGGGCCAGTGAAGGGCCTTGCAAGCTCAGCACAGCAGCCAGACTTCAACACATATGTTTCCCACGGCCCCTTGTGGTGACATAAACCATGGAGATCAACAGAAATTCCAGCTGCAGCAGCGCCAGGGATCCTGACAAGCCTCTCAGCATCAGCTGGGGTTCAGATGTTGCCATGGCACTGGTGGCAGTAGGCCATGGTCAGTATGGCTCTGGTGGCAGCATGGCCCTTGGACACCAACATGGTGTCATGTGACTGATAGACCCTGGGCATCTGTGTGGTCTTTGGTTGAAACACAGAACAAGGATGTCAACAAAGATCACTATTTGGGCTTTCTAAATTGGAAAAATTGTTACAATAGTTGCAAAATTCCCATACTCTCTTCTTAAGGAAAGTGACTTGGAAATAATATTAATCAGGAATAAAAGTACATATTTGCTGAGGATGATGAAATTGTTTTGCTTTTTTCCAAACAATATGCCAATGTTAAGTCAAATTTTTAAATTTTCTCCGCATAGTGCTCCTCAGCCTGATTCAACCTTGTCAGTAAGGTACTGAGTCTGAGCTCCATGTCATTTTCATTATAAATTTAAGAAAATCTGGTTTATAGGTAGCTGTAAGTTAGATGGCATGTTAGTCAGAGTTCTCCAGAGGAACAAAGCTGATAGAATAAGTCTATACGACATAGTCACTCAACATTCAAAAGGAAATACTCATAAAACATTTGAACATTTCTAAGAGTCAACAAAATCAAAGGAGGACTTTGGAAATTATCACAATATAGAACTTGGACTTTTAGAGAAGTACCCAGTTATACCTTGCTGGAGGTGCTTCTGTACTTTGTAGATTCATTACAATGTATGAGTAGACACAAACCAGATATCCAGCTAGTCACAAAGGTGAGAGAAGCTATAAATCATGCTGAAAAGTACGGCTGCTGACAGGGCCATCTAGCAAAGCCTGAGAAGTGATAAGTACAGAAGACTGAGTTTCCCACTCTTGAGAGAAAAAAAAAAAAACCAACCTGAGAAGTTTGAAGTCATACACATGCTCTCAGAAGCAAGTTGCTGCGAAAGGACACAGGAGAGGAAAGATGGAGGATGCTCAGTAGGGGCTCCATCTAGCACCCACCACCAAACTCCTGCAAGACCCCTTCTGGGACACCCCCATCTCAGCTGACCCTGCTGCCATTTGAGCCCCACTGCCCCTGTGATTCCGGGGAGATCTTAATGTCCTCTGCTGTGCTAAAAGCTGTGCTGAAGCATGGGTTCCTTTTGTGCAAGAGTAGATCTTCTTTACAATCAATATCCCAAAGAATGGAGATTCTGCTCCCCTAAAAATCCCAAATTTGAACTGAATTATCATGTGCCCAATAACAGCAATTTATACTGATATTACTTTATATTGGTAGTCAGCGCATTAGGAAGCATATCTAAAAGTTCCAAATAATTTTTTTTTTACCAGGGGTTTTTTTGTTTTGTTTTGTTTTGTTTTGTTTTTTTGGTTTTTCGAGACAGGGTTTCTCTGTGGTTTTGGAGCCTGTCCTGGAACTAGCTCTTGTAGACCAGGCTGGTCTCGAACTCACAGAGATCCGCCTGCCTCTGCCTCCCGAGTGCTGGGATTAAAGGCGTGTGCCACCACCGCCCGGCTACCAGGTATTTTTGTCTAGAAATTTTACTTTTCTCACAAAACCAATGCTAGTTTTTTGACAAGGAGTATACACCATGCTTTTTCACAGCAGTCACTGGAGTTAGATAGATTTCACAGACTTCAAGTCAGTCAGAAAGCTTAAAACCAGCTAAAACAGGAATATATTTTCCTGCAGCTCCTGAAGGTTCTGAACTTCCTAGGGAAACAACACCCATGCTGTGGACAGAGAGAGTGGACTAAATCATGACTGGAAACACGCTCTGATCACAGGTGCAGAGACAGAACATGTCAAGACATAGGTCATCCATTAGTAATCCACTGAGTTATACTTGCGTAGACACACACAAGTTTTGTATGTTCCAAACGTATCTATCCCACAGACAGATGCACATTCTTTGCTACTCATTTTGATTATTTAGCTCTTTAAGTCAGCTTGAAAAATCATTATTTTCTTTGTGTAATGGAAATTATAGTTCTCAGATTACACAAGACTTTTGCTATGGCTACATCATAGTTACAGATAGAAACAAGCCAAAATTTAAGCTACCATAAAATATTTAACCTATAATTGCAAAACCCTAGGGTTAAAATGGGTATGAACAGCTAAAACAATGGTGAGAAATTGGAGAATTTTCAAAACTATTTTTGGAAGGAAGACTGGTCCCCAAGGACACAAAACCTGGGCTGGATTCACAGAACCCACGTGATGAAAGGAGTTAGCTCCACATGCGAGCAGTAGCATGTAAAACCACCCCCAATAATACATAAATACTTGTTTTCAAAAGCACTAAAAAGACAAACATTTATGTAAGCTTTTTGCACTTCAGAGTGACTATCTATCATAATATTCCAGCTCAAGTACAAATATAACTTTTCTTCTGCATTTTTGAGTTAGCTCTTTCAACATTCCTAATATAATTTTTCTTAGTGTATTGGTAGCTGTAATGTAAGATCTAAATAAATAGATCTTTTTACTTATTTGTTTTTATTAATTGAGTCCTTGTGTGTGTGTGTGTGTGTATGTGTGTGTGTGTTGATGCCTGTTTATGCACATATGCATGAGGGGCACACTCACATATGTGTGAAGGGCAGAGGTTAATGTTGGGTGTCTCCATTATTACTCTTCACCTTTAGCTTTTTGAATCAGGGTCTGTCTCTCCCTGAACCTGAGCCTCCCTATTGTTATTCTCGCTATTACAAGTCTACTGGCTTCCTTGTGAGAACCCATGACCCATCCGTCAAGTCTGTCAATACACTTTCAGTGTGTTCTACAGATGTGTTTTACCACACGAGACTTTTAGACAGATTCTGGGGATCCAAAGTTATCTCTTTCTGCTTGCTCATCAAGCGCTTTGGCATTGTAATATTCCGAGTCCTTTCTAAAAGAAGTCACCAACAAAGGGTCATCACCAGCAACAAAAGTCGACTTCATGATTTTTTTTTAAATTACTCTAGGAAAATCCTTTACAGAATATTGCTACAAAAACCATCAATTCAAAAAGACTCGTGGTGATCAATAACAACCCTTGCATGTTCGAGTTTTTCTAAAACTGGATTGTGCAATTTGGCAGCAGGAAACAGGACTCTTATTACTGACTTCCCTTTCAAGTTGGCTATAAGCTCTTCTTTAGCTGTTTCTGCCATTGAGGATTTGTCTGCATATTTGAGGGGACGAGCCAGGAAAAATAGTTGTCTTTGCCCAAGAACATAAGTCTATGCAATGTCAGGAAAAACTAGGGAAATCTAACTGAGCTTTGGGTTTTTCACTCTACTTAAAGGTTACCTTCCCTTCATCACCTTCAATGCCTTCTTTAAACCTATTGAAAGCTGGATTCCTCTGAAGAATGCCCCTGCACACAAGGTTCAGAGGACTGAGAGCTACAACCTATGTAAATGGACTAGTGCTGCTCATGGAACTGTGGCTTGCTACTAGCTGGTGAGGCTTTGCAACAGCAGTTATCTGGGACAGTTTATACAATGTTCAGGAATCATTCTGGGTATAGCGAACAGAGAATTAGTTCTACCCAACAGCAAAGTGTGCTCTCTGGAATGTTGTTGCTCTAGATTCAGGAGACAAAATGTAGATACATAATGATACATAATGATTGAGTAATAATATCAAATATTATCAATGGCCTTAGGAAGTAGAAGTGCCCAAACATGAGATTTTCACTGAAAATTCTAACTATGAAAATTATTTCACGTGTGCTAGGCAGGTGATAATTCAAATAGATTAATTCTTCACTGACATTTCAATCAAGGAGAGTCTGAAGAAGGGTTGGTACTGGAATGGATCAGCCTTGGGTTGTTTCTCAGGTTTGGATGATTTAGTAAGATACTTTTGCTGTTTCAGAGGATGCAGAAGATAGACCTGTTTTCCGGGACCTGTCATGTGGTCAGAGTTTTCTCTCTGTTTTAAGGTGATAGTTGCTGACCAAATGGAGCACCCATTTAAAAGGCCCTGAGAGCAAATGATTATCACAAAACATATTCATAGAAAGAGAAAACGAGCCCTTGGAAGTACAGCTGTATGGGATCACGGGGTCCATCCACAATGACTGTATGTCTACCTCTTTTAAAAGAGTTTCTATTGAGTCTTGTAATGCACATTACAAACTGCATACCATTTTATTTCAGGGCTTATTAAATTAATGGAGATAACCATTTCCCGTCAATAGTTGAGTTCAGGAACTTCTAATTTATAAACAGGGCTACTGGATCATCTACTCTCCCTCTCCCAAACTGAAGTACTTCTGTGATAAATTACTTCGTATCTATTTATTTATTCAGTCTCTTACACAACCCCATTAATTTCAGACTGTTCAAGTCACAAATTGCTTGGAAGTCCTCTTTCTTAAATGTTCAGTGTAAAAACAAAAGATAAACGTCTAGAGGGTGAACAAACAGAAAGAAAAATATTGTATTTGACTTGCTTGAAAATGTGGAGCTTTTTTTTCTCTCTTGGTTAAAAATGTGCAGTGAGGATTAGAGAGGTGACTTAGAACGGATTTCGCAAAAGACCTAGGTTCAGTTCCCAGTACTGACATGGCTGCTCACAACTGCCTGTAACTGCAGTTCCAGGGTCTCCAATGCCCTCTACTGATCTCTACAGGCTCTTGTATGCACATACATATTCTCACGCAAAGCATACCAAAAATACATTTTAAAAAGTGTTTATACACAATAATGTGATATTGTTTTTAAAAGATCAGAAAATAATCATTAGTTTTACATTACTCATCGTTTCATTGATTGATTGATTGATTGATGATTCACTGAATGAGTGATCGATTGAAGAGCAAATGGGATAACAGATCAAAGCCATGGTCTTGCATATTAGGGAGGAGCTCTTCTCAATCTTAATTTTCTTCTGAAAGGTCCTATACCATCTATTGTTATTTAGAACATTAACACTTCAATAAGTGATTTGGGTGTTAGTCAAACATCAATCCCTAACAACAGGTTAGATTATTGGCCCTTTTATTTGTACTTATTTGTTTGTTTATGTGTGTATACAACATGTACCACTGTGTATCAATTGGTATGAGGTGACTACTTGCTGGTCTTAACTCCTTGCTTCCACCATATGCATCCCACAGATAAAACTTAATTTTTCAGGCTTTGCAGCAAGTATCTTTCCTTACTAAACTTCCTACTAGCTCAATACTATTTCTAATATGTGGACAAAAATTGTTGAACTGAACTGATTGCCATTTAGCTGGTGGCATTTTAATGCTACCGATTGCTGTATATTTGGCACAGATTATGCAGGACTTCTCTAGAAACCCTTTTATGAAATGTTTGACTTCAGTTTCTTCTCTCACCTTCCTGTCATGGGTATTGATTAGGTGCAATGCTATTATACTGACTTTCATTCTTAGTAATGATGATAAGGAAAAGGCCTTCTCAGATTTGCTCTACCAAAGTCTTTCTTTCCCTCTGTAGGGGAATGAAGACTTTCTTGATACTGTAGGTTTTTATCGCTCGTTGAGTTTTCCAGACACTTGTCTCAGAAGCAGGTTCAAAATTATGTTAAAAGAATGCAATTACTCAGGACTTTCTAAGGTCCAGTTATTTGCAAGGACTTTGTGCCTGTCGTCATTTGTCATTATAGCTTTTTAACTATTTAGTTTCGTGGTTTTGAGAAGTCTCCCCTGTTGTCAGGGACTAAGATGAAATTAACCCCCATATCATTTGTTGAGGCCTCAGTGCCCAAAGTGACAGTATATGGCACAGGACAATATGGTGAAAAGATTAAGTTAGTTCACTTGGCAGGTTTCTAATCTGATGGGACTGTGAGGTCCTTGTAAGAAGATTGATGAATTGATCTTAATTTTTACATATAATATAGCATATTAGTCCATGGTAACACATTTTTTTTTTTTTTTTTTTTTTTTTGGTTTTTCGAGACAGGGTTTCTCTGTAGCTTTGGTGCCCTTCCCGGAACTAGCTCTTGTAGACCAGGCTGGTCTTGAATTCCCAGAGTTCCGCCTGCCTCTGCCTCCCGAGTGCTGGGATTAAAGGCGTGCGCCACCACCGCCCGGCGGTAACACATTTTTATGCTTCAAAATTGTGCTTCCTTAGGCGCCAATGTCCTTCTTAAATTCCTGTTTCTGGCCTAAAAATGTTAAGGGGCAGGGAGGGACTCTTTTCTTTGGAGTTTCTGAACCCAAGAACAAGGATAAAATGAAGTGAACATGTGTTGGATACTAAAGTTGTATTATATAGAACACCACTTCTATATAATAACAGTGGGAACAAGGGCTGTCTCTGACTCTTTTACTAGCTTTTGGGATCCTACAACTCATACTGAGTCATCTTGCCCAGTCTTAATACATGAGGAGGTTCTTAGTTTTACTGCAACTTGATATGCTATGTTTTGCTGATACCCATGGGAGATCTGCCCTTTCATAAACACAGATGAAGGAGGAGTGGATTGGGGTGTGGGAACAGAGTGAGGGGGACTGGGAGGAGAGGAAGGAGGATAAACTGTAGCCTACGTTCAAAATAAATTGATAAATTTATTAAGAATAATTTTACAAAAACAATAAAAAATGTAAGCTCATCTTGCCACTTGCTTCTGAGAAAGCATATGTCTTCCATAATAATCCATGGTAAGAAAACTATCTAGGTACTCTGCTATGAAGATCTTCTTATCAATTATCAATGAAAAAGCATGGCCATTTTATCTCAAGAAAAGACCTGTCCCTTCCTTGCTGAGTTGAATTATGTAACACGGAGATTTCTACTTTCCCTCGTGTCCCATGAGCTCACTGCAAAACTCTCTGTCCAATCAAGAGGTGACTTTACTAAGAGATAAAGGAGAGATTACTAAGCTAATCAGCCATAAGTATTAATATGGACCATATCAATTACAAGAAGTAATAATGATCACTGAAAATTGATTTTATAACACTGTACTATGTAACAAATGTGTTTGGAATATAACATTTATATCCAAGTATCTAACTGTATGGAGGATGCTTGGCTATTAAATTGTCATTCATCTTCGTCATTTTCAACTGTGATATGGATTTGCTGGATTTAACAACATAAATTTCTCAAAGTTCTTCAAGCTAGGAGTACTTCTGAACAGGGTTCTGATCATTTTAGATGAATTAGACTTTCCTACTGGTTTGTAAATGGCCACATTCTCTCATGGCAGAGAAAACATCTTTCTCAAGTCTCTTCTTATAGAAAATATTCATCTAAATTCACGAAGGCCCTTGTTCATGACCAAATGATCCACAAAATATATCATCTTAAAATTTCATAACACTTCCACACACATACTTGACAGAGCACAAAGAGTCCATAAATCATTTTTCAGAACAGAGACAGAATCATGACTTTAATAGGTATTTTCTTCGAAGTGGGAGGGAACTACTGCTTCCACCACCAAGCTTTAGCAATGTGGAAATATTGGCCTTGGCTTTCTAAAGAACATTTGAGACTCTTACAAATTAAATGAAATGGCAAAGTTTTAGTTGATCGCAGGATTAGAGTTTCTATGGGTTGTTCAAAAATACACACAGGAGATGCCATGATCATGAAGCCTAGTGGAACTTAGAGCTGTCAACAGTTTAAATGTTTCAAAGGCCTTTTCTCTGGAGACTTTCATAATCTGAGACTTTTACAAGTTACCAACTTCTCAAACTTAATACATCTTGGCTAGACATTCTCTTTGAGCTTACAAGCTAATTCTGTAAAAGCATTTAGTTGCTAAGAGCTGGAAAGGAAATGTCTTTGGGCTTTAAAAAGACAAAACCATTTCTATCAAAATGTTTAACAAGCATATGATCTTCATTTAACTCAAGAAAATGAGACTTAAGATTATTTTTCCCTTGCAGCTAAAGTTTATGTAAATTTCACTTATTATTTTCAGCTTAAGTAGACAAAAAGACTTCAGTACAATAATAAATTTGTTATTTAGTTATAAAGTTAATATATAATCTATGCATATAAATATGTTAAGCAGGCATACATGCTTATACAAGTGTATGCATATATGGCTGCATATATCTTAATAAGTAAGAATATATATGCATATATATATATAAAATCTTCCATATATTTATATATTAACATATATTTATTTAGAATTTGTTTTTTCCCTTGTAAAATTTGTTTCTTGGAGAAAATACTGGTTTTTGAAGATACCTTCAAACATGGAGAATAGTAAATTTAATTTCTTGGTAATAAAATGTTCTCCTTTTCTGAATCATCAGGTGTAACTGGAGGTTTCTTTCCCACCAGTCAGTTCCCAAATAACCACTCTTAGACTTAGTATTAATTACAATTTGTCTGGCCCATTAGCTCAGGCTTATTAACTAGCTCTTACAACTTAAATTAACCCATTTCTATATTTGCCACTATGCTTGTGGCTTTTTACCTCATATCTTGCTTTGGTGGCTACTTTTGTTTCCCAGACTCTGTCTTCTTTTTTCTCATTATCATTGCTTAGATTTCCTGCATGACTATTCTGCTTGGCCGTTGGCCAAATCAGCTTCTTTATTAACCAATGGTAGTAAAACATTCACAGCATACAGAAGTGCATTGCACATCACCAATTCCTCACATTGCAAATAAGGGAACCTGTAAATAACATGCCACAGAGTTGTTTAGGGGCTTGAAAGAGATAACCCAGGAAGTAATTATTACATGGAAGAAGAGTCCTTTCCCTTTTTTATTGTTGAGGGAGACTCCATTGCAACCTTGACATACTGGTTGGTACTTAAACAGTTTTCTTTTGGGGCTGTAATAAGGTTGCTTTAAATATCCTTGTTAATGTCCTTCTATAAAAAGGATTATATGTAGGGTAAATATGTAGAACTTCTATAGTTCTGAAAAAGGTACATAAGACTACAAGCAGACACATCCTTTCTGAAAGGCATTGAAGAATTTTGTATGCCACTAACAAGGTGCAGAAACTTCATAGGCCTAAGTTCTCCTGCTTTTAATTTTTCTTTGTAAGATTGCTGCTGTTTTCAATAAAAGTTTTTTTTGATACTTCTTATGGAGTTACTCTGTTCTTTTTCTTTACTTTAAGAATATAACACTAATTGTTTTATTTTCTATTTATTACAAGCATATTAGTCTATAAATTTCCTGTGAAGCACTGTCTTAGTTGCATATCACAGATTTTGATAAGTATTTATTAGTATATTTAGAAACATGTTTGGATTTCTCTATTGTTCCACTAATTTTTTAAAAAATTAGATTATGAAATAACTGAGAAAAGAGCTAAAATAACTTTCATGCAATTAATTTCAAGTTTTTTCCAACCTTAATTAGTATCCACAATCAGATTTTATATAATTAATGAACCATTTTGTTCTATTATTTTAATAAATTCTATAGTTTAATAGAGTACAGAGATTTTACCTACTGGTCTTTGTGTTTCTATGGTGGCATGCACCTTTAATCCCACTAGCCACACTAGTTAGCCATAGCTACCTGGCAGCAGTGGTGCGTGACTTTAATCCCAACACTAGAGAAGAATAAAGACAAGAAGAGACAAGTCTCAGCTCAGTCTCATTATGAGGAATTGTGGAGGCAGGCTCCTTCCACTCCTTCAGGCAATAGCCTTTTCAGTCAACAAATGGTGCCCAATGTGTGGACAACTGCATCTACAAAAACCCTGAGAGAGCTTGGATAGGATTTTTAGACATAAAAGAGGAGAGTTAAACATGGCTTATTGATAGCAGGACTTTCTCTGGTGGGCTCTGTTTGCTAGAAGCAAGTACACCTCATTTAACAGAAGCTTTCTGACTCAGCTTTAGAAGCAAAAACCTTGCAGATCTTTTAAAAGGCCCCACCACCAAACACTTGTTATAAGAGATAATAAGTTATAAGTTAGAAGAGATAATAAGAAGCCTGAGCTAATAGGCCAATCAGTTTATAATTAATGTAGACTTCTGTGTGTTTCTTTGGGACTGAAAAACTGTAGGACCAGGTGGGACAGAAACCTCTGTCAACAACCAAGTGTCCTTATTTACTTAGTCATCTTTCCAGCCCTTACATGGACATTTTTATTGCTAACTTTCCTAACATAATATCTGAAAAGTCAAAACAGAGAACATTCATGAAGTTTTTAAGGTAAAGAACTGCACATTCCAACAGAGAATTTTGTAATGATGTTACAGATTCCTTGAAAGGGGGAAAGAATCAGATCATCTCTCCAGCCCTCACAGTGCGCCACACTTTTTCCATGACCCTCAAACCTCACTGCAAGTTGGGGTCTATTTAACTACCTCTCTAGTTTAACCTTGCTCTTAAAATATAATTTGACCAATTAGATATACACAAGATGATAAGTGAAGGCTTTAAAAGCATTTTCTAGTGGGACTTACCTTCTTCTTGTTCTTGGGCACACTGCAGTCATCACCATGTGAGTAAATCTTAGTAGAACTGCGAAAAAATGGGAGACCTGTGAGTTGTCATGTATAGGTACTGAATCACCCACCAGACCAAAGAATTCTGACCAGAGGCTCAACCGAGCTGATGAATAGAACCAAATTAGAGCTGACCTGTCACCTCACAGAATTGTCATAGAGAATATATTTTACTGCATGCCCATTTTGTGGTAATTGGTGTACAGCATTAATTAAGGGGTACAATTCTAATTTGTGGCATACTTATATTGTTTGAAATAGCTACTTGTTCTATGTCATGACTCCAGGAAAGAAAAAATTGTAATAGAAGAAATTAAGACAAGCGGTTTGAATCTATGTACATAGTTCGAGGTAGCAAAAATTTAACTTGTATTTAGAGGTAAGTAAATATCAAATGCATTATGGCTACACAAATTCTCACCTTAATTTCAAAAGATCAGGATGAAATATTTTCCAGTGTTTGTGCTTTACTGAAACAAAAAGATCTAATAGAGGTCATTTTCCTCTCTCATCCAAACACACTACCAAGTCTGTTTTATAAAACATCTTGAAATAACAGTGATTGCTTCTGATGCTAAATATGTTTGGCAATGTTTGCGTCATTTAAAGCATGGATCTGAAGGAGTACTTCTGCACTTCGTTTGTTCTAATCCCCTTCTACTCATAAGACAGCTCATCTAAATGCAAATATTTGTTGCTACTTATGACTATAGATACAATCTATTGGCTGCAGGGCAAACATCTCCAAGAAGTATGTGGTGAGCTCACATATTTAAACATATGGCTTACTATCATCAATCAAAAATAAATTAGATCTTTTTATCATAAAGCAAACAGAAGTCTATTTAAAATATACAACGCTTAATGAGTTATAGACCTCATATTTGTCATTGTATTGAAGAACTCTTTCAGACAGTAAATAGCAGAATTCTTTCCTTTCAGGCAAGCCACCCTACTCTTTTGTCTCTGGCCAAAGAGCATATGTTAAGCACATGTAAAGAGCACAGCTTTGGAGTTAGAAGTATTCTTCTTGATTTTTCTGTATTAAAAATAAACAGCCATATTTTGTGTGATAATTAGATATTTAAAGTATATACAAATAACTTTTCTTATCTCCAACAAGTAGTTATTGCCTATTTGCTGGCTATCATTTGTTAGGCATCAGTCAGCATACATGACGTGGGCTCTCTCATTATTTCTCACAGAGACTCAGCAAAGTAAGCCCTTCCACTGTTCCCATTTTACACACCAGGAAAATAGGCTTTGGTGAGTTCCACTAACTGATCCAAAGTGCTAAGCTTTGTGGTTTATTGAGTTAAGATTCAAGGAAAGTCTGAATCTAGAGCCCAGACTTGTAATTATTTGCCCAATTGAAATCTTGTTGCCTTCGGTTGTGTACCCAGAGATGTGACCCCACCAGGCTCTAGTAGATAGTTCTAATCCAGTGCTTACACAGAAGGACCCGCTTAATCGAAATGATTCACAAGACAAAACTAAAATACATAATGGATTAGTAGTTAGGATAGCAGGCTCATTGGAATGGGTGAGAGTTGATAGTCGGAGGGCTGGTAACATGTGTGAGATTTTCCAAAGGAGAAACAACAAAAATAAGTCACTTTGTAAGAAAAAAAAAAGACATTCCTTCCCTATACCTTCATCTCAGTTCTCTTGGTAATCTTTCTTCTCCATGTAAAGACAATAACAACAGCAACAATAACAATAATAACATCAAGAATAATAATGGGCACACATGCGAGAAACTGTACACTTTAAAGTACTGTAAGTATCAATCTTCATTCAACAGATACTTGTAATCAGCTACTGTGCCAGCAACAATTGCCAGACTGGTTACAAACAGCTCAGCCTATATACACAATGTAGATACAGCATGCGTGCTCAAAGTCAGAACTGTCTTTTATGACACCACGGTCAAAAAGTTAGCAATGTCTCCAAAATATTTTTGTTTTCTTTACTAACTCCGTCAGTCATCTGCAAAAGTATATAAATACTTTTGAATTAGTATACGCATCTTCCTCTTGGACATCTGGCGTAACGTGGGCCATATGTTTATTCTCAACTGACTTGTCATTCTGTTTTTGGCTTACAGTCTCAAGTTTCAAAGGTCGTTCCTTATATTCTGAGATTTTGTGATTTCAACTCACTGCGCTCTCTCCTAATTTCATATGGCACTCACTTCATGACATCTTTCTACGTCTTTGTCCTTCCATGTTCCCAGTCTGAAGAATCACAGTATTTTTGAGACTCCTTTTAGAAACTTTAGGTGTTTTGTATGTAATGTCAGGCATCTGTCTGAAAGTGGAATAAAGAAGGGAAACATGAGGATGTATTCATGCATCCAGATGTTTGGCATTATACAGCTAAGTTTCTAGTTCTCTTCTGGATAGTTACAGGCAGGGAATAAGTTACTCTACTTTCCTTTCTCTGAGAGTCACTGACGAGTACACGTGAGTAATAAGACTTCAAAATGATAAATCAGCAAGTCCGGGTGTCAGCACATCCACGGAGGTGATAGGATTCAGTTTTTGTTCTCTGGCTCTAACACAGTAAGACAATTTCCCCCTGGTGACTTGTAGCAGCACAGAAGGAAAACTGAGCTTCTTAAAGGGAAGCCTCCAAGAGTGTTTTGCAACCAGATGGGGGCTTTGTTGCTATTGTGGGTGCTGTAAAGTTAGGACATCCTGTGGTTTGGTATGGATTAGAGAAAGTGGTCAGGAAGATATATCAAGGAAGTGTTCTCTAAAACATTTTATCTCAAAGGAGGCCTAATTGTCTAACTTGTAAATAGCCACAGTTCTTCCATAGTACAGTGCACAGGACATCTTACAAGACAAATTAGCTACAATATTTGGATAATGGAAGAAAAGAGATATTATAATATTACATGCAATGAGCAAAGTACTGCAGTTTCTAATTAAGTGCCCAAGTCAGTTCTACAATGAACTATTTGTTGAGCTTCTAAAATATAATTTGCAACCTTTGAAAAATGACTCAGGGCTATACAGCAAAAGCAAAGATATTTATTCTGGGGCACATGGATTGCATTATTGTAGCTTAAGGCTCACTTGCCCTGCACAGGCTAGGCCTGTCCACCTGGTACAACTGGAAACAGGAGACCAGGTGGTTTGACGAGAGAGGCACTTATTGGCCTTACCTGGCAGTGACCCAAGTGTCACCCTGACCAAAATTCCCAAAGCAGCTTAGCTGTTGTGTGGGATGTGGTACCTTCTGACTTGGAAATGGTTGAGATACCAAGGGGAAAACTGAATCCCAGTGGTGCCCAGGCAGCTCTGTGATATGTTAATAAGGATTTCCAAGGTCAGGCTATGGAATAGCCACCTCCTAGATTGTCTGTTAAGGGAGAAGTTGAAAAGCAGACTCTGACATGGATATATAACTGAAGGAAAGGCAAAACATATTTTCCCTGTTCATATTTTCATATTTTTATTTTCACCTCAGTTGTCCTACGTTATTTGGAGTCTTTTTTCTGTCTTTTCTTTTTTCTTTCTAATTTGGAGTTACCTAAAAATTCCCCTTAACTCTCAGGGAAAGAAAGCCTTAAAGTTTTGCAAAATAGCCTCAGGAGGCTGCTTGGCCAGTAAACCTCTCTTACAAAACATTTTGATGAGTCATGTGTAAATGAATCAAGTATATTAAGGCCAAGTTTTTTTTGACAAGCATGAGCTGAATAAAAATGGATGAACGTTGGGAGAAGAGAGAGATGGAGGTCTGAAGGAAGAAGGTGTGAATTCTGCTGCTCACAAATAGCCACTCTGATTTCTTTACAGGCGAGGTGTTTTTGCATACATGAATGCAACTTGTACTCTATTCTCTCAACATTTTCATTAATCCAGCAGAGAATCAGGAGATAGCAGTTGGATTAATTGCTCTTCCATGTTTTCCCAAAGCAACCTAAATACCATCACAGCATGTCACAATTCCATGTGGTAAATAATGCTTCTCATATTTGTGCCTCTCATTTTATTCACAGGATACTCTCTATGATTCTTACTATGATTTATTATAATTATATATTTTTTATAAATATATATATTTTATATTTATTTTTATAAATAATTATAAATCTAATGACCTATAGAATTGAGGAAAAGGGACTAAAGATGGAAAAGGACCTGGAGAAAAGCTTAAACTGAGGTTTTAAGGATATAGATGATTTATCAATGAATAGAAGTACAATGAACTCAACAGGAGAAAAAGGATTCTGAGTATGTATGGTGCATTGTACCCTTAGGTAATTAAAATACTCTGGGATCACAGAAATGAAGTGTAAGGGGTAAGTTTAGAAATTACTTGAAACAAATCTCACGATATTGCTTTGAGACAATTAGTAAAGTGCAGAAAGATTGTGATGTGAAAAAAAAGAGAGAGAATGAGAGTTGAAAACGCCATGCTGGTTATAAGGAACTTGGAATGAAGGTTAGTGATGCGGTGGTGTTTAAGGAAAATGCCAACATAGGTGTGAAAAAATAGCTATAGAAACTGAGACGGAAGAATAAGACAGGATGGTTAAATGCAAAGGAAATGGCCATTGACAGCAACAACAGCCACGCCCACTGGAAACAGTAAAAATCCTGACAAGAAGAAAACTCCGGAACACAGAATCTCAGCCTCACAGAAAAATACATTTCTACCGTTACCTATCTGCGGCTACCTTCATTGTTCTTAGTTTCCCCAACTGTCAACAGGAAATAAAAGTATAACTCACAAAGGATTAACTGATTTCATATACAAGGTTTTTTAAAAGATGACCTTAACAAATGTTGTAGCTCTAGCGAAATGCAAAGAAAATATGGTCACCTATCTCTTCGAGCTCATTTCATAAAGCCTTGTCATTGGATACACAGGACTTGACTGCATGCTAAGTCCATACTATCCTGACAACATGCACTCTCATCACTTTTAGTTAGTCTTTGAAATGATACCAAATGATAGACACTATCCCTAATATTTTGCAGATGAGGGCACTATAGCGTGGAGAGTTTACAAACTTGTTCAGGCATAGAGCAAGGAAGTAATGAAGAGGAACTACATAGTGAAGTCCCTCATATTTGATTTCTAGCCATAAATAAAGGACATTGAGCCTATAATTCGTGATCCTAGAGAAGCTAAATAAGAAGGTGACCCTAAAGAAAAGCATATAGGCATCCTCCTGAATATTAACCTTCATCAGGCGATGAAAGGAGACAGAGACAGAGACCCACATTGGAGCACCAGACTGAAATCTCAAGGTCCAAATCAGGAGCAGAAGGAGAGAGAACATGAGCAAGGAACTCAGGACCGCGAGGGATGCACCCACACACTGAGACAATGGGGATGTTCTATCGGGAACTCACCAAGGTCGGCTGGCCTGGGTCTGAAAAAGCATGGGATAATACCGGACTATCTGAACATAGAAGTCCCATGTTTTAAAATCTCGCTACTAACTTTGTGCAAACTCAGGTTTCCTTGCATTTGAAGAGAAATGTTTATATGTTAAGGAAGAAACTTGGGAACAGTATGGAGTATATGGTGCACTTTCTCATGTTGTGTCAATGAGGGAGCTGATGTACCACTATCCTTGGGAGACACTTGATGCCATGGAGTGTAGAGAAGTAAAAATCTAGAACAAATAGCAAAGTTCTTAGTTATTGTATTACAATCCTAAACTGTGAAGATGCTGGGTAATCACAAATCAATAGACTCCTTGAAACAAGTAAATGAATGGTCCAGTCCATAATCATGACTCTTTGTCTTAATCACAAAACTAAGTTACATACAAAAATTATCTTTTGCCAATATCATAAACATCACATGATCAAAAGAGCAATACCTCTGTGCAGTGAATGGTTTTGTGCGTCAGCTTGCCACAAACTAGAGTCATCAGAGGACGGAGCCTCAGCTGAGGAAATGTCTCCTTAAGATCTAGCTTACAAGGCATTTTCTCATTTAGTGATTAGTGGGGGAGGCCCAGCCTATGGTGGGTGGTGCCATCCCTGGGGCAGTGGTACTGGGTTCTAGAAGAAATCAGGCTGAGCAAGCCACGGGGTGGGGAGGGGCGAGTAAGTAAGAAGCTCTCCTCCATGTCCTCCACATCAGCTCCTGCCTCAGGAATCCTGCCCTGTTGAGATCCTGTCCTGACTTCCTTCAGTGATGAGCAAGAATACCGAAGTACAAGCCAAATAAACCCTTTCCTTTCCAACTTCTTTTCTGGTCACGGTGTTTTGTCACAGCAAGAGAAACCCTAAGATACTTTGTCACTTTTTATTGCACAAGCATACAGATAAGGCAAATCAATTTAGCTTCTTATCTCCTTCCAGCAAGTTCTACTTTAACATTACTCAAGCATCATTGTAAGTCATTTTTTGGCATAAACTACTGTTCCTTCCAAGGAAGAAGAGACAACAACTTGATGAACTTAGGGAAAGGGCAGCTGAGACCTTCCTAAGGTCTCAGGTTCTCTGGGGGTCAATGTGTGTACCGCCATGGGTCCATGAGAATTGTCACCCTGGTGATTATAGATCAAAGACAATCTAAAGTGACCTCTAGAAGTGTAGTCATCACCTGATGACATGCTCACAACTATGAATAGCCCAATGTTTGTAGACACCAGTGGCATTTATGCTTTGAGTTTGTTAGTCCTAAGAAGATCTACTAGCACGTAGGTTAAAGAGAGAGCCAAAATGGAGGCAGGCTCACCATGTGAATGGTGAATTTCTGAGAAGTGAAGGCCAGATGACATCATGTTATGGTTTGGCTCGAGTTGTAACAGTGAAGAATGGTGGAAAAACTGAGTGATCCCATGGCACACAGATGCCTGGGCATGAGGACCGCAAAAGAGCTTGAACCTTAAAAGTGACTGCCACATTCATTTTTGAGTGGTTTTTCCTTTTAAGAGAAGAACAACATCCATCGTATTAAATAAATGTTACTAAATTTAACTGGACTTTCCTCAGTTAAAGTTTTGTCTGCATTTAATTAGTAAGTGTGTTTGCATTTCATCGCTTAAATAATTTGCATGCATAAGAACTTGTAAGTAGATTTAGATTTCTACATATTTTAGTAATAGTCTAACGAAATTCAGTTTAAAAAAACTGCTATTAAACAAAACATTTGTCTCTTATAAAACAGGCATATCTATTACTCAGGTTTGGAAAAACATTGAAGCTAAGGAAATTAACTCAGGTTTTGAAGACAGAATTGTGTCAAAATCTCCAATCTTTTACTTTAATAAAAATCAGCTAGGGTGTGTAGCTTGACTGTTTTAAGCCTAAGTTTTCTCCTGCACTTAGTAATTTTCTAATATGCCAGAAATGTTCAAAGTACTGAAATCTATCTAGTAAATTTTTGTGTTTTAAGCCATCCTCTGTGGAAGAAATATGTACAAGTAAGAAAATTGAAACATTGAGGAGTTGCATAATGTGTTTAGTTACATCCATTAGCAGTAAAAATCAATAAACTCCCTACATAAGAAATGTAAAGAAAACTAAAGTCCAGCTGACTCACATTGATTGAAATTGGTTACACAAAGAATCCCTGGGAGGTCACAGGCTACTCTGGCCAAGGGAGCAGGTCAGATATTCATCTCTCCCACCTGTCTTCCAAGTTCAGTAATCGCATCCCCAGCTCCGAAGCAGTACAGCTGTGTGGCCTCCCCTTCCTCTCTACTCCCACCTCCAGCAGATCTCACAGATCTTCATCTCCAAATTTTCTTCCCCCACTCATGACTTAATACTAGTCTCCAACTCCAAGTGACATTCCTTGGTAACCCACAGATCACTCAGCCATGAAAGCAGGAAGCCTCTTTATCTCCACTCTTCCTCTTCTCCTCCAAATCCAATCCCCTAGTCGCACCTTCAACTCTGTAGCAGACCACCTGTTCCCCTTCCTCCCCGACTCCGTCCTAATCTCCAGCGCATCACACAGATCATCACCAACTTTCTTCCCTACTCACCCTGTTATTTCAACCCCTAAATACAGCAGGAAGTCCCTAGGAACTGGGCAGCCAAGTTTGCCAGAGAAGCAAGTAGACCTCCAAAGCTGGTAAGAGAACTTCAGCTCTTCATTCTCTTTCCTTTCCTCCAAATCCAATCCCTAGACCATTCTTAGCTCTGCAGCAGAGGGCTTGTAGGGTCCTTTCCTTACTCTTTACCTCCGTTACCCTGTGACTAAGCAGATCCTTGTGGAACACCTCAATTTCCTTCTTTCTATTGTACTCAGATCTCATTCTAGATCATCCTCATTCCTAATTGATGGCTCCTAGTACCCGGAACCACATTTATTTTCCAGAACACGCAGTGACCACACCAAGTAGGAACCTAGAAAATTTTCTGCCAGACAATACACAGGTACTATACACTCCTAAGATCCAGAGAGGGTATTGGAAATGAAAGGGAATACACACACACACCAAAGACAAAATCAGATAGCAGTATCAAAAACTATAATCCTCCCAAATCCAGATGCCTAGAGGGCATCATACAAACATAATCAATTACTGCAAGGAGAATATGACTCCACTAGTGCCCATCAATGCTACAACAAGCTTTGAGAATCACAAAATTGCTGGGGCACAAAGGTAAATATCTGAATAGCATTTATGAGTAAGACCGAAGTTCCAAAAGAAGAAATATGGAGATCCCTGAAAGAAACCTCTAAAATTCAAAGAGTGGTATGAAAATAAAAAAACAACCCAAGACCTGAATGTGGAAATAGAATCAGCAAAGAAAACCCAAACCGTGAGAAATCTAGAAATGAAAAATCTAGGAACTTTAACATGAACCTCACAGGGAAGTTTTACCAACAACATAAAAGAAACAGAAGAGAAAATCTCAAGCACCGAAGGTATGATAAAAGAAATGGATACCTCAGTCAAGGAAAACGTTAAATCTAATAAAGAAAAGAAATCCTGGCAGAGAACATTGAGAAAATGTTTTGACTTTTAAGTATAGAGGAAGGAGAAGAAATATAGGTCAAAGCACAGAAAGTATTTTAACAAAACAATGAAAAAAAATCTCTCTAACCTAAAGAAGGAGATGCATATCAAGGCATAAAATGCATACACAGCTCCACGTAGACTGGGCCAGAAAAGAAAGTCTCCACATCACACAATCACCAAAACATTAAACATGCAGAACAAAGAAAGAATATGAAAAGCTTCAAAGGAAAAGTACAAGTAATATACAAATTCTGACCTTTTAGAATACAACCTGACTTCTCAACAGTGACTCTAACACCCAAAAATGCATGGACAGATAGTCTACAGAATCTGAGACCACAGCTGCAAGTCAAGACTACTATACACAGCAACATGTTCAATCAAAATAGGTGAAGAAAATGAGACATTCTATGATAAAATTAAATTTGAGCAAAATATATCTATAAATACAACCTTGAAGAAAGATCTAGAATAAACACTCCAACTTAAAAGTTAAGCACACTCAAAAAATACCACCAGACCAGCAATCAAATGATAACACACACACACACACACACACACACACACACTACAACAGAATCACAGATATCCACAAACAATGCTCATGATACCTTCCAACATCAATTGGAAAATAATTTAAATAAAAAGACATTTAAAAACAGAATGGATGAGAAATCAGGACTCATCTTTCTTCTGCCTTCAAGAAACACATCTTGGGGCTGGAGAGAGGGCTCAGAGGTTAAGAGCATTGTCTGCTCTTCCAAAGGTCCTGAGTTCAATTCCCAGCAACCACATGGTGGCTCACAGCCATCTGTAATGGGGTCTGGTGCCCTCTTCTGGCCTGCAGGCAGACACACAGACAGAATATTGTATATATAATAAATAAATAAATAAATAAATTTTTTTTTTTTAAAAAAAGAAAGAAACAGATCTTAACATCAAGGACAGACTTCACCTCAATATAAAATAATGGAAAACAATATTCCAAGCAAACGGACATAAAAAGTAAGTTGCACCCATTTTAATTTCTGGAAAAAAAGACTCCAAATGAAACAAGTCAAAGGATATAGGAAGAAATCTACACGCTCATCAAAGAAAAAAACCTCCACCAAGAGGACATTGCAATCTTTGACACTGACACCCCAACAAAGTGTACTTTAAGTCTGAAAAAAAGCACTTCTACAGCTTAAATCATATACTGACCCTCACACAATGTTAGTGGAAGACTTCATTGACAGACTCTTGCTAATAGACAGGAAATACAGATAAAACTAAACAGAAATGCTGGAGCTAACTGAAGTTATAAACCAAATGGATCTAACAGACATATACAGAATATTTGACCAAAACAAAAAAGAATGTATCTTCCTCTCAGAATATAATGAAACATTTTTTCCAAAACTGACCACATACTCAGTCACAAAGCAAGTCTCAAAGGATGCAAGAAAATTGAAATAACACCTTGCATGCTATCTGACCATCATGGATTAAAGCTGGATCCCCACAACAGAAACAACAAAAAGCTTTCAAACTCATAGATGCTGAACGACTGACTACTAAATGAAAAAATAGATCAACACACAAATTTAAAAAGAATTAAGGCTTTCAACAATGCCACATATGATAGGAGGCTAATATCCAATACACATAAAGAACTCAAAACACTAGATGTCAAGAAAATAAACAACTTAATTAAAATACATATCTAAACAGAAAATTCTCAAAAGAAGGAACTCACAAGACTTAGCAACACCAACAGAAATGTTCAATATCTTTAGCGATCATAGAATTGCAAATCAAAACTACTTTGAGATTTTATCTTATACCCATCAGAATGGCTCATATGGATAAAATAAATGACAACTCATGCTTGCAAGGATGTAGAGGAAGCCAAACACTTACTCATTGCTGGTGAGAGTGAAAACTTGTACAGCCACTGTAGGAATCAATGTGGAGTTTCCTCGGGAAGAAGGGAATCAAGCTACCTCAAGATCTATCTATGCCAGTCTTTGGCCCAAACCCAAAAGAAGATTTATCTTACCACAGAGACACTGCCTCACTCGTGTTCACTGTTTCTCTATTTATAGTATCCTGGAATTGAAAACTACCTAGACACCCCTCAACAGATAAATGGATAAAATCAGATCCATTTACACAATTGAATAATAATCATCTGTTCAAATAAAAGCATAAAATTTCAAATAAATGGATGGAGATAAAAAGTCCTAAGTAAAGTAGCCTGGATACAGAAAGACAAACATTGTGTGCATTTGCTTATATGTGGATACTAGTTGTTAAGTAGATGATAACAAAGTTACTATCTTTAGAGCTGCAGAGTTTAGATATGACTAGTTAGGGGCAGGGTTGTCAGTATATATCCCTCATATAGTGAAATAAAGTAAATATTTACTTATGCATGAAGAGAAGACTGGAATGAAAGGACAAAAATGGGATGGAGAGTGAAGAGGGGTGTGAGGCAAGGGAAATGGGGAAAGATAGCTAAGATTAAGGACAATTTGAAAGGTAGTATGGAAAACTACTACATTAGAAAATTCCTAGCCGGGCGGTGGTGGCGCACGCCTTTAATCCCAGCACTTGGGAGGCAGAGGCAGGTGGATCTCTGTGAGTTCGAGACCAGCCTGGTCTACAGAGCTAGTTCCAGGACAGGCTCCAAAACCACAGAGAAACCCTGTCTCGAAAAACCAAAAAAAAAAAAAAAAAGAAAAAAAGAAAAAGAAAATTCCTAACGTAATCCATATATGAAGGGGATCTCAATGAAATTGTCAAATTATGGGAGAGACAGACCCCAAACTGGACATCTCTTCTCATCAAATGAAGTTTCCAATACAGGCAATAGGTAATATTTAATTAAATTGTTGGCAAACGGGGTCTTCTGGGAACTAGCAAACCACCCAGGAAGTTGCCAAGACTGTAGGTGGCTTTCCAGAAACTGACAGCAAGGTCACATTGCTGAAGACAACACCCAATACAAGTCACTGAACATGAAGAAGTCAGGCTGGTGCCTGTGTAGATCCTTCACTGGTATCCCCTAAAATCTTGGTACATGAAGTTACTCTGCAGGCTAACAAAGGAGACATATAAGCACCACCCAAACCACAAACTCTTTGCTCTGCATTGCTGTCCTGCCTGTAAGATAGACCAGTGAAATAGTGGCACAAAGCTTGTGGGTGTAATCAATGAATATGTGATTGAATTTAACTTCACCTTGGGAGACTTAACAACCTGAGTCTTAATAGCCCAGTCCCATAGGGTAAAATAAAATAAAACTGTTACCAAAAAAGGGGGGGAAATGGCTCCAAATGACCATCTATACTCATAGATCAATGCCTTCTCAGCCAATTTCAGAGAAGCTCCCCCCCGTACCCTGCACAGCACATGGGAACAAATGTAGAGACCCACAATCAGACATTATGCAGAGAGTGGGAGACCTTGGAACACTCAGCTCTAAGCAACATAAAAATGTCTTCATCAAATCTGCCCCTTCGGGAATCAGGGAATCCTGCAGACCCTGCGTTTCAGCCTTCAAATTTGCCCCAGAAATATCTGGGCTTATTTCTTCTTCTACTAGATCTGACTTTTGCAAACAACACTTTTCAAAATTTGCATAACCACAAAAGGGGATCAGATTTAAAATAAAACCCTGCTGATACTATACAGGCAAAGAGAATTATACTCCTTTGGATTTGAGACCTCCTCCGCAAGGTATACTCAGAGAAACTGCCTGGTCAGGTGTGTTGCCTGCAAACCATGTGACCAGATGCATCAGCAGACAAAATATATAGGAAGAGGCTTCAGCATTGAGAATTATGAACTAGAAAATATCCACAGCATGGGAAATCCTTCCTCAAATGTTCAGGAGGAATGTCCAGATTCAATATTTTTCTACTTCTGTTGAGGTGTTACAGGAAGATTTGATGATACCAAGTCAAAGAAACATACAAAAAAAAACACCCAAAGATTCAGTCCCCAGTAATGGTGGAAGGTGTAGTTTAGGACCTAACTGGCACACTGAAGCAGAATGAGTGAATGCTTTCAAAAAAGAAAAGTATTTTAAATAGAACCCACAGTCTGTTAACACAATAAGATAAATATTCAGGAAATCGTTCATTATATCCTGATCCAGGAAAGTCTAGTATTGAATAAAAAACATAATCAAATAAAATCAACACAAAAAGGTCCATGTTGAAATTTTCTCACATGAATTTCAAAACAACAATCAAGAAATGTTTCAACAAGCATTTTCTAATCATCTTGAAAAAATAAAAAAGTGAAATCTCAACGAAGAAATGGATTATAAGAAGTGCCAAGTGAAAATTATGTAACTCAAAACTGTTCACAATAGGATAAATCCCAAAGAAACATCAAAATCTATCACAATTAAACTTCTGCAAATGAAAAGTAATGGAAAAACATTGAAAGCAAACAGAAAGAACAGCCGGATTGTCCTTAGGGGTAGACTAACCAGAGGTTTCTATTCTGAAGCTATGGAGCTAGAAGGCAAAGGGCATAATATTGTGCCATGTGAATGAAAACATATTCTGTAAACTATGAACTGTATATCTAAGCCAGTGCAGCCTTCAGGAATGAAAGATAAATAAAAACTTTTTTTTTTCAGCACTGGATATCTGAAAGAATTTGTTACTAATGGATCTTCCCATAAATGTTAAAGAAAATTTTCAACTGGGAAATGATAACATGAGTATTAAAAATCTGGAATGAAAAAAGAGGGACAGCAATATCAGAAATGCAAGTTTGTATGGCATGGTAGCCTTTTCCTTATGACTGTACCAAGTCATAAGTGGTAACTAGGGTAATTTATGTGGTGTCATTTGACCCACTTCATAGCATTTTGTGTGTAACGAGGGCAAAGGCAAAAAAATAAGAAGAGTTTTCATACTTAGCTGCAAATAGTAAATGTTCAGGTCAGAAAAAATGGTGGTAAGTCATTTAGGCATATTGTATTATGTAGAGCATATAATAAGTAAAGATGATTTGGCAATATACTAAGAAACAATATACACAGATACAGAAAGATGCATCAAAAAGTTTATATATCACACGCAAAGGCAAAAATAAAATTAGTAAGAAAAAGAGAACAAAAATATATAGCAATCAAAAATACTAACAAATCAATATGAATGTAAATGGTTTAAATATACCATTAATATAGCAGAGGAACGTGCAAAAGGAAGAGTAAGGACACTTAATCCAACTTGATAGCTTAACAGAGTTAACAGGTCAAATTTAGTGGCATAGATAAATTGAAGGTAAAGAAATAAATGATAAAAACAGGTTTTGTAAGTACTATCCAGAAATGAAGGAGTTCTGGTGGCATCAAATTAAATAGACTTTAGAGCAAAAGAATTGGTGCAGACCAAAAGGAAGACTTGCAACAATAATAGCAATTATTCACCGGGGAAGACGGTTTTCAACACATGGAGTCAAAGTAATAGAGCTCCAAGTCCAATAAACAACACAAGTGTCCCTAGAATTACAGAAAGAATCGTGTCCTCATGAAGCCATTGAAAGTTGTCAGCACTACAGTATTTACTGAAGCTGGGGTACTGAGTCCCACAGCTTAGCCCCACATCTAGCTTTTGTGATTGCTGCTTTCAGAGAAAGACTGTCTTTTCACGTAGTGCAACCTTCAGGGAAATGCCAAGGGTCAATATTTGAAGTGTAGTTTCTACTGGCTGGTGTTCATTTTTGTACCGACCACTGTAAAGTTGAAGTTTGTAATCCAATGTTTGTAATCCAGAGATATCATAATTGCTGGAGCTCAAAGACAATAGTGGCAGATATCAATACCACTTTCTACATATTGCAGTTTTATTAGTCAGGTCAGCAGGAAAACACACTATCTTGCCATCACTATCAATCAGCAGCACCTGAATGACATCTGTAGTCTAGTGATACTTTATTTGTATTTTAATAACTAAAGCTTGCCAGAAGACCAGAGTGCAAAGCTAAGCCCCTAGAGGCCAGCGAGTGGTGGAGCACACCTTTAATCCCAGGGCTCGGGAGACAGAGGCAGAGGGATTTCTGTGAGTTCAGGGTTACCATGGGTTTCACAAGATTGGTCCAGATCCAGGTGGTGGTGACTTATACCTTTAATTCCAGTCTTTGGGAATCATACACCTTTAATCCCAGAATGTGGGAGGTGGAGACAGGAGTGATAGGGCTGGGTGGAGAGAGAAATATAACTGGGAAGAGACAGGAACTCATTGAAGTGTGGAGTCTGAGGTTTGGTGGGGAACCAGTACAGTCCAGGCAGACTGAGGACAGCCCCTTTTTGGTCTGAACATTGGTAGCGGTAAAGGATCTCTCCAGTGGCTTACTGCTCTGCTTCTCTGACCTTCAGCTTTAACCCCTGTATTTGTCTCTGGCTTTTTATTATTTGTGTTACACTGTAGAATACTCCTCCCAGTAAAAACACCACATATATTTGCTTTGAGCTCTTATGAGACATTCACCAGTTTTGGCAATATATTAAGCTATATAAAAAAAAAAACTCAATATAGTTAAAGTAACTGAAAAACTTACAATATTCACTACTTTTAATATAATTATGCTTTATTTCAGTAAGAAAAGACCACAGGAGATCTCTATATATTTGTAAGTCGAGTACTACTTTCTGAACAACTAAGAAAGAAAAGATCTAAGACATAATTGGTATATAGACTGAAGGAGCGTGTTGAATATACATCAATGGGAGAGTTCAGAGTACTAAGATCTTACATTACAGATGAAGAGAATTATCACATTAAAAATCTAAGTTCCCATCACAGGAAACTTGAAAAAGGAAGCACAATAAACACAAAGGTTGAAGCAAGAAAACACAGAAACAATAAGGTCAATGAATCTGAAATCTAGTCCAGAAGACCCGGAGGAAGTAATTTAGTCCAAACCTTATGGCCCCAAGGCCAGCAGAATCAGAGTTCCATGTTCTGATTTATCCCAAGTCTAAGTCAAAGACAGAAAAAAACTGATTCCCAGCTTGTATATAAAGCAGACAAAAATTAAATCCTTTCTTATGTTTTCTTCCTTCCTTTCTTTCTTTTTCTTTCTTCCTTTCTTTTATATCTATCTGTCTGTATGCCTGTCTGTCTGTCTACCCGCCTACCATCTATCCATGCTTTTGAATATATGTGCCACAGCACACCCATGGAGATCACCGGACCGCTTGAAGAGTTGGTTTCTTCTACCATGTAGGTTCCAGGGTTTGAATTCACATCATTCATTAGGCTTGAATGCAGGCACCATTAGCCACATTCCAGAAAGTACTTCCTCCTGTATCCTTTTATTCTCTTTAGGCCTTCAGCAAAATATATGGAGCCAGCCCACACTGCAGGAAGAAGTATGACTTACTCAGGTAGCTCATGCACTTATTAAAGAAGAAACACCTTCATAGAAATGTCCAGAAAGAATATTTAAACAGATACCTGGCTCCCAGTGGCCCATCAAATCTCCATATTACCATATTCCTTTAGATTCCTGAGTTATACAGTGATGATATTAATCTATATCTGTTTCTGCTCAGTGAGACAAAATATATTTCACTTTTTTATGTGCTAAACACGATGCTATATTCAGAACATTGAAAACTCTGTCTTCTGAAGACAAGGATAAATTAAATACTATTATCTTTAATATAAATAGATCCATAGTATAAAATGGTCTTTGGCAGCCCCTGATCCATAATATTTGCGACTTATTGACTCATATATGCTTTAAATACAGAAGTCTGATATTTTATAAATAGGAATCAAGATCAAGTTGCATTTTAAAATATATTAAAGTACAGAGATGACAGATTTCATGAAAATCTATGAGCTTTGTATCCTTCTGCGTGAATGCCTGGTAGGTTTATTCTCTCATAACCCACTGCACATGGTTTCAGTTACTTTTGCAGAAAAGGTCATTGGAAGCATAAGTTCCAGATTTTGTTTCTAAGTTTCTTCCCAAGTACCTGTGGTGCAGAGGGAAAGTGGAGTAGAGGCAATAGTGTCTCTTATGGAGGACATAAACTCAAGTAAGATGTCAGACAAATTATTTATGTCCCTGGTGACCCATTTCAGTATCCTTCTGGGTGTGAAGGAAACAAAGATAGTATAGATGAACAAATACATGATAGATGATACATACATAGACAGACAGACAGGTAGACAGGTAAATGGATATATAATAAAATAAAATAAGTGGGAAGGTCACAGAGTTAACTCATCAAGAACCTGAAGTCTGGATCCAAATAGATGAATTTTGAAGCTGTTTTCCTGTTAACATCTCTGATACCTTGTGGAGGAATTTTACTTTCCTTGGGATGATTAACTTGTCTACAAAGTATGATAAACACATGCAGTTCTTACAGATAAGGCAAATATTGCCTCTGCAATGCCTGAGGAGCAACTAACCCCAAGGAAGGAGCTGAGGGTTGCTGTCCTTCCTTAAATTACTCTAAGTGTGAATTTGCATCTTTCTCTATATAGTGTCTGGATAAGAGTGAACAGCTGGAGAGCCTGGCAAACTGGCAATGACAATTGACTGCAATATGAAAAGAGTGTCTGCTTCAATTATATTTTATGATTGTCCTAATATAGAAAGTGTATAAAGACCACAAAGATAGAAGAAGCAAACTGGCGATGTAAAATGAGATTGCTACCAGAATTCTAAAAACACTCTCCAGTTTTAATTTTGAAAATATTGGAACTCTGCTTGAGGGTTGAGATTAGATGTGTAGGTCTGTCTTTGATATTATATATATAAACACACACACATATATATATACATACATGTATATATATGCTTCAGTTTTAAAACATGATATTTACACAACATATGCATAATATTGTTCAATGAAAATAAAAAGAAATAGAGGGGCTGGAGGATTAGTTTAGGGACTAAAAGCGTTTACTACTCTTCTAAACTAAAAGACTATAGTTTGAGACCCAACACCCTTGTTAGTGGATCACAACCACTTGTAACTCCAGTTCCAAGGTATCTGACAATTCTGACTTTTCGAAATACAGGTGGCATTCACTCCAACAGTCTCTCTCTCTCTCTCTCTCTCTCTCTCTCTCTCTCTCTCACACACACACACACACACACACACACACGGACACACACACACACATAATAGTTTAAGAATAAAAGTTTTGGAAAAGGAAAATCTTAACATGTCTCTACTGTCTCACTCTATCCATGGTGCAGAAAGCTTGGCTTTCCACTCTGTCTCTTGCTATTTAGCCTGGGTGCAGACATCCCCTTCTCTGTGTTTGTGGGAAAGACTGAGGTTTGCCTGGCTCCAAACTGCTAATCCAAGGAAACATCCTCCATTCCTCACTGGGGTTTGAATCCAAAGGAAAGTTGGAGGCGGCTGTGGCTGAGCAGTTGGAAACACTTTCCAGAAGAGTTAGTGTGTCACAGTTTTGCATAGACCTCTCGAACAATAAGAATCACTGAAAGGGCAGGCAGACAGAGTCATCGTTTATAGGGAGCTTTGTGGCCAGGTACCCTTCTGTGGGTTTTTGTAAACATTGTTTTATTGAGTCTTAATAGTCTTTCTTAGAGGTGGGCACCAATATCCCAAATTTACAGGGAGACATGTGGGTTCTGAGAGATAAAGAGGCAGACTTTAAACTGAGGTCGGCCCTAATGACAAACATCTTTACCAACACATTATGGCGCACAGTTTTGCTAAGGGATTTGGCCAGGCGTGAGTCTGAAATGACTCAGTGTGCTGAGGAAAGGCTGGCTCAGAGACAAGCTGCCTTTAGCCACAGTGCTAATCCAACTCCTGTTCAGTCCTAGAGGCCATTATTACAGCAGCAGCTGCAGCAAGCAGGCACAGGTTCTCTCTAGGGAGTGGGCAGAACACTCGGCCTAGGGACTGTGACCTGGGCCACGGAAAACCTGCAAGCCATGTGCTCTCAAAAGAAACCAGACTGCTTTGGAGAAGTTATCTTTTCCAGACTTTGCAAACCCTGGAGAGCTGGGCTTAGACTGGTTCAGACAGCGGATGGCAAAGACAAAGTAGAGGGGAGACACAGACAACAGGAGTGAAGCTGAACCTTTGATCTTTCCTAATCATGGCGTTCCACCAGGCACTTTCTGAACATGTAGTGCTCAGTTCCTAATGAAAATGGCTTAAGCCTGACTTTACTGGGTAGACTAAGGAAAAAAAAAAAAAAACATCTAGGGAAGCAAGCCAGATATTAGGTAACTCAAGACCACTCAGGAAATCAAAACAAAGTCACAGCTCCGTTAGTCAAGTGTGATGTTTGTGGAGGAAAGGCAAAGGGGGGGCTCAGGTAGCCAGAAATTTTTCTTCATTTCTTTTGCCCTGGAAAACACCGCATTCATTGCACATTCTGGTGCATCTTTTAACATCCATCCAGGCACAGATACAGGCCTTGGAGCACCTTTGCATGCTAGCTCTTAGCAGTTCACCTTAGAACAATGTGCTTTTAAACTCTTGGCAGAGGCAGAGTTGCCAGATGGACTCTTTGTGGAGTGTACATGTTCTGGGAGGAAGAAACTGTCTCATGGGATGTGTCTGATGGAAAACAAAGATATCCAGTGTATTACTCTCCATCTTAATAGTGCTTCATATTTACTGAGGGCTTTATTGTAAGACTTCATTGGTCATTGCCTACAACAACCCAAAGAGGAATATGGTGACATTTCCACTGTGCAAACGGAGATAAAACATGCGTAGGCTAAGTTATTTATTCCAGAAGAATTAGAAATTCCATACTCAGTATGTTTTCTGAGCCTCACTTGCCTCTGGTTCTCTGAGATAGTCGGTATGACAATAGAGATCTAAACAATCTGAGTTGCAACTTGAGGTGATACCATAAGTATCCATGCAAAGTATACATTTTTCTAAAAAGCAATAAATGCTCGTTAGCGAGAGACTATGAAGTTGGGTGTCTCTTTCTCCTAACTTGCAAGATCCTATGATTATCTGGCTTTCTTGGTTTATCTACAGTGACGCTACAATTACACCTCTTCTCTGTAGTCTCCTTCTATGTGTGCGTATCCTCTATGCTCTATCCGAAGTGTCTGCCTCCCACTACTCTTTCTTAGCTTAACCCCAAGATAATAAATCCCAAGTCACCTGCCTGTTCTTTCTCCTTTCTGCTTATTTGTGTGCTAATCCATCTTAATTTTCTTCCGTCCATCCTCTGCAAGAACAGAAGGAAGAGATATTAAAACTTGGTGCCTCTTTCCAAAGAAAGTAATCAGAGAAGCCCACACACAAAAGGATTCCACTGACAATCCCACGATAAGTGGTGTAATGACTTCACCATTGTCTGAAAGAAGCTTCCTTGACTGCTGCTTAAGAATCAGGGAGAAGTCCTGGAAGGGGCACCACTGGTCCCAGTAGTTACGGGCACACATTGTCGCCACAAGTAATTTTAATTCTCTGCTTTACACAGCTTCAGAGGTCACACAGAAAGAAGAGAAAACCACACTCGCATGAAGAGTCTAAGACCCTTCCTGAGGCAGGCACGAGAGAACATTTATCCTTGTATGAAATCCCAGAAGTTCAAATCACAGCCCAGATATGATTCCTATAGGTGCTTATAAGTGAGCCACTAATAGCGTGGGAGAACTCACAAAGTGAGAAATACATGTAGCAAGCAGTGGAAATGCTCTGGGATTACATCTAAATCGAGACGTCGTACAAGCAATGGATGAAGAAGAGAACGCCAAGAGCAGGAAGATGCACAGAAGTCAGACCGTAGGAATTGGCACATGTTCTCTGCAGCCCTACCATAATCTTTCCCACTGATGTATTGTGCATTTCCTATATAAGCCCACTGATGGAACATGTGCTCTGGGCTGTATGTTTCCTATGCACACATGGCAAGGGGAGAAGTACTATGTATATTTTTTTTTTCAGATGAGCACACTGAGAGAAGCAATTAGGTTGGCTTTTTAGCTTTCATGACACAGTGCAGCTAACTTATAAATTTGGGTGTTCGGGCTCCAAAGAACATACCTCTTATGCCACACTAGACAGTGCTTGAAGGTCGATTAAGGAAAGGAAGTACAAAGTGGCATCAACAGGCGAACACACTAGATTCGCATCTCAATATACATAAGGTTGTTTCATGTGTAGTTCAGAGAAGGAAAGTTTAGGTCAGGCAGGCATGATGTCATGCTGAACCTCTTCCTAATTGCCTTGCACATGCCACTTAACCATCGTGTACATCAATCACTTCTTTATACATGTGTTTTGTTCTTTTATAGGTTGCTTTGGGATGTAAATATTTTTAAAGTATTTAGGTTATCCAAGAAATAAGCGGTGGGTCCAAACCATATATGTTTAGAACTGTTATTATTGGAAGTGTCTTTTCTACTTTCTCCCTCACAAAAGGAAGTGAAGATAACAGTAGGCAGCTGATGGCTCAAAATGAGGCAGAAAAAAAAATGTTTATTTTAAGCTGCTTTTGAAGCTAAAATTTCTTTAAAAATTTTTTCTGGCATTGACCAGTTAAGCACAAACAATGTTAACTCTGACTGTTAATGAATTATCTGAATTTATAACCAGAGACCATGAAATGTACAAATCCTTGAAGACAACAGATTCATGGTCACTGCAACTCATTTCATTTAATTTTACATATTTATTCATTTTTAACCCACTTTGTCCAATTAGTGCTTCCTATATACGCATGGGTATGATGTCATACACTAGGGCATGGCAACCTATGGATGGCCAGGACTGCCCCCCCCCCACAAAAGTGGGTAGAGAGAGAGACAGAGATAGAGACAGAGACAGAGACAGAGACAGAAACAAAAACAGAAAAGAAAAATGACTCTGTTTCCTCCAGCAGTCATAAGCTAACAGTAGTGTCCTCAATTAGGGATGGGATGGTAGTAGAACCTCCCCCATCCAACCCATGCTGGAACGTTTAACTGTTTTGATCCTCCACAGACCTTCTGCAGGTAATCACACATGCTATGAGTTTTTGTGTGCTACAACGACTCTCCTCCTCATCAGTCAACTCTTTCCAACCCTTCTCTGCAATGATCCCTTATTCTTTCAAATGTATATCGTAAAGGACTTTTAGCAAGACTGTCTTAAAAATGCTATTAATATCACATAGGTACTAATCAAGTGTAAATGAAATTGTTCTGTGATGCTGGCAAAGCTTAATTAAGGCTGACAGGGAAGGGAAGGTAATACTTGAAGTTCATATAAAGAAACAAAACCCGAAAGCCCACTGTGTTTGTCTTTGTATTGTCATTTTATTCTATAAATTAGTATTTCTGTCCCCAGTTACAATGACAAATCACTAAAGACAATGATGTTTGTCCATGGCTGAAAGGCTAGTGTTGGAGCAGAGGAGTGACAAATAATTATGAAACAATGCAATTTGTTTGAGAGAACACAAATCTTGAAGGGTAATTTTAAGGCATACCTTAAGCCACATTCTTATGAATAGAAGGTAGGAAAGAGTCACTTAAATATTTTTAATTAAATTTTTTTTATTTATTTTGCATCCCAACTGCCATTTCCCCCTTCTCTCTTCTTGTTCCCTATCCCAACCTCCCCTGTGCTTTTCCATCCACTTTTCTGTTTCTGTTCAGAAAGGGGTATCAACATGGGTATCAACAAAGGATGGTGTGTCAAATTGAGGTAGAACTAAGCTCCTCCCTTTGCTCTAAGGCTGAGCAAGGTAACCCAGTATGGGGAATCAGTTCCCAAAAACCAGGAAAGAGCCACATCTAACACTGGATAATGAGAAGTTGGAAAAGACAGCTGTCTATAAGAGGCCTGTCTTATTTACCAACATCACACAAGCAGATGTATTCTCAAACACTACCAAGACCTTAATAGTGTATTTATATAGTCTATATCTTACTAACAGTGTATGATTAAATGTGTTTAGTTAAACAACAATCAGTTGCACCTGCTTTCACCATCTTGTATAACCTCTCCATCGCTCTCCCTCCCTCTCTTTCTCGCTCACACACACAAACATGTATTCATATATGAATACATATCTCTATATTGTGAATATATTAATACAAGATTAAAAACAAACAAGCAATAAAAAACACACAGGCTTCTAAGGAAAAGTAATAGAATAAAATAAAGCAATACCATGGAATTAAGCTCAGACATTAAAAAATGAATCATAAAATTCTCAGGATGCTAGGATGGAACTAGCAAAAAAAATATCTTCCAGGGTAAGATAATCCACACCCAGAAAGATAAATATGATATGTACTCTTTTTGTCTATGTGGATATTAGCTATTAAGTCAATAATAACCAAGGTACAATCAGTAAACTACAGAAGTTAGGTACAAAGTAAGGGACTAGGGCAGATGTGTGTGTGTGTGTGTATGTGTGTATCTATTTCCCTTATTTAACCCTAACCATAACCCTCTAACCCTAACCCTATGAAAGGGCAATATAATAAAACTGATAGCTCTGGATAATGGGTAGGAACTGGAATGGGAAGTTTAAGTGGGGAGCAGCAAGGAAAAGGAGGATGAGAGAACGTCAGGGAGAAACACTAACATTAAGGGCTATTTGTGGAGCAATGCAGAAGCCTAATATAGTAGAAACTTTCCTCCATATATTATATAGATATGATGGCAGTCTAAATGAAATCAACATATAATAGGGGAGACAGGGGCCAAACCAAACATTCCTTGTCACCAAGTGAAGCCTCCAGTACCAGCAATGGGTTGTATCTAATTGAGTTGCTGGCCAAAGGGATCCACCAGGAACTTTCAAACAACCCAGGCTGTGGCCCTAACTATATGTTGCTCTTCACACTGTGGGCTGGCGTCTTTGGTACAGGAGATGCTCTGCACAGTACCAAAGCAGAAATGCAACACAAACCCAGGCACAAACCCTTTGATCTCTAATGCTGCCCTGTCCGGAATATATGTTAGTAAAATGGCAGCTCAACACTTGTGGGAGTAACAAAGCAATACTTGATTTGACTTGAGACCCCCTCCCTCAGATGAAACCCATACCTTCTACTACTCGAGTGACCAAGAACCTGCGATTTAATAGCCCATGGACCTAGGGTAAAACCAAATATTCCTGTTCTACTAAACTATTGTAGCAATAAAATGACTTTTAATGACATTCTGCTGTACTCACAGATCAGTGTCTTGCTCAGCCTTCATCAAGATGCTTTTTCCTGCATCAGATGGGAACAAATACAGAGACCCATAGCTTGACAATTAGCAGAGAGTGGTACACCTTAGACCACTCAGCCTATAATAGAGCTCCATGTCTCCATCAAATCCCTCCCATCAGGGATCATGGAATGCTGTGAAAGAGGGGGGGGGGAATATAAGAGCCAGAAGAGATGGAACACACCAGGGAAAGAAGGCTCTCAAAATCAGCAGAATGGACACACATAAGAAATCATAGAGAAAGCAACAACACATATAAGGCCTGCGCAGGTCTGCACTAGATGGGGTTCTAGAGCTGAAAGGCGAGGCAGACTCATTTTCTAATTATACGTTCATAATTTGGGATTCTTGTGATTAAGTTACAGGTCATTATAAATTTTCTGGCTCATAGACCAGTGTCTCCTTCCGCCTGTATCACATGGAAACTCTTGCCTACACAGGTTCCAATTTCACTAAGAAAGCGTGAATAATTTGGATTTTTCCCGGACCCAATGTGTCCCTAAAAACAGTCTACTCCAAATTCTTGAACCGCAGACATTTTTTGCTCCCACCACCACCCCCCAGCAATCAACCTGTGGATCCCTGGAGGAGTCTGACTCCCTGTAGAGACATGCCTGAGTCTCAGAACTGATTTGTGCAAATCGCGCTTCTGAACTTTTTTTTTTTTTTTTTTTTTTTTTTTTTTAATGAGACAGCTAGAAAGGAAGATATTTGTGAGGGTGGTTGGGTCCCAATGTTTCTGGAGATATTTTAAAAAATTAGTGTAAGAAAGAAGAGTCTTTGACTAACCAAAGGGTAAGAATTTTCTAAACATAGGGCTCATCAGGATGTTTCCTAACGAAGAGCCTGCACACAATTACCCATCACATGAGTTTAAAACCCAGAGGCTAGGCTGTGTTCCATAGTCTCGCAAGATTTGCTCCTCATTAGCTCTCTAGAAACATCTGTTGTCAATCTCAGCCCTGCTCACCAATTTCTCAGCAAACCGGCCCACCAGCAGACCTATAAACATGGCCAGGGAATCACACACTGAATATACACATCTTTCTTCGGACAGCCTTGGCATGCTTTTTATATTTTATCTGTTTCCATTCTTCTAGACTCTACTTAAATGTCCCTTGCTCTGATATTTTTCTAATTACCATACCACCTAAAGTGTTCTCTGTCTCTTCCTTTCCCAGACCCTGTGATTTAGCAAGAAGCACTACTTAGAAGTATTTGATTAATCTCTATATTTACTTGTCTTATGTTTAAACCAGAACAATACTACCAAAATGTATTTTAAACATTTGTCTCTACGCTTAGATTCATGCTGTTCTCAACTTTGATAAGATGGGCTTCTCCTTTTTGCAATATGTAGTAGGTAATACAGAGATTCATTGCTGATCAGAGTGCCAAGTATAAATGACAGAGTGTGCCCAGCTGTGGATGGATCATCAATATTAACCTTCCACCGTCCGAGGCTCAGGAATGTCACAGAAGAGGGGCCAAAAAGAAATGTAAGAGCTGGCAGCTTGGGAAGAGAGCCGTGAAATACTGCCTTCTGGACATGCCTAGACTGTTAACGTGAATTAACTTATAGAAGCTGTGGTTATTGCACAAGACCCACATGGTTCCAAGACGGTAAAAAAATTTCAGAATGGATTTGTGAAAGGTTAGTAAAGCCCCACCTCTAAATGAAGAGATCTTAACATCCGATGGCTGCTTCTTTCTTTCTTTCTTTCTTTCTTTCTTTCTTTCTTTCTTTCTTTCCTTCCTTCCTTCCTTCCTTCCTTCCTTCCTTCCTTCCTTCCTTCCTTCTTTCTTTCTTTCTTTCTTTCTTTCTTTCTTTCTTTCTTTCTTTCTTGGGTTTTGGTTTTTCAAGACAGGATTTCTATGTAGCTTTGGTGCCTGTCCTGGAACCAACTCTTGTAGACCAGGCTGATTCGAACTCACAGAGATCGGCCTGCCTCTGCCTTCTGAGTACTGGGATTAAAGGCATGTGCCACCATCGCCCAGCTCAAGTCACATTCATTAGGATAGTTGATTGCTGGTAAGTAATTCACGGCCCACCAGATAATCCTATATCCCTGCGCATTTGAACAACACTAATTTGATTTAGTGGGCTAAAAAAATAATATGAACTAATTTTTAAAAGAGGACATGAAATTGGGGTAGAGGTGCTGGGGGAAGTTAACTATGTGAGTAGTGGATTGATATGATCAAATACATCTTAAACATAAAATGTAGACCAAGCTAAGAAAAGTCCATGACATTCCTACATACTCTCTTCTCTCCCAGACCTGCCCCATGCAGAACATGCATTAGGCAGTCTTAGAACATACTTGATAAGGAAATCCACAGGAGCCCATTTCTGAAGGACCTCCTTGAGCAATTAGCCTGGCTACAACACGCACTGCCTGTGAAGTGAGTTGAACAGTTATGGTATTGAAGCACTGAGACCTGATTCAGCAGCTACTTGCCGTGAGTTATGCAGAATACATATCTCTTCTGATAATGTCAAAATGTACTACTTAGCGTTGGGGGAGTTCTTATTATTGTAAATAGTGACTTTGCAGCCAACATATTCTAGTTAAGAAGTTCAGACCTGATTACCTAATTCAGATGGAAGGATACTCCGAGATAGTAGATTCATATTTTTTTGTTTATCTCATAAACTTTTCACTTACTTGCTATAAATTTATGAAACCATTTAAGCCTATAGTTTCCTATTTATCAAACAAAGTAACACTGCCATGTACGTAGTAGCAACAATGGATTGGCAGCTACTGTATTCCTATTGTTTCTATTTAGGGGTTAATACTAATAACTAATATTTAAAATAACTCACGTTAACAGTATAAATAATACTTCTAATTATACTATTACATGTCAAGTATCATCAATATACAGTCACAAGTGCTATAAATATGCTAATGTCATATCTCATTGAGATATTAGTTATTTTATATAGAAATACATGTTAGTTTTAGAAAAATCTTATATGTATTTTTTCTTGATCAAATATTCAGATTTTTCAAATGTAATTTTACCCTATCTACCATGTATTAATGTTTTGACACCATGTTGAATATTCTTTCTGCTAATCCACAAGATTGTTTAAAAATATTTTTTATGACGATTGATTGTATCCTTAATCTGAGTACACGTGTGAGTCTATGGAGGTATTCTTAGGATGACTACTACTGGCCCAGAATGCACAGGCATGTTTTAGGCTGTTAGCTTCCTCTTCTGCTAACAAATTGTGAGCTGTGTCATGACATGCCTTCTAGGCTTATGTATCTGGTTAAAGAAAATACCTTACTTTGGATCTTGCCCACAGATTTCAGCAGGGTGTCAAGTCAAATTCAGCGATTGTGTAGCCTAACTCCCTTCTAACAGCATTGCATGAGAACCTAGTGTTCCTCAGCGTAAAAACCTTGGTTCAGAGAAGTTTCTGCTTAAGTAATTCGAGGGGAAGAATCAGCAAAAAGTGATCATCTCATATAACAGATAAGCACAATCTGTGTATGATCATAAATTATATTAAATGTATGCATTTAAATAGTTATAATAGTTAACAAATAAAAACATTTGCTTTAACTGTTTTCTGGAGGTAGATGTGCCACACATGACGGTGGACATATCTGAAGTTCACTTTTGATGGATGATGGCATAAGCAAATGCCCATGAGCTTATCACTGCTATACGTGTCACACAGAGAGTGAGAGATGTAGTCAAAGTCAGTATCAAGTGTCTTTGGTATGAGGAACCTTATAAAATGTGGTGGTTCCATAGGAAACAAGGGAGTGAACTTTAGAGTATTTGTGTTCAAAACCTGATTATTCCACTTAATTTGTAAGTTGGAATACATCCTTTAATATTTCCATATCTCCATTTCCTTTACTAAGTAATACATAATAAGCTTTTATTTGGAGACCATCCATGTGAGAAAGAAATCATGTACCTAAAAGTTACTATGTAACTAAGTCTCAAGTGACAAATTTTCACCACCCAAGAAACAATGGAAATAGAAGAGGGAGAAATTTATTTTAAATTTTGGGTCTCATTTCAAATGTATTGCTAACTGTGACAATTAGTCTTGTCAGATTGAATGCATTTAGGATATGGTGATGCACAATGCTGCGTAGGTCCGGGTATGAGATGATTGACATGTTGGGAGCTAAATGATAGGAAAAACCTGCCTTCAATGTAAGTGGCACCACTTAATTAGAATTAGGTGGGACTTAGATGAAGGAGAATTGGCAGGAGAGATCACCAGCGCAGATGTACAAACTCTGTTCTGCCCAAAGAAATGCCGTTTCAATGCTCCCATTATCCAGACTTCAGACTTGCAGTATCTTCAGACTTTCACCATGGTCTCAACAACAGTGAGTCTCTAGGCCTTAGACGGTTGGACTGGGACCACTGAGGCTAATGTCTCCTTTGAACCAAGTTGTTACATGTGTGAGAATGGGAATTGTTATACTAAGAAGCTCCTATTATGTAAGGAAACCAGGCAAACTCCCATTTTATTAGGGGTTGGTTTTGTTGCTCTAGAACACCAGTTCTTGACCTATGAGTCATGACCCCTATGACCCCTTTAGGGCTCAAATATCAGGTATTCACCTTATGATTTATACCAGTAGCAAAATTACAGCTATGAAGTAGAAACCAAGTAATTTCATGGTTGTGGGTCACCACATGAGGAACTTTATATTATAGGGTCTAAGCAGTAGGAACGTTAAGAAGAACTACTCTAGACAAATAGCACAAATTTTGATACCAGGAGTAGAGTTGTTTTTCCATAACACATTTCAAGGGATAATAACCTCTCAAATGTAGTATGATTCCTAACTGAGTTTTTAATAGTTAAATTTTTTATTGTGTGCTATTTTTATTAATTTTTGAGAATTTCACATATGCACACAATATATCTTGGGCATATTCACCTGAATTTTTCCTTCTATTTCCTCCCAGATGCACGTACTAGAGGCTTTTTATCAAGACTATGTTGACAATTGACAACAAAATCAAAGCATAAAGACATAAAAATAAGATTCAGATGAGGACAGTGGGAACTACAGAGAATTCAGATGCAGATTAAGCAACTGTTATTGTTAAGGCAATTAGTAATTTTAAAGAGAATCAAGGTACTTTTTCATAGGCCAGTAGAAAGATGTCTTGAGAACAAGAATGCACACATCAAAAGCTTTAAGATATGTAGATGAAAACCCATGTAAAAACCTTGATTAGAGTGCCAGAAAGCAGAGCTATTGACAAATACTTCCTCAGGTTCACCCATGCAGTCACCGGAGGCCACTGCTACTAATTGATTCCATTTTACCAGTAAGTTGTGAGTTTTGCAAGTATTCAAAACTCAAAGTGACTGGGGTTTATGTGAACCCCAGAGCAGCCTAGGCTGTCTCTAAGGCTATTGGTTACTTTTCATAAAGTGGTGATAAGGCCCTGTGATGACTATTCTTAGTTGTCAACACGGTTACATCTGGAATTGATCAAAAGTCGAGAATGGATGGGCACACCTGTGAAGAATTTGTACTTATTTTGAAGTGGGAAGATCTGCTTCTAATCCAGATCTTGGAGGCAGGAAAACACTCCTTTAATCCTGATCTTCTGAGCTGGGAAAACCCACCTTAAATCTAGGCCATGCCTTCTGCTGGAAGCCTATATTTGGACATGAAAGAAGGAAGCTTTTGCTCTTTGCCTACTTACCTTACTAGCAAGTGCATTCCTTCACTGGCATCAGAGCCTATTTCTTTGGGGTTCTGATATATACTGAACATCAGCTGAGACATCCAGACTCATCAACTGAACAACTACTAGATTCTTGAACCTTCCATTCATAGACAGTCAATGTTGGACTAACTGGACCGTACATAGCCTATAAGTTAGTCTAAAAAATAATCATACACGTGTGTGTGTGTGTGTGTGTGTGTGTGTGTGTGTGTGTGTGTGTGTGTGTGTGATTGGGTGGGTGGGTGGGTGGGTGGAGAGAGAGAGAGATTTATTTCATAAGTTCTGGCACTCAAAAGAACCCTGGCTAACACCTTTGGGCATCAGATGTGGTTCTACAGCAACAGAAACATGAGGATGACATCTTCAAGTATCTGGAATACCTTTCCAATTTGCCAACACCTTCAGTTACAGAAGCCTCTCCTATTGAGAAAGTATCAAAAGCCCATGATGTGAACTATTTTACAAACTTAAGGAGATAAAGGCATTTGATTATCCTAATGGTCAAAGTAAAGGTATTAACTGGAAAAGACCGAAATCCTGTAACTTGAGATGGAGATGGGTAGGAGGATGCTATTGAAGCTGAGAATTTTGAACCCTCAGATTCTCCAGGGTTTAGCCCACCTGAAGTATCTCTCCACCCTCAGCAGAAGATATACTCCCACCCCCATCCCCTGAAATGTTGCCCTTTTCACCTTTGACTGAAGAAATTCATTCTTTATTGTCCGCTAAATCGACAGTGACTTTCTCTGAAGAAAATGCCAGGAGAAACGATACTGATGTCACTCAGAGCCCACCAATAATTGCCTCTAGACCTATAACCAGACTCAAGGCAAAGCAGGCTCCTAGAGGGGAGGTAAAACGTAAAGTCCATGAGGTACACTATATTACTAAAATCCTAATGAGCTTGGTAATTCATTCAAGCAGAGGAAAATTGTGGGGATGGCTATTAAAAGTGTAGGGACAATGGAAGGAACATGAAACTGGATCAGGCTAAGTTTATTGATAGAAGATTTCTGAGCAAAGATTCCAAGTTTAGTATAGAAGCAAGCAAACATGGTTTTTTAAAAGTGCTTAAAGGTTCTTTGAATGGTTGCCTGAAACATTTGTCAGAAGATGACCTAGTGAAAAGGAGTTGGAGATGCCTGATATTCCTTAGCTTAGTGATGATGAAGAGACTTTAAGGCCTCAGGGAAATTCCAGTAGAGAGTACAGTGAGTATGCTGTGTGTGACCTAATCCTCCACAATGGGAAGGCCCAGAGACAGACACAATCCCATATGATACAAAATGGTGAGAGGGACACAAGCACATTTGAAAAGCTCTGTTGTCAGCCTGTTTCTTGTACCAGAGCTTAGAGCTGGAGACCATGCTGCTCAGTTGGGTGAGCTAAATGCAACAGGTTTAATTGGGGCCTTAGGTAACAGGGGCCAGGTGGCAACACTGAATTGTTAAAGGTAAGATAACCATAGTTATCCTATTGGGCAGCATAGACAAAACAAGCTCATAACGGCCTAACCCATAATGATCAACATGGGCAAAGTGAACTTTATAGTGTCATGACTCATATGGACCTTTGGTACTCTCTAATCAATCATGGTGTTTTCAGGAATGAAATAGATAAGGAGGCTACTAAAATTTTAAGCAGAAAAATTCTCAAAACAAATGAAAGGAAGAATAGCCTGGATCATAGCAACAGGGAATCTTAGCGCATGAATGAATTTTCAGAAGAGCCCATTTGCAGACCCAGAACCCCTAAAGGATGGCCAGGTTCCCCTGAGGAAGGGCCCCAATAAAATCCCTAAAAGTTTTACTGCTAGCCTTTCTCTAGTCCTTCCCCAGAAGGACCTATGGTCTTTTACAAGGGTAACTGTACACTGGGAAAAGCAATCAATCAAAGTTCTCTGAGTCTATTGAATATTGATTCTGAATTGACTCTGATTCTGGGGGATCCCAAGAAACATTGTGGCCCTCCAGTTAAAGTAGGGGTTTGTGGAGGTCAGGTAATTAATGGTGTTTTGGCTGAAATCTGATGCACACTAGGTCCAGTGGGTCCCCAAATACATGCATCTTTTAAGTCTTTGATAGTGGCACTAATTTCTGCAATATCTCCATACTGTTTTTGGTTTTCTATTTTTCTTTGCAGAGGCAACTGTAAAGACTTCCATTCAGTCTTTCTAACCATAACATTCCTCATTCCACAAGTCTGTGAACCAATGTGAAAATTCTGCCAACTTATGCCTGTATCTATCCTAATTATACATTTGAGACATGATCCAAAAGACTCAATGACACTTGACGTGTCAGTGACAGGTAGGGATGTTCTTTGGAAACTTTGGTGGGCCCCTATAGGTGAATTACAGAAGAGATCTTTGGAATATTGGAACAAGGGTCTACCATCATCTGCAAACATCCCCCATTGAATGACAGCTCCTGGCCTGATATTGGGCCCTAATGGAAATTGAACATTTGAAAACGGGTCACCAAGTTCCCATGTGACTTGATTTGCCTGTCATTAGCTGAGTGTGATCTGACTTGCCAAGTCATGAAGTAGAACCTTCACAGCAGCAACCTATTATCAAATGTAAGTTGTATACATGTGGTTGGATCTGAGCAGGCCCTGAAGGCATCACCCGGACACCCTCCTTCTATCCATTGACCAGAAAACACAGGTGGTTGATTACAGAGGGCAGTCATTGTAGAGGTAGTACCTCTGAAGTGCTGCTAGTTCTCACCACTTGGACTTGTTTGGTAGTCTTGTACCTCTAGCTCCACGATAAATACTTGGTAGACCTACAACACGGTTTCTGATTTTGCATTTATGGATTTTCTGTTTGTGTCTCAAAGGCTCTATGTGTTTCTTGTGCTTTTCATTGGCTATTATTTTATTTGATTTGGCTCATTCTGTTTTGTTTTCGTTTGTTAATATTATGACTGTTGTTATTGTTTTAGATGCATTTTTGTACTCCAATGAGAAAGAGAAAGAAAAAGGTATGGATTTGGGTGCAAGAGGAAATGGGAAGACTAGAGAGGAGTTGGTGGAGGGAAATAATCAGACTATCGTGTATAAAATATATAAATTTTCAGTTCAATAAAAAAGAAAGTGACCAGGTTACTGTCACCAAAGTTACAGTGAAAACCCCAGGAAGACTCCTGTAATGGGTAGTAGATTCTCCTCACTCTAGTGTATCTACTGAGAGAGCTGTATGTGATGCGTTGGTAATAATAGACACTCCAAGAATTTGGAGACCCTAGAAATGCACAACAGCCACCAAGTAAAGCTGTGAACACGTGGTAGAGCCTTCAGCCCAAGAAAGAGACTACTTCTGTTACAAATGTCAAGGCCATAGGAGAAGTACTTCACACACCACTGAAGCAAAGCCAATGCCACTGTATGCCACAGAAAATAGATATAAAAGTGTTTTGGGCTCTTACTTTGTATTCCTTCTCTTCCTGAATTTTAGAATGAGACTATTGATTTGTGTTGTCATATATTGGAAACAGGTAACTTATATTTTGATTTAGAAAGATTGGCAGCTAAGAGTTGATTTACCTTGAATCTCAGAAAGGACTGAGTTTTCAGTAGTTTAACATTGGTGAAAATATGGGAACTTTTGAACTTGCACAGAATATATTTTTCACTCTCTTGGACATAAGCCTGTGGGACTAGGGTTGAATACTATAGTGTGAGTGTCAAATGTGCCCCGTGGGCTGATGTTTTTGAATGCTCATTTTCTAGTCAGTGGTCCTATTTGGAGAAGTTGTATAGCCTGTAGTTAATGGGGCTTATCTGGCAAGGGAAGTCCACTAAGACTTGACCATATAGCTCATATCTGTCTCTGATTATAGGTTAAACCCTCTGCTTGCTCTTCCTGCTATTGTGTGAGGCTCTGAACCACACATTTTCACTGCTAAGGAACTATTCCACCTTCCTACCTTCTGAAATCAGCAACCAAAGTGATGCTTCAGACCTCAAATAGCTTCTCTTGGGTAGCTTGGCTTAAGGATGAGAAAAGTAACAGATACGTTAACGTGTGTTGAGATTTCTCCTTGTAGTAAGGATTTGTTATTTCTGTTTTACAGATTAAGAAATTGGAGGAAGATTGACCAGCGGGCAAACCTGTGGGGTATTTTCTCAATTGGTAATTGACATGGGAGGGCCTGGTTCAGGAAGCTCTCTTTTTGTCTGCTTGCTCTTCCCCACACTAGAAAATTCTTTTCTTTACTAGTATTAGGGCCTACTTCAGAATTCTGCTGTGTACTGAAAACCATGAGACATCCTGCCTCATGGACCGAACAAGTACTGAATTCTTGTGCCTTTTATTCATGAACAGTCATTGCTGGGTTAATTGGATCATAGTCTGCAAATCGTAATCACTTTAATAAATCCTCTTCATACACATATGTGTTTAAAATATATAATTTTCCTCATCTCAAAAATAAATTTCAATTGCTCAGTTATTGAGATTATAAGTCTCTGGAGCATCCAGGAAGGGAGGTCTGTAATGACACGAGGCAAAAATACAGTATGCATTGGGTGGATGTAAATGTTTGAACAAGGGTGTTTACAGTAAACACAACACAGAAACAAACATCCCTCTAATGCAGTGAGATCTTAGCCAAGTAAAAATGGCATGTAGAAAATGTTCTTAATGGAAGAGAGAGTGTGGAGAAGGTCTTTTGCTCTTCCTTCCCTGTATAGGAAATGGCACGTTGTCATGAGGGAAAGAAGCTTGGAAATGATGAAAATGGTCATTTCCAGCTCTGTTTCATATTAAAGTATCAGAACAATCACTAGATAAGCTTACTTCTAATCTGCTCTCATTTTGTTTTCGTTCGTGTTTATTTTCACGCTCCTCTTTTTTTATTATTATTTTTATTCTTTTTCAATTAAAATTCCACCTGTCCCCGTTTCCCATTTCCCTCCCCCTCCTCCCAAATATTGCCCCCTCCCCCCACTCCGCTTTCCCTATCCCCACTCCTCTTCTCCTCCCCCCACTCCATTCCCCCTCCCTCTTGATACTGAAGCTCAGTACAAATTCCCTGCCCTGCGGGAAGACCAAGGTCCTCCCTCCCACTTCTACTTAGCCTGTTTGGACAATCACGCTCCTCTTTTGATTGTATTTGCAGGATATGCCTCCCAATTACCAGTGACAGTCATTTCCTTCTATGTAAATGTAAACCACTACTTCTAGTAGAAGAGGGGTTTAAAATGGTGTCCAGAAAAGACAGTGTCCTAAAGAAGATGTGAGGTGATTTAATGATGGAAATTCTTATCTTGAAACCCCCACTTTGCTAAATCTATAGTGAGCTGAGAGACCTGTATGTTATATTGGGGGAATTGCTTGTTCAGAGGAGCAATCAATTGTTTTGCCCGTGGCAAGTATACAGCTAAATAATTTTGACAATATTCTCTCTCCAAACTTCCCATCTTCCTCTTTGATGATCGTTCCGTGTAAGCCTATTATACACATAATTCACCAACCTATCAGTTCAGCTCTGAGAATGTCTCGCCTGTTCGTCTGAGTGTCACAACTCCGTCACTCCTTTCCTGTAAGACTGAAAAGCCTCTCTCCCGACACTGAAAGGAAGACCACAGGAAATAATACATCATGCTTCGCTCAGCTGTGACTTTTTCTAATTTTTCTTTCCCAAGCAGCTTGACTGCTCTACTCAAAGAATCCTTCCTAGGAACAGTGAGAGAATGCTAGCTGAGAACACTGCCTTCCATCAAAGTGACTGCAGGATATTTCATGTTCTGTTGCTCGTCATCTTTTCCATCTTCACTTGGGTGTGTCTCCTGCGCTCGGAAACTACACAGCTGGGTTCCAGATGTGATTAAGCTCTTTTTGTTAATTGGGTGCAGCAATTGGCAATAGACATAAATTCCGAATAAAAAGAAACATAGAAAGGAGCTGTAGGATGAGTCCACCCACTTTGCTTGTGCAATGTAATAGACACCACATAGCTAAGGAATCAGCCCTTCCAGAAGTGGCTCCTTGCTGCTGGAAACAGAACATTATTAATCTAAAGCCAGCCACTATTGTTCAGTTCCACAAATCTGTGGCAGATCATTCCTACAATGTTGTCCAAAAACTCAAACCTGGAGTCACAGTCTGTCTAGTTGTTACAGAATGTCTTAAGCACCATAGTCTATGGATTCAAAGGCAGTAAGCACAGCAGTTAGGCACACATGCTCCATTACCAGAATATTCACATTGAAATGACAACTCAGGCAGTGGCTATATTATTTTGGCCAATTCTGACTAGAGTGCTTGTCCTCTGTAAAATTAGAGAAGCTACTTCTTTCAAGGATTATTATGAGAGGAAATAAATCAGCCTATTTATCTAAACTTATATCTGGAGCTTACAATGAGGAATCAAAAATAAGTATGAAAACAACAGGCAGTCAACTGTAGTCACGTTCGAATTATGTTTGAAAAATTACCTGAAGTCAACAATTTATTTCATTCTGAATACCTAACCCTATACCTTCATCTAAGCAATTTATTTTTATAGCAGATAGAGATCAATCAAAATCATACTTAACAAAAGGTGTTAACAGTGATTAACACTTAACTAGAGGGTGATTGACTGTGTGGTGCCCAGTCCAAATCAATACATCTATACACAATCTTAAGTATACTAATTTCAGGAAACATCATAGAGATAGATTAAGGAAATATTATACAAGCCAACAGACTAGGGCATCTACTTTGAAAGAGCGTCTTCTATATATAACAGGGGTGCTGCTCACATGAAATATCAACAAAATTATTGAATAAACAATGTCTGAAAAATAAGTGCTCCAACTGACCTGGCAACATGGAAATGGAAATGTGACAAGATCTCACCCAGAGATAGAAAGCCACATGCAATTAATGGCTACTTAGACAGGCAGAGTGATTCTTCTTGAGGGACAAGGGCTTCGGCAAACCGCCCAATCACCAGCAGTCTCCTCTACACACATACACATAGGAGCAATGATAAATGGACTCAGCATGCTAAAATTACATACACATGTGTGGGAGTATGTCTAACAATAATCAAAGAAGAGGTCATGAGTTTGGGAGACATTGGGAGGGCACAGGAAGAGTTGAACACAGGAGAAAGTAGGATGTAAATAATGTAAATGTTGTACTAATATATGAAGTACTCAAAAAGCTAAATAGTATAAATGGAGAGAGAGAGTAAATAAAATTATTAAATTAAAAATATTACCATTGTCAGACAGTTATAAGTGGAAAATTGTAGGTAAAATATGAAGTAGGTAAAACTAAAGTCCATGTACCATGTGGGATTTCCCCTCTGAATGCTGCGATTACCATTAATGAATGAAGAAATTGCTTTGGACCTATAGCAGGGTAGAACTTATCTAGGTGGGGAAAACTAAACTGAATACTGGATGTAAGGAGGCAGAGTCAAGGAGAAGCCATGGAGCCACTACCAGAGACAGACATGCCAAAACTTTGCTGGTAAGCCATTGCCATGGGGCAATACACAGAATAATGGAGATGGGTTAAATTAAGATGTAAGAGTTAACAAATAAGAAGCTAGAGATAATGGGCCAAGCAGAGATTTAAATAATATAGTTTCTGTGTGATTATTTTGGGGCTGAGCAGCTGGGAACCAACAAGCGGGCCCCCCTCCTAACAACACACTGACTGAATTTCTGCTTCATACCAGCACTGAGGCCAAAGAGCACAAATTTTCAATTCTGAGTTTTTAGTTAATAGTAATAATATATATTTCACATTTTTAAGAGAAGTGATTTCAAATGTGTTACTACTAGGAATAAGATAATGTTAATTAGCACAACTTGACCATTCACATTGTCTACACATATTAAAGTACCACACTCATTACCTACACATACATAACCACTATTTGGCAATGAAAAATTTTAAGATTAGAATAAAGTTAATTTTGCCAAGTGTTAATCTTTATGTTTAAAGACAATGTTATGCTATATAGGACTGCATGTGCATCCTTACACAGGATAACTAGGGTGCAGACAGCTAGCCGAGAGAGCTTTGAATAACATTCATTTGCTTTTCAACCCAGGAGCCAATTTCCTTGTTTAACTGTGTGTGAGATGTAGCAATTTATACACTATGACATATTCACTCATCCATACAGAGGTAGAGCCGTTAAGATGCCGAGTGAAATTACATCCCTCTCATAAAGCTTAAGCCCTCTCAAGTTCATTGTAGAATCGTTGCTATAGAAGAAACAAAGAATGACTTATTTTCACGGAGTCCCTAGGCTTCCTCTTACCTTCATGTTTTCAAGGCACTGCATCGTGTACTATCCACCAGAAAGGAGTACTCACACACAAGTTCCAGCCAATAAAAAATCTTTATGAGCCAACCAGCAACCCCACGAGATGTTTGGGACCCGAGTACAGTCTTGTGTCTTCTGGGGGTGGGCATTTAAGCAGAAAAGCCACACCCTGGATTGAAAAATTTCCATCAGAAAGAAGAGTTATCCAGGATTGGGAATACGAAAGCAAAAGGTTTGTACATGTAAGATTTTTATCAGGATGATGGAATTTGATGGATTAGTCCTTTATTCTCATTTTGGCAGGTGGTGCAGCTACCGTGCTGGGTTCCAAGGCCTGAGTGGTATTTCCATCATTGTGTAAGTTGTGCTAATATCTGGTAGTCAGCTAAGGTGTTGGACCTACCGGACTTGCGATTCTTAGTCTCATAAAATATTCTGGCATTGTTAAATACTGAAGCTTTTTGGTAACACAGAAACATTTTTTTTTTGTTTTGTTTTGCAGTGTTTTTAACCTATAGTTTATAATAACTGGGGAAGTTTTTAGGTATTGCTAATCATTAAATTTTAGAAAATAGGAATTCATTTTCTTATCAAAGTATATGCTAACATTGATTATGGAAAAAAATATCACTTTATTAGAATGTTGGTTGAGCCCTCCTGGCAGGTAGCCTAGTTACAGATCTTCATCTCTCCCTCCTTTCTCCAGAATCCAGTTCCCCAATCTTATCTGAACTCTGTAGTAGATACCTGTTGTATCCTCCTTTCCCCACGTGAACCCATCTCTTGTACTTCCCCTCTAAACTTCCTTTCCCCCATTTATTTTTTTATCCCGGCCCCTAAATCCAACTGACATCATCTGTAAACCCGAAGGCCTCTCCAACCCGAGGTTCCACAGGTAGCCTGGCTGTGGATTTTCCACTTGCCCTCCTCTCCTCTAAGACCAATTTTACAGTCTCATCCTCAATTCTGTAAGAAACTAGCTGATGCAGCCTCCCCATCCTTTTTGCCTCATCTCCAGTGTATCTTGTAGATCTTCCTCTCCTAACTTCCTCAACACCCAGGTTGTTATTCCTGGCCCTGAATCCAGCAGATACTCTCTGAGAACCCACCCTCCAATCTCCCAGAGCAAAGAAGGTAGGTAAGTTTCAAAGCTTTACTCTCCTTCTTTTCCTCAGTATCCAAGCCTCCAGTCTCATGCCGAAATCTACAGCAGACTACCTGTTGGGGCCCCCATTACCAGGGAACTAAACAGGTCTGGAACCTCCTGCTTTCGTTTGTTTCCTGTGGATCCCTTCAGACATCTACTCTGAACCCATTCTCATTCTAAGTGTCAGCTCCCAGCAACTAGAAATGCACCTTATTCAGAACCCCAATTAGCCACACCTGTCAGGATCCCACAGGTATGATTCCCTACCAAACAATACACAGACACCACAACCTCCTAAGAAGTAGAGGAGGCAACAGAAACCAAGGAACAAAATCATCCAACAAAGAAAAGACCAGATATCAGCTTTCCAAACCCAGAAGCCTGGATACAAACAAATAAAAGCCAGGACAATATAATATTTCTCCACCAGACCCCAGAAACCCTACCACAATAGGTCTTAAGAATTGTAACATAGCTGAAACACAAGATAAAGACCTTAAAGTAAACTTTATGGGTATTATTGAGGTCCTTAAAGAGGAAATGAATAAATCTCTTAGAGAAATCTAGGAAAACACAACCAATAGAAAAAATGAGCAAAACAGTTCAAGACTTTAAAATAGATAAATAGAATTAATAAAAAATTATTAGATCAGATTAGATAACTAGACTTAATAAAGAAAAACCAAGCTGAGGAACACCTGGAAACAAGAAACGCAAGAATTCAAACAAAAACCTCAGAGACAACCATCTTTAACAGAATAAAAAAATAAAAAAATCTCAGATACTGAAGACACTGTAGGAAAAAGGGATACCTCAAACAAAGAAAATGTTAACTCGAAACACACCCTGCCATAAAACATTGAAATAATCTGTGATACTATGAAAAGACCAATTCTAAGAAAAATAAGAATAGAGGAAGGAGAATCAATACAGGTCAAACACAAAACATTTTCAAAAACATCATGGAAAAAACATTCAGAACCTAAAGAAGGAGGTGCCTATCAGAAGGAGATGCCTATTAAAATATGAGAATAGAAGAAGCAGACATAGCACCAAACAAACTGGACTGGAAAATAAATTCCCCTCGGCACACAATAATTAAAAATAGTAAATGTACAAAGCAAAGAAAGATAATGAACAGCTAGCTTTAAGGGAAAAAGACCAAGCAACATATAATGTCAGACTTTTTTGAATAACCCCTGACTTCTCAGTTGAGACTCAAAAAATTATAAGGGCCTTGATGGATATCCCACGCATTAAACCAAAGATGCCAGCCCAGACTAGCTAGTATACATAGCAAAACTTTCAATCACAATAGGTGGAAAATATAAGACATTCCATGATAAAACTAATTTTCACTAATATCTATCTTCAAATCCTGCCCTACAGAAGCTTCCAGAAGCTAAACTCCAACTTAAAGTGTTTAATCATACCAAAAGAATAAAAACCCAAAATGAATAAATAATTCATACCAACATATCAAAAGCGGAGACACACACACACACACCACAACAGCAAAATAACAGACACCAGCAAACACTGCTCATTGATAACTATCAACACAAATGGTCTCAATTACATTAAAAAAGACTAAAAGACTGGATAAGAAAACAGGATCCATCCTTCTGCTGCACTGAAGAAACACTAAATCCTGGTTAGACGTAGCCTCAAAATTAAAGAATGGAAAAATATATTCCATGCAAATGAATTTGGGGAATGAGATGGTATAGCCATGTTAATATTTGACAAAACGGAGTTCACACTGAAACCATTCAGAAGAGATAAGGAAGGATACTCCATGTTTATCAAAGGAAAAATACACCAAGAGGACATTGCAGTTCTCCCCCCCCCCCCGTATGTGTGTGTGTGTTTCTTTCTTCTCTCTCTCTGAAATACATTTTTTATTTAATTAAATAACATTTTTCATTTATTTTACATACCAACTAGTTTTCCCTTTCTCCTCCCATCCTGTTCCCTCCCCGTTCCCCTTTACCTCCCTCCTCATCTACCTGCCTCATCCATCTCCATTCATCTCAAGAACAATGGCAATGGGTTTTTGATCCTACTGCACGTACTGGCTTTGTGGGAGCCTAGGCAGTTTGGATGCTCACCTTACTAGACCCGGATGGAGGTGGGTGGTCCTTGGACTTCCCACAGGGCAGGGAACCCGGATTACTCTTAGGGATGATGAAGGGGGGGACTTGATGGGGGAGGGGGAGGGAAATGGGAGGTGGTGGCGGGGAGAAGGCAGAAATCTTTAATAAATAAATAAAAATAAAATAAAATAAAAAAAGAAAGGGAGAGGCCTCCAATGGACTTGCACAAAGCATGACACATAAGATTGAGGCAGGACCAAATTTTTCCCTTTACATTCCTTACATCTAGGTAGGGTCAGGTAATCCACCACAGGGAACAAGTTACCAAAAGCCCGCAAAGCACCAGGGAGAGGTCTTGCTCTCACTGTTAGAAGCCTTACTAAGAGATCAAGCTACAGGATTGCCACATACATGCAGAGGGCCTAAGTCGGTCCTATGCAAGCTCCCTGACTGATGATCCAGTACCCATAAGGTCCTGTGAGCTCAGATCAGCTATGCCTGTGGGTTCCCCATCATGACCCACACCCTTGCCAGCTGGTCCAAGCCCTGCTCCCTTTCTTCTGCAAGACTCTTGAAACTCAGTGTGGTGCTTGTCTGTGGATCTCCAGCCTCTGCTTCCATCAGTTACTCAATATTCAGAGTAACTCTGATGGCAACTAGGGAAGTCACCAATCTGCTTAGAGTAGATGGCCAGAATGCTTAATTAAAACCTATGCACCAAAAAAAGGGGGAAAAAATCTATGCACCAAATACAAGGGTACCCAGTTCATAAAAGAAATACTACTACAGCTTAAATCACATATTGACCCTAGTACATGGACAGTGGAAGACTTCAATATCCCAGGCAAAAACTAAACAAAGAAAGGCTGAAGCTAATTGACAATATAAATCAAATGGATCTAACAGATGTTTACAGACCATTTCATCCAAATAGAAAAGAATATACCCTTTTTTCAGCCCCTTATGGAGCTCTCTCCAAAATTGTCCACATAATTGGAGAGAAGGCAAGACTCAGTAAATACACAGTAAATACAAGAAAATTTAAATAAAACCCTGCATCCTACTGGGCCTTTCTTTCTATTTGTCTTGTTTTATTCTGATGTCTTAGTTTTTGTTTTATCTATTATAGTATTAGCTATATTATATTAATTGTATTCTGTGAAGTACATTTTATTATGTTATAATCTCTTTAGAAACCTGTCTGTTTTCTAACGAGGGACAAAATTGGTGTGAATCCAGACAGGCATGGAGGTGAAGAGGAGCTAGGGGAAATAGAGGGAGGGGAAGCATAATTATGTAAGAACATGCTCCATTTTCAATAAAAGGAAAATAAAAGGAACACTGGGCTGAATGTTTAAATTGCTAGTTATTTATCTGTTATTACAAACTAGAGGCCTTAGCAGACACTGTGGGAAACATTGCCCCTTTTTTCAATAATTAGCAGAAGCCCTTTAGGGAGAAGCCAAATGAAACATAAAATAAATATAACACAATCCATTTGTCTTTATGAGTGGCCAGTATTTCTGAAAACAGCATGAGAGAAATTTGAAAACAAACAAAATGGATACAAAACATGGCTATTTTCTCAGCTTCACTGTGATTTTAAATTTCAAAATTATTAAAACATAGTTACACTGAAGTTGAAGTTTTCAACTTCTAAAAATAAAATGAATGTCTATGAGTAGCTATATTGCTTTGTTTTACAAAATGGAGTTAAATTTATATAGACTACGTGAGCAAAGTATAAATGAAGAATTGTGCCAATATTTTAATACTTTGGGCAATTTTTTAAAATGCATATATATATAGAAACCAGCATGTTTAATGACAAAAATAAACAGTGCGCATGAGATCAAACCATACTAGGTGATTCTAAATCATATAAAGTAGCCTTAAGTGCAGTATGCTTTGAAAATGAAGTACTTCACTTACTGCGTCTCTGTCCCCACCCAACAACTTAAAAATGTCTACGCTTTGACAGAACTGGTTAGTGATTCTTTTGGAGGGAAATCTGAGTAGTTTAGGCTTTAATCTTGTGTCTGGAAATGAGTTGGAACTGGTTTGAGCAGGATTTGTTTATCCTATGTATCTAAAGTCAGAGCCAATAAGTCTCTTAGCTTTGAACAGCTCTAAACGTCTACTCCCATTTGCACAGGATTGATAAGCCTATTTGTAGATAACTCAACACTCACATGTGAGCCGTTGTATGTGTATTGGCTGAACTAAGACACGACTTGAAAAATAGCCTTCTCTGCAATTGTATCTGTCTTTGTGTTTCAGGCATATGGGGTTTCCTTCTTCCTTGAGCATTTAAGGTAAATGTATACATTGGCAAATGTAACTGTGTAATGGTTGGCCTATCATCCTGTAGATTAATGAGGGGTAACTACACAATAGATCAAAGGCCAGTTCGACTGGTGTATGTTTCTGGGCAATGGTGGGTCAGCTCCCAGTGAGAGAAACCAGCTTTCAATTGTTTGGTCTGGGAGATAAAAAAAAAAAAAGAGGAAAGAGAAAAAAGCAATGGAACTTGGTGATAAGATGGGAAAATGCCGTGCAGTAAGAGAGATGAGGTTCCCAGTCACTCGCCCTGGACTCTCGAGATGTGGACCACAGCAATACTTAGCCGTTATCCCCATCTGTGGGTTCACAATTTTTCGTCCTTCACCTCACTTGCTCTGGAGATTCATGGGTCCCAAGATGTGGGATGGCGAGGTTTAGCACTATCCTCCAAGTACAGCATCCATGGTCATCACAAGAGCAACTGGGGCTGCTTACCAAAGAGCATCACATGGGGCTGTTGACTGTTGGCATCCCCTCCTACAAGGAGGGGCAGGGAGGGTCACTGGATCCTTCCCTGAGTATGCAGCCATGTGCTATTTCCGACACGCGTGCTGTTTCCGACACACACGCTGTTTTCGGCACGCGCGACAACACATGTCATTTCCGACATGCATGTCACCCCGACACGCATGTTTTTCGGCACGCATGTCATTTCCGACACGCATGTTATTTTCGGCACGCGTGCTATTTCCGGCACGCATGCAGTTTCCGCCGCGCGCCGACACATGTCATTTGTGGCACGCGTGCTATTTTCAGCGTGCGTGCTGTTTCCGACACGCGTGCCCATCCCGACACGCGTGCTATTTTCAGCGCGCGTGCCCTTCCCGACACGCGTGCCCTTCCCGACACGCGTGCCCTTCCCGACACGCGTGCCATTTCCGACACGCGTGTTATTTTTCGGCACGCGTGTTGTTCCCGACACGCGTGCTATTTTCGGCACGCGTGCCCTTCCCGACACGCGTGCTATTTTCAGCGCGCGTGCTATTTCCGACACACGTGCCCTTCCCGACACGCGTGCCATTTCCGACACGCGTGTTATTTTTCGGCACGCGTGTTGTTCCCGACACGCATGCTATTTTCGGCACGCGTGTCATTCCTGACACGGATGCCGTTTCCGACACGCATGTTGTTTTCGGCACGCGTGCTGTTTCCGGCACGCATGTAGTTTCCGCCGCGCGCCGACACATGTCATTTGTGACGCGCGTGCTATTTTCAGCGCGCGTGCTATTTCCGACACACGTGCCGACACACGTGTTGTTTCCGACACACGTGCCCTTCCCGACACGCATGTTATTTTCGGCGCGTGTGCCGTTTCCGGCACGCGTGCCGCTTTTGACAGGCGTGCCATTTCTGACACACTTGCCGCTTTCTCGGGGCAACCATGTCGTTTCCGACACGCATGTTATTTTCGGCACGCGTGCTATTTCCGGCACGCTTGCTCTTTCCGACACACATGTTATTTTCGGCGCGTGCTAACACATGTCATTTCCGACACGCATGTTCGCATGCCGCTTTCTCTGGGCACACATATCATTTCTGGCACGCATGTTATTTTCGGCGCACTGACATTTCCAACACGCGTGCCGTTTCCGGCACGCCTGTCTGTGTAATTATTTCAGGGCTGAGTAGTCGGGAACAAACTAATGGTGACTCCCCAACAGTTATTAAGGATATGGATACAGGCAAATGCAATTTAGACTGTTTTAGCAATCAGTCCTCTGCAAAGAAAGGGAGGAAATGAAGCAGCTAAGAGTGACTTGGGTTTTTCTTCCTCTAATTAGCTCTGTATTCTCTATTATAGTTTTCCATACTGTAAATATATAATTTTCCATAAACTCATGTTTACAAACATGAGAATTTTTTTCTCTAACCTTTTCATTTGGCAGAGTCATCAAAAATAAAATAAGCAAGGATCATTTAGGCAAAGAGATGTGGCCATCATCGGATACCGTCAGGTGAGACATTCAGGGATCAGGGCCATGACCAAGAAGAAACAGGCTATGACTCTGAGTCAGGGGGAGCAGGGAAGGAAAAGCAATGACATAAGTGGCTGAAGGGTCCAAGTTCTTTCATTAGCTGTGACTAATGATTTGACAGATGAAGAAATGTGCTTCAGTTGGCAGGTTACCACCTCACCATTGTGTGCCAGGCTTCACTTGATGAAGCCAGAAAGGCGGTTCCTTGGGCTCTTTGAAAATGGAAAGGCATGGTTTACGCTCTTCCATGGGCACTTGAAAACAGGGACTGGAGACTTCTTTCCAAATCTTATGCTGCCTGTGTGAGGGACTCAGCAGGTTTCCCCAGAACAGCCTGTGCCTGCCTCTATTCTCTTCCTTGGGTATTGCTGCTGTGGTGATTTGGGTTATTTTTGTTATCAGAAATATGAAAGGGACAATTTATTCTGTCTGCTTCCGTAAGACTCTTATTAGAGGTTGTGGGAATGTGAAGGCAAAATCACTAAAACAGCAACAAAGGAGTTTGTGAATCAGTTACAATGTGTACAGGGCACAAGGATGTTAGAGGACTGGCTCAGAGAGCAACTGACTTCTTAGGCTCTAACATCCTCAAAGAGGGTGAGGAACAATTGTAAGGGGCTGAGTACTAGGACCTCGGCTGTGAGGCGATGTCTTCTGCTGCACCATTTAAATCTTAACCATATGTTCAGCCACACAAAACTTACCCATTGGCACCATCAATTAGCATATAGTGGATGGGAGAAATCCCAAAAAGTCCTACGTGGAGGTGAAGAGCTACAGGCAATTAATGGCTTATTGAGAGAAGAGAATGAGTCTTCACCAAGAATGAGGCTCCTGATAGATTCTCTGAAATAGGTGGCTCTCAACCTTCCTAGTGCTGAGACCCCTAAACACAGCTCCTCATGTTGGGGTGAATCTCAACCAGAAAATTATTTATGTTGTTACTTCATACCTGGAATTTTGCTACTGTTATGAACTACAATGTAAATATTTGACATATAGGATATCTGATATGTGAGCTCTCCATCAGATCCTGTAATCTACAGTACCACTCCGCTCCCAAACTCACCCTTCACCAGATACCTCAGCAGCTACCTGAGATAGACAGAAACTGCAATGATAGGATAGTCATTGAGACACAGATACCAATTGCAAGGATTGTACCAAGAGGAAAAGATGCTGCTTGCACCAATTGGAGAAAGAGATGAGTAGGCACCAGTACAAGAATACATGCAACAACATAAAGAGCAATATGGCAACACTAGAATCTAGGGATTCTACAACAGAAAGACCTGAACATCATGACCCAGATGAAGCAGAAGAAAATAACCTTAAATATAACTTTATGAAGATGGTAAAGGAAATGAAAAATTAAAGAAGAAATGAAAAATCTCCTTAAAGAAATGGAGAAAAAGACAAACAAAAACTTGGAAGAAATCAATAAATCTCTTAAAGAAAGCTAAGAAAAAAATCAAACAGAGGAAGCAAACAGAACAAGACTTCAGAAAACTAAAATAGAGGAAATAAAGAAAACACAAACTGAGGGAATTCTGGAAGTGGAAAAAATAAGAGTAAATGAACAGGAACTACAGATGCAAACATAACAGAATACAAGAGATGGAAGAGAGAATCTCAGAAATTGAAGATACGATAGAGGAAATAGATTCATCAGTCAATGTTGAATCCAGCAAATTCTTAACACAAAACATCCAGAAAATTTGGGACACCATGAAAAGACCAAACCTAAGAATAATAGGAATAGAAGAAAAACTTCAGCTCAAAGACACAGAAAAATATATTCAACAAAATCATTGATGAAAACTTTCCCAGCCTGAAGAAAGATAGTCTATGAAGGTAAAGGAAGTTTACAGAACACCATATACACCGAACTAAATAAAAGTCCCTGGGCCATATAATAAACAAGACACGAAATATACAGAATAAAGAAAAAATATTAAGAGCTGCAAAAGAAAAGGACCAAGTAATATACAAATGCAGACCTATCAGAATTACACCCGACTTCTCAGTGGAAACTCTGAAAGCAAGCATTTCCTGGAGAGATGTGCTACAGACAATAAGAGACCACAGATGCAAACCCAGACTACTATACTCAGCAAAGTTTTTAATCATCACAGTCGGAGAAAACAAGGTAGTCCATGACAAATTCAGATTTAAAGAATACCTTCCACAAATCCAGCCCAACAGATTGTACAGAAGAAAAATTCCAACCAAAGAAGTACTGCACTCATGAAAACAAGGCAATAGCTAATATCACACCAGCAAATTCCAAAGAAGGAAAACACACAAATATTACCCCTGAAAAAAGCAGCAGGAATTAACAATCACTGATCATTAATATCTCTTAATATCAATGAACTCAAATCACCAATAAACAGACACAGGCTAACAGAATGAATATGAAAACAAAATCCATTCTTCTGCTGCATACAACAAACATTTCAACATCAAAGACAGATATTACCTCAGTGTAAAGGGATGTGAAAAGATTTTCCAATCAAATGGACTTAAGAAATAAGCAGCTGTAGCTATCCTAGTATCCAACAAAATAGACTTCAAACTAAAAGCAATCAAAAGGGATGGAGAAGAACACTTCATACTCATCACAGGAAAAATCTATCAAAATGATATCTCACTGCAAGAGCACCTACCTATGCAAAAGACTTTACTGAAAGTCCCATGTCTAATCCCACACACTAATAGTAGGAGATATAACACCCCACTCTAACCAATAGACAAGTCTGCCAGACAGAAACTTAACAGAGATATAAGAGAACTAACAGATACCATGACTCAAATGGACTTAATAGACATCTATAGAACATTGCACCAAAACACAAAAGAATGTACCTTCTTTTCAACACCTAATGTAACCTTTTCTGAAATTGACCACATACTCGGTTACAAAGCTAACTTCAACGGAGAAAAAAATTGAAATAATTTCCTGTACCTTATTGGATTACCACGACTTTCAGTTAGAATTCAACAATAACAACACTAATTGCAGAAAGCCTACATTTCCTTGAAATTGAATAATCCTTAACCGAATCACCTCTGGGTCAACTAAGAAAGTAAAGACTTCCTAGAATTCAATGAAAATGAAGGAATAACATAGCCAAACCTATGGGACCTATGAAAGCAGTGCTAACAGGGAAGTTTCATACTATTAAGTGCCTAACTCAGAAAGTGGAGAAGCCTCCCACTAGTAACTTAACAACACACCTGAAAGCTCTAAAACAAAAAGAAGCAGGCTCATTCAGGAGGAGTAAATGACAGGAAATAATGAATTGAGGGCTGAAATCAATAAAAGAGAAATAAAGAAAACAATATAAAGAATCAACGAATCAAAGTGGTTCTTCAAGAAAATCAACAACAAGATAGACAAACCCATATTAACACTAACAAAAAAAGACAGAGAGATAAATCCAAAATAACAAAATCAGAAATGAAGAAAAGGCAATAAGCACAGACGCTGAGGAAATACAGAGAATCTTTATATCATACTTCAGAAACCTGTCCTCTACAAAATTGGAAAATCAAAAAAATGAATAATTTTCTGGATACTTACTACATTCCAAAATTAAATCAATACCAGATGAACAACTTAAATAGACCTATTATACCTAAGGAAATAGAAGCAGTCATCAAAAGTCTCCCAACCAACAAAATTCCAGGACCAGATGGTTTTAGTGCAGAATTTTACCAGAACTTCAAAGAATAACTAATACCTATACTCCTCAAATTGTTCCACAAAAAAGAAACAGAAGGAACATTGCCAAACTCTTTTCACGCGACTAGAGTTATCCTGATACCCAAACTACACAAAGACTCGATCAAGAAAGAAAATTACAGACTAATCTCCCTCATGGTCATTGATGCAAAAATATTTAATAAAATACTGGCAAACCAAATTCAAGAACACATTAAAAAATCATCCACCAAGATTAAGTTGGTTTCATCCCAGAGGTGCAGAGATGGTTCAACATATGAAAGACTGTCAATGTAATCCACCGTATAAAGAAACTGAAAGAAAAAAATTATATGATTATCTCATGAGATGCTGAAAAAGCCTTAAACAAAATCCAACACCCCTTCATGATAAAGGTCTTGGAGATGTCATAGATAAAAGAATGTATCTAAATATAATAAAAGCAATGTACAACAAGCCAACAGCTAACATCAAATTAATAGAGAGAAACTCAAAACAATCCCACTAAAATTAGAAACAAGACAAGGCTTTCTGCTCTTTCCATATCTATTCAATACAATACTCAAAGTTCTAGCAAAGGCAAAAAGACAACAAAAGGAGATCAAGGCAATGCAAGGGGGAAAGGAAGAAGTCAAACTTCTGCTACTTGCAGATGTTATGAGAGTATACGTAAGTTGCCCCAAAATTCTATCAGGGAACTCCTACAGCTAGCTGATAAACACCTTCAGTAATGTGACAGGTGACAAGATCAACTCAAAAAAATCAGTAGCCCTCCTGCATACAAAGATGAAAGGGCTGAGAAAGAAATCAGAGAAATATCACTCTTTACAATGACTACGAACAACATAAAATATCTTGTGATAACACTAACCAAAAAAATGAAAGACATGTATGAAAAGACCTTTAAATCTTTGAAGAAAGAAAGTGAAGAAGACATCAGAAAATGCAAAGATCTCCCTTGCTCCTCAATAGGTAATAATAATGAAAATGGCAATCTTACAAAAAGCAATCTAAAATTCAATGCAATCCCCATGAAAATCTCAACACAATTCTTCACACACCATAAAAGAACAAAATTCAACTTCATATGGAAAATCAAACAAGCCAAAAGAAAAAAGAAAAAAAAAAAAACAGGATAGCCAAAACGTTCCTATACAATAAGGAACTTCCAGAGGCATCACCATCCCTGACTTCAAGGTGTATTATAGAGTTAGAGTAATGAAAACAGCTTGGTATTGGCATAGAAACAGACAGGTGAACCAAGGGAATCAAATCAAAGATCCTGGTACTAATTCACACACCTATAAACATTTGATTTTTGACAAAGAAACTAAAATTATACAATGGGAAAAAGAAAGCATTTTCAACAAATAGTGCTGGCATAACTGGAAGTCAACGTGTAAGACAATGCAAATAGATCCACATTTATCCCTATGCACAAAACTCAAATCCCAATGGACCAAAGACCTCAACATAAAACTAACTACACTGTACCTCATAGAAGAGAAAATAGGAAGTATCCTTGAAAACATGGGCACAGGAAACCACACCAGTAGAACAGACACTGTACTCCTGAGAGGTAGACAGACACTGAAAGATCCCAATAAATAAATGGGACCTCCTGAATCTGAGGAGTTTCTGTAAGGCGAAGGACACAGTAAATAAGACAAAATGGCAGCATACAGAATAGGAAAACTTCCTCATTAACCCCACATTTGACAGATAGCCAGCCTCCAAAATATGTAAGTAACTCATGAAACAAATAATCCAATTAAAAATGGGCTACAGATCTAAGCAGAGAATTCTCAACAGTAGAATCTCAAATGGCAGAAAGACATTTAAGAAAATGATCAACATCCTTAGCCATTAAGGAAATGCAAACCAAAACAACTCTGAGATACTATCTTATACTAGTCGGAATGACTAATATCAAAAAACAACAGCTTAGGCTGGAGAGGATGTGGAGTAAGAGGAACACTCCTCCATTGCTGTTGGGAGTGCAAACTTGCTCAGCCACTTTGGAAATTAATATGGCAGTTTCTTAGAAAATTGGAAATCAATCTTATCTCAAGACCCAGCAATACCACTCTAGGGCATATACCCAAAGGATACACATTCATGCCAATAGGACATTTGCTCAACTATGTTCATATCAGCATTATTCATAATAGCCAGAGCCTAGAAACAACCTTGATGCCCCTCAACCAAAGAATGAATAAAGAAACTGTGGTATACAATGGAGTACTACTCAGAGGTAAAAACAATGATATCTGGAAATTTGCAGGCAAATGGATGGAACTAGAAAAAAATCCTGAGTGAGATAGCCCAGACCCAGAATGAACACAGCATGTACTCACTGATAAGTGGATATTAGAAATAAAGCAAAGGATAACCAATTTTTAGTCCATAAAAGCAGTGAAGCTTGGTAACAAGGAGAACCCTACGAGAAACATACAGGATCCCCATGGCAATAGGAAATAGATAAGATCCCCTGAGTGTTGGGACCAATTGAGTCCTGGCCTTCAGTTGCTCTTCCCTGTCTAGAGCCTTCTAATTGAAGTTACTGGAAGTTGTGCCTAGCTTAGAGGATCAGAGATAAGATTTTCAACTCTTGGCCATTGACTGCAGGGTATTTAAGCCTCCATGGTGCTATTAAAGAAGGGCTATTTGTACCAGCGATTGAAGGTCCGTGTGTTGGTCTGTCTCTGCGTGTGTTTTCTCAACCTCCAGCCCCTTGCCCGAAGCTCGTGAACTGGGTTCTAGCACATAGAGCACGGACAGGGCTGCCGTGCAAGGTACCTGAGAAAATTTGGAGGGTAAAAAAGGAGGGCAGAAGAGGAGGGACAGGGGAGAAGGGGAGGGGGAGGAGAACATGAGGGAATGGGATGGCCAGATGGGGGAAGGACAGAGAGGGAGATGAAGGAAAGAGGTATCTTGATTGAGGGAGCCATTATGGAACTAGCAAGAAACCTAGTGCCAAGGATATTCCCACAAATCCACAAGGATGACTCCAGCTAAGACCTTAAGCAATAGTGGAGGGGCTACCCAAACTGCCCTTCCCTTATAATCAGAATTGATGACTACCTTAATTGTCATCATAGAACCTATATCCAGTAACTGATGGAAGCAGATGCAGAGATGTACAGCTAGCCCTGGGATGAGCTTTCAGAGTCTAGTCGAAGAGAGAGAAGAGCAAATGGGTCAAGACCATGATGGGGATACCCAAGAAACAGTTGAGCTGAGCTAGTGGGAACTCACTGACTCTGGACTGACAGCTGGGGAACCTGCATAGGCCCAAACTAGGCCCTCTGAATGTGAGTTACATTTATATGGCCATGGCAGTCTGTGGGGTCACTGGCAGTGGGACCCGGTCTTATCCCTAGTGCTTGAACTGGCTTCTAGAAGTCCATTCTCTTTGGACAAATACCTTGTTCAGCCTATATATGGGAGGTGGCTTTTTTCCTGCCTCGAAGTGATGTGTGGGACTTTGTTTACTCCCCACAAAAAGCCTTACTTTCTCTGAGGTGTAGATGGGGGTCGAGGTAGGGGGAAGGTGAGGGGACAAGAAGGAGGGGAGGAAGTGGGATTGGTATGTAAAATTAGAAAAGATTGTTTTAAAATAAAAGAGAGAGGTAATTAAGACAGGATATTTGTAAACAAATATGCATACATATACATACACACACTCATATACATACATGTGTACGTTTGTGTGTATGTGGTATTTGTATATGCATGTGTGTGTGTATGTGTGCATGTGTCTGAAAACCATCCTTCTGGAAGCTTTTGCTAGGGTCTTGTAAACCAAATAGTTTAGGTTGTAGTGGTGACACTTGTGTTTAATTCCAGCATTATTCAGGAGGCAGAGGAGGCAGGCAGGCGGATCTCTGTGTGTTCAAGGCCAGCCTGGTCTACAGAGCAAGTTTCAGGACAGGCACCAAAGCTACAAAGAGAAACCCTGTCTCAAAAAACAAACAGAAAAAAAGAAAGAAAGAGAGAAAGGAAGGAAGGAAAGAAGGAAGGAGGGAGGGAGGGAGGGAGGGAGGCAGGGAGGAAGGAAGGAAGGAAGGAAAGAAAACAGACTATATAGCATTAAACAGATTGAGAAAATCCATTTTTCTTTTCAAAGAATTGAAACAACTGAATGCTCTCAAATTCTGGTCTTAGAGTGCCATTAGCTTAATGTCTCTGGAGGGGGATTTGGCAAAGGTGTAAGAAACCATACAATTAAGCATTCTTCTCATCCATAATTTTTCTTCAATTAAGTATCTCTAATAATGACTTGGAAAAATATCCAAATATCTGTAAGAAACATCTCCACTTGATTTTATAACTCCAATTAAAAGTACAGCCTACCTGCTCATATGCTGGATACAGGCCATGCATGTTATGGTATTCAGGAAAAAAAATAAGGAAATTATTATATAATGTTGCAACTTAGTTGCAATTGTATATAAAATGCTAAATTATAAAGCAGATCCCATGTTTTTATTTTTTGTCCACTCTGGTAGCTATGAGTTTATGTCTTCATCTAAATTTAATGTGGATTTGAATGAACATACACACAAATGAAGCAATCTGAACCACTGCCCAGGTATCATCCATTGCCCATTGCCACTGAGGGACTTGAGCTATTTCCATAATTAACTGTAAGTAAGTTAGGCAGATTACAGAGGATCAGAGGTTTTTCCAAACTTATTCTTAAAGAGAATAACTCAGGAATCCAGTTTGGCTACCCTGAGTGAGGTAACCCAGAACCAAAAAGATGAATATGGTATGTACTCACTCAAAAGTGGATACTAGCTATAAACATTTATATATATATGACATTGAGCCTATAGTTCATGATCCTAGAGAAGCTAAGAAATAAGGTGAATATAGATCCACCTGGAAATTGGAAACAGACAAGATCACCTGACAAAATTGGGAGCAAGGAGATTGGATGTATACCTTGATCAGCCTGGATATAGTAGGGAGGACCTTGGACCTTCCTCAAAGCAATGTGCCTTACCCTTTCTGAGGTTTACAACAGGGACGGGTGGAAGAGTGTAGAGGGAATGGGAGGAGGGGAGGGAGTGAAAACTGAGATTGGTATTTTTTTTAAAATAATCTAATAAATTTTTAAAAAGAAAGAAAATCCAGTTTGTTGTATCTTCCCTTATTATCTTAAGTCTGTTGCTATAGTATAGCTATGCGATGTACTTTTATTGAAGTTTTGGACAACACGATATGCTTCACAAGTAGAATTTTGGGAAGTGAATGGATCTTGAGGGCTCTGACCTTAACAGTATTAAAGCATTGATGGATTGTCAATGGAGGAATGGGGGAAGTGACAGAAACACGGAAGGTAAATCCAACTGAAGCAGAAGTCTTTGGGAGCATTTCTTTGTGTTCGATGCCCTGTCTTGGGTTCCCGTCTAGTTCTCTCTGCCTGTTTCATGACTGTGATGAGGTGAGCTTCTTTTCTTCTGATACATGACTTTCCCATCATAATTCTTCTTTCTCATTATGATCCAGATACAACAGAGCCAGGAGACCATGATCTCACACCTTGAACTTGGGAGTCAAAATAAACCTGTCCTCCATTTAAACGCTTCTCTAAGCTGCTCTTCATTGTGACAAAATGCGATCACATGTATGTCACTGGAAATACACACACCCCCATTGTGACTAATTTGTGCTTATCTATTCAGAAATAGACATGTATCTCTCAGTATAACTTAGGATAGAGTATTGCCCCACCCATATACACAATTTAATTCACAGGGATCCAAATCCTCCAGCTGTATCTTTATTACAAAACCTTTTCCATCTTTACAACCACTGCCTCCAACCAAGAAGGGTAGATATTCAGATTTCCAAAACCCAGCAAGAATTTGGAGACCCAGACAGCTTATTCATATGTTTTTCCTTTCTGGTTTCTGGCTGAGACATATGATGTTGGAACATTATAAATCCACATAACAGTGTTTTGAAAAATGAGGAAATAACTCCATAAAGAAACAGAGGCTCCTGAATTGGATGGCGTTAGAAATCCAACAAGTTATAAATAGCCATTACAAGAGGCAAGTTGGTGGCTAAAAGAATGTGTAGATAGATATGTGGTCTTCACGCTACTGAAATAATCATTTGGGAAAATTAGTGATGAAATACTTAGACACATGAGTTCTCTGAAATCACACAGCCAGAAACTGATGTGCCAGAAGCAACGAAGGAGACTCATTTATATACTCAGTCCCAGTGACTTTCTCCAATAATGTCAGGAATTAATTCTTAACACTGTTGAGTTATGGATGATGGAATTAAGAACCAGAGACTAAGTACATAGCTTGAGGCTTCAGTATTTGAATATGGCACAGTTTTGCCTCTGTCTTCACACTATCCATTGAATAGTAGAGAGGACATGGGAACAGGACACAAGAGTGTTAATATTGAGAGGATAAGGTGTATGGTGTGTGTGTGTATGTATAATTAACTTTGTTAAAAATAGAGTCCGTAATAATTCCTTGCCCTGGCCAAGTTCCAAACAAATTAATAAAAAAAGATAAGGCAGATGATATCAGTCACGTTTGTACACAGTGGTAATCCCAGCCTCTGAGAAACTCATTCATGATGATTGTAAGTTCACAAAGCTATCCTGAGCTTCATAGAAAGTTCTAAGCTGCCACGCACCGCACCCCCTGTCTGCGCTCTATGCATTAGAATCCAGTTTGCAAGCTTTGGGCAAGGGGCTGGAGGTTGAGGAAACACACGCAGAGACAGACTGACACACGGACCTCCAATTGCTGGTACAAAAGCCCTTCTTTAATAGCACCATGGAGGCTTAAATACCTTGCAGTCAATGCCCAACAGGTGAAAATCCCATCCTCTGATCACGAAGTACAGCTTTTAATAACTTCAATTAGAAGGCTCTATCAGGGAAGAGCAGCTGAAGGCCAAGACTCAATTACTTCCAACACTAAGCCACACTAGATAGAATAATCCTGTTTCAAAAATAATGAGTAAGAAAAAAAGAAATGAAGGTGGAGGAATGTGAGGGAGTAGAAAAAAAAAGCAAAGAAAGGAAGTACAGGAGAAGACAAAAGAGGAGGTAAATGAAAGCAGTGCTTTTAACATTGACAAAGTTAAAAGAAAGAAATGGTTAATGTCTTTGATTGGCAAAAGCATTTTAAACCAATACTGTATCCACAAGAAAGCCAAGCATCATACTGGGTTGTCTCATCCAGCCTAAATTTGAGGGTATGTGCCTAGTCTGGCTGTAACTTGATATGTTATGTTTGGTTACTGTGCCTGGGATACCTGCCCTTTACTGAAAGGAAACAGAAGAATAGTGGATCTAGGATAGACATAAGTATGGGGGTGGGGAGGACTGCGATGATAGGAGGGAGGGGAAACTGTAGTCAACATGTAATATATGAGAGAAGAATAAATATAGAAAGAAAGAAGGAAGAAAGGAAGGAAGGATAAAAGACATCATTTTAATCAAGTACAGGCCATTCTGAAAATTCACAGTTTCTCTGTGAGTAGAGGGGGAACAAATGCAAGCCCACGTTTTCTGCAGAAGGCTGCTTCTCAGTGTTGGAAGGGATCATTTGAGCATGTTGTCTAGGACTATCTTACCCTTTCTAAATTTACATATGAGAAAGTCTTTCCTCATTGGGAGTTGTTCTGTCTTGAGCCTATACATGTCTTGTGTAAGCTATCACAACTGGTATGAGTTCATATGTACATAGGGTCTCCTGTATTACAAATGTACCTTGTAGTCATCTATCACCTCTGACTCATATGTTTATTCCATACTTTCTTTCTCAAACATGCCTGAGCTTTGGGAAGAAGGGATGTGTGTGTGTGTGTGTGTGTGTGTGTGTGTGTGTGTGTGTGTGATATATATGTCATATATATGGCATATGCATACATATCCTATATAGGACTGAGCATTCCACAGTATCTTATTCTCTACACCTTGACCAGTTGTGTGCCTCTGTGTTACTCATATTCTACTGCAAGTAAAAACTTTTATAATGAGGGTTGAAAGATGCAATGACATCCCATATCCCAAAACCGAGAAGGAAGCTAGATATTAAGTCTCATACCTAGCTGATGAGCTATTATTAACTGATAACTGCAGGAAGAGGGAGAGGCAGGTCAGTTTTCTCTAAGTATTACCCCTGGTAAGTAAACCACTCTAACGGAAAGCTACATATTAAAGCATATATGGATTTCACTAGTTGGACTCGATGCCTGAAAAAATATAAAGAGAACATGAAATTGGGTGTGTAGGGAATGGGAGTGATCTGGAAAGGGCTGGAGGAAGGGAAGAACATAGATATGATAAAAATGCATTATATGAAATTCTCAATGAACCAATAAATTCATATATAAAATAAAAAGATTGTTTAAAAAAGTAAACACTAAAAATAATGGATTTCTGTCAGTGATAAATAAGGGGCTTCATTTGAAAGGTTGAGCCTTTTAACAAATAAACAATCAATGAAAAAAATAAACAATCAAAAGGAAGCCTCTCCCCCTCCCCTTTGGAACAGCAGACAGCACAGTACAGGAGGTGAGGGGTATCACATCAGAAGGCTTCCACCACCAGAAAGAAAAGTGATGGATGTGGAAGAGTCATCCGTACTGAATTTTGGCTGCTGACAACAGCAAATATCAGAGGACATACTGGTTCCCCAAATACCCTAAATTTGATGGATTGCTGGGAAATGGTAGAGAATATGACAATCAGATAAAGCTACACAGCATTTTATTTTCTCCCTGGTTTTCCAAACTTTCCTAGCACGCTGTGTTCCCAGATCAAGAGCCTGCTGCTCTGAGTTGAGTTGGATGAAGGAAGTTTCTTTGCAAAAGGAGGGAGGGTTTTGTGAAGATGAGCCTACCAAGAGGTAGAAGCAGGTGATAGTCCCTTGATAGAGGGAGGGTCTGTAGAGTAGGGAAGGCTAAAGATTTTCTCCACAGTTGCTGTATTGTGAGAAAGTTCAAGATAAAAGGTCTTTCAGATTCTGGGCATTGTCAACAGCAGAGGAGAGTAGGTAGACAGTGATACTGGGATGCACCCAGAGTTTTCAAGGCATCGAGGGCTAATGGGCAAAGATTCGCAATAATTGATAAACACGTGTTTTGGTCGTAGGCCCAGGATAGCATGTGATCAGCAGAGGGGAAGTCTACTGAAGCATAGATTCAGGGTATTATTGGCTGGTTTCCACCTGAAAGTCTGAAGAGGACCCAGCAGATTGAGAGTGGTATGTCGAGACTGAAGTACCTTCTCAGGACAGCAGGGAAAGGAACTACCCATCACCCTACATAGCACGAAGCCAATGATGGGGAAGTTCAATCAGAGGAATGAATCAATTGCCCTCTGCTCACATGAGAAATTTTATTCTCACCGTGCCACAGTTTTCCACTGCCCAGGGGTCCAGCCTCCAGCAACACAGGACTCAAATGGAAATCCCCAAAGTCTGTGGTTTCAGAGCCTGAGATTCACCCATAAAGGATTTTTCTCCTGTAGGGCTGAAACTTCAAACTTCAATTGCTACCTGCCACACCTCTCACATGGCCATGGGAAATTCTTGAGGATTTATGACCGGCAACAGATAGAAACCAAACAAAGTCTAAACAAAACAAAACTGGATCCTAGAAACAAGTCCAGAATTTAAATACACACAAAGGCACAGGACTGAACTTGAAAAAAAAAATGTCAAAATCATCCTTCATGTCAGGATAGAAATATCTAACTTTAATATTTTTAAAATCCCCATTGGAAAATTACTATATATGAGTTTTAATGCAGTTACTCTACATGGGAATTATGTTCCTCTGAGATTCCATGCCTTATCATATAAAAATCCCAGTACCAGCTTTAGAATATATCTCTTGATATTGTTGATTAGAGACCTCCAAAACAAGATTGGGCTATTCCATTACATTTGAAAAACCACCAAAGATGGATGACAAAGCCCTATTAATGAAAATACCATGTATTTTGGTCACAAGACCCTGGGAAATCAAATTCTGACAGATCTAGAAGCTTCTTTCCTGCTGGTTAGCTTTCAAGATACTTCAAGGTGCCATGTGGGCTGCTAGAAGAGAAACATCCTCAACAACTTCAGCCAGTGATGAACTGTGTGAGATACAAGGACCAGCCTGACAATATATGTCCACAGGTGCAAGAGAGACATGAACAGTGTTGACAACTATTTCCTGATTGGTTTTAAGACTTGCTCCAAAGGAGAAAACTTCTATCTGCTACTGCAACTGTTCAAAAACTGGAGGCTGGGGAGCTCATAGGCCATGGGAGTGAGTCTACTGCTACCAGATTTGTATTTAAACACTCATTTCTATACCAGTAGATTAGTGTATCCCTCGGTCTTTATTGGAGAAGCATCTTTGTACAGTGAACAATAATTAATATAGATTTAAAGCTGGTCAAGCTACAAAGAACACTTGTCTGTGGAGTGCTCAGCCATAAACAGTACATCTATATTGCATCTCTCCTACCAAAGACACTTAGGAAACTATAAACAAGAGGGACCAGAAAGAATTAAGAGCAAGATATATGAAAAAAAAAAACTTGGCTGAAACAGTGTCTTCTAGGCATGACAGAACATTATTTGCACAAATTAATGCACATCACTGTGGTTGACTGCATATGACCTACACAATATCAATACAGTAATCATGTGAAGAAAAATGAAGGAGGGTTGTACCAACTAGCCCCCAACCCCAGCAGAGTAGTGACTGACAATTGATGGGTACCAGGAAAAAGAAAGTCAGTCTTCCTTAGGGGTATGCTCCGTGGAAGGTTGACCATGCCTGGTGAATGACCACACATTCATGAATGTATAGGCAGCACTATCTGTACTTAGTAGTTAAGGAAGGACATGAAGTTTGGAGGTAGACTGGAGCTAGAGAATTCAGGAGGACTTGTATGGGAGTGTTTGTACCAAACATGAAAAAGTTCATTGTATGTATATTTTAATTTCTCAAAGAATTAATTATATATATGATATATATATAAATATATTTTTAAAAGTACTTATTCTGTTAAGAAAGAATTGACAATCTAAAGCTAAGTTCTCTTCCACACAAAGATTTTTGGTGATTTATTTTAATCACAGAACAGCATTAGCTATCTATAACTTCATTTTGCCCTGCTCCTGGGTGGCATTAAAATACATCAAATGTGCAATATCTAATATAAGAGTAAGATTTTACATATTTTACTCTAAACTTCTTGAGGAAGTCAATCATAATTGTTCCATCACACAATAATCTTTCTCAGCAGTTCTTTGGATTCCAGCCAAGACCCTCAAATGTGATAAAACCAGACATACAGCCTCTGTCAGCAGTAGCTAAGAAGGGATTGTTTGGTTGATGCCATCTCCATGACAACCTATGCTTAGCCTTAAAAAAAAACTACATCAGTGGCGCTAATTTACTTGACGGTTGATGTAATGGCTTTTCATGCTAATTTTCTTTCTTTTTATTTAGAGTCCTTGTGTGTGAAAATTATGATGTAAATACTGAACCAAAAACAAAAAACAAAACAAAGAAGAGTCTCACACATGCTAGTCTCTTACTTTGTTGTCATGTTCCAGCTGTGTTCTCCTTGATGTAATTAGAAGATGTTTGTAAAAAATCACCAACCTACAGATATGTATGTGGTAAACGATACACACTCAAGAATCCTGGGTTCCAAGAGAGAGGAGAAGACATCTAGATTTTTCTAAGGTCTATACACCATGCCCCAGTTTTGAAGCTAAAGACCCCAATACTCAGCAAAGCATCGTCACTTTGTTAAGATGACTAACCCCACATGTGGTGGAGTGAAGAGGAGATTGCAGGTCTCACAAAGCCATTATTGAACTTGCAAGCAATAGCAATATGTTCTTATTTGGATCCAATTGCACTGGAAACACAATCAGCTGTGGAGATGAATTTTTAATCCAGAAACTGTCAGTGAGCCATACAATTTCCAAGCTCGGTTTCTGAAGCCAGAATACTTGGTATCAATACTAAATACTGCTGCACTTCTTAACCATGTAAATCGAAAAATTCCACTTAATCTCCATGGTCCAGTTTTTTCATTTGTGTCAGGAAACAACAGTAATGTCCTTCTTGTAGAACTTTTGTGAACTTTCAATATTTTACTCATAAAATGCTCCTAAAACAAGTAGTCCATGTAATATATTTCTGTGTATTGTCTCATCATACAAATGGGGCTATGTACTTGTAAATATCAACCAATGAGATAAGTATTTATGCATCTAATCTGGATGTTTGAAGATATGACAGTTATTAAACATTGGTGGAGTTGCCACATCATTGTGAAAGCCCAAGGAATCTTGAATAATTCATCCCCTTAACTTTAGAACTCATTCCTTGTCCTCACAGCCATTATCTCCCTCTATGGTATTATTTTTGAAATATTAAAGAAAACTTTAAAGAAAAGAAGAAAATTAAGAGTAGCTGATAGAGCTTTTTCCTTTCTTTATTGAACACAGGAAAGTTTTGGGAAAGTGACCCACATTTAAATACAGAGTTCCTCTGGATGCCTTTGAATTCCAGATGTGTATTGCCTTTCTTGATTAGCCCTATTCTGACTCTAAGTATTTCATCTAGGGAGTTCTTATTTGCTGACCCTAGTGTGGCTTCATTTATGTGAATCCTGGGAACCCAGACAGAGCACACAGCATCTGGGAATCATGGAAAAAACTCCATTTAGCTTCCCCAAGGCTATCTTGGGATGAGAAACATCTGTTACCATTTTTTCACTGACGGGATATCTGATCGGTCCATATTTTGCCTACCATGCTCTTAACTCAGCAAAATAGTTTCATGAGTCAGTAAGTCAGCACAAGTCAGGTATGAGAAACACGTGAATCTGAGGTGTTAGCAATCATAAAGGAAATGTATAATTTCTCAGTTAAACTCTTCTCCCATTCTTGAAAAAACATAGTGAAGATACTGAAAAAAAAATGGTGCTTTTGGCTCTCTGCAAAACAATACTAAAGAAGCAAGCAGTCTGTGTTAGTTGTTTGAACAAAACTGTAGGAAATAAAGCATGCATTGAAACAGGTGCAAGGGTGTTGGAGTCATTGAAGCATTGATGTAACTGTCTCAAGTCCCGTAAAATAGTAGCATTTGGCAGGGCTCTGTATAAACCATGTTAGGCTTGCCAGAAAAGTAAAGTAACACGGCTGGTAAGTTAGAAAACCATATCCTATCAGAATTTCCCTTCATTCCATCCAAAACCTTCTATGAAACCTTGGTAACAGGATGAGTCATCAGTTATAAATTCCCTTCCCAAAACATGAGAAACTCTAACTTTCCCACCAATGCTCTGTACGAAGGCAAATAGTAAAGATACAGGTGCCAATCTTCACAGATAAATACATCACTTTTATTTAGTGTTGTTACTTTTCCTTCACCTGTACCTCATTACACTAGAAGTATAAAAATAAGGTCATCACTTGCTAAGGGGCTATGGAAAATGATTTACATGTTACAACATAGTCTTTCTTGTGAATGGACAGACTTTGGTGAGCTCCTGTAAGTAATGCAAGGGTGAGCTTGTCTGACTGCAAATTGACATCCACGTCAATTTCAAACTGAAATATCACCTCACCAAAGAAGCAGTCATTGAAAATCAGCTCATAACTGAAACTTAGACGAATGGCTTTAATCTGGGATTAAATGGCATGAGCGTCATAGTCATCAAATCTCGATTTTTTTTTTTCATTATGGGTGTGGAGAGAGGACAGGCTGGGAAACCAGCCCTTGGATGAAGCTCTGGAGAGATGTTTTTCTTTTAACTATTAGGATATGTTTATACTTTGAATCTGCAGAGACCCTTTTGCAAAGCAATTTAGCTGTAATACAATGACAACTGTTCTCTGTTTATAACTGAAGGATTCCTGTGGCCACAGTCTTCAGCTTCTAGAGATCTTTCTAACTCAAACTTCAGTTTTTCTTACCCTTAGGACTTCGTACCATCTGCACTTTTAGTTCAGAATAATCAACAGTGAGCCCCTCAGGATCTAACAGGGTTATCTGTAACATGAATTGTTACATGTGAAAATTTACCATGAGAAGTTAAGTGCTTTTTTTTTTTTTTTTTTTTTTTTGGTAACCCCAGAGAGTACATGAATTAAACTCGGGAAATACAAATTGATCAACACTAGCAGAAATTCAGAAATAATCTACAATAATGTACATAACCTTCTTTTGGTTTAGATTTCAATAGTTGTGTTCTTAAGATGGCATAAAAAGGAAAACAAAAACCTTTAGAAATGTGTGGAACTTTATTTGCCAGGATATATTGACAAACAATATGATTACCCAGTGGGGACCACAAAAAATACATGACACCTCCTGTCAGTATATTTATCTTTTAAATAATGTCCTGTAGCACGTAGTATAGTTTTGCAAATAGAATTAAAGACGCAATCTAGATTCAGTTCATGAACATCATTGTTATTTAACATTATTTAAATGACTTAGCATCCCCAGCCTCGTTTTCACTTAGCACAAGTAAGCAAATAAAGCTTTGCAAAAATATTAGTTGTTTCTTTGTTTTTCTCCTTGGTTTTCACTCTTTCACCAGGCTCAATCTGCTATTTAGCATGCATCAAAGAGGAATGAGGGCCACTGGCTTACAACAGAATAGATAGATCTACATACGGATCACAGTAAATATGTCAAAGCAATTCCATTTACAGAGCTTCTGTTATTCATACCCTTTTCATCTGGCCTTGCAACCAACCTAGTGCTCGGATGCATCTGAGATTTCAATAGTTGCATTCTTAAAATGACATAAATGCTTTGAGCATACATTACAGAACAAGATTACAAAAACTGTCTGCTTCTTATTTTTATATTTCTTATTGAAAGTAGACTTTTTTTTCATACAATCCCTTCCACACCTCCTACCAGATCCGTGCCACATCCTCACCCACACAAACCCATGCTTTATGGGTAGGGCTTTAAGAAGTAGATAAGCATAGTTTAATTCTCTGTCTGAGCTCAATATCTGGAAGTAAAAACGCTATTTAAACAAGCAGCAGTGGTCAAGAGTAGCAATGTATTTCAGGAAGGAGACTCAGGGAGTTAATTTTAAGGGTGAGAGCCAGCAGAGGCGTAGAAACTTTATAGAACTCTTTTTTTTTTCTGTTGCGTGGTGATCAGTGCACAAATTACTTTCACAGTGAAGTAAGAAGAGACTAGAATGGAGAAATTAAATGTACTGGACTGTATCTTCTTATCAGTCCACATCATATCAAGATGTTTGTAAGGTTGAATAATATTTCTCAAGAGCAAATAGTTCCTAGAGGACAGTCAAGACAATGGGCCCAGGTTTATGGTATCTAGTGTAGATTCGTCACCATTGCAAAGCTGTTAGTACTTTTCTGTAGAACACATTAAATATGTTTTCATAAAATTTCACCCCAGATCTTAGAGAGGCTGATTTATATGAGAACTGAGAGCATCCTGGTCTTCATAATGAGTTTCAGGCTAGTAAGGGCTGCATTGTATAAAATACAAGCTTCTAAAGACTTAAGTTCATGTTTATCGATACACATGCTATTGACATATCAACTGAGATCACTTTGGGCTAATGTATGTAAATAATAAAAAATCCAAGGCTTCAACTGGATATTCTTTTGGTAAGTTAAAAATTTCCCACTAAACTTCCTTTAGACATCAGTTTCTATGTCACTATGTCTAATAATACGAATATTTAGAGCAGAGAGCTTGTAGGCTTTGTGGAAACTTGTAACCTCATAGCACATCCTGATGAAATGGTAAAGATTATCAGAATTCCCCCAATGAAATGGTAAAGACTGGCAGAAGTCAATTTTACTCTTTTAGCCCTCCTGAAGCTCATTAATTCATCTTTAATTTACTAAAGATGATAAAGTCAGAAAAGCTTCAGAAATATTGAGAGTCAACCAGAATTTAGTTGAAACTATCTAAGTTTTATTGATTCATTTATCTCCCTAAAAGAAATTTATCAATTTTAAAAAGACATATTTCTGTGGGCCGGGTGGTGGTGGCGCACACCTTTAATCCCAGCCCTCGGGAGGCAGAGGCAGGCGGATCTCTGTGAGTTCGAGGCCAGCCTGGTCTACAAGAGCTAGTTCCAGGACAGGCTCCAAAACCACAGAGAAACCCTGTCTCGAAAAACCAAAAAAAAAAAAAAAAACATATTTCTGTTGGGCCCCAAGTTGGTCTTTGAGCTTCACGAGTAAGAGGAACTTCAGCAAGCGGGGGCACTATTTCAGTGGGCTTCCCCATACTATAGTGGTGTCTCCACTGGAGAGTTATGATTCACTGTCGTTAAGATGAACAACCTCATTTCACCTCTGGAATTGTTTCACGCCTTATTAAATGGTGGTCATCCATCCTTCTAAGCTAAGATCAGAAACTGGAGTGCTTAACTGCTATTGAGAAGCACATACTATGAGTTAAATTCCTCCTTCGTGTATGACTTAGATTCAAATATAAGTAAAAATATGGTTTTAAAAACACACTCATAAAATAATGAAAACTAGAGGAGGAAAATGCCAAGTGAATATGAAAAGGGCTTCGGGCTGTTGGATCATAGCTTTTCTAGAGCATTTTGAAACACTGTGGGTTAAATTTGGCATTGTCACCGTGCATGCACATGATGTCTCCCTTACTCATTCCTAGGATGTTTATATGACTGTCCTTGTCTGCTTGAGACTCCCAGGCATGGAATTATACTATTGGGTTTCCCGATGGGTGTATCACATATTTTTATAGCTTGTTAAATTTTACATTGACATTTGTAGATATTTCTTGCCAAGTGCAGAGACCATTTAAAAATCACAAACATGTACAAAGTGACCTTATGTGTAAGTTTTTTTCAAATAAAAGATGTTACCTCCTATTTGCCAGTGATAAGAAATATAAAATCATCTTGACTATAGATGATATGAGGAAGCCTCACTTTATCTCAATATAAATAGGCCGAGAATATGAGCCAGATTTTCTCAATTACATGGATTTCTTTATATATTTGTTTGCTGTCAAAATAGTGAGCAAATCATCTAGTTTAAATGAAAATATTTGGTAACCAGAGAAGCTGATAGCCCCTCTTCCCATCACTCTGCTACAGAGAAGAAAGTGAACGTGTGTGGTAGAGCTGGCCCTGGTTCTTTCTTATCTCATGGGGTTTGCTAAAGATCTGAGACTGAGATACACACAAAAGTCATATAAAAGTCAGAATCCCATGAACAAAAGACTGTATTCCCAGAAGACTATCACACAGGCAAAAACGCCCCACAACTGACATTGTTCTCAGTATCCAGATAAGACCTAGTGATGCTATCCAGACAAAAGCAAAATTCTGCCTCCTCAACTGTGCTCCTCTCCTCTCTCCACTCTGTACACAGATGGTAAAATTCATCTATAAGTGGAATTAGAGAGGAAAATATGTCCTGAATTCTCAAACATTCCAACCGCATTTTACCAGCCTCCAAAAATCCCAGAGACCACAATGACTGAAGAAGAACACTGTGGGCTACTTCCTAATTTGTCCTAATTTGAATTAAATCAAAATCCGAACATCATTTCGTGTGCATTCTTTTTTATACATATTAAAATTGATGTGTAGTGCAAAGAATCTCAGTTATCTCTTTCCTGTACCCATTTCCCTTCTTGCTTAGCCTTAAAAAATAGGCCCTAAGGATCCACCCTTAAAGCTTGAGGCTTCCAGCTGCCTTGACCTTTGGCAAGTCTCTAAGCAAGACATAATATTCAATGTTCTTGGGGTTATAACCCCAGAATACTGGGTCAAGTTTCTGATGTCAGGCTACTGGGGATTGATAACAGGGTTTACAGAGAAAACACATTGCTAATCAAATGCTCTACCCAAAGCTTTCCAAGGACCAGCTGCAGACCCTAATTATGGTGGTTAGCCACTCTTAACACAAACTTGAATTAGCTCAAAAAAGGAATTGATTCTGTTGGATTGGCTTGTGAGAATGTGGGGAATACAGATATTAATATTTGATGTAGGAGAACCCAGCCTACTGCTACCCTTACATAGGTGGTTCAGGGTTGTATAAGAGAGCAGGCTGAACAAATCATGGAGAACAGGCCAGTAACTATTATTTTCTTGTGGTCTCTGTACCTCCAGGTTCTGAACTAGAGTTCCCACTCTGGTTTTCCTCACTAATGAACTGTTTGTTAGCTAGAAGTATAAAGTGAAATAAACTGTTTCCTTTTTCAAGTTGCTTTTAGTCATTATTTTTTTCATAATAGCAGCAAAGAAAACTAGAACACTTGCTTTCCAGTTCTATTCTTTGTTTCTTATGAGACTCAACTATTTCTTGAAGGAATGTGTGTTCTTTCAAGCACCCCTGATTATTCCATTTAAAACATAAACTGAAAAGAAAATCAATAATGAGGAACTTCTTTAATCCAAATGCTCCTAAGCCACGACCTACGAGTCTTAAAACACTTTCATGCCCCAGAGTTTCTACTCTTATTTTTGGGTATTTTATTTATTCATTTATTTTATAAAATCAATCTTTTCTTATTTTACATATCAATCCAACTTCCCACTCCCTCCTGTCCTCTCGTTCCTCCCACTACCCCTCCATTCCACCTCCCTTCCACTCCTCAGAGAGGTAAGGCTTCTCATGGGGAGTCAACAACTCTGACACACCATTTTTACACAGGACCAGGGCCTGGCCCTCCTCCCATTTCTAAACTTAGCAAAGTATCCTTCAATAGAGAATGGGCTCCAAAAAGCCAGTTCATATACTAGAGATAAATCCTGGTCCCACTGCCAGCAGTCCCAAATCCTACCCTAGCCACACAAATGTCATCCACATTTGTAGGGTCTAGTTTGGTTTATTGTAGGTTCCCCATTGTCAGTCCAGAGTCAGTGAGCTCCCACTAGCTAAAGTCAACTGTTTCTGTGGATGTCCCCATCATGGTCTTGACCCCATTGCTCATATTATCACTCCTTGTGCTCTTCAACTGGACTCTGGTAGCTTGGTTCGGTGCTTAGCTGTGGATCTCTGTATCTGTTTTTATCAGTTGCTGGACGAAGGTTCTATCATGACAATTAAGGTAGTCATCTACCTGATTACAATGGAAGGCCAGTTCAGGCACCCACTCCACTATTGCTTAGGGTCTTAGCTGGGGTCATTCTTGTGGATTCCTGGGAATTTCCCTTGTGCTAGGTTTCTCACTAGCCCCATGATGACTCCTTCAATCAAGACATCACTTTCTTTGCTCTCCCTCTTGGTCCTTTCACTTGCACGACCATCCTGTTCCCTCATTTTTTTCCTCCTCGATTCCGTTCTCCTATCCGGCTCCCCTTCCATCCTCCCCCGCAATCCCAATCTTCTCAGGAGAACTTGTCTATTTCCCCTTCCAAGGGTGATCCATGAATTTCACCCTTAGGGTTCTTCTTGTTACCTAGATTCCTTGGGGTCGTGGACTATAGACCAGTTATCCTTTGCTTTATGTCTAATATCTACCTATGAGTGAGTACATACTACGTTTGTCCTTCTGGGTCAGGGTCACCTCACTCAGGATGGTTCTTTCCAGTACCATCCATTAGTCTGCAAATTTCAAGTGTTTTTTTTCCTTTTGTCCATCAACAAATGGTGCTGGCATAACTAGATATCAACATGTAGAAGAATGCAAATGATCCATATCTATCCCCATGCACAAATGTCAAGTCCAAATGGATCAAAGACCTCAACATAAAGCCTGCCACACTGAACCTCATAGAAGAGAAAGTGAGCAATAACCTAGAACACATGGGTACAGGAGACCACTTCCTAAATATAACACCTGTAGCACAGACACTGTGAGCAACAATTAATAAATGGGACCTCCTGAAACTGAGAAGTTTTTGTAATACAAAGGAACAGTCAATAAGACAAAATAATAACCGATCAAATGGGAAAATATCTTCACCAACCCCACATCTGACAGAGTGCCAGTCTCCAAAATATGTAATGAACTCAAGACACTAGACAAAAAATTATCAATCCAATTTAAAGATGTGGTACAGGTCTAATCAAAGTTTCTACTCTTAAAGAGAAAGTCTTTTCCAAAGTCTATATACAGCCTGCAAGTATTGGTTAGCATCCTCAGAGGCTGCTTCTGTCACTTTAGCCTGAAATTGACTGAGAGTTATTGGGTGATTAGGAAACCTCCTTATGTTAATGCTGGCTCCATAATGATGCATCTGATGACCTGGAAATCTAAATTTCACATGATTTTTCCCAATGTTAATGCTTTCAAGACATTAAAAAACAGTATGCAATAGATATTAGTAAATATGTGGAAAAAAGACCCCCTTGCATACTTTTGGAGGTAAATTTAAGTTAATTATGTCATTGTGGTAAACAGTATGAAATTTCTTCAAAACTTTAAAATTAGAATTGCCATATGATCTATGAATCCCGTTATTATGTGTATGCCCAACAGAAATGAAGCTTAATATGTAAAAAGAAGACTGCATTTGTTCAACTACTACACAATTTTATTCATGAGAATCAAATATGAAGTCAACATAAGTATCCATTGGTGGATTCATAGACAAATACTGTGTGGCTTATGTACCAAATGGGGAATACTATTGAGCCTTAAAATGGAAAAAAATCCTGTCATCTGTAACACAATGAATGAACTAGAGATAGCTAAAGAAATAAACCCCAAGGTACTAAGAGATATCATGTGACAGGAGTATTTTATCATGAAATTCTTGCTAAATGCTGAAGTAGGTACTTAATAAACACTCAAATGGCTTCCTAGTTCATTTGAAGAAAATAAAAACCATCTTCCTTACAGTTCTATACAGCAGAAGTTCTCAACCCTGGGGACGCAACCCTTTTGGCAAACCTCTATCTAAAAAAATATTTATATTATAATTCATAACAGTTGCAAAATTAGTTATGAAGTAGTAAATAAAATAATGTTATGGTTGAGGCTCACCACAATGTAAGGATATATATTAAAGGCTACCAGCATTAGGAAGGTTGAGAAACACTTGTTCACTGGGTCTTACTCACCTGTTTCCCCATTCAATAAACTCCTTCAATCCCCTTCTCTTAACCAATTCCTATCTGTCAACTCCCCATATCTAGGAAAATATTTTATCTAGAACCCTGGTTGGTTACAACTTGTCAAGATCTCAAAAAAATTTCCTACCAGGCAACACACAGCTACCACACTCTCCTAAGAGCCAAAGAAAACAGCAGAAACCAAGGAACAAACCACCCACACAACAAACCAAGACCAGATATGAACACAGACAATATGTCTCCACTAGAACACAGCAATGATGACAAAGACAGCCTTGAGAACTACAATATAGCAAAATAGTCATTATGGTTATGACAGATGTCCTTTAAAAGGAAATGAACAAATTCTTCAAGAAATCTAATAAAACATCAGCAAACAAGGAAGTAAATAAAAATGTTAAAGAACTGAAAATGGAAATAGAATCAATAAAGAAAACCAGAAAATTAGGGAAACCTGGAAATGAAAAAACAGGAACCTCAGAGACAAGCCTCATCAATAGAATACAAGAGATGAACAAGAGAATCTCAGACATTGAAGATATAATAAAGCATGAATATAATAGTCAAAAATGTTAAATTAAAAAAATCCTGGGAAAACATCTGGGATATCTGGTACACTCTGAAAAGACAAAATCCAAGGATAACAGGAATAGAGGAAGGAGGAGAAATACAGATTAAAGGCCCAGAAAAATTTTTCAGCAAAGACTTAGAGAAAATCTCCATAATCTAAATAGAAAATGTCTACCAAGAAAAAAAAAAGCTTATGGAACATCAAATAGACAGGCCCAGAACAAAAAGTCCCCTCAGCAATACAAATAAAATACTAAATGTACAGAACAAGGAAAGAATATTGAAAGTCACAAGGGAGAAGACTAAGTAGCATATAAAAGGAAACCTATTACAATAGCCCCTGACTTCTCAGTGGAGACTATAAAAGTCAGATGGACCAGGACAGATGGTCCACAAACTCTGAGAGACCGAAGATGCCAGCCCAGACCACTATATCAAGCAAAAGTTTTAATAGCAATAGATGAGGAAAATAAGACATTCAATGATAAAACCAGATTTATGCAGCATCTATCTATAACTCCTGCCCTATTGAAGGTGCTGGAAGGAAAAGTCAACAAGAGGATGGATGACCTCAGTCAAGAAAACACAATGAGTAAATAATCCCAGACTGGAAAAGCAAAAGAGAAACACACACACATACACACACACATACCACATCACCACCACCACTACCTTCACCATCACTAACACAACAACAACAACAAAATAACAGGTATAAGCAAACACTGTTCAGTAATATTTATCAACATCAATGTTCTCAAACCCCAATATAAAGACACAAATTAACAGAACTGATTATAAAATAGGATCCATCCTTCTGCTGAATCCAAGAAACATAAAAAGTTTGATATTATTTCTTCTGTTTCTGTTGTGTGGAACAATTTTCTGATCTTGTTAATTTTGATATTCTTTCTCAGTCTTTTGGCTAGTTTAGATAAAGCCTGGTCAATCTTGTTGATTTTTCTCAAAGAACCAACTATCTGTTTCATTGATTCTCTGTATTCTCCTTTTCTTAAGAAGAGATTCTTTTCTCATACAATATATCCTGGTTACATTTACTCCTTCCTCTGCTCCCTCCAGTTCTTCCCCAGTTTCACTCCCATCATTATCCATTCTGTTGAGGGACATCTAGGTTTCTTAATTTTCTGGCTATTATGATAGAATAGGAATGAACATGGTTGAACCAGCATCATTGTGGAAGGATAAAACATTCTTTGGTTAGATGACCAAGAGTGGAATAGCTTAGTCTTTAGGTTGATTGTCTCCCATCTTTCTGAGGAACCACCATATTGATTTTCATGTGACTGTACAAGTTTACTATTCAACCAACAGTGAATGGGTGTTCCCCTTTTTTTACATCCTCACCAGCATGAGCTGTTCCTTGAGTTAGTGATGTTAGCCATTCTGACAGGTCTAAGATGGAATCTTAGAGTAGTTTTCATTTTACTTCCCTAATGACAAAGGGTGTTGAATATTTCTTGAAGCATGTCTCAGTTATTTGAATTTTTTCTATTTAGAATTCTCTGTTTATATCTTCATTCCAGGTTTTAATTGGGTTATTTAATATCTTATTTTTGGAGTTCTTATATATTTTGGATATTAGCTTTCTATTGGATATGTAACCTGATGATTTGTATGAATGATGATATCTTTTACCTTCTTTTTAAGTTTGTTGAGGGCCCATTTTCTAATTGTTCATCTCAGTGCCTGTGGTAACAGTGTTTTGTTGGGAAAGTCTTCTGCGCCAATGAAATCAAGGCTATCCCAAACATTATCTTCTATCAGGTTTAATGTATCTAGTTTTATGTTGATGTCTTTAATCCATTTTGGAGTTGAGTTTTGTGTAGGGTGATAAGCATAGATCTATTTGCATTCATGTACAGAGAGACATCCAGTTTGACCAGAACCATTTGTTGAAGATGCCTTTTTTCATCCAGTGTGTATTTCTGGCTTCTTATAAGCTACTTTTAAATATATACATATATATTCTCTGTGAGAATTATTCATCCATTTTTTTCCACCACTCCCTCAGACTCCTTGAACTCATTGCCCTGTGCTATTCTTCCTTCAGAACATTTGAGTCCCTACTTCATAGTTAAGTCTAAAAAGTTGCACAAAAATTCAGTGACTCAAATAACAGCTATTGTTGTTTAATTCCATTGGGTCTAGAGCCTGATTGCTTTGTTGATTTGTCTAAATTCATTTAAGAAGATACAACCTTAAAAAGTGAACTGCAACAAAGATGGTCTCCCTTCTGTTTCCCTGTCTGTTGGAGCACACTAGTCCTCCCTCATATGGCTTCTCATTCTCTAGCTGTTGGAGGGGCTGCCACTGAGATTTACTCAGGGCCATTCTCTAAGGGAGTGAGATAAAGTGGTTGCTCTCCTACATTAGGTGGAGACTTCCACATCTCAAAGATCTCTTCTATTATATCCTATTAATATAGAATCACAAATGATGAGAAGGGGATTTTACCTCTTAAAAAGAAAGACTTTAATTAATTGTGACATATTTTATAGACTAATGCATTTCTAGTTTATTGATCATCTACCTACCTACCTATCCATCTACCTTTCCTATTAAAATGCAAGCCTTGTGAAGATGAGCTTGCTTTGTTCCTTATTAAGTCACTTAGCACATAGTAGGAACTCAATCAAAAGTGAATGAGTAGCCAGCTTGATTTGATCTCTGCACTTCAATGCAAAATAATTAGGGAGTTTAAATTTCCTGAGATGAGAGCAGGCTCTTTTTGGAATGAAGCAGTGCCCTTACTTAAAGCACAGCACCTGCTGGAGGAGCAGCGCTGGAAAGAGTCCGTTGGTTAGTTATTGCAATCATGTTCTTACAGATAAGACTAATGAATGCACAGACATTAACTGATTTACTCAAGTGTTATTAAGGGTGGAATTTCTGTTTTTAAATATGATATTTCTTACTACCCTATTCCATATTCACTTCCCAAATTATATCATGCGCACTGAATCAGATATGTTGCTCTGAGTTAAATATACAAGTAACAAAAGGAAGTTTTGTTCACAAACATATGATATTTAATATGTACTGAAGGAGTGAGACACTAGCTAACAATTTAAACAAGGCATTCTCATGTAGTCCCATGATGTGGTGTATAAAAAAATATTATGACAGGTGATTCAAGCAGACACTATTATTTCCCCCATGGAGTCTGTTGGAAATAGCATGCAAGTAGCAACTAGAAATAGAGCGCTTTTATAGGACAGTGGTGCCCTGAGTCACAAGACCTGGCTATATTAAATATTACCGCAACCTAGGAAACACTTGCCTTTCTGTTCCATAAGGACGCTAGTGCATGTTTTAATTGGGCAAGATAGGCATATTCATTGTTTGGGGGCCTGTTCTTTCCCATAATTTTCTATTACTTTCAGTTTCAGATCTCTCTGGATGAGATTTGAAGTAGGCTTGAGGTCTAGAATACTCTAGTGCCACAGTTACTAGAAGGGAGCATTTGATTATGCAAATGAGAGGCCTTATTCTAATTCTCACTGTGATCCTGGCTAATCATTGCCTCCATATAAGTTAGTGCCCACTTAGGACCAACTTGTTCACTTTGTTCAATAAAACGTTTCTAACAAATTCATTCCAATGACTAATTATGAACGGAGGGCATATTGCTACCGCCAGAGTCTAGTGCACGTACATTTCCCCCCTGAGAAATTTAATTTTTAATATTTAAGATTCATACATGCTTAAAATGTGTTTGGACCAAAACCATCCCTCAATTCCTCGCCTTCAATTCCTCTTCAATCCTTATTATCCTGACTTTTCCCCTTTTCTCTCTCAACTTCACATGTGATCTCTCTCTCTCTCTCTCTGTCTCTCTGTCTCTCTCTCTCTCTCTCACACACACACACACACATACACACTACCCATTGATTCCATTGTTGTCTGTATGTGCAGGGTCATGGGTGCTATAGTACAGAACCATCTGAAGTATGAACTGTCTCTCAGGTCCTACATTCCTGGAGAAAACTGACCCTTCCTCCCACAGTGTACATCAGTTACAAATAGAATAGCTCCTCAGATCAAGGTAGGACTTCATGGCTACCAGGCATTTTCAATTGATTTTGAGACAACCCCTCTCCAGTTGTTCTAATCACATCTGGTAACAGGTCTATCACAGGCTGGGGAACCCCGAACGGAAAATGGGAAGAAGTAGCGCCAGGCACAGAAAGTGATGTCATGTAGACCTCATGCTGAGATAGTGCTTGTTTTCTTCCTTTGCAGACCCCTTGCAGCTCCTGACAAGTGTTCTTTGGGAGGGAGTGGATGTGGCAGTTTTTAAACTCATTTAGCATCGTCCGATGTCCTTTTCATCATGCGTTCTCCCCCCACCCCGTCCCTTGTCTCTGAGCTGTAATCACAAAGAGAGCACATTGTGAAGTTCTATAGTCTCAGTTTTAGGGAAAATTTGTTCCAGGAAGGAAAGTGCTATTAACTACAAAAAAGATGGAGCGCATGCTATGTGCTTTGCAAATAACTCCTAATAAACAGACAGGACCAGGTGTGAAGCATGATTTATTTCTTCCCTGCACAAAGTCGTGTGGATTATAATGCTTTGGCTGCTGATGGTCCTGTTGGAAGCGTGCCACTCTCCCTTAGGACATGGTTATGGTCTAGTCCTGCAGGTGGGGAGCAGCAATTCCTTGCCTTCCATCCACCTTGAGAAGGAAAGCAAGCCAAAATTAATAAAAAGCACAAGGCATGGGGGGAAAGGAGATATGTGAGCAGTGGTGAGAGAAATCTCTTCCTGACTGAAATGCTTCTGGCCTGGAGCCTCCATTGGCCTGAGAGAAGGTGGTCTTTCTCTGCAGTGGAGAGCACAGGTCCCCGAGGGCCCGCCATCCTTCCCTGAGTGTGTCTTCTAGTTCAATCTGTTTAGACATGGGCAAGACCATGTTTATGTCAGATCACAGATGTGACAGTGCAGAGACATCTCTTCCACTGCTCGGCATCTTTGTCCCATATGAGGGAAGGAAGAAGTCTTCCAGGGGCAAGGAGAGCATAAAATAAAACACGAGGAGAGAGTGTCCATGGGAACAGCGTAAAAGAGAGTGAGAGTCAAATGCAGCATGATGGAATGACCCGTGATCCCGAACTTAGTCACAAGCATTTTGATAGTTCTCCTTAAATGCGACTTTTAATATTAACTTTGTATTTCAAACATTTTCTGAAAGTTGGGGAAATTGTTATAAAGATAGTCTCAAGGAGCCTAAAGGGGCATCTTGGATTAAATCTGGAAAAGGAAAACAATTTATTTCTTGGGAAAACTTGTGACATTAGCTTTTTCATGGAGTTACCTTCTCTTTCCTCTGTCCCTTTAACTGTCACAAATCCAGAACACTCCAGTTCAGAAGTTGTATAAGCCTAAAATCATGAGATTCTCACAGATAAAAGACAAGTCATTTTTGAAATGCAAATTTATTTGACAGTGCACAGCTTTCAGTCATTCTTGTCTGAGATTAGTTCGTTTTAATTTCCTCAGCATCTTTTTAATACCTCAGTGAAAGCAAAATCAATATCATGTTACCGCAGGAGGAAAAAAAATGAGAGAGGGGGAACAGCTAGACTCAGAAAACCGTGGCCATGTGAAGCGCAAAAACAGGAGGTTTCGGCAGAAAGAACACAGGTGAAGTAAGGATGTTGCACATCAGCACGTGAGACCGGTTATCCTTCATGATGCTTTTGAAGAGTATGGCTCCACCGTATTTCCTTGTTTGAGTTTCTCTGGAAGAACGCAGTGAGTTTGTTTGCATAAATCTTGATTTTGAGATAAATAATGGGGTGAGAGACAATACCACTGTGGCCAGTAATTTAGGTTTAATCCCATGGAGGAAATCTGATGTGATCCTCTGAGTTCTCTAGAGCAGAAGGCAAATTCAGAATACCAATACTCCAACTCCCATCATCCATCATGACCTATATTCTTATACAAAAGGTGTTCTCCAGGAGTCCCAACCTAAGTTGGTACTGTCCCTGCAAGTCTAAGACAGGACATGAGTTTCTCAGAGAAGGGAAATGGAATAAGTACCGACAGCTTCTGCTCCAAGGGAAAGACAATGTGCTTGCTTGTTTTGAGCCCCAGTTCTTCTACCTACCAGTATAGACACACTCTATCACACTCTTTTCCTGGATTGGTTGTTTGAAAGCATTTAGTTCCTAGTTTGGGATGTAAAACCTACCCAATCATCATTCTCTCTCTGGTTCTGCTCTCTCCAGGATATACCCTCTAACTGTGACCCAGATCCACAGTTCTAATCTCAGTCTCAAACGTGCTGGGGCATAGAAATTAAGCAATCTTCAGACTGTATATTTCCAAGGTCAGGTCAAGAATATTTCCTATCACTTGAGGTGGGAGAAGAATGGGGATAGAGGAAGAAGGTAAAACAAAATCATGGAAATTGAGTGACTCTCTAGATTTTGAAGGTCCATGCAAGAAAGAAATCAGGAGAGTCTGTTTCTACAAATGTCTTTCTAATAGGGTTTCCCAGGGGTTACTCCTACACAAGTGCCCCCACTTAGCCCTCAACATATGTATTACATATTCCAGCCTGTGGAGTTGAGGTACTGAGTTGTTTTATTTTATTTTTTTTTAATGAAGTGCATTCATGGAACATTGCCAAGAGCTACTCAGAAAAAAACTAATATATTTTCCATCTCTCATATCCCTGGGGAGAGATGATGCTATATGCCATTATACAGAGATTTTTCTTAAGACTTTCCCAGCTTGACAGCTCTTCCAGACTCCTTTCCTTGAAGGCTGAGTCCAGGATTTTAAACCTCAGTGTTTTGTGAGGTCCCCTTTGCATCTAAAATCTGAGATTAAATGTAAACCACATAAACACAAACCTCCTGCTACAAACATTAAATAACTTATATGAAACAAAAGAAGGCAACAGTGAGTAAACAGGTCTTTGGAATCAAAGAAAAATATTAACCGACCTATCTAGTACGAGGATCATATCCAGGTGAATTCCTTACAGTTTACTCCTTCAAATACCATATATTTTTCCTTTATTTTCAAGAACCAAAGAAAACACCCAATTTTAAAAAGTCCATTTTTGCTGAAAATATGACATCATTGGTCAAAACACTTAGACCAACTCTTTCTCGCCTGAAAAGAATCATATCAATAGACTCTCTTTGGTTAACTTTGTAGCTGACAAGGTTTGTCTTCCATGAAAGAGGGAAAGTTATGAAGAAAAACTGAGAAGTAATTATAAAAATGTGGCCCATTACTCATTAGGTGTCTTACATATCAGCATATTCTTTATTTTCTTTTGTTTCCAAATTCTGATCCTTGCAAAATTAGTCCAGTTCAATAGACATGTAGATGGACATCACTCTGAGTCAGTCAGTCCAATGGTTTATTCCTTCTATTTACCCCGCATTAATTACTCAGAAACCTAGCAGTTCTCTGCTTCTTTGGGGAGGCAGGGAGTGGCAATGTCCACAGCTAGGGTACAGTTCCAAGCCCTAACAGCCACTGCTTCCCCATGTAAATCCTTAGTTTTGCAGGCCAATCCTTTTTTATACTCCAACACTTCTTGTGCTTTGGATTTTTTTAATTTATATTTTACTTGTTCACTTACTGGGAGTGTGTGTGTGTACATGAACACTTTGGCACATGTGGAGGTCATAGAGGATCTTGCAAGGGCTGGTTCTCTCCTTCCAACATGAGGGTACCAGGGATTAAACTCAGGTGTTTGGGCTTGGTGTTCAAGTGTTTTTATCTGCTGAGCTATTCACTGCTTCAATATTTCTCATTTTTCCCCCATACAGATTAGTTTGCCAATACTATGACAAAATACATGAGATAAAAAAGGTTAAAATAAAGTATGCTATGGTATTGATAATTTAACTTATGACTGCTGGGTTCCTTTCTCTGTGCATGTGGCAAAGTAAGTGTTAGAGGTGTGAGTAGTTCAGGGCTTGTTACATCAGGGCAGTAAAGCAATGAAAGAAAAAGAAGAAATGGCCTCAATATTATTTTAAAGGTCATACCTTTGGTTCACTAATCTCCTCTTATGAGATTATATCTCCTGTAAGGATCCACCAGCCCCTGATATCTTCATCACCCTGTGGACCAAACTTTTCATGAAGAAACTTTTGTAGCCGGGCGGTGGTGGCGCACACCTTTAATCCCAGCACTCGGGAGGCAGAGGCAGGCAGATCTCTGGGAGTTCGAGGCCAGCTTGGGCTACAAAGGGAGTTCCAGGACAGGCTCCAAAGCTAGAGAAACCCTGTCTCGAAAAACCAAAAAAAAAAAAAAAAAAAAAAAGAAAGAAAAAAAGAAACTTTTGTAGAAGAGTCCAGATTGTATATGGGATATTTGTTCCTTGTAAATATTCAAATAGCAACCATTAAACAAAGACTGAGAAATTTCCCCAACATAAAATTCACTGAAGCATGAAATAAAAATATGCTGAGAAAGATTTATTGCTGAAAAAGATACTACATCATTATTGGGATGGATTATAAGGGAGAAGAGTAGATGACACATAGTGGATCTATTGTTTTTGGAAATTTAGTTAGAATCCACTGATTAAATGTTCAAAATTCACTGTTCCTCTAGAAAGCAAGAATTTTAATTCTCTCTTATAGACATCGCATGGCATTAATTAATGTCTGTGAGGGGACAATGAATATGTACAACAAACATAGTGGTTGTTTTCTGATCCGCATCTCTAAACACATGGGTTTTCAAGTTCTGGGAGAGAGATTTCCCAAAGAATGAAGATCCATGAGTAGCCCCGAAAGTTTATTTTGGCCAAATATGAGGGAGAGCTTCAGTTACCAAAGCTGTCCTTAGATATGGTGAACTGCTTCAGTATTTCATGCATTTCCCATCTCTGGGAGCATTTGAGCTATGCTACATTTGGAGAGATAAAGTAGCCAAGAAATAGCGGTCTGAGTAGGTTTTCAAGAGAGGTCAGAAGAAGTCTTCTTTATGTGGAGATGACCTTCTCAAGGATGGCTAATGCAGCGAATGCAATAATGTAGTGATGTTGCAAGGGTGGAATTTCAGTAACAAATTTCTAGGCTCTTGCAGAATACTTACAATGTCTCCCTAAGACAAGAGATTCCAAGGGATGCCGTTCTCTTGTGGGCGATAACTAATATCTAAAATATTTTCTCCTGGTTTTCATAGTATCAAGTGAATAGTATTAGCATAGAAAAACATTATGCATCTATTATTCTTTCTTGGCATCAAGTTTGTTTGGCCAGTTGCAAAAGGAGAATACAGAGGGAATTTAGGGGAGAGGATAAGAGTCTTATCTTTTCTTCTGTGATTTCTAGTAGCTCTTTTTGGCTTGTCTTATGCCAGAGGGAAAGGAAAAGATTCTTGATTGTACTCTAATAAGCACTAGTATTTTCTATATGCAGATTGTCTCCTAGAGAAGGAATTTATATGACCTCTCTTCCCAACCTCCAGTCCCCAGCCTGCTCTCTGCCTCCGAGGAGAATCCACCTGTGTAGGAAATTCCAAAAGGGGAAATCAGTCTCTGCCTTTTTTTCCCATCAGCTCTATATTTCACAAGCCTTATATACAAGTTCCTTGAAATCATTGCAGCCTTGGAAGTATTGATGCTATAGTTTCAAAGAGAGCACAAAGGAAGCTGTAAGTAATGGAACTATGAATAGGAAGGACTATCAACCCAATTACCTACCTATATACTTATTTGCAAATGATGTCTCATGATCTATGCTCATATTGGAGAAGAAATGAGTCAACAGAAATATCAAGGCTTGGATGATGTATGTCAGTACCCTTCATTACCACTCAAATGCTCAAAACCCTTTAAGAACTTATCTTACTGAAAGGCAAACCCTCACAGCATCTCAGGCAGCCCGCTGTGACTCAGTCCCTACTATTTTTTCCAATTTACCTATCATAACTCTTTGGTGCTCACTCTGCTCCACCTTTACTGACTTCCTCACAGTTTAGAGCAGCCAGGGAGGCCTTCTTTCAAAGACCACATTTCTTTTATCCAGAACTCTTTCCCCTGTAGAAGGAGCTGTGGGCAGGCCTGCTTTCGTCCCACCTGGCTCCTGCATGGTTAGCTTTACTCCTGAAATAACAACACACAAACTGTATTCGTTTAAACACTGCCTGGCCCATTATATCTAGCCTCTTCTTGGCTAATTCTCACTTCTTGCTTAACACGTTTCTAATAATCTGTGTAGCACCAAAAAGTGGTGGCTTACCGGAAAGATTAAGCATGTCTGACCTGCGTCCATCTTGGCTTCTTCACATCTGACCCGGAGAGGAGCCGCATGGCGTCTGCCTAACTTCCCTTCTTCCCAGCATTCTGTTCTGTCTACTCCACCCACCTAAGGCTTGGCCTATCAAAATGGCCAAGGCAGTTTCTTTATTAACCAATGAAATCAACAGATAGACAAATGACCTTTGCCACATTTTCTTTATTCATTCCTCATTTGAAGGACATCTAGGCTGTCTCCAGATTCTGGTTATTACTAACAAAGCTGCTATGAACATAGTTGAGCAAGTGTCCTGGTAGTAGGATTGGCTCCCATTTTATTACTTTCATTTCTGATTTCCATCAATTTCCTCTATTATTTTGGGATTGGCTTGTTATTGTTTTTCAAAGATTTGAGATACACCATTAATTTTTATCTGAGATAATCTAATTTTAAAATTTATTTATTTATTTATATTACACCTGGGCCACAGTTCCCCCTCCCCCTTCTCTTTCCAGTTCCTCCCCCCATACCTCCTCTGTTCTCTCATCCCCAACCAATCCATTCTTCCTCTGTTTCTGTTTAGGAAAGGGTAGGTATCCCATGAGTATCAACAAAACATGGCATATCAAGTTGCAGTAAGAGTAAAGAACCTACCTTCCAATGTATTAAGACTAGTCAAAGCAACCCAGCATGAGACGTAGAGTTCCCAAAGACCGTAAAAAGGGCCAGACAGCCCCTGTTCCTGCTGTTAGGAGTCCCACAAGAGGATCAAGTTATACAACTGCACCATTTATGCAGAGTACCCAGGTCAATTTCATGCAACAAACCAAATAACCCAATTTTAAAATGGGGTATAGATGTAAACAGGGAATTTTCAACAGAAGACTCTCAAATGGCCAAGAAACACTTAAGGAGATATTCAACATCCTTAACTGTCAGGGAAATGCAAATCAAAATGACTCTGAGATTCCATCTTACATCTGTCAGAATAGCTAAGATAAAAAAAAAAAAAAAAAAAAAAAAAAAAAAAAAAAAAACCACAAGTGACAGGTGACAGTTCATGCTGGAGAGGATGTGAAGCAAGGGGAACACTCCTTCATTGCTAGTGGAAGTGCAAACTTGTATAACCACTTTGGAAATCAGTGTGGCTATTTCTCAGAAAAGTGGGAGTCAATCTACCACAAGACCCAGCTACACCATTCTTGGACATAAATCCAAAGGGGCTCAATCCTACTACCAGGACACTTGCTCAACTATGTTCGTAGTAGCTTTGTTAGTAATAACCAGAATCTGGAGACAGCCTAGGTGTCCCTCAACCGAGGAATGAATAAAGAAAATGTGGCAAATTTGCACAAGGGAATATTACTCAGATGTTAAACCAAGGACACCTGGAAATATGAAGACAAATGGATGGAACTAGAAAAAAAAATATCCTAAATGAGGTTACACAGGCTGAGAAAGACAAACATGGTAGGGATTCACTCATGAGTGGATAGAAGGATAACTTTGTGACAATCCACAGACCCAGAGAGACTCAGTGACAAGAAGGGTCTTGGAGGGACACTCAGTTCTCCTGGGGAAGGGGAAAAAGAAGAGATTTTGTGAGTGAACCGAGGGCAGACCCAGCCAGGAACATAAACTACCAGTTTGGGAGCAGGGGTATGGAAGAGAGTACAGAAAGAGACTACTGGAAAGGGGGTGGCATTTCAGAGTCCAGTAATCATCTGTCACAAGGGGTTTCCCAGGAATCTACAACGATGACCCCAGCTAAGATTCCTAGTAATAGGGGCTATGTAGTCTGACCTTACCATCTCCTATGACTAGACTGGTGCCTAGAAAACTCAGAGAATCAATTAATTTGGGCTTGCAAAACCTCACAGAGACTGAACTGATAGTTGATATATTTTTATTTTTTTTAGTATAGTCACTCACAGATACAACTTCCACCTTCAAAATTATCCTGGAGCTTTGAAGGTGGCTCAGTGGTTAGCAAAACATGCAGCCTTTCCGAGGGAACCCAAGTCAAACAGCTCACAACTGTCTGGAACTTCTTTTCTAGGGCAGCCAACATCCTTCTCTGACTTCATTGGATACCTGAACACAGATGGCATACACTCACACAGACACATATATGTAAATAAAAATAAAATTTCTTAAGGGATTGGAGATTTAATTTGAGCACGAGGCCCCAAGTTCAGCCCACCCTACTTCTCATGTAAAACTGAAGAAACTAGAAATTCTTCCTGGATTCTTAAATATTCTGGTAAGCAGTGCTTTATTGTTTTTTTAATTTTAAACTTTCCTTGCCATTTTTTAAATGGCCTACTTACTACTCAAAAGCGTATTGTTCATTTTATGTAGTTTCTTTTGATGTTATGTCTAGTTTTATTCCAGTATGATCTGACAAGACACAGAATAATTTATCTTATTTGCATTTATTAAGATCTGGTTTATGGCCTAAAATATGATCAACTTTGGAGATGGTTCAATGGGCTTCTGAAAAGAACATGTATCTTTCAGCTGTAGATTTCTGTACAGTCCAGATCTGTGGGGGGGTAGTTTAGCTCTGAAATTTCATTATTAAATGTTTATCTGAATTATCTTTTTGTTAATGAGAATAAGGTACTGAGATCTGAAACTTTATTACTGTGTCTGGACTTTGAACCCACTATAAATATGAAGAATAATAAAAGCCCTGAAGAAACCAAGAGCAGAAGATTCATACCTCAGTCAAATAAAGTCTATATACAAAAAACTCTACAGCTAACATTAGAATTACTTAGAAAATCTAAAATATTTCCTCTAATATCAAATGGGATGAGTCTGTCCCTCATTAAATTAATATAGTAACTATAAAAATCAGTATTAGATTCTTCAAAAATTTAAAAATAATAATACTTCAATAAGATCCAAGTGTGTCACTTTTGGATACACACCCAAAATAACCCAGACATTTTCTTTACAGATACCTGCAAAGTCATGTTTATCATAAAAGTAGGCAAGCTATGGAATCCAACAAGATAATCGTGAATGGATTACTGAGTAAAGCAATTGTGATATATGTCCATGATAGAGCATTGATCAGTCATAAAAATATGCTCATTAACCAGAAAATGATGGAACTGAAGATCAGTCTATTAGGAGGGACTAAACAAGGGAAGTGTTGGATGATTTCTCTCAAAAGTCTGATGTTGGTGGGTTACAAGAGGACATCAAAGAACAAGAGTGACTATTAGAGATATAGAAGCCGGGTGGGGGAGGGAGGAAGAGAATAGAAGAGAGGATGAATATGGCCAAGGTACATTACTTGCATGCACAGAAATGTCATAATGAACACCTTTACTTGGTATGTTTAGTATACGCTAATAAAAATTCACTGTCTTTATTGACAAGGTTCAGTAGAGAGCAGCCTGAGTGAGGGGTTGTTCTTTTCCTTGGAAGATGCAGTAACCCAGGGTGTTTCCATTACCTAACTTGAATCTGAGCCATCGTCTTCCTGGAAAGTAAGTGTCATGTGTTAGATGGATTTTTTTTTTTCTTCATCTGAGGGCTTTCTACTTTGGCCTCATGGTTAAATGTAAGCATGTTTTATACAATTAGACAGATGTTCGGGCAGCTCAGCGATGGTGCTAGTCCTCGGATCTGTCAGTGGAATTTGGCAATGTCATCACTGCCTGAAGTTACAGGAAAAGATCTTAGCAAAACATGAAAGAATTTTGTAAAGATGGCAAAGGAGATAATTTTTTCCTCCTTAAAAGCAAATTAAATGCATTCTCTTCCAGCCCTGACTGAAATTTCCCACATGTAAAATTAAAAAAAAAAATCAGACATTGACATCAAAACCCGAGAAAGAACCAAAGAGCATAAATCTATCTTTTGACAAGGAAATGACTAAGTCCATTCACGCCATAGCTTCCTCAGCTATGACATAGCTCACTAAAGCCACCTCAAAGGATTTTATGTGTGTATATGTGAGTGTGCATACACACATGTTAAAATGTGTATATTTACACAAAGCTTAACAAAATTCTTCTAATAATTTTAGATAATCAGTTTATAATATATTTGTTATATAGTATATAATAGTATTTGAGATTCCAGAGTGCCTAGATTTCCTGTTTAGTCCTGAAGTTTATCTAAAAATCAGTGTTCCCTGTCCAGACAATTAACAAAGACCTTCACAGTTTCACTTTTTTCCCATTTTTTAAAATTTAAATATAACTGAAACGTTTTCCCCTTTCCTTTCCTCCTACAATTGTTTATATGTTACCCCTTACTCTCTCATTCAAGATCTCTTTTTTATTTTAGTTAGACAGACAGGCTGATAGATAGGTAAATGGTAGATATATACATATATGTGATGTATAGAAAACACACCCAGTTTATATACATATACAAATATGGTATATATATGGTATTTGTATGTGTATATGATTTCAGATATGACCAGTTGGTATTGAAGAAGAGATCAAGGGTATTGAAGAAGAGATCAAGATGAAAGCATCTTTGGGAAAGGCTATTTCTTCCACTATCAGCATTCCTTTTTAAACTGTAGTTCTTTGCTTAGTGGTGGGGACCTGTGAGATTTCCCCTTTCATGGTAGTATATCCCCTGATGTTGTCTTTGGCCATGTCTGCTTTAAATAACCGTATTGTTGGGTATAGCATCTTTATCAGTTCTGAGAAACACAACCTCACAGTAAATTTCCTGATTCATATCTTCATAGAGCAGTATTGTGCACCCACACAGGGTAATTCCACTTGAGTTCATTTTTAAAGTTGTATTTTGAAACTGACTTACTAACTGTTGAGTTTCCATAAGACTTAAGAAACTATTACTCTGCTTAACCCACTCAGTAGGCCTGCTTTTCCTACATTCCTCTGTCTCTATTTCTTCTTAATATTTAACCCTGTGCCTTCTCTTATTAACCTTATTTGGATCCTATTGCTGTGATAAGGATCATGTTTGCTCCATGGACTTTTTATTAATTCATCATTGATCTCTGCTATTCCTATTCTGATGATCCTATTCCTTTATCTTGTCTTCCATTTATGATACTCTACTATCCACACAATCTGTTCTATTACTGTAGCTTTCTGTTGATACTTTTGTTTGGCTTATTACATGTTTCATTTACAATATCATTTCATTTTGGCTTGTCTTCAACAATCTTATTCCTTCATTGAATTTTCACTTTCATCTCTTATATTGGTTTATACTACTCATCTCTATTTGTTCTTTTGGAGTACACTTCTGTCTTATTTGAGATGTTCAAACATACTTATCAACATTCTTTTGAATCCTTGGTCTGGAAGATTTTTGAGGTTATTTGCATCGGGGTCTACCATTATAAGATTTGTAACTTTAGGATGATACATATTGTCTTGGATTTTAGGGCTGCTCCAGGTTTTGTACTGGGACTTGCACATCTGGAGTTAGGAGGTTGGGTAGTGGTGTTGGCTTTTGGATGCTGGTCTAGGGAATGCTTACCTATCAGCCTGGGAACTAGGGAAACTGGGAAGGTGAGGGAGTAATCAATGCCTGAGGACATCTTATCTGCTGATGCAGGAGCTGGGCAGAAAGTAGAAGCTTGGATTGGGTTATCTAGTGCCTGAGGACCACTGACTTGTCAGCACCAGAAGCTGAACAGGCCCAGCTGTCAGAATCCAGTTACATTTACCTGTTGTTTCTCTCTCCATCCACCTGGATTTGGGTGGGGAGAGAAAGTTTGTGCCGAATGGGTTGGGTTTTTGGAAGTTCTGACCTACAGACATCAGGAAGTTGGCAGGGAAAGTGGTAGGAACCATATTTGTACATTTGCAGGCAAGTTTCTTTTTTATCTGTGGAAGTAAGCAAGAAAGATGTAATGGTTCAATCACCTATCATCAAACGACCTGGCAATGGTGACTCTGAATGACAACGATATTTGTGTAAGATGTCACGGGGCTTGAATCTTCCATTGTGTGTGATCTCAGTTTGGCCATGCATAAAATATGATCTGAACTGTGTCTGAAGTTAGCTCAAGGCTATCAGAATATTCCTCCTGCGTGTCGTTAATACATTAAACTACAAATACCCCAAAGGCAGCATAAAGTCTAATGGAAAGGACTTAAAGACAAATCAAGATTGAAATCTTCACATAAGAACTTATCAGCAGATGTTGGGTATGTTGTATTTTCCTCAGTTCCTCTCATTTATCAGGTGAGAACTATAATTTTAGTTCTTTCATAAGCTTCATAGCTGGATCAATTCAGAAAAGTCAAATAATACTGCAAAGTGGTGCCAGTGTGCAAAAATATTTTTCATTTTGTTTTATGTACATCATTTTATGAATAGAAGTGTTTTGTTTGCACCTATGGCCTGTGTAGTATGTGTATGAAGTTCCCATGGAGGCCAGGAGAGAGCAGCAAATTCTCTGGGACTGGAATTACAGATACTTGTCAGTTACCTTGTAAATGCTGAGAATTGAACTCTGGTCCTTTGGAAGAAAATCTGATGCTCTTAGTCATTGAGCTCTCTTTCCAGTCCGAGAATCTTTTCTGTTTTTAGAGACAGGGTCTCATTAAGTAATCCTGGCTTGCCTGGAACTCATTCAGACTTAGCTTGTGATGAGCTCACAGAGATCTACCAGCTTCTGCCTCTTAGTGCTGAGATTAAAGGCATGTGTCCCCACTCCCACTGTTACTGGTTTGTATAATATCATTTATTAGACTACAATCATTTAGAAAGGTAAATGTTCAGTAGTCACCAAAGTATCACAGTACACCTTCTCTGCCCTTGATGAAATTTGACAAACACACCTCACTCTCAAAACATTTGATTAAGCAGATTTTTCTAATTAGTCACAGATCTCAGAATGACCCCAGAATTTATTCCCAGGATAACAGATGGCTACAAACTAAACTTCATACATCAATCCTGGTGCAGGAATCTATTGGCTATGCCATTATTACAAAACGCTCTCAGTTGACCTGAATCCTTCAGGCATACTACATTTTTTTTTTTTTTTTTTTTTTTTTTTTTTTTTTTTGGTTTTTCGAGACAGGGTTTCTCTGTAGCTTTGGTGCCTGTTCCAGAACTAGCTCTTGTAGACCAGGCTGGCCTCGAACTCCCAGAGATCCGTCTGCCTCTGCCTCCCGAGTGCTGGGATTAAAGGTGTGTGCCACCACCACCCGGCCATACTATATGTTTTATGTGACTGTCATTATTAACATTGATATTTCAGTTTATTGGATTAAGAGCCAGAGAGAATATCTATAAAGCATTCCTCTGAGTGAGTCTGTGAGTACATTTTTTTGAGGGAATTAAACCTAACCAAGGGTTTAAATCATGGATGTTTACAAAAGCTGAACATAATATTGGGTGGGAGATACTGCAAATGGCAGGGTCATGGAATACATATATTATGAGATATGTCTTTGAAATGCATTTCTTGTCCTGAATCAGCCCTACCTTCATTCTTTTGTTTCATTTTATGTGACGACCCCCATTTAGTGAAACCTTGGAAACTGTGAACAAAATAAGCCTTGCACCCTTTATCACGGGCATGCAAAAAGAAACGCATAATAATAATTGCTTTGTTGTGACACTCCTAAGAAGAACACTAAGCACAATCAACAGTCAGCATCGATTTCAGGCCCTCAAAATCAGTAACTCGGGTTGAGGAAATCTCAAGCCTGTCGGAAAAGAAAGAGTTAAAAATCACAGTAGTGCTCAGACTTCAGTGATGAGTTTAACCAGAGAAATGAAGCCTGGAGAACACTCTCAGATTATATGATTCATTCCATCGGTCCTGGAGTACATAATTTTGTAACAAACCTTGAAACTTTTAACCTAACATGTTACTAAATAATGCTGAAACAGAAGCTTCAGGGGTCACCCTGAGAATCACCGCACCAGGAAAAGAGTGAGAAGACTTCTTTTGGAGACATTCTCCTGCTTTTTATAGTACTCATGTTCTCAAAAAAATACTCCAAACTATTTCTAGGCTGCATCTCAGAGTTTTCTAAAATACTTAGCAAGTTTTGATTTGCTTACTTGGTGGTTCTTTGCAAAAATCTTACACATGGTTCAATATGAAAGGAACATGTATGAGTGCTTCAGATGTTGCTTGTGGAGGATGAAAACTTGTGAGTCTGCAAGCTCATCAGCTGCCTGTACGGACTCACCTTCTCTCCTCTCAGCAGTCATGGGCCAACCATAGCAGAAAGCTAATGCAATTTTCCAACCAACTTCTGAGATTAACCAGACTCTTAACGAAGCTAAAGTTTTCCAACTGCTTAGGGTGTTTGATCCAAGACATTTTCCCACTTCTCTGCTCTACAGAGATTAAGGAGAATCTGTCAGTCGGAGATGAACTAGGGTGGAACCCTCAGCCATTGGCAGTTACACATCAGAGTCGTACTTATGACTCATGACAACAACTTGCCCGGAGGATGGGATGGAAATCATCTGGAAAACACCCTCAATAACACTAAACAAATGTTCTGGGAACAAGACAAAGAAATAAAATATGGTCACGATAGTTAAAGTCCCCTTTAAATTCTATGTCTTTCCGATAGTGGAAAGAACCCAGAGTTTGCAGTTCGATGTCCTAGCTCTGTGACTTAGTGATATATTTGAAAAAGTTACTTCCAAATTTTGTCAGCTTAAAAGCTCAGCTGTTGATTTGAGCTAGTGGGAGCTCACTGACCCTGGACTGACAGCTGCGGAAATAGTGTAAGACTGAACTTGGCCCTCTGAAGGTGGGTGACAGTTGTGTAGCATGGGCAGTTTGTGGGGTCACTAATAGTAGAGGCCGTATTTATCCCTAGCGCATGAACTGGCTCTTTGGGACCCATTCCCTATGGAAGGAGACCTTGCTCAGCCTAGGTATAGTGGGAGGGCCTTGGTCCTGCCTCAAATGATGTGACAGATTTTACTGACTCCCCATGGGAGGCCTCACTCTCTCCAAGGAGTGGATGGGGGTGGGGTGGAGAGAAATCAGGGAAATATGAAGGCGGGAGGGAGAGGGAACTGAGATTGATATGCAAAATAAGATTATTTTAAAAATAATATATATTCATATATAAAGCTCAGCTGTATTTTCAAAGAATATAAAATGTTTTTTGATCAATAAATCAATGACCTAGCAAACATTTCTTGACTTCAGTTCCCTCATCTGCCAAATAAGACAATATATAGGCTATGGTCATGGTCCTTTCTTACTTTCAGCGACTTAAAAGGTAAGGTCCTTTTGCAGAAGACCCCAGACACTTCAGACACAGGATTGCGAGGAATCAAGGTAGAACTGACTTGGATGCTTCCTTCCTGAGGGTCAGAAAATGTTATGCTGAAGGCGTATTCGATAGGTACGCTAAAATAACCAGACCAGCTCAAAACAACAGATATAATTTAATAATTGAAAACGAGGAAACTCACGCGACCGGAGTAAAAGTTCGATGTCCAAACTGGTCAGGCGAACACCGCGGGCAGAGAGGGAGGCACCTGGATCTTCAGGTTTATCTACCTGGCTCCAGGCGGCCACACCCTAGTCAGATGTGATTGGCTGAGCTTCCCCATCATTATGCAAGCTGGCAGCAGGCAAAGGGAATTATGGGTCCTCCCCAGTTATAAACCCTATGAATCACAGCAATGACTGGCCCAGAAAAATATCCGCAGTGGTACAATAATGACGCTTTTATCTTGGGAGTACCAACAGTTATGTAATTGAACCTAATAGGTATGGTCAAAAGGAGGAAATCCATGCTTGATACTATAAACCTAGATATCTGCCCATGAATGAAATAGCCATAGATCTGAGAGGCCATAGATCTGACCCTCTATTGCAATTTCCTAAACTAATATAACGTAACTGTATTCTAAATGTTTATCCTTATACCTACAGAAAAGTGAAGTTCTCACCTCTCATCAAGAGAGCTTCATTTTGCAACAGATGGAAACAATTGCATAAATCCACAATTGCTCAAAATGCAAAAAATAAGTGACTAGGGAATGTTCAATCTCAACTTATTCACCAGTAATTTAACCCCTCCACATAGGACTCACAGAAGAAGGTGTGGAAAGACTGTAAGAATCAGAAAGTCATCAGGATATCTGCTGCTCGATAATGTCTTATGAACACTATGGGGAAGCTGTACTTATTATGCATGAATATCAACAATATGGTGACTTAAACAAGACCTGCATAATGACAGCATCAGTTGACATGACGATGTGTCTAGGAGAAGTTTTACAAGGTCCTACCACTAGATGAGGGACTACAGGAAACCAATTGTTGCTGAGAGCAGAAGAATCAGTTTTCCTAAGATAGAGTTGCCCTGGTAGGTTGCCCCATCCCAAGGGGTCAGCCTTAAACACAAATATGTAGAAGCAACACCAAATGGACTCAGCAGTGTGTGTGGGGGACAACAATAATTAAGAAAAAGTCATGATTGTGAGAAGGGGAAAGGGGCACAGGAGGAACTGGAGCAGAGAAAGGGAGTGTGGACAAGCTATAAAAACAGTGCACACATTAAATTCATTAAAATTGTTCAATAAAAAGAGTTCATTGATAAATAAAATTGAAATGAATGAATGAAATTTATGCCCTGGCAATGCCGAAGCATGCTTGGGCAGCCCATATATGAAGGTTTTGTTAAACTTGCGCAGTGGTTTTCATGGTCTAATTTGATGAGGACAACTGATCAGGTCTCTTCCTCAAGAGTGCACCAGCTCTCATCACAGATGGTTGTGAGTCACCAAGTAGCAACTGGGAATTGAACTCAGGACCTTTGGAAGGGCAGGCTGTGTCTTTAAATATGGATAGACAACTCTTCAGAGCCAAAACCAAAGAATCCTAGCTCTTAGTCTCCTTGCAAATGGCACATGAGGTAAGGAAGTTCGCTCAGAACATAGTAACCCCTCACGAAGTACAGTCTGCAAATGATGAAAGGGCTGCTGGGAAGGCATTTGTGTGATTGGCACACTCACATCACTGTTTCAGATATTCAGGGCCCACATTTTCATTATTTTCAATAGTTCTAGAAGAGAAACAACTTTATCTCACGACAATGAAGTGCTGCTTTAGCTGTGACGTTACCAGTTGTCCCTAATGTGACTGTACTACTCAGTTCTTGTCACTCTAAGGGACCAAGGGTACTACAAACTCCTTCACAAGCGTGTCCTAAAAGACGTAAAAACTTCTCACATGGCCCTGATTCCTAAAGGTTCACAGAGTCTCTCAATGATATACTAAGGACCAGGCCTTTAACACACAGGGCTGTGGAGGGAATCCAAACTGTAGCTGTGAGCGATGAGAACTAATTTATTCTCCAGTTATCATCATTTTACATGAAAGAAAATACTGAAGTTAGTCTCTTGAATGGTGTCCAGAACCTCATCTTCATCTTCCCTATAAGATAAGATCTAGGATGGGGAACAGGAGGAAAACCACTCCAGAGCACTAAGAGATAAAAGCAGCACTGCTGAGCCTGCTGCCTATCCCCAGAACGTAAGAATGTAGAACTTAATCTCACCACATTCTGAGGGCCTGAAGGATTAGGGATCATTAAAGGATTTGGTGCTTTAAGTACCTGGAAAGAGCACCTTAATCACAAGGCTTACATGCAAACGTGCACTTCTTTCTGAAATCCCGAGGACCAAGTGTTGTTGCGCTGTGCCCTTTCAGCCCATTTGTTCCTTTGATGAAGCATGCTTGGCATTTCTTATATATTAGTGCACCTGCATCTCATTAACACAAAAGATCCCAAGCACCCTCCATCCTCGAGTGTTTCTTCCAAGTCTTGTCAACTACCAGCAATGCATAGACATAGCTGTTTTCGAATTCCCGTGGCGAGAATGCTGAAGGACCAATCCAATAGGACATTGTGTTAAATACAGTATTTAACAGGGTGATATTTTTTTCCCCTGATGTCTCTTAAATGGATTTGTTTACTTTGCCTCTAAGTACAGGTATCAAGGGTTTGTCTATTCTCCTGAGGTCCTCAAAGTACAGATGTCTGATTGGTTTCAGGACTGATTTCTCTTTGACATGGTCCCCAAAACGAAAGCCAGTAGATTTCAAGGCCATCTGTAGAATAGTGTTATGCAATTTTTCTTCCTGGCAGTCTTTTATTCAAAAATGTTTGCATTTATAGGAATGAGGACAGTCAAACAGAAACACACTTGGAGGCTTTCCCCCACCCAGTTTGATTTTCCAGGTTCCTCTTCTAAGGGGACTTTTCTTCCAGGTGACTTCACTGTGCACATGTCTCAAGCTTATGATGGGGCTGATGATGTATCCCACGGTAGACTACTTGCCTAGCTTTCCTGAAGCCCTAGATTCAACCTCCAGCAGACTGTTCCTGCCTAAAATGAGATATAGGATACATTTTTTCACTAAAATTCCTAGTCTTTCAGACGTCAGCCTCTGTTTGGCTTCTTGATATCCATTGGCCCATTTTCCTATTTGCCTACCTTACCCACACTTCTGTCACCTACCCACTGATACAAGATGGAATCTGATCTGCTTTTAATGTCTAACTTTCCAGCCTAGATGATCACTTCCTGAAACCTTAGTCCCAACATCTCCAAGTGAAATGCATTTTGGCCGGATTCCAAAGTTAAGCTTAAGAACTGTCTTAACATCAGCTAAGATTTTTTGAAGTCTATGTTCCAATCACTGCTCTGATTGTAGTACGACTGACCTTCAGAGCCTTTCTCTGTCACAGCTGCTTTCCCAGGCAGGCTGTGATTCTGGGCGACCCTAAGTCTCCTCCTGCCCTACTTGGTGAACTTTTTCTCAGTTTCTCTTACAGCAGCCCCCTGAGGTCAGCATCATCGTTATCCCCATTTTTCAGAAGATGAAATTGAGGACCAACGATGTGAAGCAACCCATCATAAGCTAGCAAGTAGCATGACATGAACCTGAGTAAAATACAGCCCTTGTTCTACTAATGATTCATCATGATGATTCTATAATTATACTGTTTCCATTTTAAGAAAAACAACCGTTTCTAAAAGTAAAGTCTAGTGATTATTTAGTGTGGAGGATGAAGCAAAATTTAAGTATGAGCAATGCAAAAAATCTCCATCCTAAATCGCTGTTCTGTTCTGTGTTCTCCACAAATGTTTAACTCCTTAGCTCTTTCCATGACCTTTTCCTTCAGAGTTCCCCCAGCCTAGTATCTGAACGATAAGACATATGAGAAAAATATTTTTGATCTTTAGTGTTTGTTTAATTATTTTATTTAATAAATTTTTTAAAATTATTTTTGATCTTTACTGTTTATTTAAATTTTATTGTTTTTATATTTAAATGTGTACCTACACACCTACAAAACTGGATATCTTTTATGCTTTCAAGGTTTTTTTAAGGATAAAAACTTAAAATTTGGCAAAATAAATAAAAATAAAGTATCAATTATTGATTCAGAAAAATGTCCTTATGAATTCCTTTTCCCTAAAATAACACTTGCAGGGCAGTTATGATCTCACTTGCTCAGAGAGAATTATTTTCAGCTTGGCAATCCCAACTACCAAAGGTCTGCATGTAGTCTTCTAGCAACTGTCTTTATTCCATACTGGAAAACTTCAGTGCAAACATTATCGGCTGCCACTGGATATTAGAACAGTTGCTCAGCATGTTTACCTCTGTTTTCACGCACAGCTTACTTAGTGAAAATGGTTTTGATTGGTGCTGTTTGTCTTCCGTATCAAGTGTATGCAGCTGGTCCCAGTAGAGAATAAAGGCAAATTTCATCCATTAACAAACTTCATCTGAAGGTCACATAAAATTGAGAAGATCTGTCTTGTCAGAGTCAATGCTTGATATGGGATTCCCCTCTGCAAGCTGGGAATACCACTGGTGAATAAAGAAACTGCTTTGAGCCTATAGCAGAGCATGGCAGAACAGAGGTAGGAGGGGAAAATTAAACTAAATGCTGGAAGGAAGAAGGCCTCAGAGTGAGGAGAAGCCATATAGCTCCGCCAGAGGTAGACACCGAAACTTTTCCCTGTAAGCCACAGCCTCGTGGCAATACACAGATTAATAGAGATTGGTCAAATTAATATGTAAGAGTTAGCCAATAAGAAGCTAGAGCTAACTGGCCAAGCAGTGATTTAATTAACATAGTTTTGGTGTGGTTATCTCGGGGCTGAGCTGCCATGGGGCCAGGAAACAAAAAAGCGGCCCTCCTACTACAAACTGACACCCACTTACTAAAAATGCTTGCATGTATGTGCTCATGCATACAAAACCCGCTTTATGTTGTCTTTTTTTTTTTTTTTTTTTTTTTTTTGCTTTTTCGAGACAGGGTTTCTCTGTGGTTTTGGAGCCTGTCCCGGAACTAGCTCTTGTAGACCAGGCTGGTCTCGAACTCACAGAGATCCACCTGCCTCTGCCTCCCAAGTTCTGGGATTAAAGGTGTGTGCCACCACCGCCCGGCTCCCTTTATGTTGTATTAAATGCCAAATTAAATTCACCTTTAATGTTCTATCAAACATTTGTTCTGGGAAAGGAGAAGAAGGGATTTTAAGTTAGAAGCTGCTCAATGTGTAATTAAATGGCCATTGCCTAAAAATGTGGCAGCACTTAAAGATTAATGTGAAAGCTCAGATTTGTCCCCAAACTTAGTTAATGTGCTCCGGCTTCCAGGGAAAGAGAGAAGGGAGCCTGGTCAATGGTCTGGTAGAGGAGAGCCACAAGAAGGCATTTCTCCTTCTCTGTTCTGTTAAAGGAAACAGAAAGACGAAGAGGTAAGATTCCAGAAGAGTAAACTTCCTTAACAGAGACGTACCGGCTCCTTGGAGTGAAGATGACCCAAGAAATTACCATCCCAGGAGCAAGGAGTCTGGAAGCAGTCTACAAAGACTGAATACAACAATTAGCCAAGTTAATCTTTGTTTTAGGAAATTTGGAAAAACAGTAAAATCCAAAAATCTAGATGCCTTCAACTTTTGTAATTGTAAACATGACTTTGTGTGTATTTTAAAAGTAGTCAGGGCTGCTTTAATAGTAATAATTTCCACTTCTTGGCCTCTCTAAAATAATCTCTGGTCATAGATTATGCTATTTGCTGGACTTGATGTGAACAGCCACAAGAAATAGTCACAACTAAAACCTCTGATTTATTTTTTACTGACAAAAATAATTATCTGTATAGAAATCTGGGCATGAAGAGGTTAATAATTGGCCCAAGGCCATAACATCCCTAAATGACAGAGCCAGGATCTGAACCTATGTCTCAGTGATCACTCAACATGAGCTTTTAATCCTTAAACCAATTTCACCTTCCATAAAGCACTCTGCAGGTAATCAAACCCTAGTCATATAACGTTGCCCAGTAATTAGCTGTCAAGTCTCCTCAAGCTATTGATGAGAAATCTGAGACAAAAACGATATTAAATAAATTCTTCAGACTTACATGACTAAAAGAAAAAAACAAAATTCTGATTTCTAATTCAATGTCATCTACTGGGTATTTTTTTTTTAAATATAAAAAATAATTCTGTGTATAGTGGTGCATGCCCCCACTGCCAACCCTTGAGAGGTTGTAGGCAGTAGGATTATGAATTCCCAAACTCTCTGAGCTCCTAGCAGATTTAATCTAACCTGAGCCACTGAGACACACACTCTGTCTTTAAAATCTTGTTGGGGAGCAGAAACGCAAAGGACCAGGAGTTCAAAGTCAGGCTCAGCTACACAGCAAGTCTGAACCACATTGGTCTTTATCAAGAAACAAAAGCGCAGAACCAAATGAATGGAGAAGAGGTGGAGCTGGGGATGTAGAGATCCTTCTTCCAGAGCGCTCAAGAATCTACGTTCAGTTCCTAGCATTGCAGGTAGGATAAATGCTCATGTATGTCCTTGCTTCATCCCTATCAAATTTGTCCTAAGCATTTCTGTGTGTTCAGGAGATCCTTTTGAAATTTTAGTTTCGTTTCTACGTGAATAAAGATTCAAAGTTATTGAGCAACAGCCATCTCATGGGAATGCCTTGGCAGTCTTCATAAAGACTTGGTTTTTAAGGCCTTCATTTTGGTTTTGTAAACAAAATCAGGGATTAATATAAAGCAGAACCATCTCTGCCCATTTTTCAATTCATCATTACCAGGCCATCTTGTCTTTCAGACAGCTATGCTGACCTTCTAGCAATTTCCCCACATGAAGACACTTTGCTCCCACTTGAAAGTTTTCGGGCCAATTTCCAGCTTGCCTTAAGTCATGCTGCCTCTGGAGTTTGGTAGACGACAGTCTCTGATTGGATTGAGTTTGTCAGTTTATAACTGCTGGAATATTCAGGAACAAAACTGACCAATTGTCTGAGGTTTTCCAGGATTAAGGGAAAGTGGGGCATCTTCCCTAAGATTCTTGGCACTGAAACCAGCAAAGAACCAGGCAAACAATGTTCGTTGTTCAGTAGATGTCAATGAGATGTTAATGGAGAGTAAGAATGAGAGAACCATTACAAACAGTATCTTACCGGTTTGTTCTATCATTCCCATAAACCCCCAATTTCTACACTACCCTCAACAGAAAAATACAAGTATTAAGTAGAAGCTGTCTCCAACAATCCTAACACTTAGTAGAAGGAGACAAGGCAAACGTATGAAAAACTGTGACTTCGGGCAAAGTGACAGCAGCAGTAACAGAAAATTCAAAGTAACGTTTGTGTGTGTTCCTTTATAATGGAGTGAAAGGACTTCTGAAGGAAGTCACTTTATGCAAACCAATTTCTATGAACTGGACCTCTCGTCTTAAAATATGACAAGTAAAGCCGGATGACAGACATTCTGCTGACATCAGGTGTGATTTTCAGCATTTCTGGGGGAATCTAACTCAGCTTAACTAAGACTTAAGTGAAATAAAGTTAAATCCATGCTTTAACAAAAAAAAAGCATTACTCTAAAAGGGAACTCAATGCCACAAAGTGGTTCTTGATCTGTAGTCATCTGCACTTGTGCATAAATGTCTTTATTGATTTCACTTGAACACTTGCATTATTTGATGTGATCTGTCTATTGTCTTCTTTTTCCCCAGTGATTCTGAAACTACGGAAGACAAACAACTTACAGCAGAGACGATTTAGAGTAAACTTCCTGTCATTTTCCAAGCTGCCACACTATAGCGAGGAGAGAACAGTTTGGGGATGAGAGGTAGCATGGACGGACCGGCTGTAACACTCTGTCGTGCCCTCCAAAAATGTTCCCAATTCACTTTGTTGAACCTGAAAATGTATTAGCTGATGTTGCAGCCAGACATATGCATTTAGACATACGAATCATTTTGAGAGCAGAACGTCAATCCAATCCGGCTCCATGGACCCGATGTTGTCAACAGAATCATTACAAGAGGAACAACAGAACATGACAGGAGTAAGAGATGTGAAGAGCAGATCAGCAGGCTGGAGGATACTGAGGAAGAGAGAACAAGCCAAGGACTATAGGCAGTCTCTAGAGCAGTGCTTCTCTGCCTTCCTAACGCTGTAATTCTTTAATACAGTTCCTCATGAAGTACTGGCCCCGACCATATATTGATTTCCTTGCTACTTCATAACTGCAATTGTGTTACTGTAATTTTATCATAATGTAAGTATCTGATGTGTGACCCCTGTGAATGGGTCCTTTGATCCCAAAAGGGGCGGTGACACACAGGTTGAGAAGCACTGCTCTAGATGGTAGAAACGGCAGGCAAATGGATTTCATTCTAGGCAGGAAGAATCCCTGCCCACACCTTGATTTTAGAGTTGTGATATCAGAACACCACACAAACATTCATTACTATAAACTTTTAAGTTTGTGTTGCTCCCTTACCACAGTAGAAAATTGCCTCACTGCCTTGTATTGGAAGAGGCAGATCCTGTGTCTCTATTGAACTCTGGTATGGAGTATAAAGAGTATCTTATTAGCAACATGAGGTCACTCAATGATTCATGGAACGGACAGCAAAACTCACAAAAGCCATCCTTCTCAAATATTGAACCCGGGGCTGTTGAGATAACTCAGCAGTTATAGCTCTTGCTGTTTTTCTACAGACCCTGATTCAGTTCCCAGCACTCAAGTACAGCAGTTCACAGATAACTGCCCACAACTCCAGCTCTAGGGACTCCAATGACCAGGAAGCCACACACATGGCCTACATTCACATAGACATATACACATATCATGTACAAAAAATAAGATTAAAATTAATCTTCAAAAGAATAAAACCAGTTCAATCCTGATCTTAAGGACCTAAGGCAAATCTTGGGGCTCTGCCTCCATAAGTTCTTTGAGATAGCAAACAAACAAAAAACATAAAAGCAAAAACAGCAGTGAGTGTTTATGTGTCTATATCCATGGGTCTCCAGGCTGTGGGTTTCTTACGAGACACAAGCTTTGTGTGTGAGGGAAATACAAAGAAGAAAGGTGCTGGTTCTGCTCATTGTTTGGTCAAACTCGCAGAGGACAATTGCTATACAGTACTTTTCTTTGTGTGATTTGATTTCTGGTTCAATTGTTTGCTGATTGTCTGTGGATTTTTTCCCACTTTTTAAAATTTAATTTGCAGCTTTGAAAAGATGTTAGACTTAGAGGGAAACTGAGTCCACAAAAAGAGAATCCTATGCACGCTAATATGCTCTTTATCCTAATATCTCAAATCAGGCGTACATAATATATCAGGTGTGTTTGGTAGAAAGAGTGAACCAATGCTGATACACTAATACTAATGAAAGCCCGCAGCTTATTCTAATATTACTAATGCTGCAGATGAAGAAAGTAACTGAGAATGGGCATGTGGACTGTCCAGGGCCAGGAATCAGACTGGCAGCAAAGTGGCAGCTGGAGAGCGTTCTGGGCTGTCGCAAGACACGTCTCTCAACGTCTCCAAGTCTAAGCTGGACAAAAAATGAATCCACTTCCCCAGACGCACCATCACTTTCTTCTTCATCCGAGGGAAGTAATTTCTTTCCTACTCCAAGGGAAATGATTAAGAATAACCAGATCTCACGACATTCAGAAATAAGCCAGGCAGTTGATACAGGGCCAGAGGATTGGTCACAACATCCTGAATATAAGAATAGACCTGTTTGGATGCTGCCCTGCAACATCAGCCCCCAGACTTCCCATGTGAAAGCAGGCCAGTCAGAGCTACCTCCAATCGAAACACTCAAAAAAAAAAAAAAAAAAAAAGTGGCTGCAGACTCCATCCCTAAAAGGGAGGCAAAGAAACTCAGTGTGAGAATCCGTTACTTTCAGAAGTACCATGCCAAAGCACAAAACAAACAAGACAATGTCTAAAAGCAAAACTCATCCAGCCTCAATTTGGGAACCCTGCCCTGAAATACAGAAACTTTGCGGTAAACTAGGAAATGGCTCAAGACAGCTGGACCAAGCCGTCTTTTGTACTCTGGGAAGTCCCTGCTTGTGACGGGTTATACCAGTCAGGGGTGAGACCCCTCGAGGCGAGACTATGATTCGGCATTCCAGCAAGTGGCCTGGGAGATCCTGTAAGCAAAAAGGACATGGAATAGTCTAACCTTCAAAGAAAGGGGCTTTCCATGGATTTCCCAAGAATATGCATTTATCTGAAAAGGAAAGTAGGGGAGAAAGCTTTGCTGGTCTAACAGAAAGCAGGTCTGTCTTCTGCACAGTGTGGGCACTGTTCCGTCTTCATTCTCATGGGAGAGACATCCATGACGCATACTGAAACTCACTATTGGATTCTCATTTGGGATGCATAGTCTCCTCAGTGAAATGGGCACTTAATAACCCTCTGTCTGAGAGAAAACAATTGTGTTTGTTGCTAGCCAAACATTTCTGTCTCTTACCCTGATCAAACATCCACAAGGCCAGGAAGAAACTCCCCACTGTTTTTTTTTTTTTTTTTTTTTTTACATAATTGCTCTTTCCTGTCTTTTTGCCTTGGCATGAGCTGCTCATTTTGTTTAAAGCCTGCATTCTCTCTGCTGAATGTTTAACGATCAGTGCAGATGACAAAGAATGTGTAGAAGCCAACAGTAGTGAGTGGCATAAAATACTGCGACATTGATGTGCCTGGCATTGCCCCAAGAACGTCACAAGGATTATTTTGTCTTGTCCTAAAGGCAAAATATGATAGAAATGCCCCCAATTTGCCACATTTTATAGATGATAAAAGTAAGTGGTGGAAGGATATCTTATATGGCAAATAAGGGCAAAATAGTTCTGTGCACAGTAACTTGTTTTTTTTGTTTGTTTGTTTGTTTTGTTTTGTTTGTTTTTCGAGACAGGGTTTCTCTGTGGTTTTGGAGCCTGTCCTGGAACTAGCTCTTATAGACCAGGCTGGTCTCGAACTCACAGAGATCCACCTGCCTCTGCCTCCCAAGTGCTGGGATTAAAGGCGTGTGCCACCACCGCCCAGCTTGTGCACAGTAACTTAAAAGGCCAAATAGAGGATGTGTGAGATGGCTTAGTGTCAAACATGAGCCTAATTTGAGCTCCATTCTCAGAACCTATTGTGAAGGGAGCTATTTGACTTCCAAATATTTCTTCTTACCTCTATATGCACACTATGGTATGTACACACACACACACGAGTTTTTTATGGTGATTAACACTGAACCCACAACTGGTAGGTTACCAAGATAAGGTCATATACAACGCTCAGCCTTAACTTGAGCATCTGCATTGCACCCTTTCCCCATGGCTCTAGAATCACCATGGGAGATCAGACAGAAAGATTAGAAGAACCGGGGTCACTGAATGACTGCAACAAAACAGTTTTCCCAGATGCAACAGGGCAGCGGCACATACGAACTCACAACGATTGTGACAATGTGCACAAGAGCAAGGTAGACAGCAATTCTAGCGTGAAGGGGAAGGATCTCATGACGTCCCAACCCTAGCTAAGGCACTGGAAATTAATGACTACTGGATCTGGGAGAATCATTTTTTAAAGGATAGTGACATTGATTCGTACCCCAAAGATGGCCTTAAATCCAGCCACAGACTGGCAGTACTGAGTGTATTCAGTAGGTTGAGAGACAGAGAGACAGAGAAAAAATGGTGGTGGAAGAGGGAGACTGAGGGTTGATTTCATTAAAACACATTATATGCATTTAGGAAATTCTCAAACAAGAAAACAATTTTGAAAGAATATAATTAAAGGGGTTTGTGAGAGATCTCAGTAGCAAAAACACAAAACAGCTTGATCCCTGATTCCCCCTAAAGTCTGAAGAAGTGAGCCAACTCCTGAAAGGTGTCCTCTGGCCTCCACGTGGATACCATGGCATGCAGGAGTATGCCTCAACACACACTGTATTCCCTGCCCCTAGATCCCTGCAGATTCAGCCCTTCTTTCTCACCCACCAACTCTTTTTGTCCCAAGCTCTAAAGCAAATTAGTGTTGCTTATGTGTTTGTGGGTGTGTGGATAACCACTGAAGCATGGCAACGTTAACTCTCTTGGCAGCTACTGGTCGCCAATAGCTCCCGGGCTAGCATTGGGAGCTTAGAATCCTCTCCCTTTTCCATGCTGGGTCGGGACTGGTTTGAGGATGCACATAGCTTGCAGAACTGCAATAACTCCTCTGGCTTCAGATGAACAGCTTCCGTGTTAAATCTGGAGGATGCTGTCGTCTATTTCCATTCGTCATCTCAGGCCCTTACCGTCTTTCCACACATCTCTGAGTGTTCGGAGGGCTGGCAAGCTTAGTATATCTATTTTTTTCCTTTCTATTTTAAGCAACAAGAATATTCTTCATGAGTTATTCTGGGAATGAGTCTATGAGAGAAGTACAAAAGAGCCAGTGGTCTCAACACAGACTGAGAAACAAAAATTATGTCATTGCTTTACTACAAACACTGAAAAAATTCATTACAGATATGGAATGTTCTGTTTTCCAAAGGGTAGTTTTCATTTTCTCTACATGTCCATTCTCTCTCTCTCTCTCTCTCTCTCTCTCTCTCTCTCTGTCTCCTCTCTCTCTCTCTCTCTCTCTCTCTCTCTTTCTCCATATATATAAATTTGTACAAAGGATGAATATTCATGGAAACATCAAAATTATACAATTATTGAAAAATAAGGTACTTTCTGCTTCTTTGGTTCTTATTGAAATTGTTTTGATGATTAACAGCCCCTCCCAACAAGGTCAATTGACAAGGAATCTTTAAACTTTTGTTAATTTGTTGTAAATGTTAGCTTGTTAAGACTAAACATTTGCTAGGGGACAAAAGAATAAGTTCATTGCAAGACCTGAAGTCAGTCTTGAGCTGGGCAGAGCTTTCTCTTTGGAAAGTTTATCATTGTGCTGCACCTGCTGCCACCAAACTGCAAAGTCCAATTGGCAATATTTTATTCAAATACTATTTCAAAACTAACATTATGAAAACATGTACTATATTAACTTATAAGTTATTTTGTTTAGTTCCTTGAGAATTTTGTATGTGTCTTTATCATATTTACCTTCCCCCTGAAGTCCTTCCAGATCTACTTTCCCACCTAATCAACCAACTTTCTGTCCTTTTTTTTTCCCTTAGATACCCAGAACCCAGCTGGAAGCCTGGTGAACATAAAAGCTCTCTTTTAACTCCTAAACTTTTTCATTAACTTGGACAGACCAAGCTAACCATCTAATCTACCTGAATAAAAGCACCGGCTCTTCAATGAGAAATCCTGCATCAGGAAATAAAGTATAGAAAATGATCAAGAAATACAGAGAATGTCAACCTATGTTCTGTACACACACACACACACACACACACTCCCTCACATGTACTGCACATGCACCAAGTTGTGTATAAACACATACATGCTCCACATAAACATATACATGTAAATAAAAATTAAATCAAGTAATAGAAGCTAAGGTTGACATTTTTGTAAAACTGAAGATAAAAAGACATTTCAGTGTAACATCCATAAGCACAGACCCAGCCTATTGTCAGCATACCCATCTTTAGAAAGAAGCTAGAGAAAAGGACATCTAACATCCATGTAGGTTAATCTGTAATACTTACTTGACTGGATTTGGAATCATCAAGGAGACAGACTATTGCTTAAGTCTTTGAGGACATTTCCAGAAAGATTTAACCCATGACCCAAGATCTACCCTAGACATTAGCTGTACAGTGCCAGGGGCAGGGTTCCTGATTGAATCAAAGAGGGGGAAGGACAAATGGAGAAAAGCACATGCATGCTGGCATTCTTTACTGTCTACATCCCAATACACTGAGATACGAGATATAAGCAAGCAGCTCCTCAATCACAGACAGTAGTTGGTCCTACTGCCCGTCTTCCTCAATTCCATAAGGAATGGTTTCCCCTGCACTGTAAGCTAAAATAATTCCTTACTCCCTTGAGTAGCTTTTGTCAGATATTTTGTCACAGCAACAAGAAACATAATTGACACACTTCCTTCACTCATTTCTTAAGTAAATGTCTTATTACTGTTACTGTTCACTTTAGCACTCGGCTCAGTGTGTTAAATCTGTTAGAGTTACAGTACTGAATACAGCGAGGTGTTTCTGGGTGGCTAAGAGTCTTACAAAGACAGACTACTTAACATGAAGACGGGGCTGGAGATATGATGAAAACTATAAGATGGGGGAGCATTTTACATGGCTGTTGGTGAGATTCTAGCCAGCATGTGCAAAGGGGAGGAAACTATAAGCTGAAGATAACTACCTAAGGACAGCTGAGGCTAAACCAATCAGCCATGTGAGTCAATTTGGTTTTTGTTAATTTTTCAGGAAAAGCTTGAGGTGTCTGATCCACAGATAAACTTCCTTGTCAGAAACCTGGAATACCAGGACCTCCTGACGAGAAATCTTTTCATGTGGTCATGGAAGTCAAACATGGCCCCATTCCAGGTAGCTCTATTTACAAAGACGTGAATAATGGCACTAGCGTTTTGCTATGTGACAGCTCTGCTCCATGATATTCAATAGGGTTTATCCACAACACAGAGAGATCATTTAGTTTTGCATAGATTTATTCTACTCTGGGAAAATTTTTCAAGGCTTTCCATTTGATAGAGAGAGCACATCACATCAGGTTCAACAGCTTGGTGATGGTTCTAACATTTTGTTAATCTGGATGTCTGAGAGGTTCACAAAGTCTTAGAAGTTGGGAAAACAGAGCAAACCCTGCAAATGCCTTAGGGATCTTCTTAACTGCCAAGTCCTTGCTGACACCTCATCCTTTCTTAACTATTACAATGTAATCCACCATTATAAACAAACTGAAAAAAAAAAGTATAATCATCTCATTAGATGCTGAAAAGCCCTCTACAAAATGCAATATCCTCTTGTGATAAAGATCCTGGAGAAAACAGAAGTACAAGGAACATGCCTAAACATAATTAAGGCAATGTACAGAAAGCCAACAGTCAACATCAAACTAACAGTAGGAGACTTCAACACTCCACTCACACCAATGGACATGTCAAAGAGATAGAAACTTAACAGAGAAATAAGAGAACTGATGTCATGAATCAGATGGACTTAACAGATATCTACAGAACTTCCCTCCTAAACACAAGAGAATATACATTCTCAGCACCTCATGGAATCTTCTCTAAAATTGACCACATACTCGGTAACAAAACAAACAAGGCAAACAAATCAAAACAAACCTCCATAGATACAAAAAATTTGGAGCAACACCCTGTGTCTTATTGGAGCACCATAGATTAAAGTTATACTTTAAGAACAATACTGCTCTCAGAAAGCCTACAAACCCATGGAAATTGAACAGGAAACTACTGAACCACCCCTGCATCAAGGAACCAATAAAGAAAGAAATTAAAGACTTCCTTGAATTCAACAAAAATGAAGGCTGAATCCAAGAACATATAAAAAGACCATCCACTACAATCAAACCAGTTTCATCTCCAAACTGAGGGATGGATCAACATAAAAAAATTAGTAAATGTAATCCACCATACAAATAAACTGGAAGAAAAAACCCACATGATCATCTCATCTTAGATGCTGAGAAAGCTTTTGACAAAATCCAACAACCCTTCTTGATAAAGTCCTGGAGAAATTAGGGAAACCATGGACATACCTAATCATAACAAAGGCAATTTACAGAAAGCCTATAGCCAACATCAAATTAAATGGAGAGAAAATCAAAGCGATTCCACTAAAGTGGGGAACCAGACAAAGTTGTTCACTCTCTCCCTCTCTGTTCAATATAGGATTTGAACTTTTAGCTAAAGCAAGAAGACAACTGAAGGAGATACAAAATGGGAAAAAGTCAAAAGTATCTTTACTTGCATATGATATGATAGTATACATAAGTGACCCTCAATATTCAACTAGAGAACTCCTAAGGTTGATAAATACTTTCAATAAAGTGACTGGACACAAGATTAACTCAAAAAACTCAGTATCCCTCCTATACACAAATGACAGAAGTACTGAGGAAGGAATCAAGGAAATATCACCCTTCACAAGAACTCAAATAATATTACATAATTTTGGGTAACTCTAACCAAGAGAGTGAAAAACTTGTATGATAAAAATTTCAAGTCTTAAAAAAAACAAAAAAAAAAAACAAAAATTTCAAGTCTTTGAGGAAAGAAATTAAAGAAAGTATCAGAAGATTGAAAGATCATCCATGCTCATGAAAGAATAGTATTAACCTGGTAAATATAGCCATTTGACCAAATGCAATCTGCAGATCCAACACAATCTCCATCAAAATTCTAACACAATTCTTCCCAGACCTCATAAGAACAATACTCAAATTCATATGGAGAAACAAAACCCAGTATAGATAAAAGCAATCCTGTGCAAGGAAAGAACTGCCAGAGGCATCACACTCAGATACAAGCTCTACTATAGAGAAGTAGCAACAGGAAAGATCAGGTGTTGGCAAAGCTGGCAGGCTGAAGCATTTAATGCAATTGAAGACCCAGACATAAATCCACACACCTATGGACACCTGGTTTTTAATAAAGAAGACAGAAATATATAATGGAAAATGGAAAAAAAAAAGAAAGCACCTTCAGCAAATGGTGTTGTTCTAAAAAGATGTAGACAGACAAATGCAAAGAGATCCATATTTACCACAATGCACAAAATCCACTGCACTGTGTCCAAGGCACTGTGATGTTCTGATTGGCCAGGCCTGAGTCATATGACCACCCAGACTGAAGATGAAATTAATTTCTTAAGAACCACAGACGTTGAGAGTAAAGGCGAAGTAAGGGACAGGAAAAGAAGGGCAGTTATCAGATGTGGGTGCAGGCCAGCTTCCTGCTAAAGAAGGAAGCAGTCACAGGACACCAGTCACAGGGACAGAAGGGCAGGTTAAGTTGTCATGCCTTTCACACCAACTCCATTGGGAGACTGACCCAAACCTCTCTGCACAGAGAAAACTTATAATCTCTTTCTTCATTTTTAGAATTTTAATTTCACATGTCTGGAGGTCACAGAATCACTGATAATCAATTCTCTCCTGCCATGTGGGTCCCAGGGATCGAGCTCAGGCCTTCACTCTTGACAGCAACTATATATGCCCAGGGAGAACAGGGGCTCTGCCATGTGTTTGTAGCTCTGCCTTCAGGAGGAGGGTTTGAATTCAGGTGACCCTTATCACAGTTTTGTTCTCTAGCTAACCCAGAGAGGGTTCTTAGTGAACATACATGGTTTAAAAACTACCCCTAATTTTCATTTGATATAATCTCTGGTAAAGATTGGAGGTTTGTGAGATCAGATCTGTGAAGAAAGTAAAAGGAATAGATGTTAATGCCAGGATGAGTATGCTAAAGCTCACAACATTAATGAAGATACACTTAATGAACTCGTCTCCCAAGAAAAGGGGAAAAATAGTAGCAGCCATTCCTGAGGTCAGCAGAGAATGAAATAAAAAGCAATCCAGATTAATTGAACCATTAGAGAATCAAACATGAAAATAAATCTTTGTTCAACCATGGCTTAAATTTTAATCTTTAATTGTGAGGCTCCTATGGGCAGCAGAATAATGTGGTCTTCATCTTCGGGTGACAGAATTGATGGAGATCACAAAACTGCTGGGTTTAGGACTCTAAGAAACAGCTTCTATTTCCTTCGACACTTTATCTATTGTTAAAAGTGGGGCCAATCTCTCCAGCATCCTCACCACTAGGAGTATTTGAGATGCAAATACCAGACACTTGACTTTACTGTTTGAAATAAATGGGGTGGGGAGGGATTAATTTTCTTATATAACAAAACTAAAACAAAACAACAACTGATGGTCCTTATTTTCAGTTCGTATTCTTCATAGTTTGCAAGATGACTACATCAACAGCAGGTACCATCACAACTTTCCATCAGAAGGAAGCAGGAAGGTGGTTCTCTGAAAACTTGTAGAGCTGAGTTCAAGTCCTCAACACCAATGTAATGTCAGCCTCATTGGTTTGTGCATTTGTGATCCCAGCACTCCCACAGCGAGATGGGAGGTAGAGACAGGACAGTTCCCGGGAGCTCACAGACCACCACTAGCCTGTAAATAAAGTGGCTGTGAGCCTCTGTATCCAGCAGGTGGAGGACAAGGATCAACACCCAAACTTTTTCTTTGACTTTCATGTGTGTGCTGTGACACACATAGCCCTGTCTGTATTCATACATATTCTACTCTGTGTGTGTATGCGCACGTGTGCCTCTTTCTGTAATTCTGTCTATCTTGGTTTCTCCCTCACACACGCATACACACAGACACACACACACATACACACATACTACTAAAAAGCAAAGAAGTAGAGAGAGGTAATAGGAAGAGGAAACATGCAGTCAGGAAACTTCATGCCTGTCAATATGAACTTATGTTTTTCTGGTCACCTCCATCTGCAATGTGATAGAAACACTTCATTATTTTCTTTGTTTATTTTTTTCCACTGTTTTTGTTTGTCTGTTTGTTTGTTTGTGTTTCTTTTGGTTTCTGGAGACAGGGTTTCTCTGTGTAGCCCTGGCTATCTTAGAACTAGACCAGACTAGCCTTGAATTCAAAGTTCTGCCTGTCTCTGCCTCAGAGTGCTGGGATTAAAGGTGTGTGCCACCACCACTCAACTGGATAACCACTCTTGTGCCAACCTGCAAATAGGTCGGGTTTTTAATGTCTTCTCTATCAACAAGAATGAGTTACAAGTTGGTAGAGTTAAGAAAGACTGTTGAACAAAGTTTAGGAAGGCAGCAGCCGATATTCTGTTTCAGTTACCTTATTTCTGGTTGTTCTGTGTGTATTTATCTAGAACACGGTGAAATATCAGCATATATAGTATGGAATAAATAATTAAATGTGTTATATGACAACCCCACTGTATATGAAACCATCGATGTCATACACACTTAGTATGACTATTTAGAATGGCTATTTATATTTAATATGTGCTTAAATTAGTGTTGAATATGGACCTACTATGACATACATATTAATTATATTTATTTTCCAGCTTTACCTGAAATTAAAGGCTCTCAGAGTCTTCTATTTTTGTAGCAGCTAAGTAAGACATGCCAATCATTTACTAGAACCTTGTCACACAGAAAAGTATACACACCAGAGGTTCCCAGGATAGAGCCAGTAGTGAGTCCTGGTTTTGGAGAAATCCACTGGACTCTCTGTAAAGGGCTAAAGCTGTAGATAAATGCTGAAGCGCTCACCTTGCATGCATGGAGAGCTGAATTCACTTCCCCAGAACCATATGCACCTGGTGCATTGGGAAGGTTATCCTCTTGCTACCCAGTGAGTTCGAGGTCAGTCTGGGTTACATGACAGCTGGTTTTGAAAGAAACAAACAGACAAGCAAAAAAAAAAAAAAAAAAAACCTCTCATATATAACAGAGAATGTTCTTATTCTGAACAATAAGATGATATAAAACAATTCCTCACATGTCATGGCATGTCTCGGTGAGGACAGAGCTATGACATGTCAACCGGTTCCTTAAAATTCTGTCCTAAGAATCTGGAAGAATTATCTGTTCTTCAGAGATGTCACGCTTTCCCCAAAACTATCGCTGGTCTCTTTCTCTCTCTCTCTCTCTCTCTCTCTCTCTCTCTCTCTCTCTCTCTCTCTCTCACACACACACACACACACACACACACACACACACTCAAGTATGTATATATGTAAGCATATAAGCATATGTTCATACATGTTTATATATGGTGGTCTACACATATAACCTGTATCATCTAATAGCCTTTCTATAATTCATAGGTCAGAGATTAGAGGAAACTAGATATCAATTTTATTTCTTGACTTGAAAATATTATTTCAGCACCAAAGAAATGTCTTGATACTGAGATCACTTGCTATTCTAAAAAACAAACAAACAAACAACAAAAAAACCCAAGTTGGGTTCCAGTACTCATATATGTTGTACACAACCACCTGTACCTCCAGCCCCAAGACATCCGACACTGTGTTTTGAGTTCTGCAGGCTTCCACGTAGTCGGGGCATTCACTCACATTGACAAACACATATAGGTACACATATATAAAAATTATAAAAACAAATCTGTATAATATCTTTAAATAAAACTGTGTGCACCACAGCTTTCCAATCAATTTCCATGATTGGGATTTATGAGATTTAATGTACCATCAGAGTTTATATATTTCTGAGAGTCACACTTCAAACAAGGAAAAAAAGTCCCCTTCCTAATAGTTCTAAATCCCACCATAATAACTACAGCCTTAGTAACAAAGGGCCGTGTCCCTGTGCTTATCCGGAACAGACTATGAAGAAAGGTCAAAATAGAAAGACAGAGCTGACTGTGCTCTAATTATCTGTTTCAGAGGAAAGAATCAATTCAAATGGCAGACCCTCCACAGAACAGAGCAGCCGGCTTGAAGAGCCCTTTGTGCAAACCCGCTTTAGTCTCTCCCCAGATAAAGAAAGGAAGGAAACCAGAGTTTATTTTAAGGACCCTATCCTGTCTTCCATCACAATGTAAACAACCATCCCCTCTTCTGGCTAGACTAGGGGGTTTTCCATGGCCTCTAGCAGACTCGAAGGCAAGTCACACTGAAAACTGCTGCTGGCAGAAGATAAGGAAGAAAGAGTACGCGCATAAGTTTATTTATTTTATCTGTGACTGCAACCGTCAGAGAGAGACTGTAAATGCCAAATACTTTATTCTAGACAGGCTGTTAGCTTCAAAGAGAGGTCTGTGAAGGGCCTGGAACCTTCTCTCCACCATTAGATGTCAAACCTGACCAAGGTAAGCTGAAGTTTCCCGGTGTCCATGAAATGAAACACACACTCGTAGGTTGCAATTTTACTGGCAAGGCAGGTGCTGCTAGGAAGGTCCATTGCTTTTTAAGAGGGTCAAGCAGTGCTAAATAGGAAACCTGAATGAGCAGTCGATAAGAACTGGAGTTTGGCTTAACCCTTTGCCCACAGTATTCCTCGACCTGGCGCGTAACTCACTGGGAGATATTTTAAGAAAGAGGACTGTGTTTTCTGACTGTAAACACGAGCGCATCAGGTTGAACTGGGATACACCAAATATTTTTCCAACTGAGGGAGACCAGTGTAGAATTTAGATGCCAACGGGATGACTAAACAGCCATTTGTCTCGTATTTACTCATTTAGGGGCGAAGAAAGTGGAAAGAAACAGCTGGTCGGGGCTATTTGTGTTGGGAGGCAACAAGATACAGCCTGTCATAGGGAAGTATTTTAAACCCAAGGCAGATTACAGCCACGGATCGTTTATAGAACCTTCAGGGTCTCCATCTCAAGCTTTTTTTTTTTAAAAAAAAATCAATCAGTGCACACGCAGAAAAGAATTTTAGCTGGACTTCGTTGGTAAAGCTTTTGATTGTTGACCTTCTCGGGAACATTTAATCTGTGAACAATGGTACCTGTCTGTGTAGTAAGATAGGAGAGAAGATCTATGACAAGTTAGAACTTCAGTTCTAAAAAGAGTAACGAAAAAGAAAACAAAGTATGCCATTTTTTTTATTATGACGAAGAACCCTTCTCCTGGCAGTAATAAAGCACTATGTGTTTCTGTGTGGGACACAGAACCACTGAGCACCCCTGATACTTTCCATAAGGTGATGCTAACCAACTCACAAAAGCCTCCCAAGGACTGAATTCTTGAATGAATTTATTTTTCCATTACTAATACTTCCAACACATCTTCCAAAGACAACTGTCCAGTCTCCCTCCACCAGAAAAATAACCCAACACAGAGTTTACGGAGCAGGGTCTTGGGGAGTAACGTAATTATATTACACTTAACGCTTTAGAAAAGTCAATTCAGAAGTGTCATTCTAAAGCAAGTTCTACCACATTTTAGAACCCAGAGAATGTTTGGTAGTCCTCCAACACTGGCATCACTTCTTTAAGGTTCTTTAGCAATTAGCAAGTTGCCTGACACGTGGTAAATGTGTAATTAATCATTCGTTCCCCTCGGGCTCTCATGAACTTTATTCCAATATTGATTCTCACTTTTCTTACTGGAGAGAGGGAAGGGCTTTGGTGTGGCTACCGAGAAGAATAGATAATGAGTGCTAATGAGGGTCTGGTGTTTGTTGTTTTCTGTTTCTCTCTGGTTCCTCCGAGTTATCTTTATGGCAATGGTTATCATGATCCATCCTATTCTGCTTGCTTCATTTTCAGTTTGTGTTATCTGTTTCTTTTGGCTTAATTATAATGTGACGAAACCTACTAGAGAGCTTGGATTTCATGGAGTGATGGGGTTAGGTTTCATTTTCAGTTTGTGTTATCTGTTTCTTTCAGCTTAATTATAATGTGACAAAACCTACTAGATAGTCTGGATTTCATGGAGTGGGGAGTAGGTTAGAAAGTAAGGGTTGAAGGGTGGTTGTCTCCTTGTGTAGCACAGGATGGCCTCATACTCAGAATCCTCCTAATTCAAATGCCTTGCCCTTGTTTTACCCTGATGCTGGTTACACACACACACACACACACACACACACACACACACCAGAGAGAGGGAGAGAGAGAAAGAGAGAGAGAGGATCATTTATAACTCATCTAGAAACTTCAGTTAGGACTTTCCTCTTCCTCTGAGATTATATGATCTTATCATTCACTAAATATTTGCATCTTAACGTGATTCTAAAAAGCTGGTAATTTTTGGAATCCCGCACGATGACCTCTAGCACTGTTTTACAGAGGCTTCTCTTAGCAAACTTTCATTTTCCCACCATGGAGAGAATGTAAGAAGGTTGGCCATGATCCTATGAGGATGTATATTCAAAGCTCCCAGTTGCTACTTTTCACTAAACCCAGCTCGGTCTTTTATCCGGAAGATCTAATATTCCTAGAGAAAAAGAGGCAATAATGCAATATGTATTACCATGAAAACTCACCATGCTTCTCAGTGAGGTTAAACTGTGCCAAAGCAAACAGCATAATAAGGGGATCAGACAGTGACAGCATGGATAGAGCATCTGACATCAACTGTAAAACAAAGAAAAATTAAGGAAATGACCACAGAAGTACTAGAATGATGCATAAGTTGGGATTACAACTTGATAAGATCTTAATGAGATATCACACATTTATGAGTTCTAAAAGTCATATACTCTGGCATCAGATTTTTTTTTTATTGCTTCCACTGTGACTGTCCTTTTTTTGTTTTGTTTTGCTTTTGTTTTTCAAGACAGGGTTTCTCTGTAGCTTTGGGGCCTGCCCTGGAACTAGCTCTTGTAGACCAGGCTGGCCTCAAACTCACAGAGATCCACCTGCCTCTGCTTCCCGAGTGCTGGGATTAAAGGCGTGTGCCACCACCACCCGGCTGTGACTATCCTTAAGATCATATTTTGCTCATGGTATTTCTGACGTTAGAGTCACTGTACAGTGCATCTCTTTTGCTTTCTACCCTAATAATATATTAGATTTCTGAATGAAAGGCCCGAAGAGGAGATAACAGGATAACAGGAAAGTGATTAGAAGGAGGCTCCATACAACAGCTTTCAACCCAAGGCTAAAGTTAATCATTAAAGATGATTAGAAATGACTGTGGGCAATTCTAATTCCATCAGCTTTTCCCAATAGCTTAAAGAGTCAAGTTTTGTAGTGAGCAATGAAAGCAGGTGATTACATTTCAGAGGGTGGTTGAGGTCAAAATGACATCCTTCGGTAAGTCTAAAGGTTCTGTGTATGTTGGCTATGGGAAAACAAAACAAAGATATTACAAGTAAATCATGCAAATCAGATTTAATTAAATAAAAATTAAAATTGAAAACCTATTTCTAATTTTACGTAGATCTGGCAAGCAGTTCTCAGCCTGTTGTTCACAACCCCTTGGGCAGAACTCTGTCTCCAGAAACATTTAAATTACGGTTCAAGACAGTAGCAAAAGTACAGTTATGAAGTAGCAATGAAATTTATTTTGTGGTTGGGGTCACACAACATGAGGATCACAACATCAGGAAAATTGAGGACCATTGACCTAACCTGTCTAGACTTAGGTGAAGATCCCTGGGAAGGGCTTATCCTCATTCCCCTGTTCCAGGTGAATTTTCTCTCTGTTTTCCCAACCCTAAATGACATATTCTCCTCTCTTAGCTATTTTTTACCAGAGCAATTTCAGCTCCAACAGAACATAGCTTCCCCTTTACAGACTAGCTTTAATTTGATTTGAGGTTTCAATGGTGCCCCTGCTTATCTGTGCCAATCTCCCACCCCCAGACAATCAAAGCCTTCATATTTAAAATCTGTAAAATTTGGGAAAATTCCATATTTTTCTTTCTCCATCCAGGTGCAGGAATGGTAACATTCTGCCTAGAAAACTGCGCAAAGACTGCCTGAATCAGTACTTGCAGGGGCTTTCTGAATGCTGTTTAGCCTAAAATACAGCCTCTAAAACATTAGCAGCCTGGGGATTACCCTGACCTTCTTTCTTTAAGCTGTTTTCTTGCTACTGTGCAGTTAGTGTAAACTGAGATGGTGATTAGCTATCTCTTTGTGAGTTCATTGCCCTCCTGGGGTCTTAATATTATCTCCAGACTCCTTCAGAATCAAAAGGAAAAACCCTGCCTCGCCCCAGAAGCCACTTTATCTTGCTCACCTTATCTCTTCATTCCTAGAGATCCAGGAGAATCCTACAGCCACACCCCAACACACATGGCCACCTCTGGAACCTCCTTGGAGACATTCGCTCTCCAGGGAAGCAAACATTATTCAGATCCCAAACTCTTAACTTCAGCCCTTCCCTAATCCCTCCAAGCTGTCTCTGGCTACATCACTGATTTCTGCATGCTGTTTTTTAATTGTTATTTTCTTCCTTTTATGCAGTTGTGTTTTTCTCTTTTACCCAGCTGGACTGTAATAGATCTGATGATAATGGCCAGTTCTTATAAATCACCTAACAATGAAGTACTGATTTAGGCACACATTTTCTTTGTATAGTTTTTTAGTGCCCAAATTGATGAATATATGAATATACATATGCAAGGGAAGTTGAGGATTTAATGAAAAAAGTGAAAACATTTAGCAAATATAAAAATGAAACCAAATACATAAAACATAAATAACTTAAATGGTCTAAGCTGTAAAGTGAAGCTACCATCAATGTATGTCTCAGTGTGCTGCTGTGATAGATCTACACTCAAAACAACTGCTGAGCTCTCTCAGCTTTAAAGCTCACTAAGTTCATGTTTTGCTCTGAAGATCAGCCTCTTCCTTGAAATAGCCTTCATAGTATTTACTCTTCCTAATAGTGTAGTTCCTTGAAACTATTTTGAAAAAAAAAAAAAACAGATTACATAAGAAAGAAAGTAGTGTTCTACCATATTTGTTTTTATTCTGCTTTAAATACGAGTTGCAATATTGATATCTCTGGTGCTTATCATAGGTGTTATAACCAGATATACTCTCATAGGCTTAGGAATTCATACATGTCGTGCTTAGGTTAGTGACATGCATTGCATTCATATCAACTATCATTACTCTCCCATGTCTCTGTCTTCAAATATTTAGGTTATTTCTGTCTTTCCAACTGGAAAGAATTCTGTGAAAAATGAGGTTTTCCACAAGCATATTTCTTAACGTTCTTAACATTTCCTCAACACAGATTCCAATGGTAAGCTCCCTGAGCTCAGGTTATGAGTATTTATGCAAAATTTTCAGTCAGTGCCCCTTACTCAGATTGCATTTATAGAAGACTGTGGGTCACAGGCCACACACTTTTAGATAGTATATTTTTAAAATCTTCTTTAAAAATGCACAATTGAAAATGAGATTATTACTATTGCTACTTTAATTGCTTAAGCACTGAGGTAGTGAGTACTTTCAAAAGTATGACTGTGCATATTTTCTCTGTAGAATATTTATGCCAAATTTTACTCATTTTTACCATAATGAAAATAATTTTAACGACACAGAGAGCTACTTGCTTTTTGCCACATTATTTTGAGCACATATTCTCTCAACGTGATTGTTGTTTTTAATTCTATTTGAGATGTATAGAAAATAGGAAGCATGTGGCATGTATGATGAATTTCTTCTGTAAGTGTACTAACTCTTGAGTTTGATGACAGCCTGAACTCATGGAACCACAATCCGGTCCCCACAAAAGCTTTTAGCCCCACTGTCCTGTCAGTTTTTCCTCCTTCCAGTCCCCAGGAGCTATGGCTTTTGTTTTTTTTTCATTGTGTATTACAATCATCTCTTCTAGAATTCTATATAAATGGAATCAATATGTTAGAACTAAGCATGGGATCATGGTATATGGTTCTTTATATCCGTCTGTGAGGACTATTAATCTGTTGTGATTTCTGGCTGTTCTGTCTGTTTTTAAAATTAATGAACACATAATTATGTCACTTCTACTTTTTCTTTCTATCCCTTCCTATTCCTAGCCCCTACTCTATCTCCTTCCTCGAACTTCTCCCATGTACTCCTCCACTGCCAAATCAATAACCTCTTTTTCTTTTATTATTATTGCTATGCACACACACACACACACACAAATAAGATAGGAACTAAATAGATAAGATAGAAAATAAATAGAATCTGCTGAGTCCATGTTCTTCGTTGTGTGTATATGGTTTGAGGGACGACCGCTTTGTAGTGGACAATCAATCAGAGGACTTGTCATTGGGTGAGGCTTATTCTCTCTCTCTTTGCAATCGTTGGCTGCCTGTAGTCTAGGGATGGGACCCTGTGAGACTTTCTTTCTTCCACGTTAGGTTGTCTAATGATACTGTCGTTTTTCAGGTCTTGCTGTGAAACCATTTCTAAGAGAAGCAGTCTCTCAGCACATTTCCGGGTCCTCTGGCTCTTACACTCTTTCTGCTCCCTCTTGCACAATGTCCGAGCCACGGATGCAGGAGCTAGGGTGCAGCTGTAACTGCTGGACTGGGCCTCCCACAGTCCATTGACCTTTGCATTGTGTCCAGGTATAGTCTTTTTAATGGCCTCTATTTGCTGTCAAGAGGAGCTTCTCTGATAAGGGGCAGAAACTACACTTATCTGTGGATATAAGAAGATTTATTATGTAGTTAAGCAATTATGCTGCCGTAGCAAAGTGACAGTCATAGATTCTCTCCTAAGGTCAGTTACCTCATTTGCCCTGTGTGATTGCTAGTTTTCTAGTATCAGGCATGATTTCTTTCCTGTTGAGTGGGCCTTAAGTACAATTAGATAGCTATTGGTTGCCATCAATCTGTGCATGTTACAGTTGCACTTTTATGGGCACCTTGCCAGACTGGTCATTGCTATGGTTCATAGGTATCATGCTAGGATAGGACTAGTAACTGCTTTCCTCTTTTAGCAGCTTCTGTAGTAATGTCTGGTAGTGTGGAATCTAGGCCATAGGAAGCAGTTATCAGCTTAGATTCAGCTTAAATAATCAGTCCTGTGTTCTAAATGTGTCTGTCTCAGACATAGGGGCCTCACTCTCGATATTTTTTAATCTCCACATAATGTCTCTGAGACAATGTAGAAATGATACACAGGGCAATACATGTGAAATGTGTATTTTATATATGGGGGTGCGTGTAACAACAGTAATTGAAGTAAAGAGGCCATGAATGCGAGAGAAAATGAGTAGGGAGACATGGGAGAGCCTGGAGGGATGAGACATGGGAGAGCCTGGAGGGATGAGACATGGGAGGAGTTGGAGGGAGGAAAGGAAGGAGGGAAATGATGTATTATATGCAGATGAAACTAAAATTATTTATCATTAAAAGGTTATATTGGCCTGAAGTGCTGTTTAGAAAATAAACCTTATCAAAAGGAAAATGTGAGAAACTTGGGGGTAAGTGTTATTTCTCCCTTAAAGTTGTGTCAGCATTCTGCGGCAAAAACACTTGAAAAGCAAATTTATAAAGAAGTAAAGATTATTTTGGCTAATGACTCTAAAGGTTTCAAACCAAGTCCTGATTTTGAGGTAACTGCAGAGACAGAGCTTTGTAACAGAACCACAGGAGCTTGGGGTTGTTCAACATGGAAGTTAGGAGAAAGAAAAAGGGGAAAGAAGAGGGAGAGTGGAGAGAGAAGACTGGGGAAGGGAGAGAGAGAGAAGGCAGATACAAAGGAGATACAGAGACAGAGAGAGACAGAGAGAGAGACAGAGAGATTATCAGAATCCCACTATCTCTTTCCAGGGAGCTCTTCCTATGACCTAACTTTCTCCTGTTGACTCTGCCTCCTATAGGCTCCATCATCTTCCAATAGTTTCACAGTCTGGTGACCACTGTTTTAGTATGTTGGCCTTTGGAAGAAGGCATTCAGATTTTCAGCTGTAGTAAGAGGACCGATTTAACTCACTCAGCATGATAGCTAGGTCTAGATTTTCTTGATGGAAAAATTTTCATCTTTGTGCTCAATTTAAACATAAGCATAGCTACAGGTATAACAGAGAGACAGAGACAGAGACAGAGAGAGAGAGACAGAGAGAGAGAGAGAGAGAGAGAGAGATGAATTGTCTCATCTGTCAAATATCACAACACTAAGCGACCCATTGTCCAATGCCTATAGATAACCATTTTGGCCATTTCGTGTTCGTCAGTTTTCTACCTACTTGGAGTAGGAAGCCAGTAATTCCACCATAATCAAGGAATGAATTCAAACATTTTGAACATTTAAATGTGAGGTGTGCTCTTAGCTTTCAGACTGTTTGGCAATTGTGTTTGTTCAATCAGCCATGAATTTACTGTTCTATGCCTGTAATGAGATTCTGCCTGTCTGGTAAACATTTTATGAGATTCTTAGACTAGAGAGTGGGATAGACACATATAACTATAGGAAGATTTAAAAAAGAATATATGGAAATATTTTATACAGACATGTAGTTAAATGGAACCCATTTTAGATTTCACTAATAAGAATTCGTATGAAGGTTCCTGTGGACTATATATATCTTCTGTCAAGCCTTCTTTTATTCTTCACAGTAAGAATTAAGAATTTCAGATACCCTTTCTTCCCTCAAAAATTCATCCTGACATCCAAGTTTATTTGTGTAAACTTTGCAAACATTTTGCTTTCTGTTAGCATCTTGTATATGAATCATCAATGAACAGGGCATGAAATGCTTGGTATTTTGGTGTGACTTCTAATTAATGTTTGCTTTAGTAACTCAACTGCACAGATAAACAATCTCTCATCATCACATTAGAAGTAAGCCTTCCCCACAAGCAGTTTTTGCTCACTTTAGTTCCAGTACAGGTATGCAATGCAGAAGCATGAGTCCAGAATTATGACAAAGATGTATTTAAAGCATAGGGTATAAAATTATTTCTGGTGATTTCTCAAAAAATTAGGAAACAATCTACCACAAGACCTAGCAATACAACTTTGGGTTATATACCCAAAGAATGCTTACTCATACCACAAGAGAATATACTCAACTATGTTCATAGCAGCATTGTTTGTCATAGCCAGAACCTAGAAACAGCCTAAATGCCCCTTGACTGAAGAATGGATAAGGAAAATGTGGTACATTTACACAAGGGATTACTACACAGCAGAAAAACAACACTGCTTCTTGAAATTTGTAGGCAAATGGATGGATCTAAAAAAAAAAAACCTATTAAATGAGGTAACCCAGACCCAGAAATACAAATATAAAATGTACTCAGTCATAAGTGGCTTTAAGACATAAAAAAAACAGCCTACAGTCCACAACCCCAGAGAATAGACAACAAAGAGGAACCTAAGAGAGATGTACATACATCTACATAGGAAGGAGAAAAAGACAAGATCTCATGAGTAAACTGGGAGCATGGGGATCAAGTGGAGGGTAGAGGGGAAAAGGGGAGAAAGGGAGGGAGTGGAGAAAAATGTATAGCTCAATAAAACTAAAAAAGAAAATATGCAAAGACAGTATGTATGTTAATTCTTGAAACAATCATTCTTTTTGAAAAAAAAAAAAGTGGTCCTGAAAAACTAAGCAGTGCTCACACCCAGAGATGTGAGCGTCTCCACAGCATCTCTACACTGTAACAGTCATTTACTTTCTGAGACATTTTCCTTTAGCCTAGTGTTCTATATTTGAATATCATCTTAAAATTAACTTTATTATAGAAACTTGCAAATAAAAAACCACCGTGCACTAAAATTAACCAGACACAAAGTCTACATTTCAATGACCTTCTAGAGTTAAAATAGCCATTCTGAAGTGGCAGAGCTCCGCAATATTTTTCTAGTACAATTTTGTTCATCCTTGAAGCATAAAATATTGTTCAGAGAATATTTAGAAAGAGGAAAAGCAGTGGGAAAGAAGAACACAAGAAGAAAATGGGATAAATGTAATCAAAATCATTATAAGCAGGTAAGAAAATGTCATAAGAAAGTGATCACTTTGTATAATTAGTATGCACAGCTAAATAAAAATTAACTTGTGTTATAATTTTCCTGTGCTGACTACATGAAATACATTTTAAAAGCAGATTCTGAAACAAGTGTGTTTGTTTGTTCAGAGGATAAGGACTTCAACCTCAACCTCAAATCATAAAGACCGGAGTTTTAACCCTGGTACATAGAGGGTGGAAGAAGAGAATCAGTTCCAGCAAGTTCTACGCTGGCCTCCACAGATGTACCGTTACCCCTACACACACACACTCAGAGAGAGAGAGAGAGAGAGAGAGAGAGAGAGAGAGAGAGAGAGAGAGAGACTGAATGAAAGCATAAATAGATATAAAACCTACTTTTTAAAAGTAGGTTCTTCCTGTAAGCCTTCAGAATCTTTCCCCTTTCTGCCTATTTGTGGAACCCATGGTTTCTGATGTTTGGACAACTGTTCTACTTTGCTTTGTTTTTGCTAATTTTGAGAGAAAGAGAGATCTGGTCAGAAATGCTCTTTGCAGACATATCTGTGAAAATTGGCCCTGGCTTCTCTCACTGCCAGTTTGAGTTGGCAGTTGCTACTATTTCAGTCCTTTGTTCAGATTAATAGCTGGGGCTGGAAGGGGAAAAGGGACGGTAATTTGTTATGTTTTATAGCCACCTCCGTATCCAAGCCTGCATCCGTGTGCCTTCATTCTGCGGACCCCTGATTACTATTTAAATTCTGCTGTGTTTTCTCCTACCGATGTTAGGGTTCTTCTCATCCATGCATTATTCTGTTCTGTACATAGTCTGAGATCTGAAGCCATAACTCTAGGTACTGTTAAGAGATAGTGAGAGGAGTATGTTCTACATCTATACGTCTGTGAGTTTTATCTGGTAGGTTGAAGTTGGACGGAGATAAAAAGAGAACACTCCGGCCCCTAAATATAGAACTGGACATTGAGTAGCAGTAATCTTACTTCTCCTGTTCACAAGAATTTAAACATAATTGGAATTTAGGTATGGAGAGTGAGATTTCCACAATTTAGAAAGATACATTAGATTAGCTTTAGATTCTGATCTATTGTCTTGACAGTGTAGAACTAGAAAGTATCGACTTTGTTATACCACCAGACAGACAAAAGAAGATCTGTTTGTTCTTCTCAAAAATGTCAATGCCCCCGCCTTCAGCAACTTAAGTTATAAATTCTATGCTAGAAGTAAGGTAAAGAGCGCAGTTTCTAATGTAAATATTATATGATGATTCTCATAGCTGGCTCTACTTCAGTGTGTGCACACGGCCATAATGAGATATAGAGGTGGGGGTAAGCCAAACCAACAAGACGGTAGGTGTGGTCTGATTCACATGCAGACAAGGGAGTATCCCTCCCTTTGGTCTGGACAGACACTGCAGTTCTGTTCATTCAGCCCCAGATCAAATTATCCTCTTGGCAGCCTCACACTGGTGAGTCATGCTGGGCTGGCTGTCAACTTCTCTTGGTAATCTTGCTCACATGAGCAGCTGTTTAGCTGCATCTCCCCCATTCTGGCTAGGTACAGTGCTGCTTAGAGTCTGAAATGAGGTTGCAGAGCCCAAAATTTGTTTCACCAACCAGCAGGGAGATTTAACACGCAGCATAACAACCATGGCATAGAGCGAAGCCATCCTAAACTGCTATTAATCTGTCCTGTAAAGCTGCAAGTCTGTATAAATTAGCAAGGAGTTAGACATAATGTCCATTTCCTCAACCCATCATGTATAGAATCAACAGTATTCTTCTGTCTTCCTGATGAAGTAAGAGACCACCCACATAGTTCGTATCCATATTCTCCCTACAGAGGCCTTGTAGAGAAACTGAAAGTTTCAAGCGCAGGACACTGGAAAACTGCAGACTTCTGGGATAGTCACATAGTCTTCCTCCAACTTAGTTCCAAAGTTTGTATGTGCACTGACAAAGACACCTCCTCCACACTGACCGAGACACACAGAGAGGAAGCTAACATTGCTCAGCACATTCTCTGCCTAGAGGTAGGCAGCTTGTGACTACTATTTTATTTCATCATTATGACAGCTTTGTAAGCTACACACACACACACACATACACACACAGAGAGAGAAAGAGAGAGAGAGAGAGAGAGAGAGAGAGAGAGGAGAGAGAGGAGAGGGAGAGAGAGAGGGAAAGAGGGAGAAAGACAGACACACACACATTCTGTTTTATAGGCAGAAACAATGCAGTTGAACAGGGGAGACACGAATAAATACTATGTCAGATTGCACAGAAAATGACCCAGGACTCAATTTGATTTTCACTTTGTCTGGGTTTAAGAGCTAATGAATTAGTGCAAAGTGATTGTGTGGACTCCACTTAGTGCTTAGAAAGCAGCCAACTGGAGGAGATAAGGTGTGGAGTGGGAATAGTAGTCTGACTGCTACCAGGAAGAAAGATAGTGATAGCACACTTACTTTGGACTTTAGAATGATGCCAAATGGATATTCAAACTCATGTTATTTACTCAAAATTCATTGCATACTTTAGCAGTTAGTCGATCAAACTTGTGGATTTTGATTATTCTGTAGCAATTTATTATGTTCCAGGGGAAGCAGGGACAGGAAGACTATGAAACATGGTATAGCTAAGAAACACGCTCTTTTGATATAGTACACAAAATACTCTCTTCTCACATAACATGGCTGTCATACTCAGCTCATGCCAGCTCTGTCACCTGCAGAAGACTTGCATGAGATGCAGCCAACATATTAGTCGGCATTCCAACAGACAGCACGATTTGAGCTCAGTGGATTTTTCATGAAATAATGAAAGAAATTAAGGGTCAAAAAGGTGGGGACATATTGAGGGTGTTTGTGGGAGTGACATGGGAGTTGGGGATAGATATAATCAAGGCACATTGAAAGGAAAACTGACTATATGATCATAAATTAAATTGCACAGGAGAAAACTTACTATGTACTTTTTAAGTTAATTGCGTTCTTTGACAATTTTATATACATATACAATGCATTTTTCCCATCTTTGTCAGAAAATATGGCTCAAAATTTCTTTCATATTTATGACCATTTGTTTTGTGACCTAGTGAGCTTAATCAAGCCATTTGTCTGATGGTGGGTTTGGAATCACCCACTGGAGTCTGATGGGCTCAAGGATGGAAACAGAAAAAAAGAGAGTGATTCTCCTGGAACCTGTTAGTTGATTCTTAACTGAGTGTTGACAGTGACAGTCTCATACAGGCTTGATACCAGTAACTGCAGCCGCTGGGAGCTCATAATAGCAAATTATTTCAAAGATATTCACGGCCCTTCTCACTATCTTTACACCCTTACATTCTTTCAACATCTTCCACGATGTTGTCGAGCCTTAGAAAGGGAGGTATAAAAAATCTTGTGTGGGGCTGAGTCCTTAATCGTCACTTATTCTTAGCATCATTGGTATTTATGAATCTGTGTCCACCCACTGTTCACTACAGAGACTTCTCTGATTAAGGCTAAGAAAAATGTTTGTGTGTGAACACAAGCATAACTATTTAGAAGATAATGTGTTGCTATGTCTATTTGGTTGTAAGAGTAGTAAGTTCCCTTATAGGGTTTATGTTTCCCTGAGGGAGAGGTTTTGTTTGTTTGTTTGTTTCTGGATTTACAGTGCTGGGCATGAATTCCCTCCAGTGGGGCCAAATCCGTCAGAAAATGAATGATTGGTTACCCCTGTAACCATCATTCAACTATCACACAGGTGGGCACATCTTGCCTGGTAGGTATTACAGTTCATAGGCTTCACAGTTGATTCAGACTGTTATCTTTTTTGCCCTAGCAACCTGTCTAGGTATGTCTGGGACCATGAAAGTTATTTGGCAAGAGGCTGGTGGTCGAAATCCCATGGATTCTTATCCATTTCAGGCTCAACTTCATATTATGTTCTTATGTTATGGTAACGTGATTGGATAGAACCCAATGTTCATGAAAACATTCCTTCAATTTAACCAAAGAGTCCAATATGCAATGCTGATTGCTGACTCTGTGAATTTAGTAATGGTATATTCTAGGAATTCTTTAGAAAGAATTACGGAGCACAGAGTGTTCACATGATGTGATCCTTGAAGTATGGATTCTTGAAAGTCATTGGCTTTTATGACATCATATGAGAAAAAAGGTGCAGATTATTCTGGGAAGAGAGGGAACCAGGGATAAATGAGTCATGGAAAATTATTGTTTAGAATAGCATAGTGTTGGCTGCTACAAATTTATAATACATAAATGACCTTACCAGGAATCAGATCTGTGAAAACATTCCTTCAATTTAACCAAAGAGTGCAAATGCCACACAATAGTTCTATTCAAGTCTATGGTTGACTAGGACTCATATTCTTGGACACAGTGTGAAACAAGAAGGAAGAAAGAGCATTGTTCTGGTGACTAGCTAACGAATCAGTGCAACAGAAATGAGCCAGTTCGATTAAATAAATTAATAAATAAAAGCTTCCTTGAAACTTAAGGTATAGAGACCAAGTGTCTTTGTACTTCACTCTTGCTAGTTGTACAATAGTTTCATTAGCCTTTTTAACACAAGCTCACAAGGTATTTTGGAGAGAGAAGACGTGAGATACGTCTGAAAATGCTTTGAAAACTCAAATGATTTGTAGTCATTCTCATAATTGATTTAGCTCCTAAGTTGCTGGGAAGTTGCACTCCTATAACTGTGCAGAGATGAGGAATGAAAAATGCATAAAAGCTCAGAAAAAATTTTAATGAAGGGCTTAGAATAGGAAAAATGTAAAGTTATTCTTGCAAGACTATGTTCCTTTGGTTAAAAGTCTTTACCAGCTATATGCTAATTACTATATATTTGCAAAGTGAATAAATTATGTCCTACTCCCTTACTACCAAGAAAATATATGTCCAAGTCATGCATACCAAAGAGAATTTCACAATGAATAAGCGTATAAAGATGGAAAGGAAAGGGTAAATACAGAGAGGATACAGAAAGACTAGAACTTCTGTGATAACATTTACCAGCATTTTCATCAGACTATGACATGTAGCAGTAATAAAGCAATGATGCAGGAGAAGCAAAACTTCTCCAAAAGTCGGTGAGATGTACAAATTTACATTGTTAGTAATTGGCAGAGCCAATTTAAACCTGAGTCAGAATCTGAACTCATTATTACTTACTTGCCCCAGCCTTGCCTTGTTGTTGCTATTTAGCGACCTACAAAATTAACCTTATAAGAACATTTGTAATAAAACCAGACGCAGAAACTTAAACTCTGTCCAGCTATTAAAAACCAGCTGGTCATCCGTGCCATTTTCTAACAGATGTGAAAACTGAGCCCCAGAGAGAAGATGCTTTGCCCAGCATCAGAGCCTTTCAACCCACAGCCAGACCTAGAAAACCTTCCGACTTACGGTCCATGTGACGGTTTCTGTCCAGGGAACTGTTTCTTAAACAGCATCTGCTGTCATAAAGTCAAGTTTGTATCCAGTAACAGACTTTGAAACTTTCCCCCAGATTCACATCTCCCATGTAGGTTTTGGGTCATACTTCACGGCACAACAGAATCCGTGGGTAAGTCCAAACTCAGATTCAATGACAGTAGTACTATAAGCTTCACCTTTGCTAGGGCTGTAAATAATAATATAAAGGAGTCAGGCTACTTAAGTCACCTGCAGAATCCATTGTGTGGAATTTGAAAGGGGACTTGTCCTGAGAGCCGGGAGATCTGACTCTGACTGTGGAATACCCTTGGCTACCCCTGTGTCCTAAACCCTCAGTTCATTTTTTTCTATGCCATGGTTCCCTCTTTAATTCTATCTTTGAAAAATAATCTTAGAGAATACAGACCTGCCTTCTGGCATCTGTGTGTTAAGTGGAAACAGAGTCTCTACATCACCTGCACTTCTGAAAGGGTGTACACATGCAAATTCCAAAGAAAATCACCTGAAAATCACTGCTCTGTTCCTCTCTTTGTAGTTTGGTTATTTGTAGAATGCTACAGAAATGCCAACATCAGGCACATGACCTTTGGAGAATGTAGTTTTCAGCTCACTATAATTTTCTTGATACTCATTCAAGTCGTGTATGTCAATAGCTATTTATTTTTATTGCTGAGTAATATTCTACTACATAGATATACCATCCTGCTTCATCACATGGTCCTTGAAAGTCAATTTGACTTGTGTTCAGAGGGTAATTACTAGGCATTTAGCTGCTAACATTGTGTACAAGTTTGCATGAGACCATATTTCATTTCTTGGAAACACAGGGCCAGAAGTACCATTGATTAACCGGATGATAAGGATATTTTAGTGTTTATTGTTGCTGTTTTGTTTTCAGTGTGGTTTCACAAAGTGGCTGTGGCACTTCATATTCCCACAGGCTTAGTGTGGGAGCCGCAGGTTCTGTGTTCTCACCAGTATTTTATGGATGTTGTCATTGTTTCTCTCCAGTTCTACATGTAGATCTTTAGTGACCTTGCGATATGCTCTTAATTTTTATTTCCTTGGTAACAGCAGCATTGAACAATGTTCAAAGCTTATTCAGTATCTAAGCTTTTTCCAGTGACGTTAGTCCTCCACTTTCATGTCTTTTGCCTTTAATGGGCAATGTTCTTTTTTTACTGTTAGGTACTGAGTGTTCTAGATACAAGTCCTTTTCAGACCTGTTCTGCAAATCTCTTTTCCCATTTTGCAGTTTGCTTTGTCGTTTCTGCCATAGGGTGACTTTCTTACATCAGAAGTTCTCATTAGGTTCAGTTTATCATTTTTTTGGGGGGGGGTATCATATCAAAGAACTACTCACCCATCCCTGCTTATAGAGGAATTTCTTCTAGTCTAAACTGTTTGTAGTTTTATTTTTATATTTAGATATATGATCCATTTTCCTAGATTTTTAAATTATATTTATTACCTCATTTTTTTTTACTCATGTGTATTTGTTTTTGTATGTATATATGAACATGTGGATGTGTACCTGGAGAGGCCAGAAGAAGGTGTTGGAAGTCCAGGTAGCTGGAGTTACAGATAGTTTGTAAGCCTCCTAAAATGTGTACTGGAAATTCAGCATGGATCTTCTACACAGAGAGCACTTTTAATGCTGAGTCATCACTCCAATTACTTGCCAGATTATATTTTATATGATTTGTTTTCTTTGTTTGTAACTATATCTTGAGAAAAGAAGAATATCAATGTTTCTTTCAACACATCTGAATTTAACAATATGTAGTTTAAATTTTGTCATCTTTACTCTCTTACTAATTAAAAAAATTCATTGTACTATATATCTCTAAATACAACTTATCCTTAAATGACAAGACTATTAACACACTCAATAAATTAATGAACAAAATTCTATCTAGATGTTCTGATTCTGTCCTAGTTGATATATAGTTTGTCTACATGTCTCAAACTAAATCCAGTCAGGGCTCACTTATTGGTCTTCAAACGTCTTTCAAATAGACCCCAGTCCCATTCTCTCTCTTTTACTTCTCATAACATGATGATGTATTGGAGAGAGGTCAGCAGTTGTCCTGAACATCTTGACTTTCACGGTCATCCGAAAAGTTATGAGGTATCACTTATGGGGCCCAGCTGAGTGAGAAAGAAAAATAGGGCAGTGGAAATAAACATTACGCAGGTTTTATTCAATCTAATGAAGCCATTTCTTAGCTACTCAATATGTGTCTCATACAAACCACACCTTGAGGGGCTAGACATTGGGAAGCCCTGCCTTGTCTCAAGGAAACAAATTAATGACTGAAAAAGTTACAAAATCTAACCAGAAGGTTCCCAAGAGGTCTCCTGGGGAAAAGAAGCAAGGATTGAAACCCAGTTTGATTTAGATGGTGGTAAAAAGGTATGGGGGCACCCAGGTGAAGATAGCACCTTAGGTTAGTATGTTCATTCGCTAATTCATTTATTTATTGAATTACTTTTGAGACCCGTGGGTACTAGAGAAGTAAAATTAACCAGATAAATAGAGTTGTGTGCAGCCTCTAAACTAGAGGTGACACTTGTTTTCTCCCATAATTGAGTCGTTTATTATTGTAGTGATGTCAGGCGAAGATATGACAAATAGTGCAAATCTAGATGAATTAAAATAACTGAAATGCTTTTTTCTTATAGTTATAGAAGCTGGAAGTGTAAAGTCAAGGCACTGATAGACCCATGTGCTCCCTGGTAGATTTGTGGAAGGTATTGTCTTGTCTCTCCCCAGAATCTCCTGGCTGATAGTAAGGCTTGGAAGTCCTTGACTTGTGGATTCTAACTTCAGCCCACGTCATCACACAACCTTCTTCTTTTCATATCCCTTGCTTTGCTTGCACAAGGACACCAGCCAAGTCAGATCAAAGTCCCATCTACTGTAGAATGATGTATGCTTCAATTCACCTTTTCCCCATTTCCAGTGAAGGGTAAATGCTAGGACATACAGGGCTAGGACCTCAACACTCGCATGCATGCTTCAGGGTGACATGACTCAACTTATAATTGAAGGAACTGTACCAATGAATACCTTGGATGCTTCCGTAAAAACACTGACAGCGTTTCCTGCAGAACAGTACTCTGAACCTAGATTGATATACAGTCCCCAGAGAGATAGGGTATGCCAGGTCTCTAACATGAGATTTGATAAGAACAACGTATGATCCTAGAAATTTTATGGTAAATGTGCTCTTTCCTTTTATTATTGAAAAGTAGTGGCACATTTCATGATATTATAGTGTAGCCATCATATATTCTGCGATGTAAGTTGAAGTTTTGAAAGATCAGCATCTACAGTTGGATTTAACAACAAATTTATATGTCTGGTTAAGGAGGGCGTGTTTCACCACTTAGAGGTTTCTTGGCAACTGAGCTATTTTTACCTAGAGAGGAAAAGAGGAGCTGAGGGGTATTTAAAAGGACAGAGTCCCAACTGTTTGGAATTATGAGTCTGTGTCCTTGTTAAATGGCTTCCTGGACAGCTGCCTCCCCTGCTAAGGCAGCTCTGGAGTGCCTCAGCCAGCACACACACAGTCTCTCTGAATGCCTTCTCTGCATTACCTTGGTGTGCATGTGTGTGTGTGGTGGAGGGTGCCAGGAGGCCATGCCTAGCATCTATAATATTATCAATAAAGGTTTGTTAGATGACAGAATGCTGTGGGGAAGCAAGTGTGATTCCTACTTTAGGGACTCTGCAATTTATTTCAATTATTTTTTTTTTTATAAACAGTCCCTGAATACCACTGCAGTAGCTCAGCTATGTGTGTCAAAGACACACCTTGGCTCAGAAAATCTTCATTTGTGGTTCCTTAGCTATTAGCTGATAAAACTCAAAAAAAAAAAAAAAAAAAAAAACAACAACAACAACAAAAAAAAAAAACCAAAGACAAAGACGAAAAGACGAAACAGCTTGTGAATCACCTGGTAGCTGTCTTTGAAGTTTAGGTCAAATTATTTTTGATAAGATCTCTTAAAGTAGGTTAGCCACAATTTCACTGTATACTGAGGATGTCCTTGAACCCTCTTGTTCCCACCTTCCAAAAGCTGGGAGTAAAGGCATGTGCCACCCAGCTCTATTATGGGGTGCTGTGGATGGAGAGCAAGGCCTGTTTGCATGTTAGGCGAGCATCCTACCAACACTGAGCTCCATATCTCCAACCCTTACTATCATTGTTCTTGCCTCTCCCAATTCTCAAAATATCTCCAGGGCTTTCAAACAGTGCACACATATGTACACACATAAATCGGCTTCTTTGAAATGATAATATAACAATATCTTTTCTCCCTTTTCCTCCCTTGATCTTCACTGTGCACCCTCTCCTTGGCACAGCTCCACTCTTCCAGTGGCTCGTCACCCTGAGGTGTCTCTAGTTGAAGATTTCTGTCCAGAGCGACAAAATGCTTAGAGATTCTTCCCTCAAGATGATGATGTAGAATTGAGAAGAATGAACAGCATTTTCTCAGGTGCCTTTGTTCAGATCATCAAATTCTCATATCTATCATATGGTTGCCGCTCCCAGTCACAATCTCAGGCAAGAGTCTGTCAAGTGCTGTGGTCTGGTCAGTGCTCTATCGTGTTTTATTTGGTCCTCACATAGGCATTGCTATCACCCTCTGAGGGGCAGGTAAAATTCTTTTCTACCCAATGAAAGACGCAGTAAATAGGAAGACCAGTGCGGCATGTCGGTGAAACTCGGAGCTTAGACATAGAGCTGAGCATTCTGAATTGAAATCCCTGCTCAATATACTACTCATTCCATCCAGGGCACGTCATCTGATAGCCCTGTGTTCTATTGTTATAATTAAACAAGGAGTGATGATTATGATAAGATTACCCGTCTCATAGGAATATTGGAAAGATTAGGTTTGAAAGCATGCAGGGCTCTGAGTACATTTCAGAGAACATACATTCAACAAGTGTTTGCTCTTTTATCTCCACTGATTAGACGAGAAGACAGATCCTGGGGAGTTAAATGACTAGACTGAGGTTGCACAATTTTTAAATAGACAAGCTGAAATTTAACCATAGGCAATTTGATTCGTACAGCTTTTATTCCAAACCTCCACGCGGAGCATCTAAATAGGGCTTAATCGTGAAACCCACAAGCCATTGAGGAGCTGGCATCATGCCATCTAAATCCACAGGCCAGGGACTGACAGAGATGACAGGGCCTCATAGGACATCCCAATGGGCTGGTGTGAACGTGAAATACAATTCTGTTGGGTGATTTCTGAGACACTCTCCAAACCTGGTGGAGGCACTCTGATTTAAAACCCTCCCAATCCTGAAGCCTGAGCTGCAGCAAAGGTCAAGAGTTGGAATATGGGAATCTCTCATTTGCCTTTTGAAGCCTGAGCTAACCAGAGTTTTAAAAGGAAAAAAAAATTGCATTTTTGCCTTCTCTTCTCATTTAGTAGATTTGCCTGGAGGACAGGCTGTTCTGACAATGGGCTTGGAAAAGAAGCTGGACACCCAGGGTGGTGGAACGCAGTCTCTATGTCCTGAGACTGAGTGAGGCTGCCCTGCTGGGGTATTTAGCCTAGCTGTTGAAAAGCTAAGGCAGGCAGGTGTCCCATCATGCACTCTGGGTGCTCACCTCATGCTTATCTCATGGATCCATTTAGTCACAGCTGTGCCTGACTTTTGACAATGGAGATTTGGTGACAAATAAAAGCTGTGACTCTGTGTTTTATAAGAACACATACTTTTTCCCCCTTCCTTGTTATTTTTTATTATGTGCATAGACCTGAGCCAAGCTTTTCTAGGCTCCAGGAGTTTCTTGTTTTGCTATTTTTCCCCACCCTTCTTAAAACTGGCACTGTGAATATTGCACGTCAGAACTGATTCAGAAGCAACCTTTAAAGCTTCAACTTGGGAGGCGGGGGGGGGGGGGCTAGCCAGGCTTAAATAAAACCAGCATGGCAAAACCAGTGGGGGTGCTAAATTTGAGAAGAAGCTTTGCAATGGAGACTGATTGCCAAGGACCCTCCTCTTTATTGGAAGAAGTTCAGGGTCCTTAATTAGGCATTTCAGGTCATTGTTTTCCGTGTATAAGGCAACCGACTCCTTGATTTGATGTTCTAATTTATTTTTAGTCCAAATGTGAAATCTGATAGGTGCCTTTCGGAAAGCCCCTTACCCAAAGCAGCGTTCATTCTCCCCTCTGTTACATGTCCTTGGCTGTCACTGTCTCCCACTTTTATATCTCCTCTGCTCAAGCCACTCCATCGGGATTCTTATGGCTGACGTATTTATTTTTACAGTTTCTGGAATACTTGCCCCCAAATCCAGCTCAGGTCTGCGAAACACAGTGCCTTGGGCCTACGAAATAGCCCTGAACCCATGAGAGTTTGTTTTGAGCACACTCAAGTAGGAGCAAAGGATTTTAGGGATTTCCTCATTCCTTTGACCTGTTATTGTCTCCAACTCCCCATGTAACTGGAAAGCGATTTCAAAATATTCTGTGAACTATATCCTGCAATTTGCAAATCTTTTCTTGCAAGTGCTTTAGATTGTCTGAGCTCAAAGTTTTGGGTTTAAACGTTTTGTGTTGTGATTTTACGATTAATATTTTGGTACTGTCGTCCCACAAGGGAGCTCCCTAAACCTCATAGAAAACTATGCTGAAGTATAAAGAAGTTTTATAAGAAGAAAGGTCTTGTATTCCCCCTGATTACCGAATCATGATCAATTTCTTGGGGATTTTTAACTTCAGAATTATCTGTGCAATTACTTAGAAGGTCTCACTCTTTCACTCTTGTCCCTCACTCCCTCTCTATTTTATCACCTCACTTTCCTTTTTCCCCACTTCCCTTCCCGTCTCCCCTGCTCTGCCGTGCCAATTCTAAATACCCCATAACACCTGTGACTTATATACATAACTCTGCCCAAGCATGATTCAGGACCAGCTACAGAATTATTGTCTATCAACTCCACCCCTCCCCTTAAGCAATTTCACTTGGCTTTCTAGATGAGTAAGGTTTTCTGGTAGAGAGTTCAAGAAGAGGATTTGCTTCCTCTCTGAGCTGTTTTACCCAGAGAGAATCCTATATCTAATTGTCCAAAGCTAAATATCTTTGGTGAGCATTTATGCGGTGCCCAAACCTATTAACATGGGTGATTTCCCAACATTATTATGCTGAGAACCATGTGGTTCTCCTGGACCAGATTCCAGCATTCTGGACTCCATAGTTTTCTACTCTACCCAACCTGAAAAGTTCATGACCTCCAGCAACACTCATCATGGAATTGAGCAGCTTTCCCTGCAACGCCCTTCAGATGGCTTCATAGGTAGGAGCACCTTTGGGAGAATGCTTGCCTATCAGTGGTTTTGGGAGCGAGCACTTTGGACAGAAGGGATGTTTCTGGTGTGATTTAGCTTGGTGATTGTTTTTGTCAGGCTTCTATTGCTCTGGCAAAATACACAGGGTAAAAAAGTTTAGTTTACACTTTCTAGGCCTTCAGTCTGTTGCTGCTTGGCCTTTAGTTTGAAGATCTGTACCATGACAACACATAATTACTATAGTTATGTAATAAATAAAGTTGCCCACCTCATGGAGATTGGGAAGCAAAACAAATAGAAAGAAAAGAGGCCAGAGATGCAATAGCTCCTTCGAGGGCACACCCTCGATGACCCCAATGACTATACTTTGCATAACCCCTAAGGTTCCACCTCCTCTCATTAGTACCAGGGTCTAAGCACCAAGCCTTCAGCAATTTCAACCTCTTTCTCTCAACAGCTTTTTCCAATATTTCACAGCATGCTGTTTATTCTGCCTTTGTAGTTGGGATACAAATGATCCGTTTGGTCATGACCCCTTGCAAGCTAGATTGATGCAACAGCCTCTTCATTTGTCCCCCTGCTTCTCTGCATGCTCTTCTGCAAGCTTCTCTCTATGTGGTGGCCAGAACTGTTGGAAGTGTTGCTGGAAGGATGACAGTGGGAGGGAAATATGTGGTTATAAACCAAGAGCATAAAAGAGTCACATAATGGGATTACAAAATGGCTGAGGTGGCAAACAGATCACACATGGAATTAAACAAAACTAAATACTCTCTCTCTGTCTGTCTCTGTCTCTGTCTCTGTCTCTGTCTCTCTCTCCAAGTATAATAGGAGATACCTATTACAGGTTGAAGGACTACACCAAACTCACTTTGCTGTTCATGGTCACATGTTGACCAAGACAGATTTAGAAAACATAACTAGTAAGAGAATGGCGGTAAAGAGGAAAAAGAAATGGTATCTGTATGGATTATTACTCCACTATGCAAATCAGCAATTGTCTTACATAAAAAGTTACATGTAAAAATTTTCAGTTCCACTTTGTGGGTAGCAAATGTGGTTATTCTAATCATACTGCCATTAATTTAACTTGTCTTCAGTAGAATGACTTATTTTGCTTGGAGAAGAGAATCTCTTGTGGGTTTTTCTGAGAGAGAGGGAGAGGGGGAGAGAGGGAGAGAGAGAGAGAGAGAGGGAGAGAGAGAGAGAGAGAGAGAGAGAGAGAGAGAGAGAGAGAGAGAGAGAGAGAATAGTAGAATAGTAACTGATTGGCTGACCTTACTTGACAAAGAATTTTATTGCCTTAGAAAGAAGATGTCGAGTGTTTAATTATTAAAAGACTTTTTGTAACAGAGAAACAGATTGGTCCCTAGTAGCAGCATGCCATTTTCCCCAAAGAAGACAGAAGACAAACGGCCACAAAATGGCCACAAAACAACACCCATCCTCAATTTGCTTCATCAAGTGAAAGCATTAACCACTGGGTTAAACTGACACTCATCTAAACTGAAGATCTCCAGATAGTGGACGAAGGAGAAGAGGAATCAATGGAAGCCTAGGTGCGCAGGGCAAGGTGGGTTTATCTTCCTACAGATTTCCTAACCCACAGTATCTTCTAAAACCTGAAAGTCCCTGCACTCATCAGCTGAAGACAAACACAGTCCTGATGCCCTGCCCTTGATGACCATGGAGGACCCTGAGGAGTATCTCTAGGTAATCAATCGAGTAAGTTCTCTATCACCGTCAAGGCAGGTCTGAGCATTGGCTCTAGGTAGCCAAATGATTAAGTTCTCTGTGATTTTTCTAATCAATAACTCAAGTAAAATTTTATCCTTCTTAAAGATCTCTAATGCAGTTTAACAAGTGAGAGGTTTTTGTCAGTTTAAAAAGAACAACCTTACCAAACAAATTTCAGTTTAACTTCTTACCATGTTCTAATTAAAGAATGTTTTAAGATACCAAATGCAAGTTAATAAGGTGTGTACGTGCAAGTAATAAAGGTCTGAGGACAAATGCAAGTTATCAAATCTCACTGTCATGCTTCCTTTCATAGTCTTAACATTATCAATGAAATGCTGATAAGTTATTAATGAAACCCTGGCAGAGTGCTAATGCTACCACTGTTGCCTGATTAAGATTTGAAATTCTCTTTGGTCATTTTTTAAAGAGACTTTTCATTGTACAAAAATGGCTGTCATAGTCATTCTGGCATAAATATGCTGCTGTTTATACAATACATGTCTCTAAAACTTATGTTTTCACAAACTCAGAGAATTCTTGTGAGTTTCAGGGGGTCAAATTGAAAGATTCATCGTAAACAGGTCAAATACACCCCTCTTAGTTCCCTGGTACTGAAATTGTTTTCTTCCTAAGCTTAACCTTGTCTTCTGCTTTGCTAGCACCTATCCAGGTTCAAGATACACCAGACAGCTCCATATCACAAATCCTGGACAGGAGTGAAGCAACCAGCTACCCTGTGACCAGTATCCCAGATATCTCAGGTAACCCAAGACTCCTACAACCACAAACAAGACAAAGTCTTGAGAACCTGATGCCCCATTCCATCAACCTGTGGTACCTAACTCCCCACCTTTTGATTATAAGATAAAGCTGGGAATGTTGTAATTGGCTGGCCTGCCCTGTTACCTGTTACCTGGGTACCCTGTCCCTTGTCCCTTTAAAAGACAAGCCCTGCCCACTCCCAGTCTCCCCCTTCTGAAGCTTCCACTCCTCATCTCTCTCTCTCTCTCTCTCTCTCTCTCTCTCTGTGTGTGTGTGTGTGTGTGTGTCCATCCCTCTTCTGAAGAGGCAGCTTCTGCATCTCTCCCCTTCCTTTTTCTTCTCTTCTGTCCCCTCTGCCCTCCCCTCCCATAACCACATACTCTTATACCATTCAAAAAACCAACTAAATAAACTCTATACCCAAGCACTCTCTACATGTCGTGTCTGTCTGTCTCCTGCCCACCATGGCCTTGGGTCACTGGCATCATGATTTAAACAGTTGTTAAAATGTAGATCTTTAATGATCCTCAGTACAGTCTCCTAGAATTGAGGAGAATGTAGGGACAAAGAGAGGCCATAGCAGGCAGAGTATCTCTGGCCCCTCTGTCATTTAAACTACTGATTCTGGAGTTCGTTCACAACACAAATGTTTTGTCTAGAGAACACAAATGACTGGTTCTGAAGAGAAAGGGAAGCATCACGCAAATTTGTACCATGCATTGTTGGAGACACCCACTGCCCCATATGTCCCCTGAAAGTATAGTGAAGCATTTCAGTGGAGCACTCTCTGAAGACCTTGAATATATCAGAGGTTAGGATATCAGATATCAGATACTGTGGACAGTTAGGGAATACCAGGCATGTCAGCTTGGGAGGCACTAAAACTTGGTATCATAATATAATCTTTTGAGAAAAGATGAGCAAATAATGGCTGGGAAGCAATTCAGGAAGCAATGAAACAAGCTTTGTAGTTATGAATTTTCCAGTGTTTGGGGAAGTTCACTCTTGCCAGGGACAACATGGGAAATCTTGTAAAGGGACAATTTTCTAATGAAAGGGACAAATGTTGCATGGAACTGGGAAGAGGAATGTGAGGAACAGGAGCCTTTCCCCTGAGGCCCTGGATCCAGTGTTATATCAGTCCTCACCAAAATAGCTGCCAGGCTGCAGAGAAGATACAAACCTGGACACATAGAGGGTCTGGAGCCCTGAGCGAGGTCTTTGGACTAAAACTCCCAACTTGGACAGTGAAATGAGCACAGCGCAGGAGATGCCATGCCCACTTCACTGCCATAGGCTACAGTTACTCATCCCTCTTGCTGGCAAGTGTTGAATGACAGCTGAATTGCTCCCCAGGAATTTCCCAGGGAAATACCTATGCTCAGTCACTCCCTGTGCACTTATAATAGCCCTAAGATAAATTCTACATAATTACTGGTACACCCTGCGGGATTACAGAGACACAGGCCAGTAGTAACTAAGACTAATCTGGAGGCCTTTTTCTTCTCCAGAAATCCTGGGTAATAGACTGAGGCCGCCATTCCTAAAGCATCTTCCACCATCAGTGCTCCCTTCACTAAATTACAAGTGGTTTCTTGTTGTTGTTGTTTTCTGGATGCACTTAACTTTAAACCATCTGTAAAAACAGAGGTGAATTCTATCTCAAGGAATGTTTCTTGGGAACAAATGTGAAATATATGCAAATATTTATGATTGACTTTAGAGGTTTGTTTCTGGAGTTAGAGAAGAGTCAACAATGATAGCGTCATTAGTCCTCACCTGTGTAGTATCAGCCTACAGAGTCCTCACTTGCTTTATTGGTGTTTTACAGAAGATGCAATGAAGCCCAAGTGAAAGGACTTTACAGACACCATAGGCAGCGAATTCAAATCTGTAGATGTGACAATGGAGAGACAGTTCAAAAAACAAATGAACAAAAAGCACACAGCCTAAGCAAAATCAGAACGTGGCATCAAGATCAAGATCCTCCAGGGGTGTGCCATGCAAAGGCAGATATTCTAAGTGTGACCCTATGCCTACAAATAAAGTTAAGCCAAGGTCATGCTGCTCAAAAGGAATAGCATCCACCCACCTGTGCAGGAAGGGGGTGAGGCAGACACTTCCAGAATGTGGAGCACTGTTAAGTAGTTCGTGGAAGATGCAGTTGGTTTCAGTAGCCATCATTGCGTTCCTTCATCAGGTTTCTTTCTTTTGACTTGTATTTGATTAGTGCATGTGACTGACACTCTGTCCCTCTCCTCTTATCTTCCACGTCCTGGGCTTCATGGACACTATGCAGGAGCTACTTTACAGCTACTTTTTTTGGTTTGTTTGTTTTTAATAAAGGGCATTAAGCACAGGTAGGATAATCAAACTGTCTTCTTCAATGTGTAGAAGAGTTACAATCTTCATGAAGTTAATTCTTCTTTGTTTCCTCTAGCATGAACCCTGATGAAATTCAATAATTTATCAAATTCTAGAAGTAGAAGGAATGTAAAATCTAAGGACTACCACAGCACTGTGTCAGAAATTCAAGAGAGGCAAAATTGGCTAGTTCATTATAGATCAGAATAATAACAAGACATCTGATACAGTAAAGCATCATATTTCAGAAAATAATCACATTTCAAAAGCATGGTAAATGGCTAATAAAACATAACCACCTCAATCCAGACCAACTCAATGTGGGAACAAGTTTTCCAGCCTCATCATTCCTATTCATTAGGGGCTATTTTCACACCTTAGTGAGATTTCTAGCAGAGGCTTCCATTAGTCAAGAGAGCAGTTGTGAACCCCTCCAGATAACTGTTTTCTTGGCAAAGTAAGCGGTTGTAGCACTAACTATCCTGCAAATGTTTGAAGAGATCTGAAGTCACTAAAGCTCATAGATACAGTCATCAGATAAGGCATTTGAAGCCTTATAAAGTTACCTAACCAAAGTATCATGAATGGAAAGTGGTTGAGCTGCTATTATCATCTTCTAAAAGTCTGCCCTCTAAAGTTTAGTCTCCCTTCCTTCGACCAGCTTATTCTAAGTAGCAAAACATACACTGGTTTGCTTTATCAGTGGGTTTAGAGTGGAAAAGAAGGTCTGTTACCTGTTCCCATTCTCAGTGGTAGAAGGAAAGAAAGAGGAAGGCTATGGCTGGGAAAAACCCATATTTATCTGACTCTGGAAACTCAGCTGGGTTACATCAACTCTAGAGAAATAATTCAGCCTTTATAGATGAAGTCTTACCCCATTGTAATTCTACGGGCTCCTCCTTATCTTGTCTATGAAGGAAATGACTCAAGCATGAGGAGGGGAAATATAATGGGAAATACCTACAGCATCACTGGATTCACTCCTTACCAGATAATGTCATTCCCATGGAGACACTTTCTCAAACAAACCTCATGCAGTCTGGGCTTCTGTCCACACAGTGAGATATCATCTCTATATGCCCAGAAGTAATTTTGGACCTTTTGGAAAGTGGCCACCTACTGCGATTGTAGCAACACCAGCAGCCGCAGTCAGTCATTTTCCGGGGGAAGGTCTCTCAAAGTTCTTAAGTTCCTTTGTAGTCCCTGATTTCTGAATGTCTTCTGTCAAAACACTAGTTAGGGAAAGTTACTGCTGGTTACAAATCATAACCCAGTACCTATATCCTTGGCTATATGGACAAGACATCTTTCATCTTGGGGTAGATAATGGGAAAGTAGTAACCAGGTCCAAAGACAAACATCCTCAAAATTACTTCTGGCCATATGAAGATAGTGTCTCATTGTGTGGACGGAAGGCTAACCTGAACAACATCTGTTTAAGAAACGGCCCCTATCTTTCCAAAATCCACAACTGGTTAATATGAAGAAAACAACTGACCATAGGGCTCCCAGCCCCAAGAAATGCATCTATAAAAGGAGACATGGAAGATGTAGGTAGGGGACGATTTATATTTAAAAAAAAAATACCAGAGTCCTCTGAAATATGCTACGGGATGGTGTCTCCTAGAAATGGCAAGGAGGCTTCAGTCATGACATCCCAACCATATGAATGCCTAAACAAGACCTGATCAAGGACAACCCATAGACATGTTAGCATGGGAGGAGGAAAAATCATGGGGTCCCAGTCATAGAGAAAGAATTACAGGTAACTAAGAAATGCAATGGAGGGAGAAGCTGTCTTCCCCCATAGAGTGACCCTCTAATTGGATATAGCGTGACCATGAAGTCATGTACTTGCAGCAAAGGAGGGGAGAGGGAGAACTTGAGAGGGAATGAGGCCAATGGAGGTGTGGGGTAGAAACTGTAGTGTAGAGGGTGGGAGGAGTCAGAGAAAGGAAAGGGAATATAGGGAAATTATGCAATAATATTTTTGAAGAATGTTTTGAAGATTTTTTAAGGATTCCTGGAAATGACATTGTCTGGCAAAGTAAAAAAATCCAATGATACTATAGGTTATTTTCCTACTATATTTATGGAAAGTTGATGGTCATTGGGATGACCCCATATATATATGAATTCAACCACATTCATTAGCACTTTCTGTATGCCACGCACTGTTTAGAGTACTAAGATAGAGTGTGCTGAAAGGAGGCACCCAGGAAGACTGAAGGCAAAGAATATGGACTCATTCTGCTCATGTGCTGTCGACTGGATTGAAGCTGAACTGAAAAGTAATGGGGAATTGGCAGAGGAAACTTCTCTTGTTCTTATCTCACAGGAGAGAAAGCAGAAACAATCGCCAGTGACTTCTGTTCTGTTCTGTTCTGTGTACTGCAGGATACTTTGTCTCACAAACTGCTTTGGTAATGCCAATGAACTAAGAACAGTCTTTCATTTCTTACTGCTTGTAGCGTTGGTTTGAAAATTATCACAAAGAGAATCTGTAATATGAACATTATCCAAAAACTCCAAATTTCAATGTTCGTGAGCAAAGTAATCTGGACCACAGACTCATGAGGTCATTTAACCTATCACCTGTTCATGACTCCTTGTGCTAAGATGGTAGAGGTGAGAATTTTCATAACATACCTTTAGACCATCAACATCAGAAATATAGACCGTCTTTCTACATTACAAGATTGCCAACCCTTACTATAGCACCAAGAGACTTCAGCAGTGAACTCCTGGGACTAGAATCAATAATATTTCTTGTCTCTATTGAGGCCATACTATCTGGTGAATCTAGCTACATGGTGGCATTACCAAAAAAATGAAGGATTCTTAGAAACCAAAAAATAAAATAATTTAGAAAAATAGATGAATCTCAATGATAACTGGGAAAATGGAACAATTAACCATCAAAATTTCTCAAGCCAGGAAATGCTATTTGATGCCTCAACCTACTTTTTAAAAAATGACATTTATTATCTTTTTTGCCTTGTGTAAAGACATTACATGTTTACGGTACTAGAAGGATACAAAAGTGTAGACAGAACATAAATTAGCCATACTGCCATAATTAGATATAACCACATTGAAACAATGCTCATTACAAACTTGGGATGCTACTGTACAAAATGGTCATGAATACCTCAACTGAGACGTTCTCCAATATTCTCATATAAACTCTGAGAGCAAGTTTAGTGGCTGGCAGTGTTGCCCATGTGATTCGATTTTAATTACTTTGCAGTTGTGTTATTTAGTATAAGTAAGGCAATGATTAGCAAACTTGCTGATTGCTTTGCTTCACTTCTCTGATTATTTTTCAGTTATGACAAATTAATGTGATAAAATTTTTCTATAATTTGGGCAACTAGGGAGGAAATATAGAAGAAGAATTCAGAGACAAAGGCTATGTTAGTCAATATGATTTCTCTGTCTCTTTGGGGATTTTCAGATTTCCAAACCATACTAATTTTAAAAAGTTCCACCCAGTATATGAATCATTAGATGACATATTATCTTTAAGCAGCCACGTTATTTTTCTATACACCCAGTTTTAGATTTATATACCTTTATAGTCAGGAAAGCAAGTCCCCTTCCCTTAGAAAAAAGACACAGTAATCTTATCAAAAATATTTTATTTACAAAAAAATCAATTATACTATACATCCTATAATGGAAATACATTGAATAATTGCTAAAATAAATACAAGGCAATTAATTCAATTTTTTATAAGAATGAGAAAATTTGACATTTGAACGTTATCAAAGCTTAACTTAGAACATAAATAGTTAAAAAGGCAAACTCAAGTTTTAGTCTCATTTATTGTCGTGGTGTGTTTGCTTTCCACTAGCTGTCCGTGCAGTGAGAGTCTGAGTTTTTCAGAACTTGAACAAACCTCTTTGTACTGACAAGGTAGAATATGCAGCGTCTTTTCAGTTAAGATGTAACACGGAAGTCTGCATACTCAGGAAGCAGATCATTGACTATATGTCTGCCTCACCGCAATGCTTTTATCCAGCTACTCTTGTGTTCTGAGTGTGTGCTTGATACAGGCATACACAGCACCAGCCACAAGGCAAGATAGATCATGTGAAAAGTCAAATTGAATAATGGAGGCCCCGTAATAACTCAGTTAGTCAAGTTTGGAGGAACTGGGTCTTTGTTTTCTGTATGGACCCGTTCTTAATAATACTAATTAACTCTTAATGTCATTTCTACATGTGGATAATTTTAGGAAGGCCAAGTATGGAAGAGATGAGAAGACTACCTGTACAATTCAGAAAAATACCCTTCCTGAGAAGTAAAGAGGACACTTGGAACATAAATGTGCCAGTTCTGAATTGTGTTTTATATTAGTTTAAATTCACTCAAGTAAACATCATCACCATGCAGTGTGAATCGGCAAACTCGGATACTAACAGGGGAAACGCATCTAATGCGTCTATGTTAAGGTCTGTTGCATACAGGCCACAGAATAAAACTTTTGATGAATTGCATTGTCTTTGTCCCAATCACAGAGATAAATTTTTACCAGCTTTCTATTTTCCTAGTTCTACACAAATGCTGTCCTCATCTCTACAGATGACGAGTTTTTGATGTTCATGTTTATCCAGTACAAGGTGCCCAGTGTTTTCTTTCAAAGACTAGCATTCCCTTTTGAAAATGTATCATAATCAAAAATTGCACTTTTCCACCCTTTTGGCCTCAACTTTAGTGATTTGCTCTTGTACATGTGTGAGTAATGTATTACTACCTAAAAGCTGACATGTATCTTGGCCCTTTCTAGAAGAAATAAAAAGTTAGAATATTGAAAATTTACATGTTTTCACAGAAATAAACTATTCAACTGTAAAAGGTAGAGAAAGAGAGAATCATTTTATTCTTTCATGAACATCGGTCAACCAACTTTCACATTTTGGGCAGGTTAATTTTTATAGTATGGATTTTTTAGAACCTATTTTATTATAAAAAAGAAAAGAAAAGTGTATTTTGGCAGAGAAGTAAAATATAGACTATGATGTGAAATTTGTTTTAAAAATTGGCATACAAAATGTAAAAACACAGTACAATTATATCAAAATACAGCATAGCCAGTGGCCTTTAAACTTTCCTTTGGCATTTCATTTGGTAGAGTTAAAGACAAACATTTTTTTCTTTAAAAAAGAAAATAAAAAGAAAGAAAATCATCTATTATAACAGTCCATAAGTTAGGTTGTATAGGTTGAAAAAAACGTTCCCTTGAGTTTTCAGAATCCTTTTCTTCCATGATCACCCACATAAAGCATGGCTAGTGAGGTATATAGAACAAACACTATCAGGTGGATGCACAGTAAGGGAAAAGTGCATAAACAAAGAAGTCATCCCGTGTTCCTAGGAATTTCGGGTTAAATCTGAGTTTGTTCTTACTGATGTATCAATTTACTTTGGCAGAATCAAAAGTCAAGCCATCAGATGTCCTTGTTCAAGTCCCAGCAGCAGTGATATGTCTCCTATGAGATGCCACAATACTGTACGACCCCTTGAGGAGCTAAGGTGTGTGTGTGTCCCCGTGTGCGACTGCAAGCATCATCGCGAGATCATACGTCAAGCACCATATCGTACTGTTGTCCCTTCTTCCTCCTGCCACACTTATTGATGAGAACCACATACAGAGTCAAAAGCATGACCCAGTAGCATGCGTAGATCAAGGTTCCCACAATGAGAACAGTCTGTTTGGATTCGGAAAATGGCTTTTTCGATTCCTTGTAAATGGTGAAAATCACACCACCGAGAAGAATTGTAAACCACACGGACACTGGAATAAGTCCTATAAAGTTGACAACAATGGTTTTCCTTCCAGATGTGCCCCACCCAGCTTTGTTTATGGTTGCAATTGCGAACATCTTGGCAGGAAGTAGACTGGACATGTATAACACTGAATAGAGAGACATGAAGACCATGACAATGTTTCCTCTAAGGCAGCTGGCAAAAGATGACTTTATGAGACCCACTAGCTGGACAGTTAACAGGAAGAGGAGGATGTTCCAGATTTTACCCCTGTAGAAGAGCTGGATGACTGTGGCAATGAGAAAGAAAGGGAAGAATCCAGTGATAACAGCTTCGTAGGTCATCCACAAGTGATGCTTGTGAAACCACATGGCGTTGTACAGCCACTCTCGGAAGTAGGACTTGCTCCAACGGGTCTGCTGGTTCAGCCATCTGAGATATTCGATAGGCGTTTCAGTAAGGCACTTGGACCGAGCTGTGTATTTTGTTGCATAGCCCAGACTCAGCACCCGGTTGGTAAGATGCCTATCATCACCAAAACTGCATTGGTTGCCCATGAATTCCTGATTATACCAGTCTTCTACAAATTCATGCAGTAGGGAGTTTCTGTACATTCCCAGAGGACCGCTTATGCACTGGACACACCCAAAATAAGACTGGCAGGCCCTTTCTATATTAAAAGCCATCCAGTATCTCACACTGCTGAGGAAGGAGATCCAGGAATCATACTTGTTTAAAATCTGCAAGTTAAAAATAAATAAATAAAAGTTAGCTTTAGTTTCATAATACCAAGAAACCCCAAAGTATACTGAGATCACTGCTTGGCATGAACTCTGTTCCTCTGTGACTCTATTTTGGCTTCCTTCCTCTTTCTGATATTCTTTTATCTTGTATTCTTGGGTTTTGTGTAATGAAAGAAGCATTAGTTGGGTGTACGTGTATGTATATTAATGGATTTAGTTATAATTTTAAGCATCAATAATCAATCCTTAAATGTTCCCAGATGTGTTTTTGTAAATTACCACCTAAGATTGGAAGAGTTAAGATCCCAGGTGTGTTGTGCTGGGTGTTCAGCTCATGTGAGTTCATGGAGGAAACAGGGTCACGCTAGGATTCTCCTGATCTGGTTAATGTCCCAGTTTCCAATCCTTATGTGTTCACTTTCCTTTTCCGTTTACTAATTCCAAGAGATAAAAACAAATCCCCCAAATAATTAATTCTATTTAAATTTTGTAAGCCTCTCTCCTTTTTTTAATCACCAGGCTATTTCTTTGTTTACCTTAATATGATGTTTCATTATAGACTTTAGTAACAAGCATGCATACATGGGTCACAGTACAAATCTCCATTTTGAGGTTTATTTTCTTTGTACTTCTCATCTGGAGTTAAGATTGAATACTATACTTACAAGGAATTCTGATTTTACCTTTACATATTTTCACATGCTTACATCTCTATCCAAGAAACTTCAGTAATGGGTCGTTAATAATTGTTTCTCCATTACTAGTAAATGACAGGACACGTTAATTTTGTCTCTGTTTATTCTTACTAGTGTAAATTTGAATTACAATTTCTCTTTTTAATTTTTGTTTTTCAGTTTATATTTTTTACAATTTCTATGTGCACGAGTGCTTTTCTATCTGTGTGGATGTCCATTATGTGTATGCAGTGCCTACAAGAATCAGAAAATGACAACAGAGTTCTTGGAATTTGAGTTATGATGGATGTGAGTCATCTCGTGAGTGCCTGATATTGTAGTCAGATTCTCTGCAAAAGCAGCAAACGCTCCTACCAATTCAATCATCTCTTCAGACCTTTCATTTTGTAATTTTAACTCACCACAGAGTGGCCAGATGTCTAAATGCAGAGCTGTACAATATATCATCCATTCCTGAATATATTTCAATTTCATTACTTCTGTGGCTAAATAACTGCTTTATCATATGTTAGTATGGTATTGAATATTAACTTGTGGCCTTAGGTTGCCTGCTGTTCATTATTCATCCATGCATTTATGTTATATGTAACTTACCAGTCACCAAGAACTCATGTGATATACCCAAGACTGAGCATAGATATCCCTAATTATTTCAAGTCAGATAAGAACATCTTACATGTGACCAGCACCAAGACCATGGAACATTGAGCCAATAAACATTGAATGAACCGATATGTGAGTGCTATTAAAGCTGTCGTATACAAAAACAATGAAGCCACATGTACCTGGACATCTCCCCCAACACCTCCGACCATAGGGTCTTCTTCTAGAACTTTCACCATCTCCACAGATGAGGCAGGGTCAAGCATGGTGTCTGAATCACACACCTGCAAAGGAGAAAGCCGGAAATTACGTAAAGAGAAACACGGTGGATTGGCCCTCAGTCACAGAGGAGCCTCTGTACTATACTCTTAGCCTTGTCGTCACAAACCTGCTGTCATGAAGGGTGACAAGTGTGGCAGAGGATTCTGCTTATCACGCTCCATGGAGACAGGTCTTTATGGATATCAGTGCAGCGTGAGGCAGGCTAGCTCAAATGATCACTGAGCGTGACTGAGCAGCAGATTTAGCCTATTTACAGTCATTGCAGTGCAATGATCTTTTGATCAAAGATGGGTGAGGTGTTGGCAGGGGGTTCATCAGATTATATTATCTAGTGGCTTTGTAGTCGTTTTAGTTTATATGAGTATACTCTACAATGTTTGCCCAGGTACAAAAGTCACCTAAAATGCATTTTCAGAGTTTATTATCATTATCAAAAAAACATATAACCACATTTATAATCAAAATGGGCAATTTTTCAAACTCTCCAAATTTCCTTGAAAATAATCGAAGAAAATTAATAAGTTATAGAAGCACGGAATCTCAGGAGCTAAAGACATTTATTATATGTAGTATGAACCATTCATCTTATTTCTAAGGAATCCCAACATTTTAAAAACTTATTTCTTTCAGCTTTATTAATGGCTATTTTTCTGAAAAGATTCCTTGCTAATGAAGATTGCTGGAAAAAGTTATTTGAATGCAGTATTGGAATTTATGGATTTAAATAATGTAGACAAATGTATCACTTCGGATTTAAGTAATTACAATGAATTTGGACTTAATTTATGGATTTAAAGGTTTTGTTGTTGTTATTTTACTAAGTGGAAGCACTCCTTTATAAATGAAAAGTCTGTTCGTTATTCTTGTTGTGGTTATTTATGCTGTTATGTTGATTTTTGAAAATTACATTTAGGATCAATATAGTCATTTATGTTGAGGAGGACAAAATAGGCATAGGAATGTCTCAGCTTTTCATTCTAGAACACAAGATTTCACTAACAGTTTTAAACCCACGTGTTCCAAGCCTGAGTAAGCTACATAGTCAACCAAAAAGTAAGTTTGTCTCTCTCATGGCTTGTTTATTACAAGTTTTCCTAAGCCTACAGGCTGGGCTGGAGGTCTGGGCCAAGGGAACAGAGGTAAAGGCACAAGTCCAGCCCACCTTTAGACTCCAGCCTCCAAAGTTAAAGACACATCTACCTCTATTGACTTAAGTCAGGAATGGTAAACCAAAGGCTAAAATAAGCTTAAAACAACAGGAAGGGAGAAATCCAAAAGTAATATTCAAGTAACCCCGCCTGCTTCTGAGCATGAGCAAGCAAGAGGAACCTCCACTTTGAAATGACTGAACTTGAACTGAATCTCTGAAGTTCATCATATTTAAGTAGGTCCCTCCCATTTTGCAAACAGAACTCCAGACAGTCTCTGAGAGAGGCTATTAGTATGGTGAGCTTAGCTATATCTGGCGGAAAAGTTCTCAGAAATCTCCCGGGAAGGGGTTTGTTATCGTAGGATTTAAGAGCTTTAAAGAATTTCAGAGTCTGGATTCTGTGTAGTGACTCAATGCCAACCAGAAACCTTGCCTTTGCCAGTTGGAAAAAGCTTGTGCGCTCAGGGGCACATGAAGATTTACTTAATAAGATGTGACGAATACAGCTTTAGTCCTTAACGTTCATCTAACAAGACATTGTTCCTAGTTTTCTCCGCACCAGTTAAGAACATGTATGAAATGAATTTTGGCTGCCTAGCTCGAGATTAGAACCTAGGACGGACATACAGCAGAAGTCTATGAGTCGCTGAAACTTGCATCGAGAAAAGATATAGGATGTGATCTGCATCCAGAAGCCAGGGCACAGCTCAAAAGTCTTCGTCCATGCTAGGGTATGACTGTGAACAGCTGAAGCACATAGTTGTTAGTTACAAGATTTCTCAGCAGCAGATAACAGCAATGAAGAGGAATAACAACTTCTGAATAAAGTAAGGGGAATTAACGTTCCAATGTGCAATCCACTATTGGGAAGAATCAACCACCTCAGTTTAATCCCCGAAAGACCAATCCTTTCCTCTCTGTTTCTCACTCCCACCATTTCAGCCAAGAGTTAACAATGCCTTCTATATCTCTCCTTAATATTAAGCTGGGATTGGTAAATTAGGGGCTTTAGGTAAAGACCAACCTGCCACCTGTTTGTATGTTGCCAAAGGATTAAGATGATTTTATGTGTCTGAATTTGAAAAGAATCAAAAGAAGGATAATTTGGCATGTACATGAATTAGATGAAATTCAAGTTTTACCGTCTGTGACATCCAGCCATGCTTGTTTGTGTGCCTATTATCTTCCGCTGTGTTCACACTGCAATGAGGTCAAACAGTTGCAAAACATAATATTTGCTCTCCAGTGTTTTACAAGCAATGCTTGCCAACCTTGGGTTTAAAGTAAGTGGTTGCACGAAAAGGCTCTGCTTTCCCAAAAGTAACAGCAACACTGAGATGAGATGTTTTAAATCCCAATTTTACCTATGCAGGCTTTTCATAGGTTATGTTCTTCTCCATATGCTACAAAGAGTGGTGACTCATAGAGCAGAGAATGTCAACTACTGTAGAGATTTTCTATAGTCAAGACTGTCTACTTTAAGAACAAATGTTTATAGAATCAAGAAACCTAAATTCTTGAGTCTTGTGTCTTCCTAGTGCATGGCTTTGACCTTATCACAATCACAGGATATTAGTAAGACCATGAATACATAAATACTGCACGTACTATAAAGCACTGTATGCCATTAGTATAATGTTGTAAGTAATCCTTAAAGGATTTACTTCTTAAGGGAACCCAAACCTAAAATATCTTTGCTCTATGGAGAGTGTTCAATATAGAGAAGCAAAAAAAGAGACACAAGACTTGATTACATGTAGAAGATCTCTTATGTAAACAGACTGCAGTTTATGTGGAACCATCTATAACAGCCAGGAACCTAACGACAATCTAATTGGAGCTCCTCACAAGAATGCTTGCCCACCAAATGCCTTTCATATTCTAAGACCCAAGTCTAAAGGCAAAATCTCTATGTTTCACTTGGACTTTGAAGAAGGTCTCTCCTTTCTGTTTCACTAATGGATCACCTCTGTAGCTCATATTCCATCTCAAAGAGTAGTGTAAACCCAGCACATCAAGCGGAAATCTGAAATTGCTGTAGTTAACTTTCATGAGGAATAAAAGTTGAAAAGAAATCAAGACCTCTTCTGGTGTTGGCTTTTCCAGTTCAACTCTCTCTTGATCTTGACCCTTCATCTTAACCTTGCACCTCCATTTTCATCTTGACTCTTCATCTTAACCTTGACTTTTCATTTAAACCTTGAGACAATGCAATTATTTCTAGAGTGTGTGGAATTGGGTTTTGGTTCCTGTTTCAAAGTAATTACAAAGTAAATGGAAATTTTGCTCCTCTATCCCAATCAATATCTCTAGATGAAAGCGGGCAAGGGTGAAGAAAAAAAAACAAAACAAATAGAAAAAGACAACAGCAAAACCCCCTCACAGATGGTTAAACCTGAGGAGACAGAAGATGGTACCACTCTCCCTGAGCTCCTCTAATGATTCACCACAGGAAATACACAAGGAAAAGCAAAGAACAGGTTGATATTCAATGTGGTGGTAGAACACCCACCTAGACAGCAAAGGCCCTGGGTTTAGTCTCCAAAACCAAAGGAAAATAAAGGAAGAAAGATGAGATAGACAGAGAGGGGGGTAGGGGGTCAAACAAAAGCACCACACAAGATTTTAGAATGAAAATAGACCATTCCCAATCTACAATCTGCCAGTTATATAAACTTGGGCCAGGTTCTTAACTTGAACCCCTCAGGTTCATTTTCTAAATTTCTATCCCTCGAGACAAACATATAGATTGTTATTATCCTTATCGTACCCTGTCAGAATGGCTTCTTGATAAGATAATATAATATATATAAATCACTTAGTAATGGGTATTCACAGTAAGTAATGAATAGAAATGATATACATGAATAAGGATAGCAAACAAAATGCAGAGATATAAATTGATGTCTCTAGTTCCAAGAAAGAGCTCTTGCTAAAGTTAGTTTAGCTAAATTATGACCCTCACCCCTGAAGCAAAGGGAACCCAGAGCTTCACAAACACCTGACAAATTTAGATGACACAGTGATCTAAAGCCAACAGGGAAAAAATCTTAGATTGAGTTATAGTTTGGTGGAAAGAAGTGCAAAATATAAAGAGTGGTTTGTATTCGGCCATAATTAATACATGACTTGCTTGTAATACATAGCGATCCCTTTAACTTTTCAATTGGCTTTGTTCTCCAAAGTTGAGTACTTGAATATTACCCTGATTTAAGGGCCCCATCCTGAGATTTCCTCATTCCCTTTATGTGTTTTTGTTTGTTTCAAGAGAAGAACTCACCATACAGCCCAGGCAGGCCTCATATACATGATCCTCTTTCAACCTTGCCTCCGCTAAGATTATAGATGTATGACACCAGGCCTAGCTCTTGTTCCCTGCTTTATGGTTTTGAGTTTTGTTGATATGTTGTGTGTGTGTGTACTTCTTAGTGCAGGGGTGTACAAGTTAATGGAGGTGCCTGTGAATATGTGTGTGCTTGGATGTGAAGGCCTGAGGGCTCTCAGTATCTTTCTTTATTGATCTCCACATTTATTTTTGGAGACAGGGTTTCTCATCAACCCTAAAGCTCATGAATTAGGCTAAATTGACTGTCTATCCAATGAGCTTCACGGATTTGTTCATCTCTGCCCCACCTGAAGCTACAGGCAGGCTGTGTGCAGGCTTTTTACTTGATAGGAGGTGAGGGATAGTAGGGGATGGGGAACAAAGAATAAATTAAACGAAATTCTGAAAAACAAAAGTTGCACATCTTTATGGGGGGTACTCTGTGATGCTTTAAGAGATATGTACCTCCTAATGCTTAAACCTAATTTATCATATCTTTTGCCTCAAGAAACAAAGTGAAATTGAGAACCAAGATAGTGACAGATACAGGAAGCTGATATGATTCGGGCCTTGTCTTTTACCTCACTCTAGTAGATCTTCAGTGCTTTGCTAGAAACCCTCAGAAGGTAGGAGGAGTGAAAATGGTGCTAACTTCAGCCTTTGTCTGAAAAGGACTTCTCAATCATGAGTTCTACTAGCTAAAATGGATTCATCTGGGGCCAAGTTCACAGCAAACTAGCAACAGACCGGGATCCCCTATTCCTATTTCAACCTTCTCTCAACCTTTTCTCTCCACATACATTGTTCTTAACGCTGTTGTGGAAATATTTCAGTTTCTTGGACTTTCTACACAGAATTGAAAATAGGTAAATGTCACACAGCAGTTATCATTACTTATGATATCTGTGTTCTATAATTTTTTCATAATCAGGATTAACAGTTGTTAAACTATTTCTAGCAGAAATCCAGGGTTAAGTGTCTCTGATCATATTTTCAACTCTTTACTTTTAACATTTTTACTAGTAGTTGTTTGAGAACTTTAAATAGGTATATACCTGATAAATGCATGACCTTGTGTGTGCTTGTACTTTTTTATAAATGTTTCTTAATTTAAGGAGTATTATTGAGTATTAACACTGAATTCATGGCCTGGAGAAAACTCATCTCCATGAATCATATAATAGATTTTTTATGTTTTAAATTACAAAAAACCTCTATACTTGGGGCAATTTAAAATTTAAATTTAAAAACTAAATTATCAACAAAAAGAACAAAAATGTAGATATCATGGCACGAAATGGATATAAAGATAATTATTAAAACAAAAAAGCAAAGTATCACCTTCTTTGACCCCAGTTAAGTCATGTACATTGACTTAAAAATAATTTTTTTCTCATTTTGTTCATGTATATGACTCCCAAATCACTTAGAATATTGATTTGGAGAAAAGAGATAAATTTTAAAGAGATGAAAAAATTGAAAATGTAGACTATAGAATCCATGAGGACATGTCACTTCTTTACTCCCCCACACAGAAAGTTTATTTTCCTTTCATTGTGTATTCTCGCTTTATGTTCTTGTTCTGTTTTTAGACCTGTTCTATCTCTGAGAGCAACCAGCACCATTGCGGGTAAACTGGTACTACACTACCTTTCCCTGGACCAGGACTTCATCAGTCTTCTGGCACAGAGGTAGATGTTTGAAAGGCTACAAGTTGGGAACAGTAGTCAGTCAAGGAAAAAATAAGTGGGGGTGGGGGGAGGGTGCACAATTTCTGAGGCTTTATTCCTGCAGACCAGAAGAACTCTAGGGTTCCTGGAGATTAACTATAAAGGATAGCGCTGATACAGAAAGTCAAGTTAGATTGGATGTTATTGAAACAGGAAACACAAAAGAGGGTAAAGAAGGCTTTAAGAACATTCAGTATTATTGGGTTTCTCCTTCGTGGGAGGTGAGATCATCTGTTAGTAGTTACACAGGGAGGAGTTTGGATGGTGAACTGGGAGCGTGGTGAAGATATGAAATAATAGGTCATGAGAACAATAAGCCAGAAACCCCAAATCAAGTTCACAGCGTACTGAGGAGCATTAAAGACTGGCTGTGACTAGAAACCAAATGTCTCGGCCACACCTCTCCATGGTGAGTCCGTATTGTCCAGCAAGCACACAGATGCTCATAGCTTCTTCCTTAGACATCCAGTCCCTGCGTCTTACCATGGGCCATTGCGTCCTACTCTCCTTAAGGCACTTGCCCACTAAATTCAATCTCCAGCAATACCTGTCACCACCGTCTCCGCACCTCTCTCCTTCCTGCCTTAATGTGGCCCCTACTTTACAGTTTCCAAACTTGGGCTCAGTCATAAGAGAAAATTAGATCATTCAGTATTGAGTTTGAACCTTAAGTAGCTGCCATTTTGTAGTCAAGCAATGTTATATTTCAGGAGGCTCCTTGGGGGATGACATAGGAAGGAATGCTCAGGATTGGGATAGTAAATGAATTTTTTTTCTTGTTTGTGTGCTTGCAACTGCATGAAGAGTCTTAGGAGGCCTCAGAGCCTAGGTACCAGCAGCTGCTGGGGTCAGTCTTTTAGAAAGTTTGGTCTGGAGAAAGACTCCAACAGAAAGGCTATTCCATCCTTTCCTATTCCTTGTGACTTTTTCCTGGACAAGCACAGCACAAAGTTGTCAAGGAAACAAACAAAAATCAAAACAAGAATGATGGGAGAAGAGGGTTTGGGAGGAGCAGGTTAAGAAAAAGGAAGAATTAACGTGCATAATGATGTCTTCTTTGGAACTGACGAATGTAACGAGAATCAAAAGCAAAATATCAAAGCAGATGTTTTCTCATTTAAGGCACAAAGCTTTATTCCTTGTGTTCTAAGCTATCTGTCATACCTTTCTTGGGAAATATCTTATCATCTTCCTATCTAGACCAGAAGCTATAGCATGTAAGCATCAAATGTCCAGAAATAACTGAAGCTCCCTTAATAGCAAAAGTTCTACCATTGAGAAATTAAGAGACAAATGAGAGGACACCAGTGCTGACTCCACAAAAAATTATATGAATATGCAAACGGAAACCAGTGAAATACCTCCTACTCTTCCCACACTATCTGAAATTAACCCACGACAACAGATGGTGCATACCGTATATTTTAGTATAAATTGGAGGGTACTATAATAAACAACACATTTATAATAAAATCTTTAATTATGTTGGTAATAACCTTGTAACTAAGGCTAAGCCCTAGGGATGTATTGTTTGATCTAATTATTTTAAAATACTTTTAATATTGGCCTATTTTATCTGGTAAACTGAGGCTCAAGGAGATGGAATTTTGCAGTCAATAGCTAACAATCCCTGTGATTAGATCCTCAGGCAATGACCCTAAAATCATTACTTAATCCCATCTCATTATTAGACCTGGGAACATGATATGTGTCAATAAAGATCCCTGAACAATAGGATCCCACTGCTAAAAACAGGAAAAAGGGGTTTCACTTCTATGAGGATGAAGGGTTCCAGTGGCTTCCCTACACCAGACATACTCATGGTCAAAATCTAACTAAAGAAGATGAAAGCAAATTAAAATGAGAAAATTGCCACATCCTCAATATGAACCGAGGGAGGAGAAACCTTCCGCAAAGCTAGAAAGGAATTAAGGAGAGACACAGCCTGCCTAATTTTCCAGCAAACACACATCATCCCAAACTCTTTCAAAGGTCAAGTTGCAGTGAGGTAATGATGTTTGGGAGTGAAATAAACATTACATTGGTTTTGCTCCCTCTACGACGGTTTGCCCCTCCTTTTCCTTTCTCCCTCTCAGTTTTACAGTTCTTGCTCTTTTTAAAATCAAAGCCATTTTTACCACTCCCCTTTTATTGCGTCTACACACCAATCATTTTCTAGCCTGCAGCTTTTCTCAAGACCTTTCAACTCCAGCACAGGCAATTTTCTTACAGAGAAGCTGCTGGTGTGTGTGTGTGTGTGTGTGTGTGTGTTTAAACAGCATGGACTAGGTTTTATTTGGCAGAATCCAGAGAGACAGAGAAGAAATAAGGAAAAGGAAGAGGATGAAAAAAGGGCTCTCCTGTCCAAATAATCCCAATTTCTAACCAATGGCATGGACAAGGAAGCACTTTCATAGATGCTCTTAACAGTTTTACAAGATTTTTTTTTCTGTCGTTCAAAATGCACTTTCAACAGTCATGCTGTTTTCCAAAGGACTGAAAGGAGCACTGTGTTCAGAAGGGACAAAGATGGGCTATAGCATACGACTGGGGAGACACAACAGCTGCTTTATTTCGACGTATGTTTGCCCTGGCAGGCATTCTCAGACCTACCTGTACATAATCCACACTTCGTCCCAGGGCTCTGAAGGCTGTGTACATGACTTCTCTCTTTCCGCCCCATTTTTGCATGATGCAAATGCTCTTGTTAGACAAGACCAATTGGGTTACATGCTGTGAGCTTTCTTTATGGGACTCTTCTGTCTCTCCAGGTCCCTTTTCGTGGTAGTTGTTCTTCCAGATGTAAGTGGCTGATTTGTCCCTGCCCATGATTTCACTGAAGATGTCCATCATGTAAAGGTCATCATCCGAGTTCCCGTCGATGACCATCACAACCTTAATTCCAGGGTAGGTCAGCCTTTTCACAGATTGCAAGCATTTCCGTAAGTAGTCAGGGTCTTCTTGATATGCCGCGATGCAAAGAGCAACGGTTTTGTTCAATTTAATGGGGGTCTCAAGGGACTTTTTCATTTTCCGGTGTTCCAGGAAGGCAAAGAGGCTTTGGATGATGAGGTGTGATGCTAAAAAGGCACCATAGAGTCCAAAGGAGAAGTAGTAATTATCCGTTTGGATAAACTGATAGCCAACAATATAAGCAGCTGTGATTCCAAGGAGGAGAGAGACTCCAAAAAGTGTAGTTCCAATTATTCTCAGGACACATAGAAACCTCTCGCAATGCATCTGGAATATAATCAGAGACACTTGTTTGTGGTTAACCATTCTTGCCTCATGTTTATCACCTATTATGGGTGGTAGGGAGCACTGTACAAGAAGCCTTTAGGGATCCCTCCCTTTATTTTTATTCATTTTAGATTATTGTTTAGTAATTTCATATTTGTACTCAATGGACTTGATAAATATCGCTACCTATTTCCTTCTTTCCAAATCTTCCTGCCACCACCATGTTCCGCTCCCAACTTCATGAACTTTAAAAAACATTTTTTAACCAGCTTAGTCCACTTAGTACCACCAGTGTGTACATAGATATGGCATCATCCACTGGAGCATGACAACCTATCAGGATCTGCATTCCTGATGAAAACTGAGTCTTTGTTTTCCAGTAGCAATCAACTGCCGATGGCTCCTCAACTAGGAAAGGGATTCGGCGTGCCCCTCCCCCACACAACAGTCAGGAATTATAACATTGAGTTTCTCACTTAACTTGCTATGTTGCCACAAGGGCTTATCTTCAAGTCAAGATGCCCAGATAGCACAAGACTGTTTCAAGAATCAAATGAGTAGGTAGGGCCATAAATGCCACAATGCATTAAACTCATACCTGGATGCATTGCTCTAGGTGTCTTAGGTCCTCTGGCCAAGGCAGCTACCTCCCTTTGTATAGAGCAACAACTAGGCATCAAACTAAAATTTTCTAAAGCAATCTTCTTGCCTGTCCAATACTTTCTTTGATGAGTGGGAAATCCAAAAAAGATTCTGCTGACCTTCCCAAGTGTGACTTCATTTCATCTGTCATGTGCATCCCTAGGCTCACATTTCCACCAAGCTGGATGAGGTTAGAGATTAAGAAGACTGTGTACTAGGACTAGTTCATCCGTTAGTGCTGTGACCTAGCAAGCATCGTCTTGTTTTCCTGGATCCCAGTGCTTTTGTTTGTGCATGTTTGCTATTTAAGACCTGTTCGATGACAATGCTCACATTTTACAAATCCCCCTTTCACATTAAAATCCATTCCCCCTAGATGTCCTGTGTAAAGAACTTTCCAAGATACTGTACTCATATGTCTGTCTGCTCCTTCCTCCCACCAGCATCAGGTGGTCCTGACAGTCCTGAAGGTCAGACAAGCAACAGCAGAATCATAGAACAAAATCCATAGTATTACTGGTTACATTCTGCTGGATTCCAAGAGCTGACCATCCATCCTATCAAACAATCTAGGAGGTCAGACCTTAAACCTGTTTCAGTTCTCAATCCACCCCTAATTTCTGCATGTGTCCTAAATAAGGTTGTTGAGTGGGGGATATGTGTGTGATTTTGTGTGTGCAAGTACATATGCACCTGTGTGTTCATGCATGTAGAAACCAGATGACAACCTCCAGGGTTGGTCATGCCAGCATTGCTGTTTACCTTCCATCCCATTTTTTCTTTCTGAGACAAGGTCTACCACCAGCCTGGAATTTGCCAAGTCACCTGGACAGTGAATGTCCAGAGCCTGCGCACCTCTGCTTAAATAAGGTTTTAAACAATTTAGTACTGGAGAGCCATTTTTTTCCCTGTGTTTCCTAAACAATTTCTGATACTAAGCATTGAAATTTTGCTTTATAACCCCCTTTATATCTTACTTTACAGCATTATTCCCTTCTAGGTATGAACCACCGTAAGATGCATAATTGTTATAAATGCAGTATTCCTTTGTTGGTTTTCACACCCACTTTGAGAATGGGTCATATTTACATATCATTAATACATAATAATTTTATAGTCCAGCTAACTTTAGAAATTGAATGAATTTATTTTAAATGAAAGATTTGGTAAATCAATTATCTCTATAAAGCTTCTTCTCTCAGGTGTTATTTATAGTCTCCTAGTCCTTATCAAAACGTAAAGATGAATATCCCCTAGAAAGCAGTATCATCTTAGTTTTAGCAACTGTGCAGCTATCTTCACATTTTTTGCATTTAATCATTCTTGCCTGGGTGTGCACTAGACTTCTCAGAAGTTTTAATGGGTTTATCCACCAAAGCTGTTACCTTTCCTTGTCCACAGACAATGTGGTGAAGCTACAACGCTGTGGCCTGTGGAAGTTTAAGGTTGGCTCTTCTAGAAGGAGAAAAAAAAAGTTTTTAAAAAGAAGATAGTCTCCCTCCAATCTTTCTTTATATTCCTATGGTTTGAATATGTATCAGTAAGGTTCTGGGATATATATCACCCCAAGATAAAAGGAGAGGTTGGTCATTGCATTAAATATGAAGGAATGCAGTCCTTCACCTATCTAGGTCGATGCATGGACCTACATCAGCAATAGCTAACTCACAGGGTTTTGTTTTATTTATTTTAAATTGACCGTTATACATTTTTGGATCTCACTAACCCTAATTATTATAACCAAGGTCACGCGACAGAAGCCAGAGACCAAAGTGCTGCCTATCCTTCTACCTTGTAGACACCGTTTCCTTCTGTTAAACGAAAATGATCATGCTCGTCAGACTCTTTGAAACACTGCACTGCGGGACAAAGTGACACAGAGTGGCAAGCATTTCTACACGCCAGAACCACAGCCTCCTTCGAAGAGCCTGTTGGCTAGGAAGCTGAAAAACATTCAGAGCAAAATAGAAATGTGAGTTCCACTTCCAGCAGCTATACAAGACACTGCGATGCATGATACGGGGATCAGATAGCAGCAGCCTTAAGGCAAATGGGAAGCTGAGTCCACTGGAAGAGAGTGAGCCTCAGAGTTTTCAGTGAGTGGTGAGCAGGGACCTCATCCCTTGTTCATGAACACAGTTAGTAGGATGCTCAATGCTCCCGGAGGCCACACTAACTGATGCCTAAAGGTGCTGCAAGCAGACTTGGAGCTTGTCATTTCCAAGATATGAGTCATTCTCAAAAGAGTGAAACATTTTCAAAGGGACCCAAGCATTTGCCAGGGAGAAGCTTAAGTGTGTGCTCAGCTTGCATTTAGAATCCCCATCCCCAGTGAAAGAACAGTCTGCTGTTCTCCCATTATTCACATTTTCCTTGCTTTTTTATCAGCACACATGGATGTAGAGAGCGGTCACAGAGCATCTGCTGGCCACAGCTGAGGGGGGAACACCCTCTTACATCATAGGCGTCTACAGAATGTCCTTTTGAAGCCTGGGAAAGTTGCTAACACACTGCAATAATGCGGTTAGAATTGAACCTTTATAATCCTGTACTCAGTTCTGTCGGGAGAGACGCACAGAGCATCTCCGAGTGGGCCAGAGGGCAAACGGCACATTGTAAAGCCTGTTTTACCAAGTGGATGCATTGAATCAGAGAGACACACAGGGTGTGTGTGTGTATGTGTGGTTTTTCAATTGCTCTGGGCAACTTCATAGATGTGGGCACCATATGTATAAAGTTTCTAAGACAATCATTAATTCAAACACTCTGTTACACAAACCTACTTTCCAACTAAAAGAAGAACATGTCTATGTGCTTTTTCTCTTGAATTAGAGAAGCTGGGTTATTTCAGGCCTAGATCCTAAGAGAGATAAATTTAGAAATTTGCATTCTGTGAATATGTAAAATGTAAAACTTGAATTTGGAGAGTGGTAGGATCAGATTTTAGCCCATTTGCTTTTGGCTTGCTACTGTACTTGGACTTGATAGCAACTATTTAATAGCGTTTATTCTCCCTAGAAATGTAGGTCAAAACAAACTGTAAGAGAAATAAAAGAAAAATAAACCTGTATGACATAAGGGAATATTAGAGGAGAACTTTAAGATGTGTCCCCATCATTGTGACGTGTAGAGAATGAACAATCATATGGGTTCAGATATATGGCCAGGCAATATTCAAAAACTGCTGTGCCTGTATACTTCCCCATACGCATTCAATCTAAAGGGATAAAGAACAGTATTGCTTCCAAATAAGATACTGGCCCATCTAAGCAAGTGCAATTTTAATGCCAGCGCAGAAATCCTGTCTTGCCATGAGAAAGAGGCCACTGTTTCCAATGCTGCCACCTGTGGCAGAGACAGAAGGCTTTACTTGTCCATCTCCCCCACATGGCACCCTGGGTCAGAAAGCATCAGAGCTTATCCTCACCCTTGATCTTTAATGTCATAAAGATCAGGCGAAGAGAGGACATCAGCTGTTCTCCTTGTCTTAGTACCACGTTGAGAACTGAGTTCCCATAGACTTCACACAGCATCCTTCCACATTTGCTTTGGGGAGCATCTGGGAAAAGCAGCAGACAGTAGGTCAGATGGTACCTCCCAGTATGTACAGTTTAATGGCTGCGAGGAGTCCCAGACCTGCTCTAGAAGATTTGGGGGCAATAAAGATAATAAAGACAGAGATAGGCATGGTCTCCAAGAGCATCCAGAGCAATTATGACTCACGATCTGAACAACTTTATGAGTACAGGGCTGTGAGGGATAGGAGGATTATCTTTTATGCACCAAAAGACTATCCCCTGTAGTCCTATTGTGCTCATTAGTCCTCACACAGCTTTATATTTTGGCTCTAATGACTTGTAATTGTGGTTGTGATTGTGTGTGTATGTGTGTGTGAGTGTATGTGTATGCATATGTGTTGTTTCTTCATCTGGAGAGATTATGAAGCATTGGCAAGATTAGCAAAAGTTTTAAATCAGGTATACTTATGTTCAAATCCCAGCTTTGTCCCATAGAATTTGGCAAAAAGCAACAGATTGAGTTGAGATATAATCCCAGCTCCTCCATTTAATCGTTGGGTAACCTTGAATAAGGTACATAAGATAAGCTGACTTCAATTTCTTAAGCTATGCAGGGGACTTATCATATGGAGTGCAAAGGAGATAATGAGATTGACAGAGAAGCTCATTGAAATATTTAAAAAGAAATAGCCTTCAATTAAATCTTTATAGTGCTATTTTCTTACCGGTAATGACCAAATTATCTTCATTTGTCTTCCTTGTAACCCACTGCTACTTTTTAGTTAACAATTAATAAAATGTGGCATGATAAACAGAACAGAAATTAGGGGTTAGAACAAGTTGATTCAATGCAAGCTTGGTTTTATAGCAACTGTCTGTCTTTACAACAAACTTCTGAAAGCTCTGTGAAGATGCTATGTGATCGTTCAATTTATCTAATGGAACTTCAAATTTTGAGAAATAGCATTAGGACTCATTCATTTTAGTACTGCTGCCATCAGTATCATAGATAAACATGGATTACACTAAAACCTCCATTTCCATGGTCTTTACCATATTCACTCCATGAAAATAGGCAGAAAATTCTTATTGGTATCCACTCCTTGAACTTCATTCCTGGTCTATGAAAGACTTGTGAATAACACCATTTTGAGGGATGGAGCATATATAAAATGTTTTGCTTGTAATACAGTGCATATTTTAAAAATGGTTCTTTTAGTCACTATTGTTGTACAAGTCAGTTTTAATGCAAATAAAGAATAATAATTATAAAGTCCACTTTTGCTTCCTCTCCTCCTCATTATGTTTTTAAATCCATTAAAGACTCTAACTTGTGACCAATATACCATCATATTATGACACGGAGATGACAGGAGATATTTAAAGAATATTTCTTTACTGAGAATATTGCTCCAGACTCTACCAATATATAGAACCTGTACAGCAACATAAACTTTCCTTACCATAAATTCATTTAAATATTTTATAAGTGCTTCATTTTTTCCTATAGGACTTATATGCTAAGTACAGCCTTTAGAACTGGGAGTACTGGTGTTGACAAGTAACGTCAGCTAGTAATATTATCTCTCTTCTCAGACCTTTGATAGGGTTGAAGATTAGATAGTCATAGTTACTGTCCTCTTACCTCCAAGCCATTTCCTATACAAGACTTAGATTCCATAGGATAAAATGTTTATTAAAACATTTAGCACATGTTCCTTGCTTAATATTGTTTATGATGATTGTAATTCTAATCTTACACTTAATATCTGTTCCTAATATATATTGTTTTGTATTGGGTTTAGAACTATCTTACTTAAACAAAAGGGATAGGTGCTGTGGGAGCTCCTTCTGCTCCTTCAGCCAATAGCCTTTAAGATACCAGCCCACTGGGGCGTGGTCTCATTTGCTTTGAAAAGCAGCAGTAGGCGTGTGCTTGCTGTCTTGCTTCCAGAGCCACTTCTGGTTACTAGACTCCTTTCCTGATCACGCAGAGCGCTGTTGTCTGGGATGGTGATCTGTAAGTTTTTTCCCTTTAAATAAATAACCATCCTATTAATCATAATTCCACACTGGTGTGGGATTGTTTGTGACTTATGCCTTCCAGAAACCTGCTTCTTCATAATGAAAGATATCTGCGTGATAGCTTTCTGCCAGCTAGTCATGGACAAAAAAATGGATAGTGAATGAAAGGTTAAAATTTATTGGTTCCCAAATGTTAATGTATTTCCGATTGACCTAAAGATATATAAAGTCAACTGTTGTGTTGCTGGAACAATATTCAGAGTTTATTGATATAATTTGCAACTAGAGTATCAAAAGCTTCTAACATACAATGAAGTCTGGGCTAGCAGTCACGGAGTGACAGAGTTCAAGTCCTCCTTCACCTTGATGTCCATTATGTGACTTCCTTCTCTTACCTGTTGGCACTAGAAATCTGAGCTAGAAATACCCACCTGAAGCCCTCCAAACTCTTCATAGTGGAGCACATCAATGCCTTTCTCTTACCCCTCTGACCTGCATTCTCTTTGAAGTTGCCTTTCTGTGTCCAGTCCCACCTCCGTTTTCCTACCAAAGACTGTGGAGCCCATTAGGCAGGATCAGAATTCAAAGCCATTTAATTGTCTCCTCACACTAATAGGACTTCAGGCTTCAGCTTTCTCTCCATTGCACCATCAATTTCAATCATGTACTAGAAGGATGCCATTCTTCTCAAACTGCAAGTGGCTCCTGAATAGCTCCATCTTGCACTGCATTTGCAATGGAGGGGGAAATCCCAAGGAGTTGACATGCAATCTTTCTGACTACCAATACTTGGGCTTAGAAACTTACTCTTTACGTCATCAAAATATTATGTGATAAAGTGCAGCACAAATATCAGTCTCTGTGAAATAGTGCAAAGCCATATGGAGCAAGTCGGTACTCAGTCTAGAAGTTTCTGTAACAGGGAAAATGATGAAAGTCAAGCTGTGGCAACAAATGGCAATGGATCTCCTACGCAGGGAGCTACCCCTATTCAGCTAACACAACCACTTCCAAGAGGGAGTCTCTGTCCTTGAAGCTTCTAGAAGAACACAGCCTGGGTATGCAACAATGAAAATAACTCAGAAAGACATGGAGACATGGAGCTTATGGGTTAGTCCCCCACTACATTAATCTCTGGACTGCACGTCGTGCAAAATGCAGGTAATTAATAACACTCAACTCCCTGTTACTCGTTCTCAGATTTAAAATGATATTGTGTAATAACAACTTCCTGAAAGGGGATCTCCACTTAGATCTCAAACAAAGGCTTTCCCCACAGTGCCCAAGTTAGGAAATATTTAGAGAAAGATACGTACTTTTGAAAAAATTCAAAGGAGCTAATGCTTTATAAAATCTTGCAGCAAGGTGTGGTGGTGCTCAGGACTTGGGAGACTGAGATAAGTCTGGGTTCCCTGGTGAGACCACATCAAAGGAAAAAAAGGAAGGGAGGGAGGAAAACAGAGAGAGGGAAAAGGGGGGAAGGAAAGGAGGGAAAGAGAGAGGGAGGGAGAAACAGAGGGAGGGAAAGTAGTCAGGACATCAAAGAATCTTAGTTGGTAAAGATAATCGCTGTGAAGTTACACTCTACAGAGCCAACAGAAAGGGGCACCGCAAGCTACCTTACTTTCTAGTAACTATCATCTTAGTCATTCATTGCACAAGTCCCGTTTCCCTCGACAACAGCTGACTGTATACAGTATTTACTTTCTGGAGAGTGATATTCACATTTGATGCTAATCACCAATGTTTTATATATTTAGAATTGTATACACTGATGAGTGTATTTGGTAAAGTTTGGATTTTGTTTTAGATATAATAGAAACAACCTCGTTAAACTGCATCTAATCAATACATTTACAATGCAGGTGTCAAGTCATCTAACTCTAGTAAAGGGTAAGGGAGCAAGAATAGGGACAAGGCTTGAATCCAGAACCCACACATAGGAGTTGGGTTTGTTCAGAATTATATATATATATATATATATATATATATATATATATATATATATATATATATGCTACAGCTGGGCATTATGTCTCTAAATTTTCACTGAAAATGTAAAAGAACCACTACTTTACTAGGAAAACTCTTGGGAGAAGAAAACTTGTATTCAGAAACACGATCTTATTTGAATAGCTAATATTATCTAGACAAATGTAAACATTAAATTTATGAATGAGTCATTTGCGTAGGTTGGAAGGCAAAGACAACAATTTAAAAACTTGAGTTATCTTCAACCTAATTGTTTTGTCAAAAATGTAAACGATATCCGTAAATAGATTGCTGTGCATGGATACTTGTTTTAGCTCATTCCACAGACATGCATCTTTCAGTTTAAAAACCTCATATTCTAAGATCAAATATGTATCGACTATTCAAATATTTATTTTTTAAAATAACTTGTTAAAAACGAATCACAACCGGATTTAACACCCCCAAAGGCACTCTGCCATATGCCTCTCTTTAATAGGAAATCCCAGGTTAAGCCTTGAAATCTACAATGGGCCTCCCAAGTGTGTACCACACCACTTCAAGGAAGCTAATCTAAAGGCTTCCTTTGCTTTACACTAAGCAGACCTTGAGTGTCTCTATATATACACTCTGGCCTCCAGGGCAGGGTTGAGGTGGGGTGGGGGTGGGGGAATCCTTCCTGGCCAATCAGAGCCACCAAATCTATTGCATCACATACACCCCTCCCAGGGTGTGACATCAAATGCAATCCCAGGCCAGCCATGTGGGTTGAAGGAGTGTAACGTTTCTGTGCAGCTGCCTCAGAGACTCATTTGGCAGCAAAGGGTCCCAGGAGGTAATGAAGTGAGCTGGGCGGGGAGGGGCAGGCTGGGCTTCTACGTGTTCCAAGCCTGGACGCGGTTGCTGCAGCTGATTTCCCTGGTGGCTAGGGGTACCTGATTCAGGATAGTGTGCCCTGGCGTTTGGGGGATGTCCAGAGCAATGCTGATGGAAACTGACACCTAGGACTGTGTAATATGACCTGGGTCTCCAAAGCCCTGATCCTCAGACACCACCTCCACTCCCAGCCCTTCTTCCCAGCTTTAATGGGCGTTCAGGGCTGTTTCCCCTGGGCTGTCTTTCTTAGGTCGGAGGAAACCGCCTCTGTCGCCGCGAAGTTCTCACCCTTGCACAGATCCTCCTTTCAGATCCGCCCTCGGGTTCACCGGGGCCAATTTCTAAGTCCTGGCTCACTCTAGGGGAGAACCACCGTGACAAATTCCGCCCAAGGTGTTGATTATCCCGTCTCAACCCAGCGTCTGGCTCCCCTCCCATCTCCACTCCTGCTCCCAGGGCCCCTCAAACCCACCCTGGGCAAGGGTCTAGAAACAGAGCCCCCAAGTCCCCCACATAGCGGTGTCTCCAGCTGTAGCAGAGGAAAGAAGCGCCAGCGTGCCCCGTGCCACGTCGTATTTGGCTCGGGAAAGGGTGCAGCTGCTTGAGCGCAAGGCTCTCCCTGCGCACGCCCTGCCTCCGGGCTTCGGGCAGACCGCTGGGCGCAAGGAGGGATGCGCGCGCCCTCCTCTCGCCCCCAGCGGCGAATGCCACCGACTGCCTTAGGACCCCCTCGCCTCAGAAAGACTTCCGCTGCGTTACTGAGCCCGGATCACCCCGCCTGACACTTTAATGGAGTTTGGAAACTGAAAGAGTGGAGGCCCTGAAAAAGGGGGGAGTGGCTGAACCAGGATGGTAGCGAAGAGGTGGCGCAGGACTTTTCTTCCTTGGGGTCTCTGCCCAACAGGGCTAGAAGCCCGGATCGCTTAACCCTTTCAGCGCAAGCCAAAATTGAGCTCTTTTCCTTAAAACACACAGAACTGTGTTAGGGTGTTCCTGCCCACATAGTAGCAGGGGTGGGTGGGTGGGTAGGAAAAAGGGAAGGTGGGAAGGTAAGGACATTTACGGAATGCATTTTCCTTAAACAGTGGAAACCCTTGTTTTCTAGCTCCGGAGCCCCTTTGACGCTCCGGAAGATGCCCAGTGGAAAAGTACATCTCAGGACAATCAGCTTTCCTCCGCTACAGTTACCTGCGCGCCCTGAGAGGCAGCAGATTTCTGGCTAAAGCGCAGAGACCATAAAAGCCAGGGTACGATGAGGGACTAGACAGTGATTGGCAATATGCAGTCGTTTGGAAAAAAAAGAAAACTTCGGGCCTCACATGTTTCTATAGAAACGAGGTAATTTTTTTTCAGGCTCTGTGGATAATTTCTGCCCTGCCCCGGATCTATCTAGGGCATTCACAGTTCACTCAAACGCGCCTGTGTAACGTACCTTGTCCGGCTCCTGCTCATAAACTCGTCCTCAGCCCGTCTGTGTGGTCCCGGAGGGTCGTAGAAGGCAGTTTCCAAAATTGAGGTAATACGAAATCAGATGAATTTGAGACGACCGGCCAAAAAAAATAAGAAATTTAAAAACATCATTTAAAAAAATGGGGGAGCCTTAAATTTTTGGTTCTCCCCTCTTTGAGAAGAAATTGAACTAATATTCTCTCTTATTTCCGTTGTCCTGAAATCTTCTAACTCGTTTTGTTAAACGTGCTTTCAAAAATAAATTAACTTTTCCCCCTGTTTTGCTACTTGCTCCAATCCCCCTCCCTCCGATAAGGCAAAGTCTCTTTTTCCCATCAACCTAAAAGCCCGGTGAAGACTCAGCAGAGCCTAGGAAGCATAGCATGGAGAGAGCAGTCTTTGGCTGGTTCAAGTCCCCCTTTCAATGGGCTGCTCGAAGCCAGGACTGGGTAATTCTTTCCAGACGCCTTGACTTCTCCTTCCTCGCTGTTGTTGCCTTTCTGCCTCCTCCAACTAAAGGGGGTCCTAACAAGTGAGCCGGTGGGTGTTTTAATAGGACGGAGAGAGTGGGGGAGAGGAGAGTGGAGGAGGGAGGTGTGGACTGGGGAACCCAGGAGGGGAGGGACTGGGCGGGATGGGAGGCGGGGTGAAGTGGGGAGGGGGGGGACGAGAGAGAAATTGGCCATTCAAAGCCCTCAGAGCTAGAGGCCGCTTCTAAACTCCAATGAATTCAATTAACTTGATTGTTAACGTGTGCAGAGAAATGCAGCGCACAGATGCTGCCCACCTCCCTTCCTCCCGAGGCAGAGCGGGAGCCCTGCTTTGCAAATACTGCTGAAGTCTGTCTCCGTTAAAAGGATTCCCTCGGTTGGATAAACTCCCTCTCGCATATAAGGGATTTATTTTAGTCCAAATGTTTCTCTTCCGCTAAATCACTTGCCCTGGACAGGATAGCGAGGTGTGTGTGTGTCTGTGTGTGTGTGTCTGTGTGTGTCTGTGTGTGTCTGTGTGTGTCTGTGTGTGTGTCTGTGTCTGTGTGTGTACACATGTACGCGCGTGCTCCCGCGCTCCCGCGCTACCTGGAACCCCCCCCCCCCCCACACACACACACACAAACTGCCTAGGAAGCTAAAAAGAGGGCGACCAGTCTGCCATTTGTTAACCCTTTCTTTCTGCCAACCCCAGACTTTCTAGGCTGAAGGCAAGCCTCAAAGCCTCTCTGCTGCTGAAGTTTTCGCTGTGGGTGGGCTGAGAATGAAAAGAGAAAACATTTTAAAATTTCTTTTTATTGTGATTTCCAGATATGAAAACATGCAAAAGACACACTTGCGAAAGAAACGTGTAATGACGATGAGAATAAACGTGGGAACGTATAAGGAAGGGAAGCAGCCATCTCCAAAGACCGCTGAAGTGACTTTAGCTTCTTGAGAGCCTTTAATCTAATGATTTCAAAATACTTGGAAAAAAGTTTCAGTGCCGGCAAGACTGCATAGTTCGTTTTCCCGGTTAAACCTGCAGGCGTCCAAGCCGCTTCATTCTTTTTCCTTGATCCTTACGGTCCCAGCCCCCGCCCCCACCCAAAGTAAAAGGTAAAAAGGAAAAAGAACAAGGTCAATGAGTTAAAATGGACAGTAGGTGGCGCTGTTTAGGAAAAAATGAGCAAATTTGAGCAGTAACTTGGCCTTTGAGAAGCAGGCTAAAGAAATTTGGTAAAGCCTTATTTGTCTATTACTTCCTTTTCTTTTATTCCGTCCTTTCCTTTTCTTTCCCTTCTACGCGCCATTGGTGTGGACTTCTTTCTAAGTCTACTGCATCTTGGTGACTGTGTTATTGGTTCATGATAAGATCCGAATATGAATTTGGCCCATAGTCAAAGTGCAGACAGAAACTGAAAGGCAGAATGAACTGATAGTGGCGCTTTTAGCACATCGGACAGGTGTGGAGTTAGGGCGCTGTGAATAGTGTTACAGAGTTCGGCTACAGTGTCAGACAGTCAGCTGACCCATCCCCTAGACTTGGGCCAGCAAAGCCAGTCCCCCACCCCCACCCCCAAGCACCCAGTCATTTCACCTCTAGGAAGCATTGCTTTGGTGGGTAACTTCAGGGAACTTCCTCATTTCCCCAACAACCCTCTTGACTTCAGCCTCTGATTGAGGTAATTTAATTGTTGCAAAGACTGGCTTAAATTTTAGAGCCCAATTTCGTCTTACTTAACCAGACTTGAGCTTCCAGATTTTTCAGAGTTTGGGGAATGGTAAATTATTATTTTAAAGCATTACCCAACCTCTACACAAAGACTTATATGTAAATTAAACCGTTAGGAGTAGGGTAGAAATTGTAGGGTGTCAAGTCTCTGTCTATAACACCCCCAAAGAGCCTCATAGCCCCCATCTCTAAATCTCTAACCACCTAAGTGTCTGCAAAGGAGGGCGCCCTACCTGTTTTTTAGTAATGCTAAACCAACCCTATGCTAGCAAATCACACAACAGAACACCTGTAAAACTGAGCTTCTTTATTAAAGAAAAACGCACATGTTGTTTCCACCTTGTAGTTCATAACCCATAAAGCAATGCTGCGTGTCCTCCAGCTGTGGGCTGAAAAAAACTTGAATTCTGCATCTGTGAACATCTGCCATCCCCTCCCCCACCGAGGCAAGAGAGAAAATGCTAGCACATTTTAAAGCTAGAAGATAAGCGATTCACAATAAGTGTCCTTTTGCTCAAATTACACCTTTGATACTTGATGTCTGCGGATCATAAAAGTGCTTCACTGTTCTGAATCTTTAACTCTGTAGTTGCAAGTGTAGGAAAAAAATCATGAAAAAGGTGCATTTATGTCTCTCTCTCTGCCTCTGTCTTTGTTGTTTGGTGTGTGTGTGTGTTTACTCTTTGGCTTTACAGAAGAAAGGTGTACTCTCCATTTGCTTGGGATTTAGCTGTTGCTTTGGTAGAGCTACATGAAAACAAAGTTGGTCTTTCCCATCTATGCCATTTGAAATGCATGAATGTTTTTAATAGTCTTCCTATGACAGCATGGAGGTTTCACTGCCAAATCTACAGAAACAGGAGTGAACTTTGGGTACTCCACCCCTTAAATACTTGCTATCTAAAATATGTTTCGTGATCGGTGCTGTGTGTTGTGATTATTGTTCTAGACACTAAGGGTCTGAAGCAGAAAGATTGTGAATTCAAGCTAGCCTCGGCAGTATCACATGTCGATACTGAAACCTATTGGTTTACTGGGTTATTCAGATATTCAAATTATTAATTTTCCACTATTAAAAAACATATTCAGTCATTAGCATCACCTTCAAGCTCATCTACTACATCTTCAAATATTGGAGGTTTTTGCAACAATTGTATGTGCGAATTTCCCACAAAGACATTTCCGCCTGGATCCACAGCATTTCCATCATCAGCAGACACTTTTCAGTCATTGACACTGTGGTGGTAGGTTTGCTTTATCGGATTAGAATAAGTCCTTAAAGCTGAACATTATTAGTATACAACCATAATCCCAGCACTTGGGAGGATGAGGCAGGAGGATTTGAGTTCAAGGCCAACCTGACCTACCAAATGATACCCAGCTTAATACTTAAAGAAATGAATAAAAACAGTGACAGAATAGTAGTCTGTCTATTCATTCAAGTAAAAATGCTGTTTCGGGATCTAAGTGTCCAATACAGTACCCAACCAACAGCCATGGTCATCGAGCTCGGGGAAGACAGCTATTCCACGTGTTTCCCCATTTTCACATAGTCCTAAGAACTCATAAAGTCAAGGGTTGACATTCGGTCAGGAATCTGTACTACTTCACCTAGGACTTCTCAAAAGACACTGTTCTTTGCTCGTGAGTGTGTCTGGGGGTCACTTCAGGGCTTTGACTTGCTCCTCTGAATATCTGGCAGGTTAGTCACTGCTTTGTGCATCAAGGTAGCAAATGGGGAAGATACAAAGAAATGCATGAGTACTGTTGTAACTAGCCTTGAAGAATCTTGGGATCCTGCAAGGATTGAACAAAATACTATTTTATTTTATATATAATAAATGCAGTGGTGTGTGACTTTGTGCTTTCCTTGTTAATGTTAAGATTTTATACAAACTGTCGCTGATAGAAATTAGATCTCCAACTATGAACACAGATGTCAGCATGTTATATGAAGCATGGCTGTAGGAAATATTTAGTGCTTTTTATGGCAGAAAACAAAAGGACCCAGAGAATATGACACACATTTGGTAACTTTTGGCTTTCTACATTAGAATCAATATGCTTTCCACGACAATAATGAAGCAGAAGATACAGTTAAAAGTGTGACCCAGAAGGCTTCGCATGGTCTTTAAAAAATTAGTATATGTGAAAACAGGCTGACAGAACATAAATCTGGAGTCTGCCCAGCCCACCCGCATCTCCTTCCTCCATCCCCTTCACTCTCCTCCTCTCCTCACTACCTCCCTCCCATGCCAGGAACTGTAAAACCAGCCTGTACCTCTGGCTCAGATGTCAATGCAGTCCCCAGAGTGGACACTTGAGATGCTCCTAAGACAAAGGACCCGAGGAGTTGCATGTAGGACTAATGGAAGAGATAAAACAGACAGGAAAACCTGTCCTCTGCAAATGAGCCCGAAATCGGGAGCTCTATGTCATAAAAAGCCTGATTCTTGTGCAGCCCCACTGAGCTGCTACCCTCTCACTCTGCACCACCTAGCTTCCTCCACCGGAAGCGAATCTATGCTTAATAATCCTTTTGCTTTGCTCCGTAATGTCCTGTTTAGGGACCAACGGACTGGAGTGCTTCTGGGGAACCCATCCTCTCTGAACCCTGATCTAAACCAAATTCTCTAACAATGTTCAGTAAGAATTAAAACAGGGCCGGGTGGTGGTGGTGCACGCCTTTAATCCCAGCACTCGGGAGGCAGAGGCAGGTGGATCTCTGTGAGTTCGAGGCCAGCCTGGTCTACAAGAGCTAGTTCCAGGACAGGAACCAAAAAGCTACGGAGAAACCCTGTCTCGGAAAAAAAAAAAAAAAAAAAAAAGAATTAAAACAGGGTGCTTTTCAGGTCACATTTTAAAACAAGTGTAATCTCAGTAATGATGAGAAATAATTTATTTAGAAATAATTTAATATTATTACTATTATTAATTATTATCATTATTATTTTAGTTTCCAATTTGGTTGATACCAGGGGTTTCCAAAATCACATAGAAAGCTACCAAGCTGTTCCTCTTAACAGTCCTATAATTATTTCAGAAATAAACAACTGTAGAGGTTATTTCTACATTAATGGTGTTCAATGGACTTGGCAGTGGGATTGTGGGAGACCTAAGCACCTATCACGCCCAAGAAAGTAGACTGAACATATCAGAAGAGATCAACATGCATGCTGCATTCTTGAGACAGGTAGAGGAGGATTTCTGTTCTCCTCAACATACTTTTTGAAGAGGTCATCATAACAGAGTTACAAATTTTGCCAATCTCTGAGCATTTCAAATTAGACTCTGAAGATTCTTTGAGTTATTTTTATAAGATCTTAAGAATGGAGAATGAAAGAGAAGGAAATCCAAAAACCACTACACACGCCCTTTCTAGACATCTATCAGCGCCCTCTCCATAAGGGAAGAAGAAACCAGCTCCAAGCCATTATATGACTCATGTTAAACCCAAAAATGTAAACCATTCAAATCAGTCTTGGTGACCCACACTCACACTCTGAGAAGTTGGGCAACTGACGCTGGGGAGAACATGAGTTCAAGACCAACCTAGGCTTCTACTGGTGTTAAATTTGCATTGATTTTATGCGCTTTAGTGTTTGCCTGCATGTCCCTATGGGAGCCTGGTGCACTTGGGAGCCAGAGGAGGGTGTCTGATCACCCTTCACTGGAGTCATTGACAGTTGCAAGCTGACATTTGGGTGTTGGGCATGGAACCAGTGATCTCTACAAGGGCAGCAAGTTCTCTTAATCATTAAGCAATATCTCCAGCCTTGAGTCTTTTATTTTAATGGAGAAAGAATACCTCTGTCATGGCATAGGGTCTTGACATGCTACTTTAATTACATAGAGGTTCTATGAGAATTTACATGATATGTATTATAGTTTTTATATTCCTATTTAATTTTCCAGAATCAGCTCGCTGCTCATTAAGATTCTGGTTAGAAGTACTCTTAAGTGATGTGACACAAATGACGTCTTCTTCACTTGGACATTTCAGATTCTGGCTATAGAAAAGTATAAGAGCACACTTAAGAGTTATCATGTTAATCAAGAAGGCTATGTACTTAAATAAGTGAACAAAATCAGAAAGTGTTAGTAAGGGGTCCTCTGCAATATAGGTATAATTACAGAGGGAAATATTTTAAATGCATATGCTGTGGAAATGTTAAATGTACATCATAGATATAGTCTTTACTACCACAATAGTTGAATAAACTACATGTCACTGGGAGAGTATATTTCAGACTTTGTCACCGCAGATGCCAAATGTGTAAATCATGGGTGGGTTTGTGAGCTTGATTTGACTTGTGTACCTCACATTAAAATATTATAAAAACAGTTCTTATGATACAGACATTTACAGCCATGCCAATATATAATCAGAACAATAAGTAAAAAGAAATCAGTAACATCCCTTAGAAATTCTGTGTTGTGTCATTAACTCATGAAAATCTTAGAAACTTCATGTTTTGAATGAATAACTTGTTAGATAGTAATTTATCTCTTAGTTGAGATTATAGCTACTAAACTTTCTTGACTAAAGGAACCTTCCTTATTATTTGGTTTTAAAAAGGGCCCGTGTCCCCAAAATAAGTCACATATTCATACATTAGCATATGATTTCAGAAGCCCCCTACTGCCTTCCAAACTTGTTTACACAAATCTAAAAGTCACATTCCAAGAGAAACAGTGTGGCATCTTTGAAAAGACTATGAAATCTCAACTCTTCTAATTATTTAGATACTATGATATGTGCTTAATTTTTTTCAGAAAAAGAAAAACACTAACATGCTGTTATTTTCTCTAATGATGCACCATCAGTTTCTTTTATTGTTCAGACATAATTTGTAATTAAATATTTAGTTATTAGAAAGAAATTTTAGGGAACACTTGGTTCTCTGGAGAATTCTGGGGATGTCAGATTCTCCAAGAATTCATTACATTCTCTTTACTCATGTATTGGCACCTGATTTCACAGTTTTAGAATAATGCAGAAGTTTTCAGACTAAGAAAACTCTAAGCCAGTGCTTAGGAGGCAGAGGGGCAAGCAGAGGTGGGCAGATCTCTAAGTTTGAGGTCAACCTGATTTACAAAATGAGTTCCAGGACAGCCAGAGCTACACGGAGAAATCCTGTCTCAAAAAACAAACAAGAAAAAAAAAAGACAGAAAGAGAGAGAGGGGGAGAAAAGAAAACAATTCATGATGCCTCTGGACTAGCAATGTCAAGTGAAGTCTCCGCCCTTTAAGGAAGAAAGGTGCCAGGTGCACACCCAGTTATGGGAATCACCGTTCCAACTATACCTAAGGGCAAGCATTACTGCTGCCAACCCAACTCCCTTCAAGAAGTGCCACTCTAAGCTTTAGTCACTTCCTAACATCAGGTCAGGGTGATTTCATAATGAAAGCAAGAAATGGTGGTGCTTTTCAAAGAAGTTATATTTTCCTGAGTTCTAGAAATGATCTCTTCTGTAGAATCTTCTTCATAGCACTTCAACATTTCTTATCCATCAGGTCATTGTGGGTATGAGATCTGAACACGAATATACACCTGGGTGTTGGTTTTACTCTTGTCGTGTCTCTCAAAAATCATACCTGTTGTTTGTTCGTATAAAAATGGCCAGACTTTCAATTAAGCAGTTTACGTATGGGGAACGGTTTTAAGGGTAAAGACAAGTAGCGTTGGAAGTCAAGGGTGAAAAGAAATAGAAATCTGTATTTTTCAAAGAGGTCAAGGGCGGTCTTCAGTACATTTTCTAGGCAGCTTTAACAAATGTCGATTATCTCAAATCATCAGGCCCGCCTAGTTCGTCAGAACCTTTAGTGGCTCCAGGAAACATGCTTGGAAAACTTGGAAAGCCTCCTAATAGTTATTATGCACCCCAGAAGCCTGGGAGCTTAGATTTCAATAAGGTTGGAGGAGAACCCTGTGCCCTTTCCACATGGCTGCTTGTAGTTACAGCTTTTGTCAACACTATTTAGCCATTGAAAGATTTACACTGCTTCTTTTGCAAGATGCTATGTTGTCTTTGACACCATGAAGTCTCTGTAACCAGTAGGTTACCAGATAGTCCTTTAGTCCACTGAGATCACTCAGGAACACTGGTAGCCAGGGAAAAATGAGGGCGCTAAACTCAACTGCTGCTTTTGAGATCTCTATACTTGCTTTCTACATGGTCTGGGAGAATTGCTTAATTTGCCTAAGCCTTAATTTCTCCATGTAAATTGGATATGGAAGTGAAAGTTTACCTTCAAATTACATTGTGGAATATAAGCAATGATATTCTTTTAATGTTCTGATAGGTCTGAAATAAGTGTTAACTGTAATTACTAGTGCTGTAGAAAGCACCAGAAGTTTTAAAATGATAGTGTCCCTAAGAATTTGTTCTTTTCATTACAATGAGAGTGTTTAGCATAGCAATAGTGGAGAAGGTGCCCAAACTGGCCTTACCCTGTAGTCAGTTTGATGAATATCTTAAATGTCACCATAGAACTCTCATCCAGCAACTGATGGAAACAGAGGCAGAGACCCTCAGTGGAGCACCGAGTTGAGCTACCAAGTCCAGTTGAAGAATGGGATGAATGAGAATATGAGCAAAGAGGTCAAGACAATGATGGGGACACCCACTGAAACAGTCTACCTGAGCGAATGAGAGCTCACCAACTCCAGCCAGACAGGGAAGGACCAGCATAGGACCAAACTAGACCCTATGAATGTGGGTGACAATTGTTTGACTGAGGTCAACTGCAGGACCACTGGCAGTGGCACCAGGATTTCAAAGTTTAAAATACGCATTAGAGAGAACTTGTGGCTTCAAAATCTCCTCTGAAATGTATGAAAAAATTAACCAGCATTGAGATGTTTTGGAGAGGTGACTTCTTAGGAGTTGATCCAGTCAGGAGGTTCTGCTTTGAGGGCAGGGATAGTACCCTTGATGTACCAGAGGGTAGTGATCAAGGGAGTATGTGAGACATAGCCTGGGTTGTCTCTCCGTGGGTGCTTGCTTGTTCTTCCACCAGGAGAACAAGGAACCATTTACCTGGACAAATGGAGGAATTAAGAGAGTTCCTAGACTCCAGAGTAATTTTCTCCTTGAGTGTTGGAGTATTCAGGGACAAGATGGAGTCGGAGGTATCAGTGTTATCTTATCATAGTATGGTTAGGAGGATCAAAGCAACACACACATTGTTTGCAGCAAATGACGTTTCCTCTACTATTTCAATGCTTATTATTTCCTCCTTCAAAATTTAACTGATTACAATTGTTGCACTGTGCCTCCTGGAATGTCCAAGCATGGGTATGGCTCTAGGTTAGTTATATAAAAACATATTAAGTGATCACTAGTTTATTCATTAGCTTCTTTGGTCAATATTTATTAAATACATAATACTTTTAAAGCTTTGACTCAGGTATCCTAAAAGATACAAATGCTAACAGCATAATTTTCCTTGGTGTTAAAGAAATCCTCATGTTAAGAATTTATTTTGTTGAAAGGCACAAGAATGCCTTTGAGAAAACAACCCTTACCAGCAGCAACTATGTGGAGCAGAAGTGATTTGCTGTATTAAAATCTGCCAAGTCTATCTAAGTTATAGGAAACCTTTTACCTAAACCATGTTTTTCTTACCACTACCTTATCATATATAATCCCTCTGCAAGAGGCCAGGGAGATGATTCAGTGGGTAGGGGTAGTTGCTGACAAGGTTCAACCTACAGAACCCACATGGTAGGAGGGAACCAGCTCCATCCAGCAAGTTGTTCTGATTTTCACAAAGTTGCTGTACACACACACAAACACACAGACACACACACACACACGAGAATAAATAAATAACCATAAAAATTTAAAAGAATTCTACTGTTTAAAACAAAAAAGGCTTTTAAGAGTAGCTATAGAAGTAGGAGGCCTCTATTTTTTTTTTAATTAAAGATTTCTGCCTCCTCCCCGCCACCACTTCCCATTTCCCTCCCCCTCCCCCAATCAAGTCCCCCTCCATCCTCAGCCTGAAGAGCAATCAGGGTTCCCTGCCCTGTGGGAAGTCCAAGGACCACCCACCTCCATCCAGGTCTAGTAAGGTGAGCATCCAAACTGCCTAGGCTCCCACAAAGCCAGTACGTGCAGTAGGATCAAAAACCCATTGCCATTGTTCTTGAGTTCGCAGTAGTCCTCATTGTCCGCTTTGCTCAGCGAGTCCAGTTTTATCCCATGCTTTTTCAGACCCGGGCCAGCTGGCCTTGGTGAGTTCCCGATAGAACATCCCCATTGTCTCAGTGTGTGGGTGCACCCCTCGCGGTCCTGAGTTCCTTGCTCATGCTCTCTCTCCTTCTGCTCCTGATTTGGACCTTGAGATTTCAGTCCGGTGCTCCAATGTGGGTCTCTGTCTCTGTCTCCTTTCATCGCCTGATGAAGTTTAATATTCAGGAGGATGCCTATATGTTTTTCTTTGGGTTCACCTTCTTATTTAGCTTCTCTAGGATCACGAATTATAGGCTCAATGTCCTTTATTTATGGCTAGAAACCAAATATGAGTGAGTACATCCCATGTTCCTCTTTAAGCCATCCCACTAAAATCAGGAACACGACAAGGATGTCCACTCTCTCCATACCCCTTCAATATAGTGCTTGAAGTTCTAGCAATAGCAATAAGACAACATAAGGGGATCAAGGGGATTCGTATTGGAAAGGAAGAAGTTAAGCTTTCGTTATTTGCAGATGATATGATAGTATACAGACTCCCCTCTCTCCCCTTTTCCCAGCTCCTCATATGCCCTCTTCCCCAGATCCACTGCTCCTCCATTTCCTGAAGGAAGGATTTATTATTCAATTTGACCATCAGGGAAGAAATAAGGGACAAACAGCCTATGCCCCATCCTTTGAGCAACAAGGTGACCTTTAGGAATATGTATGGAAGAATTAAGGATGAAGGCAAGGGATTTTCGTAGCTGCCTCCTCCAACAGTCTTGATGGAGCTTCCTATTGTTATCTCAGATCGGTCTGTAGGAGGACTAGCTTACTCCAGAGAAAGTTCTATTGCTTGAGGGAGCAATTTGCTACTCATCACAAAATCACTACTGCTTTGTAGGGACTTGTCAAGTTGTAATGATTCCTGCTGGGGCGAGGACACCCTGAGTTCTCATCACAGATTCATATGCCTCCAAGATGTGCTGTTTCGGAAAACTTGAAAAGGAAAAGAACACATCACTCTTGTCTTCAGCCTGGGGAATGAGACAGCACACAAAGTTTCCAGCAAACCAACCCACGTTACCAGATTTCAGAAAGACAGTTCTTAAAAGAATAAGATATGTGTAGTTAAGCAGATATTTGACCCAGAGTTTAAGACGGCAAAGGAGATAGCTGTAGACTCAACTGAGCAACTTTGTACAGAGTCCCTTAAATTGCAATAGTGTAGTAAGAATATTTTAGTAAATCTAAATTTATCTTTCGGGACCCTTTTCCTTCTATTGAGTTGCTTTGTTCAGCTTTGATAAGAGGGTATGTGTCTAGCCTTATTGTTACTCTGTTTTTGGTTGATATCCCTGGGAGGCCTGCTCTTTTCTGAAGGGAAATGGAGATACAATGGATCTGGGGGAGAGGGGAGGGGTAAGGGAGAGAGTGCGAGGAGTGAAAGAAGGGGAGACTGTGGCCAGGATGTAATATATGAGAGATAAATAAATAAAAATATGTAGGCATCTAAAATTGTGGGGTTTTTTTTTGGGATATTTCCTCAATTCTAATAAAAGAGCATAGCACTGTGAACTCCCTACAGTACTGCTGCAGAAATGATCCACACATTTTAGATCCTCTGTTTTTGTTTTCATTCAGTTTCAGGAACATCTGTGTGCATTTATGTATGTATAAAATTCAATATTTTATTGTGTTGATTTATATTTATGTGATGATTGGTGATAAAAGCATATTTCATATATTGTTGACACAGTGAATGTTTTCATTGGAGAAAACTCTATTCAAATATTTGACTAATTTTGAAAAGGAAGATATCATTTTTAGTTAATGAGTTGTGGTTCTTTATATATATATATGATATATATGATGATTCATCCCTTATGTATATAGTTTGCAAACTTTTTTCTCCCTCCATAAGTGCAGTTTCCATGTGAAGTGTTTCACTGTCTGTGCAGAAGCTTTGTAATTGGAGATAATCTCTTATGTTTATTTCAGGTTTATTTCATCTACAGCAGAGTCCATGAAATCAATGTAAAAAAAATCATTGTGAAGATTTCTATCATATTGTCTTTTAATTGTACTGTGGCATGTCTTTCATTTAAATCCTTATTCATTTTTTTTGCTTGATTTTTATGTATAATGTAAGACCAATTTCATTCTTTGCATGTGAATATCAAGTTTCCCCAAGGATGTTTATTGGAAATATTGTCTTCTTGTGATTTCATGGTAGCTTTGCCAAAGTCAGTCAAACCTACACATGACCATTTGTTTCTGGGCTTTATATTCTTAGTCCATCGATCCATAAGACTGTCTTAATGGCAGGACCAATGCAGCTTCATAAGACATTTTGAAATCAGATATCGACACTTCAGGCTTTGTCCTTTCATTCGAGACTGACTTGCTGTTTGCAGTCCATGTGAGTCTTAACATTCCTGGAAAGGAAAGGATGAAAGTGAGCGGGTAGGAGAGCAACATAGTGGCAGAGTACATTCATAGCGTGTCTGAAGCTCTGCATTCAATCTGAGGCACAAATAAATAAATAAATAATAGTGTGTGAGAGAGAAAACATTCAATCTATCCATCACTTGACGTAGTATGGACGTCCTTCATGTAGTAACTCTTCATTCAAGAACAAGGTTACGCCCTATAGTTGTCACATTTTATTGCTTTTTTTAGTGTTTCGCTGTTTTCGGTCTTTCCCCTCTTTAAGTTTATTGCTAGATAACTTATTCTTTTTGGTGCTATTTCAAACACAGTTCTTTCCCTAAGTTCCTTTCAGACTCTGCTTGTCTATAGATATACTTCTGAGGTTTGCTGGTTTCATATCTTTGTAACTTAACTGAGTTAATTTCTGTTCTTTTAGGGAATCCAGGGTTTTCTGTCCATTCTATTTGTTGCAATAGCTAATTTTACCTTTTCCTCTCTGACCCTGATCCGGAGGTGCTTTCAGTCTTTCTCTGGCTACTTATTCCTGATTGCCCTCTTGGTGTCAATAGTCATGTTTTTATTTTCATTTAGTTTGAGATCTTCCTAGCTTGTGGTCTGATGATTTATTCTAAATAGAAACTCAGATACTTGAGGTATTATGTCAAGAGATTATGAATTTCATTTAAATCCTGTTACAGTCATCGTCTTCTGACATCACTGTGGGGAACAAAGGTTTATCAAGCCATCTCAAGCAGATGAGGATAAGAGTTCGAATTTTCCCCTTGACAATTTAGGAAGGCTCTCATTATTATTACTTGATACAGCTGGGATTTGGAGTAGGCCTCCAGTCATGTGTTCCTGTCTGGGAAGGGTAGTGTGCTATGACTCTTCGTGTGTCCTCACTGACACAGTGGACAGGACAGGAGCATAGCCTCTGACTCACTGAGACTATGGTAAAGTCCTGTGCTATAGTAGTCCTCACAGATACTGTCCCAACACAGAGCTGGGGTAGGGCATTGTTACTGCCAGGTGAGGCTCCTGGGTCTCTAATCCACCTCCAGGCGTAGCTCAGACAATGAGGGCTCATCACCACAAGGCAGGTACTACTGGTTCCCTGCTAAGTCTTTGGTAGCAAGCTGGCAGAGGATGTTGGAGTTGCGGCATCTTTCAGACTAGCCTGATGAAGGGGTAAGCCTAGCTCCCCGTTGGAATTTGGCACAAATGGAGGGATCTCACAGCTCTTCCTGTGTGTCTGGAAGTTCTACTGAATACTTTCTGTCTTGCTTTCTGCTCTTTTCTTGATATTCTGGCTAAAGGGAGGAGGCTTTGGTAGGGTTTTGTTGTTCTTGTCTAAACAAAATGATCTTTCTAAGGGGCCAACTTTTCTTTTACAATGTGATTTAGAAAATATGTATGTATGTGTATGATATTGCATGCATATGTGTATAACATCATATACATGTGTGCATATATTCGTGTGCATACGATATAATATACATATGCATATATGTAATATAATATATGTGTGATATCAGATATGTATGTGCATGTATATGTGTGTGTGATATCATACACATGCATGCATACAGATATGGTATCATATACATGTGAGTGAGTGTGTATGTGTTGTGTGTAAAACACACAGAAAGTCACTCCTGTGTTATTTCTTAGAACCCAGGATCCCTAGCTTGTCAGTTTTCTTTTCTCAATATCTCAAGCTTGTCTTACATTTGTCTTATGTAATTTCCAAGGTTTCTAGTTGAGCATGGGGAGAACTAGGGAAAAACATGTGTGTTTTACTTTTTCCAGAAGCAGAGTTTTGCTCTTAGTTTTCAACGGTTTTGAGATTTACTTACTATCTTAAGTGTGTGAATGCTTTGCCCGCATGTATGTCTGTGCATTATGTGCATACCTGGTACCCTCAAAGGTCAGAAGTAGTCATCAAATGGGGATGCTAGGAATTGAAACCTGGTCCTCTGGAACAGTGACAGTTCTCTTCACCAAAGAGCCATCTTTCCAGCTCTGGTTTGCTCTACTTTTGAACAATTCTAATTAACACATTTAGAAAATTTTTTATAAGTTAATAAAAATGATGTGCAGGGTAATTAATGGGTACAAATGAAGGTTTTTGTAATAACTGCTACAAAATTAGGATGAGAAACCTAGTATTTTGGATGCTTCTGCCCTGGGATGGAAGGAATCTAAAGATTTTCTGGGTTCTCATACTTTAAAGAACTCCAAAGAAGGCACAGAATAAGTGGTTTTCTAGTGATAGGACTTTTGAAAAGAAAGAAAATGTCAGTAATCAGCACACTTGTCCTCATGCTCTCCTCGCGATCACTGCCATAGCTGTGCAGGGAACTACTGATACATTGAAGTTTAAAGTTAAAATGTGATGCTTCTCTGCATTTTTCAATACTTTGAAATATTGGTTGGAAGACAGGCAATGGTCTGCAACATGCTGCAAGGTTTTTATTCCCCATTTAGAATTAGTTAATCCAGTGAAGTTCAGCTTCTCTCACACTAACATATGAATATGAGTCACAAAATTAAGTCAGTTCTCTTCCTGCCCCTACACAGCTGGGTGCCAATAGCTTGACATGGGAAGCCATGTAATAGACACATTGGTGTTCTGTTCCCTTTGGACAGCAGAGCAGATACTGTCTAAAACACCATAGACAGGACAGTTTCTCCAGTGAATAACAACTTTTCAGAGTCCAGTATAAAAGCAAACCTAACAAAACATACAAATAAAATAAGACCGAAGAGGAATCTATCAATTTTTCCTTTAAAAATAAATTTAAGTGATAAAGAGAAAGTTAAACTCAAAACATTTAATTTTTTTCCCAGAAAAATGGACTGGATTGTATGTATTGATTCTCAAATCTGATAATCTACCCTATGACTTTCTATATTGTCAGAAGAATATGTGTTTTGGAGACATCATTTGAAAAAGAGTTGTGTAAGAATGAAAACCTAATTAGTAAACTGGGTGGTGGTGGCACATGCCTTTAATCCCAACACTCGGCAGGCAGAGGCAGGCGGATCTCTCTGAGTTTGAGGCCAGCCTGGTCTACAAAAGCTACTTCCAGGACAGGCTCCAAAACTACAGAGAAACCCTGCATTGAAAAAAACAAACAAATAAAAAACAGCAAAGCAAATCTAAATGTAATTGGTGATTGAATTAGGTTAAAATTATATATTAGAAAGAGAACAATCAAACAAAGAGATAAGGTCCCAATAGTTTTGAGTATTCCAATTATATCAGAGAATTTCTGGACAGAAGACATCAGATTTTAACATTTTAACACAAAAAGAAAGATAATGTTTCCAACTGTGTTAGAAAATATTTTCATGTCAAGAACATTTACTTGCTAATATTGTATTTACATGCTATGTATTTTTGAGCAGCTGAGAAATCTTTGGGTTCTAAGTCTGCCAAACACAGATTGGAATGTTCTCTCCATTGTCAGCTGTTTCGTTTTGAAGTAGCTCTTCAACCTTCGGTTTGGGTTTCTGCTACATGATGATATCTAATCAAACCTTTGGAGAGCACTTTCATTTTGTAATATAGAAGAATGAGACATTTTTACGTGCAAACTTTTATTGAGGAAGTTGTTTAATGTAATTTAGATATGTATTAAAGTACTTTGGCACTTTTCTTGTACCCTGAACAGTACAAAAATGGAAACCAACTGTTCTTCTTATCAGGAACCATACACCTGTGTGATAGTACATGTGACTACTGTGTGAGTTAAGTTGCATTGTGGAGTTATAAAATTCTGCAGACATTCATCAGCAAAAATTTACGTGCTAGAGTGGATTAATTGGGAACAGCTTATAAAAGAAATAATATAGACATGTTCTTCTAGGCTAATATTTCCCACAGATTTTCTTTATTAATTTTGCTTCTTCTTGGTATCTATTGTCATTTCCTCTTTCTTTAGCGAAATATTTGACCATGTCACCTGCATATCATCACAGATTCAAACCCATGTGGATGATCTTCTAATATCACATAAGCCGGATTCAGACTAATACACAAACAAAAGAGTGATTGGTGATGTTAAAGTCAAAGGCTGCAAATGTAGTTTATACTTCATGGTCCTAATAGCCTATATTTGTAAGTCCTATGAAAATAACTTTGCTAAGTTACAAGCTTCAGAACATAGCATTCACCTAGGCTCGGGGTCTAATTTACTAAAACATTTTGTCAATGTTCATAGATGTGTAAATCATTTCTATCACTCTGAAAAAGGATTCAGGAGTTCCAAATGTTAGAAAGCCATGCAGTACCAACACTGCATGTTACTTGATAATCTAAAGAAAATAAATGAACATTTTAGAGGATGTGCGACAATATTTTATATGAAACCTATTACTATGTCCATAGTGATTCAAATAAATGTTCATCTTTTATTCTTTTTTTTTAATTTTCGAGACAGGGTTTCTCTGTAGTTTTTGGTGCCTGTCCTGGAACTAGCTCTTGTAGACCAGGCTGGCCTCGAACTCACAGAGATCCGCCTGCCTCTGCCTCCTGAGTGCTGGGATTAAAGGCATGTGCCACCACCGCCCGGCATAAATGTTCATGTTTAAATAGATAAAGTTTATAAATTAAATAGACTACCTAAAATCAAACCAAATTTCACCTCTAAAAGATCTTACATCAACAGCTAATCACTGAATAAATCCTTTCAAGATTCAGTTTTAAAACTGAAGAAAGTGCTGACCTGAAATGGTCACTTTGTAGGATCCTCGGGAGAGTTCAAGAATAAGGTTCTTAGCAGAGTACAGGTACACAAAGACTAATCTGTCTGTGAGTATGTAGGGTGCTGGATGTTAGTGATTGAGGTGGAATTTATAAAGTTCTCTCTATGTAGTAAAGAGAGTTCGTTCCAGAAGTCCTGGCTGTTAGCCAGCATGAAATATTGTTGTGGAAAGTAGCTGAGAGTTAATATGCCTAAGTATCAAGCATTGCTTCTAGCATAATTTCTCATATTCATCAGTTTAAAGTTCATAACGAACATATGAGGCAAATGGGAATTATGGCATCCACCATATAGAGCGAGGCTTTTAAAACTTTTACCACTCATGTTTTTTTTTCTCTTACAGAAATCTTGTCAACCCTAGGTATATAAATCAAACATTTTCTGATAATAAGCCATAAAGAAACTCATTTAAACCAATTCTTTATTATACATATATTGTCATTTATTAAAAGCTAAAATAAATGTATATAATAATGAGATAATTGCACATTTTTTACCTAATTGATTAAATCTTGGCTGAATATTCGATATAACAATACATGGAAATAATCAATATTTTTTTCTTTTTAAAAATTTATTTATTCTTCTCTTATATATTACATCTGACCACAGTTTCTCCTCCCTCCACAGTCCCTTCTCTCCATCTCCCTTCTTTCCCAGATCCACTCCTTCTCCCTTTTCTTTTAGTTTCCCTTGAGAAAAGAGCAGACCTCCCAGTGACATAAAAGCATAACAAATAAGACCAGGTACATACCCTCATATCAAGGCTGAACAAGGCAACCCAGTAAAAGGAAAAGAGTCCCAAAAGCATGCAAAAGAGTAATATGCGCATACGTCCTACCTCTCACAGTTAGGAGTTCCACAAAAAACCCACACTAACCAACCACAGCACATATGCAGAGGACCTAGCCAGACCCTGCACAGCTCTGAAATTGCCACTTCAGTCCAGGGGAGCCCCTATGAGCCCTGCTTACTTGATTCTGTGGACCCTGTTCTCCTGGTGATTTGATCTCTCTGACTTCCGCTCCCTTCTCAGCAGGACTCAGCAAGCTCTGCCTAATGTTTGGCTGTGATCTCTGCATCTGCTCCCATCAGTTTCTAGATGAATTCGGTGATGACAATTATGCTAGGCTCTGGTCTATGAGTATAGCAGGATGTCATTAGGAATCATTTTTCAGAGTTGATGACCTGGGAATGTTGCTTCACATAAATGTGCTGTACAAACGGACCAAAGGATATTCAAGACCGTCTTAGAAAGTGTTAGAAATTACCTCCTGATCCCAAACCTAAATTAATTTAATTTTTGAAATTTTTCAAATCAGAAACTCAAATCAGAAAGCTTAAAAACAAACATAATACAAGGCACATAAATTTGCTGGCAGTGTATTGTGATGGTTAGTTTTAACTATCAATTTAGCACAATCTGATATCTTCTGAAACATGAGGGGCCATCTAGGTGTGTTAGGCCTGAGGGCATATCCGTGAGAGATTATCTTGATTGTCTTAATTGATGCGGGAAAATATGACAGCCTAAAAGTGGGTGGCACCATCCACTGGGTTGATCCCAGGAAGTACTGTGTACCCAGCAGAAGCCAGAGAACTTTATATAAACATGCACACATTCATTCTTTCTCTTCTCTTTATGTAGATGTTAAGTAGCCTCTTCAAGCTCCTATAGATGTCCCCACAATGAGGGACTAAATCCTAGAATTTATTATATTCTTTTTTCTCCATTAAAGTTTTGTTTGCTGTTCTCTTTTGTTTCTTAATCACAGCTCCAGAAATGAAACTCAGACATAGGGATAAGTGTCAGGAAACTATTAATTCTTTGTTTTCCACAAGTAGACCATTAGAGTTATGCGATCAGAGAACATGATATATTTAGTAAAAACACAGCAATAACTAGCCCATAGAAGCATAGAATATAAATTAGAATGTTTTAGCTGTATTCATTGATAGTACATAGGGTAACAGAATGTATGTTGCAGTTTTCTTATGTGTTCAGAACCAAGGCTGCATTGAACATGTGATAAAGCACAGGTAAACATTAGATAATTGGGGATCTGGCTCACTTGATAAGATGTGTACCAAGCTAGCATGAAAACCTGATTTCAGATTCCTAGCACCCCATATAATAAAAAAGCAGAGACATGAAAAACAATGAACATAAAAGGTGAGGCATGAGAGTGTGTGGCTGTAATTCCAGTGGTGGGAAAGGAAGGACAGGAGTCTCTCTGGGGCTCTCTGGCTAAATAATTTGTGAGTTCCAGGTTCAGTGAGAGATTCCGTCTCAAAAAATAAGGTAGAAGGCTCACACACATGAAACACACACACACACAGAGAGAGAGAGAGAGAGAGAGATCTATCCCTTAAACAATTGAATTAGTACCACACAAACAGCAAAAGACCTACACTCTAGAGTGCTGACCACTCAAAAATCTTGTTTAAATATCAAAAATATCATCTAATGTGGATAAATAAGTCAAAATGGTAACATACCATAGCCCAAGTATCCTATCTAGATAAGTAAAAAATTCATTGCTCTTTAAGGATTTGGCAGTTTGAAATACAAGAACTGCAAGAGTAGGTGCTGCTGTGGAGAAATTAGAGTGGATCAAAGTAGGTGACAGAAGAAAACAGTATAACAGACCATAGTGCAAATAGTGAGGGTAGCTCCTCAGAATACATGGACCAGATAGAAAAGAAAAAAAAAATACATAGCAGGTCATTTGAATTGTCTCCTAAAGGATAAATGGAATTGCTTTTCAGGCATAGAGTCAGAGGGTCAGTGACAACCACGTCTTTAAACACTGATTCAGGGCAAACACATGGTTCGGTGACAGATTGCAGACACTTAAAATCCACTCTGGACTTTCCTGGGATTAGTGAAAAGCTATATACATTGCTTCAAGAGGTTAGGATGCCTGACGTTCCCCTGCTAAAATTAGCGTAGGCTTTAGCTGTAGTGTCAAAAGATTTGGGTGAACAATATCATGTCAATACTTAAAATATACATTGAACTCTTTCAGCTTCCTTCATTTCTTCTAAGTAAGTCAGAATATATTACAAATGTATGTGTATTTTATAAATTAAAATAGAACAACAGAGGAAAAACATCTACACATGTAATCATGCACTCATATGCTTGCATATGTGTGCCCCCCAATTTAACATTAGAAATAAATGTTTGAGTCCAATATGTGATGGCAGAGGCCTGAAATTGAAATGCTTAGAAGGCTGAGGCATGAGGATCCTTTGTTTGAGACCAAGCTGTGCTACATAGTGAGACCTTTCTCACCATTAAAAGAAAAGAGATAAAAATAGAGAAAGGGAGACATAAACAGAGAGGGAACAAAAAAGAGAAGGAGGGAGAAAGTGATTTCAATCCGGGAATATCTACAATGCTAGCACTTGGAAGCTTGAGGTAGAAGGGTCTTAAATTCAAGGTCAGATTGGTCTACAGAGAGGCACCCTATTTCAGGATGGTTTTTAAGAAAGAAAGAAAGGAAAGAAAGAAAAAAGAAAGAAAGGAGGGAGGGAGGGAGGAAGGAAGGAAAGAGAGAAAGAAAGAAAGAAAGAAAGAAAGGAAGGAAGGAAGGAAGGAAGGAAGGAAGGAAGGAAGAAAGAAAGAAAGAAAGAAAGAAAGAAAGAAAGAAAGAAAGAAAGAAAGAAAGAAAGAATAAAAATGCAACTTTAAGACTATAGTGTTGAGGACCAGGCTACTGATTTACACGTGTAATTCTTCTTTGCAAAACTCCCTGTAATCAATCACATAGAAGGCAGCCTCGCCCCTCTAGGGCCTGTTTGCCTTGGTATTGTATATTTCAAGAAATGAAACTAAAAGCACAATTCCAATAAGAGGTAAGAAGAGTAAAGAGCCCAATCAGCAAGGATCAAGAAAGGGCAATCAAAGACAAATGAGCGAATCTACACAATGAGATCCAAAGAATGGGCCAGACTCCTGCAGGGTTCCCTACACAGGAGATAAAGAAGGAAGTGGCTGCGAGACAGGATGTTCCTAATCTAGCAGAGATAAGCCATGGAGGCCAATGGAACAACTATGTGTGTTGTCAGGGAGGTGTGAACAGGTCCCTGTGGAGCAGTGAAAGAAGAGGAGACCCTTGACCTCTTGTGCTCTGAACAGGGCAGGAGCATCGCTGGGGTCACATGGCTGGAGCATGCAGGTAGACAGCAATGTGCGCTGTGCTCACATTGTATCTGATGGAAGGATAGATTTCTAAAGGTTGGAGAGACATGTACGCACAGAAAGGACATGCCATGTTTGAGAGACTGACAGTGAGGTTAGGTTGGAACGCCCTGAGTTAGGAGTTAGCTGCTCACGTAAGTCTTCTCCTACAGGATAAAGTATATCTAATTTCCAGTGTCTCTTCGTTCTGCCTATCATTTCTCCTGCATTTGACACTTTTTGGTTGCAATTGTCAATAAACATGAAAAACCACCAATCCTTTGTTATACACTAAGCATTGACTTTTATTCTGCAAAGCAAAATTTCAACAAATGTAATTTCCACACTTAATCACTCCTTTTTGCTGTTATTACTCAGGAGTTGGACATAGTTTCACAATGGGAGTTACATGAGGTGCTCTGATGGGCATGACAGAGCAGTCTGCACTTCTTGGGGAGAAGAACAGAAGCAAGGGAATTGCTCAATATCGAGAGAAGAGCAAGTACCACCAGTCTACTTCAGCCTTCCTTCCCTGTGTTGTAGAGGTTGGAGCTGCCCTGTCCACACTGGCAATAGTATTGCTTTGGGAATTCAGCAGCATCTCTCTCCTCATTACTCAGGCCAGATTACCAACATGGCTTCCACTTACTGAGATGCAAACTTGGCACCAAAGACTCCATTTTGGTTTACTCCATTCAGTGTAAAAGTTCTGCCCATAATAATGACCAGCCATAAAGTTCATTTTAACAACATTCCATGAATGTTGTTAAAAATGAAACGAATCAAGGGTTCAGTTTCATTTTTCAAGATAAGAAAACAGAACTTTAAAAGGTTAAGTAACTGAAGTCCAAAGGTGAGAGAGTCAAAATTCAAAAGCCACATGCTTCACTCCTGATACATATCGATTATATTCTGCTCAGAACTCTGGTTACAATTATGAGTAAGAGTGACTCAGACCATCCTCTTTGGAAAATCTTGCTCATCAGAAGATTTCAGCAGTTTATGTTGGGAAATAGGGAAAGTACTTGAGCTGGTAAGGAAGGCAATGTTATACAAAGCCTCTTAATATTTGCCACAACTTCAGGATCTAAGGAGAAAGGAAGGAGAGTTGCCTAGAAAGAGCAGAAGAGATAAGGACGTCTGTATGTCAAGGAAGGAGGGAGCTGACTAGACTGGAGGGATTGTGTTATTTAAAGTGGTATGCTAGAGGAAGAAAAACAACAAGGAAATTATAAGTGTTAAAACACCTGATGCATTGTGAACTACCTGTTTCTTATCAGGTATGGGCCCGTGGAATTCTCACAGCAAACTAGCCAGGTACCTACAATGCTCCTATTTTATGAGAAGGGGAAATATGAATTTGACTGTTCGTTTGTGGTAACAGTAGATCAAGTCTGGAATGACTATGTCTCCTCTCTCCCTGTAACTGGTAACCACTCAGTTCAAGCTGTCTTCTACAGATTAAAAGTATTAGAAACCATAGCAACATAGAAACACTCAGCACATAACAAATGTATATGGGATGCAAGGATATCTAAGAACAGTGTGTGATTCAGGACAAGAATGCTTGGGAAAACACTTCCTTACAGGAGTCAAAAGCTAAACGGAGATGCATATGTGAATGCATAGTTCGGCAAAATGATAATTTATTTAAAAATAGAAAAGAGACATTACTAGGAGCCTGTGATCCATGCAGAAATGAGTTTCACTCTCAATTTAAAGTTACCAATTTGTCTTGCTAATAATATGCACTGACAGCATTGATAATTATTAACTACCATTATTGAACATATGTAGAGTCAAAGAGCAAGTTGTTTCTCAGCACCTTGAATTTTTTATCAATTGCAAGATTCTTAAAAATATTTTTAATATTTTTTCATTGTGTGTGTGTGTGTGTGTGTGACATAGTATATGAATGTAAATCAGAGGACAGTCCTAGCCTTGTTTTTTCCTCTACCACAAGACCTAAAGATTGAAATCAAGTAACTGGGCTTGACAACAGGTACCTTTACCTGCTAAGCAATCCTGCTTCCTGTCCTCCATTTTCTATTTTGTTTATGATAAAGTTGAGGCCCAGAGAGTTTATTTAAACTCATTCTTTTTACTAAATCACTTGTCTATTTTGACCGACCGCTTATTATCACAGGAAGCTAGTGGGCCATGCTGTACTGACGTCATCCCATTAAGAAAACAAACTTTTGTCTGAGGTAGCATATAGCTTTGTCTCTGCCAACCCTGGAAATAAACTTCCAATTTTACAGAGATACTGAAGTTGGTGTCAGGTCTCTAGCCAACATCTCCACTTTTGAATATATTACAAATGTGTTGTAATGTGTCTAGGGTTGGTTTGAAACCTCTGAAGCCCCACCCACCCCCAGCTTTATCTTGGTCTCAGCATTTGCAACAAGGTAGTTGGATTCAATACCTGGGGTCTTTTCAGTTCTGTGATAATCTGAGTCTTAGATGCCAGTTTCTAAGTCTCACAGGGCTAACACACCTCCATCCATGAGTTTACTGTATTTTATATTCTTTACTGATAATTTCTGGAAATCTGTATCAAGAAATGAGCATCTCCTGCTTCTTTCTTTTTCCTGAGTTTCAGTGCTCACGGCGTCGCTGTTAATAGAAAGGAACACCACTCTTAGTAGCTTCAGGCAGCCTCCCTTCATGAGTTTATCAGTGTGCCCTGTTTGGTGCTTCCACTGTCCTAAATGGTGATATTGACCTCCTGACTTTGTCACTTCCTCACAAATCATCACATGTGGAGCCCAGAAACACGACAGAGACAGTTATCTCTTCTTCTTAAAAGATAAAGAACTGTCCTAAGATCCTCATTCATTGTGAAGCACTTGAAATCACGCTGGAGGGCTCCTCGGAAATCTGCTCTCAGGACTGGGCCAGGCAGAATTGAAGCCTGTTTTCTCTCGTCCACACTCAGCTGACAACTCAGAAACAATGAGGTGAAGTGACTGATAGTCTGCTTGCCTCTTCGTCTCCAGGCTGGAAGACAGGAAGAGATACTTCCGGGGAGTGAGAGAGAATCTAGGTTCACCCTGGATCAAGTCCCAGCAATATCCAGACTCAATGTTTACGTGTAGAAGCCAAGGAAGTTTCCGCCAGCTTTGGCATGATTAATACGTACGTCGAGAGCCATTTCTCGGCAATTTACAATGAAACCCAACAGGAAGGTAAATAACTGTGGAGGCTTGGCTTTCATTTCTGGGTAAAACAGTAATCTCAAAGCTGCTCAAACAAAGAGGATGAAACAAGAGGAGGTATGGTCAGAAAACTTCCCCTGGTTGTTGGGATTTGTCTCCGGTTTTTGGTTCGCTTAAGTAGTCATATACATGTGCAACTTTACTTAACCCCACAAATCCGGACATGGTGAACATGATTCATCTGAGAATCAGCCATTGCAATGACCTATGTCTAAATGTTGGTTTTAGAGTCACTTGATTTTAGAATTGAAAAGAAAGGGTGGCAAATCATGGTCTCTGCCTCCCTGAGTCATTGTTCCTTACCTACGTAATACCTGTGATCTAGCTGTGATCCATGCTTGGAAGCCGGCTTGATTTAAAACTCTAGACAGTGTTGAGTTTCCTGGAATAGAGGTTAGAACAGGAATAGACACAAAGTCCTACTCGGTGAGATGAGTAAAAAGTGGATCAGCCATTAGCAAGAAGAATTTTAAAGGTTACAAGGTGACAGATGCCTCAAAGAGATATTTGTGTAGGCTGCCATTGAGATAAAATCTCGAGGCGAGTTTTCCCCAAAGTTCTAAGACAGTGAAAATGTTCACAAAGATGACACAATTTCCTGTCATCCAATTTTTAAAAAAGCTATTACTTTCATCTCAGCCCACCAAAAATGTTTCAACAGTCTGCTACACAGAATATTGCCCTTTGAGGAGTTATAGATCATGCGGAGGGCAGACTGCCTGAGACCTCAGAGTCTTGCGGGGAAGACAAACATATGTATGTGCTTTAAATCAGGCTCAATTTGGATGAGTTCCAATGTCATTTCCTCATGCAATCCGGCTGTGGCGTCCCAAATGTGGGTTTATAATGCCTCATCTGGATACCCATGTCATGCTAATACAGCCAAGATTGCCCATTACTAACTGATCTCAAGTCTTCCTTTCCCAATAATCAAATTCCAGTTTGATTTGCACTATCATTGCACACACTGGAATAATGCTCTTCCTCACACCATCCTTTACAACCATCTATCAACATAGGTGTCAGTCACTGTTCTGCCCAGATGGAAGCAACTGAAAGCATTGGGCGGCTTGTGGTGGCACACATGGGTAGGGCATGCTGAAGAGGAAAGAGGCAGGGAGATTAGAAGAGGGAGGCCAGCCTGACGGCTCCTTAAAAACCTCCAAGAGTTTGCCACAGTAAGCAGCTCACTTACGACAGAAGGAATAGATGGTGGTGATTGTTTGTATACAGGTGTCTTGCAAAGCAACTTTCAAAGACTCCTGGATAGAGAGAGCTCTGCCAGGCAGGCCTAACTTCCTACAAGCTCGTGGTATCCCACAATAGTGCCAACAGCCAGGGAACAAACCCCCAGACATCAGACTGTGGGAATATTTTGGTTTCAAACCATAACACAACGTGACTCACTTGTGGCCAAAATGAAGTAAGCCATTTTTTCTATAGGTTCCGCCTTCACTCTACTTCTCTTTTTAACCCTTGAATAGCACTCCATAAGACAGTTCACGGGGAAGATGAGATGGGAGGTACCCAGGTTTTATCTTGGACCTTATGATAGATGTCTTTGGCAAAAGGGAACCATGAGCTAACAATAGCAAAGCAGTATCATGAGTCTGAAGACTGTAAACTTGGTGGAAAAGGATGGTCAGATCTAATACTGTATCACTGCTACAGAACTTGAAATAAGACAAATAGATATATCTTCTAAAACTGTAATGAGTTTTCTCATAAGTGCAGTCAAGCTGTTTCACGACCAAGTATTCACCCATAAAAACCCATTGGTGTGATTTCTTACTCAGTTTTTTTAATTTTTCGTATTTACAGATCTTATTCTACTTAACGTAACAGGGACGTAGTCTTCATTCTCACTTTATGGATTAAATTCTCATGTTCAGGCATTTACCATGAAAGCAGAGTGGTGAATGGGATAGGCAAGATGAGCTTCTAGATTGGGAAGATCTTGTTATGGCCAAAATATTAACCAAATAAAGAGTTTTGTTTGGCCCGGTGGTGATGGTGCACACATTTAATCCCAGCACTCGCAAGGCAGAGGCAGTGGATCTCTGTGAATTCGAAACCAGCCTGGTCTATAGCGTGAGTTCTAAGATAGCCAGGACTACACAGAGAAATCCTGCCCAAGAAAACAAAACAAAACAAACAAATAAACAAAACTCAAGAGTATTGTTTGTTGTGTTTTGGGGACTCTAGGGTTTGAACTGAGTACTTTGAGCAAGCACTGTGCCACTGAGCCTAAATGGAGTTCTGAAGGGAAGGCCAAACTATGCATGCACAGAAAGAATGCAGAAAGAAAGCTAATGACATGGGGAAAAGGGGGGACCATAAAACTTGTGAATTAGTGGCTTCACATGGGTAAAAATATGAAATTTGAGGTGATGGGAGGAGCTGACTGGAGCTGTGCCTTACAAAGCTCTGGGAGTTGTATATTAGTTTGCTTTCACTTCAGATCTTTCTCTTCTGCTTTCTCTAATGCATTTTTGCAAACTCCAACTGCAAAGGAGCTGCTTCTGGGAAACAGTAGCAATGAGTAGAAAATCAAGATGAGGAAAATGAGATTTCTGAGTGAACCACTGCTAGTTGGCAACACTGCCCCAGTGACCAGCATTTGAAGAGCTGGTGGGGTTAGAGAGATGGTGCTGACCTGGCAGGAATGCAGGATTGCAGCTAGGATGAAAGGCACAGGGGTCAGTACCAGCCAGAGCAGCCTCAGTATCCTGCGCCCCTCTGCCCAGGCCAATAGGGTCAATAGCTTGCTCTCATAGCCAGGGAGAGAAGTGTTTTCCCTACATTTGCAATCTATGACTAAGCTCATCTTTCCCCAGTGTTATGACACTTTTATTGCCATTCATTTTATTGCTTGTTCATCTTAGACCTTCGCTGATACAGAACTCAAGGCAAATGAGAGAGAGTTTGTACTGTTGGAAGTCATGTAAGAGGTATTATCTCCAGGACAAAATCCAAATGCTCATGAGGTACTTGTCAGCCTGGCTCGTGCCTACCCTCTCACATTGTTCTGCCTTTATTCTCATCCTGTGGCTACTTTATCATAACATCTAAGGAGTTTTATTGGTTCATTAGCCCATAGTTGCCACATCTGACTCATCCTGAAATATATTTGATGTCCACAATGTAGTACACAAAGTGCACATTCAGGTTATGCAACTGCCTATGAAACTCTGACAGTGCAATATATGCTTCTGTAAATCAACTAAAAAGAAAGCTTCTTGTCAATATATTTAGCCCTCTCTGTGTCCCTCGCCCAATGGCATACCCAACTTTCTTTTAGATATGATACCCTTTTACCTAACTATTCTCATGCTTCTCTTAATAGTTTTGGTATTTTTAAGTATACACCCAAGCAGAGATTTAGTGCTTATTGCTTATCTTTTAATAGTATGATATGCAAATATTTTGAATATTAAATATATTTTCATGTTTACTTTGTCAGGTGTAGTGGTACATATCTTTCGCCCTACCACTCAGGAGGCAGAGGATAGGGGATCTCTATGAGTTTGAGGTCAGTCTGGATTGATGGTGTCTAGAATGTTCAGCGTTTAAAGATGTACAGGATAAGGAAGATTGAAGAGAGGAGTATAGAATAATGTCTTAAAAAATACACACACACACACACCAGGCACCAACAGTAGTCACTTGGTAAAGAGGAAAGTCAAGGGAGTGCCCCCCCCACAGAGAGTTATGTAAAGAGAATATTTCAGAGAAGAGTGATCACTGTGCCAAAGGTGGCTGCGACTCAAATAAGCCAAAAGTATACCTTTACTCACTGGACCTAGGATAGTGGAAGTCACTGTGGATGTTTTGGAGGCACGGTAGAAACTGTGTAATCTACATCAATGGAATATAGAGGAATGGAATTAAAGACTACTTTATGTGTTAATTTTTTAAAATAGTAATTTAGTTCTAAAGTTTCTCCCTTTTCTCCCTCAAAATCCTCCTATATAGCCCCTCTCCCCTTTTTCAAATGCATGGCCTCTTTTATGAAGGTTATTGCATGCATGTACCTATTTGTATATACGTATATACCCCCGAATATAACCTGAGTCCATATGTTACTTGTATATCTGTTTCCAGGACTGGCCGTGTGGCACTTGACCACCGTTTAGTGTGCTCTTTCTTAAGGAGGACAACCTCTCCTGCTCCCAGCCTTGCTCCACTAAGGCTACATTTTTGGGAAATATTATTCTGTAAATTCACAGTAAAGGGGTGCTGCAGAAAACAAGTGTCCTGGGAGGGTTGTTTTGGTTGCTGTTTATTGTTTAGATGAGAGAAAAAACCTGCATATCTCCAGACAGAGAAAGAAATCGCTGATTTACAAATAAAGAATGATAAAGCATGGCCTTCAAACAATCTTTTGGTACGCAAACTCAATGGCTGTTTGTATATTTGATTCTTTCAACCACAAATCTAAACGATAATAATTATCCTTATTTTTTTATTCAGTTCAATTACATATGGCTTATAGGCAATTAGCAGGATGGAACTATAAACTTGGTGGTCAGTAACAGGACTTTGTATTTCATTAGCCTCATAAGGGGTTAATAACCATAGGATGCTTAATGAATTACTGACAGGGAGAGCCTTTGTAATGCTGATGCTGAAAAAGACTCTGCCTTATTCTTAACACAGAAAGATAACACTCTACTGATAGATTTTAGAGACTTGTAGCAAGTGTTTAAGTAAAGGGACAGGCATTCTACTCAGCCCTTAACCACACAGGATGCCTAAAACAGCATCCTTCCTGTCGTTAATAAAAATAACAGTTAAGCCCTCTGTGTGACCCCATAAGACAGTACTGCTGTGAAGGACCATCAATAAGCAAGCATGCCTTGCATCACGCTCTAGTGATAGATTCACCAAGCCCACCTCATCATTAACCATGTAAAACAGCATCCATATTCTTATTTCTTCCCATGATTTATTTGCTAAGCTTTTCTTTCCCCTTCCTTTCTTCAACTACTAAGCTTTCTCACAGCTTCTGACTGTAGAGGTTGGAATTAGAGACTGGATTCTCCCTGGATCAGTCTTCCCTGGCAGGAGAGACCTCAACAATAGCCATGTTCTCTTTAAATAGTTTCAAAAGGAAATTCAAAAGCTCCTACACAGTCTCCTCTATCAGTAGACAGACTCCTATAACCTACACACAATGTAAATAGGTCCATGGACTGATCGGTTCTCTTTGAGAGCACTTTCTTTCTCATCCACAGCCTTCTGTAGACTGAGAAGACAATCACCTTTCAACAGCACTGTTTGCAACTCGTTAGGGAACAAAACATTAATTAATGAAATGGAAAGTTTAGGGTTTTGGAAAATCTGCACGTTTCCTTTCTGAATGAAAATGGAAAATCAAGAGCGATGGTGGGTGTATAGTGCTTTTTAAAAATAATAGTTATGGGCATTCACCCATACTTTCACACATGAAAATATATACTATTTAACTAAGCATATTAATTAAAGAGATTCTATGTACACTGTTCTGTGATGCATCCATGTGGACAAGTTAGAAAGTATCTAGAATTAAAGGTTCCTAATCTTTAGAGCTGTGGTGGTCATGTTCAAAGCTGTGATGTGTAGGAAATTCAGGAAATTCTGTCAGGAATCCCTTGTTCTGGATGAACTCTTCTCACTTATTTTCCATAAGCCAGCATTATTCAGAAATAAGCATTCAGGTAGTTAGAGTGTTGCTTTTGTCTGGTTTGTTTTCTTCATCTCCCACTATGCCTTGCGAACATATTCTAGACACTGGTTCATGCATGTTCCAGGTCTCATCAGGGAAACATTTGTGAAATATTCTTTCTGCTACTGCTCCTCACTGGCTGGATTTTACCCGACTGAGATTTTGCCTTGGGAGATAATGTTAAGTAGGCAGACAGGAGAATTCGATGATTATATTTGATAAACGAGCAGTGTAATGTCCAAGTTCATTAAATCAGTAATGAGAAGTAGGCATTTGATTTAGAGTAGAGACTTCTGGCCATAGCCCTACCTCCCTTTCACATCACTAATGCTCTTTGTGAGCCATGGCTTTTCCCCCTGCAGCTGGAATTAGATAAGGGATATCGTAGCTCTGGGGAGTTACTAAGAAACCCAGGAAAGTCACAGAATAGGGGAGAGATTTGCTTCTATGGGAACCCTGCAGATGGACTAGGGGAGAGGAAAGTGATAGATAACATGGCTTAGACATCAAGCTAGGACAATCTCTCTTTATCAATGGGTTTCTGAATGAAAAGGACACAGTAGCCAACTCAATCCTGTTAAAGTGAAAACATCTGGGTTTTATGCTGGTTAATGTCTGCTAGGATTTCCTTCTGCTCTGTCTGCTTGGAGAGATTCAACTGGTGTCCTCAAGGATTCCCTCTGCATGTCTCGGGCTTATCTTGATTAGCTGCTTTTTAAGGCCACCTTCTGCTCCCTCCAGCCACAAGGGATAACGACAACAAGCGTTTCTCTCTCACTTTGGAAAACTGCCTGCCTTTCTTCCAAAAACTGCTTATGTAGTCTCAAATGTAAAATCATTATCATAGTATATTTTATGCCCAATGCCTCTCTGTGAATAGGAAGATGGTAGAGACCGAAAGTATTTGGGGGAGTACAATGGCTATTTTAAAATTGAGTATGGTAGAGAATGGCTGTTGTAATGTAACAGGGCTGCGTCAGACAGAAGTATTTCTCTTGAGTTACTACAGACAAAGATCAGAGCAACCCATCATATAATTTATTATTTGGTTTTACATGTAGTACATTTGTGAAGAAGTAGGCAAGAAACTTGACTGAAATTTTGCTTGCACTAATCATATAGCTTTCCTTTTCCTGGTTGTGGGAAGAGATCAGTATTCTTCAATTGTAATTGATGCTGATGTTAAAGAGGAAAACATGTTAACTTGTTCTTCACTTCTCCCCCTGTTCCCTTCTATTCCTACATAGACCTTGGCCACCCTGGTTCTTCCATTATTTGTCCTCTACAGCAAGAGAGCCCTTGTTTTTGCAGGTGTTATTTTCACTGTTCTGATGTGGGCATCTGCTCTATGTAACATTCTAGGCTTCTTTATATTCACGGACTTCAAAACACTATGAGCTTTGTTGCTCCTGGATTATTGACCTAGGCTATCCAATGGTTAAATACAATTTTTGAGGATTACTTTCTGGCATCACTCTAACCCTTTTGTGAGTATCATGGCCTTGGAGCCTCTAAAGAAAAGAGATATGTGAACCTCTTAGGTCTGCTCAGCAGAAAAAGCTACTGAGGCAAGGAAAAGTGAAGTAAGTTGGCTGAAGTTGAAGTTCTAAAAAAGTGGAATGACCAGGTTTTAAACACAGGTGGCCTGACGTCACAAGTCATGCTGTAAAACTGTTTCTCACTGCATCCTAAGAGGCCACAAGGGAGGAGTAGACTGCCAAAGCTGAGTGGGCAGGAGGCCAAAGAGGCATTTTCAAATGGAGAGGACAGAAGTCCTCCTTTAAATTGTACGATCGTCTCTAGAGAAATAAAAAAGAAAGATAACTCTGGCAAACCATGGGAAAACCTAACAGGGAGCAGAGGTCCCCAGCATCCATCAAAATCAAATGGAGTAAAGCATCAGATAAGCTGAGAAAGGCAAGCAGTAACTCAGCAGGCAGACCTCCAGGGAGAAAGGCGAGTCACAAGAGTCATGGAAGCAGTGTGAAAGAACCAACAACTTCTCTCAGGGAATTCAATACTCTGTGTGAGCTGGTTAGGTTCCTTATGGACAAAATGTCTCTTTCCTACCTGAGAGTATACAGATGTAAATGTCATTTAGTTTGCAAGTCATTTACTTTTCGTTATGTTTATAATACTGGCATCTTCTTCCTTTCAATGGAATACTTCTTAAACTCTGCCTGGCATCAAGTCAGTTCGCACGGAGTTTCAGGTTAAGGCATGAATGAAAGCCACCCCTAAGCATCAGCAGGACAGTGAGAACTCAAACAACAGGATCCCTTTCAATAGTCAAAGGGCATAAAGCTACAAAATGCACACAGTGACCTTCAAATTCCCAAGGAATGGCTTCCTCAACCTTCCTAATGACACAATCTTTTAATACAGTTCCTCATGATGTGGTGACCCCCAGCCATAAAACTATTTCATTTCTACTTCATAATTGTAATTTTAAAACTCTTATAAATTTTTTTTTTTTTTTTTTTTTTTGGTTTTTCGAGACAGGGTTTCTCTGTGGTTTTGGAGCCTGTCCTGGAACTAGCTCTTGTAGACCAGGCTGGTCTCGAACTCACAGAGATCCGCCTGCCTCTGCCTCCCGAGTGCTGGGATTAAAGGCGTGCGCCACCACCGCCCGGCAAACTCTTATAAATTTTAATTTAAATATCTGATATACACAATATCTGATCTGTGACACACACATTGAGAATCACTGGTATAGATGCATTACACAAGATACAAAACTTTACCTTCTGAAGAAAATGAACATGGGCCACTGGAAATAACATAAGAGGTCAAGAAAAAATGATAATCATTAAAATTTTGCTGTCAGAATGGTTTCAAGCAGTTTGGAGAGGGAGGGGGAGCACCTGTGTGCCAGCAGTCTCAGAAGAAAGAAGAAGCTGTCAAGACCTCTGAAGCCTGAGTTACTGCTAAGTGTGAGCTACTTAATGTGGGTGCTAGTAATTGAACTCAGGTTCTTTGGAAGAGCAGTAAATGCTCTGAACCACTGAACCATCTCTCCGGCTCCAAAAGCATATGATCCAGTCCTTCTCTCTTCTAATTAATGTAGATATTGATGCAGAATGCTCATACTTATTAGATCGTTATGATATGTTTTTCTATATAAAGTTGAGTCACAGTTTTTCCCAATTTTATATCATTTAGGAGGTATACTTAATGAGAAATGCCTTAAATAAGATTAGTCACCAATATCACCTGCAATCTTGTGATGTTGTGGAACACAGCATACCGCTAATTTTGCATTGAAACTCCATGTAAGGCAAGATCTGCTTCTGAATGTCATCTCTCAATTCGCAAATCATTAGAGCATGGTGACAATTTGGCAACAATATCTGAATGAAACAACTTCTTTTGGAGCAATAAAAAGTCAACTGACACATGGATTTCCTTTCTTCTTTTAATTTATATTTCAGTCCTTTATTAATTTTCCCTCTGGAAGGAATAATTCCAGATTTTGCATTTTCTTTCTTTCTTTCTTTCTTTCTTTCTTTCTTTCTTTCTTTCTTTCTCTCTTTATTTTATTTTTTTCTTTTTTTTCAGAAAAGAAGTGGAAGGGGTAATTCTTCAGTCAGTGGCCTGAGTCATTCTAGGCAGTCAGCCAATGAAATATAGACTAAACAACACTGAGAATATTAATTTTGCCTCCCTATCCATGCACATAATCAGTGATGCATAAAGCTTAGCTTCCAAGACTGACATTAAAATGGTTGGGCAACTGTTTAGATTCTAGCATTACTAATACTTATCTGAGGGAACTGGAAGGAGATAAGAGAATAGACCTTGGGGAACAGTTGAAAAATGGCCAAGCAGTAATGGCAGAACCAAACTTACATCTACATCGATGTATTGTGGAGAATCACCCTTCTTCAGAGCTGAACGTGAAAGAGAAATTGCAAATCTAAACTTAAAAGAAAACACAGGTGCTTCCAGATAGCCTAGCAATAGAAAAGTCTGGGTCTAAAGAGTATGCTAGAGTCTATCATAGATGTGGAATGTAATATGAAGTATATGTTTAGCATGTGCACAGTATGAATTCAGTCCTCAAGAGCAAATAACCATAGCAACTGTCATTGGCATCATCATCATCTTTTCCATGAACTCGAACACATATACTGTAAAATTGACAAATTATAAGTTTGTAGCAACATAAATGCTTGCATCAGGAATGTACCCACAAAATCATTTCTAAGAGCAAGAAACACAACATCCTCTATGTTCTAGAAAACACACCCATGCCCCTGCTTAACCCACACTCCTCTCAGGGTAAGCCACACATTAACCTCTAATGTCATTGGGTTAGATCTATTGTTTGGGAACATTATATGGATGGATGAAGCAGTAAGTATTCTTTGTGATTGACACTTTCTTATTTCTACACTTGACTTGTTCCTTCAGTCATAACTCATCCACCCTCACAGATGCATAGTACTTTTTTATTGCTTTTATTGAGTTATGTGTTTTTCTCTGCTCCCCTCCCTTCCTCTCCCTTTTTTCCTACTCTCCCATGATACTGACACTCGCAGTTTACTCAGATCTTGTCTTTTTCTACTTCCCATGTAGATTAGATCCATGTATGTCTCTCTTAGGCTCCTCTTTGTTGTATTGGTTCTCAGGAATTGTGAACTGTAGGCTGGTTTTCTTTGCTTTATGTATAAAAGCCACTTATGAATGAGTACATATTATATTCGTCTTTCTGGGTCTGTGTTACCTCACTCAATATAATGTTTTCTAGATCCATCCATTTGCCCACAAATTTCACGATGTCATTACTGTTAGTTTTCTCTGTGTAGTACTCCATTGTGTAAATGTACCACATTTTCCTTATCCCTCTCTTCATCAGGTTTTGATCCACACCCTAGTACAAGGCTTTCATGTAACATAGTCGTTCTTGGTCAAAGTCCTTTATTTAGTCAAAATTATGTAAATTATATATTTTGTTGGCAGTAATAATACCTACATACATCAATTGTATACATTTTAGTCTTCTGTGTCTGTATATATAAACATGTGTGCATATATACCTCTATAGGTGGGTTTATATAAATTGAATGTGTAAAAAATAAGCATTATCAACCAGGAATATTTATTAATTTTGGAGAAACTTGTACTTGCATAACTTCAGGGTGAGAAGTGTTCCTAATCTTTAGTAAGCAGGCACTACTACAGTGGCAAACCCTAAATTGCACAAGACAGTTCTGCCACGTGCTTCTCTTGCTGTATTGACCTCGAAGAGTAGAATATCTCAAACTTTCTGTGACTAGATACTGTCCACATCTCTTTTGTATTTTGAGATCCTTTTGCTATGTGCAGTATCTCTACAGAAAATTAAACCCTTCATCATTACTACGTTTCTTTCTTTACCAAGTAGTGTTTCTTTGCCTTCAAGTCTACTTTTGATGATACTAGCAAAGCCAACCCCGTTCTTTTTTTTCAGGGTTCATCTAATACTTCTTTATAATTCTATTTTGAACTATGTTTATATGCTTGAAATTAAAAAGTAATCCTTAGAAACAGCCTAAGTGGGCAGAAGAGATGACTCAGCAGTTAAGACCACTTGCTGTTCTTGCAGAGGATTGAGATCTAATTCTCTAGACCCGCACTGTAGCTTGCAATCAACCTTAACTCCAGTTCCAGGGAATCCTGTACCCACGTCTTCCCTCCAAGAGCATCAGGCAGCCATGTGGTACGCATACATATATGTAGGCAAACAATCATGTACATTCAATAAGAATGAATAAATCTTAAAAACAATTAGCCTAAAATGACTATATTAAAACTTGAATTTTGTAGTAGTCTTTGTTACATGTACATTTATATTTAATGCAGTAATTAATATGGAATTCTGAACTTGTTCTATGCCTAAATTCTATTTACTTTCCTCTTGCCTTTTTTTTTTTTTTTTGTGATTTTCAAGACAGGGTTTCTCCATAGCTTTTTGGTTCCTGTCCTGGAACTAGCTCTTCTAGACCAAGCTGGCCTCGAACTCACAGAGATTCGCCTGCCTCTGCCTCCCAAGTGCTGGGATTAAAGGCGTGTGCCACCACCGCCTGGCCTAGTTTCCTCTTGTTTATCTTAAGTTGATAAAATATTGTTTTGATTATTGTATTGTCTTCTATTTACTTGATATTTTAAACTTTGAACACACTTAGATATATAGAAAAATATAAAGATAGTAAATAACATTCTTAGCAACTTTATCTGTTCTGACATTACTTATGTTACATTAGTGTCATGCTTTGCTATGAATTAATAGTTATATTTTTACATTCAAATAGATTTAGATTTCTTTTATTCTTACCTGATTTTGTATTTTCTGTTTCAAGATCTTAATCTTGACTATCATGTTACATTTAGTAGTTTCAACTTCTCAGACTGGGCGAAGCTAAGACAATCTGCACTTGTTTACGGTGACTTGACTTTGATGGTGTTGGGGAATAGTAGTCAAGTATTTTATAAAATGAACTTCAACTGTAACTTCTCTGAGGTTTTCTTTATGATCAGACTACTAGAGTTTCCTATTTCAGAAAGAATACATTGAAAGCACATGCAACCAATACCACTTTATTATATTTATGAAAACCATGGTAACCTTGACCAGGATTAAGATTTAAGGCAATCTACTCTACTGTAAAGTTGCTGCCCTTTCTGACTGTTTCCATTCATAAGAAGCTACCCAAGCACTGTAGACATAGAGAACATGGAGCTATTCCCTATATTTTTAAGTAATATGTTTGCTATTTGAGAATTGCATTCATACATACATTTATACGTACATACATACATACCACATACATACATACATACCATATATTATGGTGAAGTCCATGGGCATACTACCCCGAACACACCTGAACCCAGTTCTACAGTTTTGAAGGTAAAATATCCTCATAATCCTTTTCGAACTATTCTTCATAAAAGATTGTACTCCTCTTCTGTACTATTTTTTGATAGTTTACTTGTGCCATTGTAGACTATTGAATATTTGCTTTAATATAACTCAAATTGTTTCGCTAATAGTACATCACCCTGGTTTTCATAAATACATTTATTTTTTAAAAACTCTCTGGTGATTATAAATTCAATTCTCAGTTTTACAATAAAAATATTTATTTTTAAATAACTATTTTCTTACAGTACTGTGTACTGAATCAAATTTACTGGCACTGAACTTCGCTCACAGCTTTTTAAATAACTTTATTAACTAGTGTTACTATTTTGTTGCAATGGATTAAACTAATGTCGTAGACACATCTTTCCACTGAGCTAAATCCCAGCTGGAAATAAGTTTTTTTTTCCATAGATGCAATTTAAAGTGCACAATATAACAAAAATAACTTGTGATGGTTGATATTTATTAATTAAAAATTAATTCATAACTTTAAAATAAATTCTTTTGCAAAATTCTTGACTCTAAAATAAATTCTCAATGTAATATGCTACAAAATTCAATATTGGTCATTTCTTCTGTACTTGGTAGAAGTTTAAAATCCTTGAACTTAACAATAATTCACCATGAATTCTATTTCTTTATAAAATTTAAAGTAAGAAGTTATTAGGCTTGTTGTTTTCTATCATCGATATTTATTTTTGTGTATTTTAACGATTTTGTGTGTGTGTGCCAAGTGTATGCCCAGCAAGCTGACGTGGACGCTGAGAGCTGAACTCAAGTCTTCTAGAAAAGCAGCGAATTGTTCTAACTGCTGAGCCGTATCTATAGTACTATAAACTTGCAACAAATTTTCCTTTTTTATAAAATACTAAGTGGACATTTACTTCCTTTATTTTAAAAAAATGTCAATACATTGTCTTTTGGGATCTATTACATCTGGTTTGATGCCAGTTGTCAGGTGTGTGTGTGTGTGTGTGTGTGTGTGTGTGTGTCTGTGGTTACTTCAAAAAGAGAGTTTTGTCCTGTTTTCTCTGGCCATTTGGAAATTGGACTTTTTGTTTTGGTTTGTAGTAGTTTGACTCTCAGATGCCCTAGTGTTTCTTATAGGCTTTTCTGGTTATGTCAAGTTTCTGAATGAGTGAATTGATTTCTTTTATGTATTCTGGAAAATTATAATCAGTTGATTCTACAAACATCATATCTACTGCCTTCTGCTCCTTCTCCCCTTCCACCTCCTTCTCCTCTTCTTCTATTCTTTTGCCTGTTGCTCTTCTCTTGGAGATGAGATTGTTTATGCTTCTCAGACTGGTCTCTGAGTAGTGGGCTTAAGGGATCCACTATTTAACCTAAACATCCCAAGCAGATAGGATGACAAGTATGTTCATCCACACCTCATTTTATCTCTTGTTTCAGGTGTTCTTGTTACTACATGTTTGTCATTAGACGATGTTCAATTTTATTTGCTTCATTATCTTCTTCCCATTCTTTTTCACTCCGTGAAGGTATTTTTTTGGGGGGATGAGAAAAGGGTTTATTGAATTTAAACATCTACATAGTTGTTTATTATTGAAGGAATTCAGGACAGGAACTCAAATAGGTCAGGATTCTGGAGGCTGACCATAGGGTGAAGATACTTACTGACTTGCATGCCCTGACTTACTCATCTTGCTTCCTTATAAAACCCAGGATAACCAACCCAGAGATGGTACCACCACCAATGGGCTGGGCCCTCCCCTACTGATCACTAATTGAGAAAATGACTTACAGCTGTATCTCATGGAACCATCTCCTAAACTGAGACTTGGGAGAAGAAGTGACTATGGAGTTTTGTTTTTATTCTTGAAACGAAGTATCGTGTATTGCTGTATATCCCCGAAATTACCATGCACATCCTTCAACATCTGATCTTCCTGCTTATAACAGTCTTTTAAATGTATGCTGGGATGAATAGAAATGATAACATCTGTGGATATCATTGTCTTTTGCTAGTCAAAAAGACTTAGTTTTTTTTTTCTTCAAGATTGACAGACGATATAGGTTTGTGAAATAGAGTGATGTACAATTAACAGGCTGAACTGGGTTGCAGTTTGGAGATGAGAAATCTCACTCTGACTTAAGCATAATCCTTTATTATTATTATTGTACAACTGAAAGGCTGGAACAGTTTTTCTTAGTTTTGAGAAGTTATAGAAGTCTCCACTTTGTCTATTAGACAGTTGGTTTAGTCTTCTAGCCCTTTTAGCCCAAAGGATTTCAAAGAACAATGTCTTAAGAGGATGAAAGAGGCAGTGTTCTAAATCCCCTAATTCTGAAATAAATGGACTCTCTTTCTATATAACTTCATGAAGCTCCCCTGGCTTTTGTGTGATACAAGTTCATGCTTTTACTCTAAACTACATCATCTCCCTTTGCACAGTTCTTACTCTGAATGCCTTAGCAAATTGCTGAGATTTTTTTGACAAGAATTCATCATGTGTTTTTGGTGTTTGTGAGCATATATTGGTCCTCCATGAATTAATCATGCTATTCAAAAGTTGAAGCTAAAAGCGTACTTTAAAAACTCCCCTGTTTACTTTGTGTGACCAATTATAGAAAGGAGTTGAAATTTCTCTTAGTTGTAGGTAGTTTACAGCCTAATGTGGACAGCTGAGTCTAAAGAAACAAGTACCTGTAGAGGTCTCAACTGTAAATAGCAGTTTATATTTAACTGTTTTCTCCTCCCCTTTAACTGAGAGTTGAACCAAGGGCCTGGTACTAAGTTATCTCCACACCTTTCTGCAAAACAAAAATGTTTTGTGATTTGTATGGATAGTTTTCCATTTCTTTTCTATTTATATCTATTTATTTGTTGGGGTATGGGGAAGAACGCACATGCCACGCTACGTATGTGGAGGCCAGAGAACACTTCAAGGCATTGGTTCTCCTTTTCCACCATGGGGATTCTAAGGAATTCAGTTCTTCAGGTTTAGAGGCAAGAGACTTTGCCTGCTAAGACTTCTCATCTCCCTTCCTCCTCTTAAATTAATATTAAATTTTGACAAAATGTGACTCTGAAGAATAGACAGGGCAATAAATTGCCATCTACCTGCCTCAATATCTGGCATTAGTATCTCTACACAAGTACCTGGGGTTGCTATCTTTTTCTAACAAGTCATGCTGCAGTCAGCATTCTATCTATCTATCTATCTATCTATCTATCTATCTATCTATCTATCTATCTATCTACCTACTCATCTATCATCTATATCTATATCTATCTATCTATCTATCTATCTATCTATCTATCTATCTATCATCTATCTGTCATCTATATCTATCTATCTATCTGTCTGTCTGTCTGTTTGTCTATCTATCTACCTATCTATCTATCAATCATCTATATCTATCTATCTACCTATCTATCTATCATCTATCTGTCATCTATATCTATCATCTATATCTATCTATCTATCTATCTATCTATCATCTATCTATCATCTATATCTATCTATCTATCTATCTATCATCTATCTATCTATCTATCTATCTATCTATCTATCTATCATCTATCTATCTTTTTCTTGAAAATAAGTTCTTCTCTCACTCAATACATTCATACCACAATTTCCCCCTTCACTCCTCCCAGCCCTCTCCCCTCCTTTCTCCCCCAGATGCTCTTCTTGTTTATTTTCCTTCAGAAAAGATCAGAGCTCTGAAAAACAACAACCAAGCACAGCAAAATAAGGTAGAATAAGACTAGACAAAGTTCCTCATATCAAGGGCAATCCAATAGAAGGAAAAGAGTCCCAAGAGTAAGCAAAAGAGTCAGAGACACACACAGTCACCAATTAAAAAATTTTATTGTTTAAGAAAGAAAACAATCTTTTGTTTTTTATTCTGCATACCAATCCTAGTTCCCACGCCCTCCCCTCCTCCCATCCCCTTCATCTTACCCCTCACTCCATCCCCCATCCACTCCTCAGAGAGGGTAAGGCACATTGCTTTGAGGAAGTTCAAGGCCCTCCATACTCTATCTAGGTTTAACAAGGTATCCATCCAAAGAGAATGGATTCACAAAAAGCCAGTACAAGCAGTAGGGATAAATCCTGATCCCACTGCCAGTGGCCCCGCAATCAATCTCAGCCATACAACTGTCACCCACATTTAGAGAGCCTAGTTTGGTCCAATGCTGGTTTCTTTCCTGACCAGCTGGAGTTGGTGAGCTCCCATTAGCTCAGGTAAACTGTTTCAATAGGTATCCCCATCATGGTCTTGACCACTTTGCTCATATTCTCACTTCTTCCACTCTTAAACTGAATTTTGAGAGCTCAGCCCAGAGTGCCACTGTGGGTCCCTGCCTCTTTTTCCACCAGTTTCTATAGTGACATTTAAGACATTCATCAATCTGACTACAGGACAAGGCCAGTTTGAGCACCCTCTCCTCTATTGCTTAGGATCTTTGCTGTGGTCATCCTTGCAGACACCTGGGAATTTCTCTAGTACCAGGTTTCTTGCTACTCCATAATGACTCCCTCAATCAAAATATCTCTTTACTTGGTTTCTATCTCTGTTCTTCCTCCATCTCAACTATCCTGCTCCCTCAAGTTCTCCTCCTCCCTCCTCTTTTCCCTTCCTCTTCCCCTTCTGCTCTTCCTTCTGCCCCCACCCCCATGCTCCCAATTTTGTCAGGAGATCTTGTCTATTTCCCCTTCCCAAGGGGATTTATTTATGTTTTTCTAAGCATTCACCTTGTTACTTCTTTAGGGTTGGGTACTATAGGCTCATTATCCTTTACTTTATAGCTAGTATCCACTTATGAGTGAGTACATACCATGTTCATTTTTCTGGGTCTGGGTTACCTTGCTCAGAATTTTTTTTCTACTTCCATCCATTTGCATGTAAATTTCAAGATGTCATTGTTTTTTATACCGCTGGGTAGTACTCCATTTTATAAATGTACCACATTTTCTTTATCCATTCTTCGCTTGAGGGGCATCTAGGTTGTTTCCAGGTTCTGGCTATTACAAATAATACTATTATGAACATGGTTAAACAAATGTCCTTGTAGTATGAATGAGCATCATTTGGGTATATTCCTAAGGTTAGTACTGCTGGGTCCTGAGGTAGGTTGATTAGCAATTTTCTGAGAAACCGTGATACTGATTTCCAGAGTAGTTGTGTCGGTTTACATTTCCACCAGCAATGGAGGAGTGTTCCCCTTACTCTACATCCTCTCCAGCATAAGCTATCATTGGTGTTTTTGATCTTAGCCATTCTGACTGGTGTAAGATGGAATCTAAGAGTTGTTTTGATTTGCATTTCCCTGGTAGCTAAGGATGTTGAACACTTCCTTAAGTGTCTCTTGGCCATTTGAGATTTTTCTGTTGAGAGCTCTTTGTTTAGATCTGCACCCCATTTTTTAAATTGGATTATTTAGAATTTTAATGTCTAATTTTTTGAGTTCTTTATATATTTTGGAGATAAGTCCTCTGTCTGATGTGGGGGTGATAAAGATCTTTTCCCATTAAAATATAATGTTTACCAATCTGATGCAAAGTAGGAAAATGTGATGTTTTGAGAAAATTACTGAATGTTTTAGATTTGTAGGGATATATTTGGATTTGGGTAAGGTAGCTTTGGTTACATACAGGTTTGACCTTTGGTTCATGCCCATTTCATGTGAGTACTAACATGACAAAAGTATTTCTTTTATCATTGTGGATATTCCTGTTGCAATAACATCACAAATAAAACTATCACTTTATTTCCTATATTGAATAACATATTTTGCATGTTTCAGTTATTTTAATGGTTTGATAGTATTTTCTTTTGTATATCAGCTTCTAGAAATTTCATAATTTATTTAACGAGCACTGACTGCTGTGTAATGAATGATGACAATACGCTGGATTCCAAAAGATAAAAATTTAAATATGCCATCCCTCACGTGGTTCATTATTTGTTGAGAACATAGGAACCTAGTGATTATTATTCTAATTTTGAATACGTTATTTATTTCATTCTCTTTAGCTCCCATATCAATTAAATTTATTTTTAAATATATGTAAAATAGATCTTATACATATATGTTCTATATATTTATAAATTACTCATATGTGTATGTACTTTATATATTTATATGTAATATATATGGTGTGTGTATGTGTGTAGTTTGAAACTGTAGTTCAGGTTAACTTGGAACTCACTGTGTAGTCCAGGTTGACTTCCAATTTTAAAAGATACTCCTACACCAACGTGATGCTTGTTGGAATTACAGGGTGAGACATCATGCCCAGTAAACTGTTTACAGGAATATCTGCAACTGAGGTTCCTCATCTACAAGGTTTCCCTTAGGGAGGAAGCAAGGAAAAGAACAGAGAACACACAGACAGAAGGTCTGGCCAGTATCCCAGCTCGGCCACTCATATTTCAGTGACCTTTACCTGAGCTCTTTATTCTCAGTGTCCTCATCTGTCACATGGGATAGTAATAGGACGGATTTTATAAGGGTGTTGGGTGATTAAACATGTTGATATTTACACAGAGCTTAAAAAGGGGCTTAGCAAACTGAAGTGCTATGTACATGTTTAGTAATTAGGTAAACTTTAAAATGGAAAAATTAAAAATAATTTGATCCCAGAAAAGGCTTATTTCTTTCCTTTCCAAATACTTGCAAATTACTTTTTAAAAAGTTTGTTTGTAATGAAATATAGCAAATAATTTAGTTAGATAATGCTCTTTGGCAAAAAAAATAATTTTTAAACATATTTCTTCAATGTTAAGAATTTTTTCCAAGGATAGAAATACATATGAACGTAGAGATAAATGTTTATTTATGTAAGAGTTGGAATGTATATTAATATATTTGATATATTTAATATATATTAAATAAATGTATTATATAAATGAAATAAATACTAAATATATAATATATATAATATACATACGTACATACATGTAAGTGGATTCCCAAGAATTCGATCCTACCTTTATTTGTTGCTGTTTACTATTGCAATATGACCTTTTGATCATCTGCTTAGGGAGTACTCTCTGGTCTAAATACACTGTCGTGTAAGACCCTGCAATGTAAGGCATTTTCCTCCTTTGTTCATTGGCAGGACAGAAGTAAGGGTACAAAGAAGCAATAGTACTTTGATCTGATTCAGATCCATCTTAATTTCAAAAACAGAATCATGTTTATGTTAGAGTATTTGGCAACAGAGAGGTAGGTTTTCTTTTTAAATGCTCTAAGGCCAAATTTTCTCAGGGTGGAGTCCTACTTTTGGCTTAGAAGCCACATTCGTAACCAGCCCCTTGCAGGGAGGACAAATGGCCAATTGTGCTGCCACCAGTTGCTTAACTATTAACAGAACACAGAAAGTGGAGGCCAGTTCGGAGAGGCTTTAGCAGCTGCCTTTGAAGTAGGAGGATGGAAGCTTCTCCATTACTGGAGATCCACTTTACCGGGGTGAATATTCTGCCCTAACTTTTGCATTAGAGTTTCTATGCCTCCAGGGTGACCGTTGAATTTGTCAGTGGCTAGGATGGTCTCGCATAAGAAGAGCAAACCGTTTTGGAAAAAGAAAAAGGAAAACAAAAACGCCACAGGAATTTTCATTGGCTGGGTAGGCAGCCAATTACTGCTAAGTAGCCATATGGCTGCTGAACTTCCCAAAAACATTGTCTGGGTGTTTCATGGACCAGGGTTTGGGGCTGCTGTAATTTGACTGTCTCTCTCAGTGCTTTTCATGACAGCTGCAGGGAGTGGCGGAGATCCTTAAAAAGGTGTGTGTGTGTGTGTGTGTGTGTGTGTGTGTGTGTGAGAGAGAGAGAGAGAGAGAGAGAGAGAGAGAGAGAGAGAGAGAGAGAGAGAGAGAGATTTCGTTTCCCTTAAGAAACTGCTCCATATGAGAGCTGAGGAGAGGTCAAGGACAATGGCACGGGGGTTTGATCCTACTTCATGTTCTGGCTTTGTGGGAGCCTAGACAATTTGGATGTTCACCTTCCTAGACCTGGATGGAGGGGGGAGGACCTTGGACTTTCCACAGGGCAGGGAACCCTGACTGCTCTTGGGACTGGGGAGGGAGGAGAAGAGGAGTGGGGGGAGGGGGAGAGGGGCGGGAGGAGGGGGAGGGAAATGGGAGGCGGGGAGGAAGCGGAAAAATTTTTTTTCAATAAAAAAAATGTTAAATAAAAAAAAAAAGAAACTGCTCCATGTTTTAAATACTCGGATATCATAATGTTCAATAGTCATCCTTGTAGTAAATAGCTTGTGAGCTTCTGAAGAAGGATGTTACCTTTAGCCTCCTTCCTGAATCCCCTTCTTCAAGTCCTTCTCTAAGTTGCCAAGCAAGCCAGTCCCAGTCAAGGGGAGGTGCTTACAAAAGGGCTCTCTCCAGCTGAGTGGAGCCTTTCCCCAGCAGGGCCTGTGACTTTGTCAACCTTTGTTTTACTTTCATTCTGTCTCTCCCTCCTCCCTCCACTGCACGTGTGCGTCCTTTCTCCAGGGCATGCCATGTGACAGTGGGAAGGATGTCAGCTACACGTGTGCTTCTCTATCTTGGCAAAAGATGCTCACTCATGAGTTCTTCAGAGTCAGGTTGCTGACTCATGTTGTCTTCCCCATGTTCTAAGAACCTTTAGCTATTATCAAGCACTGACAATTTTGATTGACATCTTAGTCAACAAAACTGGGAATGCCAATAAAACAAAGTGCACATTTGTTGTTGGACAATGATCTGTTAACATTCAGCAGAAAATTTATTAAAGAAATATTAGCACTTGAGGTAAAGAGTCCCTTGATTTAAGTGATATTCTTACTAGCTAAGGATGGCCTCATATCCTTGTAATTTCAGTACTTGGGAGCTAGAGGCTAGAGGAAGAGGACTCTAACATCAGTCTCCTATATTGGCAAGTTCAAGGCAAGGATGGGCTATAAGGCTCCCTGTCTTAACTCTCATCTCATCCCCTGAATATCCTCCTCCCTTGATGCAATAAATCAGGTGATCTAAACCGTCTCCATAACCAAATTCTCTTTCAGAAGAGAATTCTCTTATCTTTAGCTCCTGTATCTTGAGGACAATAATGTTATGTCTTTGCAAAGATTCGGACATTTTGAATGTTACTATGCAAACGCAGGCATAGGTAAGTGATAACTGGTGAAGGAAGCATGAAGTTGACAGTAAGAAGACTCACAAGCCTGGACTTGCTCAGTTTCTTGACTCTGTGGGACGGGGGACAGGTTGGGAAGCTGTGGGTACAACCGACACTCTAATTACTTTTCAGATTTCTTCCAGGGCTTAGGCTTTGGGAACTGATAAGATGAGAGCTTTGATGATTTTTTTTCTTACTATTCGGGAGGAGAAATGTCGGACAATAACAGGATAGTATTTCAAATCAAGGGTGAAAGAGGCTTAGGAAGGCTAATGTCAGATAAGACCCCAATAACCAAAACTGTGAATTAGACAAAGAAACAAAGCAATAATAGTGTATTAGTGAATTTTCAAAGAGAATTCTTCTTTTAAAGACAGGAGGTAAAATCAGAGGTCAGGGCTGCCCCCTGGTAGAAATCTGAGGTTCTCAGTTAACACTGCCTAGACTGTGGTGGGGAACCTGGCCTGAATGGAGAGATGGTAGGAAAGAATGTTGCTATGCCCCACTGTTTGCCTTCTGCCCTGTTACTGTTGGTTTATTAGAAAGTTAACTGGAGTAGTGACCTGCAGAACCAGATAACAGTCAGTTTAAACTGAGGGACCTTAATTAGTTTTTTTTTTTTAAATTTGTTTTTGTATGTTTTGATTTTGCCTTATAAATATGAGTGAAGACAAATTACTCCACAATATTGCTGAGAGAGTCCAATACATATGTACACTATCTTAAAAGAGATCTCTGGCCTTCCTTCTTCAAGTCTTATGTCTACCTAAAATCTGTGAATTTGCTAGTTTGAAAAACCTAAAATATTTAAAATGAAAGCAGTTAGCACATTGAAAGTCTTGAAACTGATATGTTTCTTAAAAATCAAAGAGCAGGCACACTGCATCCTTTGACCACTTATCACTTTCTTTTCATTACAGAAGATTCATGGAATAGCTAAATTTAGGGAAGTTAGTAGCTTTTGAATTGTCTTGAATACTGAGATATTAAACTTCAATGCTTCTTGAATTTTGCAGGAAAACGGATGGAGCTAGAAAACATTATTTTGGATGAGGTAACCAAGAAACAGAAAGACAATTATCACATGCACTCACTCATAGGTGGTTTTTAAACATAAAGCAAAAAAAAAAAAAAAAATAGCGTACAAACTACAATCCCAGAGAACTTAGACAATGAGAACGCTAAGAGAGACTCACATAGATCTAATCTACATGGGAAGTAGAAAAAGACAAAATCTCCTGAGTAAATTGGGAGCATGGGGACCTTGGGAGAGGGTTGAAGGGAGAGGAGAGAGGCAGGTAGGGGAGCAGAGAAAAATGCAGAGCTCAATAAAAATCAATTTTAAAAAAAGATAGTATTAGATACCACAAAGATATTCAGAAAAAAATGGACTCCAGCACAAGTATGCACATATATTTTATGGCTGCTGTGTTTAGGGATGCTGGTAATATTCGGATTCTGGGTTTTCTTATTCTCAAGGGAAATCCTGCATATTCCAGAAGCCAAGATTCCCTCCCATGCTTTCAACTGTCTTCTTCACCAAAGAGCTACTTCAACACTGCCTCCTGGTGGTAGAGAGTAGAGATTTCTTTTTTCTTGCAAGCCAATTAAAAGGTGCAGGGCAAATTGTTTATATCAAATACCAATAATAAAATTCCTAAAAGAGAATTAAACTCTGAAAACCTAGTGTGAGAGAAGCCTCAACTCAAGCTAACATGCCTGCTATGTGGACAGAAACTGTCAACACTGTGATGAGCTGATTTAGAGAAGAGCATTTTATAAAAGACAAGCAAGGGGTATTCCTCTGGCCGTGGGTGGATTGCAGGAGGAACGGTCAAAAATTGAGTGAGTAAAGAAGATGGACGTTATTCCACTCTAAGCGTTTCGGGGAGAAGTGTTTTTCCCTGTAGTCATTATAGCTACCTGGTCAATACCCAGGACATTCTGTCAATGACTAGTAAAACATCAAAGGTGGAATGATACTACTGTTTTTAAGTCAAACTCTTTTGTCGTGTTAAGTGACTCAGCCCAAATTCCATAGTGATGGATTTTAGGACTGAAAAACTGACTCATCTTTTAGCTCTAGCTCATGAGATTCTGTGCTCAATAATAAATAAATAGAGCAATGTGATAAATAATTAAAAATACCACTTATCTTAATGGAACCACTCACTGACTCACTGAAAGTCATCTCCATTCCCTTTTCCTGTGAACAGGTACTTGCAAAGAATTATATTGGAAGCTGACATTTGACTGGTGGTATCTCAAGATTGGGCAGTAAAATTCCTGGAAAGTTTGATCCTCTAGGCTAGGCAGAATTCCATTTTTATTTAATTTATAAGTGTCAAGAGCAAGGATGTCCAGCTTTTGATATTAACACAATTGTAGAAGGATCTTATCTTCACATTACTGGTTTATGTCTATAGAAGTTTGGGTGTGTCGAGAGTAAAGTCCCCAGAGAAGAAAGTCAGTGATTATTCATTTCAGTCAACATGGAAAGAAGTTCACCTGCCACTGCTTAAAATCATTACGCCATGTAGCACTGTAATCGTCTAAGTATGAATTCCATGTACTAGAGCACAGCATATTTCATCATAATGATTAATGTGGCTAAAGACTAGTAAAGGGATGATTTTTTTCTAATAGCATAATGAACTCTCAATGCATTTCAATTTTCAGAGGCCCCAACAATCTAAAAACACCACTGCTGAGAGTTGTTAATTTTATGTTTACTGAAGCAGTAAAATCCACCAATTTTTCTTACTTGTCCCTGTTCCCTCTACTTTGCCAAGGAAAGCAGTGTGTCCCCAAGGAAACTCTTTCCAAACTCTTAGTTCTTATCTTTTCCTGAATGGTTAATGGGCAACCCACTACCAATCATTCATTTAATAAGAAATTTAAGGATTTATGGCTTTCCAAAACTAAATGTATTATGCTACATACAACTTATCTCTTCCATTATAGAATACATTCTTGCCGAGTATTTCAAGGTTTTTTTTTTTCACATGTTGGAGATGTATCCTGTTGGCTCTATTTTTAAATAAAATCAGTGATAGATATCTGTCTCAGAAGAATGACTTTTGGCATAAATCCTCTTTTATTTTTTCAATTCTTAATTCCATGGTAAAAAAAAAAAATGTTCCTGTCTCAGACATGATAATCACAAAAATACTGTAGGCATCAGCTAAGAAAATCTAGATAAAGTGTTCAATAGAATACTGAGTACTCTTCAGTTCTGCAAATAATACCAGTTTCTTTCACAACACGACTGGGTCATTGGCAGATGGACTGATAAATATCAGGTAGCAGAAATTCGAATTGTCAAGTCGTTATCAAGGAGCACGCTGACAGTAAGCAGTTCAACTAAGTGAATGGTTATTGGGGTGCAGGGAATCTGGACTGCTCTTCAGACTCAAGAGGGAGGGGGAATGGAATGGGGGAGGGGGAGAGGAGTGGGGAGAGGGGGAGATGAGTGGGGTTAGGGGGAGAGGAGTGGGAGGAGGAGGAGGGAAATGGGAGGCGGGGAGGAGGCGGAAATTTTTTCAACAAAATAAATAAATAAATAAGACAGATACAATAAGCTAAAAATCCAAGTACGCAGATGGCAACCAGAATAGTTAACAAGAACATCACAGATAAAAGCTTCTAGAGAACTATACTCAAGCCACAAAAATATGAAAATATAGAGTGGAAAACATACAGAAATCTTCTAGTAATTGTGAAATTTTAAAGTCTTGTTTTTTAGAGATTTGGGGGGCAAAGAAGACTGTTCAAGGCATGATTAATGCACAAATAATGGAAATATAACTATGGAGATAGGGATAACAATCAAAGCTGACCAGATGAAAGTGACACATCTCTCCTTTGAGTGTAGGGGTCAACACCCCTCCTCCGTCTTCCAGCAACACACACCTGTAGGTACTTTTGAGTCTCTACCAACAAAGACAGAGCCAGGGTGGCAGAGAAGTGATATAGTTCCATTCTCCAATGAAAGATCAAACAAGTTAAGGAAAATGCTATAAGTGCCATAAAAGTCAGTAGCAATAAGAAATGTACAAAAACATGTTGTAAACTGCATGTCTTCCAAGATGTTTGGAATTGTTTATCTATTACGCCTTCCTGTTTCTTTCTTGGTCCCTTTCTTCTTTGGTGTGAACAAAGAACACAGGTTCTTCTATGAGTCAAAATATGTAGGCTAGCACAATTCTGCTCCCTTGAATCTTGGCAAGAGTGATGCAGGACTGTCCACTGATATTAAAGAATTAATCACTCTACAATGGATAGACTTCCCGGTATTCCTAGGGCTACTTATGTCCAGACATACATGGTACTGGAGATAGGTTATGGCAAGTGTCAAGGGATGGTATATGCATACAATGATGTTATAAATATATAGTTGAAATCTAGGATCCAGAAAAGCTCACAGTGTAAACAGATCAGCTCCTGACTTCTCGATTCTTGATCAAAGCAGAATGATGGCAGTCACTGCTATTAGAGTCATAAACAAAAGTTATTTTTTCTGTAGGGTAATGGGTCTTAGTAGCCTGGACTGGTCCTCCTACCACATAAAGTTTAATAAGAGAAACGAGATGGGACCAAACAAGAAATGGATTTACTCTGCAAACTCATACAGGTGAAAACAGAGATCTATCGGTCTTGGATCAGTACTGCAGGGTATAAAACTGCAGGATTTTACAGAGAAAGAATTAGGCCAGCGTCAAGAGGTATACATAATTGGTCATGGTCAAACTGTAGGTCTTTGTGCATCCTTGTTTCAGGTTTAATTATGCAAGAGACTGCTGGTTCAGAAAAATCATGCTGTTCGGAGGGAAATTCAACTGTATCATGACATGTTTGCTCTCTCTAAAGGTGAGTCCTGATTCCTTATGAGATGATTGTCATAAGGCTGACAGATTCTGGATTTTGAGATATCCAAGAAAGAAGAAATTATTCCAAGATGGAATAGTTCAGAGAACAAAATGGGATTAGTATGCATAGTGCCTGCTCCTACTTAAAATCTTTATGTTATGTGGATCATAGTTATATGACAAAATACTTTGCAGAGATAATGGGAGAGCCATGGATAAGTTTTTCTGTTGAGGAGGGGGACTCTTTTCTGCCTGGGCATCTCTTTACTCATGGTGGGAACAAAAGAAAATTTCTTCTCTGTCCTATTACAAGTCTCTAGAATAAACTGACAAAGATCAAATGGAAAAATAGACATGTCAGTTAATAAACAAACAGGGAAAAATTGTGGTTCAAGTAAGAAGCAGAGAAGTGGAATTAACCCAGCACTGAGCACTATTCAGAAACCCACAGACATTCTTTTCTATAGTGAAGTCTCCAGGTAACTGTAGCCACTCCCCGGGCCGCACATCAGATGCCTCATGTCTTCCATAGGTAGACATGGAATAGTAGGTGGACATGCCTCAACTGAACCTGCCATTTAACTACTTACTATTGTAGATGGGTATAAATGTATTTCAGCTATTTAGTGACTAGTGTTTCTTTCTCTAAATATGAATTCCATCAAATAAATACATTGTGGTGGGGTATTTGAATGGTTCATACCAACTTGTTCTAATTGTATAGTTCATTTTTATGATCTTTCTTTTTAGAACAGAACAGGACTTCCTCTTAGTGATCTTCTTGAGGCCTTTTCTGCTGTCCATAGCTGGGAAAATGAGAAGAGGGTGGTATTTTGTTTCAGGAGTGGGGAGGTGGCTCTGTGAACCATCTAATATGATTTTTGGTGAAAGGAAATATCTTTGTGTGATATTTTTATTCAAAATGGTGAAAAATATTTTCTACTGTAGAAACTAAGGCGTAACAGAGGAATTTGAGATTACTCTCAGATGAGAAGAGAACCATGACATCGCAGAGGAGGGATCAGCAACAGTTTCCTTGCTGCATTGATGTCAATGGCTGTTGGCTGGTTTCACTCTTAGGTGGAGTTAAATGGTGTAAGGCTGATGTCTGACTAGATGTCCTGCTGCTAAGGATTTGGCAAAAGAGAGAGCACAAGGCACTCCCATTAAATTAAATTTAAAGGAGGACTGTTATTTGCTACTATTGTTTCAAGGGTTGCTTTGGGATTCATAATTTCTCCCCACTCAAAGAGTGGGTTTTATGATGCTGAACTGAAATCCATTCACTCTTGTCTGAAACACAACATGTGTTTCTTGCTTTCACAAACGATGATCCCAGAGCCATGTGGTTCCCCATAGAGGAATTCACTTGTCAAAAGCAGCCATTTTACATGATCCATCTTTATTGTCCTTCCTCATTGTGCTTCTGCGCTCTTTGTTTCCAAAAAAATTTTCCAAGCATCCAAGACGAACTCAAAAGCCCACTCTTTCCTTATTTGTCATTGGCTGGTGGAGAAGTTGGTAAAATATTTATTCAGCAGTTATATATTTTTCCACATTTATGGCAGTGTTTTACTTTTCTTCCACTTAGATTATATAGCACTGAAGACCTCCCCCGCCCCAAACCAGAAGGGTTCACTATTCACCTAGTGTGAACTCTTTGCTTTTCAACTGGAAACCACAGCTATAGGGAGATGTAAGGAAGGTTCAGCAGTTCAATGTGCATGCTGCTCATCCAGGTGTCTCAGGACAGTTCCCAGCACCCATGTCAGGCAGTTCACAACTGCCTGTAAATCAAGCACCAGATATCAGATGTGTTCTTCTGTCTTTAGCAGGCACCAACACATGTACATACCTGTCCCTCTCCCAAATTACTAATTAATTAAATAAAAATAAAACAAATAAGACATACAAGGCATGAAGTTTTCAGGACAATATTACACATTGTGTGAGCCAGAAAAAAACCTGTCCTTACTTCTTTCCACTCTCCACTTAATTCATATGCTATCACCCCTCTGCAGCCCTAATAGTAATAGTATTGGAATTAGGTCAGGAACTCTGCCATTGGCAAGGTGTGGTGGTACAAGCCTTTAATCCTAGCACTTGAGAGGCAGAGGCAGGTGAATTCCTATGAATTCAAGGCTAGCATGGTCTCAACAGTGTGTTCCAGGACATCCAAGGCTGTTACACAGAGAAATCTAGCTAAAAAGAAAGAAAAATAATTTTGCCATCTATTCCTATATCTGGCCCATAGATGTTCTCTTTTCTATTTATCGTTTTGGTGAAAGTTTGTATAGCAGCAAACAATAAATAAACTCCACCTACCTTTCTCCTTTCAAGTTGTGACATTAAATAAAAGAAGAATCTGTGTGCAACTCTTTTGCAAAAACATTTGATAATGTTCATGAAGTTCAAGGAATTTAGTTCTTTAAAAACAAGAAAGATTAAGAAAATATTTCTTCCTAACAATTGACCCACATTGCATTCTTAGCCTTTCTTAATTATTTGGGCCATAGTTAGTTTGTCCTAAAATAAAAGTTTCCTCTTCATGAAATTATTTTTATGTGAAATTTACAGATATTGCTCAGAAAGGGGGTGGGAAAGAATTCCCCCTTTTCCAAGGAGCATTGAGTTTGGAGGTTTGGTTGTCATTAATTGGGGGTTTGGTGAGAGGTGATCTTCTTGTGTAACAAATGAAGGGTGGGTATGTTGGTAATGCAGAACAGCTTCCCATAACAGGGACATGTCCAGACTAAAATATCAGTAGCGCTGACACTATCGACCTGATAGATTCCCCCCTGTGCCTGTGAGAGCTGTGCCTGCGGTTAACCTTGCAGTAGTCATGTAAACTAAAGCCTTCATCCCAAAGTCATTTCTAAAAAGAGTTTATGTAAGGTTAGGTTCATGAAGTAGACCCTTAACTCACAGCAAAACTGTAGGTTACACTGTGGGTGTAAAGGCCACTTCATTAACATCCCTCCTCAGACCAGGGTAAGGCCTTGCCATTCCCATGATCCTGAGGCATCGGTGTCCTTGACATGGCCAATGTTCATGTTAAGAGTTGTCTTTGATACAGGGTCACACTCTCTCCTCATAACTGCCCTTTTAAACCATTTATACTGTTTAGTGTAATGCGAGAAATATACATAACATCTTCACACCCAAAGCGTTTTGAAGAAGAGGATCCAGATTTTAGTATCTGTACTTACCCTAGCATAGGACACACAAACATTCAGTGGCATGAGCATGGGATATTCACTTAAAGGCTTTGCCCAGGCTGGGGAATGAATCTGGTATTCTTGCTTGATGGATAAACAAACCTTGTAAGAGAGAGGTCTTGCTCATCGTTACACACTGTGAACATTTAATGTTACGTTTATGACTTTCATATTGGCTCATGAATAATGGGCCAGTATACTTTCTTTGACTTAAGTGAAAGCCCGACCTTTACATAGAGTGAAACTGAAGCATGTAGATCCTTCATAGTGTTGTCCTTTTTGTTTCCTCTGCATTCATAAACAAGTTGAATACTATGAGATCTTTGATCCAGTTAAATTTGGACACTGTGTTTTGAGAAGATTGCCCACATATTCTGCTTATAGCTTTCATAGGTAACAAAATATCACATCATTGCTATGAATGATTTATTCAGCAGGTCTACCCTCTCCTGAAGAGTGTCTGTACCTGAGGTTGCATTAGTGTTTTTCTCCAACAGAGACCAGACTCCAGAGCAGAGATGTGTGGTTTTGGTTTTGCAAGACTCTGGGTCACCTGTCTCAGGACTGACAACTGAATGCAGATTAGTTTGTAAAATGGAAATGGACTGCACACTCACCACAGTCTTTTGGGGGGAAGTGTTATTTAGAATAGTTGACAGTGTTTTGTCCAGGTAAATAATAAAGAAGGGAGGCCTCACATTCTCTGAATTTAAAGCTTCTTTGGAAAATAGCTTTGACAACTTGGAAAGGAAGCAGGCCACCATTTTTAAGGTTTAGGGTAATAGACATGGAATCAAATTGTGAAGACTTAAAACACAGTACTTATGGGGTGGAAACCACGTCTGAACTGCAGACCTTAGGATCATGTGTGTTAGATAAAACATCTGGAACGTGGTAGGTATCTGCATCCAGGATACATAAAAATATTTATCATGTAAGTAAATAACAGGATGACTTATTACCTTTGACTTTGCTATGTTTTTCTGGAGTTATTATACACTGAAATATAAAACATTGCCACTTTGCTAACACAAACCCAGAATATCCCAGGATATGCCACTTTGATAATACATACCTAGAATAGCCCAGGATGGACTTAGAATCGAGAACAGAACTGATCTCCAAGGACCACAATATTCAGTTCAGTGAACTGGGTCAGGAGGTGATGTTTAGTCTTGATGTGATCCTTGCTTCATCTTTTTTTTTAAACCCAGCATCATAGGGTATTAAGATTCTTTAGCACTTGTAAGCTTGTGAAATTCTCCATCAGTTTTATGTGTGGAATTCTGCTGATCCCATCTTTTTGGGACAGTAAGTACACAGACTTAAAAATCCTATGTGAATTCCAATTAAGGACTCAAGAAGAAGATCTTGGACTTCTTCCCAACAAAAACACACCTGTGTTTTTGTTATTGTATAATATAAACAAAAATACAAGTGGGGGCAGAATCTGTGCTCCAGGTTCATGAAGCCATCTTGACTGAATAAACAAATACAGGAGACTAAACTCGTAATAAGGTTTAAAGCCCAAGCCACAAACAGGAAGTTCCAGTGCTTTCCTCATGCTGTATGTCAGCATCCTGAACGTGCTTTACTCAAATAGAAATGCAAGACGGATTCCACAGAGTCTGAATAAGCTAAAACTGTCACCTGTAATGGGGGTAAGAGTCAAGGGTCAGTAAAAGAAGATTAAATTGGGTTCACCACAACTGAAATGGAGTTCCAGTGGGTTGCTTGTCAATCGGTCACACAGATTCTTCAATGCCCTGAAAACCCTGTTTTCTCTGAATACAGATGAGGGTACACAATCTTTTCTTTCCAGGCTTGTCTTAGTTAGGATGTCTTTTGCTGTGATACGAAAGCATCATGGAACAGAAAGGATTTATTTCAGCTTACAACTTTTAAGTTATCACTCTTCATTATTGAGGGAAATCAGGGCAGGAACTCAAGGCAAGAACCTGGAAGCAAAAATTCAAGTAGAAGTCACGGAGGAACACTGATCACTCGCTTGTCCACTATGGCTCAGCCTGCTTTCTGCTACCATCCAGGACCACCTGCCCAGGGGTTGTACTGCTCACAGTGGGCTGGGCTTTCCCATAGCAATCATTGATGAAATAAACAACCCTATAGACTTGTCTATAAGTCAATCTTACAGAGGACATTTTTAAATTAAGATTCCCTCTTCCTAGATATGTCTATGTTTGTGTAATCAGGCAAAGAATAAAGCTCATTTACCCCCCAACAGGATGCTTTGTCAAAGGCTTTTATTTGTCTTGGCTGTGAGAAACATTTTATAAGCATGCTTTGGAAACTGAGAAGCTGAAGAGATAGCATTGGTGCTAATAAAACAAAGCTATTTTATGGGCTTAGAAGGATAATGCTGTTCAGGGTCCTTTGATACACAAGTGGAGTCTAGTGCTGATCTCAGGGGTTCCATTACAAACGTGAATACTGCTAGGTGGTTTAAGATGCCTGGAGCGTTATGATTGGAATTGAGTCTTGGAAAGAAATGTGTAGGCAGTTTTTATTAACACATAAGTATTATGCCTCTAGGTAAGAAACCAAGGGGAAAAATTAAAAAAAGGAAAAAGAAAAAACAAAAAGTGAAGCAAAGGAAGAGACATACAGGAACACAGAAAGATTATTGAAGCCAAATGTTTATCTGCCTGAATTGTTCTGAAGACCAGTTATTCTTCCTAGACTGACAAAGACTAATATTTAAGAAAAGAAGGAAATGCAGATATGGTTATAAAAAATAAGGGTATACATAATTTAAAATATCAAGGAGGAAATGCTAATGTATTCTCTGATAATTCAAATACTGCAAAGAGCTGGTTTGAACCTCACATTTAAAAATTTATTATTTCAGAAGTCACAAAAAGTATAAGTAAGGCAGTATTTAGTGGAGTAAGTATTGAGGATTATGCTTTATACAGAAGCCAAAAGTACATTACACTATTATCATGTTTAAATCTCAGTTCCTCTAAATGTGAGTTTTGTAGCCAAAATAGAAACAGAATCTAACTTTACAACCAGATATTGGCACAGAAGAGAGACAAGAATAGGGAAGAAACCTCTGCCATGGCAAGGATGGCCTCTCAAGAGACATCAGAATAGAATTCTGGTCGGAGGCTGGCCTAACTAGATGGATTTCTTGGAGGCTGAAATGGTGATTAAGAGTTAAGACTCTATGAGGGTGGTCCCATTTTCATAAGAGCATAAACTTTGTTTTATAGGATTTGGATATTTACAATATGATTTTCACATTCCTAAATAGGCAACATATCAGCCTCTTCCTTTCCCTCCCTCGTTCTCTCCCTCCTTTGCTTCCTCCCTCCCTTCCTTTCTTTCTCTCTTTCTGTTGCTGGCTATCAAACCAAGGACCTTGCACATGCTAAGCAAGCACTGCCACTGAGCCTCACTTTCCCAGTTTACAATACATTGCATAATACACTGTCTAATAAATACCATCTTTTACTTACAGCTACAGAATTATGGCAGACAAGATTATTTTAAGACATTATCTACTAAGATTTCCTGTAAACTCTGGGAATAATATTCATGATTAACAGCATACTGAGTTCACATTAATAAAAAGCATAGCCTTATGAGTTAGAAACAAAGCAAGACTAAATGTCAAGTTGGGGCTTTTCGATTACTGCAGTTTCTCTGGGAGTTAAGAGAATGGAGCTGATTAGTCTTTGATTTCTAACTATAAATGACAGAACATCCTCAATTTATGTCTCAGTGGAACTGGTTTACACTCTCACTTTAACTCAGAATGGTCTATACAGTCTATACCCAAGCACACAGCAGATGAGTAGATGACCCTATGCATTGCCAAAGGGCCAATTTGGAAGTAATTGTCTTGACAACTAGGCTCTAAATAGGGGAAATAAGTTCTACAAAGAATTTATACTACAAGTCTTATTTCTCATATGAAGCTAGAAATAATATTAATACCAATTTTCCAGTTGTTTTCAATCAAACAAACAAACTTTTTGAAGGTTGAAAGCTCAGAAGACATTTGTTTCTATCAAATATTTATTATAAAATAAAATTAAAATGCTACTCCAAATCTTACTTTTATCTCATCTCATAGAAAGTTTCCAAAGACTATTTGTACTCCATTAAAATAGCTATAAATATAGAAAAAAAGATGTTTTTCAAAAGAGACTATTGAAAAGGAAAACATCCAAAAAAATAACTAGACTTATCTAAAAATATAGTTGTTTTGGGGTGAGCCAAAAAGCCATGCGCTCAAGGCTTGATTCTCAGTGCAATTCTCAGAGGCTGGGCTATTCGGAAGGAATTGGGTCACAGTGGAGTAGCACCAGTGAATTCAAAAACGAACAAATGAACTACGCAGAGATGGTGTAAATAGTGAAAGTCGGAGCCTGAGGAGAAAGTAGATCCCTGGGGTATAGCTTTAGAGAACACATATTGTATTTGGTCTTTTGTTCAGACTCTGTTTTCCTACCACCATGAGATGACTAGCCTATTCTGCATTCACGGATGTACGATGCTCTATCTCATCATCAACAATTGTGCTGGAACTACCTTACTATGGCTGAAGTCTTTGAAATCAGAATCCCAGATAAGTGTAATGATTTCAGCTGCATAAGGCTGATATTTCCAGGTTCTAGGGATCATGCAGATGCAAACAAGCCCTCAGGCATTTAATTTCCAACTGCTTAAAATACCCCTGTCCCCAAAACATAGGAATAACACAAAAGACTGCATTAACATGACACAAGGAAATGAGCAGACTAGTTAAAGCTTGCAGGCTATGTCCACAGTTAAACATTCTTGCCAGAACAAAGCAAGTCATGCACACATCCTAGACCAAAACATTCTGTAGGCAAACCACTCCTTGTGTGTAATCCAAAGTTATCTCCATAAAGGAACTGGACCCTTAGTTGGATCCTTAGACTTTTGTTTGAGGTAGGAACATATCTACTTCTCTATTCATGAAGTACAAGATCTGACTACTAGTCATACCTATTGACAATAATCTTGAGAGACCAAAACTCTCTGGTGTACTTTTAGATGGGAGTTTTGTTTGAGGTAGAAGCACAATAACCTTGAAGGAACTAGAAGTAAGTTCCAACTCTCTGACCTTTGGTCAATGTGGAAACAGGCTCAAATTTTTGTGCCTCCACACTTCAGTTGGTGGGGTTTTGCCTGAAGAATACCTTTATGGTTGGCCAAAAGCAAGGTGCCAGGTTTCTCTTTAGGAATTCTGTTTACTTTGTCCACCTCTGATTCATCTGCACCTTTAGCTGTATTGATGTACCTTTATCCACAAAAACGTACTTTCCCCCCACATTTTTACTTTGTCTTCTGCTTTGAATTTTATTATAAACTTTAATGAACATAGTGAAAAATCACCGTGACCCAGCTTGAATGTCATGCTCACTTGCAACTTCTTCTGCAAAATAACTTAGTCCATAACTTTTCAATTAAGCCTAGTTCAAGTTGTCAGGAATGGGCAGGACACAACCAGATCGGTTTTTTTCCCCCAGGATGTATCATCACAGGCTTTTCTTCCAATTCTTGGTAGAGTCATTGTTTCCCCACCCGTATGTCTATCAGCCTTCTGGCCTTCTGATCTCCTCCGACACAGTTCGCTGTGCTCTGTTTACAGCATTTTAGGACTTCTGTAACTGTAGCCTTATACTCTTCCACATTCTTCCTACACTTAAAGGCCTATAAACCATAAGTCATATTTATTACACCAAAATTGTCATTTCTGGTACCTATTTTATCCATTAGTTACTTTTCACCTTCTGTGGACCAAATACTTGCAAAATGCTACTTGAGGGTTTAAATATTTATTTCAGCTCATGGTTTAGAGGCACCATGGTGACAAAGTCGCAGGGAGAGAACAACTTGGTTGATGACACACTAGGCAGCAGAAAATGAAAGGCTAATGCGATGCTGGTTTTCTTCTTTTCCACTTTATTCTCTTCGGATTCCAGCCTCTCGGATGGCTCTGCTCACGCTGAAGATGGGCCTCTCTGCTCAGCTAAACCTTTCTGGTAATGACCTCATAGAGGCTTTTGAAGATGCGTCTTATTAACGCCACAAGTATTACTTAATCTAATAAACCAACAACTGAAATGATCCACTGAATCCAAACCTACCATTTGAAGCCACACTCCAACCTAAACTTCTCTAACCATTGCAAAAGCAAAAACAATTTAAATGGGAACAAAGCGTAGAGACTTTTTCATCTCCACGAAGACTATGAAACACTGGGGAAAGTGGTAATAGCAATAGTTCAGATGGAAGAAAGCATACATTCAGAAATAAGAAAGGAACTGACAGAAGACATACCAAAAGACAAAATTATTAAAAAGATATAAATACAAATAATGAACTAGACAAAATAATGACCAGCTGTGGATTTAAAACTCAAAGCCCTTTGTCTAACAGTAAAATGAGACAAGAAAGAACAACCAACCAGAATTGAGGAATGTGGGCATATTCATTTTTAGACTTGACCACGTAAAGTTTAAGAACCTTTAAGGTATTATAAACAAAAGGGTAAATATTTTAAACTCATATGTAGGTAAATTTGAACAAGTATTAAATTTTAAAACAATGGAAGACATAGGACATAACCTAAGTCTCTGTCACGACTTCTCAAAAAGATGGAATGAATGACATTGGCAAGATTTAAAAAAAATGTTTGACTCTTTATTTGTCTGGGAGCTAATAAATGTACTAATTTGAGATAGATTTTACTTAATATATACAAAAATTAAAAGAAAACAGATGGAAAATAACTAACTAATAAACAGGAAATGGATAATTAAATATTCGATCATAGTGGAAATACAGAATCTGTAAACCAGAAACAAAAAGCAGATTACCCCCAAAAAACAAATATACAGTTGAGAATAGAATTTTTATTTAATTTTTTGAGATGAGATTTTCCTGTTTATTTCAAGTAGACCTTGAACTTGAGATCTTTCTGCCTCACATTCCTGGTATTACAGAGATATATTATTATGCCTGACAAGAGTAAAATTCTTCATAATAATATCAAGTGTGGTTATTTGAATGAGAATGCCCCCCATAGGTTTATAAATTTGAATGATTGGTCCCCAAGGAGTGATACTCTTTGAAAGAATTGGAAGGTGTGGTCTTGATGGAAGACTAAGTCACTGAGGGTGGACTTTGAGGCTTTAGAAACCCTTGCCAAGTCCATAGTCTCTCTCTTCCTGCTGCCTGCATATCTAGATGTAAAATTTTCAGCTACCATGTCTACTTACATGCCACCACGCTCCCTGTAATGAGGATAAGGGACAAAATTTCTGAAGCTGTAAGCAAACACCAATTAAATGTTTTCCTTTGTAAAAGTTGCTATGATCTTAGTTCATAGCAATAGAATATTGCAAGTAAGACTAATAAAACTTCAAGTATTTTCCCCTCTTGTTGTATATATTGATAATCAAATTAGAGGTCTCATTTATGCTTAAAAAATTGTTTTCCACAGAGCTAAATTATAGTTACTCATTCTTTATAAAAATCTAAAGAAAAAAAAGAAATAACTGAGAAAAATCTTAAAAGGCAATAGGAAGAATATGGAATATGTCACTGATTTCATTAAATTAAAAACAATATTTTCTGAAACACAATGGTATTGTACTTCTTGGGCAATTCTGCATATAAGAAAGATATCTTAAGTATGAGAACCCAGAAATATATCATGAAAAAAATTAATCAAAATTACATTGGTTTGATTATACTACTATCAGCGTAATAGATTTAACAATATAGTTATGGCTGAAGAGAAAGACAGATTTCACAATAGGAGCGACACTTGATCAAGACACAATAATTCCAAATATGCATCTACCAAATGAGATGGACTCAAATCATATGAGAAAACAGATGGAACAAAAGCAAACTAATCGTTGAAGATTCTTATTGCTTGTAAATCGTACAAAATGCCAACCCTAAGTATTCAGACTTATGAATCAAGACTTATGGACTGGAAAAATTGTCACATACAGTCATACAGGCAGCGTCCTATGACCTTTGGCCTATTGGCCATTAGCAAGTCAAAGGTTCTTTAGGTGCCCTAGTAGAGGGGGTTATACAGGTCATGACTCACTGGAGGTTACTTTGGGGTGTTTCCTACCACCACCCTCACACAATGACTTCCTAGCTCTTTCTCTTTTGCCTGTTATATAGTAGACACTGTAGAAGGTAAGGGTGTTTAAATGAGTAAGCTGTAGCTGCCTGCTTTCAAGAATACTGTAGTCTACTAGAAGACAAAGACTTAACAAAAATTAAAAAGAAAACCACGCATGAAATGTCAGAAGAATAAGCAAGAAATACCAAGGAGAAACACCTGCTGAGTATCAGGTGTGGAGTAAAGGAAGTCAGGGAGACCACAGTCAGGAAGACAAGCCCATGTTGTCCAAGGAAGGAGTAGATCTTATTCACAGACGATGAGAGTAGAAATATCAGCCCAAGTTCATAGTGTAGCCAGAGGAAAGTCCACAGGATAGGCAGTGCTGAGAGGGAGTCATAAGGAGTGTCTTTTAACATCACCTACTATTTAGCCAGTGAAGTATCTCAGTTAGGGGAGTGCCTGCTTAGCATGCATGAAGCCTGTTGCTCAGTGAGTTTGAAGGCAGCCTGGGATGCTTGAGATGCTGTTACAAATAAACAAAGGAGAACAATCAGAGACCTAGAAGGACTGACTCATCTTCCATTGCTGTTACCATTCTCTGCCTTCTTGTTTTTCCGTCTAGATTGCCAGGTCCCTGCAGAGGAGGGTTTAAAGGGTTTTGCCACCTTCTTGCCCTCTACACCAAGATTTTCCTAGCAAGCCCTCAGCCCTGCGACTGACAAACACTTGTGAACTGAGTCAGGGAGCCAGCAAGGTTTGCTTTTTGCTTGCGGGTGGGGGCCATGCTAGCATCTTCTTTCCAGCTGAGGAACCACCTGTCATCCCACCCAGACCCCGAATGTGCTGCTGTGTGGCCTCTCACATCTGCTGCACCCACCCTGCCTCAGCTGTGGTTGCGTCACTGGGAGGAGGAAGGGATCCCCGTGTACCAGCGCACATGGGTTTGTTTGCGAACAGAGGGGGCCCCAGGAGAAAACACACTGGGCAGCCAGCAATGCTCACGTTTCCTAGTTTCTTGTGTTGTGTTTTGCAGGAGGGCGGACTGCATGATGAAGGAATTATGCACAAGTGGGGGAGTCCTGTTTGCAGCGGCTATGACTCTGTCTGCTTGCTGCTGTGTGGAGGCTTTGTTCCCCAGGCGGCATGGGAGGGGTCCAGGGTTGCTACTTTCATTCCTTTAAGAGATGAAAGGTCAGTGAGCAATTGTGGGAACACCCCCTATCCTTGCCAAGTGGGGAGTGTTTAGGCTGTGCCTGGCAAGAAAAGTCTACTGACTCACTTGGGACAGCAGTAAGTGGAGGGGTGTAAACCCTCTAGCCCCAAACAAAGAGATAGACTCCCCCAGTCTGCAGACCTTGACTCCTGAAGGGGGACTGGGGATGTCCTTATTTCCACCTAGCACAACACTCACTGGTGGCTTCTCCTCTCTCTGGGTGTCTGGGGAGCATGTCCACTGACATGCTCAAAAAACCAAGTCTGGAAGCCATAGCAAAAAAAAAAAAAAAAAAAAAAAAAAAAAAAAAGGAGAGGGGAGGGGAGGGAGGGAAGAGAACAGAAGGGAAAGAGGAAGGGGAGGAAAGTTCTCTGTCTCTGTGTATTTCTCATCTCTCTGTATTCTTGATTTTATTTCCAATTCCCTCCCTATAAAGGAAAAGGAAAAACAGATAATACCAAAGACGTTCCTACATTTTCCCTGTCATTTACAAAAAATTGACTTGTAAAAAATAATCGTTTATGTTACTAAATAACACCTAAAACACAGATAAAGGGCTAAAATATAACAAGGCTTTGGGGCTGCTTTTGTTTATTTTTCTCTTCAGGTAAGGAAGATAAAGGACGTAAATTGAAGTGCCTGGAATTATGGGCAATACTTGGAAGGCGCACAGCAATGGACATGGAGAGATGGCAGCTCCGTCCTTGCACAATCTTCCTCTTCCCAGCCGGCAGGGTCTGGGCCAGGAGAACACTATCTTCCTTACCTTTCTGGAATTCTAAGCTGCTCAGGTGATTATCTTCCCAGAAGGAATTTGTAGTTTCTGTATCTTTAAAAGCAGCCCCCATGGTTCTCAGTCTGCAAAACAGAAGGAGTGAGTAAGAGCAGGCTGCACTCTGATCCCCAAGGAATCATCCAAGCTGAAGGGTGGGAGCTCTGAGTGGGTTCCAGGAAGCAGAAGACACAGGGTGTAGGTGTCTGCAGTCTGGAAAGGGTCAGTGGATTTGGAACGAGGCACAGACATCTGGCATCTGTTTAGTGTTTTATCTCAGTAATTCTTGGGATTTGTTCCTCTGGAGGTTTGACTTAAGATGTTGTAGGAGGGTCTGTTAATACTGGGGTTTTGGTTGCAGACAAAGGTGGTGCCAAGGCACAAGTTATCTTCCTAGGTGGGAGAGCTGCCCCCAAAAGGACAGATGGACACACTCGCTGTATGGAGGAGAGAGAGAAGAGAGAATACATGAGTGTCCAGGGTATCTGGTTGTTTGGGTGTTTATACCTAGCTCTCTGGGAACTCATAGGATGGGTTCTCTATCCATGAAACAGTTCACAAATCAAAGGGAGTAAAAGATTGTTTATTCTGTAGCCAAGCACGGATGACCGTGGCTTGGGAATATAGACTTAGGTTACAAATTCCTTGTTCCGAAGTACTGCATATTTCTTGAAGTCTTTATAGTTATAGAACAAGAGAAGTCATAAATCTAGGATTTTTAAATGCATTGGTAGAAATCTGAGGTTCACAGCAAGAGGAAGCAACCTCTGTTCTGCCTCCCCACCCCCACCCCCAGAAGCTCTTAATGGCATTCTCAACTTTTGGACAGTTGGAAATTAATGGTCTCTTAAAGTCAATATATTCTGGAAGATATTGTGTGATAATCGTAGCGATGTTAGGTGAGACCCAGAGGTGGCCCAGGAATGGCTATTAGGGAGTGAGGCAAGGGGGCTATCAAAGCATTTCACTTTCTCTGCATTGAGGTTCTTATCATCTAGTCAGCCTTGTGCAGTAAAGCATCACTTCTCTCTAGGAACTTTCATTCACACTGTCCCAGGCTTAAGACCATGCCAGAGGGTCAAATTATCTAACAGCAGGTGGGTAGGTGAGTAGCCTGGCTTACAAAGATAAAGGGACTACTGGCCACAATTCTTTCCTTCTGGGTATTTTGAAGATAAAAGACAAACTCATGCACATGGAAACACATGACATTAAAAGGCCCGATTATTTGCTGTTAAGATTATATTCCAAAAATTACCTGTGTACTCCTGCAGAGCTATTGGACTTGGCTGCGTATGACATTCATTGCCATTGCGTGGGTGGGATTTGAAACTCACTCTGACTCTTTATGCAAACTGGTTACTGCGATAGCCCATTTTGGATGTGTGTCTAGAATTTAGAATCTAATTTTGATCCTCTAAATGGCCATCTGTATTGGACTCTTCATGATTTAGGCATGAGGGCTTCCACTCTCTAAAGCAGATCTTTCTCTCTGGTCATTCTACACAGCATTGCCACATACATGTCCTCGGTGGGAGTTCTCAAAAGCAATAGTCCTTTATATAGTCATTATTATTGGTTAAAATTCTAGTTTGATATTTAGCAAAAACTCTGTCTGTGGGCTTCACTATGCACTATGTATTTATCACACAAGTTAGAGACTTGGGGTCTAGATTGTGCAATGTCACATGTTTAACAAGAAATCATTATACTAAGTATATGGGAAAAAATTGTAAATTGAATTTTAAAGAGTTTCCATTTTTTTCTTCTTTCTGTTCTTTTGACAAATTACTCAAGATAAACTATTTAAAGAAAGAACTTTTATTTTGACTCCAGCTTCAGAGGTTTCATCTGTGTCCTCTTGATCCAATCACTATGTGCCCCTGGTGAGGCCAAGCATCGTGGTAGAGAGCTCACCTCATGACTGCCAGGAAGCAGGAAAGATGCTGGGACTCAGGACAAGGTATATCTTCACAGCGTTGGCTCCAGACCATCTAACTAGCCCTCCCTAAAACAGAAAAGAACCTACAGCCTTGAATCTATGTTTCTATATTCAGAAACAACAGCATCTCAGCACTGGTTCTCATACCATGCCAATCAAATCTACGCACTGCCCACCATCTCATCTTTATTAATAAAGACAACAAGAATCTGCAAAAAAAAATCATTTTCAATTTACAATGCCCTTATAATATCTTCTACATCAAGAGACTATAAATATCATTTTCAATCTATTTATAGTGCCCTTATAACAACTTATACATTATGGTGGATATTTATAGATATATATAATTCTTGATCCTTTTTAAATTATATTCTTCCTGAAAACAGTAAGACAATAGTACTTAAACTGCTGATGTCATGCAAAAGGATCATGGCCACAGCAAATCGGTTGTCTCCATTACTTTCCGGAGAAAACATGACTGTTATCCTAGTCACTTGCTTAAGAAAACCTTTCAGGTTTTATAAGTACTCAGCTTCCGGATGTGCTAGCCACAGCAAATGTGGATGTTTTGTCCAAAGAGGATAGGTCCCAACTGCACTACAGAATAGGGGGAGCTTATTCTGAGTGAAGAATTCCTTTATTAATCGTCATTATGTTGCATGTAAATGCTTCTCAGCATCATGAGAATGAGCACTTGGTCTCCAGATGATGCAGCTGCTTGGAGAGGCTGTGAAAGCTTTGAGAGATAGTCCTCAAAAACAGGGACAGGACAAGGTTTATTTTATACCCAAGTCACGCTCTGCTTTCTCTGTTTCCTGTTCTGCTAAGATGTGAACATTGCGAACCTGCCACCATAGCTGTGAGTTGCTCCTGCTGTCATGGCCCAGTAAGCCTATCCTCCCTAAGTTGCTTTCTGTGAGATATTTAGTCATAGCGGTGAGAAGATCTCTATTCAAACTGTGATTACTCTAATAAAAGCATTAAGAAATTCCTGGAAACACTGTGTTTGTAGATGAGGACTAAAGGATTCATTGAGCTCTAAAACTAGTGTTATATAACACAGAAATGGTTTCCTTTACCTCTGTCTTTATATCTTCCTTCCTTCCTCCCTCCCTCCCTCCCTCCCTTCGTGTGTGTGTGTGTGTGTGTGTATGTGTGTATGTGTTACAGACAGAGTCTCTTGCTAGTCTACTGTGCTACTATTCCCCAGCCTGTCACATTCCCAGGTAGAAATCACTTTCTAACAAACAAAACAGGGAACTTCCCTAGAGGAGATGACCGTTCTCATGTATATTTGCTGAATGAAAATATAGTAGAGATTTTTTTCTATATACCTGTGATAAGATATGCTGAAAATAAACAAATGCTATTGAAAGTGAAGGAGCTTATGCTAAAATATACTAGAAGGGAATTATTGGGGGGGAACCTTTGGCATAGTTGAGGAGATCCAAAATCTTGATTCTAAGGGATGAGAGAAAAACATCAACTGTGTATCTCAATCCTTCTGGCAGATGCTGCCCCACTGAGAAGCACAGGGTTACTCTCAATGACAGGGGCCCTGGTTGCTGTGTGCTTGAGGTGGGACCCAGATGGAGACTGGCTGTTGTAGGAGTCAGCCGTGATAAGCTAATTATGAACAGATCTCCCAAAGGAAGTGCAACCATTATCACCTGCCAGAGAAGGACTCAGCCGTCAATTAGTTTAATGAAGGCCTGAGTCTCAGTAGTGTACCCTGAAGCAATACCTGGTTGCAGGGAGGACCATAAACTAAGATTACCTGAGCACCACCCAGGAACAGAGCATCCAAAGGAAATGCCTAGCGTTCCAACGGCTATAGATAGGATCACCTGCCAGCACACACTCACCAGGACGCCCCTAGACAAATGTCAGTCAATCAGGGGTCCTGAACCTCAGAAACCCCTCACCCCTACCTATATTATTATAAAAACCCAATTCTAACTGAGCTCGGGGTTCTCCATTTATTTCAATATGTTGGACGTGCAAAGAGACTGAGTTTGCAAACTAGCATAAAATCAAGGCTCTTTGATTTTACATGCGGGACTCAGTCTCCTTGTTAGCTTTTGTGGGGAATTTGTAGATTTGGGCATAACAACTGTATGCTCCATTCTTAAAATAGAGACTCCTCTGTCCCTCTTTTAATGAGGCAATTTCTCAGATTTTATTAGCTTTTCACATTATTCTATCCAAAATGATATAGGCTAAAATTGATTAAATTCAAAGTAAAGGGAGGAAATGATTGATTGGAAATCTCCAAAAGGAAGGGTTGGGTCATGACCTTGAAAAAGAGGGATTCTCTTATGCATTTTTTAAAATAACACCAAATTGTATAGTCTCAACAAGCAATAAGCACTGCAATGCATGTACAAGAAAGCCTGCATCTCATGTCTGCTGAAACATGTTTTCAATTTAGGATCTGACTATCCAGACTGACTTTTGAACATCTAAGGAAGTCAATGACATCATGCCATCATGTTTCCTAGAGGCCAATGGGAAGTCAGGAAAGAAATGGGTAGCCATTAGCTGACTGTCGGTGGTCAAAGATGCTGAAGTGACCATGGAAGTCACCATGGGAAAATGAGTGGGAGCGGTACTGTAGGGGATGGGAGCTGCTCAAGAGAAGCTTACCAGGATGCAATATGAGCAGGGACTGGACAGAAAAGGGTGGAAAATTTACAAGTTACAAGAAGACTAGGCACAGACCTAGTTTTATTATCAAGGCTGGAAGAGGCAACTCAGTAGGAGAAAAACAGTCCCAGAAACAGTCAAGAGTCTGAGATACCCCACACTTGTTGTTATGAGTCCCACAAAAACGCCAAGCTAACAACCATAATATATATGCAGAGTACCTAGTTTAAACAGGTGAAAGGCTCCGTGATTGCCACTTTCATCTCTGTGTGTCTCTATGAACCCCACTTAGTTGATATTTTGTGAGGCATGTTCTCCTGGTGTCATTGACCCCTCTGGCTCCAATATTTCTTCCTCCCCAGCTTTTTCTGGGTACCCTGAGCTCCAAGGGGAGGTACCTGGTCGATAATGAACTCAAGAAGAAATGCAGAATCTGTGCATAGCCTGTTTGTCAGAAGGCAGTGCTTTTGATGGAGTTCGAAATGAAAAATGCATTTATATAGTAAGGAGATTTCAATGACAGTCAATCTCTTGAATAAAATACTATTCTCATCAAATTATTCTTTTATCATTGAAGTCTCGAGCTAAATATTGAAAAGGGGCAGTCTGTTCTACAAACCACTTTCCCACACCTAGCACAGAAATATCCTCTAAGCAAATGCATTCTCTGGGAATTCTCGATTAAAAAAGGGACAGATTTGGGAGCAAAATTGTCCCTAAGATTGAGTAAATGAGGCAAACCCCATCAGGGTACCTCCTTTGAGATCTGGGGTCTTTATGAATGATGTAAGGGTAACTGCACTGACAATTAGACTGATCAACCAGGTGAAATGAAGAAGCTTCTGGAATGGTGTGTGTGTGTGTGTATGTGTGTTGGCTGAATACATGATTCTGAGCATATGAGGACATATTAGGACACCTTTCAAGACTTTTTCCATGTGCGTCCTGGAGATTAAACTCTCATCCTTAAGCTCAGTTACAGGTACCCCCAACCACCAAGAAATCTTGCTGGCCCTCCAGTGTCTTTTTAAATTACAAACCATCAACACTTACCCTAGACTACTTAAAACACCTAATATCTGTGTGAGATGCAAGGTCCAGAATATTGCTATCAAACCACCTGTGACCTATCAGTTTTTTGTTATTAGCAAAAATTATTCTGTTCCTATGAAATCATTAGAATAAAAGCATGACAAAATGCACAGAATTGGTAAATGGGTTTCATCCTGCGTGAACGATAGAGATGGACGATAGGGATGAAAACCGAGACCTCTAATCAAAACAATTAGCGGCAATTCTCAGTTTGTTTCAATTGAAACACAGCTGTGGGGGAAAGGTTAACACTGTGCAATCTCACATCTCAGTCCATCCTTCTAGCCTCAGTTAGCCTCGTTCCCCGTGTCTCCTATAGAAAAGCACAGTTCACTGCCTCCACTTGACTTCCTTAGCATTCATAAATTTTAGCACGCACATATGTGTCAAGAATTTACTGTCGCAACTTTTAAGAAACACTTTAAGTTGGTAATTATGAACAGAGACATCAGTAGGAGAGGTATATAATATCTAAGCATATTTTCCAGGGAGTGGATTGTCTTATTAGTTTATTTGGTATGGAGGAATCTAAGTGACTTTAGCCAGTGAGCTGCTCACTTCTGGAAGCAGGGCATTCAGTGTTTCAGGTACTCTGTGGTTACTCCGTGAAAACTTTATTAGTAGGCACATGGATATTTATCAGTGTATGTTTTTTGTTTTTGTTTCAAAATGCAGTGGCTGTCCCTCCCTCCTAAGACACATAAGAAGCCTTGTTGGGACTCAGGTCTTGCTGAGCTGAGTGAGTTTGAGGAAATCCTGAATCTACAAGGACTTTCAAAAGACTCCTTCATTTCTTTTCTCTTCTGTTCTCTCAATAGCCTTATTGAATGGAGCATGGTTCGGCTCCTTCAGTCAATAAAGCCTACTCTATTCTTTGGGCTTCATCATTCTCTCTGGAGGATCAACTATTGTAAATGTGGTGTGGCAACCGGCTGCCTTTGAAGAAGCTCTTCAGAAGTCCGGGGCTAATGATATAGAACCAGAAGCTGCCTGGCTTCTTGGGAGAGTGTTTGCCTAAGATTAAGATCTCAGAAAAAAAAGGAAAAAAAAAGATCTCAGATAAGCCTGGAGTTGCTGTCTGGGAAAGGAAATGACCTTAGACACCTAGGAACAATTGCTGGTGGGGAGCTGCTGGAGGAAGATTCTGCTCATAAGGAAGGGCCTAATTATTTCCTTGATAAACATCAGATGGCCAAAGTGCCTTCATTTAATACCACGAGAACTATGTTTTAAAGCATACGTGAAAACCGAAAACATTCTTGCTCAGGTCTTTACTCTAAGACTAAGCAAATCAGATAGCAAGAAAGAAACCACAGAGCAAAACAAACGTGTTTCTAGAGCCCTAAGATGCAGACCAGGCATCTCGGGTCTAAGGTCAAAGCTTACAACTCAAAGTGACACCTCATATTTTATTTATGTGCTCTTCTTCTGAGGGGTCAGAAGCTCCTTGCAGATATTATGCCTTTTTCACAGTAATATAAGACACAGATATTATCCAGGAAAGAGCTACACTTGCTGATGAAAGTTCTCTGGTGCTTTCAGTTCAATAACATTTTGTTTTCTGATGTTTTTTTTTTCCTATGTACATTTTCTTTTACTGCTGCCCTGTGTCCAGTCATCTAACCTGTAGGAAGACAGAATGACCTTCCTGGTATCAATTCTGTGCACCAGGGACTTCAGAATTTTCTCAGTATCACCCCAAAGTCATTAATACATGAGCTTGAATACTCTAATGATTTGTGCTCATTAAAAAATTCTTCTCATTTTTCTTATTATTTATTTCTCATTTTTTTCATTGATCCAGGGTTGTCTAGACAATGTGCAACAATTAATTTGGAGAAAATGTTCAAAAGAACATGGAAAATAATTAAACCACTGCAGTGAAATGAAAGTGTTTGTGGTGACACTATAGTTCAATGTCTTCATTTAACTCATTAGGAAGTTGTAGCCAGACAATGCCAAGTCCTTGATTTCTGGTATAAAATGCAAATGCCTCTGATTGCTTTTCTTTGCAGCTGGACCTTCGATGCAGAGCAATGAGAACAGTATCTGGCTTGGGCACTACTCCCGTTTTGTATCCACCAGCTCCTGAGCAGCTCAGCTCCCTTGCAGCTTAGTTTTGCCTCACAGAAAGGAGAGTTCTGCATTAAAGAAAACATGCCTGCCAGTTGCAGAGACCCAGGATTGCCAGTCCCCCTTTGCATGCTATGCTTTGTCCCACCTTAGCTGTGTCCTGAAAATCCATGGCTTATATGCTCTTGACAAATGATGACAAGTCCCTTACACACAACAAACCAAGGTGTCTATCTTGCCAACTTTTTGGTCTTCATGTGTTCTTCTAGAGCATCAGAGAAAGAAACTGAATATCTCATTATTTTTTTCATAGCATGCTATATCCCCATAGGTTGGTATAGCCCTCTGGGGATGTACTGAAAGGGTAGCTAACCCTCCTTTTAGAAATATGAGGTGCTCCCTCCATCTTGCACTCACTGCCCGCCTCCCAAATTTCTAATTAATTAAAGTCTAGACATACTTCATGGCTGACCCTGACTTTAGTTTTGCCAGTATTTTCTGAAGCATTGACTATCTGTCTTGTTTACACGATGACTCTATCAAGTCCATAAAGGTAAGGACTACATCTTCTATACAAGTGAATGTCTAACATGTTGCAATAAAAGTAGATAGATGTCTAGGGACTACAATGGAATTTTTACTCTGATTTGAAAATTGTCCCACTTTTATTCATTTATTCACCTTCTCTCCATCCACAGTGGCAGTGGATTCTTGAGTGTGTCTAGTATTATAGAAGCCTGGTATTTGTTCATCTTTATCTCTCATAAATATGCTATCAGGTCTTAACCCCAGTTTTAAACTAGAAAACAGAAGCTCTAAATACCTCCATCACTTGCCTGTAATCTCATAAGCAGAAAGTGATCAGGGAGATGATCAAAAAGGATGCTGGAGCCAAAAGGGAATCTCCGTCCTCCTTGATTAGCCTTTATCCTTCTAAGATGACTCAACAATGTTATATTATACAAATTCTTCTACATGTTTTAAAGAGCGTAGACAAGGCTGAGACAAGGCATGGTGTGGCCTGCACACAGGGCTAGAGAGATATTGTTTAATCTTGGCCAGTTCCACTTTCAGGGATTTCCCTCTTTGCCCTGCCCTTTACTTGGCAATGCTAACGATTTCTCATTTCCATCCACTCCCAGCTTCTTCCCCTTTAAGCTCATCCACGTGGAGGTGTTAATGACCTTTCAGTTTTGCTGTATTTAGTTTTCCACAAAACCTGCAATTGCTGGTTGCAAATGCAAAAAGGTGACTCTTGGCTGGCAGAAGCTTAGACAAATGCCAAAGAATGCGGGAACATCAAAATGTGCTACCAGCCTACTGTTCTTCATAAAGGTTCACAAGATAACAATAAATAATATTTGACAGAATCTTGCCTGATCCTTTAGGCAGAATTCCAATATGGTATTCAGCCTTCCCAGGTCTCAGGTTCACTCCACTACAATAGTAATCTTTATGAAATAAAATACAGACTGAGATTTCCAGAATGGATATACTTCAAAGAGTTATGTGCTCTGCTCTGAGCCTTTCTGTGGTAACAGCAAAACAAGCAAGTACAGGGTGGGTGTGATGGGAAGAAGAAAACCACAACTAGTGAGTTACATGCAAGACTCAAAACTGCTAGTAAAAATACAGCTTATATACCACCACCATCTTATTCTATTGAATCATATTACGTTGAATTAAAAATAAGGTAATTTATCTGTTTTTTTCTTTATATACTGGAAGTAGAAACTTGGGCTTCATCTAAGTGCCATGAGTGAAGGCACAGAGAGAATAAGAAGATATCAACCTGAACACTAGTACTCAAATGTCTCCTCTTCCTGGCTTTGAATGGGATATGACTGGTTACCCGAGCTCCCGTGACAATGACTTCCCAGCCATCAAGGACCATACCCTCAAATGGTGACCCAAAACAAGCCCTTTATTTCTTAACCTGCTTCTTGACTTAAGACAGTAACTCTTCAGCACAGCAATCTCCCGGAACATCACCTGATTGAGGATTCTACCTTACTTAAGAAAATCTTCTTTTATTTTAGCTTTCAATGTTACTTTGCTTCCTTTAGTATCCTCCTCAAAATTTATCTGACTGCATAGCTTGGGTGCTTCAAGGGCATATAGTCCACTATGCACCTTCTACCACTGCAGTGGATGAAGATAGAGTTCACTCAAATATGAGGAGTGGAGCCAACTGGTAGGGCTTGGCAGTTGTCAGCAAGTATCCGTGCACACAACTCTCCCATAAGACAAATTGAGTGCTTACCAAGAGTCAATCATGCACGAAATGTCTAAAACCAGTTTGTTCTGATACATTCCTTATTATATAACCTAACTAATGTGATTAAAATCAATTATCAAGAAATGATTATAAGAACAATAAGCTGTGTATTTGTAAAAGTGTGAATACTCTACAAAATGACATCAAATCTAAGTGGACTAACTGGCAAGTAAATTAGTAATGGGGGCATGTGACTGGCATATACAAGGCCCTGAATTCAATCCTGAGCACTGCAAAACAGCAACAAGAACAACAAAACAGAAAAGAAAGAAAGAATATGGGTACATCAGATAAATTCAAGAAATGTGCAGAAATGAGTAAATGGTAGTCTGTGTATGATGTATTTGCTTCCATGTTGCTTAATATCTGTCCTTTTCACACATTGGACATCGTCTTGGTGAAAATCAATATGGAAATCATACACACAATGTGGGTACAATTTTTGTGAGAGAATCTATTCCCAGAGAAAAGTCTTGGCCTTACTTCAAAAGTCTGAATAATGCATTCAGTTTTAAAAGCTTTGAATTAGATTAAATACTTATGTGTCTTTCTTGTGACTCTTTTATTTAAGTTTTTGATGAATTAGCCTACTGTGGCTTTTAAGATGAGGAGTCTCCCACTGTAGTGAAATGAATACAGAAAAAAATACTGTAATTCAGAGATAAGTTGGAACTCTCCATGTTAATAAAAATCTAGTTAGAATGTATGCTGAACTTCATTCTTGTGTTCTATAAAAAATCAAAACGATATATAACATTTATTGATAGTTTTTCTAGGCAGCCTCTGAGTTTGGATCCTGAATCTATGCCCAGTTCCATTGATAATCACTCTTCATTCATTGGGACATATGTAGAGAGGAAATCAAAAGATACTTTAGCATAAGGCAATCTTAATGTTATTGTTTTTGCTTTATTCTGAATCTTAAAAATAACTCTCCAAAGTGGTATCATTTCCATCATACCTTTTAAAGCCAACTCAGCCTGGGACTCATAATGTAAGTGAAAACTAAAACTGACATGTTATGTGTGTGTGTGTGTGTGTTTCCCTATGTTATATGAAAGTAAAATTTGTGACCTGTGTTTTAACTTGAGTCATTACATCTCCTAAGTTCAAAATCTTTTGCAATGTAATTAGTAATATATTATAGAAATATAAGACTTCCTTGAGTGCACAAAAATAAGCCGCCCTTTTGAGGCTGAGAAGAAAAAACATTTCCAATGCTAAGATAAAATAATTGTGTAATGTTGCAGCTTCCACAGATAAGTTGTTTTTTCTCTCCGGGTCTTTGCTGGTGCTTCATATTTCTTTTGTTTGCTCCCACCCGATAACCACCCATTTTTTTTTTTACTGTGGAAATACTACATGTGGTTTTATATGCACCCAATCTATCTAAGTCATTAAATACAGGTATATTATAATTATTAATATAACACAGAAACTACAAAAACACTCTCTCTCTCTCTCTCTCTCTCTCTCTCTCTCTCTCTGTGTGTGTGTCTATTTCATCTGCTTCAAGAAGGAGTTTCTCCTGTAAGGGTTGAGTGAGGTACTCTTTATTGATATAGCAGAATGTCATTAGAAACCTATTTTATTGCTATATTCTTTTATCAGAGTAATAGTAACACACACACATAAAAGTAATATTAAAAGATGGTTATCAATTTGTGAGTATGGGGCATGGGAGAAGTTCTGCCTTGCTATAGGTCCAAAGCAGTTTCTTTATTAATTAATTGTAATCACAGCATACAGAGAGGAATCCCCCATCATGTTGTGAATCCACTGAGTGTGTAGTATAATGCCTAGATATTTGATAGTTATACCAAAATCAAAATGACTGAACACACTCAACAAAGTATTTGTGAGGGATTAGGTGCTGAATTCTCATACTGAATATATAACATGATGACACAAGAAGACTCTTTTTTGACTTACATTGCTATAATTTACCTAGTACAAATGAATAAAAAGTATAAATTGCACATCAAATAGTAATAGTAACATAACAAAATTACTGTGTGCATTGTGGTGCTGAATCTGGCATAACACTATGGATTTTCCTAACTGGTCATCTAAAGAGTTAAACTGGACAAGTTCCTGATTAAGCCTCCCTGGAAAATTGCTTCAAGCCTCATATCTATTTCACCAAGAAGCAAGGTTTGCTATTCTTTTTCACATGGCTGTTTTGATATACCAGTAATTGGGATATAGTTAGAAGCATGTAGATGCTCATTCTTGAAATCGTATTCTACCTTACTGTGGCATCCTCTTCTCATCCTTGCTTGTTTCTCCAGTGTTGGAGCTGGAACCTGGAGTCTAGGGCATGCCAGTCAATTACTTTACTGCAGAATTCTTCCCCAGTCCCTCATGCAGTTTCTACCTTGCGAACATTAATATTTTGAAAACCTAGTGGAAACAGTGCTTTCCAGAACTGTTACTCAGGCTCTGAGCTGTGGAAGCTGCCTAGCTCTAAATAATACTAGCAGCCTAAATAGACTTTTGTGGGCTTGTTTTAGATTTTAAAACACATATTTTTCTTCATCTGCAGTTCTCCCTTTTCTTTCTTTTACTCTTGCTTTCAAAATTTCTTTGGTTGCAAAAAGTTGCTAGAGGGTGCCTGCTAGAGACAGAAAATGAGGAGCTATAGGTTTGAGCCCCTGAACTCCCTATGATTACTAACACAGACATGAATCACCAACAATACATTTTCTCTGTTTAAATGACTTAAATTAATTTTTCTGTTACTTTCAACAAGAGAAAAGCCAAGTGGTGATCTAGTCTTGGCTGGCCTAGAATTCAGTAAGTAGACCAGCCTGACCTTGAACTCACAGAGACCTAACTGCCTTCCTCTGCCTCCTGAATGCTGAAATTAAAGGCCACTGAACTGCAGGAGTATGGGTATAATCCTCATTTCTAAAATGCGATCACTCATTCCTGATCTAGAGTCAAGGCTATGACTGTAATACATATAACCTAGAAAAGGTTTTTTTAAGTAATAAACACCTCACATTATTATGACACTGCCAATGGTTTCTAGAACATTGACTGGGCTATTGTGAACCAGAAATAAATTTATGAGTCTTTGATGACATCTCAGTTAGAAGAACCTTGAACACTCAAGTGTGAATATAACCGTTCTTCCTTAGATGAGATGTAGCTCCATTGTTCCATTTAATAAATATTTGTCACTTAAAGTAAATTTGCTATGTTCTATGACTTTAATATTATAAACAGACTCAATCCAACTTTATAAGTTTGACTGGACTAGGACACTAGGAGGAGGGAGCTGTTTACATGTAGTGTTTGACTCTTTACACATACATGGGATGGGGAGCACACATCCAGGGTCATCTATCCAAGCCTGCATGTTTGAATATAAAGGTCACTTCTAAGCTTATTAATTTATTCTCTACCTGTCATTTAACTCTTTTTCAGAGTTAAGAAATTTTGTAGTTATTTTGCTCTATTTTTTTCCATTTTAAAATGCAAGTTTTTTTTTTTTTTACCATATTTGTTTCCCTTAAATAATGCTTGCTTATTTTCTACACACAATAATGGCTGACTGAAAAGGTCAGATGTCCCTCTGTTTAACTTGTTAAGGAGATTAAAGCAGTGATTTGATAATTTTTCTTTTTCGTTGTTTCAAAGTGGTGATATTTTCCTTGAACACAGATTTCCTAAGATGTTATATATTTAATATAAAAAACATGTACATGCCACTGAGTGTCTCTAACTCTTCTAGCCCTCCCTTTTTACTATTCTTTTCTACATTCTACATTCATAGAAAATTTTCTAGAGGGCTATAGTTTAGCTAAGGTTAGACCGGTCTAGGGACTTTGTGGAAGCGTAGCAATAATGTGACAAAAGGTGCTGTGTTGGAAAATCAGCTGGCAGGAGGACATTTCAATGATAACACATGATCAGTAATTCATATTTTTACTGAAATGTGGAAGACCCTATTCTAAACACCTTATTATATTTCAGTGGTGGGTTTTAAGTCATAAAACTAAGCAGTCTGCCAATGCTGTTAGAAACCAGTATGAAATGGTTCACAAGAGGTTACATAGGAAGATCTGTCAATCAATTAGGGAGAAACAAGTAAAGCCTGTGCCTGCCTCTCTCTCTCTCTCTCTCTCTCTCTCTCTCTCTCTCTCTCTCTCTCTCTCTCTCTCTCTCTCTCTCTCTTTCTCAGTAAGGACTTGTAAAGGTCAGTCTTTACTAAGAAGAGAAAGGTTTGGTCATATTTTATGTAACTCTTGGGAGAAAGGAAGCAAGAAAGAAAATTTCCAAGTGGTTATACGGATGAGAGATTATTGTGTGGCTTGTATGCTTGCAGCTGGTTATAATCAGGGCCTCAGCAGCATAGAGTGAGTTCTCCGTGTCAAATGTGAGCAAGCACATGAGGGCCATCTTTTGCAAGGCACTTTTTATTCTTGCTCTTGAGTACAGGCGACTATTGTGTTCCTAACCCACTTTCAGTACTCTCATTTTAATCAAAGAGAAGGTCTTTAGGGGATCTTTTCTTGTAGGGTTAAAAAAACTAAAAAAAAAAAATAGTAACAGAAATTTCTTTGATAATTTATTCACATTTAAGTCTTAATTTTTGAAACCATGGCCTGCATGATGGGCCTACTTAGGGAGTTTTTTTTTCTGTTATTTTATGTGTCTATTTGTCATTTTTGTAGAGTTAGCGAATCAAGATGGCAATGTTTTCAGAGAAGACAGTCACCACTAAAGTTAAATAATCATAAGTTAGCACCAAAACCAAAGGTAATTTCATTTCTATTTTTAAAAGAAAATTTAAAAGCAATTCATTAAGGAATAGTCTTATAAAAGTCACTATTTTGGTAGGTTGCAAAAAATATGATCTCTTAATATGTATCTAAGACACATGCTACAGTATCTCTGAATTTGATATTATGTAGCAAACAGTGAATGTTATGTGACATGGCAAAAGATGTGATAAACATCTTACAACAGGAAGTTTATCTTATAAAAGCTAGGCAAACCTTATATATCATCTCAAGTGGTTTATAAGAAAAAGGTACAGCGCTTAGACAAAGACAAAAAAAAACAAAGAAGATTTAAAGATGAAACAGAGAGATGTACACACAAGCCAAGATGTGATAACAGACCACAAAAGTTGAAAGGGGCCAAAATGGATTCTCCCTTGAGTCCTGGAAGAAGCCCGACCCTGCTGGAACACCGAGTTCCTGCTTCTGACTGTGACAGGATAAAGGTCTGCTGTCTGAGTCACCAGGTTTGTGGAAATTTGTTAAAAACAGCCACAGCAAAGAACACAATTAACCTCGAAGACAACGGCATGAGCTTCCAGTTTACGTCCGGCTCAGGAGAGCTTGCCGTCTACGGTGCTGAGCTGATGGTTTACAACTGCTTACACTTTCCCTATGGCAAAAATCTATTTCTACCTCAATCCAAACTGAAGCTTCGTTGAAATTCTTCTACTGTACGTGAGGTATGATTTCGATTGCTTGGAAAGATATAGAGATGGGATTTACATTCAAGGTCACTTCTGTCATCTAAATTTTTTTTAAAATATTTATTTATTTATTATGTATACGATATTCTGTCTGTGTGTATGCCTGCAGGCCAGAAGAGGGCACCAGACCCCATTACAGATGGTTGTGAGCCACCATGTGGTTGCTGGGAATTGAACTCAGGACCTTTGGAAGAGCAGACAATGCTCTTAACCTCTGAGCCATCTCTCCAGCCCCTCTGTCATCTAAATTATTGGACATTCTCTATCCCTCCCGCCTTCATTCAGTCTTGGTGTTTCTGTCCCAGCAGTAACATGGGTGCAAACTGGTAACAGTAATGACTGCTGTATTAGTCAGATGTTCCCCATTGTAACAGAATTTCTGACATAAACCACTTGAGAGAAGAAATCATTATTTTGGCTTATAGTTTCAGACTTTTCAGTCCATGGTCAGCTTAGTCTGTTGATTTGGGGCCTGTGGTGAGTCAAAGTCCATGACAGGGCCTGTGATAGAGCAGGGCTGTTCATATCAAAACCTCCGAGATAGAGGGGCTAGGTACAAAAACCGTTCTCTAGCACACCTTCTAGTTTCCCATCATGTCCTAATGATGACACAGGCAAATCCATCAAGGGTTTGATCTCTTGATTAGGGTAGAGGCCTATGATCTAATCAGTCCCCTTTCCCAAACTTAAAAAAAACTGATAACACATAGATCCCTGGGGAGCATAGCAAATTTAAACAAATTGTTAGGCAGCTCGGCATGCCCTTTACTTCCATGATTTCACAGCTAGAGGAATTATAATGCAAATTATATTTTTTAAAAAAGGCCAAGCAAAGAGAAAATGCACATTTCCTAAACTTGAAGTGTTTACTGTTTTCAACAAATATGGATTATATTCAATTTATAAATTATTAAAAACTGATTTAACCTGGAGACATTCCTTTATGTGTAAACACACACATAGTTAATATGTACTGTGTGTGTTCAGATAGAATTATGGTATACAAATTTCTGTAAAATGTTTGCATTCCAATATATACATATACTTATGTAAACATCTCAATGCTTGACATTTGACTTTTCTTTAATAACTATCTAGAAAGTTGACTGCAATGGCATTGACTCACAGTTCCATGTTCTGAAGTCAAGTGCATTGACAATTGGAAAACTCAAGGAAAGAAACTGAAATGCTAGCCTCCGTGACTGACCTGCACTGTTCTTTGAAACACACGGGTTCACAAGAACCTCTTAACCTTATGGCTGATGCTTCAAGTGCCCATGTCCTTTGTATAACACTGTTCCAAAGGCAGATGGATGGATGGCAAGCAGCTTAAGCTGATGGTTTGTTTGCTAGGTCGTCCAGAAACCTGTGCTGTGCTTCTCATGCCAATTGCTAGAACTTTAGCAAAACCAGGTTCCATTCCTGACAGAGGAAAGCCAATGAGGAGCACACTAACTCAAACTCTTTTCTCGGCAGAATGTCTCATAGACTCACAAGGAACTCGTGAAAAGACTGACATTTAATTATTTCCACCTAAAATTGTGATTACAAATGGTTCCATCCAATAATAACAAATGACTTGGCAACTCACTGGTGAGTTTATTCTGACCCAATGCTGTATCAAATGTGGTAAAATCCCAGTGGTCCAAAGAAATTAAATGGGGATTCTGCAAATACCTCTGAGAAGTCCTCAGAAGCTGATGGGACACAGTTTCTGGAAAAGATGTTGTCAGTTTGTTTCTTTACGCTCTGGGTAGGGGGTCTTCAAACTTTTTCTTTCTTTCTGTAAAGAGCTAAATACTAAACAGTTTAGAATTGCAGGCCATATTTCCTTTCTTATATTGTCTCTGTCCCTCTGTACTTCTGTCTTTCTGTGTCTCTGACCTCGTCTGTCTCTTGTGTGTGTGTGTGTGTGTGTGTGTGTGTGTGTACCATGCAGATGGAATGCAGGGCGCCACATATTCTAATAAAGTGTTACACCATTAAACTATATAGAATGATGTCTTAAATCATCTTTTTCACATTCGTTTCTTAAAATTTCAAGACAAGAGCTCCCATTTATTAATTGGTTCTCTCAGTGTCTGTGCTGCTGGGGTTATATTTAGGAAGTGGTTTCCTGTGCCAATGCGTTCAAGTGTATTTTCCATTTTCTCTTCTATAAGGTTCAGTGTGGTTGGCTTTATGTTGAGATATTTGATCCATTTGGACTTGGGCTTTGTTCACGGCGATAGATATGGGTCTGTTTTCATTCTTCTACATGTTGATAACCAGTTATGCCAGCACCATTTGTTGAATGCTTTCTTTTTACCATTTTATTTATTTATTTATTTATTTTGCTTCTTTGTCAAAAAATCAGGTATTCAAAACCCTGGAGAACCTAGACAACAATGAGGACCCTAAGAGAGACATACATGGATCTAATCTACATGGGAAGTAGAAAAAGACAAGATTTCCTGTATAAATTGGGAGCATGGGAATCATGGGAGAGGACAGACGGGGATTGAGGAGAAAGGGAAGGGGACATAGAAAAATATATAGCTCAATAAAAAAAATAAAATAAAACAAACAGGGAAAAAATATAAGACAAGACCAAACAAGTTTTTCAGTGTGCCTTGAACTCAGTATGAAGATGCTACTGTAGGCCTGTGCCCCCAGGCCTAGCTACTATATGCTCTTAAAAACTGTTTAGCTGGGCAGTGGTGGTGCACGCCTTTAATCCCAGCACTGGGGAGGCAGAGGCAGGCGGATCTCTGTGAGTTCGAGGCCAGCCTGGTCTAGAAGAGCTAGTTCCAGGACAGGAACCAAAAAAAGCTACAGAGAAACCCTGTCTCGAAAAAATCAAAAAAAAAAAAAAAAAAAAAAAAAAAACTGTTTAATGTCATTGTAGCTCAGAGCAACTGCAAAAAATGTGTATTAAGAGGCATGGCAAAATCCTAATGAGCCATTATTCATACTGAAATCTGAATTCAAGCATTCTTCCTTTGATCTTTTATTTTTAGTACTTAAAATGATGCAAAATCTTTGAATCCAGGGTCCTAGAAAACCATAGGGAAGGCTTTCTTCAGCCTGTGAGTCCTTGTTTGTTGAATACTGAGTACCAAAACGCACACTAAGCCAAAATGCATAGGAACTCCCCAAGGAATTCCTTCCTGGGAGGGCTGCCACAAATGTCATTCTTCTGATTGCCAAGGGTCTTTGTCCTTAGAAAGAAGATGCCCTCTTCTCCAGGAGAGTTGCCTTATTCTAAGTACATGGGGCAAAGAAGAAAATGAGCCAAGGGGTTTTCATTTCCTCTCTGTTGTAGGAACACCAGGCAGTCTTGGGATTTCCCCTCCACTCATCGACACCTGTTCCAAATGAAGGTAGCTCTTTGAAGGTCAAGTTTAACAGAAGACTCGGCATATCCATTCCAAGCCAAAGACTTCTTCACGAGCTGGTTTCCTCATTTTGGTAGTCCTAAGTGAGATTAACTTGCGTGCACGCTCTCTCTCTCTCTTTTTTACATCTGTGTCACTTCTTTATTAATATTCGCGGAACAATCTTTCATTTTGCTAGTCCTAATCATAAACAGACGTGAGTTTGGGCTATTTATGCTCCTACAAAGATTTCATTCAGAGACTGATTTCATGTTTTTTAAAAAAGGATTACTTATCAATTATAAGTAATTGAGTGGGAGCTCTCCTTGGTTTTCCGGAGCGAAAGTTTGACCAAGATAAAACAGTTTGGGTTACTGCTTTCATCATTCCTTCTTTATCAAACCGCTCTTTGTACACCGGAAATTGAGTTTTTTTCTCTTTCATCCAGGTGGGAAAAATCAAGTTCTCCATGTGTAAACGTATGTCATTGTATGTTCGCTGGATGGAAAAGAAGAGAAAGGTGCCATTCCATTCTGTTCACATAGAACATAGTGGTATTTGTAGGCCAGGCAAGAAACTTTAATTTGTATTTAAAACTTTCCTGTAATGCAGTGCTTTTTAACCTGTGGGTTGCAACCCCTTTGGCAAACCTCTATCTCCAAAATATTTGCATTATAATACATACATAACGGTGACAAAATTGTAGCCAGGAAGTAACAACAAAAGTAACTTTATGGCTGGGGTCACCAGTACATGGGGAACTGTATTAAAGGGCCACAGTGTTAGGAAGGTTGAGAGCCACTGCTAAGGTGTAGGAAGCCTGGGCAGGAATTACTGTGACTGTTGCATGTTATGTCAATTTTGGAGGTGGGGGCTGTTGTAATGGCCGCATATAACTTTTTCTAAGTAAGGACCTTTGGGGCTCCCTGATTTGAAATATGGCTCTATCATATTGTTCATATGAGTTTCTTTACATCCCTGTGTCTTAGATTCATCATCTGTAAATCTAGGTAATAATTACAGGTTATTATTAGGACCATTGAATTGTTTCCTATACTTGGTATGGTTCATCAGGTTTAATGTTATTGCCCCACAAGTCAATCTCTGTTTACTATAAAACTTATGTGAGTATCGTCCCTTTCAACCCATAAACTTCTGCTTACATTTTTGTGCCTTTCTACTCACATCCTATATCTTGATGAAGATATTTCTTATTTTATTCATAAAAATATTTTTTGTGCCTTTATTTTATTGCCTGGGAAACATTTCCTTTCTTTCAGTCTGTCTGAAGAACTAGCTGTCTGATGTTTCTGTAGCTCATTCTGCAAAAAGGTATCACCAGCCTGTATCAGTGCTTCCGTCTTCTAAGGAGGGTGTTCTGCACACTGGCTTCTGCTGGAGTAACTTCACCTATTGCTTTAGCTATTCACAGGTTTCCATCTTTAAACTATGACATCTTAGCAGGAAAAAAAAACCTATCATTCTTCATTTTTGATCCTTTGTCTTAACATGACATAAAAAAGAAAATACCAAGTGTATTACAGTGAATGGCTAGTAGAAAATGATTTGCTGTAACTGATAGGACGAGACTTATACAAAAAATGCTTGGGAGAATAACAAGTTTGGGGATAGCCTGTGCTGTCTTAGTGCTACAATGAATAAAGGTGGCAGGTGAGGCTCTTGGGTTGATATAGGATCTATGGAATCCTCAAAGTGAAGTTGGGACACTAGATTAATTAAGCAAAAGTGGAAATCATATCTTAGCTAGATCTTTGTTACTTGTCTAGCTTGCCAATGAGTAAATTATTCAAGAAAAGAAAATTTAAGTTCCCAATTTCTGTGACTAATACTTTTAAGGGTCATTGCAATATTTTGAGACAGTTTAAACCTCCCATAAAACTTGACATTGGGAAGAATTATCATTGATAAGTGTATATTTCTTAAATATAGAATTTCAGAAGGCTGCTTTTGATAAGACATCCTTAGATAGCTTGTAATATGTCTTTAGGTAGAAACAGCAATTAAAACCAACAGTAGAATTAGCCTTCCATATTCATGGGTCCAGTCTCCAAAGATAGAACATCACTGATCAAAATTACTGATAATAAATAATTAAATATATTAATAAATAAGTTAGTGAAACAGAAAAGATTGATATTTTTCCTTTTTATCATGATTATGTTCCCCTTACTAATGTAACTTTAACTAAGCTTTAACAAAGGCACAACCTAGTTATGCAATCTGTTCAGAATTTATTGTAGTTTTTTTTTTTATTTCTAGCTTTATTACTCTGGCTAAATCTTCCCTCCTGTTATTGGATCCAGTGATGCTGCAGACTTCAGTTTGCATCATAAAAAATAAGTAATTGCTGAAGGAAATGTGGGTGGCATGCAGCTCCTTGGTACAGCCATTTCTCTGTACAATTTCCTTCATTATGTTAGGAAAAACCTTAGCAAAACTAAGAATTAGACAGCATGACTAAATTCTCAAGCCAGAGGACACATACTTATCTCTCTAATAGAGACAAGTTGAGTTGTTGGCATTCAACAGAAATTTCTGTGCATCTTTGTTAATAAAGAGGTTGTTGGGCCAGGACTCAGAAAATGGGTTTTTTATTCTAAGGTTGGCACCATGTACATCTAGGAACAGTGCACTGCCATCTTCTTGTTGGCAGCCTTCTCTTCTGTATACAGTAGGCTGATTAGACTGTCTGACAGGCCTTTTATCTCTTTCTCAGAACATGTAGATAAACAGACCTGAGTCAGCTCTGTGATAAATACCCTCTCTGATAAACATACTTTTATCTAGAATGTTCCCAAACCATGTCCTTTGTTTCTGTCTGCCTTTGTGGGAACTCACTTTGCCTGGGAATGGTGGAAGAACATGTTTTCTTGATAACACTTCTTTAAATAGGGCAGTTTCTAGTTCTTCTAGTTTATAAAGCCTGTAATGCCCACAAAGTAGCCTTGAGACTTGGGCAGGCATTTCCTAGGATAGTCTACATTTCAAATTTGATGATATTTCATTCAACTAACGAATAAACTCCTCAGGAAAACTTTCCAAAGCATTATTCCTAGCTCTTAGAAGAGCAAATCCATAGCAGTGACCTACTGTTCTCCTTCCTTGGGTACACAGCATCTGAGATACTCTCTATAAACTCAAGCCCCTAGTGGAACTTGGGTCCAAAAAGTGAGCTCAAACAGATTTAATAGACAAAGAAGTTTCCCATCTTCTGGTAGAGATCTGATTGTTCCTGCCAAAATAATGTTCTTTTATTCCACCCCTTTACTCTGAGCCCCAGAAGCCTAGGTGTGGCAGGAAGAGCTTGCATACATTGAAGGAGATGTCTCACCGGTGTGTCTATTTGCCATAAGTAACTTCTTAGAACCAAATTCCTTGTGTTGATTAAGAGTTCATTGTATGTATGATCTATTGCTCCCCAAATTCTAGGCAGCCGTTATATCTCTATTCCAGTTCACAACACATACTAAGTTCCCAGCTCAGTACTCTTCTTTCTCTAAGACCTGTTATATGAATGATTTTAACAATCTACTCAAGATTTAATTATATGCCTTTCCCTGCATTAATGACAATTTAATGAGAATAAGTCATGTTGGACAAAATCTGCTAGCATTAAATATTCAAATGATCTTGTCTCTTCTCTATCTTTGCCACATTCAGTCCCGTTCCCTTGTTCTGACTTCGTGACATGAGGTCTCCATCATTTCAGATCTCTGTGTGCTACCTCCTAGCTTTGTATTTATTTACTTCCATGCCAAGGAAAAAGTTTTGTTGATAATTTATGATTGATCATAATAACAAGCTAGATAAAGTTAAGATTTTTAATGCCTCTGTCTCATTCTTACTTTCTCATGGTACTATCATCCCCCTACCCCTGCCATTTCTGCCGTGCCATTTCCAGGCCTCATATTTTATTAATATACTTCTATCAGAAATGTTGGTAAGATAATGAAGACTCATTTCACCCAGTTTCCGAACAGCAGCTAAACTGCTTCTCAACGCTCTCACTTCCCTGCTCTGTCAATGATCATCAAATTCATTAACAAACCTTTGTTTAGATCATTCCCAGATAGTTAGAATTAACTCATAGTAGGCAAAAGCAGGTCATGATGTAGGGAAGATTCAAACCTACTTTGGATATTTCAGAATGCTTTTATTTGTATAGAACGAAAGAATATTTAGTACATGTTTTTATGCTATCAAACTTTCTTATTATTTCTCTGGAGGGGGAGATTAAAATTTTGAGCTTCAGTATCTTCACAACACACTCACATTGCCAGATAATAAGGGAACTATTTCAAATATATTTTCAAGAGAAAACAGTCTTTATAACCCACCTCCCTCATGCACTTACAGCTGTGAAATTACTCAAACAGAATGAATGGGATCCCGCCTCTCCTCTGGGTAGGATACCATCATGGTGGTGTCTGGATTCTATTAAGGATTCCAAGTAAACCTGCAATGCTTGTCTGAAACAGAAGCAGGGATATCGTGAGACTGTAAACACTTAGCGCAGAGGAAAACTTCAGGACCCTTTAGCTCACCTCCAGGATATAGTGGGGAAGGGCGATGTCCTGTCTTTCCTGTAGCCTTACTCCTGCAAAAAGATATTTTTAAAATGTGTAACACCAAGGGGGACCACACCCTGACATTTTGTTTTAATAGATTTTCATAGCTAGCCTGGGTCTAATGAATAAAAAAAATCAAATAAAGTTGTATTCTGAGCTCTTTGTCCCTATGTGGCAAATAAATAACAGGAATGTGAAAAGCAACATGTCTAATATAATATGAATATATATGTATTATGTAATATATTGTTGCTTTTAAGATGACACACAAAATAAACTAACACATTGGTCAACATGAAGTTCAACAGGATCACCTACTTTTGTTCCTCCAGGAGGATCAAATAACACATTCAAAATTAGACCTTTCGCCCTCGCTGCACTTTGTCAGGATTTTTTCTGCCTTTGGAAATTGCCTGTTTCCCCATCAGTCTCCTTTATTTTCCTGACTGTATTGACAGAGGGAGTTAACTCGCATGCTAACTGTAGATTTCGTATAGCACCACATTGCAAGGCACACAGACCCAGTTAAACCCCTCCAAGTAATAATGCAGAAGACAAATCTCACTGGCACTCTTTCTCCTAGCAATGATGTAAAGAAAAGGCTGGATTATTCAAATTTTCAAACAAAAGTTCATTTAATTGTTAAATTTAGGGATGGTAGTTACTGAGATCACATTCCTTATTTTCTAATCTATTATATCTAGAAACCAAGTTACTTACAGTCTAGGGCACAAAATTATTTTTGATACCTGAAAAATGAAAATGATTTAAAACTGGAAACAAGCTAATCCTAAGGGATCACTCATTTTTTTTTCTAAAATTATAATTAAGGAGGAAGTCATTAGATCATCTTGGATTCTAAAAAACAAAGAAGCAATTTTTGGACTACTAAGCAAGCTCATAAGCAACCATGCCACCAGTGATGTGAAAGCAAGCCCAATGCTCCCCTGTACACTTCACGGGGTCAGGGATGGCAAAAGTAAAATGGGAGTTTGGGTCCATACACTGTACAAATATTCTTTTAGATGCATAAATAGACGGGCACTATACAAAGTATATATGGAATAAGCTGGTTACAAATTGCTGTGGGACTTCAGAAAAAGTCAACACTGAAGTGTGATAACAAAAGGCAGGAGATACAGCTTCAGTGAGCATGTACTCACTTACACCCTGAGGAGGAACAAACATTTCAGACAAGAAGACACAGAGAGCATAGCTTTGAAGAATGTAAGACATCTTAGACAGACAATAAACAACTTAGTTTCACTGGCAGGGAAGGTCAGTAGAGTCTAAAGAAACCCAGGTTGGAGAGCTCTTGCAGAGAGCCTCTGGAATGTGGCTCAGGACTTGGAATGGAGTATTTGGTAGGAAGTGGAGAAAGTGTACTTAATGGGCCAGAGTGAGATGTCACAATGTTGGAAAAACAGAGATTTAAAGGGAACATGTTGGAATCTTAGGGCAAATGTCTCAGATGGGGTATTGCTGGAGAAATCTTGGTGTATTTTCCACTTCTCATCCTTTAGTTCAGTCTTCCTTTCCTCATCTCAGCTGAACTCACTCTTCCACGGTACTTAACTAATTAGATTGTGTTCCATGACCCATTTAACCGGAAAGTGCTTTGGGATCAGACTCTTGACGTTTTATGTTGTACGTGTGCTTTGCTGCTCACTAATACATACTGCACTCAACAATTACTTGATAAATCCCCACGGAGTGAGAAATTACAGAGGAGAATCACAAAATCAAATTTTTCAGTTAGTGGGGCATCTACAGTATTTCAGCCTAGACACAAAGTGAACACTGTCTTTGATTCCTCCTCTCCTAACGCATCCCAATTCTAAGCAATCACTAAGATCTCCAAGTTACCTGAAATTGATCTGTCATTTACTTTCTGCTTGATGATTGATGAGTTCAGCTAAAACAGAACAAGATCAGAAACAACAACAAGATTTAACCAATTCAGTGTTTCTTTTTGGGTTTGTTGTTCTTACAAAGAGTGCACTATAGGCTGCCACAGAATTTAGTGGTGTAAATCAGCAACCATTTTACTCTCATGATATTTGGCGTAAGATATTTTAAGTAGTGCCCATTTAGACTGTTCATGGTTAAAACCTTCCAAACATCTTCATTGAGAAATTAGGTGAAAGTGTGGTCATTTAAAGACTTGACTAGCAAGATGTTGAGAGTGTTGACTATCTCCTGGAAGCTTATCTAGTACAGAGCTTTCAGACCCTCTCCAGCACAATTTTAGGATAGTCAGATTTTGGGCATAGTTTCCCTTTTTCCCCAGGCAGGTAACACCAGAGCAGTCATCACAATTTGGCCTTTAAAATATTTTGAGAGTCTTCTGTCTCACACTGTAGATTGACACCTCCATGTTATCATACTTAAAGTTGAGAGGACAAGAAGAAGAAAGGAAGAAAGAAAGACAAGAAGGAGGAGGAGGAGGAGGAGGAGGAGGAAGAGGAAGAGGAAGAGGAGGTACGAGTCATGTTTCTTGTGGGTTGCACTTTTTGTGACATCATCCTTAGTAATTTTTCATGTCTGTCTATTCTGATCTTATTTACCTTAAATGTTGCCAAAATCTTTGTCTTACTTCCTAACACAATTTTACAGTGTTCCTTCCTCAACAGTATTCCATAGATCCCACACTTCTTTGTGAACAAACTACAATTCTTAATTTTATTTCATCTTCCTAGTGTTCTATTGTTATGTAAAATATTATAATAAAATTAGATGTTTCTTAAAATATACTTGCCTTTCTGTTTCTGTTATTATTTCCACTCTATTTTTTATTTTTATTTTTTTTTTATTTTTTATTTTTTATTTTTTTTTTTTTGGTTTTTTGAGACAGAGTTTCTCTGTGGTTTTGGAGCCTGTCCTGGAACTAGCTCTTGTAGACCAGGCTGGTCTCGAACTCACAGAGATCCGCCTGCCTCTGCCTCCCGAGTGCTGGGATTAAAGGCGTGCACCACCACCGCCCGGCCTATTTTTTATTTTTAATTAAAGTGTAGTGGCATAATTTTGCTCAGAGGACTTGAGACGCATCTGAGCTGAAAGTCTATTCTCTAAGGTCTATGTTTCATTGTTCTGGAAGGTGCTATGCAAGATGTGAAGAGGGAAGCAATCAATAGCTCTACCCAGATGTGATGTCTATGAACTGTAACAATGCTTTGATTATGTTTGTGGAAGTTTCTTCTCTTCAGAATATTATTTTTCAAATCTGTAATATCAAAATTATGTCTGTTATTTAAGATCTAATTAACCAAACAGTACAACAAAGAAATGATTCAAACGTTATAGAAAATGGTCAAAGTCTACTTCTGAACTGAAAGACAAAACAAAATAATAGTAATAATAAGAATTTTTCTGAATTACTAGAATATCTTTCTTCAGCTCCTTTACTATACTTTATACTTCTAGCTGATATTCTCATTTACTCTGTGTAATCTTAATACCACTTATTACACTGTCATTTACTGAAGGAATGAGATCTTAGCAAACTTTATTTTGAATTATGAATGAAGAAATTGGTTTATTTATACTAAAGATTCCCTTGTGTATTTAAACAGCAAATGACTGTGGGTAATTCAGAACCAGAGTAGACAGTGAAACAATAGATGCATACATGCTTCAGAAACAATGAGAGTATATTACTTTTAAAAATACTCGTAATGTTTAAGCCATTTGATCGATATGTAGAGATGCCTTACATATTCTTTCCTATTTGATGTACATTAAAGATCTTTTATAATCTGGAGGTTAAAAGATACAATTTCACATTGTTACTGTTAGTATATTTTATGCTATTGTTTCTATTTTTAAGGCGAGCACTTGCTATCTAGTCTGGCTCTCCTGAAACTCACTAAGTGGTGAAGGGCAGCCTTGGACTGGCTAACCTGAAACTCACTCTGTGGACAAAAATAGCCTTGGAATAGCAATGATCCTTCAGCCACTACTACCTAAGTGGAGTGATCATGGTTGTGCACCAGCGTACCATGCAAGGTAATGTTTTATCAAAGGAGCATCATGTATGCACACATTCTTTTTTTTATTTTAAGGTTTTTTTTTTTGATTTATTTATTATGTATACAGCATTCTGCCTCCATGTATCCCTACAGGCCAGAAGAGGGCGCCAGATCTTATTACAGATGGTTGTGACCCACCATGCGGTTGCTGGGAATTGAACTCAGGACCTCTGGAAGAGCAGTTTCTTTAAACATTCATTAGTTCAATGCCTGTGGGGTGTCAGGAAGATTTCAGATAGGATAGCTATCATGAGGAAGGTCATATTGCAGGCTGAAGGGAAACCCAATAGAATATTAAAAGATGATGAAGAAAATTGCTTTCTCTACCAAAGCTTGAAATAGAAGAGTGTGAGAGAAAGGAGAGTAGTTCTCTCAGGGTCAGTTAGGGAGAACTCCATTAAAGCCTAAAGTGTGTCATTAGAGCCAAGGGAAGAAAATGCATCAAAGAACACGAACAGAGCAAATGACTAAAGAGAGGATGGTTTGCCACACTAAAGGCAGAAACAGACAACCATTTCTTTGGAATACATTGAAATAACAGGTCAGACTAGAAGACAATGACCGAGAGGCAATGGCCAGGGCATTTGGAACTTTAGGGAGCTAACAATAAAAAAATTCTGTATTCATCCTAAGTAGGATTGAAAAGCCACTGGAGAATTTTAAATTGAAAATATATCCTGTGTTTTGAAGAATTGGCCCTAATATATTATCCTCAAATAGATTCTCCCATTTACGTATAAGGGATGTAAGGTTCATACATTCTAGTTCAAACCATAAAGACAAAGGAAATTCTTTTTGCTTACATATGAGTCTTCATGTTCATGGAAAATAATTAGGAGAAATAGTATATTTAAAATAAAACGTAACATTATGTATATATAATCATGTCATAAAATTGGAAGTAACTATCTCGTTTGACAATGATCTGTTATATTACAGTATGACTGTCAATGATGAAGTAATTTTCCTGAAATGATCATTAGCAATCATCTAGAACATTCTAGAGTGTTTGAAAATCAGGAGAAATATTGGACTCTATGTTTAAATGACTTTCATAAAGGAAGCAACCTGCAGGTCTTAGTTAAGCACAACAAGTTGGATGGAAAAAGAAAATACTGCTCCATATCCAGATGTTTTATCAACATAATGCGAAGCAAGCAGACATTGTGAAATAAGTTGTGTGTACTATGCTATTACAGACAGTTGGTTTCCAGGAAAGAGAAGTTTAAGTTTACAGACTTATTGAGAAAGAGAGAGATCAACTGTGATAGTTTCCCATAGTGAATGACTTTCCTGTGATTTCTCTTAAGTAACTTCATACTTTCAAAATTTAACCATTTCCTATTTACTAATTCCTTGACCTAATTTTCATCATAATTTATCTACTGTTATCATCCATATTGGGATCAACAATCAGAAATCAGTGAAGTAGCATAAATGACAGTTATATGATAATGTTCTCTACTTTTCCCCTGCCCTCTTTGAGAATGTCTCTGGTAGCTAAGGATTTCTTTGAACTTCTGATTCTCCTGCCTCTACTGCCCAAGTGCTGGAAGGGCAGGAAGTGCCATCACGCCTGTTTTTATACAGTGCTGAGAACTGAATCGTGAAAATACTTGTGACTGCAGTGTGAGAGAATCTATACCTTCTTTTAGGATCCACATACATGGGCACATGTATCCACACAGATACCTGTGCATACACTCATAGGGACACATGCACGCATGCATGAGCAAACAAAATAAATCTTAATTTAAGATGTATGTTTTAATAAATGACACATACCATAAACATAGTTTAGTATATATAACACAGCACAGTATTTATATAGCAAATGAGATTACTTAAATAGTATTATGACCTCTGAGCTTAGTTTTATGATATGGTCATTTTCTCCTTAAAGTTCTGGGTACATAGCTTCACAAAATATAGAATTAATTTTTTCCCATTCACTTTGTATATCTCTCCAGATTTCTAGCTACACTTAATGTGATAAAGGTATAGTAGTTTAGTACAGTTGTTTGAAGGATAAATCTTCCACCATAGTCTTATACTTGAACCCATGATTCCTTTTTGGTGGTGATATTTGAGGAGATTATGAAATCTTTAGGAGGGACAGTCTTGCTGAAGGAAGCACGGCACTGGGAGTGGTCTTTGAGTCTTTATACCCTTAATCCAGTTCCAGTTTCTTCTCTGCTTTCTGTTTCTGTCGGAAGGGAAGATCTCCCCTGAGTTTCCTGATCCTGCATCCATGTCTTCCCCACTTTTATGGACTCAGCCCTCTGACACAGCCATAAGCCAAAGCTAACTCTTCCTTATGTTGCTCCTGATCACAATGTTTTATCACAACGGCAGAAAAGCAATGAAAACACATGCGTTATCAACTAGTCGTATTTACTGCTTATTGTCTTTTTCTCTCAAAGGTAATTCCATGACCCTGTTTATTTTGTTTATCCCTCTACTTCCGGAACCATGCCTAATCTGTGCCAAGCACTTAAAAGACTTCCAAGGTGACTCAATGAGCACGTGCCAACTGATAGTTCAGGTAATTAATAAAATATCAAGGGATGGATAGAGTTCTTGCCCTTGGCTTCTATTAACATATGATATTAGAATATTTAACACAGAATCACTTTGACAGTTACTATGGGAATCTAGAAACAGGAAGAAAAGACATGATATCTTTAATTCTATCCTTTAGTGCATTCTGTACCAATTTCCCCCATCCAATAAAATGTGCTTGTGCCCAAAATTATGTTAAAATGCTTTTATCACCACATTTTTTGTTGCTTCATTCTAAATGCAATTCTAATTTCTTGTCATTGCAAAAGAAATACCATTTATATACAATCACGATGAGTTGAGTTGAATTGTTAGCATGGAGTCTTTATTTATATATCTAATTAAGCTGTATTTGGTCCCAATATAACTCAAAGACTTAGGACTCTGTGAATATATGTATATGATGTTTGTGCATAATTTTTGTCTTTCTGAAGCCTGTTTCAGGCTGTGTGTCTCATCTTTGCTTCTTTTTCAAAACAAAAGCTCCCTAAATGCAGAGAACAAATGAGACAAATTACCATATGGATCTACTTTCAGCATTATGTTGTGGGGGATTCATCAGAGAAGATGGATCAGACATGGGTTTTCACCAACAGGAAGACTTTTTTAGCTGCTGGTGACTACACTGAGTGTTCTGGACCCTAATGTAGCTCCAAGCCCTTCTTATGGTGACTCTTTAAGCACACAAACCATGTTCTGGGTTGACATATTTCAATTTACAAGACCAGTTAGCCAGAAGTGGAACTACAGAAACCAAAAAGCAAGCTTAATACATTCAGAGACTTTCACATGAATATGGACTTTGGTGGATGAGACCATTGTTTTAGCTTTGCCAAGTGGGGCTGCCTACATCCACATTCATAGTTTTACAGCCTGAATGGCACTTTCATCATGGATTTAGTTGTGCTAAGGTCTCTGGGCCGTCTAAGGTCTGAGTCCCTGTTACAAGTATATGTTTCTGTTACCTGGCATAATATCACAAATAAACAATGTCTGCAAGTTCTCATTCATTTGTAGAAACTAAAAGTAAAGCACCTCAAAGAACCCAGCTAAATAGGGATCACTAGTGGTAGAAGAACAGAAGGCAGGTATAGAGAGAAGTGTGAAGAAGCCATTCGCAGCAGTGTTAAGCAGGATATATTAGTTCTGGTTTTCTATTATAGTAGAGCAATCTAAGCTGTACTTCAATATAAATGAAAAAGAATAATGTGCAACTTCTCATCAGGCAGAAACGATTAGTGCTTGAGGAAATGGAAGTATATGGTACTTGCATTTGAGCATTATATACTATACCATGCATCAAATTATCATTCAAGAAAAATAAACACGTATAATGTTCTAATAACTATCTCACATTGACTATAAGAGGACAGCATGTGTTTTGTAAGAGAAGAATCCAAAAACATACCAAGATTGTCTCTCATTTTGATCATATAATCGGGTTTATCAGAGTCTGGCCTTAAGAAAACAGACAAAATGGATAAATTTTGCTGCTAATGAGAAAAAAATTGAGGAGGGACATGTTGCGAGCAGGGTGGTAACAGATAAGGTAAGCATTGCCTTAAAGAACTTGTCAAAGCACTTCCAAACAAATGCTGTACTTCCTTAATTGACCGTACATGAACCCAACAGAACTGCATGCCTTTCATAGAAGCATGCCTGCACCCATTCATTCAGTAAAATTTAACTGAGCACTTACTGGATAATGAACATGGTTAGAGGCCAGAGGGAACTGTGTGGCTTCAGACACAGCATGCACCATTGAAAGAGACCATACTGGGAATTTAACAAGGTCGAGAAGTGTCTGTTGCTTCCTCTCCTGGGACAGTGCTTGTCAAGCTCACTTGAAGCATTTTCCTCATTTCCTGGAGGGACCCAGCCAGTGTCAAAGCTGCCAGGAATATGAAGCAGTTTGCACAATGGAGAGGCTCACGTGCCTCGCTGCTTGGAAGGCAATATGGAAGGCAGCTGTGTAAGCCCACAGGCCTCGTTTGACCACCCAGGAACTCTCCCTAGAGGGGAGAAGCAGGAGCTACAGCCCACCTGGCTACTGCCAAACACTGGAGGGTCACAGTGGAAAGGCCCGGTGTCTACAAATGATCACCTTCAGTGCTGAACCATGTGAACAGGGCTTTTGAGGACACTGTGGGACATAAAGAAAACCTTTAGCAGCTAAGGTTAGCATTTAGCCATTCTGGCTACTTAGGATGTAAACAAAATTTCAAAGCTGGACTATGGGTAGGCATATAATGGGTAGAAGATATATACCATAATATGTGTGACTGTGTACGACTAACATCTGGGATTTCACCAACTTGTCTGTTAAATGGGGCATTAAGAAAATCAACCTCAGTTTTCAGGAGAAGAAGAAAAAATACACCAAGTAATTGGTTTCCTCTAATACTATAATGGGCAACGACATTGAATGAAGTATTTTCACTTCCCTCCTTTATTGTAAGTTGCCAAATTTTCAGACATTTTTCTGTCCTTAGATTCCTGATTAACCTTAATGTTTACTGAACAACTTATCTTTTCTTAAACAGGATACAAAAAGTACAAGCATCTAAAAGACGTGCTCCTTATGGCTGTGCACCTTGTACTGTCGAGGGAAACAGAGAGCACTAAGCAGCATTATCTTCATATCAGCATATGAAGGGATTTCACAGATTCAACAGCACTCACCGTCACCAAGGTGTTTCCTGGCATGTGCATGTGCTGACTTTGGCCAAGGTACCAGTCCCCAGCTGATGGTGTTACTCAGGTAAGATTCGGTTATAAACGTGTGGACTTCTACAATGACTTAGTCCGTCGAATAGTTCAAACAGAGTGGACTATTGGGGATGGGGTCTGTTGAGGGGAAATAGGTCAGTGGTGGTGTGAATTCGAAAGCTATGTCTGTTCCTGGGCCCTCCTCTTTTTCTGCATCCCATCTGTCACGAGGTGAGCCACTGTGTCCTACGACATTCTTCCTACCGTAATGCCTTGCCTCACCACACAGGCCCAGAAGGAACAGAGCCAAATGGCCATGGATGGAAATAGCTGAGACAATGAACTGAAATAAATCCTCTACACTTACGTTGTTCCTTTGAGTGTTTCATTTTGTCTCAGAAACAAGTAAGGACTCACATATATGCCAGACCTACATGTCACATATAAAATTGTGCTTTCGCCAGCCTCCTTGGTGGTTATAAATTCAGCCAGACTGGCAATAAAAGTGCCTGCCATATGGCTAGATAAATGGAAAGTTAGTTCTTAGTTGCTCTAATCATGTCATGCTCCTCCAATAACTCAACCAATTTTTATGTGTGATTACTGTAAGGGATTAGTGTCTGGATAGGTTTAGCATTTTCTTAATTTGCTCTATAGCATGTAGTACCTTCAAACACAGTTCAAATCAACTGAGAACAAACCTATTGCTGCTATAGAACGAAGGTCTCTCCCTTCTGTTTTTATCATCCATTAACATTTTATTGTATACACTTATGTACACACACATATGCACACAATTTTTCCTCTATAATTTTTAGTTTGCACAAATAAGGACCCTGTCTTACATATGTTAGCATTTTCATGGCCACATAGTAGACCTCTCATATATTAGACAATTAATGTTGAGTAAATGAATGTGTAAACTAGAAAACCCCCTGTAGACTGACTTTTTAATACATTCATAGTGTGTTGTTAGAAAACAGTGAAAGCTGAAGAAGAAATGACATACTGAGTGTATTTTAAAGGGATTGTTTGTAACAACCCCTAGCTGTTCGTCTTCATTTTTCTGAGTCAGATAATTGCAGGCAAGAATTATGACATCTAATAGATTCATAATCTTTTTTGGGGGAGGGGTTTGAAACAGGGTTTCTCTGAAGCTTTGGAACCTGTCCTGGACTAGCTCTTGTAAACCAGGCTGGCCTCAAACTCAGAAATTCGCCTGCCTCTGCCTCCCAAGTGCTGGTATTAAAGGCGTAGACCACCGCTGCCTGACTTAGATTTATAATCTTATGTGAAGACTTAAAGTCATGGAGATCCAGGCCCCTAAAGTTGTGAGAGAAACAAGAGTAACAGTCAAGTTGTGTAATTAAATGAGATTAAAATTATTTCTTTCTCAAGGTTCTCCAGAAAAGCATACCTAATGAGAGAAAGAGTTTCTTTTCAGGTGCTGGTCATGTAACTGGGGACTTTGACAGTTTCCAAGATCTTGTAAGATAGGTTCACAGGATGGATACCTAGCACTACCAATGCCGTTCCAGTTCATAAGCCTTCCAGATGGGGCCCCTGGAGTAGCTGGTATTTTAGTAAAAGTGCAAAGGGAAAAACCAATTCACGTCCCAGTTTAAAAGCAGTTGTATATAAGCCATTCTCTTTAAACTGAGGTCAGTGTTTCTGTTTTATTAAGACCTTTTTCTGACAACATGATCTCTGGTCGTCCCCCCTCCCATGCTGGGAGAAATGTGCTCTTTAGTTTCTGTCAATCTGATAAAAATTAGAGTCATTTAGGAAGCGGTTAAATCAACTGAATAACTTCCACCTTCAGATGGGCCTGTGAGACTGTCAATGGAGGCATATTTTTTTAAATTAATGATTAATATAGGAAGGTCCAGCCCACTCTGGGCTGTTCCACCTGTCATGGTCAGGTGTGTTGGGTTTGTATAAGAAAATAAGGCGTGCAAGCCGGTGAGCATCCTTCCTCCATTGTTTCTGCCTCTGTTTCTGCTCGCAGATGCTGGTCCTGAGCTCTCACCCTTCCTCCCAACAGAGCTGAGCCAGAGACTATAAATTAAACAAACTCTCTCCTCCCCTAGATTGGTTTTGGTCAGTGCTTTACCTAGCAACAGAAAACAAACTAGAACAGAAGGACATTCTGCTTGAGTCTACTGATTTCAATGTTAAATTCATTCAGAGCCACCCATAGAATCTCTTCCAATGTTGTTGGATGCAGTATCCACACTCACAATGGCCAACCAGCCTGACAGCTGCAATTGTGACAGCACCTGCAGTCCTTGCACACTTGTTGAACTGAACCTTGAAAAAAACTCCATAAACAAGAGGGAAAGAAACTATGACAAGCACCGAGAAGAAACTGGATTTCTTAAGTACTCTCTAATAGGAAATGGAAGAGCAGAGGGTCACTTTGGGAAAGTGAATAGATGTGAGAAAAGGGGAGAACGATATTGAGAATTTGCAGTGATATACAGACCGTTTACAGCTTTCCCTGAGCCAACACAGCACATGATCATCCCCAGAAAACCACAAAAAAAAAAAAAAAAAAAACCATGAAAAAAACAGCTTGTAGCCACACCAAAGGACAGCTTTTAACCACAATTCGGGATGCCTAATGAGCCATAATTCTAGTGGGAAACAGACAGAAGCTTCAGTGTGTTTGACATTGTACCTCTTATCAGACCGTACTTTCACCAATCCCTGTGAGACAAGAGATTTGGATGTGGAAAACATGCCATATTTTGAATTTTTCCCAGAACAACAACAGAGATCAGTAAAGAAGCTACAGACAGAACTGTGGCATAAGATGTTTGTGAACAGACCTGACCATTTCATTGGCCTGAATTTGGACAGCTTGTGTGTGTGTGTGTGTGTGTGTGTGTGTGTGTGTGTGTGTGTTTCCCTGTAGCTTTGGAGCCTGTCCTGGAACTAGCTCTTGTAGACCAGGATGACCTCGAACTCACAGAGATTTGCCTGTCTCTGCCTCCTGAGGGCTGGGATTAAAGGCTTGTACCACCACTACCCAGCTTGAACAACATTCTCTTACTGAGTGCTTGCTAGTTCCCTTTTAACAGGTTGATACTGGACTCTTAAATGATGGCTAACCTCATACACCCGAAGAACACTGCATCTGGCATCTAAACCCTGACTCCTTTTACACCCAATGGAAAGGGCCCAATACTTGTCCTAGTTATCCTTTGTTGCTCATGAAGAATGACAAATTGAGATGTACATATTTGAGCCTTTTGAACAGCTCTCTAACCTACCAGAAATACATATTCTTACATCACTGTCCACATCTTATGGATGAGATTAAAGAAAGTGACCTTATACCTGATTGCACCACTATCAACACTATTGTCCAGGAGTTGAGCGTTAGCTTTGTGATAGAAGCTATCTACCTAGCTTCAGACATCTTCAGTTTACCTCCATCTTTTATCGTTTCGCAAGTGTTTAGTGATTCTCTTCAGGGACTGGGAACATGGGACTTCTTGCTCTTCTAAAAGAAAGGAGCCAAAGGAACATGAAAAATATTTACATCTTCAATGAAAAATAATTGTGTCAAAAATATGGTCTGTAAGACAATTGTTTCACCAAAGGTCTAGTGTAGTTTTTCACAATTTCTGAGTCAAATCAAAGGTATTTTGCTGTTTCTCATTTTATCTCATTACATTTTTATTACATTTAAAAACAGAAAAAAAAAGTGGGAAGAAAATCAAGTAAAATACCTTTCTGACCTCAGCACAGATGAAAGTTTTGAACTCAAAACCTTGTTTTGAATGCCAACCATACCGTTTAGTAGCTGTGAGTTATTTTTATTTAAACTCAACACTTATATTTTTCCTATGATCAAAATCTGATTAATAAAGTGACATTTTCAAGCCTTACCATACAAATTTTTAAAAACTTAAATACTTTTTGTATCTTACAAATACGATGCCTGTCATTTTCTGTCATTTTCATCACAGAGGATGCCACATGAAAATTATCATTATTGCTTGAATCCTGAATTTACCTTGGCTAAGGTATCTCCGTAATTACTTCTTCCTTTTCCCCCCTAAGGTGGCATGGCTCAGATGAACTGTAAAAGATGTCATCTTTTACATGATTGACTTTGATCCCAGAGTCAAATGTCCATCTTGTAAAGACCTTTGTCTCTCTGCGGGGAAAAGTTACTGAATTATCTTTGTAAGGCTCCTATCAAAGATATCTAGAAAGTGTGAGCTGATGCCGGTCTGTTTTACAGATTCTAGCCTTCTTCGTGACAGTGTTTTGTTTAAACAAAGCATTTTCCCACAGGAAAGTCTGTTAGTAAACTCCACCTCTCATGGCTACTGTTTAATGTCACTTCTCTTTTATAGGTACATCAGAAATCAGAGGGCATCTACTCCTTCTGAAAATGATATTTCTCTGAAATAACCACCACTTTTATAGTTGTTAGTAAGATAGCATGACTCACCTTGCTATTAGCTGACACTTCTGTATGCTTTCTGAGGCAAGATTCTTTTTTTTTTTTTTTTTTTGGTTTTTCGAGACAGGGTTTCTCTGTGGGTTTGGAGCCTGTACTGGAACTAGCTCTTGTAGACCAGGCTGGTCTCGAACTCACAGAGATCCGCCTGCCTCTGCCTCCCGAGTGCTGGGATTAAAGGCGTGCACCACCACCGCCCGGCTTCTGAGGCAAGATTCTTGATGGTTACAATTTATGCTGTATTTTTTCAATGACAAGTCTAGAAAAGTGTAGTAAATGATGTGTGGTTGCCAGGGTGAGAGCCAAGAGTAGGGTGGGTGTGGCATCTGGAAGGAGGCAGAAGGAGAAACAGGTGAGCAGGGAAGATCCTGTGGAGATGTTCATGGGGCTGTTCTGCCTCCGACTGTGCTGGTGGATGTTTGTATCTTTGCATGGGGTAACACTGGGTAGTGTGCACACTTGCACACACAGACACCGAGTACAGGTAAAGTTGACCCAATCTAACTAAAATTTGTTTATCATGCCATTGTCATTGGCTGAAAACATGTGCCATGGTAAACAGAATGCTAACACTGGTGGACACCAAGAGGGCACATTCTCTGAATTATTATTCCACTGTATTTGGACCTGCTGCTATTCCCAGAAGCCCGAATAGAAAGCATTCTGCTTACTGTTATTTATCTACTTTGCTGCCTGATAACTACATTAGATAGAGAATTTTTTAGGCTATTTCATACATTAATAATATCTTGAGCTCTGTACGATACCAGATAGCAGTGTTTTTGCCCTTACCGATGTCTATTACTAATAAAGAACAGCTTCCCGCTCTTAAGACAAATCCATTAGGTAAAAGTCGACATGCATCGTTATCAAAGAAGGAAAATGTTCTCCATGAAAACCAGGAGAAGCTTGAAGAGACTTGATGGAGTCCTTTCCTGAGTGTGTCTCGGGGAACGGGGGCAGCCACTCGGATTTGTCAGGACACCCAGAGCAGACTGCCTGGCCAGCTGCCACCAACGACGACGACAGCCCTTCACAGCCAATCTGGGATCAATTAAGAAAAAGTGAACTTCTAACCTTCATATACTGTCACAGCCGAGGTCTGGCCTGGCTGATCTCTGAGTGCCCAGGGGTTAATCACAGCCCTCAGTTGTTGACAGGGCTTCCTTCTTTTCTGCCCTAACATACCATGTTGTTTTCAATGATGCCTCAGAGAGGAGTTCCTGTTCCCTCTATTTTTCTGGCAGAAGAAAAGTAAAACAAGACAAAACTGGGCTTATTCACAAATGGTTGTCCACGACTCAAGCAGTGACTGGCATTTAATGGGCATTCTATACCTTTTTCTCAAACATTTCCTGATAGAAGCTTTAAAGCCATTTTCCGCTCATATGCCTGCTTCTTTTCACCAGGAAAATAAATCAACCTTCAGTTTGAATACTTACGATGAATCAAATATTCTCTTCTTTTCTCTCCCTCCCTCCCTGCCTTCCTCTCTCCCTCCCTCCCTGCCTTCCTCCCTCCCTCTTCCTTCCTCCCTCTCTTTCTTCCTCTCTCTGTTGTGTCTCTCTGTCTCTTTCTTTCTCTCTCTCTCTCTTTAGGTATACATAAATGACATTTATGTAATTTGTTTCAAATATTCTATGCACAAGATGGTATTTTTGGTACTTACTTAGTATATTGGGCTATTGGGACATAGGTATCTGTTAAAAGACAAAACTGTATGTGCATATGGCCAATGGGAGCTCAGCCATTGTGGTCAAAACATAGTTTGTCCCAAGTCTAATATTTCTTTGGGCTACCCATTCATCATAAAGAGGCATATAATCAAAAGCAAGGCAATCATCTTGCTTTGGATCTTATTCAAGTTTTATTTAAAAATTAAAAGATTTTTCACAGTTCACTTATTTTTTACCATTTTATGAAACAGAAATATTGACTATAATTTAAAAATAATGTCTTTTTTATTATTGTATATGTATATAATATATAATTTTTTGAAACTTTTTTTATTTTACATAACAATCCCAGTTCCCCTTCCCTCCCCTCTTCCCACTCCTCCCACATTCTCCCCACTCCCCCATCCACTCCTCCGAGAGGGTAAGGCCTCCCATGGGGAGTAACAAAGTCTGTCACATCATTGTGAGGCAGGACCAAGGCCCTACTCATTGTATCTAGACTAAACAAGGTGTCCCTCCATAGGTAATGGGCTCCAAAATGTCAGTTTGTGCACTAGTTATGAATCCTGAACCCACTGCCAATGACCCCACAATGTGCCCAAGCCACACAACTGTCTCACATTCCGAGGGGCTAGTTTGATCCTACACAGGTTCCCCAGCTGTCAGTCTGAAGTCTGAGCTTCCCCTTGCTCAGACAAGCTGTCTCTGTGGGTTTCCCTATCATGGTCTTAACCCTTTGCTCATATTATCACTCCTTAAAGTATGGTCTTTAAAGGGAACGTTGTGTGGCAAGTGGTAAACTCTGTCTTTTCAGTTTTGTCTTTGAAACCTGGATTCTAGGTTAAGGATGTATTATTGAGTCCTTTATCTTTGGCTAAACTGCGCATCACTGAGAATTTAAGACAGCATTAAAGCTAACCATCAATTAAGCTGTTGAAGAAGAACTTTTCATCAGTCATAGGAAGTCTACACCTTCTATTTCAGTAGGTTGATGTGAAAAAAATATAAGTTGTTGTCAATGACGTCTTCAATAACTAAGAGGCATGTTTGGTTCCCACTGTTATATTCTTCAGAATGTTTTTTATATTCAAAGAACACAGGCACAATGGGAAGTTGAATGGTCTTATTTTTGGCCACGATACAGTCAAGTAATTTTGTTTGCTTTTGTATGTTGATCCACTCATTCATTTATCCCACAACTGATTTTTGATCATTAAGTAGGGAGGCGTGGTCCTCTGGACTATGTAGAAAGCATGAAGAGCTAGCACTATGCAGAGCTATTCCCTGCCAATCTAATTCTGCAGTATTTCTCCATAGCATCTCATGCTTAGTTAGTATTAACGAAATGTGGAATAAATGTAAGGCTTAGTCCTTCTCTATTAGAAACTTGTAAATGTGTCAAAGAAAACAAAAGAACAAAGATCAGGAGTTTACAGGAGGGACATTTTAGTTTGCTGGGTAAGAGGTATCCGGCTCAGTCTGTGGAGGTAGTGAGGTTACCCTAGGCAATTGTTTATTAGTATGATCCACTTTAGCCACCAGTGTGCCCAGATTTCATGGACTAGACTGAGAACCAAGAAACTATTTTTAGGAAACACGAGTGGCAATGCTTAGGATTGGGCCAGTGTGACTGACAGTGCAGCAGAAAAGGGAGCTTCAGCAAGCTTGAGTATAGTTGTTGGGAAGCTAAGAAAGAAGGCTCAAAATGTAAATTTTCTTTTTTCTCTCCATACTCCTTTCTGGCAAAGCAACTTTCCAGAGACTAAAGCGGAAAGAAGAATCTCCAGAATAGGTTTGTATAAGAAGGGTTAGTTTAAGCACTCACCATTGATTTCTAGAGTACAAACTAGATAGTCAATACTATGTCATAAAATTAGACGGCAGTTTAGCAGTTAAAAGCCCTTGTTGACCTTGCAGAAGACTTGGGTTTGGTTCCTAGCACCCGTTCCAGAAGATCCAATGATGTCTTCTGATGTCCTCGTTCATCAAGAAGACATGTGGCCTTCATATAAACACACAGACAAAACACTCATACATATAGAGTAAGTAAATATAAAAACTTTTAAATGATTACAAATGATAAGGATGATCATTTCCCATAGTTCAGACCTTCACCAGCATCTGTGTGTTCTACATCTCCCCTTCTCACTTTGCTTTCTTTCTCTCTCACTTACTGAACAAGGCTGTGAGCCAGACTGTGGGTATTCCTTCTGAACCTTATGGACCTCAGGAGCTTTATATGAAGTGAGCTAATTAAACCAATTACGGCAATTATAACGACTGTAATAGGGTAATGCAGAGAAATCTACAGGTTAAGTCAACCACTAATATATGACCTTGCAAAATCACTTAGCAGCTCTATGAGCATTCTCTGCCCAGCTAGACTGAATGGATAAATGAGTCTAAAACCCAGAAAATTCTGTGCTGTGCTGTTCTAAAACTGTGAACAGCAAAGATTTGTTTGCAAAACAAAACTGAATGCATTCTCGGCAATCCTACAGGTGCCGTTTTGTACCCACACTGCAGTGGACACTGGAATTCTTGGCATCTTTGAAAAAAACCAACCTCTCTCTCTCTCTCTAGGCAGACACATACTCTCCAGGGTTATTTCCACAATAACATTTATTTTAGAAATGATATGCTCTGTCTGTTCTGGAAATACAACTCCACAGAACCGGCAGCTGGCCCTGTGAATTGCTCTTTGGACTTATAATTATAACTATTTAATTGCTGAACAATCTTATCACAGTTTGAAAAGAAACTGTATACACACGGCAATTTCAAACTTGTTTCTTGTCCTTATTCCTTTTTATCTAAAAAAGAACTCAGAATAATTTTATTCCATCCTTAAACCCCAGAGTACAATTAGCTTGTCCCACTGCAGACCCAAACACAGCAGGTCTAAGAGACTCCCTTTCAGTTGGAGTAAGGAGTCACTGCCATGATTTGTTTTAGTTTGATAAACACAGAGGGCTGTTCTGTTCTGAGACCTCTTTTCCTCCACTCGGAAAGGGGTGTTTATTTCCAGCTGTGGGGAATTACTCACAGGAGATTTAAACAGTGAAGAAAGAAAACATCCTCTTTTCTTCTTGGACCCACCCAGCCCACCAAGGATTACAGACTTAACCAATGGAAAGATGGGCTTCGGTTCACTGCAAATGCTCCTTGAAGGAGAGCTACCATATCTGAAAGGACATACAATGTGCCGTTACAGCATCTGGATGCTTCCACGTCTTTGCGTCTTAGGTTAGATACTGATAAAGCTAGAGCCAGATGACCAGGCTGGTATTTTTTTTTTTTTTTTTTTTTTTTTTTTAGAAAATCTGACCTGGAAAGAAATGTGACCTTTTTATGAAATCACAGATTCTGCTATGAGCACTGCATGCTCTTTAGTCTCCCTCTTAACCAGTGAGAAAAGTCCAAGTTTTCTTACTTTAATTTTAGATGAGTGATGGGTAAAGAATGCTAGAATATTTCTCCTTTTATCTTCTAATAAGATTAAATGTATTTACTTTCTTGGTTAAACTTCTTATTGTAAGTATCCAACAGTATATAAAGTAAAAAAATGTGTAGATCTTTGATATATTAATATCAGGTGCATGACTACATGCAGTGCACTTTGCAGGCAGAGGAGAGAGAGAGGAGACTGTGGCTGAGGTCTAGCAATAAATAAATAAAGAAGTAGAGATGATCCATCAAGGTATACTCTACCACTAATACCACAGTTCAAAATACACAATAAAAATGCTGTGTAAAAAAATGCAGAATGGTCTCCTTTTATCAGCTATAAAATCTGTAAGTGACATTACCTAGGATTCCTTTAAACATTACTATGCCATCTTAGCTATATGACAAAGTTTCTGTCAATCATCTGAAATTGTTCTTACAATATTTCTTGCAATATAGTATATCATTGGATTAATTGTTAGAGAACTGTAGAATTATTAGTGTTCGATTGACATCAATTGTAGTTAACAGTATTGTCGGTAGAGAACTAGTGAAGTAGTTCAGGTTCTCCATAGTCCTGCATTTAGGATGTCAGGAAACAGTTGTGAATTGTTTAAATCATATGTTTTTGAAAAACGAAAGTTTATGCATTGAAGTCATACATACATACACACACACCTATATATAATTTTGGAAACTCATTTATGAAAATAAAATTTATTACTGCTATGAAAGAAAATGCTTGCTTAGGTCAATTACTTAGTGGATGAAGCAGAAAGTCAACAGTTTTTAAGGGGAGTTGAAGTGACACCTTAACACCTTCTTTGACTCTTTTTCATTAAGAGCTCAGTGACTTTAAGAAACAATTATTCCCCCTTTCTTTTTCCTCTCCCATCCCTATTTTCCTTTGTACTTTTTTCTTTATAAACTTGTTTTCATATTTTACTTTACTATTTTTTATTTTCTTGTTAATTTTGGGTGTATATACTGTATGACAACAGATTTTCATTACAAAACATGAATATGTGCAACATAAAACAAAGATAAATATTTGAGATTATTCTAACATGAGTATGTATTGCATAAACATATTGAGGTGTCCCACTATATCCCATAAATATGTATAATCTTTGAACCCAGTTAGAATTTAATGTATCTTCTGAGTGGAATTAATAAATTCAGTTATGTGTCTTAATTGTAGAAAATGAGAAAATTAGGCCCTTCCCTCAGAGGAAAGATCAGGAACAGGAAAAGCCAGATTTTGTTGTGTTAACCTGACCATTGCTTTATCAATATCTGTGGAAACCCTATCCTGGCCACAACTAGTTCTACATCCAATTTTGTCCTCTTTGGAGGCTTTTGAGTGTCTGAGCATAGTTAGAAAGAGTACTAGAAGAAATCCAACTGGAAGTAGATTTTAAAACATGATTTTTCTGTGATCCATGGGATTAAAAACTGTCCATTCGTGTTTAGAAAATATACACTATTTACCCAAACTTTGCAGCTGTTATATTCTCTTGAGAAAAGACAACACCAATCCTCTCCATGCCAGATTTTCCTGATTGCCTAACTTGGGTGATTCAGAGACAGAATCCCAGAATAGGCATTTATAAAGGCAAAGATGAGAAGAAGCAGAGCCTCAGACCTGGGCCTGCTGCTCATTCTTGCCAGTGTTTGAACCCCAGCTCTGTAAATTCTTATCCTTAGCTTGCCAGTTTACATGGAGAGATTCTTTCTCCAGATTAAACCATCACAGGCCTTTATCCACAATCTGTTCTGTTCTGTAGCTACCAGTGGCTATTTCCAAGAGCAGAATAATGGAAGCCTCGAGTCAAATAATTAAACCAGAAAATTTAAAGTACTACATAAAAGGAGAGGAAGGGAGAAGAGAAAATACATTTTCCCAGGAATGCTCACACCCTCACAAAGCGGGTTTTCTTTGACTAGACTTTAGATTGGCCGACAGGCTATTAGGGTATAAGACGCCACACACAGTTCTCCAAGAAAGGATCTGAGGTCTGTTATAATTTTCCCATTTTCCCATAGATGGGTTGAGCCAAGAGGAAGGGGTGAAAGTGGGCAAAAGATTGTGGGAGCAGGAAAAAAAATACTTTCTGGATCTTGTCCAGCTGTCTTCAAAGGATAACCTCTTCCAAACAGAGCGAACCTTCAGGAGGAGATTATGCAAAGTGTCTGCCTTCCAACACTCCTGAGACCCTGCCACCCAGTCCTTTCAGATTTGAGGATTAAGAAAAAGGAGAGGAATGAAAGCTTTTATTTATTCATGGTCCATGTCAATAATTATTCTTCTGGACTGTTCTGGGCTGGATGCTGTGGTTTTATTGGTGGTGTGATCATTGCTGTTACGTGGTTGGGGGTGGTATGCCTCTGTATTATCTGATAATTCTCTGCTTATTTTTCCACAAGGACACTCAGTTGTGTAAGCCCTGGCGAGATTTCCTTAACCAAATGATCGAAATCGGAGTTGGAAAAGACCTATTAGGTCATTTTAGCCTAACTCTTGCCAGTGACTGTGCTGCCTCTAATAAGCAAGATGAAGCGTCCGCCCCTTCCTTTGGGAGATTAGCTTCTACAATTCAATTAATTCACACTGCCAACACATTTTCCCTGACATTCAATTCACAATTAACAGCATTGTTTTTCTTAATTCAATTCTCAAAGAAAAAAACAAGTCTTTATTTTCTTATTGTTTTTAATTTTTAATCTACTGATAACCCCATTTTCTTATTTCTCCCTGAATCCATTTGCTATTTCATTTATTTTCCTGTAGTGTCTTTTACATTTAGTTCAATGTTTAATAATGGAGTTTAACCATTATTCTTCGCATGACTCCGTAGATCTGTCTTAAAAAGATAACGAAGGCTTTCTATTGCCAAAGTTGGCCTATTTTATTAGTGAGGCAAATACAGTGGAATTAAGCAGATAATCAAGATGCTTTAAATTTTTGTTGGGCAAAAATTTAATCTTTCTCCAATATTTTGCTTCCATTTTCCCAGAAATTTTTGGCAGAACCATTAATGGACTGACATATGTATAGGAAATACTGTCTCTCATATCTCAGCTTTTCAGTTGTGTGTGTGTGTGTGTGTGTGAGAGAGAGAGAGAGAGAGAGAGAGAGAGAGAGAGGCAGAGAGGCAGAGACAGACAGAAAAATATGTGTTTACATGTGTCAGAGTTTCTGCTGTGAAAATTCTGGCTACAATGATCAGATATTCCAAGGCAAGCAAAGATAAGAGGTAGGCGGGAATAAAGCAAATCTACTGGACTTGAGAACTGTCATGTGGCTTCCAGCTAGGAAATTTCACTTGCTGAAGAGATGAACCCATCTCAGCAGGAGGTGAACTTGGGTGGTCTACCCTGGGCATCCACACTGTAGATCCTCAAGTGGGGCATCTTTATGAAGCAAGGCTTCACCCTCCTGGAGCTTTCTTTCCTTATTGCCTAAGTCCATGGCTTCATTCCAGCATTTCTTTGCTCCCACCTCTCCCTGGCATTGTCTTGGTCTACACATCACACTTCCCTTTCCAGTTAACTATGTAGCATCAGCCTCCTCCTCATGATGTTCTCCTAGTCTGCTTGTCTAAGGGAGGAGCCCATTTCTTGGTTCTGCCCTCTGACTAAGCTCTCTCTTGTGGCTCTTCCCTTCCCTGAGGAACCAGAACCAACTCTTGCCCAAATTCTTATTTTCATTCTTACCAATTTAGTGGACAAGATACCCTATCCATTCTAGTTTAAGTTCTGCTCTGTCAGGTAACTGTTCTGACTTAAAGTAGTTTGTTTGCATGGGTTTTTTCAGGAAATTTTATAGGGAATTATCTCTTAAAATAAGCAAATATATAAGGTCTCACAAAACTTTTGTCTGGCAGCATCACAGGCTCTGCTAACTGTGGTGCCAACATGCTGGGTTTCCTTTGGCTCCTTTTTTTGGTACTTAGACTATTGTTTCCTGATTTTAGGGTTTTTAATGTCTGTGGGAAGTTAGACTCCATAGCTAAAGTTCATTATTTCCTATCTTTATATATTGATAATATTTCCCCCCCAATTGTGAGCATCTACTTGTTAATTTGTGTCATTATTTGGAAGATTTTAAACTCTGCAATGCCTTAATATAGGACTTGATGAGTGCTTACCTCTATGTCTATTATGTTACAGCTACTCAAACACATTAACAGCCACAATCGCAAAATGTGAAAGTTGACTAAGTCAGTCAACCTATTATTAACAGTCAGTTGCCCTAGTGATGTTGAATTTTATATTCATTCTGGTGAGCAAATAATTTGGTTTACATTAAAAAGTTGTCACTTGGTTATTCCATGACTGTTGTAGGAGGCCACTTGTTTGTAGGAGGCTGTTCAACTCTGAAATAACCATACAGAAACTATACTAATTAAATCACTGCTTGGCCTATTAGCTCTAGCTTCTTTTTGGCTCTCTTTTACATCTCAATTTGACCCTTCTCTATCAATCTGTATAATCTCCTCGTGGCTGTGGCTTACCGACAACGTTCTGTCTACTGTCTGTCTCTGGCAGGACTATGTGGCTTCTCTTGACTCTGCTTTCTCCCTCCCAGCAATAAGTTTAGTTTTCCCCACCTAACTCTGTTCTGTCCAAAGCAGTTTATTTATTAATCAATGGTAACCATAGCATACAGAGGGGACTCCCACATCTTATGTCCAATATTGTTTCCGTAGTTTAATGGCTTTAGGTAAAGGTATGATTTTTACTTTAAATGGGGCTTTATTAGCAAAAATCAAGAACTAATACCACTGAGAAAAAGAAAAAGTGTGTGAACAGTTGAAAGAAACCACAAGAGGAGTAGTCAGCAGACAGAAGCAATTCTGTCACGGTGTTCTGATTTGTTCTACAGTTTTCAGATACTACTAGAATCTCTAAATATTATCACTAGCTCCTTCTGCAGGAACCTCATAACAACTGTCATGTACAAAATTCTCTACACCTTTGTCAGTGTTTGGGGTTATCCAGTTGCTGAATCAAGGGATGACTGGGCAATCCATGCTTTGTGCTTGGAGGAGACAATAATTTCACATTTTTTTCACACACATTTTTTTTTTTAATAGTTGTTTATTGGCAGTGGGCTGGAAGGGATGGCAGAATTAGCATTCACAGACAACACCACACCGGTCACAAGAGTGATGGATGGGAAAGCCTGAAGGTCCCCTTTTCAAAAGCAAGTGGGTAGGCGGGGGCCTGGAGTGTTGATGGGGCAGCCTTAGATCACCTCTGCTTAGTAGGCATGGTTAGAGATGAAAAGAGATTCGCTGGCTGCGGCTCCAGACTGACCACTTGGAGTGTACTTTCCTTGGCAAGCAAGGCTGTTGGCCAGGGCTCACTTGATGTATTCCTCCTGGGTAGCCTTCAGGTTCTCCTTTTCCCGCCCCAGGCTTTCGGAGCAGAGGCCTGCAGGGCCCGGCCATAAGAGAAAGTCAAGGCCCATGGCTTCAGCAGTGGGCACTTGTTGATCGCATTGAGGTTGATGGACGCCTCTTCCTCGCTCTGCCCTCCAGACAGGCAAGTGACTCCAGTGACAGCAGGGGGCACTGTGCGACGCAGGGCTGTGACAGTTGCCATGGCAATTTCCTCATTGGAATACTTCTGGGTACAAGCATGGCCTGGGGTGACCATGTTGGGCTTCAGCAGTGTGCCTTCCAGATAGACATGGTGGTCACTCAGAGCCTTTTACACAGCAGCCAGTACCTTCTCAGTTACATACTGGCAGCGCTTTAGGTCATGGTCTCCATCAGGGAGGATTTCAGGCTCCACAATGGGTACAATGCCATTCTGTTGGCAGATGCTGGCAACACAGTTCGGAACATAGGCATTTTCCATGACGGCAAGGGCTAAAGGAATATGCTCCCCAATCTTGAGCACACAGCGCCATTTGGCAAAGTCAGCTCCATCCTTCTTATACTGGGCACAGCGTTCTGACAGCCCATCCAGCCCTTGGGTGGTGGTCTCACCATTGGTTCCTGCCAGGGGTACCATGCCTTTATCTACCTTAATGCCCACAACACCGCCCTTGGACTTGATAACTTGGGGGAAGGGACGTCCATCATCTGCCTTCTGGTAGAGTGTTTCGTGGAAGAGGATCACCCCCCCCCCCCAATGCAGGGGTTCACACAGTCATCAGCTGGCGGTAGAAGCGCCTGTTCTCTTCTGTGTTCTCAGTGCCAATGAACTGCAGCCGCTTAGCAATGCTTCCATTGGACTCATCTGCCACCAGAATGCCCTTGCCCGGAGCCACAATTCGGTGAGCGATGTCAGACAGCTCCTTCTTCTGCTCCGGGGTTAGTGCTGGGTATGGATAGGGCATGGTGCCAGTGGCAGCACGTTCCTGGCACAGGAAGGGGTGAGTCTGCCGGCTACGGCAGTGGGTGAGCGAAACGACAAAGGACCGAATGCGGATAAAGTCACCAGAACCCCCATCTGCGTGCGTTCCAAAAGAACACAGCCTATTGAGCTCTTCACACACATTTTAAGGTAGAGAAATTTACCCCTTATCTCTCCACCTAGGGACTTATTTTCCCTGAGTCAAGTGAGGAGTTGACTCAATTAGTAACTTTTCTATTGCTTCGACAAAAACACCACGATCAAGGCAACTTATAAAAGAAAACTTACAATTTAAGTTTAGAATTTCAAAGATGAGTCAATGACCACCATAGTGGGAAGCATGCTAGCAGGCCGGCAGGCATGGCTTTGGAACAACAACTAAGAGCTTACATCCTTATTTGCAAGCACAAGACACAGAAAAATATAAAGCTCATCAGAAATGGTGTGAGTTCTTCAGTCTTTCCCAAATAGTTCCATGAATTGGGGACCAAATATTCAAATATATGAATCTATGGGAACCATTCTCATTTAAGCCACCACACTAGACAAGCAACCAATCAATCAATCAAATCAATATATCAGTCAAAAACAATGGCTAATCTTATAGCTATGTCAAATAATTTGACATCGAAACACACACTATTGTCATCTACAAAGTTAAGAAACGTGAAGTTGAGTTACCAAAGCAAATGTCATTATGCTTTTAGTACTTTTGCTACTATGTGTTGGGCAACATTTACAACTCTCCTGAAGTGCAAGCTGCTTGTAGGCTGCAGGTTAAACATATATACCTACAAGGCTATATGACATAACTGGGAAGTGCAGTACCATCTTGCTTCTTTCCATTTACATTTCCACATTATTAATTCTGTAGGATTTTTATTCCTTTAGAAGGATTTAGATTTGTCTGTTGAGTTAGTATCTCTCTGATAACACTAGCTGTTGTCACGTGGCTTTAGGTTGGAACCCTGGAGGCAGGATTTGAGACTCTCATTCTTGTAGAAGTAACACAGTAGCAGAATCACCTACCAGGGAAAAAGTAGAGCGGTATAGAGAAAGGGCAAGTGCTGGACGAGAAAGTGACTTCAGTTAAGGTGTGGCCTTGGCAAGATACAGGGAAAAGGCCTTTCAATCATTAACCTCATAACTAGGTTGTCCTTTCAAAGCAAGAACGCGGTCCTTTACCTACCACATTAACCAGATGTTGCCTTTATATTGCCCCTAGAGGTTGAGCATAACTCTCCAAGTGAAGTAGCATACGTCTAGGGACTGCAAGACTCACAAGAAGTGGGCATGTGCGAGCCAATAACAGCTGACTCTCACAGAAGCAGAATCTGGATTAGTCCAGAAAGTTAAAGAGAAACCAAGAAGGACTCTATATCATTTAAAATAGAAGCCACTAATCTCTGTAGTGAGTTATTTATCTTTTCTCCCTGACCCCAAAAAGGCATAAGTTAGGAAAAAGAGAATTTGATATAACCCCTTGCCTCTTCTTTTTGACTTTCTCAGGGTATGACAAAAATGTGGCTATAGCGTCCAACATATGGCTAGAATAGGCACAATTCAGATATGAATGGGGCAGAACACTCTGCCTAGCAGCCTCAAATACAAAGGTACTTAGTAAAACTCAGACCTCACTCTAGGTTATGACTGTATTGTCTCCTCCCAGTGTTAAGAGTTTACTTGAATGTGAATATGCCAAGAACTGAACTGTGATATCTTTTTGAAACATCAGTTAGTCACAGCACATAGACCTTTAAACTACAACATTTCAATTTTTTGAGAAAAGAATTACAATGATGATTTATTAATAATAAAATGATCACCATATTTTAAAATGTCCCTTATGTTTAATTATGTAAAGTATGTGTCACATTAGAAGTAATTATTATTGTTTTCTGTAATATTTGAAGAAACAGATGCACAGAAAAGTTTGTAACCTATCTAAGGGCACACAGCTAGTATGAAACCTAGTAGGTGTGCGTTTTTTTTTCATTATTTTTGGGTGTGTTTGAATGACCTCAGCATCTCACAGATGATTGTGTTTACTGTGACTCTGAATCTCAGGGTCAGTGGAGCCAATTGTTTTCATTGTAAATTTCTTGTTCTCTCCTCTATGTGTTGAAATCCCAAAAACCAGTACTGTTCCTTCTTTTAGAGCTAAGATGTTTCAAATGTGTCACCACCCATGGAACTAGCTCACAAATGAAGCTACACTGAAATCAACTTTGTTTCTGAAGGCCCTTTGAGGCTTGCTATCATGAGCAAATGTGATTGTTCCATACAATAAAACGAACACAGTAAGTTGATTGACTCAAGAGAATAAACTTAAATTCCTTTATAGTATATCTGTAATATTTGAGCACCAATGCTTGTATTTTCCACCACTTTGATAAAATGCCACGACCCAAAGCAACTTAGGGAAGAATGAGTTTATTTTGGCCTATGGGTCCAGAGTGAGAAGTCATAATGCCAGATGAGGCATGGCAGCAGACAGCAAGAGGATGAAGTTGAGAGATCGCATCTCCGCTCTCAAGCAGGAAGTAGAGAGAGAGTGAAGTAGAAGTAGGGCTAGACTATAAACTCTCAAGTAACTTAACTCTTTCTAGCAAGACCTGCCCTCCTAAAAGTTCCATAACCACCCAGGAAACAGTGGCATCAATTGGAAATAAAATGTTCAAATACTTGTATCTGTGGGAACAGGTTCCCATGAAGCTTTGCGACGCACACTTCATTTTGGTAAATTCATCCCTATTTCTTTTCTTCCATATCATGCCACTTCCTGGATGTATCTTTTGTCCCCAGCATTCTCCCTCTCTACTTTCATTTCACCTATAATCTACTGTCCATCCAGTGTTCCATCTCCCACTCAGGCATCATTGGTTTCTTAGCTTCCATATGCACTCTAGGCTGAGCACACAAAACTCAAGGCTTTTGAAACTAGCACTTATGTATGAGATAACATTTCTAGAGTTTTGCAAGTTGCTTACAATGCACTTCCTGTTTACTTAGGTAATAATATATCCTTCTGGAGTCTTTGATGGAGTAGAAGAATAGATATTTATAATTATAGTTTTCCTTACTTATGATAAATGAGAAAGTAGATATAAATATTGTAACTGTAATTCTTGCTTGATATCTGTTTTGTTATATGTAATTTTACTATGTTAAAGTTGAAACTTCTTTTTATTTAGACAGAAAAGGTGAGATGATGTGGAAAGTCCTTCTATATATGTGCTGCTTTTATTGGTTAATAAATAAAGAATCTATTTTGGCCTGTGATAGAAAAGAGTAGAAGACTAAACTGAATATTGAGAGAAAGAAGGTGGAGTCAGAGAAAAGCTATGTAGTGTCCGCCAGGGACAGATGCACTGAAACCTTTCCAGTAAGTCACAGCCATGTGGCAATACACAGATTAATGGAGATGGGCTAGTTTAGGATATAAGAGCAAGCTAGAAACATGCTATTGGCCAAGCAGTATTGTAATTAATACAAATTTCTGTGTGATTATTTTTGGAGTCTGGGCAGCTGAGAAAAAAAATGAGTAGTCTCCCTCAAAACAGAGAAGAATTTCTAGAGTCACTCATGTATACTATCATATTATCTGCAAATAACGATAACTTTGGTTTTTTATTTTCAATTTGTATATCCTTGATCTCCTGCTTTCATATTGATGGTAGCTAAAATTTCAAGTATCATATTGAATAAATATCCAGAGAATGAATAACCTTGCTTGTTCCTGAGTTTCATGGAATTGCTTTGAGTTTCTCTCCATTGAACTTGATGTTTGCCATTGACTTGCTGTAAATTACTTGTCTTCTGTTTATATTTGTCCCTTTTACCCATACTGTCTTCAACATTTTATCATGCATGGGTGTTTCATTTTGTCAAGGGCCTTTTCAACATCTAATGGAATGATCATGTATTTGTTTTTGTTTCCTTTTTCTTTCTTTTCATTTCTCTATATGGTGGATTACATTTACTGATTTTTTTGTGTGTTGAAAATCACTGAAAGTCTTGAGGAAGCTTACATGATCTTTTTGATGTGTTCTTTGATTTGGTTTACAAATATTTTGTTGAGTATTTTTGCTTCTATGTTCATAAGGGAAATTGCTCTGAATTTATTTCTCTGTTGATTATTTATTCATGTGGTTTGGTTATCAGGGTAATTGTAGCCTCAAAATGAATTGGACAATGTTTCCTCTGTTTCTGCTCTGTGAAACAATTTGGGAAGTATTGGCATAAACTATGCTTTGTAAATCTGGTAGAATATTGTACTAAAGCAATCTGACCTGGCTGCTTTTACTATTGGAGGACTTTCAATGACTGCTTTTATTTCACTAGGGGTTATAGATCTATTTTAGTTTGTTTATCTGATCTTGATGTAACTTTGGTAACTGATACCTGTCATGAAAATTATCTTTTTCTTTTAGATTTACCAGTTTGGTGGAGGACAAGTTTTTAAAGCATGTCCTTATGATTCTTTGTTTTTTCTTGGTATCTGTTATGTCCACTTTTTTGTTTCTGTTTTTATTAATTTGGATATTCTTTATATCTTTTGGTTAGTTTTGATAAGGTTTTGTCCATGTCATTGATTTTCTTAAATAATCAAATCTTTCTCTCATTGATTTTTTGTGTTTTTCTCTTTGTTTCTGTTTTATTGATTTCAGCCCTCAGTTTGACTATGTCTTGCCATCTGCTCCTCTTGAATTTGCCTATTCCTTTTTGTTTTCAAAAGACTTCACATGAGATCTCTTGAAAGTTTTTAGTATACACTTAATGCTTTGAGCATTCTTCTAAGTACCACTTTCATTGTGTATCATAAATTTTGTATTGTAAATGTTGAGTATTCATTTTCAGTGAGTTCTAGAGTCTTTTATTTCTTTATTTCTGTCTTGACTTGTTTTTTATTGAGTGGAGAATTGTTCAGTATCCATGAGATTATAAGCTTTCTGTTGTTTCTATTGTTGATATCCAGGTTTAATTCATGAGAGTCTGGCAGGATTCAGGGAATTACAATTTTCTTATATCTGTTGATACCTTCTTTGTATATGAGCATATAGTCAGTTTTGGAGAAAGTTCTCTGAGGCACTGAGAAGAAGGTATATTTGCTTATTTTGATAGAATGTTTCATAAATATCTCTTAGGTTCATTTGGTTTGCAACATCAGTTACCTGCATCATTTCTCTACTTAGTTTTCTTCTGAATAACCTGTTCATTGGTAATAACAGGGTACTGAAGTTTCCCACTTACCAGTGTGCAAGGGTCAATATGTAATTTATTTATTTATTTATTTATTTATTTTTTATCATTAAGCAATAATTGTCACTTTTATTCTGAAGTAGAAGAGTAACTAAGTTTATTCCTTTACGATAGTATTTTCCCTGTGTGCTGTATTTGTTTGTCATGTATACTTAAGTCCTCACTAAAGATAACACCTATGCAACTTCAAGTATTCAATACACTCGAGCAAGACAATGCAAAAATGAACATATATGAAACTATAGTAGTGTTTCTTTTAAAAAAGTGAGTGCCCTAGTGTTTGTGGCATAGATGTTAAAAAATTGAAATGTCATCTTGAAATTTTTTTTTCTGTGATCAATATGTAGTGTCCATCCCTGTCTCTTTGGATTAATTTGGGTTTGAAGGCTATTTTGCTGGATACAAAAATGGCGACACCTTTTTGCTTCCTAGGTCCATTTGCTTGGAATATTTTTGAACCCTTTACTCTGAGGTAATATCTACTATTGATATTGAGGTGTGTTTCTATTATGCAGGGAAAGGATAGGTCCTGTTTTCATATCCATTCTTTGTGCCTTTTTATTGGGGAATTGAAACCATTAATATTGAGTTATACCAAGGACCAGTGGTTGTTCATTGTTCATTCCTGTTGTTTTGCTTATTTTTGCTGTTGATGGTAGTGATTCTCTCCCCCCCCCCCCTCTCTCTCTCTCTCTCTCTCTCTCTCTCTCTCTCTCTCTCCCTCCCTCCCTCCCTCCGTGTGTGTGTGTGTGTGTTTGCTTTTCCCTTCTTTTGGTATTGCTTATATGAGATTCTTGATTTCCCATGTTTTATATATGTAATAACCTACTTGGTTTGTATTTTTCCTTCTATCACCTTCTGTAGTGCTAGATTTATAAACAGGTATTGTTTAAAATTGACTTTATCATGGGGTATCTTATTTTCTCCATTTATGGTGACTGATAATTTTGCTGGTTATAATAATATAGGTTGGCATCTATGATCTCCTAGAGTTGGCAGCATATCTGTACATGTCCTTCTGATTTTAGAGAACACATTGAGAATTAATGAATCTAATAGATCTGCCTTTATTTGTTACTTTGTCTTTTCCCTTTGATGGTTTTAATATTCTTTGATTGTTCTGTATGTTCAGTATCTTGGTTATTATGTGAACTTTCTTTTCTTGTCCATTCTATTTGATGTTTTGTATGCTTCTTATACCTTTAAATACATCTATTTATTTAGCTTAGGAAATTTTTCTTCTATGATTTTATTTAAAATATTTTCTGGGCCTTTGAGATGGTATTCTTCTACTTCTTCTATTCCTATTATTTGTAGGTTTGGTTTTTTTATAGTGTCCCAGATTTCCTGAATGTTTTATGTCAAGAGTTATTTAGATTTAACATTTTCTTGGAAATCCCAAGAGTTGGGTTTACAGTTTTGTACAACCATGCCATGACATATACATTTTTATCACTTATTAAAACTTGTCTGAAGAACCCTTATGAGTACTCTGAGAGCCAGTATAAATTGTCTTGCCTGTGGAATGTCTTCAATAAGATTTGAAGAAACAGAAATTTCCAAAAGTGTACTCTATGTGAGTACCTGTTCAGTTGGTAAATTCTACTTCACTTCTAGATTCTTTCGTATACATTGTTTTGTGATTAAATTTCTGTCATTTACTTAACTAATATTTCTTGAATGCATAATATATGCCAGACACTCTTCTAGCACCAGTAATGCAAAGATACTGTGTGAACTATGTATGGTAATGTGAGGCAGAATACACTTAGGAGACAGAGAGGAACTTGCATTTTCATTTCTACAATCCATGCCACAGTCATTCCCCTATATGGTACCACATTTAATTCTTCAAATCATTCTCTGAGCTGTCTTTTGATTATGATGGACAGCACGTGAAAGGGGCTTTGTCAGCAAAAGGACTGTCCCTTTGTGGGCCACAGGGCTTATCTAAAAATATTTGCAATTCAGGTGGTAGAGACACAGGGCAACAAATGATATTTGACACTAAAGGTCCAATGTATGAATACATCTGACCATCAGAGCTCCAGTACATGACAATGAAGGAAGTAAAGAAGCCATTGAATTCATCTGAGGTTTTCCGTTGTGCTTATTTATTTATTTATTTATCCAGAACAATCTGTACAACCCAGAATTCTGGAGAAATTTGAAGGTTAGGATGAGGTGGACACAGACACTATGCTTACTATTATTAACATAAATAGTGAGCAAATGTATGGAAAAGCAAATTATAGAATGGAAAGCAGAAGAAGAACTCAAAACAGATGGATCTTGGCTTCATTATTAACCTCCTAATTTCTATTTATATGGTGTATAATTTACTTTGCAGTTTCTATCACTACAGAAACATTTGACGTGGATTTTAGGGTTAAGGCTAAGGATTCCCTCTTTTCCACAACAGCATAAGTCAGATACAACTCTACAGCAGTCCATTGCTCTGCATCCCTTACTAAATTTGCCATGAAGGCGAAAGAAGGCCTTCTCCTTTGGATTGTGGTAATCATGTGACAGTGTTAAAGCTGTCACATATGATGCTTTCATACGACATGAAAATCACTTCAACACATTATTCACTGACCAAAAATGTCACATATCCAGTCCTGTCCTAGGAGAGTAGAAAATACTATCCTACCAGTAGTTGTTATTTGAGTCTCACAGCAAAATGTAAAGATGTATTGCCTTCATAATTAGAAGAATCCTTTAATGAAAGAAATTTGTGGAATATAGAATCTTGACACCTCCAGTCACCATTTTTTATTTATGTCTTTGCATTATTATGGGAAACAGAAAGTAAAAAATAAATGCCAGTATACTCAAATTAATGAAACAACATTTTTCCTGGAAACGGAAGCCTCTGATTTAGAAATGTACAAATAAGGCTTTATCCATGGTCCAGGGGGTTGACCTCAGAGGTGTCCTGCATGAGCTGTCCAATGACGATCCTTCCACACATTCCGAATGTCCATTTGTGGTAGCCACTGTGTACAATGGTGAGAAAGAATGCCCATTTGCATCTTTGCCAATGAAAACAAGGTTCGATGGAATGAGGTCCTTGCCACCACCATGGAGTCAGCGTGATTCATCAAGGAAGTGCTCAGACTTGTCTTCAGTGAATCAACAGTGATGATTCTAACCCCTTGAGATTCAGTATATCAAACCTTAAGAATCATGAGAAAAAAAATGTATCATCTTGTCCTGCGCACCCAGAAAAGTACTCAGCTGACAATGGGTTGGAGCAATGTTTCTTTTCAAAATAAAATTTACCTTTTAACTTGTTAATTCACTTTGGAAATTCTGGCGAATAAAGCCAGGATTAGTAAATACTCTACTATTGAGCTGTATTCAAGTTGCTTAACTGAGCAAGTTTCAGAAGAGCAAGGAGCACACAGATTTTAGTGTTCTGGGTTCACACAAGCATAGCTAATAGATTTTAAACATACTTTATGAATGGACAAAAACATACATACTGAACATACTGGCAGATAAGCACTCTTGTATCAGGAAATATTTAAAATATTCGTACCATTATTCCAGCTGAGACTATCATGAGGAGCAAATGTCAAGGCTTTGAAAAAAATCTCTGATTACTTAAAAAATATCTTAAAATTTGGGGAGTCATAAATTTATAATTCTAAAAATTACATAAAAATATATAGCCATTGTATGACTACTATTGCAGATGCTCTTTTATGTAATATATGAAATACTTTATATAAATAGATTTATTCCATTCAGACATCAAATTAGAGTGCCGTTAAGATGACTTTTAAACCAAACTCTTTACTTTTTGAAACTATTTTGCTAATTTTATTACATACTTGATAAGAATCATTTGCACCGATTATAATATTTACTAAATATGCTCACAAATATCATCTTGGGCTTAGAAGGAGCAGATAGCTCTTACTATTTGGTACCTTTGTTTTCATTTCCAGAAAGTTTCACTATCTAAGCTTCCTTTAGTTATTATACTAGATTCATGTCTATTTAATTGCCTGGGTCTTTGACATAAAATTACAAAAACATGTAATATACATACATGTAACACACATACATATATAAATATTTATCCATGCATATAGATGTTTGTGTGTAACCTTTTGGGACAAAGTTCATTTACCTCAGGCTAGGAGATTTGCTATTTGTACAAGGATAACCTTTAACTCCTGATTTTCCTGATCCATCCTTCAGCTTGTCTGTTGCTCTGGAAGGTAAATAGAGGAAGAGAGTGCAACATGTAGAAGGGAAGAACTCTGGCTAAGTTAGATCTGCTTTTATAAAAGGGAATGAGGCTTGTATACTCACCTGTCTCCTGAATATACATATTCTGCAGAACACATCCTGCCCCAAGGCTGGGAATGTAGCCCAGTGATAGGCCTTTGTCTGGCCTGCGTGAGGTCCTGGGTTCAAGTTACAATATTGCAAAAAGACAAAGACCCATTTCTTCATTGTATGACTTGCTAAATAATACTTGCAAGATTCAGTGATAATCTATAAACAATAGCATGCATTCTGTAAGTATCTTCAAATGTTTTTAGCAATGTAATAACTTATTTGAAAGACTTCTAAGCAAGATTTTTATATGAATTCTCATACACACAATTCAAATATCTTTAATCATAACCTGTATAATTCACTCATTTTTGCAATTAGTCACAAGTTCATAAGTAATAGTGACCCTAAATTCCTAAAATCTCCTTTGAGATGGTGAATTATAGTGATAAAGTGATAAAGATTTAAAAAACCTTTATAAAAACCCAAAATATTTTCACTTTTTTTTGTTTGTTTTTGTTTTTGTTTTTTTTTTTAACAAATGTTTTTATTGGATTAAATTTTTTAATAACTAATTTCCGAGTTCTTCATATATTTTTGATTTTTTTTTGTTTTTTGTTTTATTTTTGTTTTTGTTTTTTGAGACAGGGTTTCTCTGAAACTTCGGAGTCTGTCCTGGAACTAGCTCTTGGAGACCAGGTTGGCCTTGAACTCTTAGAGATCCACCTGCCTCTGCCTCCTGAATGCTGGGATTAAAGACACGTGCCACCACTGCCCGGCAAGTCTAGATGTGCATTCCTATAATCTTACAAAAATTATACCACAAAAAAAAAATTGATCTCTGGAAACATCCTTTCCTCCACTCTCCTCCTCTCTGCTCTTTAGTAGACTAATAGGAACCTTCTGCTTCAAGCAAAAGCAGCCATCCAGACTGTACCCTTGTAATTCCTTCCTTCCATGTGCACCTTTGCGTGCTAGCGTTTGGTATTTCCGTCCCAACTTATACATTAAGAATGAAATTCGGGGAGGGGAGGGGCTGGAGAGATGGCTTAGAGGTTAAGAGCATTGCCTGCTCTTCCAAAGGTCCTGAGTTCAATTCCCAGCAACCACATGGTGGCTCACAACCATCTGTAATGGGATCTGGTGCCCTCTTCTGGCCTGCAGGCATTCACACAGACAGGATATCATATACATAATAAATAAGTAAATATTAAAAAAAAAAAGAATGAAATTCAGTCATAGTCTAAGTGATTTGTAGAGCCATTCTCTTTGGGGGGTGGTTCAAATGTTCAGGCGCTCTGGCACTTTGGCACAAAGCATAGTTCACCTTTCTTTTCATCTCTACTCTTCCCTTTAACTCAAGACTAACATTTTGGAGATCGAGAAACTTCTGGCAAATTTGTAGACTGAAAGAATTGGTATGAGTGTTCCTCTCACTTTGCATGAGCCAGTGAGCTGTGTCTGGGAGGATCCTGCAGGCGTCCAGCCTAGTGTCACCAATCCCCGGTGGCTTTGCTCTGACAGCTTCCATGTGGGCTCCCAAGAAAGGCTGAAATGCCAGAGGACTGAAGCTATGAGGCCTGGGTGGGGCCCAAATCCTCCAGATGTGGCTGCTTTCATACTTTCAATGTGAATTCGAGGACCTACCCTCCTGCTTGTCAGAGATAACAAGTGCCTCATCTCATAATCAGAAAAACATGGTCCCTGGCGTGGGGATATCAGCAAACAGCTTTTCCTTCAGGCTTTCCTGGAGGCAGTGCACACGTGAAGACCGCTCTTCAGTCCTCTTCAGTCTGAAATGTTAAAACCATATTGGAGGACATTACATTTTCTAACTTAAAGACTTTGACTCCGTCTTCTCTGTACTTCTCTGTGAGAACCAGTTCAATCTCTAACTAAACAAGAATCTTGAGAAAATATGAGGAAGTTACTTTCAACTGAGTAGATGTTTCTCTGACCAGAATTCCCTCCTTCTATGGCTTTCCCCATGTCTACAGGCACAGGCTTAGTGGTGGCATGAAGTTTTAAGCAAACTTCCTCTTGTCATTTTTTCCATTTTCAGGCAATGGGTCACTTAATGCACCTGGAGATTAACCAGGCCACTTGCTTTTCTCTGCATCATTTAAGTTAATTCTTTAGAAGTCAAGTTTCCTACCCAAATGGGAACATAAAATACAAAGAATGAAAAAACAGACCAAATGGAACAAAATTGGGGCAACCGTTTTAAAACCATTATATTGAATTAAAAAAAAGATTTGGCATAGTGCTATGTACAGATCTTTCTGTACAGTTATTGTACTTACCTGGGTGTCAAGGGAATGAAGAAATGACAAATAGAGGGACACACAGAAGTTGGGGTCGAGGCTACAGCACCCTAGATACTCAATGTATTTATTATATAAAGTTGACAGAGGCAGGGTTATTGCATACAGATGAACGAGTAGGCATGGTAATTATACACAGATAAACAAGTGGGGAGGTAGGCGCAGTATCTGAAAAGGAACAGTCTTCAGTCTGTAATCATCCTGGGGGTGGAGAGATAGAGTGGACAATTTCTGCACACACTGTTAACATTTTCACTTGATCAAAAGGAAGCATTGGCACTCCTGTATCTCTGAAGCATTAAGGTGATTTCCAAGACCATGCTTGTGTCAGGGAATACACTCATTCAGGACTACACTCACCCCCCTACTATGTACAAAATGCTCATAATATAAAGTATTATGAATATAGTACAAAAATATAAGTGAGATGATTCAGTGTGTAAAGGGGTCCGCAGCCAAGCCTGAAGACCTGAGCTTAATCCCAGGACTCACATGAATTAAAGAAAGCATCTATTCTCCAAAGATTTTTTCTGACCTCCATACATACTCCATGGTGTGTAAACACCTTTCTCACCAATAAATAAATAAATATAGTGTGTGTGGTGTGTGTGTGTGTGTGCGAGAGAGAGAGCACACTGAAATGTTGACAATTGCTCTAAATATCCACAGAACTCAGAACTTAATGGAGAAAATCCTTTCTCTTAAGATAAAGAGAAGGAGTCACGTCACGTATTTTTATATGTTTATTCTGGTGTCATTTGAATAAAACTCTCAAGTTGTAATGAAACTGGAAAGAAATATACTCCCCCCCCCCGAAAATGTAGCCCTGCTGGGAAGATAACTCAGTCAGTAAAATGCTTGTCGCACAAGGAAGAGGACATAAGCCTGACAGCCCCTTGCCCAGCATCCACATAAAAACAGGATGTCATAGCGTAAGTGTGTAAGCCCAGAGCTAGGGAAGCCTCCTGTTTCTAGGCACCCAGTCTGGCTAGTTCACTAGCAGGAGGTCTGAGTCTGTCCCTAGAAAAAGGTGGAGGGCTTCTGAGAAACAACACCCAAGGCTTATGTCTGGATTCCATACACATGGACACACATGCTTCTGCATCATCTCGCACCGTCCACATTCACACACACGCACATACACATGCACACATGCGCACGCATGCGCGCGCGCACACACACATACAGATAACAAGAATTCCCTGTGTTCACTGGAATAACAGATAGGTCTTTACATTTTTATGATTCTGTTTGTCTAATTCATCTCCAGTGTCCTGATACTATTTTAGTAGTGGAATAAATTTAAAAGCTGAATCATGGGAAGAAAAGATCACTCAGTGCGGAAGGAGAGCTTATATGTTCTGTCTCCTCACTCCCAAGGAATCTGCTCCTCAGTTTGAGTAAGCAGGACTGTTCACATATAACACACACCCTTGTGTCCCTGTAACTTACTGAATTGATTCCACCAGACCCCTCTTTTAGGCCCCTTCAAAGTCAAGTAGACCCAGCTCTGTTTTCAGTTCAATTTACTTTCATTCCTACATGCGCAGGGAGTTCTCTCACACACTGGAAGGAGGTTTTCAGAAGCCTGGGTATCCTCCACGTTCACACAGTCTCATCTGGAGCTGCTTTTTAGGCATTGATTGGGGCAGAATACTTAAAGATAGCTTTGTCTCCCTGTTCCTGTTGGTTGGCAGATGCCTCTGAAAGGGACAGAAAAGCCCATCCACTCTTGGACCGTAAGCTAGCCATTCATGTATTGAAGTTACTAGAGGCTGATGTAATGATAGCAACCATTCATCTAAGGAGACAAGAGAACTCTGTATGTAATACAGAAGACTGGGGTGATTTTTAACTAGCCATTCCTCAGATAGAAACGATGTCACAGGGCTCTGATTGGCTGGTTTTGAGGGACTCTGAAGGGGCTATGAGGTGGTCTGAGCTGGTGTAATACTTCTAGGAGGTGAGTTTCTTTTCTCTTTTTATCCGCAAGTAAATTTCCAACTTCCAGATATCTTGGTCTTGGGATTAAGTAGCATTTAGTATGTAGACTATTTCAGAGATAAATAATGTTAAAATTTAACAAGTTGATAAAATACATCATGGAACCTTTTAATTCCTTGAGGTCAAGACTTCCAATCATTTCATATTTCATGTAAAACTAAACTTATTTATTATTGAAGAAGTGGTTACTGGCAAATATGTGAACAATGGGCACTGTTTTATGCCCCAGGATCAATGTTATAATGAGTTTGCTTATTCTAGAAATTTAAATCTTGGTGAGTTAATAGTGGGTATAGAGCCCGTGGTCTTCAAGATTTAAGATTCAAGACATACGTAACTATGTGTTTGGGAGCTCACACTTAAAGACTCACAATGGGTAGAGTTAGCATTTAAAGATTGATCTTTAAAAAAAAATAACAGAAATTTTGGGGTTGGGGAGATGGCTCAAGTGGTTAAGAGCACTGGCTGCTCTTCACGTGGACAAAGGTTCAAGTCCCAGCACCCACATAGTAGCTCACAACTATTTGTAACTCCAGTTCTGGAAACCTGACACCTTCATTCTAAGGTACATTAAAAAATGTGGCATCTTTTTACAGTCCAAAAGAGGTAATACAGGAGCCTGGATTTTCATTAAAAGTTTTATGAGTCACATTCTTCTGGGTTCTTTCCCCACATTCTTTTTCAGAGTCCCATTTAACAGATATTTCACCAGCAAAATGCAATATAGACCTAACTACTTGCTAGTCCATGCGTTCAGAATGTAAGCCAATGTTCTCCAGTTAGCACCTATCTGGTAGATACCTCTCAATTATCAGGACATTTTGACATGAATTGCTCAGATATTCTGAAATCTCTATTTGAATATGAGCTGACCAGAATTAGGATGTCATTTTCTGAGGGTGGGCAGATCCATTAGGTTTCACAGATTTTTGCTTTAATTTTTTTTTTTTTTTTTTACTGAGAGTTGATTTTGTTTTGAAGCCTAGATGGAGGTGAAGGTACAACTGACAAGCAACTATATGGGTTTAAAGAACTGGATAGTCCCTTTATTGCTTTTAAAATTTCTCTTTCCTTTTATTTGCACATGTGTGTGTGCATGTGTGAAAAAGCATGTGTACATGTATGCCTGTGTGTGTATGAATGGGTGTGCATGTGTGTGTACATCTGTGTATGTGTGTTTGTGTTCTGTCAAAGGCTACAATGTAAGAGTGCATGTCAGAGGACAATTAGCAGGAGCTGGACTTTCTCTTCACCATACAGTAGCTGAGGAATGAATTTAGGTTGCTGGGCTAATGAAAAAAAATGAGAAACCTTTTTTTTCCTCTTTGGAAAAGATCTAGTATCCAGGCTTCTACGATTTTTCTAGAATCTGCTGTATCAGACATTGGCCAAGATTCTTAGGGCAGGGTCAATGTGAGGATAGATTCAGATGTAGAGAAGTCCTTCCATGACTAGACTTTATACTAAAAAAAAAAGAAGACAATGACTCCAGGGAAAATATGTTTCTGGATGAAAGGAGGTAATAGTAGTAACTCAGTATGTCTCAGCGTTGTTAGTTCAAAGGAGTTTAGCATTGATGAGTTGGTGTTGTTTCATATAAAATTATCGTGGCTACACTAAGGAATGTATGACAGAGTCAGGGTTATTAGTAAAAGGGCTGGGGAAAACAGTAGATATCTGTCCTTACTTTACTCAGACAGTTGCATAGTCTAGATTCTCTGGTGTCTGATGTCTTCAGTTCAACTGTTTCCCATCATTGTGTGATTGAAACACACACAAGGCAGATGCTAGTAATGCAGATTTTACATTTCAGCCTCCTTTGGAAGTTGCCATTATTAGAGACTTACTTTTTTTTTTTTTTGTCTGACTCTAGTATCCTTTGTGGTTATTCATACTATACTCTAAACACAAGTAAGATGAGCTGGCACAGTTGGGTAACTTTTGTACTATATCAGCCAAATGAATAATCCCGAGCATCTGTCTACTTTCCTTCTTAATTCATGTCTGTCTCCAGCTCTTCCTAAAACTAAATCGTGTCCTAAACTAAGTGCTGTCTGTATTCTTAGCATGCTAACTTGGACCTTATCTCTGTAATAATTGATGAAAGGGATTATATATGCATGAAAATAAATGTCCTAACCTGACACATACATGAATTGGGAAGAGTATCTCCTCCTCTCCTCAAAAGCAAATGTCTAAAATCTAATCTCTTGAAACCATGTTTGTCTTATGTCATATGATAAAAGTTATTACAGATGTAATTAAGGTTATAGACCTAAATTAGGGAAACTATCCTGGTTGGCTTAATATAATAGCATTTAAACTAAAGCCATAATATGAATCAGGAAGATGTAGCAGAAAGGGAAGTTAGAAGGGAAATAACAGGAGAACCCAGAGAGATTCTAGGTGTGGGGAGAATCGTAGCATTTGTGCTGGCTTTGAAACATAGGGACCCACATGCAAGAACTGAAGAGAGGACAAAGATAAAGCTCTTGACACTTAAATGACTAGTCCATAAACAAAACAATCAGCATGGAATTGGAGGCCACACTTCTACAACTAGAAGCGATCAGATACTGTGATAACATATGGAAGTTTAGTAGCAGATTCTTTTTAATACTCTGTCTTAGTCGGGTGTTTTGCTGATGTAACAACTGTTATTATCCAACTTGCCAAAAGGGATGTTCATCTTGGTTAACAACTCTAGAATTTAAGTCAGTATCAGGTTTAATTTGTTGTTTTTGAGCCTGTAACAAGGCAGTGCATCACAGCGGTGGCCTTTAGTGGAAGAAGCTGCTCATGTTATAGTGACTTGGGAGCTAAGAGCAGGAAAGAGGAGCGGCTGGAGCTGTAACACTCCCTACAACTGTACTTTTCCAGAAACCTAATCCTGGAACCACTGGGCCCCATATCCCAACAATTCTACCTCTTTCCAAGAGCTCTAAATGCTCCCACCAAGCCCTAAACAAGCAGGCCTTTGGTACACACTGACTCACATCAGACAGACTGACCCCTTGACTTCAGCCTTAACAATTAAAGAGGCAGCTGGGCGGTGGTGGTGCACACCTTTAAACCCAGCACTCGGGAGGCAGAGGCAGGTGGATCTCTGTGAGTTCGAGGCCAGCCTGGTCTAGAAGAGCTAGTTCCAGGACAGGAACCAAAAAGCTAAAGAGAAACTCTGCCTCGAAAATAAAAAAAAAAAAAAAAAAAAAAACAATTAAAGAGGCAGTCCTGGAGTTTTGACCTACACAGCAATGCAATAATAAATGTGTACTATTTTAAGCACATATTAGTAGAAAAAAAATGACAGCAGCAATTGAAGACTTGCATGGCATATATGTGAATAAAATCAAGAGATAATGGTGGCAGTTCAAAGAATGGAGGCTTCAGCCGGGCGGTGGTGGTGCACGCCTTTAATCCCAGCATGAGTTCAAGAGCAGCCTGGTCTACAAGAGCTAGTTCCAGGACAGGTTCCAAAGCCACAGAGAAACCCTGTCTCGAAAAACCAAAAAAAAAAAAAAAAAAAAAACGAAGAATGGAGGCTTCAAATAGGACAGCTTTTAAATGATGCTCTGTGTGGCTCCAATTTTAATCTATCTTGTTAGAGATGGGTGGTTGGTATATTAAGTTTGGAAATGCTCAAAAATGTCTTTCTATTAGGGTTAAAGTCAATATCTAAATTGCAGACATAGTTGAGGTAAGACACAGAGAAAAGGTTTAAGAAAAGGAGAATATAAAGCCAGACTTATATGTAGTTAATAATCTATTATCGTAGGCTTAGACCTGAAGTCAGAGACAGACCAGTGACGACGATAAGTGCATTTGGAAACCTCTCTTTTGTTAAAAACTGTGAGTATGTGCGGAAGGGAGTGGGTCCATGTGTGTATTCTATAGAGAAATAGAGCCATGGATAGATTTTCAAACTCTTCTTGGCTGTGCTGGGTTCACATAAGGTGTCTTTTATGATACACCTTGGATTATCCCCCACATGGTGGTGACATCATTGTCTTCACTGAACCGGTCATTTGAACAGGATCTTAATATTTAGCAAGTGATTTTATGACACAAGCATGAAATAGATCTACAGGGAAGGTTATTCCCCACACATTCTAGACATTTATATAAAAATTGGATTTTATGCCAGTTTGACTATTTCAAAGGTTTTGCTTCAGTATCTCTTTTAGACGCAGGTCTTCACTCTTTTCTCCATTAGAAAAATAGACACAACCTCACAATTTAGAGACAAAAACTTCTCATGTCTCCTGCGTTTTTATTATATTTTTAGATGTTGCCACTGTGATCACCAGCCAACCAGCAGGCTGGGGCATGAAAATGGAGAAAGTTTGTCAAGCCTCAAGAAAAGAAAATGGTTGTGAACTTCTAGGAAAGTGCAACCAGAACATGTCCAAATTTTGCAAGTGCGTAAACCTGGGCCACTAAGTTCCGGATCTATTCAGATATGTGATTAGCATCAAAGAAGTCAGGAAATCCCCAGTGTCACTTGCTGTTTCCTTGATTTGCTGGGGATTTCTCCTGCAGTCTTGGCTGGAAGGAATCCAGCAAGCTTTCCTCCTCTAAGGCTGGTGGTGATGGCTGCTTGTCATCACAGAAATCTCCAGAAGTCTCCTCTCTAAAGGCGATAAAGTTAATCCTTTGGAAATGGTCACTCCCCATTCCTCTTTTCTCTTCTCTCTTCTCTCTCTCTCTCTCTCTCTCTCTCTCTCTCTTTCCCTCCTCCTCCTCCTCCTCCTCCTTCTTCTTCTTCCCTCACTCCATGGTACACAATCACTAAAGCACTCTACCACTGAGTTATATCACCCGTCCTTGTTTTTACTTTTGATTTTGAGATATGATCTTATTATGTTTCCAGTCTGCCTTTGAACTTACACCATAGTCAAGGAAAGTCTTGTAATTTTCTTGTGTCATCCTTTGTAGAAGCTAGGATTACAAGAGTACTGCACACTAGGTCAGGTCTCTTGAAACTTAATTCTAATTGGTGCCCCTACTCATTGCTTTAATTTGGGAAATAGTGCTTAAAATGTTGATGTACTCATGGATTCTTAGTTTCTACCTCTTTGTGTTTGAAATAGCTGTATGTGGTCAGCAGCCATATACTCGTCAAGTAACCTATAGCAGGGAAGAACTTATATAGGTGGGGGAAACTAAACTGAAGGTTGGGAGAAAGAGGACTGAGTCAGAGAAAAGCCACGGAGCCACTGCTGGAGACGGATGTGCTGAAACTTTGCCGGTAGGCCATGACTTCATGGCGATGCACAGATTAATGGAGATGGGTTCAATTAAGATGTAAGAGTTATCCAATAAGAAGCTAGAGCGAATGGGCCAATCAGTGATTTAAATGATATGGTTTCTGTGTGATTATTTCAGTTCTAGGTGACCGGGATGAACAAACAGTTCCTTTCAACACTTTAGACCAGGGACTCAAATTGAACTCCATTAGCCTACCATGGAAGAATGGATCTGGATGGAGTTTCCTCAGTGGTCAGCAAGTGGCCAGGGTTCAAATGTCAGTACATTTGCTTGCAGGTTAAAAGGCTTTTTATTTTTTTTTTTAAAGATTCATTTATTATGTATGCAATGTTCTTCCTGCATGTCAAAAGAGGGCACCAGACCTCATTACAGATGGTTGTGAGCCACCGTGAGGTTGATGAGAATTGAACTTAAGACCCCTGGAAGAGCAGCCAGTGCTTGTAACCTCTGAACCTTCTCTCCAGCCCAGGTTATAAGGTTATAGCTCCCTTATATTGCTATTAACATTCAGTGAAATGCAGCATGTTTTTGCCTATGTCTTTCATTAGTCACAAGGTGGACCCTGCTTCTGGGCATCTGGGCATGATCGTTCCATCATCAGCTTAAAGACTTCTTTGTCTTTCAGACAAAGTGGCAAAAAAAAAAAATGCATGCTGAGAATAGTAATAGTTTATGTGCCTGATTGTGTGGTCAATTTGATATGATGTGTGTGCATTTTTCTTTCAACTTCTAAAGGATTTCCCTTGCTTGCCTTCCTTCATATGCTCCCTCATTTTTATACTTTCTTCATTTTTTTCATTTTTTACTTTCTCCAGTGCTGGGGGTTGAAGCCAGGGCTTTTCATATTCAAGATAATTGCTTTACGACTAAACTACCTTCCCTGTCTATTATGATTGAAGTTTTGCTTATTTGTCTAGCAAAATATTTATGTAGTTTAATAGTCAAAGATAGAAATCAGCTAAATTCTGAGAGGTCTGCCTTTCATCCTTGTTCCTCTCCTCTTCCCTGCTTTTTATTATAGATAACTCATTTTTATTATATTTTTGCTTATTCCTGCATTATTTGTTTATGAAATAAAAATGCCTATATGTATTGTAAATAAAACATTTATTCCTATTTCCTCAATAATATTCTCTTCCTCAGTAATTCTATAAAACACTTTCTCAATAACATAATTTCCTCAATAAAATATTCTTTTATGAATTTTATTTTTTCTTAATAATATTATTTTTAAGAGTATAATGAAAGACTATAAATACGAATGACTCACTTCTTCATAAAGCTGTATAGCATAATAGCATGTGTATTAACTATAATATGTTTAGTTCAAACCATGACTGTTACTGATATACAGTTGAATGGGTGGCATCCTTTGATACATATTGCGGCGATGTATATCTTTGGATATGGAATCCTTTGTGGGTTTTCAAAGGGATATTTGGGGTACCCTCTGAGAAGCAGAAATTCTGTATCAAAATATCAACACATATGTAACATTGTCAGTTATAGCAACTTCTTATCCCCTGGATTCATGTTGTTCTACAATGTCCTTGACCATGTGTAAGAGACATACTGTTCTCATATTTTCTTGACAACAGTTACATCTTTAAACTTTTAAATGCTATACCAACACAAAAAAGGAAATAGTGGGTTAACATATTTTTAATTGATTTTTTTTACTTGGATCATTAATTTGCAGGCATTTCCTGTGAAATATTTGTTCCTCTGTCTTGTTTATTTTAAATCAAGATTTAGGTTTTTTTTTCCTTTTAAATGCTTACAAACTTTTCAAATATCCCTAAAATAATTGTTGATGGCAAAAGTTGTAGATATTTACCCATAGTTTGGCATTTTTCTTTTTTGTTTTTTTAAATTCCTTTTTTTAATATGAAATGCCTTGTACATTTTCTGTATTCCATACTCAAACTTTCCTCTAAGTCAGTGGTTCTCAACCTGTGGGTCATAATACCTTTGGAGACTGAACAACTGTTTCACAGGGGTTGCATTTCAGATATCCTGCAAATCATATATTTACATTACAGTTCATAAAATAGCAAAATTACAGTTATGAAGTAAGAATGAAAGTAAGTTTATGGTTGGGCATCATCCGTGATAATAATACATGAGGACTTGTATTAAAGAGTTGCAGCATCAGAGGGCCATTGACCTTGATGATTAGGATTATACTTACCTGGGGATTTCTCTAGGGTGCAAGAAAGGGAAAGAACTGCAATGAAGATGTTTCAGTGGTCTCAGTAACTCAGACTGACATAAATTTAAATGGAGCCAAAACACCAGTTGCTGTAAAGGAAGTTCATGATTGCTTTAAGCACATTTGAATAGCCTGCTTAAAGATTACAACCTAGCTGTTAGCTGTACAGTGCCCTCTGGTGGTTGAGATTCATGGCTGTAGTTTCTAAAAACTGGATTATGCGTCAGAACATTAAGAGAAACAGCCCAAATTTATTGATCACTTTTCTTTCTTCAACCCCTTTGCTGGAAAAATGTATGTGTGTGTGTGTTCTCTTAGTGATGAACAAGGAAGGCCACACTGAGATATATGCCGAAGTTCTTTTTTTCTTCAAAGGACGACATCAATATAGATATTGGTTTATTAATTTAGCCCAGACCATGTACTGATTGTTAGGGATTCTGTGTTTAAGATTTCGTTCATTTCTGCTTTACTACTTTGCATTTATCCGTGTACAATATGAACAGATCACCCACATTTAGGTGGCCTTAGAGATCACTTGTCCATAGCATATGTGACAGAAGAAAAGGAGAGTGGGAGAGGAGGGAAGGAGAGGAGGGAGGGAAAAGGGAGGCAAAAAGGGAAGAGAGGGATGGAAGATAGACGGGAAGTGCAGAGAGAAAAGTGCACAGCTTCATATCTGGAATACATCCACTAACAGGTATAAAGTGTGTACTTGCTTGATTTAATGCTTCAGTCATGTGAACAAGCAGTTGACATTGTTCGACTCAGTAGTTGGCCCTTCATTGTCCTTAGCACACAGCGCAAAAGGGAGAGGATAATCTTTACCAAATTTGACAACTCATTAACTAGCCTTTAGGAGCCAGATTGAGTTGCTTGCCCCGTAAACTGCTTTCAGCTTTCTTCTCTTGTAACAAATACCAATTAAATTCTGATAACAAAGAGGCTTACTGTAGTGGTCAAATAATCCCCTTCAAAAGAATTGCCCTTCCTGACACTCCACGGGTGAAACTTCAAATTCTTCCAGTACGATTCCTTGCCACTGTTGTCCTTAACATCAGATGTGACAGGTCCACCAGAACAAGAAATAAGCTTACCCTTGAGGCTATTTTCCTGTATAACGGGAAGGCCCCTTAAGAAATATTAGTATTGTGGTGCCAGGACACTAGAACCTTGAGGTTGCCCGTAATTCACCACACCAATTGGTATTCACATGAAGTCAGTTTATGAGACTAATTCCCTGATTTTGTACTTCTTGAAACCACAATAGTCTGCGAGCATCAAGAGAGAAAGCCCTGCTCCCTTAACAAAGACATCAGGAAGATGATGCGAGCTTTGTCTTAGGCAGTATTTATTTACACCAGGAACACGCGGAAAAATGCTGCACGTGGCCCAGGATGCACTGAATCTAATCCCGGAATACACATAGAGACTTTGTCACCACTGATAAACTACAGTGGAGCTGACTCGGGCATCAGATTTACTAGATGTCGTTCCATTTGAAGGGTCATGTTGTTCCAATTTACTCACAGTGCTTTCAATTGTTGTTAATTTGCTCTAAGCATTAATGTACCATGGCTCTGAAAACATCAGCGATGAATTGCTGCTAGCATGCCAAGATCACAAACTTCATACCAATCAGACAGAAGGTGGACCAGTCTCCCTGACTCTCATTGTGAGCAATTTGCCTCACTTTCTGTGTAAGCCAACATTTCAATTCAGCCTTCACACTGTTTGAGTAAAATGTTAAATCGGCGGTTAAAATATTATGTCTCTTGTTTTGCTAAGGTTATTGTCACACTGTGAACCGGATTTGCTTGTCTTATTTATGAAGTAGTGTTACTAGGTACTTCCTTCGTCAATCAGATCTTTTAAATAAAGTCCATACCATTGGGTAATCTCCTCAAGACAAATAGATTTGTCACGGTCTTATGGATGTCATTCGCAACCCTCCCCTAAATACAGCACATGGCAAAGAGAGACTACTTCTCCCAAAGAAAGGAGTACCCTTGCAATTACATTCTGCAAAATGTGGCACTCATAGCCCACCATTTTTAATTCACTCCTCCTGGGCAGAGTCAAACTTCATCATGCCACCGAGTGAAGGACTACCTACCACAGTCAGGAAACTAACTGGGAAATATATCTGTCAGAGCCTCTAGCCACCCAGAAGGGGCTCGGAGAATCTTAATCCTTAGTGAACCATGAAACTTGGGTCAGGCAGCTTGCATCTGGGGATTTGTTTGCCTATGCAAATTCCATCATAAATCACCTAATCTTCAGCCAAAAGGACAGGGCAACAGCCGAGGTAGTGGCATAGAATTATCACCGGGTCACTAAGGTTCAGGGTTCAAGAGTGGATGACTCCATAGACTGGTTTAGTCTTTAATAAAGTCAGTTACTTAAACTCCCATTTGCCAGAGGAGAGAGATCCAGAGCCTAGCAAATCAGACCCTCTTTAGTCTTAGCATTAAAGGATAGTTAGCTTCTGAGAATAATAGAGTCTGCCAAGCCCTAAGAATTTACTGCAAAAGGGAGTTCTCCCATGTGCTCCTCTTCTTTCTCCATAACCTATCTGCTTGCATCAGTGACTTCAATTCCTGGTAATTCTTCAGTCCGCAGTTTGGGTGGGAAGTTCGGTGACAGTGGCTTGGAGGATAAGCCATCTTTGCCTGTAATCAGTGACCATAGAGCCGTGATTCACACACTGTCGCCAAACACTCCGGAGGCATTCCTTTGCTCTCGTCATCGCTTCCCGTTGCCTTGGTGAGGAGTCACAACATGTGTTTCTTGACAAAATGCTTTCTGTTCTAGGGATATGTAATGGCCTCACTCTCTGCTGGCTCTGCCTCCAGTAGCCTTACAGTGGGGCAAAAAGGCATCCGATTTTAAGAGACGGAAAACAAGCCAAAGACAAGAGGGAGAACCAGAGGAAGAGCACACCTAAGGAGCAGCTCCCATAGGAAGGGGCACAACTTGCCTTCTCAGGACACGGAAGCAAAGTTGGAAGCAAACTTGGAGCTCGACTCACACTCGCTGACTATTCAAGCTGAGGGATCTCATTTCCCCGCTGTGAGTGTCAGTTTGCTCACAAAGATGAGAGAGATTCCTCGTTCCTACCCCTCCCCCACATACAGTCTAAATGAAAAATGAGGGTATATCAAAAATTCTGAAAAATCACTGAATAAAACACGTGATCCTCGCTTTGGGAAGACAACAAATGGCCAGCTGCCTATACGTTACCTAATAACTATGAGGCTTTTGTTTTCCTTGCTGCGTAGGTAGGTTCATTTGGGCTGTGTTCCTTTCTTTGGCTCATTTGTGGTGGCCTTAGCTAATTTATTTAATCTGCAAGTGCCATTTTTCTCATGGTAAAGCAGGGGTAACACTCACTTTTCCACGAGTCTCCTGGAGTTATTGTGGGGATATGAGACAAATGATGAGAAATGAAATGATTTGAAACAGGAAGGCCCTGCTCTGACCACAACAAAGGGATTTTACTGTCAGTAGACATCAGACTCCTAGGAAAGACACCCGAACTTCCATGTCCTCATACTTTTTTGTTTTTGTGGTTTTTCAAGACAGGGTTTTTGTTGTTGTTGCTGCTGCTGCTTTGGAGCCTCTCCTGGAACTCGTTCTTGTAGACCAGTCTGACCTCAAACTCACAGAGATCCACCTGCCTCTGCCTTCCGAGTACTGGGATTAAAGGCGTGCATCACCACCACCTGACAACCATGTCCTCTTACTGAGGACAGTGATAGAAAGAGCTAGTCACCAAGGAACGTCATTCATGGGAAGCAATCTGGTGAGTTGCCATAATGAGAAGTGTGGGAAGACACGGCTCTGATTTGAATCCTGGCTCTTTTATCTCTGAACGTTCTAACTTCGGCAATCCATACTACCCTGCAGCTCCTTTTCCTATTCAGATAAAAGAAACCTCCCAGAGGAGTTTGAAAAAAATAAATGAACGCATCCACATGAAAGGCTGAGAGCAGTGTACAGCTCACTGGGAGTCCCCAGGACTTGCTGCTACTGTCAATTATCCCCTTCCCAGCCTCAGCCCAATTTGCATCCTTTCCCCTAGAGATTATCTGCAAAGAGGAGTTTAATCTCTGGGGTCCAGGCATGAGAAGGCATGTTGATAATTTTCTCCGCGCTTGCCTGCCAAGATTTGGTTCATCCACAGGCTGCCTTTGGTCCTGGAGGTTCAAAAGTTAATTGCTCCAAATTTCCCCAAGCCAATTTGACTGATCTTAATTTTAAGGACTTAATATTTCTTTCTTTCTTTTTCTTTCTTTCTCTCTCTCTTTTTTTTTTTTTTTTTTTTTTTTTTTTTTAGAGAGCCTTTTGGGAGATTTTAGAGCAGTGGTCTTTTTTTGGGGGGGATGTTAATTACTAGCTTAAAACAAAAACAAAGCAAGACTAAGGCAAACTTTTGATACCTGTATTTACATTTACTGAAAAACAGAATTAAGTAGTAAAAAAAATGCATATAGGATGGCGGTGGGGTGTAAGCAGGTGGATCTCTAGAGTGCACTGGCCAGACACTCTATTAGTAGGTGCTTGGTTCCTTGATAACCTCCTCTCAAATATTGAGGTGAATGGGGCTGGAGAGACGGCTCTGTGGTGAAAAATACACGCTGCTCTTGCAGAGGACACAATTTCAGTTCCTAGCACTCAAATTAGGCAGCTTAAAACTGCCTGTAGTACCAGATACAACTTGAGTAGATCCAAACCTCTCAAGTACTAAAGTAGCTATCTTTCTAGATATTTGCCAATGGTAGACACGCAGACAGAGTTTCAGGTGTGTCCTTTCTGCTGGAGGTTTCTACCAGAGGATGTAAAAGTACAAACTTTCAACTCCTTAAAACTGACTGCCCAGGTCTGCTTTGTCAGCCTGTTTTGGAACATACTGGTATCAGTCTGGATCCTAAAAGAAGGTGGAAAGCCTCTCTTGAAGTGGTGCCAACAAAGTTACATGTTTGCCACTTGACACAGACCAATTCACTGATCAGAACTGGATCTATTGGAGGACATTTAATGGCTATGTTTAAATTCCATTTTTTTCTAGAAATTCTTACATGTAATTCAACAGCTATTTACTTCCTCTATTTTAAGACAGAGTCTTAGGGATAGAAAAGGCGGGGTAAAATTGTATGATATCTCACAGATACCTATGAGTGGGGAAATTGTGCTCTCAGTTCCTTTATCCACAAATATCTTTCAAAAGGGATAAACTCATGCAGCTAGGAGCTACTGTGGAATTAACTTTTGGGCAATGACCTCTATGTCCTCATTTTTCTCAAAGACATCAAATGAGGAGAAGCCACATGACACCTTCTTTCAAGTAGAACCTACGTGATAGGAAAGACGGAACATTTCATGAGTTAATATAACCTAAATAAAGACACTGAACAAAATTCAGACATGCAGGGGTCCCAATAAACATTATGGCAGGGAAGGAAACACACCACAGAAGAAGTAAGAATGAAAACTCACTTCATCCTGACGTAGTCTGTCTAGATGAAACTTCCAGAGTCTGATGCAAGGTGATACATAGCCAACATATTTAAACACAATATAACTTGGAAAATGTTTCCTGGTGTAATACAACATCTGGTTCTCAAACAGGCATAGGTACACTGAAGCTCAACTCAGAGTACATGCCATTTCTTCCAAGAATATGGGTTTTAGAGCTAGGTCACCTGTATTAGCTTTGGAGCATAAGGAAGGATCTGATCTACGATCATACAGATAGCACAGAGGTCATTTGGGTTATGAGCCACCTGTGGTCGTGGTTGTGAGAGGTTAATATGGAGTGACCCTTCAGATAACTCTTATCACCAGGTTGTTACTAACCTCCAGTTCCCATCCTTCTAGATGTAAAAAGAGGTTATACGTCCTTTCCTTTGAAAGAACAATCCCGTGTGCCTAACATTCCTGGTTTCCTTGGAGATCTGTGGGTGGAAGGACCTTTGTGCTCCCAGCACAGACAGATAGCAGCAGGTCATTTTGATATGCTCAAAACCACTCTATTTCAAGACAGTTTTAGGTTATTGATAATCGTGGGTAGTATGTTAGAAAATGAGAGCAATTGATTCACATCATATAACACTAGACTTTTGCAATAACTTTTCTTCATGTATATTGTGTGCAATATCATGTATTTTGATTATTTTGCAAAAGAGCCTATCTCACAGTAACTTCACATCTTGTTCACAAGTGAAAGTGGAACTGGCAATATCCAGCACCCTGACCTCTTCCTCAGAATCTCTGGATGAGGGGATGGCATTGCAGAGTGGCTGGCATTACCTTGTGTCTTAGTTATGGTTTCTTCTGCTGTGAGGAGACACCATGACTGCGGCAACTCGTATAAAGGAAAACATTCAATGGAGTGGCAGCTTACAGCCTTGGAGGTTTAGTTCATTGTCATTATGGTGGGAAGCACAGTAGTTACCAATATGGCGGTGTACAGGCAGACATTGTGCTCGAGATGAGAGTCCTACATCTTAATTCAAAGACTATAGGAAGTGAACTGAGACAGTGGGCGTGACTTGAGCATATATGAGACTTCAAAACCAGCCCTATAGTGACACACATCCTCCAATAAGGCCATACTCATTGCAATAAAATCACACCCCCTAATAGTTCCAAATCCCTATGATCATATGGGAGCCAATTACATGCAAACCAGCACAGTTTGCATGTGACTTTGAGGAGATCATGACATGCTTGTACTTTTGCATCAAGCCTGACCAGTTCTCTGTATCTGCATTTGCCCTTTGTTCTGTTTTTGCCACAAAATCCAAAGATACATGGTTAGAATATAAGCCAGATCACACAGTCTGCAGCTCAGCCCTTTCTAATTACCTCACACCTCTCCTCCAGCCAAAGCCTACGTTAGTTTTCTCAGTGCTTTTCTGTGCCCTGCATGAGCTCATATCCTCTGTGTTTCTTCTCTGCACTCGTTTTGTACTTGTGATTGTTTACTCTGCTCCAACTGCCTTGGCTTCTACGGCATTTCTCACACATGTCAAAAATTCTCCCAGCTTAGAGTTTTATGTCCTCTGTGCCTGGGCCTAGACTACTACTCCTTAGCTGTCTTTGTGATCCTCTCCTTAATGTCCTTAAGGTCTTTATGTAAATAAAGCTTTCCATCTTGCTGCAACGGTTCCCAACCACCCCATTTAAAATCACAGCCTTTCCCTATAATATACATTGTTTTATTTCACGATGGATTTCCCCTTCTTATCTCATCTCATGATTGAGTAAACTCTGTTATTATTTGTATCATCTAAGACTTGTCTCTTCATGTAAAATATAAGATTTATGAGGCTAAGATTTATTTTCAATTACATCCATTCAGTCATTAATAATTAACAGCTCCAGTTAATACTTAGCACATTGTAGGCATTCAGTATACACATTTAATGAATAAATGAGGACAATAAATTGAACACAGTATGAGTGGGCAAGACTCATTTCTACACTTATGAGACGGAATTAATCCTTCTTGCATATGCTTATCATAACTAAGTTAATTAATTCATTGTAGATTTCTTCTCTGTTACATTGAGGCACATGCATTATTATTTTCTATCACCCCTATTTTGAAGTTTGAGTTGAAAATGATTCCTATGTTCCTGTATTAGCTTTACCTGCTGACTCCTATCTGTAACAATGACATTCTAATCCCACGACTTCGGTATCAACGGTTCCATGTTGAAAATCAGCTGCGCAAATTCGCCATGGCTGATTTGATTTGTGATGCTTAATAAGCATTAGTTTCTCTCGTTAGCTTTATGTACATAAACTGTCTCAGTCAGTAGCCTCCTTCTAGAGATTCTTTTCTTATCCCGGTCAAATTTACAGTAACATGACTCATTATCTCTCTGTAAAGAGAAACTGAATGTTGGTTTAAATACATATAAAGGCTAGGTGCCTAATTTCTCCTTCTAGAAATGCAGACAGTGTTGATACCAAAGTTGTCTACACACAGGTATGCATTATTGTCATAGAAAGTATAGACCCAGCCAGAACACAAATGATCTTACTGTGTTCAACTCCGGGTTGCTTATATCCCTCACAGACAGTGAACAAAGTCAGAGCCGGCCCTCAAGCTACTTTGGTGCCATTCTGCTTCCATAGAGATCTTTTGGTGGCCACATGCATGCTTCCGTTTATTTATCTAAGAGCTCCTCCTGTAGGGCCAGAGCAAAGAAAGCGAAATAGGAAGGCCAGATATGTTAAGGGAGGCACGTCCTTGAAAAGCCCTGAATTGAGTTTCAGGCAGCAATTATAGAATGTTAAGTAGAATGCAGAGTACTCTTACTTCCCTTCCCAGACCACAGAGTCCCCAAGGGAATAAATACTATAACAAATAAAGGTGCCCTCCCAGGACTCGGGACGTATTTCACACATTTTCAGATAAGTTTTCATTCAAAAATCCAAACTTGAATTTGATGGGATATATGTGGGATGCACATGACCTATATACTACTGAATGCTGAAAGCAAAACAGCTTATGAGTAAAATCCTAGTTTCTGAGGCTTGAACACAACCCACTCTCTGATCAGCATGGGGCCTTTTTCCTTTAGGCACAATGCAGAAATGGAATAACGGAGGTTTTGTAATTGTATCATATGTTGTAATGGGGTTAAAAGCACAGATAGAACAGATAAAAAGAAACCCTCTGGGAGAGGAATCTTCAAGGCATTATTACTATGTAGAGAGGCAATTATCTGTGTGATATTATACTATATTAGGAAATAGGGAATTGTGAAAGAATAATAAATCTCCATGAATTCCGTGAAATGAAAGCTGTTATTAAAACTATACCAGTAAGGAATTGGCTTTATCTTGGGGTGTCTATCTGGTATGTGACTATCCTGACGTGAAGCACTGCATATAATTATTTGAGCTAATGAGAATGTTCATCTTTTTAGTTGTTCCCTTGTTTCAACTGGTAAAACTGAAATCACAGGAACAAGTGACTTGGTGGGAAAATATATAGTTACTGTACTTGAGAACTAAAGATCAGCTTCTATTGATTTTCTTCACTAGAAGCTTCACCCGTACTGACTAGCATGCATAGTTCTGGAATGTACTCTGCATGCTACTAGAGGAGAAAAGCAATCATTAATATCACCCATCTATCTAGTCTCAGGTTCTTGATCTGCACAGATACAAGCCAGACAGGGTCCCAGCACTGAGAGGGAGAAGTGGCATGGGATCCTTCACCTACCTAACCAGGAAACTATTATCAATTGGTACTCACTGGCAATGGGAAAATTCATTTTCTCCAATGGGATGTCACTGGTAAGATCAACTACACTCCTTGATGAATCCCATGTCCTAGAGGAGTAATTGGTCAATACAAAATTAACTTCACGGTTGTTTTGTGAGCTTTTTTTTTTTTTTTGACTTACTGATCTTTTGTTTGCTTTAATGCTTATTTTTGTATGTGTGTGTTTTAGAAAGAAAGAAAAAAAATCAAGTTAGAGAATTAGGAAGGATTTAGGAGGAGTTGGGAGAGAGAAAAAACATGGAATATACTGTATGAAAAAATATCTTTTAAAAATAGAGAAGTAAATAGCTAAGCATTTAGAATGGAAGAAACAGTGTAAAGCTCTAGAAGGTGAAATAATAGTTTCAGCTAAAGTTCCTTCAGCTTGAGAGCATATTAGAATATTTTGTGAGCCAATGTTGAATATAAAATATTTCATTTAAAAAGAAATTTCCTTGGATATTTCCATTGTATGTATATGGCACAGTTTCATTGCCATTCATCTGTCAATGGAGTGCTAGGATTATTGGCCTTGTGAACAGTTTGGCAATGAACATAGATCTGCAAGTGCCTCTGTGGTTGCACATAGCAACCTTTGCTATACACTCAATGGTGGTATAGGTTAGGTCGTTAGGTAGTCTATTTTTAAATTTGGAGGACCCTATATTCTGAAGTCCTTTGGGTTTACACTAGTTTACATTCTTAGCAACAGTGGATGGGGGCTCCTTTCTCCCACAGCCTCACGAATCTTTCTTGTCATTTTTTTTCTTTTTTTTTATCTTTACCAAACAAATAATTTAAAAACTTGGAAGTAAATCCAATGAAAGATACTATTTCACTTCACACAGTATAGCCGTTCTAATTGAAATGGGATGGAATCTCAAGGAACACAGACATTTTAAAAGTGATTTACACACTAAGAAGAGATATCAGCAAACAATTCAAAGGGTCAGGGTTTCAAGAATGAGATGATTCCTGCCCTTAATATTTAGTGTGGTGAAGATATATTGGAAGAAGCTCTGGATCCCAGAGAACTTTGGAGTCCTTCATCTGAAATCCCATTTTATCTTCTTCCTTCCTTCCTTCCTTCCTTTCTCCTTCCTTCCTTCCTTCCATCCTTCCTTCCTTCCTTCCTTTTTCCCTCCTTTTATTTTTGTTTTGTTGTTTGTATGTATATTTTGCTTCGTTTCTTTTAGACAGTCTCAATGCTGTAGTCCAGGCTAGCATTGAACTTACAGTGATCCTCCTGCTTCAGTCTCTTAAATGCTGGTATCATAGTCACAATCATCACCCTAGAGTACTGCTTTCTTTAAACATAATCAGTGAGATAATCTACACAGTGCTCCTGTGTAGTAAGTACTGTCATCCATTCTGTCATTCTATTATTTTAGAGAAAAAGCCTAAAGAGAAAAGTGAAGTATGTGTCCAAAAAGCATTAGATAGTTCACTGCAGAAGGAAGATCATTCATACAAGGACTTTGGAACCATAATATCCAATCACCAAACAGCTTGCATACATATGATTGCTACATTTTTCACTTTAAGATGGAAAATAAGAACTCCCGAGACAAGACAGGATGTAGGCCAGGAAACAAAAGCTTACAGATGAAGGCTCCAATTCAAAGAACTAGACTGTAGAGGATTACACTGTTGGAGAAGTTATTGACATATGGAATAATATGCCTTTGGTATAAAAAGAGGGAGGTTTGTAGTGACAAGATGTTAAATGTATATGTCATTTTTTATATATTTTACTTTTATCCTCTATCCCAATGTTCTATGTGCCCTAACATATATAATTTGGAAGAATTTTTTTCTTGATTCATGGTGTACACTGGTAGATAATGTTACATCTTTGAGAAGAAGGAAAGAGAAAGAAGACAATGACAAGTATTCACCTCATATGTGAGCTTCACATATTTTATTCCCATCTTGCTTTCAGTTTATTTTACTATAGCAAATTCAGTTCCCAAACAAGGATAAAGTGAAAAATAAAGAGAAGTGAGGGCTGCCAAGGTGGCTCAGCAGCTGAAAGTGCCTGGACTGCCATCAGACTTGATCTGAGTTTTATCTAAGCAACACACATGATGGACAGAGAGAATCCACTCCTGCATGTTGTCCTTTACCCTCAACATGTATGTGGAGCATGCACACACACACACACACACACACACACACGCATACAGTACTAATAAAGTGGGAAAATGTAAAGTGAGGTGGCACATGACGTAGATAACTCTTTCCATTGATTTGCAACCCTCGTCTGTTTTATTGATTATTCAAACAATTTTCATTAGAACAGATTAAGGAAGGTATGAGAAGAGAGAGTGTGTATGTAGCTGTATTTGTAGGTAGATAGCATAATGCCACTCGGCTTTGAAAGAATGTGTTAGACAATTCTTGGCAATATGGACAATGTATTGAAATGGAGATTCTGCAGTGTATTACATAACCCCCCCCCCCGCCCTCTCTTCTTAACTCATGGCCTTTCCCATTCTGGGGTCTGACTTCTGTTTCTCAGATACTTTTGCTCAAGGCCCATTTTCTTATTTCTTTGTGTAGCTTGCCTATTATGACATTGAATCCCTGTCTTAGAACATGAGGTGGTTTTTTTTTCTTGAATTTTGACACATACACACACAAGAAAAAAAATGCTTAATTTTAAGTACACGGAAAACTCCTGGCTATAGAAAACACTCCACAAATCAAAGGGATCCACTGGTATAGGTAATCTGTGTCTTGTTCCATTATTTTTCTTGTCATTTACTCCAGTGCTTTCCAGCTTTGTAAGTAATGAATGCATCCAAACTATAGGCATTGTTCAATGCCTAGCACTCCTTCGCTCTAACTCCAAGACTTAAGCTTCATTAGTCGTCTTATAAGATTGGAAGCTTATTGTCTAGCATGACCCCTGGCATGTGTGTGCTAGGGGTTCACATATGTAGATCCAGTTTGTCCTATTTCCCACAAGACTGAAGAAGAAATGGACACCAGATAAAGAGACATAGGCAGCCTGAAAAATTACTGAATTGGTCACTATTAGATTAGAATTGCACTGACTCTGATTTTGGTTTAACACATTGCACATCAAGAGGACCTAATTTCTATAACATGTCAGAGTAAAGGAGCCAGACTCGTCCTTACTGTGCGTCAGATGCAGTTAACTACATACCATGCTCTGAGCAGCTACTTTTCTCTGTTCATTCAAATGCTCAAGGTACTTGCTCTTTCTAAGGTTGCAGGACACACCACTCCTTCTCTTTGACATCTTCCCACCTACTCCCTACACATGACTCTTTAATTCTGCTAATTATTAATCATGCATGAGTCAAGTACTACTCTGCTTGTCTCTGGGGATATGTCTTGAGTTTCAAAATGATACCTAAAACAAGCAAATGGAAGGCAAATTTCAAACTCATTTTTCTCTGATTCCTTGGTTTCTTACCATCACCACTTCCCATTCTGACATTTGTATTCAAAGGTCTGAAGTAAAAAGACTGGCTATTGTGTATGGAAACTATTCACCAGGTTGTGACAAAATCCACTTTTCAACATGACACTCCTGTCATCTTTGTGCTAACTTGACCTTCTGAAAGCTCAGTTGAGTCTTCTGGATGCTTGGTAATCCTTCCCTTTGTCCCTTGGTGATTACAGCCAGCACTGGACTCCCCTTCTCTCTGCCCAAGCCCCTGCTATTCATCACCCACTGTCTGGTAACATACCCCGATACTGGAGCTGCTTTAACTAATTCTTACATTTTAAAAGTATGATCACTGATTCTTCCTACATGCGCTGTGAATTCTTTGAGGCTAATAAAGATGGTTTTCAAACAATGCTACATACTGCCCTTTGCATTCCCATCAGAGTGTATAAAAGGTACGTTTCATAAAAATCCTGTAAGACATGGAGAAAGAAATAGAGGGGAGAGATACTTCATTTATATACAGTTTCTCCTTTTTTAAGGAATAAAAACCTGGTCTGGGATTCTGATTGTTTTCTTGGGTTTAGTTTTGTTACTTTGGCCATATCACAAAGTCAAAGTCACTTATCATATATATATGTGTGTGTGTGTGTGTGTGCGCGCGCGCGCGTGTGTGCATCTGTGTGTAGGTGTATGTGTGCATGTGTGTGCATGTACATTCATGTGTGTGTGTGTGTGTGTGTGTAGGTGTGTGTGTATATGTGTGTGTCTGTGTGTGTCTTTATGGTAGGTTTTAAAGTTAACCAAATGAAGAAAAAAATCATGAGTCTGAATCTTCATGACACATATCTGCACAGAAAATAAACAAATGAACTCATTGTCTGGATTCTTCACAAATATCAGATTTGGTGCCGAGGAAACAACTCTCTTTGGCTGAATGGACTTGGTTCTCCTTTCCCTGTTTATTTACTTGTTTTATCCTTGTTGCTTCCAGGGCAGGATACAGACCAAATCTTGCAAACACTGTTGAGCCCATGTGTGAATTGAAGTGATTTTAAAACTGGAATCTTCTCTGGGCAGTCATTTCTCTGTGATCACTGCATAAGGAACATAGTTTCCCTTGACTCTCAGCTCAGGGTCAGTGAAGGAGGTACAATGGCAACGAGGAAGTTACAGACATGTGCTGGCTGGGGATGGTGGGCAATACAGGGTAACAATAATAGTCATTTTTCATCTTTCAGTCCTGGGATCTAGGAGACCTTAGGGAACTTATCAAAATATACACGAAGCCCTATTCTGAAAAGAAAGCACTGCATCCTCCAGCGAAACAAAGCAGGGCCTGAGGGACAATAATAAACAGTCCCCTTCTTTTGCCACCAACATTACAAACTGTCGGAGTGACACCAGGAGCAAAGAAGTCAGAGGTTATGGGAAGGCAAAGCCAGAGAGGAAATGAGAGATAAAACAAAGATGGGCATCTTTTTAGAAATAGCTTCTGGGAGTGGGCAGAGGACAGTGTCTATAAATTCCATATTCCTTCACTCACCCTAGTTAGTTCCTCATTCTCTCTTCTCAGCAAGGCTCCTAGTGCTTTCCTTGTATTTCACTGAGAAAATAAAACAAGAGTATGGGAATTATCCTTTATTTCTGTTGGCCAAGCATGCTAACATTCTAGGACTTGTATCTGAATTATTTGACCGCCTTCCCATCAACCTCACCGGTGCTTTGGTCTAAGTTTTAGAAAATTGACTTGCAGGGTCCTTGTCAGTCATCACTGTCAGTTTCTCCCTGTACCTGTTTTAGTTGCAGCAACAAACAAAAATTGTTTTATGGCTCCTTCTTTGGAAACTGAGATTGAAATTCCCCTTAGCATCAAATTGCCTCCAGCTACCCTTCTGTGCATTTGAGAATGGAAACTCTTGTTTCCTCCGATGTTACTTTCTTAGTTTCTCTCCTCAGGCTTCCTTCTCTTCTGATTGGGTTCTCGCAATCGTTTTCACAACCGCTCTCATTCCTCTTAACATTTCAAACCTAAATGTTCTGCACAGATATACCTTTTGTCTGTTTTTTTTTCTCTTTTTCACAGAAACAGAGGTTTATAGATACAGAATATATATATCTTTTACTTCACTAGATGGACAGTCTAGCTCTGTCTCTTTTTTGATTCATTCTCCTTTGCACTTCCTAATAATCGAGTGTAGATTTTTTTTCCTCTTTGCTCTGCAGGGGACCTTCCAGACAGCTCCCAAATAGTCACAGAGACTTATTCTTTTATGAACGCTCAGCCTTAGCTTGGCTTATTCCTGGTCAGCTTTTCTTCTCTTAACTTATCCCATCTACCTTTGCCTCTGGGCTTTTAGCTGTCTCAATTTTTGTATAACTTTTCTTTTTGTTTTATTCTATGTCTGGCTGGGTGGCTGGGCGGCTGGGTGGCTGGGTAGCTGGGTAGCTGGGTGGCTGGCCCCCAGCATCTTCTCTCCTCCTCTCTCACTCCTTCTCTCATGCTCTTCTCCATCTATTTATTCTCTGCTTGTCAGCAAAACCTGTTTCTCTCTCCTTCCTAATTACTAGCTGTTCAGCTCTTTATTAGACCAGGAAGGTGTCTCAGACAGGCAAAGTAGACAGCTTCTTAAAGTTAAGCAAAACGAATGCAAAAGAAAAGAATGCAACACATCTTTGCATCATTAAACAAATGTTCCACAGCATAAACAAATATAACACATCTTCAACTAATATTCCACAACAATTCAGCTTTCCTGAGCTAATGCCAGGCATCTATTTATTCTCCACTGTCTGCTCATAAGACATTCTTATTAATCCATGGCAAATATCTGTTGAACTTTGCTTTCCTTTTCTTCTGTTTTCCTCCTGAAGAAAACCTATTGTTATATACAGTATCCAGATACTCTGTGTATTTTCCATCTTTACTTGGCTTATTTTTAAAATTCTATTTCTTTTATTTTTAATTTTTTTTGAGACAGGGTTTCTCTGTGTATCTTTGGCTATCCTGGAGCTCACTCTGCAGACCAGTCTCACCTGGAACTCACAAAGATCCACCTGCTTCTGTCTCCTAAGTGCTGGAATTAAAGGCTTGTGTCACCACACCTGACTATTCTATTTCTTTTACATGAAAATAAGGTATAACCTCATCAGTCTCTCTCTGTCTCTGTTTCTGTCTGTCTGTCTGTCTCTCTGTTCATCCTAGGAAAATGTCATTATCAGGACAGAACCTGCTACTTCCCTCTTGCTATTTTTTGCTATTTTTAGTTATACCTGATATTAGAATTGAACAAACATGAACCGTGAGCTTAGAGAAGAAACTGTAAAGCTTACAAAACAGGTTAAAAAGTATACCCAGTAAACCAGAATATTACGTTTTACATGATCCCAAGTTAGTGAAGAAATAAAGAGACTAGAAATTAAAGGCATTGGGATAGCAAAATAAACCTGTGTTAAATGTCTATTTAAATAGTCAAAACTGTGTACCATTATTGAATTGAGAAATTCTGTAAAATTTCTAGTTGGCTATCTATACAGACATTCAAACAAAACCTGGAATGTGAGTTCCCAGCAATATGTGAAGAGCAACCATTTTCCAGCTGAGTCTGATTAAGATTAGAAAGATGTGAGCCTAACAAGACACACCCAGTGATGAGGTCCTCAGAATCTGCACAAAATATATAAAAAAGAATCCAAGCCGGGCGGTGGTGGCGCACGCCTTTAATCCCAGCACTTGGGAGGCAGAGGCAGGCGGATCTCTGTGAGTTTGAGACCAGCCTGGTCTACAGAGCTAGTTCCAGGACAGGCTTCAAAGCCACAGAGAAACCCTGTCTCGAAAAACCAAAAGAAAAAAAATAAATAAATAAAAAAGAATCCATCCCTCATCACGATGCAACCAAGGTATTTTTATTTGGCTTTCATTTGTAGTATTGACCTTGTATGGTCTACCACCTTTTTAATGGGAGTGTTCAGATCTGGAGGAGTCCAAAGTACCAATATGTATTTCAGTCTAGTTGGGTTTGGGGATCCACAGCTAAACTTGAGCTGCGCGCTGGTATTCAGTTGTCACAAGGTATTCCCTGCTTTCAGTTGTCACAAGGCAAATCAAAGGATGCTGCATCCTCATGAGTTTAACCCAAATCCAATTGTGAAATGCAGTTGTTAAGAAGAGAGCCAGAAACTGAAATTTCCTCTCCCTGGGGATGTTAAATTCCACATTCATTCTGGTTTACTTCCATATTAGCCTCCACTTCATTTGTCACTTGGCTTCTCTGTATCAGCTAGAGGGTGACAAAACAGGATTATTATCATCTATTGAGGGGATAAATGCTAACCAAAAATATATTTTAGCATTACAAGACTATACACTCAAAAATTTGAAAAACTATGTGCTTGGAATTGTGTTTTAAATGCCTCATACAATAAAATGTACCATTTGAAGTATAAACACAAAGCACAAAGAGCTTGGAGGTGACAAGCTTTTCCTTCTCCTGAAAGAAATTTCTCAGAAGGAGGCAGTCTTGCAACTTCACCTGGAAATAGAAACAAGATTTCTTTTTCTGTATCACCTGGAAATTATCCTATTAGCATTGATTTCGGATAGGCGCTCAGCTCAACATGGACAGCCTTCAACATCTCTCAGCCGTCAGGTCCATCACAATTCTGAATTTCTAGCAGCTCTGCTAGTTCACAGATTCAGAGGGCAGTTTGAAATGGCATTACAAGTTACGTATGTGCTTGAGAATGTTGTCGCTGCTTTACCCACGTGGATATCTCTGAATTCTGCTGGAGTACACTGGGAGCTTCCTTTTTATCTTTCTGTGTATATATTAGAAAGCAAATAATAATGGGTAGAAGGTTATGCATATCACATGGCAGAACTTTTGTCCTCACGCAACTGTATGTACTATATATTGTGCTCAAAATACCATGCAAGGCATTGAACTCTTGAGAAAGAATGAAACAGTTGTCCATGTCTAAGTGGAAGCCACTCTTTTCAATGTTTTCTCTCTCTCCCGCAGTACAAATATGATATATATGTTGCTATAGATGTGATTATGTACATTTATATATACAATTATATATATATATATTTCTATATATATATAGAAATTATATATATTTCTATACATACACTTTTATGTCTATATGTAGAATCCTGTATTTTGTGTATATGTATTTTCTGGTAATAGTTCTTGTTGTCTTGACGATTTCGCCCATCAGTTGTTTCCAGAGATAGCTCCCGTGAGATGCTAACAAGTAGAGTCTACTGAATTAAAACAAACTGCACTTTACTTAGTGTCTCCCATCACTTCCTGTTTCTATTTTTCCTTTTCTGGCCATCAGACATAGAGTTGAAGATGAAGTGTGCACATCCCATGTTTGATAGGTTGTGTAAACTGAACCCAACAAACCATAAGGAGGATCCTTCCAGGACAGAGAAGGGTAAGTCAGAAAGAAATCAGCGTCAAATGTCACATCACAACACAGGAAAGAGCATGAAGCAAAATATGTGAACATTAGCATCAGAGTCACTGAGAAAAACTTCTTAAAGAACAATGGAGACTTTTGACTTTCCTGACTCAATGTCCTAATAATTTATTGTGGCCTGCAAATCTCTACCTAACTGGTAGGCAACTCTTACTTCTTTCAGCTTTTAAACACTCTGTGAATTGGCCCTTCTTTATCGTGAGCCTTTGTACAGACTGTTCTTTCCAGATAAAATACCTTCTTCTTAGTCTCTTTACCTTATGTATAACCTGCAACCCACTCAACTTTGAGTATTTAAAAAAAAGTATTTCATCCTTACTGAAGACTTCTGAATATCACCCTGTCTAGGTAACGCATCCTTTTACGAGCCCCCAAAGAAATTCCCAAGGTTTCCTGATAGCACTAAGAGCATTTCTGACTAAGTAATTGAGAATTTATTTGTATTCCTACTAAATATAAGTTCACAACGACTATGTCTTGTATCCTGATGAATCTCCAGCAATTATGCAATGCTTAGTATATATTAGTGATGCCCCCCCCACACTCAAACAAAATGAAAGAAAATGAATGAAAAACCAGAAACGTGTCACATCCCCAAATTAGTTGGTAGAAATTTTCAAGTAATTCTGATTTTCTTTAAGCGAAAGAGTTTCATTTGTGTTATGCATTTTGTTTTGTTTGTTGCAAAGAGAGTAAGACTCTGAGTCAGACAGCATACTGTAACAAAAGGCTTGAGATTATCTACAAAAGAAAAGCAAAAAGTTCCAGTCCATACTCAGGTGCATTTGTGCCTGCAGCGAGAGGGTGAATCGAGGTAAAAAAGAGATCGAGAATGTGCACCTTGAAAGCAGACAGAGGAGAGCCCAGTGTCCCAGAGACTCTTCCATATCATCCCCCAGGGACATAATTTCCCACCAAGCTTGATTTCCACCATCTTCTGATAGTGCTACAGACGAGGGACCAATGCTTACCCAGGCCTTTAGGGACTGTTGGGATCCAAGTTCCAGTAAGCTCCGAATCTAAAACACTAATTTGACTTTTCTTAAACCTATAGAGAAAGCAGGTAAAAGGAAGAAACATTTATGGATGGCTTGGTTGAAAATAGGAGCAGTGTGAGCTATGATACCATCATTCCTTGGGAATTCTGCTTGTCTCATCCAATCCATTGGGAAGAAGGAGCTCTCAGGTGCTGGAATGCTTCCCCAGCCTTTTGCTTCTCTATAGGAAGGGGATGGTGTTGCCACAGACCCGGTGCTGGGCAGCATGTGAGCCTGAAGAGGAGAGCGCTGCTTCAATATTGAAAGGACTGTGAACACTCAGGAAGTCCCCATCAGGCCCTCAGCTCCAGGTTCTCAAACAATTTTCATGACTGTAAGTCAAAAGAGAAGGGCAGGATTCTCCAGGCAGAACATCAGGCAGGCTTTTAACTTCACACGAACACTTAAGAAACATGTCACTTACCACAGGTTGATTTCCAAAGGTTTTCATGTATCATTTCCCCTGGAAAAATCTGACCAAAAACATTTTAACATTAACTAATTCTGCTTCTCACTCTGTTGTGCCGTCTCCTCCTAGGCTGATTTTTCTCCCGCACCGTTAGAATCTAGATTGTGGGATTTGTGAAATTGCCCAGGTGCAATTCTGTCTTCTGTTTCAAAGCTCTCTGGGCTCCGACTTTAGAGTCATCTCTCAGGCTGCCTACTGCTCTCTGCTCCTCACTGTATTTACAACTTCCTCTGTCCACTTCCTTCAACTCTGTAATGTCATCCACCTTTCTTGGTTACTGCGTGAGAGCTGAGACTTCATTTCCGGAGCAGAGAATGTGGTTTCCATTAGACGGCGGCTCCACTTTCCACCTGGTGTTCCCATACTGCCCTCAGGACCGCAGTCCCCTTTCATTACTGTCTTCCTCCCATCACAGTTTGCCTTGTTAACGTCTAACGATCTCAGCTTCTTTTCCGTAACAGCTGACCCCACTTCGTCCTCTGAACCATATTACATTCTGAGTGACATTATTTATGTTTTCCTTTTAACCTCACCCCACCCCGTGACAAGCTTTAGACTGTCTCCTTTCCCAGAAAAGGTCAGAATGCAAAAGTTTGGCACCGCCTAAGTTGATTCACTCTTCTAGCTGATTGATCCCTTCCATGTAGGATTCTACAGACTCACCAAACCTACTCCAATAGAAGTCACAAAGATAGTTTTTGCCAAGAATATCCACCAGATGGCTAGTTCAATATGGAATCAAATATCTATTATGGCTTAGAGAGGAAAAGAAACTGTTCATTCGTCAGGAAACAAGGGATGAGGAGATGAGATTTCTACTCATGAACCTGAACCGTCAGGGGGTTCAGACTGGGGCAGCAGGCAGAAAGGAAACAGGAAGAGAAGATCTGATGTAATTAATGCTCCCATGCTGGGCCACAGGAGCCGTGACTGCTTTGGTTGCAAGGCTTCCATTTACTTTGCTTTTATTTTGCTTTTTTTCTGAGCTATTGTGGTAGCCAAATACCAAAATACCAGATTTAAGCTGCTTAAAAAGAAAAAATGCTGTATGTGAGCTCACTGGCTCAGAGGGCGTAGTCCGTGTCTATTTTGTCTTCTGTTAGGCAAATGGTATGGCAGCAACATCCATCATGACAGGGAAAGTACAGCCGATTAAAGTGGGTGATCACTATGGTAAAGAAGGCGAGAGAGAGAGTGAATTTCATGTCCAGGAGAAATGGAGAGGAAGGAGTAGTTAGGAGGCCATATAGTCAGAAAGGAAACAGGAAGAGAAAATCTGATATAACTAAAACTCCCAGGCTGGGCCACTGGTGCTGTGACTGCTTTGTTTGCAAGGGAAAAGAAACCTCAAATTAGGTTACAGTGTGTTTAACAGTGTGTGTAGGCTTAAGAAAAAATGTGTATAAACAGTCATAGAAAAACATATATACAGTATAGCAAAATAACTTTAAATTGTATCAATATAAAAAAATCCACGATGGAAAATATTTGAGATTATTGGTTGTTTAAAAGTAGACTTAACAATCCACTCTTTATCTCTACATTTCTATGTTTTATCCCCCTTTTTTTCCTTCAGAAAGAAATCCTTGAATCTAACTCCCTTGTTTAGCTTTTCTCCTGATCATGACCAATAACAACTTGTAACCAAACCCCCTAAACAAAGACAACCATCTATAACTTATTGAATGACCAACAGTCACCTACACCACCTCTTGGGAATATTGAAGTTGCATTTTCTAGATTTCTCTGAGATACGTGTACTGAATTTGGTAGAGAAAAATAAAAAAAAGCTGACAAGTTTTTGACAGAAGATTGAAAGGATATAGGCCCCTAAAGAGATCAGAGACAGGCTTTCTGAGAAGTTGGGGTCTTTTTCAATAGGAAAGGCAGCAGTGAGGAAGATGAATGCCCAGAGATGAACAGCTGGATGAGAGGATATGGAAGAAAGGAGGTTCTGGGGTCTTATACAATGCCTAGCCAGAGACCCTGTAGTAGACTCCAAACTTTTGTTTTCCCCTCTCATCCTGATGGGAGATTTCAGCCTGCCTCAATAAAGTTGTGGTAGTCAGGATGACTATTGCTGTCATAAAACTTTATGATGATACAGAAGTTGGGCAGGAAAGGAGTTATTCAACTTACACTTTTGCATAGTAGTCCATCACTGAAGGAAGTCAGGTCAGGAACTCAAAGAATGGCAGAAGGGCATGCAGCTGGAGGCAGGAGTTGATACAGAGGTCCTGAGGGAGTGCAGCAAACTGGCTTGTACCTGGTGGATTGCTCAGCCTGCTTCCTTGTAGAGCCGAGGACTACTCTCCTAGAAATAGCATCACTCCCAATGGGCTTAACCCTCCCCTATCAACCATTAGTTACAAAAATACAGATGGTTCTCATGGAGAAATTTTCTCAATTGGGCTTACCTCCCTTCAGATGACTACAGAATGAGCCAAGTATCGAAGACAAGCGTTGACAAAACTCATACATTCCAGGGTAGGAGAGAGGTGATTAAAACATTAAGCTAAAAAAAGAGGTATAAGAGAAATAAGAGGCAGAAACACAGAACAGCATCGGGAGGGACATTGGAGGGACATTCGGTGAATACTGAATCTGCCTCTTTTATTTTCCACAGGCTTTTATACTTAGCTCCAAAAGGGGAAGGGGAGAGGCAATAGACTTCATGAACAATACATAAGGAATAAATTTTAGTTCTCTGACCTTTGTACCTGGTTGAGTGGATCCACCTCTATACCCAAAAGACTAATTAACCAGACCCTAGGTCAGAATCTCTCCTTTGTAGCAGCACCTATTGTCAACAACTTTGAGAGAGCAAAAGAAAACTGAAACTCCAATCAATGGTGAAACAGGCTCACAGTTCTGTGGGCCCTCACAGTCAAGCTGACATAAACCTAGCCAGCAAAAAGATCTCTCTCTCTCTCTCTCTCTCTCTCTCTCTCTCTCTCTCTCTCTCTCTCTCTCTCTCTCCATTTTGGTTTGCTGTCTTTCCTATTCAGTCAATTAGCGTCTGTTCCTTAGAACTAACTATCTAATAATAGGATTCTTGTCATATTCTGGAGACTGGATATGACGGTTCATACCTATAAGCCCAGTACTAAAAAGGCAGAGGAAGCAAGGCAAGATTTCTGAAAGTCTGAAGCCAACCTGGTCTATAGGATGAGTTCCCGGACAGGCCAGAAAGCGTCACGGTATAAGCCACTGTCAAAAGACACACACATACACACACACACACACACACACACACGGGGGGGTGTGTGAGAGAGAGAGCAGAAAATAATAAGGATAATAGAAAGTCTTACTCCTAATAATTCAGCTTGAGGTCAATGTCATAATATTAAACAGATAAACAGACTCTTTCCATTTCCCATTAATTTCCTAAGAGTTTCCTACCTAGAATTCTAGAATTTCGCATTATCTTTTAACAAACTCTATTTCAAGAGGCCTATTTTTTTTATTTGTTCTCCCCAGTTCTTGATTTATTTGTGGATTTCAACAAGTGTGTTCTAATTGGACCACCTTGAAATACAGATGGGGCTGTCATACATGGGGGCCAACTATTTTAGTGGGAAAATGTTACATCCTACTCTCATTGGAATATATCCCTTCCCCTGTCTCTCCTTTTCTCTCCAGTGAAATAGGAATAAGGAAATATAAATCCAGGTTTGATGTTAGCAGCAAAACAAGCCATGTTATGATAATGATGTAGTCAATAGATTGGAGAACTACAAAAAAAAAAAGGGTGGTTTGAGCCAAGAATGAACAGTTACATGTTCTTTGATTATTTGAAGCAGTTATAAGTTCTGTTCCTTTCAACAAACAAATGCCTTGACTGCTTTATCAAGGAGAATGATCAGCACCAGGAATAGTAAGACACATGTGTATAAGTGAAAATAAAATCTCAAGATGTAACTAGATGACAGAGAATTGGGTCATTTGGAATCAGTACATTTTGCACCATGTATGTAACTTGTGATACCCAAAAGATAATACTGGTGTGGTTCAAAATTACTACAGTTGAGAGATGAGATAGGTACAGTTCCTAGAAATTACAGGCTGTACTTTGGCTTCTCAGAAAAGGTACAGAATGAGCCATCTCGCAAACACTGTGTGAGTACTTCTAAGTGAGGATGCTATGAGCTCACATCAGTACTTTAAGTCAAGCCAAACTTACCTCATTTCCTTTTATGAGAAGGTTAACAAGTGTGCAGATTAGATGAATTTAATTAGCCACATATCTGAGTTTCTTTTGGCAAAGATTCAGATGATTTCTTGGCAGACAGGACAGAGAAGCATGCAATGGGTGATAGCGGAGTTGAACTCACAGCTGTTTTAAAACATGTGCATAGTGAGCATTTATTATTGGATAAATTTACCTTTAAGTGAGGGCTCACAATTCGTGAAACTTTCTTTTGCATCGACATGAATATAAAGGGCCAGCCACTTAGCTCCGTGGGTAAAAGACACATGTTGTCAACCCTGAGTTTGTTTCTTCTGATACTCATTCTTCAACTTTCCATTGCATCATGCCATATCTATGCCCCCTGACATGAATAAATTATTTTAATCACAGAGAATGAGATATAGAGATAGACTTTGTAAGTTTGAAAATGGCTTCAACTTGGTTAAGAAAGATAGCTACTAATACAAATGCATTCATTGCCAACCTTAAGAGACTCTATAGACTCTGGTGATTATCTTCTTATAATAATAAAATATTTATTATAAATTATTTTTTAAAACCTCACACAATAGAAAAAAATATCAATTCTAAGAAAGGAATAAATAAGATCAAATGTTAAAATGTGTTCTGTATATTTATATACACTGTTCTCAAAAAGTATGCACACATGAAGGTGATGTATCTATGTAAGAGCTAACAAAAACTTTAGGACCCTAGTGCATGAACTGGTTTTTGGAGCCCATTTCCTATGATGAGATGTCTTGCTCAGCCTTGATACACAGTAGAGAGGGGCTTGGTCCTGGTGAAGAAATGTGCCAGGCTTTATTGACTCCCCATGAGAGGATTCATCCTTTCTGAGGAGTGAATGGCAAATGTGTTGGGAGAGGGCGGTTGAGGGGATCAGAACAAGGGAAGGAAGGGGGAACTGTGGTTGGTGTGTAAAATGAACAAACCGTTTTTAAAAATCTACACAATTTTAAGAATTTAGTTTTATTTTTACAAAGACTATGCTCTTAAATCAAAGCATCCTTCCAGAAAGCAATATTGATTACAATCTGACACAGAGAGCTCCGTTCCTGGCATTGTACTTAGTGCGAGATGAGAGATAAAGTTGAGCTTAGCGCTTGCACTGATGGAAGCATTGACTCTCCTTTAATTTTCACCCCTGAAACTGAGGTCTAGAAAAGTTGTGCAGCTTCCTAAATTGCAAACATTGGGAAAGCATTTATGAAGGAATTTAAACTCTGTATGTCTTTCCTTAGTGTATTCCTTTAAGTCCCATGCTATAGTACCTGCCCACTGTAAGCTGTAATGGGTTCAGGGAAAGATGGGAACTAATTTTGGTTTTGGATAGAAGTATATTCTATGTTTTTCCTTGATTCGACAATTTAAATAAACTCAAATTTAAAAATAAAGTATACAGCTACATATTTATTAAATCGTAATATTTTGCGGTTTTCTTTGGAAATTTCAAATGCACAAAGTCAAATATAAAAATTTTGAAGGCTTCCCTCTATACCTCTTTATCCTCTTCCTTTAGCTTTTTTGTAAATGTAGCAATTATACATTTACCACTTCTTTACATGTTAACATATTGTTGCATATGGCTTCCCTATTACAGTATAGCAGGATAGTGTATTTAGTATTTCAACTACATAAATAAATGGTGCCTATGATAGACATAACCTTTCACTCATTTTTACCCAATGTTGTGTCTATCAATTTTTTTTTCAAATTCCAGTGTCCACATTATTTTTTATATACTGCCCTTAAATTTATGGAAGTTTCTGTGTTCTATATTTTAATTGTTATATTCATATTTCTCTCTGGCAAGTTTCAAAAGTCTAACATATATACTTAGATATATTGTTTTGAATACAATCTAAAGTCCTAAGTATTCTGGTCTACTATTGACTCAGACAAAGGTTTTAGATTGCCTTAATGCAAGCTGTCAGCTTATTTTTGGAGCATGTATTTATTATTTTTCTCATTGCCATGACAGAATATCTGATCAGAAGCAACACACAGGAGTATTAATCACACTGTATGGCTTGATAAGATAATCTTTTGGCTGGGAAGACATAGCAACGGAGCATCTCTCAGCTATGTTGGCAGGAGCATTTAGCTATTTGTTCAATTCCGGGTGGATCATTAAGTACAGAGGTGGATGCTGGTATTCACGTGGCTTTCTTTCTTTCTTTCTTTTCTTTTTTTTTTTTTTTTTGTTTTGTTTTTACTCAGTCTAAGGCCTTGAGTCCAAACAATGCTGCCACCCACATCCAGAGAAAGTCTTCCTAATACACATCCCCAAAGAAATGGTTCACTAAACCTCAGATGTCTTTTCATTCAATTAAGCCAATAATGAAGAGTGGCCACTCTGGTGTTGCTTTGCACATTTGAATTCCTTTTAAAGAATTCAACAATATTACTTTGTTTTAATTATCATTAGTACTAGGATAATAATAATTATTATTTTTCTTGAGCTCTTTCAAAAAATGTGGGGAAACTATAATCAGATAGATGGAAAACCACCCCATCAGAGACACCTTCCTATGCTTTTCTTTGCATATAATACAGATGTAACTACTGTCTTTTGCCTGATGCCTTCTCCTTTCCAGGACTTCTCACTGCCTTAGCATTGGTACATCCACATATGAAGACTTCTGTACTTAAAGACTTTGATTGGAGAGGACCAATAATAAATCACACCCTTCCAACATAATCTGCTACTTTAGCCCAACATTGATTTGTTGTTTCAATACTTTCTCTCTCTCTTAAATAGGATTGGATTCCCTGAGGAAAGTATCAAAGAGTCCTAATTTTTTACAACTCTTCCCCATTGGCACTTTCACACAGCAGGTCCTCAACAAATGTTTCTTAATCATCTCTCAGTAAATGGAACATTCCCAAAGGGACTGAAACCCAAGATTTAGTGTTAAGTCATCAAGGAGCCATGGTGATAAGTGATGGATTGTCGGGGGACATCATGCTGTGGAATGGGAAGAGAAGTGTCTCAGCTAGAAGAGCGGCTTACATAGCGCTCAGAACATGGTTATTAAACTGTTCTCAAATCCTTCGATGTGGGCTCCTGCACATATGGCGATCATTAAACTTTTAGTACAGGGTAGAAGAAGAAGCATTCCGCCACTGGGCCTGGGAGACCAAAACAATGTCACGTGATTCAGTGCAATGTCCAGTAACAGAATTTATCAGGTATGTTTATGGTAAAAACAGCTCACAAGTCAGTGTTTTTATTTTTCTCTGAGCAGTTATTACAGTGCCACACAGTGTGTAGGTGTTTTGTGCACACACAAGCACATACAACTTCAGAAATCTCAGGGATACAAAAATAAAATACCTGTAGGATAAAACAAAGCAAAGGGGGTACTAAGCTGAATGTGGAATTAAATCATATTTGGATGGTTGCTTTGGGCATCTGAAAAGTATTTATTTCTGCTGTTAGAATATCAAGTCCCATGTGTAGGAAGTCCATGTAAAAATATACCTCCACATCTTAATATGTGTTAGAGAAGACACCCTATGTGAATGCACACTGAAGAGAACACATGAGTCAATGATGTATTGTTAGTAACACTGGACCCAAAGAACAATAAACCAAGTGGGCACTGAAATAAGAGACATGGTGGAGTGAACAATAGTTCCAGCCACACTCAAGTCATCCTAAAAACTACTTCTGCCTTAACTCTCATTTTGCAGACTATAAGGTAATACCACTTTTGACAGCTGCAAAAGACACACAAATCTTTCAGCCATGTTAGGCTTGGGCTTCTCTACCACTCTCCTTCTTCTCATCAACTTTCATTTCTTGTCACAGTGGAAAGAATCTTCAAGCTAACAGAAGATAGAGACAATGTGAGAAAGCAGATCTCAGAAATGGATAGAGAGTTGCGAGAGTTTTCAGGACATTTTCAAAGATTTTCTTAATATGAAAATATAGCCAACTCAGCAGTCTTCCCCAGTGTGTTTATGGGAGAGATACAATAGGACTGTTACTGTTTATGTATCATCCATATAAAATACTTTCTCATATTTATTCACTTGCTCATTCATGTATTCAGCAAACAATTGGTCTCTGCCATGAAATCAAAGTCATAAACACTGCTGATTTAAACACTACAGATTTTCAGGGCTTGAATAAATTCCCAGTCATTCTCGTGACTATTGACTAGTATACATTTATTGCATGGTTGTTGAATAAATAGACTATTTAATAAAATGCACATATGATGGACTAGCAATTTAATAAATTGCTATTACCTCACACTGTTCTGTTGACAATGCTGTGAGATCACAGATATGACATGTGATAATTTTTAATGCCATAGTGCTATAATTTATATTAATTTATGTTTTACTTCATTATAAATTTTATTCTCACTGCTTTTACACTTCTCATTTTGTGATAGATATAAGCATAAGAAACGGAAGGAATTTTCAAAGTAGTTCTTGAAAGAGGCACAGTGTGATGGGGTGTGGGATCAGTGTCATGAGGGTATTTGTTTCTAAACTTCTATTTCATCAAAGACCCATTGTGAATTGTCTCTCTGCTCTGTGGTTAGAGCAAGGTTTAGGTCTTTTTCCAGTGGTGGAATTTTAAGTGATATTAATGTTTGATTAACAGTTTAATAAAGGCAATGTGCTCTTAGAGAAAAGTCTAAAAGGCCTAGTTTAGATTCTAGTACCTTTGCCATCTGTTTGATATGGGAGGCAGTTACTGAACTCTGTATACCTACTGTATACAGAGAAAGAACTTGGATTCAGGCTGAGTTGATAGTTCCAATTTGGCAACTCTAAGTTGGGACAATTTATTTAATATTTATTTATTTATTTTATGAGAATTTAATAAAAGAATACTAAAAACTTTCATAAATGGATATCTGAAATGTTCTCCACAGACTCATTTATGGAACGCTCAATAAAAAAAAATAGCATGTGGTGCTATTTTGCTGGTAACTTTGCAAGGTGGGACTTGGTTAGGGTAGGTTTTAAAGGTGCTTGTTTGTTTCTTTGTTTCATTCTCTTTTCCTGTTCTCTCAGCTACTGTAGAGTTGCCTCTTTCTGCTTCTGTGGTTGTGCCTTCCCAACCACATTGGACTGGGGCCCTCTGAATTGATAAACCAAAGTAAATCTATTCTTTCCGTAGTACATCTGTCATGCATTTTTCTTCCAGTGACAATAAAAGTAACTAACAGAATAGATTCAGTGTATAGTTTAAACATTGCTTTTACTTTTTCACAGTACTAATGAATGGAACCAACGCTTCGTGCTTGTGAAGAAAACATGAATTTCCAGTTGAGCTATTGTTGGTGGAAGATACAAAATAATCCCACACTAGTTTAGAATTATGTTTAATAAAGGGTTATTTATTAAGAGGAGACTTACAGATCATTGTCCTAGATCACTGTCCTCTGCACAAATGGAGAAGAGGAACAGAGTCTAGCATCCGGAAATAAGAGCTGGAAGCAAGAGTGGGGGTGCAGGCTTTACAACTATATTTATAGTATAAAAGCCCATGTCCAAGTAGGCTGGTATCTTAAAGGCTATTGGCTGGAGGAGGGAAGGAGCTCCCACAACAAGCTACATCTTCAGCCAAAAAGTTTGGTACAAAGATTAAATAAATGACACTCAATGCAATAAGAGTTCCTATGTTTAGTATCATGGTTTATCTTATCACCAGCATTACAATTTCCTCATATATGTGGTTAAGATAATACTACATTCATTACCAGTTTTTTGTGGTTTTTGTGGAAGAAGATGGGTGTGTGAATTAACATCCAGGTCTTTGACTTGGTTCCATTGGTCCTCTTTTCTGTTTTTATGTCAATATTAGGTTGTTTTCAGTATTGTAGCTTTGTAACAGAGTTTGAAGCCAAGGATTGTGATGCCTCCAGAAGTTCTTTTATTGTACTGGATTGTTTGGCTCTCCTTGTTTTTTTCTTTTCCATATAAAGTTGAGTACCATTTTTTCAAGGTCTGTGAAGAATTTGTCTGGGATTTTGATGGACATTGCATTGAATCTGTAGATTGCTTTTGGTAAGACTGCTATTTTTACTATGTTAATTCTACTTACCCAAGAGCTTGGGAGATCTTTCCAATTTCTGGTGTGTTATTTAATTTTTTTCTTCAGAGACTTAAAGTTCTTGTCATACAAGTCTTCCATTTGTTTGGTTAAATTTACTCCAAGGTATTTTGTGCTATTGTGGCTATTGTGAAGGTTGATGTTTCTCTTATTTTTTTCTTAGCCATTTATCATCTGTATAAAGGAGGGCTACTGATTTTTTTGAGTTAATGTTGTATCCTGCTACATTACTGAAAGTGTTTATGAGTTGGAGAAGTTTGTTGGTAGAATTTTTGTGGTCATTTATGTAAGCTATCATATCAACAACAAGTGAGAGTTTGACTTTTTGTTTTCCAATTTGTATCCCTTTTGTTGTCTTATTGCTCTAGCTAGGACCTCAAGAACTATATTGAAAAGATATGGAGAGAATGGAGAACCTTGTCTTGTTTGTGATTTCAGTGTGATCACTATGTGTTTCTCTCCATTTAGTTTGATGTTGGCTGTTGACTTGCTGTATATTGCCTTTATTATGTTTAGGTATGTTTATTATATCCCTGATCTCTCCAAGACCTTTATCATAAAGGGATGTTGTATTTTGTTGAAAGCTTTTTTGGCATCTAATGAGAGGATCATGTAGTTTTTATTATTCAGTTTGTTTATATAGGTTATGTTGACAGATTTTTTTTTGTATGTTGAACCATCTCTGCATCTCTAGGATGAAACTGATTCGATCATGGTGGATGATGGTTCTGATGTGCTCTTGGATTCTATTTGCAAGTATTTTATTGAGTATTTTTGCATCAATGTTCATGAGTGAGATTGGTCTATAATTCTCTTACTTAAGTAATGTCTTTATATAGTTTGTGTATTAATTGTAGCATCATAAAAAGAGTTTGGTAATGTACCTTCTTTTTCTATTGTGTGGAACAATTTGAAGAATATTGATACTAGTTGATCTTGGAAATGTAGAATTCTGAGCTGAAATCATCTGGTCCTGGACTTTTTTGGTTGGGAGGCTTTGATGACTGTTTCTACTTCTTTAGAAGTTACAGGTCTACTTAATTTACTTATCTGCTCTTGATTTAATTTGGTAAGTGATAATTATCCAGAAAGTTGTCCATTTCCTTTAAGTATTCCAATTTTGTGAAGTACAGGTTTTTGAAATATAACCCTTTTCATTTCTGATTTTGTTAATTTGGATAGTCTCTCTCTCTCTCTCTCTCTCTCTCTCTCTCTTCTCTGCTTTTTGGTTAGTATGGATAAAGGTTTGTCTATTTTCTCAAAGAACCAACTCTTTGTCTCATTGATTTTTTTGTATTGTTTTCTTGTTTCTAGTTTGTTGATTTCAGCTCTCAATTTAATTATTTCATGCCATCTGATTCTCTTGGGTTTGTTTGCTTCTTTGTGTTCTAAAGTTTTCAAATATTCTGTTAATTCACTCGTGTGGGACTTTTCAAGCTTCTTTATGTAAGCATTTAGTGATATGAACTTTTGGGAATGCTTTTGATTTAAACCTACTGATAGAATTAGGATCAGTGTCTCAAATGTGGTATTCATTTTGTGTGGACACTCTTGCAGAGAATCCATCTTCTCACCAAAGCTGTCTTTGAATACATGGTCACAAAAACAAGAAAATCTTTTAAGTATTTGGATAGGGAATTAGACATTTTATAAATATGTCACTTTAGCATTATGCTTCTTTCATTTTGCCCCACAAGTAATTTCATATGGGCTTCACATGAGCATAGTGAAGACATACCTATCAGTGATGAGCTCAGAATATAGGTGCATTCAAATCAAAACACCTATAGAACATCTGGTTGCAGTATGCTTCTGTTTTGAATAAGACTGAAGACTATGGGAAGAGAAAAAGAAACAGTGATGTTGTCAATTGACACTTTTTTCAAACTCGGTCTGTGGAGACAGGAATAGCTTTTTTATGAATAAATCTGTGGGAAATCATTTTTCTATATAAACCATTTTCTGATTGACAACAGATCCTTTAACCTGCATTATCTCAAACATAACTGAACAGTGTTGCTTCCTATCCTGAAACAGTGAATATCAACATATTCACTGCTTTTATCCACCAATGTAAAGATAACAATTTATTATTGTTAGTGATTAAAAATGTGTGTTATGAATACAGATTGATGGGTTCAAATTCTAGCTTCATGCTTTATTTGCACAGAACATTAAGAGCTGACTCTCTGTTCCGGATTTTCCTAATTGGTAAAATTGGGGTGAAGGTGATTTGACATTATGAGAGAATTAAGTACTATAACAAATTCCCCCAAAATAGCTTAGTTGCTGACATATAAATCTGCCACAAATGCTGGATGGTATTGCCACTCCAATATTATGTCTAGGAAAAGTAAGCTTTGGGAAATTAAGTATCTTGCTCAAGAACATAGAGATAGTAACTGGTAATCTTTGACCTTACACTTTGTTTTCCTGTGAGTCATGCTCTTATGTTTTGAGTTCAGAGTGTGCCTAATGCTTTCTGATTAGTACCTTGAGAAAGGAGTAAAATATATCCCTGATCTGAAGGCATGTTCCTGGTTTATTGAGGTAAAACGTATCTCTTGCCATAGGCAACGACAAGAAAAGAAATAGGCTTATAGATTCCATACTTACTATATTTTATTCAAGAAGACTAGAAAGTATTTGCTGATATACTCTAAAGATTTTGAAATATTTGTCTTAATTTTTTCTAGTATGCTTTTTATGGAATGATTAAAAATTACCTCTAATTGAGCAAAAGTCTTATTTTGGGTGAACTAGTAAACATAAAACTATCTCTTTACTGATAACTTAAGGCTCTTTGGTTGGATGAAAGGAACATATCTGACAGAGAGGCTCTTTCAGGGATAGATAGCTTTGGAGACCAGAAAGAAAAGGCAAACTTTAGAATTTGTGTTTCTATAAACCTTTTTCACTTTCTCTAATATTCCACTGATATCTACTGCCAAAATGGTCCATTCCAAGGATTGAAAACTCGCCACAAGATTTTTCAGGAACTGGACTGGCTTACCCTTTCCCTCATCTATCTACCACATCTCTTCTTGTATGTATGACACTCTGATCTCACTCATGTACTGTCATCTAACATGTTTCTCTGACAGGTAGATCTTTGGTGTTAATACTTTGATGTATTGAAATCTAATTAATCTTGACATCTTAGTGGAGGCTTCATCACCTAAACAGGACTTTGCTATCAGCAAAGTCAGAATCCTGTTCTCACCCACAGGGCAGCTTTAGAGTCACTCTTGTTTTACTTTTTCTCTTGTTTCTTGATTTGGGCTTTTAAAGAGTGATTTCTGGTCATTTGTGTTGACTTTCCCTTTCCTTCTGATGACCTGGGACAGATACTTCTTTCTGATAAATGCATTATATCTCTGGGGCAGTAAACAGAGGAATTTCCCACACATATTCAAGTATTGACAGCCTACTAGTAGTTTTCCCTTGCATGCATTTCCCCTCCTACACAGACTTCCATTGACCTATGAAGATATGAGTTATCAGAGACTTTTTCTCATTCAAAATGTCTTTCTTTTCAATTTAGTGTTAGCAGAAAATTCCTCAAATACATGAATTACAAGAACATTATCTTTTAAATTAGTGAAATAATTTAATTATATTATTATTAATTGATTCTATTATATTGATGATAATTGAATGTATCATATGTAAATCTTTTAGGGCCTCATAATCAAGCTTACTTTTTCTTTTTTATTATGTGTAAATTTTGTACTTGTATGTAATCATTTTTTGATTATTTAAGCTCCCTTTCCCCTATTTTTCAATTCTTCACTTTCTTCCATAAAAGCTCCCTCTAAAGTTCATGTGCTTTTATTTATTTTTATTTTTTGAAAATGTTATATATGTGTAAGTGTAAAACATCAGATGTAAACTGATCATGCCTACCTCCATTCTTGTCCTTCTAACTCCTCAGAGATCTCTTTTCCATTTTGTTTGCCCCCAATGTCTTCTTCTTTTGTAACTTTAGCTCAATTGGTGATTTTCAGATGTACATGGACAAGGGCTGTCTACTGGAGCTTGGGCAATTCACCAAGGGCAACATCCATGAAGAAAACTGATTCTCCCTCTCCACAGCAATTAGCAACTGCCAGTAAACCTTCAGCTAAGGGTAGGTCCTCAGAAAGACACCCCCAATCTGTATTGGAATTTTGACTGGCTTGATCTTATGTGACTCTTGAGTAGTCAACCACAGCAACTAGACATTTCTGACCACAACAGCCCTCTTATGTCCCAAAGGCACTGTATTGCAGGAGTCCTTCCCAAGTGATGGCTCTTACTGTATTTCTGCACCATTTTTGTGATGAACCATGAGCTTTTTGGAAATGGATATTGTTTATTTTAAATAGACATTCTCTTGGGAGACCAATGTGGTGTTTTGACAAATGTTTTGGACATAGTAAGTGTGAAATTTATAGAGCTAGATTTGTGAAATACTTTAATTTTATCATTTTAAACCAAGTAACAATCTACTATGAGCAATATGCTTTTGTTTCTCTCCCTTCTTCATTCTTCACACTTTCCCTCCTCTATTTTCTTTTCACCTCTTGTCTGCCTCCTTCCCATCTTCTCTTTCTCTTTGAATCAGCTGTATAACTAGCCCTTTAATCTTTTTGAATTTCTGGAGATGAAGGATTCTGATGTTTTTTACCCAAGAAAATATTTAGTAAATGAGTAATCTAATGTAATTCCTAATTCTAATGCTTCATTTTACATGTAAAAGAGATTTGTGTAGCTGACAATTTATTCATTGCCTGCTCCTTGCTAAAGACCCAACTCAGATACTGCTGTACTGGAAAACTATTTAAGCCACATTTTAATACTTTTCCATCACCCATGTGCTATGTTTTAGTTAAAAGTAGAAATACTGTGGCATTAGAAGACATAACACCTTTATAGAGCTGAAATTTCCCCTTGGTCAATGTGAATTAACAGTTCTGAATCTTATCTTGATTTTTCTAGGAAATATGGTAAAATGATTATGATACCACACCACAATAGCTCCCATAGAATAGATGATCTCTGTGATGGCTTGATAAATAATGACTTCCATGCACTCATGTATTTGAATGCTCGATTTCTAGCTGGTGGAACTGTTTAGAAAGTATTAGGAGGCGTCACCTTGTTGGATATGGTGTCACTCATGGTGGACTTTGAGGTTTCATATACCTATGACTTTTACACTTAGCTGTCTTTGCCTTATAGTTTTGTCTCAAGATATGAGATTTCAGCTCTGCTCCCATGCTATGCCTGCCTAAAAAAATTTCATAGTGCTCAAAAGTGCCCAGAAAAATAATAACTGAGACATTGTTGGCAATGTTTTGATATAAACACATTGCAGAATTTATGTGGAGCCCTCCTTCATTTGGCAGAACCACACTTCAGGTGTTCATATGCCATATTCACCTAACAGCTGTTCCACTCTACACACATGTCAGAAGGACAGGCTCCATTCTAGTCCACATTTTGGTATTAGTTCTGCAAAGGATCAATTCCTATGGTTTAGGAGTTATAAATTAGCAATCTGACAATATTTTAAATTAATAAAGCATTAGTCTAAAATAAAAGAAAAAGTAATATATTAACATATCCAAATAATATACTACCTTGTGACTGATTCAATGTTTATGGCTTCCATAAGCTTAGAAATGAGGAACTGTTTCAGATGAAAATATAGCAATCTCTATTAAATAGCAGTAGACTTACTTGTAACTAGATAATAAAAAGATACACATCTAATTTGGAAGAACTATCTATGCCTACATTTAAGAAATGGAGGGTCAGGCCTGGAGAAACGACTCCATAGTTAAGACCACTTGCTGTTCTTGTTGAGAATCCCAATCCATTTCTCAGTACACACATGGCGGTTCCCAACCTGTCTGTAGCTCCCTGTTCTGACTGTCAAAGTCATTGCACATGAACATAGTGCTCTTCTACATGCACTCATACTCACAAAATAAAAATAAATACGTCTTTAATGATGGGTTTTTTGAAAAATAGAATTTCATTATACCTATAGTCCAAATGACAAGACAATGAATAAATGAAGATGGGATGCAGTTCTTTCTCTTTCTTACCTATGTGATCTGGATGGGTGACCCTTTGTCCCAGATAGACATTTTATTGGGGCTTATAAGCATCATCACGAGAACATTTCATGCAGGGACAACATGGTTTATTAACATTCACTTTCTCCCAATAGAGATTTCCATTTGTTGTTTTCTTGACTAAATTCCTTAAATACTTTGAGTGCAGCCTCTGAATCAGCATGTGTGTTGACAATTTGTTTCTCAATGTCTACCCCAATCTCCTTGTCCTCTCCCTCTTTCATTGCTCTTTGGCATCTCTCACAAAAGATCGCCAAGAGAACTTGAAATTATGTCTGATTCAAGCATTTTTCAATTGGGAAGAATTCTCTTAAAGCTCTGAATGTTTTCTTAAATAAGTATGCCAGAAGTTATGGATTCACAACAATACTGGTTTCCAGTCTAATCTTCAATAAATACTTCGCTTGTTCTTGCAATAACTCCTTATTGAAAATAATCCTGTGACTTGTAGGGGCACTGCTTTCAATTATAAACAAATCCAAATGTCAGCCATATCATTAACACTCCTTATTTTCTTTCAATTAAGCTACATTATTAGGTCATAATATAATTTATTCACAAGGCATCAATGTGAATTAATTTTTCCCTACTCTTAAAATGGTATTTACCTGTCCTACAGTCTGGATGTGAGACGTTCTTCCAAAACTTGATGTGTTGAAGCCTTGGTACCCAGCTGATGGATCTAATCACTGAAAGGTGAATAGATTCTGAAGGTTCTGTCTTTACCAGATGATTAACCTTTTGTTGGATTCACATGTGGATGTTTTTGTGGAGAGGAGGAAGACTACAAGTTTCTGAAGCTAGGCCTTTGAAAGATGTGCCCAGTCCCTCCCTTTCCTCTGTTTCCAAGTTTCAATGAGATGCTTTTCTCAACCTCACTCTCTCCACCTTGAGATCCACAAGTAATGAAGCCAGGCAAACTTAGTCTGATTCAACTTCTTGTTTATTTTTAAATGAGGCTTTTGTCTTTTTGGAACTTTTCTTAGCTCCTCTTCCAAGTGCTGCTAAAGTCCCAGAACTTCCAAATAACCTATTTTCATTCACTGAGTTCCCCTCCTTTGTGTCTCTCCTTGTCTTCTACTCTTGTCTTCCTACCTTTGCCCTTCTCATCCTAATGTTATGGTTTCTAGTCTAAATCTACTTTCCATATTCACAAAACTAGCTGAAATAAAGTTGAAAGATGAATTGTGCTTTTATTAAAAAATAAAACATTAAACCATACGTAATTTATAACCTTGCTCACAAACTCACACTGTGTTTTCTCTTCTTCTCACATTCTCATACCCTGCACTCAAGATGCTAGCACTTCTGACCCTCCTTGAAACATTGACTCATAATGTTCCTTCTTCCAGTCAAATCAGATCTACTCTGCTTCTCACAGGGTTTCCTCTCTTCTTCTCTCTTACACATTATATACTGAATTGATGTTTCCTATATTACATCTGGCTCTTTCCCCAATGATGGGTGTTCTTTCTTTGATTTTCATGAGCCTTATAAGAGTAAGAATTGACCTGCTTCAATATTCAATATTCTCACCAGAGGAGAGAAGAGTTTTAAACACTGGCAAAACAAGAGACCATGTTGGAGACCGGTAGGAGGAGCATGAACCTATGTAACCACTTAAGTATTGTTACTTTCTGCCTTAATGTATGCATATTTACAGCTCTCACATGCAATGGAGGAAACAGTTTCAGAGTCCAAGGTAAACTGACCTTAAGTTCTTTAAACAAACCATTGATTTCATAGAAGTTTTACATGAGTAAACTCTGTGTAAAGAGGTCTTATATTTTATTTACAACTTCCATTGATATAAATTGATGTTCAAAGGCCTTGGTTCTTGTTTTTATTAAAATCAAAATTTGATGCATTTGGAAAGGGAGTTGTTAGATGTGGCTTTGCCCTTAACATTTTCCAAATAATCTGTTACAAATGTTCGACTAGGGCAGCAGTGAAAAGCTTTCTGTCAGAATCTGGATTGTCCAGATCTGGGTCTTGGAAGACAGGCAGATACAATGACATCTATTGTTGAGAGTTCTAATTTTTAAGTTTGCTGGTTTTTAGAAACAGTTCTGGATACATTTCAATTTGAGAAAAGACAGATGGAAGGATAAACAAGTCTCCTTGCTGACTTGAATTTAAGGTTGTTTTCTAGGAAACATGCAGGGTAAATTCACCCTTTGCCTTATCTTCTCTGAATTTTCTAGTGATGCTGTGGTTTAAACCCCACATAGTTATGTTCTCTGGTATTATTGTGCTTCTTGTTCTTTGTTCATGTGATGTGAGACTCCCCTCTGTATGCTATGAAAACCATTGGTGAATAAGGAAACTGTCTTGTGCCTGTGCATGGAATATAGGTAGGTGGGGAAAACTAAATAGAACACTGAGAGAAGGAAGGTGGACTTTAGAGAAGTCATGGTGTCACTGCCAGAGACAGATGCTGGTAGGACAGGGCCTCAGGGTGATGCACAGATTAATGGAGATGGGTTAAATTAAGTTGTAAGAGTTATAAAATATGAAGTTAGAGGTAATGGGTTGAGAAATGATTTAAATAATATGGATTCTGTGTCATTCTTTTGGGGCTGAGCAGTCAGGGACTAACAAGTGTCCTCCTAAGAGCATTCATGTATGTCATCCTTCTGACCTTTCATATCATGTAGAACAGAAGAACATTTTTATCCACACATTTTCCATATAGTTCCTACAAAAACAAAAACTATTAAAAGCCCAGAGATATGGAATGGGAAAGGAATTGAACAAGAATTAATTTAGAGTTCTCTATGCATCTGTTTTTTGATAAATGTATTAATTAATTTTTTACTTAAACTCACAACCATACAGTAAAATTCTTCTATTCTTATTTTTTAAATTAAGATTTTGAGATTCCCAAAGACCATTTATATACTTGTTTACTATTTTGTGAGTATGTGTATTTGTCTGTGTTTCTTTGTGTGTATGTGTGTGTTTGTGTGTGTGTGTGTGCATGTGTAAGTAAGCTAATGCTATTGCTCACATGTGGAAGTCAAAGAACAATTTCCTAGAGTCATTTTCTGTCCTTTCATCACAGATTCTGGGAATCAAACTCAGGTTATCAGACTTGGATGACAACCATTTTTTTTTTTATCAATATCATATCACTAGATGTGGCACTTGAAATTTCTACACTTTTATATAAAGGTCAACTTGTTTGTTCATTGTTATTACAATTTATTTACTGAGAATTTTCTGCATGGATACACTGAAGTATGGCCACATCTTCCTGCTATTTTCCTCTTTCAATGCCTCTGTGTTCCCTACATAATGTCAATTCATGTCCCCTTCTCTGTCACTGTCTATCTCTCTCTGTTTCTCTCCCTTCCTCTCTCCCTTCCGCACTTGCTTCCCCTAAGTTCAATTGGTACTCCACATATTTGTGGCTCCCTTTTAAGTTCTTAAATCTTTAAAATTTTACTCAAACAAAATATATGTCTTCAAAAGTTATAAGTAAAGTGCTTTTGATAGATAATTTTTTTCCTTTAAGGTGATATTCTGAATTTTCTATGTAAGATTACAGCTTCCAGCATGTTTATTCAAAATCTTAACTCCTCCATCCTGAGAAACAATGCAAAAATGTTCCCTTTCCTAAGTCTCATCTGTCACTTTGCTTCTGAAGTGAAGCTTGTGACACAGGAATGATATTTTCTGCCTTATCTCTAATAACAAAATTCATTCACAGTCACAATGATGGTTCCAGATTCTCCAGGTTAAGAAAAGTGAAGCGTTAAGATAAGAGGACTTAATTCTGCTTTTGCATTTGACTATTTGAGATCTTCATTGCAATATATGCTTTAAAATGAGAAATCATCAAAGATACGAATGTATAATAGATGTGTATGTGTTGGGGTGAGTATTTATATGTTTGGATACACATACATGCACATATGTGTGGCAGCGAGAAGAGAACCTTGGATATTGTTACTTAGTTTTACCTATCGTATATTGTGACAGATATGGTCTCCCACTGGGACCAGGGCATTCCATTAGGTTAGGTTATGTAGTACTGATGTTCATGCCTCTTCCTGCCTTTGTTTCTCTAGCACTGCATTGAAAGTGCTCACTAGCATGTATAGTTTTGGTTGTTTTTTTTTTTTTCCATATGGAGAAACAGGTGTGAGAATTCCATTGAGAATTGAGTAAGAGTAATAAGAGAAACGGAAAACAATAAAGAACATCAGTCTAGAAGGCATTTAAATAGTTGGTCAAACGAATCAAACTAAGGATTATTGTATGGGCTAATGAAACAGATGTGTTCTTATGTATGCGAAGAAAGACAAAACACATATGATGCTGATTTTGAGTTGACAAAAGAGATAAAGGAGATGCTCACTAACAGACGACCTGTCGTTCGCTTCCCAAGTACATGTTCATTGATATTCTCATTTGCAACGTGTGAAGATCTCACAGCGGGATTCCATAATTGCTCAGACTATTCAGAATTTTGCAGTCAAGGCATAGACAAACTTAATGGGGGTTTTGTGTTGAAGGGCAAGGAAGAAACATTTTTAAAAAGCAGTGAACACATGATTTGATTTAGAGAGAATCACGTAGCAAGGTTTAGGTACAAAAAAATTAATTTCTAAAATTCATGGCTCTATTTTCTGTTGTATTTAAAGTTTAGATCATGGATCCTTTACAAATATCAATCCCTCTTTGTCTTAAGAATCACTGTGTGATTTGCTTCAGCGCTGGCACACTTTACCTTCATATATTTGCAAAAAAATAAATACTGGTTGATCGCATAAATCACCATTTCAGGTAGTGCGGATAACCAACACGTGCTTTTCTCCATGAAATTCCTGTTGATACTTGCTGTGAGCTAGGATTATAAGTAGGGCATTATGTAGGTGCTGGGAATCTAAAATCCAGTTGTATACTTGAGCAACAAAAGTTTTATTTGTTGGGCTACCTCTCTGGCCTTATGCTTTATTTTACTAGACAAGGTCTCTCACTGACTCTGGAGTTCACCAATGAGCTAAAATGACTTCCTGGGCTAGATGATCTCTGAGGATCTCTCTGTGCCTGCTTCTGTGTTCTGAGATTGCAGATATGCACCACTATGCTTAGCTTCTCCATGGGTATGAGGTTGGAACTCAGATCTTCAGGCCTGTGCAGTAAGCACTTTGCCAACTAGGGTATCTACCAATCCTACCAATTGTTTATAAGTAGATTTAAATTTCAGTCTAAATGTCCACTAAAATAAATATTTTCTAATAGCTTTCAGGAGCCCTAAGAAATTATCAAATTTTCAAACAAAAAAAAATAAATATTGACAATGGAGTGTCTAATTATATACCTGAGGTTGTAGCGGCAGAAAAATTACATATACTACAAAAGTTTATAGTAGTGTTATTTGAACCTTGTATGGAATGGACTATATCAAAAGTGTGGGATCAGGATCCCTAATCCTTAGATGTTCAAGTAAAGCTCAGTAATGACAATAATGATGGGGATAATGTAAAATAATTTGATTATGCTTATTCTGCCTCTACTTGCTCATGCAGACTTCTGTGCCATAAACTCTTTGTTCTTTCCTTCACACACACACATGCACACGCACACGTAATCCATAGATTAACATGATGAACACATAATCCATACATGCTTTATTGACACAAGCTTCTACGTCTGCTGAATATGAACTGAATTTTCTCATATTATGCATTCTTCAGTAATTTTTTCATTGACAAAAAATATCCTAATTCAAATACTTGGAATAGTAACATATTCTCTACACATAATTAGTTAAATAGCTATATTATGGTATCTTGGCAGGTGCTGGTACTGGTCTAGTCTTTGCAAAGGAGGAAAGAAATACTGTTCTTAAGGAATTTCAGGATCAAGCTGGGGCATGTGGGAAGATTTGGAAAGATTGGTGGCAGCATATCCTGATGGAGCTTGATTAAATTAACTGAACCATAAAATTGAATTCAGGGACAGTTTATCAGTGCTGGAACATTCTGTTCATCCACAGGATTTAACTTCCTAGCAGGAACAACAGATGATGCTGTCCAAATGCTGCAGAGGTCATACATAGGTGGATGACGAAATTACACCTCTAATTGTTTTGACAGATGACAGAAAGGAGCTCTGAAACAGAAGCATGTGGGGATGCGAGATTGGATATGGACTTAAGGCCAGAGGACTTCCAAGCTAGCTACATCACAAAATTTATGATTTTTGCTTCCAAATGAGGGAAATATTTCTGCCAAAAGCTGTGATCTTCAGAGTTGTTTTATGCCTCGCATAGGCAAAGTATTTCTATACTCTACGCTCATTTTTTGGTGAGCTTATTATTGCCATGAAACTTCAATAGGCATTCAAATTCCTAAGCTACTGCCCCAATTGGTATACATTTCTCTTTGTAAATCTGCCGTCTGTTCTTTTCTCCTTACATGACTGACAAATTTAGTGATGGCTGCTTTAAAATTTCCTGTGATAGCACTCTTAAAGAAGAAAAGCCCTACAGTTAAGTGTATCTTTGCCTCAGCTTTAAATGATCATGAGATCATTTGCCCTAATCTTTCTATAAGCCTGTACCTTGCCATTTGGCAAGGTGTATAAATAATTGTTCCTGCACCTATATCTAAAATACTTGTGCCCTAGTGCTCACACTGTCCAAGGATAGTGAAAATACTTTGTCGATTTGATAATTAAATCTTTGAAAAGGAGAGACTGCCCTGATTATTCAGATGGACCCATTAAGATATAATCTCAGGGACTTTAAAATAATTAGAAAAGTTGGTGTGAGAAAAGTAGAGATGTCATAAGAAGTTGAGGGTACTTTGACAGAGGGCATTATTGGATGTGCAGGATATATCTATGGCTTGAGCCGTATCCTGTCCAATTCTATAGATGATGCTAAAACGCTGACATTTGCAAGGAGATTCACTAAAGAGGGCAGTGAACAAAAGTGTCCAACAGATGTGATTATTGAAAGGCTCTGACACTGTTGAACACGATGATGGACAGAAATAGTTGCAAACGATACCAATACACGATGTGGGAATGTGACAGTAATGTTTGTAGGATTTTCATGTTTGCTTTTGCATAAAGAAATTTGGATGAAATGATGGGGTAAATATGTATATTCTAGAGTCTGGAGTAATCAACTCTTTCAGTTTGAGTGTGCATGAATACACACACCATATAAACATAAGGTTTTCTTTCATTGTATCATGAATACATTTAACAGTTTTTTTAACACCATGGCAGTGAAAAGAGCTTCAAAATGCACATTAAAACTTGATGCAGGTGGACCTGATGGCACAATCCTTGAATACCAGCACTTGGAAAGCAGAGGCAGACAGATCTCTGAGCTCAGGGCCAGCCTGGTCTACAAAAAGTGTTCTAAGCTAGCCAAGGCTGGTGAGACCTTGTTTTCAGAAATAAACAAATAAAATCTGATTATGAAGGTAGCTGCTTACCTTGACTGTGTTGAGAAGAATTCACGGGAATTCTGGGACCAGGTAGTCCCATAATTCAACCATTCTGCAACTGCGAGTAAAGTTTCCTTAATTAATTCACATTGACATGAGGAGACCAGGTAGAAAGTCCTATTTTCATCTTTTCCTCCATTTTTAGGTGTTTTTTCCCCTTGGATCAGAGAAAGTGGAAAACACACAAAAAGAAAACCTGCCAGGAGGGCCACGCACTTGCAGCAGCAGGGAATTAGTAAGGAAATTCTGTCATCAAAGAAATACAATACATATCTCATTATTGCAAAAGCATACTGAATTCCCTGTTCGTTTAAGTCATGGCTTACATCTGGTCCATATGTGTAATTGGAAATCTCAAAATTGTGTTTTTACAAAAGGAGATAAAGATGCCAAACACTTTACTAAAAGGATTTGTTTGTGAGTAATATGTGTGGAAATATGACAGAGATGTAGAGCTTGGGCAGGACCTCAGCACCAGGAAGTGTTGGAGGGAGGAGCTGCTTGTTGGTTCCCAGCTGCTTAGCCCCAAAATAATCACATAGAAACTGTATTAATTAAATCACTGCTTGGCCCATTAGCTCTAGCTTCTTATTGACTAATTCTTACATATTAATTTAACCCATTCTATTAATCTATGTATTGCTACACGGCTGTGGCTTAACTGACTGAAGTTCTGTTTGGTGTCTGTTTCTAGCAGGCTACATGGCTTCTCACTGACTAGGCCTTCTTCCTCCCAGCATTCAGTTTAGTTCTCCCACCTAACTCTGTTCTACCCTATTAGGCCAAACCAGTTTCTTTATTCATTAACCAATAAAAGCAACACATGGAGAAAAGAACCTCTCACACCAAAATGAGAGAAAATTTTTCTGTGTGTAAAGTTACTTAAAAAGATATAAAATGGTAGGAAATATTCACTTGATTTAACATAAATTCGTAACTGAAGATTGAAGCAATATGTGTATAACTTGCAGTCAATTTGGAGACCTATGGGATCATTAATTAAAAGAACAAAAAAATACGAGAGGAAATGAACATGGAAAGTCTCAGATACTCACAACACTCACATCCAGGGGCCATGGTTTATCTAGCATAGAGCTCAGCTTTCTCAGATCTACTATAAGATCAAACACCCAATGATAGAATTAGATCTATGCATGAAAAGCAGCTTGATGCACAACAGATTCCTGCCTTGTTATCCAAATGTTTTGATGCACCAGTGAGCAACGACAGAGGATAATATCTTGCTTAAATGCACTATATAAGATAATAATCAAGAAGATCACTGTTATCAACAGCAAATATTGCAGGGAATTTTTCACCTTGCTCTCACCTGGGATTATCAGCAGTTTTGGCATCTACCACCAGGAGTAAATTTGTTGCCTTCAGTGTTTCTTTTCTTTGAGGAGACAATTGCTGTGGACCCATAATCCACATGGATTTCTGGCCACAAAATATTTGTATAAGTGTAGGAGATAAAGGTCATTGCAATTTATGTCTTACTAAAAGTTCTCAGGACTATAAATTTCTTCTTCTCTTTGAGTCTCTTTTTAAATTTCTATCTTAAAAATAAAGTCATCAAAATGAATAATTTTAGGGAAAGTTTTGATATATGAACATCAGAAATTTAGTTAACAGTTATTCAAAAAAACAACAACAACAAAAAAAAACCCTCTTCCTTTCTTATATGAGTTAGAACATGAACATGTTATTCCCTGAGCAGTGGACCCAGTGCACTCCAGAAGCACGTAGCTCCTTACTTCTAATCCCTGGTGTTGCAAAACAGGTACTTCATCTCTAACCATTGTGCCTGCCTTCAAGGGCTGATAGGAAAATACAAATGGTGCCATGTACTGCCCAGTTCTTTTATCGAGAATACACAATCTTGAAAAAGACTGAAATATTGACTAGAAATAAATATGTTAATTAGCTTCATTCAGCTACAAGAGGATTAGGGTTATAAATAAAGAGTTTGGAACTTTTTCATCTCAAACAAAAAGGTTGTATCAATAGGAAGGGTATGAGGATTAAGTCATTAGCATGCAGGCATTTTTTTTTTTCTACCAGAACTGCACAGGTCACTTTTAGCTCTAAACAGTAATGGACAATAAGTTGTCAGTTGAGATTTTGTGACAGCCTCAAGCTGGTGTTGGGAAATTTTGTGTCCTGTTCTTAAGACTACTTGGAGATTTGCCTAAAACTGAAATCCCTCTGGCATTTTCATTCATGATTACAAAATGTAACTTCCACCCCAGAACTCTATATGATTTAAAGAAAAAACAAATTACATCAAAAGTACAGAGATTGCCTCTAAATTCTTGGAAAGATTATCAACATTATTCTAGATTTATGAACTGAGAAATTTCTTTAAATTTTTAAATTAACATGACAGTTGTAGAGATGTCCCCATTTTACTGCAGTAGCCAGATAAATACAGATACATACATACATACATACATACATACACACACACAGATACATACATATTCTGCTTTTCTAAAAATATTTGCATAAAAACATCTTCAGGCAAAAATCAGACTTACTAGTTTCTCCGTTATTCCAGGATTCTTAGTGTGGTCAATAACTGAAAAGAGATCGATTTCACAAAATTATCTGGAAGCATAAGCTACAGAAAAAAAACATGAGTACCTCATCACTTTCATTGTGGCTGTGGTATGGTAGCTGACAACAAGATGTTTAAGGCAGGATGAGTTTATCTTGTCTCGTGGTCTTGGGGATAGCTCATTGAATTGGGAAGAAGCATCAGCGAGACATGGTTTGTGGCCATGGAGGAAGCACCAGTAAGCAATTCGAGAGAGGGAGTGGTGGCTTTCTGATGCTTTGCGTTATTTATTCTAGGAGGCCAGGCCAAAGGAAGCCAACCACTCACATTCAGAGTAGATCTTCTCTCCTGACCTAAAACTCTCTGGAAATCCCCTCAGCTATATGTCCACATGCACATACAGATATAAAAGAATGTAGTGTCATGAAAAGGCATGTGGGAGACGATTTGACTTGAGATGTTCAGTGAAGCTCAAACAATATCTTTGGCTTTGAAGGTCAGAATTAATGTCTCTTTAACATACTTAACTCCAGTATGATCTAGTAACTTTGCAAAATTCTTCTTAATATAATTCCTTAGATGAGCTTTTCATCTATGCACAGATAAAAGGTATCTCATCATTTGTATCATTTGAAGAAAAAATATTTCAATGAGAAAATTATAAATAAAAGCAAACATATGCTTACACTGAATAAAATGAGTGCACACACACACACACACACACACACACAAACACACCTGACAAGTGTCAGAGCACTATGAAATACAGTCAATAATATTTTTATCAATTTATTTGTTGTTAAACAATGGCATGTTATACCTCCAAAATATTTTCCTTTATTTTGGTTGAAATTTTTGCTTAAATTGTCATTCCTTAATAGCATTTTGAGTTTTATTTATTTTTACTTTATATGTATGTATGACTAAGTTTGTGTATTACATGCATACAAAACCCTCAAAGGCCAGAAGAAGGCACAATATCTCCTTGGAGTTTGAATTACAGACAGTTATTAGCTGTGATGAATGTCTTAGGGTTTCTGTTGCTACAAAGAGACACCATGACCACTGCAACTTTTAAAAAGAAACACATTTAATTAGACGGCTTACTGTTTCTGAGGTTTAGTTTATTTTTGTCATGGTAGGAAGCATTGTAGCATGTAAACAGATATGGTGCTGGAGAGGGAGCTGAAAATATCTTAACTTGATCTGCAGGTGGCAGGAAGTGAACTGGATCACACTGGATGAGGTTTGAGCTACTGAAACCTCAAAGCCCAACCTCTACTGACAAACTTCCTCCAAAAATAGTCACACCCACATGCCCTAATAGTGTCACTTCCTATGAGTCTATGGGAGCCATTTTATTTCAAACCACAATTAGGATATTGAGAATTGAACCCAGGTCCTCTGGCAGAGCAGTCAGTGTTATTAGCCAGTAAGCTATCCCTCTAGCTCCACATTTTAGCCTTTTAAAAGAGAACATTCTATATTGAAAAATTAGAATAATTTAACAATCCAGGTTGTCTCTAGGATGAGGATGAATATCAATGTATAGTTAGAATGTATAAAACACATAAGTTATCCCAAAATACACTCTCACTTTATGGTCTATAGCCCATCATTCAAATACCTAAAATCTGTTCTAGCAATGAGCATTGATAAAGGAAAGAAAGCTGAAAGAAGAGAACTTTGACTTTCATCACTTACTCATTGACTAAATTTGGTACTAAGAGTTCTCTATTTCTTTTGACTCAAAGCAGTTTCCATGATAGCTTCTGACTTAGGAAATCTCAAAGTTGGCTTCTGCCACTGTTTCCCATCTGTTCTGGATGCCTGATGTCGTGGACATGTTGACACTGCACTGCTTTTTTAACCTTGCACATCTGCAATGTGCTAAGCCAATCCAACTTGGATAGCTAGCAAGAATTATTCCTATAGGTAATGATTCAACACTCTCATAGTTCCATTTCATAAGTTTATCAGTGGTCCAGTTTTCCATCTTCAGACCATGCAAATTCTGTAGCAGAGCAGAAAAACAAAACCCTTCTTCTGATCGCATGGTTGTTTTTCTTTCCATTTTTCCTTGTTAGTTGTCCTTTTGCTCATTTGGGGGTTATATTTGCAGCTCTTCAAGACTCAGGGACTATGGGGGAAAGTTGAGGTTACTATTTTAAGATCTGTAGGGGTTATGATTGGTCATTGGACTTACTGGCCTTCAAGGTGCTACCATGTCAATATCAGGCATGTCCTTTAGAATTCTTTGATGTGATTTTGGATTAGAAAACAAAGCAAATCTTATTCTCTCACTTAATGATTTAGAGTGCTTTACCTTCCAAATAAATAGGCCTAAAACTACAAATTATATAGGAGAAGATTCATAAAAGACAGAGGCAAGGAAGATGTATTGTATATGTGTGCGGTACCATCCAACTTCTTTGTGGTACTCTTGGTTCTCCACTCCTTCATTCATTGTTTCAATTGCAGACTGACTTTTTTTTTTATGGTAAAACTGCATAAACTTCAGTCCTAACATTCATGTAATTTGTAATTTCCAAGAATGATGAGCTTCTATTGGATCTCATATTTTCATCCTTGTTAGATGCATTGTCCTAATTTCTATGATCACAGATATGAATTGCTCCTTGAGTCCCCCATGACTGCTCAAGACTCTGTAGTTTTATCTAATGTGCTCATGGCTGAAGACCTTTACAAGTTTGTTTCACAAATGGAGCAACTATATTAGATCCTGGAGATCTACGTCTTCATCCATGTGTATTTATTTATAGGACATTCTCAACTGACAAAATACTTTGTGTGTGTGTGTCTTTGTGTGTGTGTGTGCTTCATGCATCTTGGGGCCCTTCAAAAACTGAAAATGAGAAGTGTTCCATTTTATAGATGGCAAGACTGAGGCTTTATGTCTTTTGACATTAGTGTCTCAGCGTTCTTACAGGAGAAGCAATCTACAAAACATTTCACTTCACTCTCTCATCTTCTTATTGAAATTCTTCAAAGTATTATCACATATCTATTAACTTTTAATGTTATTCACAGAACTGTGTCTTTGGAGAAGGAGCTGAGACCAGAATGACATCATAAAAATGCCCTTTCCTAAGAAAAAAAAAACAAAAAAACATGTGTATTAATGACAGATCTCCTCACCCTTCAGATATATAATGCAGAAAATTCAATTTATTTTCCAACAAACAAATCAAAGATTTGACACAGGTTTTTTATGTATAATTAAGTTTAAGTTTAGATATTTTAATTTTCCAATAGTTACTTCTGTCTTTTCATATGAGATTTAAAATGTTTTCCAGTTTTATCAACTTAAACAGGGAAGCTAAAGAAAATACAAAGTAGCCTTAAAAGGGGATGGAGAATCAGGCAATTTTAAGTAGTTTCATTCTAGCTCTCTTTGTTCTATCTATGATGATTCACATAACTTGATTCAGTTCTCTTCCAACATTTTAAAATAGGAAGAAAGTTCATTACAAAATTCCCAACAGTCCTAAATACCATAGTGATAGACAGGGTGGTTGAGAAGGGCATGAAACACATGCAAAATTGGTAGCTAGACAGCATAAACTCTAAGACAGATTATCTAAACTCAGAGCTGGCTCTAAAGAAGTATTTCATGGAGAGCATCTGTAGGCTCTTCTTTTATTATAAGGTTTAGTAAGCTTATAAAATGTAGGTTTCCATAGGACTTTTCAAACATCCTTGGTGTCAATTTCTCCTGTCCCCATGTCCTTCTCTACCATACCCTCCCATCCCTTTCTTCACTTGAACCTCTCCTCCTCATTATTCCCCACACCCATTCTACCTGTGTTCTACTCTACTTGCTCCATTAAGATTTTCCTTTTCCTAGATGTAGTTTGAATCTGAAGTGTTTTTCCATAGGTCCACATGCACAAATACATGGTCTTCAGTTGTTTGGAAAGATTACCTTTATATGGTGGAGCCTTGCTTCAGGAAGTGTGACACTGGGGAGAACTTTGCAGCATTAGTTTGTCCACACTACTTGTCCCTTCTTTTCTGCTCTCACTCACTCTCTGTGTAAATGAAAGCCATCAGTCTCCTTCCTGACTGTCATGCCAACCTCACATTTGATGGCCATGCCTCTCAGACATGATGGCCTACATCCCCTCTGGAACTAAAAGCCAAATAAACTCTTTCTCCCCAAAGTCATTTCTTTTTGTTAGTTATACTATACAACAAAAGGAAACTACCTAACACACTTCCATGACCCCTTCCTAGTTTTGGTGGGTTCTATGTGCATGCCACACTGAACACAGAAATCTAACAATTTAAAACTTTGACCACATGAGAGAGAACATGAAGCATTCTCTCTCTGGGTCTGACATTTTTCATAGCATAATGTTGAGAGGTCAATTGTGTGTCCATGTATAACACGGGGTGGCAACAGAGGAGAAAAACAAAGATATTTATGACATAGTAGATGATAAGACTCAATTAATGCAGGACTAAATTAAAGAAACACTTAAAAAAAAACCCTCTGCACTGTTAGCCTTAGTTTATAGATTTAAAATAGAAAACACATTCATCTATATTAGAGAGCAGTTTCTCAACACTGATACTGAAAAGCAAAACAAGTATCTTATATGAAACTAAAATGAGAATAATATACCTCAATTTGAACCTTGAATTCTGAAGTGAGGAATATTTAAACATCAATCAAATTTGATTTCAATAAAATAGTCTAAGGAAGAACTGAGATGCCTCCTCTGAGTTAACAGGAAGAGGCAGAGTTCAGTGAAACAGTTAGAAAGTATGGGGGAAACTTTGTAAACCTAGCAGCTCTTGAAGACCTCAGGAGAAGTGTGGTTCACAGTATAACAGAGAGAAAATGGAGTCTTTTTTCACATTTCCTTGATTACCAAATACAGTCCATGTCACCTAGGAAGCAAACGCTCTCCTAGGTTCTAGTAACAAAGCAAGTTCCAGAAGGAAGGGAAGGGACCACTCGGGTTGTGGGTAGGGTGAAACAAACTGTCATAGACTCCTCCAGTCTCTACAAGGCCCAACTATGGCAACAAAACCTGAGAAACACAAGAAGACAAATCATAGAAAAGCTGTTCACCCTTTCCTTTTCAACTGGTCATCTAACACACATACACACACACACACACACACACACACACTGTAGTTTTTAGGGTTCTGTGAGTCTAAATGTATTTGAAGAAATGATAAATCAAGAATGAAATAAATACCAGATGCAAAGGCAAGCACTGTTTCCCCTCAGCCTAATGTCCTTAAAGTAGGCTGTCAGAGACCTTTAACCTGGTTGTGTCAGCTTGGAGAACACAAGTCTCATGGAAGAACACACACTATTATATATTTCTCAGAGCTACCCAACATTACCTTATGGCTACAGGATTCTTGATGTTCCTTTCTGCAATATTGCTTTTATTGTTACCAGATGTTTGGCCATGTGCCTTGGGTTACCCAGGTTCACTGGCCCAACAAACAAACTAAAATTGGACTCAGGTTGAGGACATACATTTGATGAAATAACGATATGTAAGAAAAATAAGAAGGCTAGTGCCAGAAGGAGGGAAACCGAAGTGCTGTCTACCGAGGGAAAAAGCACAAATGCCAAGAACTTTTAAGAAAAGAGCCCAGTATTCCAAAGAAATCTGTAATGTGTGAGCTAATTCTAGAGGCTACCAGAACAAGTTGTACTTATATATGACGCACACAGCTTTGTTTTTAGGGGCTGGGGAAAAGTCTGACTGTGTGAGTGATGAAAATTCACAGCCCCTGCTTGTCTACAAACCCACTGGAGTGGTACTTGTCAAACCTCATCTGAGTGAAATTGGATTTTTAATGCATTTTCATATTTAGGCTAGATTGATTTTGGCAGATGCTTCTTAGTAAATCCCTATGCTCAGTAAATCATGCTTTAGGGCTTACCTTAGAAAACAGCTTTGCCTGTTTCTCAAATAAACATGAACTGTATGTTTAGTAACTTGGAGGAGCTTTCAGAGTCTGACTGAACCTCATCAGGCGGCTTGTCACTTTTGCTGGCCCCTTCATGCTGATGTGACTGATGGTTCTTTAATGGGGCTCTTGAGTTCCTACCTCCCTGAACCTGACAGATAGGAACAATCAATGACGCATGTGCTGTAATGGAAAAGAACGTGTGACTGGAAGTTCCAGAACCCCAGGTAGAATAATCACTTTTCTGTTTATGAGCTATGGGACACTGAAAATGCACTGCCTCTATGACACTCTGGCTTAATATACTCATCTGTAAGGGGGGGAATTGTTATACATACCCTGTCCCTCTAATAAAGTGGGTGTGATGGTTTCATATGAGAAAGTTTTACATGTAAGAAAGAGATGACTTGGTGAGATGATTTGGTGAGATGATCTTTTGGTATTAAAACATTAACGCCAATGAAATCCACCAAGTGTTCTTTCCAAAAAAGAGGAGTTGAAGAGAGAGTTGTGCCAACAGTAGCAGCAGTAGCACTGAAAATTAGTGAATTGGTGTCAACAGTGGGAACGGCCATCTCCCAGAGTTTATGTAGTAGAAGGAAATAGAATATCCTGAAGGTTTGGATATCTGTGAGTTTAGAGTCTATCTCTGACATTAATGGGTGGACTATGTAAAAGTCACTGAGATTTTCTGCATCTTAGTCTGCTCCCTCTAACTATTGGCCATGGGAAAAGTTCAGAGTTCTTCAGTTTCAAGATATTAACACAGTTGAGGGCAGTACTTAAAGTAATGAGTTATTCAAAACTTTTAACACACTATAGTCACCAAACATAGTTCTATAGGGAAAAGTTCAAAGTTGTGCCACTAATGACCCCTTTACTAATAGTTTTATGATTCCCTTAGAAAAGAATGGGCTACAGATACAGATAACCTTGGTATAAATGGAAGTGTGTTGTGTGTATTGGCATCATTTGCATCAGAACTCAAATCAGGTAAAAATCAAGGAATGACAGAAAAGGAAAAAAAAGAAACCTTTTAATATAGTGGGAATTTAATGTCATCCTTAATATACTTTACCTAAGAATCGCTCAAGTGGACTTCTTTCTTGGATATCTTTCGTATTTGCAAGAGTGGTGCAAATAATTTTGTTAGTGTTTCATGGATTGCTCTTAAGAAACTCTAACCTCTGTTTCTGTGATACATTAAGAGACAACTTGTGGCTTAATGAGATAGCCGCAATTAGGAGTACAGGCTTGAAAATCCTTTGGAACTCAGTATCAAAGTTCTACTCTATTGCACACATGCCTTGTGTCTTTATAAATTGAACTTATCTACCAGTTTTACTTTTATCTGTGAGTGAACACAGTAGGACTTCTTTCTCTAGGTGACTAGCCAGCTACATAGAATTTTAGAATGATTTCCTACTAAGAAATGTTGGTTAGTAAAGTTGATTTTTATTAATTATAGATTGCTTTATTTTCAAATTTAAATTTATAAATACAGCAATATAGTGTATATTTGCACAAATCTATATTGTTTGTAATATATATGCACCCCCTCATCACGGTTACAGATTTAACAGTTTATCCCATAGGAAAGCTGCAAAATGTTCATTGTATCGTGTGAGATCCCAAATCCTTCCTCTTTAATTTGTATCCTTTATAATTAAAGAGTGACTAAATGCCTGGCATTTGTTGCACAGGGCTGCTTTCCTGGTGAGACATGGTGATGGCCGCATTGAACTCTCAGTAGCTCTGGTTACCTGAATGAGTTTTGTGAGGGTTTTTATCATGGATTTAAGAGGCCTCATGAAGAGAAATATTCTCTCTGTGGGGATATAAGTCATTAAAGGTTTCTGGGCAGGAGACACTTTTATTCGGTTGTTTAGTGGCCCCAAAAGGTACCCATTGTAAGTAACCCAGTTAAGCCCATTTGGTTCACCAACCTGTGCCGAGCGGAGCTGTTTCCTTGTTTCTCTTTTCGCCCTTCCCTCATTTGTTCTTCTCTCCAGGAAATGTTCACACAGCTCTTGTCATTTGCTTCCATTCCTTCCTCTTAATTTTGGAATGAAGCTCTTTTCCTTTAATTTTTTAGAAGTTATTTAGTATATTCATCCTGATGACCATTTTCTTGTTGTTTTTTGCTGTTTGTTTGTTTGATTTTTGGTTTTTGAGACATGGTTTTGCTGTGTAGCTTTGGAGCCTGTCTTGGAACTAGCTGTTTTTGTTTGTTTGTTTGGTTGGTTGGTTTGGTTTTTTGAGTCAGGGTTTTACTGTGTAGCTTTGGTGTCTGTCCTGGAACTAGCTCTTATAGACCAGGCTGGCCTCAAACTCACCTGCCTCTGCCTCTGCCTCTGCCTCCCGAGTACTGGAATTAAAGGCGTGCACCACCATGGTCCAACCCTGATAGCGGTTTTGAACAGTTGTTTGGAATATATTGCTTAATATTGAAGTAGCAAACATGTATTTTTAAATCTAATATTACATTAAATTTTTAGCGACTATCTTTCAATTCCAAATATCATTTCATTTTATTAAGAGAGATTTTCACTGTGCACTTCTAGCTGGCCTAGAACTTGTTATATAGACCAGGCTGGCCTTGAAATCACAGCGATCCACCTGGCTCTGTATTAAAGTACTTGAATTAATGTTGTATGTCAAGTTTGACTATGCTTTGGTTAGATTTGCTTAGATAAACTTGTTCTTTTATCGTCTGTTGTTTATAGTTTCATTTCCCTGTGTCTGGACTGAAAAGCTAATTTCTTTTCAGTTCTACTTCAGATATAAATTCTACTTTATTTCTGGTTATTATTGATGTTTTTCTTCTTTGATTGCCCTGGTATCATTTTTAAAATTTTAATAGCTTTTAAATTAAGTATACAATTGGTTTGCTTATATGTATATCTATACACCATACACTTGCATGCCGATGGAGGTGAGAAAAGAGTGTCAGATCCCCTGGAACTGGTATTGCAGATATTTTTGAGCTACTATGTGAGTACAGGGAATGAAACTTGGGACCTTCAGAAGAACAGCTGATGCTCTTAACTGTTGTGTATTTCTCCTGCCTCTAGCCTGACATTTCAACCTTCACATTATATCTCATATTTATCTTTATTCTGTGTGCGTGTGTATTTTAAATATTGTATGACATGCTTTGCAGTGACTCAATCCAAAACTTGGGTTTCATTGTAAAACACTTGTTTTGTTTGTTAAATATTATTCAGCTTCTCCCATCTTGCTGTATATTTCACTTTACATTAAATTTTAGGTTGTACAAATTTTCTGTTTTCTTAATTTCCTGCGGTACTGACCTTCTTCTAGTCATTAAGATTCTTTAGGACATGTCTTTCCACAGCACTGAGAATTAGATCTCTGTTTTTGTATATAAACAAAGTAAGAGTAAGTTTGCAACTTGCTTTGATTTATAAAACAGCACAATGGTGCTGTTTGTCATGCCTTCTTTATGGTTGAGGTAATTGAGTAAAAGATAAGTTACTTACTAAAGATCACACACCCAAGTAGTCTGACATAATCCACAATGACAAACAACTCTATATATTGTTAACTTTTACCCCCATGACAGTAATGTACTTGCCTACTGCTTTTGCTCATACAAATAAATACTATTACAGATTAAGCAACCTCCAATCTCGTAGTGTGATCATATAGGATAATTTCTCTCATAGTTTCATGCAGTGTATAGCTAGGTTTTTCTAAGATCATTAGTAATTTGTACAATCATGCTTAGGTAACTACTTTCAACAGATATTTTTATAGCAATTTAATTGCTTGTTTCAATAGAATGGTTTTGCTGGTTTATATCTTTAGCTGAAACAGATAATTGAAATACTATCTGAGATCTTGAAAATCCACAAAGATATGTCTTTTGCCAATGTAGACTAAAGATTTTTTGTTGCAGAAATGGCCTATGTCTTCAAATCTTCTGTTCTAATTTTTTGTGTAGATGCTGTCCTTTAACCTCCTCAACCCAGGGCCACAAATAAAAAGTCAGAAGCTCATCCCAGATGGATTTATTTCGAAAACTCTTTCCTAGATCCAAACTTTCATATCATCTTTGTTTTCATTTATTGTCAGAAGGAAAGGCCACTTTTTGGGAATAGAACTGTTTATTATAGACTGTCTTGCATCTTAATGTACCTCCTGACAGTTGTCTTAATGTATAGAATCTATTTGATAATTAAATGAACAACTGGTAGCAAAATGATCACAGCAATGAGAATGTGGCTAAACTTGTGGGAACAAAAGATGTTAAGTATTTACCAACACGATCATAAGCCAAAGTAGAATTATGCCAGCCATTTTTCTGAGCATCAGTGCAGGGCCAAGTCCAAACAATGGGTCCAGGCTATGGGCATGTTGCCCTAGCAGAATTACAAGAACAATAATTTGCCTGTCTTCTGTTATATGAAGCATGCAGTTAAAGAGCATATGATAAAAAGTAGGTATGAGAGGACCTATACAAATTAGACTCTAAAGAATACCACCGAGGTCTCTCCATTTTATGATTAAAAATGATTTCATAGTGAACTCTGAGGACATTTTATGCAACTCCTTAGCAAATATTCATTGCTCATTTATGTGGAGAGTAGCCAAGTCAGTCAAATGTGGAGAATGAAGTAGGTATAGTGACTGTCATCACAGAACTCTGGTTTACTTTATCATGATTAAACTTCAGAATGAAGCTTTCTATCTGCCTCACTTGAAGGAGAAAAGGAGAATAGGAGAGGTTGAAATCTCGGCTGGTGGAGACTCTTAACATCTGAAAATAAAAGGAAGGAGAATTAGAGCTGTAGATCAAACTGGGAAAGAGGAAACAGTGGCTGGGAATGGTGGCTCGTCGGAACAGGGTTCATGAATGAAGCTGGAGGAGATTTCTGACAGCTTGTGAGAAAATTCCAAGTGGATAAGACAAGGGTCTTGTAACTTCTGTTTCTGTGTCACATGAGTTATTCCTGGAATGTCCTGGCTTGTGCCTACCAAGTGTACTAAATTGGAACGAATTTTGCTTTAGATTGCACATCATTTTACTATTATTATTTAGATGATGTCTACAAGCATGGGTTGCCCTCTGATCTGTAAGCCTAAAATCATGTGATCACTATATCATCTTGATCAACTCTCAATAATAACCTTAGAATATAAACCAGCTGATTCTCTGAATAAAGTTGGCTGTCTCATGAGAATTTAGTCTACCTCATTTTTAGGCTCCACTCTCCCAGGTTCATGTCACCTACTAAAGAGGTAGCAGTGGCTCATACATGCAATGTTTGTACATAAGAGAAAGAGACAAGAGGATCATCACAAATTTGAGAGCATCCTATAAAATTAACCATGTCTCAAAAAAGACCTGTATGAGCTTTTATAAAAGTGTGGCAGGGCAGGGAATTTGGACTGCTCTTCAGTATCGAGAGGGAGGGGGAATGGAGTGGGGGGAGGAGAAGAGGAGTGGGGATAGGGGGAGGGAAGTGGGGGGAGGGGGCAATATTTGGGAGGAGGGGAGGGAAATGGGAAACGGGGAGCAGGTGGAAATTTTAATTTTAAAAAAACAAATAAATAAATAAATTAAAAAAAAGTGTGATAATACTATGGAGAAATGAATATGATTAATATAATATGAACTTCTAAATAGCCCCCAAACAGAAATAATACTAGAATATTTCAGAAGTAGAAAAATCCTTTCACATAATTTGGATGATGTAGGGAAAGACATAGTGAATATCTTTGCAAATATGCTAGATTCAAGTTAGAACATTATAGAACAAGGTTGTATGAAATTTGGGTAGACAGGCGATGGATACCAGAAAACCTGGTTTTAAATGGAAGACAGAAATATGCTCAATGAATAATGAAGTGATGATGGAAAAAAACTATTCTACCCACTGTTTCCTGTATGTAGAAATGAGTGATAATGTTGGGGTCTGATATTACCATGATTTTTCATGTTTTTTCCTTTTAAACTTTGTTGCAATGAATTAATAATCTTTGTGGTATAATGATAGCTAATTTATTATTATATAGCTTTGTAACTAAGAAAAATTAATTTTAAATCTTCCTGAGCAAATTTATTTTTAATATTGCTTTTATTTTTTAAGAAGGAATACTAGTATTAGCTGGCAATTGGTCATTGATATTGCTTATTTTCACTTGATAAATTTTTAACACATTCCAATCTGTTATGTTCTAAGGCTTCTTACAAATGTAGTTAATTGAACAGTGTTCTTAGAAGAGGAAATTTAACAGATATCCCAATTCCATTACAATGTCCTTGTATAGTGAGGGACTTTCTAATGGTGTAAGACCTGTTTTCCTCATTCACCCTTTTAAATTATTTATATTCTGTTTATTGAAAATAGATGTTTTTTTCTCATTAAGATTTTCCCTCTCTATATATCTCGAAGTTTCTCACCACCTCCCCTCTCATCTGAACCCAACCCATTACTGTCTCACATTGGAAAACAGGCTTCTAGGGGGGTAATAATAAAATAAGATAAAACAAATCCCAACACATTGAAATAGGACAAACCAATCAAACTTGAGGGAAAGAGGCAAAGAAAATGCACAAGAAACAAATATAAATGCAGAGACACACTAGTTTGCACAATCAGGAATCTCATTAAAACACAAAACTGGAAACCATAATATATATGCAAACTTCCAAAGATGTAATTGATCTTCTTTTCTGTTGGTCATCCAAGGGTATGTGGCCTACCCTTGAGGGTTATTTTTCTCAGAAAATTTTCCTTGGAAAACACTAAATGTTCATTTGCAAGAGTTTATAGATTGGAGCTACCTTGTAGATTAGGGATGGGGCATTTGACCACTTTTTAAAGCTCATCTACTTTAAGACTCCATTTGGTGCTGATCTGTGAAAACTCTGCATACTGCCTCTGTGTTTGTACGTTCATATATGCATTAATTCTGTTGATTTAGAGGACTTTGCTTTTCTGTTGTCCTTCATCCCATATGGCTCTTACACTCTTTTTCTCCTCTTCCGTAGTTTTTCTGAGCCCTGAGAGGAGGAACTTGATGGAGATACCTTCTTTAGGGCTAAGTGTTCCAAGGTCCCTTACTATTCATAGTATCTGGCTATGAGTTTCTGTACTTATTCCCATGTGCTACAGAAGTAAGCTTCTCTTATGATGGCTGAGCAAGGCAATTGAGTTGTGTATGTAGCAAAATGCCATGAGAATTCATTTTATCACTATGTTCTTTTGTAAGAATAGTAGCATCTGGTTTTACCCTATCTACTGTCAGGTTGTTGGTCACTCAAGCAACGATGGTATAAGTTCCATGTTGCAGAGTGGGCTCAGTTTAAATCTAAAGTCAGTTGGTTACTCCCACAAGCTTTGTGCCACTGTTATACCGCTATATCTTGCAGTCAGAAAATCATTGTAACTTGAAGCGTTTATACATAGATTGGTGCTTACATTTCTCTTTTGGTAGCATGTGGAATACCTTCTTTACCAAAGATGCTAGCTGTGGAATGAAGGTTCTCTGTTGGCACCAGCTTGCCTTCTCCATGTTCAATAAGCTGTGTAGGGGTAGGTGTGTAGCTGTGTAAAGGCAATAGGATCCTGGCTTTAGTTTGTGGAGAACAACCTGTATGTGGTCTTAGCAATGGCCTGGACTGTTTGTGATTAGCACAAAAAACAAATTAAATGAAATTAATTAATTAATTAATTTTTGACAAAATTAAATTTTTTTGACAAAAACTAAATTAAATGAAATTAGTTACTAATACTGGAAGCTTCATTTGACGACAAAAGATATCTAGTTTTGGATCTGTCTACCTCATTATTTGGCAATTTCATTTAGATTATATTTATACTAGTATATATATGCAATATTTATAAAAGGTTCTACTGTATCAGGTTTCCATACTACTCCTCAACTGGTATTTAATTTTAGCTTTCTCTCCCTTATTCCCTCCCTCACCCCCTCTTCCCTCACCCCCTCTATGCAATACTCCTGTTTCTGTCTCCCTCCAACTCCACCCTACCCCCGCTATTCATATATATTTTATTTCAATTTCCAAGAAGATCTATTTTTTTCTGCCTAGCCTCTTACTCTATACCTAACCCCAGAGATCCTGTAGGTTATATCTTAGCTATCATTGACTTAACAGCTAATATCCACATATAAAAGAGTATATGCCACATTTATCTTTCTGGGTCTGAGTTACTTCACTCAGGATGTTTTTGTTTCCCCCTAGCTTTATTCATTTACCTTAAAATTTCATGGTTTCATTTTTTTAAGTGGCTGAGAAGTATTTCATTTTGCAAATACACCACGTTTTCTTTACGTATTCATCTACTGAGGGACATCTAAGTTGTTTCTAGTTTCTGGGAATTATTAGTAGAGCAGCAAAGAACATGGTTGAGCAAGTGTCTCTGTGGTTGGATAAAGTGTCTTTTGAGGATATGCCTAAGAGTCATATAACTGGATCATGAGTCAGAACAATTCCCACATTCCTGAGGAAACACTGCATTGGTTTCCATAGTGGCTGTATATGCTTACAGTCCTACCGGCAATGTTTGCATGTTCCCCTCACTCTACACCCTCTTAGGCATGGGCAGTCATTTATTTTATTGATCTTAGCCATTCTGACAGGTGTAAGGTGCAATTTCAATGTAGTTTTGATTTATATTTCCCTGATGACTAAAGATGTTGAAATTTTCTTTAAGTATTTCTCAGCCAGTTGTGTTTCCTATATTGAGAATTCTCTAGATCTATTACCTCTTTTAAATTAAATTATTTGTTATTTTGATATTCAGGTTTGTAATTGTTTATATATTTTGGATATTAGCCCTCTATCAGATGGGTAGATGGTAAAAAACATTTCCTGTTCCATCAGATGCCACTTTGTCCTAATGAAAGTGTCCTTTTCCTTCTGATAGCTTCTCAGTTTCATGAGGTCCAATTAATTATTTGGTAATCTTAGTGCTTATGCTAATGATATTTTATTTCAAAAGTCTTTTCATGTGTCAATGAGTTTAAGGCTATTCCCTACATTTCAATCAGGTTCAGTGCATTTGTTCTTATGCTCAGGTCTTTGGTCCATTTGGATTTGAGTTTTGTGCAGGGTGATAAGTATAGATCTATTATGATTCTTCTATATTTAGTCATCCAGTTTCATAAGCACCATTTGTTGAAGATACTATCTTTGTCCAATGTGTATTTCTGGTTTCCTTATCAAAAATATAAAGGTATGGAGATTTATGTCTGTGTCTTCAATGTGATTCCATTGACCAGCATTTGTGGTTTTGTGCCAATAACATGCTGTTTTTATAGTTTGGTGTCAGGGATGGTGATATCTTCAGCAGGTATTTTGTTGTTCAATATCATTTTAGCATTTCAAGAGGGTTTTTTGTGTTTTTCTTATGAAGCAGAAAACTATTCTTTCAAGATCTGTGAAGAATTGTGTTGGGTTTTTTTATTTAATAGAGAATTGCATTGAATCTTTTGTAGATTCACTGTACCAAAAGTTGATTGCTTTTGGTAGCTTGGCATTTTTACTATGTTAATCAAGTTGATCCATGAGCATGGGAGATTTTTCTATGTTCTTGTGTCTTCTTCAATTACTTTCTTCAATTATTTGAAGATTTCATGCTACAAGCACTTCACTTAGATAAAGTTACTACAATATATTTTATAATATTTGAGGCTGTTGTGAAATGTGTTGTTTCCTTGGTTTCTTTCTCAGTTCATTTATATGTAAGTTGATCGCAGATTTTGTGAGTTAACTCTGTATCCACCTACTTTGCTGAAAGTGCTTCTCAGCTGTAGAAGATTCCTGGTAAAAATTTTAAAATCACTTATATATACTATCATACCATCTGAAAATAAAGGTATCTTGACTTCTTTCTTTCTCTCTAATTTGTAACCACTTGAACACCTCCAGCTGTCTTATTGCTCCAGTTAAGGCTTTAAGTACTATATTGGATAGGTATGAAAAGAGTAAATAACCTTGTCATTCTAAATTAATTAGAGTTGGTTTGAGTTTCTCTTCAATTAATTTAAGTTGGCTATGGGGTCACTGTAAACTGTCTTTAATGAGTTGAGGTTTATAGCTTGTATTTTTAATCTCTATAGGACTTTTATCATCATGATGGGCTGTTGTATTTTCAAAGGTCTTTTTTTGCATTTAATGAGATGACCATATGGTTTTGTCATTGTAGTTGGTTTATATGGTGGATTGAATTTTCAGTTTACTTATTTTGAACCATTCCTACATTTCTAGGGTGAAGCACACTTGATCAGAGTGGATTATCTTTTTGATATGAGACTGGAATCAGTTTGCAAGTATTTTACTGAGAATTTTGAATCCAGTTCATAAGGAAAATTAGTCTGTAAATTCCATTCTTTCTCTTTATTTCAAATTTTGGGGTATGAGTATCAGGGTTAATGTCATTTTGAAAAAATAACTTATGCCGTGTTCTTGATCTTTCCATTTTGTAGAATGACTTGAGAAGTATTGGCATTAACTCTTCTTAAAATATCTCACATAATTTTGTACTGAAACTATGCCGATCTCTGCTTCTTTTGGTTGGTAGATTTTTAATTACTGCTTCTATTTAACTAGGGGTTATAAACTGGTTTAAATTCCTTATCTGATCCTACTTTAACTTTGGTAGATGGTGTGTAGTGAGGAAATTATCCATCTTTTCTTAAGATATTCCTGTTAGATGAAATACAGATTTTCCAAGTATGTAATTTTGATTCTTCAGATTTCCCTGGTGTCTGTGGTTATGCTCCCCCTTTCATCTCTAATTTTGTTCACTTGGATCTTCTCTCTCTGCCTTTTAGCTAATTTGGATAATCATTTGTCAATATTATTGATTTCCTAAAAGAACTAACTCTTTATTTCATTGATCCTTTATAAGTTTTTGTTTGTTGGTTCAGGCCAGAGTTTGGTTAGTTCTTGCTGTCTACTTACTTCTTTTAGATGTGCTTTTTTGTTATTGTTGTTCTAGAACTGTCAGGTATGCCATTAAGTTATTACTATAAAAACTCTCGGTTTTTTTTTTTTTTTTCAAATTTAGGTACTTAGTACATGAACTTGCCTCTTAGAAATGCCTTTACCATGTACTTTAAGTTTGTATATTTAATTTTAGAAAAGCTTTGAATGCTTTCTTCCTCCATTTTTCAATCAGTAGTAAGATGATTGCTTTATAAGAGAATTTAAGCTTCTTGTTTTGTTGCAATTCTAATCTATGCTGGCAGATAGGATGAAGTGTTTTATTTCAGTTTTCTTGTGTCTCTTCAGATTTGCTTTGTGTCCATATCTTTGATCAGTTTTTGAAAAGTTCCGTGATGTGCTGCAAAGAAGATATATTCTTTTGTGTTTGGGTGATATGTTTTGTAAATACCTGTTAGATCAATTTGGTTAATGAAATTATTAGTTTAAGTGTTTCTCTCGGTTTAATTTTTGTCTAGATACCCTGCCTACTAATGACAGTGGGATGTTGGAGTCATCTATTATTATTATGTAAGGCTCAATATGAGATTGAAGCTATAGTAGTGTTGCTTTTATGAACTTGGATACTCTTGATTTTCATTCATAAATGTTTAGAATTTCAATTCATCTCTCTTTTTTCTTTATTTTATTCTTTTTAAATTAAAATTTCCGCCTCCTCCCCATTTCCCATTTCCCTCCCCCTCCTCCCACACATCGCCCCCTCTCCCCACTCCCCACTCCTCTCCCCCTCCCCTCACTCCTCTCCCCCTCCCCCCACTCCATTCCCCCTCTCTCTAGGTACTGAAAAGCAGTCCAAATTCCCTGCCCTGCGGGAAGTCCAAGGCCAGCTGGACTGGGACTGAAAAAGCATGGGTTGAAACAGGACTCTCTGAGCATGGCGGACAATGAAGGCTGATGAGAAGCCAAGGACAATGGCACTAGGTTTCGATCCTAATACATGAACTGGCTTTGTGAGAGCCTAGCCTGTTTGGATGATCACCTTCCTGGACCTAGATAGAAGTGGGAGGACCTGGGACTTCCCGCAGAGCAGGGAATTTAGACTGCTCTTCAATTCATCTCTTGGTGAATTTTTTTCCTTGATGATTATTGAGTGAAGTTTTGTAACTCTTCTGATTAGTCTTGCTTTGAAGTCCATTTTGTTAAATATTAAAATGGTTACACCGGCTTACTTCTTTAATCTCTTTGCATACAATATCTTTTCCATTTTTTTACCCTGAGGTGATGATTGTGTTTGATGGTAAGCCATATTTCTTGAATACAAGGGAAGGATAGATTATAGCTGAAAGTTTTTTCTCTGTTTGGTCCCACTGAATTAGATTCTCTCCTGTCAACTGGTCCCCACAGCCATTTATGAAACAATAGTGTGGAGGCTAAATATTAATTATAATTGTTTGGCTGATGGTTCAGGCTTCTTATTGGCTAGCTTTACATATAATTTTTTATATGTGCATATTTTATATGTACATTTTTAATAATCTTCATATCACCACATGCCCCATGGCTTACTGGTAATACTCTGGCATATTATTCCTTTGGCAGCTGCTGGTATCTACTTGACTTCGCCTTCTTTTTCCTTGTCTTTCTGCTTGGATTTCCTGCCTAGCTATATTCCGCCCAGCCAGAGGCTGAAGCAGTTTCTTTATTAACCAATGGTAATAAAAACATATTCACAGCATACAGAGGAGCATTGCCTATCAATAGAGTCTGATTTTGGATCTATCTGTTAGACTGTGTTAGTGGGGGCAGGGATGAAGAGTAATTGACACTTAATGTTGACAGTTATCAATGAGCCATGTATATTGATTCGTGTTCTTTTGTGTTACAGTGAGGGCCTTCTCCCTCTTTATTTGTTTATCTGGGATCATCTATTCCTTATATTTTCTTGAATGTAGTAATCTCTTCTGACTGAAGTTTTTCTTCTAGTGCCTTTCGTAGTGTTTTGTTGATAGTGCATAAAATTGGTTTTATCATGGCATGTTTTTCTTTCTTCATCTATTATAATTGATAGAATTTCTGGATATAATAGTGTGAAGTGGCATCTGGGGTCTTTCAGAGGTTGGAGAACAGCTGTCCAGGCCCTTCTGGCTTTAGAGGTCTACACTGAAAAGTCAGGTGTTAATCTAATAGATTTACCTTTGTGTGTTACTTGGTCTTCTTTCCTTACAGCTTTTCATATTTTCTCTTTGTTGTGTGCATTTAATATTTGGATTATATTATGGTGAGGAGAATTTCTTTTCTTGATCTGTCTATTTGATGTTCTATGTGTTTCTTGTACCTTCATAGACATCTTCTTACTTAGGTTAGGGACATTTTCTTTATCATCTTTTTGCGAATGTTTTCTGAGCTTTTGATCTGGGTGACTTTTCTTTCCTCTATTCCTATTATTCTTAGATTTGGTCTTTTCATGGAGTCCCAGATTTCTTAGATATTTTGTACCAGGATTATATAAAATTTTACATTTTCTTTGACCAATGTGGCCATTTCTTCTATCATGTTTCGAATGTCTGAGATTCTCTTTTCCATGTCTAGTATTCTGTTGATGAGGTTGACCTCTGTTTGAGTTCCTAAATTTTTCATTTCCAGACTTCCCTCATTTTGGTGGTGTTGTTGATGATGATGATAGTATCCATTTTAGATAAATAAAAATCTTTCCAGCCTTGTTTGTCTACTTGCTTACCTGGCAGACTTGGCTGGTTATTTCCCAGGTTGTTGGTGAAGAAAGTCTCCATTATGAGCTAGAGCCTGGAGCAGGGAGGTTTTCAGGTTACCACATGTGGTTTGCTTCAGAGCTGAGGATGAGATGGGTTGGTTTGATATGTAGATGAGGAGGGAAAGGTGAAGATTTCTAGTTAACCTTTCTTCCCTGGTTGGAGTCCTCATTTGCCTTTTTATCTTTGAGGGGAGATAACTAATTTGATTGGGAATGACTGTAAAAAGAACTGAGCATATATCACAATCTTCCTTTTAATCTATACTCAAGAGAATTCTGGACATTTAGGCATACTTTAGTTTAGGAAAAAACAGTGATGGGTTCAGCAGAGAATGTTGTCAGCAACTAAAGATGATGCCTTTGCCCTTTGGATCTGACAAAGAAGCCAACATATACCTTAAAATTTGGTCTAATTGAAGATTGTATATGCTTGTCAATGTATAGAACTGGATGACTAAATGTATGAAAGCCAAGAACAGGAGCAATTACTTAATCTGTTTAGATTATTACAGCCTACCTCATAGCCCTTTTATGATTGGAGTTGGGCATATTTTCCTTTAACTGTAAAAGATGAAGAATTGGAGCCTCTAAGAAAATGAGTCATTTAAAGCTGTATGTTGATCCTGGTGCACAGCCCAGGCCAAGGTTAAGCTTTCTGATTCTATTTTACGACACTGGAATGTTCAGACGCCTCTAACTAAAGCCAAAGTGACACTTTTGGCTGATTTAGCATTGCATATTGGATGCCTTCTTTGCAGTGGCCAGTGAACTGACTGACAAAGAGAATTTAGGCCATTACAATATCTAAAGTCCAACTAACTACTAAAATCATTTCGGGGAAAACAATGTCAAGTATCAAACAATAGTCAGTTTGGACCACATTTTAAAGGCATATTTAAAAGCCTATCTCAGAGAGTGAAAATGGCAACTCATCAAAAGGATACTATTTGAGCATTAGCCTTTAAGAAAAATATAGGTTTCAAAGGCAGTGATTTTAGGCACATTATTTTCTCTTGTTTTTTTTTTTTCAAACCACCTTCTACCTTTTGCTTAGTTGTTACAGGTAACTTTCACCATTAAAATTAAACACACAAATATGGACTTACATATTCCAAAAGAATCAGGAACATATTTTATGCATTTTTGTACTACTAGTGAAGACAGCAACCATTGTTTACTAAAGACAATTAATACTTATGCAAATATTCTAATCTTAGAGCATTTGATTAACTTGGAGAATACATGATAGACCTATAAAGAGATATCCATATTCTTATTTAGAGTCATTACTGCATGTTAAAGGAATAGGGCTAAAAGGGTCATGGTCAACAAACATGGCAGGAGGGGACGTGCATACTGCATGCTTGAAGTGAATATCAGAGACAAGTTTGTTTGGTCTGTGTTATCCAAATCTTAGAGCCCAATGAGAAGGATGCAGTGGTGGAGACATTTTGAGTGAAATAAGAACACAAGGACAAAAGAGAGCTGCCAGATTTACTGTTGGAATATACCCAGATTCAGAGAGGTTTAACTCATAAAGGCAAGCAAACTAGCAACAACAGGAAGACACTAAAATATTACATGGTGTGTGACAATCCAAACACATTCACATAGATCCTGAGGCCAAACCAGGTTAAGCCTCTATTGTGCTTTGTTTGATTAAACGGATTTGAAACTATCATGCAAAGTTACTGAAGATAATAAGAGAGTGAAAAATAATTCTATCCCCAAAAAGTGGACGAAAATTTCTTTCTAGGGTTCTTTAACTACTTTAAATGGTATAATTGTCTTCTTGTCCCCTCAATTTGGCACTGTTTGTGGCCCACAGACATCACTCGACATATCTATCTACTAAGGTCTCCCAAGTATGCCAGTGACTGATTCTTTGATCTTTACAAGGTATAAAGGTAAACTTTGTATAGTAGATCAGGACCAATTGAAAATAAGCACATATATATTTAATATAACAATTCTTAGGTGATTGTACAAATTTATGATGACTTTTCATTCCTTTACAAAATCGAAGTAAAGGCTTCCTCTAGCTCACAACCTCCAGTGAAGCTCTTTGGCAACAAAAAATGTGTTCAAAGACTTGAGGAGTCCACTGTTTTGTTATATATGGTTATATTGCCAGAACTTACTTCTGTGCATTGTGTGTCTCCTGCACATGGAGGCCTCACAAAGCCCTCAGATGCTCTGTAACCAAAGTGACAGATTTTGTGAGCCATCATGTGGGAACTGGAAATCAAAGTTGGGCCCTCTAGAAAACCAACCAATGTTCTTATCCACAGAGCATTTTTCCAGCCTCAAGAACATGTTAAATGGTACATCATTTGGCATTTCCTACATTTGGCAATTTAGTTTGGAAATGAAGAACAAACGTTTCTTTTTAATTATCTTACTATTTTGTTCTTATCATTCTTGAGACAGGATTATGCTATGTAGCCTACCCTTGCCCAGATCCCACAGTTTTTCTGTCTTCACCTCCTAAGTTCTGGATTATAGGCATGTGCTACCAAACCTAACAAGAAGATAAAATTCAAGCAGAAAGTCAATAATAAACCCTCTTATTTTAATTCATTGTGTTTACTTCCTATTTCTTCCATAATAAAAGACAAAAGCCTTGGTGCTTTACAGTATTACTAAGGATTCCATAATCACTTTACAGTCTTGCAATCTCAAATGAGTTTTATGAGATCATGGTACTACTGCTGTTCCTTCTGCAACTTTTGGTTCCCAGTTCTTACACTCTATCACTCTAAGCAATCTTTTTCCTAACCTCATCTGACATCTGATACTCTGAGTGGACTGTATTACCTGCATAAGGTCCATCCATACAATATGGGACAAGGTCTCCATCTTAACATTCTTAATAATATCTGCAAACTCATTTTAGGCAAGTTACATAATCACCAAATTCAAAGGTTAGATGACAGCCACATTTGGATCCCACTTTATCTACCACCATTTATATCAACAAATATCACATAATATTTGAGAGAGTAACAGGTTTGAAGACAAGGTTGATGAACATTTGTCTTTTTTGAACTCCTCAGAAGTAACAAATGAAAGAAAGAGATAAAGAGAAAGAGAAAGAGGGAGAGAGAGAGAGAGACAGGCGAGCATGTCACAAATATTCATAGCACAATAAAAGCACAATACAAGTGAAATGTAGGTTTTAAGTTTCTTCCAGAAAGTAGATGAACTTTTGCCAACTAAGCCAGTTTCTAATTTGTGTGGTCAAGGGTGCTCAAGTCAGTTCAGTATATGATGAAACTATTTAATATGCACCCAGAGAAGAGGTCTTTGGAAAACATACTCTCTGCCAAAATAATATTACAATTTTAATCCACTGACCTAACATTATATACACATTTCAAGTATAAATTAAAATTATGAGCTATGAAGAATTACAGGCAACATCATGCCCTAAATGTGCAAGGCAGATGCTCATTTGTCCCATAAGTGAATGTATAATTATATTCTGTATGTCATCACATAGAACACTATGTGGGGATCAGATATGAATACACCACCAGCAGAGGTAGAAATCAGATGAAATAAAGTAGAAAGAGAGGGAGAAAAAGAGACAATGGGCATGAGAAGGAGGGCCGTCGCTACCACCAATAGTCATAGAGATAATTATTATGAAGGAAAACCAAAATGCATTGCTATTTATGCAAATCTTCATTTAGCTTTCTACCACACAGTTAACACTCATCTATTATTTAGTCCAATTCTTTGGAGTGCCTATGAGATACACACATTCATATCTATTTTACAAATGAGGGCACTGGAGATCAGTTGAAAAAATGACTAGTAAGAGCACTTTCTCAACTATGTTCACAGTTGCTCATTACAGCATTATTTGTAACAGCCAGGACCTGGAAAAAAATGTAGATGTCCGTCAACTAAAGAATGGATAAAGCAAATGTGGTACATTTACACAATGGAGTATTACTCAGCTATAAAAAAATCAGTGGCATCATGAAATTTGTGGGCAAATGGATGGAACTAGAAAATATCATCACCCCAACTCAGTAATGCAAACATAGTATGTACTCACTCATGATGTAAAGCAAAGAATAACCGGACTACAACCCACAGCTCTAGAGAAACTAGGAATAAAGGATGATCCCAAGAGGGATATAGGGATGACACTGGGAAGGGGAAATAGATGAGATCTCTCCTGAGTAAACTGGAGGTGGAAGTGGAAGGGAGGAGACTGAATGAGAACATGGGGGAACAGAATGGTTGTGCTGGGTGAGGGTCAGAGGGGAAAAACAATGAGATATCTTAATAGAGAAAACCATTATGGGGTTAGGGAGAAGCCTGGTGCTAGGGAAACTCCCAGGAACTCACAAAGATGACCTCAGCTAAGACCATAGCAATAGTGGAGAGGGGGCCTGAACTGACCTTCTCTTGTAATCAGAATAATGAATACCCTAACTATCATCATAGAGCCTTTGCAAGTGCCAGGCAGTACTCCAGGAGTCCGGTAGAAAAGAGGGAAGAGGGATAATAGGAGCAAGCTGGGTGGGGATCATGCTCAAGATAAGGAGATTTACAGAGAACTGATTCAATCTCATTGGAGCTCACACACTCTAGACAGCTGTAGAGCCTGCATGGGACCAAACTAGGCTCTCAGCATGTAGGAGACAGTTGTGTAGCTTGTTTTATTTGTGGGGCTCCTGGCAGTGGAATTGGGATCTATCCCTGGTGCATGATTGGCTTTTTGGAGTACATTTCCTATGGTGGGATGACTGGCTCAGCTTTGATAAGGAGGGGCAGGGGAGCTTGGTCCTGCCTCAACTGAATATACCAGGCTTTGCATACTCCCCATGGGAGGCCTTTGCCTTTTGGAGCAGTGGATGAGGGTAGGTGGCAGTGTGGGGGGAATGAGAGTAGGGATGGGAGGGGGAATTCTGACTGATAAGTTAAATGAATAAAAAAATTACAGTTCCAAGCTACCATATCCAGAAAAGCTTAAGCAATTTAAAAGTGAAAAAGGTTCATTGACTAGTAATGACCTAGACTGTGAAAGGTAAGAAATAAAACATTACAGGTGGGCATGTCATTTTATTGTTGACATTTTTGATATGGAGTTGAAAGAAACTATCACCTTCCACTGTAATAAATTTCAGAGTCAGGAGAAAAACATTTCCTAGGAGACAAAAACGTGTAGATGATAGCGTGGCAATTTATGAGCCTTCCCTACATGTCAGCAGCCTGTATTCACCTTGGATCAGGCAAGGTGCTAATCTTGTACTTAGTATCTATGACTGCTCACGGGTCTTTCAGCTCGGAGTGTCAGCACCTTCATCTGAAACACGAGAATAGCAACAAAAATAGTATCTGTTATTAAGTAGTTAAATAGCTGCCTTGCATTAAGTCCTTAAGAGACAGGAGCCAATTATCTCTTCAAGAAGAATCTAATTCGTTTGGAATAAGAATAACTTGACCTCGGTGCCACATTGCCCACAGAGGATTCATTTACAGGAATTTCTGACAATCGATGAAGCTCAAGCAGGCACGACTGTTAAGAAGGGAACTGTGAGTCAACTCCAGGAAGAATAAGACAACTAGTTAATTCCACACCACCCCCAAAGAGCCCAAACTGAACAATAACTGCATTATCTATCAGAAAACAAGACTGAAGTTAAATCATTGCCAATCCCTGAACCTACTCAGACTTTCCAAGGCAGAGACTACTGGTATGGTACATATAGAAAGAGAAACCCCCCACAAATCTAGGTAAATCCTTGCAACTGTTTACAAGACAAGGAGAAGCTCTATAGAAACCTGTTATAAACAGCATATGTTATTAAACTCAAAACACATCAAAGAATAAAGGAAAATCCCATATATTTTCTCAGTGTGACAGGGTTTGAATCAAGTTCTGGGGGAAGTTGTATGAGGCCACAAAAAAGGCCTTGGCATCTTTCATAGATCATTAAAATGCCCTTTCCCCCAAAATAAAAGCATTTGCCTATTTAATATGGGTGAAAACTCACAGAATACATTAAATGCTGTGCACACATATCCACCCCTGTGTTCTGGAAACAGCTAGAGCTGCATAAGGTAAACTTACGATTGAGGAACAAAGCCATTCCCTGCTGAACTTCAAAACACATGGGGGTCATTCTCCAAGATCCCTTCTAATGGTCTCAGCACACTTTTATTTGTTAAAGGATATGGAATATCATTTGTTTTAGAATTGCATTAGGTTTATCCCCTGGTGTGACTGTCTTCTATCATTATGGAGCATATTCTCACACAGTGATTGGCCCACAAATGTGCTATTGAGAAAGCCTGGGTTTTCTATTGCAAGACTGAAGTCAAGTCCTTAGCTTACTGCACTCTTGTCCCCTCCAGGCTTATTCCTTTTGCTCACAGAACTCTCTTCTTTGCAGCTAGGGCTCTCAGCTTGACAGAAAAGGTAGTTCTCCGGCTTTGAATCCTTCTGAGTGACTCATTCTGTAACTCAACAAAGAAAATCCTCCTCCTGAAAAGTTGACTCCTATGACATGTAGGTCACACGAAATGAGACACTGGAAGAGATCTCAGCATATTTGTGAGCTCCCAGAATTAGAGTGTTCAAGTTTGAAAGGAATTTCTAGAATTCTGCCTACTGTGTCCCAAGGGATACTTGGAGAACGTCTGTTTAACTCACAGATCATCAGTAGCATTTTCTATTGTGTTTGGTCTGTTTGTGGCAATGGCAATTGAACAGGGGCTTCACACACACTAGCAAGAGTTCTACTACTTACTGGTTTGTCTACCCCAAACCATTCTTTACGTTTTAGCTTTAGACAGAGGTTCACTAAGTTCTCTAGGCTGGCCTTGAGCTCAAGGAAAACTTAAGTATGAGTTCTTCCTGACTCAGTTTTCTAAATTCCTAGGATTGAAAGCCTGTGCCACCCAGCTATTCTTCTTCTATTTCATTTAAATAGACATTGTTAATATAACCACTGTCTCTGTACCATCTCTCTACCGAGTTTATGAATTAGTCCCTATAATCCCAAACACACTCATTTCATCTAAATCTTTTGAGCCTTACCATGTGTGACAGTATGTTCCAGCTTTCTTGGACCTCGGTGTAAAGAAGACAAAGTTTCCTATTTAGAGGTAGATTGTACATATGCACACTTTCCCAAAATAAAGTGAACATACAGGAAATGCTAGCTAAAGGCCTGTGTTCAGGGTTCTACACATGCAGCACCTAATAGGTTAACAATAGTGTCTTTGACAGACCATGATAGCCAAAATCCAAGAAGGTGATACATGGATGACTTTAATTACCTACATAGCTGTTCAACATTGAATTATTTGCATCATCTTTGGAGCCTTGGAGTTTTAATGCATTGACTGTAAACAGTCAAGCATATTTCTTAGATCTGTGGAGGCACTACAAATAAAATAATGCCTACAACATCATACCAATAGCGCTTGTATTTATGTCTGTTCATCTTTCCAAAAGGGTTTTACAACTCAAGCTGGAGAATCAAAGTTTTGTTTCTTAGGATGTTGATAGTATAGGAATGGGTTATATACAGCACTGCCTTTCCAGTCTGCTCTGCAAGTTTCCATTTATGAGAGTGTGGGGTGAGATTCGATGGATGGTGCTCTACGAAGTATTAGAGATAGGAGTAGGAAATGCTTGCATTGGTTTGTGCCTCTCAGAGGTGTCTTGATCATTTACAGATAGTAAGCACTTCAGATGTGATGACAATTATGCTAAAAACAGATCAATTAACTACAGTCAAGCAAAAGCATTTAAAATGAGAGTCATTTCTTGAATGACAAGTGTCTCTTGGAAACTCTCACTGTGGATCTGCTCAGTAGGTTTTTCTCTCTGAGCAGATAAAATATTTTATTTTACACATACATAAATAAAGATGAACAGACATAAATACAAGTGCTATTGGTATGATGTTGTATACATTATTTTGTTTATTTGTAGTTCCACCACAAATCTAAGAAATGTGTTTGACTGTTTACAGTAAATGTATTAAAACTCCAAGGCTCCAAAGATGATGCAAATAATTCAGTGTTGAACATGAGTGACTCCAGCTTGTAAGGTAGTAGGACTTGAGTCAGTAAAGCATTCATGAATGGACAGGTTCCTACAAGTATTCGTCACCTGGGTTTCCTCTGAACCCTGTGAAATTCAGTTCACAAAGATAGTCATCAGGCTTAATTCCGCAAAAGAGAAGCACGAACTTCCTGTGTTTATGAGTAAACAGTAGGCATTTGAGAAGTTGAGCTCCGTGTCCACTTCCCGATGAGTGACTTTGAAAAGACAAATGGATTCAAATGTCAGATAAGGCTTGGAGGGCTGGATCGTGTATCCAGGTTGTCTAAATTTTGTTGTCGAAGAGATTTAACTTGAAGGGCTGTTCACAGTTTAGTAAGTCAAAAGAAACTGACACTGCATTGTTTTTCCTCCATCAAGGGAGGAAAAAAAATCATCCAGGTTCAACATTTCCTCCTTCAGGCCTATTCATGTTAAAAAACAGAGTTTTAAGAGCATTATGCACATGACATGCTAACTGTATTCTTAGCTATACGGTTACCTGATCCTTTAGAATAATGCACTGAGCTCTTTTGTTTTTCTGAATACTCAACTCAGTAACTGTTTAATACAGAGAGTTTTAGGGAAGCAGGAATGTTTATATCATTTTTTTCGACTGATGATTAGTGATCATTCTTTATGTTAACACAAAGAATATTGTGAAGATGTTCATATGTGTGTGTATTAGATATATAAGTATATGCATACATGCATGTATATATTCATACACATGCACATATACATATTACACATATATAAGCAGAGATATAATAGTTACTCCTTAATTTTAATTTTATTTTCGAGGGTTTTATTTACTTATAGTAAATCAAAACTCAAGAATATTATTGTTATATAAAAATTATGTATTTTAAAAGAGAAAAATATATTTATCACAGTATAATTCTATTAGTTGCTAAAATCTTACTGCTTTCAACTAAAACTACACTTAATTATAGGTGTATGTATGAATGAAAAAAGAAATCCTTCAATCTTATCAATTCTTTCAGGTTTTCTCTAAGGTGCTTACAACTTAGCACTTGTGAATAATAGAGGTAGTTTATAACTGTGTGTATGCATGCATGTTAAAATATATATGCTTAGCATTATATGTGTTTGTTTATATGTTAAAGTATACATAAATTCTAGGAAATTCTCCCTGATCTCTTAAGTTATGGTGATTTACAACTTTGTAGTCACATGCTTTCTAAACTTTAATAAACTCATATTGGTCACTATTAACTTTGAATTTTATCACAGACATTTCATCTGGATCTTAGGGAATAAAAGTTCAATGAATTAAAAATGTACTGGTCAGTGTGATACATCATAGATTTAAGGGAAAAATTAATCAACAATAAATCTACACTTACAAATAAACTTAATTGACTTCTATATGACCCTGTTTGCTGTTACCATTCCTCATGTATAGTGGACAAGAAGATTCAAATATCAATTTTTATCATCAGTTTGGAAAGTGCTGTCTTTGTTGAGATTGACATTTTGATTAAAACAGATCAGATTTCAGGAATACTTGTTTACAGTCATTGTCTGTAACATGAACAACCATTATGGCATAAATAGACCAGAGGCTTCTCACTTCATCGTTTCAGTCTCAGAGATGATGGCCACTTCAAAGTAGAATGTATTTAATATGATATATAACTCTAATGCAAAATTGCCAAAATATGATGCCCTTTATGAAGACTATTCTAGTTATCAAAATTAAAGGAGGCCAGGTAAAATGGCTTTGTGATATTAAATGTTATCAATGTTACAGATTATTAGCATAGAAACCATGGACACTTTATTTACTTACTCGTGAAGTAAGGTTAATTGATTTTCAAAAGACAATATATTATCTACAATTTTAAAATATTTTTAATTTGGAGAAAAATTTACAACATCTCTAAACCCGGCATTTAAATTCTTATGCATCTAAATGCAGCTCATAATATTATTTTCTAGACTTTAGTAAAATGTCTCCCTGTAATTATTCACAAATTCACAAATGTTTACAAATTTAGACAAGTTTTCTAAACTTTAGGGGAAAAAAAGATAAAACTTGTTTTGAATCGAACCACTCACAGGCAGTTACAAATTTATCGTTACTGTTAGTAACTAGTAATTGAATCCTAAATTGCAAAAGCTGGAGTTTAAAAAACATGCCTAATCATATCTCACCCTCCTCTTCTCTAGCTACTAGATCCAACATAACAATAACTAAGTTGCTAATATGCTCATCAAATGAACTCTTGGACATTTCAAAATTTAAAACCACATTAAGTAAATTTAAATTTACTTTTTTTTTGGAGAACGTGGTTATTGAGATAGTTTTCAAAGTTTTTATTTTAACCTGTTGTTGACAAACCTGTATCTAACACAGACGTGTAAGAAGACAAATACAGAATAAGTGTGTTTACAAGTTTCAGTTTAAATTTTTTAAATTTTACTTTTCACCTTAACAAATAACTCTCAGAAGCCTAGAGATTGTCACAATGTAGATTAGCATTTTCAAGACCAAGAAGGTCAGTTTGAAAATACATGGCAGTTTTTATACCAAAGCAAGAGAACACATGGCTGTGTGGAAATGCTTGGATCTTCATGAGAAATGTGTGTTCAGCTTTTTTCGTACTTCCAAAGATTAAAAGATTAAAATTAGCAACAAATACAACAAATATCATCAGTTTCTAACAACATATGAATTCAGTACAATAGTAGCTTTATTAATTAAGACACTAATAAGGGAGAGATGTGAAACCAAGTCACCAAAGTATAGGCTTTCTTTAAAAAGAGTTGAGATGATTTGTGTCATTAAACAGTGTTCACAGAAGAAAAGGGTCATTAAAGCATGTAGTACAAGAGGCCAGTAAAGGTTTACTTGGGGTCCCAGGAGCTGGAATTCCGTTGTGCTCTTTCATTAGCCAGTGGACAAGTATGATGTCATTCATTAACACTTCATCTGTGTTAGTGCCTATCTACACTTCCTGTTCTGGTACTAGGGGAGGCATCATGATGAGAATGGAGAAATAAATTGTACAAAATAGTAGAATTCTTATCCTTTAAGAACTGACTTTTTGATGGAGATGAAACAAATGAATATGGTAAATATATGCATAACATACCGAAAGATAAAGAGCAAGTCTTTAAGACAGGAAGTATTAGGGAATGTTATTTTGAGTGCTTGGGTTAGACAAGAAATGACAGCTATTGTCACATGTGAAAGCCTATTTTAAAAAGGAGAGAGTGGATATACACATCATACCTGGGTGTAAAATTCCAAGGAGGAAGAATAGGAGATTCACTATTTTTGGTAATATGCTGCTCAACTTCAAAACAAGATTACTCAGTGTCTCAGTACGACAGAGTTGATAATCAGGCTAATTAGGTTGGATACACAGTCGTCCCTCTACTAGGGAAGGGAGTTAGAGACACTCTGGTATGAGAGACAGTATGTTGAAGTTGGAAAAATAACTCATGGTATTTTATTACTCTCCAGCATACACATCTTAACAGAGGAACAGCTCAAATGACTCTTTCAGAGATGTAGAAAGGTTCCCTGATGAATAAATCAGACATGAGAACAGGAAAGAGGGGAAGGCAAAGAAAAACTTAGTAATACCATTCTGAATGACTGTTTCACATTACAGAATCATAAACACCAGTGTTGCCGATTCCTTTTCCAGGATTTCTTCTTCATCCATGTTTTCTCTTTGATTTTATATTAAAATGCAGTCTCTCTAGAAAGTATATTATTTCACCCAGCTGAATATTTAACTGATTATTCTATATGTCAGTGGAATATAATCTTATTTGATTTTTACTTTATTTTTATGTATAGAGAATTCTAGGGAGTGTCCCTGTCATGCGACGAGCATTGTTTGCCTATTTCCCCAATGATTATTAAATGACTCACCTGTTATGAGTCATTGCATGAAACAAATTGTTCTCAAGTGCTCTGAAGATATAAATAATTGATGATGAATATTTCTTTTTTTAGAGTAGGACACACCTGTTTCTTCAGGAAGACCAGCAGCTTAATGTATCAGGAAAAGAAAACTAATCACTATTGTCTTGTCTTTTTTTTTTTTCTCCTGCTCTGGTTAGTTTTTGCATAACCCCGAGGAATCACAGTTGGGACAACCATCAAAAGACGTTCTCACATCACCACTGGGTGATATGAGGTGAGTGAGTGGTGACCAGCTCAGTGTGTTCTCTGAACATCATACACCTCCATGTCTATACCATGACCTTGCAAATACAGAAGGTCGCTGCCTCTTCCTGCCTCTCATACAACTATATAACCAAGGATTTTCTTCCCTGCCTGCACTGGGACTTTCTGTTCTCAAACAAGCAAGCACTTAACCCCCTTTTTCTTTAGCTTTTGTTAAGCTAAAGAATTTTGTTAATTCACCTTCATATGCAAACAAAGGTTGATGAAACTACGCTTGTGTGTGCCAACATAACCAAAGCAAAGGCACAGGCCATGTTCAAACTTGAACTAAAACTTTGCCAACTTACAGAATTCTCAGTGAATTCATGGTTGACATTTGTTCCTGATCATTTTTTTTTTTAACAGCTCATACACCATAAGTAAAAAATGAGTCAGTGTAGGCATTTGAATTCCTTTGAACCTTTGTACAGATTGTGGAAAATGCTATTTGCACATATCCTCCCGCTCTTCCTTTTAGTCTTAAGTGAGCCACTGGGGGACAGTGACATTCTGTGGTGACCTGATCTTGAAGACATTCCATACTTTCAGTGTTTTATCATCCTACACTTTTAGAATTATTTCTTAATTATTATATGAGACCTGTGTTTAGATGATCTGTCCACCTGTCTTAGCAGGACCTTGGCACATATTTTAATCTCATTTTGCGTGTCATTAAGTTGACCTGCTTACAAAACAGAAATGTCTTGGAATTAGTAGAATGACTATGTACTTCATGAAGTACAAACTTTTAGCATTCACATATAAAGGCTGACTGAAGAACGTTGTAAATGTTGTATTTATAGTTTATCATAAAATATTTTGAAAAATGTAGAGATATTGATCTATACATGGCCTACAATCTTTATAATAAAATAAAATTTATGCCCTGGAAATGCTGAAGCATGCATGGGCAGCTCATATACTACAGTTCTGTTGAACTTGTCTACTTTGGGTTTCATGGTCTAAGTTGGTGAGGATGACTGACCAGGTATTTTCATCAAGAGGGCACCAGATCTTGTTACAGATGACTGTGAGACACCACTTGATTGACCAGTGCTCTTAACTGCTGAGCTATCTCTCCAGCCCCTCCCCTTAATTCTTTCCATGTTTGGGTACAGAGATACATTTCTATTGGTACTACCTTATCTTGCTATCTTTATGTCCTACCTGCTTTTTGTTGACTCCTCCACATCCTTAATCACCCACTTGTTCCACAATGCAACTTTTGAATCTCTGCCTTGTTTGCTCTTGAGTCCTTACGCAGCATTCTTTGGTGTGGACTTACTACTATCTCTGATGCTTACTATGAATTTAGGTCTGAAGTCCATCCTATTTGCTGTCTTCTAGATATGCATCAAATTGACGTTTTAGTACAAACAAGTATGGACCTAACAAACATTTCAAGAGTATCATTTCCATAAAAGATCTCTTGTTCTTCCAGTCACAGGCTCCAGTTTTGCATATTTGCATTCTTGATATTAGTTGCTCAGGACTGTCTAATGGTGTGTGTGTGTGTGTGTGTGTGTGTGTGTGTGTATGAAATTCACATCACTTACACGAGTGTTTTACCGTCAACATATAACCAGAATACAAATGCCTCTTTATACCTCTACCTTTGTGACTCTCAGCAGGTCTGACACACACTGAATATTCGTAGGGTCAGGCTGATGAAAACATGGCAGATGATGTCATTTCTCTGCCTTGCTTTATTCAATGACTTTTTAAATCTCAGTCAAGGCAGAATTTTAGCATCCTTATGACGTTCCATAAGAAACTTCACCGTCAGCTCTCTGTTGCATTTCTGGTATTATTTGCTGTATCTCTCTTCCGTCCACCCCTAACTGTAGTTCTCATTCTATGCTAGTGTCCTTATTGTTCTAAGAATGTATTTTAGATCTTTGATGCTTAGAAGTTTCCTTTAATTATCCTTCCATATATATTGTATGTTGACTATCAAATCAACATTTGAAGTTCAACAACAACATCGGCAAAATTTTCAAAGATTAGCCTTACATAAAAGATCTATTCTTGGAACTAAAGCAGTGGTTCTTAATGTTATTGATGCAATGATCCTTTAATACAGTTCCTCATGTGCTGACTTCCAGTCATAAAAATTATTTTTGTTGCTACTTCATAACTGCAATTTTGCTACTGTTATGAATCATGATGTAAATACTTTTGTAGATAAAGGTTTGTCAAAGGGATCACAACCCAAAGTTTGAGAACTACTGGACTAAGAATAATCAGTAAAATGATCGCCATACATTAAGCTCTATCTCTCAAATCCATATGAAAATTTCCGCATTTGATCACCTGTATTTGTAATCCCAGTGCTGAAAAAGGATAGACAAGTAGATCTTTAGGGTTTTCTGGTCTGCCAGTTCAGATTACTTCAAAATATATATATGAATATGGACAGATAAGAAAATTCACTGTCAAATTCAAACTCTGTTATTTCCTCCTTAGAATGAGATTGGAATCAGAAGAACAAGGTGCCCTGATGCTGAATTGCGATTTTGCCAACAGCATTGTGCTAGCAAGTTTAGGTAAATTTCTGGTTGGTGTTCTACCCAAATTATTGTCGTCTTAAGTGCATCCTAGAATGACATTTTAGTACAGAAATATTTGCAGATCTGAGTTCCTTAAATTTCAGTAACATTCCAATATGATAATTTGAGTCAAACTCAACTGACTTAAAATCTCATCGACCTTCTGAAGATCAAGCTTTTCATTTGTGTAGGAAAGTGAAAGTAATTACTTCAAAAGAAAGACTTAGATGAAGTGTTAATATCTTGGAAAGTATGCCATAGATAGGTAGGTAGATAGAGATAGATAGATAGATAGATAGATAGATAGATAGATAGATGATAGACAGACAGACAGATAGATACACACATTTATATACAAATGTGTATGTATCTATATACCATATATAAAGATACGTATACATAAATATATATTGTATATGCAATAAATATATATTGTGTGTGCATATAGAAACACCATGTACATGCACACATACATGTGTGATATATACATATGTGTGTGTGTGATATAGCAGGTAGTACAGTATATAATGTAGTCAAAGTTTTCTCATCCCAGGAGTTACTTCAAAAGTACCACATAGGGACTTATATTGATTGCAAACGCTTGGCCAATAGCTTGGGCTTATTAATAACTAGGTATTGCATTATAAGTTAATCCATTTACCTTATTTACACTCTACCATGTGGCTGTACCTTTATTAGCATGGCACATTCATTTCTGCTCCCTCCAAATCTGGCTGGCTACTCCCGACTTTGTCCTTCTCCTTCCCAGCATTCTTCTAGTTTGGCTCTCCCATCTATGTTTCCAAAATTCTTTCGCTTCTCCCTCTGGGGAACTTCTCAGGGGAAGTTGACCAGTGAGACTCTAGGCTCATGCACCTCACTTGAACTCTGAAAGACTCACATGGATGCTGCATAAACTGTAACTTTTGACAAAACTTTACTTGAAAAGAGAAGGTAGTTTTGCTCTGCCTTTACGTCCTCTCTATTATCTCTAATTCTCATCTGTGAAAGATATACTGAAGGATAGACAGTTATACAGACAGACAGAGTTCTATACAGACCTGTGTCTCCAGCTCCCCAAGGATCTACAGCTTTAGTCATTCCAACAGAAGTTATCTTCTGCATCAGGAAAGAGATGTCAGCTTGGCAAGCATACCCATTGTTTACTCTAGAGATAAACTGAGACTCTTATTAACCTTCTTCTTTTAGCTTGATTCAGAAACTAAAGCTCTGTCTACAATTTCTATAACTCATTAGTAATTAAATCTATCAACCACTAGCCACAGTCACACAAAACTTACTGTTCTCAATCTTAAATCCAGAAAGTACTAGCTATGCATAGAACAGATAAATATGTTCCATTATCTAGCTTCTGACAATGGGTAGAAGCTCTTCTTATAGTGTCAATGTATTGTCCTGATCTCTTTGTCCATTTCCACATGCCATGTTCCTGTGTCTCTCTGTTCTTAGATGAACATCTTTGTATGAATTCTTAGTCATGTTGGAAGTATGACTGGAAGTATACTAGTCTAGTATAACTATCTCAATGGGAAGATGTTGACTGAGGTTTCTGTCCTGCCTGATTCCCACAGTCGTTAAGTCCCCCCAAAATCACACAGGTCTACATTAGTTATAAACGGATTGGTCCATTAGCTCAGGCTTCTTATTAACTCTTATAACTTATATTAGCCCATTATTCTTGTCTATGTTAGCCACACGGATTGATACATTTTTTGGTGAGACAGTCACATCTTGCTTGCTCTGTGGCTGGGTCACAACTACAGACTAGGACTTCCTTCTTCCCAGAATTCTCCTGTTCTCATTAACCTGCCTCTACTTCCTGTCTTGTTGTCCCACCTATACTTCCTGCCTGGCTCCTGGACAATCAGTGTTTTATTAAAATACAATTGACAGGGTACAAACCATAGTCCCACAGCAGGAAGAGACAAACTTTTACTGTTTGAGGTCATCCACTCAGCGTTATTGTGTTTGGGCGTCCTTAAGTAACTAATGCATGTGTGTAATATTCCAAAAAAAAGAAACCCCTACTTGGTGTAGGAGGTACTTCTGTTTGTGTGTTGTTTTCATTGGTTAATGAATAAATAAAATGCCTTTGTCTAGTTGATAGGGCAGAACTTAGATAGATGGGGAAGACAGAACTGAATGCTGGGAGGAAGAAAGGTGGGGAAGGAGAGGAATGCCATGGAGCTGCCAAAGACAAACATTCTGAATCTTTCCCTGTAAGCCACTGCCACGTGATGATATACAGATTAATAGAAACATGTTAAATCAAGATGTGAGAGTTACCCAATAAGAGGCTAGAGCTAATGGGCCAAGCAGTGTTTTAATTAATACAGTTTATGTGTGGTTATTTCAGGTGTAAGTTAGCCAGGCAGCCAGGAACCAACAAGCAGGCCCTCTCCTTGCAACAGCTACTAGTGTCTGAGAGTCTAAGCACAGTACCAGGAGCAGGTGAAATCTGAATCGAGTGCTGAGGGACAGGGAGGTTGGTATGTGTTATCAGAGGGCAGAGGGAATTAGTCTGTTCATAGCCATGAATAAAGTAGGAGCAATGGAGAGAGTTTGGAAAGGTATTTCTTTCTGAATAACTCCAAGTAGCCTTCATAGCTGCAGCATGGAGCCAAAGTGTGAGATGTTTTCAACAGAGCCTATTGCAATTTTCTTTAGCAATCAGTGAGTTTATATAAATTTTAAAAAGTTCAAGCTTTGCAGTCTTTTTGTATATAGTGCATGTGTCTCCATGAAGGAGTGTGCATGTATGTGTATTTAAATGTGCATCTATCCCCATATGGTTTGTCTTTCTTATTTTAATTTCTTTTTAATTATGGAAGCTATTCAACAAACATGTTTTTGTTTATCTGAAGCTAAGTATATAGTTTCAACATATGGAGTATATTTTGTTTTACTTCAGTTTATCTTAGGAAATCAGGTTTCCTAACTCTTGTTGGCAGTTGACGCAAATGATTTCTTATTTTGTATTTTCTCATTTACTTTTTCTCCTTTTTCCCTTCAGCTATGTATTTTTTTCTATCTTATTCTCATATTCTGTCTTTTCTTCCATCCATTTGCAATTTTCTTTCTTTTCTTTTTTCTCTCTAATGTCATGAAATGCTTACCCTGTTAATGAACTGCCTCACTGAATGGCAGGCTACAACAGCTCCTTGGCTTGTAAATGTTCACTTAGCCTAGAAAGTACACAATATGGGAATAGTGTCAATAAACAAATGAGAAGGATTATTTGTTCTTAGAGTTTATGATGACCCTGGCATTCAAGGGTTTTAATAACCTGCATCCAAGGTTTAGCAGTCTTGTTTTACCTCTTCAAATCTCTGTGTAGTCAACACTCTGTGTTCCTTTTTTGAGAACATGCTTTCATCCTCAAAGTCTATTGCACACACCTTGCCTCAAAATGCAAGCCCCACCCACATTCCTTATTCTAAAAAGTATTTCTTTTTTGTTTTGTTTGTTTGTTTGTTTTGAGACAGGGTTTTTCTGTAGCTTTGGAGATTGTCCTGGAATTAGCTCTTGTGGACCAGGTTGGCCTCAAACTCACAGAGATCCGCCTGCCTCTGCTCCTGAGTGCTGGAATTAAAGGCGTGTGCCACCACTACCAGGTTTAAAGAAAATTTCTTGTGTTCACAGGAAAACTGATTAGTTTTTCTTTTGGAGTCCCCTGAAATTCTATGCACTCTTCTGTCATTGTTTAATGTGATTTGTTTATTTTTCATATAGATTTTATTTGGTAGCCTGAAATAAAATGGGTTTCTTCTTGCTCCAAAGGATAGTACCCAAAAGAATGGTTCACATAGGTGAGATCAATAAATTCTCATTTAAAAATGCATAATGAAAAGATACTGCAGTTTTCTCATAAGAAATCTTTAATAGTCACACAACTCTCTCCTCAAAATCATAAGCACACACACACACACACACACACACTTACACACTTCTCAATTTGAAGATCACAAGATTTGTCAGAAATGGTACCAGAGTCAGATTCTGCTGAAAGTACGATGTCGAATGTTGATACAAGAGTTATCCATTCTGAATATGCCCATTTATGTGGCAGAAACTTGGTGTCTAATGGATGCCAAACACAGTGAAGAAATATAGCAATACATTCACACATACTTTTACAGTGATACTAGACAGAAGGGCTCACTACTCGTGCCAACTCTGAAACCTGGAAATGTTTACACTAAACATTAGATGGTTGCTTAGATCAGAGGCAATGTAAGCAAGTCATGAGAGCCAACACAATCATGAGAGAAAGAAGTGGTGCATGTAAGAAATCCTTGTCCTGCCTGAACTCCCTGCATTTCCTCTTGAAGTTTCATCTTAAAGTTCACAGTAGATTATTTAACACAGTACAGATAATTCTTAGTGTCTGTAGAAGGAATGAGCAAGTTAATGCGTGAGAATGAATGATGGTCTTCTCTGATAAATAACTGGAGTGCAAATTTATCAGTTTCAGAAATACAGTTCTGTGATTAACAATTCCACAATTGTGCCATCTCAATTAAATTGAGCGTCAGTGGTCTTGACAATAGTCTTTCCATTTTTATGCACTGTGCTGGCTGGGTCATTTGTTTCTCTGGGTACTTATGAACCTTAGAATCAGCAATAATGTTAAGGTAAGGAAAGGAATGTGAACACAGTGAAATGGAAAGGGCTGTGGACCTATATAAGGAGGTAAAACAGAGAGTATACCCGTGGCATTGAGGAGCTATTGGAAAAGCAACAGCAAATACGCAGAGTTGTGCTAGAGTGTCTGTCCACACACACCAGGAGATGGCCCTCTTGACCCCACCCAAACTCTTCCCAAATACTCGCAAATCAAATACTCCTCCCTGGTGTCTCCTTCCTTTTAAGCATATTGACTGAATACTTTCCCATTATGTGGGGACTCCAATCTAATACTGTCTTTCACCATTGTGCCCTAGCACTGAGTCCTGCATTAAGCATGCTTGCTCCATATCTAGACTAGAGGATTTGCCTTTCCTAATCCCATTTGAAAGGTAGAGTGGAAAGGAACTACAGGGCAAAAGGTTTTCTAAAACACCTAATAAAGATACTAATATGTATCTTTAAATTGTCTTTTTGAGAGCAGAATATGTTCCATGTAAGGACATGGTCTCAGAGCAATCAAGAACCAGGGATTATAGGTCACTGTTCATCACTGGCAGGGGTCTAGAATCCAGTTTGTGACTCGTTTCCTTCCAATTTGTGGCTTTGCCTTATTTTATTTTTACCTCTACTTTCTTATATCTCATCCTCAGAAAATACATAGCTTCTGGTAAAATCAGCAGGGCAAGACCTTTCAGTTAGAGCTTGTACTTTAAGCTCAAAAGAAAAGCCTTGCTTATCATACTTCCTATCACTTAAGTCCCAGTTTGATTCTCATTTCAACTTCACATTAAATGATGCAAAAAGCTAATTTACTTTATGGCTCGAATGAAGCTTTGTTGTGAAACGTCTTACATCTGGAACCTGAGATGCTAAATATTTAATGAATGCCTCATTTAGTGACACGTGAACCATGTACCACCATATGCGCTCTGTGCACCATTGTTGGGTACCACAAGACTCTATGCTGCTTATCCCAGCTTATTCTTGCCTGGCTGACAAGAATCAATGCTCTTTATGCACAACAGTAAACTCTTCAAGCAGCACAGGACTGTGTCTTACTAGCTATTCTTTATCTACTTGGAGCCTCAAATCCTTTGCCAGTTGTTTTCACCTGTACAGATTGAAAGGAAATTCTGTTGTAGAAAGAAACAGACCTTGAGACTAGTCACCTCCTTGGTGGGAAAGTGTAGAGATACACGGTGAGAAATCCAACCCAGAAAAAAGTGGGCAGGAATCCAATGTTGAAATTTGTTTTGTTTTGCTGTAGGACTGAAATATATTCAATATAACATCTATACATGAATATAATGTAATTTGATCAAATCCTCTCCCATTCAGTACCTCCCAATTCCTTTCCTACCCCCTACCATTTTTCTCTTCCAACTCCATCTCTTTCTCTCTCTCTTTCTCTCTCTGTGTTTTTCTCTCTGTGTTCCTTCCACTCCCTATCGACTTTACAACTGCAAGACTCTTAAGAGCATTCTCACCTGCAGAAGCTCCATCCATCTTCCTTATCTTTCATGGGTACAATTCACCTCTGATTTCCCATATTTAATTACATCTGAGATTTCTTGGCTCATCTATCTTCAGACAACATGTACACATGTTTGCAAAATTCTAAACATGAATAAAGAAATGGATGAGTTTTTCAGTCCGAGAGTTGTTTCATTATACCATCTCCTAAGTACTGCCATATAGTCTGCAGCTATCTAGGGATTAAATAGACTCATAGAGAGCCATCTCCAGCTCCAGTGATGTTGAAACAGTACTAAGTTTAAACCCCAGGTTCATCCCATGAAAGACTTGACTTTACACTAAGTCTTTAAGAATAGTTTGAGGGCAATGCTCTGGTTTTTAAAATATAAAGCCTACCAAACCTCAGAAAATGTTTGTAGAAGCATAGCATTTCCTATTGACTGACCTCATTTACCTTTAAGTCACAGAACAGTCATATGTGTTTAGGTGAAGTTTGTCATGGCATCTTCCTTTTTCTTGTGACTTCACATTCATTAAATGGCACTCTGTGGCTTACAAGGTCATGCCCTGCCCCTTACTCAATCTCAATTTCTTTTAAGATTTTTAAAAGAGAAAAGAGGGCCAGGTGGTTGTGGCATACTCCTTTAATCTCAGCACTCGGGAGGCAGAGGCAGATGGATCTCTGTGAGTTCGAGGCCAACTTGGTCTACAACTAGGACAGGCTGCAAAGTTACAGAGAAACCTTGTCTCGAAAAACCAAAATAAATAGATAAATAAATAAATAAATGAAATTACATCAAATTCTGGCAAAAATGTGGGAAAATTGGACAATGAGTGTTATTTAGGCTAATAAAAAAGTCTACAATCTAAAACAAAGTGCACCACAAATTGTTTTCGGTGAATGAGTTCAAACTTAGAGTTTCTCTAGTCATTTATCTTTTGTGGTATGTTTTAACTACTACTGGCAATTATGAAAATAGCCTGAATGTTTTTAAATTATTTATAAAGAATAATGTCTTGTGAGAGAGCCATGTCCATCATGAATTATATCATTCCTGGGCAGGTGGGCCTGGACTATGTAAGAATGTTAGCTTATGGTAGCAAGCAAGCAGGCAGTAATCCTCTGGTTTTTTTTCTGCTTCCAGCTCTTGACTTGAGTTCCTGCCTCAACTTCCCTGAAAGATGAATTGTGATCAGTCCTTGATACTTGAATGCTATAAATTATTTCTATATAGATTATTTATTTTGCTGCAATAATTTTTTTCTACAACTATCATATGACTAGATGGTCCTTAAATTTCAAATTTCAGTTAAAATATTACTTTTTAGAGAAGTCTTCTATGACCACCTAGCCAAGGTCATGTGCTTACTCACTGCCATCAAAATTCCAAGAAGATGTACATTGTTGTATATGATACCATCCCTTTGAATTCAGAACAGACTTATAGATAGAATAGAAAAGGTGTGTTATATGCTGCAAATCATAATTAGGGTTCATATCAATTGACTACAAATTAGTCAATTTTCCTGGCTGCACCTTACCTAATAAGGTGAACACTTTAAAAGTATGTTCTTCAGGTAAGAGGAACTACAGGCAACCCCTTTGTTTTGCTCTAGTCAGAACTTTACCAGAAACCAAATAACTAGTGCCCAGCTTCTTAGCTGCTTTTTGTTGCTCAGTTTTGATTAGACAAAATGAAAAATGAACATACCTGAATGCACTGTCATTTTCCAACCTGCATAATTTTATTTCTACCATCTTTAGAGTTCTTTTAAATAATCTTAATATGTTTTGTTTACTTCAGTTTCTAATGCTAAACTATTTGCTCCACCAAAAAGAAATTTCGATTGTCATTCTCCAAGGGAGATTTCAGCTGCTTTGGCTATCTTAGCAGAGACCAAATCTGTTTCTACTTTTCTGTTATAAAGAGGATCCAATAAACAGTATCATGTTGAGATTTCTTAGTGTGACAAAGTAATCTCTCCTTTGGTATTCTTCCGTTTTTTGAAATATGAGGGAACAAGAAAAGTCTTCGAAATGAAAGAATGATGAGGCAAAATTTCCCAATGAAATCAGAGGAATGCATCTCTGTTATTTTTCAAATAATGCAATTGTTTGTGAAAGCCACACATTTCAATGCAAAATTTTATTTTGCATAATAAAAAAGTTCTTTTGGCCTTTACCCACTCATGTTGTTGTGACCACATGTGGTCCTGATGCCAGAGCATTTCTCCTTTGTGTATTTTATGCCCCAAACAATGCTCATATCCCAGGCTTCCAAGAGATCTGGTTTATGAAGTCTTGTTTTTGTTATCCGACAAAGGTAATCAGCAATTGCTCATGCCAAGGAGGAGAGAGTGCTCCATAATTATCTTCTGTAAAAATTTTGACTGTTACATATTTTTTTTTTGCTGTCTTCTCTCCTTTACTGAAACAGTGAGGTACATTGACCTCTGCTACTAAACTATCATTGAGGCAGCAAATTTTCTTGGGTAAATTTATTTTAAACATGGACCTGTATCAATAATAATCTGTGAAAATCTTAGAACTAGAAAAGTTCTAATGGTAACATATTTGATAATTATTCAATTAATTGTGGCACAACTGGATCCTGTATTATGCCTATTTCTTTTTGTGGCTGTTAGTAACTATATTCATGTGGAAATTTACCTTTTAATCTGAGGCCTTTGATTACTAGATCATGTAAAATAAAAATATTCTGCCTTCAGAGTTAAAACAAGTAAAAGCCCTAAAATTCAAACTCTCCATTTAAATCAGTTTTGATAAAAACCAAATAGTCAATCTCAGCATTTCTACCTTGGCAAACATTTAGACAAAACTGTGGAAATATTAAGGTCCTTTCATAGAAATTAAAAGAGTATAGTCATTATATCATCCAGTGCCATATACCTTCCACCATTGTTCATTGGTTCTTAAAATTGTGTCCTTAGTATTTTGTTTTGCTCCAGATAGACCAATTTGCTGATGGAACAACAATGGAGATACTACACTAAATGCCCTTGGAGTTTTACTTTGAACAAAGATCAACATAACTATTAAGTAGCAAAGTATTTAAAATATAGTTTTGAACTCCCATTTTGGACTTTATCCAAATGATAATGAGAGCAGAGTATGTTCATGCTCAGATGTAATATTCAAATATGGGCAAAATCTTCACAAGGAAAACTATCCAATTCTGATGGTGGAAATAAATACTAAACAGAGAACTATCTAACCCATGTGCAAATGAAGACCCAATCCTCCTCATATGTCAGTTCTTCCTAACAATAATTCAAAATATTAATAATTACTTTAGGTATTAACAAAATTGTTATAAAGGTTTTTGGACCAGAAAAAGAATCACAGTAGCCAAAAGAATAAGGCAATGTAACAAAGTTGGAAGATTGAACCTACCTCAAGTCTGGCTTAATGCAAAACCAACCAGCAGTGTAAAATGATTAATGAATAATCAAATGAATCACAGAGCAGAAGACAATCGTGAGATCTCTCTCTCTCTCTCTCTCTCTCTCTCTCTCACACACACACACACACACACACTTATTTAGCATTAATCACATAACCAAAAGGAATTAATGGCAAAATAAGAATCTTCCCAGTAGTGATGAAATAAGCATGCATTTACAGTCATGATCAAAACTAGAACCCTCATACTGTTCATTAACTAAAATGAATCATAGATCTAGCTTTAAAATTTAAAACTATAATATTCCTAGATGATATAAAGAGAATTACTGGATAACCTTGACTGATGATTAGTTTTTAGATATAACAAATATTTTATCCATGAAAAATCTGTTAATGGATTTATTAAAATTTATTGTGTTTCTCTCTTCTTTTGAATGAGAACTGTTAAAAGGATAAAAATACAGTATTTATTTCTAGAAAATATTTGAAAATGACTTTGGGATGTCTGAAAGAAAGTGTTAACAAAATATGCAGTAGTTTGTAAAAATAACAATAATAAAGTAAACAACATTATACAAAAATATTTTTCACAAATGTTTCACTAAATAAGATATGACACTGACAAATACTCAGAGAGATGCTCACCTTGTGTGTGATCAAAGTCATGCCAATCAAGGCAACATCTGCTACCAATATATACATCCACTTAGAGTGGTCCAAATTCAGAGCACTGACAACAAATGACATCAATGATGTGGGATACAGGAACTCATTCATTGCTTGTGGGAATAGAATAAAGATTATAGCATCATTGGAAGATAGTGTGCCCATTTCTTCACAATACCAACAATTGCATCATCTTGCACCCCTCAAATCATCTTCTTTGATATATTCCCAAAGGACCAGAAAAACTTATTCTCACATAAATATCTTGGAAACAAATGTTTATAAAATCTAAACTCAAATTTCAAAAATGGTGACTGGAGAGACAGCTTAGCACTGAAGAGCACTTGTGGTTCTTGCAGAGAATTAGAATTTGGTTGCTAGAAACCCTATCTCATGTCTCAAAAACATCAGTAGTTCTAGCTTCCAGCTCCTGGATGCGGATCTAATGCCCTCTTCTGGTCTTCATGGGTACAGACAAATATTTACACATTGACATACACACATGCACATGGATAAAAATAAAATAAATTTTAAAAAATAACTACAAAATTCTGAAGTATGGATGTCATTAAAATATTAAGAAAGAAAGAAAGAAAGAAAGAAAGAAAGAAAGAAAGAAAGAAAGAAAGAAAGAAAGAAAGAAAGAAGGGAGGGAGGGAGGGAGGGAGGGAGGGAGGGAGGGAGGGAGGGAGGGAGGGAGGGAGGGACGGGGGGTGGGGGGAGAAGTGTATCCACACTTGGTATATACAGTCTTCATTAATAGTCAATCTAACAGAACCTATAATAACGTAGAAGATGGACCTTTGAATATGCCTGTGGAGGGACTGTCTCAATTATATTAATTGATGTGTGAACACTCATCATAATGTTGAATGGGATCATTTCATAGTCTGAACCCTAGAGAAGATGAGAGGAGGGAGGTGACATACTTTCGTCTCTATGTTTCATGACCGTAAATGTGGTGCGACCTGTTGCCGTCACCTTCCCAACATGACAGTTTATTCCCTGAACTGAGAACTGAAATACACCATTTCTCCTTTTGGTTGCTTGTGTCGAAGCATTTTATCACAGAAAAAGGAAAAGAAACCAGAATTGTTGAAAATGTGGATAAATTCTTCTCTTGCAAAACAGAAATATTGCATGATTGACTTTACTGGTGAGGAAAAATACAAAAATCACACGTGGTTGTACTTCATAAAGTAGTTTCTCTTGTCATTCATTTGGTGTTAATTACATCTTAATCTTTAAATTTTATCCCCAGGAAACAAGAGGTACATTACCCATTCATAGTTCTTTCCATTGTTTATTCCAAATTTCTACTGAAAAATTTTGGCTAAATTTAAACTTAAACTTGGATTTAAACCTGAGCAGAAGTTACACGTGGAAGATTTATTTGACTCACAGTCTCAGAAATCCCAGTCCATCATGATGGGGAAAGAAGTTGAATTCACTTCACTGTAGGGCAGAAAGCAAAGAGAGAGAAAGGAAATGGCCATAGTCATATGCAATGACCCACAAGAAGTAACTTTCTTCTGCTAGCTAGAACCTATCACCTAAAGTTTTAATAACTTTTCAAAATTAATGCCACCACCTAGGAACCTAGTAAATACCAAATGATGAACTTATGGCCTGTGTTTAATATTCAAACTATACCACCTAGGTAGAGAAAGCAATTGTCTTAGGAAGATGGCTTCAAGTACAACAGCATGAAATCAGGTCTAGCAGATAGCTTTCACATCTTCTAAAATGTTAATATTAGGATTTTAATGTAACTTCAAGTTTTAAGTAATGGTATTATTTCAGCGACAAAAAAAATCTCCTGATTATTGTCATTAGATTTTCATAATGGTCCTTTGTTTGTCCTCTGAAAAAAGTTTAGTTAGGAAAAGAAATTGAAATCCTTAGTGGAAAGGAGAAAACTGAACTAAGAGAGTCAGAAGTCCCAGAATGTAAACTTGGACTGCAAATAAGAATTAAGTAGGAAGAAGATATTTAAATCAAATGGAACTCAATGTATTCACAAATTCAAGATGGTTTGAATCTCTGATTACAATAATTTCCTTGGGGATATATAATATTTTCCTCATTGCCATGGGGGAAAAACACCTGGTGAAAGCAGTAAAATAGAAAGTATTTTGGTTAACAGGGGCAGCTCACTATAGTAAGTATAGTATGTTGGAAGATGGTGACTCCATCTACATTCATAAAGCAGAGAGAGAATTCTGGTGCTAATAATTTAATTAATTCATTTATTAATTCTATTTTAATCAGTCCTGGACTCTGGGTAGTGAGATGATATGTCTGCATTTAAAGTAGATTTCACCACCTCAGTTAACTTAGTTTAAAAATCCTTCACAGTCATATCCAGAAGTTTGTCTCCCAAGTAAATCCAGGTCTTGTCAAGTTGACAACCAATATTGCCGTGTTAGATCCATAAGGATGGAAATTACTAAGTCTTTAATATGAATAATAACATATACTTTCTTGAATTGCAGATATAAAATGAGATACGATGAAATTTGCTTCAACAAAATGTTGTTTACCTACCTTGCATGGATAACTTATCTTCTCCTTAGTTTCACTTCAGATTCAGGAATTAATTTTGTGGGAATTATGTGTTTTTGATAGATAATTAGTTTGAATCACGTAATTATTCTTTATTTCTGAGAACTATATTTAATTCTTTGCATTTTACTACATTAGCAAACATCTATTTTTCTGCTAGGCACTTTTGTTATTATATATACATTTATGAGACAGGGCATAAAAATGCTTTTGGAAAATACTTTTAGTTTGATAATCAGATAAGTGACAACCTTCATAAAACTTATATGATTATTAATTGTAAAGTTGGGTTGCCATTTTTTTTCTTTCTGAGCGACACATTTTTTCCATGACCTATAAGGCATGGCAACATCATAAAATAGATTTTCAAATATAACAGAGACCTGAAGAATCACTTTTTAGTAACCCTGTATGGAAGAAATGGCATTGAATATATAGGAGAAAGCTGCACACAATCATAGATAATCTAAAAATGTTCTACAACCTAGTAATTGTTCACAAGGCCAGTTAAGAAATTTCCTTTAGACTTTTCTTGCATTCTTTAACCAAACACTTTCTTTTGAGATTTCTGCTCAGCTTTCGTACCTGGGGAAAATGTCTTCAAATCTCAGGTCTGTATCTGATACCCACTTTTTATATGCAAACATATAGAGCAGATTTCATGTAGAATATTTTTAGTGCCATTTTACATGTTTGCAACTTAATATTTAAACACATTATTTTTGCAATGCTTGCACCTCTACCAAACTCTATTCTCCAACAGAGCAAGGCACAGGCAGATCATTATTACTCTGGTGCCAAACGCAAATTTTGACTCATAATGTATGCTCAATAAATATTTATTGAAACAGTCATAAATGACATGCCATTTGAAAAATGACATATGGGAAATATCCAACAACTTTGATAGTTTCCAGAAAAATGCCTCTGATGGTGTGTGTCAAATTCATGGTCTTTAGAGTCCTTGCAATCTTCAGCTCATTCCCAAGTGTAAGTTTTCCTGGATTTTTATAGCCATATCACCAAACAACCATGTATATTCATGTCAGAGAGAGAGAGAGAGAGAGAGAGAGAGAGAGAGAGAATCAATACGAAGCAGAGATTAACATCTTGAAAGTATGAAAGAAGGAAAGCAAATCCCTGGTGAAGCCAAAGGATTAAAGCACTGAAATGTAAAATATGGGGACAAATTACATAATAGTCATTCTCACTCATACTTGACCCTGTGTAATTTTTAAGCACAAAATCATAGAGACACATACTGACATCCTTGTTATTTTGTATTCAGAGATGCATGCTCCTTCTCTGATTGAAGCATATCATAGCTATGTAAGAGTATTATAATTATTAACTCAAAATATTAAAATGAAGTTAATAATGACACATGAAGTCCTTAGTATATGAGCAAGTACATTTACTAAAATATGTATTAACTCTTTAATGTTTACAAAATTATTACTATGTGGACACATCACCTATTACCATAAGGAAGGGCACTGAGTCTAAAATAAATGAATTTGGACTAGCATCTCACAAGCTTTTGGTCTACTACCATAAATCTCTTTATTCATTTAGCACTTGCATGGAAGTGGAGAGATATCAATAGGAGAGTCAGTTTCTATGAATATAGAAATATATGGAGTTCAGATGCCTTGTATCAAGTTATGGAGCAGCAAAACCATCTCATGGTTGACCCACCATCTCATTTCATGAATATATTTCTAACAAAAAGATTTTTAACATCTTACTTAAGCCTTCATAGGATGAGCCAAGTGTTATTACCGGATATTACATGTTGCTCTAACAAAGATATCACTCCTGAAATAGCATCTATGTAGCATGTTGTGGTTGGTCAATGTGTTAAGTTGAAGTAAGCAGAACTAAACAATAGCTATGCAGGAAAGAAAAACACTCAAAAGAAAGATCATGTCTTGTCATAATGACAGTAGAAAAAAGGCATCATTTTTCTGAGAGTCAACTACAGAATCTGCTGTACGGCTTGTGTCTCAGGATCTCTGTATTTCAAGTTTATGTATTTAAAGCTAGCATCACCCAAGGACAGCTCTGTCTTAGGATAAATTCAAATCAAGATCCTAAGACTAACGTTGAAAACCACAGTGTTTGAATTTACAATGAGTATATTGTCACACAACCAAAGAGTTCATGTAAGCAATTTATTTTCTCCGTGTAGTCAAGATAAACAGGATGCCAAAACATAATGAGAAGCTACTGCACAGTTTCATGAGAACTTGACATATTCAAAGTCTATAAAATCAGCCCCTTGTGTCCCTGTAGGCAGATGTGCAGGCAAAGCCAAATCTTAATCAGAAGGTTGCTTCATAGACATGGAATCAGATGCAGGGCGTTTGGTGATTCATAGGTCAAACGGTACAGCTCCCCACACGGTGCGCTTGCCAATGAGAGCAAATATGCTATAGTAGAGTTTTGCCTAAGATTGATGTCAGAGTGGTAAAGCCATCTTGTCCAGATCTGAAGTAGCTTTATTGTGAGGACTAGAAAAAAATTAAAAACCATAGATAAAGGCTCAGGCTTGCTCTCTCCTTCTGCTATTTGTTGGTTCCCACTGTTTGTTTCTGTTTGCTGGCCTCTTTAGTTGGGTTCTATCTTTTTATCCACTTATTCTATGTTTATATCTGTTACTTAATTATTTAGAACTCATTTGTCATGTTTTTGTTCTAGTTAGACACAATTGGCCTGTTGCTTAGTTCTGGAAGGGAAATCTTGATTCAATAATTCCTTCATTTTTGGGTCATCGTTATAAAAGGTCCCAGAACCTCACAATAGAGTACAGATTTCCAAATATTAATTTTTTAAAAAAGAGAACTGTTAAATTTTCTGGTAATTACTAACCAGAGCTTACTCAAGACTTCCTTGTCAACTTTAAATTTTAATTAAATTTCTTTCTGGTTTTGTTAAAGTATTCAACCATGTTTTATTTTCTAATTTAGTACTTTTTACTTCTATGTAGTGCACACTTTGGTCTTCAAGTGACTTAAGTGTTTTAGGTAGTCACTTCAACACACAGAACATCATCTCCCAAAGATAGCATCAATGCATTTTTAATCACTTCAACACATAGGAAAACATCTTCCAAAGATAGCGTCAATGCATTTTTAAATAACTGACACAAAATTAATAAGAATACAAGTTAAATTGTATTAAATTGTTTATGTCCATAGTCCCCAAAAGAAGCTAACCCTGCTTTATATATCCTGCTATCAATATGTATTAGTCCCTACACCTCACTTTATACACAACGTTGTCACATTCCTTTCATGACAATAAAACCAATCACATTAGCCATCAACAGTGCTTTGGAGACACGGTAGTACTGGTTCACACATGAATTCACAGAGACTGTGATGGTCTTCACAGGACCTGCACAGATACAAGCCAGATGGGGTCCCAAAGTAGAGAGAATGGAGTGAAGACAGGGTCTCAACTCTAACCAAGAAACTATCTGTAATGGAGACACATTGGCAATTGGGAAAAAAAATATCAGTATTCTCCAATGAAATCTCACTGAGAATTTCAATGACACTCCAGAACAAGCCCCAGGCCCAGGAGTAGCTGGCCAACATAGAAAAATAATATGTTGAATTTTTTTATTTATTTGCTTAGTGTTTATTAATTTGTTAGACTATAGAGTTCATGAAGGCAAGATTAGTGCTTTCTTAATCTTTTTTTAATAAGAGGAAGAAACAATTCTATGCCTGAGGTTCATAATTTACTCACCTGAATATTCTTTGAATGAGTCAAGAAACTTAGAATTTCAGGGGATTTCTAAGAAACACTATTTTATCATTTTATGAAATATATGGAAAAACTAATAAAATGTAGAACATTATCATATCAGTGCTTAATGCTTTATTAGGTAAATTATTCCCATACATAGTTGTTTAGTAATATAGATTTACATTATAAGTGACTTGGATTTTTCAAAAATATTATCATACAGGGTTATAAAATTTAATTGGAGGATGAGAATATAAGGGGAAATAAACTATGACTAATCTTCTAGTCTTTTCAAAAACCAACTCTCAGAATGCCTGGGATTAGACAAAGAATTTCAGGTAATGAGGGGTATTATCAAATCTATTTTCACAGCAGGCAACAGGAAAACAGACAAAGGAAATTCAGTGGGAAACCTTCTGCACAGATTTGCTGTCAGCTGGGAACGAGGAATAGGGACAACACTTGTCTTATATTTATGTGGCTGTTATAAAGGAGAGAAGGAGAATACGATAAGGGCAAGGCAGAGACCAAGATGGATGCAGAGGACCACACTTTGTTCTTCTTGTTGCCTACTCCTGAGACCTCTCACCAGTTAGGACTGACTGTGTGCAGTGATGCCAGGTCCTTTTGAAGCAGTGGCCTTGGCAGACCTGCGTTGCCCCTCTGATCTCTGCTTCATAGGTAATAGTGAAAAACACTAACAGCAGTAACATCCATAAATGGAAAACTTGCCCTTTGACATATACGTTGTCTATTGAAGTTCTCACAGCAAACCTTTAAAGGACTACTACCCACAGTTTGCAGATGAAAAGGCAAAACAAAGACCAACAGGTCTAACAAGACTGTTCGTAGAGTAAAAAATTAGAGACTAGTAACTCACACTATGAGTTCCCTTGAAGCTATGCTTCATGTTTAACCCTAGAAAGAAATCCATAAAGTGAAGATTAAATTTGAAAATGATAAGTTAGTTTCTCTTTACAACACCTGGGGTTACATAGCATCCAGCAACAACTCTGTTTAGATCAGCGTTTACGCAGCTGAACACTTGATGACAGAAGAACACCTGACCACAAACAAGCGGTCACTTTAATCTTTGTAGGGTCAAAATACAATTTGCTGACAATATTCTTCTCACTTTCTTGGTCTTAGCATTTTAATGTATAAAGTACTTTAAGTAAATATAATTATAAAATATTGTGATACTGTCTATAAATTATTTGGTCTGATTAGATATTTGGTAAAAAATACATATATTCATCTTATACAAACAGAGATGAGTTTTTTAATTTTAACTTTCTATCTAAGAAAGGTTTCAAGATATAAGAGGCAGGGAAATCGTCAATTCAATCTTCTTTCAGATGTTTGGGCTTAGAGAGAGCCAGTGCTCTTTTGCCAGCTGGATGGCAGTTGGATTGGAGAAAGGATAATTCCCATCAAGAAACTTGAGTAAGTCATCACTGTAGCCTTCAAGACAAAATAGGAGAGAGATCTCTAATCCTAAAGCTTTAGAGAGAGAAAAGTGCTTCTGCTCAGAGAAGGTACAGGACATTGCAGACCTGATGTCTTAAAAGAGATTATGAAGATTTGCACAATGAGGCACAGTTAGTGCCTCTCTAGAAATCAACAGACAATTACTATTTTACTGCTTTAGTATATGTATGTAAGTCTTTATCTGCTTTTTAGCATATTTGTCCAAACCAGAGCAACCTATTCCAATTTACCCAGGGCATCATCTTAATGGGACTTTTTAGCTCAAGATACAAAACATGCCACCAATATCCTGGAATGCAGATCTCCTTTCTTTTTCAGATATGGTTCACATTTTTCTTCACACTTGATACTTACATTCTTTCTTTTTTTTTTTTTTTGCAACAAAATACCCAAGAAAAGCATCTAAAGGGAGAAAAAATGGCTCATGATTTCAACTTTTAGTCTGTTATAACTGAGTGGCTCTATTGTTTCTAGACCCAGAATGAGGCAAATATCCATTTTGTCTATAGGGTATAGAAGAGGAAGGATGCTCACCTTGAGGTGGCCTGGAAGCAGAGAGGGGCAGAAGGAAAGTCTGAGTTTCCGGTACTTCCTTAAAAAAGCATATCTTCAATGTTCTACATCCTCTAGCTGGCATTCATATCCCCTACCTCCCAACAATTTATGTTATGAATCGCTGAATGGATTGATCCCCTGGTGAAACCATTTTATGATCAATCATATCTCAGTGATTGGATCCAGCAGATGTAGATCAGGATTTTTAACAACAGAAACCTTTCACAGGGCATTTCAGAGAAAAACCCTAACAGAATTCCAGTTCTCTAAGAGAGAGATCTAGTTTTGTAATTCTTAGACAAGTTGCTGGGAGCTAAAGTCCTAACCTGGCTCTTTGCCTAATGCTGGGGGCAGATTTACCCAGTCACAGATTCCTTTTAATACCTTCCAGCTGCTTGGATCCCTATCTCTTGGTCTAGATTTCCATGCCCTTGACAGCTTTCTTTAGATATGTCCACTGTCATCCTTCTCATAATGAATGCTTTTGACTACTCTTGTGTCGGTACCCTTTCCTTTGGAGGTTATGTTGGACTGAACAGACTTCCACCTAGGTCCGATGTGTTTCCTGCACTCAGCTTTTCCTGAGACTTTCTGTTTACCTCATTCTATTTCATCACTGAATCTTGAGCAGACACATCACACAAAGGACCTCATAAATCCAAACTATTGAATATGCAGACAGATACTGAACTCTGGTCAGTGCGTGTGCTTGCACAATCCCACATGCCAAGAGTACTGCTGGCACACTCTCTTCAGCAAGGGTTCTTCTTCCTGGAAATAATCACAAACAGAAGTATTACATTTTGCAACACCCTGGGAAACCACTTGAATTATTCTGTGAGAGCAAGGAAGATATCAAGTATCAGTCCTGGAAACAATTCTTGTTGGGAAAAAAAGATTAAAACAAAACACCTCTGTGTTATCTTCATCACAGCAGTCTCTTCCCCTATATCTAAGAAGAAAGAAGCATCCTTGTGTTGCATTGCACGTTTAGATAGCTCCTATTTATATTTATTGCTCAAATTGTGAAGACCAATGAGAAATAGCAGTGCTTACTCACTAGGCTTCTTTAATAACAGGATAAATTCTCAAGGCAAATTTCTAATCCTGTTTATCAGACCCTTGGCAATCCCAGAACTGGAGACTGCATTCATTTCATTGTGTTCATTTTAGCCCCTGAAATCTCCCTTTGCCTAAAACATTCAACATTAAGATAACAGCTACCAATTAGTGTATTTGCATGTGTGAACATATGTGTAGCTATGGCTATACATTTTGCATTTATTCAAATTTATCTTTTATACATTTTACAAAGTATGTTTTTGCACCTAACATTTCCTTACTTCCCCTTTTAACACAGAAGGAGTCGAAAGTGACTTGATAGAAACATATAGACAAATGGAGTACCAGAAACAGATTTTGTGCCCAACCTTCCTGCCTATCTCCAGAGATCTCTTTCTCCAAGCTCAGCTCTTAACCACCATTCCTTTCCCATGTTATTTATAAAAAAGAGTATTTTATAGTTAACATATATACTTAAAAGAATGACACAAATCAAAGCTCCTCCAAAGCCTCCCACACAGTAAATTATGATGCTTGTCTTTCACATATCATTGAAAAAATATTATTCACACTGAAGATAACTTCACTCTGGGAAGGAAATGTGTATCATCTTTCTTCACCTGAACTAGGGAAGTGGTGACAGAAATGTTAGTATATCTTTGAAAAGGAGTACAGTTATTTTCTTCCTTTGTTCACTGAGATAGAACAGTGTCACTGGCCATCTCTGAAGTAATAGCCGTTGCCACAGGACTTGGACGTATACAGTAACCATAGGAGAGACTCACACTCATGCTGCTTGCTGTCTAGTAGTGAAAGCTGCAAATGCATTTAGCAGATTTAAAGAATCATGTGCTTGCCAGGCAGTGGTGGCGCGCACCTTTAATCCCAGCACTCAGCAGGCAGAAGCAGGCAGATCTCTGTGAGTTCAAGGTCAGCCTGGTCTACAAGAGCTACTTCTAGGACAGGCTCCAACGCTACAGAAAAACCTGTCTTGAAACCACCCCCTCATAAAAAAGGAAAGAATTGTGTGCTTTAGCAAGGGAAAATGTCACTCTACTACTGGAGCCATAAAATCCTTTGTGGAACCAACGTATATAAATAGGAGCTACAGGAAAAAATATTTATTTGCTAGGTGAAGGTGCTAGACTGAAAGAAAGATTAAAAAGTGAATCTACAAAGAATATTCTGTGACTGGTATGAAAGCTGTATGAGATCTGTGCTATGAGGAATCACAGACATCATCCTGAGATTTTTCTACTTATTCCAATGGGGAAGAAGTAAAGTAGGAAACTCTCCAATATATACAAATAAAACACAGAAAGACCTCCTGCAATCAGATGTCCATCTACCTAAACTAGATATCAAAAATGTGAATCACGAGATAAAGTTTTTGACTGGAGTAATTTCCCTGAGGCTCGATATCAGGAATCAAGCTAAGGGAACACAAAAGGGAGACAGAGAAAGAAAAATGTCATTGTGGATGTCAGATGTATGTGGTGACATCCATCGTGGTCAAGTTGGGAAACACCAGGAGTTAGATTGCCCTCCCGGGCAGGAGGATTCCGAGGCTTTGCTGCCCACACTCTGTTCTCCATCTATTCTACCTTCAACCCTGAAAGTACCAGGCTTTCCCTCTGCAGCTTATGCTTTGACCCTCCGCAGTTCCTCATCAGATGGAGGGCTGAAGCAAATTTAGCTAGCGTAGGGAACCATGTCCAGGCAAACTCTTAGGTGGGCCGATTTGATAGAAGTGGGATCATTTTTCTTCTCCGAAAATGTAAAACAGCCTGTTCTTTCTGGGAGGCACCACTGGAGACCCCCTGGGAAGGTGCCATGAATTTTAAGTCATTAGGGTTTTGCCCCTTGTCATCTCCTTCAGTGAGCCTGCCTCCATGGTAAATCTGAAACATGCCCGGAATCGCATCAGCCATGATGGAGTCCTGCTGCTTCCGAGAGGGCAGGCTTTTAAAAGCTGGGGCTTTCTAATTGCAGTCAATGGGTTTCCTTTGAACGCTTATAGAGCTGCAGAGAGCAAACAGTGTGGTTGTTATTTGTCCTTTCTGGAAACTAACGCATGAAAAAGCAAGGTCTACCTTCTAAGACTTCCATCCCTTTCTGCGGCTCAAGATTGCAAATGACATTCTGGTGTGGGATGCATTAAGAGCCTTTGTGTCTCCTATCAGCCAGAGGCCTGTTTAGTGTACACTCGGGCGGTCCTCATTATGAGGAGTAATAGGCAACATGTTTCCTTAAGATTTGTTATCTTTTCTCACTCAGCCCCAGCCAGTGTGTCTCCTGGGCATTTTCTGGGTCTTGCTTTGGTACAATAATGTGGAAGGCAAGATAGTGGAGTGGCGTTTGTTACAAGATTCCCAGATGCAAGCTTGACATCAGCTGGGAATTTGGGAAATTTCTTTGAACATAATTAAATGCAATCGCCAGTTTTCCCTCAGTCTTCCCTCATTAGAGAAAGGAAAGAGTCTAAGGTGAAATCTATGTGGGAAAATGCTGAACAATATGAGCTAATTCAGCCTCAATTTACACATATATCTCTGCTGGAAAACAAACCCTGAATCATTATTTTCTTATCTCTGCAATCTCTCCTCCCTCTCTCCTTCCCTCCCTCTCTTCCTTCTTCCCTTTCCCTTTTCTCCTTATTGGAGGAAGCATGCCTACTAAATGGTTCAAGAGAATTAAGAATGAACCTCCTAGCCTTTTTTCTTTATTTTCCTTCCTTCCTCTCCCTCACTCTCTCTTTCAGCACATTTTATTATTTATTCAATAAAGCAAAAGGACAGGCATCTGCCTTAAAATGAATTTTAAATTATCATTTAAATTATACCCAGAAAACACAGCAAGCACACTGAGTGGAGACAATGGTGGTGGTAAATGTGCCTGGGTATAATGCTCTTCCCTGCCCTGGTGTTCCTAAGAATTTTTCTCTTGGTTTCCTTTGCTTATCTATAAAGTGGTGACTGTGACATTTAATCACAAGATTATTGTGATATATGAAGAATGGAAGGCCTAGCATGTAGGTCAACATATGATAACCGCTTATTTTCCACTTGTCTTAGATAATCCTTTGAAAGGGGTTAAGCAGTTCTTGTACTGGAAATAATTTAGTGTTAAGTAAATATATAACCGTCTGCGACAAGAATAAACTGGACACAGGCTCACAAAATATGATAGCTCCAGAGTGATAGGAACCCCCTGTCTACAGAGAGTAGCAGCTAAACAATCTTAAGTAGTACACCGTTGTGGTACAACCAATTTGGGGTTGAGGGTTAGCTGAAACTGGAGTCTCTGAAGGCTTCCTTTCTTCTATTCTGTTTGATCTAGCATCCCATAGAGTCAATTCCCAAGGTGCTCTCATCGTGGCCTCTGTTACTCCAGATCCAAGTACCGTCCTTGCTGCTTTTCATCCTAGTAATTCTTTGAAACAGGGTCCTACTATGCTGCCTTGGTTGGCTTTAAGTTCCCAAGGAAGCCCATTAAAGCCCTTGTGGAATGACATCACCTCGGTGTCACCTGAGTATTGATTGCAGTTTTGAGATTGGAATAGCCATGATTACCCACAAGAAACCCTTAGAAGATTGGACCTGTTACCCACATGGAAAGGGAACAGAGTTCATGAGATGAAACCTAAAGTAACTCATGGGCTGCCTTCCCTCCCCGAGGACATACAAGGGGTTAATAATTGCTGCTGGGTGAGGGGTGCTGTTCGATGGTGCAACTATTATTATTTCCCCATGTTCCTATAAGTATTGCCTTATCTCTCTCAAGTTCCTGTAAGAAACCCATATAAAGTCATTAGATTGCGAAGCTACACTTGGATGGAATGATTCCTTTGACTTACAGAGCCTTCTACATCTGGGTGAATAGAAATGAACATCTGGAAAAACTAATACAGTGATGGCTTGGTCCTCATGAGCTTCTGTCCCCTCTTTCTTGGGTGCTGAGATGATAGGCATGCTATAGCAACCGCATATGCCACCAGTAAAACTGACACACACTTCTCTGGCCAGGCTACAAGTTTCTCAGTCTTTCCAGTCTAAATGTTGCCACTGATTTCTTGTTGACCCTCTGGGTTAAATCCTCACATCGCAACCCGGGCGTTTAACGTTTGCCACCTGAAAGTCTGTGAAACGATTTACCTGCAAGCTAAGATATCCCTTTACCTTTTGATTCAGCCACACACTCTTAAGGAAGAGACAGAATGAACACAGACCTTTGTCAGAAGACAGCAGAACAGTTTTAATGCTACATTTTTTTCAATTTCCAGCTAAAGTCTCATAAACATAACCTTTGTGAGGCACATGCCCCCAAGTTCTCAGAGTTCTACTCACTTCCCAGTATGTTCCAAGCTTCTCCCATAGTTGTTGAAATGACTCCCATGGAATATTTTCCAATGCTTCTGTCCTTATATAATCGCATCAATTCTGACACTGCCAATTCTCCGTGATAGGCTTCCAATGCTTTGAGAAAATCATCTTAAAAGAGGAAAAGCATGTTAAAAGGAGGAAATGTTTGTTTTACCACCTTCTTTTGGAAGTTTTAGCCCTAGGTCTCCTCTGTATTTTCATACTTCTGGGCCTATAACCAAACATTGTAATTTGGTGTGAGGGTGGGATGAAGGAAGGCTGCTGAGAGAGATAGAGTGAAAAGGAGAAAGAGAGGGGAAGAGAAGAGGGAGGAAGGGAGGGAGATAAAGAAGGAGAGAGGGAGGGAGGGAGGGAAGGAGGGAGGGAGAGAGAGAGAGAGAGAGAGAGAGAGAGAGAGAGAGAGAGGACTGTACCATTGACTGTCAGACCCCCCCCCCGCCCAGTAATCTACTTTTTCCCATATGGGTCCTCATACCCTAACATTTCTACCACTTCTAAACAGTGCCACCACCTGAGACCAAACCCTTGGAGGATGAGCAATTGATGAGGTTCTAGAGTCAAACTAATAGCCTTGTAAATAACCTAATCTCCAATATGTTCCTTCTTATTTCTTCCTTCCTGTATAGTTCTCTTTGTAGCTTTCTGACATGGTAGGAATGCTGCAATTAAATTATTTCAACTTCCTTAAAAATTCAGAAAAACTTCACAGTCTGATAGGAGTGGACAAAGCTGGGGTGTGAAAAGTGCACAGGACTATTTACACAGGAAGAGGTGGCTGTCTGAGGGCTTAGTTTTGGAAGCCACTTCCTCTAGATTTGCTGATTTCTTGGCAGAGTGATCATTGTTAGAAATGGTATTTAGTTTCACATCAATAGATTTATTGTAATTAAAATTAATGAAAGCATTTAGGGGATTTTATGAGCCTTGGTTTTGGCATAAGATCTATGACAATAAGGAAAAGGCTGTTAGGTTGACAGATAGACCATATGCCTAGAAATATTATCCAGAATGCAAGACTTTTGGCAGTGCAAACAAAGGCATTCAAATCTCTTGCTGAAGGATATTCCAATAAAGTGAATCTGGGTTGCCAAACCATTATGCAAAGCCAAAACACAGGTACATTACACAGGCTATTGGTTATTGAACTGTAAAATATGAATTTTAAAACCACCTCTACAAAGGTTATCATTATTGTATTTACTTTAATGTGAAATTAAAGTTATCATTGTCTATTTCTGTCTAAGAAATAGACGCAAACTTAAGACACTGACAACACAAATTTATCAATCCACAGATTCCATGATCAGGACTCTGAGCCCAGATTCCATGGGTTTTCTACAAGGCTGTAACCAGGGTTCCAACCGGGCTGTGTTCTCATCTGCAGGTCTGACTGGAGAAGACTTACTCTCCAAGCTCACACAGGTTGTTATGCAGTCAATTGCCTTCACCTATTCCTAGCTGTAAATTAAAGCCCAACTTTAGTCACTACAGAATGCCCAAGGTTCCTTGACATACCAAAATTTCCAGAATGACTTTGGAATTTGTTGAGCTGTCCTCTAAGGGCTTTTGGCTGGTAAAATGGAGTTGCACAGGAAGTGATAAATTTTTCCATCTCCTCCATCGTACTGTGTCACGTAGAAGATGATCACCGTTCCTTCTCAAAATAAAAAGGAAGTTATGAACTATGAACTAATTAGCTCTGCTTAATAAATATGTAATGCCAAGCTTGGCATCATATTTTTAATCTAACTTCTTCCTTGGTTATCAATTTGATTGTCTTCAATCATAACTTTTTCCCATTTAATTGGGTGTTTTAATTATTTTAGAAAAATAAGTAAAACTTATGACATTGGAATATTGAGCTATAAGTTGAAAATATTTCCACTTTAAGTATTTGTCATTTAATTTTGTATTTGTGTTTATTTTACAGCAAAAATTAATTAAACATTTGTGAAGCTAAATATTTGCTTTGTGGATTTGAATAGCTGTATTTTCTGACTGAGGGAGAAAAAAAGTATCCATGCAATAAAATAAAGAAGGAAATACATTTGTTCATTAGTCAGTAATGATAACAATCAAAGTAGCCACATCAAATGTAATTTAAATAATGATGTATTATGCATAAGCTGTATAGTATTGCCCTTCACATGGATATGACAGTTCATAGTCAATGTGTGTATAATTATGTGTATATAATTCCCAGTGTCATCATGTACTCATGTACACATACCCACAGGACTCAACTCTAAAATTTATTAATGCAAATTCAACTCTTCTCCGATTCGGAATCAAGAGGCTGAATGTGTTAAGTAGTTTTAAGACACACTCTTGCACCATTCCCTTTCAGTGATGTATTAAAGAAGCATTGGAGACTACTCGGAATGATTCAATTATTTTGGGAGACCATGTGAGGGCTACTGTGAGGAACGTCTGTGAGTGTGATACCCACATGCTGATACTGAAGCAGAGTCTCCCATTCCAGACAGGCATTTTTATGCTTGCTTTTTATTGATGGATTTGTTTCTTTTTTCTTGAATAATGTCTATCAAGAATATATGCCTTTGCTGAAGAAACTCTACCTAACTATTCCCTGCAGAACAGGCCACATGTAAAGGATAGTTTTCAGTACTTTTCTTTATACAGAATTAGTTTGTCAAATTGTGTTCTCATGAAGGATGAAAATTTGTTTGTTTCTTCAAATTTTACTTATATGAATAAAATTTGGCTTATATTCTGGAGTATAGAAAGAATAAATATCTTTGCTATGTTTATCATACTGTGGCAGAAACCTTTACAGTGGCTAATGCTTTCTATTGGCAATAGTCAAGGCTAAGTCTCCTCTCAGAGTAATTTAGATTTAAAGACTAGCAGAGGACAATGATCATTGCCCATCATAATTATTACTAATTTTAGTAATTGGATAGAGCTGATGATCAACATGTGCTTTAGATTATTGCTCTTCACACATTTTTAGAGCTATTGATGTTTGTCTTTCTACAATAAAATAAAGCATGAAGGAAGCTTGCTGTCACTTGCCTACAAGATAAGACTCAAATGAGGAACCACTGGGAAGGACCTTGTCACACTTCGTTTATATTCTAAGGAAATGCAAATTAAGAGTTTAGTTAATAGTGATGCAACAATGCTGGTTCACTCCTTGTAACAGAGGTACAACAGCAAAGTAAGATTGTAACAACCAAGAAGCTGCGTGTATATACATTTCTTAATAATAGACTACTTTCAGAATCAGGCCAAGACTTAGAACAAGGTACTTCTTTTAACACTTCCAAACTGCCAGTTTTGTTCATTTATTTATTCCTTCCTTCCTTCATTCATTTAATCACCCAAACAAATCTCACTGAATGGCAGCTTTGCCATACACCATAAGCCAGACCCTGTGTACACAGGAGAGCTAGGTTCATAAGTTCTCACAGAATTTACTCAGATCTTTCCTAATTTCTTTTCCTGCGAACAAAAATTGTTGGTTCACTCTGATCTGTCCTTGCTTTTATTCTATTAGGATCATTATGAAAACATTTACAGGTAAAAAACTAAGTTTTTCACAGGCGTGTAGACTGAACCATACATCCCCTTAACAGGCTTATCTATTAGATTTCTTCTTGCCAAAATAAATGGATATAGACCTCAAGGGGCCATTCTTACTCAATAGTAAAACACAGAAGTTATTGTAGGAGATGAAAATGTATTGCAAACGGAAGAGAAGAGCCCTGGAGCAGGGTACGAGTCACTGCAGGCCTTCGGTGCCGAGCAGCTGGTAACAGGCATGTTGCTGGGAGCATTGAAGCTAGAGAGGCACCCCTGAAACTTGGTGGATTCTAAACAAAGAGCCCAGGTTTTTAAAAGACAAAGTGAAAACTGAACCTTAAGAAATTTAGACTAAAGGACCGATAATTCTGTGCAATCTTTGCTATATCATCTAACCCATGAAAACAGCTATGCCACTCCCAAAACAAATGAGACATCTATGTAGTGGAATATGGACAAGAGAAGTTCACAGGGTTGAATTCTTTCAGTGAGAAATATGAAGTTGTTTCTGCTGTATATGTCTTATGCTTCTTTTTTAATATATACACTGGCAGGCACACACACACACCATGTACCAAACTTTCTAGAGCTCACAATCACTCGAAATTTAATCAGTCTAGAATAAGTAATAAAATCATTCTTTTGAATAATGTGTGTGTGTGCGGTACATGGTACATGTGTGTGCTTTGTGTGTGTGCATGCATACATGTTTCCAAGTATGTATGAGCCTGTATGGTTATGAATGTGGCTTCTTTAAAACCCTATTTAGTTGTGGCAGATAATGATGCCCTATATGGTTTTGAATGTTTTCTTACAATAAGTATCATCATGTGTGGAGATTATCATTCACACTTGGAATGAATTATTAATGAATTCATATAAGTTCATAAACTGCCCACTAATTGTAGTTTGATAGCCTTGGATACATATTCAAACTCACATGCCCAACATGTATAGCCTAGATTGTGGTCATTAGAGTAGGCAGACTTCACTGATCCTGTCTCCTTTGGAATGAAGCTTTATCTAATCAGCCAGCTTTGCGGAGTGGGTAGGGGATTTGACAGCATCATAGTTTTCTTGCCACTGCCCCCAGAATCTCCTTGGTGACAGTCTCTTGACCCACAGGCACATGTTAAAGTATATCTAGGATATGCAATAAAGACAGAAGTTGCTTTCTCAGCAAGGATCATGGAAATTTCATGTTTAGTTTTGTTTTCTTTTTATCTAAACTGATTATAGCAATTTACACTTCTGCTGACCATGGATGATTTTCCCCACTGCTCAGATATTCTTAGCACACTACATAGTGTAGGTCCACCATTCTGCAAATTCAAAATGTCTGCACTGCTTGCATCATGACTTTAATTGTATTTTTCTGATTATACAGTTCCATATTCACATCTAGAAATCCCCTGCTCTGTGCTATCTTTTCTTCATCTACCCATATCTGCTTACATTTTGAGGATTTTTATATATACTTATATTAGAATTTTGGTAATAAAAGACCCAGCATTTTGACTGGTCAGTCAATATATGTCATTTGTGTGTGTTAATCGGGCTTATTCAAGGAGGATAGAGTAAAGCCTCCCAAAGCCCTAATATTTTGGAATAGAAACTGGAGGCATTTCCATAGATTGATTCAAAACAAATAATCATAGTATCTTACTGCAGACATTTTTCACTGACTGTGCTTACTACCCAAACTGTAAGTTCTATGGAAGTGTTTCTAGACATATTTGCATTGAATTGGTCAGTGAAATCCGACAAACATTCACAACTTGTTTTCAAAGTAAATGATGTTGGTTACAACTATCGTGCTGGAATTTGGATTCAATTCCAAGAAAGTAAGAATATAGAACTAAACAATGTTTGACTCTAAACAAATTCAGCCAATCTTTTTAATCCCCTCCACACCTGAGATTAATGCAAAATTTAAAAATCATGCATATCTGTCTCCTTAAGTACTCCTTTTTGATGTGGAGCACACAGAGTGAATCAGTATATAAATTCTTACTTTGGGCAAGAAGCACAGTAGCTACTGACATGGACATATGTGATGAAGGGGAAGAATACGCATGCCGATTCCTGTCTCTGCTTTCATAACCTTACTGGGAGAAAAGATAATAAATAGTTGTAATAGGCATACATCTCATCCTATAGATGTTTAATAAAGATAAATCGTTTCCCCTCTTAGCCTCCACTCTGCTGGAAGAACCCATTGAAGGGTTCAGGCTCTTTTGATTTATATCTCAAAGGTCCTGTGTCATTATGGAGGCAACACCTGCTGCATAATGTCCTCAGGCATGATACGTAGCCCTAAAATCTCTATTGGAGCTTAGTGACCCCTTGGGCTCTTGTAACTTTCGTTAGAACTAATCTATGTTGAGTAATATTTTCTTCTTTCTACTGGGTCCTTATCTAGTCAATGTATTAGTGACACAGCAATTTTCTCGGTTGGGTCTTCCTCATTTCTCCCAACAAAACCTCAAGGAATGGTCCTTGGAAATCTTCTTCTAAATATTCACTCCCTTACAGTAGGTCCTGGTTGGTTGAGAGCATGGAACATTATCTGTCTTGAAGGATTTTTCCACTTCCCATTTGAGCCAAAATAAAGAAATCCACATAAAACTTTTAGAAAAAAAAAAAAAAGAGAGAGACAAGCAGTCATACATAGCTAGAGAGAAAAATATGTTAAATAAATGCAGCATAGCCTGGCTGTATTAGGTGAAACAATTCTAAAGAAATTATTTGAATTATTTTTCATCAATAAATACATGAGACAAATAATTTGCTGCTATTGATGAAATTATTAAATCTCATTTTTATGAAATGCTAATAGAGCTTGCAAAATAATTATTTTAAATATAGTACCAGATAAGGATGAAGAAATGTAAGTGGGGTGGGCAGTATGTAGAAGGGTGACTTCAGAACAAAAGAATACATTCCTGAGAGATAAATATGTGAGTGTATCTTAAGAACGAGGTAGGAGTAGATGTGTGAAAAGGTTAACTGAAAGCTCCTGGCTAAGAAGTGAAAATACCTGTGCGTCAGGCAGATGAAATGTATGAAAACCCAAACAGATTATAAAGGCTACAGTACCAGGATACAGAACAGGGGAGCAGAATGCCAGCCCAGAATCCAAAGGCATGATGAGGATTCAAAACTATAGATGGTCTTATGGCTGCCTTAGTAACAGTTATGCCGGTGATCTGAGACAAAAATTTTCTTTTTTTTTTTCTTTTTTTTCTTTTTTTATTTTTTTTTTTGACAAAAATTTTCATAATGAACACTGAAGGAATCATACACAAAATTTTAGAATACTCCAGCAGCAATTGGGAGTGGGTAAAAAGACTCACAGAAAGATAGGATGCAGAGGGAAAATCTAAATTGGAGGCCTCCAAGGGTCTGAACCTCAGAGATTAGGGAACCCTGAGGAAGAGGGGAAGAAAAGGCTGTAGGAATTAGAGGGGATAGAAGACACCGGGAGAACATGGCCCATCAAACCAGCTAATCAGGGCTCACATGGGCTCACAGAGACTGAACAAGAAAGCGCTGGGCTGCATGGATTTGCATTAGTTCCTCTGTATATATGTTATAACCGTTAGCTTGGTGTTTTTGTGGGCCTCCTAACAGTGGGAGTGCTTTTGACTACTCTTGAGACTATTTTCCTCCTCTTGGTTTACCTTGTCCAACCTCGATATGAGGTTTTGCCTTTTCTTATCATGTCTTGTTTTGTCCTGTTTGGCTGTTATCTCTCAGAGGACTGCTCTTTTCTGAAGAGAAAACTGAGAGAAAACAGATCTGGGGGAGATGGAGATGAGTTTAGCTAGGAGAAATGGAGGGAGGGAAAATGTGGTTGGGATGTATGCTATGAGAAAAGAATCTATTTTCAATAAAAAGAGAAGGAAATAGGAAGTGATAGTGTGTGGGAAAAGCAGAATGATATTTGTGTGGAGGCATCTTTATTTATACATATATAAAATCATAAAAGCAGCATAGAAAATAAAGTTCCGTATATTTAAGAAAATGGTTCTAAAACTGATAGAGAACTTTACAAGCTGTTTTGTAGATCAACAAAAATGAAGTATAACAATTCAAATAATGGGTTTCCTAGCCTGTCATGAATGGTCCCTGATTACTAAACACCTAGAGAAGTAATTAGCAAATCATGTAGGATAACATCGGAGGACAGATGGCACACATGGCATTTTTCCATTGCGCCGATCATACAAGCAATGATAAGAATGCAGGATCATTACAGTGGTATGTTGAAAATGTGATGGAGTTTCACACTAATTATGAAGAACTAATTGGTGTCATATTTGCTATAAAGATCTCGCCTCAGATAGGACATGTCACCTGTACATACTTTTTACTTTGGCAGGCCAGACAGACGAGGGAAAGAAGCTGAACCGGAGATAACAGGTCTCCACCCCCCAACACACACATGCTGTCAGATTCTGCCTAATACATCTCCTTTGTGGTGGACTCATATGACAAACACTCCATTCCTTAATTAGCTAGGATAAAGACATTATATCTGATTTCATATGAAAGTATGTGGGTCTTTATGAAACCCTAGGAATATGAATCAGATCACTAATCTGGAGGAAAACAGGAACTGCTTAGGACTGGCATAGGGGAAAGAATAGCTCTGGGGAAGCTTTCCAGTGAGCTTAGCCACATGACCGAATCGATGCTTTGCTCACAGAGGGGCTTCAAGAACTGTCTTCTAACCTCCTAATCTGTGCAGGGCTATGGGCATTTCAGGCTACTTGAGAATAAACTGATCTCAGGACTCTGATTTCCAAGTAGAGAAAAGGAAATGTGTTTTCGAAACTGCCTTTCCTGTCGCTAAAGCTCACTATTCATCTCCCAGTAAGAAACAACAGGCAAACGCTGACTCACCTAGCATTAGTTTCGTCTTTTTATTTCAATGATTCAATTTATCTTAGTATTTTCAAGTTAGTTAAAGAGTACACTGAGCATATCACTGCTCAGAGCATGGTGGAATTTGGGAGGTATGCTCTTATCCTAGAATCTGTAAAAGCAAAGCTCATTGAAACAGAAAAGGGGCTTGTTAAATGATGTTTGGAGACAGGGCACAAGTTCAGCCAATGTGCAAAAAGGCACATAAAGAAAAGAGAACTTATGTGAGAAAGGTAAGACTCACTGAGTTACCAGTGGCTCTGCTTGACTATGGTTGTGTTTCTGTGTGTGATTGCAATGGGATTTTCCCATTCTTGGCTCTAAGAAACAAAGGAAAATCTTAGAATGCTTGCAGGAAATGCTGCCTCAAATTTAGCAATTTGTCCATTTCATCTACACGGGAAACTGTCCCTCAAAGAAATCCACAGATGTGGAAAAAGGGGGGGGGGGGGCTGGGAGTTGCATAGATTCCTTACTCCTTCTATTCTCCAGCCTAGCATTGCTAACGGTTTTTTCTAGGAAGTAAAAGTCTTTTAAACCAAAAGGTATGATGACTTTCGATCCCCCAAAGGCCAAATAATGGTGCCAAGCCACATTTCCAAGGAATTCTCTCAGAGCTCAACCTGACACTTAAGTTTAGGGTGCAGGAACTAAGGTGGTTATAGGAAACTAGGAGACAAGTTCTGGCATGGAAAAATATGAGGTGGACAAAGAGCAAAAGTTTTGTGTTGAGCAATGTGGATTCTTTGAGTTACCACATCATATGCCCTTTAAGACTCTTGCTATTATTCTACAGTATGAGAATGTTTTATTGATATCTTTTTTTTCTGAGTGAACAAATACCTTACTTAAGTTTCAATCTTGGAAAACCCCAGTGCAATCACATACAGCACCACAATCAATATTGCACTTTGTAGTCAACTGCTGGAGGCCTGAGGGGATGAGAGACTAGCAAAAGGCTTCAGTGCCTTGTGCCAAGATGGCATGAAACTTCAATTAGCATTTATTTATGCTCCTTTTTCACCTCCTCTGGATCCTGTTGTTTGTAGGCAGCACTTTGGGGTCACCACAGTGTGAAGGAAAGTGATTTAAGAGCTGCGTGCCACTCCTTGTGCCTTATGTGAGCTTTCAACAGACTGTTCTATCCTTCCCTCGGAATCTGTTTCTGCATGATGAGGCACAAGTTCTCATCATGGATTCTCTATGTTAATAACAGTATATCCTTGAGAAAATATTACATGGGACATGCATTAATGAGGAAACATTTTCTAAGAAGATCTTATATTTGAGAATGACTTTAGTTCTCAAAAACAAAATATACCTGTGGACTTTAAAGCCATCAAATCCATGGCATTACATCTTCTGAGAAATATTTATAAGGTCTGCTGTTTCCTAATTAAAAACTGTATAGTGACCATAGTAGTGAAGTTGTTTCAGTCATGTGGTCATGTGGAAAACACATTCAGACCTACTCAAGTCCTATATCAAGTGCACTTTTACATAACAAGGGGTCTTCTACTGAGTACACTCAGTGTAATGACTTATTAGATCAATGTGCATTCATAATGAAGAGCTTACATCATACAGTCATAGAATAGTCGGTGATCATGTGCTTCATCTCTACAAGCACTTTAGATGTTGCCTATGACTGACAGTATCTCTGTTCTAAACACTGCAAGTCTGCCATAAGACTTTCTTGTTAAGACATTCTAAAATTTTCATAACACCCTTATCTATTTTCTAGAACATATTTTTCAATTGGCATATTTCACGTTAAATAAACAACTCCAAGTGTTACTCAATAAAGTATCAAACTGTCCTTCTGCACTGCTATTAAAGCATAACATGGCCCATTAATAGGAATATAGAGTACAACGTACAAACTTATTCTATGGAGAAAACTGCTGGATGCTCAGGTCAGTATACTTTTTAAAAGTTCATGAGCATTCTCTTTTTACAATTCTCAGGAAATCTGTTATTTTAATGTTAACTATTTGATTTGAGGTATTGACATAGCAGTATGAATAAAATAAAAAATGTCATGAGCCATGTATAAGGCAAGTGTTTTACTGGACCTCAGTTACTTATTTGATCCTTTTAAAGCATGATGTTGTCTGTATAAGTGGACTGTCTTGAGGTCCTCAAACCGGGGGTTAATGCTATGTTGGAATTCTCATCAGCCTCTCTTTGGACAGAATTTATAATATGTACTGTGTTATGCTATTGTAAGGAGGGGCCGCTTGTTTGTCCCAGCCGCCCAGCTAGCATAAACCCAAAATAACCACACAGAAATTGTATTAATCAAATTACTGCTTGGCCCATTTGCTCCAGCCTCCCATTGGCTAACTCTTACATCTTGATTTAATCCATTTCTTTCAATCTATTTATAGCCAAGCAGCAGTGGCTCTTGACCCTGCTTTCTTCCTCACAGCATTCAGTTCTGTTTTCCCCACCTACCTAAGTTCTGTCCTATCAAAAAGGCAGTTTTCTTATTCATTAACCAATGAAAACAAATAGAAGGAACTCTTAGAGCATTTTCCCTTTTCTGTTTAAACAAAAAGGAGGGCTTTAACATAGTAAAGTCATCAAGTAAAAAGCTAGTTTAATTATATTAAGCTTTTTACAGACCATGAGCAAAATAAAAGAGAAACCACGATGGCCTTAAATGTTCAGTTAAATATTCTCTTTCCTAAGCAACAAGCCATGGTAAATGTGGGAGGGACACATGAAATCATATAAGGTTCTGATGAAAAATAACATGCTGGAGATTAAAATCAGTAAATGTATATTCATAGCACTCTTCTACTGTATCAGCCTATAGGTTGCCACCCATTTGGAAGGATCTAATTACTGTTTCACCAGAGTTGCATGCCAGATACCCTGCACATCCACATAGTTATATTATAATTTACAATGGTAGCAAAATTACATTTATGAAGTAGCATTGAAACAATTTTATAGTTGTGGGTCACCACAGCATGAGGAACTGTATTAAAGAGTTGCAGCGTTTGAAAAGCTGAGAACCACTGCTCTGTAGTTATCTTTGTCTTAAGAAAAGTAATTTTGGGCTTCAAAAATTGGTCCACTAAGTCAGAAAGGCAAGCTTAAGGAATACAGATTTTAGAAATGTGTACATTGGTCTGTCTTTCTTCAGTAAGGATTGACTGGTCTTCTAAATCTGAACAGAGTTTATAATACCAGAGAGACAATTAATCTTTGATGTGTTGTATGGAGTAGTGGAATTCAGAAGCCAATATATCTCAGAGAATCAACAATAGCCTTTTATTAACATTTATGTCAAAAAGGCAGTAAAGATATGTTTTTTGGGCTCTTGCCATTTATTAAAGAAATAATTACTTCACCATTTATCATCAATGCTGTATGATTTCCAGAAAGCCATATAAAATACATCAGTCAATGGATAAAAGATGAGTCTTATTTTTTTCTCTTTATGTATACCAAAGTTGGAAAGATACATACTGATGGGAGTCCAAAGGTTGTAAGTTCTGGTTAAAGACTCTGATATAAAATTGTGAAACCACTATGACACAATATGCCCATTTCATTTTTCAAAAACCAACAGAAGACTTTTGTAATTTCATCCAATCTAACCACAAGTGGCCATTACTCTCATTTTCAGAGAATGAACAAAGACTCATGTGGGCAAACAGACTGCCAAAATAAACTTGAAGCCTAGTGTAGTGGAAAGTCTCAAGAATCTATGAAGGTTATCCTAGCTAAGACTCATAGCAATGGTTTATACGCAGCCTGAACTAGCCATTGTCTGTAACAGGCTGTAGTGATGAGGTGAGCAGGCCTGCTTTTCGTCCAGCCTGGCTCCTGCATGGCTAGGTTTATACCCGAAATAACAACACACAAATTGTATTCTTTTAAACACTGCCTGGCCCATTAATTCTATCCTTTTATTGGCTAACTCTCACATCTTGATTAACCCATTTCTAAAATCTGTGTAGCACCACGAGGTGGTGGCTTACCAGGAAAGATACTAGCCTACATCCGTCTTGGGTCAAAGAATCATGGCATCTGCCTGACTCTGCTTCTTTCTCCCAGCATTCTGTTTGGTCTACTCCACCTATCTAAGTTCTGCCCTATCAGAAAGCCAAGGCAGTTTTTATATTAACCAATGAAATTAACACATAGACAGAAGACCCACCTACATCAACAGGCAAGACTTCCAGTGGAGGGATTGGGACCCAAACCTGGCCTCATAGCCTTGGGCCTATTTATTATAACCCTAGTCCTTTCAATTAAGAGGTAAAAGACAGTGTGCATATGATAATACATTGAACAGATGAGGAGGCTGTTTGTTCCTGGCTGCTCAGCCCTGAAATAATCACACATATTATTTGCAATACTGTTTGGTCAATAGATTAAGTGTATTTATTTCTGGTTAACTCATATCTTAAATTAACCAATCTCCATTAATCTGTGTATTGCTATGGGTCTGTGGCTTAACGGGTAAAGTTCCAGCATCTGTTTCCAGCAGGGCTACATGGTTTCTCTTGATTCTGCCTTCTTTCTTGCAGCATTCAGTTTAGTTTTTCTATCTTAGATCAACTTGGCCCTATCAGGCCAAGCCAGTTTCTTTATTGACCAATGGTATTCACAGGATACAGAGGGCAATCCTACATCATATAAATGCAAAGATTCAATCTGAATTTATGTTATAGTTAAGAATTCCTGAAAACATAATTCACTGATTACAAGTTAGTCAAGTAGATGTGAAGATAAATAATTTTATGAGGCAAACACTCTTTGACATATTTAATAGCACACCCTTTCTCTCTGTCCATTCCCACCTCCTTTCATCTCTCCTTCCCTTTCTTCCCCTTTTCCTCCCCCACTGCTCTGTCTCTCTGAACCCACTTCTCTCTCTCTCTCTATGTTCATTTCTCTCACCTGCCAAAAAATTCTGAATTCAGCCTGTCTAGACAATTATCAATTACAAAAGACAAAAAATTCAAAATTGTATTAACTGGAAATTGACATTTTATTTTTAAACCTGCTTCAATAGTGAAAAAGTGCCTCTTTCTATTCATTTGGAACCCTCTACTTTTTAACTCTCCTGAGATCATTAAATATTATTTTAAAATCCTCCTTTTTGGAGTGCTTTCTTATCTTAACTATTGAACGTATTTTTTGGAAGTAAAACCTGCAATTGTGCAACATTTCTAATATTCTTCAACACCTTTTCCTCTCCTCTCCTATTTGGTGTGCTTCTAGCTCCTCAAAGCCTGGGTTTCAGCATATATATAATATACACATATATACATATATTATATATTCGTTCCTTTCATTGACAAGGTTTTTGTAGTATTCTGTAAATGGGCTGTGTTCTGTGGAGTTTTTATTCTTATGTGCAGTCTTACTTTCTGGTCTCTTAGCTGTCACATACTCTATTTCCTCCTAATATTGTAACCAAAGCTTACTTATTGTGGGACTCCGGGCTGCCTGGCCACACATAATGGAGCCCAGGCTGCAGAGTTGCCATAGAAGGCAGCACCAGGATTCCAAAAAAGCCAGGAGCTGACACCACCCAGGCAGGGCCGGCATCTAAAGGGAAGTATCTGACACCCCAACAGTTAGGTAGGATTAGATAAGATTACCTTATGTCCCCGAGCCCAGTACTTACATTTCATGCTCTTCAGCAAAATTTTCCTGTAAAGACACAGGAATGAAGTGTTCTGTGCATATGTGCTCTCTGTTTTCTGCAGGAAAAAAATTGAGAAACACATTTTAATAATTGTATTTGGTCCCTGATATAATTAATTAAAAAGTTGCAATGAAGAAAAAACAGCCCCGGTACATTCTTGGCAATTGTCTAAAAAATTGAAACAAAACACTCAATTAACCCAGCACAATTAAGAGCAGTACCAGGATGCTAGCTGTGCCAAAGGGTAATAACCTCTCCTCCTTAACCCTTCTCCAAAATCCCTGCTTCTGGTTCTTCACAAGGCATCGATCTCCACTAGCTGAGTTGTTGGGCTTCCTGCTGGCAAATAGTGACGGGCGAAGAAGCAGAAGGTTGCAATGAGATTTAAAACAGCTTGGGCACATGGCCCAGGGCTCATGGTGTGCTGAGAGCTGAAGTCATCTTCCAAGAATTTTTTTAAACAACTACTATGAGAATGCTGTCCTGAGACACAATTCTTACAATCACTTTCGTGAGACTGACTACAGTCATCACATCAGGTGAAATCATAAAAAGATATATAAAATAAAATCCCCTGCAGCTCTCACTTGCATGACAACATTTTTATATTGTCCCACACCCTAAATCTTAGCTTCAGCAGAGAAAAACACATGTGATGAAACCTATTTCCAGGAAAACTTGGCAAAAAAAAACCTCTGCTGCCTGAGTGAATATGTTCATGTTATACAGATGTGGCCTCTTACTTAGAAGGGATTCCCCTTCAGTGCCAGGTTTGGGGATCCCAGAAGCCTGGAAAAGAAAGAGAGCCTGGTTTTAACATCTTCAATGTTGATTCTAAGGCATTCTCACTTTTATTGACTACCTCCATTTCCTCCAGATCTTTGATGAATGAGAGAGAACACACACACACACGTATGCGAGCGCGCGCACGACACACACACACACCATCAATTCCATCAATTACCACTGTATCCCAGCTTTACTCACCAGATTCTTAGACATCTACTCTGTTGCCTGGCAGACTTGCTGCCCTTAATGTGGCTTTTGCTATGTCTAATACTGTCAATGACTTCTAACCACAATAATATCAAATCCATATCTTAGGTTTTCTGGCCCTCCACAAATTAATTTAACTAAATTGCTGTTGTCTATGCTTCCTTGACACAACACTTAAGAAACCATCAAAACTGTCAAGTACAATATTCAATGAGAAAGATATACTGTTATTTCCTAAGTTCGCAAATGTGGAAAGTTGGTTCCCTTTCAAACACAGCTCCTAACATGCAGCTTATGGTGCCCGAAGCCATGAAACACCAACTGGAGGAATCAAAATCTACACCTTCCCAATGAAAACTACGGAAATAAAAGGTGTCTACAATGAATAATTTTAAATTATGAAGGAAGAAATGAAAAAATGCTAGAAGATAGAAAGCTCTCCAATATTCATGCATCGAAAGAACTAATTTTATATAACGAGTCATCCTCCCAAAACCTTTATACAGAGTCAATGCAAACACAGTCAAAATCCCAAGTACATATAAGAACCAATCTGAAATTTATGTGGAAACACAAAAGACTATGATCAGCCAAAGAAAGGATGAAGAAAAAGATAAATACTATAGATTCCACCATCCCAAATTATGCAAAAGCGTGATACTATTAAAATATATACACCATAGATCACACACACATGCACGCACACAATTAAACCCACAAATGTCATTGGAATAGAAAAAGACCCCAGATGTAAGCCTATACAACAGTACATGATAGAGATTTCAAAATATACATAGGAGAAAAAAAAACAGCACCTTCAACAAATCTTGCTGGCAAAACTGAATTACAGGATGCAAAAAAAGGCAAAAAGAAACCAGATATTATGAGATCTCCTGAGTAAACTGGGAGCATGGGGACTTTGGGAGAGGGCTGAAGGAAAGGGGAGTGATGAGGAGGGGAGCAGAGAAAAATGTAGAGCCCAATAAAAATCAAAATAATTTAAAAAAAGAAACTAGATACTTATCTTACATGCTCAAAAAACCCAACTTAAAAGGAATCAAGGCCCTGGATTATGATAGAATATCCAGAAACTGCAAGGAGGCAGAGTAGGGAATATTTGTCAAGGTCATGCATAGGTAAGGACTTTAAGAAGAATCCTTCAGTAGGACAAAAAAATAAGACCAGTAATAAATATAATCACACAAAACTAAAAAGCTTCTGAACCAAATGGGAACTGCCTATTAGTGCAGAAGCAGCTCGCAGAATGGGAGAAAGTCTTTTCCATCTATAAGTTCAGCGAAGAATTAAAAGTCAAGAATATCAAAAGATTAGTAAGAAAGCTAAACATCAGGAAAACCGGCAACTCAATTTAATTGTGGTCTATCTATGGAACTGAACAGAGGTCTCTCAGAAGAAGAAATATAAATGTCCAGTAAACAGATAGACACGAGGAAGGTGGCCTAGGGATGAGGGAAATTAGCAGGCCATTGACCAAGGTGAAGGGTGTTCAAAAGCATATGGAGACCTGCTATTCTGTCATTAAACTAAATATAACTGGAGGACATAAAAGAACATGTATTATATGAAAGAACTGTACGATAGTGAGGCTTAAAAGTTTAAGCAGAGATGGAGGCACAATGATGAGTGTGGATAATGAGTAGAATACCAAGAGCAGGAATGCGTGAAAAAGCTTTACAGAGATAAACTGGTTTGTAGGCTATTAAAACTCTAAATGTGAGTGGAGGAACTTTGCATGGGTGGACAAAGATAGCCCCAGAAGGCAAGGGTTATAGGAAAATGATCTCAGTGTCAGGTGTGGCCTTCTTTCCTATGGATTATTAGTCATTGAGACCTCAGAGGCCCTGTAACACCTCAGTGTTGCCATTGTTCTTGGATGCCTACCATAGAATTGAGTCTAATGCTGAAGACGCCACATGTTTTGGTTGTATAACAAAGAAAAATCAAGCTCAAATTGACTGGCATCTTTTTTGCTTTGCTGTCAAGATTTCATAGTGCCAGAAGATGCTGTGCAGGTCACCGGAAGTGACAAGGAATCAACGGCCTTACCCACTGATAGAGCACTGACTTAGCAAGAAAGTCCTCCTCCCTTTTCCCTGTGGTCAAGTTCTTTAGAAGTCGCTCATCTAATTTTCATAATGTTAAAACATGGTTTTGCAATGTTACATGAATGAAATAACATGGTCTGAACTTTTGTATCTGTCTCTTGTTTTACGTTAATTTTGTTTTTGTTATTTTTATTTTAGAGTCTTTTCTATTGTTTACTTTGAAAATGCATCCCTTTGTTCACCTGTCCTCTATAATATCGATGTGCCAAGTCGGCATAATAATGAAGACATCTGAATTATTTTACTTCTGGGTAACTATTAATAAACGCCTTTGCATATTCCTTTGAGTGGCTTTTGGGGAGCATACACATATTCCATTATGAAGCGAGAACAGACTGAATCTTTGAGGTCCCTGGGACTGGGTACTAGCCATTTGCTTGGAATGATCACAGAGCTTCAAAGCAGCTGTAATAACTTGTAGTCTCTCTAATATCACATGCGGGAGTCTGTTACTTTTCTTCTCTAATATTTAACATTGTCAGGCAAAAAACTTTGAGTATTTCGGATAATTGAGGGTAGCAGCTTGACATGATTTTAATTAGCATTTCATTAATAATAAATATTGTCAACACCTTTTCTTAGGCTTTTTGCTTACATGGAAACCTCATTTGTGAAAGGTTTATTGAAGGCTTTTAACAGTTGTGTAAGTTATGGTTCTTAGATTTGCATGATTGATTTATAGAAATTGTATATACTGTCTACAAGTTCCCTATCAAATATATAATTGAAATATCCCTGTGCCATGTTGTTTGAACTATCACACATAATAAGACCTCTTGAAGTGTAATTTTAATTTTAATAATTAAAATCATTTTAATCAACTCTAATCCACCTACAATTTGTTCTGCTGCTAGCAAGTATGTGTGTGGGAAGTCAGGCTTTAAAAACCTTTGTTTTATCTAAGAACAAGAAAGGTTTTTCTTTCCTCTTACAGACCTTATGATTAGATTAGGTCCATGCACATCCTGAATTAGTTCTGATGTATGCTCTGCAAAGTGTTAGGTAATTATGTAAATTTATGCAATTAATCTTAAGACACTTGTCAGAAAGGCTTCTTTTCTTATATCACAACTGTGGTTCCTTGTGATAAGTTAATAAAAATGCTGAGTTTATTTCTAGGTATTATACTGGTTTTCTTTTGTTTTGTTTTTCTCTTTGATAACATTTGATTATAATTGTGGCAAAACCATGGATTTAAATTTACTTACTGCTTGGATTTTAGCAACATTAGCACGTGTTTAAAACATTACTACATTTCTTTCCTATTTTGGAGCATTTGCATATCTGTGAAAATGTGTAGAATATGTACTTAGAATTCTGTAAATCTATAGTGTTTTTGTAAAATAATTTAAGAATAATTTAAAAATAGCAAGTCTTCCAGGCGCTTTACCTGGTATGTATTTCTGTCTATTAAGATATTTTTTAAAATGTTTCCCCATAGAACACTTTACAGTACAGGATGAACTTTGTTAAATTAAATCTGAAGTTAGATATTTTAGATAAATTTTTAACAATAAAATATTTTTATAATTCAATTCCAACTTACTTTTCAGTAGTAGATAGAAATAGAGTTAAATTTTTGTTACTTAATAGCTCACAATACACAAGTATTCAAATAATACACTCAGTTTTTATTAACAGTATTCTTTGAAATGTCACATGTCTAAAATAAAATTATTCACATACTATGGAAGTTATTTCAGGTAATTTATCATCATTTTATGTGTAATAGTATTAAAATGATTAAGGAAATCAGTTTCTCATATCTTACTTTTGATATAGTTATTTCACAATATTCACTTGTGATAGTTATTTCACCATTAAATAAAATTGCGGATATCTTCATTTTGTCATCGATATTATTGCTGATAATATAGTTTAAATATGGCTTTTATGGCATCATTATATGAATTTTACCTTTTAAATATGTGCTAATTTATGATCTACTTCTAAATGTTAAGTGACAATTCATTCTTGAAACCAGCTCAAGGTGATCATCAATAGAATATTTTTATATGTTTCTGAATTTACTTTCTGTATACTGTTTAGATTTCATTGCATGTATGTTCGTGAGATATTGATCTAAAATGCATTTTTCATTCCTGCATGATTTTCATATTAAGGTCATGTTGGAACCATAAAAACATTGGCAAGTGTTCATTACTTTTTTATTCTTTGGAAATACTTAAGATTGGGCATTTCATAATGTTTGATGGAATTTACCAATAAAGATATTTGGATACTTACATACTTTTGTAACCCAAATTCAGTATTATTGTTTTGCTATTTAATTGTGTTTTAATATCAACTCCAAATGCTTTTCAATGACATCTTCTCTGTGTCATACATATTTTAACCAATGGGATATGTGTTATGATTTTTAAATTTTGACACAGGTAATTTGTGGCTTTATTCCTGATAAAAAGCCAAAGATTGGTTAAATTTTCTGCATTTTATTAATTTTTTAGAACTAGAATTTTATATTAAGGTTTGCCTATGAGATAGCTTAGCAGGTAAAAGTGACTGTTGCTGAGCCCAAAAATCTGATTTTGGTTTCAGGGATCTCAGAAATGACATGAGAGATCTGGCAATTTATCATCTGACCTCCACTTCCATGCCTTGGCAGACAACACTCCCTAATAAACACATAAATAAAAGTTTGAAAATGTCTCACCAATATGACTATCTAAACATAACCTACACCCCATATGAGATGACGCCCACAGACATGCCAAAGTTGAGATGGGAAATTCCACAAGTCCCCAACCCAACACAAAGAACTATAGGTAACTAAGGGATTGGAGAAATACTTCCTCCAGTGAAGAGTACACAGACTGGTTATCTAGTACGAAATGATCAATCCCGAAACATTCATATAGGTAACATTATAAAATCTGAGCAGGTTACATTTAGAAATACTTGTGTATATGCATATATACATGTAATAATCGCTAGTGAAAAGAGTTGGCCTAAATTTGAAGAAGAGTAAGGGGGTGTATAGGGGATGATTTGGAGAAAGAAAAGTGAAGGGAGAAATGTAATTTTATTATAATATCGAAAATAAGAGAAAGCATTTAAGGAAATTATATAATCAAAACAGTTATAAACATAATAAGAGATACAGACCTTAGATTTTGTTCTCGATAGCCTCCACTGTCGACATTGTTGCTTTCCTTAAGTAGTTTTGCAACCCCATTCCAAAGCCCTTTGTCCTGAGACCTTTTCTAGCCACTTTCTTTTGATTCAGGCAATTGTTTTCTGATGTGCTCACTGGCTTCTTTTGTGTTTCTCTGATACATCTACTTTATTTTTTATTTTTAGGCTTTATTCATTTTTATAATTGTTCTTAGTGTACAGATCAGTCTCATGAAAGTTATTCAAATGTGGTTAGTGCATGATGCAGTCCAGTATTCCACTGGAATAATCCGGTCTCTCACAAACAATTCTGGGATAAGAGCATCTGAAATGAATTTGTGTGCAGTGTGCTTTTGCTTTACAGACTTTCCCTTTGATTTTTTTTTATTGTTGTTGCATCTAAGAAGGGATGATTGTTCAGTGAGAGTGGATTGACTTTCTTTCCTATGTTTTATGTATCAAGTTACACATAAACACTGTTTTAAAAACGAGGCATTGGTATTATTGCTAAAGCCAACATTATTGATTAGCTCACGCTGAAAATAAATATTTTGTTTCTCTCTAGCTACATAACAAAACATCTCCAACATGTGGCTTCAAATAACAGTTATTACTTCAGTATGTTTCTTGTTTCTAGGACTTAACTGGGATCAGCTACTAGGTCCTTCAGATATCTTACATAATAGCAGTCAAAAATAACAGAAGCTAGGGTCATCTGAGTCCTTGTTCACCTATACATGTAAGAGTAGACATCTGAGAACCAAAATATGTCTTGGACATATTTTTCACCTGGGAACTTTAGTCTGTGCTGTGGTTTGAATGTATCCATGATTGATGGTTTGTTTTAATTGTCAAGATAACTTAATCTAGACTCACCAAAGAAAGGTCTCAATGAAGGTTTGTCTAGATCAGATTGAACTGTGAGCATGTTTATGGAGGGGCATCTTTATTGTGCAAATTGATGTGGATCTTCTGACCTAAAAGTAGACTGCAAAATTCTCTGGGTTTGAGCCCCGAACTGTTTTAGAGCAGAGGAGGTATGCTGAACAGTGAACATGCATGAATCCATCTCTGCCATGTCTTGACTCTGGATGTGTGATATAAGCAGTTGTACGAATCATGCTACATGGAACTTCTTGCTGTCATGAACTGTACCATAGAATTGTGAGCTTAAACCTTTTCTCTCCTAAATTGCTCTCTATTGTTAGATTGTTTGTATCACAATAGAAAGAAAACATCCTCTAAAACAGTACCATAGAAACTTAAGTCTTAATTCGAAAATTGTTGGTAGAGGAACCACAAACTGACATTGTTAGGGAATGGGAACTCAGTCCTGATGAGCAGACCTATGATGTTTCTACGGGAATGGGGTCTTCACTGTGGGACTTTACAATGAGTGAGATTCTCCCTCCCTCTCACTTGCTGTCTCTCCTCCATCCTTGCTTTCACTCTGGTCCTTGTCTTCACATTTGTTCTGCCCCATGCTATCGAAACCCTTTCATACTCCTAACATCTCCTGCTTCTGGCTTCCTGACTTTGATGATACAGCAAGGACCTTGGCAGAATACTACATCTTCACAGTAGGCTTTTTCGTTTTCATACCTGAGAAACACATGATTGCTCTTTATGTTACCCAGTGTCAAGTCTATTGTAACAGTATAAAATAGACCAAGAAGGGTGACTATGTATTCTCTCCATCAGGAGACATCAGAGAAGCACATTCTTACAAAGATACTTAGAGCTCAAATATTCCACTTTCTTTTAGAATAAATCATCAAACCTTTCTATCTATGCTTCAGAAGCTGTATGATGCCATTGTAACTATATTATTGAGTGAGGTTCTTGCTCAGGTCAGCTACAGAAATACAGAAATATAGGAATATAGCACATTAACAGTACTGACATAGGCTCTAATATCTTGAAGATTCCACCCATAAAAGACTTCATTAAAGTAATTATTTTTCTAAATACTATCACATTAGGAATTTAGATTTTAACATATAAAGTTTAGAGAGACATAGTTTGCAATAGAATAGAACAAAGGTATAACAAGTTCAAACTACTCACAATATTGGTTCCCAAAACTAAATCTGAATTAAAATTTATCTTAGAGAATATCTTATAGTTATTATTATATGTAGCTCTAAATGAACAGAAATTATAAATATTTTAAAGGAAATTATAAGTGAACGAGATTATGTGTAATCTAAGTGATGTCATATATTTATTTTGCATATAAACGCATAAAAAAGATTACAATGACATTCACAAAAAGTGTACAACTTGGAAAGAAATGACATAAAGTCCCACCAGTCAATGTATTCTTATTAAATGATGTCTGTATAGTCACAATTGCACCTATACCAGAAGATATACCTTTAGCAATACCATTACCTTTCATCAATTACAGTTAAACTATGTGGAATTTTAATGACTTGATATTAAGGTCAGTCATTGACTGTTTTCACCACTACTAGCTACTTTGAACTGGTAGATATAACTTCATTTCTACACTACTTACTCTATATTCTACCTTCTCTCATATTTTCTCAGACTATTGAGTTTCTTTATCAGTCCTCCAAGAAATCTGAATTCTCAGAGATCCAATTTCTGATACGTTGATAACACTTTTAGTAAGCTGTCATTTTAACTGTCACTACAGTAAATTAGCTGCAGGCTTTGTGTAGTTCTACATTGTCCTTCTATGTGCTACCAACCCCTTTCTTCTTGGTAATCAAGATCAATCTCCTCATCCTTTGCAAGTTATACTATCCAAGCGTATTATTTTAACACCGTAAGGAGCTTGAAAGACGAAAAGAACATCATTACTTTGACTTTGTAAACAAGCAATTGACTTCAATGCAATAGCTCATTGGAAACAACAACCTTCAAAACAACATTTATTAAAGGAAAGAAAGGGAACTGAAAACTGATGTATTGAACAAAATAATGAAGAGTTCACTTCTAATTTTGCTTCTTTTATTATTACACATGATTTATTAATCCAATGCTATTAAATTTTCTTTAGGATCACATGTTGAGCATTTTTGTGTTTCTAATGATTCTCTATTATTATTAGAAGGCATAACTTTTGGAGTTTCATAACTGGTTTATGGGATTTTTTCAAATTTCTTCCTATTGAATGACTAGATTCCTTCTAAATATTTGCTGTTATGAGTAGCTATTTAGATAATGGTGATATTAGATGTAAATATTTGTATAAAATAAATAGTATTCAGCAGGTAGTGGACATGACAATGATCATAATATTAAAAGGCACCATTAGGCAAGCAAGTTTGCAAAGGTGATGATAGACTTGAGAAACAATAAACTGAATATTTCTAAGATTTGTATGTTAACACAAGAATAGACAACAGAGAAAGTCTACCACATAACACTTAGAAAGTAGATTTTGAGGAGTTTACATAGTATGTAGTCTGTATTGACTAAAATTGTAGGTTCACTAATCTCCAGATCATTTCAATGTAGAAAATAATTTCACAATGTTGGTGCATTTATTTCCTCCTCACAGAAACGGGATAGTAGTGTCAACCCTACTGGAGATGAGATCAAACTTAATATTTAAAAAGTATCTACCATGTTATCAGCCGTATAACTCTATCAACACATTCAAATAATTATCATCTTATTACTAGTCTCACCATTATTGTCATTAATCATACTATTTATATATAGTTAACAAACTTGACTGAGGCCTCATTTGGGGAATGAAAAAGAGTATTATTAGCATTATTAAGATACTATTGAATTTATCATCTTGCAGTTTCGGCAACAAAGTTTTGACTCTGTGACCGTGGATTTATTATTTAACATTTCTGAAGCTCATTCTTCTCCAGTGAAAAATAAAGACGTACATACCAACCACATATAATTCCAATCATGATGATTTAAATAATGGGAAATAACATATCAAAGAACACATTTCATTTATTTAGTAATGAAACTTACATTATTATTAAAGTTTTCTTAGTCCCTTTCCAGCTATTGTTTAAAAAATTATGGTTATTATTAGATCTTCCTTCAATAAAGAGCCCAATATAATCAGGTTTTTTTAAAAAAAACAATAATAATAACGCGCAGGAGGGTCTCCTCCAAATGTTAATACTCACTTTACAGTCAAGGGTTATAAAATAACAAAAATAAGAAAGGATACAGAATTTGTATGTGTGGAAGACATGTTTCATCTGTTTACTAAAAATCAGCTATAATAAAAGCAGACAAGCAATTTTCTGAGTATTTTACTGATCCTATTTTTGATGAATGGAGAGCTTGATTGGAGGAAGACAAACAAACAAACAAACAAAACAAACAAACAATAAAACAAACACACCCAACCCCTTTCCCAGTGAGAGATCAAGGAAACAAAAATCTACCAGTTAGGGAAGGTGGCATGACTGTCAGCTGACCACTGCTCTCTGACTGAAGTGTTCCTAATGCTCTATCCGTCTATGCTGAGCAGTAAAACCACTAAAACAATACCTGCCTCTCCTTTGTGCCCTTGTCTACCACATACAGACAAATACTTATACATCTAATAAAAATTAAACAAATTATTAAAAGAAATTTGAAATGGAGTTATCCCATAACAGGGGAACAACACCTCTCCCAGATGACACAGACTACCAAATAAAAAGTCCAGTGCCTGATGTGTCAACTCCTTTTAAAATCTTGGCCACTTGAATATAACTGACTCCCACAAGACCCTAAGTCTATGTGTGTTATTTTTATATTCACAGCAGTCAATGTTTGAAAATCAATATTGCAATGATCATGGTTGCTGAAGATGAACTGCATAACATTATTGATAGGTATAACAGAGTTAGATGGATGGGTCTTGAGATTTCTGTTTGCTTCTCTTTGGAGACCTGAAATTCTAGCTTCTTTCCAAAAATTTATCTTAATCCTAATGACTTCATATTTTAAAGATATTGTTAAATATTTTTGTGTCATAAATGGTAAAGATAATAAAATCAATAAAAGGGGAAGCTAAATATCTATTTGTTTAATTATACTTTTGAAGAGAAAATGGTTTTAAAAAGTAATTGATACAATGAAAGTGTTCTTTATATAGAGTATAAGACTTATGTTGGTGTGTAAATTTTGCCATCAATTAATGAAATAAATGTATTCCAGATCTAATTTTGTTTCCTAAAAAATTTGAGAATATTTTTTAACATTATACTGAGATGAGACATGAACAAAGGAGGACATGTGGTATGGAAATTTGTTGATTTTGAGGCATCAGTGGTAGTTTTCAATGGACCTTTTAGCTATCAGTCACAGATTCCTCCAGGAATCTATTGAAATCTTTGGGATGTGTCTGAGATAACTGTAGACATATGCATACAACTACTTACCAATACACAACCATAGAATACTTTTTATAAGTCGATAAGTATTCACAGACTGCACCCTCCTTCCCAAATGAAAGAAATCCACAGACACACCCCCTCCCGTAGAGAACTGAAAGTTTGTGATGGGATAGTTCATCTACTCAAAGTAATGAAAAAGACAGCTACGCAGAGAGAGACACATTGGTAATGTTAGGAGTATGTATTCATCACAGGGTGGGCCATGCAAAGGCATGGTGAACTCTGCTAACAAGAAGACAGAGGCCGCCTTCACAAGGAGGAGACTCCGTGATGACTCCTGCAGAATGAGCTCAGGGGTCAAGACATCTCTCTGGGCTTAAATTTCCCAATTTGCAAAGCACAAGAGTATAAGTTCTGTGAGTTTCTTCCCAGTCAATTTATCTCTTTATGCATGTCAGATGATATCATAATCCAATGTCCTTCAACCCATTAGCAATTCACGGTCCTATTCTTTATCATCATCCCCATTCTGCTCCAACACTTCCCTCTACTATTTATAGAATAAGAGAGAGAGAGAGAGAGAGAGAGAGAGAGAGGGGGGGGGGGGCAGGGGGACACATTTTACACTATTTTAAGGAGATTCCATGATTTAAGACATCTTTTATTTTATTAGAGAAACTGCAGTTTTAAAAAATCATTTTTCTGAACCATTTCTCACCTCTGCTACATCTTTGTCAATAAGGAAAGGAAGTGTGTCACCAATGCTGCTGGCAGTATGAGAAGGGTCACTGAAGAAGGACCACGCAGGAGAGGAACACATGAAAGCACTTCTCAGAGAACAAAATCTCTTACGTTTGACTTGAGCAAATGTTTTGTTTTTGTTTAGGAATCATAGAAACTGCAAGTGAGCAAGCTGTATTGGGTCATCTAACCATCTCTCTAGGGAGCTCATGAGTTACAGCAACAGATTCATTCAATTCTTTTGAATTTCATATGGAGACTCCATTGGGGGTTTTTAACCATATTTGGACAATCAGTCCATGAATCAAGTCAGTGTTGCATGAATGTGAGAGTAACCTTGTAAAAACAGGAGAAAAGAACCTCCAACAAAAACATCCTTTGCAGTAGCAGGAATGTGGAAGCTCCAGATCTTTATTTAGGGCAAAGATGTTAAGACTGAGTGGATGTGGGAGAATTGTGTTTCTCACAGCTGATTTCCCAGGCAGTGTCATATATTATAATGAGCTAAGGTGGAAGGCTGTGTTCTTCTGTTCTCCGATTATAAATTCAATTCTAGATGTTATATGTCCCTTGGTTTATTTCTAAAAGTATTAAGGTTTTCACATATTAAATATTACTCTAGATACCATAAACTCACAAGGCATTTGTTATTTTGTGTTTTCTAGAACAATGTAGATTATTTCTAAAGCTATCTAGAACAATTAATATCCTATTTTAAATGTTTTTGTATGGTGTTTTTATATTAAATATTTGTCATGAGATTTCATAAAATATGAATTTTTTTATTGATTTTTGTTGAGTTCTACATTTTTCTCTGCTCCCCTCCCTGCCTCTCTCCTCCCCTTCAATCCTCTCCCAAGGTCCTCATGACCCCAACTGAATCAGGATTTCTTGTCTTTTTCTACTACCCATGTAGCTTAGATCTATGTAAGTCTCTCTTAGTGTCCTCATTGTTGTCTAAGTTCTCTGGGATTGTGTTTTGTAGGTTGGTTTTCGTTACTTTATGTTTAAAAACCACATATGAGTGAGTACATGTGATAATTGTCTTTCTGTGTCTGGGTTACCTCACTCAAAATAATGTTTTCTAGCTCCATCCATTTTCCTGCAAAATTCAAGATGTAATTACTTTTTTCTCCTGTGTAATACTCCATTGTATAAATGTACCACATTTTCCTTATCCATTTTTCAGTCGAGGGGCATTTAGGTTATTTTAAGGATCTGGCTATGACAAACAATATATTTTATTTCTATTAAAGATAGAATAAAAAATTTCCGGGGCTGGAGAGATGGCTCAGAGGTTAAGAGGACTGGCTGCTTTTCTAGAGGTCCTGAGTTCAATTCCCAGCAACCACATGGAGACTCACAACCATCTATATTGAGATCCAGTACCCAATTCTAGCGTCCAGGCATACATGCAGACAGAATACTGCCTGCATAATAAACAAACAAATCTTAAAAATATATACTATGTGAAGTTCTCAAACAATAAAGAAAAAAAGAAAAAAGAAAGAAAATTTTAAAATTCCCAAACCAAGATTTAAAAGGTCTTTACTAATTTAACAACAGTGTGTGACTAGGTAGATGTTTTAGCTTGGACATGTCTGATGGCAAAGCTCTGAGTTCTTACATTATGCTGGGTATCAGCCAGAGAAATGTGCTAAGGGATTGTTGGGAAAGTAGAGAATGTAAGAGCTTTTCAGTAGCAGTTCCTTAGACAGAAGACTGGTTTTTAATGGATCTTAGGTACATAGTAAGCGTGTACAGCAATACATGAATAATGTAGAATGGTGGTTTCAGATCCTCACTAACTTAGTTCATCTGTCTCTTGGTGTTTTGCTTATTTTGTTGCTGTTGTTCTCTTTTGCTCTATGAATGACATATAAATCTATATACCTATTTCAGTGTCCTCATCTTTAAAATGTACATTTAAACGATCTGACTTTCATAGAGTACATGTGAAGTGTTTTTAAATAGAGATACAAAAAAGCAGAAACTACCTAGAATCTGGCATGTGATTCACTATTGATTATACTACATGATTACATGTAATTTTACTGTTTATGATCTATCTCGTTGGAGCTGTTCCCTTAATATTTATAGTTTTAGTTTTAATATTATGATTATATTTATATGCTCCAAACTTAAGCATTTGCTTTGAAAGCTCTGCACACAATATTTGTTCTTTTGGAGCTCAAATCTCTTTATTTTACATCTATGGATAAAAAGAAAATCTTGAAAAAAATTCTTGGGAATTAATATATCGAAGTATATACTTCTGCCCAATCTTGAGAGCATAGCCTCCGTATATGAATCTCGTGCTTGTTATATTCTCAGAAAAGCACGAAGGGGGTAAATGATTCGTTACTTCTTCGCAATGCTGGTAAACATAATACGGCTGCCCTTGGAAAAAACACGGATCTCATCATTCCCTCTGAGTCAAATGGTTTGTTTGGTTTGGTTTGTTGTTTGTTTTTGAGCAATTCTGAAGGTTAGGTGGTTGTTTGCATCACTTAGGACACATTAAAAGACTATTACAGTTAGAATTGTGAAAATACATGTTACATGTAATGAACTTTTTTAATGTCCACTCGTGCTTTAAATTTAAGCCTAATAGAATATGGACATGAAAAACAATAAAATCCCCACAGAGCCTATATTCAGTGGCAATTTTAGGTTGTGTTTGGTTCTGACTTTTTTCTGTGAGTAGTAACATTTATCCTATTAGAAACTTGGTCACTTCCACTTACACAGTATAATTTTGAAGGCCAGTGCTTAATCAGTAAAATATTCCCATAGGCCCAGTACAGATAATTTCCTAAAATAATGCTATATCAATTACACGGAGTATAAAACAATTTAATAATGACACCAGATTGTTTAGTGGGTGTGTATTTCACATCCTATTGAGCCACTCTCATAACTGCTGCACATTTTTTATACTACCTTTATTTGTTTGTACATATAACAATAGCAATATGAACGTGTTCATATAAATAAATGGCTATTGTACATTGAACATGGCTGGTCAAGGGTTTGACCCTGCAGAAGCAACACAGAATAAATTATAACCCATCCTGTGAGGTCCTTGTAATTTATTAGAAAATACTGACAGGTAAATCAATGACTACAGTTCTTTGAATAACTCAGAGTCTCAAAGGCGGTGGCTGTTTTTTGCTTGTTTGTTTGTTTTGTGTCCATTTAGTTTACTTAGGACACAAAGGGGAAGAAGGAAGGCTGCCTGGGTCGCAGAGCCCTTGAAGAAGGCTGCCTGGGTCACAAAGCGCTTGAACTGAGGTTGAAATTTCAACAGAATTCAAGTTCAAGAAATAGTAGAGGCAGATATTTTTTCCTAAAAGGACAAGAACTTCCATAAAGTATTGACTGACTTAATATTCCAAGACAAAAAACTACAAATACATTAAAATGCCAGGTGCTTCACTAACTATGGTCATCTGGTACTTTAAACCCTTCAACTCTTTTCTGTAACAGATACCATTAGCAATCTATTTTTAAAAATGCAAGGCAGATGAAATGTGTGCCGCTTTGGAAACACAATGGCTATACAATAGAAACTGGATTTGGTTCACATCATCTGATTACAGAGACAAGGGGCGTCCACTACTTCATTTAAATGGTTTCACATGAGACTTGGAGGCCTTTCTCACTAAACTGCACCCCCACAGAGAGTGGTTAAAGAGGTTTTAGAACTGCACTCCTATCGCTAGAGCTTTCTAGCCAGAAATATTACTAGGCATTTATAAATTTCAGCATGCAGAAAACAATGAGTCCTAAATGAAGAAATAGTCTTTACATATGTAAGACATAAAGTTTAATAAAGAAGAAGAGAGTTGATTGGACTTAGTTATATTACTAATCATCGATTGATTATGGATTTTTTTTTTTACTCCATGTCTTTACCAGAAATTTTCAGAGTTAAAATGTGCAACTCTGGTATATTTACTCTGGTAAGAATATTTGGTTCCAGTTGTTTCCAGGCTCTATTTTTGCACCTCTCAGAATTGGTCTCACTGTAAACTCAGATGAGACCAGTGCTAGATAGACCCACCTGAACCCCTGGATCTCAGTGAATCACAGTGTTATCTTTAAAAGGCCTGTGATCAAAACTACAAAGTTCTCACCTCTGGTGGGAGCATCATGGAATTCCTTGATTCTAGGTTACCAAGTTCCTTATTGCCAGTTTTTATTCTCCAAGTCCTTCCGCTAAATTTTATCATTAGATAATTAATATAGACTTATTTTTATGTCAGAAAGTAAGTGAAATCTCTTAACAGAACTCTGGCATGATTCCAGGTATCAGTATATGTTTCTGAAATAATTTAGCAATATGTACAATGAACAAGGCAAAATACATCAGTAAGGGTTTTTCATCTTTTTCGTGTGTGTGTGTGTGTTGTCATGTATGACTTAACATCCATTAAGAAGTCAGAGGACACATGTAGAAGTCAGATGACACATCACAGGAGTAGGTCCCCTGGGAATTGAACTCAGGTTGTAAGAACAGTGGCAAGCCTTTATCTGCTGGTCCATTTCCCAAGCCAATCAGAGTAATTTTAAAAGAACATACCCAAGAACCTATACTAGATTCTATTTTTATTAATAAATTTATGTTGACTATTTAAATAACTTTACTGATCCATTAGGAAGAAAAGTTTTACATGGTTTAGAACTTTAAAATACAATTTGTTGATTTTTGACTTGACTTAATGAACCATTCTACTTATATACAAGCTACTCAATTGAATAAACTAACTTACTATTTTCATTTGTCAATGTGTAAAAATATTTGCAAAATATGAATTTCATTTGGTTTAGAGTATTTAAAAATAAGTTAACTTTTGGAGAAACTTTGGAGTACAAGAATACTAAAAGTATTAAAATATCATAGATTCTGAAGTCATATTTAAGAGAATAGAAAATTTTAATTTGAATAGACAGCTGAGAGGGATGTCAATAGGTTATAATTTATTTAAAGACTTAAAATATGTTTGTAAAACTTAAAGTTGATAAAAGGGAAAGAAAAATCTTTGAATATCATAGAAAAGTAGAGATGTGGGAGTAGGAGTTATGCAAAAGAAAACTAAATTTTTCCCAGGGTAATATTTCTTAAATGTGTTTATGAATTATAATTAATGTATTCATTTAATATAGCTTTTGTATACTCACTTTTTGTCAAGTAATATTATTATGTTAATATTATTGCTGTTATACATAAAGTATTATTAGAACATTTTAATGAAGGTATCTTTGAATGAAATATGACAAGTGAGCATATCTACAGACATATTTTATAATAAAGAATTTTCTTTCTCTTCTCTTTTTACTGCTAATACTGCCTGCAATACGCATAATGACTTAGAACAAGTTCAATTTGTCTTATTTTCAATCTACTTAATCAATTGACAGTCACTGGGGTTTCTGTTTAGGCCAATAGTATTTCAATTTTAATTAACAATAGTTATATACATGGGGTAATGTTGCATCTTGATGTAACGCTTAAGTAATGCCAATGAACTTGCCTATTATCTCACAGATTTATAGATTACTTCGTGGTGAGGACATTTGAATGAATCAGAGCATGCTGGTTTATAGTTACCGCACTGTGCCATAGATCACCAAAACTTACTCTTACTGTGGAACGTTGCACACTTTGTTCATCCATGTTATCCCAAATGAAAGAATTTCTGGTTTTCAAAGAGAGTCCATTGTGCCTATAAACTACATTTTCTTAATCCATTCATCTACTGATGACCTCTTGAGTTGCTGCTATATTTTGGCTGTTGTGAATATATGAGTGCAAATATCCTGTTAAACTAACAGTTCAAATTCTTTTGCATGTAACATCAGTGGAATTCTGGGATCGTATAATCATTTCAATTGCTGTTTCTTAAGGTATCTCCACATTATCTTGCTGCATTAACTCACGTTCCCACCAACAGTGTACAATTCTTTCCATTTATTCTCAACCTCATCAATACTTTTGCTTCATCTCTTGCATAAAATTCCTCAAGATGGCTGCGAACTAATATTATGGTTTTAATCCATATCTTCCTGAAAATCAGCAATGTTGGACATTTGTTCATCCACCTATTGATCATCTGTGGTACTTTAGAGCAGGGAATGTCTGCTCACATCCCTTATCTGCTCTTTTGGTTTGTAATTTCTTCATTGTCAATCTAAGCTCTTTTTACATTATGGCTATTAGAACCCTCTCAAACATATAGTTTGACAATAGTTTTATCCAAACCAAAGACTTTTTTATCCTTTCTGTTTATTGCTTTGATTGTCGCAAAGAATGTTTCTAACTTAATGAAACCCCATTTATTTACTTTTTGGTTTTTGTGCTTTAGTCTTCTTTGCCAAGACAATATGATACGTGGAGCAAACAATACCACAAAGCTGTATGCAAGCTGTAAATTTCTTTTAGTTACTTTTTTGTGGAGCTCTTCTCTGTGTTTACTCATTTTTCTTCACTCTCCCTAATGAGAATAGAACATCACGTTTTAGCATAATTCTTCTCTCTCAGTAGATGTCACTGAGATGCATTGCATCTGCCTGCCTGTCCTGCACTCTATGAAACTGCTTCTATATTCTGTATAAAGTCTAAATCTGCCCTCTTGGCTTGCTTTATATGTTCTTTCCCTTAGTACTAATCAAAACCTCATGTCCTACACTCTGAAAGAAGGGCTAGAGGTTATTTCATTCTTGTTAAGGCAAAATATATCATTGTGCCCTATGCAATATTATTTGCCTTTATTTTCAGTGAAACAAATTATTAGTATTTTTGTACCAAAGACTTTAAGTGATCATATTGTTTGTTTCTCTGACCTAAGAATTCAAGGGGTTATCTTGATGCTCTAAGACACTAAGTGTGTTGTGCTATCCCTGTGAGAGATGAAAGGACACAAGTGAAGTTTAAGAGAAATATTCATCTAGAAATGCCTGTTTCTTTCTTCGTCTTCAAATGACTCCATTTAATAAGTGATTAAAACTGGTCTGGACAGGCAGCAAAGACAGGCAGGGCACATTTAGAGCCACAGCCAACAATATCTTCAAAGCTGTCCTCCAAGGAAGCATGGCCCTGGGGCCGGCCTTTGATTGATCTAGGCCCCGAAGGAGCCATTTCGGCAGAAAACAAAGACTTATTCTGCTTCTTTCAGAGAGTTGACATTTTATGGTTTTGTCTGAAAATATTAAGTGGGAATAAATAGGGGTCCTGTAATCTTTCCTTGGCTGGATTGTAGCCATGCTTTATCCCAAAGCAAAACAAGCTACTTCACTTGCATGACCTTCCATGGTGCATTACTTATCAATAGCCATCACACATACATTGCTCCTGTTAGGGAGATAAAATAAGGGAAAATATAACGCTCATATTTGGAGAGTAGAAAACTTATCCATAGGGAAATAATGAAATCAAAGCTATTCTCTTAACCAAGCACCCAAACAGGTGTAAGCAAATGTAATTTTGGAAACATTTTTTAGTCTTTAACATTTTAGAACTTTGAATAAATTGTTTCTCATTAATTTCATGTAAAATATTCACTGTTGTTTAAGAAAAGGTCTAATTTTTGAAGTGTTCTGAAACTTTCTAGGAAATTTTAGGGGCATAAAAAAACACTCAGGATGCCCTGACTGTGGTGTTATTAGCCAATTGCTTCACTCTGTGATGTCTACCTGAATAACTTGTTATATTTATTTAATATATCTGCAGCAGATCAAACTCATAAAGGAAATACCATTTTGACCCCCATTTTAAATAACAAACAGGAACATTTTCCTTATTTCACATCAAAAAGGCATGGTTTGAATTGTATCGTTGGCCATTTTCTGACATCATAAGAACTATTCTTAAGTGCTATGCTATGTTGCACCTCTATGGAGAGCCTGAGCCATGCTGTTTGGCTATTTGATCCTAACTGTCAGAACAAGTGTCAAGACCTGACGCTTTGAAGAGATGAGTTCTTCACCTGAGCAGACAAACGTGTTTTTAAGGCTCTAAGCTATCCAAGAGCAGCTTACTGTACCTATATGATATAAATCGCACCCCCTAACATACATGCACAACAAGCTAGCTCCAGATGTAGCAAAGTTTTGACTTTATAACACTGTAAAGTCATGCCTACTTTCTAAAGTAGTTAGAGGAGATGGCAACATAGATTACAGTTTAAATGACCAATTAGTGTCATCAATCCCACGTCATAATTATTATATTATTGCATAATATTCCTGATGTTTTTGTAGGAAATATAAAACCCTGTATGTATGTGCATGTATTTATATGTATGCATGTGCGTGTGTATGCATGTATGTGTTTAAATGTGTACATTTGCTGACAAAGATGGGGAAATGGGGAAAGGAGGGAGTTAACTGCTGAGTCTAACTTATATTTATTTTCATTTTATTGACATATGAGGCATCAAGAAAAATCTCATAGATTAGTGGTTTTTAACCTGTATGTTGCAGCCATTTGGGGGTTGCATATCCAATATCCTGCATATAAGATATGTACATTACAATTCATAACAGCAGCAAAAATACAGTTATAAAATAGCAACAAAATAATTGTATATTGAAAATTATTGTATAATAAATGAAAATAATGAAAACATAGGGAACCGTATTAAAGGGTCTCAGCATTAGGAAAATTGAGAGCCATAGTCATGTACTTAACAAACCTGTTGTATGGCAGTTACCCTACCTTCAAAGTGATATCAGGGCAACAAGTCCATAATTTATAACAGAAAAGGCTGGGACAGGGGTAAAAATGAGCCATTCTCCCATGATCACTCCAAATGTGTGCTTGATGACTTCTTGTTAACCTTCACAGACTCTGGTGACACATTTGCAATTCAGGGAAAACCAATACCCTAAGTTCTCAGTTCATTATGTGGCATTTTCCATCCATATGGAGTAGGATGTTCTCCCAGGCAGATCACAGGGATTTCAGAGTTGGAAAAGTAACACAGATATCCAGACCATGTGCTGGGATGTCGTTGAGGTTGCAGTCAGGAAGCAGACTTCGGGAAAATGTGAAACCCATCACTCTGCCTTTGCAAACATGCAACTTAACCTGCATGTTCCCAAAAGTGGCACTGATTCAGTGATGCTGGATTCTCTTACAACAACAATGTGGATTCTCTAACAACAACAACAATGGGTCCAAATATTTCTTAAGTAAAATCTCTTACAAGGTTAGTTTGGCAAAGAGATGTGGTGTGTGTGTGTGTGTGTGTATTTCACTAACTTCTTTTCTTGTCTTCCTTTGTTTTGATTAAACTGATTTTACTAAAGAAGAATCTCTTTGATTTACATTTTTGGAAAGAGTTATTATTTCCTCTAATGTGGGCCTAATTCCAGGGAACTCCCAGCTCATTAGCATGCGATGTCTTTTCTTCTCAACTGTCATCATAGCTGCCAGCCAACTGTGAATGCCTTGATCATGATTGATTTCTTGACTTCATGGTTTACTTAAAATTCCAGTTGTTGAGCGATATGGGCAAGAAGGCCTTGTCCACTGACTAGCAAGAGGCATGACAATTTCAAGGAGCTTAGTTCCCCACAGTAACAAATGTCAAATGAGCTTGGAGCTGGAAGCTCAGGAGAGGAGAATATGTCGCCCAGCACTCAGGTAGGACTATACACACTTGCCTATAATGAAAAATAAAATTTAAAACACTGAGCATTATGTACAAATATATTCCGTGTGGCAGATACTGTAATGGACGCTGTGGTGTGGTCCCCAGCTATCCATTCAGCACGGAGGCCCTTATTCTCAGCTACTGTCAGTGAATTTTACACATGTCAGAGCTAAACTCTTGTCTAGAAATTTCTCAATTGGTAACAACTGTCTTGCCCAAATTTGTGATCCCTTCAATTGATAGAGAATTAAGACCGAGGAACAAATCAAAACAAGACCCCCAACATTGATCTGGTGTGCTTTTAGCTATAATGCAATTTATCCCACATCCAAATGTTTCCCTCTCCTGCCTACTACATATTCAACTCTATTAGTGACTATATGCTACTTAAATGAGAGAGCAGCATGTCAGCTTGGGATGATCCTAAGAAGGGTGGAATATGGGTTTTAATGGTTTGAGACCAGACAGGAGTCACATGCATGTGAATAAACAGGGAATTAAAATATATCTTTCTGCCCTGTCACTTGGCAGGAGTCTAGGCCTAATCTACATCTGTATTTTGTACAGCCATGTCTCTCATTTCTTCAGAGCTTCATTCCAAGGCTTCTACGTTCTAAAACCCTTGTTATTTACAATGTATACTGCATAAGTAAAATGAAATAGCAGCTGAGTAGGGATAATGCAACATTCTGGTTGCATTTCCCAATAACCCAACATCCCATTTTCTGGCTATGCAACATTCACTGTATGTGTTACCGGAGTCCAACTGTTTCTGAAAAACTAAGTCCAGTTCATTTTTTTTTTTTAAGTTTCTAACTTCACGGAACTTCCAAAGCCCAACATTTTATATAGAAGTCTCCTGCCTGCCACATTTGTATTGTGGACATTTTACATTTTTGAGTTACCTAATGAACACCCCCTAGAATACCACAGATGATTTATTTTAAATTGCCTATTAGAAAAAAAAATTCATTTGGAAACACAGCTATGAAAATATTAAACTAGTTTGTGATAATATATGGCTTTTTTTTTCTTGGTTTTTCGAGACAAGGTTTCTCTGTGGTTTTGGAGCCTGTCCTGGAACTAGCTCTTGTAGACCAGGCTGGTCTCGAACTCACAGAGATCCACCTGCCTCTGCCTCCCGAGTGCTGGGATTAAAGGCGTGCACCACCACCGCCCGGCTAATACATGGCTTCTTAATAATACAAGTAGGCCAGATCTGACAGCAGGTCTACTTGCAACTTGAAGGTAACAGTGGTACAAACCTAAGTGGAATATCTGCAGCACTATCATATACTGTAGGAAAATCAATGACTATTAATAATATTTCTAAAATATTCATAAAACTCAGAGTCTATTAATAATATGTAGGTGTTTCTGTAACCCTGGTATGAAGAAATATTATAATAATTTTCTTATGATTAGTTTAGACAGCTTTAAAATTCTGAGTTTGTTAGAAGTTGGCGAAAAGACCTTAATTCTATCAGAATGGAAAGTCTTGATTTATTACATAAAAGAATTCTTCACCATTCTTCCCACCATTCAACTAATTGATAACTTCAGATTAAGGGCATACAGCTTATTTCTCTTCCTAATCATTCTTTCATTATTCTTTAAAGTTATAGTATATTTATAGAACATATCTTGATCATATTCACCCCATTCCTCCTTCCATTTCTCAGACCCTTGTAGGAACTAAAGAATTTGTTGACTGTCATGAAATGAAATTAAGCACCAATTTATGCATAGTTGAACTGTGAAAGTCAGCCACAAATATTATCAGAATTAGTTGGTTACACTTTTATTTGACCCAAGTGTGATTTTGCCACATAATGTATTTAACTTTTACATTCCTGTATTTCCAAGTACACTATGTGTTCTTAGGAAGGAAATTCATCTCTAGTTACCTCCACTCGGGCTACGAGGGCTCACTGAGACAGAAGTTACAGTATATGTGGGGAACATGAGTCTAACACAGTTGGGAACAATAATTGGTGTATTTCCCAAGAGAGTCAGGAGAGCCAGAGTTTTGTAAAAGAGAGTTTGGACTAGAAACTTTAGAAAATAAATACAAGTAGGAAAACTAAAGCACAAGGAATATGATGTTGTTCCATCCCTCTTTATTCTGCAATTGCAGCAACTCTGCCATTGAAATACAACACCACTTATAACAGTATAAAACACAACTGAGTGCGAAATGTACCCTGCACAAGTTCAGGCATGGCGAGGAGAAAATACTAGTTACATGTTATGAAGAGTCCACACTTTCTTCTTTACTTGATGGTAAAGGCAAGAAAACTAAATGCATTTGCCTGTACCATGTCTTATACTGCCTTTTCCATCCTTATTTCCAAAAGGTTCCATATAGGCATATGAAGATGTGTCAAAATTTTGAAGAAAAAATATTGTGATATTTGTTCTATATAATAAGAAAATATTTTTCTAAGTATAAAACTTTATGTATTTTGAGCATGTAATATTGAGGTTACATGTAAGTTATCAGAAAACTGTAACTCTGAAAGGTATAAGTTAAGGATTTGCATATATTTGGTTCACAACATATAATCAAAGTATGCTAATTGGCCTTTCTATAACATGGTTATTGAGAGCATATATGTTGGAATTTAATAGGCTGATTTTTTTTTAAATCTCAACTTAGTATTGTTAGATAAAACATGATAGACTAACCAAAATATCTGGATCATATATAGCCCCAGTGAATGAGGATGTATCATTCCTAAATAGTCAAATTAGATCATAGATTGAGACATTCTTAAAGTCCTCCTTTCAGAAGATTGGGATGACAGATATGACTAAATAAAAATGAGAAGACATTTCAAAAAAGAGGATTGTGAAAAGAAAATGTAATAACCCATAAATGCCATCCATCTAGACAATTCCATAATTAATACAACAAGACATATGAAGAGGGATAGCATGAAAGAATATTAGACATGAAAAATGGTGTCATTAAAGTGTGGTATCATTCATGTTTTAGTGACAGGAAAGTATTAAGGAAACTCAAAGTTTATGAATTTTAAATGATTTAGATACATTGAAGGAGACTGATAAAGAAGCGCTTTACATATAGAATTTTTACAATACAATAAAAGAAAATTATTAGATTTTAATATTAAATGTCACAATTAAAAATTATACATTTACAACAAGTGATTTCTAAATTAAAGTGCAATACAGTTGATGATGGGTGTAGTCAGGTCATGAAATGTTATTGGTTTTTATTTTGGTTTTGTTTTAAATCAACACAGGCTAAGCAAACCTTTGGAAAGGAGGTGGGAGTGGCTGAAGCACATACAAAAGATGAAATAATTGATTAGTTATTGTCCCAAAGGGGACTGAGATAAGGTTAACTTAGACTCAAACTGAACATGAAAATTTAGAACGAGGGGCAGATCTCTCCATGGCTTAAGAACATTAAAATATGTGTGTAGTGAGAAAGAACCATAGCTGTGGATGAAGAATTACAGACCAGAATAACTTTGCCTGTTCATTAAGATCTGGGGTCTCCAGATGCAAGAAAAACTGCATTGCGGTAGTCTTTGATTTAAAAACTAACCTGAGAAGGTCTCCACAGATATCCCTGAGGGCAAAGAATCTGTGTTGGCATTCAGCTCTCTGGAATGGCAACAAGCATAGGTGGTCTTCTAGATTTTAGGTTCTATCGCTGTGATACCAACCCTGAAAATGCCATGTAGTAGAGGAAGGGAAGGAAGGAGTTTATTTCAACTCACAACTGCAGGGCATCACAGAGGGAACTCAAACAAGAAATCCAGCTAGGCGTTTTACTTCTGCAGTCAAGAGCAGAGGGAAATGACTTAATACATGCTCACTAGCTTGCTTGCTTATGTTATGCTCTGTTTCTCCACTTTTACACGGGTCAGGATCCCTGCCTAGGGAGTGTGGTGTTGTCTTTAGTGGGTTGGAACATCCTATATCAATAAAGCTAATGAAGATACCACCACCACCACCACCACCCCCGCCAAAATCAAATCAATGTAGACCATCTCTCATTGTCATGCTTTCCCAGAAGCAAAGTTGGCAATCAAAGCAAACCACCACAGGTACTGAAAGTGAACGGTGGCGGAAAGTGAAAAGGACAGTGTGTGAAGGAGCCTCACAAACAAAGAAGACGATTCTAGGTATCAGCTCCTGGTGTACGCACGCATTCAGGCCAATTGAGTCAGATTTTCTTGTTTAATGGCTGATTACAAGTTGTAAGTTAATCAGCACAAACTCTGCTAGAGCCTGATTCAATGCTGCTTGACCCAGTGAAGGAAAGTAAGGATACAAAAGTGAATTTTGTGTTTCAGCTTGAAGAAGCCAAAACTTGCAAACGCCCAAGATGAAATCCAGCTTCTCAAATGCTGAGGCTCGCTGGACTTCCATCAAGTTCTGACACATACGTGTAGAACAATTCTAATTCCATCCGGTTGTTCATTCCTTTCCTTTATTATGCAGTGCTGACTGAGCAGCCACATTTCCCAAGAGTTCCCTGTTCCTCAATACAGATGTTTTTCCAATGGAGGCTTTTCAAAATCGAATATTTAGGATTTGCCCATTGTTTTCTTTTCACAATGTGACTAATTCAAGTTACGGCCAAGATTGGAAACGGTCTTTGAGACAATGAGTCAGGTATCTTATTCTCTTTTCCACATCAAATTTCTCAAAGACACAAAGGAGTTCCCTGCAAAATAATCTCCTGAGGTTTATCACAAACCAGTTGGGATGTGTATCTTTAAATGCAAGTCTATTTCGTTTATTCTTGACCCATTCACCATTTCTTTTCCTTTTGAAGGAAGTGCATTGTGCTGCCTTAAGCAGATGCAAATGTGAGCATTTGTAAATTTTGTTTCAGAGTAGCTTCCTTGTCAGAAGAAAGAATCCTTCTTATCTAACTGTAATATATATGCTTTCTGGTCTTCTTTGTTCCTTACTTGTATACAGAGGCATTTTACTTCTATAACATCTGTGGATCCATCAAGCGGGGTCTCTGATCTTGGAACAGAATGCAAGTTGGAGTTCTGGATATAAAATGCTGAAACATATTAACAGCCACTTACATTACTCTTTTGTAGAAAAGCACAGCAGATAGAATGGGTAAGAGAGTAGAGGAGAATAAAGGAAATTAAAGGAAGCTGAATGCAGACCAGATGTTGAATGTCAAGTTTCCACTCTGAGAATAATAAATGCAGGCACTGGGTGGCCAGATGAGGTTAAAATGCATAGATACCAACTTAATTTAATAAACAATCAGATGTTCCTTAGGGGGAAAACCAACTGAGACAAGTAATGATTATGAGAAATATCAATTTCTTTTCTTCTATATCCCTGTTTCTCATTTTTATTCTCGCAAGTCCATAGATGGCTGTCCTCTGTCAGAATCCATGAAGGAGATCAGTGAATCTCTCTTATAAGGAAATTAATTCTTTTCATTGGAGTTTCACCTACCTGCTTGTTTTTCAGTGAACAAACCACTTAAATCTATCGCGTAGGGGTGTGAATTTCTATAGCTGCATTGAGGAGATACAATATTTACTATCTAGCATGGGAGGGGAGAAAAAAGGAAAGACTCAATAAACAAAGGACAGAAGAGATATACTGTGCAATGCAAGGTGCAAGAAAGATTTTCCTTTGAGAAAGGACTTTTACTAGTCATTGAAAATGGTTTCATGACGCCGGGCGGTGGCATGACCAAACAGATCTCCCGATTCTATCCTGTGTAGTAGGAGGCTGCTTGTTTGTTCCTGATGCCTAGAACCAAAAAAATCAAACAGAAACAGTAGTAATTAAATCACTGTTTGGCCCATTAGCTCTAGCTTCTTATTGCTAACTCTTACATCTTACTTTAACCCATCTCCATTAATTTGTGCATCACCACGAGTTCGTGGCCTACCAGCAAAGTTTCAGCATGTATGTTTGCAGTGGAGGCTCCATGGCTTCTCCCCTGACTCCGCCTCCTTTCTCCTAGCATTCAGTTTAGTTTTCCCCACCTAGCTCTGTTCTACCCTATTAGGCCAAGCCAGTTTCTATTTTAACTAATGGTATTCACCGCATACAGAGAGGAATCCCACATCAATCCTGTCTTCTGTTTCTTCTGACTTTTCTTTGGTCTCAAGGATCCCCAATCCAGGAACCCTAGCTGAGTGTAGGAGCAGGCTCCTACACACAGGTGTGTGGAATAACCACAATTTTTAACAAACGTAATCTCTGTTAATATGATAGATAAATGGCAACAAACGAAACTAAAGACATTCCTGTATATTGACAGTGCAGATTTTCTAATCTATAACTTGTCCAAATCTCTTTTCCTTCAGACATACTGGTAAACAGTCCATCTCCACAATAAGCATGTATGATATCCTTGGAGAATGGAACTGCTCTTTAGCATCTTCAAGTTCTAAAAGATGATGCATAGAGAAAACATTCTGAAATGTTTTTTATGGCTGGGATTATTTGTCTTATATATCTTCCTTCTGTTTCATGTAATGGAAAATGAGCTATCATTATAGAATATTAGAGGTCATGAACTTATTCAAAAATATTTAGCTTTAGGTGACAATGACAAAAATGGTAGGTGAAACAGACACTGAGTGATTCCCCCCACACTGCTCCATGGTTCCTGTATGGATAAAGTAGTTAAAGCAAAGTCATGTGCCTAAAAAACTGCCACATACACAGCAAGTCTGCCCATGGAAGTGTTACAATGCTCAAAGAAGTCCAAACAAATACAAAGAACTATGATCAGGATTTTAAATTGTATTATACCAATATCTTCCATCATGTGTAATGGAAATTAAATACGGCAATTTCTGAAGAAATGTCTTGAGTATGCACAGTATATATACAGGACCTGGAAATAAGTGAAAATTACATAGACAGAGATTCTCTATTCAAGGTCACTCCCCTTAAGTGATTCAGTCAATAAACAAATGTCGGCATCAAGAGCAGAAAACTGTAAGAAACACAAGAAGACTATGTGCTAGAAAGTGGTTTGTACTTGCCTAGGGAAACCAAGGGTATTGCAAAGACAGCAAGAAAAGTCTCTGTGGGGCAGAAAGATTTCGCTTAAACAAAAGGGTTATCTCAGGAAAATGACTCGAGCGGAGAGCAATCTAGTATGTCAGAATATATCTTTGCCATTAAGCCTGAAAACCAGGGCATGCAGTGAAGGGCAGAATAGCAGAAGAGCTACAGTGAATGAGTCCTGTCTATTTTAATGTCTCATGTTGCATAGACTACAGTGGGATTTTTTTTTTTTTTTTTTTTTGGTTTTCGAGACAGGGTTTCTCTGTAGCTTTTGGTTCCTGTCCTGGAACTAGCTCTTGTAGACCAGGCTGGCCTCGAACTCAAAGAGATCTGCCTGCTTCTGCCTCCCGAGTGCTGGAATTATAGGCGTGTGCCACCACCGCCCTGCTCTACAGTGGGATCTTACTGGTAAATCATAATCAGTGGATTTTAATGAAGGCTTAATAATAATTACTTTTAAAAGATGATTTTTGTTTTTATATTTGATAATATTTTGATATTTTTATGTTACTTTCTTTTTTCTTATTTGATAATTTCATATAGAAAGGTCATGGATTTGAGAGGAAGACAACAGAGGTTTTATATATAACATAAAACAAAGGGTTGTGCTACAGCATCAAACCATCTGAAAGTTTCAGAGACATTCTAGGTAAGAGCTAGGCATAACTTTTGAGGTAGCAGTAGGATCAGATCTGTCTAGGGTATTCTCTGAAGGCACAGGGTACTGTAGATTTATTGTATGTGTCATAAGAAGGGGGAGGGTGCCAAAGAGCATTCTTAGGTTTTGAGAGAGAATAAATGTGTAAAACAGAAGTTGGCATGGACAAAACTGGTAGGAACCACTGCTAAGGGTTTTATCTAGTATTATTGTTCTAATAAAATATTGTTCTTATGAAAAAAATAATTTTAAGAGGCTCATTTGGCTCCCCAAATCAAACATAAATCCAAATACATTTGCACAGCACCAGAGATGAATTTTATACCAAGGATAAACATGAGTATTACTAAGTTTCCTGTGTTACCTGTGGTCACAGAATGATAAAAGGAAATAATGTCAATAGCAAAGAAATACTTTACCATGTGGCTCATGGTTTACCAACAAGATTCCAGAGCCTTGTGTCCCTGGCCACAGCTACACTGACTCTGCCTTATTTCTCCCAGCATCAAGGTTAGTTTTCCCCAGCTAGGCCTACTCTGCCAAGTAGACCTATCACAGGCCAAGGCAGAGCTTCTTTTTCGTTAACCTATAAAAGCAACACATGTACAGAAGGACTTCCCACATCACTTTCTACTAGAGACTTTTGGTGATATTTTGTTTGTGCTTTAAGAAATAAAGATTTCCAGAAGGTCAGAGTGCAGAGCTAGCCACACTAGTCAGCCATTGAGGCCAGGCAGTGGTGGGACAAACCTTTAATCCCAGAACTGGGGAGACAGAGGCAGAGGGCTGTCTGGGTCTTCAAGGCTACCCTGGGATACACAAGACTGAATCAGTCTAAAAGAGAAACAGAACCAAGCAGTTGTGGCTCACACCTCTAATCTCAGTACTAGAGAGGTGAAGAGAGGAGTGATATGGCTGGGCAGAGAGAGGAATATAAGGCGGGAGAAGAGAGGTTCTCAGGATTCAGTCAGAAGTTTCATGGAGATGGCATGAAAATTCTAAGGATTTGTAGAGACAGGATACCCCATTCGGTCTGAGGATTTTGTAGAGGTAAGAACTAGTGGCTGGCTGCTCTGCTTCTTTGATCTTTCAGCATTTAACGAGCTATCTGACTCTGGGTTTTTGTTATTAAGACCAATTAGAATTCATGCTACTCTGAAGTACTGCTGGGACATGGGTAGGGAGTCCAAATTCATTTGCATTTTATAAGTTAGAATATCTTTAGGTCTTTCAGTCAAATACTTACATAAGAAAATAACTTCCAAATCTACCTGTGGAGTTACTTGCACCTGGCCATAGTTGGAGTATATAAAGCATGTATTTTTAGTAAGATAACTTGGGATAATAGGTATCAGGAATTAGAACCCAAACACTCATCCATATGCAAGCGAAATAATCCAGCAGAGTATTACAGAAGGGAACACAATATAAAAGCAAACAGTGGCTCAGTAATTTGTGGATTAAGCATCATCGTTTCTCCATTTTTTCCCCCTGTGGAAAAGAGGGCAACAGTGGTAATTTAAAAAATGCCCAAGCTGGGCGGTGGTGGCACACGCCTTTAATCCCAGCACTCAGGAGGCAGAGGCAGGCGGATCTCTAGGAGTTCGAGGCCAGCCTGGTCTACAAGAGCTAGTTCCAGGACAGGCTCCAAAACCACAGAGAAACCCTGTCTCGAAAAACCAAAAAAAAAAAAAAAAAAACCAAAAAAAAAAAAAATGCCCAGGCTGGCCTCAAACTCCTGATCCTCTTGCCTCCGCCTCCTTCAGCAAATCTCACCGACATGTACCACCACTGTAAAAGATGCCCCAAGATTACATTTTATTAAAATGAACCAGGTGAACGTTAAATTCAAAAATAGTTTTCTCCAGCAAAATGATTAAAAGCTGGCATTGTTTCTCAAAGGGAAAAAAGAAAAGAAACAAGAGATGGGAAAGGAAGAGAGAGACTGGGTGGGATAAAACAAATACCATGTCATCACGGGACTCTGATTCACACAGAAACACATATTTGTAGTATTTTGTTCTGAGCTTTTATTGTAAAATTCATGAAAAAGATTTCATTTTTTATAATGTCCCTTTGTTCCATGAGGTATATCATGAGACTCTAAAATATGATGACTTCAAGGAAACATCTGCTACCTATCCTTTTCAAATACCTTGATGTTTTAACAAATTAGTTCCTACACACGTAGGTTGAAAACCCCGATTTGTTTTTTAAAGTTGACTAGATATTTTAGACTAGTAGGATGAAATTTCATAGGCATATGTTGGGGGAAGAGTCACTTGCTCATCCTGGCTGCCCAGCCACAAACTAACCACTCAGAAAACCATATTATTTGCAACACTGTTTGGAGAACAGCTTAAGCATATTTCTGGTTTAACTCATATCCTAAACCAAACCATTTCTATTACTCTGTATATCGCCACGTAGCTGTGGCTTACCAGCTAAAGTTCCCAGCATCTATCTCAGGCAGTGGATCCATGACTTCTCTCTGACTCTGCCCTCCTTCTCCCATGCTATCGGCCAAGTCAGTTTTCTTTATTCATTAACTAATGAAATCAACACATAGACAGAAGGACCTCCCACACCAGGCATAGGGTTAAAATCTTTCATTTTACAATTTAAAATTCTTTACCACAAAGAAAATAATTGGTTCATAGGCTTCTTGCCCTCTTCCCCCACAATCCTGGTATGTGTGCGTGGCTGTGTGCGTATGAGTGTTCACTAATGATGTAATATTCACTTTCCTTTGTGTCTCAACTGACTGAAAAGTGGCCAGATGAATAATCCAGTGTCTTGTTCTCTGTGGTTTTCTCTGAAGCCTGCTACCAGCAGCTCCTTCAGTTCCCTTTCACCCTCAAATAAGCATTCTATGCGGGACTGGTCCTTAGTTCAATATACTATTCAGTCACCAGAAAAGTCTTACACAAAACATCCTCATTAATCAGATAACAGTAAAATGGATGTCTCTGATGAACATGAGCAGTTGGAAAGATTTGTGAACCATTCCTTATTTCTTTGGTGGCAGCTACCCTCCCCTCTTGGGTAGAATGTACATTTGATGCTGCCTCTCAAGTGGATTTCCATGCAGGAGTGAAGAATGCCAACAAAAAGCCCTTGAAGTTCACTGTTGCTTCTTCCAGTTCATGAACTAAGACCTTTCTGAGTTGCCCCAAGTCAATGTTATTGCTGCTTTCATGTGCTCTTTCTTGTTTAAACAAATCTTTGGAGCCGTACTTCTGATTTCTTATCTTTGTCCCCCTTTGCAGGCAGTGAGATTTGAAAGACTTCAAGTTCTGTCTTCCCAGGTCGAATTCCATATTGAGTCTGACTCTGATTTTCTCTCTAAATCTCCTTGTCCAGACCCAATTAAGTTGTCATCCTGTACTTACTTCACCAAGTCCAGTGCTTTCCTTAAGTGAGTGTTTGCTGAAATCTATCTAGTTGTTGGACCATGACTGTTCATCTTATTCCACAAGCTACCTCTCTGGACCACTCTCATTTAGATAGCTGTTTTCATAAAGGATGAAGGAATCCCATGACTGTTGATCCTTTTGAGGTTTGGATGTGTCTTCCTCATTTCTGTGTTACTCTCTGGACTGTCTGCTTGGATATCCATTCTTAACTCTTTCTGTGCCCCACTCTGCCATGAAAGGCTAAACTTTGAATTCCATTTTTGCTTTCTCAATCATGGCGCCATTTAATTAGGAAGTCTGAGCCATAGGTGACTACTGACCCATGGGGACAATTGGATCTTGTTCCTTCTGGGAAGTAATTGCAGCACAGGCTGTGCCTTTCTCATGAACCCCACTTTTACAAGCTGTTGTGGCTCTTGGCTTCTCATCTGCATATTCTTAAGCTGTCCAATTTCAGGTGATGCAGCCCTCTGCTGTTACAAGGTCATTTTACTTTTCTTTGGCTTTTTAGTGCATTATGACATATTTTTACTGTGTTAAATGCACCTTAAAGGATATGAACTGTTATCATTTTTTCAATATTTCTTTTATTTTGAATTATCCATTTGTGCTTGGGTTTGACTCTGTATGGGAGGGGTTTATGTACATGTGTACAAGTGCCCACAGTGACCAGAGATGTCAGATTTCGCCTTGGACCTGGAGTTATAGGTGGTTGTAAGCCATCCAATGTGTGTGCTGGGCATCAAATTTGGCTCCTCTGCAAGGGTGGTATATACTCTTAAATTATTATGCCATCTCTTTTGTCCTACAAACTGTTTTTACTAGCTAGTCACAATTATCACATTCTTTATTCTATCTCTAGTTGCATTAGAGGATTTCATTCATTTGACTTTTGATCAAATATGGATATGATAATGATGGTCCCCAAAATGATTATTTTTCTTTCTGTGGTCTTTATTTTCTTTTATCTTTTATGTATTTCTTCCTCTTTCTCTGTCTCTGTCTCTGTCTCTCTCTCTCTTAATGATAGTCTTGAACGTCTTGAATCCTTCTCTATAATATCTTCTTCCTGACTGCTTTTTAAGGTTATCATTTTTCTCCAACTATTTTAGTTTATGTGCTATTGTTTATTGCCATATCTGTACCTTTCTCCATTGTGGCTAATGCATGTTTTATTAGTTGTTCAATACTGCATTGTGTATAATACATATTATATTATATAATACTGCTATATGTGCACTCTTTTATTTATCTTTAATTAAAATTAAATTTTAGCTCTGTATATGCATTTTTTTCAGAAGAAAGTTCTAGTTTTTTCCCCAGAGGTCAGATCTACTTAATGAAGACAATGCGATTCTTTGATTCTTTGTTTCCTTTCACAGAATTTATCCAAAATTATTAAGATAGCTCTAAGGGACTCAAGGCTTGCTTTTAAACTTCCACTAAAAGGGCTTTACTGAGTTGGCTTTTGTAAACAACAGAGACATTTCCAGGCAGCAAATCTTGAGTTATCACATCAGTGCCTAGTCATGCATCCAATGTACACCACACACACACACACAGACACACACACACACACACACACACACAGAGTCAACAAAAATGAAACAAATTTTCTTCCACATGATGACTCATTCTTTGTTTCCAGCTTAAATTCTTAGACATTTCATATATGTTATATGCACAAGATATATTGTAAGAAGATCTATGTTTACATTTTTAATTTTATTTTACTTTTGAGAAATGCATACATGAATGCTGTGTTTGCATTACTTCCACTCTACATCCAACTTCTATATCTACACCATCTCCCTATCAAATTCATGATCCCTTTAAGCTATTTCTATGCACACACATGTATCTTGTTGAATAAATTTAGTGTTCGTCATAGACATGTGTGTCTATGGCCAACCACTTGGGATTGAATCGGCTTCTAGGGAGCTCATCCCTGGAGAAGAATAATTCTCCCTCCTTTAGCAGCCACTAATTGCCTAGAGCTCTTCTTCTAAGGGTGAACCCTTGTGCTACTTCCCCATCCACATTAGGATATTAACTGGTGTTGCCATTGTGTGCATCTTCTTTAGCTGCTCATGGTGTTAAGATGCCATTGGTGCAGCTCCCTATCACGTATAGAAAAGTGTCTCACAATGGAAATTGTGGTCCTCTGGCTTTCCCATCATCCCTCACTTTTATGATCTTCTATTCTTGACAGAAAATGCTATTGAGACTCCAAGAGTTGCATGTAACACCCAGCTAGAAAAAAATATAGTCTGAATTCCAAGTGATTATTACTGAAATAGCATCTGGTATGAAACCTGACACACAGTTAGGAGGTAAATAATTTAGCACTGATTGAAAATTGACATGCCAATCTTGGAGGCTGATTATCTTTCTTCTTTAAAACCTGTATTTTTAAATTGTATTTTATAGAATTCTTGATATGCAGTTTTGTTAAGATATTTCATAAAATTGGATGGATATAATAATTTTAGATGAATTTATAACTGACTCTTTTGTAATCCAATTATAAATTATGTTGGTTTTTCTTATACCAATAATAACAATATTTTATTATTTTTTGGAATTAAAATATGATTACACCCTTTGGTCCCTTCCCCATTCTCACCCAACTCCTCTTTTATCCCATTCTCACTCTCAAATTGATGACTATTGCTATTAAATATACATGCATGAATATGTGTGCTATATATGTGTGTGTATATATGCATATATTTATACATGCATGAATCTCACTGGTCTTGCTTTATTTGCCTTCTGAGTATATGATTTCTTGGCTGACCATTTTGTATCAGATATATTAAAGTGAAAAACACTACTCTTTTCCCTAGAAAATAGTTTGATGATGCTACATCTTATTTCATCCTATACCTAATTCACAGCTCATGACCAAATTATCTTCTTAATTTAGAATTGCATATAGGCAAATGCTGTGTTTTGATTAAATACAATAACAAAATTCTTTTTTTTTTTTGGAACATAGTTAAGGCACTAGAACATGAACAGTTGAACAGTTATCTTATCTCTATACAGAGTTTTCTTATGAAGGGAACAATGACATCCTGTATGTACTTTATAACTTCAAATTCTAGTGTACTAGCTCATATCCTATTCTCAGAATATATCAAATTATAAGAAATATAGCTGGTTAATAAAGTGATAAATTAATAAAAAACACAATAAAGGAATGTGTGCATAAATTAGTGCTGAAAAACAGAAGAATAGAGCAGCCAGCAGGACTTCCAGGAAGCTATTGAGAACCACCCTCTGACACTTGCCAAAAAATCAGTTTAACATTAGTTTTGAAGCTTAAGAAATAAAGTTTAGAGCCAAGAGAACATAACTCAAGCCAACTATTTCATTCCCCTGTCACTGATTGCCTTACTAACATCTTTCCCTTTGCTAAGTATATGAAAACATATTCCTACCATATAGTAGAAAGAAACTTCCTGTGATTATTGACAAATTATTATGATGTCTAGGTACTGATTTGTATTATAAATGCAAAAATGGTCGGACAAGTTGAGCTCAGTCGTTTATTTTCTATGAAGAAGGCATGAAATTGGAAAGAGATTGTGGTAGTGGGGTCTTGGAGGAGCTGAAGGGAAGGATTGGGGATGGATATGACCAAAATACAATGTATCCATACATGAAATTCTCAAAGAATAAATTAACTTTGAAAAATCATGGGTTTTCAATGACTTTAATATACTTGGAAATGATTATTAATCATTCTAGTGGCCATATATTATTCTATCCTATCAAAACATCACAACTTACACATTTGCTATGGTGAGGAGTTCATTTTGTGCCATCATTAATGCTATTAACATTGATTTCTTTGTGTAGAAAAATGTTCCCAATTTTCTTGGGCAATAATGCTGGATGAGAATTTGGGGTGAAAAAGAGGGTTCATTAGAAAGAAATGTCAGGAATTATTCCAAAGTGCCTGCATCATGTTACAGCATAACCCAAGGAATATTGGAGTATCGCAATTGCACAATAACTTCATGCAATTTGGTAGAGTAATTTTTAAGTGCAGCTATACCCTAATCATGTGATAGGAGGCCATTGTGCTTCTAGCTAATAAATGATGGTGGGTATGTCCCTGTGTTATCTTTAGATGTGTGACTCTCTCACATCATTGTTTGTCGTATTTCTTTGTACTCTGGGCTATGATTTTTTTCTGATTGATATAAGTGCTCTTTGTGGTGAAGACATTTTTAAGTGCTGACAAAGACAAATTTATTCATTTTTTATATATTGGTTAACCACAGTATGTTCTATTTAAGAAATTATTCATTTAAAGTCATGAGATATTTTCAACATCCTTTATAGCCAATATAGTGTAAATTTCTACCTTTTTCATTCTATTTTTAATTATCTCTGAAACACATCATTCCTAGTATACAATTGTTTTAACATGATTGCTGAAAAGGCCTTTCTCTTTCACATTGAATGTATTTACACCTCCAAATATAATAACATATACAAACTGATGTTTACCTTTCAGTTTAGAGCAGTGAAAATATAATAATTTTAGAATATATGAGGGCTTAAATTATATTTCTATTTATTTATAACTGCATTCCTTTGGGTCATTTATTATTAGGTATTCTGATCTAGAAAAAATTGTGCTTGCAATGAATAACTACTCAGGTTTCTTTTAAAACTATGTTTACTAATCAGATACCTTATCTACTAATAAGATATAACAAATATTTTTAGTATTTAAAGTATTTTTAAAAGTGTTAATTTTGTTTGTCTTTTAATAATTTTCTAATATTCCCTTTCTAGTTATATTGGCAGCTTATTAAATTTAAGGAATACTTTTTTTTCTACCACCAAAAATGAGTCACAACCACCTGCATGGAAGTTATTTTCAATGACAGATACACAGAGGATGTTTGGTTCTTAAAGCAGACATGTAGAGCTGGATTAATGACTGCATACACAAATTCCTACACTGCCACGGGCTCAAGGTGGTCAAGATTGTTAGGATGCTAATGCTCCCTTGAATCATACATAGTTCTTCATGTTATCCTCATCTGCTCTTTTGGTCAATGGGATTTTTATAAATATGTATCTTAGAATTTTAGACCAATTATTTCATAGTATAATGTTGTTAGGAAGCTATTCTACTTAACAGGATGTTGTTATCTGCATTCCCATAACCCAAAGTTGAATGCTCACACAAAATGTACAGGATTTCTATTCACAAACTAAGCAAAGGATTTGGGTTAAGAAGACAAGAGTACCCTCTTCTCATGGAACATAACAGTTAAACTCAAAATGACTGTTTCCAAGATCATTAAAAAGAGACTCAAATTCACACACATAAAATCCTCTTCTTACTTTGAATAAAAAACAAGGTTTGTAAGAGGACAAAGTGAAAATTTGTTATCCATAAATGGGGCCAATTTACGTCAAAAGGCCTTTGCATATCCAAATGAGATAATAAAAGTGAAAGGACTTTGTAATCATTACCACCCTATACAAATATAAGTCATTGTTTTTAATAAAAAACAAAGCCAACTTTAGAAATGAATATGTTACTTCTTGATCAAAGAAAATGACCCTTAGAGACGTTTTACCCCAACCAACCCATGTCCTTCTAAAATATAATATCCCTTGTCATCTCATCATGTGCAATGCATCACTTTATGTTAAGCCTTCTTGAGTTCGCATTTAAAGTGGAAACGTCTCAGAGAAGAGTAACAATTATATTCACAGATTAGAATGAATAGCTTTCAAAGACTTCATGTCAAGGTTCTGGGACCCAGGCCATATTCATTACCATCGTTCTCTCAACTCTTTCTGACTCTGACATTGTGATTGATCTCTGGAAACCTTGAAGAATAAGTACATGACAGAGGTTGGAGTAAGGATGAGGGAGGGAGGTCAAAAAACAAACAAAACAAGAGTTTCCTTTTCTAGTTGTTCCAAGTTCAACCCTGGAACTCGCAGACATCAGAAGTCTATTGCTCTGAATTGGCACAGATAACTACATACGTTAGGTGCATAGTTTAGTGAAATTTGGCATGAGCACATTTCCACAAAAAAAACACCACACCCCTTAAGTATCATGTGGTCTTCCCCCCATAAAGTTTTCCTACAAACTACGGATCTACTTCTTATTCCTATATGTTAGTCTGCATGACCTAGAATTTTACACTGATGGAATTATATATTCTTCAATATGTCCTTTTAAAAATCTGATTTTCACATTGCATAATTAGTTTATATCAGCCCAGTTTTTCAGCATGTATCTCTAGTTAGCTCTGTTTTGTAGCTGAATCATTTTATGGGTACATTTTGTGCTTTCGTGTATTGTAGATATTTATGTAATTGCAGTGTTACATTTTATTTTAAAAAAGTAGTTAACATAAATATATGTAAACCTTGGGAAAATCACTTGCATTTATTTAACAGATACGAAGAAATGATAAAATAGTATGTCTTTTTTTTTTTTTTTTTTGTAGGAAATAGCCAAGTGACCTTCAGAATGGTGACACCATTTTGTCTTCTAAACAGCAAGCAGTCCACCAAGGTTTCTCCCTCCCCCAAGGCACTGAAATGGTCAGTGAGTATGGCCTCAAGCATTCTACTGGACAAACCAATGTCTTTGTTGGTTTGATTTGTTTCATTAGTCTTAAGAAGAATCATTTCAAATGCTCATTTGTCGGATATATAGGCTCTTTGACACTTATTTTTTTTCTTTTTTGCTTCATTTGAATACCAGCTTTTTGTGTTCTTCATGTGTTGTGAATACAGATCTGAAGTGCATGTACTGCAAGGGATTCTTTGCTATACTTTGACTTCTTCCTTTCAAATTTGTATCTCCTTGACCTCCTTTTGTTGTTTTATTACTCTAGCTAGAACTTCAAGTGCTTGAGTAGGTAAGGAGACAGTGGACAGTCTTGGATTGTTCCTGATTTTAGTGTAATTTTGAGTTTCTCTCCATTTAATTTGATGTTGGCTAAACCTGCTATAATATTGCCTTTATTGTGTTTAGGAATGTACCTTGTATCCTTGATCTAAGATTTTTATCATGAAGGAGTTTTGGATTTTGTCAAGGGCCATTTCTGCATCTAATGAGAAGATCATGTAGTTTTTTCTTTCAGTTTGTTTATGTGGTGGTGTCGTACACCGCACCCTTGTGTCTGAGCTCTGTGCGCTGGCACCCAGTTACCAAGCTTCGGGCAAGGGGCTGGACGCTGAGAGACAGACTGACGCACGCACCTCCAAACGCTGGTTCACACCGCAGTTAATGGTCAACACGTGATCCTCTGATCGGTTCCAGGAGGGAGAAGCAACTGGAGGCCAGGACTCTTTAATCCCAATATGGTGGATTAAACTGACTGATTTTCATAAATTGAACTATCCCTAAATCTCTGAAATGAAGCCTACCTGATCATGATGTATGATCTTTTTGAGTGTTTTTGAATTCAGTTTGCAAGTAAATTTGCCTCAATATTCATGAGGGAAATTGGTCTGTAATTCTCATTCTTTCTGGAGTCTTTGTCTGGTTTGGGTTTCAGAGTGACTATGGCCACATAGAAATAGTTTGGCAATATTTCTTCTGTTTCTGTTTTGTGGAATATTTTTGAAGAGAATTGGCATTAGCTCTTTGAAAGTCTGGTAGAACTCTATGCTAAAATCATCTGGTTCCGGACTTTATATTTATTTATTTATCTATTTTGGTTGATTAAAAAATGACTGCTTCTATTCAAATTGTTTGTCTGATCTTGATTTAGCTGTGGTAAGTGGTATCTGTCAAGCAATTTGTTCATTTGTCCTAGATTTCCAATATTGTAAAATAAAGTTTTTTGAAATATAAATTAATGATTCTTTGGGTTTCTTCAGTGTCTGTTATGTCCTCCTTTTCATATCTGATTTTATTAATTTAGATAGTTCCTCTATGCCTTTAAGTTAGGTGGATAAGGGTTTGCCTATTTCGTTGATTTTCTTAAAGAACCGACTCTTTGTTTTGTTGATCCTTTGGATTATTCTCTTTGTTTCTATTCTATTGATTTCAGTTTTCAAATTAACTTTTTCCTGCCGTCTACTTCTCTTGGGTGGTTTGCTTATTTTGTTCTAGAGCTTTTAAGTGGTTGTTAATGCTAGTGTTAGATCTATCCAAATTCTAGAAAGTATTTAATTTCTTTCTTTAATTCTTTCTTGACACAGTAGTCTTTCAGTAGAGAGTTGTTGGGTTTCTGTGAGTTTGTAGGCTTTCCATTGTTTCCATTGTTGAAATCCAGGTTTTAGTCTGATAGGATGCAGGGGGTTCTTTGAATTTTCTTGTGTCTCTTAAGACCTGCTTTGTAACTGAGTGTGTGGTCAGTTTTAGAGGATGTTCCATAATATGTTGAAAAGAACATGTATTCTTTTTGTTTGAATAGGAAAAATGTCCTATAGATAGTATATCCATTTGGTTCATAACATCTGCTAGCTCCAGTATTTCTCTGTTTAGATTTTGTCTAGATGTGTGTCCATTGGTGAGAATGGAGAACTGAAGTCTCCCCTTATCAATGTGGGAGGATTGATGTGTTTTTTAAGCTTTTGTAGTGTTTCCTTTACAAATAAGGGTGTCCTTGTCTTTGGGGCATAGAAGTTAAGAACTGAATATCATCTTGGTTGATTTTTCCATTGAGGATATGAAATGTCCATCTCTGTCTCTTTTGATCAACTTTGGCTTGAAATCTTTCTTGCTAGATATTAGAATGGTTACTCCAACTTGTTTCTTAGGTTCATTTGCTTGTAAATTCTTTTCCAAACTTTCTTTTTGTGGGGTAATGTCTATCTTTGACATTAAGATGTGTTTCTTGTATGCAGTGGAATGATGGATCCTATTTTCACATCCATTATATTAGTCTGTGTCTTTTTATTGGAAAATCAAGTACTGTGGGAACTCTTTCAATCAACAGCCTTTAAGATACTGGCCCACATTGGGCATGGCCACATGTACTATGTATGTACATATAAAAGTGTGTGCAGTCCTTTGGCTGCTGGATTTGGTTTCAGTTCCCACTCATGCAAAGGACTAGTGATCTGTGAGTCTACCCCTAAATAAAAAAACCTTTATTTTACTCCATTCTAGACTTGTGTGGGACTATTTTATTATAATCTACAACAACCAAGTCCTTCGATATTGAAAGCTATTAATGGCCAATGATTGTTGTTTCCTGTTATTATGGTGATGGTGGTGGTGGTGGTGGTGTGTGTGTTCATTCTTAGGGATTTGCTAGTGTAAGATTATTTACAGCCTGTATTTTTCTGTGTTTAGTCAACCACCTTGGGTTAGTGTGACTTCTAGTGACTTCTGTAGGGCTGCATTTGTGAGTAGATATTATTTAAATTCACTTTATCTTATCTTCTCCATCTGTGGTAATTAAAGTTTTTCTGGAAATAGTAATCTGAACCGGCACCTGTTTTCTCTTAGAGTCTGCAGGACAATTGTCCAGAACTTCCTGCGTTTAGGAGTATCTGTGCGAAGCTGGGGGTAATTCTAATAGGTCTGTCTTTATACATTACTTGGCTGTTTTCCTTTGCAGCTTTTAATATTTTTTGTTTGTTCTCTGTATTTAGTGTCTTGATTATTATGGTCCAATCTATCTGGTATATGTGGTACTCTCTAAGTTCCTTGTACCTTTATGTGTATGACCTTCTTTAGATTAGGAAATTTTTCTTCTATGACCTTAAAGATATTTTCTGAGCTTTTATCCAGGATTCTCCTGCTTCTTCTATTTCTTTTACTCTTGGGTTTGGTATTTTCATTGTGTCCCAGAAATCCGGTATATATTGTGTCAGGGATTATTTTTAGATTTAGCATTTTCATGGACTGGTATATTTATTTATTCTATTATATTTTCAATGCATGATATTCTCTCTTGTATTCTGTTGACAATGCTTGTATCTGTAATTTCTGTTCCTTTACCTAGATTTTCCACTTCCGGAATCCTCTCAGTTTTGTTTTCTTTATTGGTTCTATTTCCATTTTCAGGTCTTGAACAGTTTTATTCATTTCGTGCAATTCTTCAGTGTTTTTTTTTTTTCTTGGTTTTGTGTGTTTCTTTAAGATATTTAATCATTTCCCCTTACAGACCTCTATCATCTTCATAAAGTTGGTTTTGAAGTAATTTTCTTGTGCTTTAGTTGTGGAACATTCAGGGCTTGCTTTAGTGGGATTGTTGAGCTCTGGGGGTGACATAATGCCTTGGCTATTGTTGATTGTTGATACTGGTGTTTAGACATGGTTTGCAGTAATAATGGGTCTAGGTATTGATTTCTGAGTTTGTCTTTGTTGGATGGGTGTTTTGTTCATTGGTTTCTGTTTCCTCTCTGGTCCTCTTGGCTAAATGGCCAATGGTTGAGTAGACGGTCTCTGTCAAAGTTGGGGGATGGACTTCTGATGGTAAGGGTGACTTCTGCCCTCCCTTCTCCCCCACCCCCATGTTCCCAATTTTCTCAGGAGATCTTGTCTGTTTCCCCTTCCCAGGGGGATCTATGTATATATTTCTCTAGGGTTCACCTTGTTACTTAGCTTTTCTGGGGTCATGGACTATAGGCTTATTATCCTTTGCCTTACAGCTAGTATCCAAAAATGGCTTTCTTAAAAGCCATGGTAATTTCAATATGCTGAGTAGAGATTCTTTTTCATTTATTTGTTTATTTATTTTTTAAAAAAACCTATCTTTTCTCATTTTACATATCAATCTCAGCTTCTACTTCTTCCCTTCCTTCTGCTTCCTCTATTGCCCCTCTATTCCACCCCTCCCATCCACTCCTCAGAGAAGGTATGACTTCTCATGTGGATTCCTCTTTCCAGAGGGAGGCTGATTATAACCTACATCCCAGATGTTGTTGTAGCCAAACTATAGCCAGGAAAAATGAATACAGAGTGACAAGTTGTTTCTTAATTACCTTGTCTTCAAAGTGCTAATCATTTTCCCTAATTTTTTCTTATGTAAGGACTACAGAGATATCTGGATGCAAAGGGGATGAAAGAAATCATTTCTCTGTGGAGTACCCAACCTTAAATGGGAGATCCATCGCACACACTCCATACTTCTTAGGATCAGGGATAATCGATTAAGACACAGCAGATTTTTAAGAGGGAGGGGTAATGGTAATCATCAGCGAAACATTACTTGCCAGATATGGCAGATCCAAACACACATGATGTCACAGCCACTGTGGCTGTACACAGAAGACCTGCACAAGATCTAGCCAGATACAGTCCCGGCATGGACAGAGGAGGGTCTCATGAAGCACTGCCACTATCTGAGGAGCTATTGACAATCGATGATCCTCAGGGAGTACTTAGTTTTCTCCACTGAAGTGTCACCTACAGGGCTACACATGCTCCAGCAGCTGGTTCTATACCCATATATGTAGAGGCTGCACTACATACAATCATACAAAGAAGAATAGAAATGAACACGTATTTAGAAGGGAGAAGCAGAAGGGAAGATGTGGGAGAAGCTGAAAGGGGAAGATTACAGGCGTGTATGAAATTCTCTAACAATAAAAACAGTTTTTTAATCTAGTGTATGACTGGGCAGTCATATCACAGAGACAGGGAAGGAAATGTGGGCTTTATGTGGTTACTAGATAGCTATATTAAATAATAATTGTCTAGTTTTTCAAAATACTGTATCTTTAGAAAAGCCTTTGCTGGTATAATTTTCCTTCTCTTGTTCTTTACTGTTGCCATATTGTCCATTGTGTAGCTGTAGTTACAGACACTCAGGGAAGAGTCTTCACCAAGTTCACTAGCTAATGTGGGCCTTCTCTAAAACCCAACCACAGTCCTCTGATACCAACGTGGGAATTTGTCTATAAGGTCAATATTCTCATGAAAGGGAATGTGGCCTGACAATTATTAATAGCAAAACGAAACCCCTTTCTTTGAATAAAATACACAAGATTATCTTTTATACAGGTTTAAACATACAAAATTCCTGAAAATCGTCATATAGTTTGAGTTACCTTGTTTTGTGCTGACAATGGGGAAAGTAGTTGAATAGAATGTAAATACAGGTTTTGGAAATATCGACATAATTTGTGAGTTCTTAAAACCTTGAGACTATATTAACTTACTTGTGTCTGCCTTCTTAGTAATTATCATATTTCTTGGAGCAAATTTAATCATTAGTTTATTTGAGCAGTTTTATTTGGACAGATATTCATAGAGAACAAAGGGCAAAGGCAGGCAAAACCAAGCCTTTGTTTCTGCTGATAAAGAGGGGAAAGCTACACTGTTTTATCTGTAGCACCTTTTTGAGTGGCAAAATTCTTAATAACTTTCTTGTCAAATTTCTATTCAAAAGCAGAAAGATTGAGTATACTTGTTAAAATTATTACAATTAATGAATAGTCATCATGTCACTAGAAATCTGTTTCTCTTCTGCTCTAGAGACGTGGAGCTGGAGAAATTTGAATTTGTTCTCATATAGAATTCTTGTTTGGGCTTAGAGTAGCTTGGCAATCAGGCCACTTAAGTAGTCAACTCTGTTTTTGGCCTGCCTTCCATGTTCCTATTTCACTGGAAAGAAATACAATTTAATAACAGTCCTGTAACCAAAGAAACATCATCCAAGTCTCTAAGTGAGAGTGAGATGTACCAACCAGTACACAACCATGCCAAGGTTTGGGGAAAGTTGCACAACGCACTCCATAAAAAAATAAATAAATAAAAATAAACTGCCAACATAATGAAATTGTTAAAGCAGTCGAAATTCTCAGATTGGCTTTTATATTATTGTAAATATTGTCATCCCTTTAAAGAGCTCCAATGGTAGAAATATATTTACACATAATTATTGCCAATGAACAAGATATAAAAATGATTTATACATGCAATTATATTATTACCTATGACATTATATGATATCATTAAGTATGTGTAGCTATAGTAACTAATACTTTGCATTTGTAATATTCTGCACAGTTTAGAAAATATATATATATATATATATATATATATATATATATATATATATATATAGTCTCCACTCATATAGGAAAGTGAGATTCCAAAATGGTGAAATTAGCTTCCAGGCAGATGGACTAGCAGCCATTTCTGTTTCTATAACCAATTAAGGCTCCCTGAACAAAATATAACAATTAACAATTCTGAACAAATAAAGAAATGATTATCATTGAGACGTGGGGAATGACTAAGATGAGGTAATTTCTGGCCTAGTTACTGTCCTGAAATAATTTCCAGAATACAGAGAAAGGAGTAAGAATTCAGTTTGAATTCAGAGAAAACCCAAGTGGAGGAAATGCTAAGGAAACGTGAAAATACTAGAAATTAATAACAAAGATTTGAGATGAAATCTGCACAAAGTAATGTTAGCATTATAATTATGGTGACGATAAAGTAAGAATACAGAGAGCAAATTCTAGAAATAGAGTCACATGCAAACAACTGGCTCTAAAATATGCAAAGGCAATTCATGAACAGTTTTCTTTCAAATGTTGCTGAATGATATGCACGCCTATGCAGTGCAGCAGCTCTGAACCACACATTGCAAACATATACAACAATTAACCAAGCATTAATTGTAAAGCCAAATGATACACCTCTACAAGTGACTATATGCAAATGTTTATGACTTCATGTTAGGTAATAATTATAGACATAACCCACAAAACAGAGTCCATAAATATCTTAAAAGCAAATTTGAATTTCATTAAATTTAGATGACTCCAGCTAAGACTCTAAGCAACAGTGGAGAAGATGCCTAAACTGGCCTTCCCCTGTAACCAGATTGATGACTACCTTAATTGTCTTCATAAAACCTTCAACCAGTGTAGAAATAACCAGGCTAGCTAAGGATTAAACGATTATATTTTATTTATTGTAAGGGGAAAAACTCACAAAACAGGAAACGAGAAATCCAAGCACATCAATGTCCTGTGGGCGGGGTGGGGGTGGGGGTGAGGCGCAGAGAGCTTGCACGGGATGGTGCACACCTTTTTACCTGGGTCCCAGTGAAGCCACGTCTTACCTAGGACACACCTCTTAAAGATTACTGGTCAACAAAGCTTTCCCCGTCAAACCAGCAGCTGATGTGAGATACAAATATCTATAGGGAAGCACAGGAACCAGCTGTAGGAGACCAGTCCTAGAGAGGGAGGAGGGATAATATGAGCAAAGGGGTCAAGACCATGATGACGATACTCATAAAAACACCTGATCTGAGCTAGTGAAAGCTCTTTGACTCTGGACTGTTAGCAGGAGAACCTACATAGAACCAAACTAGGCCCCCTAAATGTGGGGCACAGTTGTGAGGTATGGGCAGTCTGTGGGGCCACTGGGAGTGAGACTAGGATTTATCCCAAGTGAATGAATTGGCATCATGGAGCACATTCTCTTTGGAGGGATACCTTGACCCACGTAGATATGAGGGGAGGGCCTTGGTCTTGCCTTGAAGTGAAGCATCAAACCTTGTTAACTCCCCACGGGAAGGAAGCCTTACCCTCTGTGAGGAGTAGATGGGGAGGGGAAGAATGGGGTGGGAAGAGGGGAGGAAGTGGGAATGGGGATAGATATGTAAAATGAGAAAAGATTGTATTAAAAAAATTTTAGTAAAAAAGGTAAAGAAAATCACACATGGATTCGAGGTGGATACCATTCTGTATGGATTTCCAACATGCAGAAAAGTAAATAATTAACAGGTACCTTTAATAGTGAATTCCTAAACACCTTCTATTTTTTGTGTTCTTTATATTGTAATGCTTTGTCCTCTTCCCAAGCTGCCTTTGCTCTTTACCCACTTCACCTCACTCTCTCAGTCAAGTTCATCTATCCCATTGCTGAGGCATTCCTTCACTAGTGTAAGAACCTACTGTGGGATTCTTGAATAAACTAAATACCGGCATCTCTCTTGGACACAAGCACCTGATTGGGGTTGCTAAGACATCTAGTCTCATTGGCTGAACAAATATTGGACATAGGCCTTTCAGGACACATCCATTGTTGAAATATTATGACCATAGATCATAATCCACTCTGGGGTGTGTGTGTGTGTGTGTCCTCATTTGTCAGTTCTGTTCATCTGGAGAACCCTGACTAATTAAGCTAGGAACATAAGAGTTGGTGCTTATGTACTTGTTAAATAAATAGATTAATTTCCTTTCAATATTGACTAATTACAACTAGTTTAAATTTGACAATTCTGAATGAATTATTTTTTGAAAAGAGGATCCCCTACATAGAGCTCTATGGAGTATAATATTCCAAATGAGTTCTAAAGAATAAAACCGACATAGTTTTCTTTTGAGAAGAAACAGTTACAGGACACATTTCTATCACACTGTACACAGCTAGACTCACCCATGAGGATGAAAGAAATATAAACTATTTGTAGGTACTTAACAATAATGAGAAATGTAATGATTCTTTATGCTCCTTGTATTTTTATCACGTATGAATTATACATATTAACTGAATTGTGCTACTTGCATTAATGCATGAAATCTTAAGTAAATCACCCAGCTTCATTTTACTCCCCTCAATATGTAGACACTCATTGTCTAGGAAGCATTATTATACTTCAGGTTGACTTTTTATTAGTGTCTAAGACAAAGAACTCATTGAGTTTCAAGTGGGAGGAAAAATAGCTTAGTTTGAAATATTCAAATTAGAAAAATATATAAATGACTTGCCAGACATATGCATATAAACCCTAGCACTAACGTAAATGACTGAAGAGAAATGAGTCAAGTGGGTTGGGTTTAAACAGGTGCAGAAAGCCTAGATTTAGGAGACCTTCTGTAGACAAATATTATTCTTGTAAGACCAAAGGAATTAAGGGTATTGTGTAAAAGTGCTCAGTTGCCCTTTTAGTGAGGTCAATGACCAAAAAGAAAAGCTTGCACACAGGTAGAATTAGAAGTTTCATTTCCTTCATGAGTTAGACTGCTCTGGTCCAGCAACTTTGTTCTCCAAGTTTATCAGTGACTTCTTTTTTTTCCAACCACTCTCAATGTATAACATCCTTGCTATTTTCTACTTTCTTCCTTAGATGATCAGTTGACAGCACTATATTTGCAAAAGACACTGTCACACTTAAGTCATGTAAATGCATCCCCTTTATTCTAGACAATAAATATGTGTGTGTTATTGTTTCTCAAGTCATTTCTACAGAATTTGCTGTGAAACTGATAGTGGCAATGGTGACCCTGAGTAAATCGTGTGTATATGTGTGCTTAGACAAATTTTACAAAACAAAATAAGAAGTTAAAACAATAGTAAAGGCCTGTAGAATTAAGATATAAAATAATTGTTTATAGAATCATGTCGGTATTAAGTTGTTACTACAAAGAGAATCAAACATTAAAAATTAATAAGTTGTATAAAATAAAAGCACTGGAGTAAGTTGAAGTTGATGTGTCATTGAAGAAACAAATTTTAATATAAACTGAATGCAGTCGAAGAATATATAATCTTTAAAATTGACAGTAGGATACACACATATACTTCCTCTTCACTCACTGATTTACACAAAGCATTTTCTACCTTGCAAACTCAATCTTTAAATGCCATAGAAAGGCACACCATTTTAAAAATTATATTTTCAAACATATTAGAGCATATTTTCATTGAATATCTCTTATAGTTGGGTGTATTTAGTCACATAAATATGATTTTGTTAAAGTTGCCAACAATACTCACTGCCTGGTGCATAGTCTGAAACACTACAGTACACCATACATTTCAGGTTACAACACATCACATACCTAAAACAATAAGGCCAATCACTTATGGACTGAAACTGAAAAAATTATGCAGCAAGATTAACTTTTTATCTCCATGAGTTGGTTCATTTCTTGTATTTTGCACTAAAATGGAAAATTAACTCACAAATGTAGAAATAAAAACTTTGGGTGGATCCTGTCAGCCAAGCATGGTTGCGTCCAGTTCATATTTATGACGAAGATACTTTAATCTACATGAAGAGGTAAACTCTCATGTGTTTTCACAATATGTAGGCTGAAACTAATGCTAGAATTCTTGGGGCTTCACAAAGCGTAACCATCGCCTTTATGTCTTGCTATAACATTAGTCTTTTCAGAGCAAGTCATTCCCAGTATACAAAGTTCTCTGCCATGTAATGATACTAAGCTTAATACATTTAGTGGACAAATATAGATACACATGGACTTAATAATAAAAAATGGCTAAATTAAGTGTGTCAGAAACCAGCCTCAACAAAAACACCTTTTACCAGGGTAGGAGCACAGGGTGTCAGAAATATTAATAAAGAATATGAAGATGCACGTGAAAATAATAAAACAGAAACCATAGAGCAGTACTGGGAGGGCAATCCAGTGAATACTAAAATCAGCCATGTTTATTTTTCCATATGCTTTTATACCCAATTCAAAAGAGGTAACAAAAGACTTCATTAACATGATACAAACGACAACTCAAACAGTTAATTGCTTTAACACTTTGAGGCATTAAGTCATTAACATTCTGTTGTTTAGACAGTGAAGCTACCTTAGACCAAGTGTCCTGAAGGCAGCCACTTCCCAGGTAACCTCATATTCCAAAAGAAGGGTTAGAAGTATGTTTGCATATCCTAACCATATGTCAGGAGGATCTACTTGTATGAGCTATATTACTGTCAAAAATGGCCAATTTGAGCCACCTCCAAACTCTCTATCAGGAACGTGGCAATAGGCTTATATTTTTGGAACTCCACAATTCCTCCCTTTTTATTAATTTTAATAAGGCCTGTGCTTCTGTAACAGGACAGATGATCATATCTGCCTTAGGTGAATACTTTCCCTTTTTCCAGACTTACCTGTCTAAGGTTCGTGTATTCCAATCATACATGCCCATGTCTTAGATGCCCATGAAGAAAAGGGATCAAATCCACCATCTGTAAGAAAATGGTTAAGGGAGAAAGTACCTCTGGGCTCTGTCTCTGAGCCAAGTTTCTGTCAAAAGAGTTTGTCTGTAATTAGATAATGTTTTGTAAAAATACATGCTCCTATGACTACCATCTCCTAATTAAAGGGGTTGAGGATCACCATGGTTGGGAATGGCCTTTTAAATTGGTCTAGAATATTCCTTAACAATTTTCAGCTGTATTAAAATCTAAATTTCTTACCAAATTTGCCAAATCCAAGAACTCATTAGAAATGTCAAGCTTTTATTAACATCTTATAATGAACTAAAGCAGTTACAAACATTTCCAGATCAGTTCCATAATTCTAGTGTGGAAAGTAACAATAAACACACAATTTGTCACATCACAATTCTCTTAAATCTATTCTAATCAAAAGGTAAGAAAAGGTTTCCCTGATGGATGAGAGTCCAACCGCATTGCTCCTTTTAAGTAATTGTCCCAGTCTCTGAGCAACAGCAAAACAACATTAAGTCACCCTCCTCATATTTGAAGAGGTGCTTTAGTCACTTCTTGTAATGAGTCCTTTTTCCCCTGAGAGGAAAATTGAGGTCTCAGTTCTCAGGTCTTATATTTCAACAGCAGATTGAATATCACACTGGCAAAATGAGTTTTGTGTCCCAAAGAATAAAACAGTAGAATGTTCAGTCTGCATTTCTGGTCTGGCTCCAAGATAAACAGGATTCACTAGTCCTGGAAGTTTGCTTAGCAAGTCCATCAAGAGCCTGGGAATCACCAGTTACCACCATGATCTTCTTTCCCTTCTCAGATGGTCAGATAACAGCAAGTTGTAGTGAGTCAGGAACATTGGTTCAGGTATCCCTTTCCTTGGCCTGCAGCATGGTGGTATGAGGAAATAAGAATCACGTGTTCAGGAACCTCTTTCTGGTTCTCCTATGGAGTCATCAGAGGCTGTAATGTCATCAGGGCTGGCATGCCTCTGCTGTATATGCAGTAATCTCATCCAGTTTTATTTTCTTCCTGTGGAAAAAAAAAGCACAAGCCTCAACCCCAAATTAATACAGGGTCAGGTCCTTTCCATAACACAGTGTAAGGATCTTTTTACTTTGCCTTAGCAAAGATCACCTTGGTGCCATCATGTCAAACTTTTCCATGGCAGGTTGCTCACAGACATCCATAAAGGGTGCATGACTGAAGGCATTATGTGGCAATTCTTAATCGTCCTGTTTTTATCCTTTTAAGTTGTTTTTAAGGAGCCATGGGCATGCTCCACAATTCCTTTTCACCCTCAACTACATGCATTGCTCTTCCATTGGAAAAACCATCTTAAATTTAGCATAATATCCTTTAATGGATCTTTTACTACAACTTTAGAAAAAATAAAGGACTATAGTTCCATGAATTGCAGCAATGGATCAGTTGGGAAAAGATTATTATTCTGGCCTTTAAATTGAGCAAATGCAATTGCCCAAGAAACACTATTTTGAAATAACCAATGAATCTGTTGCTTAGTATAAGGAACATTGATCATAGCTGGTTCTCTGCCAAAATATCTCCTAGATGTTATTCTTCTGTGCTAAGCAAGCTACTGCTTCAACATAAGGGTTTAATACCTTAACTGATGAAACAGGAAGGTGTAGTCATAAAAGCAGATGGTTTTGGCATAATAATGCTGCAGGAATAAATTTTGTAAGTAATATACATGCTGGTCATAATTAGTATAATGTACTTGTTGTTTCTGTTTAGCATTCTCTACCTGTGTGAATACCTGTCTGGTAGCTTCTGTAAGCTGTCTACTAGAATTTGAATCACTATTCCCTTTAAGAATTTTATTTAGTGGTTCAAGATCTTAAGTAGTATATTTTGAATAAGATTTTAACCATTGGATGTTTTATTAAAAGCTTGTAAACTGCCGGGCGGTGGTGGCGCACACCTTTAATCCCAGCACTCGGGAGGCAGAGTCAGGCAGATCTCTGTGAGTTCGAGGCCAGCCTGGTCTACAAGAGCTAGTTCCAGGACAGGAAAAAAGCTTGTAAGCTATCTTTCTAAACCAAGTTGCAAGTCTGCCTAGCTGACAGGCTTAACTTGCTCATTTGCATTTTCACAGACACCTGACTGGCCTGAAGCTGCAGTTCCCTGAGGTTAATATTTTGCAGCTGGCTGTCAGATAAGGCTGGGCTTGTAGCTGAATCTGGGCCATGCAGTGGGGCACAAGCCATGCTCTCTGCTTGGCAGTGTCCTACTTGGGACATGGAACCAGGAGGTGTTGGTCTCTCATTGCCTGCTGTGCCTGGGTACAAGCTATGCTTTCTATGTTTAGCAGTTCCATTACAGGCCAATGTCAGGGACAGCTGGCAATTTAGACTCTCAGGTGTCTGCCACTGTAGCATCTCCAAGACTTCCATGTCAACAAACTTAGGCAGGTATAGCCACTCCAATTTTTACTATCCCTGCTTTTTTATTTTAAATCTTGTAACCACAAAATTAAGAGAATTTCTGAATCCTCTCCTCTGTTAAAATCATAACTTTATCCAGATGACCACAACGCCTATGTGTGGACTACCGCAGCCTCAGAGGTAACTTAGGCCATTACTAGGTCAAACACGCCATTCTTTCACTCTTCACACCCACTCAGCAGCAACACAGACTACAGCTTGGTAACCACAGCACCACCACGTGCATGGGCAAAGGCAAGGTCTTTCTTTGGCCTCCTGGAGACCTTGAGCAGCCTGAAGACAGTGGTGGATACACTGCCAGCACATGGGCAGGAATATAATACTTACAAACTCTAAATATCTTTGCCTTTGTTTTTGCTCCACTTCAGCTCCTCCAGCAATCAAAATATGTCCAAGCAACTGTACAGATAATTGAATATTATTTCCTTGTCTCAGTTTTACATATATTTACAGTTTTACTCCGCATATTTTGCCCCACCTTTATCTTTCCTTTTTTATTATCTAGTATTTATTTCCAAGCATTCATTACTCACCTCTCCACCTGTTGCCCCACAGTGGGTGCCATATGTTGGGGACCAGACTAGACGAAAACACCTCTTACCAGGGAAGGATCATATGGTGTCAGAAATATTAATAAAGAATATGAAGATGCACGTGAAAATAATAAAACAGAAACCATAGAGCAGTACTGGGAGGGCAATCCAGTGAATACTGAAATCGGCCATGTTTATTTTTCCATATGCTTTTATACCCAATTCAAAAAAGGGAGGAAGGTAACAAAAGACTTTATTAACATGATACAAAGGACAACTCAAAAAGTTAATTGCTTTAACACTTTGAGGTATCAAGTCATTAGCATTCTGTTGTTCAGACAGTGAAGCTACCCTAGACTAAGTATCCTGAAGACAGCCACTTCCCAGGTAACCTCATATTACAAAAGAAAGAGCAGAAGTACGTTTACATAGCCTGAGCATCTGGCAGGATGGAATGGATTTACTTGTATGAGCCATCTTTATGTCAAAAGAACCAGGTAATCATATCCTGAGGCAGCTATGCTTGTCAACAATTTTGATCAACCTCCAAGCTCTCTGACTCTCAGACAAAGTAGCAATAGGCTGACAATTTTGGGCTTCTACAAAAGTGAAGAATACATAGCTCAGTTCTCATTCCTTGCACTCCTATACTGAGGCATCTGTGATGAATGCACTGAGACCAAAAGTCTTTACATTAATGTGTGTAATACTGTGAAGGGTGGGGTTAACAAATCATTTTAGTTGTATGCACTTTATCCTAAAGTTCGCACCATCAGATGTCGGATCGATTGGAAAAATATCTTCATTTTATAACTAGCCCCGCCTTCTGTTCAACCTACAAAAAATGCTAATAAAAAAAAGCACAAAGAAATATGTTCTAAAATTAGGGTCCTGGATGCTTTGACTTCTGCACAATTTGAATTTCTATGACTTTCAGTTCCGTAATAGTAACATGTGTGAAGACATCCAAGTCCATGGGTCACTGCACTATATCCGTAGTGCTACAGGTGAGGATCACCTTTAGTACTATACTCATCTTACTAACTCAAGAAAGTGACTGGTGGGGTGCTTTAGACTTCCCAGAAGAAAAGAAAAGGTAGTAGATCAAGCAAAATGTATCAGCTTGCCAATCACCTCAGATATGGTATGCTGTCTTCCACCACCCCCTTGTTCTCTCCACTATTTCCCTGTTAGAGCAGTTTCCATTTGGTCTTAATCATAAGTCCCCATTCTTACAAGCTCCCTGCCTCTCTTCCGCACTTCACGTAAGTCTCTCTATTCTTCCTCTGATCATCCCCCATGGCTTTATCCGACCTGAACTTCAAACATATACATACCTCTCCCGTGCTGGACAGAAGACTTCAGTAGTCAATATCAATAGGAAAAAGTCACTGATGCAGTGCTCAGCAAAGGTGTGTTTCAGTCTTGATTATTTACAATTTAGTTACAATTGAACACAAACATTTGTGTCTTTCCTCACCTTTTGATTTTCCATCATTTGTTTCGTTCCTTTCAGTTCTAGATTCTCACATTTTGACGTGTGCTAACACCAGGAGTAAAAGTAGAACTTTTGATGCCAGATGCCAGGTTTCCAACTATAGCCTCAGCTATAATTAGATAAAACCCGAGAGATTCATATTTTGTCTTAGACCTTGCATATGTGTATTTGGGTAAGCCAAGTAAAATCTCTAACCTCCAAGCTAACTTAACTTAAAATAGAACTAACCTCTATTAACAACTGTGAGAAGGAGATTATTATGGAAATTAAATGTGTTATTACAATGAAATATTTAATCTAGCTTTATTTCTAAGTTAAAAAAACAAATGATAAATTTTGGTTAATTATACTGTTAGTATTTATTATATTAATGTCATGGATTTTTTTGCTTTTAGATTAATGTTATAATTGCTATGATATAGTATTGATTCTTCTTTTTCTTTGTACATTCAAAAATATTAAATTATTAAGACAACCTCAAGGTACTGTTGTCCAATTAGGTATAAAATAAAGGTTACATGTAAGAAATGGATTGGCTATGTCTGATGCATGAAAATAAGTTAGCTGCTTATACTCAGTTTATATAACAATATCAAGAATAATTTTTTATCATAAATCACTAAGGGTTATACTAGTATGTGTTTTCCTTAAGATATTGTCTTCAATGAATACAGTCGATGAGCTACTTGAAGTTGACTCAAATCACCTTTTATAAATATATTTACATTGAATTTAGAATGTCATTAAAATTTACTGCTTAATGCCAATATAAAATGTTTCATATTCAATTTATAAAATTTGAAATTGATAAACTGTGAACTGTCTTTCATGGTCAGTAGCTTTCGGAGGACAGGTTCTTCCTTCAGTATCAGAAGCTCCTGCTGTGTCCACTCTAGCTGTCAAGTGCATTTGGGAAACCACAGAAGACGAGAGTTGAAGAAAGGAACCAATCACACAGGGAGTAGGAAATAGTCACCAATGCATGAGCATATGATTTTCCTCACCACGCTGAGCTCTTAGGAACATAGAACACACCCAAGTGACATCCCTCTGTTTTCGTATTTCTGACTGCATCTGGGAGAAGCAATACACTGGTTGCCCTACTTCCTCAAGGCAGCGAGAAACTTGGTGAAAGTTGATGTCATTCTAACTTGTCTCATATTAAGACAAATAGCATAACCTCCAAGAGTTGTGCGTGTTCTCCCAGCATGAGCAAAGCCTGGGGTGGAGAAGCCTTCTTGGCACATGAACGTGTTTAACGGGAAGGAGCAGGGTTTTGCAAAACAGGGGATCTGGGGAAGGCTCTGACACCACATCTCTGCCTCTTGGCCTTTCGGTCAACAGAAGGGCCTCCCATGGGAACCGCATTTTGGAGCACTTGAGCTCTTGATGAAAGCCTGATTTTCTACAGAGGGTCTGTCGCAGGACTAGTGGAGTTCCCAGAAAGCACAGACAAGAGTCTGAAGGAAAAGTTAGTGTTCTCGGGAAATGGAGTCCACCTAGAATAGATGCTGAATGCCACATTAGGACATCATCATCAAACTAGACACTGGCATTGTCCCAATTACAGTGAGGAAGAAGATAAGTGTGAACGTATGCCCTTGATAAGGTAAGGAATAGAAAGGATAAATGTCTCAAACATTGGACATTGGAGGACATTGCCAAGAGAAACACAGCCTCTGAACAGCACTCAATAAATCATGAATTGATGTACTCTGAAAAGAAAAAAAAAATGAGACAGAAAACCTAGAAGTCCTCTCATCTCTGGGGAAATAATTGTACATCATGTTATTTCATCTTAATTCACTTTAATTCCATAATGGAATTAAAAACAATATGAATACCATATAGTGAAAGCATCCTTCTGCAGTTTTAAATGAGATTCTATTTCTGAATTAAGTTCTTGAGACTGGATATTGTACAAATATTTAATCAGACTTCAGGCTTATCTCACTGATTTTATTTCAGGAAAAGTGTGCTGGATTTTTGTATATCATATCCATTTCTATTGTTTGATTAAGATTTTTTGTCTTGATAAATGTTTACTTTTTTTGCTATTTAAGTATTATTGTATTTTGGGTGTTGGGTCAGTCAGGTAATAGAACGGCCCTTTCCTAACAATAATGTTCATTTTTCTATTAAGTTGACAAGAGGCTGTAGCGTCAAGAAAGAGCGTGTATTTTTTAATGCCCCCACCCCATCGAATGTTTTCTTAACCTCTGCCACACTCATCTTTCTACATGCACTAGGCCTTTTAAAGTCTGGAAACAGAAAACTAAGACTCCCAGAATTAGAGTGGATTAAAGGGATGATTGGTGTTGAGAAATGTGCTCCCAGTGGAAAGAACATGTTTCACCCCAACTCACAGAGCCATAACCTTTATGTCGCTCATTTCTGTGGGAACTAACAATGGCAATCAACTTTTAAATTTCAAGCAAAATATGATTAAAAGAGTAAAGGACACTGTATTTTTCTGAGCCAATGAACTATGTATGAATTTCAGTACTAAGACACAAACATTGTATGAAAGAAGTTAATGAATAATCTTTATACGTGTTAAGGATTCTATTGGCATAAAGTATTTTATATATCTGTAACATCTGCTCCTCAGATACTTCATGAAAAATGAACATGAGTTTAAAGTATATATTTAATTCAATTTAAGAAGTTTTGCCTCAGCAGTAAAGTCTATTTTTTCAGACTAAGTGTTGGTGAATCTTACATTTGAAACATTGATCTATTGGTTTTAACCTAAAAATTTAAATATCACCTGCAGGCAGAAAATAGAGCAGACAGGCCCAGCTTCAGTGTTTGACAGTCATGGCTCCTTAGAAAAACTTGAAGAATATACTGTTGAGTAGTAAGATCTCAGAACATAATGTCCACTCAACTTGCCTCCACAAATAAAGAATAATTTGTATGGCATTTACACAAGTTTTTAAACCATTTTTACTTGCTTTGGAAATGAACATTTCTAAAATGAGAAGTTTTATAATCAAATGATTCTTTTACACGGAAAAACCTTCATTTTATCACCTTGATAACATTCTCTATGGTATCATTTACTGCATCTTGCTCATATGAAGACTGATCTCTTTGTACAGCTATTTCTTATAAGAAGTCAATGTGAATTTTTATTTTAATTTTCTTAATAGTAAAAATCAATATGTCTTTTTCAAAAGTTTAAAATCAACTTTCATCTTTACTATAATAACGAATGTTGCACCTTTCAATAGAATTGATGACATATTCTAGAGACATATGACACAGAGAGTTACTAGACAAGAAAATAAGAATTTCAAGAACAAACACTACTGAAAAGTAAAAACTCAAATAACTAGAAGAAGTTTGGCCGAAAGCTACGGTTTCTTGCATGAGATAAGACCATTACTCAGAGAGGCTTCCGTTCAAGTCTCGCTCTCACACTCCTGAGGTCAGAGGTCACTGGCAGCATTTCTTTAGTGGGCATGCCAATTTCCGTCACATTTTACCCACATGCTCCTGCATGGTGGTGTGGCTAAAAAAGAAAAAATGAGACTGGGAATCCAGATAATGAGGAGCCTTACGATTTCTGCTCTGAGAACTAATGAGAGCCCCAGAGGAATAGTCATCCAAACCCAATGAAAGAAATTAAGTTTGCACTCAAAACCTCGGCTGAATTAGATGGGGGGGGGATCAATGAAGTAAAATTAATGCTGGCTCTTAATAAAGCCAGGGTCCAATTTGGACTGAGCATAGGGCCAATATGGGGACATCCAAATCTAATGAACGGCACCCGAGCGGGTCCAGGTTTTCTGGAATCTGGGCATTATATAATTTGTGGACCGCTCTCTTAGGAAATTCATTTTACAAATGCTTATTTATCCACATTGTACATGTGGTGAGCAGTGTTCTGTCCACCCCATGTTGTAAAAACCACATGCAGCTCATAGGGCTGAAGATATATTTCCTTCACTTCACAATTGCGAATTTTAGGAGACAGCTGTATTATAGAAGAAATAATACATGGGTTGGATGTCAACCCCACACCTCTGTGAGGCAAATTGCCAGTAATAGGATGATAACTAGAATTTTAAAGTACAGTCAGCATTGATTTCATTTCTTTTCCATTTTTTTCTATTTTATGTAAATGTCAGTGCTTAATTTTTAAAGATAATGTGTTAAGGATACTCTGAAGTTCTACAGAGAAAAATTCATAGTAGTTTTGTTTGATAGATTTCACTGAGATAGAAAATGTTTTGATAGGGTTATTTCAAAGCACTCTCTAACAGATATATATTGAATTAGCTTATAATCCATCCATCCATCAAACCATTCATCCATTCATGTGCTGTTGGCATTAGCATATATCTTCCTCATGAGGACATGAGGAAGTTTATCTTACATGCAAATTATCTTACATGGATTTTATAAGGTAATAGTCTCCAAATAGAACCTAGGGAAGAGAAAGTAGGATAAAAAGAAGAATTTAGACAGTCATACAGTTACACTAGTCTCCAGTGCAACACCCTCTTATAAAGATGGAGTGGTATTTCTCTTCATTTTTCATGATGCTGAGGATGGAACCCAGGGTTTCATACATATTATGCTAGCACTGTACCAAGTACACGTTTGGCAAAAAGTCTTACACAGATTCCACTCATGTATTTGCGTCATTCAGAGCTGTGGAGTGCCCTGGAGATTTTAGCATGTCTTGTATGGAAGAACATCCAAAATCAAGGCTATCAGGGTGACTTAGAGCTCTCTTTTCAAGCTAACTCTCCTTATCCACTGAAACTACAAACTAGCATCATGATGATTGTGATCTCCTTGTCCACCAATTCAAATTTATCTTTCCCTTAGTGTGTCTACAAATACAGATGGTTCACTGGCAGTGTTAAAGAGATGCTTATCTCTGAGAGGTATGTGGCTGTGACTTGGTGCCACTCCCCTACTATAACCACTGCATTTATTTATGTATTACTAACACTAGGCAAAGGTTTCAGCAAAGAGATGGGAATGGATAACTCCCATGTATGTTATGTCCCTTCCATTCCCATCTGTAAGAACATCTTCTGGTTCATGGCTGATGCGTTTTAGGATAATGATTTCTCTTCATGTGCTCTATGCCTTGGTGTATTAAATTTGAAAAATGTGGGCAGCAGTAACAAAATAAATCGAAGTAGGAACTTTGCCATATCCATTGCTAGAGGTCTTATTCTGGGATCCTATGCCTATGCTGCCAGAGGCTCACTTTTGAAAATACAAAAGACAAATTTCCTAATGACATTAGAACAGTGGCAAGTGGGACCATTACTACATTTACACATGCCTCCTGGTTTATAAGGTTGGCATGCCAGGGAACAACACCAGACACAATGTTGAGCTCTGAAACACAAGGAAAATTAAAGGTTGGGAAAGCAATGAGATTTACAGAATATGATCCCAGTCACGTCAAGGAATAAGTCATTGCTTCTTCCACAATCAAAGAAGGAATCTTGGTTTCCTAGTAGACTGATGCATTACTAAGTAACTCTCCTTTGTCCTCCTTTCCTACCGATTTAGATCATCATGGGGATGGTAGCTAGATGAGCTTCAGTGAATGGAGTCCACACATTTTGGGGCTCATTTCACACCTATCTCTGCTGCAGTAGATGCTCGCTTTCACTTGCTCATTATGACAGCATGAGGGTTTGCAATGACAGAGGACGACCTGCTAGTCAGCCACCATGCACAGCAATATGTTTCTTGGTAGAGGCTTTCTGGGGGTGAAGGCACTACCTTGAAATGCAAACAGTTTCACATTTTGTGATCTCTCCATGAGAATCCCAAATGTCACTGGTTCGTATTCTCTTGCCCATTTTTTTCTATTTACCTTCTTTAAATTTCTTTAAATTGCCTTTGCTGTTGTTATCCATAGTCTTAACAAAGTACCACTTCTACATCTACAGAAAATGTACCAAAAAACCCATTATCACTCAGAGATATGGCAAAGATACAAGATACACATGTTAAAATATCACCAATTATGGAAGCATAATTATACAAAATTATATAAAATGAATAATACAATTCATTTTACTTTTCCCCAGTTATCTCAGATAACTCATTGTTGAGTATACATTGGTATTTTTCTCTGCTTCATCTGATTATTGGAGTGAGGGAAAATGACATTTAAAAGAGAATCGGATGCCATTGACATCTGGACTCCTCAGCTACATACCCAAATTTAGCCTCAGAATATGTGCTTGAACTTTAAGTTTTCTATCTCAGTGCTGATTTCTTATAATACTAAAGTAGGTTGAATATATAATCTATGGAGTCTGACAGGACCCAGGCCCATAATTGGCAATTCTGATACTTTTTCAGAAATGAAAGTTAACAGATAAGGGAGCACGAACATTCTTGGAGATATCTGCCACAAGTTTGTAATTCTTAATGCAAATGATGTAACGCTGCCCCTTAAAATAGAAGTCTGTATTATGATTCTCCTGTCAGAATGTTTTTATGTTACAGATTTAGCTGGTCCTATAATATCTTCCATATTGATGGCACAGGTGGTAAAGCTATCTTGAACATGATCCTGAGCACTTTTCTCATTCATTTAATCCATTATCTATCGTGGTGATTCTGTGAGCTCTTAGTTTATCCAAACTTTTATGCCAAATCCTAACAACTTGAAAACTTCATCTAAAACAAAGAAAAAGAAACCAGGAATTAAAATAGATCACTTTCATATTAATAAAGACTCCTTTATCAAACTTTATATTTTGGCCCTATTGATCACATACTCTCCAAGCCCAAGCCCATATGTACTCTGATCTCATATTCAGATTTATACTGCATAATATGTCTGAATCCTAAAGATTCTATGGTTATAAATATTCCTTTCTGTATTTAGCTGTGCAGAGCTTCCCTGAGCAAAGTATGCCGTGATGGTCTTCCTTCTCAGTTCAGTGGTAAGATGGGAAAGGAGGACAGATTCTGGAGGTTATACATTCTCTTTTGCAGAAAGAATGACTGTATCTCATGTAAGTCCTTTCAGTTATAAGAATAAGAGTCCATTTCTGAGGAAAACTTGACTTCTGATTGCTAAGTAAGCCTAGACTTCAATATTTATTTTTGAAAACATTAAATTTATATTAAAACTGTATATACATACATATATATGTATATATATATATATATATATATATATATATATATATATATATAACAGCCATAGAGTAGCTTTTCTTTTAACTGGTTTCCTATACAATTTTATACACACCCTGCTGGTGATTGAAACATAAAGTAATGATTGTTTTCACTCTGGTCTGTTACTTGCTAAATGATATCAGCTGCTTTTGAAAAATGGCTATGCTAAAAGTTGATGAATTTCAGCTCAGAAGAGAAAAGTTAAGGAAGTTGACTATATGAACACAAAGTTCAAGGTCAATTGCCCAGAGAGAATTTTCCTATACCATTGCAGAGTATTTGTTCCTACTCTTGGAATAGCCTCTCAACCATAGCCGATTGCTCACGCTATCAGAGGACAATCCTGGTGTCCTCTACCTACCAGAAAAGTTTTGATTTGCACCATTTGTCAGCTGAGTATGTGAATGGTTGGGTGGCAACTTTCATAGTCTTTGCTGTAATTGCATGTTCTGATTCATAGGGATTTTCTGCATGGGTAGAAGTGGTGAGATGGAAAATCATATAAAATAGGAGCCCAAACAAGAAGACTTAACTGGCTGTTTCCCTGTGAAAACTATGACGTCATCTCCGTGAAAACTATGTACGCCAATTGTTTTATTCAGAGGCAATATAACCAGTTATTGAAACATATTTTCTTTGGGATGTTAATTCTTTTTGCCTTAATCATAAATTCATGTCTCCTGGATAAATCTCCATGAAGATGTATGGGGGATCCAAATTTTCTAGGAAAAAAATTCATAATTTTCTATTCAGATTTTGCTCATCTGTTCATAGTTAATTTTTTTCTAAATAGAACCATTAATGTTGCTCAGAGGAATGTTTTACTTCCCACAGATATTCATCATTACTCCATAGTGTATTTCTACAGCTCAGTGTCTGCCCGGCTGACAGACTCTCTGGCTCGACTTTCATGTCCAATTGGTAAATGAGGTCCCCTGTTCTCCATTACCGGTGTATACACTCACCTGAACTGAATCTGACGGGAATTTCCTTATGCCTCTGCATCTCAGTAGAATTTACACCAACCTTGGCCAGCCCAGAGCTAGGAGATGAGTCTCTTTCTCTAAGACTGACATCTAATATTTGAGACAGATAACTCAGCCCAGACCACCTAAAGAGAACTATTTCCCCAGAGAGACATACTGGGAAACCTGAGCCTCATGACAAAATTCTTATTAATTACATTTTAATACACTTTAAGTTTATTTCTGTATATTTGTAGTAAGTCGATGTTTAGTTAGCTAAATATTTTCACCTCGTCTGTATATTTACACAACTTGTCAGTTGTTGTTATTTCTTATCTATGTTAAAATAAGCTGGTACTTTTGTAGTGAAGAGATATCATTTTTATCTGTAACTTTCCTTACTTTCCCTAATTTTCTTTTCCTTGCTGTATTTCTTTTCCTTGCTTTCCCTTGACATTTTTGGGTGATATGATATTTGACTTAATTTTTAAAAATTATGTATATGTGTGGGGATATGTACATATGAGTACAGGTGCCCAAGAGGACCAGAAAACGGTGTCAGATCCCTGGAGCTAGACTTATAGGCAATTATGAGCCACCAGATTTGAGTTCTGGGAATTGAAGTCATTTCTTCTGTTAGAGCAGTCAGTATTGCCTCTGAAGCACTGAGCCATCTCCGCAGACCTTCCTTCCTTTTTAGGAGGCTTATCTTTTCATCTCTGAATAAATTTTCCTAAACTCACTATTTGCCTTCCTCAATAGACCATGATTATTTAATCTTTGCTTCTTGGTTAAAAAAAAAAGTAAATTTTCTGGGAATTATTTATCATATACAAAAAGATGTCATTCTCATCAGAGCTTATAAATATATAAATCATGTGTGAAATTACAATACTTAACTTTAAGAAAACATTGATCAATGTCAAACAAGTACTGCTGAATATAAATGAACTCATACTGATTTTAAATCTACCTAAAATATATCAATCCTTATTTCTTAAACTTGGGCACTTATTTGAACAATGACAATTTCATGCATAACTATGTGTACATTCTTAGACATTAATAAAGTCAAAATACTTTAAAATTAATTATTATAATATTTGCTACTATATTATCTGTTCTGTATTTATATATTAAGTGAACCAAGAAACCAATTAATACACTTGTATAAAAGAGCTCTTCACTCACATTTTTGTTAAATAAAAAGACAATCTCAAAGTAATGTTTATTTTAAAAGGGGGGAAAGTAAATACTCATGTGCTCATGCCTCTGCCATGGCAGAGAAAAATGTAGACTCTAAGACGGTACTCTGCTTCTCCATTGTTCTTTCTTCCTACACTGCCTCTTGCTGCAACTTCTCTGTGTAGATCTACCTCGACTGATACTTTTTACACAAAGCTAACATTCTGTTTTCTATATTCTCTGAAGAACTTGGCATCCTGTAGCTCTTGAATAAATGCATCTTTCAACTCAAACTCTTTGGTAAAAAGTTGAGATGAGATTTATGAATTCTATGTACTTAGATTGAAATACAATCAGTGCAAGCACTGGACATAAAGTTCCTTGAACTCGACTTTCTTGAATCCACATGCTGTCATCAGTTTCCCCTTAAGGATAATACTCTGCTACTCAAGGAAATTATGGCAAGGTGGATCAACTGATGTTGTGGGTGGGAGGTTTTCTTTTGGTTTTACCTTAAATTATGAAGTAAAATTTCAGATGTAGTAATTGGAAATTGCAGAGAGCACAGGATGCCATGCTAACTATTCCTGTTAGAAGTTTTCCTTTATTGTAGCAAAATATCTGAGAATTCATAACACAAAGAAAGGAAAATCGCATTATGGCTTTACATTTTCAGACATTGCAATAAATGGTTATTATTTATTGGGCCTTATTTGGGGATCTATTGTGAGTGAGTCCATTTTGATGGAAACCAGTGATGGAGGGAAGTTGTGTGTTTCACAGCAGGTAGAGCCAGACTGGGTGTAGGATGAAGGAATCTGGAGTCTCCACATACCCTTCTTTTTCCTCCAACTAATAGTCCCAATAATCCCACCAGCTAACCCCACAGTCTTGCAAACATGAGCTTTAAGGTACATTTGAGAATCAAACAATAGCATCACCTATTCAAACAAATCATTTGCCTTTGGGGAAGCTCCACACGCTCAATCTTCCCATGCTGGAATTACTGCTTTGGAAGAGTTTTTTTTTCCTTCTGACAGAAGATTAAATTAATTCCAACGAGACTCACATGATGCTGAAGGAGAGCGATGTCAGTACGTTTTCGGCTTTGAATCTCTCTCACCTGGATAAAGATAGGTTTTAGGATGACCTGTGGCTAGCAACTTCCTTCTGATCCTTTAACAAGCAAACTACAAACACTGATTTTCAATCTTTGAATATTACTAAAGAACTTAGGCTATCTATATTGTGTGTGTGGTCAGTGTTTTGTGGGTCTCATGGGAACTGTTTTAATCTTCTGTCTGTTAGAAGTGTCCCTTGCTTCAGACAAAACCCTTCTGGGTAGCTGTACTTCCTAGTATACAAGTGGATAATTGTCAGAAAGGTGGGGCATTGATAGGGTGTGTCTGACATACATTCCCAATGAACCTACACCTGCTGTGTACCTACATCATGAACTGAACAGAAAGTACTGGAAGTTATGGGAAGAAATCAATAGCATATCTAATATTAGATGCAAATGATGATTTGAACCAATCTTTGAACCAGTTCTGGTAGACCCATAATTTCCATCCAGGGTTTCAAAAAGAATCCTGGGGAGATACGATTTTCCAGAGAATTAAAATCCTTTGACACACTAACTTCAACAATGTAACCCCATTAAACTCACAAAAAAATAATATTTACCTCAAATTGAAAATTTCCCCTTTTGTCACTTACTTGCTTATTTAATACTCATTAAATTATATATCCAGGAAGTCTACATATCAATAAAACAATAAGAATAAATATAGCATTTTCCCAAATCATAAGGCAATGTCAATTGCCAGTTCATACTGGCAGGGATTTGAGAAGCACTTGGCACTACTGCTGTGGACAGAATACATTTTCACAAGCAAATTAGAGAAAACCAACCACTAAGTGTTAGCCCTGAAGCCTGATATTAGCCATCCTGATTCAAAACACAAGTATGGCTTAGAAGGATGGCTTATGCAATGAGTGTCTGACTTACAAGCATCAGGACCAGACAGAGTTAAGATTCACAGCACCCATGTAAACCCAAATGTGTCCCCATATCTGTAATCTGAGCACTAGGAGGTAGCAACAGAAGGAACCCTGGGACTTGCTGACCAGCTAGTATAGTACACCTAGTTTATTAGATCCAGATACACACACACACACGCACACACACACACACCACATATAATTTTAAAGTGATTGATAAATACGATAAACATGTTCACCAAGGTTTTGTTTATGTAGTGAGGACACAGGAGCAAAAGTTAAGTAAATGTGATTTTTGCAAATCACTTTTGAAAATGTGTGTTGTGTGATCATGAGAAAGAATGGGATGCATACACGTCTGTGCATGTGCAAGTGAAGGGACAGTTTATGAGAGTCGTGTCTCCACCGTGTGATTTCCAGGACTGATCTCAGGTCACCAGGCTTGGAGAAAAAGCACCTTTATGTGCTTAGCTCTCTTGCCTGCCCCCAAGTGGTGAGCTGTTAAGAAAATCCACAGTACTTAAACATATCATAAGGGTGTACAAAAATAAAACTCAGAATACAGCACTAACCAGAATGCAAATGCCATATACATAGCATAATGCTTTTTCACGAAAGCTATTTATATATGAGATACCCAAAATACTACATATGAATGCAAATACATACAAATATCTATACATACAAACATGTTTGTGCATATATTTACATAAAAAATTTGAACAACTGTTTCAAAAATCAGGAGGAAAGTTGAATGAGGAGGAAAGTTGAATGAGGAAAGTTGAATTAGGACTAATACCATGTAGGAAAATTAAAACAAAGCTAAACAAGACAAAGCAAGTTCTGTCTGAAGACCAGAAGTGCTAGAAATCATAAATTCCCTGTTCTCCCATCTCTGTGTTCACATCCACACACAAAAATATCAATTAAGTAAAATTAATTAAGTAATCAAGTGTTGTAAATTCATTTACTGTGAGAATAAGGATGTTTTATATATTCAATATTAATGGCTACCCTTTTCTGCATGGAATGCTCTTGAATATATTAGTAGCAAAATCCCAAATGCGAAGAAGTCTAATGGATTGATTGGGATATGATGAATTAGAGGAACTTGGTGTTATGGATTGCATGTATGAGGATATTATGGATTGGAGAGAGTGAGATGTTGTGAATCGAAGGGATAGAATATTATAAATTAAGGGGTATATGATATTATGAATTAGAAGAATGGGAGCATTATAAGTGAGAGAGCGTGGAATATCATGAATTGGAGGGATTGCGCATTAGAAACTGAATGGAATGGAATGGAACATTACTGTTTTCTGAGTTCTCATTAATGTTGGTCCTGGACTCTTCGCTCTTTCTCCTTCCTGTGTCCTTCCTTCAAACACTCCTCAGGGCTGTTTTTGCACACGAACAGATAAAGGACTGAGAGAAGAGCCGTATTTATTGTTCCAGGAGCACTTAGATACACTTGGCAGCAACTAGGTTTATAGGGTTTATGAAAATATGAAGACACTTTCATTGAGAAATCAATATGAATGAGAATTGTTTTGTGGACCTTTCATATATATGAAAGGAACAGATAAGCTGTGCCCTTAGGTCAGGTGACAAAATTGTGTCAGAGACTCATTTTTTATTGTTTTCTGCCACTATGAATGCCATTCACCACAGGCCATCCCAGTGAAAGGCCAACAGCCTCTTTAAAGCTAGATCTGATAAGATTGATCTGGAGGCTGCCAAAAGTCTACATTTCTTCAGTCTTCCTTCAACTCTATTGTTCCTATGACCTTGCTTCTGGCTTTATTGCTATGTCAATACATACATACACATACACAGAGAGAGAGAGAGAGAAATAGATATATAAACATATTATTTTGACTCTGTCACCTATGAGAAGACATAATTAATGAAATTGCCATTTAGAAATTGTATGTGGACTATCAGAAATAATGGAACTGGTCCACACTAACGATGCTTTGGCATTTTGCTCACTCACTCTCAATTTTTACCCATTCTAAAACTCTGACTCCTGAAAGATTTTATATTCTAGACTCTACCTCTTAGAACCTTATCCCGCTTTTCCAGTTGCTGCTTTCATGTCCCTGACAAGATTATCAAAAGTATCTTCCTCTAGTCACAACTAGAGTTACGTCTTAGCATGCTGACTTGTATTGCGTTGGACATACCCTGGGAGAAGAGGGCATGAATATTCATTTTAAATCATATCAGAATAATATTTATAATTAATTAATTAATTAATGAAAACTGGAAAATATCCAGGAAAGCACAGTGGCAGCCTCTGAAGCTCTGAAGATCTTCCTGCAGCAAAACATCCTTCCGTGTTCGCATCTCTGAACTATCATCTCATTGTAGTTCATTCTCCACCAGTGGGTTGACATGGACAATATTCAGCCACGATTTCTGAAGCAATGCCTTGCAGATTACATTTGAACTTTTAAACTCCTCCTCTAGTAGAAACTGTTGCTGTGTAAAAAAAAATCTAACTGCCCTGACTCTCATGTTCTGAAGACACCCAAGCTAGCCACTTGCAGAGGCTACCTGGAGAGAGAGGATTTATAATCAGGACACTGCCTGCTGTCACATCCATCCCGACTAAGGGGCTAGTCATTTGAATGGGGCTGCCTAACATCTACTGTGCCCTTTCAGTAACTCTAATGCAGTCCCAGACATCACCCTGTTCTTATTGCATAGAAGTCAGTCATATCAAAACAATATTATATTTGGCTAACAAAACCTCTATTAGACAAATTTCCTAGATCAAAATTTATTTCCCACATGATCTGACTTATGTCTCTGCCATATAGTATTATATTGAGTTCTTTGCTTTTTTTTCTAGGCCTTTTCTTGAGAGACTTTTCATCTCTATTTTCATCTCAATATTTGTACTGCGATAGGTAACCTTACAATAACACTGTGCTCTTATTTCCTCAATTATAATGTAGGGCTCTATTTCAGTAGGATTTATTTCAAATTAAGTTTAATTCTGGCCAAAGTTAGCTAATTAAGTAGGCCTTTTCCACTAATATCATCTTTACCAGATTTCTAAAGCCTGAAATAATCATAGTTTGCTGGGGAAAATACTTTAACATTAAAAAGGAATAGATCTGGAATTTCAAATGTCTGTTCCCAAAAAAACCAATAGAAACGCTACTCTGTGGCTCTATGCTCTCTGCTCTGCGGTAACTCTGCATTGGCCCAGGGTGCTGTGGGACTTTCCCACTCCCTTGCATACGTAGTCATGTTTTGTCATTCTTTTCCAGGGATAGGGAAATCAAGTCAAGGGTTGTCTCTTTCAACATCTATGTGTCACCTGACTTCATATACCACAACTCTACAAGGGCCTAGAACAAAGCCAAGGTCATTAAATGTTAAAATCCCCACCCAGACAGGGTTCCTGGGTGAGTGAAATATATCTGAACCCCAAAAAGAACATTTTGACGTGACTTAATGTCTCCCTGCCAAGTACTTATATACTCCTTGATCTCATATAGAAACAAAGAGGAAGAAATAACCCACGCTGAAGCCTAAAGTTTCTTCTAGATAAGGAGAGGGGCTTTCCCCAGAATGATGACCCTGGGCCATCAGATAAGTTTTCAGGGGTGTCGCCAGAACTTATCTATGATATGAATTGGGTTCTGAGATCTGAGGAAAGTAAAGTGTATGCATAAGGGAATGGAAAATACTTCTTAGCCTCTCAGATACAGAACTGTCATGGAGAAAGTGTTGCCTGTGTCCCACAGAGCAAGTGGCACCAGAAAGCTCCACCACACAAGCTGTAGATATCTTGGTTGGATAACAGAATAGTTATTTCCCATTACAGAGAAAGCTTTGGGTATGTGAAGGTATCATCCTGGGACAAATCTGGGATGAAACTTGAGAACGGTGGGTTCCATCATGGAGTTTGGAAGCAGTTATACTGACCACGTGCCACTTTTGAATATAGGTTTCTTCTGTTTCCTTGAACTAAACACACATAGGATCTGATAATCCATGCAATATTGTTGAAGCTCCAAGGAACACTGCCAGGAGGACGGGGCAAGGGACAAGAGATTATCTCACTAGTCTAATTGTTTCCTTATACTTCACAAAGTTAACAAAAAGCAAGAATGTCACGTCTATATCTTTCTCCGAAAAGGTTCACAAGGGAGCACTTCTGATGCCTGTGTCCTCCTGCACTCACGGTGACTCATGTTCTTTCCCATCTGCTATCTTTAATGACAGCCAGTCCAGGGATATGTAAGTGGTTTTATCAGGAAAACATACAGCATTCCAGTTTCCTCTGAATTAACCATTTTAGGGTTTTCAATCTCAAAAGCCACTGGAATTTATTCTTCTGCCAGTTTCTTTTTGTTGGTCTTATGGAAAAAATGAGGTGAGTCTGTGTTCAGGATTTCAGGGGCCTGTGTACGATCTGGCGGCAATTTCCACCAGACAAGCACTTCATATTCCCCCCATTTTTGAAGCCACATATCTTTTTGCCATTAGGATTCACCACCGTGTTTAATGCACCTATCTTGTGAATATGATGTGATTAATTCCTTGTATTGCATTAACTCATAGTGCTATTTTTCTTAAAACAAAATAGCTCTGACCAAAAGAAGCAATTTTTTTCTTCCAGAAATATTTGTCGCAAGCATGATATTTGACATCCTTGTATGCTCTTTTATTACTTATTTATTGCAAAATTTACAACACATTAGTGTTGTTTGTCTTTTTTTTTTTAACCTCAGCAACCGTTTCTTGTTCTTTTTTAAATTGAAGAAGAGGGCTAAATTATAATCCCCTTCTTTTCTTTTTTTGGGGGAGGGTTGTTTTTGTTTTTTTTGTTGTTGTCGTTGTTTTGTTTTGTTTTTTCGAGACAGGGTTTCTCTGTGATTTTGGAGCCTGTCCTGGAACTAGCTCTTGTAGACCAGGCTGGTCTCGAACTCACAGAGATACGCCTGCCTCTGCCTCCCGAGTGCTGGGATTAAAGGCGTGTGCCACCACCGCCCGGCTCCCCTTCTTGTTAGGCAAATTGTTTCACCTAACTTCAATTTTGACCTTCAAATAATGTTCTACAAGTGTAAGGCTACCTCAGAATATGAACTTTTAAAGTACTTTAGTCCATACAGCCAATAGCTTGTTGACTGTGTTAATTTTCACTTCTAATAGTCATGGTTGAAAGTGTGTAGTGCCTCTTGGAAAAGACTGGACACATTGGTTAAATAAAAATGTGTTTAATTTGTTTTGCAAAATAGACTCTAATTTTAACATAATTCCTGCAATTTTAAATAAACAAATATTAAGAAGTTATGAATTTAAGTAGAAAGTGAAGACAGTACAAGTAGTAATGAAGCAAGTAATGACTATAACACATAATGTATTCTATTTAAGATTAATGATTTTTTTAATTAAGAGCTCAGTCTTAATTCTTTCTTAAGCACATATTTCTCTCAGATCTTTTGTTTTTCAATCTAAATTTTCAGACGCTAAGCAACCGTTTCCATTTCTCCTCTTATTAAACCATAGGCAGGTTTTAGCCACGGCACATTCGTTAGGTGGGCGATTTTGTTCTTATATAAAGATGAAGGTGAGGACGTGGAGGCCCGAGGAGTTCACTGACTTCTCCAGCAACACATACATAATAAGTGCCAGGACCAAAGCTAGGCAGGAAAACGCCACACTTCTTTCCCCCTACCTCCTGGGAAATTCCCACAGGAACACAGGCTCAGTGAGTAATGAATAGCTTCTTTCAGAAATAGAGTTGTCACAGGCTGATGGAAGTTAGCAAGCTTTCAGTTTGTTCAGACAAAGAAAACAAAATGTTAGACTGGCTTCTCAGCCTGAGGGCCTCAGAGTGGAGGAAACCCTCTATAGTGGGGCTCCTTTCAGCTACACTGAGCATGAATTAGCAGACTGGAAAGCACACATTTTGCATGAATATGGGCACATCCGGATCGCGATATTCCTTCACTGGAGGGCAGGTAACCCGATGCCTGCAGCTTGAGACTCTCCAGACTTTAGCGGGAAGGGGAGAAGAATGTAGATTCGGATCTAATATTTGTTCACTATCTTTCAGACAAGACATCCCTGCAGGATTTTGTGATGCAGCCATAAAAACTGCTAGGGAATTGTGAAACCTAGCTATCTGCCAACAAATATGCAGGTGACCATGGACTGTAGATGTTGCCTCTACCTTCTCCAGCTGGAGAGTAGTTGTTAGGAGATAAGCTTCCCAAATAATTGCCTATCCTTCAACTGGAAATTAAAAGATGCTTAGTATGATGTCTAAAACTGGAGGGTTATGAGCTTCAGCTCCTTGGAGTCAGTGTACATGGGGAATCTTCAACACCACAGCCAGGAGGCTTTTAGTCAGTCAGAGTTATGATCATCTCTACTGCCTATTGACTTACACAGCGGCATCTTATCTGGTATGCCAAAACACAGGCAGGTAAATAACATTGTTTGTTCCCATTTCGTGGGCTAGTAGTGAGAGCCTCTGGGCAACTAAAAAGTAACTCTCAGATGCCATTGACTGTGAAAGAAATTAATTTCCCCAAAGAAGGCCATTTTGTTTTAGTGTACAAGACATTTAAGATTTAAGAAGACACTCTACAATGAAAAATAAGCAAGAATGCTAAAGAGAACCAAGTGATTTTTTTAAAAAAAAGCAATTGAGGAATATTTGGGTCAACACAGGAGAAGAAATGAGAAAGACTGGACAGCACAATGAAAATTCTAGAAATCATCTATAATCCAGCTTGTTTAAATGGATGTTTGAAGGCACTTTTAAGTATATTTTGCATGTAATGTTTATTTGTGCCTGTGTTTCCATGATACAAAACCCTTCTCATCTTCAGCAAACCCACAAGATTCGTTGAGAAGTTTATTTGGCATTTGTAAACAGAGCACAGACTAACTTAGTCAAGTAAGTAATTCTTTGCATCCGCAGAACACATAGATACATTGGCTAAGGTTAGACTCTATTTCAGCTTGAACTGGTCCTTTAAAACATTTGGAAGACATTTCTTAAGAAAGAGAGAGGGGGATTTTTATCTGTTCCCAGTCCTATGATTTCAAATCTCTCATTTGGAAAGCAGATTTCAAAGAATGTACATGTGTGCATAGGCATAATAAATGTTGATTTATAGAAGGTCTAGTTATCCAAGTAAAACTACGGGATAAGCTATAAGCCCACATGATAAAAAAAAAAAACTGCTTCTCCACCAATGTCCTGCAGTCATAACTGCACACACCTTCTTTTAGCCTTAATACCTTACAACTACTGCTGGGTGATCCGGTTCTCTTCCAGAGTTCTGGGTGTGAGGGAATGGCTATTCGTTTGTATGTTGCAAGTGTGCTAGAAGTAGGATGTCCCCATAATCAAGCCAAAGTCCCACTTCAAGAAAGTCCACAACCCAAAAGTGTGAACAGTGATGCAGAATGGTAGCTCACCATCAAATCCAGAGGATCAGAGTTTTTTAACCAATGCTAGGGAGTTCTACTGAGTTATTTTAACACATGAAAATGCAGGGGATATAAAATCTCACAAGACAAATATATCTTAAATTGGAGTAATTCTTTACAATTCCTAACAAGAAATGTCCTTTTTAGAGCTGTGCTTAAACTTACAGAAATGTAAAATAAAATACAAATATCATGCATAAGCCAACGTGAACGTGAGCCAATTATTGATAAAGCACGTTTTGTTTTAATTTCTGAAAGACCCAGGTGTAGCTGGTAAGGTTACAAACACTCCTCTTTGGAAAAGCAACTTGTTCAAATTAAGAAAACATTGTCTCCGTTTGACCTGCTAAAAGTATAGGAACATTTTTTTGTGCTTGAGCACGGCTGTGCTTATTAAATTAGGACCTGAAACCACTTAAGCTGTTTTATCAGCAGTCACGTATTCATTCAACAATCCCCTGAGTACCTACAATATATTTGACGCCAAGAAAAGAACCAACATGGAAAAGAAAATTGCCAAATCTGTAGAGGAGAATAAGTGTGCACACATATTGAGAGAAAAACTTCTAGCAACTATGAAGGAGAGGATGATATGCATAGCTGCAAGATCTGACTGGAAACTTTAGAGAGACTGACGTGTCTTTTCCATGAAACTAAGGGGAAAATGAATTATCAAGAGCTATTGGTTACCCTCAACAGAAATATCACTTAGATTGTTTTAAATGCGCTATCAAAGAATTAAAGGAGTAAGATCATTTCTATAAAATTTTCCAAGTAAATTTCATTCTGGGTTTAAATGAGTATTTTGTCAGACACCCAGAAATCTCTCTTTTTAAAGTTAACCTTTTAATTTAGAACATTGAGTCTGTTGTTCACTAGCTATTCACCAAAAAACAGCCATGTTTGAGACCTCGGCAGGAATAAAAAAAATGCATGGAATAAAATTAACAACAATAGAAATAATAGACTCTTATATAGAGCAATCCCACAGATTATACACTAGCTATAATATGAGGAAAGTTTCATTCTATGGATGAAATAACGGTACTCAAAATCAGATGAAATCAATAATGCATTTATAGCTCCAGACAACAATGAGGATAGGATATTTGATTACCCTGTCAGCTGTCTGCAAGTAAATGCCATGAGCAAAGACAGGAAAGTATACAAACCCCTCATTATTCTACAGGCTCTGCAATCTAAAATGATAATATCTATTTTCACTTTTACAAATATTGATCAAATTCTTTTATATTTGAGGGAGAGTGCTCTGCAAACTTAAAGGAGTGAGCAACCCACTGTTTTGGTTTATAAAAGATTTTCATATTTTTATATATTGAGAAACCATTCCATATTTGTTTTCACATGGTGATTATGTCATATGCGACTCCTATCTTTTCAAACGTGATATCCTGAGAAGCATATCGAGGTGGATTTGAGAACATACTGGAAGTCTTTTGGTATAAGCTCTACCAGAATGGCATGGAAATATTGGTGACCATGGTATTGATAGGAGACATTTCTTGGTAAATCAATCAAATAGTCCTGGGTCTTAGCAATTCAAAAGTTGCCTGCATGTTCTGAAGACAGTGGTGTACATCAGTTTATGCCCCCACAGTACATATGGATCCACTCTATTTTGTCTAGGAAATGCAATTATTGTGTTTAGGATTTTATAACTGATACTAGTGAAAATGGAAGAAAAGAAGAAAATGAAGGAGGGAGCTTGAAGATTTGGATTTTTCAAAGGAGGAAAGGGGTTAGGGAGAAAGATGAAAATCATTGTGATTTATGTGGACCATCTTGGGGTTCCCAGTCATCTCTTGAGATCACCATTTTTGTCAGACTCTCCCAATAATGATAAAACAACAAAAAGGAGAACTGACTTACAAATTATTTCTCATTTTGCAGCGTAACGTATCTCAGAGGGCACTGAGGAAATGAGAAACCTAATTTTTGATGACATTAGAGATCATTTGGTCTAATTTCCTTATCTTACACATAACGAAACCAGAGCAATCGAGCATAAATGTCATCTACCAAATTCCAGAGTGGGTCTTATCTTCTGTGGAAATTTTTTTTTGTTTTGTTTTGTTTTTTGTTTTGTTTTGTTTTTCCAGACAGGTTTCTCTGTAGCTTTGGAGCCTGGCCTGGAACTAACTCTTGTAGACCAGGCCGGCCTCGAACTCCCAGAGATCCGCCTGCCTCTGCCTCCCGAGTGCTGGGATTAAAGGTGTGCGCCACCACCGACCGGCTTGTGGAAATATTTTTTTTGTGGAATAGGAAACAAATGTTGAGAATTGGAAGATTTCAAGTGGGTCTGCCTCCATCCTATGTTGTGATTACCATACAGCACAATGCCTTTAAAGTGTAAATCTATGTGAAAGATGCCCCCAATTTTCTCTATTTTTGTTACACAGAATAATTTCAAATACAGCTCTCTCATTCTATACCCTTTCATTCCTTTGCCACCTTTGGTCAGGGAACATCAATCATAAATTTTAAGATGTGTGTTTCTCAACCAGTGTGGGGAATGCATTGATTCCATACATCAGTGAAAGTGGAGAGAGAAGGAAAACATGAAGGGATGGAGTAAAGAAGGGAGAGAAAGAAAAGACAAAAATTCTAGGAGTGGAAGCAATAAGCAAGCATTATAATTATGACAGTTAGAAATATCAACCCGTTTATTCTCCAGTCACATAACCCAACACTGCTATAACTGTTGTTATGACAGGATTTTGTTGATGTATCTAAAATTCTTACTTCGTTAACTTCAAATTAGAGATAATTTTAGATGATATAGCATATTCATTATAATCAGCCGGGAACTTTAAATGCAGACCAAGGTTTCCTCCAATAAACACGTGAGAGGGGCTTCCATCGTAGCCTGGAAAATCAAACAATTTGTCTGTCTTTCTTCTGAGAGACAAATTGATATTTGAAAATCACACATATTCACATGGTCAATTCAAATGACTGAAAGATTTCTAACTCTAAAAGTGGATATAAATTAAATAATTAATCACTGTGATTTACAAAATTGGTCTAATGCAGTGCTGCAAGAATAAAGCAGTAAATCCCCAAAGAAGGCATGAGAACCACTTAGGAAAGCTGAGAAAATATTTCTGTCCATTCTCTTTAAAAAACAAAAAACAAGTACAAACAAAACCTTCACAACTTTTCTCAGGGTCATTTAGTAAAGAGCAAGGGATAAATGACCAATATTCCTTCCTCCCTTGGTCTCACTTATAGGGATTTGGCTTTAGGAGACTTTAAAACTACAGGCTGCCAAATTTTGATTCATTCTTCTTGGCAAGTTCCATGGAGACAGGCTTCCAAAGATGGCAAATCCTTGTGCTTACATTAGAAGAGAAACACATTGAAAGGAGACACCTGAGCCTGTGGGTGCCCCTTTCCCAGGCTGTTGTAAGGAAAAGGTCTCGAGTGGTCCTTGCCTTCTGAAATGCCCCTGTACTTCCTAATGCACAGGGATGGGAAAGCAAGGACGTGCTTGGGGGGAAAAGAGGAGCCGCCAAGTCAGAAAGAATTAAAATCAAAAGCCATCTGATTGTGGGAAATTCTCATTGCTGTGGTCATTTCCTTTGGGAAATATGGCCAAATGTACCCTGCTGAATGTGTCTTTTGAGGACTTGGCTCCCTTGTTCACTTAAGACCCATCCAAAATTCACTTACTGCCTAGGCCTTCAGTTACAAGTGGATGAGTGTTGGGTATATGGGGCTCGTGTAAATATAATGCAGGGTAGGAAACAGGTCTAACTTTCAGAGAGAGAGGCAATTTTTCATGGATCATATTATCCTTGTTTTGCCTCTCTCTATCTTCAGAACATGTACTAAATTTTTGGAAGCAAATTGCGAGTTTAAGGAGGGACTGATGTTTTAAAGAGATGGGCAAAATCTGTCCAAGGAGAAACTGAAATCCACCTAATTCTCAATACCTCTGGCAAGTTTGATTCTTTCCTATTTCGGGGGGGGGAGTGAGAGTGTGGATGGGGTCACTGAAAGAATTCTCTGAGGTTATTGAAAGGCAGAACGAAAGCACAGGGAATTTATGCACGACAATGTGGAGAGTTTCAATATTTATTCGTTGATGCATTCGTGATATCTAATGAAGATTTTATATATAGTAAGTGGTCAGCAAATATATTTTGAGGGAAAGCAAATGTTCCTGTTAACATACAAGTCAATGTACATACAATGCACACACAGAGGTGTGTGTGTGTATGTGTGTGCATGTGTGTGCGTGTTTTATTGCTCTGGGAATTAAATCCAGGGCCTTGTGAGTGACAGGTAAGCGCCAAACCACTAATCTACATTCCAAACCCTCTTTTTACTTAGTATTTTGAGTCAGGGCTTCATTAATTGCCTTTGCTGGCCTTGAACTCTCTAGTCCAGGCAGGCCTTGAACCCTCTGTCTTCCTGAATTAGCCTCCCAAGAAGCAAAGAAACCTTACATTACCAGGTGTGACTGCCTTTTATATTTTTAAAGACTTATTTGAATCATAGAAGTTGATGAATTTACTAATTCTTTTGAAGTTCTGCCATGAAACCTGGACCTACATGTCCACATTCACCAAATAGCTGCCCTGCATGATAATTTAGAAATCCAGACATCTTTCAGTCTTGGGTTCCTCAGTTTACACATGTTCTTCTTTTTTACCTTCTCTAGTTCCCTCTACTCTGTCTTTTCCCATCTCAAAACAAGGCAATAATCATAGTACTAGCAGTATTTAATTTTCAGATAATAGGTTATAAAGCAAAACTTTGATTACTGAACTGAAACATCATCGACTAAGAAATAAGTTCAATCCAAATGCAGATTTTCTGATAACATTGAATGGTTTGAAAAAATACAACCTTGTCAAACTGCATAAACACAGCTAAAGCAGCAACAGGCTAAAGGCACCTGAGAGTTGTGTCTGCACATTCAAATATAGGTACCAGTGCTTCTGAGATGCTTTGTCTCTGATAAACAGGCTGTCTCTTGGTCGGCTCTTCTTTTGCCTTTCATTCTAGATAGGCTCTTCAGGTAAAGCTTGCCAACAACAACTATGCTGGTTTATTCATAAACTTCCTTCCACCCTTCTCTTTCAAGTTCTTGGGTAAAAGTTAAATTGCTTGGCTTAGATATTGCACTCTGGAAAGCCTCTCAATTCTTTCTTTAAAACATATAAACCAACTGTGAAATATGAACAAATCCTCTTTTAAAACCTTGGTAAATTTTCCCAAATGATACCTGAATTAACTAGGTGAGTGACTTACTGAAGAGCTGACAGAAGAACCCCAAGAGGAGAGGTAGATCTTTAGCAGGACCATGTGGCCAGGGTTTCCTTTCCTCAGTTTACTCATCAACCACATGCTGTCTTTAAATAAACTAATTAATAATAAACAAATAGCAAACTGCCTTTGAGGATTGAATGAAGGTGTATGTTTTCCAAAAGCAAGAAGAGAATCAGAATCCATGATTACTTACTACAAATCAAGCCTAGTTCGCCAAGTTTGTGGCTTTCTTCTTCCTGTTGATGTGTGTGTATGCGCGCGCGCGCGTGTGTGTGTGTATGTGTGTAGGGTATGTGTGTGGAATATTGGTCACTACTCAGGAGACATTTGCCTTTATCCATTGACATGATTTCTCATTAGCCTCGAGGTCAATGACTTAGTTAAATTGGCTGGCCAGCAATGCCCCATGAATTGAATCGTCTCATTTCCCCAATGCTGAAATTTCGAACGCTAAGTAGTCTTTGACTTCACCATATCCTCTCTTGATTGAAAGTCAAATGGCTTCTTTTTTCCATCTTTGCTATGTATCTACTAGTTGTGGTTTTCTCTAACCCATTTGCTGTGAAGAGAAGCTTCCATAAGGAGTAAGAGTCACACTTACCTGTGGCTGTAACTTTTAGAATGTAGTGAAGAAATTTTGCTGACCTAGTAAGGTGATGGCAATAATTCTCATCTAAAATCTATGACCTCACAAGTTCAGGACTGTTGGCTCAGTTTCTAGAACCAGGTGTGAGTTTCCTCCTGTTTAAGCCAGTCTTAAGTCCAATTAGACAGCTGACGATCATCACCAACAGAAGAGTCCCACTATTGGCCTTTAAGGATTTCCTGCCATGCTGGTTATTGTTATATTTCATGTGTGTCATAGACAGGACTATTAATTGCTTACTTTCCTTGAGTATTCAGTGAGATTTAGTCATATATTTCTAAACATTATATATTTTTTCAAAGAAAAAGAGGCCACTGCTTTGAGAAGGTGCACAGGGAGATGGGAAGGATTGGGGGGGAGGAAAAGAGAGGACAAAGTGCTGTAGTTGTTTTAACTAAAACATTTTCTAAAAATGTAATTGAAAATTAAATTACATGTAAAAAAGAAAAAATGGGGCATAATGCAAGTTTGCAAATATATTTTTCCAAATTAATCAATTAAGGTATTAATAGCCATCTACTTGCACCATGAATTCTTCTTGGAAATGGTTAAACGCTGAGTTAGTAAACCAAATGCATACATCACAGAATAAATAAAATGTGCTTAAGCCAAGTAAACTGAGTTCACTTCTTGTAGTATAATTGTTTTATTTTAGTTGACTATGTTTTGTATTATTGTAACTGACTTGACATTATTGTCATATATCTGTATCTTGTCATTTATGAAAACTCAAATAAAATAGTTCTTTCTCTTTTATTTCTATGCCCAGTCAATGATAAACCAAAATACTGGTATGCATGGAAAAGCTGTAGAAGTGGTAAGATCAGCGCCAAGGCTAAAAACGTAAAGAGGAGTTAAAAGAGAAAGTGACTTTTCTATCTGAAGACCAAGCTCAATATTTATACTTTAAGATTCTCCCCTTTGATCTTAGTAAGCAAAACTGATGGGAAATAATTAATTTAAAATGTGAATTATAAGTATAGACCCTGAGAAAAAACTTTGATCTAGGCAAAATAACAAACAATAAAGAGTTGTTTTTGCAATAGTATTCAAATATGCCTTTGAACCAGGTGGTGGTGGTGCATGCCTTTAATCCCAGGAGGCAGAGACAGGCAGATCTCTATGAGTTCAAGGCCAGCCTGGTCTACAGAGCAAGTTCCATGACAACCAAGGTGGATACACAGAAGAAACCTGTCTCAAAAAAACAAACAAATAAAATATATCTTTGATCTATACAAACTGATAATCAAATAGTTTACATGATTTTCCCAGCTTTATAGATCTACTTGAAATATTGGTATCTATATAAATAGAATACAACCATTGTTAGTGTGTCCTCTCAATATCATAGTTTAAATGAATTACCCAGAACCATAAAGTTGTTTGATACACTGATTTGAAGGTGCTTTTTAAAACCAGGTCCTGATGCTTCACTAAAAATATGCATTAGACTAAGTCAATGGTATATACCCTAAATTGTTAGGATTTGGAGTCAGTTGTGTAACTCAGAAAAGATGACTGAAGTCTGAGTGGTTTTTGTTGTTGTTGATGTTGTTGTTTGTCTGTTTTAACAAAACTTCCAATTAACATGAGACCAGTATTTAGCAAAGCATGGAACTACAAATTATGCCTTTGATAATATCATACAACAGTAAAAAAAAAAAATATTCTTTGCCTGAAGTTGGAATCAGGAACTTGCCTGTGTACAAGCCTTTATGTCTGTATGTATACAAACCAGTATGTGAAAACACCATCCAGTCCTAGGTCCAGGGCAAGACTTCAACACTCAGCTCTAAGGTCGTGGAGCATTTTTCAGCTGTTTGCTTATATAGCATGACTAAAAGTCTGTGTGCTCATGGACACTGGAGGAAACCTTCATTGCAGGGAAACATTTCCAGGCAGGATTTTTGCTAAATCCTCACAGAGTAGCTCATCTCAGAAGTGATGTCTTAGAAATCACAGTTCCATTGCATAATTTAGCAGGGCTTACTAAGGAGATTAGCTGAAGCAAACACCAGCCTTTAATCTCTTCCAGACATTCAGACTCCTGTGACCCAGACAGCCTCCTCTTCTGTCAAAATACAGATAAAAAAGCACAATTGATTGACAAACCTATTGCCAATTTCCTCATGGGTGCTTAACTCCATGTTAGGACTGGTTCTCGCACACTCTCTAATCCTCTGGCTATCATATTGCATGTATATAGCAAGAAATTCCAAAATTTTCGTAATACAATGAAACAGCTTCTTAAGGGATAGCTTTTTAAAAATTTGGAGAGGTAAGTTTTATTGAAATAAAAATATCTGGTCAAATCATATTTTAATTATTTTTAAGAATTTAGGTAATACCATTATATTCAATCATGAATTTTGTTTAAGCAGAAAGCAGATCATGCAAGTATCCAAAGAACATTTATTTCATTTATTTAAGGTCATAAAAATCTGCATAGTTTTCTGCTTTCAAGGTTCCTAATATATTTTCTATTTCTTGACTTCAGCTTACTTGGAATCCAGCCTACTTAGCAAACCAAATGTCACTTGACTGTATTTTTATCGAGGTAAAATATAGAGAGTGGCATTTGTGTTTCCTATATGGAACACTCTACAGAAAAAGACACTCGATATCTGGATGTCTAATAAACTTCATTCATGATCTGTCACAGCTCATGGTGTTAAAGAGACCGTGTCACCTGCAGGCAGCGCTGAAACTACACTGAAACTGTTCTTCTTTCATAACTGAACTTAGTAATATATAGTACATTCCTTTAAAATATTAAGACTCACAAAACGATTCTGTCTTTAAAGATCTGCATTAATAAAATCAATCACAGAATTCATCAACATCTCAATTAAGAAGTCAATTAAAACCATCTGCATGTTGAATATTTTAAATATTTATGAAAATTGTGGTTTTCATGGTCAAAATGGTTATGTGACATAAATTTATATTTTTCATATTTGATGCCTTGGTAACTGTTCTTTATGTAATATTAATAGTACATCATAGAGATATAACTGGTCCTAATCATAAAAACGACATGCATTTCTATCACTGCTGAGAAAGAAATCAGGGAAATGCTTTTCAAAACAACCTCAAAAAATGGAATAATTCTAACCAAGCAAGAAAAATACTCGAATACTCAAATCTTTAAGACATTGAATAAAAAAATAAAGACAATACCAGAAAATGAAAAACCCTCATGCTTGGGGATCCAAAGTATTGTAAAAATGGCCAGCCTACCAAAAGCGGTCTACAGATTCAACACAGTCCCCACAAGATTTCTATATTTCATATACATAGAAATAAACTTACATACATTTATTCTGTAACCATCATTTCCGTGTCCTTTCATCATTCAATATCATTCTATTATACGTGCATTATACTCTGTTTACTCATTGTTAATGGATTTTTTAGGTTTCTTCAAGTTTGTGGGCACAGTGAATAAAGCTGTTCTGAATATGTGTATACAAATCTCCATATGGACCTCTTATTCCATCCTTAGGGAAATACCTATAGGAAGAAAGGTTTGGTTATAAGATAGTATGGATTTATTTTTTAGATTTTATTTAAATTTTTCATACAATACATTTTGATTATAATTCTTTCTCTCTCAGTTTCTTTCAGATCCTTTCTACAACCCGACCCACAAAATTCATGTTCTCTCTCTTTCAAAAAAAGTCACAGTAAAACAACAACAAATATTAAAACAGATAATAAAAATAAGAAAAGAAAGATAACTATATGTATTTACACATACATATATATGTATCATATGTGTATATATACACACAAAGCAGAAAACACTCACACAGAAAACACGGAATCTATTTGGAGTTAACCAATAACTCCTAAGCATGGGGCTTGCCATGACGTACAGTTGATATACTCGGTGACATTCATCATGGGAATCTACCTGGTTTGTACCTGTGCTGGTCAGTGTACTCCTTCCTAAGTGGAACCTTTAAGTTAAAAAAAAATATATACTAGATTTGTAAGATGAGGTTGTATATAAGCAAAAGTTCAAAGCAATTAATTTCTGGTTCACTAATACCACTGACAAGAAGAAATTAACACTTCACTTTCCCCCATCCTTATTAAGCAATTGTTCATATTTTATAGATTTACATATACAATATGGACTCTCTGTAGCAGACTACGTGAAAAACCTTAAAATTCCATCTCTAATGCTAATCTGGACGTTTGTACTATGCATGCATTGCTCACGCTGTGCCCCTTCCTCTTAGCACAGAGGTATCAATGGAAACATGGAGACACTGAATTTCCCATGCACTTTTATCAGAACCTGGGCCCGCAGGAAGAACTGGGGAACGTGATATTGCAAGTGTACAAAGCTTAAGGTTCTTTTAACAGCAAAGCATAGGAAGAAGTCATTGCCAGAAGTATCCAGAACCTTCCATGACGGTCTGTCTCTCCAGCATCATTTCAATATCCACAGCCTTCCTTGAAAACACACAATTTAAATACTATTGTATGATACTATATCAATACAGCAGCATCTGAACATTAGCATGACTCATTTAGAAGACTCCACCCCCTTTGGTGCCTACTGTTCCTAGACCATTCTTTTTTTAAATATAGAAAACTGTTTCTAAGTTTCAATCTTTTTCTGCCATGATTTAAATATTGTCCTGAACTTTGGAGATTCTGTAATATTATCAATAAATGAATGCTATCAGTTGTCTATGTAAATAACTGTCTAGATTGACTTACCTAGGAGCCATGTATTTAATTTCTGTTTTTATCCCCATAAAGTATATTGAGACTATGCCGAAAACAGGCTTTGGATGTCAACTTAAGTTTCTAAAGATCATTTTTAAGAGGTCATTTAGCTAATAAAACTGAAAGAACCCCGGGGAAACCATTTTTTCCTCTTCAAAATGTTTTTCTTCTTTGTAAGTGATATTTTATATACAAGCCATTTTATATTCATTTATTTTAACCTTTTAAAATGTTTATAATATTGTCAATATTTTAGCATTTTTAGGATATTTTCCAAATTTTGTGGCTGAAAGCTTTATTTTCATGCCTATATGCAAATGAAAACCTCTTCACTTTTTAACTATTTAGAGAATTTTATTATTTATTAGTGACTAGTAATATTAGCTTGGATATTTTTAACTGGATTCCAAGAGCTCTCCAGTCCCCTGGCCAGCTTTTATTTTGCTAATTAAAAAGCATTTACTATTCTGTCCATCTCTGCAGGTGAATTCTGAAACCCAAATAGATCAAGGGTCCCCTCTGCTGGCAGAAATACAGATGAAAAATCCATTCTAATCACTGTGTCTGGCCTACCAGTAACAGGGAGGTTTGGGGCCAGAAAGGAGAGGATCTAAGAGGCATAAGGAGGGGTTCGGGCAGCAAAGGGAAGATCTGAAAGTGTTACCATCCTAATCAAAGCTCCATAGAGTCACTTTATACATAACAATCCAATCATTTGGACTAGTGTATATTTTATAGGTAAACTATTCAATTTGGTCAACATAGTAAGCCTAAAAATAAAAGAACCCCAATTGTTAATAATCTTTTGAGCAAAGATTCTCTTACAAACTTTGTTGTCACTATATTAATTTTAAATTTAAAAAAGCTAATAGTTAAAAAAATTCAGGTTTCCAATTGCCATCTTATCTAAGCTGTTCTGGCAAAAGTTCACTAGTTTCCTTCATTAACTCAGCTACACATTCAACAAATATTTCCTACAGACATATGAGTTTTGCTAAATGCCTATGATATCCTGAATTACTATAGCATAGATGATGGTAGGCATTTTACTAACAATTTATTTTTAAAAGAAAGGATTTTTATATGGAAGACAATATAGGTCTGCAAGAGGTCAAGAGAGGGATATTGTGGCTGGATTCCACTGTGCCAGCAGAAGTCGGATTTTAAGAAGGGGGGATGGTGTTCTGGGAGTTTCAGATGAGGTTTCTCTTGCTCAAACTTTTTTCAAGTGAAATATGAAATATGGATATAATGGAAAGATGACAGGAAATGAATAACATAGTTGGTGTGGCATAAACACAAGACCAACATGGAAAAGGATAAGTTAGATAGGAAGAGGTGGGAGGGCACTAGCAAGCAGTTTTGGTTGAAGACCTACAGCATTTTCAGAACTGTGGTAGGTTGCAGGAGCTGGTGAGACAATATTTTAGACAGAGTTTCCAGTAAAACCACTGTCCCAGCAAATCAACAGTGATTTCCAATAGCCTTCACGACACCATGTGGACACAGAGAAGAGGAACATATAAGAAATTTTCAAGAAGGACTTATGTGCCGTGAATGGTAACATATAAAAAAGAAAGGATTTTGAAAACAAAACCCCCCTCTCTCTCTTATGTATGTTGATTGGAAAGTTCTGAGATTTTTCTTTAGCAAATACTGGGTCGCCCATTATTTGTCATCTTGCCGCCCATCTGCCTCACACCCCTGCACCATTCATCAGTAATTATTGACAATGTCTTCACACTCTGAGGACAAAATCCTTCAAAGGCAGATGCGACTTCCTTAAATTCATTATTTCTGCCCTGCTTTTTGTCAATCCACAGTCAGTAGCAAAGAGCATCAGTATTAAACTGGAAGATAAATAAATAACCCCAGTATCAGAAAGGAAGGAGATTGTTCATAATTATTGTACTAATAGAGGAGAATAAGAATAAGAAGGAGCTAAAAATCACTTGCTTTGACTATCCAAGACTAATAAGATTTAGTTAGTTAGTTAGTTAGGTAGGTAGGTAGGTAGGTAGGTAGGTAGATAGTTAGGTCAGTGGGTAGATAGGTAAGTATTCAATCAAAAGAGAATGCGTGTAGCAGATCCAAGCCATCCCAACAGAACTAAATAGGTGAAGCCAGTGACTAGAACAAGGATGTCACTTTTCTCAAAATTAAAAAAAAATAAAAACAAGAAACAAAAACAAGCAAACTCACTAATTAGGCTCATGGTTTTAGTCTGTTGTCTATTTGCACCTGGTGCAGTTCTCCTTTTCCTCATAGCTTCAGTTCCACATGCACTTCTTCATCATCAATATCAGTCATCTATGTTGACGGTAAACTAATTTTGCTGTGCTCTGAATTGTCCTCTGCAAGTCATGTGTTGAAAGTTCATCTCCACTAGGTGGCATTAGCAATTGAGGCCTTTGGGGAAAGGTGATGAAGAGATAAGGGTCTCATGCTAACAAACTGACTGATGTCTTATAAAACACAGGAAGGGACTAGTCCCCGATTCCTTTCTTCTATTCCTTCATTCACATGAAGACACAGAATTTGCTCCAGAAGAAGAGGAAGCAAATGCATTTTCTGTTCTCTCGGAGTCACAGACAAAACCTTCCCACAAACTGCCAGAACCACGATCATGGGTTCCCAGCCTCCAGTACTGTGATAACCAAATTCAGGTGTTTTACCTACAAATGAGCTGAGACACATTATTGAGTGGGCCAGTGATCTTCTACAGGGGACTTACTTAATTCAGGAGAACAAAATGTCTTAGGCAGGTAATAGGCTATAATGTCATAAAGCCAAGCAAGACTAAAATAAGAACAATTAGAGGTTCAACTTATCAACCCTTTAGCAGCTTTCAGAAGTTGTCAGAGACTATGGTGGACAGGCCACTCTACCCTGCAACTTCGATGTTCCAAATTAGTTGTTTTCTAACCTTACTCAGGAGTTTGGAGTTGTCTCCTGATTTGTTGCTGTCATGTTATTCACGCCACTTTAATGTTCCATTGCTATACAGGAAGGGCTGGGATAGCTCAGTGTATAAAGTACTGGGCACTCAAGTATGAGGTATGGGATTTAGCTCTCCAAAACCCCCACAAAAACTGGTTAGGCGTTGTGGCCATCTGATATTCCAGCACTTAGGAGGCAGAGAAAGGGGGTCCCCAAGACAAACTGACTGCCTAGACTAGCCAATCAGAACTCTCTAAGTTCAAATGAGAAGTCAGCCCTAATAAATAAAGTGGAGAACAGTTGAGGATGATATGATGATACCCGACAACTACAGGTCTCCATGCACACACACACACACACACACACACATGCACACACACACACATTGCATCCATACTCTGGTGACCCACAGATGTGTAAATGTTGTAATAAGGACGGCGGGGAAATATTCATATAAACATACACACACACACACACACATCGCCAACCAATACACATGCAATATAAAACCATTTTAAAGGGTATGGCTTGCTATTTAGTATTTAAGGAGATGACTAGGAGGTAATATACATCTGCTAGTATTAAATATATTTATGTAACTTATACAAACTCAATGGACTCTTGGTAATGTTTTTCTCTGAGAAGTGACATATCCAGGTAACTCTGGGGATTTAACAAATATTCACATGTATGCACACATACAACAACAACTGAAAACTGATAACCTCATCTACACTAAAGGTATAGAGCGATAAGAGAAGAATGTCACAAACAGGAAAAACAATTATTTAGCTCTTAAGAGAGGCAACTAAGAAAAGAAAAAGTGGGGAAGAGAATTGAAGTTCTTGGAAATCACAAAAAGTTTGAGAGGTCCCAGACAACACAGTGAAACCTAACTGAAGTCAGGAAGCAACCTACTGGGTGGGCCACCTTGGGCAGTCAGTAAGTATCTTGATAGAACTTCATTGGGGACATGAAAACATAATTCAGAATTAAGATGATGTGATACACTCATGTAAGTGGAGAAAGGGAAACTTAATGGCATCCAAATGGAAAAGCCTGCATCTAACATAAGAAGAAATGATGGCTTCACAATGAGCCATGGTTTATTATAACATGCTGGAATCGTATTTACTTGTTTTCACTATGTATTGCTATACACCTACTATGTTGGAATAAAATCTTTATGCTGGAGAGAGGTTTGGAACAGATTTTGATTCATGAATTTTTGTCTTTTCCTCATCCCTACTTATTTGAATGTGATTGTTACCCATAGGAACATATTAGAATACATAGTCACCTGCAGATGGCGCTGATTGGGACGGTTGTAGAACCTTTAGAGTTAGAGTTTTGCTGGACAAAGTGGTAGGACAAGTCTTGCTGTGTATAACCTAGACCCTCTCATTTTTCACTCTGTGCTTTCTGGGTATAAATGCAATGTGACCACACGAGTTCCTCCTGCCACCATGACTCCACTGGCTGCTTCTGTGTCTTCTCAGCCATGATGATTGTAAAACCTCTGGAACTATGAGGCCAAATAAATGGTTCCTCCATTGAGTTGCATTTTTATTTCTTAGTCAGAGTATTTATCACAGTGAGAAGAAAATGACAAGAACACTAATTCAGCCAGAAGTGATTTTACATAAAACATCCCCCATCATTCTTTCTTTCTGGATCATGTCTGTACTGTGAATGATGAACAAACATAGGAAAACAAGGACAACGTTTTATCCAATGTCAAGGAAAGGAGGATTAAGATACATATGATACATACATTATGATACACTATGAGGACTAAGGTTTCAAGAGACTTTTTGTAGTTATTACTATTATTTATTTTAGGATAAGAGTATACTATTCCTTGAATGAAAATATCCAAAAGAGAAAAATATAACATTGGTTTCAGGATAAAAAATAACATGAAAAAGACAAAGGGCTATAATGTAAGAAGAGAAGTAGAAGAAGGCAGAGACAATAGAGGAAGACTCAATGACTGAAAAGCATTTTGAGTTTATAAATGACAAGCTACAGAAGAGTAAAAATTACTATCTTTAAAAAGTAATGGATAGTTTTCTAAAATGAGAAAAAATTTTATATAAGAAAATCCAGCCACTTACTCGACCTTCCTTCACAAGGTCCCTTGATATACAGACAGACAAGTACCCTATGCAAAGACACACAAGCTACAGATAATTTAGATAGATCTTTCTTGGTTTAAAAGAATATTTTCTACACTTTAAATAACCTTGGTTATTTTTCATTGAGTTTGTCTTCCTGCTCTACTTAAATGATGTCCCAAGTCAGCCGTGGATTTCCAGGAAAAGACTGAACAGAGAGTTCTGAGACCAGGATTCTGTTCATTGTAACATAGAGCTGTTTCAATATTTATTTACTTGTTTGTTTGTTTGTTTTTGGTTTAGAAGTGGTGGTGCCCTTTCATAAGTTACTTCAGTTACAAACCAGACAGAATTCATAGCCAAGTTCCCAACTCTTCTCTTGCTATCAACTCAAATTTAGGCAATACACCCTGCAGAGAGTATCCATATGATATTGCCATGGTATCCAAGCCAAACACTGAGGTCATTATCACTGTAGACAAAACAAAGAGGGGGAAGGGAGAAACGTTCTTTGCACAGAGTGAATCCAATGAATGATTATGTTCTTTTTTTTCTTTTTTTAAAAAATGTATTTGTCTGTTTTTCTTTTTTAAAAACCATCTTTTTTTCATTTGACATGCCTATCTCAGATTTTTAACTGTGAAGTTCAATTCCCATGTTAGTGATTTCCACCCCAGTGGCTGAGAGTTTTACAAGCCTGACCGTCATTTCTCTGCTGTTCCTCACTCACTAACATCAGAAACACCCATTACTCCACCCCAGGGGACTTCTTGGGAAATACCAGGCATCAGCTGATGGCAACTGTTGAGACCCAGCCCAGACTCTGCTTATAAAAATGTGTCAGAAAGAGAACAGAAGTCTGCCGCATTTATATTAACCAAGGTAAAACAATGATAAGAGGGAACAACCTTGATCATGACATGCACTGCTTTGGTGAGAACAATCCTGTCATCCAAAGTCACTACAGTGTCATCCTTAAAATGTTTGGTTCTCATCTCTCCATCATTGGGTGGGGTTGGCTTCATGTGCAATTGATTGAGCAAACATTCTTGGGGATTCTAGGCATGGCTTCTGAAACAAATACCTTGAAAGAAAGGATAAGAACTTCAACAAGCTGCTTAGATAGTCCAGGTCTTTCCAAGTGTTTTCAGCTGGAGTCATGTGAGCTTACAGCACCAAACCAAAGAAGGATACAGCTGGGTTCATGAGCAGGTAGAACCCACTACTCCAGCAATCCATAGCTATGCACTTTTGTTGAATAATATTTTGGTTTTCAGTTTATTGGCTTTTGCTAGACATAGATTGAATTTTTAAGTAAAAACCCAAAGAATTAATTTCACTGCTTTCAATTCACTTCCCAGGAATAATCACAGTATAAATTTTAGTGTCGCTTTCTTTCCTCTCCATCTCCTACTTGAAAAGGGAGACAACATGATGTGAAGCTAACAATCAACTTAACCTAACCTAGAGTCACCTGGGAAGAATTTTCTAGATTTGGTGGGACTATAGGGGATTTCCTTGCTTAGGTCAATTGATCTGAGAGGAACCATCCTAGGTATGGGCAACATCATTTCATGGACCTAGTCCTGAACTGTTTAAGAGAAATTGAGATCATCTGAAGCAAATGAGGGAATGAGCACACATTCACGTCTCTCTGATCTTGTTGGTAGATGAGGGTTGGTTGACCAGATGTCTCAAGTTCCTGACATTGTGAATCCCCCACAGTGATGGACCATAACTGGGAATTGTGAGCTCAATAAACCGTTTAGCCCCCAAACTTTTTATCATCAGGATTTGGATTTTTTTGAAGTAGAAATGAAACTAGAATACATGGGGTATTTTATTAATGTGAGAAAGGAATTGGAGGATTGGTAAGAGCCACATAATTTAAAATCTTTCCAAAAGACATAACAAAAATATATAAAAAGAACAATTTATTTTAGTAAGTAATAAAGCTGCCAAATCAAAGTTAAGTAATAGGAAAGTAATAATATATTTTATGAGTTCAAAAAGCTTATGAACACTAACAAAAATTTGAAAGTTCAGAGCTCTTTGTCTATATAGGTAAGTTGCTTCTGAAATGTTAAAAATATTTTATGTAATTTTTGTTTTATGTTTTTAAAACTTATGCTAGATACAGATGCAAATAAAATTTACCAGAGTATATCAGATACTCATACTCTACCAATGTAGTATAAACAAAATCAAACATGTAAATATGAATGTAATAATAAATATTATGAAGTAGGCATGTAATATTTACATGTATTTTGTGTGTTATCTATTTTTGCTACTTATCAATTTTAATATTTTGAGACTAAAATTTACAGGTTACTCATAAACCCATGTTTATTATTCTACTCACTGGAAGTAAATAAAGCTTTGGCCTGTGATATAGACATTTTAAGGCCTGTTTTGGGGGTATTTATTAATTCTGGTGAGAAATGCAAAGTAGCCAAATGAAAAATGGCATAACAAGTACACTCCCAAACATCAATCTTGTACCATAGAAAGTTTGATTTTTAAATCTTTGTCTCCCTAGTACTTATTTCTCCACTAACTGCAATTCACACAGATCTGTGGCGGACATTCTTCTGCCAAATGTAGCTGCTGTTTGAATTTCCACCAGTTATCCAGTCAAAGGAAACATCACAGTGAAAGAATCAGGCCTAGCACCAAACTTCAGTGAGTAATGGAGCTGCCAATTAATGAAACATCCCTTCTTCTTAGTTTGCCCTTATAGGGTATATCTAAAAAGATGAGAAATCTAAGTTTATATGCACGATTGCAGAAGACATCACTCACTTTGTATGCAGGACACAGAGAAACATCTTTGAAATGATCAGGAAATTCTCTCTACTCGCAAGCTTGCACTGTGCCAGAAGGTGCTATGCAGTCTGCTGGGAGAGAAAAGAATCAGCGGTAGTCTTGCCCAGCAGTGAATTCTGCATGCTAAAATACCGACCTGTTGGTCAGATGTGTCCCCTGGTACAATAATGGTATAATAGTTATAGGGGTAATGAACTACTTTCTGATAGAGTGTTAGACTTGCTTCCTGGGAGGAATTTCATATCTGGCTCTGTAAACCTAGTCAAAAAGCCATGACTTGAGCAGATCATAGGCCATAAAGAGCAACCTAAACTTGTCATTTTGATAAATAGTCACACTGCTAAGTGACATTCTAAATATTTATGTTCATAGCTATAGATTTGTACTGTTCTCAGCTTTGGTCAGAGAATCTGCCTTTTACAATGATCTGTGCTCACCTGAAATACATTGAATTATGTCTCTAGAGGACCAATGATAAATCTAGTTATCAGTAGGATACATATTCTCAGTTTACAATGTCACAGAATAAGCATTGTCATTTAAAAATGTATGAAAGGGAGGACAGTAATGAAAGGCAAATCTAAGCATGACCAAATCCCACAGGGAAAACATCAAGTGGTAAAGGTCCCTGTATTGCATCTGGGACTTGCAGTGGCTTTGTCTAGGCAACGATAGCTTTGGTAGGTCCTTTCCCTCCAGTTCTACTCTCTGCATAGACGTCCCTTTTGTCATGGGCTGGTTCCCTTGTAGGTTGGTATCTCTCCTTGGGCGACTGAATAGAGAGACTGATTCACTATTCTATTCAGTCCTCAATTTGTCCAACTACTGAATTCAAGGCTTGTTGGTTTTGTTTTCCCTTCACAGGAAGAACCAGATGATAATGTTGTCTGTTTACATTGGTACCCATAGAGACTCTCCAAGATTCCCTGCCACTTTGCAATTTCTAACTCATGAAAGCGGATGATGCAAATGCCAAAGATTGTGAGACAGGGGCAGGATTGTAGAAGCCACCAGCCCTTCGGTGGCTTTAGAAACTGTTGTTTAAGTACTGGCCTTATTCGTGACATGTCTGAGATTTGAAAGAGATAGTATGTCGTCACTCACAATCCTACTTGGCACGGATAAAGATGCAACAGCTGAGACTGTGGACTTATTACTGGAAGCTGGATTCACTGTGTCAAAGCCTCCACCCCCTCGAACTAAAAGGAGCCTTTGAAGAAGAGGGGAAGACTGTACTTTCCACATCTTTCCTGACAATGTGCCCTTTGAGGTTCTTTTGATGTAGCTGAGTTTTATGAATTACTGAAGAAAGAACTTACATGAATAACTGCAGGGGTCATAAAAGTTTTTTTATATGTCCATATACCAGGTTGTAATCCTAAGTACTTATATTTTGAAGTGCCTAGGTTTGCCATTTGTATACATATTTACACACACTTGGGTCCTTTCATTCTTTAACAAATGTGGTGGTGTATATAACATGGATTGTATTTTTAAGGAGATTGATCTAAGAGCAACATGAAGCACAATTAATAAAATCTCATACAGAAGAACTGGGGTTCAGCATGAAGATAAGAAAAGCAAAACAACCAGTCACTGACTCTTACCTCTACCTCAGTCTGAAATGGTGATCCTGCCTCCAAAAATCTCAAAATGAGACTGAGTCTGAAAGCTATCTCCTGTTTTATAATCCTCTCCAGGGCTGGGATTAAAGGCATGCACCACTGGGATTAAAGACATGCACCACTGGGATTAAAGGCCTGCACCACTGGGATTAAAGACATGCACCACTCAGTTTCTAGGGCAACTAGTGTGGATACTGGGATTAAAGGTGTGTGCCATCACTACCTGGACTGTAAGGTTGACCAGTGAGGCTGTTTTGCTTTCTGATCTTCTTGCAAACTTTTTTGATTAAAATACAAATGAAATACCACTATAGCAGCATGCCTCTGTTGAGAGCCCTGTTCTAATATTTGTAATTTCTGTAATTTCCTTTCAGGAATCTACCATAAATATTTGGGGACATTGTTCCCTAGCTGATGGGCACCTTTAAAGTCATCTTCCTGAGAGACTTTTCACGTTCACCTAGTCAATCACTAACAATCAACTGCCTTCTAGCCATTAGGATATAACTATGCAAATTATAGCTAGCTTTAAGTAGCAGAGAGAGGGCCGTATAAACATGCCACTGGCATCACATTCTTCTAAGTGTATGTTCTTGAGTTCTGGGTCATCCTCTTCAATACACATTAGAATTAGGACACAGATCCACCAGTAACAGTGGCTCCTGATGTCAAGATAAAGTGACTGACAGTGCAGAGAAAATCAGATACAAAAATACCAAGGTAGGCAGAAACAGATAAAACTCTCTAATACAAATATCACTGAGGAAGCTGAAGAACAAAAGTGGGTTGTTGGCCAGGGTCTAAAAAAGCATGGGACAAAACCGGACTCTCTGAACATGGCGGACAATGAGGGCTGCTGAGAAGCCAAGAACAAGGACACTGGGTTTTGATCCTACTGCATGTACTGGCTTTGTGGGAGCCTAGACTGTTTGGATGCTCACCTTCCTAGACCTGGATAGAGGAGGGAGGACCTTGGACTTCCCACAGGGCGGGGAACCCTGACTGCTCTTTGGGCTGAAGAGGGAGGGGGAGGGGAGCGGAGGAGGGGGAGGAAAATGAGAGGCGGAGGCGGGGAGGAGGCAGAAATTTTTAATAATTAAAAAAAAGTGAAAAAAAAAAGTGGGTTGTTAATTGTGTGGAAACCCAACAGGACACAAATTCAAAAGCATTTCCTAACTAAAGAGTCTGTAATGTTCAGAGATCACTGAGAAAATCACGGAAGAATGGTTTCAGATGCCTATTTAGGAGTTTTTGTCGGGTAGCAATGTGGAGACCATGTTTTAGCAGATTTGTGTGAATAGGATGCACGTGTTCACAGGTGCAGTGCCAAATTAAATCTAAGCATAATAACAGGTTTACTTCCCAAAGACAGCAGCACAGACACCAAGACCACCTCAAAAGTATGAAAACCACACTGACCCTGAGTACTTATAATGAACAGACATTTTCATTTTTCTCACTTCTGTGTCTAGAAGAGATATTACAAAATATATCTGGGGTCCTGTCATATATAAACCTTGGAATAATCAGGGAATCACTGGGTGAATACAGAGTAAAGATGCCTGGAATTATGTGGAGAAAAAGTTATAACCAAGGAGAATTCAATTATAGCATTCTTATTTCATAGACGTTGACTGAACATCCTAGCAATTTGGAACACATGCCTTGTTAAAACACTCAGTAGCTAGCTATATGATGGTGGGAGCCCTGAGGCAGATAAGGTCACACACAGCTGCTGCTGTCAGAATGATGCTATCAGAGGTGATTATCAGGCATCCAAGGAGGACAACAGAGGGCGAAAGCACCAACAGAGAACAGACAAATGTAAAGAGACTTAGAAACAGAGGGTGAAACCCTAAGTTATCTTATCAGCAGACTTACTGAGAGACAGCCACATTGATCTCATGAAGAAGTTTCCGGAACTGAAGTGCTTTGAGGTCCATGAGGAAGCCTGGAAAATCCTACACCCTAACAGAACCTGAAGAAAGAAATCTACTTCAGAATCTCCCAGGGCGGATGAACTAAGGAACCACATACGCAATATGTTTAACCGCAAGCATAGGGTATTTATGAGATGATGTATTAAACTACAATGAGACAGTATAGTACCAGTCCGAAAAGAGATGATGAAGTTCCCTTCCAGACAATTGTCTCCCTAATGTAAATCGCACTCCAGTCCTTCTACAGTAGGTGTTTTTTCCCTCTATTCAGTGGAGACAATAGAGTCTATTGTCTTCTTAAAACCAAATTTAAATCAGTTTAACCACTCTAACTGGCAGCATTACTAATGTATCAGAAATTCCTTACTCAAATTACCTCGAGTGGTTTCTCTCTTCTATTACTTCAGTGCTGCATTTCGTTCCCCTCAAGAAGTCCGAGTTCTTTTCTACATTTAACTACTACCCTACCCAAAGCCCTCAAAGTATTCTTGTGGCTCCTGGGATAGGATCCAAGGCCAAAGAAACGAAGATAGGATCTAATGTCAAATTTACAGACTTTTGATTTTGGTTTCCACTGATCTCTCTCTTGTTCTAGGTCACAGAATTCTCTTTCCTACTATCAGGTATTTCAGAGCTTTAAAATGAAACAGCAGACTAGGGTTGTAGCTCTGCTGCTAGGGTGCTTTTCTAGCCTGCCCAAAGGCCTGAGTTCATTGCCAGCACCTCATTACAGAGTACAGCTGTTTAACAAGCCCGTGTCTCAGCACGTGGGAGGTAAGGGCAGAAAGGTGAGAAGTTCAAAGTCATCCCAGAAATCTGTCTAGCAGCTACATGAGACCCAGTCTCAAAAAAATAAAAGTGGATTGTATTTTTTACTTTCATCTGGTGCATTTTCTCAGATTTCCCCCTTATGTTTTGTTGTTTATATGAAACCACAAATGAGGACCAGCAAGATGGCTCAGCAGGTAAACATGCTTGGGGTGAAAATTTCGCAATCCGAGTTTGATCCCCAGACATCACTTAAGGGTGGAGGAAAGAACAGACTCCACAAAGTTATCTTCTGCCTGTCACATGCAGGCCCCTGTGTGCACAAACACATATGGAAGAGAGAGAGGGAGAGGGAGAGGGAGAGAGAGAGAGAGAGAGAGAGAGAGAGAGAGAGAGAGAGAGAGAGAGAGAGAGAGACTTTTTATCTAAGACTATGAATGATTTATTCTTTTAGACAGTGCTTTTCATACTCAAATACTTTTTCAATTTCCATCCATTTAGTTGCCATTTTTATATTTTTTTCTACAGGTTTCCTAATAATTCAGATTATTTTAGATAAGCTGCTATTATTTTTCCATTTGAAAAAATCAATCATTTCTGATGTTCATTGTTTGGAACTTCTCTCTTTGGAATCTACATGCAGAAATCTTGGTCCCAGTGTGACAATATTAAGAGATGGTGAGACATTAAAGAGATGGCCTTATTAGAATTTGGCACAGTCCTTGGAAAAGATGAAAATAGCTCTTTGAGGAGCCCAGTTAGTCTCCATTACAAAAGCTAGTCTGACCTCTGACTTCTCTCTTTGGCTTCTCCATTTCACTTGTGATCTCTCTGCCTCTCTGTCTCTGTATCTCTGTGTCTCTACCCCTCTCTTCCTCTCTCTCTCTCTATCTCTCTCTCTCTCTCACACACACACACACACACTCACACCCTCCAACCATGATGTCATGATGTCACTTGCCAGAATGTGACAGGTAAGGCACCCTCATCCTTGCCAGTGAATGCTACCAAATATCCAAGACTAATACATATCACCATTTTATAAGTACACTGCCTAAGCTGCTTTATTATACCAATAGAAAATGGGCAGCAGCATTCATCTGAACAGGAATGTGTTCCTCATCTTTTATCTCTACAATATTCTACAATATTAGAAGTCAAATGGCATACAAACTAAATAGGTCCTAGACACTACTGCACCTATATAAGAAATTTTCACCCAAGTACTATATAAGAAACTTACATACATAGAAAGCAGGCTGTTTGTGAAAGAGTGTGAGCAATTTAATTCACAATACAGTTTAATAACACCAAACATGTATGAATATCTGACTTAATACTATTGTTGTCCAGTGTTCTTTGGTTTTCCCAAGTCTGTTCTTTCCTTTCCTTCCTTTGTACTGGTGTTTACTGTATGATTCCCAGGAAATAAGATCATTATCTTGTTCATAGTAGTACCTAAATCTCCTTTTGAATATCTCCAATCACTGCTTTGAAGAATGGCAAGCTTGGTCAATTAGAAAGATTTGTGCGGAAATTTTTTCAGTATGTAGAGGGAAATTTTAAAAATTAGATAGACATCAAAATAGCACCATCCAAATCACAGACAGACACAGTGGCTAGGGCCAACAACAGGAAAGACACCCACAGAATGCGACGTGAGGGTTGATATTTGAGTTTTGTCAGAGATTTGGAAGATGCGTTTATACAGATTACTTCTTCAGTTCTGCCAAGACTGTGAGTCAATGGCTCAAAGAGAGAGGTAAATGGCAAAGCATGTTCAAACCAGTCCTTCACACAAATCCAATGAAGGGAAGAGGAAACCCTATGTGGCAAGAATTCAAATGACAGATAAAGTTTTCTTGAATTACTAAAAACTATACGTTTTTGAAATATTGAAGGGGAAGGGGTGGTTTAGAATCACCTGGCTGTTGCTAGTAAGCTTACCTGAAAAAGAGTGAAATAAAAGTCTTCATATAAATTTATCAAAAGAAAAAGAAAAATAGCATTAAGTCATGTACTTGACCTGTTACAAAAATGGGGGAAATTTAAAGTAACATGAAAATCATGTGTGGTGCAATTAGATGCTGAAAGTCAGGTAATATGGAACTATCATTCCAAAAAAAAAAAAACTGACGCTCAAGGCTAGAGAGATTATACAGTGCTTCTATTCCAAAAACCTGAGATAATTTCTAGCAATCCATATTGGACCACTTATAGCTGCTGTAACTCCAGTTCCATGACAATCTACATCCTCTCTGGCCTCATTGGGTAACCATACATGTGGCATATATGCACACATACACATAAAAAACCTTTAAAAATCATGCAAAAAGAAATATTAAGATTAGTTATCAGACTGCCAAAATGGTGAGAGAAAATTACCAAAATAACTGATGTGATGTGTGCTTGTAGTCCATCAAGTGCTATGTAGCAAATTAAATCCTAAAACAGAAAAAATAGATAATAAGAAGCTCTTATAATTGATATTAGTTTGTAATCTTGTTTGGGAAGGGAAATATATTTTGTAAAGTATCTCATTTCCATTTATATCACAAATTCAATGCTATAGGTAATGATAGAGTATCGGAGTATGAAATGATAGCTTACAGTATATACATCTAAGAATGGTTTAGGACTTAGTCAAAGTGAAAATCTTTTTGATGTATACCAATATACTCAACTATTCCCAAGATCTGCAGGACATTTTTCTTTCTATGTATTTTCTTTGTCATTGTAGTAGTGAGAACCTTGTAAATCCTCTTTCCATCTTCTTCGGCTTATCAGGCTTTAAGGTTGTGTGTGTTGGAGTTGGAATGGCAGCTCAGTAGTTCAGAGTACTGACTGCACTCCTGAAGATCTGGGTTCAATCCCAGAAACCACATGGTGACTGACAACTCCAGTCTCAAGAGATGCAACACCCTTTCCTGCTCCTGGGGATACTGAAAGTTGGTGATGCACAGATTTACCTGCAGGCTAAGCACATACACACAAAATAAAATAGTTACTTCGAAAGATCGCATGTGTTACTGCCTTTGTGGCTAATTTACAAAAAGAGCCTCACATCATATGAACTGGCTGTACTTCGTGAACACTTTCCTAATAGTTTTAGTCAGTGCCTCCACCAATCACCCTGCGGGGTGAGAATTCTAAATTCTTGGTTTAGTTCTGAGTACTGGAACAAAGTCCATCTTAACTCTAGCCTACTGCCATAATACCTGTGCCCTTGCTTTGGAGAATTGGCAGGTGTTATTGTCAGGATATATGCCATTTGTGATTTGAAAACACAGCAACTTCCCTTTGTTCCCTCATTGCTTTATTAACTTGCCATTTTGGATCAAAAGAATCAATTCTTAATTAAAATAAATACCTAAATTTACTGTTTCCAACTTGCTTCCTTTATGGAAACTGATCATTATAATCGTCAATGTCCAGGCGTTCAGAATTCTGGTATATGGTAGAAAACTCATTTTCTAACTAATACACAAGAATTGATTAATCAATAAAATTTAAACTTCTCTAAATCTTCTTGTCAAATATTGAGATGAAAGAGAAATAAAAGGGAACTTCAGAACCAAAAGGAAGCTAGCCTCCTGAAAACAGAGAACGGTTTTGATTAAAATATCTGCCATTTCTTCTGTAAATTATGCTAGGTTGGCAAAAAAAATCTGAGTTGATATTTATATAAGCACATTAATATGCATATGCACTATTATGAAAATATGCCAACTCTAGATGGTAATTATGTTTGTCATAAAAAGAAAGGATATCGTTGAGAACAGAATTAATGGAAATTTAGAGAAACCAGAATTTCCAAGAGCATGATTATTCACTAGGATAAAAAAAGTCTTAGTTTAAACTTAAAGAAAAATCTTCTCAACTGTCCAAGGAAAATGAAGAGAATAAAATAGCTTAAACATTTCAAAACTGTTTGGTGCATATCAGATTCACCATCTTAAACATTCTAATCCTGTAAATCATTTCAACAGTGGTTAAAAACTTTAAACATTCAATGGAGAGATTAGAGGGACAAACAAGAGGTGAGCCTAATACCTGCTTCTTCATTTTTATAAGATAATTCTTTAAATGTTGATGAAGAAAACTGGATCATAAGCATAGGAAAGAGATTTGGATCTATTCGTATTTGAAGATCAAAGCCTGACAAGTACACAGAGACTAGGAATCCTCCATCTCCTCTTTGTTTCTTTATCAGTTTCTGTTCATTGTATAAGACGATTAGACTCTCATGCATCTGTTAGATATGTAGAGACTTCTCAGGTGGTGCAGTGCAGGGAGAAAGGGCATTTTCATCCATCTCAATCTATTTAAATGCTGAATCATTCACGCCACAATCTGCCTCACCTCCACTCCCCTACAGCTCTGGGCTCTGGAAGACTTGCTCAGGCCCCGGGAATGAGAGTTCTGTCTGCAGCAGTTGCCTGAGAAAGCAGTGCTGTTGCAGAGATCTTTTGTAACCTTTAGATATTGGCAGATCACTTTTTCCACAGCTGACAAAGCCCTGTGCCAAGTAGGTAACAAAAGGGTAAAGCCATGTCTCCATACTCAATCCTGACAGGAAGGAAGAAACAAAAGAATTGGTAAAGTTTGGAGCCACCCATCTCTGCATGTCTGGTGAGAAGCTGTTTTGCTGAGTCCAGTAGTTGGGTTCAAGTTCCCACCAATCCTGCCGTTACAGGGTCAAAGAAAGTTAGATTGGTTCAAAAGCAGGGAAATAATACAAAATAACATTGGATGTGACTTTAGACCTTAGAAAATCTGTATCACTGGATAGTATAGGCAGGAGATAGAGCCAGACACTGCTCTAAACAGAGACACATGCACTCAAATGCATTGCCCTGTAGAAAGGACCGAGGCAAGGTAATGATGAAGACCAAGTCCCAGCTTCGTCCTACAGGATGAGCTCTTGCTTCATCCTGTAGAGGCTTTATATAGGAAGTGATCAGAACAAGCCTTGGAAACTGGTAAAAAAAAACTCTTCCCTTTTTTTTTTTTTTAATTTTTTGGTTTTTCAAGACAGGATTTCTCTCTAGCTTTGGAACCTATCATGGGACTACCTCTTCTAGACCAAGCTGGCCTCGAACTCACAGAGATCAGCCTGCCTCTGCCTCCTGAGTGCTGGGATAAAAGGCATGCACCATCACTGCCAGGCTTAACCCTTCCCTTCTTAAGGTCTTCAATTTTCTATGTATCAGACCTTAGAGCAATTTGTGCCACAGAGACTTATGTAAACTAGAGAGTCATAAATGCAACTTGTAGAGGCTCACTGCTGCAGGTGACTCTAAAGACATGTCAACCAGAAGATTGACAGGAGTAAGGGAGGGATGTGGCAAAGAGAGTCTAGCCAGACACACAGTCACCCAGGAACAGCGGGACTCCTTCCCAAAGAGCCACCCTCTGGAAAATAGACGGAGAGAAGTTCCAAGCTGCACGTATTAGGCTAAACAGAGGTCAAATTCATCAACTCCCTAAGCAGGAAAGAAGTTGGCCAGCCACCCACCCCCAGACACATACTAAAAGATAAAAACCTCACCCAGGCAGAGGAACTGACACCAACCGCTGGCCATTCAGTAGCTTTTCACTTCACAGCACTGACTCAAGGAAACATCCGGAAACCCCATTGAAAATCAAAGACTAAGGTTTCAGGAGGACATCACAGTCTGCATGGAACAAAGGAAACTTGAACACATTTACCCAGCTGAATCAGTTAAACACAAGATGAGCACAAAAGGCAAAACTGGCAGAAATTTCTAGAGGAAGCATTCTCAGCATCCAAAATTACTCCAATAATTTAAATTATTGTACATGTCCAGTTTTTAAAAGTTATTACAAGAGTTTAGAAGAATCAGGAATGAATAAGGCAATGAAGGTATATTTGAGTTTAAATACAAAAGACAGCAGACAAGAACTTAAAGCAATACTATGAGAAGATAGAGGACCTAAAGGAAATGACATTTAGAGAGGTAAAGGAAACTAAAAGTAAATATCTTAACAAATATTAAATAGTAGTAGACCTTATTAGTATTCTTTTGAATAAAGGAAAAATTTTAAATCATGCATCTGAGAAAATGACTCAAAAGGGAAATGAGCTCCCTAAGCAAGCATGAGGACATGGGTACAAGTCCCCAGAGCACTCCTAAGAAGCCTGAGTGACCATGTACAAGTCCCCTAAACAGTGGGACTGGTGCTTGCTTGCTATGAAGCTATCTCTAAATTCAGCAGGAGACCATGGCTCGAAAATAGAAGGCAGAGAGTGATAGAGTAGGACACCTAAAGTCTCTCTCTAGCCACTGTGTGTGCAAAGACTGCACACACACACACACACACACACACACATGCACACCCTAGCATATATCACACACATATATACTACAAACACATAAACATAAAAGTTTAAAAAATTATAAAACAAAAGCTAGTATTTCCTTATACACCTCCATATTTCCAAAACCTTCAAAGCATCAGTCATAACTCTAAGAGCTCAAATTATAAAATTCTTAAAGCATTGGAAAATATTCATGCCATTGTACTCATTAGTCACTTAGTGAATGCTAAAACCTAATATACCAAAACATAGGTAAATGACTCTTCCTATGAATGTACAACTTTTGCATGTTGGAGGGCACTGTCAGCAAAGTGAAAGTACAACTGATAGGATAGGAGAAAGTATTACAAATGGCATCTCATAAGGGATTCATATTGACAGTAGTGACTCGTATATATTTGTGTACCTATAGTGGACACCAGGAGGGTTTTGTACCCACAGAAAAGCACTATGGAAACCAGAATGTTAAGCACCCAGGCTTGTCTCTTCAATGGACGGGATGTGTATACATATACATGTTTTCCGTCCAGAAGGTTGGGTGTGGATGAGGTTAATAGCTTGCTGATCTGTACAATTCATAGGGTCAAGAGTCTCCCAGACTATTATGTTTATCCCAACTCTTCTTCCCTAGGACGTTACCTTAAGCATCATTTCCCAGTCATTAGATCCATCTTTAGGGGAAATATTGCATGCACTTTATAGCCTGCTAACCTCAACCTTATCTGTATGACCAAAACTTACTAGATCCTAGGCTATTAAGCAACAGAACCCATCTTTATGGTAGAGGTCACCTGTACTTCGAATTGCGTCTTGATGTAGTTGCTCCTTAAATGTTATTGTGTGCATGGGATTGAGGTTGTTTTCACCAGGAAACATTTTCCAAAACTGTATTGTACTTGAATATGTCTAAAATAAACTGCTGGGCTCAGACTCTGTAAGTCTGAACTGACGCTGGTTAGCTATTGATCCAGCTTTGGCTGTATTATTTTGCTTTCTGTGATTTACAGTTTTCTATTTTGTTGGTTACTATTTTTAAATTTGAATCACACTTCCACTTTCTCATAGACGTACAGCTTGACTTCTTAATGCCAAAGTTAAAAATCATGAGTTTAATAAATTTAAATCTATAAGCTTTTCTGTAACAATGCATTGATCTTCTGTAATACATGTTATACATTTTTATTTTTCATCATCTCAAAACATTTTTGTTTTTTTCTTTAATTTCCTATTGAATTTATAATTAAGTACTATAGAGTAGAAATCTACATATTTTGACATTTCCACGTTTTGCTTTTTTTTTAACCTTTGTGTTTTTTATTTGTAGCTTACATGTGGGCTGGAAGATAAAATATTCAGATACTATTACTGGCATATTATAAAAATAAAAACATGTAACATGGTGATAACAATTTTGTTGATTCTGCCATGAACAATCATAATAGCATGTGTAATGTCAAATCTAGTGACAATAACGTTCGTGTTGTTTTTAGGCTCACTAATATTCCACTAATTATATAATTTGTTTAAAATGAACTCTTCAAATATTCATGTGTAAAGTAGATTTCACTTTTTTGTCCATTTTTCAATTCTGTTAATATTTGTCTTCTGTATTTTGAAATCGTTTCTTCAAGAACATGTTTTTAAACATAAAGCAAAGAAACCCAGCCCACAAATTACAATCCCAGAGACCCTAGAGAACAAAGAGGACCCTAAGAGAGACATACATGGATCTAATCTACATGGAAAGAAGAAAAGACAAGACCTTCTGAGTAAATTGGGAGCATGTGGAACTTGGGAGAGGGTGGAAGAGGAGGGGAGAGACAGGGAGGGGAGCAGAGAAAAATGTAGTGTTCAATTAAAACTAATTAAAAAAAACATGGATACTTACAACAATTAACCATTTTCATCATATTAAGTTTGTTTAATTGTCTATTAAATAATAATTTTCAGAAAATAGCCTCTAAACAAAAGTCTGTTTTATTTTTCTGCTAGCAGTAATACCACTTCAATTCTTTCAAAAAGTTATAACTTACCTAACTTATCTTTTTCTTATTCTCTTAACTTCTATGAATAAAAAAAAAAAAAAAACCTAGAGCCAGGCGGTGGTGGCGCACGCCTTTAATCCCAGCACTCGGGAGGCAGAGGCAGGCGGATCTCTGGGAGTTCGAGGCCAGCCTGGTCTACAAGAGCTAGTTCCGGGTTGAAACCCTGTCTCGAAAAACCAAAAAACAACAACAACAACAAAAACTAAAATGAGTTTATGGTAGACAGCAAGCAGTTTGTCCAGGATTTTTCCAGGCTAACAATTTCTGCTTTATTATTAGGATGCTTAGAAGAGAAATAAGTAAACTTTTCTGCAGAAGGCTGTATCATACATGCTTTCATATTTGCAGCCCACTGAGTGTCTATCACAATGAGTCAGTCCTGGAAGTGTAGTGTAAAAGCGGCATCATTGATATTCAAATCAAGCATAACTGGAGTTGGCTAGTGGGCTGTACTTTGCTCACCCCTGGTTTAGATCACTGACATTTAATGTTATTATTGATACGGTTGGTTTAAATCTTCCGGCTATTTTCTGTTTATTTCATCTGTTCTTTGTTTCTGCACACACTCCCTTCTCTGCTTCTTTTGGATTGAGTACTGTTCTTTGCTTCTCTTTGTCTTTTCAATCAACTTGTAAGAATTTACTCTGTGTTTTCTTCTTCCCTGTGGACAACTTTTGGCTTCTAATATGCATTTAGTTATAGTTACTACATTAAACTAATCGACTCCTACTCTAAGTGTTGTGATCTCTAGCCATGTACATAGGCATTCCTCCAATCCACTGTATCAATTTTGTATCACATCTTACATTTTTAGAAACATAGTAAACCTGTTCAAAAAATAGACTTCATAGTATCAGATATCTGTAGTCATGAAAGTTTGATCCTTTGAACTAAGAAAACAACGTAACCACAAATGTGTTTCCCAATGAGAAGCAATGGCCTTCGTTTAGTGATAGTTCAAAATTTTGCCTTTACAAAGATGATTGGTAAGCTGGAGAAATGGCTCAGCAGTTAAGAACATTTGTTATTGAGAGGACCCAGTTCCCAGCATCTCTGTGGTGCCCCATACCCTTCCTAACTTCCATTTCAGGGAATCTTACACCCTCCTCTAAACTCTGCAGTCATCAGGCAAATATGTAGTGTATATACATACACACAACACCTATACATCTAAAGTAAATTAATAAACACAAAAAATAGAAATTATTGCTATAATCAGATAGTCACACTTAGGTACAACTAAATATAAATTTTTATTAAAAGTTTTACTATGGCATACCATGGTAACCTTATTTTTCTCTTTTGGTTACATTTATTAGTATTCTAAATGCCCCCTGTACTTGCATAACTATATTTTCCCAAAATTATGGAAATTGTTTGCTATTATTTCACTGAATTGCTTTTCTATGTTCTTTAGAGTTTTCTTCTGCTATTTTATCTTTATCAATTTTTCATTAGCTTGTTCTCTTGAACTTTCTATCTGCCCTTCATTTTTTATCCTTAGTACTTTTTAAACATTATACCAAAGTTTGAGTTTTACATCAATTGAAATTTAAATGGCTAAGATTTACGTGTGCCTCATTTTCAGACTCTCTATATCCATACCGAATTGCTCTCTCATATCTGTAATTGTTCTCCGCTAATACAGCATTATCTTCTTTGGGTTACTTAATAACTTTAATATTATTCTTGTGAATTCTTTATCAAGTACATCATCCACTTTGAAAATACAAAATCTGTCTTGAAAGACTTCTGAAATTTGTAGGGATCGTATTGCCTTTTTCTCATATTTAAGCTGAGATTTGTTAATCTAATAGGATGGGCAGCTGTTGCACATGAAAGCTAAGACCTTCTGGTAGAACTGCCTTCTCCTAATGATGTGCCCCTAGGTTTCCAGTTCGGTTTTCAAGATTCCAAATTGAACAAGCACTGTGAATTTTTGTATTTTATCTGCCTTTAATTCATGGGTATTAGCACAACGTGTGCTCTTGCCAGACGCTAACCATCTTCTTCCAAGGGTCTCAGATGTGTGAACTCTCTCTCTGGTAATTCAGAAAGGTGTGTTATACAGAGTGGAATATGCAGTTTCAACTTCAGCGACTGCTTTTCTATTCCTGTCAACAATGTATTCCTTGGAGGTGTCTAGGATGATCCATGTTTATGATCCTTGTAGACATAACACCCACAACCTCGTCATTTCCCTCTACTGCTGATATGATAGTGAATGCTCACCACCAAAACATAGTGCTCCCCAGCTACTCATGCCTGTTTGGGACTGAGTCTCCAGGTAAGGACGATTATCACCTCTGGGTAAGTTGACATATTTGCCAGGGGTTGAGCAGAGTCAGACTGTTGCCATAGTGACATGCCATCTCTTGCAGCTGAGATACATTTATAACTCAGTGGCAAAGATTTTGTTCAATATGCTAGAGATGTCAAAATTCATTCCTAATTCACAGACAGTGAGAAAAGGAAAAGTACATAAGCAATCGCATTTGTTTTGCACTTATCTCTCTGTTGCCTTTATGATAATTTGTGTTCTTTAATTGTCCTGTAACTTCTTTATTAGTTCTCAGAATTTTTTTCTTATTTTCTCTTCTGGAAAAATAGTTTATCTTTTCTTGTCCTGCCTCTTCTACTCTGGAAGGCCTGAGAAGCATCATTTAATTCCTTCATCTCATCTGGAAGACCGAATATCCTGTCCACATGCATAAATTGGGGTCAGCGAGTAATCAGAGACCTCACGACATTACGAACAGAAAAAAAAATTAAAATAAGGAATGCGATGGACCACGGAGATCGCTCAAAGGGTAAAGGTACTTGCTGCAAGACATGATGACCGGAGTTTAATCCCAGGGACCTACGTGGTGCAGCAAGGGAACAATCACATAGGTTGTCCTCTGATTTCCACACACATGCTGTGGCCCACATTCATGTGGGCGACCATACACACACACACACACACACACACAAACTAAACAAATACAATAATAAAAGAAAGACTGAATGACAATACTTGAGTATTTACATATTGCTAGGAGATAAAAAAAAAGACCTTTATAGAATACCCCTGGGTTGAAGATATTTTCCTGTTATAGAAGAGTTTACCCTATAGTTGGGGTTTTGTCATCATTTCCAAGAGTATGACTGAAACTCACTGGATAAGAAAAAGTCCCCTAAATTATTTCTAGGCCAAAGAATTTTTCTTCAGTTGGCGCTGAGGTTCTCAGGAGATGAGTTTGGTGGTTATGGGAATGGAACCCCAAGGTGACATATAGGAAATTTCCACAGCAAAGTACAAGAGGCCTGTCTTTGGAGAGCAGGAAAGCACTTTCTATGATGCTGAAGAATTCTCTCAGTCTGCCTATGGTGACTTTGAATGAGCGACAAAGTTAGCTGAAAGACAACAGAGTTGAAAGAAAGCTACCGAGAAAGTGCAAGTTAAGCAGGTAGCTTACACACTGGGAAGCTGACTAGGGAGCCTAGGTTCCTGGGAATTTTGTGTGTGTAGACCTTGTTAAACGAGAAGCCAGCTGATTGCACTTAGAATTCAATGGGAGTTTGACAAGGAGAAAACAATAAGATAAACTGAGCTACATCGCTTTGGGGGAAAGTAACTGTATTTTCTCAAAGAAATTAAGTGGAAATCGACATTGCATGATAGGATATGCTTATCATCCAGAGGAAAGATTGTTAGGGATGTAGAGACTTCTGAGGAAGCGAGAGTAACTACTGAACCTCATAGAAGACAGGCGGGGCTATATATGCACTTGAGAAGACCACAGACCTGCTTCCAGGATTGTCCCTCCTGGGATCAGGCATGCTAACCTAGCTTCTAACAAGATAACGGGATGATGCTCTTCAGAGTCAGTTCAGAAGTCCATTCTCCAACAATATCCCTCCAGTGCCCTCTACTGTCAAACTTTAAACCATTCCAGTGCCACCACACGAACAAGCTGGGGGATTTACATTCAAGAAGTAAGACATCAATAAACAGATTCCTTGGGCTTATTTCCAGGTATAAGATCAAACCAATCCCAGTTTTCACTTCTCCAAGTATATCTGTTGATGCCACTTTTTGAACCCAATCTATACCAAATTAAGATCCATTCAGGAAAGAAAAGGAACACCATGATATAGATATGAGAGAATTAAGAACTCCTTCCAAGGAATTGACTACTAAGAGGGAAAAATTAGTACCAAAGAACAGGCAAATATCTGCTGAGAACAAATATACCAGTGAGTCATTGGCTTTGAAGGGGATAAAGAATTCCCAGGTCAGACTGGAGACTTCAAACAAGGAAGGTTGTATTGGGATCTGAGAAGCCCTGACTAGGCTACCAAGGCCTAGGATTTCTGTGTGAAATCTCCATACAAGAGCCTGTTAGCTGTCTGACTTTTCTGCCCCCATTCTTTTTGCTACCATCTCTTATAGCAGTGACTCTTTACTCCAGTCCTAAAGGTAGCAGAATTAGCAGCCTTTCTTTGTCAGTCTAAGTGTGAGTGACACAGGAAAAGCATATATACATCCTTCCTATATCTCCTGCCTACCTATTGGCCATTCAGCATTTTATTAAACCAATCACAGTGGCATTTCTTTACACCCATGCAATCAAATATCTCACAACAGTATTTTATGGCAAGTAGCATAAATTTTCTTTTTTAATTTCATTTAACTTTTAATTTATGGAAGTCAAAATTGTGCCATGTGATTAGGTTCTGTATACTAAAGAAGTGAATTTTTATATTCAGATGTTTTTCTATTTTACTCTTTTACTGAAAATAGATTTTCTCATACACTATATCCTAATTACAGTTTCCCCTCCCTCTACTCTTTGCAGTTCCTCCAACCCCACCCCCATCTAGATCCACCACCTGTCTGGTTCTCATTAGAAAAGAACAGACTTCTGTGAGATTACAATGAACCATTACAAAACAAAACATACTAAGATAAAGAAAAGTCATCACAACAAAGTTGGACAAGGCAGACTGAAGAAAAGAGTCCAAGAGAGGGAACAACAATCAGATATCCACTCATCCACATACTCAAGAGTCCCATAAACATACTAAGCTGAAAGCTATAAATATATATGGAAAGGGGCCTGGTACAGACTCCTGAAGGTCCTGTGTTTGCTGCATCAACTTCTGTGAGTTCATGTGAGCTTGCATAGTTGATTTAGAGGAACTTGCTCTTACGATGTCTTCCATTCTGTCTAGTTCCAACTCTTGCTCTTTCTTTCTGTCTCCTCCTCCACAGGGTGCCCTGAGCTCTGAGTGGAAGAATTTGATGGAGACATCCAATTTCAAACTGTGTGTTCCAAGGTCTCTCTCCCTACCCCTCCCTCCCTCCATCCCTCCCTCCTTCTCTCTCTCCTTCTCTTTCCCTCTTGTGTGTATGTGTGTGTGTGTGTCTTTGTCCCCATGTTAACCTCTCTGATAATGGCTAAATAAAGCACTGATATATGAGTATAGCAGAATATGATTAGGAGTCATTTTATCGCTTTCTTTTTTTGTAAGACAAATAATATTTAGTTTTACCCTGTCTCTGGCCTATCTAGTCTATGGTTCTTGGTAACCTAAGCAGTGCCAGAATTGGATTCCATTTCATGGAATGGGCCTAAGTCAAATCAGATGATGGTTTAGAGCAAGCTTTGTGCCACCATTGCCTAGGACATTTTGCAAGAAGACATCATTGGAGATCAAAGGGTTTGTGGCTGGTTTGGGTTTGCTCTTTTGGTAGCAAACATAGTACCTTGCATTACCAAAGACACTAGAACTTGGGGATAAAGGTTCTATGTAGGCATCAGTTTGACCTCTCCACATGTTCAATGAGTTGTGTAGGTGTTGTCTTTAGCAAAGGGGCCTTGCTGTTAATTTGTGGAGAGCAACCTATTGCTGTGGGAGCATAATGGAGTGTTTGAGGATTTCTGTGTTAGGTCCATAGCTCTATGCAACCCAATTCTGGTATGGGGAGCTTTATTAGGCAACAGGAGATTGTCAGTTGGGACTCTATCTTCCTCATTATTTAGAGACTTCATTAGATAGCCTTCATGTATTTTAGGAAGTCCCCACTGCACTAAGTATCCCTGCCACCCTAAAATGTACCTCAATTCAGCTGTCTCTTCCTGCATTCCCTCCCCTAACCCTCCTGATCCTCCAGTCCCCACCCCTTGCCCCAGTCCACCCATAAAATCTATTTTGTTTCCTTTTCCAGGGAGATCCATAAATCCACCCAGATCCTTCTGTACCTAATTTCTCTGGGTCTACAGAATATAGCTTTGTTATCTAATATTTAATAACCACATATAAGCAAATATTACCAAATTATTTTTCTGGGTCTGGGTTCTATCATTCAGAATGATCTTTTTTTTTTCTAGTTCCATCTAATTGCCGACAAATTTCATAATGTCTTTTTTTTTTTTTTTTAGTGAGCCACGATTATAACCATAGTGGTTATAAAGACTGCACTCCTACTGGGAATGGAGGAGTGTTCCTCTTGATCCACATCCACTCCAGCATGAGCTATCACGTGTATTATTGATCATAGCCATAATAAAAGGTAAAGGCAAAATATCAAAGTGGTTTTGATTTGCATTTCCCTGATGACTAAGGATATTGGACATTTCTTTAAGTGTTTCTCAGTCATTTGATTTCCCTCTATTGAGATTTCTCTGTTTAGATCTTTACCCCATTTTGTAATTGAGTTTGATATCAAGTTTCTTGAGTTCTTTCTATATTTTGGATATTAGCCCCCTATTGAATGTGAAATTGGTAAAAAAAAAATCATTTTCTATTCTCTAGGCTGCTACTCTTCCCAAATGAGGGTGTCCGTCTACATACAGAAGCTTTTCCACATACAGAGGAAGGAGCATTGAAGGGGCAGAGGGGGTGAATAAGTTCAAGGAAACAGTGTTTTCCTGACACAACAGGACAGTTGTACATAGTCATTCACAGTGTTTGTGACAACATGCAAACCATCTGGGCAAACAGGTCTCACAAAATTCTAGCAAGGAGGTGCAGAAGTGGGCACACAATCTTACAGTAGCTGAGGAGGAAACGCTTTAACCCTGTGACAGCGGCAGTTCCAGCACACTCTGAGGCAAGCCCCAAGCCAAGGGTAGTTGGGAGGTGCAAATGCAACTCAATGGAAAAAGGGAGGGAAAGGAAGGAAAAACCTTTGTGGGGGCAGGGAGGGAGAGAATGGAAAGGGTGGATTTGAAAAGGACTTGAACTAGCGCTGATTGTGATCCAAATTCATTACCTGAAATTCTCAAGGAATTATTGTAAGTACTATTTTTAGAAATTAATACAGGAGCTGGGCGGTGGTGGCGCACGCCTTCAATCCCAGCACTTGGGAGGCAGAGGCAGGCGGATCTCTGTGAGTTCGAGACCAGCCTGGTCTACAAGAGCTAGTTCCAGGACAGGCTCCAAAACCACAGAGAAACCCTGTCTCGAAAAACCAAAAAAAAAAAAAAATTAATACAGGAAATTAAAAACAAGAATAAATTTGAAAGAAGAGAAGATAAAAATGATCACATGAAATACAGTGAAGAAGAAAAGGACCAGTCAACAAAGGGCAATGGAAATAAAAATTATGATAAGAGGAGGAAAGATGAGAATAGAGAATAAGAGAATAAACTGTTGCAGCTGAAAAAGAAAGATAATTGAAAAGGGGTGATAAGAAAGGAGAAGATACTAAGTAATTAAATATTTAAAAACTGAGTGTTAGTGCTCCTGCCTGCAATCCAAAAACTTGGTAGACTGAGACACAAGAACTACAAGACCCAGGATTGACTGATCCTGTGCTAAAAACCAAACTTTAAAAAGAAAATAGGAAAACAAAGAAGATAAAGAAATTTAAAAGTAAAAAGAAGAGAAATGAGAGTTAAATAAAAGAACAGAGAAAGTACCCTAAAAATAGAATGAAAGCCTATGTAAATATTTAAAGCAATTTTGTCTCTACAAAAATCTATAAGGAATGGGGGGAAGGGTTCAATTGCTATTCACTGCCCCACTCTTTAGAGCTGAATGGGTAGCAAACTTTCTACCAGCCTGCCAGCTGGTCTGAAGTCCCCAGAATGACCGCATGTGTGGACCCAGTATGAGGTTTCAGCAGTGTACACCAAGCAGTAGCAGATACGCGAAGCCCAGGTGGCCCATCCTCCTAATTTCTGTTTTTTATTTTTTGGGTTTTTTTTTTTTTTATAATTTTACATCAATAAGTAACTATTTGCAACTACTTGTTTCCCGTGCCAGAGTTCTTGTAATTAGCTTTCCTAATCTTTCCTAATTAGTGTCAATGAAGGGAAATAAACCACTTCCCTCCCTACATCTCTGACCTGCTTCTCATGGCCTAACAACTGGCATATGTCTCCAGTCTTCCACTTACAGAATCATAGGATTAGTTCATGACCTTTGCTGGGAGGTCCTGGATTCAGGTCAATAGAGAGACTTTTGAGTGTCGAGCTGAAAACTCAGATGAGTCATTTCAAAATGTCATCCAATCCCACTAGGGAAACCAAATGCAAGAGCGAAGAAAGACCATGGCTTGTGACAGTATGCTAGAGACTCCAACACCATATCTGGTGAGACTGATGTTCTGCTTAGTGTTGGGAGGCTGCAAATGCTTTTTTCAGAGTCTTTCACTATTTCTTTCAGCTCAGCCAGTTTTTGCCCAGTTGTTTTCAATAATGGGTGCTGCAGCTCTTGCTATTCCTCAATTCTACTCTATAAAAATGCCAGGTTTTCTGTGTTTGTTTCCATAATTCTATCTGCTGGCTTCTGAAGCTTCAATACCTTCACACTGTAAAAAGACTTGGAGCTGTGATAAACTGATGGATGCTCTAATCAGCCAGTTTTCTATATTTAGAATAGCAAAACACTGGAAACAATGCAAATGCTCACCCATGGAATGGTGGATAAACAGTGACACACACCCGATACATATATACATATGACACACTACTGGAGATTAGATAGATAGATAGATAGATAGATAGATAGATAGATAGATAGATAGATAGATAGATAGATAGATAGATAGATGATAGATAGATAGATAGATAGATAGATAGATAGATAGATAGATAGATAGATAGATAGATGATAGATAGATATAGATCCTCTCAATAATGGTATTGTGAAATATATTAAGAGGATCAATTTAGTAAACAGTTTCTCTTCGAGCAACTATAACCGTACTAACAAATGATTAGTACGCTCCCTCTCCAAACCTACATCAACTTCAGGGAGAAGCTAGCACTAATCTTACTATGGAGAACTTTCAGAAAATAAGAATTGGCTTATGAAATTGCTGAAGGAGAAAATCTGTCTTGAATGTTTCCAAGTATCCTGAATTTGGAAAATTTATTCACTCTAATTCACTTTTGCTTCCCACACCCACGTTCGTCATTTGTGCTTCATCTTATGTGGAAGTCGTGTGAGGAGATTATGAGGTGTGCCTGTGCTTCATGAGGACTATGAAATGTAACACATGAAACATAGTCTGACCTAGAGGCTTCCAGAGTGTAAAATTTCTGAGTCATCTAAGATCTTGTGTAATTTGTTCCTTCCAATCCAGAGTTTATTAGAAAATTTGCATAGAGAATGCAAATATTTTCCATGTGCTTTTTGACATCTGATAATTCGCTGATATTGCCCCTCACCAGATGCACTTAACTCGCTTCTCACTACCAAAAACCTGGAAAGAAGGTCTGAGTGTATCATCCCTAGTTATGATGTTGCTCAATTCTAGTTATTGTTAATACATGTTCATTTGATGTCTACAAACATGGTAATCCCAACCTCATTATATATGAAACTGTCAATATGTGGGAGTTTTTAAAAGAATTACCAAACAATTAAAAACCATAGTACTGCTTTTATCTTCTAAATGATTATCAAGTTGTTCAACATAGTCTCTAACTTCCCAATTCTTACCATCAAACTTATTCAAATCAAAACATACATATTTCAGGACAAGCACAGAAAGAGAATTGGTTGGTTCCTTGGACAGTTTGTTCTCAATTTTCAATTTTAAAAAGAACTCGTTTCACTTACTACTAAGACAAAGTATTTTTTGTACAGATTTGTTTTAATTTTTTTCATGAACAGAACCTTTACTCCAGTATTTAATAAATCTTTAGGTATTGCATCTATATTATGGAGATTTGCTTTTGCAATAGGTTTATTTAATAAGTATATTTGTGGATATCCATCAGTGATCAAGTCTCTAGAGTACAGAGCAGAATAAGGAGGGTCTATATTTATGAAAGCCCTGTGGATTTTGGCTTCTTTAACACTCTGTCGTTTCCAAGAAGTCTTGCTCTTCTTTTTTACTGATGCTTTTGTTCATCAACCTGTTCCAGGAATCAAAGAAATAGAAAAGCATTAGATGAATGGACATTCAAGTGAGACAGAAATGTTAAAAAAATATGTAAGTAAAATTTATTTGTATTTCACAAGTTATTACACCTCTCCACCTCCCTTAAATATTCATTCAGACTTCCCAACATATCAGAAATATATTTCTTTTCTTAAATAATACTGGCTTTATGAAAGAAGACATATGAAATGTGAAACTATAAAGCTTGAAAGAGAATAGTGGACCTGTGGCATGTCAGCAGGTCTATGAAGTCATTACGTCATCATCTGGGACTTGTGTATACAATGATGAGATGATGTATTATCTGGAAACAAATTATTCATATGGAGATGACACAGAGGTGTCTGTTTTAAGAAAGAAACATTTTTACCGATACCAAGTAGATACATATGTGAATACTGTCATAGTTAGCTTTAACTTTTAATTTGAGAAGATATATTCTTTTCTGTTTGGATTGAATATTCTATAAATGTCTGTTAAGTCCATTTGAGTCATAACATCTGTTAGTTCTCTTATTTCCCTGTTAATTTTTTGTCTGACTGACCTGCCCAGTGGGGAGCAGGGAGTGTTGAAGACTCTCACCATTAGTGTATAGGCTTTAATGCATGATTTAAGCTTTAGAAGTGTTTCTTTTACATATAAGGGTGCTTTTGTATTTGGAGCATAGATGTTCAGTATTGAGATTTCCTCTTGATGGATTTTTTTCCTGTGACTAATATGAAATGTCCTTCTTTGTCTTTTTTGATTGATTTGAGCTTGAAGTATTTTTTGTTAGCTATTAGGAAAGCTACACCTGCTTGTTTCTTAGGTCCATTCCATTTGATTGGAATATTTTTCCCAACCCTTTACTCTGAGACGATGTCTGTCTTTGAGGTTGAGATGTGTTTCTTGTATGCAGAAGAAGGATGGAATCTGTTTACATATCCAATCTGTTAGCCTGTGCCTTTTTCTAGGTGACTTGAGTCCATTTATATTAAGGTATATTAATGACCAGGATTGCTATCTCTTTTTAATTTAGTTTTCGTTTTGGGTGATGTTATTTTGTGTGTTTTTTCCCTTCTTTGTGATTTGCTGCTATGAGACCATCAATTGTCTGTGTTTTTGTTGGTGTAGCCAACTTCCTTGGGTTGGAGTTTTCATTCTAATATTTTTTGTACGGCTGGGTTTGAGCCAGTAATACCACTTTTTGGTATATATCCAAATGATGCTCAATTGTACCACAAGGACATGTGCTCAACTATGTTCATAGCAGCATCGTTAGTCATAGCCAGAACCTCGAAACTACCTAAATACACCTCGACTGAAGAATGGATAAAGAAAATGTAGTACATTTACACAATAGGGCACCACATAGCAGAAAAAAAAAATAATGACATTTTGAATTTTGCAGAAAAATGGATGGAGCTAGAAAACATCATTTTGAGTGAGCTAACCCAGACACAGAAAGGCAATTATCACATGTACTAACTCATAAGTAATTTTTAAACATAAAGCAAAGAAAACCAGTCTACAAATAAGAATCCCAGAGAACTTAGACAACAATGAGGACACTAAGAGAAACTTACATAGATCTAATCTACATTGGAAGTAGAAAAAGACAAGATCTCCTGAGTAAATGGGGAGCATGGGGACCTTGGAGGAAAGTTAAAGGGGAGGGGAGAGAAAAAGAGGGGAGCAGAGAAAAGTGTAGAGCTCAATAAAAATCAATAAAAAAGTTTTAATTTGACACAGCCAATGGTCTCCTGAGAAGGGAGTCTCAGCTGAGGGACTGCCCAGATTAGAATGGGCTGTGCATATGTCTCTCCAGGGAGGGTCAGTTTATTGGTTGTTATAGGAAGGTCCAGTCCACTCTGGGTATGAAATCTTTCAATAATTTACTCAAGCTTGCTCATGATCAAGTTTTTCATATATATAATAATCGCAAAATCATTGTGAACCATAGCAGGTGTTCATGCTGATTACATGGGAAAATACAAATGAAATTCTTCTAAAAGGTTGGGTAATTTTCCATGATTATGAAATGGGAAACAGTCAAAGGAAGGTTTATCACAATCTTCACTATTCACCAGGACAATGACTGATGTTTTAGGAAAAAACAGATTATTTCACAAAAAAATCCTCTGGTAAAAGTTACATGCGTAGCCTTATATCTATGATCATCATCATCAAAACACTGTGCTAAAAGCTTTAAGGGTTTAGAAATTATAAAAGCAATCATTTAAATTAAGGAAAAAAGTATGACTATTATCAGTTACTATGTCACAGATATTTGGAAAATTTTAAATTTGATTATCAACTACATTGTTTAATGCTTAATATACAACATTAAAGACCAAAAAGAAAAGCAGAAATAAAGCAATATTTGACTTCAAATGATTTGGGTTCCATATCTAGTTCTTTGACTAACACTGTCTGATTATGCATTTTCACACATGTATTTCTGATATTACATAATATATACAAATATCTGACTAGATGGATGACAAAGGGATATGAAAAACATACCCAATTTTATATTATATGATAAAGAAATTATGCATTTCAAGTCACAGCTTATATGAAATAATATACAAATAAACATTTTTTTCATTGGCAAACATATCAAGATGCTAGGGGATTTGTTATTTAAATGCATAAATTTAAATGCAATAATATACTAATATTATTTTGCAAAAACAACCACAGTTGTGTGTCTTATATAAGTATTAATGTATAATAACATAATATTAACAAAATTAACCAAAATATTCTAGTCCTAACCTTATCAAATTAGCATATATAAGTCTACCATGTAATCCTAAACCATTTCAAAATTCCACACCCTGCCTTCGCACAAAATCACACCAGCATAAGAGCTCACCTTTTCTCCAAATCCTTGATAGTGTCCATAAATGGAAAATTTAAAGTCTCCGGCAGAAAGTAGATGTTGATTGTTGCCGCTACGGGTATGATCCCACAGAGAATCAAAGGAAGGTGTACAAAATACTTTCTAGTAACAAGTGCTAGTGCAGACAACATTGCTGCTATTCGGGCAGCAACATTATAAACACCAAGTATAGTGGACCTTCAAAAATAGACCAGAAATGCAAAACCTGAACATACAAGCTTTGTCTTAGTAGCATCATTTTCAGTACAGTTATCCGAAATCACCCAAGGTCAATGTGGATTTTCCAAACATCCAATGCTGTTAATGGTGTGTGTATATCTACATATCACAATGCCTTCTAGAGTCCTATAAAAAGCATTTTTATCATATGGACACAGACTTCTGCTTTTCTTGGACATATTACAAGGTGTTTAGAGCCATAGTCTCTGTTGTCAACAAAATATACAGCCTATTATGATTTTCAGTTTTCTCATCTTTAAAATGGGCAAAACGGATATTGTATCAATGTTCACTGAGTACAGTATTAGTGTTACTTGATAAAATAAGATGATTTAGATTTAAATTTAAAATTAATAAGAATAATATTTTAGTGCGTAGCGTGCAATATTTAGTTACTTCTTTATTTACACTAAAATACAGAAATCTATCTACACTTTAAAATTTAAAACTTGACTTTACTTTTTCCTTCTTTTTCTTTTCAGGTAAGTCTTGACCTGGTATATGGACATTCGTTGAAAAATTACCATAAATAGTTTTAAAATTAGAGATTCAATACTTGGTTGATGGTACTTTCTTATAGAAATTTAGAGGAAGAAATGTCACAAAAATAAAACCTAAAGAGTAGAAAAAGTATATTGGCAATTTAATCTAATTAATAGTTCAAGTTCACATATCATTTCTTCAAACAATTACATGAAATTGCCATTTTACATGAATTTTCTCATTTGATTTCTACAGAAAAATCAATTTCTTAAATGGGCATATTTTATGGGCATTAAATTAATAATGTCAAAACTAACTATTAAAAAAATTAAAGAAGCGAGAAAATACCATTGGTTCACTAGGGATCATACACATGTAAGTACATAGTTGAGGAGTGAGTACTGATGAGGGGATAGCTTCAGGGAATTAAATTTGAATTACTAGTGGCAAATTTTTGCAGGTGTAGTACAGCATAGAGGCTACACATTGGAATTGCATATTGATGAAAAATTTTGCCAAGAAAATTTATTTTCAGTTAATTGTGTTTTATATCATTTCCCACAAATGATAATAACATTCTAATAAAAGAGTAGGAAGAATCTATGGGTGAAAATGGATAAAGAGCAGTGCCTATATTATTAGGATGGCTAATATGATGGGAAGGCTTTAACGGTGTATAATAAGACAACCACCTATATACAAAATATGATGGTTCTCTATTCATAAGTCAATAATATGTCTTTCTAAAAAGTTAGCGTTTATCAGGTAAATTCAAGGCTATCTATCAATCATATCTGGCTGTTAGATGCCCTGTATCCCACTAAGAGCTTCATTAAGTCCTCTGCAAACAAACAAATCATGCTGTCTTATATTCTAAGAAAATGGAATCCCTGAAAGTTATCTAAAAATAAACTTATTAAGAAGACTTATTTTTTATTTAGGTAGTTCAAAATCAAGAAGTGGCAGTTGGTAATGAAAAGTTTTATCTTCAGAACATGTAATAATGGATAAGAGTATAAGAAATTTTTACCGATTAATAAAAATAGTCCAGCATTAGTGGAAAATTGGGTTATATCCAACATTGACTTGCCAGAGGATTCACATGAGAATCCTCCAATAACCCAGACTGTTGTCAAGACACTAGAATGCTCTTTATAAATTGCTAGCAAAGTCCCATTGCTGAAGACAACATCCAGACAACTCATTGAACATGGAGAGGTTGAGCTGGTTTCTACATAGAATCTTCACCCTTTCTTCCTAGTGTCTTTGGTACAAGAAGGTAGTCTACACAGTATTAAAAGATAAACATAAACACCAACCCAGTCACAAAACTTTGGATCTACAATCATGTCAGGCCCACAAGATATGCATAAGGCAATAGTGGCACAAAGCTTGTGGGAGTAACCAAACAATGTCTGATTTTATGTAAGACCCACTCCAGGAGATGGAACCCATACCCTACACCAAGAACCAGAGACTAGATAGCCCAAAGACATAGAGTAAAACCAAATGCTATTGCTCTTTTTAAAAAAACAATGATAAAATGACTCCTAATGATATTCTGCTATGCTTATAGATCATCATCTTCTTCAGTCATCATCAGAGAAATTTCTTCCTGCAGTAGATAGAAGCAAGTACAGAGAGAAAGAAAGAGAAACCTTGGAATACTCACCCCTAAATGGGATGTCTTTGCCAAATCCCTCTCCCTCAGATCTCAGGGAACCCTACTATAGAGGAGGCTGAAAGAATTTAAGAGTCAGAGAGAGTAGAAGACCCCAGGAAACAAGGGCTTCTAAATCACCATGAACAAAGCTCATATGAACTAGTAAAGACTGAAGCAGCCTGCACAGGGCCCGTACAGATTTGCTCCAGGTCCTCTGTATATAAATATGGCTTCCAGTTTAGTGTTTTTATGAGTGTGTGAAAAAGTGAGTCCCCGATTTTTTATGCTCTTGGGCTCTTTTCTGTCCATGTGTTTGCCTTGTTTATCTTCATTTTGAGAGTTCTGGGTGGGTTGTTTGTTTTGTTTTTAACCTCATTCTTGTTTATTTTGTTACATTTTATTATTATATCTTAGAAGCCTGTTCCTATGGAGAGACAGAAAAGAAGTAGATCCAGATGGAAAGGGAGGTGAGTGGGAGGAGCAGAGCAAGGACAAATCATAATCAGGATATGCTATGTGAGAAAAGAATCTATTTTCAATTAAAAGGGAACAGAAGAAGAAGGGTCCACCACAAAGAAATATAAATACTAAATCAATGAGTAAGATTTTCAGTGACTTTTCCAAAACAAGTTTGTTTTATCTTGTTTACAATATTGTCCCATGACATATTAAATGGTTTAGATAATCAAAATATTCAAGATTCTCTACTGAAGATAGTACCCTTAGAAAGTCCTTTCAGGCTATGGAAATTGCATCAGTAAGGAATTCTGAGGTGAGAACCCCGCTTGGCAAACAACCCTACAGTTTTTCAATGGAAAGGCAGTCCTGGACATGAAGCTCTTATCTTCTGAAACACACTTGCATGTTTAAGAATGTGTCACAGAATTGGTCATGGTGCTGTATGTCACCCATTCCTTATTATGCAACATTTTACTTTGGTTTTCATCTTCAAGTTGGCACCTTTTCAAACTTTGTACACAAGTGTTCCTTGAGCCACCAGAGATATAAAGTAAAAGGCTAAGCTAGGCTATTATTTTAAGCCTGAAAAGATAGAGAAAGATAACAATAGCAGTCTGTGTACTGAAACTTGCATATGATCAGAATTTTTCAAGTATGATGATGTAGATGAACTTGGGAAAGCATGGCAGTTTTTTCACCTGCTAAATTATTTTACATGCTAGCCGTTCAACTCTGAAGATTGTTGGAGGACACTTTTTATTTATTTTATGTTTTAAGTTGCCTTATGAGGTATTGAGTTTATTTAAGATGTTTTCCAGCATATGTAATTATGCCTCATTGTTATTACTCTTTCCTCCCACTTCCACTCCCCATCCCCCTGCTCCTACACATCTAGACAAGATCACCCCCCACACAATCACATCACACTACATTTGCCATCAGACAGATTGTGCTGAATAGTTTTGTTTTAATTTGACCCAAGTTAAAGTCATCTGAGAGGAGGGAACCTCAAATGAGAAAATGCCTCCATAAGATTGGGCTATAGACCAACCCGTAGGATATTTTCTTAATTAGAGATTGATGGGGGAGAGATCAGCCCATTTTGGATGGTGCCATCCCTGAGCAGGTGGCCCTGAATGCTCTAAGAAAGCAGGCTGAGCAAGCCATGTGAAGCAAGTCAGTAAGCAACACCCCTCCATGGTCTCTTCATCAGCTGCTGCCTCCAGGTTCCTTCACTGTTTGACGTCCTGTCCTGACTTCCTTTGATGATAAACACTGATGTGAAAGCATGAACTAAATAAACATTTTCTTCCCCAAATTGCCATGATCATGGTGTATCATCACAGCAATAGTAACCCTAACTAAGGCAGAGGTCGTCCAAACTAAACCGCAGCATGCACTTCAGAGTCAAACCACACCATAAATCAAATAGACCTAACAGATATCTATATCTATAGACTGTTCCAGCCCACAGAAATGAAATACATATTCTTATCAGCACATTAGAGCATATTCCTTAAAGTAGATTAAATGCTGGAAATGCCTCTTAAAATGACACTTATTAACCCACTTAAATTTTCTAGAAGCTTCCAGCAGTATTCAGAGGGAACCTTGTCAGTTTCTTTCCTTACCTGAGCACTGTCGGTGTGAGTTCATTGGAGTAGACAATACTCAGACAAGAGAAAACTGCAAAGGAACCTTTTCCCAACAGGAAAAGAACAAGGCGCAGGACATACATCTCTGCAGACAGTGGTAAGGGAGAAAATGATGATTTTATTAATATTTATTGATCTCTGATTTAAAAAAAACTACAATGGTTTTCTAAAATATTAAACACTAAGACATTATCTGGAATCAAGCACTGCCTTTTCTATTGAAAATGCATTCTGATTATGGTTTCTGCTCCCTTAACTCCTCTTAGATCCTCTCTACCCCACCCACCCACCCAAATCCACCCAGAAAACATGAAAAAGTAATAAAATAAAAACAAACCTGAATATAGAAAAACAAACATATTAACAAAAGATCTGCATTTCTTAGAAGTTTAACTTTCATAAAATGAGCTTGTCTCAACATAATTAAGGACATAGATGAAAATTCACTACCAACATCACATTCAATAATGAAATATGAAATCTTCCTCAAAACTACAGAGCAAGGTATATGAACTCCAACAGACTGAAAATGGACTCTACACAATGACAACAAACAAGTATTAAGTTCCAGAATATTAAAGAACTCCTAACACTACATTACAAGACTTCAGATAACATGGATGAAAAATGGGCAAAGACATCAAACAGAAATAAAAAAAAAAAGAATACTCGGAAATGATTGTGGTAATAGGTAATTCTGAGTGAATGAACTTCTGAGTGAATATGTATAACAGAAAAGATCAGACCAATTCAAGGACCCCAGTCTCAGACTCATGACAAAATAGCAAAGCCTACCTCCCTGGAAAGTAAGACTCAGGGATAATCTCTAGCCACACACTCACGACTTCATGGAGCCACTGGCCATCTTGCCTTCGCCATCATAATAGTGACTATCTCCCATTAAAGCCATCAGTGAAAATAAACCTCTCAGTTACTTCCTGTCAGGGACTAGTCACAACCACACACCACAGAAAGAGCTGATGGACATCAAATACCCTCATTTTTCTTTCTAAGGAAACCTCCATTCGCCTGATTCTACCTGTCTCCAATACAAACTAATCACAGTTCATGGTTTCAGCGTTATGTGATTTAAATAAATACTCTGAAATGCCGTCATGAAATAGTGCCTTTCTTATTGGTGAGGAGCTTCAATAAAATATTTGTTAGACGAAGACAATGAAATACTTTGTAATCAAGTTGCTCCTCATCTCTTTCCCCCTCATTGTTTACAGGTTATTAACACAATGGCACCAGTTTTCCAAACCACATGTCCTCCTTCTGCCTCCTAACGCATCCTTTTTGTGCGTTTGTTACCAAATAATACCCATTTGGGTTTAGAGGATCGACATGCAATGGCACTAGAGAGATTCTTCAAACTACTTGTTTCTAGTTACTGTCCTTTCCACGTGATATCTTCATGCCAAGCACATACTGTTATTATAGGCCTTACAGTATTGACTGTTTTCATAACTGATAATGTATAATTATTTCCTAGTAATATCTTTTGTAGAACTCCCAAGTTTAAAGGATGCCATAAGGTCGGAATTCTTCTTATTAAGGAATTCACAGTCTTTAAAATGTACAGACGTAAAAGTTGACTGTAGCGTTGGTTAGATGATGAAGAAGGTAAAGGGACCATCAAGCCTTAGGACGTGTTTTGGTCTCAGAAGCTTATGCAGTAGAAGGAAAGAATTAACTACCGTTAGTTGTTCTTTGACCTCCACATGTGCATTATAGGGCATGTCATTTTCTGTATAGAAATTAATGGGCTCAAGCCCCCTATTGGGATTCTTTTTTTTTATTCTTTTTTAATTCTTAACCCAGTCCAAGAATTCACCATTCAACCCAATATAATTTTCTGTAGTCATTTTTCTTATCCTGAAATTTGACTAGAAATAAATTTCTTTAAAGAAAGCTATACATTTTAGCTTTGATTGGGTGGTGGAAATATTACTTGTATCCTTTCCACTGCTTCCATATAAATAGTAAATAAATAAATGTTAAAATGTGAAAGCTCTTTTAGAATAAATAATGAGGAAGCTGGAAAGATAGCTCATCAGTTAGGAGAACCTACCACTCAGGCAGCGGACCAGAATTCTTTCCCAGCATCCGCATCGTACAGCTTATGAGAAACTTTCTATAACTCCATTTCTAGGTTATCCAATGTGTCTGTCCTCCCGGGACACTCACACTGGTATGTCTATACATTCACACATAGAATGTACATACACATGCGCCTATGTGCACACATACACAAGTATAATTATATAAAATAAATAGTTAAGTTAAATATTCTAATGCTCTTCTGGGCAGCAGAGTATGAGATACATTCACTATTGGGAAAGCCATGTGTACATGGATATATACTAATAATGAGATTCTAAAGACTGAGGAAGTCTCACCTTCAGGTATAAATATGGTGATGGCAATACAACTGCCAGTTGTAAGGAGTATAAAAGCAATTGAAGGACGACGTCTTACGTTTTTTATTATAAAATATGCAATTGATTTGCTGGGTATGTCTGTCACTCCTAGGAGAATCAGGTTCAGGAATATGTTCTTTCCCAAAATTTGAATATCCAACAAGATACCATAACCACTGAAAATTTCTGCAAAACTGGAAGAAAGCACACAGAGTCATTCAACCAATTGAGGCATGAAAATATTTTATTATGGTGTGTGTGGAGGGCTCATTTGGGATTATTTGTTCCTTCAAAGATACAACTAAAACTTAATATCCCAAGTATGGGATGAAATGGAGTTTTATAATGTCACAGAAGTTACTTAGGGAAAAACATGAAAATAAGATAATGATAAAAATTATCAGTAAACTGAGTAGAGTCTATATAAGTAAATTTTTATTTAAAAACATTCTGAACTTAGTTCACTGCCTTGATAGACTCTACTTGTGAAGTATTTTAGGATCCAAAGTGAAAATAGATATATTCCTGAGAGATGCATAATTTCTTTAATAATGGTTTAAAGTTTAACATCTTTATAATACACTAGACTGCCTTATAATTTTGTTAGAATTAAAAATAACACATCATGTGCAGTGACATTTCATTTGTATTTTAATAAGTAAAGCTTGCCTGAGGATCAGAAAAGTAAAACAGCCACACTGGCCAGCCTTCTAGACCAGGCAGTGGTGACACACACCTTTAATCCCAGTAGCCACACTAGTTTGCCATAAAAACCAGGTGGTATTGGTGCACGCCCTTAGTCCCAGAACTAGAGAGACTTATAAAATGGGAGGAGACAGCTCTCAGTCTCAATCTCATCCTGAAGGCAGAATCACCATTTTCAAACTGAGGTTGAGGTGAGAGCCAGTGGCTTGGCTGCTTTGCTTTCCTGGTCTTCAGTTTGAACCCTAATATGTGGCTCTGTGTTTTTATTATTTGTGACTCAAGCATAAAATAAGCCTTCTGAAATTTGAAAATTGTGGTAATTTTTTAATTTAAAATTATTATACTATATATACACATAATTACAACATATAATAATTAATTACATATAAAATATATCATCATTAGCTAGGCGGTGGTGGCACATGCCTTTAATCCCAGTGCTCGGGAAGCAGAGGTAGGAGGATCTCTGTGAGTTTGAGGCCAGCCTAGTCTATAAGAGTTAGTTCCCAGATAGAATCCAAAGCTACAGAGAAACCATGTCTTGAAGAAAAGAAAAAAATATGTATATGTGTGTGTGTGTATACATATAATTAGTAGGACAAGATAATATATATAAACAATGGATCTATGTATTACTGATGTTCTTAATAGATCACTTTAAATTTATATTTTAAATAATATAATTTTATGATGGTAAACTGCTTCAAAGATCAGCTTTCTAAATTCATTTTATATATAAGGTAAGATACACAGATTTCTATTATTTCATTGTATATCACACCAACTTTTACTGACTTAGTGTTATTTTGTGTCTATGGGTGTTTTTCCTATATGTATTTCTGTGTGTGCAGAGGTCAGGAGAGGATATGTTGGATTCTCTAATACTGGAGTTACCTACAATAGTTAGTTGCCATATAGGTACTGGGAAATGAATGCTGGTCCTTTGAAAAGTTAACAAGTATTCCAAATCCCTCACTGGTGTCTTATTTTATGTAAATAATTGAAAAAGAACTAGAATCATGAGTGTTAACTCTGAAATGAAGGAATAAAGATAATTTAAAAATCTGTACATCACTGCAAGAAACACACCTCAACCACAAAGACAGACATAAACACCTCAGGGTAAAGTGTTGGGAAAAATTTCCAATCACATGGAACTAAGAAACAAGCTGGTGTAGCTGTTTTAATACCTAATAAAATAGACTTCTAACTAAAATCAATCAAAAAAGAAAAAGAAGGTCATTTCATAATAGGCACAGGAAATCTCAATGCTTAATATCTATGCCCCAAATACAAGGGCACCCTCATATGTAAAAGAAACACTTCTAAAGCTTAAATCACACATTAAACTGCACACACTAATAGTGGGAGACTTCAACACTCCACTCGCACCACTGAACAGGTCTGTCAGACAAAACATTAACAGCAAAATTAGGGAACTAACAGATGTTATGACTCAAACAACTTATAAGACATCTATAGAACATTCCATCCAAACATAAAAGAATATACCTTCTTCTCAGCACCTCATGGAACCTTCTCAAAAATTGACCACATACTAGGTAACAAAACAAACCTCAACAGATACAAAAAAAAAAGAATAACCCCATGTATCTTATCAGATCATCATGGCTTAAAATTAGAATTCAACAGCAACACTAATCCCAGAAAGCCCACAAACACATGGAAATTAAACAATGCTCACCTGAAGCGTCAATGGGTCAAAGAAGAAATAAAGGGAGAAATTAAGGACGTTCTAAAATTCAATGAAAATGACCACAAAACATACCCAAATTTATGGGACACAATGAAAATAGTGTTAAGAAGAAAATTCATAGCATTAAATACCTACATAAAGAAGCTGGAAAAATCCCACACTAGTGAATTAACAGAACATTTGAAAATTTTAGAACAAAAAAAAGCAAACTCACCCAGGAGAATGAGACTGCAGTAAATATCTAATTGAGAGATGAAATCAACAAAATAAAAACTCAGAAAAATACAAAAAAAAAATCACTGAGACAAAGAGTTGGTTCTTTGAGAAAACCCACAAAATAGCCAAGCATTATCCAAACTAACCAAAATGCAGAAATGAAAAGGGGGACATAGCAACAGATACAGAGGAAATCCAGAGAAATTGAAAAACTTAAAGAGTATTTTTGTGTAGGGCTGGGTTTGACCCAGTAATGCCACTTTTGGACATATATCCAAAGGATGCTCAATTGTGTCACAAGGACATGTGCTCAACTTTGTTTATAGCAGTGTTATTTGTCATACTCAGAATCTGGAAACAACCTAAATGCCCCTTGACCAAAAAAATTAATAAGGAAAATATGGTACATTTACATAATGGAGTACTACACAGCAGAAAAAAATAATGACATCTTTAAATTTGCAGGCAAATGGATGGATCTAGAAAACATCCATCCCATGATGTTTGAGTGAGGTAACCCAGACCCAGAAAGACAATTATCATATGTACTCACTCATAAGTGGTTTTTAAACATAACGAAAGCCAGTCAGATCTGGTTCTAGCCAGAGAACCTAGACAACAATGAGAACCCTAAGAGAGACATATGTGGATCTCATCTACATGGGAAGTAGAAAAAGGCACGATCTCCTGAACAAATTGGGAACATGGCTTCATGGGAAAGGGTTCAATGAGGGAGGATAGAAAGGGAGGGGAGCAGAGAAAAATATGAAGCTCAATAAAATCAATAAAAATAAGAGTCTGTGCAGCAGTAGAGTCATTTAATATGTGCTTTCTCAAGAGGCTAAAAATTAAGATTGTCTCTTCATTTTCCTACTGTTTGGTAGATGATAATTTCCTTTTAAAAAAGTATAAAGTGATGGTATATCTAACACGTCTTTGATTTTCTTACATTACATTTCAGTTTTTACTCTATATCATATGCTGCTCACCCAGAATTTTTTAAAGTGTTTGCTACATACAAACACTGAAGAATCAGGTCTCTGGAGAGTTCCTCAGTTGCCTGTCCAGCTATCTATAAAATAACTCTAGTGAGAAGTATGGAGCTGTTTTTAGTGATCGTTTACTGTATAGAAAAGCCTGGGCTCAAAATCCATGTCTCGTAGCTCTTGTTCCAGTGGAAGAGTCTGACATGCAGTATGTTGTATGTTTAAGAAGCTTAGCCTTGAACAAAACTTGAAGCAAAATGTGTGTGGATTTGTTTCCAATGTTATGCCTTTAGGTTTACTGCATTGAGATATGAATAAAACTGATCAGTTTAACAAAAGATATATTTGTCTTCCTTATTATTTAGTAAATCTTAGTTCAGGTCTAAATAGCCTTTTTAATTTCATGTTTATCTTTCTCCAGCCCCTGTAAATTGCAATCATCCCATGAAGCATTTCAAAATAATATGACCCATATAAGTTGCTATTATTCTTTCTTACATGTATTTGTATTCTAGTGGCTTGAGTAAAAGAAGAGATGTTTGTTTATCCCATATGTTCTCCCAAGGTTTAGCGTGATGATGAATCAGTTGACTGTGTGTTAGAAGAGGAAAGGGTAAACTACTTACATTATACTTGAATTACAAATCAGTATTTTACGCATCATGGGGTTAATAATGATGTCCTTTATTCTGAAATGTTTGCTGGTTGAATTCCGATCTTCCTTAAGTTTAGATTGCATAGTCTTCAAAAAAATAAAATGTCAAGTCAAAATATTTAGATCAAACAAAAGTTTGAAACAAATCTTCACAAATTATATTCCACTCCTGTATGTTGATATAAATCACCAGTAATTACCTTACAAAGCCAAAATGCCCTAGATTATACTCAGACCATCTAAAAGGAAATGCATAGGGTAAAATTCATGCCACCAATCCTGATGACTTAAGTTCAATCCCAGCACCCACAGTTCTAGTCCAAAGCTGATTCCCACAAGTTGTCCTCTGACCTCTATGTGTTTTTCCTGTCAAGTGTGTGCCCCAACACATGTACACAAAATAAGTAATAAGTACAATTAGAATTTTAAGGCAAATAAATAAAAAATAAAGAGAAATAAATTTCAAAATGTTTAGATCAACAAGCATATATTATACACTATGGAACTATTCCCTAATAAAAATTATAGAAATAACTTGCTAATAATTCATAGGTTTCTTATTGGTACAGTCTGGTCAGAAACAGTTGCAACTAGTTAGGCGGTGCTCAAACTAAATGACAGTTATCAAAAACTCCCTAAGAATCTCCAACTGTACTAATTATAAATGATTAATTAATAGCTGTTTCATAGTGAATCAAGTCTTGTATCTAGTTAATTACTAAAAAAATTCCAGTTAATTTTTATTGCATCATTTCAGACTAGTGTATAACTTATACTGTTATTAATTTTATGTGAAAATAATTTTTCAGTAAAATTATACATTAACTATTAACCATAGGACTCGATATTTTAAAAGACTTTATCTAGTTTTTTAAATATATTTTTATTAATTTTGGGAATTTCATACTATATATTTTTTAACTAATTGTTTCTATGGCTTAAATTGAAAAAATTATAGAATGATCAAGAATGGAGATACTTGTATCTAGCCACTTATTTATGATGCCTGTAATTACAGACTTCAAAAACACAAATTCCCAACACATTTTATTTTATCATTTTTCCTCAATGTGTACATATTACATTATATCCAGGACACCAGCTAGGCTTATTCAACTTATTTTCTTTTTTCTTAAGTAAGTGCAATGACTGTAATTAGCCTGGCAATCCTGTGAATTCCTCGAGACAATCAGAACATGTTCAACATATATAAATATTAGTTCACTAAAGAAATGGAGTGTGGTGGGTTATATTTTTAAAATTATAATAACATCTTATCTTCCATTCCCTCCAACACACCCCATGCACATCCTTTATCTCTCCCAAATACATGGCCTCTTTTACATTTTATATTTGTTACACATATAGAAATATATATATTATTTATATATATTCCTGTATATATAAATACCACCATCTCAGTCCATATAAGACTATCTGTGTGTATACGACCTCAGTGACCTCAGGGCTGGTCATTTGGTACTGGAAAACTAACTGGAACAGAGTAATCTTCCCTAGTGGAAAGCATTTTCTCCATGGTGCATTTTAAAAATAAAATCTAAAACAATGTTCTTTTTTTTTTATTCTTTTTTAATTAAAATTTCCAACTGCTCCCCGTTTCCCATTTCCCTCCCCCTCCTCCCACATAATGTCCCCTCCCCCCACTCCCCTTCCCCATCCCCACTCCTCTTATCCTCCCCCCAGTCCATTCCCCCTCTCTCTCGTTACTGAAGAGCAGTCCAAATTCCCTGCCCTACAGGAAGACCAAGGTCCTCCCACTTCCATCCAGGCCCAGGAAGGTGAGCATCCAATCAGGCTAAACTCCCACAAAGCCAGTTCATGTATTAGGATCGAAACCTAGTGCCATTGTCCTTGGCTTCTCATCAGCCTTCATTGTCCGCCATGTTCAGAGAGTCCAGTATCAACCCATGCTTATTCAGTCCCAGTCCAGCTGGCCTTGGAGAGCTCCCAATAGATCAGTTCCACTGTCACAGTGGGTGGGTGCACGCCTCGTGGTCCTGATTTCCTTGCTCATGTTCTCCCTCCTTCTGCTCCTCATTTGGACCTTAAGAGCTCAGACCGTTGCTCCAAATTGGGTCTCTGTCTCTCTCTCGATCTAAAACAATGTTCTTAACATGAGCAAGGAAGTCAGGACCACGAGGGGTGCACCCACCCACTGTGACAGTGGAACTGATCTATTGGGAGCTCACCAAGGCCAGCTGGACTGGGACTGAATAAGCATGGGATGAAACCGGACTCTCTGAACATGACAGACAATGAAGGCTGATGAGAAGCCAAGGACAATGGCACTGGGTTTTGATCCTAATACATGAACTGGCTTTGTGGGAGCCTAGCCTGTTTGGATGCTCACCTTCCTGAACCTAGATAGAAGTGGGAGGACCTTGGACTTCCCGCAGGACAGGGAATTTGGACTGATCTTCAGTATCAAGAGGGAGGGGGAATGGAGTGGGGGAAGGGGGAGAAGAATGGGGAAAGGGGGAGGGGGGTGAGGGTAGGGGGCGATGTGTGGGAGGAGGGGGAGGGAAATGGGAAACGGGGAGGAGGCGGAAATTTTAATTAAAATAGAATAAAATAAATTTTAAAAAAAGAAAATGGTGATAATGTACACAGACTGTAATTTAATGTTAGGTTTTAAATCAAGTTACTAAGTCTATGCACACACACACACACACACACACACACACACACACACATTTTCCTTCCATGACCAGTGTGATGAATACATTGTGGACTCCTGAAATACCTGAACATATTACTTTACTCAATTCTTTTCACCCTCTCAACATAATCTTAAGATAATGCTGAAAGGTGATATGTAAGATATTCATCAGTATAGGATAGGGTCATTTCAGGTTCCCTCTCCTCAGTTGCCCAAGGTACCAGCTGGGGACATCTCCCTGGACACCTGCGAACCCCTCTAGAGTCAAGTCTCTACATATCACCTTAGAACCTTCATCTGGCGATGGATCGAGGTAGGGACAGAGACTCAATTTGGAGCAACGGTCTGAGCTCTTAAGGTCCAAATGAGGAGCAGAAGGAGGGAGAACATGAGCAAGGAAATCAGGACCACGAGGGATGCACCCACCCACTGTGACAGTGGATCTGATTTATTGGGAGCCCACCAAGGCCAGCTCGTCTGGGACTGAATAAGCATGGGTTGAAACTGGACTCTCTGAGCATGGCGGACAATGAAGGCTGATGAGAAGCCAAGGACAATGGCACTAGGTTTCGATCCTAATACATGAACTGGCTTTGTGGGAGCTTAGCCTGTTTAGACGCTCACCTTCCTGGACGTAGATAGAAGACCTTTGTCTTCCCGCAGGGCAGAGAATTTGGACTGCTCTTCAGTATCAAGAGGGAGGGGGAATGGTGTGGGGGGAGGAGAAGAGGAGTGGGGATAGGGGGAGGGGAGTGGGGGAGGGGGCAATATTTGGGAGGAGGGGAGAGAAATGGGAAACTAGGAGCAGGTGGAAATTTTAATTAAAAAAGAATAAAAAAATAAAAAGAAAAAAAGATAATGCTGGAAAATCACAAATGTCAGGAATATTGTTTTAAAAGGATACCTACACATCCATGTTCACTACTGATAAATTTATAATAACTAGAAAATGGAAGCAACCAAAATGTCTTTCACAGATGAATGGAAATAAAACTGCAGAATATATAAACTAATTTAGCAGAAAAGAAAATGAAACCATCAACTTTGTATGTAAAATGGATCAAATTAGAAAATATTATACTGTCAATATCAAATTGACAGACATTTTCTGTCTTCTCTGTGGTTACTACCTCCAAATCTTCAGATTTGGGATGACAGTGCACACACAAAGATAAACAGGTGATCTAACAAAAATTCTAGTACCAAGCACATGAAATACCATTTCATGTTAGTGCAATTTAAGAGACTTCCAATACAATATAGACTATAGAGCTGCCTTTCTTGTCTCCTAAACATTGAAGGTAATTCCCTATTGCTACAGACACCATGAGCTTTGTACACAGGACTTAGTGGATGTGAACTGGATCTAACCTAATACCTCCCTGAGGTCTGGTTGGCATAGTACTGGAGGGTGGTGTGCAACTTGCCAAAGGAAAGAAACAAGCAATAGTCTTACCCAGATGAGTATGAATCACAACAATGGCCAGCATCACAAAATATCATGAATGGTATTATCTTGGTGGTAACCAACAGATTTCTAATTGAATTGAATTGAATCGAAGGCCCCACCAGTGCCTCGTACTGGAAACTTAGCCAGATACCTAGAGCTAGAAAGTCAACGATCTTGAGGTGAGACTTCTACCATTACTTAACTAAACCAGAATCAATTGCAAACTGCATTCTATAATACTTGCCCTTATACCTTTAAATACAGTTCTCATCCCTGATCCAACAAAATTCTCACTGCAAAATACCAAAACCATTACAGAAAACCACAACTCATCAAGATACGAAGATCATAAAGTTCCCAGCCACTTTTGATGCATCTACTGCACAACTCTTAACAATTTTGACTTGGGAATCATCAAGGAAGGGGAGAAGAGATAGTAAGAGCCAGAAGGTCAAGAAGTCTGCTGTGATATGCATCTCATGAAAATAGAAGGGGGGCATTACCCATGATACCTGAACAATATGGCTGACTAAATAAGACCAGGACTTATAGAGATAATGGAAAGTCTTTCACACACACCCCCACCAAGACAAAGAGCTATAGGCAACTAAGAAATTCTGAAAGAGGTAGAAATAATTGTCTCCAGGGAATGGTTTTCCTAATTGATCATACAATACTGTATAATTATCCTTGAAATCAAATACATGTAGGTAACAGTAAACAGACGGAGAAGATTGTATTGATTTATTTAGGTGCAAATATATAGCAACTACTGATATGCAAAATGAGGCTCACTTTTTTACATCTGTATATATAGTACATGTGACCACGCAGAAAGTGGGCCAGTATCTTGAAGGCTATTGGCTGAAGGAGTTCCCACGAAAGATGGGACTATCATTAGAGGAGTTAGAGGGAAGAAACTGAATGGAAAATGATATATTTTAATTAAAAAATTTAAAAAGAGTAGCCATAATAATCTTTTTAATATGAATCTTGCCCAAATTCTTCTAGCTCTTGGGTACGTTTATTTATAATTTCACTGTGGTTATTATTAGTTGGTGGCAGTGAGAAATTTAAAGATAATTATAACAGGTTTCTAGTACCTCAGTAGTTAGGTTATGTGCAATGTCTTTCTTCCCATTGATGAGGGCAATTTTCTGTAGGTCCTTTATTGCTTGTTCTGTCCTCCCTGTGGTCATTAGCCACCGGACTGATTCTGGCCCCCAGCTGTTTAAAAGATGAATAGAAAAGCAGGTCATAATAAGGTCCAAAGACATTCCTCTTTTATTCAGGAAAAAAATAATTTTATAGCTATGCTCCCTCCTCTCAATAGAGAACATTCCAGGATTTAGCCAACCTTCAATTTCTGCATGAATCCCACTGCCATACCCTGATGCTAAGCCTCTTAATATTTTTTTGCAGCTAGGAAAACAACAAAACTTTTATTCTTACAGAGGAGTAAAGATTCCATTATTTAAATTCTAAACGTTTCATAGCACTCTAATTCAAAAAAGTTCTACCACTTCAACATGGGACTCTAAATTGAGATTCCCAATTTTTAAATACAAAAATGCACCTATTCCAAATTAAAAATACTACTACATTCTTAAACTGTTTATTTAAAATAACGACTTATGTTTTATCCCAGAGAAGACTAAGCCTAGAAGATTAAGTGAGTAGTTGAGTTTAGAAAAAAGAGACTGTTTTAATTTCCTAAAGATGGATTTGAAAGTATCTATTTTCAAACCTCTCTGACCTTGACTGCCATGTAGGTAGATTTTCCTATGGTTTGATCTCAACATTCAAGTGCAAAACAAAGGGATACATAAATGAAATTTTGAGCCACCATCCACTTAGTTTTATAAATTAACTGAAGGAATTATCCTAATATTGATTTTTTTCTAAGACTCCTATATCTATTTCTCTACACATAGCACTTTAAAATGGCACAGAGTAAATGGTTAATTGGCCAAATACTCCTCAGTAGACATAACAACACCATCATACATTACAATCATTGGAATTTAACTATTTAATATATATATCAAAGTGCACATACCAGAAAACAATGAAAAATATGAAGTGGGGCAAGGCATAAGCAAGTTGCAGCATATGCCAGTCTGAAAGCAAGTAAGCAAGTCCCCCAAGGCAGGATTGGCCAATGCTGAAGGACAGACCACTGAGTGCTATGATTTTGCTGTGCCACTGAGCTGTGGTTTCTTCTAAAACTAAAAGAAAAAAGAGAGTTCTGTATTAGTGTTCATTTTACTGGTTTATCAGCATAGCCAATAAAATATTGAGGAGGAAAGGGTTTTTTTCATCTTAGAGATTGTAGACCATCATGAAGGGAAGTAAGGACATGAAGGGAATTTGGAGGCAAAAACTGAAGCAGAGGCCATGGAGCAAGACTGCTTCCTGGCTTGTTCTCCGTGGTTTGCTCAGTCTATTTTCCTGAATAACCCAGGACTGCCTACTCCATGATGGTAGGATTACTCAAAATACGCTAGGCCCTCCTAGCCTATTAATTGATCACTAATTAAGAAAATGTCCCTCATACTTGCCTGCAGTCCATTCTAATAGAATCATTTTATCTGAGGTTCCCTCTTCCCATATGACTCTAGCTTGCGTCCAGTTGGCAAAACTAACCAGCACACTATCCAGCACCATTTAAGAAAGATGACTTCAAGAGCAAAATGTAATGTATATGTACAGATCAAGGCAAACTTACCAAGGATAGTAGAGTTGTTTATAATATTATTTATGGAGGCAGACAACAGGAATCTCAAAGCACAGTAAAGGAAGAAACTGGGGGCAAAGGCACAGCAGGTGCCCAAAATCCCATAGGCTAAGCAAGAATACGCCAGCAATGGTTTCCTTCCAAACCTATGGTAACAGTAGTTAAAGTAGTGAAAAATGTGATTAGTTACATATTATTAGCATATCCCCATAGAATCCTCATTACTCTTAGACCCTTGTTTCCTGAGATCCTTTACCAACACCACAAAACAATTAAAGTCATCTATCTTTACATAAATGTCAATGTATGTATCTAATAAAGCACATTTATCTATTTCTGCTTGAATCATCACACTGAGTATATTCTAAGTTCTTTAAACAAGTGTGTGTGTGTGTGTGTGTGTGTGAGAGAGAGAGAGAGAGAGAGAGAGAGAGAGAGAGAGAGATGCATGCAGGTACCCATGGAGACCAGAATGAGACATCTGAGCTGAGTTGTGGTCCTCTGAAACAACAGCAAGCACTCTTAAGTACTAAGCCATCTCTTCATCCTCACCATTTTTACTACCTTTTCTTCTTTCTTGCAAGCATATCCACACATACTAATTGAATTATATCCTTCCTCATAAATATTAATAACTAACATAAGTTAATAGTATTATATCATTCTTAACCCATTTGTTTTCAAATCTGCCTCATTACTCGTCTGGTTGTGAAGTATTTATCTATTCTTAACTCGATATTTTCTTTCTAGAAATTTCCCTGAGCAATCACCATACTCAAATGTTCTTAGTCTCCTTTCATAAGCTTTCTTATGGACTTCAAGCAAATGAATTTTTATAAATGAGTATTTTAAGTGCACTATATATTTTTCTTTTTTCCTTTTTTATAATTTTATTACTTTAAATAATCTCAACCCAAATCCTCACTCCCTCCTCTCCTCTCACTCCCTTCACAACCCTTCTACCCCACACCCCTCAAATACACATAACCTTTCAGTTGTCACCATTTCTCTGGCCTTACCATATACCAAATGTAAGAAGAAAATGAAAATTCAATTCTTACAAATTTAGCTTCTTAACTTTGTCTCTCATTGCTAAATCTATGCTATTTTGGCATTAATCATGTTTGTTACACGACACTTTGCGACACTTTTGTTTGCCCCTTACCTTTTTTCCTCTACCACCTGTTAATTCTTTATGGGTCAGTTCAAAGATCACACCTTTTCGGAGTCTGAAGTAATGATTTCAATCTTCCAAAGATTTTTATTTCTCTGAAACATACCTATCATTATAATGCATCCAGTCTACCTAGATTCTTTCAATGTTCATAACTTTTAATAAAAATGTATACTCTTGAAAAATCAATTTCATAGATGGTTCTTTGTTAAAAAAGAAACTTACCTGTCAGAAAAAATGCCACATACTAAACCAGACACCAAATGTCCTGCTATAGCAATGGTTTGTGCGTAGTATTTGAATGATTGAAAATTACAAACTAAATCCCACTGTAAAAGATTGAATAAAAGATACAATAGCATGAATAAATTTATATAGTATCTGGAAAGAAGCCTCGATTGCAACCAGATAACATACTTGCTGGATAATGAGAAACAGGCTATGATATATTTTCACATTGGCAATGATCACTTCCTTGGTAACTTATGTTTAGAGATGTCATTGTCCCTAGATGAATTCCTACTACTATTACTTTGTTAAATGTACATAGTATTTAACTGGCTCCTAATGATTACATTATATCCAGAGATTATTGCATCAATCACTTATTTTCAGAGCAGTCTCTATTCATTAGTAGTAGATGATGATCAATGAAGAGATCCAAAACTGGTCAACACAGAGAAAATAAGGGACTGCATAATACTCAGCCTTAAATGGAACCTATATACCATACACCACACTGTGGTATCATATATTAAGCTATTTCTAGAGTAGTTGGATATCCATGGAACATTTTCTAAATATTTTAGTGTTATTTCTTTCTTCTTTCCTTTGTTCCATCCTCTCCTCTACTTTACCCTCCCAAACCACAATTCCATTACTCCTTTTGAAATTTTTATACCAGTACACTCTATCTACCTTTGCTTGAAACTCTCTTCCCATGCCCCCTTAATAATTTTCTGGCCTATATAAGTATATGAAACAAAACGCACATATGTGAAGACTCAAAGCTAACATTTAAAGATGAACCAAAACTTGTAACATTTTTCTTTTTAGTTCTTGGTTACCTCTCTCAGAATGATTGTTTCTAGTTCCATCAATTTGCCTGTGGATTTCATAATTTTATTTTTCTTAATAGCTTAATAATATTCTTTAATGGTTGCATGATTTTAATAAATGGAAGTAGTTAACTTTACAATCTGTGTCTACATTTTCCATCTTCAGTGAAGAAGATTTACTTATCTTTTAGAAAATGTAAGATATTTGTCTTAGTATGGGAACATGTTTTGGACATATGAAACAATTTCTAATAAGAGATGTATTCACTCATGCAAGAGTGATGTGATTTAACAATCACGACACAACTAGCCACTTCTCCACAGGATTTGAGGCATGCTTCACAGAGGGAAATTTCATGTTCGCACGGTAATACTGGTCAAGAGTCCAAGGTTAAGGATAACATAAGCCCTGGGTGGAACCTGTTGTAACTTTGCTCAATGGCTATAATATCAAATTGCCTTCTTGTGGTAGTTTGAGTGAGTCCAAAGACTCATATGTTTGTTCAAATTGGTGGAGCTGTTTAGGGAGGATGAAGAGGTATGGCCCTATGGGAGGACGGGTGTCACTGGGAGTAGAAATTGAGGTTTCAAAAGATTCATGAAATTCCCAAAGCCTCTTTTCTGCCTCATGGTTATGGATAAAGATGTGAGCTTTCAGATGATCCTTCTCTCCTCCATCATGGACTCTAACTCTATGAAACAATAACCCAAAATAAACACTTTCTTTTATAAATTGCCTTGGCTATAGTGTTTTATCACAATAAAAGTTAACCAAAACACATCTCATTATGTGTCTACATATAGACCTATTTCTTCTCTCAATCATCCTCAGAGAAGCTTCTTCTAGCAATAGGTAGCAATCAGTGGATGACACAGATTACTCAATAGCTTAGAAAAGGAGACCGACTGGTCAGTCCTAAATATAACATTTTACATCTTTATATCTTTATTAACTACCACTTGCCCCAAAACTCAGGGAAAATTCTATGTTCTGAACATATCATAGCTATCCAATTCATGAAGTTATAGCATCTATGGTAACATACTCAAGATATGCAAAATATCAAACCAGCATAGACATAGGTAGTAACCTCCAGAGCTCGCCTTTTGCTGAAGATTCATTTCTGAGAACTTCTGTTTTAAAATGTACCATAAATGTTTTCATTGTCATCCTTGAAACACTCTAACTCTAAATAGTTATCACTTTTGTGAAAAATTGGAATTTTAAATGATTATGTTAAGATGATGATATTAACCAGAAATTTTTCCTAAAATCATAATATATGATAGTATGCCTTAAATATTAATAAACTGACCGGGCGGTGGTGGCACACACCTTTAATCCCAGCACTCAGGAGGCAGAGGCAGGCAGCTCTATGTGAGTTTGAGACCAGCCTGGTCTAGAAGAGCTAGTTCCAGGACAGGAACCAAAAGCTACAGAGAAACCCTGTCTCGAAAATCATATATATATACTTAATCATAAAGTTGATTAACAATAATAATAGATCTAAGTTTTTCACCCAAATAAGAAGAGTCCCAAAGATACACTGCCAACCGTAATCTCTGAATGTAATCAGCACATTCAGTTAAAAGCTCTGTAGAATGATGGTGTTACTCTCTTTTCAAATATATGGGGGAAAATCTATATGAAATATGAATATAGGGGTATAAAGTATGTGTCGAAGGCAAAAGACTATCAGCCTTAACTTTGAAGCTATATCTCTCTTGGAAAACTATATGTGGGCACATATGTGCATGCATGCACAGGCACATACCCACACACATACACACACACACACACACACACACACACACACTCACTCACTCACATTTCTCATCTCTTTCCAAGGTCTCAATATTTTGTGAAACTCTTTTACATCTCAATACTTGGTACCAGAGCTCCACGGTCAACACTAGATGTAAACATCTTACCTCAGTAACTATGGTAGAAGTAAAATCACTGTGGTCATATGTCCATCCATCCAGGCATGGCTCAGTCTCCAGCTCAGTGTTGTTAGGAATTGATACATTAGAATCTAAGAAATGCCACTGGGGGTGCCTGAAGCGTCGGCATTTTTCAGGTTTCTGATCAGGGCCCATGGGGATGGAGACCTTCAGCAGAGCTTCAGTAGTTAAGTTCATGGTTATATTAATTTCAGATCTGTGATTGTCAAGAAGTTTTACACTGCAGTGGTGATTGGGGATGGCTGCTGTAAAATTTTCCATGAGGTCATGAGGGGATGACAGCAAACACAAAATGATGTAAAGGACAGTCCTCGAAATTTGAAATCTTCCACTGTCGCCTACATGCTGTAGAATTTCATCAACGGCCATAGCTATTCTTACAAAAGGCAGCTGTAGAACCATAGATAATGTGGTATAGAAAACAAAAAGTAAAAATGATGGCTTAAATAATTTAAAGATATATATATATATATTCTTTTTTTTATATATATATATATTCTTATTTTCTGGAACAGAAATTCAGAAATTTGAAACGCCCGTTCTTTTCCCAACAAAGTGCACATTCCCAGCCTGCCTATTAAAATGTAATAAACCATTTGATTGCATATACAACATTGACAGCAGTAGATTTCAATTCATAATGACAGGGAATTTCAATTTTAAAAGTCCCTGATTTGGCAACTGCATCGAATTAACACGCAATATGTTGTATTCCACTTAGCTCTTGAGAAGCAGTTTTTAAAGGGCACTAACACCTATTACAGTCGTTCTGGACTTGTGAGATTACGTTTCCTTTATAGGACAGGAAATCAAAACCATGTTTCAAAAATATGGAAGTCTAAACAAGATCTGAACAATGACAGCATCAGTGACTATGCCTACATGGATGCTGAAAAATCTCACAAGTCCCTACCCCTGATTGACGAGCTCTATGTAATCACTAACTGCTGAGGGTTAAAGACCAAGTCCTCTCGAGAGACTAACACTAAGGAGTTATGCAGTGCCAAGTGGTCAACCCTAATATCATTCATTTGAACAATATAAAATGGACTCAGCAGGCTTTGTTCATATTTATATGCATGTGTTCATGTTACAATAATATTTTAAGAGAAATAAGCAAACAATAGCTATAACACATGAAAATAGGAGAACTCGAGGGTGGAGAAAAGGAAACAGTGGGTTTGGGGAAACAGGATATAATAACAGGGAATTGAAGATGACCAAAATATGCTATTCACATGAATAAAATGTCATAACAAAACCCATTACTTTGTATAATTAATAAATACAAGTAAAAATGGAGAAGAGATGCTAATTTACAAATAAAGATTCATATATTCAAGGCCTAAAAGGTCGTGGTTGCATAATACTTTTAACCAGATTAATTTCTATTTCTATTATCAGATGTATGTGCCTTATATACTGACAGCTTGCCTGTCTCATTATTGTGGTACCACCCTTTCAACAGCAACCTTCCATCTTCCTACCCCAATAACCTGGTAGCATTATTCTACCTTTTGGTTCTATGAGTCAAATGGTTTTGGGTACACATATAAGTTAATCAAACAGTACTTTCCTTTCAGTGTTGTGCCATTTTCCCGTAAAATACTGTCCTTCGGTGTTGTTTATAATTTTATATGAAGCAAGAGTTATTATTCTTATACATGAATAATAAAAACAACTTTAAAAAACAAAAAGTCCAGTTGAAGAGTGGGAGGAGTGAGAATTAGAGCATACTGATCAAAACCATGAAGGGTTCACCCACTGAAACAGTCTACCTGAGCTAATGGGAGCTCACCAACACCAGCCGGACTGGGAAGGAACAAGCATAGGACCAAACTAGTCCCTCTGAATGTGGTTGACAGTGGCATGGCTGGGGCAGACTGAGGGGCCACTGGTAGTGGCACCAGTATTTATCCCTACTGCTTGTACTGACTTTTTTAGAAACTGTTCTCTTTGGATGGATACCTTGCTCGGCCTGGATATAGTAGGGAGCAATGTGCCTTACCCTCTCTGAAGAGTAGATGGGGTTGGGGGGAATGGGAGATTAGGAGGGAGTGGGAATTTGGATTGGGTATGTATAATGAAGAAAAGATAGTTTGTTTTCTTAAATAAATTACTTAAATATATTTATATATAATGGATATATATCATTCATACATATATCATAAATATATAATCTCATGTTCTTTTTATAGCTAGGTACCTTTAAAAGAACTCAATATCTCATATCATCTGTGAAATGAAAATTACAACCAAGGCCAGCAGCAATTTTAACACATCTCCTAACATCTTGGGATAGCTCTTATAAAAAACCTAGCAGACTAGGTTGAGAGAGGTGGGTCCTTACACACTGGTCACAGGAATCAAATGCAAATCAGCATCTCAGGTAGGAATAGTACTCTGTTCTTGAGAATCCTCAAGAATATTCCAAAAATTCATAGTCCCTCTTCTGATTCTAAATCAACAGAAAGACACATTTGTATTTGTCTCTAATGTTCATTACAGAATTATTATTCACATAGAAACCTAAGGAAAAGGTAGCATCTATCACTGGAAAATAATTTTGGTGAAAACTGTTTATCCTTTTTTTCAAATGATATCTGCATAAATGATAAACATGTATGTTTTTATGTGATAGGAATTATCAGAATGCAAACAAAAATATACTCTTAGGGCACTCACTACCATGGACTACACTCTAGGGCTCACAGCCTCAGCAGGACTATCGGAGGCCAAAGTGGTCCTAGGGACCATAGGGATGACACCATCCCCCCATCCCTGGATCCACATTCCATCCCAATATTTTGGAAGTAGTCTTCAGCTTTACCAGAGGCCAGATAGAATCTAGAAACACCAGAATGTGCCTCCTTCCTCCTTTGCACTGCAGATCCAGGCCTACAACTTCAGAAGCAGATTTTGGTTTTACAACAGCACAGGTCAGATCTAGAGAAGGATAGCCCTGGGAGCTGTACTGAAAGCCACTCTGGTCCTAGAGACCTCAGAGGTCAAACCAATTTACAAATCATGAACTGCACCCACTCCCTTGTGCTTTATATCCTGGTCTACAGCTTTGAAAGAAGATTTCAGTTTTACAAGGGGCCAGGCCTGATCTAGGGATCCGTAGCCCCCAAAACCTCCAAGAGGACATGACACTGTACTCCACCTGAAGACACACTAGTCACCAGAACCCTTGGCCATTCAGAACGGAAGAACAGAGAGAAAAGACAAACCAAGGAACAAAACATGCATCTAACAAAAACAAATGTGGAAATCAACATCTAGAACTATAGTCATCCCAAATCTAGATGCCTAAAACACAATCAATAACAGGAAAGACAAATAGTATCACCAGGACCCAGCTGTCACAGAACAGCAAGACCTGAACAATCCAACAGAGCTGAAGCAGAAGAAAGTGACGTTAAAAATAAGTTTATAGAGATTATAGAGGTTGAGAAACCCAAGAAACCCAACCAAAAGAGGATCAGAGGCCCACGCAACCCACCTGAAAGAGCAACAGATGCCCAAGTGACATACGTAGGAGAGTGTCAGAGGCCTGAGCTAGGATCTCAGGAGTGCCAGAGGTGAGCCACCACAGGGAACTGCAAGAAACTGCTCAGAGATGACAGCAGTGGCTTAGTGACTCCCTGAAGCTATCATAAGAAGTTCCTCAGGGAAAGAGCACTGTGCACCAGCCAGCATCCACTGTCATTCTTGACACAAGATATCTCACTGATGCAGTGTCCCACAGAACCTCAGCCCCACCTACAACTACAGGAGTAGTTCCCAGAACTGTGACATTGCCTCCACCTGGAGGAGAGACCACCATAGCTGTGGTCCCACCTGCATTATGAGGAGCAACCATCTAAGCCTTGAACTTGCTATATCTGGAGAAGTGATCCCAAAGGCTCTGCTTTGCCTGCACCTGAAGGAGCATTCAACAGTACCACAGCCCCCAATTAAACCAATTGGAGGCAGAAGCACAGGCTGCACCTATATTTATTAGAAGAGATGATTAGATAAAATGGTAGGAACATACTCAACAACATCTAGAGCAATATAGCACCACCAGAAACTAGGGGTTCTACAACTACAAGACCTGAACACCACAACATAGATGAAGCAGAGTAAAATTCCTCTAAAAATAACTTTACACAGATGATTGAGATTCTTTAAGAGGAAATGAAAATTTTCCTTAAAGGAGTGGAGAAAAAGACAAAAAAAATCAACAATTTCCTTAAAGAAAACCAAGAGAAGCAATTAAACAGGTGAAGGAAACAATTCAGGATTTGAAAATGGAAATAGAAGCAAAAAAGAAAGTACAAACTGAGGATTTTTGCAAAAGGAAAATTTGGGTAAATGATCAGGAACCAAAAGTGCAAACATAAACAACAGAAGACAAGATATGGAAGAGAGAATCTCAGGTGTTGAAAATACAATAGAGAAAATAGAGTCATCGTTTAAATAAAATATTAAATCCAACAAATGCTTAACATAAAATATCCAGAAAATATGGGACATCGTGAAAAGACCAAACCTAAGAATAATAGGGGTAGAAGGAGAAGTCCAACTCAAAAGCACAGAAAATATTCTCAACAAAATCATAGAAAAAACTTTCCCAAACTAAAGAAGGACATGCCTATGAAAGTACTTGAAGCTTACAGAACAGCAAATAGACTAGACCAAAAAGAAAAGTCCCCTTATCACATAATAATCAAAGCATTAAACATAACAAAATAAAGAAAGACTATTAAGAGCCACAAATGAAAAAAGCCAAGTAACATATAAAGGCAGACCTATCAGAATTATACCCGACTTCTCAATGGGAACAATGAAAGCCAAAACGTCCTGGACAGGAGTTAGGCTTAAGGTTAGAATTCAACAGCAACACTAATTTTAGAAAGTCCATAAAAGCATGAAAATTGAACAATACTCAACAGAATGGCTACTGGATCAAGAAAGAAAGAAAGAAAGAAAGAAAGAAAGAAAGAAAGAAAGAAAGAAAGAAAGAAAGAAAGAAAGAAAGAAAGAAAGAAAGAAAGAAAGAAACAAAGAAAGAAAGAAAGAAAGAAACAAAGAAAGAAAGAAACAAAGAAAGAAAGAAACAAAGAAAGAAAGAAACAAAGAAAGAAAGAAACAAAGAAAGAAAGAAACAAAGAAAGCAAGAAAGAAAGAAAGAAATTAAAAGCTTCTGAAAATTGAATGAAAATGACCACACAACATACCCAAACTTATGGGAAACAATGAAAGCAGTACTAAAAGGAAAGTTCATAGAACTAAATGCCTACATAAAGAAGCTGATAAAAAGCCTGCATTAGTAAATTAACAGAACACCTGAAAGCCCTAGAAGGAAAAGAAAAACACTCACTCACATGACATCTTGTTAAGTCTTGGAGAGATCATGGGTACAAGGGACATATATAAACACAATAAAAGCAATAAACAGCAAGACAATTGCCAACATCAAATTAAATGGAAAGAAATACAAAGCAATTAACTAAAATCAGGAACAAGACAAGCTTGTCCACCCTCTCCATATCTATTCAGTACAGCACTTGAAGTTCTAGCTAAAGCAATAGGATGACTAAAAGAAATCAAGGGGATACAAATTGGAAAGGAAGAAGTCAAGGTATCATTATTCGCAAATGATATGATAGTAAACATAAGAACCCCAAAAACTCTAACAGGAAATTCCTACAGCTGATAAACACTGTTAGTGAAGTGGCTGGATATAAAAGTAACTCACAAAAATCAGCAGCAACAATAAATGGACTGAAAAAAAATTAGACAACACCCTTTAGAATAATGTCATAGTATAAAATATCTAAGTGTAACTCTATCCAAGCAGTGAAAGACCTATATGATAAGAACTCCAAGTCTTTGAAGAAAGAAAATGAAAAGATTTCCCATGCTCATGGATTGGTAGGATTAGCACTGTAAAAATGGACATCTTACCAAAAGCAATCTACAGATTCAACACAATCCCCATTAAAATTCCAATTTAGTTCTTACAGATTTTGAAAGAACAATACTCAACTTCATATGGAAAAAACCCAGGAGAGCTTTAAAATATATGTAATTTATAATATATAATAAAATAACTTGGGGGCTGGAGAGATGGCTCAGTGGTTAAGAGCATTGCCTGCTCTTCCAAAGGTCCTGAGTTCTATTCCCGGCAACCACATGGTGGCTCACAACCATCTGTAATGAGGTCTGGTGCCCTCTTCTGGCCTGCATACACACAGACAGAATATTGTATACATAATAAATAAATAAATAAATAAATAAATAAATAAATAAATAAATAATAAAAATTTAAAAAAAAAAAGAACCTCCAGAGGTGACACCATCTCTGATTTCAAACTCGTCTACAGAGATATATTAATAAAAACTGGATGGTATTATCATAAAAACAGACAGGTAGATAAATCAAATTGAATCAAAGACCCAGACATAAAGTCACACACTTATGAACACCTGACTTTTGACAAAGAAGATAAAATTGTACAATGGAAAAAAGAAAGCATCTTCAATGAATACTGTTGGTCTAACTGGGTGTCACCATGTAAAACAATCCAAGTAGATACAAATCTATCACCCTGCACAAAATTCAAGTTGAAGTGGATCAAAGACCTCAACATAAATCCAGATACACTGAACCTGATAGAAGAGAAGGTGGGATATAATCTCTAATTCATTTTTATGGAAGATCAATTGTTCTGTCCTAGACAGAATACCAATAGCACAGGAACTAAGATCAACAATTAATAAATAGAACCTCATGAAATTGAAATGTTTCTGTAAGACAAAAGACACCACCAATAGGACCAAACAGCAGCCTGCAGAATGGGAAAAGATATTCTCCAACCCCACATCAGAGATAGGCCTGATTTCCAAAACATATAAAGAACTCAAGAGAATTTGTCTAACCACTTTGGAAGTAGGAGTAGAGTTTCTCAGAAAACTAGGAATCAATCTACCACGAGACCTAGCGATACCATCATTTTGTATGCTATTATAGCAAAAATATGAAGCCTTACCGTTATAAAATGTGGGTTGCATGCAGTCAAGTCACACTTAGAAAAATGTTCTGTGTCTACACCAAAGAGACAAGATATCTAGTACAAGTATGACAAAGTTATTAATTTACCTCTGCTTACTAAACTTGTCTTTGAAATTAAGTGATTCAAGTGGACTTTAGTTTGTTGAGTTCATGCTTTTTGCTTAAACTCTCTGTTACTGAGAAGTGTTGCTATCTAGACCCTCTATGGAAAGCATCTGAGTTCCACGTGGTTTTCAGGACAGACCCAGAACAGCAATTAGAAAAACACCAACTAACTTTTCACCCAAATCTGCGATTCTGAGTACACATTGCTGTCTCTCTTTCCCATTGGGGCTTCTCATCTTTCTTATTTCTATCTGAATAAATGAAAGATTTTAGGGAACATTTATCTAAAGTAATGAATTATTTTTATCTCAAAATAGCTACATTTTTCTCTAGTTCTAAATATTTAATTAACTCATACCACGAAGTACAATCATATTTATCCACACTTTTCCCTTCCCACTCACTCACATACTGTCAAAGGTTTTCTTTCAACTTCATGAGTTTAAAAATAAGCCACTAAGCTCAGCTTATACTGCCCATATGTGTGTGGTTATGTGGTCACTCATTGGAGTATGGTAAGTATACCAATAGCCACATAGTCCAATAATGGTTCTTCTACATCTCCTATAGGCTATTGAATTTCTGGAAATCATAAACTCAGCTTGTATCTATCTATGATACAGGTCAATCATGCATTTTATTAGAAAACAATTTAAGCAGTCCAATTAATCATCTCTAAGTTCCAACTTGGGAATGTTTAACACGTTCAGCTAAATGATCTCTGAGAGGGGGTGCAGCGCCACATTCCAGTCAATTTGCTGACATTAGCACAGCCACAAATGTGAGCAGGAACAACAAAAAGAAAAGTGTGATGTTGTTCTCTGTTTCCATATGTGTCCCATCTGCTGATATTTTGTAGGACCGAGCAAAAAACATAACACTGCTCTTTATTCTTATTTTGTTATATTTTTTGCTCTGTAAAAGAAGTTACAAAGCAACACCACGAAAGTCATAAATATAGATAGATATGGCTGGCAGATTTGATACAGTAAACATAAATGCAACACATTGATTTTATGTTAGACTCAAAATAAGTTGGACAATGTTCCCAAAGAATAACAAATAAGATTGTACTAGCCTCTATACACATATACACACACATAAATACCTGTACCCACACATGTGCATACACTTAAACACTTGAACAACCATTCATATGTACCCACACGTATACATAAATACAAATAATTTGTGATTCATTTACCTATTTGTTTATAATTATAAAGACCCAAAATGATTGATATATTCTGTGAGATCGTTGACTAATTAATATTCCCAAACTGTTACAAGATATAAGAATTCAAATAGTGTTTAATTCACATAGCTTAGGTACAAAAGAAATACTTATTTCATAACTTTTTATGAGCCTCTTATAGTTCTCCAACCTATATTCTGATGCACTAGAAAAGTAAACAAAACTGTTCAGTGTTGTACTACCTTACCTCCTCAAAAGTTCCCTTTCAGTCTTTGTTATATTTTAAATGTGTGTGTGTGTGTGTATGTGTGTGTGGCATAGTGTCTGTGCATAAGTTCAGATGAGCACACCATGGTGCATATGTGCACAAAGGTCACAAAAGGATGATTTTTGACAGTTAGTTCTTTCCCGATATTGAAGGTTCCAGAGATTAAATAGAGATCTTCAGGCTGGCATAACAAACTATTTTATTCACTGAACCATCTCACCAGCCCAGGCATTTGATTTTTAACAATGAAAATAGATAATCTCTTAAGACTCTCTTAATTCTTTTGGACTTAACATTTTATTCATGGTGTTTAATATCACTCCTTTGTGAGTGGGTTTTCTAAAAAGAAAAATTGATTAAGTATGTAGTCTATGTCTTTAGTTTGTCTCTAAAAACCAATGTAATCAGATAGTTATCCCTTTGATTCCACCACAATTGCTCACTAAGCAATTGGTGATTCCTGTGTTGATAATGTGTAATGGTAAACTCCATCACTGTTCCTGACTTAGTAAGTGATTTAGACCCTGATTACTGTCTCTGGCAGTTGCTCCTAGGACGTTGCCTTCTTTTGACTTTCCACCATTCTTATGACACCTTGGCAGACTCTTCATTTTGTATTGATTGGTTTGGGTTTCTGGCTTTCTTCATCCAAATTCATCTCTTGGTGCATGTTTCCAACTGTGTGTCTTTAAGTACTCTATCAAAGTCCGTCTGTTTTCTATAAGTACTTTATCTACCTAAAAGCATTTCAGTAGCATGCACATAAATACCATGTCACAACACCATCAAGGCCGAATGGATATGTGCCAAGAGAAAAAAGGCAAGTTGAGTCTTAATAAAGCCAAGGACAATAGTGTGTATTTTTTGAATGTTATGTTCTAATGTGACCTTCAAGAAGTTATTCAAATGATTAATTTTGCAATTTGTTCAGCAGAGAATGAAAATACAATAAATGCCTTGACCTGAAGCATTTTGATAGCATTCCCTTTTCTTCTTATTGGAAAAAATGTCCAGGGCTTTCTTTCTTACATGTACTTAAATATTGTCTGTCCCTCTATAGCCCAAGTAATGAATCATCTTCAGGTCTTCAGAAGTATGGAAAATGTTCTCACCTCTACACTTTCACATAGGATCTTCCCATTGCTCAGTACACTCCCACTCTCTGCATTACTAAAGTACAGTTACTTACATTGGAACATTCTGACACTCTGTAGTCAATTCCCAACTATCTCTTTGCTGTGGAATATTCGTGGAGGATGTGTTACGTTCATTTATGCTGTGGACTGTTTATTTAATGATGCAAAGATGTGTCATGTTCTTTTATATTGCATTTGTTTAACTCTGTAAAACTGTGTTACTATGCCTGCCTAAAACACCTGAGTGGTCTAATAAAGAGCTGAACAGTCAATAAATAGCTAGGCAGGAGAGAGAAATAGGCGGGGCTGGCAGGCAAAGAGAATAAATAAGTTTGTTGGAACATTCTAATACTGTGTAGTCAATTCCAAGCTATCGAGTTCAATTTCCACTAAGCTATTAACACCATGGGAAAAGTGCCTACTCTGTTTTATCTTGTTATGTCCAGTTAAGTTCACAGTGTCTAATCAATTCTCCATCTAAACCAAAAAGAAAGAAAGAATGAATGGCAAAGTGCAGTTCCATACCATTAGCTCATCAAGGACCTAAGATTCCATGATCAAGGTGAATTTCTCTCTGCTCTGATTTATTCAGAGTCCCCAAAATACAGCTTAATCTTGTATACATAAAGCAAGAAAGACACAGGATTCCGCTCTAGACTTCCAGGTGGTCTGTACAGCATCTTAAGATAGAGATTGAGATTGTGCTAGATACGATAATTACTTATGATAGAAGGGAACATCTTGTTTCCAACATGAGCAGAGAAAAATCCCTGGATAATAATGAGTGCCTTCATTAAATCAAAACAGAATAGCTGTGCTTTCCATATGTTGGCTCCAATCACCATCCTCTTACTTAAGATAAAACAAGTCAACTTTCTGAATATAATCTTTTCCAAAAACAAAGATGCTGCTAACAATATATAAATGCACCAAGCTCGGGGCTACTTCAGGCAACACCAGTGCAGACATCCTAGACAAAGGCTGGTGAATAATGGGAAATGCATGCCCATGATGGACAAGAAATACAGTTTACTCATAGCTGAATATTATTCTGGAGCAATTTGGCAAGATTAATTTAAGGTGAATTAATTTCTTCAATTTTGCTCAGATTTTACTGTCTTCTCAAAATTCAATCATGTAATATCAAACAGATGGTTTGCACAGTGAATAAGTAGGTCATAAGAGTTCTGTATACTTCATTGTTCTGGTTTATGGCTAAACACAGCAATCAGGTTTTGTTGAAACATGGATAAAATTGCAAGTTTCACTTTGTTTGAGTTCCAGGTGATCTGGAAGAAATAAAACTTCTCCGGGAGCACGTGTTCTTGGAATCCCTACTTGATGTAATTTATCCAAGAAATTGATTCAATCCCATGAGGGTTTCCAAGCTATAGGATTTTTTTTAAGATACAGGATAACCATGTCTTTATCACGATTTGCAAAGACTAAACATGCCAACTAATTAATTACATAAATGACATAAATTTTAAGTGAAGAAAGTGAAAGTCAGTTTGAGATACAAAGGCCTAGGAAAGGTAGGGAGTTTGATGAGTGCTGTAAATACTCAGATACATCAACAAATACACCACAAACATCTGTCCTTTGATGAGCAGCCATTCCAGAAGGCAGCAGACATTTTACATGATCGACTAGACCTCCCTATTTCTGCACTTGAAGAAGACATTGGGCATGAAAATGTACCACCAGGCTAATCTATATAGAGATAGCTGATGGGTTTCCTTGTTGTATCTCTGTGAAAACCACAGAGGATTAATTGACGTATGAAGCAACGTCATAGGCAGGGTATTAGATAAAACAACTGATCCTTGAACAAAAGAGTTATGAAATAAATGCACCCACTTTGAATGCAGAGGCTTTTGTTCGTTCAGAGATTTGTGAGTACTTGAAGATGAACCCCGTGGTTCAAGAAAGTAGAAGTTTGACATCAAGGCATTGGCGCAACTGCAGGAAATCATCCCTTGCTTCTGTCCAGCAAAGACACTGACATTATCCTGGAGTTTCAGTGCATAGTGACATCATCTAAATTTCTCTGCATCTTCCCATGGCATTATTCTCCATGTGTAGATCTCTATCTCTTTATTTACAGGTCACTCTCTCTTTTATGCAAAAAGTCAACTAACTATTAATCATTTTAATATGGTTTCTCTCAACCCTATCTGACCTCATTTGAACTTGGCTACACTGGTGAGCAACCTATTTCCAAATAAGACTATTAAAAAGTACTAAGAATTAGGGTTTGAAGGTATCTTTTTGTGGGGGCACAATTGAACTTCAGCTTTTGCACACTCATATGGACTCATGCAATCCATCGGTCTTTCAGTGTGCATTATTGTTTGTGTAGAAAATACACTCAGCATCATCTACCAATCATTTAACTTCACTGAAAAAAAAAAGGGCTCTTAGAGAATGTTTAATCATCAGCCTAATACATTGATGTAAAAACCGTGGTGGACTTAGATAGAGAAAATTGGGGTTTTCATCTCAATTCTTTAGTATTTTAAGGACCATAAAATGCAAACCATATGTTAGTTGAATAAATTTGGCTTGAACCCTGATTCCAGCCTCTTGCCAAAGCCCAAAGCCCTCCCCGGGACATCTGTTGATTCCCAAGTGTTTCCTTCCTTGTGTTTTTCTCTGACTCAGCATCTCTACATCTCAGCACTGTATTGCTCAGCGCTGCTCACATCAGCAGGAGGCCATTGAAAAATACTCTGAAATGTTTTAAGTAGGCAAATCAATTGTCATGTGTCCTGCACATACATCTTTCTTGGTTATCTGTGCCCATCATGTTCTCTTGGTGGTAGAAAAATGATGGTCATGTCAACTGTTCCTGTCTATCAAGTGTAATCATATGGTGTCAAGGTTTAATTATCACTCTTCCCACCTGAAGAGAACAGTTTTGAATACATAGGAATCATTAAACAGTTTTAACCTGTTAGCATCCTTCATTTTGAATAAGTAGACTTTGTATTTTCCTTTGACTAGCTTATGACATCACATGCCTTCTTTTATTAATCAATAAATTATAAAAATCTTTGCAAAATTTTCATTTTATTTTTGTACATCTCATGTTTACATTTCAAATAAAATTATCATTTAAAAAGGCAAAGCTGAGTACTTTCAACTCAAACTAAAATATTTATGTTAGCCACATCAGCATTACAAGAGTTTAGTATGTTTTCTAAATCCAGGATAAGGGACGAGAAAACAGAGAAGGATCCATGACCTCTCCATGTGTCCTCAGGCCCCTCTGGCAATTCCATGTAGTATCCTGAACTTGAAACCATCCATATACAGTGAAAATTTTTCCCATACATGTTCATATCATGGAACTTCAGCCACCATTGTGAAGGATCTTGTCAAATTATATCATATCTGGCAAAGACTATACCAATATATTGAAAGAAATAAACTTTGCTACTACAGAAAATTGTATCAATTTTCTGAGTTCTCTTTAGTCTATCACTAAGGGACACGTTTGTTAACTGTCTCACAGGAGGAGTACATAAAATTTAAAAGTGATTCTATGCAAAAGAATCATGTAATAAAAAGCAAAGGAAAAGATTATTAAAAAAATTGCTGAGCTTCTTAATCCAATTTAGATCAAACACAATGGTGATAAAGAGTGATCTAATGTTTAAAGTTTTCGTGTAAAATCTTAGGTGGCAATTATTGCATATGAGTTGTGACCTGACTGAAGGGGATTTGCATTCCATATCTATTCTCAACCACAAATCAGGAATTTTCCCAAGACGCAAAAACATGTGGGATATTTTTCTGCCAGCCAAGGCTTCAGATTTTTGTTTAGTCTGAGAGGTCTTTCCTAACTACCCTCTGTTGGTTACACTATCATTAAAAGAATATCTTCCTCCATGTTTCAATTTGAAACAGAGGCTTGCTGTTTTATTCTCACTAAACTAGAGACACACGTAGTATATAGTAGCGTTAGATGTTAGTGGGGTAGGGAAGAAGCAGGGACACCATACGTGAATGACCTGAAGTTGGACTTCCATTCTGGAATCTAATTCTGGACAGAAATCCACCTACCTCTTCAGTAAACCTACATTCTGAGATCTGCATTTGGAAGCACTCATTGGGGCAGTCTTTCAGAACCTTGTTTTTTCTGTTATTTTTCTTCCTCTTTTTAATAACTGGGGTTTCAATGTCACTCTTAAGTAATTAATTCATGATTCAAGGAGTCTCAGAATCTAGATGCTGAGAAAAGAATCTAAAGATATATGGCTATATCAAAGGATCCACCAACAAAGGAAAATAGGTGTGGTCATAAATCCCAAAACTCAAAAGGAAACTTGCTATTCCCTTGAGGTTTGTAGTATTTACCACACGTTAGGAGTGGATCTAAACAGCATCTTTCTTCCTAACATCCTTTTCAAGTAAATCTTGAGATGTGGATTAGTATTGAGTGATGAGTGGTGGTTTGCAACATTGGTTGGAGGAATCACCATTTGACTATAGGTGTTTCTTAGAAGTTGCTTCTAGTGTAGTTGCAAGGAATTTTTTCAGTCTTTTTTTTAATTTTTTCAGGTTAAAATATTAATTCATTTCCCTTCTCTTTTTCTTTCTTTCCTCCAACTCTTGCCATGTACCCCTTTTTGTTCCTTATCAAAATCATGGCCTCCTTTTCTTTAGTTGTTATATAAATAGCCTGCTCAGTCCATTTACTGTTATCTGCATTTATGTGATTTCAGTGTTGACCACTTGGTATTAGAAAATCAATAACCCTCTATTTTCAGTTTAATTTTTTGTATGTGTATTAGAGGTTAGATTTTAATATCACTCACCGTTTAAATCCTAATTCCCAGTAACCTAGAATGTGGTCTTATTTAGAAATAGGCCTATTGAAGATCCATTTAGTTATAATGAGATATTTAACTTGAGGCATGATCCAATGTGATGGGTATCTGTAGAAAAGGGAAACATTTGTACACAGAAAAAGAAAAATATTACATGGTTTTGACTGAAATTATTAGAGAGAAATTAATAAAAGCCAAAGAACTTCAAGGATTGTCAACATACCAGCCTTAGTATCTGGGATCAGTTTCTTTCCACCAGATTTAATGAGAACCAACTTTTCTGAAACTGTGATCTCAAACTATAACCCACAAAACTATGAACCAGTAAATAGCTGTTGTCAAAATATTTTCCAGTCTATGGTGCTTTGTTATGCCAGTCAGCCTGCAGGAAGAATAAACTTGCAATTTGTCCTCAATAACATTAAAATAGTTGTTATTATTAATGATAAAAGAAAGACAATGAATAAAAGAAATGCTTTCTAAAATATGAAATTAAATATGAGACTACTTTGTCCAATTATAGAGAAGAAAATAGAAGTATATTATATTCAAGAGAGTTTGATAATTAAATCTTTATAAAGATAAAATATAACATTAAATAACATGAACTTTATGGCCAAACTGGTACTTACAGTAAGTCCTATCTCTATTACATAGCAGAATAAGGAAAAATAATTTATAAGATCTCTGATCCTTGGGCTGGAGAGAAGGCTCAGGAGTTAAGAGTACTGAATATTCTTTGGGAGGATCCAGGTTCAATTCCCAGCACCCAGTTGGCAGTTTACAACTGTCTGTAACTCCAGTTCCAGGGGACCCAACACCCATAGCAAAACACCAATGCACATAAAATAAAAATTAAGAATAGAAGCTCTCTGACCCTTATTAATCTTCAAAATGGTGTTGTGGTCCATATGAAGCTCATTTGTTCATTTTGTTTTGCAGTTCTAAGGATCAAACTCAGAATCTCCATGCATACTGGGTCCACACTCAACCACTGAGTTATAATTGCAGCCCTTCATGAACTGCCATGACTATCACAGGTACAATCGAGTGTGTTCTGATTGACTTTAAGACTTAATACATAAGAGAGATCCCATGCTTGGTCCTGAAATCCGAGGCAAAGTTACACAGTAACCAGCAGCAATGAGGAAGTAACTACTGCTATTTTGTTAAACATATATTATGTACCTGTTAATTTTTTTTTTTTTTTGGAGTGAGTGTTGGTTAGCAGTCAAGCAGCTGGAATCCAAGATTGTGTCTGTGGCATAGTGGAACAATGTTCAGTCATAAAAATGAAAGAAAATATTCAGATTTCTTCAAAGGGAAGTCTCCAAGACTTGGGGCATAATTCAGAAAAGGAGGGAAGGATGCGAGAACCACAGATAAGAGAGAAATGCTCTATAGCTGTTTCCTTGAAGTGGAAACATTCCATACTAGAACCTGGAGAGGAGTTCTAATACTCAGGAAGTGCATAAAACTTATGAAACTCAGGAGTCTCAAAATGTTACAAGACTCATGACAGTTCCCTAAAATTATGTGAGCCTTCAAGAATCACCAGAAAAGAGGAAATCTTTGTTAAAACTTCATATAAATGTGTCAGGGAACTCAATTGACACAGAATTTCTGAATCATCACAAAATATAGGTGATGCAGTTTCTTGGTCGCCCATGCTCCAGTAAGTGACCCTAGTAGGTTCATTGATTTCCCCAAGCTACTTTTGGATATCAGTACCCCCTATCTTTGATGAAGAGATGTGTATACAAATCTTACTAGAAAAAGTCACCAACCACCTTAACAGGTAAGAGTTTATGAAGTATAATTGCCAGCCACTGTTTCTTTTTTTCCTAGATATTTTACTAGACTGTGAATTCCATAGTGAAAAAAAAATCATTTAAAGTTTACTTTTTTCTTATCTCTAACATCACAATTTTGAATGTTTTCCAGGTGAGGTCTCAGTTAAATGGAATTACATGATAGTAGTTAATTAAAAATGGTTCAAAAGAAATGATACAATCAGTACTTAAAATATTCCAATTTATTATTGCATTGAAATGCTAATAGTTGCACAGTTGTGTGTAATATTAGGTAACTCTCAATAATTTTGAGCTAAGATGCTGTTCACTGCTTTTCTCTGAGGGGTGATTTATTTTCATTCTAGATAGAATGACCAATAACACTCCGAAGAACAATTTCCCAAATCTAACTTGATGCGTTAGTGAAATCATTATTGACCACAACATGGGTGACTTGGGTATAGAAACATTTTGGCTAGGTATAAAACTTATTTACAAGTAATTATATAACTTTATTTTTTCTATCTATTTACAAACCAATTTGGGTAATATACAATTTTAATAAAAATATAATTATTTCACAAACCAAATAATTAACCTACTATGACACTTATGTAATATTTCATTTTTTAACACTATAAAAATTTAGTTATATTTTAATATTACATATTTATTATATGATATAAATACAGAATTTAATGTTGATACTATAATATTTATATAACATTACATTTAAGGTAGTATCTGCTGCTGTTTCTGAATTGTATCAACTTGGAGCATTTCTAATATTATTTATTTTTATTCTTTCTTTTTGTTTAATTCAAGACTGCTCACAATTTCATTAGGTTGGCAACGGGCCAACTCTGGTTTTATCTATCCTATTAATGTATATTATTATTCTTATACAACATCTGGCTGAGTTTGGAAGTCCTTCCTGGGAAATGATCCAGCAAGGATTATTAAGTTTGAGAATGCACCCTCAAGAGCTAAAGTTTGGAGGAGCTATTGACTAAGATTTACTCTAGGGGAGACTATTAAGGGGCTGCCTCAAAGACACCTGTGGCCTCTGAAGGATAAAAATGAGGAAAACATCTTTGCAACAGTGAACAGAACTCTGGACCAAATATGACTAACACAATTTCTGGAAGCAGCCATGTTCACAAGGCAAGCATCTCCACGAGGTGCTTAGAAATGGTAGCAGAGTCTCCAGGCTGAAAAATCACGGGTTCCTTTAAAAATAAGAGAAGAGTGAGAGACGTGAAGGCTAATCTTTTGTCTGCCCTTCTGAGAAAAGTGAGCCACACAAATCTGGAAAGTACAATATTTGCCAGAGATATAATCAAAAGAACTTACACAATAGGCTCTGAGGATCATAGACTAATGGGTGACAACTATCTACCATAAATATGGAAAATACGTGTCAGTCTATTGTGCAAGATACACCTGCCATCATAAAGAAACATGAGGTTTTGAGCAAACCCACGGGTCCTTTGCTTTACTGATATGGAAATTCGGGAACTCAAGGCAGTCTTTCTGAAGGAACGATACTGAGAAAAGTTTAGAAAACTGAGTGAATTTTGAGCCTAGAACTATCTAATCTGTTTCAGAATTCTATTTGTTTGTCAAACTAAGAAATTTGGTTGTGTAGCTAATAAGTTTCACTAGACATTCAAAAATCAGAGAGAGTTCTGTGTGTTTATGTGTATGTATCAAGTTTTCTTGGTAATACATTCATATGTGTATGTATTTACCTATACACATATAAGTCTGTATGTGATTATTGTTGAAACTAAGACAGCCTAAATAAAGCTTCTTTTGTACAGAAGGGAAATGAAAGAAAATATATTTGAAAATTAAGTTATGGATTGGCACGTGAAAGCACATAATTACCAAGTTAATAAATATAAGAGCTTTTAGAGAAATGTTTGCTACCTCTTAAGTACCAATTTAAAATGAATATTTATACTTAATAAATAAATACTCATGACTTTTCTTACTGTAAACTCGAAATAAAATATTCGTGTAAATTTTATGTATTTATTATTAAATGCTTGTTCCCTGCTAAGCACCAGCAAATAAGCAATCCAGGTAACTTACAAGAGTGTGAGAAACTACAATAACGTAAGAAAATGCAACCTTACCCAGAAGAGAAGCAGAGAAACCTCAGAGAACACAAGTGTGCAGGTAAGCCAGTGAGACATGAGATTCCACAGAAGGTGTGCAAGAAGGGTCTGAGATCTGGGCAATGCTGAAATTCTCTGGTGGCTCAGATTCTACATTCTGAATATTTGCTGATCCTAGGGAGACCAATAAGCTATTTGAGTTAATGAGTAAATGGTGGTGTTAAGTATGAATTGCTGGTTGCTGGATTCCTCTGCTGACGATGCAATAAACCAAATCAGACCAAATTAATGAATCCAGATTTAATAAACAAGGCGATAGAAAAGGGAGCACTACTGGGTGGCGCTCAGGAAGGCAGGGGATTGAATACAAGGATTGAATCTATGGGCCAGGTCTTAAAAAGTAAGTGGGCATGGTCTTGAGAGTGGGAGGCGCTAACTCTTGGTGGGCTTTCTGAGGGGAGGAGCTACTTTTTGGTAGGTTTTCTGAGAGGACGGGGTCTGGGGAGGGAGAGAAGTGGGACTTCCACCTAATCAGGTAGTAAAATCATTTGATACTGGAAAAGAATCTACACTCTGGATCAAAATCACTATGCCCTGAGTTTTCCATTAAAATGTACTGAAAGTTCCCCTCGCATTAATGTCTACCTAACCCTGTAAATACCCTAAAACTGTATTGAGGATAAGTAGAAGCAAGATGATTGGTTCATTGCCTGAAAGTAAATGTGTAATGATAAAGAAAAATATATGGCATGTCAGAAGAAACAAAGACTAGAAATAGCATTAAAAACTCCAGGAAAGACGAAAAAATGACTTTCATTTATTTCTGGATGTATTACAGAAAGGAATCCCTGAACACTGGTTAAGAGCCAATTAAAGAACAACCATCCCTACTTTGGGTTAGAAGTCCAATCCCAATGGCAGGTGAAGAGAGCTGTTTATAGGCTACTTCCCTTGGGATGTAGATTAGTGCCAAGAACATGCATGCCCCTGGGATCTGGAAACACCTGCGTTCTATTTCCAGGTCTGTAGCAGCTGTCTCAGTCACCTTCTTGGACTCAAATCCCACTGGGGTTAAAATATCTACCACTCATTACTTTGTAAATTAAATCAGAAAATGTTTCCAAAACACTCGATGCGTAGCTTGGCCTTCATTGCATAGTCATCACAGTTCCTTATGGAAGACTTCATGTGCTTTCTTCCTTCATCTCCCCAAAATCATCTACCACTAACTGGACAAACAGTCCATCATGATGTGTTCCGCTTACATCTACTGGGAGACACCCATAGTAAGGCTCAACAGTTTTCAAAAAAATTTGAGAGAACTAACACAATCATCATTGACTATCCAATAGACAAGAAAGTGGGCCTTCAATAAACACACTTCCTCTCCCACCCCCAAACCAGATGCATTGTACTGCCCATTCCAGAAAAGTGTAGTGGGCAAGAATATTTGGGAGTCAATGAAGGAGTGGCTCAACATAAATGGCATGTGAGAAGAAACAATGAAGAGAAACTGATCTTGACAACTTCAGGAAAGGCAATAGACATAAAACGTCCCCAGTACACATCCATTTCAAATGGTTTGTCCTGGTCACTTGCAGTTTTCAGATAAAGGGATGCATTTACTTTTTAACTCTCCAATCAATTCTTAAAGTTCTTTTACTAAACTGAATGGTTTCTATGCTGACTGAAGTTCTGATGTTTTGTATATATCCCAAAGATTATATTAGGCCAAGGGGCTTAAGTAAGAAATAAAAAGGGACAAACTAGAGAAATTATTACATATGATTCCTTAGTTTAAAGTTGTCGCGGGCAGCTACTTGCATATTCTTCTCTCTCACATAAACAGTAACTTCCTCTTCCTTAAGCACACAGACAGTAATCATGCATGAAGCCCTATATCTACCACTTCAAATATATTCTCTGAAAATATCCTTCATGGCAAGATTACTGAAGGAAAATTCCTGTTATTGAGATGCCATTCATTTACATTCATTTCTTCCTGGTCCTTAACTATTCAGATGTTTGTCGCCGTGTGGAGAAAAAAACCAGCATAATGCTAATTGCCATGTTTTGCCTCATCTAATCCACTCAGCAGAAACTCACCTGTCAGAATCTGTGAGACACAATGTCAAGTGTAGTTCATTCAAAGCCAGGGTCATTATGTTGCCTTCCTTAGGGAGATTGGATATGTAACCTGACTGCAGGAACTGGCCAAGTATTTCCACTTCATGCAGAGTTTTACAGAGTAATTTAGAATGTTCTCTTTTTATTTTATACATATTAATGTTTTACCTACATCTATGTACTAGTGTACCATGTCCCTTCCCGGTACCCATGGTGTTTGAAAAAGTGCACAGGGAATCCTGAAACTAGATTTACAGATATTTGTCCACAACCATGTGGGTGTTAGGAAGAGAATTAAAGTCTACTGTAAGAACAGCAAGTGTTCTTAACTGCAGAGCTGCAATACTAAATACTACAACTAAACATTGTTGACTTTCATTATCTTACATTGGAGAGTCTTATATTTTCTCAAAATTAATAATTTTGTGAACATTCATTGTCTTACATTTATAAATAAAAACAAAATCACAAAAGTAACCACTATTAACAGTGAGCATCTACTATGAAGATTATTAAAAGATAGAAAACAAACAACAACAATAAACAAACAAATTCTGACTCTTTCATCCTGCCAGGAAAGGGGCACTTGGTGTGTGTGGGCCCTCTTTAGCTGATATACTGGGGAAGAAGCCCTGGAGTCACCGGCAGCAATAACTTTAATAACCAAATCAGAAAATTCAAAAATAGAAAATGAAGATCTAGAAGAGAATTGACTTAAAATTCACTCGAATAAAAACAATCCAGCAGGAATAGGATGCCAATCCTATACTACCATTTCAGACTCACTTGGCAGTAGGCAGCACCATCCTTCACTGGTTCTTCACTATTCAACCTATTCTAGTCTTGAACTCATCTCCAGAAACTAAGAGTATCAGCTAGTGGATATAACACAGACATAGCCCTCACTTGTTGGGAGCCGTGAACCCCCCAGATCCTGAATTTCCTGTAAACAACTTGTAATGCTTGCAGCTGCTCTGAGCACGAGACCCTTAGGAGTTCCTGATGGCAGGAAAGTGGTTACTGCTGGGTTTGGCTGGGGCAAGGCTATCTGTTAAGGATCTCTATATAAGTTTCCCCTGGACACAATAAAGGGGGGCATTCCTGTTTCAAGGATGACCCGTATTTCTGTCTGTGTGTCTTTGTGTGTTTCAATCTCCAGGAACTGTATGGTAGCGCATAGAGCACAGACGGGCGTGGTGTGTTACACTCACTGACAGAGAGACTCTACTGGATGTTTATGTCTGAAGACTTCTCACCCTGCAAGATTACAAAGAACCGGGCTTCATCCTCCATTCATGCCAACCCATAATAGCCTCTATGGGGTTTAGAGCATATGATGGGATCAGATGAAGCCACAACTATAGCTGCATCACAACTCAGCTACTTCTTTACCTGATTCTACCCTAGCCTCTTTGTCATAGGAGCTGAACTCAAGAATGCCCTGTGATAAAATGTATGTCTGTGATTCTCCATGTCTGAATCTGTCCATGAGCTTCAATTCAGACAGTTTTGTTTTCAATCATTATATTCCACTGATGGGCCAGATGCTTGGCCATCATTTTAAAAATTATATGGCTATCCATATACTTCATTCCAATGATTTCTCCTGAAATTCATGAGCTGGAGCAAATTTGCAGAATATTCAAAACTCACCTTAAGTCGGGGGCTTGCAAATGGCTATTCCAACACTAAGACAAAACCTGAATTTTATCTAGAAGATACTCTAGAAGCAGAGTTACAAATGACTGAGTTTAAGTAGAGTGACTATGCTGTGCTTTGATTAAATCACCCCAGTTTATACACAAATTGTCTGATAATAATATTAATAGCATCCCTTTCTACTCTCAAATGGCTATTGCTCTGGAAATCAAAATAAGTGCTTACTTCATTGAGAAGAGCACTCTGTTTCACAAATCAGTGAACATTACATAGATAGGAGAAGAGAGATAAAATATAGGGAAATTGTGCTGACAGTCAAATCATGATAAGTACATAAAGAACAATGCCTTCCTGCCTCTGAGCACATCAAGACAATGTAGAATGAACTCAGTTGCATTTAAAGATTGAAGAGTTTCAGAGATACATGCTGTGCCATAGGTTAGTATTCCTGGCATGCCATTGATATAACTTCATTATTAACTCGTCCTTTGCAATTTTTTTTCTCCACCAAATGCCTATAACTTTTACAATAGTACTGGGAATCTGTTCTTTCCAAAGAATCCATTTGAAATCTATTAATATGCCATCAATATATAACAACATGTGAAGCTGTTCTCAGAAGTTACCAGAGATGTTAAATTCTTTCATGGTCCAGATGAGCCATTAATGAACACAGATACTTAAATCAAAGTGAAAAAATTTGTTTTTCTGAAGTGGGGGGAAAAATCACATGAAGGAACAGTATTCCATAACCTCACTCTGTAATATATGAAATCAGATGAGTAAAAGTTGGCAGTTTATAATTACAAAATGAAAACCTAACCTAAGGCTAATATCACCCAGAATTTATGTTGGCCAAGTACCAACTATCTTCTATCCACTCAGCTCTTGAAGATCCTTGAAGATACAGTTTTAAAAACAAGCAAACAAACTGCTCATCACATGCTGACAATTAAATCCATTTGTCTACCTGATTTTTTTAAAAAAATGGACAATAATGATAATCATATGTTCTGAGTTTTCTTCACAGGGTTATCAACTAATCTGAAAAGCAGAGGAGCTTATGCCAGGGAAGAAGTCAATCAGGAAAGAAAGGGGTCCTCATTGCCTCCATCTTCTTGATGTCCACAAGAGCATCGTAACTGTTCCGGGTCTTTACCAGACCCTACCATTGGGGTCTAGAGAACAGATGGACTCCAAGAGCAGGAGCAATAAGAAAAAAAGGAGACTTTTGAATATTAAAAGCACTACAACAAGATGGAGAGGAAAGCAAAGAAACACGCATAAATAAGCCTAAAAACATAAGTTTGCCCTATGAAACCAAATCCAAACATGTTTGGCAACATTGAAGGAACAGATATGTAGGATTTCAGCTAAATCTCACTCTATTACTTCCCAGAGTGCAGTGTGATAATTTTTAAAAGGCCACTATCCCCCTTCCCTCAAAATTGAACCCAGATGTTGGCACTATGCATAGTGTCATCCAATACAAGACACAGCTCAAAAGATGAAAAGACCAGACTTTTTAATAATTACCACTAATGAACATGGAGACACAACCTTGGTGTATCTGAATCCCTGGAGGAAGGAGCCTTGGGGTTCTGAAAAAGCAAGAAAATAAAGAAAACGGCTGTTGCAAATTGTGGTCTTAGATTCATGTATCCTAGCTTACATTTTCTTTTCTTCTTCTTTTTGTTTTTGTTTATCAGGAATATAGGAATCTAGGTCTCTGCATAAATAAAGTGCTCATGTGTATAATGCTCCATTCCTTAGGAAATAAGAAAGTGCTAGCAAGTCCTACAGTCTAAAAGGTAGGTCTGTCCACTCAAGTTCATGGCCAGAAGGTCCTAACACATTGTAGAAGAGAATCTGAGAGTTTGGCAGTGGCCTTCATCGGTCATCACAGGTAACACTATAGACTCTCAAATAGCCTTTTCCCCCATATTATTTTAGATAAAGTAAAAACTTCAGTAAAAATACTGTCACTTGCGATCAGAAAACTGAAGTTGGGGTCCAATTCCAGCACTGATATCCAGTGCTAAATGCACTATGCATTCAATCTGGTTTAATTGTATGAGGTAAATAACACTATTGCCATCATTTGACATATAAGGAAATTGAGGTGCAGAAAGTTAAAATATGCCTAAACCTACATGGACAATAGACATACTATATGTCTAGTCTCTATCCATCTCCATCATGAAATATACTTGTGGCATGATTAATAAAATCCCAGAGAAAGATTCTGGGGTTTAACCTAAAGGTCAGAAAAACAAAACAGCCAGTCACTGACTCTTACCTCTGCCTCAGTCCAAAATGGCAATACTGCCTCCAGGAATCCTCGAAATGGGATTGTCTGAGAGCTATCTCCTCCCATTTTAAATTCCTCTCTAGGACAGGGATTAAAAGAGTGCACCAGTATTGCCCAGTTTCTATAGCAAGCTAACGTGGCTACTGTAATTAAAGGTGTGTGTTACCACTGCCTGGTCTGTAAGACTGACCAGGGTAACTGTTTTACTCTATGATCTTCAGGCAAGCTTTATTAAAGTACAAATGAAATATCACTACATATACTTATCTCACAAGCTGACAAGCATCCATTACATATGATTTTAATATCAATAATTGAAGGATGTAAGACACGTTATTAAAATGCACAAATAATGCCACTAACTTAGTAGCACATGAGTCAACCCTGAGGCTTGATTCATGTTACACATTATGTGAAATTTTAATGGCCTGTCTTATTCCTCATGAGCACTTATTAGAAAGAAATACATGTAATCTTCCAGCGTACAACAAAAGAAAAACTGCACAAAAAGGAAATTTCGAATAACTCATTATTGACGAGCCAACAGCCATAGTTTCCCATGTACCTTTATAAGATAAGTGTTGTATATTTATGTTCATTCTTCCGTGGCAACAAAATAATCCAATCATCAGGATGTCATTAGTGATGGAGAAGGTGGCTCAGGGCAGAAAGCACTTTCCCTGCTTTCCCCACATACGAGGACATGAGGTGCATCCACAGCACTCACACACGAAAAAATCTGGGCGTGGTGGCTCATGACTATAAGCTCTGAGGAGGAGACAGTCAGATCCTAGGGGCTTGCTGGCCATCCAGTCTAACCTAAATGACAAGCTTCAAGCAAGTTAGAGAGCCCAATCTCAAAAACAAAATAGACAATATCTGAGGACTACCATGCCACCAGTCATACCTTGGCCTCCATGTGTGTGCACAGACATTTGTACTATTAGTATTCAGGCATCTGTATTGGCCTGACCTTAGGATCCTTGACAGGATACATCCTCAGCTGGAGCCAGGGAGAGTGCCTGCTGTGCACATTCACCATGCTCTCTTTAAAGGGCCCTACCCACCTCCCCCCCCCTCTCTCTCCTCTTCTCTTCTCTTCTCTTCTCTTCTCTTCTCTTCTCTTCTCTTCTCTTCTCTTCTCTTCTCTTCTTCTGCTGCTTCTGTCCCAGAGCCTGACCTCCCCTCTCCCTTTCCCTCTTTTTACTTTCTCTTTTGCCCTAATAAAAACCCATCTATGTGAACTCTACTGCATGTTTTCTTTCTCTCATGTGCCACTTTTTCTCAATTATGACATGGGCATACCTGTGCACACTTATACCAGTACAGATATGAACTGAGCACATTTACAGGTGGGCAAAATGAAGTTTTTATAGACAGCAAGTGTTATCACAACATAGAAACTTATTTTGGGTAAAGCCTGTCTTGCCTAGATTGAGCAGTCCCTATTCCTAAGAACGTCAGAGTCTCCCCACACTAATATAAGTATTTTTTTAAAAAAAAAAAAAAAAAACCTTCTAGAGACCCAAGTCATGATCTGGACTTGAGAAAGCCTATCATTCCAAAAGATCAGACAAAGTTCTGTGCCAATATATATATATATATATATATATATATATATATGAAAATATATATAATCATTTCTGTCAATATCCACACCCATTTGATTCAGCCTAAGAAACTGTCAAGACCAATAAAAATGTTCTGTATATTGGTGGATGTGTTAGATGAACATATGTACTTTTCAGCATTGATTGGACAGTGGTCTTGGTGTCTGTACAATGTACAATATACAAACTCTACCTTAAAACAAATTATGAGAGCGATAATATGGGACACGGAAATAGCAAAAGAAATTCAGTAGATTTTAAGGAAATGGAATGTTTTGATCATTTCTGAAGATTATTACTTTAAAACTAGTTCACATGTCATTGCTGGACAGAAGAAATAAGCCTGTTACCAAATGGAGTGTAGGACTGAATAGGGCAGACACACCGTTGAAGTTATCCTGCAGTCTGCAGATGGGCGGGGAGCAAGGGAAGGGAAAGGAAGTCCTTACTAGGTTTGGAATCTCCATATATTTCCCACTTAGTATCCCCCTGAAGAAAAGAGAATCTGGCAGTCTTACACACAAGTGAAATAAACACTGAAAATATTTAGAGAGAAAATAGTAAGGGTTCCAGGACCTATCCACAAGATGCCCACAATCTCATCAGCCAAGTTTTTCCTTTCAAGGGCTTCTGTTTTGCAATTTGTCCCAGAGGGACGATGCATAACGCTTCCCATCCATAGCGCCACTCTTTATGATGACGGTTCCAGCTCTGCAATGATGATTGATTGTCTAGGGAACCAGATTTCCATGGCTCTGGGGGAAAACCGGATGGAAGGGAGTCGGTGCTAACTGTGTGAAGGACCGTGAATCTTCATCTAAACACCAGCATCAGTTTCAGAGCTCCCGAATGCTGTGGGTGGCCAGAAAGACATTCTTCTGTAGCTGCTAAGCCAAATGACTGCACTATTTTTCATTAAAGAGTATTCTCCTGCCAGTTAGACCTAGTTACATCTAAACTAAGCTATGCTAAATAAAAGTAGCTTATCTTCTTTACTGGTTAATTATTAGTGGAAGTTTTTATGGAGTTTCTGTAGTTTAGTTGGGGATATTGAACAGTTCTAATCACTTGAAAATACTGCTTGTGTTACATTTTTATTATACTTGCAATGTATGACAAAATTTAAACAACCTCCTTGTGAAGATAAATTCATAGTGATTTCCATTTCCTAACGTGATGGGGTGAAAATTGTGTACTATGCTAGGAACACATAGGGAACTATGAAGAGAGAACATGCCCATGAATGGATCTAAGTTCTAGTACTTCACTGAACACTACCATGTCGCTGGAGGTCTTACTTACTTTTCAGTAATAATAAGTAAACAAAGTATATAATAATTTACTTCTAAATACCATGCCAATATTATTCAATAATTTTTTGAATATGTACCAATTTCATATGCTAAATTATGCCTTCTTATGTTTTCTCTTATCCCATCGGACCCTTTAAGTGTGCAGAATAAAAGCTGAAAATGGAGAGAACACACTTTATTCCCTTACTAAATGACACCTTACTTATTTTGTTCAATTTAAACGCAGTATTTTTAGATGAAGTAACGTGAGTATTTTTTGGTAACCAGAATCCTAAGTGCCATTTTAATCTGTTATTCATCTGAATTTCTAAGGATTTCAGGCTGTAAAACAGTACTATCATTAAGAATTTTCACCATTCTCTTATGTTTTTGTTTATTGATTTGGGCATGCCATGAATCTTTTCTCAATAATAATATTGAATATACTTTCAGGTTTCAGCGCATTTTATCTTCATTTTCCTATTTAATTACACTATGAAGTTGATAGTGGGCAATTTTACTTCCTTCTACAAGAAAATGCACTGGGGTTTGGGGGACAATGAAGTACTTTGCTGAGATGGTGGTAGAACTAGAGCTGAATTACAGATTTTCACTTACCAACTGTGGTAGTTTGAAAGTAAATGCCTCCCCAAAGGGAGTGGCTCTATTACAATGTGTGGCATTGTTAAAGTGGGTGTGGATATGTTGGAGAAAGTATGTCACTGCGGGCGTAGACTTTGAGACCTCTTTTGCTCAAGCTTCCCTCGGTGTGACACTCAGACCATTTCCTGTTTCTTGTAAGATGGAGGACTCTCAGCTACTTCTCCAGCACCACATCTGCATGCACATCTCCATGTTCCAACCATGATGATGATAAACTGAACCTCTGAAATTGTAAGCTGCTACCTCAATTAAATATTTTCCTTATAAGAGTTGATGGGGTCATGGCATCTCTTCACAGCAACAGAAATTTTAACTAAGATACCAACCTAGTGCTCTCTGCTTTATTTAGGAAGATGGAATTTCAAGGCCTCCACCCCTCAGTCCCATGGAAACTTATCCCATAAACTGATACTAATGGTGTGACAACTTATAGCCACTGGCCTGATATCTAGAGTGATTAGAAGCTAAGGAGGTGTTGGGTAGGAGTATGGTAGAAGAGATACCAGCAGGGCAAGACAGGTTAGAACTGACAGCCTGTGAGATCCGGCTTATCCCAAGGCTGCTATGTAATAGTATCAGCTGAATGACAAAGAAAAGAACATTTTACATTTTCTCAGAAAAGTCAAAATTCATTCAAGTCCTTTGCTTGTATTCTTTCACTGCATTTGATTCAGACAGAGATGTTAAACATTCACATGTGAAAAGCTTTTGGTTATGTAGCACAGCAAGGTCATGGCATAGGAACCAGATCCGCAGACAGGGAATATCTGAGAAAGACATGGGACCTCTCACTGCTCCCCACCACCACTTGCCTCAGGCCCCTTACCTTCCCTATACAAAGTGAAAAGTCTTACAGAAGGGAGGTTTTTGTCTGTATGAACAAAGAGGAAAAGGATCATTTAAATTGTCTTCTTTGTAAAAGACAACATGATAGAAGAGGAAGTTACTATTAGAAAAATAGTCACATTTAATGTACAATTTTCTGCATAAGGATTATGTGATTAAATGTTGTATCATTATGAAGGTGTTGGTCTATATATTAAAACAACTTTAAAAAACATGTATTTATTTTATGTCACTGTGTGAGTGTCTGCATGTATGTCTGTGTACCATGTATGCGCTGGGTGCTCCTGGAGGCCAGAAGAGTGTTTGTGGTTTCCTTCAGTTGACAAAACTCCAATGTATATTTCTCTATCACCTGACACAGAATCCAGGGCACTTTCTATACTATCTACAACTATATACAAGATGTTGTAAGCAATCCATCACCTTTCTCAGAAGACTTTCCAGAAATTCAATGGACCAGATTGTTGTCCTGATTTCTAGGAAAATGGTACATAATTAAACTGTCTTTGGAGAAAACTTCTCAAGTCACTTCTCCAGTTGAATAACTCTTGAGTGATTAAGATGATAAATCATAGTCTATTCACACAGATGTCTGACTACTGAGACTAAAACTAGAAATACTAGGCACCAAATATGGTTTCATGTCATTTCTAGGGATGTTCACATTTTCAATAATATTCTCATAACAATTACTAAAGTCCAGAAATGTTCTCCTAAGATAAGAACCTTTGAATTTAGAATTCTGGAAGAAAATAAATGCATGGGATTTTACCTGGGATTTTCCTCTACTTAATAAATGACTTCCATAAATCACTTTACATTAGTAGGTCTCAGAGAAAGTCATCAGGGTCCCTTGTAGCTCCAATATGATACAATTCAATGGGATAATTGGCTTAAATGACACACAAGCCAATGGTAAAAGCTAAAATGACACATTCAATTTATAGACTCAAGAAATGAGACTTGGAAGAAACTTCACACATTATCTAGGAAACATAAAATCTAAACTTGGCATTAGAAAACGATAAATTTGATTTTATAAAGAAAATATTATGCAACAAATGAGTGCAGCCAAGGTTTTTAACATAAGAAAAGCATATGGGAAACGTAGTTTTTCTTTTCCACGGTTCTGCTTCTGAAATCACGAGAAAACGAGGAGAAGGTACCTTGTCTGTCACTTCAAATGGTCACCATTTGTTTTATGAGTACCACTTTTAGGTATTTCTATATATACTATATAACTTTATATTTATTCTTAAACTGATGAGGTAGGTCTGAAGAGCTTCATACACTAATCAGGACAATGCAGTTCAAAGATTTAGGATAATGTGTGTAACATTAATCTGCTTAATACGGGGAATCTAGCAATCAGAAATCCAAAGATACTCAAACTGATTTGGCTTTGCAATTCATGCTCATTTTACTCTTTAGCATCATCTTTGGTTGAAATCTTCAGAGCCAGGCTTTCAAGCAGCATATCGTCTTGGAAGGGTTTATCATTGAACTCCAGAGTGAGAATATTCTTCTCAGATGAGGTTTATGCAATTGCGGTTCCTTCTATGTAATTGTTAGTTTCCTCTTTGAAAAACAAAACCACTTCTCAGAAAAGTTGGTCTACTTCATTAATATATAACTTCCCTACCTTCAAGTGCATAGTTGTGCCTACTGAAGCTGTTCTGGGTACGGAGAAATGGTTTGAAAATTTCTCTCATTATTCACCCTCAACCAGTCATTACCAAATACTCTGAGGATTTCAGTTATATCCCAGTGTCATTAGTGACGGAGCATAAAAATCACAAAGCCAAATCCTTTAACTCCGAAGGATTTACCTATTAATTTTTCTTAGTCCCGTTTGTAATGATTTTATTTAGAATGCCCCAATAACACAAGTTACACTGTTGCCAGAGTATTTCTGTGGTCATATGACTAAAAGAAATTTCTATTGGTTTGGAAACATTTTGCCTATCTTTGAGTGATTTTTTCTGATGTATATGATAACTGAAAGGACAATAAATGGAAATGAAGTTTTATTTAACATTGCAATTGAAAAAAGTGATGCTAAAGAGGGTACATACAAGGTCTAAAATCATATACAAACAATACATTTTCATATAAAAATACTTATAATTGAAATTTTTGAGGAATAACTTGTAGTTTACACAGCACGACTTTGCTTGAGCACAATTAAAGCAATTTACATGATGAAGACAATATATACATCTACAAAAAGTACATATCTTAATAAATTTTGTCCATATATTAGTAATAGGATTAAATCATACCCAAATATTAAACAAAATACAAATAAAAATATGCCCTTATATACATAGTAGTAAATATGTAGAAAACTGAAGGAAGATCTGAAATTAAGCAAATAAAGATCATAGCTGATTTATTTTGAGTAGATTTATTATGGCAGAACCTGGCAGACAATGAATGTGTGTGTGTCTGTGTGTGTGTGTGTATCTTTGTTCAGTTTCACGTGAATGCATGTGAGGCTGCAGGTCAACATTTTGGGTGTCTTCAAATCACAATTTATTGAGACTAAGATCTTTCTTTAAACTTGATGCTCACTAATTTAGCTAGAGTGGCTGGCTATCTGACCACAGGGATCCTCCTACTCTGCTTCCCCAGCACTGGGATTATAGGCACATGCTGTTATGCTGAATGTTTTCATTAATTCTGGGAATCTGAGCTTAGATCCTCGTGCTTGTACAAGCACTTTACTTACCGAATCATTTACCCATCCTTAAAATACAACCTTTAATTAATTGAATATAAACTAAATATACACAATGAAGTATAGGTTTTATTAAGAATGGACTTATAAGAACATGTGTGAGCCAGCCCTGAAACTGTAAACATGGGAGAGCTATCCCCATTTCTCACCTAGCAGACAAACCCTACACCTGCCCAGGCTCAGTCCCAGGGTTATGACTTGGCCGGCCCCAGCATCCATTTCGTTTATGATCTGCGGAAGCATATGAAGAAAGCTGACCCACAGACCCAAAACTTCAGGATCCCCAACACAGGGCAGCAGCAAGATAGCCTGGAAGAGTCCCAGTGAGGGCCCAGTATCCATAGTGTAGTGAAAACCAGAAGTCTCAAACCAGACCATGACTCTTTGCAATGAACACTTGTAAGTAAAGATATATGCACAAATCAGTTTATGGCATGACTCACCGTGTCACAGTCAGCTTCTATGATGAGATTTTTAATTTTTCTTCTTTTTAATTTTTTTTTCATTTTTTTCTCTTAAATTTTGTTTTATTGGTAATGGAGCGCAAGGTCAGAGGGCAGATGCATAGGGATGGGAAAATGATGGGGTCAAGATTCATGATGTAAAAGACACACAGAATTTAAAAAAATAAAGTTCAAAAAAAAAGAACAAAATCAAAATAAAGCTGGTTTTAGGGACTCAAAAGATGACTCAGCAGTTAAGGACTGGTACTTCTCTTACAAAGGATCCAAGTTCAGTTCTCCTGATCCACACCTGATACCTAATATCCACTTGCCACTCCAGTTCCAGGGGATCTGATTGTCTCTTCTGTCCTCTGTGGACATTTTACTCATGTACACACACAAACACACACACAACTCACAAACACAAATAAAATAAATCTTTCTTTAAAAATCTTACTTTTTTATTTCTGAGATTATGATTTGTTTGGCAAAAGAAAAGGAGGCAGAAATGCTGCAAAATTGTTAAATCTTTAAAAAAAATACTTTTTAAAAGTTAACACACAGGAATGTTGTTCATAAATATTTACAATAGTTATTCTTAAGCATTTGACTTTCATGTTGTTATTAAAAATTAATAACCATGGTAGCAGACAGACCCCATCTTTATAAAACAATGAAGAGACATGACATAGAAATGACCATGTAACTTACTATATTGAAAATTAGCCTCAATAATTGGGCTGAGACAATAGTTTAACTGGTAGAGTGCTTGGTTTCAATCCTCTGAATCCATATAGAAAAGCCAGACATTATTGTACTCCTTTATAACCCAGCACTCCAGAGGGTCCCTATCCAGCAAGCACCATAACAAATAATGATACCCATTTACATGTGCACTCAAACATCTCGTGCACATACACACACAAATAGACACTTAAAACAATCTTAATAATTATTGAGAAAAAATAAAACTGTAATAAGATACTTAGCAATTGTATAAACATTATGCTTTATATTCATTATGAATGTACAAAGAAATGAAAAAAGCAAAATTAATCCTTGCTTACTACTCTTATTCTAAATATCAGAAGTGAGCAAAAGCAACACCTCCAGAAAATCTGTTAACTTCACTTTCTAGACACTTTTTTTGGGGAGAGGAGGGGAAATGACAAGACATAGTTTTCCCTTAGTATCTATTTGTTTTATGTTATATGTTTTATGGGTACACATGGTACACATGGTATGGGATAATGGTCTGTATTATATATATTCTATCAATTATATTTTAATAAAATAGTGATTAGCCAATAGCCAGGCAGTAAGTATAGGCAGGCCACCAGGCAGGAATTAGAGACAGAGCAATGAGAACAGGGGAATTTTGGGAAGAGGACACAGTTGTTACCCAGTCACAGAGAAGTAAGATGTGACTGCCTCACTGAATAAGGTACCGAGCCATGTAGCTAACATAGACAAGAATAATGGGCTAATATAAGTTATAAGAGTTAATAAGAAGTCTGTGCTACTAGGCCAATCAGTTTATAACTAATGTGATTTATAACTCTATGTGATTTCTTTGGGACTTAACGACTGTAGGAACAGGGCAGGAGAGAAAACTCAGTCAACAAATGGCACCCGACAACAAATGGTACTCAACATGTGGACAACTGCATCCACATAAAGCCTAAGAGAGCTTGGGAAGTAATTCTAGACATAAAATAATAAAGTTAAGTATGGCTTATTGATAGCAGCTCTTTTTCGGGTGGGCTCTGCTTGCTAGAGGCAAGCGTTCTCATTTAAGAGAGGCTTCCTGACTCAGCTTGAGCTGTAAAACGTTGCACCTCTTTTAAGAGGCCCTGCCACAAAACACTTAAATGGTGTTGATGAAAAGCTGACCACATGCTTTGTGGTTTTCAGCAGTTTTAAAATGCCAGTTTTCTGGGCTGTCCTGCCAGCACAAACTCTGACTCTTTCAAGCAGGAGGTCCAGTTACAGAGCATTTGAGTGTGGTTTGTGAGCATACTGCTATAGCTTGTTTGCTGTCAAGGACCTTGAAACACCATAGATTAGTGACAATAAACATGGCTACATCCTGTACCTCTGCCATGAGGCTGGAATCTCAGAAAGCTAAGGAACGTGCTGAATCCAGCCATCAAAGCCACATTTTAATTCTCTCCATATTGCTTAGCAAATTAAAGACTCATGAGGTCAGAAAAAGATATATATATATATATATATATATATATATATATATATATATATATACACACACACAGTAAAGAGAGATTCAAAAATGAAGAAAACCTCTAAATGGTTTACAGTGTGTTAAAAATATATACAAGCTTAGGAGAGTAAAGAAAAAGGTTAAAGTCAAAATAAGAAAGAAAGTAGTTGGGTGTGGTGGCACACACTTTTAATCCCAACACTTTGGAGACAGAGGCAGGCAGACCTCTGTGAGCTCAAGGTGTGGTGGTACACACCTGTAGTCCCAACACTTGGGAGGCAGAGACTGCAGATCTCTGTAAGTTCAAGGAGAGCCTGGTTACAGAGTGAGTTACAGGACAAAGATACACAGAAAAATCCTGTTTCAAAAAGCCAAAAATTAAAAATAAAAGAAATAGATTTTAAAATAAAGCCACATAAAGATGAAAATACACAGAGAGTCTGGATACTGTATGTTATTATGTCCTCTTTGAATTGTTTGAATGTTAGGGAAGTAGCAACAGCTGCTAAAAGATATTTGCTTATAAATGCTGCTGAATTAATCCAAGCTGTTTTCGTGAATAGAATCCCTTTGCCTTTGACTGGCAAGGCTATTTGTGCCCAGGCACATTAGCACGTTCCTTGTTTTAAATTTACCAGTTGGCAAATAACCACTCTAAGCATTGGCCCCTTTAGCTTCACGCTCAGAATCTTTGGCTGCAAGGATTTAGCTGTTTGGAAATGGCCACTGGCAAGAAAGACTTGGAATTCAGTCACTAATCCTGAATGCTTCCGAAAATCAAATGTCTATGTATATACAACCGCCAAATCACTTTTTAAAAATAAATATATTGGGAGGTGAGATTCATGATGCTGAAAGCTTGGCAAGTTTGCGCATAGATTAAGTTTCAGAGACTTGAAAGAAGATAAATTAAAGGTCTGAGAATCAGGGAACGTGTATATTTAAGAAGAACCAAGCACCTGGGGGCTTTACAGTTCTTTTGTTATAATTCCAACACACTCAAGACCAATGACTAGATAAAAGCATGACAATGTTAGGTTTAGCAGCTTGCTCATATCACAAAGTTTTTAACAGAGAATTATTACAGAGCTCTTCAACTTTTATTTTATTTTTCCCAGTACTTTTTAATGTTATCTTTGAGATTATAATACAATTACAGCATTTCTCCCTTGGTTTCCCTCCCTTTTCGACCTCCCATCTACCCTCTCCTTGATTTCCTTGAAATTCATGGCCTCTTTTTCATTGATGGTTATTGCATGCATATATGTATACTTACATACATATATATTCATAAATATAACCTGTTCAGTTCATATAATTTTAGGTGTATATACACTTTCAGGGCTAGCCATTTACACCCTGGACGACCACTTGGTGTATTCTTCCATGGGAAAGACCACCTCTTCTACTCCCAACGTCCTAAGTTCCTTGTAGTTCTTTGTGTAGGGGTGAAGCTTTACGGGCTTTTCCACATCCACTTTGACATGTCCATTGGCTTCCTCTGCATTCACCTCATGTTTGGGCAGTGACATCGGTGAGATTATACAGGTAAAGCTTCTGAGAGACCAATTAACACAAACCCCATTACAAGACATAAAAAGCCCTCTTTTGAGCTGTTAGCCAGAACTGTCCAAGAGACATACAGCTTATTGAAGTTGCCCTTAGTTATACCCTAGAGGTAGAAGATAAGTTCCTATTGCTGAAGACCCTATGTACTTCGTAAACAAGTCCCAGAGACCCCTGGGCTAGAACTGACCAGGATGTCCCCTACCCGAGGGCTAAGATTCATGGTACAATGAGATGTCAAGCAGGTATGTTGAATAGATAGCTGGAGTATGTAGTACCAGGAATAGCCTCATTTCTCTTTCTGTAGGGAGAAAACATGTTAGGTACCTCTTATTGCTGTTAACTGCTCTTAAATAGAAACTTTATTTTGAGTTCAACACTCTGAGTTTAAAGGCACAATGCAAACTTCCAAAGGAGAGAGGCAACCAGCAGTCCTACCCAGCTATGATGCTTATGAATCACATCAATGACCATCATGGAACAATAATGGCATACATTCCTTGATGGTTAACAACAGTTCTCTAATGGGACTTAAGGCTTGCTCAAGAAAAGGGTGACTATGCCTGGTCCTGGAATCTTAGCTAAATACTCAGCATTAGTAAAGTCATGGTTGTTGGAGGATAATCTACTACCACTAATTTTATAAACCATGAATAATCCCTAAAAATAACTTAAATGTTTTTCCTTGTACTAAAGATGACTGGAGACCTCTCCCTTCATCGAGGTGATTTCTCTTTGAAACAGATGGTGATCATTGCAGAAAACCATAAGCTATCAAGATTTAGAGAGTTGTGGGGCCCAATCAGAATGGATATATCTACAAAACATCCCCACACTTAAAGTTTATGGAACATTTAGGTAGAGGGTGTGAAATGACTGGAATAGTCACAGGATCGAGGAATTTTCTATGAGATTGTGTCTAACGTTTAATTAAATCTTTACCTGCCAAATAAAACTGCATAAAAGACAAGCTAGGTTTGCCACTTTCTTTAAACTCAGAGAGTTGAACTCAAAATTAAATTTCTATTCAAGAGTAGTTAACAGCAAAGAGGGCTCTTCCTACCATAATTTTCCTCCAAAAGGAGAAAAGAGGCTATTCCTGGTACTACATAACCCTGCTATCCATCCACCATATACTTCCTTGACATCTCTTGTGCTAGTATAGACAATAAAAATACTCAATTTTTGTTACTAATATAATCATATCTCATTATTCACCTTCAACAGATATTTAGTAAATAATTTTAAAAGGAATTTTATTTAATGAATAAAAGAGTTATTTCTCAACAAAAAACTTTTTTTTACTTAGGGTTTTCATTACCTGACAAAGGTTTGTGTCAGGATTGGTGTGGCTCCTATTTCTGAAGAATTATTATGCTAATAAATTGCTAGCAGCTATTGAACAATTCCCTTGTCACAAGAATTCATTTCCTTGTAAGAGAAGTGCTGATATGATTTTTATTTTTATGCAAAGGCAACCAGGTCTAACAATCAAAATAAATCAGTCATTAACAAGAAAAGTAAATCAGTCATGATTGTACAGAAAAGAATAAACTAGGTCCAAGTCCACTTCTGTTTGACTCAAACCTCTAGGTATGTAACCATTCCAGGAATCCTATTAATGCAAAAGCCTGTTAATGCTTCTCATGGGACCACTAGATAAGAGGAGGATATCAATAACCAGAAATGTCTTACATACAATGCATTTTACTCCCATTCTACTACAGGGAACTTCCACCATAAAAAAATGAGTGATTCTCAGAAGTATATGCAAATCCCAATTACAGAATGTAAAGAGCCATTGGGTAGGCCTTCAGAAACATGTTCCCCGATAAGACATCCTTTCATTTTTACTTCATTGAATCATCCAATCCATGAGCTCAATTATTTACTGACATTCAAGCTTTTTTCAAACATACTTGCACTGCTATTGGACTTTTTATTTGGGGGTGGTAGACTTATACAAGAGGTTTTTTTCAGAACTAAGAAGAAACAAAATTGAAAAGCATTGGCCAAGCACTCAAGATCCAGTGAAAGCAAGATCTGTTTCACATATCAAGGATGGAGCATGTGGAAGAGGGTAATGGATATTGGTTTTCTTCAATAATCTCATCCTTCAAGAATCTAGCATAACTAAATACAATTCAGTTTGTCAAAAGAGAACAAAGACAAACAAACCTTAAGTAAAGCTTTAATAAAAAGTAACTTTTAGGCTCTCAAGAGGTGGCTCAAGGATTAAGAGTACTTGCTCAATCATGAGGACCAGAGTTCAGATTCTAGCACCTAATTTGGGTAGATCACAAACGCTTCAACTCCAGTTTCAAGAGATCTAAGATCCTCTTCTGGTCGTTATAGGTACTTGGACACCATGTCAACATGTATTCACACAGATACACTCATACCAACAGATATAAAATAAAATAAATCCTTATTAAAAGCAAAACTATGCTTCCCCACCTCAATTTGTCACAACTCCTGAAATTCTTGTTACATAAAGTTTATGTGATTGTGTTTGCATATTTTCTAGATTCAACATTTTTTTAAAAAGTGAATAATGTCTTTGCCAAAAGAGTCAATGACAATATAAGCAATCCCCATACATTGTTAGAAAGCACTAATGGACAGCTCACAAGATTGGATGAACCAAGCATGTGGCTCCAGTGAACACAGCATTACTATCTTTTCCTAATTTTGAATTCTTAACATATAAGAATTAATTTGAAACTAAAGTTTCATACTTTTATCTTTCCAGTAATGATTTCTGTGTAGTAACTAACAGTCAAAGCTTCATAGAGACAGTCCCAGTTTGTATTCTAAACAAGCTGTCCATGCATTCTCCTCACCTGTTGAGCTCCTGAAGAACTTGAGTTTACAGCAGCTGGTACCAAATGTTAGCACTGTACTGGTTAGCTTTATCTTATGTGAAAAAAAAATACTTAACAACTAGCAACTTCAAGGAGGATGGAACCTATTTGGGAAAACAGCTCCTACATTCCATGATGATGAGACGGGCATAGCAGCCAGAGCAGGTAGCTAACTGAATACACTGCACAGGCAGTCAAAAAACAGAGAGCAATGAAAGTCTATGCTTAATTCACTTTCTCCTCTGTTTGCAGCCTGAGATGCCAGCACATGTACTAGCACTCCCCACGTGTCAGATGAATCCTCCAACCTCAGTTATGCTGATTTTGGTAATTTCCCACAGAGATGCCCAGAGATGTGTTTCCATGGTAATTCTAAATGAAATCAAGTTGACAATGAAAGTTAAGCATCATAAGCCTATGGAAGCACTTTTATCATAAGGAGGAGTTAATAAATCAAGGGTAAATGGAAATCTTTTATGACATAAAAATCTCAAACTCATATAAAATACATAAGACTTCTCTTCTTTACCTCAATGTTATTATTTAGTAAAATGTCCTTCAGACTGCCAAGCATATCATATGACTCACCTCACTTTTCACCAAAGCAAAACTGCCTTGAAATGAAAACCAAACAACCACCTGCTGGAAAGAGAGCTTCTTTTTTCCCCACCACCAAATAGGAAAATCTTTGGAGAGATGGCAACCTACACACTTACACAGTCCTTCTTCACAGCCTCTGAAGGAGCCTGAGTAATCAGTTCTGACATAATGTCAAGTCCAGAAAATTCTAAACCTCACTAGATCATCCTCTGAAGCCATCTACAGAGCAATCCCCAAAGGGAAGAGGATTTCTGTCCACTGAGAACAGTTTTATATGTCTACAAGTAAACAAATCTTCATAACATTGTTGGTGTTTCCCTCTGTGAAGTCTAAAAAGATGCATTTTCTCTGGGGACTCTCTCTCTCTGTCTCTCTCTCTGTCTCTCTCTGTCTCTGTCTCTCTGTCTCTCTCTGTCTCTGTCTCTCTCTCTCTCTCTCTTTCTCACACACACTACTGAGATTTTCAAATGTGGGTAAATAATTATCCAAAATAAAGTAAAATCATCCAAATTGGCATTGCCTATGGGTGAAACCAGATGTGAATTACACTCCTCCATCTGAAGGAAAGAGTTTCGGGCCTTGGCCATGTCAGATGTGTCACAATCCTCTGTGACATCTCTCAGTAGCAAGTAAGAAAACACATTGCCAGCCTCTAATGAATTTTCACACAGCTTGGGAAGCACTTAAGTCAAGCTTCATCACATCAGGCAAATTGGATGGTGAAATGAATACACTATGAGTTGAAGGATGAATATTAACCAGTTCAGGACCAAATAACACTCCAGAAAATGTGCTCCCTTTCTCCTGGGTCAGGTCTTATCTGGACGAAGGAACAAACCAGCCCCTGACACATGATTATTCCAAACAACTGAGCTTACAGTCTCCAGCAGATCAGATCAGCAGCTCCTCCTTGGGTAAGGTTTGTGTCTCTTCTGTGCTAGTTAGCTCGCTGTTACTGTGACAGAGTACCTGAGGATATTATCCAAAAGAAAGTTTGTTTCTGGTTAAGTGGTTTCAGAGGTTGGGTGATGAAAGAAGGGGCTCCTTGCTTTTAGTTTTTCAGTAGAGCATGAAGGTTATTCTACGACCCACACTTTCATGATTCTTCCCATGATCATGCACATACACATGCACACATACAAACACCACAATGCATATGCAGCAGACATACACACAACACAAACAATGCACATACCCTACACACACTAAACCACACACTACACAATACACAATATACACACATAAATCTAAAATACATACATATACAAACACACACATCAGACACATAAATACAACATACACACATACCACACACAAAAACACAACACACATAAACACACAACACATATACATACACAATATACACCAAATACACCATATACACCAAACACATTCACACACATAGACAGACATACACAAATACACACCACAAATATACTAAACACACAAAAACACACACAATGCACATACAAACATACAACAGTCTTGTACATTATTAGGTAATAGTGCCCTCTTCTGGACTCTGGGGCTTCTATACACACAGAGATACTTACCCACACCCAAATACACATATATACACACAGTTAAAAATATAACAAAAATTTCTATGAGGGACCCCACTGCATCTATAAATTGCTGGAGTTATTTACTATCAAGATGAATAAAAAAAATCATTACTTTTACTGTTGTTAATTCTTTACAGTCTAGTATTTTGTATTCAAAAGTCCCAGATTTACCCAGTAAGTATCTACTTTTTGTCATTGATATATTTGTTAAGAATTTGCTATAGATTCAATGCAATCCCCATTAAAATCCCATCAAAATTCTTCACAGATCTTGAAAGGTCAATAATCAACTTTATATGGAGAAACAAAAAACCCAGGATAGCCAAAACAATCTTATACAATAAAGGAACTTCTGGAGGCATTACCATCCCTGACTTCAAACTCTATTACAGAGCTACAGTAATGAAAACAGCGTGGTACTGGCATAAAAACAGAGAAGTCGACCAATGGAATTGTATAGAAGACCTGGATTTTAACCCACAAACCTATGAACAACTGATTTTCGATAAAGGAGCTAAAAGTATACAATGGAAGAAAGAAAGCATCTTCAACAAATGGTGCTGGCACAATTGGATGTCAACCTGTAGAAGAATGAAAATAGACCCATATCTATCACCATGCACAAAACTCAAGTCCAAATGGATCAAAGACCTCAATATCAATCTGAACACACTGAACCTGATAGAAGAGAAAATGGGAAGTACCCTACAACATATGGGCACAGGAGATCTCTTCCTATGTATAACCCCAGCAGCACAGACATTAAGGGCAACATTGAATAAATGGGACCTCCTGAAACTGAGAAGCTTCTGTAAAGCAAAGGACACTGTCATTAAGACAAAAAGGCAGCCTACTGACTGGGAGAAGATCTTCACCAACCCCGCAACAGACAAAGGTCTGATCTCCAAAATATATAAAGAACTCAAGAAACTAGACTTTAAAAGGATAATTAACCCAATTAAAAAATGGGGCACTGATCTGAACAGAGAATTCTCAACAGAAGAAGTTAAAATGGCCAAAAGATACTCAAGGTCATGCTCAACCTCCTTAGCGATCAGAGAAATGCAAATCAAAACAACTTTGAGATATCATCTTACACCTGTCAGAATGGCTAAAATCAAAAACACCAAGGATAGCCTTTGCTGGAGAGGTTGTGGAGAAAGGGGTACCCTCATCCATTGCTGGTGGGACTGCAAACTTGTGCAACCACTTTGGAAATCAGTGTGGCGGTTTCTCAAAAAAATTGGGATCAACCTACCCCTGGACCCAGCAATACCACTCTTGGGAATATACCCAAGAGATGCCCTATCATATGACAAAAGCATTTGTCCAACTATGTTCATAGCAGCATTATTTGTAATAGCCAGAACCTGGAAGCAACCTAGATGCCCTTCAATGGAAGAATGGATGAAGAAAGTGTGGAATATATACACATTAGAGTACTACTCTGCGGTAAAAAACAATGACTTCTCGAATTTTGCATGCAAATGGATGGAAATAGAAAATACTATCCTGAGTGAGGTAACCCAGACCCAAAAAGAAGATCATGGGATGTACTCACTCATAATTGGTTTCTAGCCATGGATAGGGGCCACTGAGTCTATAATTTGTGATCCTAAAGAAGCTAAATAAGAGGGTAAACCTAAGGAAAAACATATAGATATCCTCCCAGCTATGGGAAATAGACATGATTGATGGGCAAAAAATTGGAATCTTGGGGGTGGGGTGGGATGGGGATGAGGGGTGATGGGGAGAGAAAAGTGGGAAGGAGAGGAAGAGGGGAACTGGGGGAATCGGGGTAATTGGGGATAAAGGAAGGTTGGATAGGGGAGCAGGGAAACTCATACCTTAGTTAAGGGAGCCACATAAGGGTTGGCAAGAGACTTGAACTTGAAATGGCTACCAGATGCCCAGGGCAATGTCCCCAGTTAGTTCATTTGGGCACCTGAAGATAGGGAACCTGAAATGAACCTATCCTATAATCATACTGATGAATATCTTCCATATCGCCATAGAACCTTCATCTAGCGATGGATGGAGATAGAGACAGAGACCCACACTGGAGCACCGGACTGAGCTCCCAAGGTTATAATGAGGAGCAAAAGGAGAGAGAACATGAACAAGGAAGTCAGGACCATGAGGGGTGCACCCAACCACTGAGACAGTGGGGCCGATCTATTGGGAGCTCACCAAGGCCAGCTGGACTGCTACTGAAAAAACATGGGATAAAACCGGACTCTCTGAATGTGGCGGACAATGAGAGCTGATGAGAGGCCAAGGAGAATGGCAGGAGAACCTTCATCTGGCGATGGATTGAGAGAGAGACAGAGACCCAATTTGGAGCAATGGTCTGAGCTCTTAAGGTCCAAAGGAGGAGCAGAAGGAGGGAGAACGTGAGCAAGGAAATCAGGACCACGAGGCGTGCACCCACCCACTGTGACAGTGGAACTGATCTATTGGGAGCTCTCCAAGACCAGCTGGACTGGGACCGAATAAGCATGGGGTGAACCTGGACTCTCTGAACATGGCGGACAATGAAGGCTGATGAGAAGCCAAGGACAATGGCACTAGGTTTCGATCCTAATACATGAACTGGCTTTGTGGGAGCTTAGCCTGTTTGGATGCTCACCTTCCTGGACCTAGATAGAAGTGGGAGGACCTTGGTCTTCCTGTAGGGCAGGGAATTTGGACTGCTCTTCAGTATCGAGAGGGAGGGGGAATGGACTGGGGGGAGGAGAAGAGGAGTGGGGATAGGGGGAGGGGAGCGGGGAGAGTGGGCAATATGTGGGAGGAGGGGAGGGAAATGGGAAACGGGGAGCAGTTGGAAATTTTAATTAAAAAAGAATAAAAAAAAAAGAATTTGCTATTGAATTTTATTCTTCTTTGACATCTTTAACAGTCAATTCAGTTAGAATGTATCTTTTGCTTATGAACTATTTAATATAGAAAGCCTTCCACAGTTTTCTGTCTCATTTCTACCCACAATTTTATTAGCATTTTATTTATCCACATTTTATTATAAATCCCACATCTAGTCATCATCTTCTGTATTCCTATTTCCCCATTTCTCATTGAAGTACTTTCCATACAACCACTCAGAAAACATCTGTTGAATGGATTGAGAGGTTATGGCACAGATATTGAGCATATTGTTGCTGGGCAATGAGGCAATGGGGTTCAGGGTGGTGTGACAAGAGACAAGTTGTACATGTGGGGTTTTTTTCAATCACTTTCCCCATTGAACTCTGTCTTTCGTACATTGTAATGGCAATGAATTCTGTGGCCAGTGCCCAAGTTTCCTGAATGATTTGCTTTGCTGTCTCAGCCCCTGCCAAGTCCTAATTGCTTGTCATACTGTTCTGTCCAATAGTAATGACATGTACCAGGCATGGAGCTGGGTGGTGACCCTCCTTCAGTCTGATCCCTGAGCAATAATGGGAGCCAAAGGGTGTGCTATTATGTGCTTTCAAATTTAAACATTAAAGTCAAATTCCTCAGAAAGTCTTTTACCTGGTTATTTCAAATGGAGGCATTTGTCTTCCCTTGTTACTTAGAAAGGGTTATCCTTCTTAATAGATGTTTGTAAAAGGCTTTCTTGAACCAGTAGCCCCCAAATTGAAACACAAAGACTTATTATTAATTGTGAATGCTCAGCCTCATCTTAGGCGTGTTGCTTTTCAACTTAAATTAACCCATTTCTATTCATCTATATGCTGCCCCCAAGGGTCATTTACCTCATCTACATACTGTGCATCCTGATTTCCTGTTTCCTCTGTGGCTGGCTGGCTGGACCCTAGCTAGCTTGCCCCTATATGGCTGGCTGTCTCCCCTTTTCTCCTTGCCAGCCATCCCTGTCTGTCCCTTCCTCTGCCTCGCTATTGGTCATTTAGCTTTTTATTAGACCAATCAGATGCAGTAGGCAGGCAAGGTGAAAAAACAACACATCTTTACATAATTAAACAAGTACAGCATAAACAAAAGCAACACATCTTTACACAGTTAAACAATTTTCTGCAATACAAATGAATGCAACACATCTTTACATAAACAAATATTCTATTTCACAACAGTTGTTGAGTGTTAATGAACAGAGCTCTCTCTGCTTTCTGGATCATGGAATCTCAGGTCAGATTAAAAAATAATTACCCAAGCTTCCTTATCAACAATAATCAGATGCATTCAATGATAGATATTCTCTAGTGTGAGAAACAGATGATGGAACAGAAGAAAAACTGTTGTCATCTCTCAGTACTCTCATGTGCACATATGAACATATGTACACATGCATATGATCACACAGATTCTTGCATACACACACATATACAAACATGCTTTTACATGTACATATGCGCATATGTACTTACACACACACACACATATATATATTCACAGATATATACATTTCCATGCACAGATATATATATAAACACTTCCACAGGAAAGCATATGTACTTCACACAGTAGGCACACATATGCACATATAAACACACACAAATTCACACTAATATAGATACACCTTTATCACACAAAATATATACACAATTGTACACACAACAGATCTACATCTTTCTTCATGTGAATACATCTAATTGTCCAAAAACTATTTATTGAAAAGTCTACTTTTTCCAAAATCTGTTTCTGGCATCTCAGTCAAAATTCATTTCCAAGCTGACTCACCTATAACGACATTGGAATTGTTAGGAGAAACTGCAGGAAAGAGCAGGACAAAGGCTTAGGAAAGGAATAGCGATATTTGCGGTAAATGAGAGAAATGTCAGGAAGGAAAATCAGAGACCCTACGTGTGCCCCCTCCTAATTAATGAGTGTGGCAATCCATTCCATGTGAAGGGTGTACACCGAGGAAGAGTTAGTTTCTCCTGACTTGTACTAGGACTACTTAAGCGCTTCTGTAACTACTTCATAAATATTCACCCAGAATGCACTCTGATCTCATGACCAGACTGGTTTCAAGGCAGAGAAAAATTAGAACAACATGTTCCTTCTGCCCAGAAGTTTTTTAGCCCATTCCAACAAAACAAACCCAGGACTCCATTATCCTTAAAGAAATTAAAGATTGTTAGGGACTGTGGACTTTAATCAACAAAATTTTTAATTTATTAATTTATTAATTTATTTTTTAAAAAACACTGTTTTCTCATTTTTACATACCAATTCTAGTCCTCACTCCCTCACCTCACCCTGCTCCCTCCCCCTTACCCCCACTCCATCCCCAATCAATTCCTCAGAGAGGGTAAGACTTCCCATGGGGAGTCAACAAAGTCTAGCACAATACTTTGAGGCAGAACCAAGGCCCTCCCACTATATCTAGGCAAAACAAGGTATCTCTCCAAAGAGAACTGGCTCCAAAAGGCCAGTTGAAGCAGTAGGGATAAATCTTGTCCCACTGCCAGTGGCTCCATAGAGTGCTTCAGCCATATCATTGTCACTCACATTCAGAGGACCTAGTTTGGTCCTATGCTGGTTCCATCCCTGTCAGTCTAGATTCAGTGAGTTCCCATTAGCTCAGGTAAATTATTTCAGTGGGTTTCCCCATCATGGTCTTGACCCCTTTGCTCATATTATCATTCTTTCCTCTCTTTGGACTTTGGGAGCTCAGCCCTGTTCTTTGCTATTGTTTTCTGCATCTGCTTCCCTCAGTTGCTGGATCACCCAAATCTTATACCTCAAAACAAAACATCCAACCCCTTCCCTACTTTTATGTATTTGTATAAACATTAGCAAGAATTGAAATAGTTCCAAAATTATTCATCGACTCACTGAGCTCCGTTACATAATTAGTCTTAGAATCATTTGTGTTACTTTCTATAGGTGAACAAAAGTCAAGGAAAGCAATATGATACAACAGCCAGAGTGAGCTGTGCAACACATTGCCCAGATGTGGAAATGTAGCCATCCCCTACTTAGGAAGCCTGGTCCTTAGGGACAAGGCTGAATCTGGTCAGAGAAAGGACTGTTTGGAAGGCCTCTAATTCACACGAAAGCTCAGATTTTCTTCAGAACATCCTGTGCTTTAGTTTGATGTACCATGGCAAGATTCAACAAAATATCTTCCCTGAAAACAAGGAACCATTTAGGAAAGTTACTTAAGAAGCATATTTACCTATAGTGGAAACACATTTGAACTCCTGAAATCATGCCAGGGATCTTGGATTAAAGATTATTTGTGAAAATCTAAAGTAGAGAAATAAATACTTTTCTAAAGCTCACACACATCCTTACTGCAAAAGGAAAATCTTTATAAAGAAAATATAGTTGCTGGGAATAAGAATCAGTGCAGAGGGTTTGCCAAACAGGTGTGGAGCTAAAACTAGCTATTCAAAGTATAATATATAATATATGCACATAGGCATATGCATAAGTATCTTGGTCCTTAAGAAATCTCAATATGAGAGCTTTCACATTGACTTATTGCATCTTGTTGTTGTCCTGTTGGGCTGTAGTCTTTTAGAACCCTGCTCTTTTCTGAAGAGGAAACAGAGTGAATCTGAGGGAGAGGGGAAGGGAGAGCTAGGAGGAATGGGGAGAGGGAAAACTGGGATACTTTTTATATGAGGAAAACTTTTTTTCAATATAAGAATTAAATCAATATTTAAAAAAAACTATCTGGAAGACACAATCATTCTTATTTCTGAAAATAATCATGCAAACTTTATGCAGTGCCTAGAAATAGAATCCTAAATTGCAATCATGAACCTCATGTTTATGCAAAATCATTAAAATGACCATTACTTAGATACATCTTCATTTAAAAATTCTACCCAGATCCTGAACCATTATGAAAACATGTTATAAAGTCTGACCATACACCAGGAAACAGAACCACACTTATCAAAGTAGTTGTTGTAGAAAGTCGTGTTTGTTCATTTTGAATTTAAGTACTGTCAGGACACATTGAGCTGATATCCTAAGTACACGTACCACAGTTAAGCCTTAATTCTGCACTTCACTCAATGAGTCTGCAGGCATGCTTAAAGTAAGGAAAGATTTTTTAAAACATCCTTTGTATAAACCAACTATTTTACAAGAAAGTTGATTCTAGTAAAGAAGCATTAAAATACAATATGGAGAATCAGTTTTCCGCCATGATGAGGATGCTGTGATAGCTGTTGTGGGGACTAAAGGAAATGGATTGAAAGTGTCCTGTGAGAGTATGTGGTTCACACTGGGGAGGGCAATCAAAGCTAACATGTCAAACTGAAATATTTATCTCCTGCCCTATAGAAATGCTCCTTTAAGAAGTCCAAGTCAAAGGAACATTTCTATAATATCCATTCTTCAACTAATGTGGGCCCATGTTATGGATAGACCATGTCCGTCCAAATTCATATATTAAAGCCCCATTTCACAATGTGACTGATACAAAGATCAGTTCACTAGGAGATGGCTAAGGTACAACAGGATCATGAAGGCCTGACCCAGTAGGAATGTCATCTTATAAAACTAGTGCAAAAAAAATTGTCTTCCTCCATCAAGTGTAAGAGCATAACAAAAGGTGGTTTCTGCAATGCAGAAACATCTCAGTAGACACTAAATCACCAAATACCTCAGTCTTGGGCTTCTATACCTCTAGAACTTTGGAAAATAAATGCCCGTCACTTAACCCAATTTTCTTATTTTTATGAAAAGCCAAATGAATTGATACAGCTCCTAAAACCAACATCCCATGTGAATAAACTTTCCTTTCTTTATGCTGATTATTTAGCTTGCTTTATCCCATCAAAGAACAGTCCTACCCTTTGTATAAGATTGCCTTTGTTTCTCCTGCTTAATTATAAGTACACCGGTGTAAGAGAACGTATATTAGAAGATACTCACAGTTGATATCCATTAATTCACTCTCCTTTGGCCTGCTCTTGACATATTTTATGACTTAACTAATCCCTTGGCTCTATAAAATAGGGAACACCACTTTTCTATTCACTGCTATAGCTCCACATCTTAGCACAGATCCTGTCCCTGTCATCCAGCAGGTACCCACTAAATCCACACTGGATTGATTAATTACGGATATAATCAGAATATATGGTGGCATTTATAAGCCATTTCCTCTTCACAGTAGGTTTGTATTAACATCAATTCTGAAATGATTGAGTTTAGCCGTGAGAGATCTTTTCATCTTTTTTCTCCTATATCAGAAGTATACCCCAAACTGAGTATTAGAAATAAAGACAATATTATCCAAGCATATGCAATTAAACAACATACAAAGACTTGTATCTCCCCACCGCTCTTCCTGAAGTGGACCAGTGTTAGTCTTTATCACTAGTTTCTCAGATTCTGCTTTTAGATCTCAATTTAATATCATCATTCTACACGTACATTAAACCCAGGTTTCGATATTGATTCTCCTCAGATTGCAGGAGGGATAGATTTTTATTTACAGCCTTCAGGTCTATCCACACAGATGTATCATACTTCCCAGAGTGGATATATCATGCTCTAATACTACATTCACTCAGTTTCTAATGTTTTACTGGAAAAGGCCATGAGAATTACCTTTAACCTTTTGTCCCCTCTGTACAAAACGGTGACTCCATTCACATGCATAAGTTATGACCACTCAATTGGTTAGTCAGTACACTGTGAATATTGCTGCTTCACCATGCCTGTCCTCTCATTATGGGACTTGAAATCAAAAAAAAAATGCCCAAATTAAATCTTTCCTCATGACATTTGTTTCTATCAAACAATTGCAAAGAAAAAGTAACTAGAAATGATAGTTTGTGAATATTTCTTACTTATGAAATACCTTGGGTAAGATAAATTTTTTAAATCTAGTCTTGTGCCCTGGCCCCCCAAAAAGTTGGCATGCACATAATGTAGAATCACAACAAATAGTATAAAGAATAAAAAAAAACACGGTAGGAAAGAAGATAAGCACCGCAGATGGGGCAAACAGAATGACATAAAAGCCAAGATCTTAAAGGACAGAAACAACTTTCACACCAAGACCTACGCTGAGAGGTTGTTGCATGGCACAGTTGAAGAAGAAAAGCCAAGTCTCTACTTCTAGAAAAACACCATTTCCATTTGAAGAACTGGTTATAACTGAATGATCCAATGAGAGGTTAAATAAGATGACGGCAGAGAGCTGAAGAGCTTGACAAGGAACTGTTTTTGTTGTCTAACTGATTGCAACTGAAGATACTTAGGGACTTTAACTGGGAGCATTTTAGATTAATGTTTGGTAATATCAGTGTGGTAGTCCTTGGAGAGCAGGTTGTCACGATAAGCAAATAATTCTCTTACCAGACAATAAATATGAGTCAAAGAAGAAAATGTGGAATTGACCTGTGCCATTTCCGCTTACAAGTATGTTCTTAAGTCAAACCTCATTAACAAATGAAAAAGGAATTGAAAGAAACAGAAAGTTACGAAAAGTCCATGTCCGTTGCAGCATGAACATTCAAAACTGCTGCATAAATAAACCAATTAAAATGCCTTCTAGCCTATTTCCTTTCCATATCTTGCTTCTGCACGAGGACTGAAGTGGAATATTCTTCTGTCATATCCTGCACTTACATTTCAGAATAAACGAGGATTCATGATAGTTACCTGTGGCATTACCAGACATTCTGTGTATCCTCCAGGGGCACAATGAGAGGTAATACTGAATATAACTAAATGAAGTATTTGTTGTTATTACCAAAGATTCAGCCTTGCATGTCGTATTTTAAGTCATGAGCTATAGTTTCCAGCACATCAAAATGACTGTGTCTAATGACTTAGTCAATTGAATAGTTACAACAATTTTTAGAAACATGTATAACTATATAGATTTTGGCATCCAAGTGCAAGATTATATTTCTTCTCAAAGAAAACATTTTCTGTGTTAATTCAACTCCATTACAAAAAATAGAAATGCAAGAGTAGAGAAAATTATGACAGACTAGAGACAAATAACTCTCCTCTATATCACATGGATCTGAAGTAAATTGTTTGAGATATGACTTCAAAAGAAAGAGATGAGGAATATAGAAATGCAAGAAAGGACTGTAATCAACAATGGACTATAAGAGATCAAATAAAATACAGGAAACATGAACAGTAGATTTTTGACAAGAATCTAACATAAACACTGAACAAAAATATAATGAAAAAGAAAATCTTCTCCTGTCCTCTTTGGGTCCATAAACAACAGAGAAAATAAAAACCCTCCAGAAAGAGGCAAAAAAAATATGTTTTGGATAACATAGTTACAAGTTACAAAATCCCCAGTGTCATAAACCCCAATCATTACTTGGGATGGCAGAGGAAATTTCAAGGCTAGATAGTGTGGTTTTTGCTCACCACTCTTATTTATTCTACATTGAAAAAAGCAATTATAAGACAGAAACAAATATATAACATATGCTATATTGTATTACAAAGGTTTTTTTCCCAAGGGAAATGCTCAAATAAAGTTGTAGCCAAAGCTTCTGTCAAGAAGAAGATGTCACTGCTAAAATTACACCTTCTGCCCTACACTAGGGCAATAGTAAATAAGTCCTAGGAAGAAGAAGACCCCACCCACCAAAGATGTAAACTTACAAAAATTCAAATTAGTCTGAAAGATGAAATCCCCAACAAAGAATCCCACTGTAAGGAAGGGTTCTATGCTCCTTGAAGGCAACTGTCTAGGGAAGAGTGTTCACAGGTCAGCACTCAGATGCTGCTGAAACTGTGGTCCAATTGGGCCAGATTCCGTGTGAGTCTGGAAGCAAGAATTGAAGGCATGAAAGAGACAAGAAAAAAGTGATCATGGAGTCACAGGCCACAGTCTCAGAGAGTCAATGAGGCCAGGCAATATGTGTGGAAGGTTCGGAGTTCTTGCAAGAAGCCCTTGAGCAGCCGCTGTGTGAACTATAAAGGTGAAATCTAAGTTATAATGGAGACTCAGGGTGGTTAGAAATTCTAGACGCACAGAATGCCTGACAAGGAAAAATACATTCATACATTGGAGTCAGCTCCAGTGAAAAGCTGTGTGTGTGTCTCATGCAACAATGATGCAGAGGCAGGGCTACCCAAGCCCTGTGGATCCCAGATGGTTTCATAATGATCCCAGATGCCAAATATAGAACTGAAGAATTTAGTGTCTACCCCACTGGATTTTTTTTCTTGATTTTGTCTAATCATTCTTTGGTATGTCCCCATTCATACCCTTTGGAATGAGAATATTTATTCCATGACATTGTATACTATAAGTATATATATATATATATATATGTATATATATATGTATATATTAATTCTCTAGGAACAATAATTAAGAGATTGCCTTGAGTTTCAGATAAAAATTAAAGTTTAGACTTTAAAATAATATTGGATTTCTAAACGTTATTGGGGAATTTTGAAGTTTTACTGAATGCATTTGCACTATGATCTAAACATAAGTCGATGGGGACACAGGGTGAAAAGTTATGACTATAAGTTATTTGTTCGGTACAAAGTTGAAAAGACTTTGTGGTGGTTTATATTCATTGTCAATTTGACAGGATATGGGATCACCTTGGATAAAAATTTCTGGGCACATCTGTGAGGGATTATATATTAGATATATTGAGGTTGGAAAACCCATCCTAAATGTGGGTAGCACAATACCCTAGCTCGGAGTTGTCAACTTCACAAAGTGTAGAAGCTAGCCGTGCATCAGAGTTCAAGTCTTTTTATGACTGCACACATGTGACCCATTGTGTCTTGCTCCTGCCATCATACCTTCTCTGCCACAATGGAGTGTACAGTCTTAAAGGTTAAGCCAAAATACAAAGTTCTTCCTTAAGTTGCTTTAAAGTAGGCAGTTTGCCTACTACATAATGTCAAGGAAAGAACAGAATGTGGGAGAAACTACAGTCAAGCTTCTTTGATGGAAATAGTAGAAAACTGTACAATTGAACTACTTTTGCTCATTTATTTGTTTTTATTTCTTTGAGATTATTATCTATTGCAATAAGTCTTCCTTCCCCCCTTCAAGCCCTCCGATACATCCCTACTTATTCTTTTTCAAATTCATGGCCTCTTTTCTTTCCTCACTAATTTCTACTCTGTTTGTGTGTGTGCGTGGGTGTGTGTATTCCTAAGTATAATATGTTCAGTCCATATAACGTTACTCTTTTGTTTTCAAAGCTGAACATTTGGCACTGAACAACCAGTCAGTGTGCTCTTCCCTGGGAAAATTATCTTCCCAGTTCCCAGTTACCTAAGGTTCTTTGTGGAGGATTAAAATCCTATGTGTCCTAGCAATATCAGAAACTATACTCACAAAATCTCACCACGTGACTACCCAAATGTGAACTGAACAAGGATGACACCCATGGACATGCCAAACTGGATGGGAGAAATCTTACAACTGAGCATCTTATCTGTCCAGTGTGCTAGCCCATTATGCCACTGGAGGTCCACAGCTAAACTCCAACTGAACCCTTTCTAGCCACTAAAATCAATCACAGAACTAAGTGAATTTCAGAACCATGTAAACCCAGAGAACCTGATGTGTGTTGAAACTCAGAGGATGCTTATTCAAGCTAAAGCTGTGGGTGCTTGGTGAAAGGAAGCCTAAATTTTGCTAAGGCGAAAATACAAAGTTGCAATGGTAAACACAGATACAGGCATGGGTAAATCAAAATCTAGGACTTTGAAATCCTTAAGAAGATAGTGGGAGCCAGGTGGTGGTGATGTATTCCTTTAATGCCAGCACTTGGAAGACAGAAGCAGGTGGATCTCTGTGAGTTTGAGGCCATCCTGGTCTACACAGCGAGTGCCAGGACAGGCTCCGAAGCTACAGAGAAATCCTGTCTTGAAAAAACAAAAACAGGGAAAAAAAAGGAAGGAAGGAAGGAAGGAAGGAAGGAAGGAAGGAAGGAAGGAAGGAAGGAAGGAAGGAAGGAAGGAAGGGGAAGAGGGGAAGGAAGAAGAATGAGGAGAAGGAGGAGGAAGAGGAAGAAGAAGAAGAAGAGGAGGAGGAGGAGGAAGAGGAAGAAGAAGATGAGGAGGAGGAGGAGGAGGAGGAGGAGGAGGAGGAGGAGGAGGAGGAGGATAGTGGGATAGTGAAGAACCTGCCTGACTCCATTTTGAAGGCAGGAGACATTACGCTATATTTTTAAAAATAAGTTTCTGTTTATTATGAGAGTTGAATAGCTGTTTCTGGGAACCTGACCTTCCCTAATCCATGACCTTGACTTGTTTTTGAGACTATGCTTACCCCCATCCTCCCTGATCCTTTCTGACCCCTCCCTATTCACATGATGTTTTTTAAAGATTTTTTTTTCATTTCATTATTGCCCCATTGTCTTCTTTCTGTAAAACTACTCATAATTTTACTCCTTAAAAGGGGCCCAAGAGATCGAGTTAAGGCTGTTCTCTTTAACCCAACTTAGGAGGCAGTCACTGGCCAGTTCTTGGGTACACCTCAATAAAAAAAAAATCAAGCTTGCTTCAAATTTAGCTTAAATTGTGGTAATGGCCTTTTTCTCACTATTGGAATTAAGAATAGTTGGCACATGCAAAAGACAGGGTCCAGTTGGAGTCAGTAAGAGTGGCACTTAATGATACCTAGATAAAAATATCTCAGACAACATGCTGAACTCTGCATTACATACTGATCTATCTGGTCAAAAGAATTGTAATAGGTTTTCTAAACCATCCCCCAGCTCCATTTGTGATAGGTTTCTCTGCCAATGCAGTAAGTAGGGTCAAACAGAATTGAAGATATCTAGGAACAGGTTTATTTGAGCAAAGCAACTCAAGGTGAGTTCTTCAATCCCAGAGATCTCAAGATTAGAGAAGCTGCACCCACAAACAAAACCCAGGAGATTTTATGAGTAGTAAGCCAGGGACAATGAGATGTCTACCACAAGCTGGGTTTGTACCCAAGTATGGTCAAAACTGAGTGCTTGAGGCAGAAACTTGGTAGCTGGCAACTTCAAGTGAGGAAGCTACAGTAGCTGCCCAAGAATGAGGAACTGTGCTTTTTGTCACCTTTCCTTTGTTTGGGGACTGAGTAGGTGGCATTTGGACAGATGTCAGAGACCATCTTCAACATGTAGGGGCATAGGGATTAGAAAGATAAGAGAACAAAGACGTCAGTGAAAATAATAAAACAGAAACATAGGGTAGTCCTGGAGGGGCTCCAGTGAAGACTGAAATGGCCTGCATTTCATTTCCATTTGCTTAAAATACGCTAGGCCCCAAAAGGCAGGCATAAAATATAAAAGTGTATTAACATGATACAAGGAAATGAACCGATAAGCTGAAGGTTGTTAGCTACATTCTTAGCTAAACTTTCTTTTTTAAAAGTTTCAAGATAAGTAACACCCTAGACCAAAACATTCTGTAGGAGAATCACTCCCTGAGAGGAATCCATATCTCCCTAAAGGACTAAGAACTTAATTGGATTCTTAGACTTTTGTTTTAGGTAGAAACAGATCTACTTCTCAATACCGGAAATACAAGGGCTGATTATTAGCCACACCTGTGGACAATAACCTCGAGAAAGCAGGTCTGAACTAAATCTGGGTGGGACCTTTGAGGTAGAAACAGACAATAACCTTGAAGGAACAGAAGTAAGTTCCAACTCTTTCAGAGGAGGGGAAATAGGCTCACATTTTGAGCCTCCATAGAGCCAGAAATAGGAATGGGGCTTTCTGGATTAAGCAGGGGCAAGTCTGAGGTTCTAACCAAACAGTTTGAACTGGAAACATAGGTGACTTTTATACCAACAGAGTGAAATTAATAAAACAACATTTTTTTTCTAACCTGATGAAAAAAGAGAGAAACAACTTATAGAGAGGAAAAATATTGATTTCTGCTATATGAAAGAAAAAAATATGGCTCTATGATGATAACTAGAGCAGTCACCAATCTGATTACAGGGGAAGGCCAGTTCTGGCACCCTCTCCACTACTGCCAGGAGTCTTGGTTAGGGTCACCCTTGTGCGTTCCCAGGAACCTCCCTGGCACCATGTTTCTCCATAATGTATTAATTATTTTTTAATATTTGATATCATCTCATCTTCTTGCTCCTCTGTTGATACAGCACCATTTATTCTTGCCTGTGATTTTATGGATGTGCTCTTCTTTTTTTTTTTTTTTTTTTTGGTTTTTCGAGACAGGGTTTCTCTGTAGCCATTTTGGTGCTTCATTTCATTTTTGAAGATTAGTTTCGACATCTTGTGCAGCGCAGACTTGGTCGTCAAGGGTTCCTTTGGTTTGTGTTATATCATGGATGTTTTTCTTTCTTCTTTTACTTACAAAAGCTAGATATTTTAAGAGTAACAAACTGTTTGGAAAGTGTTGCCATTCAGGGCATGAAATACACCGTTCAAGGTTCTCTTTTTAAGTTGTTGGGATGTCTGCTGTAGTTTGGACAAATTTGCCCTTATGTATGTGGTTTGGTCACGCTTTCAGCTTTCAGCCTTCTTTGCTATATGGGGCTAGTGTTTTAACTACAGGATGATATGACAAGATATTTTTTATGTTTTATCTGTTTTATATTATAAATACCTCTGAAATCTGGATATTCATCTATCTTTCTACATTTTAGTTTTTGACCTAGCATTTTATTACATATATGCTTTTATGCTTTTTATATTTCTTTTGATATGTCCAGGACTCTTAATTATGGTCATAAAATAGCATTCTATAAATTCAAGTGATTTGTACATTTATTATTTTATGTTATTCTCATCTAAGTGTTACAACTCATTCACCTGCCTTAAAGATTTGATAGTCTGTATTCTACTTAAATGATTCTATTGGTGAGTTTTTCTGTTGAGATTTTTGTTTCATTTTTTGAGACAATTTTTTTAACGATTTGATTTTAATCTGGATTCCTATCTACTTACAAAATTATTTCATAACCTATATTTTCTAATAAAAAACATACAATAGCAAGTTGGATTTAAAGAGTTGGATTATAAAAACAAGGACCACCTATTTGTTACTTTAAATAATTCTACCTCCCTGGAAAAGAGAAACACAGCCTTGAATGAAAAGATGGAAAGGCATTCTAGTCTAATGTAACCATCAAAAATAAAAGCTCAGGTAGCTATGCTAATAAGTGAACAATAAGATTAAAACCAAAATTAGAAGAGATTTAAAAATGTCACTTCACTGGACTAATTTACCACCTCTGGCTTTTACATTATTTCTGTCTGCTTTTGTGCAGAAATTACTAAGCCTTGATGAGAGGGACTTGAAAAAAGATATTTAGAGTTGAGTTCTCCAAAGTACCTTACTCTCTGCATATTGTCTGTCTGTGGGTCTCTGTATTAATTACTGTCTCTTATAAGAAGAAGCATCTCTGATGAGAGTTGAGGATGTGCTAATATATGGCTATAGCAATATGTCATTAAGAGTCTCTTTATTTCTGTTCCTTTAGCAGAATAATAGGTAATGTGGGATTCCCCTCTGTATGCTGTGAATATCATTGGTGAATAAAGGAACTTCTTTGGGCCTATAGCAGAGCTATTGGGAAAGAGAGCTAGGCAGGGAAAACTAAACAGAACGCTGGGAGAAAGAAGGTGGATTCAGAGAGAAGACATGTAGCCCCATCGAAGATAGACACCAGAATTTTTCCCAGTAAGCCTCAGCCTCTTGGCAATACACAGATTAATAGAAATGGGTTAAATTAAGATGTAAGAGTTAGCAAATAAGAAGCAGTGTTTTAAATAATACAGTTTATGTGTGGTTATTTTGGAACTGAGCAGCCAGGAACCAACAAGCAGCCTCCTTCAACAAATAGGCTTTTCTCCTAAGACTCCTGGCTTATCTAGTACCAGACACTTGGCCACTGTGGTGGTGTTGAACATGGATTCCATCTCATGGAGTGGGCCTTGAATCCAATAAAAGAAAGTGGTTGGTTATTCCTACTTGAGTTTAGCTTGGTTTGGCATGTTTTGCCTAATTGAGTTTTTGATTGTTTTAATTTTTTATTTAGAGAAAGAACATGAAATTGAGTGGGTAAGAAAAGAGAAGGGATCTGAAATAAATTAGAGAAGAACAATGTGATCAAATATATTGTACTATTTTTAAGTAATAATTAAGGAAATAAGTCACTTTCTATTGATTAAGAGAAGATACAAGAGTTCTAAATATTTATTTACTAAATAGGAACATATACAATGTCATTTTTAAAAAATTATTGAATGTAAAGACACAGAATGATGTCAACAAATTAGAGACTTCAGCACAACACCCTAAATAACAGACAAGCCATGCAAACTAAGCCCAAATAAAGATAAAAAGAAAATAATAGGTCAATCTACCCAGTGAAAAATGAATAAAGAAGTTATCAATAAGATACTGGAAATTTAGATTCAAATAACAATAACATTATTCCCCATGAAGAAGTTAGATTCAATCCATAGATGCAAGAATGGTTTAATATGTAAAATTCAATTGATGTAATATAGTACTAAGTAAACTAAGAAACAGAAGCTATATGATTATTTGCAGAACCATCTTTTAAAAGTGTTGCTTCTTTTTATGACAAATCTTGAAGAAACTGAAAATAAAGAACATACCTCAATGTAATAAAGCCTATATGAAAGCGATCATAATAAAATGAGGAATTAAACAACTATGTACACTTTCTCTAATTTGAATCAGTATCGTACTGCAAGCATTTGTTAGAGAAATAAGAATAGAGAAACAAAAAAAGAAAACAGACAGGATAAGAGTACATTATATTATCACAATTTATAGATATGTGATTTTATAAAAAATAAACTATGGAGCCTGATAACTCTCAGAGCTGATAAAAAAATCTTCCAACAAAGGAATTACATATAAAATTAACATAGAGGCATCCTCCTGAATATGAAACTTCATCAGGCGATGAAAGGAGACAGAGACCCACATTGGAGCACCGGACTGAAATCTCAAGGTCCAAATCAGGAGCAGAAGGAGAGAGAGCACGAGCAAGGAACTCAGGACCGCGAGGGATGCACCCACACACTGAGACAATGGGGTTGTTCTATCGGGAACTCACCAAGGCCAGCTGGCCTGGGTCTGAAAAAGCATGGGATAAAACCGGACTCGCTGAACATAGTGGACAATGAGGACTACTGAGAACTCAAGAACAATGGCAATGGGTTTTTGATCCTACTGCACGTACTGGCTTTGTGGGAGCCTAGGCAGTTTGGATGCTCACCTTACTAGACCTGGATGGAGGTGGGTGGTCCTTGGACTTCCCACAGGGCAGCGAACCCTGATTGCTCTTCGGGCTGAAGAGGGAGGGGGACTTGATTGGGGGAGGGGGAGGGAAATGGGAGGTGGTGGCGGGGAGGAGGCAGAAATCTTTAATAAATAAATAAATTTTAAAAAAAGAGACACATAAAAAATAAATAAAGTACAAAAGTCGTCCTACAGCATGGAATAAAAAAAAATTAACATAGAAAAATTCAGTACCTTTCCTCTATGTCAACAATTTAAAAGAAGGAAATTGTGAAAAATCTTATTCACACTTTTGAAAGAAATAAAATATGTAATAATAAACCAAATTAAGAAAGTTAAAAACTTCTGCAATTAAAAATTTTAAAATACTGAAGAAATTGAAGAAGTTGGTGGGAAATGAAATCACCTCCCATGACTTACAGTCACATATTAACCATATTATGTATGTGTATATTATATATATATATATGCTTCTTCTTGTAGAAGATGGTAATTAGTATAGAGACCCACAAATTAACAATATGCAGAGAGTAAGGGACTTTGGAAAACTCAATCCTAAATGTAATCTTTTTTCAAGTCCCTCCCATCAAGGCTTAGTAATTTCTGCACAAAAGCAGACAGAAATAATGTAAAAGCCAGAGGTGAAAAATTAGTTCAGTGAAGTGGCATTTTAAATCTCTTCTAATTTTGGTTTAAATCTTATGTTTAACGTATTAGCATAGCTACATAGGTTTATAGATGATCAAATGCAACGTGCTAATCCTCCAAATTCCATGACATTCTTCAAATAAATACAGCAAACAACCTTAAAATTCACAAAGAAACATAAAAGAAACTAAATAGCTAAAACAATTCTGAGTAAAATGAAGAATGTAGGAGATATCATCAAATCTGATTTCCATTTAGTAGCATGATTAGTAAAAACCCAGAGACAGAAATTGGGGTTCAACCTGAAGGTCAGAAAAGCAGAACAGTCTAGATACTATAGGAGAAGTGAAAGAGAAAAAGATAAAATGAACTCCAGGAACTCAATGATATTATAAATTATTCTAAAGAACGCAATGGCTAAATTATTAGGCACCCAAACTGATACTTTGTACCTCTGAAGTGTGCCTTAATCCTCTCATAAGCAGACATTGAAATGCAGGCTTGCTAATGTATCAGAGATAATAAAACTAGGGAAGATCACTTCCCATTGCTATTCCTGCATTATATTCCACCAGAGCAGAGGAGCTGATGAGCACTGCAAATAAATCCAATTATGCGTACCTTGAAAAGGCTTGTCAGCAAAACCGATTTCACTGTCTGTCATTGGCAGTTAACTCTGCCAAATGGCAAGTTCTTTTTTTCCCAAGCAGCTTGATCCTGCTCAATACTTTTCTGACTTAAAAAATAAAAGATTAAATTGATATTTATAACCAATGTACTACTTTAAGTCTTGTAACTAAGCTATACAAGTTTTGAGACATTTAACTATAGATAATTATGAACGTGAAACCCAGTAAGATATTTAATAGTAGAATAACAATTGTGGTTAGTTTTGTGAGAATGTTGAAATGACCAGATTTTTGTTCAAATTTTTAAAATTTACTTATTTATTTTTATTTTGTATCCCAACTGCAATTTTTTCTGCCTTCTTCTCCTTCCAGTCCCTACCCCATTTTCTCTCTGCTCCCCACTCCACCCAAATCCACTCCTCTTCCATTTCTATACATATATATATAAACATGGTATATTAAGTTGTAGTAAGGCTAAGCACCTCCACTTGTATTACGGTTGTACTAGCCCAACATGAGGAATAGAGTCCCCAAAACCAGCATAAGAGTCAAAGGCAGCCCCTTGTCCCACTGTTAGGAGTCCGATACAGTTCTCACATATATGCAGAGACTTAAGTCAGTGCCATGCAGACTCCCTGGTTGTTGATTCAGTCTCTATGAGTTCCGACATGCGCAGGTTACTTGATTCTGTGGGTTTTCTTGTCATGTTCTTGACCCAGCTGGTCTGTACAATCCTTCCTTCCTCTCTTCAGCAGGATTCCTTGTGTTTGGCCTAAATCTTAGCTATGGATTTCTGCTTCTGTTTCCGTAAGTTAATGGATGAAGGCTCTCTGATGACAATTAACATAGGCACCAATCTATGAGTATAAGCAGAATATTGTTAGGCATCATTAGACTAACCTTTTTCTCCAGTCATGTTCGGTTCTATCCAAGGTTTCTGGGCCATCCAGGTTCTGGGTCCTGGCACTCCAGGTAGTGTCAGGGGTGGACTCACTCTTGTGGCATAGATCAGTCTGGAACAGTCATTGTATGCCACCCCACAATCTCTGTGCCATCTTTACCCCAGCACATCCTACAGACAGGACAGACTGCAGGTCGAAGCTTATGTGACTGGATTGGTGTCCCAATCCCTCCACTTGCCTAGTCACCAAAGATGGCCAGTTCAGGCTATATATTCTGTATGGCTTGGAGTCTTAGCTGGTATGTATCATCCTTGAAGATTCCTGGGAGTTTCCCTTGCACCAGGTTTCTAGCTCACCCAGAAATGCCTCCCTTTTCACTCATTTCTTTCAGTACTCTCTCCTCCGTCCCTCCCCCACCTGATTCCTCATGTTCTCATACCCACCTGCCCCCATCCACATATGAAGGCTCTTCTATTCCCCTTCCCAGGGAGATGTGAGCAGAAATGACCATATTTTTCATTAGATTTAGTTCATAGCTTCTTGCCAGATATGCGAGATTAACCTGATTGAGATTAGAAGGTTATCCTGATACATGAGGCATTCACCAGAATGCCAGAGGGCTGGAATTTAGTCTGTTTCTTTTGGTGGCTTGAAATGTCAGCAGGATCATTTCACCACGGAAACCCTGGCATTTTCAGTAGTGTGGAAGCCCAGGGGAAATCTCTGTGAAGCTCATTCAATAGCTGCAGTAATGATACCAAACTTGACCTCATTCATTTCACAACAAGTGGTAGAAGACACATTTTAAATAGATCTTATTGAATGAAATGAATATCTCCTCATTGATGCAAAAACGTATTCCTCGTATGCTGGTATATGTATTCTTACAAGATAATAGTCTGATGGCAGAGGGCCATGGTCACAGGATGATTCAGTTTGACTTTTACCTTTTCAAATTACTTCAGTGATAAATGTTTTGGCATTGGTGGCATGTGTAGAGCTTCTCTATCAATGCTAGGAATTAGAATTTTTAGGCCTCCTTTAAAGCTTCAGGACAAGCTCTTATTTTATGGGTGTGCTGGACATAAGGAAAAATCTCTTCTAACTTAAGCAGACATTCTGGTCCCTTTTGGTTTTAGTTTAGCAGAACACAGTTTCTCTTACTTTTGCAATAATCCCAAATGAACTCTTTGTTGACTAGTTAGTCAACTTATCCAGTACAAGTTCCATTCGACGGGTACTTGCTTATTTGAAGACAGAGGAGGGGCAGCAGTTATTGGTGAATGGGGAGGGAGGATGCAAATTTCAGATGAAAAGGTAATGATGTGAGCTGGTGATGTGAGACGCACTAATCAAACAGAAGAGAACACAACATTCCACATGGATGCTTTCTGGAACTCTCACAAGGGCATGGGAGTGGCACACTTGGAAAATGCTTGATTTATGAGCTATGAAAGAACTGGCCGTATTGTGAAAGTTCCTGTGATTCTTCTGCTTCATTCTTTCATTTCTGACTTGAGTTTAATAGTTATGCTACTTAAAAAAAATAAAAACATAATCTGTAATGGAGGCAGGATCACCAAACATCCATGAAATCCAGCAATTAAACTCATGTTTCTTTAGAGCTTCGGATATGCCAGAAGAGAGTTAGATGTCTTCACCTCAATGGTGGAGAGCATATGATCTGTAGCTGGACGATCTGGCATCAAGTCAAGGTCTTTCGTCAGTGTGACGGTGGCCAGGTAAAGTCAGAGCTCAGTTTCCTCATCTATAGAACAGAGGCCTGTAGTTTTCTTAGTTGTCATGAAGACTGAGTCAGAGCAGGGAGAATGTTTATAATAATGCCTGAATCACATTAATTACTTTGAAATTTATTAAGACCAAACATGAATCATATTTATGACTCACTTATACTTACATTAAACAAATAAACAAACAGAAAAGACACAGTTACCAAAACTGAGACCTTAGGGGAGGCATTACTTTAAAGATTGTAATTTGTGTATTATGTTCCTCCTTTTTGAGTAATTTCATTTAGAGAGGGGATCCCTAACTCTGCTTTTACTAGAGATATAGAAATGTCCTTGCATTTAACATCACAAATCAACCTCAACTTACCATAGGGAATTTCTCTTCTTACCTAAATTCACCTGTGCTCACTACTTGGCTCTTCAGAGTTAATTAAGGAACATTCTGACTTTCTGTCTTGCCTCTTCATGGTCTATGTGACGTGTTGTGTGTTCATTGCCTTTCCTGGTTCCCTCAGCAGAAAGTAAAGGAAGAGTAATAGAACAAGAGGTGGGAAAGGAAGGACTGTGAAGATCCTGAACATGTATAGAGCAGCCTATCCTATGAGTAACCCAGAAGCCAGTTTTGTGTGATGATTATGTTCCTCGCTTAAACTGTATGGGTCAAAACCCAGTTGCACAAATGATGTGGCCCTGTAAAAATGATTTGTTCTTCTACTCTTTACTTTTTCTTGCCTTTGGAAAATCAGATTAATAGAAGTCACCGTGCTATGGGGGTAGTTGGAAACATAAAGTGTTGCTATATCGTAAAAGATGGGTGGAAATGAACCCAATGCATCAACTCCTGTCTTTAGGCCAATGGTTACTCCCTTCCAACATTCTTTCCCTAATTATGATAAGCTTTTTCATTCATTTTTGATTGACTCTTCACTGAAAATGAACACCTTGGGTGTGATGATTCTTGCTTACATTTCTGGTTCAGGGTGCTGAGGCAAGAAGATCAGTAGTTCAATGCCAGCCAAAGCTTTGTAGCAAGTTCCAACCTTAACAAAAGAACCGAGAAATGTTTTAAGAGAAATTAGTACTCTGAGTACTACACACCGAAAGGAAATCTTGATCTTCTTACTAATCATCAACCACCCACAATCAGTTCTTCTTTATATTTCTCATTTCCCTGACTAAATCCTAAATTATCACTAGACAGACCTTACAGTTCCATGTCTGGTGTAGCTCTACAACATGAAATGCTTGTTCACTTAAATATGCATGCTAGACATATGTTGCAAATTTAATTTTATAAATAAAATTTATTCTGTACATTTAAAATAGAAAATTACATTTTAGAAATATTTAAAACATATCAAACTTATTAGACATACTGACAGTACCAAATAGCAAAACAAAATGTTTCCTTTAATTTAAAAAAATTAAATAGGCATGGCTCACTTAGATGATATTTTTATGTGAATTTAAAGGATACACATAATTGTTGTTCATTTACACAAAAATATCGGAAAGAAATAATTTATATGATACCGGTCAACTCCAGAATTGTAAACTATGTCTAGGGATCAGTGAAGGATTTTCTCTTCCTTGTAGAAAAGGGGGAAATTCTGGCTTCGGGAGTTGAGCAAATTATGAGTGCTGCTTTCAAAGCTCGTCTGATTTTTGCTGTGCCTAAGGCACATTCACTGCACTCTATGTCTCAGGCGAGGGGTGGTACCTTAACTGGGCTAAGTACTACCTAGAGAGTAGCCAGAGCATCTTCAGATTGACAGATTTTTGCAAATAGCCAAAGGGCCTAACAAAATATATGTTCTTAATTAGAATCAATCAAATAGTCTCAGTTGAAACAGCTGAATGGAAGATTCCCAAACTAATGCTCCTTTCTATTGATTTGGGACTTCAGGGGAAGTCAAAAGATAATGGAAATTGGATCAGCTTCTGAGTGTAATGATGAATAGAGAGCTAAAGAGATGTATCTATGGAAAGCACTTCAAAGAGTGCACAGAGAATCAACACCTGGGGCTCAGTCTAGTCAGCTGTATGAAAACCATAGTCAGGCACCTGAAAATCATTAAGGTTGAAAATTGTATTTAATAAGAGATAAGTGTGTGTGTAACACTGTTGTTGTTCAAAGGCAGGGAGGGAAGACAAATGAATTCGACAACCACCACAAAACCTATTGACTCATTCATTCATTCCATTATCTGTGCTCATATTCATGAAAACAATCGATGATTCAATTTATTGCTTTTTATCCAATTCACCACAATGCCGTGAGTTTCCCAAAAAATTAAATTTAGAATAGGTTCTCCATCATCATCTTTTTACTTATTCCATAAAAGAAAATAAAGAAACATTAATGCATGGAATCTCCATGTAAATCATATATTCTTATTCTTAATTTTGTGGAAAATGATAACTGTGGAATCTAGAAATCTTGACTGCATCTAAATCATAATCATAAGTGATTATTTAAAATTTAGAATACAAGATTCCTATCTGTTGATTCATTTCTTTTAAGACCACAATTAATGATTAATGTTTTTGTTCTTGTTACTTAACCCAAGATGATCAGTAAGCTAAGTACATGTTTTAATCGCCGCACTGCACACAGCCTTGTTTTTTATTTTATTTTTAAGCAGTTTTAGATTTACAGCAAAATTGAGTATACAATACATATTTTCTACATAATTTCTATACACAGAGAGAATGAGAGAGAGGAGAGATTTCCCCTTACCCCTGTTACTAACAGCCCTATCAGAATGGAATATACATGGTAATTAGCAAAACTGTATTGACACAAAATTATCAGTCAAAGTCTACAGTTTGGCATACTATAAAATGGCCTTTATCTACTATTTTAGTACAATACATAAAGAACATAGTTTTTTGTCATAAAAATCCTCTATTCTGTGTCTCTTCAACCCTTCTACCCTCTGAAACCCTGGAAACCATCCCATCAATTGTTCTATAGTCCCCATAATTTTATTTTTGCTAGAATAACAAGATATGTAAATGGATTCTTCCAAGATTAACTTATTTCACTTAGCAAAATGCATTTAAGCTTTCTCTCCAGTGAACCATGATACACACACACACACACACACATACACACACACACACGTGTATGGGGCCATCCGCCAGAATGCAGTCAACTTACCAAGAGCCACACCCATAAGGAAAACTAATTTCTTCCCTTGGAAGCCGTCTACTGTCCATAGCTCTTCAATTAGGTTTTGGGGACTCATGAGCCCTTCCCACCTTCAAGGCAACACTGGCTGGATTGACCTTGTGCAGGTCTTGCCAAACAAAGCAGACGCTGTGAAGTCATTAGTACAGGGGTCCTGCCATATTCAGAAGATACTGTTGTTTGGCTCTGGTCCTCTCTGACCTCTGGTTCTTACAGTCTCTCTAGCCCCTCTTTTGTGACCCTTCCCTAGCCTTGTAGTGAGGGGATAGGGTATATATATGTCTCACTTGTGGCTGAGCACTCCACAATTGGACAGTTGTGAGTTTCTGAATTAAGCACCTTCTACTGAACAAATTAATCCAGGAACCTAGAAAGAGGTTCATGGAGTGGGGACAGGAAGAAATATCTCATTGTTGGGTTTTAAGAATTATTTTCATCAGCTCTCATTGTCCGCCACATTCAGAGAGTCCGGTTTTATCCCACGTTTTTTCAGTAGCAGTCCAGCTGGCCTTGGTGAGCTCCCAATAGATCGGCCCCACTGTCTCAGTGGTTGGGTGCACCCCTCATGGTCCTGACTTCCTTGTTCATGTTCTCTCTCCTTTTGCTCCTCATTATAACCTTGGGAGCTCAGTCCGGTGCTCCAGTGTGGGTCTCTGTCTCTATCTCCATCCATCGCTAGATGAAGATTCTATGGAGAGCTGATGAGAGGCCAAGGAGAATGGCACGAGAACTTTCATCTGGCGATGGATTGAGAGAGAGACAGAGACCCAATTTGGAGCAACGGTCTGAGCTCTTAAGGTCCAAATGAGGAGCAGAAGGAGGGAGAACGTGAGCAAGGAAATCAGGACCACGAGGCGTGCACCCACCCACTGTGACAGTGGAACTGATCTATTGGGAGCTCTCCAAGGCCAGCTGGACTGGGACCGAATAAGCATGGGTTGAACCTGGACTCTCTGAACATGGCGGACAATGAAGGCTGATGAGAAACCAAGGACAATGGCACTAGGTTTCGATCCTAATACATGAACTGGCTTTGTGGGAGCTTAGCCTGTTTGGATGCTCACCTTCCTGGACCTAGATAGAAGTGGGAGGACCTTGGTCTTCCTGTAGGGCAGGGAATTTGGACTGCTCTTCAGTATCGAGAGGGAGGGGGAATGGACTGGGGGGAGGAGAAGAGGAGTGGGGATAGGGGGAGGGGAGCGGGGGGAGTGGGCAATATGTGGGAGGAGGGGGAGGGAAATGGGAAACGGGGAGCAGTTGAAAATTTTAATTAAAAAAGAATAAAAAAAAGCCAAAAAAAAGAATTATTTTCATATTTCAGTACATTTTTCTTGTGAGATACATCTTTCCAGATCCTTATTTTAAAACTCTCATTTTTTTAGAGACAATAAATTCATACAGAGGTTTTGTAGTATTTGGACTATAATTTCTGAACAGAAAAACATTTGCTTTGTGGAGGTTAATATCGAGTAATAATACCATAATCCCTAGCAAACCAGGAAAGTCTGTGTAGTTCAACCCACACAAGCACAAAGTGTAGAAGAAAGGTCTGGGAAGGAGAGCAATGGGAACATATATATTTAGACTGAGTAGTCTGAAATGCTATGAAAATGTATTTCAAACTAATAAAATTTCAGGATTAAAGCTGTGGAAAAAGCTAAAAGTCAAGAAGGAACTTGGCCCCAATTTATTGGAAAACTGAGGAAAGAGGCTCGTGTTCAGAATCTACTAATCTGGAGCCAGCCCACGTGAAACCCTGAGACCAAGAAAAGAACTAGTGACTGTATTCTGATTTGGGTGTCAAATGATTAGAAACTTGGAATTGGGGATGTTCCAATGGACTTTGGGTAAAAGAACACTCTGGTACTGTATGGAAAGCTGGCAGTTTAAGAGAGCCAAGAGTGGAACTGGGAGGACTTAGTAAGAGATGATTGCTGGATTCTGGATAAGAGAAGCTCATGTTAACGAGGCAAGAATAGTAGGAAAAGGCACCAGGCAGAATGACGAGCGTCATAAAGTTTGTATTGCGAGAGTTGGTGATGGACCCGATATACCTGTGAAGAAGAGAAGGCTCAGATGGCTTTCAAGACTGTGATTTAAGATGTTTATTCTACATGCTCTTTATTGAAATAGGGAAAGATGAGGAGTAAAAGGTTTCAAAGGAAAACTGAAGTTACAAGTTCACAGGGGCTGTTTGATACTTACTACCTTCCTAAGAAGAAAGGAAACTGCATGGTCAGAACATGACATGTAGAGTGTGTAAAACAATCCAGATTAAAGGTTGATTTGAAGGACTCTTTTAAAACAGTCTTATAGCTGGGCATCATGGTACATGTCTGTAAGCCATAGCCATTTGGGAAGAAGAGGCAGGAGAGTCAGAAGTTCAAGACCATTCTCAGCTACATAAAGAGCTTGAGGCCAGCCTAAGGTACATGAGACCCTGTTTCAAATAAGCAACAACATAAACTACAGTCTTGCAGGGATAGAATTGCCTTGACTGACAGTGTTCAAAGGACAAGAAAATAAGAGGAGACATCTCTTGAGTTTAATTAGGCAAGACTGTTGGTGGTTTTTAAACCACTCTTTTCCGATATGTGAGTTTCTATTGCCTTAATCATAAACTGTTTACTTAATTATGAAAATGTTTGAATATTTAAATCTGTTTTATAAGTGCCATGAGCATAAAAATAATGATTATTGATTATATATTAAAGACAGTTCCGACTATCTACTATGCTAAGTTTTTCACATATGTTAGTTTAAGCCCTCATCGCGTTTTTACTTTGAGATGGCAAATATTCACTATATATAATAGATTTTTAAAGATATTTTCATACAGGTATCTCATGAACATTGGTTATATTCACCCACCCACAAACCCTCCATCTCATCCTCCCTTTGTCCCCTTTATTATTCAAGTTTCTCTTCTATTTTCATTATGAGAATCATATCATATCTATATTTTATTTTCATTATATATATCATATTATATTATCTGTACAAATCTAGGGTACACATATTAGTGAAAACGTGTCTTTTTCTAAATCTGGTCACCAGATTATTTCACTTAGCATGATATCTAGTTACATGCATTCTTGTGTATATGATTTAATTTCATTCTACTTTATGTCTGAATAAAATCCCATTATGTACACAGATGAAATTTCTTTGTTCATCCACTCATTCTTGGATCCATAAGCCATCTCTCTATGTCACCTCTTATAAATAGATAGACAGGTGTGCAAATACCTCTGTGATCCACTAACTTGAGTCCTTTTGGTATGTAGCTGGCAGTTTATACCAAAATATGGGTTCTATAATAGATTGATTTTGGTTTCTTGGGGGATCTGCACACTGATTTCCATAGGGATTGGACTAATTTACATTCCATCAGCTATATTCAAAATTCTCTTTGCTGCTGTAGCATTTGCAATAATCCAGAATGGTGCTGTCCTTAATCACAGATAGAAAATCTGGACACACTCAAAGCAGCACAGCCACTAGGGAGCCACAGTTCACATATGAACTACAATTCTGGGATCCCATTTCCTTGAGATAAGCTATTTATTTACTTCTAATACACAAGATGTTTTAACCCTATGTCGTTCCAGGTAAATTGAAAGTACAGGATATGGATTTCAGAGCTTTGTGGCTCACAGATGACAAATGATCTGACAACTGCCATTGCCACAGATGAAAAGACTTTTCTCATAATGGTATTATTCATTCATACTCAACTGGGCCAAACCTGTGAGAGATCAGAAAACGAGCATCCTTTGGTTGCCCATGGAGAAAGGGAGTGACTAATAGAGCAAATAAATGAGATGGATATAGCCCACTTTAGTCAGAGTATGAGGCAATTTATATACTCTGAGAATTAAGAAGGATCATGTGAATATACAGTCATAAGGATAAGCTACACACAGCAAAAACATGGTTTTCCATAGATACATAAATGAATAATAACAACAAGCAATAATGAGTAATCCGAAGTAAACTCACTCCTATCTGCTACACCTGGGAGGAGCACAAAAACACATTCCAAGAACAATTCCATGTTTTGAAGAAACTGAGGTCACAAGACTCTTGTCTTGTTTTCTCAGAGTTTTCTCATAAGCACTCAGAATTCTCTTCGCATGACCCCATTCTTGGACAACGTTCCGACAAATGGTGATTAAATTAGTGAGATTTTATTGCACCTTTACTTGACTGAAAACTCAAATGTGTATGCATCTCAGGGCTGCAGAGACAGTCTTCTGAACTTCAGAATCTAATAAGGCACACATTGTCTGTTTACAAAGCTTTAATGTCGTCATGCGACTTATAAGTGAAGTTTCTCTTGCCAAGAGAAAAAACAAGGAAAGAGAGAAGAAAGGCTACAAGTACTTGATGAAATTTTTCATAGAAATCCCTTCCCTATAATGACGAAACAAATTCACTTTTAACTAAATATAACACAATGTTTCCTAAGGAAGAATTAAAAGTAAATATTCCTCAGGATTGAACTCATCAGGATCTTTGTGCTGTGGTTGTCCTAATTAGCAGCTGATGAATGGATAATAATTGTTTATTTGAACATTGAATAGAAAGAATATGCTTACTGCTATGAAATTTCAGTTGCAAACAGCATCATCTTTAAGCTCTGTATAATATATATGTAAATATAATAAATATCTCTCTAGCCTTAATTTGTTAAAAATCAGTAGGTAAACTTTTGTGAGATGCCTCGAAACCACTCAAGCAACAACAGATCAGGATAAAGTCTTTAGGGATAAAATCTGTGCATTCTGAGTCACTTACGTATTGGCTATGGTGTAGGCACAGCCTTCAGTGCCAGCCATAGATGAAGTCCACATTCATCATGGCAGCCAAAGTCAAGAGACAAAGCTGGCTGGATTTTGGCACCTAGTGTATAATTCCTGCTCTTTCTTCGGCTCTGGGGATCCCTTCAGTGTGGGAGGGACAAGTTTCACGTGAAGTAGTGCTTTTCCTCCACACTCAGTTGAGATATATTCGCATTTAATTTCTCTGCTAAGCTCATATTTTGGTCACCGTGACAAGCGTGCCACCTGTGTTCACTGCCAGCGTAGCAAAGGGGATTTTGTTTGGCTGGGTTCATAATAACATATTCAAAAGCCCACATTACAAACACCATGTGATTCAACCATTCCACTTCTTCCCAATCCTATTTTCTGAGAAGTGTACTTTGGCAGAAACGTTATGAACAAGGAGATCTGTGTTCGTGGTGACCTGCTCTGAATGGACCCCATTCTTACAGAAAGTCTTTTATTATACCAAAGGAAAAGAAAAAAGCCCAAGATGTTAGGGAGAGTAATTCATAGGGAAAGATGTGCTGACAGGCTTGAATGAATAGCTTTCCTCCTCTAGAGCCTGACTCTACTTGGCCCCCAAGCTCAGGGAACTTACTCACTCACCAGAATCCCAGAACGGCAGTCACATCCAACCAAGTCCTGGAAATGATTAGGGAAGAGACCTCCTTCCTGAAAAAAGCAGCCTTTCAACTGGCTACATGTGGTATTTTTTTAACTAGGAGGATAGAATGAGATGCAGTTTTCAAACTTCAGGTTTTAATAAGTCCCCAATTTCTCTATCTACAATGGCCTATTGTGTTTGGGATATGATGAGCTCAACGGAGCCACCACATTGGAACACTTACAAGCATCCTACAAAGGGCACCCTAAAAGCACAGACCCAGAATAAGCTGAGATCAGACCTTTCAAAATGTTGTTTATCTTGACAACAAAGAAGAAGAATGGAGACACAAATAGAATTAGGATTATTTCCTTGCTATATAAGATCATACAAAGTTGAGCATTAGCTAGGACAAAGAGTGTTGAATGCAAGTTCTCAAAAGTTGATAGATCCAGATGATACTTAACAAAGTATTGGGGTGATTTTAGCCTTAATTTTAGAAAGACAAACAGGTGTTTTGATGAATGGATTTAGCTGTTTTTCATTTTCATCTTATTTATTTCATTATTTATTTATTTTTTGGATTATAACATAGTTATACCATTTTCTTTTCTCATTCCTCCCCCTCAACCTTCCCATGTAGCACCCCACTCTTGCTCTCTGTCAAATTCTATTTCATTAATTCTTCTTACATAGGCATATTTCTAAAAGAATGTGATCAAAATATTTGTAATTTTTTCTAAATAAAATTTTAATGGAAAAATTCCAGAGATGTGGAGCCCAGTCTCATGTGGTACATCTACAACCCAATTCCTGCACCTAAGGCTCAGAGATCATAGTGGAAGAGGGGGAAGAAAGAATATAAGAGTCAGAGAAATGGAGTTTACTGCAAGCTATGTCTCCTAGAAATGTCAGGAGCTACATTTGTGAAGTCTCACTAATATGATTGTCTAAACATGACCTGAACAAAAATTATACCAGTAGAGATGCTTACATGGGCAGGGGAAAGATCATGAGTCCTCAATCCTAGACAATGAACTACAGAGAACTAAGGAATGCTGAGAACAGGAGAGATAGTCTAGCCTAGGGAAGAACACACCAATTGTTGATCCAATAACAAACGGTAAACCCAGCCAGGCAGTGGTGGCACACGCCTTTAATCCCAGCACTCCAAAGACAGAGGCAGGTGGATCTCTCAAACTCAAGTCTGAGGCCAGCCTGGTCTACAGAGCAGGTTCCAGGACAGGCTCCAAAGCTACACAGAGAAACCCTGTTTCAGGGGAGGGAAGCTAAGCCCTGAAAACACACGTACAAGTAACGTTTGTTTTGATCTATATAAAATTTAAGTTATAAATCTGAATGTTTTATGGTAGCCAAATTTCATCTCTCCTATTCTTCACAGGCCCCACTTGCTTTTGTCTTTTGTGTTGGGTCCAGCACTACCGTGCTTGTATGCATGGTGAATCAGCACCGTTCTTGACACAGAGGGCGTTCTTAACAAATATACGTATTCAAACTCCCTCCTTACCTGTGGCTCACCTTTCATTGCAATGCAGAAGGAAACTGCAGATAAGACATATAAGTGAAGAGCATGGCAGACAATAAATATGCTGAGGAAGAAAAGCAAGAGAGACAGATTGGAACTTAAGACAGAGTTAAGGAAAGGCTTATTGACCTACTGAACATATTGGCCTGAAAGAAAAGAGACACACTATAAATATATATGGGGAGAATATGTTCCCAAAAAGAGGGGACATCAAGTATGAGGCCTAAAGAAGAAGGCATTTGGACTATCCAGAAAAGACAGAAGCAATAGGAAAAGTTGCTTGTTTTTACTCCAGTACTTCGGAGGGTGCCATGTCATACATGACAATCTAAGTCCTTGCTTCCCATCCTGACCTGGAGATAATATGTTAATATACTTTCCCCACTCATTCCCATTTTCCCACCTGGTCCTCAGCTAACCAATAGTAGACTGTCTGCATAGCTGGTGGTGCTGCTGCTGTACCGCTACTAACATCACGGACTCCCCTATTGCTAATTAAAGCCTGTTAGTTTCTACAGTGAAAATTTGTTTTCACCAGCTGGAGCTCTTGCACTTTCAGGAGAAACTGACATGCATTTGTAAGGACTAAGTGAACAGAGTGAGGTGGGGACCTGTGCCTGTTTCCTCAGTTAGACCATGGGGAAAGATCCAACAAGATCTGTCTTCATGTGCTGATTGTAATTACTGTAATCATCACCAAGAATGTCTTATTTCAAAATATCACACCATGTAAATTGAGTGGCAATTGGCTAATTTAATGGGCCATTAATTCAGCAACAGCAAGTTCATAATGCTGTGTCACTAACCTGTTATTTTTTAGCTACCGGCAAAGGGGATAGGATGAAACTGTTTATCACTCATTATAAAAGTATGCCACTACTTTGAACTGAAGTGGTCATATTTTCATTTTATTAAAAAAAAGTTTCCATACAATATATTCTAATCATGGTTTCCCCTCCCTCATCTCCTCCCAAATTCTCCCCAACTTCCCATCCCTCTAACTCCATACCTTCTTTCTCTCTCTCTTTAGAAAATAAACAGGCACAAGAATTTCAGATATATACACACACACACAATACAACATATGTAAATGCAAAGTTGGAAACCATAATATACAAACAAAAGATTGGCAGGTTAAAAAGAAATGCCCAAACAATGAAATATGAGACAGAAAATCTACAAAAATACAATTGAGTTCATTTTATGTTGGCTATCAATTATTGCTGGGTGTGGGGCTTACCCTTAAGTGTGGTTTCTATGCTCAGTGAAATTTCACTGGAAAAAAAAACTGCTTTTTTTTTTCCCCTTTGAAGATAACACTCAATTTGAGACAGCTTTTTGGTTAGGGTTGAGATATTATGTCCTGTCCCCCCAGTTAGTGCTGGCTTTGTGAAGACCCTGTGCACACTGCCACAGGCTTTATGAGCTCATATATGTAACTGTTCTATTGTGCAGAAGATATGGAGGATTTTTGCTCACAGATAAGCACTAGCGGGAACCAGGAATGTTAAATGCATAGTGCTGTCTGTGCAAAGGGAGGGATGCAGAACCTTTTATCTGCAGAGAAGCCTGGGAACAGATGTGGTTAATGGCCTGGTGTCCTGTGCCCTATCTGTGTGGCTGAGTTCACACTGGATCCTCTGCCAGACATATTTCCTAAGCTTGTCAAGTGCAGAGCCTATCTTCATGGAATGTATCACATATAGTTAATCTATAAAACCCATCTTTATGGAAGATGTTGCATATACTACACAAAATCTCCATTGTAGTCATGTGTTAAGCTTTAATATGTGCACATGACTGACTTAATGATCACACAGAATATCTTCACTGAATTGTGCTCTGTTCAAATATGTCAAGGTGGTTTGAATAGGAATGGCCCTCAGAGAAGCATGTGTTTGAATGCTTGGCCCATAAGGAGTGGCACATTAGGAGGTGTGGCCTTGTAGTAGGTGTGGCCTTCTTAGAGGAAGTATGTCACTGTGGGGGTGGGCTTTGAGGTCTCAGGTACTCAAGCTAGGCTTAGTGGCATTCACTTCTGCTGCCTGCAGATAGAGGTGTAAAACTCTCAGCTCCTTCTCCAACACCGTGTCAGCCTGCATTCTGTCATGCTTTCTGCCATGACGACAATAGACTAAATCTCTGCAACTGTAAGCCAGTCCCAATTAAATGTTTTCCTTTATTAAAGTTGCAGTGGCCTTGGTGTCTCTTCACAACAATTAAAACACCAACTAAGACACATGCCTAAAATAGACCACTTAAAGTCAGACTCCTGAGCTTGAGCCAGCACCAGCTACTCCAATATCTTGAATGGAACTACCTTTTTGCCTCACACATATCATTTCCCTGCTGGCCATGATGACTGCAGAGACCCCTGCATTGTTGTCTCTGGAAGGTACTGTTTCCTTAGTATTATCTGTTGTAGAATATGATTTTAAGATGTGTTACATTTGCTTATGCTGTAGAACGTTTGTTTGATGATGCAGAGATGTGCTGCATTCTTTTGTGGTGCATTTGTTTAACCATGTAAAGCTGTGTTACTTTGCCTGTCTAAAACACTTGATTGGCCTAATGAAGAACTGAATGGCCAATATCAAAGCAGAAGAAAGGATAGATGGGGCTGGCAGTCAGGAGAATAAATAGAAGGAGAAATCTAGGAAGAAGAGATTGAAGAATGAGAAGAGTGGCCAGGAACCCAGCCACACAGCCAGACACAGAATAAGAAGAAAAGATATCTAGAAATAAAGATAAAAGCACCAAGACAAAAAAGTAGATGTAATAGTTTAAGAAAAGCTAACTAGAAAAGGTAGATGAAATAATTTAAGAAAAGCTGACTAGAAACAAGCCAAGCTAAGGCCAGTCATTCATAAGAAAGAATAAGATTCCATGTGATTTATTTGGGAGCTGGGTAGCAGGCCCCCAAAAGAGTAAAAGAGAAAAAAATCAAATACCATGGTATTGTTTCGTGGACCTTGAACTGAAACCATATAGATACTCACTGTCCAAGAATGGCTATGCATATGTGGGGTTGATCCTTCAACTGGGGACCTTTAGGACCTGTGCCAGAGTTTGTAGGTGCAGAAGTTATAACCATGGATAATAGCTATGCTGGTGGTAGTTTTTAAAATGAAATAAGATAGTGGCAAAGTCCCTCATGGTCTCAAGATAATCTTTCTATCGATCTACCATTTTGATTGTCCTATCTCTGGCTTCTATAGCCATGATCATTGTTCTACTCTGTCCATTATGGACTTGAACTCGCAAAAACAGTGGCAGCATGTTCACGAGGGTCTGCCTGGGTCTAGAGCCGATGGTGTCCTAACACTGAGACAGGGACGTCTCCAATCCCTAATCAAGAATCTATCTCCAATTGACAGAACTTGGAAATGAAAGCCTGGTTTACTCCAGTGGAATATCACTGTGTGCACAAACCACAGGTCTCATACCCAGCAGTAGACAAAATAAATTCAATGGCATTTCTGGAGATGTTCTGTCTAATAGTGCTTTTTCTAGGCATTTTTACCTCACTGGTCTTTTGTTTGTATATTATGGTATCTAATTTGTGGTTTGGAGGTTTTCTGTGTGTACCTCTGCATGTCTATGTGCTTCTCATGTTTTCATTGTTGTATTCTCTGCTTGTTTGTTTTGTTCTATTCTGGTTTGGTTTTTTTTTTTTTTTTGCCTCTTTGTTTTCTAAGAAAAGAGAGAAAATGGGCATAGGAGTTAGATGGGAGGGGATCTGGGAGAAGATGAGGAAAGGGAAGCCATGACTAGAATACACTGTATGAGAAAAACATTTTCAATAAAAAAAAAAGTACAGGGTTCTTAGCATCATTATTAGAGTGATTAAAAAGTGAAGACAAATCCTAAAGGTCCAGGATTAACTGAGAAGAGAACCTAACTAAAGCCAGCTCAGAGGCAGAGTCATGGTCCCTTGTCTGTCCTCACATCATCCATACAAGCAACTATCAGTAACAAGAGGAGAGTCTCCCTCTTCATAGCTTCCCAGTCATGATTTTATAATTTTTCATTTATGTAATTGAGATAAAGTGTTGATTATATTAGTAGTTTATATACATATATTGGGATAAAAATGTTTAGACATTACATTAGCTGTTATTGATATAGAAAACCTAGCTTAATTGCCACTTAGAATTTGTTTAAAGATACAAATTGCTAAAATTCAAATAAGTTAAAATGATAAATCATATATTTTATGAATAACTAGCAATTACAATCAGCTGTGCCAGTGAACTCTTATAATACCAAATGCCAGGAAGTATATTATTCCCGCCCTCAATTTAAAATGAATTGCAAGTCCAAAAGCATCTCGATAGAAGAAGAAGAAGAAGAAGAAGAAGAAGAAGAAGAAGAAGAAGAAGAAGAAGAAGAAGAAGAAGAAGAAGAAGAAGAAGAGAAGAAGAAGAAGAAGAAGAAGAAGAAGAAGAAGAAGAAGAAGAAGAAGAAGAAGAAGAAGAAGAAGAAGAGGAGGAGGAGGAGGAGGAGGAGGAGGAGGAGGAGGAGGAGGAGGAGGAGGAGGAGAAGAAGAAGAAGAAGAAGAAGAAGAAGAAGAAGAAGAAGAAGAAGAAGAAGAAGAAGAAGAAGAAAAGAAGAAGAAGGTTCTAGATGCAATGCTAAAAATACTAGAGGTAGAAAAATGCAGAAGAAAGAAGTTCAGATAGTGGTATTACTGCATCCCAATCAACAGTTATGGCAGCTTGAATGAAGAGGGCAGCCACATCATAATGAAGATGGATCATATTGTGGAGATGTTATAAGCCAGGGTGTGCAAAAATATGTGGGGGCCATGAAGGGTATGGGAGAGGTTTCTAAACGTTTTAGAATGAGCTGGACATGTAGAGCTGTATTTGACCAAAGAGAAAACAGAGAATTTGAGATCTTTCTGATAGGTAAAGTGTAGTGTATCTGTTAGCTTCTCAGATGAAGAACTTGAGCAGACAGCTGGATGGGGAAGTTTGAAATTCAGAGAAATGGTTTAGCTAAAGACCAACATCGGAAGTTTCGCCAAAATGTACAAAAGAACATGGAGTTCTGAATCTGAATAAGATCATCTACAAAATGGGTGTTGATAAATAAGAATTGTGATGTTAGAACTCTCCTAGGGAGATAATGAAAGAACCACAGAGAACACTGAGCTCCTTGGAATGAACCCAAAGGAGTTGAAAATTTAGTTCACACAAAAACCCACCAGAGCTTGGAAGCAACCATGATGCTCTTCAGTGGGTGGGTGAATAGGTATGTAACTGCGGTACGCCTAGACAATAGAATATTATTCAGACCTGAAGAGAACTAAGCTACCCTTTTAAAAAAAGGAATGCATTGCAGAGTCAAAGAAATGGATCTCCAAAGTATATTTATTGTAAAGTTTATTCTTGATATCTTGGAATAGACAGCATTATGACAATAGTTAAAATACCAACAGCTGCTAAGAATTTACAATGTCCCATCCTCCAATACAGTTCCCCAGTTTTATCCCTATCCCTGTAGCAGACAGCCTGCTGGGGCTTCTCCTACCTATCTGTTCCATTCCCAGAGGACTACAAAGATCTTCTGCTATACCGTTCCTTCTCATCCCTTTGTCTCAGCCACCAATACCCAGAGGCATGCTATACCTGGAAAACCTCTGGCCATTCCAGCCTGAAAATCAGATAGGTGATCTTCACTCTCCTTTGTCTTTTCCAGTTCAAATTCCAGTTCCCCAGTTTCATCCCCAGCCTAGCAGCAGACAACCTGCAGTGGCCTGCCTTCCCTTTCTTCCTGTTTATTTAGAGGTCTACAGATCCTCGTGGCAGACTCAGATTCCCCAGTCGACCCTCTCAGTCTTCCCCCACCCCAACTCTTTCATGGCAGCCCCTGCTAGCTAAAAACACATTACACCTGGTGTATTCAATGGCCACACCTGGAGGGAGTTCTCACCAGGCAACCCAGGGCTACCACGTGGACCTAAGATCCAGAGAGGGCATGAGAAACCAAAGAATAGAACACTCACTCAATAACAAGACCAGATATCAACACCTGGAATTAAAATCATTACAAACCCAGATGCAGAGACACCAATACACATAAAAACACAGTCAGTAATAGTAAAGATAAATTGCATCTACTAAATCCCATCAACTCTACTACACCAAGCCCTAAAAAGGGCAGCATAGGCTAATAGGGAATTAAAGGTATGTGCCACCATGGCCTGTTTCATGGAACTTTCTTCAAAACCGACCATGCACTCAAATGCATAGCAAGTCTCAGCAGATACTAGAAAGTTGAAATTGCACCCGTCATCCTAATTGACCATCGTGCATTAAAGCTGGATATTAACAACAACAGAAACAACAGAAAGCTTACAAACACAGGGATTGAAAAATGGGTCAAGACATAAGAAGTTCAGAAAGAAATGGAAGACTTTCTAGACTTGAACAAAATGAATACACAACATACTGAAGCTTATGGGACACAATGGAGGAAGGCTGTTCTAAGAGGAAAGTTCATAGCACTAGGTACCTACAAAACTGGGGCGATCTCGTATTAGCAACTTAAGAAAACACCTGAAAACTTTGGAACCAAAAGGAAAATATCACACCTAAATGAGACGATGGGAAGAAATAGTAAGTTCAAACTCAGGACTAAAACAAATAATACAAAGACTTAATAAAACAAAAGGTTGATTCTTTGAGAAAATCAACAAGACTGACAAATTCTTATTAACTAAAAAAATGGAGAAAGAAGAACCAAAAAAGCAAAAGTAGAGTGAAAGAAAAAAGAAAATGTTAGTTTTCTTGATATATGCCACCTATAAAGTTAAATCAAGATCAGATAAGCAACTCAAACAGGCATATATCTGGTTGAAGCCAGACATAAGTCACCATAGATTGTGAGGTAATATGAGGTAGAGGTCTTAGCAAATTGGTCCCTGGAAGAGAGGACTACTGGTCCTGGTCCCTTTACTGATAGCTCTATTTATAGAAGATAAAAATCCTTGTAGCTATTTGTGAGCCATCTCAGAACAGGTAAAGGTAAGAGTTCCTGGATATAAGAGACAAAAGGACCTACAGTCATGACTGAAATGTGCCGTTTTCTGAGCAGAAGGAGCAAGAGGGGACAGAGCCTTTGGGATTGCTATGTATCAGTTTCCCCTAATTAAAGACACCCCATCCTGGCAGTGGATCAGGGAGGGCTGCTCTTTAGAACTTAGCACAGAAACCTGGCAAGGTTCCGAAAGTAAACGACTCACAGGTCACCAGAAGTTTCTGAAACTTACAAGATCCACAACTCTGCCCCATTCCTAAGATTACATGAGCAGTCAGAAATGTCGGGGAAAGGAGACTCTCCAGTCCCATCTATCTAGCTCCCTAAAAATCACCCAGGGAGTTCCAGGATTACAGCTGTAGTGGGTCCTCATTCATACTTCGGGGAGCTTTTCAGGGATGCAGCTGCTTTGGAGTCGATTTTCCTGCAAGGAATCCTCACCCACACAGCTGTAAGTAATCCCAGTAAACTCAGTGGTTGACCAAGTTGGAGATTGCTGGAATCCACATTTTAGGCTGTGACTGGTGCCTTATCTGGTGTAAATAAATATATATTCATATCTACCAGGGAAAGTCACACAACAAGGGTGTTCCCGCTTTGCCTCCAAATCTTGCCCAAGCAACGTTTTTAATGATTTAGCTACGTGAGAATTCAATAAATACTTACTCTGTGTTTACAATGTGCCTGGATCCTCCAAGTACTTTCGTATGTTAGTTTACAATCTAATTTTTTTTGTTCTCGTTATACAAATAAAGACACAGAAAATAAGTTATGAATTTAGAAAGATCATTAACCCGTCTCTTTGCAACTTTTTACACTCCTAAACTATTACATATTTCTACATTTGTATGTACAATTATGCATGTTAATATATGTATTTACTGCATATACATAGATAATGATAGTTTATCTTTATTATAAGTTTTATAATCACCACAAGAACACAAATTCAGTTGTGTCTTTGGGGGTGATTAGACAAAGGGTTATCTGGGAATGCGTAATACCTACCTTGAAGGGTGACACAATTCCATCAGCTGGGGTCATCCTTCTAAGGAATTAACATAACTCTAACCCAGTTAAGACAAAAGATAAAAAATTAAACCTCAGTAGTTAAGATAAAAAGTATAAAGTTTAAATGTGCTTAGTGATTTATTTATATGGTAGAAAAATACTAATATTCAGTATTTATGTAAGATGTTTGCCTAATCATTTTAGTTGACTGACAGATTACTTGTCCTGAAACATAAATTAAAGCCACTAATCCCCAAGGCTGACTAAAGGTTCTTGGAGTCCTGCAGCGGGAAACCCATTCTCTGTCAGACCCACCTCCACTTTGAGCTTCATCTACCTAGAAGGTGTCGTGTTCTAATTTTCCTTAAAAGAGCACACAGTGAGTCAACCGCGGAACCATCATCAGATTCCGTTTCGTTTTAAACATGGTCCATAAGGTGTACCACAACATTATGAGTGACTTTCTTACCTTCTTGTCCATCTGGTTAAAACTATTTTAAGTAATTCAAGAACAACCTGTGTAGATGAGTGACATTCGCCATGAGGGCAGAATGGTCACAAGGCGTCACAGACTTTGATATAAAATACCAACAAGCACAGCCAAACTTCCCCGGTGGAAACAGCAAAGGTGGAGAGAGAGTGTGAACAGCAAATATCCCTGCCCTCCACGCCTCTTGTGAGGACACGGAACTGCCAATGACGTGCTCAAACAAACACAGAACATCATTAAAACAACTGCCAAATATAACAGTACACTGTGCTCTCACTTGTCACATCCAGAAAATTCTATTCTATCTTACCCAACCTCCCATAGAGCTGCGGGCTCCTTCCCCCTCTTTCTCGCACTGCACTGAGCATTCTTTATTGTTGAACTTGGGTCTCTCTGCTTTGATACTAGCCTTATCACAGCCTTAGAAATCATTTAGGGCATTTTTAGAAACTGTTAGAGCAGTTATTCTCAACCTGTGGGTCACGACTCCTTTGGGAGTCAAATGCCCCTTTCATAAGGGTTACCTAAGACCATAAGAAAATGGATATTTACACTGCAATTCATAACAGTAGCAAACTTATGATTTTGATCTTAGACATTTTGATGAATGTAAGATGGAATCTCAGAGTTGTTTTGATTTGCATTTTCCTGATGGCTAAGGATGATGAGCATTTCTTTCTTTTTTCTTTTAAATAGTTATTTATAGTAACTCCAAAGATAAATTTATTGACAATAATTTTTTACTTATTCTGTGTGTCTTTTCCATCATGTATCTTATCCCATTAATTTCCTTGTCCCTTTGCATCTACCCTCTGCTCCTGCACCACTACAACGCCCAAAAATAAAACAAAATTAAACAGAGAAAAGGAATAACAAATGGAAAAATTTTTAAATTTTATCATGGAAGCTGCAGTATGACACTGAGTCGTGCAGTAAAACCCTTTGTTCATATATCTTTACTTGCAAGTGTTCATCGTAAAGAGTCATTGGTCTGGTCCAAAGCCTCTGGTAGCTACTACACTATTGATGCTGGGCCCTCACTAGGACTCTTCTTGGGTATCCTGTTGTTGCTCTGTGCTGTGGAAATCCTATAGCTGTGGTCTAGAGGTCAGATTCCTTCATGTACTCCCATAGATCACATATGGGACAGATGTTGGGGCAGGCCTGGTTCTGGGCTTGGGTAGCTGTACAGGTGATCTGCCTGACAGTTCTCCCCTGTTCTTATTACCAGGGTGAGATCTCTAGCATTGTCCCATCTAAGTCACCTTCTATAGCAATGAGCAAGGCATAGTACCAGTTCTGCTTTTATACCCTCAGCATCAGCTCCTGTATCCACACCTGTATCATTAGGGCCAGCTCTATTGTGTTGCCCTTGTGAGGCTCTATTGTGCAGCCCTGAGAAAGGGGAGGATAGGATGAATATGCTCAATACCAAATATAACCTTGGGGGTCGCGGGAGAGGGTAGAAAGGCAGAGGTGAGGAAGGGAGGGGATCAGAGAAAAATGTATAGCTCAAAATAACAATATAGAGAACTGCTTTTATATATATATATAAATGAAATGATGGCATGCAAGGGGAATTTTGGGGATAAGTTTATTCTTCACCATTAAATTAACTTCATGTTTTAAATTCCATTTCTTGGCACTCTTCTGTTAATACAACCAATTTTTCTTTTTACCTGGGCCTGAAATACACTGGATACTTAATAAACATTTGTAGAATGAATAGATCTTTGGGGGTGGGGTGTTGGACATAACAGTAGAGTGTATGTATCCTCTACCCACACTCAGTCAGGTAGACCTCAGTCGGTAACTATGAGGGATGTGAGGGATGTTGAAAGAGTGTCTCTGGTCGTATTCTCTATGGAAAAAAAAATAAGTTAATTTTGTCAAAGCTAGTAGTACTTGCCACACCCAAGTCTTTGAGCTTCCACCTTGAAAGCTCTATGTGAACATAATTTAATCTACCAGCCTTTTTCACTATATGGAAAAAGAGATCACGTGCTTCAAAAACGTCATCAGACAAACTGAAGTTCCCTGAGCCCTAATTTTCCCTAAGAAAAATTGTGTATAATTCAACCAAATCAAGAAACACACACACACTTCCTTGAAAAAGAAAGCCTAGTAAAAAAAAAAATCAACCATCAAGTTTGTACAGTACCTGGATCAAGATAGATAAAGATAACCATGGAACATGGTTCCAGAAATTGAAAATAAGTAAGTCACATAAAAGTCACTCAAATCACTGTATTGCTTCTTTGCAGGATGACCTACAACGTCTTTATGAGTAAGGTCTATTTGTTTTTCAAACGCGCTTAATAAACTTAGCAACCAGGGAGAGAATTATCCTGTTTTCCTGCATTGCCTCCAGATTACGTATCTAAGCAAGGACTGGAAAACTTTAAGCACAGAAAATAAGACAAAGAAAGGAATCATCCCATATAACAAGAGTTATTGTGTAGAAAGACTAATGAGTCAGGGGAAATGTTAATCCCAAGGATGGGATCATGAGGCAGTTAATACGAGTGTTGTCGTCCCTAGAGAGGTATTAGCCCTGCAGAAACTGCTGGGGGTAAGAGTCATGCATCATGCTTACTGTGGAATGGGAAACTGTGAGATTACCTTGCGGTGTGGGTCATGGTGGAACCCTCAAGGATGGCAGAGGTCAACAGTGTGAAAGAGAGTGGATGGGTGCACAGAGAGTATTGTTCCAAAACCAAGAGACATATCCTAACCCTGACACCTACTTGCCGTATAAAGCTGAGTGTATGCTCCAGCTCTCTAGTTTTCCACATGTGTTAAATATCCTGGAAGCCAATTGCCTGTTTGAACCCTTATGACTCTCAGGAAACATCTCAACTTAGCTCTCTCTAAATCTTGAGACAACTAACTAAAATGAATCAAGTGATTAGTTGGTGTGCTACCACCACAGGGAACATTATTTATTTAAAAAATATTGTTGATCAAAGGTATTATTAAGTATTCAATTTGCTTTAACAGAAGACAAAATGTAACAGATATTAATTTTATGAAATATTATAAATTTAAGAAAATGATCTGGAAGAATTTGTTGTTTATCCTAATAGGATGAATAACAGGAAATACAAAGATGTTCAGAAAAATAAAAAAAGAAAAAAAAGATTTGAGTTTTATTCAGCAAGTAACCTATCACATCAACTACCCATGTAGCCTAATCACATTCTCTTACTATCTCTGATGTCATTTCTTCATGCTTAACCTGGTGAAGGGATACAGCAGAAAATAAGGGTTCAGCATGGTATCAGGTGTGTACCCTATACAGTAACACTCTTGTGCTTCAGTCTGGCTCAGGGGTTAAAAGTGCTCACTGCTCCCTCAGAAAATGGAAGTTCAGATTCGTACCCATATTCAGCCTCTCATGAATGCCGATAACTCCAACTCCTAGGGATGAAATTCTTCCCTTCTGATATCTGTGGGCTTCTGCACATACACACATGCATACATGCATACAATTCATACATAAACAAAATAAAATCCTTCTTAAAAAGGAAAGGTCAGCATGCAGATCTACTACTAAATTTGTATCTCTTTCTAAATAATTGTCAACAATCAAAGGACAGGTAGGAAAAGCTGGGAGCTTCTGTGCTATTCCTGTGCGCAGTGTTTGCCTTGCTCTTGATTTAATACTATGCCCATGTAATGTCAAGATTCGTTATCTGGTAAAGACTAGAAATCCCTAGAGACATCTTTCATTTGAGGGGTGTGTGTGTGTGTTGTGTGCTATGCAATTGTGGGAAAGGGTCCTTTGTGAAATCTAAAGCAAAATGATATAAGGCATAAATATTTGCATCACATTTAAATTTTGTGGAAAACCTTTGATAAACCTGAGCCTTGAGGATAAAAGTTCAGGGTCCAGAAGACATGGTCATTGCTAAAATCACCTCCACTTAATGCCAAGAAACATCTCGGCAGCAGTAAAGGCCATTCCTTTGAGAAATGAGTCAATCTTTTCATGACTCACAGAAGTAAAAGAAAAAAAGAAATTTCAGGAGCATGGTAGAATACACAGGCTCTGTAATAATTTCTTAAGACACCCAAGTCATCATTCACATGGCAAGATTCTTGACTCCTTAAATGATAAATAAAAGCACTGTGTGCAGAGTTGTTTATATAAAACTACTACAACTTTCTCCTAATTATTTTAAGGAAATATAGTTTTCTTATCTAATCATCAAAGAAAGCCTTCTCTTTTCTCTTAACTATGAAGGTCTTGGGTGGTCTAACTGACAATATCAAAACATTTCAAGAAATTAAAAACTGCACATTTTAGAGCAGCTTTCAATGAAGGAAATCCTTTTCCTACTAAGTTTTCACAGTTCTCCTTTCTGAGGCATATTTGGTAGAAACGGAATCATATCTTTGGGTATTATATTCATCATTTGCTCTGCCTTGATCTCAGCTACAAATATACTAAATGTATTCAATACGTAAAAAGAAGGAAAAGGTAGATGGAGAATAATTAACCCTACTGTGAGGTTTACTGGGGTTCTCATTGGGCTAATGAAATAGACCAACCTAGAATATTAAGATTTTAGTTGGAGTTTTGTTTGGGACAGGACATAAATCATATATTATGAAAAGATTAAAGATCAAATGAACAAGAAGAATATTAATACAAGAAATTCTTAAGACTGTGAGCAACCATTGTTTCTGCACCCGTGCAAAGGCTTTGCAGGTATTGGAAGCCTTTACTTCTATCAGCATATGTAAATTCCTGGGTGCTCATCCAGCTTTCTTTCCATAATGGCTGTGCCACCTTGAGCCACTCTAATCCTCTAATCTTTAGACTGAAAGTTAAGAAAATATCCTCCTAAGTCTGTGATAGTGGGTTTTTTTTTTAATTTTTTCCTTGAAAATCAGCATGGAGACCATTGTCCTTGTCCCACAGTGCTCACAGAAAAGAAGAAACTTCATTTTATAGGAAGCTATTGGCAACTGATGGCTGCTGAGGAAAGAAGAGTCCAATTTTTTTCGGGGATGTGGTCCCCAGAAGGCCACCCATACTCCAGTCGGTGGGCCTACACCCACTCATGTCCAGGCATACTAAGTGTATTCAGGAGGTTTTAACAAAAAGAGCACCTGGAATTTATAGGTAAAGTGGCCTAAGGGGAGATATGAAAGAAGATGTTATAGAGGGGTGGATCTGAACTAAACACATTATATATTTATATATCAAATTCTTGATCAAAAAAAACAAAAAATGATAAAGACAACTCTCTGAATCCATTGTATTACCTTCTACATAAAAAATTTGCTAAAAGAAATCGAAAGTGATGAATATATAGATCTGTGTAACTGTAGTCAAGATTTTATTGTGCACATTTGTATCAAGGCTTGTTGTGACACCTCAAATATGCATAATAAAATAAGCAAAAACAGGCAAATGAAATGCACTGAACTCACCAGCTCTTTGCTGTCTCTTTACTCTATAAAACCACATTGCATTTATATCTTGGTTTGCATACATTCAAACTCTATCTTCTTTAGCAGACTTTTAAAATGGTATCAGTGTGTTCTACATCAGATTAGAAGTGTGACTATCATCCACCTTAGACTTTCTCCATAGAATTAGAGGTAATAAAGGTTTTTGTGGCTTAACCTCTTAGCAAGAGTCTCATGAACTTTCTTCATGTTTTCCTGTTATGCTACCAGGAACTGCCAAATTCCCAATCTATTGTTAATAGTCCATAGTCTTTTCATCTCATTTTCTCATCTAATAGCCATGCCCTACTATTAAGATGACCTGCCTTTAGTTACTCCCTGATGAATAAACATCACCACCAAAGTACACCATACACAATTTAACTTTGAACTGTTACACTCCCTACATGGTTTCTGAGAATAATGATGACATGGCAGATTGCTATTTTGGTAGGTCTCCATTAGCTGTTTTCTCGGCTGGATTAAAATTCAAGAATCAGTTACACATATTTATCACAGAGACTATGATTTATGGTGCCTGAGATAAACATGGCATTTTATTTCACTGGGGCAAATTTTAATTTTTTAGGATCATTTGTGACACACACACAAAATGATATGTATTCTATAACATGAAAGGCTTTTTTTAATGACTCTATCAATGCAGGAGTAAAATATTCAAATATATTATAATGTTACCCGAAATGTTTTCTTTTCAGGCATGAAAAATGAAATAAATAGGTACACAGCTTTGCAGCCATCCCATTGTGACATATCTGGTGGAGGTGGTATTAAAAATCTGTTTAAACAATTGGTTCTGTACATTGTCATCAAATAAGAGCAAATGCTAATCGTTCCATTGTACACAGCCTATCTTTCTGTGAGAATGTATTTTAGATAAGCCTATGTTCGCCTCTATGAGAAAATGCTGAAATGTATATAAGTTTCCCAGTGTGGCAGGCTGTGGCCTTCCTTCATAGGTTAAACAACCCCCAGGCTGATAGAGCCATCATTTCCTATATCTGTTCAGCCCAGTGTTACCTCCACCAACTACAGCCAGCAGTGAGGAGTTCACTGTGAAAGAAAGCAAGAGGCCTGATGCATCTGCTGACTGTCTCAGGGAGATAAAACAGTCCCAGACTCTTCAGATGGGTTCACTTCTTTTTCATTTACTTTATGAACCATACTGGTGTCTTCCATAAATAGACAAGAGTTTACATTCTTGAAAATGGTCCATTGAGATTCCTGGAAGCTTCTTTTGTAGTTATTATTATTATCATTATCAGTAGTAGTAGTAAAAGTAGTAGTAGTAGTTTTTTAAGACAGGGTTTTTGTAGCTTTTGGAGCCTGGTCTCCAACTCACAGAGATCTGCCTGTCTCTTATAGTGTGTTTTAAAACGGGTTACTCTTCATCACGAAGTGTATAGGTTAACATGCAACTGTCCTGGCAGGATACTCCCAGATAGACATAAGAACTGAGAGAGATAACTACTTCTTGGTTCTAGTTAAATAGTGGAAACCACTATCATCCCTGTAGCCATCCAATGAGATCATCATTGTGGGGTTCCTCATGGTATAACAGGAAAGAGAACATCTCAGCATCCTGTAACATGTTCTCAAAATGAAATCAAAATATGTTCAAGAAAGACAAGTAGCTTATCTGTCTTTGCTTGGTTGGATTTAATTTGTATGCATTATTATATGAGAGGACCTGGTGTTTGGGGGCACAAGTGCCACAACGTGTGTGTGCAAGTCACAGGAAAACTTGCTGGAGTGAGCTACTTCCTTCCACTTTCACATGGGTCCTATACCAAACTCAGGTCATCAGAATGTACAGTAAGTCCCTTTTTCCACTGAAGCATCTGATTGGCACTTGTCTGCCTTTTGCATAACAGATTGATAATGTTTATGTAAAAGTATAAGTCACAAAGATATTAAACAATAGGTTATTGATGACAATGTTGATGTGAAAGAAACCCTCAATGAAAAGATTTTGAAGATTTTTACCATAAAGAAATATGTTTTAGAAGTTACATCTGTTTAGCTTAGTTCATACATCAATATATACATCCACTGAACGACAGTCCATTGATGTTTATACGATAGAGCACTATTTTTAAAATGAATTTAAACAAAATAGGAACAAATTAAAAGGGTTTTTAAAAACAGTCCTTTGTTTTGCTTGTTGTTCATCAACCACTATACTCCATGAAAACAGTGTTTGAGGAAAGTGGTTAAAAACATCTGTGTTCAGGGTAGATCATTTGTGTTAAGCGGAACTAAACCAAGAAGATGATCTTTTAGTGAGCAACCATGTAAAGTCAGGATTGCCACGTGATTTCTCATTTTTCTTCCCGCAAAACTACAAAAGGACGAACTCTTGATGAAAATTTGAGCCTCGATCTTGGATATTTCTTGGTTCAAATTACTTACTTCCATTCAATAATATTTCAGAACTTACTTATCATTTTAAAACCCAAAACACTGAAACATGAAAAGTTTTGTAATGACTCGGGATCGCAATCTATCTTGAACTGATAGGAGCCTATTCATGTCGCCGAGTTTTCCATTCTCTGGGAAATGCTGAGCTGAGCTATGAAAGTGTTTGATTTTTAAGGCACCCCAGACTCTACTGTAATTGTTATATGAAATAAATGCTTGATTCATAGCATCCTCATAAAATCTGGAGAAAAACATCTGAATTCACAAACGTAATTACACTCAGAGTGCAAAGCAAGAGGTTGTAGGGTAGAGAAGCATTTCAACCATGCCTACACCAGCACTGTTAAATACACTCCAAAAGTGTTAACTTGTCCCTTATCGCTGCGTATTTTCAGATGTGACAACTGAGTCATAAAAAGAGCAACTGCCTTGCTCAGAGCAACAGTCATCAATGAATCTCATTTTCCTAAAAGAGTCAAGCCCTGCCTGAACACAGCTCCAAACACTGCACTGCTTCATAAGAATTCACGTGGCATGTTTAAACGCTCTGTGATTCTTTTATCCATAAAAAGATATTAATAACAACCACCTTTCAAGGGAAACTTAATAGCAACCCTCAACGACTGTTGCAGAGGAGATTCCACTTTGAATATTCCTTGGCTTTGATATATTTTATTAGCCGTGCCTGAGACTGCAGGAGGGAAGGTAGCTGACTGAAAGAGGATCCTGCATGGGCCAGTTACTCCTTTTAATCTGGGGCATTCCCACTCTTCTGTGTAATTTAGAAACCAATATAAAAATGGTGCTATGCCCAGAGGCATGTTACAAATTACCTAAAAGCACATTACAGTGATCCATTTAAAATTTAAATGAAACAACGTATAATCTCCAATCAAAGCAGTTTAATATCAGGAGCTGTGAAGCTTGGAGCTCGTGTATAATGAAGGCATTGAGGGTCCTTTTACCAGCAGCTGCTCTCCCAGGAACCCTGTGATAAACTGCTAAAAATCAGGTATACAAACCAGCCTGCCCAAACTGGGGAACAGCTGGGCAAGCCACCCGAGGAGTAGAAAGGCAGTAAACTAAATAAGCTTCGTTTATTTTTACACCTCCCTGGGGCTCTGTATATTTTAGGGTTTAAATATACTTTACCATGCAGGTGCATTCGGTTCCCATCTTTGAATCTAATCTTTGAATCCACTGTGGTCTTCCCTTCATCCTTATTTGCATGCTGCCTTTACCTTCGGTCTGGTCTGCATTACCCTCCTGACCTTGGGCTAATTGTCTTCAGTTAAGCCTAAGGATTTCCTCTCCCTTGACCAAAGTCAGGCTACCACACAAGAATAATAAAACACTGAATGGTCTGTGCTGTCATAGCTGGAGTGCACGCCCCGCCCCCATGCCAGTCTCTGGAAAAGGTCCACACTTTGCCGAGACCATTCCAATGGGCTAGTCGACAGCAGTCACTTTGCAGTCTGTCAGCTTCAGAGACGGGCTGGCTGCATCAAGGGGTATTTACTCTGGGACTCTAGTTTCTCATTACAGGAACTGGGCACAGGGAATCAAGATGGAAAAACAACAGCAAATTAAATGAAAATATGATCCGAGTTGGTTTAAAATATATAAATCTACTGTGATTAACAGCATTTAATGTGTTTGGAAGAAATTCAGAACAAGTGAATTCAACAGATTTCAACAAATATTTACCCTTAAAAACTAATGGATGCACAGCACATAAGTTAGGAATGTCCTTCAAAGTCCAAGGATACTCACTTTAAACGCTATGGATGCAGATAAACATAGCACGGGAATTAATTATAATTCTAGTTATTCCTTGTTAATAAAATTTGGGTCCTATCTATATTTTACATATAAAAAAATCACAATTACACATCCATGCTTACCAAAGTCAATGAAAAACTTAGCAGGCAGTATTTTTAAAAATGCACATTTGGATTCTGTGCATAATGCTCTTAACTATATGCACAATTTTATTAAAAAAAATTTAAAGTCCTCAGAACACTCTCAGGAGCATAGTAAATAATGAAGAATAGTTTCTACTCCAAAATTAAATCCTTTCTCTGTAGGATTTCCTATAATTGCACCTCTGTCTCCTACCCAATTCATAACCAGACGTTGCTGGGAAGCCTCAAGATGCAGAAAGATGCCGAAGTGTGACTGGAGACAGCCCTGACCGCAGACTGTGAATTTAATATAGTCACCATGCTCAGGAACATCTTAAAACACACTTTCTCCAAATTCTTTCACTCATTCCAACAAATTAGGTTGTCCAACAAATCCACTGTCTTTATTCTATGACCTTTATAACCCATCACAATATCACTCAATCTTAACATCACACACATTTAAAATATTAAAAAATTTTATGCAGGTGAATATACATGTACCCTTTGCTATACACCTAATCCCACCCATCTATTCCTGTACCTCAACTTACACCAATAATAAATCACTTACCACCAAAAAGCAGGCCCTCACAACCAATATTCTCCAGATGGCAAGAGATGGGGCCAATGTTCTTGCCTGTGAAGATACCACACAGGAGATCTGTTTGGCTGCTTTGTCTCTGCTTCCCCAACATATCAACCTCTTCTGGGTAGTATTTCCTCAACACACTCAAAGGTCAGACAGTCTGATCTTGGACTTATATTGATGTTGTCCTTGACAGTCCTTATAGAGCCAGTTATTAGCCTCTACATTCACAGATTAAAAGGGCACTCGTCACCTGCCCACTCTATTCTCAGCCTTACCATTAGCAAGCCATAGGCTGCCTTATCAGGGAAAACATCCCTGGCAAAGAGAAAAGACATGATGGCTGAGACTGAGTTCCATAAATAAATAGATATATAGATGGATATGGACATACATACATATATACATGAATACATACATAACAAAGTGCTGGACAATGGACTGAACCTTTCAATTCCCTGTAAGGATGCTCAGGGTCAGAGAGCTCAGTGACAGATGGTGACCAGTCAGGAAAACATTTTCAACAATCTATCCACTCTACTTTTGTGATAGGAGTCCATCTTGGCATTTATCTTCTCCACTTCATCTTGATTCTGGCCTATATATTTAGATGGCATAATTATAACATTGACAGTGAGTTAGTTTCATCTTTACTCAGTAGCTAAGAGGTGTGCATTTGTTAAACATCATGAGAAAACAAAAGTGCAAAGAGGCTCCGGCATTCAAATGTTCTAGCAGTCTAACATAGTCAACCATCTCAATAAGTGGAAGATTTCAGATCTTTTCAAGGTTTATCTTAAAATACATGTGTTCCTTAAAGATTTGTTTTTCATCTTTATGCATTAAATTTGTTCCTCCCTCTCTGATTTTGTCAAGCAGCCCAGAAATTCAGTTTACTAGAAAGGAAAGAAGCAAGGAGAGAGAAAGAGAAGAAATACCAGGTGATCATCTCTAAAACCATATACACATGAGCAACACGAAATGGATTTGGGAGATTGTACTTATTTATTTATTCATATGTATGCAATAATAATAACTAAAGACAAAACAAAGGAACCTTATTCATAGATTTAGTTATACACAGTGTGTGAAGAAACCACTTTGAATCACTGGAGAGCCTTATTTTCAAGCTGGATGCAGAGAGTAGATCAAATGTATGAGTTGGTTCCTTTGATGAGTCAGTAAGAGAATTAGTCTCATAGTGATTAACCTACTATCAATTACTGCTGTCTATCAATCATTCCCATATCCTCCGCCAAGGCATTTAGTGTAATTACACTTTCCTAAATTAGCAAAACTAAGAGGATATATAAGACATGGCCAAAAATTATCAGCAGCAATGGTATGGTAACTGTAAGAGCAATAGGCAATTTATTGTTTTCCTCCTCCACAGTGAACAGTCATGGCTATTCTCCCATCAGCTTTGGTCTTCCAAGAAGAATACTATGAAGAAAATCAATCAACCCAAAAACTATGAAGAGCAAGAAAACAGTGATCTTAAGCCATTGAGGTCTTGAAACAATCCAGTTCATCTAGATTTCTGGTTTTTAGCAAAGCATCTCTGTAAGTAAAGACAAAAGCGCTATGTACTGCTAATGGTAAAATAAATAAATAAACTGATGATGCCAGTATGGAAATCAGTGGGGATGTGCCTCAAAAACAAAAAACAAAAAACCCTAAGACCAGAACTACCATAGGATGCATCTATACACCTCCTGGGTGTGTACATATAGAAATCTAAGTTAGCATAACACAGAAATAGCTCCAATCAATGTTTACTGAGGTACTACTCACAACAGCAAAGATTTGTAATCTGCCTTGATATCTATCAGGATATGAATGATTAAAGAAAATATAGTATTATCTATGCACAACAAAGATGAATGAAACTCTGTAGTTGATAAAAATGAATGGAATCATTGTGTGAAGTGAAATGAGCTAAATTCTAAATTACAAATATCTGAAGTGGGATTTCCCTCTGTGTGCTGTGATTACCATTGATAAATAAAGGAACTGCTCTGGGCCTAGAGCAGAGCTATAGGGGAACAGAGCTAGGCAGGGAAAACTAAGCTGAATGCTGGGAGAAAGGAGGCAGATTCAAGGAGAAGCCATGAAGCCACTGCTGGAGACAGACGTGCTGAAACTTTACTGGTAGGCCACAACCTTCCTTATGGTAATGCACAAATTAATGGTGATGGGTTAAACTAAGATGTAAGAGTTAGCCAGTAAGAAGCTAGAGCTAATTGGCCAAGCAGTGATTTAATTAACACAGTTTCTGTGTGATTATTTCTGGGCTAAGCATCTGGGAACCAACTAACGGCCTCCTTACTATAAATATCATTTTGTCATGCAGAATGTATATCTTTTGTGTCACTAGAAGTCCAATGCCCTATCTATTGTGCAACAGAGCCACCTGCAGAATGTATATCTTAAACATGCCTATGTATTCAAATACATAAACACATAATACATAAACACACATATATAATACATATTTTATATATATATATATATAATAGAATTGAAGGAGACTATTTGGTGGAAGTGGAGAATTAATGGAAGAGGAGGCACAGTGAAGGTAATGGAGGGAAAAAATGAATACCACATTTTCTCTCATAGTAAGAATCCATACTACACATAAACACACACATGTGAAATAAGCATGACTATTTGCAGAAAAAAGGAGATGATCAGGAGGAGGCAAAGGGACAAAAGAGAAAGTATGAACAAATGGCAAAGATATATATGCACAACAATATCAAAGTGAAATCCATCATTTTTGCATGCTAATGTTTAAGAGAATAACTTTTCAAAATCTCCCTTCACATAAATGAAGCAGCATCTGTTTACTGCATTTGATTAGGGAAATGCATTCCTAAAGAATTCCTATCATATACCAAACAATACAACAGAGCACATGGAACATTGCCAGAGTCTACAAATTAGAGCAGTGAAATATCAAAGCAATGAAATATCAAAGTAATTAAAGACTGATGTGACTAGGCCATACATCAATTAGGCTGCCATTATCTTTCTCAAATATCAATTTGTCAACATTTCACTGTGACTTTGAACAGAACCTCCTTAATTCCTGGCTAGCAGTGAAAAATCTTTTTTAAAAAAGGAGAAGAAGAAAATCAAAGAATACTTTACACTTCTCAAATTAAAGAAGACATCCTAGCAATTTGGTGGGTACAGAAGATACTGGGAGCCAAAATGTGCTCCAAATTTACATGATGAAAAGAGTTTTGGTAGGTATAAACTACAAAGAATTTTTGGAACAACATAATGGTGTTTTATTACTTCCTTCTTCTATGTGTTAAAAGATGACATGTTATATAATCTTATATAACTTAATAAATCTAAAATATATTTATAAAAATATGAATCAGAATGCAAAATGCCAGGAATGTGTTGTAGTTTAATAACCACAGCAGCATTCTTCCTTCATGGTAATATGCAAAATCACCATGAGTCTAGAAGTTTATAATATCTCAAAGTCAACATGAAAAGTACTCAAGAGCAACAATGATCAGCACAAATAGTCAATATCAAAGCACAATACACTAAAATGAAAAGAGGGTGCCTCCGATTTTCCAACAAGCTTTTGAGGAAATGTGACGAGATGTTTTGAAAGTAAAAATTTCCAGGAAGACCTGTGCCTGTGTCAATGAGTTCAAGTAATTTACTGCCATCTCTTGCATTAATTCAGGTTACTGGTTCTTATAATGAAGTCCTTGATCTATTTGGAGCTTAGTTTTGTGCATGGATCTAATTTCATTTATTGGCATGCGACTATAGAGTTTGACCACTGCTATTCGTCGAAGAGGCTGTCTGTTCTACAGGGTGCGTTTTTTACTGTTTTTGCAAAAACCAAGTGTCCATGGGTACATAGACTTACGTCTGAGTCTTCAGTTCTCGTCCCTTGATCATCATGTCTGTTTGAGTGCCAGGAGAATGCTATGCTATTTTTATTACTATGTCGCAGTAGTATAGCATAAAGTCGGAAATGATGATTCTTCCAGCCATTCATCTTCCATCCCAGATTGTCTTAACTATCATAGGTTTTCTGTGTTTCCATATAAAGTTTAAGACTCTTTATTTTTTTACCAGGACAAGAACATGTGCTCAACTATGTACATAGCAGAATCATTTGTCAGAACCTGGAAACAACCTAAATGCCCCTAGACCAAAGAATGGATAAGGAAAATGTGGTACATTTACACAATGGAGTACTACGCAGCAGAAAAATAATGACATCTTGAAATTTGCAGGCAAATGGATGGAGCTAGAAAACATCATTTTGAGTGAGGTAACCCAGACCCAGAAAGGCAATTATCACATGTACTCACTCATAAGTGTTTTTTTAAACATAAAGCAAAGACAATCATCCCACAAATCACAATCCCAGAGAACATAGACAACAATGAGGTCCTTAAGAGAAACATACATAGATCTAATCTTCATGGGTAATAGATAAAGATAAGATTCTTAAGTAAATTGGGAGCATGGGGACCTTGGGAGAGGGTTGAAGGGGAGGGAAGAGACAGGGAGGAAAGGAGAGAAAAATGTAGAGCTCAATAAAAATCAATAAAAAAATAAAGAAAAGATTATTTTTTCAATATTTTTAATTTATGTTTCTGTAATTTCAATTTCTGTCAGAATTTTTATTTCGATTGTGTTGAATCTGGAGACTGCTTTGATATGATGGCCATTTTCACAATATTAATCCTGTTGTTAATCAATGCATGCAATGGGTCTTTTCATCTTTTGGTATCTTCTATTTCTTTCTCTATTGTCTTATTTTATAAGTCTTTCCCTTCTTTAGAGTGATTTCAAAGCATCGTTGAGGCTGTGTTAAACTCTGTATTTCACAGATTTCTTCTTCAGTATGCTCGCCATTTGTATATAATTTAGAAAGGCTACTTATGCTTGTGTTAATTTTGTATTTTTCCATAGACCCCACAAACATTTGTCTATTGCCATTGCTACTGGTTATCCTCCAGAACTTGATGATAAGACCCTATTGCTGAAGATACAACAAAAAGATACTATACACTCTACATGAGGAGAAAATTAATCATCAATGTCACCCAGCTATAAACTCTGTGAGCTGCAATAATGACTTGCCTGACAAGATATGCCACTTTTCAATAGAAGCACAAATGTCAGGGTAATCTGCTATCTTTTTAATTGGATGTAAGGCCTATTCCATGAGATAGAATCCATACTTAATACTGTCAATAAGGATAAAAACTTAAAATTAGGTAAGGTGTGGACCCTAAGGGAAAACCTACTATTATTATTCTACTAAATAAATGCAGCAATAAAACAACTCCTAATGTCATATTGCTATACCTATAGATTACTTAGCCTTCACCAAAGGGATATTTCTTGCAGTAGATGGCAATCAACACAGACACACAACTGGGCAACATGCAGAAAGTAAGAGACTTTGGAATACTCAGACCTAAATGGAATGTCTGTATTACCCTTGTCCACTCAGGGCTCATCGATCTATGCTAAAAGGGGGATAGAAAGATTATGGGTGCTAGATGTGGTGAATGTCATCAAGGATATAGCGTCCCCAAGACACAACAGGGCAGATGCAAACATGAGCCCACAGATACTGTTACAGCATGGGCAAGACCTACACAAGCTCAAACCAGACACAATTCCTTCATGGAGGAAGGGAGGTAAGCATGAAGTTACACCCTTAGCCAAAGAGCTATTGCTATTTTATTGTTGCTGGGAAATTCAGTTTTTGATAACTGAGTAACACTGGGTATATCAAGCATACTCCAGGGCAGGACTCACACCCAGGAATATTTGGCTAACATAAATGGGACTCCACCACTTAGGAGATTTTTAAGAGACAAAAAGCAAGCTAACATGAAGTTTGATAGGTAGGTTCATCTAAGAAGAGTTAAAGGAAGGAAATGGATATGATCAAAATATATTATGTATAATTCTCATAAGAATAAATAAAAACATTGTGCATGTGGTGTGTGTGTGTGTGTGTAAAGGAAATAAAAATGTTTTTCAAACCAAACCATCAAATATCATAGAAATAAAAGGTTCTTAGAGATTGCCTAGTGCTACAGTTAAGGTCTGGACTGTCCTTCATAGAGCTGTGTATTAAAGTCTTGGTTCTAGGACTGTGAAGATAGTGAAAAGTGGTAAAACATTTAAGAAATGGGATCTAATTAGATCGTCTCTTAACAGCCTTTCCCTCCTCTGTCTCTGTCTGTATCTCTATCTTTGTGTCTTTCCCTTTTTCTATCTCTCTGTGTCTTTGTCTGTCTCTCTCTCTCTCTCTCTCTCTCTCTCTCTCTCTCTCTCTCTCTTTCTCTCTCCCAAGATCTTATGCACCAGTAAGGTAAGGATTTTCTCTTTTCCTCTTTCCTGAGCTCTTACCATCAAATGGGTTTCTCATCATTGCCTCAAAACCAATGATTACCAGACATGAACTGAAACCTTGAAACGGTGAGCCAAATAAATCTTTCTTGTCTTCAATTTTCTTTATCTCAAGCCTTTGTTGCAGCAATCAAATGTTAATTGATATATCCAGAGTAGCCTATCATCTCACATCTAATGTCTCTATTTTGACTTGTCATTTGGTTTATGAAGTTGTCCAAATTCTGGCATTCTTAACAGTGCACATGTAATCTAACATGTAATGCACAAGCTGATTCAGTACTGCTCGGAGAGAAGACATTCAGTTGGTTTTCAATAGCAAACACTGCAAGTCAAACAGCTTGGATGCTGCCATCGCTATTTCCTTGATTCTCATTTTTTTTATTGTACTAAACCACAGTTATTTGAAACAAAGAACTCAGAAGTGTGGCATCAGAAGTCAAGTATCTTCTGAGAAACCTCATTGCATGCTTTTATGAGAGAACAAAATAAAATAGACAAATGATTTCTTAGTTTTACTTTCAGATGAATTTGGATATTACAGACTCCTAGTAAAACTTTGGGATCCTCCCTGAGGTTCTCAGAAGTCAGTATGAGAGCACACTATAAAGTTGTGCCATTTGAAGGACAAGTAAGATTCAGTGTTTATGGCTCACATCTCATTCATGATTGATTGAGAATGAAGAAAATTTATCTACAAGTTGGAGACAGACACACTGAGTGGGAAGAGAGTGAGCCTAGTGTGGACTTTTGAAACTTCCAAGTCCACCCCAACTGACACTCCTCTTCCAACTAGGCCATACCTCCTCATCCATCCCAATACAATTCCACCAACCAGGGACCAAACATTCAAATATATGATCCTATGGAGGCCATTCTCATTCAAAGCACCACAAGTATGTTCATTCATTATGTCATGGATGCTTAGTATGAAATGTATGGGGCACACAATGAAGAAAAATACCCAGGAAATACATGTAACATAGCGACAACAGCTGGCACTCCAGCAAACTTATTTTTTTATTATATGTATAAATAGATATATGTGTATGTGAATGTTTGTGCCTATAAGGTCAGAGACGTTAGATATTCTAGAGCTGGAGTTGGGAGTCTGCTAATATGGTGCTGGGAAATAATTTATGTCCTCTGTAAGAACAGTGTACACTTTAACTGCTGAACCATCTCCCCAGGCTTCAAGACTATTTCATCAACAAGTCCTTTCTATAGTTCACACTGAACCTGAAGCACTATTGCTTTCAGCCCCATCCAATCAATGTTCCTTTGGGCTTTGTCTTCCTAGTCCTTAGAGTGATTGTTCTTTTCAATATCCTTACTTTCAGAAGACTAGCCGTCTTTCAGCCCACAGTGAATGGAAGCCCAGATTTCATTTAATTCTGAGTGGTTCTCGACTACATCGCTTACGAAGTTTCAGCTTCTACAGTGTGCTCTACAAAAATACCACCACATCTCTTGTACTTCTAGTACTAAATGTCTTCTTCATCTCTTCCAAAACTGAACCACCATTTTCTCACTTCAATAGCAAGTAAGCCGTGCCTCTACACCTTCAATGTAAAGAATATATTCCAGATTGGGTCCAAGAAGAAAAAGGCTCCTAATTATAAAAACATCTATTATTTTTTGATTCTAATGTACTACTTTTTATGCCAGAGAAAGAAAGAGAAAGTTTCTGGGTTCTCCCAACACCATTTACGAATGTTAGAAATGACGCAAGACTCTTTCTTTAGACACTAGAATAGATGTGTAGGTTCTAAGAGCTTTGCCAGTTCCGGGCCTAGAGCAACTGAGCAAGGGAACACCTGAAGCAAACCATCCTTCAGGTAGGTTGGTGGTATGCTCATGTCTCCTCTCAGCTTCTAAGACCAGAGTATGTGCCTGGAATTCCAGATCTCCACCAGCGATGTCTCACTGGAACTTTGAGGTCATTCACGAGAGAAGAGTAAGAGTAATTACACTATAACCCTTAGCAAACATTAAACACCAGGCCTTTATGTTTTATTGGAGAGCCAGAGGTTAAGCATTTACTAGCACACCACACATATGTAGTTCTAACAAAAATGGGGCTCTGCTGCCATGAGCAGCTGCCTTCTGATTGTGCGAGCATCTTCTCTAGGTGTGTATACCCCTGTTTACCCAAGACAAATAGCCACTTTGAGAATTTAGAGACATTAGAATGGACAAACCGCAAAACTTTCAGCAACATGACTTGTAGTATCCTATTGCTAAGCCTTGCTTGTTGGCAGAGGTCCCACCAGGTCCCACAGCTGTTTAGTCCAAAATAAATCACACAGATGTCTACAATAATTAAAACCTGGCCCAGTATCTTAGGCTCTTCTTATTAACTAATTCTTATAACTTATATTAACCCATAATACTTGTCTGTGTTAGCCACGTGGCTTGGTACCTTTTTCAGCGAGGCAGTCACATCTTGCTTTTTGCTTCCTCTTTGGCTGGGTCACCTCTGCAGACTGTGCTTTCCTCTCCCAGAACTCTCCTGTTCTCATCCCTTCTGCCCCCACTTTCTGCCTGGTTGCCACACCTATACTTCCTGCCTGGCTACTGTCTAATCAGCATCTTATTAAAAATAATATAACACTGTTGTCCCATAACACTTGCTCAGTGCTTACTAAATGCAAAAAGATGCATTGCTGTTTCCTTCCAGAACAGCATCTGTCCTCCTTTTGGGGGCTCATCTCATTAGTGGAATGTATTTTGGGAAACAACCTCTTCCTTTTTATAGTTTATACTAGTGGGAAAACGCGGTAGCTCACCCCCCCCCCCCACAAAAAAAAAAAAACCAAAACCCTATGGAACATCAAACAAGCTCCCAGCATCCCCTTCACAGCCCCAAGGAGAAGGTGCCTCACTGTCCTTAAATCGAGCAAAGTTCATGGCTCTTACCCATGTAGAGTCTCACTGAGCTCCATCAATCAACCCCTAGATCTGCTTCGAAATTTTAAGTAGATAAAGAAATGAAGATGAAAACTTAGAAATGTGGATCTGAATGATCAGAAAGGTTTTACACTGTCCCCTTTTTAAGTTCTCCCCATATGTGGGACACATGGGGTCTTTTAGGGAATGCATTAGTAGACACGGGCCTGAAATACATAGGAAGTTGCTGACCAAGGTAAAGAGTATCCTTGGAACAGGAGGCAGCAGGACGAAGACCCAGGATGAACCACAAGTTTATACTCCACGGAGATTTCCTCTGATGTCAGAGAAGCAGTTGGGGTTTAAAGGGCTGCTTGCTTTCATTCATGTCTGTTCGGACAGGAAAACAAAGGGGTCTAAGAAGCAATTTGGCTTCAGTCTTTCACTAAATCATGAATTGCGATGTGTCTGCATGGTTGCGTGATCAGAAATGGCTATGTTTGTTTGATCTTGCTGTCTGTGACATAGGCCATGGAAAGGGGCTGTCAAAAAAGAATAAATAAGTAGCCCAATTTAGGGAATCTGTCCACTGACCTGAATCACTGGCACAGTCTTTGTCTCCCTCTATAGGCCATATTGTTCCTACTCAGGTGCTAAAAAATACTAAAAATCACAAGTATCATACTGACTGAGCAGATTGTTTCTACATATTTAGGAATACACACACACACACATATATGGTATACGGAAGGGTTTGAAAGGAAAATAAAAACAAACAAGAAGCAAGAAATGATGTGATTATATTATAATCTCAAAAGATAAAAGATTTAATTTTTAAAAATCTATATGAAACAGGAAAAGAACAGGGTGTAAGTAGGGTTTGTCCCTATAAACTAGAACCTGGCCAAGGCATGTCTGCAGTCCTTTTCATTCTTCTTAAAACTCTTTTTAATTTGTAGAAATGATCATCATGATTAAATAGAATAGTAGATTTTTTTTCATTATTGAGGATGAAAGGGAAGAGAAAATAATAAATTCATAAGAGAAATCAGATCTAAGTGGCTTGATATATATGTGTGTGTATATATATATATGTGTGTGTGTGTGTGTGTGTGTGTGTGTGTGTGTGAGAGAGAGAGAGAGAGAGAGAGAGAGAGAGAGAGAGAGAGAGAGAGAGAGAAAAGGAAAAGGGAAGGTTAGGACAATGTGCCTCAACAAAATTCTTACCACCCTAATTTCACTCCAGTTGATATCAGCATAGGAGTTGATTTTAGCCCTTTACCATTTTTACATTCAGAAGATGTAATTTGTCTGCCTTACCTATCACAGTAAAAGTTTCTGTACATCACAGAGCCTTCTGACAGCTGTAAGGAGACACTGAGGTAATAGTCCTCTGAAGATGGGCTTCACATCTCATACTTCTGCCTATGGATGGAAATGTTGCCCCAAATGTTCAGTGACGGGTCTGAGAAGTGTCTTCACCAAATATGAATCCCAAGAGTTGAACAAAGATCAGTCAAAGCAAAGGAAGCCCAGCACCAAGATATTACTTCTGAGACACACATAGGTCCCTCTTTTGCTCTGATTTTTCTGTTCAACATTTTCTGGTAATTCGTGGGACAATTATTTTCCGTTGGTTGGTAAATTCTCTACAAAAAAAAAAAAATTCTTCAATATCTTTGTATTTGTTTTTTTTCTTTTAGTTTTCCTAATGTTTGTTTCTATTTTTTCTTTCAGTAGGGAAACAAAAATACTAACTAGATTTAGAAGCTAGAAACTGGTGACCTTGGGAAAACTACCTAATATGCAACCTCTATTTCTTTGTCTCTAAAATGGGAATCAGAATTTTCATACTTCCAATTTTTCCAAAGAATTATTGTAAAGGAAACTGACATGTAACTGGAATCCAATGTGTGCTACTGGATCACAAGTTACTTCTTCCTGTGCTTTGGCATTAAATGTGCTTCTCTTGATCAAGAATGGGGCTGGGATCCACTACAACTTGTACCATTAGTGGTCATGAACTGCAGTTTACCTAACTCCACCCAAGTCCCCTGTTACCTTAGAGGAAATACTAGTGAATAAAAAGTGCCGGTATACTTGGGTAGTAATTGTATTGTGAGTTCCTCTACTTTCTTGAATGTTATCTTTCTGTTATTTCTAAAAGACTTTTCTATATACGGTATTTTTAAAAAAAATTGTCCATCAAATCAAAACTCTGTTGCTTTGATTTTAGCTATTAGTTGTGGTTTTTGTCGTTTGATTTTTTTTTTGTTTTAATGTATTGAGTGCTCATTGCAGATAATTATAGATTCAAGATATTCAAAAGGAAAATCTGCATACACCATCACATACATGCCTCATAAATGCTAACTCATGATCTTTGTAGAGTTTTTCTGGGACTTTTTACAAGGCAGCCACCAGCACTCTGCCCTGCTCAGAAAACAAACTGAATTATACTGATGTGGGATTCCCCTCCGTATGCTATGAATACCACTGGTTAATAAAGGAACTGCTTTGGGCCTATAGCAAAGCTATAGTGGAACAGAGCTAGGAAGGGAAAACTAAACAGAATGCTGGGAGAAAGGAGGTGAAGTTAGAGAGAAGCCATGTAGTCCCACCAGAGCCAGGTGGAACTTTACCTGGTAAGCCACTGTCACGTGGCAATACACAGATTAATAGAAATGGGTTAAATTAATATGTAAGAGCCAGCAAATAAAAAGCTAGAGCTAATAGGCCAAGCAGTGACTTAATTAATAAAGTTTCTGTGTGGCTATTTTGGGTCTAAGTGGCCAGGAACAAATGAGCAGCCTCATTACAACACTATAGTTTTACTTGATAGTGCTTATCAGAGCTGCAGCTATGCTTATGTCTTGAAGTCCTAATCTGCCCCAGGGTAAACACAATGGGAGCCATTGTTTGTATAGAAAATAAACCAGGGAACCATCAGCACCACTATCAAGAATGCTACTTTTAAGGAGGAAAGGAGAAAACTGGGGATATATTTATAAACTTGTATGAGGTTGCATCTTATGCCAAGAACAAGATGAGTACTCCAACAAACTTAAGTTCAGTTCTGTCTTGCCTTATAAAGACAAGAGGTCCTTTATAGTTTCTTTATTCTCTGAGTTCCCAATTTCTCATTTATCAAACTGCAAAAGTTGTAATTTCTAACAATGTAATAATGCAATACACAAGATGAAATGACCATTATTACATAATAAATATGTAATAGATAGTAGCTATGGCTAAATTTATCGCTGCTGGTTAACATGTTCAATCATCTATTCTGAAAAGAATAATTAAGCTTATGTCATCATTTTATCTCACTTCTGAGACAAACATTATTTTATGTTAATATTCTTACAATTGTGCTATTATATTAAATATACACAATGGAATTTTTTTCTTTAGCAAAGATATCAGTTAATTTAGTCCTACATCCTACAGTGGTAATATTCAGGTCTGACTTCTCAAAAGTGAAGCTGGCAAGAGAAAAAAAGTTTGAAAAACCCATGGACTCCAGGAACTCATAAACCCTGCTGTCTGACAGAAGGGATATATGTAAATAGGTTATTTATTTATATTCTTGTGGATATTAGTTTGGGGGTTTGTTTGCTTGTTTGTTCTATGTCTCCTTTTTTATTTTTGACACTGTGATTTAATTACAATATTTATCCTTTCCCTTTCTTTCCTCCAAATCTGCCCATATACTCCTCCCCACTTTCTTTCAAGTTTGAGGAAAACTGGAAATAGGAGAGATGGCCTATTGATTGTGCACATCTATTAATGGTCCAATGATAAATCTTCTTGACAATCTACGATCTAGAGTCCCTTGGAATCCAGAACCTCAGTTAAAGAACTGCCTAGATCAGATTGGCCTATGAGCATGTTTTTGGGTTATTGTCAAGAATGCTAATTGATACTGGAGGGCAGAGCTCCCTGTCAGTGGTACATCCTTTGACAGGTGGTCCTAGGCTGTATAAGAAAGCTGTGTAAGCATAAGCTTGCAAAAAATCCAGAGTCAGTTAGTAAGCAGCTTACTTCATAGTTCCAGCCTCCCCTCCACGTTCCTGCCTTGAGGTTCTGTTTTGCTTTCCCTCAATAATGGATTCTGACCCAGTAGTCTAAGCTAAGCAAACTCTTCCCATGTTACTTTAGTTCGGTGTGTTCATCCATTGAATGAAATGAGGATGCCTTCTACATCCTATCCCTATTGTTCCGGAGACTTCAGATGTCTTGAGTCACTCTGGAAAACCACTTACCGGCTGATAATTTAGCTCAATTAGTAGAGTACTTCTCTAGAATGCATGATGTTCTGGGTTTGATCCGCAGTATCACATAAACCAAGCATGGTGATGCATGCTTGTCATCTTAGCACTCAGGAGATGGAAACAGGGCTATCAGGATTACAGGTCATTCTACTTACACAACAATTTTGAGACCAGCTTAGATTATATGAGACCCTGTCTCAAAAAGAAAATAACAGTTGAAGTCATAGCCTTTCTCTCAAGGACAGGAGTATATGTATCTGTGTTTATTGTACATAGAATCTTAAGAGTTTTTAGACTTTTCAAGAATGATAAATGGTCCCCCTCAAAAGAATCTATGAAAAGGAGGTAAGAATTCATACCTGCCCTCCGTGTAAACTCCTCCATTATTAATCAGCTTATTTTCATGATTCCATAATCCCCCAAACTCAAGCAGGATGGGGCCATGAAGATGAATAGTGGAGTGCAGGCCTAGACATCACCTGCACAGAGTCACTAACAACAGTGTAACCTGGGCTGAAATCCAAAAGAATCAAATTAAAAGAGAGAAAAAGGGAGGGAGTGTCCTATCAGCCCTATGAAAACTGCATATAACCAGATATTTTCCTCGCTCATTTAGTGCAAATCACACAGTCACAACATCCGTCTTTGATTTACATTCCCACCAGGACAACCGATTTTGTAGCCCAATGTGTGTTTCTCCAAATCTAGACTTGTGGTTTGGCTGTTTCTCAAGAATGTAACCATAAATGTCAATGCAAACACAGATTTTCTAGAAGTATGATAAAATCAAAACAATCTATTTTCAGGAAACCAATTGAGCAAATCTATCATTATAATATGACTTTCCCCCACACACACAATTTACTAAACTCTAGTCAAAGTGTTTGTAAAAAGTAAATTATATCAGGGGTGTTCATATGAACACCAGGACCTCTCTCTCTCTCTCTCTCTCTCTCTCTCTCTCTCTCTCTCTCTCTCTCTCTCTCTCCTTTAATGAAGGCAATCCATCAGGCTGCACACAGGAGCAACGAAGAGTTTGAGTAGCCTGGAGGTAAACAAATCTGTGGAGCATCCAGAAGCTCTTTAAAAAGTCTGCAATCAAAATAGAGACGAGCCCAAGGCCTGGGACAGTTACAGAATTGGAGTCTCAAGCTTGAAGTTCTCGTTCATGACAAGAATAGAGAGAAAAGCAAAAACAGCTATCAAGCTTAAGCGTCAAGGTCTAAGTATTAAATGCCATCAAGAAGAATAACAAAAATCTGTGACAAACAAGAAATAAAATTGGAAGAGGTCTGTGGAGTTGATTTTAGAAAAAATATCGAATTCAGTAGTTCTGAACACAAATGGTGGGAAAAGAAAAGTGGCAAACAGTATCCTGACTTGAGAGATGCACTCATGTATCCGGCTCTTAAGTAAAAGACTACTTGGGATGTTTGGTCTACAAACACAGACTTTGCTCAAAATCCTGTCATTAAATTGCTTTTTTCTGATAAAATTAACTATTTTTAAATAGTCATAAGGGTATTTTTTGCAAGTATAGAAAAATTTTATGAAGCATTGAATTCTGAACCAATCCTCCAATAGGGCCTTGTCAGAGTCCAATCTAGCTGAACATTACAATTATGTTTAGGGTACCATGACCTATGTAAATATGTGGCCACTAGCAAGTTATAAGGATTAATTGTGCACAGGGTCACATTCCTCTATTCATGACTCCTCTATTCATGACATATATATATATATATGCAATTCCATAACAGTTATACATTCTTTAAATTTATATATTTTATGACTGCATTGTTATAAAAATAAACACAACCCAAGCTGAGTTACATTTATTTTTGTGTTCTGATTTTTGAAGAAATAAAACATGCTCCTTGTTCCTAAACACTTTTACGTAATGGCTGTGTATCAACTCTGGTTTGCAAGCACTTTTTACAGTCCTTCAAGCTGCTTATTCTCTGAGGTTGGGGCTGACAAGAGTAAATTTTAGGACCTAGAGTCAAGAGGAAAGGCTCTTGCAGAGGGAATACAAGTAGAATACTACCTTTATATGCCAGAGAGAGAGAGATGGGATGCATGGTCTCATGCTGGAAAAATCCTCCATCCGCAGCAAAAACATTGCAAAGCTTTAAAACAGATAAAGAACACATCTAAAGAGCACAAGGATAGGATAGAAGATGTCTCCATAGTGAAGCAGTTCACAATATGTAGGTCGCTACCCCTTTGGGGATGAATGACCCTTTCACAAAGTCATATATCAGATATCCTGCACAGCAGGTATTTACATTATCTTTCATAACAGTAGCAAAACTACAGTGACGAAGCAGCAACGTAAATAATTTCATGGTTTGGGTCACCACAACACGAGGAACTGTACTAAAGGGTCATGGCTTTAGCAAAGTGGACAGCCACGCCATAATACTTCTGGACATGTGTGAGGGACTGGTTGTCAGTATTGCCATATAGGAAAAGATAGCCAAGAATATTAAATATCCGAGCAGGGACAGACAGGCTCATGTAATGGAAGGAGGCCCACAAAATGAAAGAAGCAGTTCTATTAAGAAATCAATCAGTCTGATTTCAGAGTCAGAAAAATCAAAGAGTAATAAGTGCTTACTATCTGCCTTGACCACTTAAGAACAAATTAGAAAATACAAGGTTATATTGAAAAATGGCTGTGTGTTACAAAGCAGTTTTAATTGCTATTTATCGCCTCTATCCCATGTCTGGTTCTTCATCTGTAAGTGTATGTTTACTTCCTAGGATTATTAATATTTAATTAAATTTATGCATATAAAACATTGTAATAGAACCTGTGTGACACAGTAACTCCTAAATCAGAGTTCTTTATTCATTATTTCTGTGAAAAAATCTTTGAAAACAACTTGTTTCTATATTTTTTTTAACAGGAGGTGATATGCTTGTGCTTAAATTCCATTAAATTCACAATTAAAAAGTTTGTCATTACTGTAAACATTGTCCTTTTTCACTCCCAGACCCCACCCATCTAAAGAAGCTGTATGGGGAGCATCGTTGGAGTCAAACCACAACCCACCCTTAAGCAGAAATGTCCTGAATCATGGGAGCTTAGCAAGACAAGCTTCCTCCACCACAACCATCGGACTTCCAAAAACATCAGACTCGCTCTGCTCCAGCTGTTCTCCAAAGTCTCAAGGAGTCGTAATTAGCAGGTAGCCTTTGCCAACTCACTAATGTGAGCTCACTCTTCCTCTTCTGTGCTGCTGCACCGAGTCTAGTCTGACACCACGACTCAGGGCCATCAGCTTTATTCAGGACTCTGAGAAGGGAATGACTCCAGAGAACAGTATGTAAAGATGCAGCCCGTCAGCAGCACCAGAGCGCTGTGACCTGGTCTCTTCCCATCTCTGAATACTTGCTCTCCCGTCACATGTGGTCATTTGATTTAATGTGACCCTGCAGCTTCACTTTCACACAAGCTAAGAGATATTCGGAGCACAGTACTAGAATGAGTGGGGGAGTCACCTAAATAATTATATACTAATTATGTCATGGTCCACAGCCCCAGGAGGTTAGCTGGCACAATAATCTATGATACCCACTGTTCAGCACGATGTAATGGTTACTGAAACATAGTTTTCAAACCCAGGAGCCAAACTACAAGCCAAGCTCAGCTCTAACACCGGAGGATGTAGGAACTGAACCCAAAACTACACGTGTAAAATTGTGTTGCTGGTACGAGGAGTCTCTGCACAATCCTCATAGTGGAAGGGAAGCAATCTGAAAACTGAACTTGCCTCATAATTTTAAATATGTGTTTGTGCCGTTCACATAGTTTGGCTATTATAAATAATGTTTTCAGTAAACATCCTTGTGTGTACATAACTGTTTCTAAGTATAAACATTTTGGTAGCTTCTCAGAATAATTAAAGTTTAACTCTTCATCTAGTAGATAAACCTTGTAAATTCTGAGCAATAATACCGAATACCATTCTAGAATATCAACAAATAAAATGATCACTTCCTTTTGAAAAATGTTATTTTATTTTTAACAATTTCATACACTCACATATTTGTTGTTCCTACCCCACATTATCCTCTGCCATTCTCCCCACACACTGAAAACCTTCTTAACACGTTTATCTTACTCTACCCTATTTTTAGGTGTGGGGTTGTGTGTGTGTGTGTGTGTGTGGTATGTGTGTGTATGTGGTGTGTGTGCTCTGTGTGTGCATGTGTGGTGTGTGTGTATAGTGTGTGTGCATATGTGGTCTGTGTGTGGTGTGTGTGTGTGTGTGTGTGTGTGTGTGAGAGAGAGAGAGAGAGAGAGAGAGAGAGAGAGAGAGAGAGAGAGAGAGAGAATGACCCTGAGTTTAATTAGTGTTGCTTTATATGAGCATGGGTGGGAGTTTACTTACTGAAGCATGGGCAACTTTACCATGACCATGCCCTTGAAATAATGACTGGTGAAGTCCCATTTACATAAGAATACTGCCACTCAGATGACAGCTATAGATGGGGTATCCAAACTACCCACATTGCCCAACCTGGATTCAAATGCATGACTTCCCACATCTTCCTTCTTGGGTTCAGTACTTGCTAGATGACATAAAGAACTCAGAACTGCACTTGACTTAACATTGCTGGTTGATTTTTCAGGACTAGAGTTCAAGAACAAGCAAATGGAAGTGGTGCATAGGAAGGCTTGGTGGTGGTGGGATGTGGGAAGGAAGTGTTGGAAGATGACACACCTTCTGGGCACACTGCTCTCCCAGAATGGTGATGTGTTACCAACCCAGAAGCCCCCACTTAGATGTCTCACTTTTGGGTTTTTATTAGTTTCATCAAATAGGCATGAGACTTAACAAGTCGCTGGTGGTTGATGACTGAACTCTATCTAGCCCGCCTTTCATTCCTTAAGGTTACCAGATTGGAAATTCAAAGTTCAACTAACATGTAGTTGGCTTTTCTGGTGACCAGCTCCATTCTGAAGCTGTGTAACCTGCAGTCTCCCCAGTACCTCATGAGTCATATCCTTAACACGAACTCAGATATGGTCAAAGGAAGCTAATGAAAAACTAAAGGCACTCTTGTATAAGAAAATCCCAAGGATTCTTAGGATATTCTTGTTAGGATTCAGCCACCATCTCTCTCTCTCTCTCTCTCTCTCACACACACACACACACACACACACACACACACTTACACTCTCTCCCACACACACAGAGGGAAGAAGGAAGAGAGAGAGAGAGAAATTACAGTTATCACACATACATAAAGCCAAATGTAAGCAGTCTGGCTATTTATCCAATTTGAATGCAATGTGTATTTCCTGCTGATACCACTAAGTAGCCTGGCAGTCATTATTCTGAAATGATCATGAGAAAAGACAAAAATTAGTTTTAAAAATCAGAGTAGATTATTTATTGGGGAGAAAAAAATAGTCTCTGCTATGTTCAATAAAAGTTTTTCTTCGTTATTTGAACTTAGAAATCAGTCTTCCAAGTGGAGACACTTATAATCGTTCCCAAAGCTCTTGGTCTTCTGATAACATTCACTCCTTCTCTGTAAGAAATCTTTGAAGTTAAATGTATCAGAGGACTAGGTCTAACAGAAATACTGAGGATAAATATGAAGGGAACCATGTGCAGAAGACTGGAAGCTACTCCCTACTTGGGTTGCTTCAGAGAACAAAGCATGCCTGAAAAGCCTGTGAGATGCGAACATGAGGAAAGAAGATGCTATGAAATTGTCTGATAAAGAAATGATCATAGCCCAGTACTTTCTGATTGCTTTCCTTCTAGCATGCTCCATTGTTGAACATGATTTTCCATTTATAACAGGCTATACCCATTTCTGCTTCTAACCATGGCTCCCTGGTACAGTACTTTTGTTCTGGTCACAAGAGCCTGAAACCTGTTCTTTTCTGAAGAGGAAATGGAGAGGGAGAGGATCTGGGGGAGAGGGGTAGGGAGACCTAGAAGGAATAGGAGGCAGGGTAAACTGTGGTCGGGATGGATTATATGAGAGAAGAGTCTATTTTTTAATTTTTTAAAAAAGTGAAGTGGTAGAAAAATGAGTACAGACTGAGAAATGTAAGCTAATGCCATGCTTCCAAGTCAGTCATGGCCAGCAACTGCTGAGGAAGAGACCAGGGTCTGAACCACCCAATGTCAGCCCCAGGACTGCTCAGTCTGTCTCCTGTTACTAGCTGGCTTCACATCTCTGTATCAGTTGCAAGCCCATGTGTTCCCTCTTATACACAGAGGCACATTCAGGCTGTCACTCACATTCAGAGAAGGTCCCTGGATGCACAGAACCCCACAAGCTACCTCACAACAAATGCAGAAAGGAACATATTTGATGGCATCTTCAATACATGTCACGGTCTCTGTAGCTGATCTTGAAATAATCTAAAAGCCATTTCATTTTCCACGCTCCCTGTCTACATATCAGAAAAGAGACCTTAACAGGACCCAAATTGGTTAGACATGTGGATTTGAAGAATTTTAACACTAGGGGGTTTAACCACAGAAACTGAGTAACTAGATATTACCTAGATGTAACAAAGATCTTCCTTACAGGAAGAGAGCTCTTATTACAGTGCAATGTATATTCCCTGGGTACCATGGAAAGCATTTGATCTTCACGGAGTTGTCTAAGGAAGCATTTTTTTTAAAAAGGCAATGGATTTCTTTTTTAGCAATTTTAAAGAAAAGTTAAGCAAGGGTGCAGAATTTTTGTATGCACTACCCTGGAACTAATACATCAGGGTAGAACATTTGTTATGAGGCAAATCGGTGATGATATGTTATTGGGAACTATGAGCTGTAGATACCACTGGGATTCAGTCTAGGTGGACATGGCACAGAATTTGGTTAAATGTATACTAGCATGTATCCACCTGAAAAACACCCCGTTCTCTCCCTTTTCATTCTGTTCCCCTAAGTACTGAAAAATCGCTGATCTTTTAACTTTCTTAGGAAAGCATTTCCATCTGCTATTTTTTAAAATGTTTTCTGATGTTAATTTTTATATAATTTTTTCATATACTATATTTTGATCATACACACACACACACACAACTCCTTCCAACTCTTCCCCCACCTCTCTACATGCCCAACTTCTTTTAAAGTAAAAAGGGCACACCATGACAAGACTAAGTAATTAGCTCCTAAGGATAGAGGAGACAGCTCAGAGAGTGAAGTGCCAGCTACAAAGACATGAGAACCTGAATCCAGATCACCCGTACAAAAATCCAGGCGTGGCAAAACTGTGCCTGTAACCACAGCACTAGACAGGGAAAAGACAGGTAGATCAAGGCATGTATTGGCCAGAAATCTATCCAAACTGATGAGTTAGAGATTTGGTTGAGAGACCCTGTCTCAGGCAATGAGAGAGCCTGATAGAAGAGGACCCCAACGTCAACCACTAACCTCCACAAACACACCTGCACATGAACTCACACAGGGAGGTGGTTATCACGAAGTCTTGTAGTTCATTCTCTTTAGGTCCACAATGACCTTGCTATGCTACAATCTCTAGACCAAGGCCAATGAAGTTTACACATGCTACCCATTTCTTCCAGTCTCTCATGGTGCACTGAAAGGCTGCCTGTGTTCTAAGAGAAAAACAACTGTTTTTTCTGATATTGTCATCACTAGAGATCTGTATCCAAAGGAGCCATAAGGGCTGCCCAAACCAGTCAAGCCTAAAATCAAGACTAGAAGAAAAGTATCTGCATTAGCATCCAGGAGCCTCATTTATCTCTCTGGCATCAATATTTCCTTCCACCTATCAGTAAGTAAAGAATTAAAAGCTGCAAGAATCATCAATAATTAAATTTTTAAGTAGAGATACACCCTCAAAGAAATTCAAGGATCAGAGAGGAAGAAGTTATCACCAAAAACCTGGTGACTCATCTATAGATTGCTGACTCATCCTGGCATGGGGATACTTTTCTCCTTCATTCCCTGCAGCATTCATCACTAATCTACTTGTCTTGGAATAGTTTTCTGATAACTACCTATATTTTGATTTGCTTTGGGGTTTTGCAGATATTTTGAGGTCCGTAGACATTGTGAATAATTCTGTTTCTCAAATAAACCAAGGACTTGAGGCATCAGAAACATCTCTGGGAATAGAGATGGGAAGTACTTTTTGGCATAAACATTCCTGTGCCTTGTACCAAATCTACTTAAAAAAGACTCTGTGGGGATAGGGCTTATGATTCTACATCTGCAACAATTTTCTTGGCTCCCTGCAACTCAGAACTCACCAATCAAAAACTTAGCATGCCAAGCTGAGTGCGGCAGCATATATACCCATGGTAACAGCATTGAGAGGACAAGACAATAGGATTGAGAGGCTAAGAGCAGCCTGGATACTCTGTCTTTAAAACACACATGTACATAAGCAACGATCCACATGAAGACTAATGTCAATGTTACCTAGGGTTAGAGAGGGATAAAAGGGGGCAGCAAAGGTGAATACAAACACACTACATTCTATATGTATATGTAACTGGCAACAATAAAGGGATTCAAAACCTAACCTGGCCCTTACTAACTAGGCCTCCTTGATAGTGTGTCAAATTCTCCAAGTCTGTTAGTGCATCTACAAGAGGTCAAATACAATGTTCTCCAAGTTTATAATATCTACAGATTTTAAAAGACAGAAGGCATTTCTGATTTCTCATTTTACATACCAATCCCAGTTTCCACTCTTTCTTCTCCTTCCACTCCCCCAACTTCCCCCACCCCATCCCCAATCACTAGTAAGAGAGGGTAAGGCTTCCCATGGGGAGTCAACAAAGTCTGCCATATCACTTTGAGGCAGGACCAAGGCCCTCCCCCACTATATCTGAGCAAGGTATCCCTCCAAAGAGAATGTGCTTCAAAAAGCCAGTTTAAGCACTAGGGATAAGTCCTGGTCCCACTGTCAATGGCCCCACAGACTGCCCCAGTCAAACAACTGTCACCCATATTCAGAGGACCAAGTTTGTTCCAATGCAGGTTTCCCCATTGTCAGTCTGGAGTCAGTGAACTCCCACTAGCTCAGGTAAGCTATTTCTGTGGGTATCCCCATCATGGTCTTTACCCCTTTGTGGCCCAGTGCTTAGCTGTGGATTTCTGCATCTGCTCCATCCATTGCTGGATTAAGGTCCTATGATGACAATAAAGGTGGCCATCAATCTGATTACAGGGGAAGGTCAGTTTACATAGCCTCTTTACTATTGCTTAGGATCTTAGATAGGGTCATCCTTGTAGATTCCTGGGAATTTCCCTAGTGCCAGTTTTCTTGCTAGCCCCATAATAGCTCCCTCAATCAAGATATCTCTTTCCTTGCTCTCCCTCTCTGTCCTTCCCCCATCTCAGCCATCCCATTTGTCATGTTCTCCTTCCCCCTCCCCTTCTGCCCTCCCTTTTGCCCACCCCATGCTATCAATTTTCTCAGGAGATCTTGTCTGTTTCCCCCTCCCAGGGGATCCATGAATTTCTCTCTTAGGGTTCCCATTGCAATCCTAGCTTCTCTGGGATCATGGACTATAGGCTGATTATCCTTTACTTTGCTTCTAATACCCACTTAGGATTGAGTACATACAATATTTGTCTTTTTGGGTCTGGGTTATCTCACTCAGGATGGTTTTTAGTGCCATCTGTTTGCCTGCAAATTTCAAGATGTTATTGTTTTTTACCACTGAGTAGTACTCCCTTGTGTAAATGTACCACATTTTCTTTATGCATTCTTCGGTTGAAGGGCATCCAGGTTGTTTCCAAGTTATAGCTATTATGAATAATGCTGCTATAAACACAGTGAGCCAATGTCCTTGTGGTACAAGTGTGCATCCTTTGGGTATATGCTCAAGATAGATATTGCTAGGTCCTGGGGTAGATTAAATCCCAATTTTCTGAGAAACCACCATATTGATTTCCAAAGTGGCTGTACAAGTTGGCACTCCCACTGGCAATGGAGAAGTGTTTCCCTTACTTCACATCCTCTCCACCATAAATTATCATCAGCGTTTTTTATCTTAGCCATCCTGACTGTTATAAAATGGCATCTCAGAGTCATTCTGACTTGTATTTCCCTGATGGTTAAGGATGTTGAGCAATTCCTTAAGTGTCTTTTGGTCATTTGAGATTCTTCTATTGAGAATTCTGTTTAGATCTGTATCTCATTTTTTCTGGATTATTTCATATTTTGATGTCTAGTTTCTTGAGTTCTTTATATACTTTGGAGATCAGACCTCTGTCCAATGTGGGATTGTAAAGATCTTTTCCCCTTCAAGTAGGTTGCCTTTTTGTCTTACTATGTCCTTTGCCTTACAGAAGCAAGTTTCAAGAAGTCCTGTTTATTAATTGTTGCTCACAGTGTTTGTGCTATTGGTGTTATATTTACGAAGTGATCTCCTGTGCCCATGCATTTATGGCTACTTTCCATTTCCTCTTTGATGCGGTTCAGTCTGGCTGGATTTATGTTGATATCTTTATTTTGGATTTGAGTTTTGTGCATGGGGATAAAAATGAAGAGATGGTTCAACATAAGGAAATCTGTCAAGGTAATCCACCATATAAATAATCTGAAAGGAAAAACCCATATAATCATCTAATTTGATGCTGAAAACACTGTTAAAAAATCCAACATCCCTTCATGATAGATGTCTTGGAGAGATCATGGATACAAGGAACATATCTAAACATAATAAAAGCAATATACAGCAAGCCAACACCCAACATCAAATTAAATGGAGAGAAACTCAAAGCAAACAATACAAGGCTGTCCACTCTCTTCATATCTATTCAACATAGTCTCGAAGTTCTGACTAGAACAATAAGACAACAAAAGGAGATGAAAAGGATACAAATTAGAAAGTAAGATTTCAAACTTTTGCTATTTGCAGATGATATGATAGTATACATAAGTGACCCCCAAAATTTAATCATGTCACTCCTACAGCTCATAAACACCTTCAGTAATGTGGCAGGATACAAGATCAACTCAAAAAAATCAGTAACCGCAAGGAAGTCAGGACCACGAGGGGTGCACCCACCCACTGTGACAGTGGAACTGATCTATTGGTAGCCCACCAAGGCCAGCTGGACTGGGACTGAATAAGCATGGGTTGAAACCAGACTCTCTGAACATGGCGGACAATGAAGGCTGATGAGAAGCCAAGGACAATGGCACTAGGTTTCGATCCTAATACATGAAGTGGCTTTGTGGGAGCCTAGCCTGTTTGGATGCTCACCTTCCTGGACCTAGATAGAAGTGGGAGGACCTTGGTCTTCCTGCAGGGCAGGGAATTTGGACTGCTCTTCAGTATTGAGAGGGAGGGGGAATGGAGTGGGGGGAGGGGAGAGGAGTGGGGAGAAGGGTAGGGGAGTGGGGGGAGGGGGCAATGTGTGGGAGGAGGGGGAGGGAAATGGGAAACGGGGAGTAGGCAGAAATTTTAATTAAAAAAGAATAAAATAAATAAAAAAAATCAGTAACCCTCCTATATATAAATGATAAAAGGACTTAGAAAGAAGTCAGAGAAACATCACCCTTTACAATAGCCACAAATAACATAAATTATCTTGGGGTAACACTAACCAAAGAAGTGAAAGGTGAAAGATCTATATGATAAGAATATTAAGTCTTTGAAGAAAAAAATTGAAGAAGATATCATAAAATGGAAAGATCTTCCATGCTCTTGGATAAGTAGGATCAACATAATAAAAATGGCAACATCACCAAAAGCAACCTCAGCTTCAATGCAATCCCCATCAAAATTACAGGACAACTCTTCACAGACCTTGAAAGAACAATACTCAACTTCACAAGGAAAAACAAAAACCCAGGATAGTCATAATAATCCTATACAATAAAGCAACTTCTGGAGGCATTATCATCCTGACATCAAACCATCAAACCATATAGTTTTGAAAACAGCTTTGTATTAGCATAAAAACAGACTGGTGGACCAATGGAATTGAATCAAAAACTCTGATATTAATCCATACACCTATGAACACCTGATTTTTGACAAAGAAGCTAAAATTATACAATGGAAAAAAGAAAATATCTTCAACAAATGGTACTGGTATAACTGGATGTCAACATGGAGAATAATGCAAATATATAAACAATTGTTAATAAATGTATAGCTCAATAAAAACAATCAAAAATGGAAATAATTAAATTAGCCATATGCTATGTTTCACCCTTCTTCTTTATAAAATTATACTTGGAACATTTGTGAATAATAACAAAAATATTTACCCATATTTTTCCAGAAAATCAAAAGTCACAATCATTGATCTCTTTAGTAAACCTTCAGAATAAGAATAATAATCATAAAAGGCTGCATGCTTCCTATGAGCCGTGCGTGCTTGTATTTATTACTTTGCACATCATTTAATTCTCATAACAGCTATAATAACTTATTATTATTATCACATCAGAAAAAGAGACGGGGGAAACTGATGAAGTACAATGAGTGTGTGAATCCACCATCATCTTCCCACTGCAACCATGACTTTCTTAAGCCTTACATAAAGCATGACATTGACATGTCTGCAGGACCTTTGGTTTCCTCTCTCTGGACTTTATCTCAAACTGCATCATCTTGAGATCTCCCTGTTTATTCACTCATCACCATGCTGGTCTTTGTCTCCCTCTCACTTTTCAACATAACTGCCAACAACCAGCCACAAAATCTCCCTTGGAACCATGCCTCCTCCACTTGACAATTCCTTCCAGATTGAAGATTCACACATACTCATACACATGCATGGTCACCTACTTTCCCTTTATCCCACTGAGGACATTTGTGTAGTCTTTATAGCCTTGGCTTGCTGCTGTAAAAGAGATGTTGAGCTGGCTAAGATTGTAAAGAACATGTTCTTCATCTGCAATTAACTACACGTTCTGAACAAATCCTTTACTCTCTTTGAAGTATTATTATTATTGTGAAGGTCAAATGAGATGATGCCTGTGACCCAACTTGGGAAATACAAAGCACTTAATAAAAAGGCAAGTTTTGTTACTGCTATTGTTCCCCTTTTGGAAAGAAAAAATAGCTTTTTAAACCACGAATTAAATGGTCATTATATTGCCATCTGCAAACCCTACTGAGACAGAGCAATACTGTACAGAAAGTACAGAAAGCACTTGAATATAGCACATAAAAATAATACTATAGATCTCAGATGGTCTGTGTGACAATTATCTGTAGGGTTTGCATACAGCATCTGTGATAAGTAGAATCTAAGAAACCCCTAAGATTCTTGCCTCCTGTTTTACAGGGCCCGTTAGCATGCCTGATACCTTTCATTGTCTGTGGGGATTACGTGTGAATAGAATGATATTTCCATCCTTTGATTAAGTTACCAAAAAATCAACTTTGATTTAAAAAAAAATATCATGGATTCATTTGGCCTATCAGATACATCAGTCTCTTTCTTAAAGAAGAGAGACAATAGACAGAAAGAGATAGAGAAAGAGAGAAAAGTTGATTGGATGGGTTGGTTTTCATGGCAGCCTGGAGCTAAAATATCAAGTTGTGAGTCATTTGTCTAATACCTGAGATAGTATCTAGGAGCCAAAAGAGAGTTTACCAGCAGCCCCCAAGAAAACAAGGACTCAGGTCCCACCGCTCCAAAGAATCGAACCTTCCCCTCCATCAGTATGATCTTGAAAGCAGATCCTTCCCTTGCCCAGCCTCCAGAGGAGAACAAAGTCCAACAAGCACCTTTGTTCTAGACTTGAAAGTCTAGTTGTGCCACTCTCTGGCCCTGGCCTAGAGAACTTTAAAATGAGTGCATACCTATTTATTGTGAATGAATAAAACCAAAGCACTATCTACCACACAGCCAAGTATACAATATGTGTTCAGTGAGATTAATACTTTTAATGGCCTCAAAAATAGACTTGCTGTAACTAATGTAAGTCATCAGAACCAAACCTCCTGGCCCTGTAAGCTGGAACTTCTGCTTCCTGAATAGTTAGAAAACAAATTTCTGGCCAGGTAGTGATAGTGCAGACCTTTAATCCCAGCACTCGGGAGGCAGAGGCAAGCAGATCTTTATGAGTTCGAGGCCAGACTGGTCTACAAGAGCTAGTTTCTAGGACTGTTACACAGAGAAACCCTATGAGAGAGAGAGAGAGAGAGAGAGAGAGAGAACACCAGATTTTTGTTCCTTCAATCACCTAAGCCAATAATGGCATCCTCTTCTGGAAAAATCAGTCAACTAAGTTCCTTCCTGAATGACTGGAACAGGAATCTCTTCCACCCATACAGTAACAGCACCCACTAGTATGAAAGCGCCTCTATAAAGTTGATGACTCAGCAGTTCAGAGCATTGGCTGCTCTTCCAGGACACCCAGGTTCAGTTCTCGGCACCCACATGGCAGCCCACAACTGTCTGTAACTCTAGTTCCAGGGGGTCTAATGCCCTTCTTCTGGCCTCTTCAAGCACTGTAAGAACATGGGTGCACATGCATACATTCTGGCAAAACATTCATACATATGAAATGGAATAAATAAATCTTTTAGAAAAATAATAATAAGATTAAATAAAATCAATAGGACTAGACTTGTGATTGTGATCCAATGGCATCATCCCTTCTATGGCCTATAATGAGTATACAACATGCAATCATCAAAACAACTCCTCTAGCAGAACATTGCTTTTTACATCCATGATTTATGCTAAGAACAGCTAAATAGCTAGTCAACTACCCTGTCAACCATTCCCTACTAACTCTTTGCACAAGTAAAAGTGATTATTAAGGCATTGCTCTGTGTGGCCTTCAAAGGTGTTTTATGTATTAGTGTTGCATAAGCTTAGTGGCAGTTCCTACACAACAGTAAACTGAGTGGAAAATCCACAATCCCTCAACAAACACCCAAGGCTCTCTGAGAACTTTCTCAGTAGAGGAATGTTTAAGAAAAAACAAACCAGAGGTAGAACCATATAGTGGATGAGACAATTATTGAGGCTTAATTAAGACAGAGGCCATTCAATGAGGGTGTCATAATAAGCAAAGCATTTATTTGCTACCATTTGAGGACTATAGAAGCATTATCAAACTTGACTCAAAGGGATGAGTGTGTTTCACTGCTAGAATAGAGGTCGACACTCACTCATTCTTCCAATGCTTTCCATGTTGCTAATCTAAGTATTTGGAGAAAGGATTGTAGGAGTCTGCTTAGAGACCATCTGATGCGTGTCCAGCACAGTGCTGTGGTGTTTCATATAACACCTTGATCAATAAAAGAGGGCACCTTTGGGCTTGGGAGATGGTGAAGTCAATAAGCGCTTGCCATGAAGCATGAGGGCTTAGGTTCAGTATCCAGAAACAATGAAAAAGTCAGGTGCAATGGTATATGCTTGCAAACCTAATGCTGGGCAGGTAGAGAAGGGCCGATTCCCAGAGGTCACTGACCAGCCTGGCCTGTTTGGGAAGCATCAGACCAGTGAGAGACCATGTTTCAAAAAACAAGCTGAATAGACCCTGAGGAGTGACACCCAAGATTTATCTCTAATTCACCCAGACACAGGTAGCTACACAAATGTGCACCTTAGCACAACACACACACACACACACACACCAATTCTTTACCTAGCATCTTGTTGTGGTATAGGTTTGAAATGTCCTCTACAGACTTGTGTGTTTACATACTGTCTCCTCTACTAGCACATTGTCTGGGGAGGTTGTGGAGCCTTCATGATATAAGGCATGGCTGGGGTAAGAGTGCCTCTAAAGGCCAGAACTCATGGATTTTAACCTGGGTTTAATTCTGGCCTAAGAACCCTGCTTCCTTGTCTGCACTATGCAATATCAGCCACACCCCACCCTCCCTGCTTCAATCATGAGTTATTTCCTCCACTGTGATTCCAGCCCATGATACACGGTACCCTCTCATGCTATAAGCCACAATAAACTCGCCCTTCCCTAAATTGCTTCTCTAAGACGTTTTATTACAGCAACAAGGACATAACTCATATTCATCATAATGCAGAAGGTAAATAACAGCTTTGCTTGACCCACACTCGTCCACTTTACTGTCACTGCTCATTTATTTCATTTTATTTTCTTTCTTTTGGGTGGGGCAATGCATCTGCAGCATGTGCATTGATTTGTCCACTGAGGTAAGAGGGCATCAGATCCCCTGGAACCGGGGTGGCAAGCTGCTCTGAGCCAACTTGTGGATGCTGGGCTTTGAAACCAGTTCCTCTGCAAGAACAGTAAGCACTCTTAACTACTGAATCATCTCTCTGGCCTGTACTTTTCAAATTTCATTTTGCCTTGCCTTTGGGATCCCCTCAGTACAGACAATTCTAAGCTTTTGGGCATTACATGGCAAGAGATAAAATACGGGTGCTGTATACATGCATGTGTGTGTGTGTTTGTGCATATGTGCGTGTAGCTTTCATTGTTTTAAAAACTGTTAGCTTCATTAACTGACCCTTCACCAGCTAGTGTGAGTTATTCCTTCTGTAAACTGGACACTGCAGTAGATATTCTGGCTAAGCAGAAAGTCTCCATAACTTAGGCATTAAAGAAGTCCCGGAAGAATAGAAGACACATACAGAAACATATGTGCGATGTGCAAGGGGAATTAGCATCCTGATGAAAAGAAGCACAGGAGTGGTGATTCATTCTTCCAGATAAATGAGTTCATAATATTTCTAAGAATCCAGCATGGAAACAAAAGCAATAAAAGTCCTATGAAGTGTGGGGACTTAGATCCAGGAGCAGAGGAATAAGTAAAGGAAAGAATGGATAGAGCAATAAATTGGATAATGGGATACTGCCCTACTCTATTCTAAGCGAGAGAGGCAACTGTGGGCGTGATAAGGTAAAATGAAAATGCTTAGCAGCCAAGGTACATAGTGTCACTGTTCCTAACTCTAAATTCCTTCCATGCAGTTAGAAGTAATCGTTGTTGCTCTTTTTCTCTAGATTGCCCACTCGAGTAAGGTACTTTCTGTCCCCCTGATGTTGGGTCCAGCTGTGTTACTTGCTCCAGTCAATGGAATGCTGGCAGAAGCAGCAATGGACCCGTTATAAGCCCAGATCGTCAGAGGAGTCCCACAGTCTCTGGAGATTTTGTAATCTAATCTGTAAAGAGCATGCCTCCAACGTTCATGACTTTGAACCTCAGATGGAAAAGACATGCGGTGGTCACAGACATGACCATCTGCCTGGAGTTCAACTGCATCAGCCATGCTCTACCTAAGCCACAGGCCTGAGACCTTCAAGTTTGAGAACAGCTACATCTTCAACCACAAGGGTAAAAAAACATTTATATCATTTGCAGGAAAGTCCGAGTCACACATCAAAGCCCTCACTGCAGCCACTCATTCATTTAATTAATGCTTATTGATCCTGTACTTTATGCAAGACACTATGTGGGTTGGAAACTGGAGTCACATCTGAGAGCAAAAGAGACATGAGTCCCCTAACGCATCGTACACTCGCATGACAGCAGTTTCCATGGGAAAAATACTCGGGAACCACGTTCAGGCAGTGCACTTGGGATGGGGATAGCAAATCCTTTCTGACTGCAGGGAGTTTTGGATTTGGATACAATGGTAACAACTAATGAACAAACACGTGTCCAGTGACCCCTGTGCAGTTACACCCAAGGGAAACAGAACTTAGGAAGGCTAGACAACTAAAAAGGAAGATACTGGAAACATACCAGAGACACCTTTGGAAGGTCAAAACACACTCCTCATTCTACTTCAGAACTACCTGGAGTGTTTTAACTTCCTTCAAGAGGCCAGAACCCATGGATTCAGATTTAAATCATCAAGAATTGTGCATCAACTTAGTTTTGTATGTTTTAACTTTTCAGTCTACTTTAGTGAGCTAGCAGACTCCAGAAACACGGTTTTACATTCTCTGCACGTCTGTACTTAACCAGCCAGACATCAAATGCAACAGCTGCAACAGTGTCTGTAAATAACACGGCTTCACTCCTAAAGTAGGGCATCCGGGGCTCAGGATATCCATATTTCCACCCAGGTCAGTGAGTAGACAGTCACTGTCACATCTACAGATACCAAAGGAGCAGCGGTCATCCTTTCATGGTGACAACTTATGATACTCCAGCTGGGCAGTTCTGTTCCTGATCAAGCAATTGAATGTTTGGATTTGGTCAGTCTGAGTTCTTCATTCCATGCACAGATACAAATGAGATATCGCCAATGTAACCAGGGAGAGACGTCTCTAAAACGGGGTTCTTAAAACTGGCATTTCAGCAAGAACGACCCAGGAACCTTTTGGTGAGGTCACAGATTTCACCAAACGTTATTAAAGTTGTTTTATGAGTTTTGCTTTCTTCCCAAACAATTTTGAGACTAGGCTCCCTGGAAATCAATCAAAATATTCCCTCCCTTGTGCCAGGAAATGAACACTCTTCTTCCAATTCTCATTGTCAGAAGTGATTTTTTTTTCTAGTTGTGATTTGTCAACAGTTTCTAGTTGTGATTTGTCAGTGATTTGTCAAGGATCAGTTACCAGCAATTCAGAGCAAGAGTGCTATTGGTTTGGATTTTGTTTTGGTTTGGGGTTTTTTGTTTTGGTTTTTTTCACTTACCTCCTGTCTATCAAAAACCGTGGAAATAGGGTAGACTCACTAAAAAAGGGCACTTACGATCTTATCACAGAAAGGTCTTTTTCTCTGTGACTTCCAGCCACATTTAAGTGTATCAGCCTTTCAAAGAGCAATTAGTAAACTAGAAACTGGCCAATAAGACAATACCTGGCCAGTGTAAGGTCACTGGCTCAGACTTACAAAGGACTGTTTGATGTTTGTGTGCTATGTGGCGACCTTACCTAATTATACTTCCCTTTCTTCTGGTTCCCAGATTGGACAGAACATAGTCACATCTACGAAGACAAACACCGCCTATAAATGCATCAGTTCCCTGCTGTTTTTATTCTACACTTGATGCCCACGTGTATTCCAGGATAACGCTGCTCATTGCTACATAAGAATGACAAAGCAGAGATGGAGAAAGACCAGAAAACTAAATTAATGACCAAAAGATTTGGCAAGCCGTCCAATGAATACAGAGTGAAAAGACAACGAGCAAAGCAACAACAACAAAAGCTGAAAGGAAGAGCTGATTGGAGCCTATTAAGCCGTTACAGATGTGAAATAACTCTATATCAGCTCAACAAACCTCACGCGCCAGTCCTACACATGAGACCCTGAACTGTGAAGACAGAAACGTGAATGGTCAAGTACACACTCGTTTCCAACAGATAAGGCAGCAACTTAGACTGGGTTTTACTTCCCCTGATTCACAGTGAGCAGCCCTGAAACTAAGATTTAATAGCCTCACGCAAGGTTGCACAGCTGGTCTACATGAATGTAATTAATAATACCCAACATCTGTTGGGGTTTACCATAAGCTGGGTGTCTCGCTGAGCATTTTTGCCTCTTATTTTGTCCCTTCAGTTCTTGCGACAACTCTTTGAATTTAGTACTTGTTGTTATCTTTTTTTTATACTTTGAGGAAGCTGACACTAAAAAGACCATATGAATGTCTCCAACTGACATGGCTCGTGTGTAATGGAAGGAATTTCGTAAGCCGAGCCACCTGATTCCAATATTCGCAATGATTTGGCCCGCAGTCTAAAACCCCTACTCCATTTTCTCTAGGGGCTGCATGTACTCAAATGTAAAGCAACCAGCACCACCCCTTCCCCCTCCCCCCAAAAAAGAGAAAAGGATTTGATGTTTAGCAACTCACAGTAAGTGATAACTCTCCGATTAAAATGTAATGCTTTTGACTATACATCTCTGGTTCTTTCCACTAACGGTGGTTACTTTATTTTGGAGAAATAAAGGGCATGTTTTAGCATGGTAGACGGTAACTAACACAGGTCTTCTTAATGAAGCAATGGGTTAGGCTGAAAAATATTCAGTAGTTACAGGGAGAAGTGACACGTTAACATTTAGAGAGGAAAGCTGTCACTTTGGCATCTATCCATGACCTTTGCCAGGAGCGCCAAGTAAGAACACTATGCCCTCCCACACCCTAACCTCTCCACAGAGACAGGACAAAATTGGCTAGCTCTTAGGACTAGCACACAAGTCATTCTCATAGCATGGGAGAAAAAAATAGCCAATTTTCAGGGGGAAAAAAAGAAAGAAAAAAAGACATGGGGCAATAGAGTTGGCCCAGCCTTTAACATGGGCCTGGTTATTAGATCATCATGCCCGGCATCATCACGGTCCAAGATCTATGAAAACTACATAATCTTTCACTGGACTTTGCCGATGAGGCTTCTTTGGGGAAAGAGAAGAAAGAACCCAGCATCCCTTCAAGAACAAGACTTCCTGAAGACATGACATGTACCCATGCTTACAGTCTGCACTGGGCCAACACGCTCCTCTGTCTCAAGGTCCCTCCCCAACTCTCCACCTTCACATGTATCTATTTCTTACTTTCTTACAATTCGTAATTTCTCTTTTCTCATGTTCAAACAGTGGGATTACAAAGGGTTTACATGCCCAGAAAATTCAAATAAATAGAACAGATTAAGCAAAATGGGATCCTTCTGTCTGTAGATTTAACAAGTTACTGTGGAAAACACAGAGGTGAGCAAGCTAAAAGCCTGCACTCATGAAAAGTTCTGTCTAAGAGGAAACGGGGCTCTCATATGTGCTTAGCCACTCTATGAACTTGAAAGTCTCAGCAGTGAGGCAATCATACTCTGTGATACACTGATGAATGCAGACCATGCATGTAAAATCGAATGCTATTGGAAGGCAAAGAGAGCATTCACTGTGAGATACAAGGACTTAACCCCCGAGGCAATGAGCATGCAGGTGTCCAAGGAGGCTTCCAGACAAACATCTGGACTATAATCTTCTGAAATGCATCCAAGGTGGAAATGTTTATAATTTAATAAAAAAATCATCATTTTCCCTGACTGCATTCCTCTCCTTTCCCACCATACGTAGAGAGGGCCCTGTGACTCGTAGAAACCTGCCCTTCACACAGCTAAGAACCCCTATGACAGAAGACGCTCAGACAATAAATCTGGAGGTTTCACAGGGGAGAGACATGGTCCATTTGGAAAGCAAAGCAATGGTCATTATGTTCTGTTTGCGAGTTAAGAATTTCAACTATTCTCCTGATAGTATCCAAATCCCACGGGTGGAAACAGAAGGGTGGGCACAGGGCTATAGCTCAAATAAGTTCCTCTTCACCCCAGGGTCATGGGGTCTCAGGATCAGTTCTCAGCAACCGTCATTTTATCTAGCATTTATTTCGCCCAGCTCAAATCCAGGCACCCAGCAATCCAAGAGACTGAGAGTTGCCTGGAAACCCAGCTGATGGGTGGAGTTCTGAGAGATCATTAAGACCTGGACAGAGGCCCAAACTTCAGCAAGCCAAGGGAGGAAGTGTTTGAACGTGACCTCCATTCCTAGCCCTGTCTACTCTTTCCCCCATCTTCTGTCCATAAACAAAATGTGGCTTCTGGGGTCCAAGCAGAGGACCTGAACCATTTGTTTACATTTACTCTTTTTCCACACGACTTCAATACTTCTGCGTTAGAAAAGGAAAGCAGAGTCCTTCAGAAGGACTTTATCCAGTCCTCCTCACATGATTCCACTTCTTCTAGCAACACTCCTTGGGGGCATATTCCATTCATATCATTTTGTACTGCTGTGGGAATTCCTACTGCCAGTAGCCTTTAAGTTACCAGCCCACTTGGGCGTGGTCTCTTATACTATTTATGACGATGTAATGCATCTCTTTTCTGGCTGTGGGATCCGGTTGCTGTTCCCTGTTCCAGCAGAGAATTGGGATTTGTTAGTCTATCCTAAATAAATTACCCTCTATTATACTCAATTCTGAGCTAGTGTGGGATTTCTTTTAAGCATTCTTCTTTATTGTAGAGAAAGACTTTAAGGAAAGGGACTGGAAATAAGGGACTTGCATGAAGTGATAGCGGGATGGCAAGCTATCACTCTAATTCCAAACTGCTTTCACTTTCCTGTGGCTCAGGGCCCCTTCACAGAGACTGACATGATTCCAGCTATATATGAAAATACATGAAGCAAGGGCAAGAGATAAATCCTCAAAGAGAATTAACTCAAGGAGCTAAAACTTAATTTAATTAATTATTAATAAATTAACTAGCCCTTAATGACTACAATTACTGATATTAAATCAGTCACAGGACTTTGGTGCAAAAATAACTATAGAAATCCCTTGGGTACAGTTTGCCTCAAAAAGTTTCAAAGATATAACAGATTCTCATTTATTTCTCCCTCATTGCCTTTCTATTGCCAAGACTTTGGTTTCTCTTAGTAATAGAAAGGAAGCACTATAGCTAAGTGGCTGCAAATTAAGCCATTTTGTCCCACACCCTCTTGTAGAGGAAATTGTTGGAGAGATTTTTGAAAAAGTGGATAAACCTCTGAAAAGTCCACTTCTCCATCTAACCAATGATATCCATGAGTGGCTTCAGTCTTCTTCCTGACAACACAGTAACTTAAAAAGACTAAACTCATATTGTAGAGAGAAAGGCTGAAGTTTGTCAACAAATCTGAGCAGATTTAGTGCATATTCTATCATCTATTTCCATCCCAGACAGCCTATATAGTTCAATGGACCCAGCTGATTTTGTTCCAGGTCATTATATGTTCTCCAGATGTATTGAGGTCCACTAAAAGTCATTTATTCTTCCCTTGACATTTCCCACAGTCTCCCTCCCCTATAAAAGGAGAATGAGTACATAAGATTCTGAATAACTATGATTGGTGTTTCCATAACTAGCACCATTAGGTGAGTTTATCATTGTTTTATACTCTGCAGCAAGCATACTTAAATGTGTTCTAATAAATCCCCTAATTTCATTTCATTAAATAAAATCAAGGTCATTCAGCAGAGCAGACATCAGTTTGGTGCTATCATTATTTAGATGCACATGACTTAGGACATGACATACAGTCGGAACAGAACCCTCAGTCCATGAGAAGGCCAATCAGCTTTACACAGCCCTTCTCCCCTCACACCCATGGATGAAGACTAAGATGCATTGCTAGGCTCTAGTCTACACACTGTAGATAAAATAGCTAACAGGATACAAATAGTGCTTGGACTTTCCAGCTTGAACACTCCTTGAGGAAATAGACAACTGACAAAGAAACAATTGGAAGAATGATATGTTGGCATGTGATGAATGAGTTGTTTTCATGACAGCCTAGAAAGAGAGGGAAGAGGGCTTCTGGGCAGTATGATCAGAGCTTTCTCTGAAGTGGCCATGGGCTCCACTCATATACAGATGGAGCTAGAAGAGAGAAGTCTTACCTGAAGAAGTGACAGTGCAGATTCTCAAAGAAATGTAGGAGGAAAATATGTGTAGAGCTTAATGTGTGGGGAGAAACAAAGAGAAAGGGAGGTGGTATTCTTGAGCCTTCCTCACTCTCTCCCAGAGCACACAAACTTTACCTCTGCTTTTTATACTCTTCAAGAAGAAGGGGGATGAGAGATCCAAGAAAATAAATATCAGTAGTCTGAATGCAGACATTCAGTCATAGTCATAATTTTAAAGAAAATTGGGACATCCATTTTTTCATGTCATTTAAGAGGAATGTGTGGAATGAGATAGGTGATGTAATTCAGAATGGAAGAAAAAACGTTTCCCTGGAGTCAAAGAGAATCTGGTATACAAGTTAACGAACACGCCATCCCTTAACTCTAATTTCTTCTTGCTGTCACTTAGGACCATGTCTTCTTTTCCTAGTCTTACAGACATTATAAACTAGCTGTTTGTTTGCAAATTACCCTCAGTAGGACTGCATTTCCTGAAAAAATTGATAGGTTACATGGGGCAAAAGAACAATGCAGCCCTTCCCAATATATACTCTGAAAGAAAAATATCTCTGTCTCTCTCTGTGCCTCTCTCTCTCTCTCTCTCTCTCTCTCTCTCTCTCTCTCTCTCTCTTCCTGTTTGAATATACTTCAAATAGCCACAAGCAAACTGTCAGGTTGGGTACTCAATGCTCACCGACATCTAACCACAAATTAGATCTCTCTTCTCCAGGACTAAATCCCTGAATCTTAACATTCTCCTATACCCTATCCCCATTCTGCCTCCCTAACAATACCATCCCAGCCACATATCAACAACTTAATTGCTCAAGAGCCCCTGACTTCACAGAAACAGTCTCCAGACACATGCTCTAATGTTAAATAAGATCACATATAGCCAACTGGGTGTTACTATCAGAGATTCAAACTGGTCAAAGCACCAAGAATAAGTGAGGTAGAGTACCCAACCGCTGTGGGACAATGGCCTGTATGCTGTCAATTGTTTTTTTAATAAAATGCTTATTGGCCAGTAGCCAGACAGGAAGTAGAGGTGGGGCAATGAGAACAGGAGAAGGAAGAAGACTCAGTCTGCAGTCATCACCCAGACACAGCAGAAGCCAGACACAGAATAAGCAAGGTGTGACTGCCTCGCCGAAAAAGGTACCAAGCCATGTGGGTAACACAGACAAGTATTATGGACTAATATAAGTTATTACAGTTAATAAGATGCCTGAACTAATAGGTCAATCCGTTTATAATTAATGTAGTCCTCTGTGTGTTTCTTTGGAGCTGAACAGCTGTGAAACCGGGCAGAACAGAAACATCAGTCAACACCCAACCCTAAAGGAGACATCTATATCAACCCTTCAAGTTTCGAGGAAAGACGGTAAGAACCAGAGGTCAAGCTGGTGTGCTACAAAAAGACATCTTCTGGACACGGCATAGCCATTATGCTCATAAACTTACTCCAGCTTCAGTTAACTACACAAGACATGAACAAGACTGGGGAGAGCTTATGAGGCCCCATTCCTCCCTGAGAGACTATTGGCAGTTGGTGGTTGCTAAGGGAGAAGGAATCATTTCTTCAGCAGTGTATTCTCTGAACAGTTGCTCATGCTCCAACAACCTACCCAAGTTCATGCTAGCAACCCTAATTAAATTCATGGAGTCATTATATTTGTGTGAATTTGTCAAATAACTAATTAGTAATTGATATTTAAAACTCTACTTTTCTTCCAAATCATACTGGTGGAAGTAGTTCCCCTATCAGAATCTTTCTGGGCAAACTATCTGGGATTTTGTTTTCTTACACAATTCTACAGCTTATTCTGTTTTATTCTGCTATGATAGAATGTCTAAGACTAGAAAATTTATAATGAACAGAAGAGGACTTCTCATATTTTTTATTCTTGGCATCTGAGATCCTCACACGGTGTGAGGCAGACATGTAGCAAGCTTTCTCGGACTGCCAGCTCCAGATCATGACACAGAGGCTATTAGTTATGAATACTTGGCCTTAGCTTATGCTTACCCCGCTAGCTCTTACAGCTTACTTTAACCTGCGTTTCTTTATCTACGCTTGGCCTCAGGGCTTTTCACCTTTCTTTCATTCTGTATGTCCTACTCCAGATCTGATTGGCTGGAGGTGGCCTGGACCCAGGCATCTCCCTCTCTCTTTCCCTTGTTCTCTTCTTTCTTATTCTCTCAAGCCTAGATTCCTCCTCCTACTTATTCCCTCTGCCCACCAGCCCCACCTAACCCTCTACTGCTATTGACTCTTCATCTTTTTATTAGATTATTCAGTTGAGATACGTAGGCAAGGTAAAACAGCAACCCATCTTTACATAATTAAACAAATACAGCATACACAAATGTAACACACCTTTGCCTAGTTAAACTAATGCAGCATAAACAAATGTAACACACCTTTACATAGTTAAAGTAATATTCCATAACACGGACAAGATATAAAAAGAATATTGTGTCTTCACATTTCACAAGAGTAGAAATAGCAAAGCCAATCCTATAAGCTTCGATCCATTCATCGGGACCTAAACACTGTTTATCCTCCTTCAGCATTTGCCTTATTGATTACATTTCCAACATATTAATGAATATAGGAAGGGAAAATATTCAAAAGATAGCATCCACTAATTAATCCACCAAACCCAATGTATACACAGACCCTTCACTCCCTCAATAGAAGAGTCATTCTTCCTTCAGAGCTTAAATCTAATGAATGTGTCTCATTGTTTTAAATAATCATCAGTCGGATTTGCAGACAAGTCAAAGCTCTTAGGGCTCCACTCATGTTATTTCTTCTCCTTAGCCCTAACAGTAAAAGCCTCTTCCTGACTTTTTTTCTAAAATTCTTTTACTAAAATAGCATTTCCGGAACACTGATGAGGCTCCCAGGCTTAGGAGAGACACTGAGTTCAGCCATCCTAACTAGTTCATTGCTGCTCTCTTCTCCCTCCTGTGCCTCTCTTTGCTTGTGTTTGTTTCCATAGGTTAGCCCTACGTCTTCTGGAATGTCTCTCCAGTTAGCTCTTTTGTAATACTAGTTTCCATAGGTTAGCCCTACGTCTTCTGGAATGTCTATCCAGTTAGCTCTTTTATAATACTAGTTTCCATAGGTTAGCCCTATGTCTTCTGGAATGTCTATCCAGTTAGCTCTTTTGTAATACTAGTTTCCATAGGTTAGCCCTACGTCTTCTGGAATGTCTCTCCAGTTAGCTCTTTTGTAATACTAGTTTCCATAGGTTAGCCCTACGTCTTCTGGAATGTCTCTCCAGTTAGCTCTTTTGTAATACTAGTTTCCATAGGTTAGCCCTACGTCTTCTGGAATGTCTATCCAGTTAGCTCTTTTATAATACTAGTTTCCATAGGTTAGCCCTACGTCTTCTGGAATGTCTCTCCAGTTAGCTCTTTTGTAATACTAGTTTCCATAGGTTAGCCCTATGTCTTCTGGAATGTCTATCCAGTTAGCTCTTTTGTAATACTAGTTCCGAGCATAAGAACTCATTTGCCCCAGCATCCCAGAATTACTGCTCTACATTTTTATCTCCAGTCTTCTGGGTCAGCATGAAACATCTGTCTTTCACGTCCCATGAAACAACCATTTCCCCACGTGAGCATAATTTAGTTCAGTCCCTGATCCTGCCCCCCCCCGTCCCCTTTTTACATTTGAATAGGGATTGCTTTCAATAAGCTGAAACCATATGACTTAAAGATAAGCATCCTACCTGGAGATAATATCAATCATCCGTGAAGTGAAGAGAAGGCTCCCGCTTGGAGAGTGCAGCAGTACAAAAGGAAACTATCCCCCTGCTAAACAGCAGGTGTACCTAAGCTTCCGAATCCCCCCGCAGCCCTTCCCAATAAGTATGCCTCCAGAGGCTCAGAATAAACCTAAATCAACCTTCCTTTGGCAGAGTCAAATCCTTGCCAAAGGGGGACAAACCCCGTCACTGGCCAAAAAGAAATCTTCAGCTCTGCTTTTCTCATCAGCTGCACCTGTGGCTGAGCCCTGAGCTCTCCCCTGTGAGGGGAACCAGAGGAAGACCTAGGACTCAATGGTAGCTGAGATTGGTGGTCTCTCTCACCCTCGTTAGTCGATCCCTCTGAATCATTTCAGGTAAACATTTATTTACTAAGCTCTCATGTGCCAGACTCTGTGAGCTACTTTCACATTAAAATAAAATTTAAAAAAAGAAGTGAAGTTGCTGTTGCTGAATTTGCAGACACTTTTATTTGTGGAGGGATAAAGATGCATGCCGCATTGTGAGGCAGACCACAAATAAGACATAGTCGCAGCAGTTCATACTTGAGACAACTGAAACCTAATCCTGCTGCTGGCTCTGGAGTCTCCCCACCCAAAGGAATGGAAGGCATTCGTTTGCATGCTGACATGCACTTGTTAGTGAAGGCTGCCTAGCACTCTGGCAGCAAGGCTGCAGCCTCTAGAATCTAGTGTTCCTTAGCCAGTGCAAAGCTGGGAGGTAATTCCTACCGTGGTAAATTCCCATGAGTTGTAGACAGTACACAGATAGTATCTACTGTAAGGTTCCACATCTCTGAGCGCCCACTTCTCTCACTTGTTCACTTACATATCCTTCTATTCACTATCCATTTAAACAATGAGCGCCTGCGGTCGGCCCCGTGAAAGTGTCCATAATTGCATACATACAAAATATCTGAGGGGAGAGTGCCTTGGGGATTATTAAATCCAAAATTAGACAAACAAAAAAAATTTATCAGAGGAGCTATTTGAAAATACAAATTGTTGGGCCTGACCTTAAAACTTTGAATGAGGTAGAAATTGAGTCCCATGCATTTACATTTCTGCCAAGGACTCCAGCAATCACCATTGAACTATGTCTTGAGAACCCCAGACTCCTGCTAGTCCCTCAGTTTATAAAGAACTTAAGAATTAGTATTTTTATACAGTTTTTTTTCTGACTTTTGTGCCTCTGCTTTCCCATCTTTTGAGATTGCCCTTCCCTGCAGTTTTTTGGCAGCTTAGCAAGTTCTTACTCATCCTGTGAGACCCACTTCTGGTATCTCCACCCCTGAGGCATTTAATAAGTGCCTTTCGTGTTCCATTCTATACCTTTCCTGTGGCTATCAATGTATTCCTTGTAATGGTTATCATACATGCCTGTATCTCCCACTAACAAAATTCTTAGGGTAACATTTATGACTGTCACATATCTTATGCCCAGAGACTTCTATAAATGTCTCTTGATTCACTAAAAGTAGAACTGATTGACTAACTTGGGTCATAGGGTTTCACCCATCACACGGCACAGGGCAGTCCCTGAAACTTGAGTGCTGTGATCCATCCTACAGCTGAGGAGCAGGAAAGGAGATGAAGACTGGCCTTTATCTGGCTCCATAGGAGTTCATCAGGAAGAGCAGAAGAAATAACAAATCTTGGACATGAACAGCAAGAGCTCTCTCCTAAACCTGTTCTGCCCAGTTATGAATGATATTACTGATTTTAAAGAATCGATCAATCTATAAAGTTTGGTATGAACTTAAGTGCCAAGCCATCTTCAATATTCCTTATTGCAAGAGACTGCATGTGGTCTTTTTAGTGTGGAAAGAACAAGGAGGAGACTGCAGAAGGAGCCTCTGAGATACATTATTCCGTGGGTGGAAGGTTGCAATGCTTTATTGCACATCAAGAGAATCTGTAACTCTGGATCAGAGTGCTACCCACCCAGCTATAAAACTGTCGACAATATGATATCATTTATACTCATGTCTCAAGTATTGTTTAGGATTGCCTATATAGGCTGGACAGCTTCCTTTCATACTACCAATCCCAAAGTTTCATCATTTATCATTCTACTTGGGGTTCCTTTGGGATATCTAAGAGCCACAGTAGATAAAAGGAAAACGCAGTGAATCTCAGAAGCTTGCAGACTAGAAAGAGCCTTCCCTAAGCTCAGTGTTCTGGCTCCCTTTCCACATCACATGTGTTTGTCGTGTTTTATCTCCTTTATCCTGTGATGCGAGGGAATCGCAGACTGATACAGTCATCATAGAGAATATTGTAAAGTAAATTTACCTCTCCTCCCCTTCTGAGCACCAAGATTTTAAAAAAGGAAGCAAATATGGCTTATCATTAATATGTTTCAGACAACTCCCTGACAAATATATGTATGTACATATGCAAGTATATATGTGTGTGTGTGTGTGTGTGTGTGTATACACACACATATACACACATCAAGTGATTCAAATACAGCTCTAGTATGACTGGTAAATACCTTCAGGTACTGGAAAACTCTTCACAAGGAGTACTGAAGCTAATGCCTGACTCAGCTGTGCATATCACTCATCATCAAATCCACTTCAATATTCTCTCCTGACTTCAGTTTCATCACGCTGCTTCTCACAGGCCAAGTGGCCACTTATCAACTAGATTCAGACTCACGCTATCAGATTTCATTATTTCATCTCTTCTTGTTCTCATTTATCTTCTTAGGTAATGAATGCTCTCTGGAAAAAATTCATGATTGAATGGAAGAAAATGAAGATAGGAATGTGTCATCTCTTTGTTCTCTCTAGCCTAGACAGAGCATTCTAAAGACTGTTCCAAGTGCTAGGATACAGCAGGAAATTCTAGCTGGTAGAAATAGGACACACAAAGGCCCAGAAGCAAGACGTGTTCTGTAATTCATAAAGAACACAAAAGACTTCAGGGTGCCTGAAGTTAGAGCTACAGTACTTAAAAATTGCCAAGAATGGTAGGGGCTCTAGTCCTGGGTAAGATATTAGATTTCACAGTGAGAGACATATGGTCCTAGGAAGATGTAGAACAATGAAATTATGTCATGTTGCCTTGGGAACAGTCACTTTGAAAATAGGAGCTTTGGTTGGGAAATAAAAGAGGAGGGGCTTCTGTTTGAGAGCTGCTGGAATGGTACAGGAGAAAGGGTAATGCTGAGCATAGATTGGTGTGAACTGTGATGGAGTAAACTCACTGATGCTCTTAAAGCACTTAACACAGCATCTTAGATGATGAAATCCTTCCATATCCTGAAGCTGCTGTTATAAAAATTGTCACTACCTGATATTAACACAGGCCAAGAGATGGAGATACCAATCACACAAATGGGGCTTTGGCATTTTTTTTCCAGGGACAGGGGTAGAGTCTAAATGAGCCTTCCTTGCAATGTTTTAAATCTGATTTTGGAAGGCTGGAAATGTCTACCTTATAATGATGTTGAACGTTACATTACTGAGTTGGGTGTAATTGCAGTATTTCTATCACAAAACAAGAAGGTGGCTACAGAAGCTCTGTGGTTTTCCCTTTGGGTCTCTTATCTTTTAGCATGGGTGCTGTCTTGCTTAGTTCTAGATGCTATGTCAAAACGTAGTGCGCTTGGTACTCTAAATAACACATTCTCACAGTTCTAGAAAGAAGTCCTACATCAATGTAACAGCAGATTTTCTTCCTACAGAGATTTTCTGACTTTTAGAAACCATTATCATATTGTATACTCTCTGGCAGCCTTTATTGTGAGGGCACTTGGTTTTGCACTAGTGTGACTTGACATGAGATTGAGGCATTACTCTGAGGGAAGAAACTGAGGAAAACGGATCCATCTTTAATGTGTCTGGCTAAGAGCTATGGGCCCACACACCTTCAGGGTGAGTCCCCTTCCTTCATCTATGTCTCCTGAAATAACCCTCAAAGAGGCATGTAGAAGTGTGTTTCAGTCTTAGTCCAGTCAAGTTAACAATGATGATCAATCATTATAAATCCACTCTTTGATAACTTGATAGCCAACTATATTACTTTGAAACCACAACATTCCATTCTGTGACTCCAGAGGTTCATGACCGCCCCTTAATACAAAACCCATTCAGTGTGCTTTCTAGAAACCCAAAGACTTAGGAATTATAACACTTTCAAAAGCCAGTGAGAAAAATCTCTACTGTTATTCAAGCAAACTCTTAACTGTAAGCTCCTATAAAAATCTACATATCCCCAATATAAATGAAGCAAAATAAACTTTTTCATTCCAAAGGGGAGGAATAAGGACATAAAGAGGAGGAGTAAAACCAAAAGCAAGACTGAGATCCAGCGGGACAAATAGTAAATCATCTAGCTCCATGTCCAGAACTCCCTATACATGGTGTCCTAATGAGAACTCCATTAGGCCTGGATATCTCTATCCCAATGGCTTTGGGTTTTTTTTGCTTTACCCACAGCCTCTCCACAGAGCTGGCGCCACTTGCCTTCAGCTTTACCCCACAGTCCCTCGTTCCTCAAATCTCCAGTATCCAGGGATCTCTGCTATAACTTGGGCTTCACTCACACCTTTATTCACTGTCCTTTCGGGAACTCTCCTCCAAAGAACACAACCCTGTTAGACATTTTCCAGTATCTCAATTCTTTCTTAAATGTCTGAGTGAAAGTCCCCATGGCTCTGTGACTCTTGAATTCACCAAGTCTATAAAATCAGCACCGTGTATTTAATGCCAAGTTCTCCTATCATTTTGAAGAACATGGGGTATGTGCGCTCCCTTGGACCATGTCTAATGGGATTTCTAAGTGCCCAAACAGCTGAACCTAGGATAACCTTCCCTTAGCAGTCATGTCAGGATGAGATACACTAACGGTTTTCTCATCTCAAGGACTAGTCTTTCAAACTAGTTTACAATAGTATACTCTAAAGTTTACAATGTGTCCATCAACAAAGTACCCTTGAATCCTCCTTACTATCTCATTGCCAAGTGCTTCTTCATCTTTTACTGACATTAATTTCCTTAATATCCATACCCTTCTGTCCACAACTTTCAGCTTCCTGCTTTTCTGACCACATTGCAAATGTTTCAAATCCTTCCCCTCTGGTTTGCTTTCAGTTCTTCCTATAACCTGGATAAAGCAGGTAGCAATGGTCATGCCACAGCTTCAATGCAATGTTATCTTGAAATTTCTAACAAATTAATTAGTCCAATACTTTTCAGCCTCTCTCAAAATTTTTGGACATGAACAAAATGTAGATACATTCTTTACCAGAATATAATATGAACAGTCTCTAGTCTGATTTCCAAAATCATTTATATTCCCATATAAATATATTCTCCTGAAGCTGATCTTCACTACTGTAACTCCTGTTGGCATTCTGACCTTCTGAATTCCCATCAGAAACCCTGATTATGTTTGTCTTACAGGATGCTAGGGTTTTACTAACCTGAATCCCCAAATTGTCCCAAATTCTTCCCACAAAATTCAAATCCCTAAGAACCACAACATCTGATTTTGTCACTCTACTGACCCCACTCCTGGAACCAATGTTTTTTATTGATTATCTGTATCAGTGTAACTACAGTGTCTGACAGAACAGTGTGGGGAAAGTTTTTCTTTGATTCACACTTTCAGATAATTCAGTATGGCACAGTGGGAAGGGCAGAGCAGAACAGTTTATAGCAAAGAAAGTGGAATTCTGGAACACTCTGGCTTTCTTCCTTTTTTCAATTAACTCTATCAGATCATAAGATTTTCCATCCACATTCTGGGTAGTTCATTTCCACTCAGTTAATTCTATAGAAATACCCTCACAAACCCAAAGGCCTGTCTCCATCAATATCCTAGGATATTCTTATTAGCTCTACTATGTGGATCCAACTTTTATGACTATTTATCTAAGTCTAATCGTCTCCAAAGGCCACATCTTCAAGCACCATCACATCACGTGGGTTAGAACGTCAATATAAACATTTGAGAAGGTGCAACTTATTTCATCGCAAATACACATTCGACCAATGTCAGTTCCACAAACACACACTGGCAGCCAAGATTTGATGGTTTGTGCCTCTGCTGGCGCTGTTAGCATCCCTGGCCTCTCCACCCTCCCCACCACGAAATCTCACAGTCTGCTTCCTCAAGCTCCACTACTCCTTTATTAGACAAGATAATTAAGACCAAAGAACAAGAGAAAGCTGTCGCTGTCATCTCCAAGCTCTCCCTTGATTTCTGAGCAACTTCCCACCAAAACAGGGTGTTGCCTCAGTCATCTGCCAAGTAATTCGCCCTCACTTTGATGTCTTCCAAATGTTACCTCATAAATGTGAGAGAACCCATCAGGGGCCAAGACAGAGCTCCCCAGGAAGAGTTGCTTCACCCCATGTCATCTGTGATTAGGGGAGATCGATGACTTGCAGAAACACTCACTGGAAGTTATGGACTCTGGCTTTATAGCAAACTGGAGATGAGTGCTCCTTTGGATCCTCCCAACTTTCTCAAGTGAATTTCTTCCTGCCTAAGGCTTTCTAAATCTACCCAGACTCTTTCTTTTTTGTTTGTTTGTTTTGCATATAGTCTCAAAAATATACAATAAAAGTTGAGTGATTGACACAGAGTAAATTTTCTTTAAAAGTGTTTTTCATTTTCCATACCAACCACAGTTCCCCTTCCTCCCCTCCTCCAGCTCACCCACACACCCAACCCCCTATCCACTCCTCAGAAAGGGTAAGGCTTCCCATGGAGAGTCAACAAAGTCTAGCATATCAAGTTGAGGCAGAACCAAGCCCCTCCCCCCTGTATCAAGGCTGAGCAAGGTATCCCTCTATAAGGAATGGGCTCCAAAGAGCCAGTTCATGCACCAGGGGTAAATCCTGATCCCACAGACTTCCCAAGCCACAGAACTGTCACCCACATTCAGAGGGCCTAGTTCAGTCTTATGAAGGTTCCCCAGTCCAGGGTCAGTGAGCTCCCACTAGCTCAGGTCAGTTGTCTCTGTGGGTTTCCCCATCATGATCCTGATCTCCTTGCTCATATAATCCCTTCTCCCTCTCTTCAACTTGACTCTCAGGACTAGGTGTGGATCTCGGCATCTGCTTCCATCAGTTACTGGATAAAAATTCTATGATGATGATTAAGGTGGTCATCAGTCTGATTACTGGGAAAGGCCAATCCAGGCCCCCTCTCCACTATTGCTTGGAGTCTTACCTGGGGTCATCCTTGTGGGTTCCTGGATTTTCCTAGCATCAGGTTTCTCCCTAACTCCATAACGCTTTCCTCTATTAAGATAACTCTTTCCTTGTGCGCTCTCTCTCCTCTCTCTCTCTCTCTCTCTCTCTCTCTCTCTCTCTCTCTCTCTCTCTCTCTCTCTCTCTCTCTTCCTCCTGGTAAGAAGTAACCCAGACCCAGAAAGAAAAACATGGTATGTACTTCCTCAAAAGTGGATATTAGAAGTAAAGGAAAGTATAACCAGGCTAAAATCCACAACTCCTAGGTAACAGGAGGACCCTAAGAGAGACATGCATGGAAGCCCCTGGGAAGGGGAAAATAGACAAGATCTCCTGAGTAAATTGGGAGCTCACAGGGTGACAGGCAGAGGGGTGAAGGGGAGGGGGAGGATAACATGAGGGAATGGGATGGCAGAGTTAATTTTCTAAGCCCATCATCCAGCACCTGCTGTGGCAGCTAGGAAGAAGAGAATGACACATTCCGGGGATGCAGTGTGGCTGACTCTTTGAACTCTAGTTCAAAACTTTGAACTCTTGTTCTAGTTGGGAAATAAATGGTGGAACATCATGGGATTGGATTCGGATCAGCTGACCTAGAGTCCCGGCTTTCTTCTACAGCTGACTGTCTGTGATCTTTGTCAGGCTCTTGGACGTGCCTGAGTCTCCACTTTCATAGACATTTGTTAACAATGTGGTAAATTCATGCAGAACTCCATGTTAGCACATGAAGTGGTACATTCAGGCTTTGGGGCAGTCTCATCCAGGCAGACACAGTAGAACCACACTAGAAGCTGTCTAGATCACACACCCCCTGCAGGAAATTCATATAATCACATGTTTGGGTCTAAACAGTAACAATATTAAATTTGTTATAAGAAAAAAAAGAATCCAACTTTATTGCTGATTGTCTATTTTCCAAAGAGTCCTGTGCAAAGCCTTGTGGATGTATAGTGAGTTAGAACTAACTTCTGTGTTAATATAGAGAGATTCCAGATTCTATCCTATTCTTAGGAATGGAAAAAAAATCTATCTTAAGCAAACTCTTCCAGAACATTCAAAAACAATGAATTTTCCCTGAACTCAAATGGAGAAGCCAGTTTAACCGTGCTACTAAAACCTGGAAAAGTTTAAGAAACCATAATACATTCCAATATTCCTCATGAATAAGCTTTACATGTGTGGGTAAAATTATCTCACTCAAACAGGTGAGGGAAAAAATAGGAGAGATAAGCAACTTTTCCAAGGTAATGGAGGTTTGAGAACACAGTCCTGGGCCTCCCAGACTTCAGAACTCCCACTGTCAGACATCTGTAAGAGTTGCCTCTTTCCAGGACAATGCTTCCTATTCAACACTGAGACGTTGGGGACAGACAGTTAACAGAGAGACTTGGCCTGCGGAAGTTAATTAAGAGAAATATTCTTAGTCTATACAGGCAACCGTCCCCTCCATTTGAACATGCCAATCCTCTCTTGTCATCATCATTTTCATCAAGGTTTCTTTAAGCTCTGCCTGCCCAGACATGCTCCCTGCTCCAAGCTCTAAGAGCTACAGATGGTGGTGACTCAGTTGATAACACTAGGTGTTTAAGAATTTCAATCCTCTGGAGACAAATGTTCTAGAAAAGCCCAACTTGATACCAAATGTATATGGAGGCTGTTTGACATGTGCCCAGTGAATGTCTTGTTCATTGATCAAATGTATCTCCACAAGCAGACCAAGTGTGAGTAGCTAGAAGGGGATGCATTCTCTTGTCTGTGGCCCCCGAGCAAGTCTGGACTGTGCTTGTATCTTCCTTGTCAACCGTGCTTTATCCCCAAGGGAAAAATAAAGGGGCTGAGGTCACTCTGCAGTGACCGTCGTCCAGGAATCTGTCCTCTGGTTATCAATTCTACTATAACATTGTGCTTGAGAAGAGACTGGGACTTACGTCTCTACACCCAAGTCTAGTATGGTCTGTCTCCACTGCATTTTCCTCCAAAGCCTTCTCAGAAGGTACTCAGTAAATTAGCCCCCAGTTCCTAAAGCCAGCCTAAGTGCCCACTCACAGGCAAAGATGAGAGTAGAAATTTTCTTTGGATGAACCTCTCCAAAATCTAAAGCCAGAAAGAATATCAAAATGCAAATGAGCCACAGAGTCTTGCAAGTTCCCATTCCCACGATACACTGGGTATTCATTTCTACATTCCTTTCATAAACACTTAGCACTGGGGACATGCTAGAACTTTCTCCAAGCCTTTATAATTCACTATTTACTTTTTTTACACATTTCTAAAATATAGCCCTTCATCCAAGCAGGTGCAGACCAGAACAAGGCTTGCCCAGTAGAGTAGGGATACAGCCCAGAGTACCGAGAGTCTTATTGCCTGTTTTTTCCATTTTTTTCTATCCTCTGGCAATCATATGCAGGTGCTTTGCCAACAAGCTACATTACAATGTGAGCACCAAGTACCTAATCTCACAAGACAGGCAGAATCTTAAAGCCTTTTGACATCTGTTCAGATAGAAACTACTAATGCATGCACACATATATAGTGTTACACACAAACATCTAAGTGTTCATACACCACAAACACTTTCACACACGTGTGTACATGTGGTCACAATTGTTCTCACTAATGTGTGCATGAGCAGAGAAACACACAGTCATGTATAGACACAAGTATATACTCTCACCCAGACGCATGAGCACACATTCATATACACACAGGTATACAAGCACATACACACATATACACACACTTAAACACACATAAATATGCATATGTACATGCACACATGAATAAACAAATATATACATATGCATACACATACATGCATGTTGCAGTGGGTTGGACGTTAGGGGGGTTCCTGGGTGATACGTTGTATATGTGTATAAAACTTCATCTGGATCTTAGTTTTTCCAACATAGGAAAGGTTAACGCTATAAGATCCCATCCTCCTTCTGCACCTCATTTGGACCTTAAGAGCTCACACCGTTGCTCCAAATTGGGTCTCTGTCTCTATCTTGATCCATCACCAGATGAAGGTTCTAAGGTGATATGCAAGATATTCATCAGTATAGGATAGGGTCATTTCAGGTTCCCTCTCCTCAGTTGCCCAAGGTACCAGCTGGGGACATCTCCCTGGACACCTGCGAGCCCCTCTAGAGTCAAGTCTCTTGCCAACCCTAAGATGGCTCCCTTAGTTAGGATAAATACTTCACTGCTTCCATATCCACCCTTCCTATATCCCAACCATCCCATTCCCCCAAGCTCCTCCCATCCTGCCCTTCTCACGTTTCTCACCCCATTTCTCCTTAGCCCCATGCCACCTCACCCGCAAGTTCCCAGTTTTTGCCCGGCAATCTTGTCTACTTCCCCTATCCAGGCAGATGCCTATACGTTTTTCTTTGGGTTCATTTGAGTGGATCTGGAAGGAGTTACAGGGAGGAGTGGGGAGGCAAGTGATCCAAGTACAGTGTAAACATGTATGAAATTATCCAAGAATTAATAAAATGCAAATGTGAAACAGAAAAAAAAAGAGACACATGGAGGCTAAAATAACTTTAGAATTAAAGACAGATGAAACATTAAAAAAAAAGATCCCATCCTCTTATCACTTCATATCATCTATTGTTCTGAGCTTCCTGTCTATATCAGCTCCTTTTCTGCTGCTATGATAAAAATACCCTGATGGAAGCAACTTAAAGGAGGAAGTGCTTATTTTGGAGTACAGTCTCAAAGGGAACACAATCAACACAACACATCATAATAGAGCAGGTGCGGTGGAAGGAACACGAAGCTAGCCCATTCACATTGCATCAGAAACTGAGAAAGAACAGACGTCCTGGCCAAGCTATAAAAACCCAAGGGCTAACCCCAATAAAATCCTTTTTCCTACATAATGGTGCCTTAGCCTTCCCAAATAGCACCACCCTCTGGGGTCCCAAGGTGCAAATACATGACCCTATGTGGGGGGGGGGGGCATGTCTCATTTAAACCATGACCCTGCCCTACTCCGGTCTCACCTATGTGACTAATACAAATGTGACTTACATATATAATATATATTATAATATGCATAGTATGATATACTATATATAATAACTAATGACCCTTTGGGCAAAGCAAAATAATTTTGCTCAGCTATAGGATGGCTTCTGTTTGTATTGTACATAAGTTTCTCCTCTGAAGAGATCCAATCAATATTATAAAGCCCAAAGACACAACTTCTTTCATTTCTTTCATGTTTTGCCAAAAAAACTCGTATTAGTTGAAATTCTTTCATTGCTCCAAAATATTTTCCTTTTCTTCCCCATGGGGTGATTGTTTCTCACTATGGCTTGGGAAGAAAGAAAGCAAATCACAATTCCACTTATCAAGCAGATGCCGGTGATTAAATGTCAGCAATGAATTCCATACTGGTTATACAAAACAAAGGAGTAACTGTCCATTTGAGGAATAGTCATCCTTCTACTAATCCCAGGTCCTTAAATCCTTTCATTGCTCAAGTTCAGAGAACTCCCATTCTTCATGAAATGAACATATGCAAAACAGGCTAGCATTAAATTTATAGATTTGGAACCTGGAAGGAACCTTGGAGATCATAGACTTCAACAATGCTACACAGATGAGAAACGAAGACAGAAAGCCCTGCAACTCCACGGCAGCAGAGTTTGGATGCGATGCCGACTCAAACTCAGAGGCGAGGCAACAGTGTGATCTACAAATACAACTCAGTCACCCGGGGCAGCTATCACTCTGGGCCTCTATTGTTTCACGTGATTCTGTACGTAAGTCAATCTCCCAGATGATGCCAGGCCTGTAAGTGTATATTCATGGCCTTAAATAGTCACTAGCAAAGGCCACAGGTGTTTGGGTTGCTGCACTGGCAGTCATAGTCAGAGGAAATGAACAACAGCATCAGTGGTACAATATGGAAGGATCCACAGACTCTGATGCAGTGGGGAGCAATCTTCAATTTAGAATCCAAAAGGAAGAGATTCTTATTGTTGGTCTGAGTATATGCACATGCCTGAAATAAAAATGACAAGAATGATCCTAATACTAAGTAGACAGATGACAATACAAAAATACATGAAAATGCAACACTCTGCATTTGAATAGCAGTACCCAATAAGCAGACAGCATTGTTTTACAGAAAAAATTAGGGGACTGTGAACACATGATGTTTCCTGCCAAAATTTATATGTTGAAGCCCTATCCTCCAATGCAATGCAATAGATTCATTTAGAGAAGAGAAAGAGAAAGATAAGAAAAGGGAGACACAGATTGAAGTGGGTTTAATTACCATCAGTCTAGGAGAGGACTTAGCTTTATAAAACTAATGGATCTGTACTCAGTGGATATAAGATGAAGTCTTACTCCTTAGGTACCATAAGTAGCAGAAATCAAACTTTATAGTTTTACTCTGCATCCTAAACTTCTAGTTTACAGAACTAATTGGGGGAGAGAAGTGGTAAAGTACTCAAGATAATTAAGGAGGGGAGGTGAAATATTTTATTGTCTTGTTTGTATTTGTCTGGTGATTAAACATTTTAATGTTGGTTACTGGGTAAAGGGTAAATGAAGCAGCATAAATCAGACATATGTAAAAGAATAAGTTAAGTAGACATAGTATAGCTATAGATGTTGCTATAGTGATGCTGCTACTTTTCATTAGTTCGGTAATAATCCATTTAGAAATCCTGTAAGTGGAAGGAGACCTCCAAGTGATAGAAGTATAAAGAGATTAATAATATAGTAGGTATTTTATTAATAGTATAGTAGGTATTTTATTAATAGTATAGTAGGTATTTTATTAATAGTATAGTAGGTATTTTATTAATAGTATAGTAGGTATTTTATTAATAGTATAGTAGGTATTTTATTCTATATTTGTGACAGAAAGATGGGGGAATAGAGGTAAAGGAATATTGAATCTGCTGAAAAGAATATTCTTAGAAGTATGAAAGTTGGATTATAAGGACACATAACAATTATTCATTCTATATGGGCAATGAAAGAATCAGCTATAAGTTTTGGCAATGGTGTTTGGTTAAGAGCTCCTCGCGAGGGGTGCACCCACACACTGAGACAATGGTGATGTTCTATCAGGAACTCACCAAGGCCAGCTGGCCTGGGTCTGAAAAAGCATGGGATAAAACCGGACTTGCTGAACATAATGGACAATGAGGACTACTGAGAACTCAAGAACAATGGCAATGGGTTTTTGATCCTACTGCACGTACTGGCTTTGTGGGAGCCTAGGCAGTTTGGATGCTCACCTTACTAGACCTGGATGGAGGTGGGTGGTCCTTGGACTTCCCACAGGGCAGGAAACCCGGATTACTCTCAGGGAGGATGAGGGAGGGGGACTTGATGGGGGAGGGGGAGGGAAATGGGAGGTGGTGGCGGGGAGAAGGCAGAAATCTTTAATAAATAAATTAATTAATTAAAAAAAAAGAGAAAGAAAAAAAAAGAGCTCTCAAGCTCCAATTAGGATAGATAGGATTGCAGGGAGGATAGCAAAGTTAATGTGGATGAATTCATGAATTTCAAATAAAGATAATGGTGGGGCAATTTTGTCATATGAGGATTAGGCCAGTTGGGGTGAAACACCTTGAGTTACTTCAGGTAATGAAGAATGGAATGGGGCTAATTCAAGCTTTTTATTCATAGAGAGATAAAGTTAGAATAAGCAGAAAGCTGTGTGTGTGAACTTGGAAAACCCATATGCTTAATTGTTTATAACTTAATATAATGAAACAGAAAAATATTGTGGCTGTTGCTTGTACTAGCAAGCATTTTATTGCTGCTTCTATAAATCAAAGGCTTGATTTGCCAGCAAGTAGAGAGATAACAGCTAATGGGCTTATTTCTAGTCCAATTCAAAGGAGATTGCAGCTTAAATATAGTGAGTATATATCCTGAAAAAGAAATAATAAAGTAGATGATAAGCAAGGTTAGTTGATTAATTAGTATTAATTAGTATTGGAAGGATTTAAACCAATGTTGTTGGGGTATGGGCCCAATAATTTGATATGATTAATCCTTATATTTGTCATGTTACTAAAAACAGCATGCTTTGATGTTTCTTTCTTATCAGTTATTGCCCTAGATATGTTTTCGGAAACAGGTCAGCATAAGTACCTACATCTGTGATTTCATGTGTCTACTATGTGACTGCAGACAAGCGAGAATGCCATCATTCTCCCACAGCAGCTGTGAGATGGCTTCATTACGGACTAAATAATTTGCTTTTGATACATGAAGACTAGACTAGTTTAGACTAGACAAGCTAAAGGAGGGGGCTAGGAATGTTTACTCAACTGACCAAGCAGATCTCCAGGTGGAGGGTTCAGGCATGCTCTCAATAATCTCCGGCAGGTGTGCTCTGCGTTTTAAAGGGTTGGCTTTAATAACAGTCATACATATCAGACTTTAATGCAAAGACAAATCACCTGGGGGCCTTGTTAAAATGCAAGTCTTGATTCCAAAGGCACTGGATGGGACCCAACAATGTTCATTTCCAATCAGCTCTCAAGTGATGTTAACACAGGTGGTATGCAAGCCATACTTGGAACATCAAGGACCTCAGAGTAACTGCTATAAAAATTATTATTATTATTATTATTATTATTATTATTATTATTATTAGGAGGAGGAGGAGGAGGAGGAAAGGAAAAAGCAATATTTTTGGTTTTTTGAGACAGGATTTGAAAAGCAACATTTTTAATATGTTTGTCTCAGTTGTGGTAAATTGCCTCCCGATAGTGTATCATTAAAATATTAGTTCTTGATGTGGGAAAGACGACTCACAGTTAAAAATGAGTACTACTTTCACAAAGGATCACAGTTCCTTTCCTAGAACTCCTATTGGGCAGTTCACAACCACCTATAACTACAGCTCCTCCGAGTGCATTCATCCCCTTAATCCCCTTAGGCTCCTTCAGCATGAATGGGTGTTTCTGCAGTACTCAATGGTCAGCAGGATGTGACATCTTCCCATAGTGTGGCTTTCTCCAGAGACCCAACAAATACTTTGCACCTTGTTAGGTACAGCACACCCCAGTGCACAGCTTCCCTAACACTTCAGAGAGATGCTTCTACAAAGTCCTAACAGCCTGGCCCTTCAAGTATTTTCTCCCCATCCCGTGAGCCACAGTTACACCATCCCCAGTAGGGTTTGGATCTCAGTCTTAAGGTGTAGGGAAGCAGGACTATGAATGTTCTATCCCAACTACACAGCTAAAAACTACTCACATGTGCCATCCCTTTGCTCTTCAGTGTTCTATTTACTATTTGCCAGAAAATCATTCTATTTCTCCAATTTCCTATAAACAGAAATAAGTTTTCCTGAGCACATTAGTGCAAGGTTCCTGTCTCCAGATTGGGCCATAATTGATACATCCTTACATTGACTCATCCTTACATTTCAGAGTTTGGCATAAATGATGAATTTTTGAGGACTGAGTGAATGGAACAAAAATAGATGTTCTTTTAGATGTGACTGCTGTAAATGATGCTGAAAGGATGGACCGAAACCAAAAGGTCAAATGAAGAGCATCTCAAATTGACTCACAAAAATCTGACCATGGATAGCTCTTTGGGAAGCTACAGTAACTTCCAGTTTCGTGAGAATAACCTGAGACTTGAACACAGCACCTTCCTCGGGATCATACAGCTGTAGGAAGCAAACTAGAATTGTCTTACTCCACTAACTGTGAGTGTCTGTGGTCTAGAGTTCACCGTCTATCACTTTGCTTATGCTCAGGGGCCCTTTCCCTTTAGGGTACTACTGAGCAAGTCTTATTTATTCATGTAAACTCCCATAACACATCACAAGACAGATGAAAATCAACACAAAAGAAGACCCATGAACCTTCACCGAACCGCCTGTCAGATTCCACTTCAATCATTATTTTTAACCATTCTTATTAAATATTCTGCTAGCATCTCTTACGTGTTCATTCAACATGACCCTTGAGCATTTGCATCATAAGGCCCCCTCTTATAACACCCTCACTCATGCACATATAAGGTTATTTGATTCATATTTTCATATTTTTCTTATTTTGTCTTACATATTTATTTCTGTGCCATTCTTATTCTTTTACAACAAATATGAGATGAACACGGGCAAACGTACTGATCCATTAATTATTAAACAATTCAACAATCAGTTTCTGGTGCCCTGTACTAAGATCAGGCATTTGACTGAAAAGAGTCAAGACCATGAAATCTGCTTCTTAAGCCCAAAGTTTCAAGTGGGCTCCAGTCTTAGGGAGCTTTCAAATCATCTAGGAAAAACCAACTCTACACAAGCTATTTTGTGCAAGAGGAGTGACAAAATGGATGAAACCCGAAACTGAAATTTCTATTGCTGTGTTCGACACCATGACCAAAAGCAACCTGGGCATAAAAGGGCTCATTTGAATTTGCAACTCCCAGGGCACACTCTGGTCATTGAGGAAAGTCAAGGAAAATGGAGGAAGACCTGAACCAGAAGCCATAGAAGAATGCTGCTTGTGGGATTGTCCCTACCTCTACCTTGGCACCCACGGCCTGTTTACCCATCTTTCTTTTTATTATTGTTTTAATTGAGTCATATGTTTTTTTCTCTGCTCCTCCCCTTTACTCCCCTCTCCCTTTCTGTCCTCTCTTGTGACCCCCATGGTCACAATGTACTCAGGAGATCTTGTCTTTTTCGCCTTCCTATGTAGATTCATATATATCTCTCTTAGGGTCCTCTTTGTTGTCTAGGTTCTCTGGTGTTATAGACTGTAGGTTTTTCTTTGCTTTATGTCTAAAAGCCACTTATGAGTAAGTACATATTGTATTTGTCTTTCTGAGTCAGGATTACCTCACTCAATATGGTTTAATCTAGATCCATCCATTTGCCTGCAAATTTCAAGATATCATTATTTTTTATCGCTGAGTAATACTCCATTGTGTAAATGAACCACGTTTCCTTTATCCGTTCTTCAGTTCAGGGGTATCTGGGTTGTTTCCAGTCTCTGGTTATTACAAATAATGCTACTATAAACAAAGTTGAGCACATGTCTTTGTGGTATGATTGAGCATCCTTTGGGTATATACCCAAAACTGGTACTGCTCGGTCTTGAAGTAGATTGTTTTCTAATTTTCTGAGAAATCACCATACTGATTTCCAAAGTGGCTGTACAAGTTTGCACTCCCACCATCAGTGGAGAATTATTCCCCTTACCCCACACCTATGAACGCCTGGTTTTTGACAAAGAAGCTAAAAATATAAAATGAAAAAAAGGAAGCGTATTCAACAAATGGTGCTAGCATAACTGGATATCAAGATGTAGAAGAATAAAAAATAGATCTATATCTATTGCCATGCACAAAACTCAAGTGCAAATGGATCAAAGACCTCAACATAAAACCAACCACAATGAACCTCATAGAAGAAAAAATTAGAAGTACACTTGAATGCATTGACACAGGAGACCACTTCCTAAATATAACCCTGGTAGTATAGATACTGAGAGCAACAATTAATAAGTAGGATCTCCTAAAACTGAGAAGCTTCTGTAACGCAAAGGACATGGTCAACAAGACAAAACAGCAGCCTACAGAATGGGAGAAGATCCTCACCAACCACACATCAAACAGACGACTGATCTCCAAAATATACAAAGAACTCAAGAAACTTGACAACAAAAGAACAAATAATCCAATTTTAAAAAGCGAGATGATACAGACCTAAACAGAGAACTCTCAACAAAAAAAAAAAAATCTAAAATGGCTGAAAGACACTTAAGGAAATGCTCAACATTCATAGCCGTCAGAGAAATGCAAATCAAAACAACTCTGAGATTCCATCTTACACCTGTCAGAATAGCCAAGATTACCCTTCTTTCTTATACCATCCAGAATCGCCTATCCAAGGCTGACACCACCCCTAGTCAACTAGGCCCTCTCACTCCATTCATTAATCAAGAAAATGCACTACAGACTTGCCTAAAGGCCAACGGATCAATGAACTTTTCTCACTTGATGTCACCTCTTCCCACATGACTCCTGCTTATGAAAAGTTGACGACAACAACAACAAAAAACTAACCAGGTACAGTGAAAACGGGAATGATCATTTTGTGTACAATCTTTCTGACCAGAATCTTCTGGACAAAATATTCTCTAAGTGGGATAGCAGTTCCTAAGTCATTAGACAGGAAGAAAACAGGGTCCCACTTTCCATGGTCTAGGGAAGCCCTGGAGACTGTGGGTCTGTCTGCCTTCTAATGCAATGCAGTTCTGGAGATGGAATAGCAATGGCTTTATCCATGTTTTCCATGTTCTTAAGACTGTTTCTGTGATCCAGCTGCACAAGAAAAGTGTCTCAACTATACAAAGCAATCATCCCTTCCTCCAGGAAGGTTAGAGACCACTGAGAGGCAACTTGGCAGTAGACTGTCAATACTTCACAGATGCATCACAATCATCTTCCTGAAATTGATTAGCAGCTCCAAACCAAAGATCCAGGCACCACTGAAATAGCTGTCAAGCCAGCATGTTATTATCCAGAACAAAGGATACTTATAACATGTAAAATATAAGCTACAATATCTAATTTCAGTTCCAATGTCTATGCCTTGGTCTAAAAACCAAATAGTTTTTTTGCATTTGAATTTTTGTCTGATTACTAAATGTAGCAAACATTGATTCTTATGTTATACCTCAACCTCAGATTTCCTTTTGGAAGTATAGGATTCTCTTCCAGTAGGAGAATGCAATGTCATTGGCTTTGTCAACTTTGGTAAGAATAAGGCTCTTTAGACCTAGTCATAGTCGTACTGCGTAGCAAATGTGTTACACAAAAATCTGTGTCAGACTTAAATGGCAAGGCTCCTGCTGAGAAACAGATTGGAGAGCAGGGAGGACCAAGCTATGTTCCCTGCAGGTTGTGTGCCATGTACTCCACTTGCCATTAATGAGAAGAAGATGGTGAGCAGGAAATTATTAGTTCTCGGGCTCCCCACTCCATCACCGTGCTATTTGTCATGCGCTTGTTATTACTAAGAAAAGCCATGACAGGATTTAAAAACAGCAAAAGTGAAAGAAGACGATTAGACAGGACACAGGCGTTATCCGGCTAACTTCAACTCTGTGCATAAATTGCGGTGCTTAATCCTCACCAAAAGAATGATTTGACATACAAGGACACTGAGGTTCAGAAAGGTTGAGTAACCCTTCGCCCATATTCCTATAAGCAACCTCAGTAAAAAGTCATTGGTTTTTCAGGATGTCCTCTGGTGGTATCCTTACTTTGTTCTCCATCACTAAGTATCAGTTCTTTATCAGTAGGTAGACGTTTGTTTGTGTCTCTCCAGAACCAGTGTCAATAAGACCACTTCTTAAGCAATCCTCCATTTACTTTGAGTTTCTCTCTCTCTCTCTCTCTCTCTCTCTCTCTCTGTGTGTGTGTGTGTGTGTGTGTGTCTGTGTGTGTCTGTGTGTCTGTGTGTCTGTGTGTACCCTATCCTATCTGTTTTATTTCTCAAGGGAATTCTGACAAATATACCTACTAACTTAACCATATTTAAGCGTTCCTTTTCCTTCTGCATCTTTCATAATATTTGTTGTTTTATGCTTTCTTAACAATTTCTCTTATAACTGCCATTATACTGATATCTAATATCAGGATAGTTTGGATAACTGCCGTTGTGTTGTTATAAAATATCAGGGTACTTTGGACCTGCACTTCCTTGATGGCTAAAGATATTGAAGTGTTTTCATGTAGTAACCATTTGTATATCTGATTCATTTGCCTACTTATTGGGTAGATTATTAGCTTTTAGGGGCCTTTAAATTTTTTAGCTCTTGATAAATTCTAGCTATTAGACACCTCTATAATAAATACAAGGCAAATATTTTTATCCATTCTGTGATCTGAATTACATTCTGCTTATTATTTCTTTTCTTTGAAAAACTTTTTTAATTTGATACATTGATTAACTTTTTAAACCTCAACATAAGTTTAACTGCAGATGAGAAAGAATGAGAAACAAAGACAAGAAGACGATAAAAGAAAGTGATAATTAAAAGAGTAATTGTTTTAGAGCAATGCCCTCTGGAACATTCCTTTCTAGAACTCATCTCAGGCATGTTGACCTTGTTGTGGGGGTCCCCATGGGCAGGGTAACCACAAACTGAAGTTACACAGTTCACGATTGTCTGCCACAGAGAGCTCCTCCCAGCTGAGCTCACTGATCAGTCTTCCTCAGTTTGCTTGATCAGAGGGCCTATTTGTATCACTTTCAACCTTAAAAGTGAACTTGAAAAGACTGGTTCTAACAAATTGCCCAAGAAACAGCACCACCCAATGAAACAAAACAACTCTGTCCCTGCACCCCTCACACCTCCTACCCACCGTGAGATCTTTCATTTTCAAATTTTCATCACTTAAAATCAGCTTTACCCAAACCACACAAGAGCATTAAAGGTCTGGACAATAGTTTGCTGTAAATAGGGTACAGTGGCTAAAATGTGTTAACCTCATTTGTAAACAATGAACGCAAATCAAGAACAGTCATCAGAATGGCCTCTTCATTTGTGGGGCAGAGACAAGAAGGGAGGAGAGAAAAGATGCTTCCCAACATGTGTTTGTGCCGTTTGATCACAATCATTGTTTTTTTTTTTTTATTCTGGCTGTTTGGGAATAGCAGTGATCTTTATTTCCTTACAGATGAACAGAGAGCTACATCTTGAAATGATCACTTCTTCTGCAAAGAGAGAACATGATAGAAACTTAAAATCCTCTTCAGCTGCCTTTATTTCCAACCTCCTTTTGTATGTATAGTATTTGCCAAAACACATTTAATCCCATAAAGCCACAAGATGTACGTTTTTTGGCTCATGTAGAGACAGCCTTTCCTCTATGGGAAAAAGATGTTGCATATCATCCATTCCTACAGTAATCTTCTCAGGATGGCCTGACTGGCAGGGGTCAGAGGGACCCACAGGGCAGGATCAAGGAACTTGTACCAGATGGTCCAGTGACATGGGGCATGGGCAGAGAAAGAGCTAAGGGGGCTGCAAGAGATCCTGGAACATGCTAGTATGATGTAGGCTGTGTTAGCATGATAGTCACCAGACCCACCCAAGACGACAATGGCTCTAGTAGACCTTACAGCCCAGAGACGATCTGAGTACTAAAAATAAAGACGTTTCCTTCAAAAGGCCTCGACCTGCTTCCCAGAAACCTGACACCAGTTCCTAGGGATAGATTCCTTAAGCTGATCAATTTTTCTCCCATTCACTCAAATACACCCGCAGAGGGCACCTACAGTAACAATCTCCAAACCCTAGCTCTGCAAAGGCTCACTCCTAAGGTCTCTTGATAAACAGGGTGAAGAGCAGGTTTCTCCTCATGCTCAACTGAGTCCTTCAAGAACTTTGCTGTTCTTTCCTTTTTTATAATCCAAGGCTAGGCTTTCTAGGTGACTGACAAAGCCTCATCCGTGCCAGGACAACCTTGGAATGTAACACAAACGCAGACTCTGACCTTTCTCCACAGCCTGCTGCCTTCGTCCTCTCGGCAAACTTCTCACCCCATTTCCCTTCAATGTGACCATGACACAAGAATGCTTCTTTTCCTCTCTTCGCCCACATCTTTGTCTTCATCTGTGAAATAAGAAATTGATGCTTACTGCATCACAGATTGTGTGGGGTTGCATCTAAACAAGTTCATGCATCTAATATTCTTGGGAGGGAGCATGGCATTTAATTTTATTTTATCTTATTTATTTCCTTTTATTCTTTTCTCATGCAGCCTCTCCTTCCTTCACTCTTCCCAGTCCTTCCCCTCCTTCCTTCCTCCCCCAGATCCACTGCTCCTCCATTTCCCTTCAGAAAAGAGGAGACTTACCAGGCTTATCCACCCAACATGGCATAACGAGATGCAATAAGACTGGGCACAAACCCTCATATCAAGGCTGGACTATGCAACACAGTAGGAGGAAAAGGTCCCAAAAGCAGGCAAGAGTCAGAGACACCCCCACTCCCACTGTTAGGAGTGCAACAAAACCCCAAGCTAAACAGCCACAGCATGCATGCAGAGGACCTGGCTCAGACTCGTGCAGCCTCCATGATTGCCACTTCAATCTCTGTGAGTCTCTATGAGCCCTGCTTTATTGACTCTGTGGGCTGAGTTCTGGTGTCCTCAGCCTCTCTGGCTTCTACAATCCTTCCTTCCCTGTTCCATGGAGTTCCCCAAGCTCCACCTAATATTTGGCTGTGGGTCTCTGTATCTGCTTCCATCAGCTACCATAGGGAGCCACTCTGATGGCGAATGGGCTAGACACTGAGCTATGAGTATAACAGAATATCATTAGGAATCATTTCATTTGTTGACTCTTGTTGTTATTCATTATGTTTGGTTCTATCATAAGTATCTGAACCATCCAGCTTCTGGTTAATATTCTCAACAGTACAATCAACCCATAGAGTGATATATAAAAATCAGCCATGATTGCCCCTTTTTAAATTTCTCTCTGATGATCCCCCAAACATTCTGGGCTCATGGATTGAACCTTGTTCTCTCTCTCTTCACAGTATCTTGTGGACTCACAATCAACAAGAGTTCATATCTTTCTAAAATGGGAAAGAAGAGGGAACTGTGACAGAAATGGGGGAAGGGAGGGAGATAGCCATGAAATCAGCTCATGTGTGTAGCCGACAGAGCAGGACAGAGAGCAAACATGTCTAGATCTCTAGTAAAACACAATCAACCAAAGAGGAGCGAAGATGCTGCAAATGCCATGGAATCTGGAAACACAGCAGAGGGGGAAACGCTAAGCTGGCAGCTGTGCCCCGATGTCTCCATCTCTTAGTAAGGGAAGCAGAGCAGGGCGTCTCTAAATTCTTCCCCTCTGTGAAATATGTCTACTATGTCATTTCAGCCTTCAGGAGGTGGCCAGGGGAGTCCCAGAAGACCAATGGACAGGAGACACCCAGTATCTTGTGAAGGATGAGTGGCTGGGGAAAGGAAAATGGTCAGTCACAAGGAAAAGGCAGGAGACGGACAGCAAGTGAAACATCAGGCATCAGTGCAGAGTCAACCCAACAAGGATCGAAGCAAACCAGCAGAACTGAGCACTGACTACACTTACTAACACGGGGCAAAACACTCTCATGTGTATTCTTTAGGACACTGGGATGAAAATGGAATCCTACAAGAAAGGGAAGACGAGCAAGGGGAGCAGCGTTTGTCAACATTTGCATGTCTGTAACTCAGGTGGGAAATAAACAGAAAACTGGAAAGTTGAATTCACACTTCATTGCTGCCTTGGAGACGTGAGTGAGAAGGGAGGAGTTGCCACAGATGGAGCCATCCTGGAGCCGTATGACATGATAACTGCCCTTGCTAGGAAGGGCTGCTGATGGGGCCCCACTAAGCTGAGCTGCACAACCAGAACACTTAGTACAATCGCTATTGATAAGCTTTGGTAAATACAGCCAAGCTTTAAAAAGACGAGATTGATTGCTGAAACTGTTTCCTTCCAAGCAATCACATTATAATTCAATCCAAGCCATCATGATGCCTGTGACCATCTCCCTGCCTTCAACAATCCCTACTGGGACCAACGTTCTCTCTAAAAGCACACTTTCCCACTCCCTCTGGCTAATAGTATTCAGCCAGGCCTCATGTCCCATTCTTTGCCTTAGAAGAATGTTCTTGTCTGTATTCTTCAATTTCTTCCCAGGCCCTGTAAAGTGACTTGAATGGTCTACCATGAGCCACCCAGCAGTGGCCTGAAGGCACCACATTGAAGGCTTTCTCATGCCCAAAGATCTTAAGAACCACAGCAGCAGTTGAGACTCTAGGCCTCAGACCCCTATTGGACAGAAAAGCACTCCACTAACTCCCCTCACAGATAGTCTAGTCAGGGCGGGCGAGCACTGAGTGAACAAGTGGGGCTGGCAAATATCCACCTGGGTTACCAGGATCCTCAGCAAGTACCCAACATCAGAAGCAAGAGGAAGAATTTCCAATGATTCCTCTGAAAAGTAGCTCGTTCTGGGAGAAGAGAAATACGGTTTGAGCCCACTTGTCTTCTTTCTGAGTATTGCATGCAACCTTAGATCTTCCCTCTTCCTGGACTCTCTGAGGTGTCCACCTTCATCTTGCTTAGAATCAAGTCAAAGCATCTCCCTGGGGTCCTGGGTTCATCTCTATGAATATGAAGTCTGAGAGAGCTTTCCTGTGCCTACTCCTCTGTTTAGGGAGCTCTTATCACTTTACAGACTGTCCTTTACCAATGGAATCATTTGCCATCGACTCAACTCTTTGGACCTAACAAAATGCAAGCTCCGTAAGGACAAATGGTTTTCCTTGCTCAGCAAAGAGTGTCTTTGAAGAACTAGAAATTCATCATGATCTAGAGTGAAGCAGCCTAAAGTTATGGAGGCCTCCCCGAGAACACCTTCACAAAAAAATCACAAAGAAACCAGGAGAAAGGTTAAGGAAGTTTCTCGTGAAACCAGGAGAGAAGGGAAGGGCAGCTCCCTTACAAGAAAAAGCAAAGCAAGTGAACTGGAAACAAGACATAGGTGTCATTGACCCTTTATTCATTGAGGTGGACATGAAATGTATTCAGCCCTGGGGTGATGTGAATCTCGGGTTCAAAAATTACATTCCATCTCCCAACCATGAAAGAAACAAAATTTCCCAACACTGTTGGTTTAACTTTGTAATCAGTTAAAGGCTATTTTTGAATAATGCAAGACCCAGAATGTTATTTCAAACAGGAGCTAGCTACCTGATTGACCTTTCAGTTTTTAAAAACTTCGGGCCAGAAATGGGTTAGTTTATTATATTTAGTTAGTAGTTTATCCTTTAGCCTTGTGGCTTTTGCTAGCTTCCGGCCATGAAGGAAAGAGAAATGAGCAATTCAAGGCCCCTCTTCTGGTTCATTTTTTTTATAGATTCTTTTTATATACCAACCACAGTTTTCTCTCCCTCCTCTTCTCCCCCTCCCCCAGCTCACCCCCATCCATTCCTCAGAAAGGGTAAGGCCTCCCTTGGGGAGTCAACAAATCCTGGCACATTCAGTTGAGACAGAACCAAGGCCCTCCCTCCCATATACATAAAGGCTGAGCAAGGTATCCCACCATATAAAATAGGCTTCAAAAAAACCAGATCATGCACTAGACATGGATCCTGGTCCCACTGCCAGAGGTCCCATAAATGGACCAGGCTACCAAACTGTTCCCCACACTCAGAGGGCCTGGTTTGGTTCCAAGCGAGATCCCCAGCTGTCGGGCTAGACTCCGTGAGTTCTGCAAGTTCAGGTCAGTTGTCTCTGTGGGTTCCCTCATCGTGATTGTGACCCTCTCTTGCCCACATAATCCCTCCTCCCTGGACTGAACTCCCAAAGCTTAGCCTGGTGCTTAGATGTGAATCTCTGCATCTATTTCCATCAGTTACTGGAGGAAAGTCCTATGATGACAATTAGGGTAGACACCAATCGGATTAAAGGGGGAGGCCAGTTCAGGTACCCTCTCCACTATTGCTAGGAGACTTGGCTGAGGTCATCCTCATAGATTCCTGGAAATATCCCTAGCGTCAGGTTTCTTTCTAGCCCAAAAATGGCTTCCTGTTTCAAGATATCTCTTTCCTTGCTCTCCCATCCTATCCCTCCCCCAATTAGACCATCCTGCTCCCTTATGTTTCTATCCCCTATCCCCTTTCCTCTCCTTTACAGCCTCCCTGCCCCCGGCAATCCATGTGTCCCCCTTAGAGTCCTCCTTGTTACCGAGCTTCTCTGGAGCTGTGGATTGTAGCCTGGCCATCCTTTGCTTTACATCTAGTGTCCACTTATGAGTGAGTACATGCTGAGCTTGTCTTTCTGAGTCTGGGCTACCTTACTTTTAATAATTTTTTTCTAGTTTCATCATTTGCCTACAAATTTCATGGTGGTCTAAGCTAAGCAGCAGGAAGGGGCATAAAAGTACCATTTGCTGAAATGATAGCATTTGGAAATCTTAGGCTACCTCTTTGAGAATCTGCTGTCTCTTCCAGTCCCTAACACCTTGCCTAGCCTAAACATTTGCATGGTGCCAGATGCGTGTACTCAACAAATATTTGTTGGATTAATAAATTAATGAATGACTCAGAATGACAGATTAAGAAGACACCTATACTGATTAACATAGTAAAAACAATGGCCATCCTACCAAAAACAATATACAGATTCAATACAATCCCCATCAAAATTCCAATACAATTTTTCACACTTTCAGCTTCATATGGAAACACACGCAAAAAAAAATAAAATAAAATAAACAGGATAGCTAAAGCAATCCTGAAAAAAAATAATTTCTTGAGGTTATCATCAAAACAACATGGCATTAGAACAAAAACAGTCACATTGATCAATGGAATTGAATTGAAGATCCAGAAATGCATTCAAAAGCCTATAAACATTTTATTTTTGATAAAGAATTCAGAAATACTGGAGGGAACAAAACAGCATCTTCAACAAATGGATATACTGGGTGGCTACATGTAAAAAACAAATTCAAGTAGATTCGTACTTATCACCCAAAGTGCACAAAACGCAATTCCAAAGGAATCAAAAGACCTCCACAGAAAACCAGATACCCTGAATCTGATAGAAAAAAAGTAGGAAAAAGCCTTGAACTCACGGACACAGAAAAAGACTTTCTTAACAGAACACCAGGGACGTGGGCACTAAGATCAATAAATAATAAAATGGAACCTCGTAAAACTGAAAAGCTTCTGCACATGAAAGGTCACCATCATTCAGATAAAGACACAGCCTAGAGAATGGGGAAAGAGTTTACCAACACCTGATAGAGAGTTAATATACAGAACATAGAAAGAACTCAAACAACTGGAATGCATGGGAAGAGAGGTGGGAAGGAACTGGGAAGAGCAGAGGGAAGGGGAACTATAATTCAACAAAGACCTAACTCTTACATCTTAATTTAACTCATTTTTATGAATCTATGTATCGCCACAAGGGTGTGGCCTTCTAGTAAGTTTCCAGCAAGGTTCTGGGGTCTGTCTTCGGCATCATGCTGGCAAGTTTGTCTACCCTGTTTGTGTTCTTTCAGTGGGTTCATCTCCCCTGTCCCTGCCACAGTCATTCTCCACTGACATCAGAACCCAACTTCTTCAGCCTTCCCAGCTTCTTCTAGACCAGTGGCTCCCCAGGAACTCTCCAGTTCTTCAGCACCAGCCTGAGACTGCTGAGGGCTCCAGCCTCATGGACTAAACACATTCCAATAGGTTCTCAGCCTCCCTAGTGTGCAACCAGCCATCATTAAACCCGCTGCACCATATAAGCCCACCCGCTAAAGCCCTTTCTAATAGATATTCATTCCACCAATCTCATTCCTCTACAGGATCCCCATATCTAGAATTTACAAGGGAAGGAACCCTGGCTCTGAGAAGTGACATGACTTGCCCCAAGCTATGCAGTAGATACAGGTTACCTACTTCCAAGCTCGGTACAAAATTATCTCTAGAGACCCGGAAACAGAGAACAACTTGCCTGAGTCACTCGCCAGCCATTTATGCCACAATCAGAGATAAAGGGCATTGCCACCTCTGGCTCTTTGCCATATGGTCCCTTTTGATCCTCTCTCATGGAAACCCCCGCCTTGTAAATGCTATTATATCTAGTGAATGACTTGACTCCAAATGCTTGCATATTCTTTGCCTCAGCAAAGCACACAGCACATGTTGTAAGTTAAAACACGTGTCATCTGCACCGTACATTAAGACTTGAGGGAGGTGGGTGTTCTTCTTTCCCCCAGCTGCGTGGAAACAACCCAGAAGGGATCTCCTTGGCAGGCTCACAATGTACTCTGCTCACACAGGAGAGAAGGGACAGGGAACGCGAACTTGGCCAAGCTCTGGTTCAAAAAAGACCTTTGCTTTTGCTGGAATTCTTCTACTGAGCCCCAGCACCGGCTCAGTACCATGAAGGTGCAGCCTTAACAGACTCCTGAGCAGCAGGGAACCAGGGCTTCTCTGGACATGCCTGGGCCCTGGAGAGGCATGAAGGTGACAGGCATTCGGGGAAACCTGCTAAGGCAGAACGGTGTTGCGCAGCTGTAAAACACACTCATAACAAGGACAGAAAAGAGTCTGCATCTTCTAAGTCAGTGACTAAGTAGTCAGTCCGTGCCCCTGGAGGTTTATCTCCGGTCACCTGCGTGACAGTGCTGAGTGGAAAATGAAGAAACAGGCTCAAAAAGGCAGAGCTCGGGTTTAACCCTCCAGCCCACCAGACTTTAAAATCCGTTCCATCAAATCATGGAGAAAATTCACACTGGAGTTGCCAGGACTCTGCGAGAAGAGCAAGGCTGGGATGCAAAAGAACATATTTGGAACTATCTTTGGAGCAGTTTGCACAAAGAGCCATATGGGTCCCTGGGTGTTACCACTTAAATTATAAATGATCCCAATGGCCCCATGGTAAAGAATGGGGCCTAGAAACAAGTTAGATTTCTGGAAAAGTATCTTTATAGGAGATACTGGGGGCCTGACTTCTTCCTGTCTGTTTCCTGGCTGATGTGAAATGAACAGGTTTCCTCTATCACTAGTTTCCACCACAATGAATTGTGCTGCTGCTGATGCAAAGTGATGGATGGGGATCCAGGAAACCAAAAGTCTTTCCTATTTATAAGCTGATGACTTCTGCCATTAGGTCGTAGCGGCAGACAGTTGGCTAACACGTGAGGCAGGAGCAAGCACTGGGGAACTTTCACAGAGATGTTGAGTCTGGGAAGACATACACAAATTGTTGTGGTTGTGGAGAGAGGAGATCCTGGTGGAAGGACATAGAATAGATCCAGGAATGATCGCAGTATAATCGGGAACAGAGGGTGTACTCCTCCGGCCAGAGAGGTGATCTGTGTGAGAGAGAAACAAAGAGTGGCTACTTACAGCCATGCTTATCAATGTCCGCTTATAGGCTTTGAAGGGACAGGAAAATACTGCCAGTTTTATCCAATCTGTCCCTCTTGAAAGATAAACATTGCTCTCAACTGTTGCAAAATTTCTCAACCTGAACATCATTAGTCTTTAGGAATGGGTCATTCTCTGTAAAAGGAACTAGTGCAAAGCCTTAGGAGATACTTGTTAGCACCGTTGACTTCTACCACTGCATGCTGATAAAGCCTTCTGCTAGTTCTCACATCCAAAAACTGTCCTGATATTGCTAAACATTCCCTCCGGAGCAAAACTGGCCCTATTTGAGAGCTGCATGTTAAGTTATTCAGGTTTCGTATTATGAGGTGGTTACTATGGTTAGCTCTGTTTTACAGAGGAAGAAACACAATGAACCCAAGTTCTCTGAGTTTATAAGATGGACCAATGCCAGGCCGTGGTGGCACACACCTTTAATCCCAACACTTCAGGGGCAAAGATAGGTGAATCTCTGTGAGTTCAAGGCCAGCATGGCCTACAGGGTGAGAACAAGTTCCAGGATAGCCTCCAAAGCTACAGAGAAACCCTGTCTAGAAAAACAAAAAGAAAAAAAATTTAAAAAAGAAATGATGGACCACCAAGAAACTTCAACAGACTTGAGTCTAGTGGCACAGGCATGTGATCCTGAAACTCAGGATGCTAAAGCAGGAGGATCTCAAGTCCAAAGTTCAAGGCTGGAGATGTGGCTGTGGATCAAGCAATTGCCAAGCAAGAATGAGAACCAGAGTTCAGATCCCCAGAGCCTACATAAAAGCAGAGCAGACATGACAACCACCTGTAAACCAAGGACTTAGGAAATAGAAATGGGATAATCCTAAAATAATCTGACTAGCTAGTCCAGCCTGAATCATCATGCCCTGGGTTCCCAGCAGAGGCAGGCAGATTTCTGTGAGTTCAAGGCCAGCCTGGTGTACAGATCCGAGTTCCAGCACAGCTAAGGCTACACACACACACACACACACACACACAAATAATAATAATAATAATAATAATAATAATAATAATAATAATAATAATAATAATAATAATAATAATAATAATAAAAGGAATATCTGAAAAGGGGAAACTGAAAAGAATTAGGTCACCCTAACCTGAGAACAGGCCTGGATTCCATGGACCAGAGCAAACCAGAAAGCAGCTTACATTGCTGCCTGTCCCTTGTGCTTTGGTGCCCTCTGCTGGCCTTGGAATTCACTGCTAGAAAGTAGTAAGTGTAAGGGAGCAGAGAAGGATGGACCTCTGTCCTGAAACCCACCCAGACTCTGTGTGTGTGTGTGTGTGTGTGTGTGTGTGTGTGTGTGTGTGTGTGTGTGTGTGTGTGTGTGTGTGTGTGTGTGTAAGCTGAAAGAAAAACTTTAAGGGAGAATATTTTAAAATTAAGTATGTATTACTGAGAAGCTCCTATGAACCAGCCTCTTTCCATGTATTTCCTTGTTTAACCAAGTTAGACTGTCAGGACGCATATGGTTGAAGAGCAGTGAGCTACCAGGCAGAGAGGGGACTAGAGGTAAGCAGAGCACGAGGAGGATAAATCGCTGCACACACACACACACACAAACATATGCACACACCTATTCTGGTGTGATGATCGATGAATTATTTCAGTTTTAGGGCTATCCACATTCTGTGCCTTTCAGGTTTTGTATTTGACATCTGCAAAGTGGTGGGGGTTGCTACTGAGAGTGAAGGAGCAGAGTCACGGGAGAAGACAGTCTCTCAGAACCTCCATTCTGTAACTCATTTCATCTGACAAGGGAGCCATTAGCAGCACCATGCTTTGTAAAGACTGAGAGTTTGGGCTTCTGGCTGGTCCAGGAGCAACACTAAGCTTGTTTCTAGCATCTTTCTCCACCTCTTGTTCCAAAGCAGGGCTTCCCCTCGGTAAGGTGCAGGCACGGGGTTTAGCTTTCAGAATTCCTTGACCATGCCATGAACACAGTGGTCACCATGTCATTCTGTCACATCTGAGTCACCTTGCTGCTGCCTGAGAAGAGAAAAGAGACCACCATCTTCGAAGAGGAAAATGCTGGGTGCTGAAGACAAAATCGCCCTGGCTTTCCTGGGGTGATTCAGTTGCTCTGAATCATCCAGTGAAAACAAGCATTTTGCCATCTGGTCATCGCCTTGGGGCTGAGGTGTCAATCCCCTGTCCTTCATCCTGCCCTTCTTAGGAAAACACTGACCCTGGGTGGTCCAGATGGCTGCAGGCCTTTGCACAATGAACAGAGGCCATTGAGACACATGACTCCCTCTGCCCCCAGGAAGTCCTGCCATACAAAAATACATTAGAAAGATGTTCCTCCTAAACGCCTTGTTAGAGTCAACCACTTCCGGGACAGGAAACATGAAATATCCCAGAAACTATATGATGCCTCCACCCCCGGCTCCTGCAGATGAATGAGGAGAACCTGCCCACAGTCTGTGGTACCTGTCCCAGCCTGCTAATTCTGTGGCGTTCTTAAAAGTGCCCCCGCATTGGCAAGAAAATGAGCATTTAATAATAAGCTTTATGGCATCTCAGGCTGTTTTCCCCTTTCTCCTGTTAGTTCTTGCCCTGGACAGGAGATGTCTGTACCAGCTTCCTCTTCTTGGGCTCCATACAGTAACCAAGGTTTCTCCAGTTCACATCTAACCCAGACA